>NC_090922.1:1233841300-1236713800 GCF_040938575.1 Ambystoma mexicanum
GCCCCTGACTGCTGGGGGGTGGGGGTGCAGGGGGACATGAGTTGGACATGAGTGGGGGCCTGGTGGAGGGTGCCCGTGACTACTGGGGGGTGGGGGTTGTGGGGGACATGAGTTGGACATGGGTGGGGGCCTGGTGGAGGGTGCCCCTGACTGCTGGGGGGTGGGGGTGCAGGGGCACATGAGTTGGACATGAGTGGGGACCTGCTGGAGGGTGCCCCTGGATGCTGGGGGGTGGGGGTGGTGGGAGACATGTGTGGGGGCCTGGTGGAGGGTGCCCCTGGCTGCTGGGGGGTGGGGGTGGTGGGAGACATGTGTGGGGGCCTGGTGGACGGTGCCCCTGACTGCTGGGGGGTGGGGGTGCAGGGGGACATCAGTTGGACATGAGTGGGGGCCTGGTGGAGGGTGCCCCTGACTGCTGGGGGGTGGGGGTGGTGGGAGATATGTGTGGGGGCCTGGTGGAGGGTGCCCCTGACTGCTGGGGGGTGGTGGTGCAGGGGGACATGAGTTGGACATGAGTGGGGGCCTGGTGGAGGGTGCCCCTGACTGCTGGGGCGTGGGGGTGGTGGTGTTTGGGTGACATGTGTGGGGGCCTGGTGGAGGGTGCCCCTGACTGCTGGGGGGTGGGGGTGGTGGGGGACATGAGTTGGACATGAGTGGGGGCCTGGTGGAGGGTGCCCCTGACTGCGGGGGGTGAGGGGTGCAGGGGGACATGAGTTGGACATGAGTGGGGGCCTGGTGGAGGGTGCCCCTGACTGCTGGGGGGTGGGGGTGGTGGGGGACATGGTTTGGACATGAGTGGGGGCCTGGTGGAGGGTGCCCCTGGATGCTGGGGTGTGGGGGTGGTGGGAGACATGTGTGGGGGCCTGGTGGAGGGTGCCCCTGGATGCTGGGGGGTGGGGGTGGTGGGAGACATGTGTGGGGGCCTGGTGGAGGGTGCCCCTGACTGCTGGGGGGTGGGGGTGCAGGGGGACATGAGTTGGACATGATGGGGGGCCTGGTGCAGGGTGCCCCTGACTGCTGGGGGGTGGGGGTGGTGGGAGACATGTGTGGGGGCCTGGTGGAGGGTGCCCCTGACTGCTAGGGGGTGGGGGTGGTGGGAGGCATGTGTGTGTGCCTGGTGGAAGGTGCCCCTGACTGCTGGGGGTGGGGGTGCAGGGGGACATGAGTTGGACATGAGTGGGGGCCTGGTGGAGGGTGCCCATGACTGCTGGGGGGTAGGGGTGGTGGGCGAAATGTGTGTGGGCATGGTGGAGGGTGCCCCTGACTGCTGGGGGGTGGGGGTGCAGGGGGACATGAGTTGGACATGAGTGGGGGGTGCCCCTGACTGCTGGGGGTGGGGGTGTTGGTAGACATGAGTTGGACATGAGTAGGGGCCTGGCAGAGGGTGCCCCTTACTGCTGGGGGGTGGGGTGGTGGGAGACATGTGTGGGGGCCTGGTGGAGGGTGCCCCTGACTGCTGGGGGGTGGGGGTGGTGGGGGACATGAGTTGGACATGAGTGGGGGCCTGGTGGAGGGTCCCCCTGACTGGTGGGGTGTGGGGGTGGTGGGGGACATGAGTTGGACATGAGTGGGGGCCTGGTGGAGGGTGCCCCTGACTGCTGGGGGGTGGGGGTGGTGGGGGACATGAGTTGGACATGAGTGGGGGCCTGGTGGAGGGTGCCCCTGGATGCTGGGGTTTGGGGGTGGTGGGAGACATGTGTGGGGGCCTGGTGGAGGGTGCCCCTGGCTGCTGGGAGGTGGGGGTGGTGGGTGACATGTGTGGGGGCCTGGTGGACGGTGCCCCTGACTGCTGGGGGGTGGGGGTGCAGGGGTACATGAGTTGGACATGAGTGGGGGCCTGGTGGAGGGTGCCCCTGACTGCTGGGGGGTGGGGGTGGTGGGAGATATGTGTGGGGGCCTGGTGGAGGGTGCCCCTGACTGCTGGGGGATGGTGGTGCAGGGGGACATGAGTTGGACATGAGTGGGGGCCTGGTGGAGGGTGCCCCTGACTGCTGGGGGGTGGGGGTGCAGGGGGACATGAGTTAGACATGAGTGGGGGCCTGGTGGAGGGTGCCCCTGACTGCTGGGGGTGGGGGTGGTGGGAGACATGTGTGGGGGCCTGGTGGAGGGTGCCCCTGACTGCTGGGGGGTGGGGGTGGTGGGACACATGAGTTGGACATGAGTGGGGGCCTGGTGGAGGGTGCCCCTGACTGCTGGGGGGTGGGGGTGGTGGGAGACATGTGTGGGGGCCTGGTGAAGGGTGCCCCTGACTGCTGGGGGGTGGGGGTGGTGGGAGCCTTGTGTGGGGGCCTCGTGGAGGGTGCCCCTGACTGCTGGGGGGGTGGGGGTGCAGGGGGACATGAGCTGGACATGAGTGGGGGCCTGGTGGAGGGTGCCCCTGGATGCTGGGGGGTGGGGGTGGTGGGAGACATGTGTGGGGGCCTGGTGGAGGGTGCCCCTGACTGCTGGGGCGTGGGCGTGGTGGGAGACATGTGTGGGGACCTGGTGGAGGGTGCCCCTGACTGCTGGGGGGTGGGGGTGGTGGGGGACATGAGTTGGATATGAGTGGTGGCCTGGTGGAGGGTGCCCCTGACTGCTGGGGGGTGGGGGTGGTGGGACACATGAGTTGGACATGAGTGGGGGCCTGGTGGAGGGTGCCCCTGACTGCTGGGGGGTGGGGGTGGTGGGAGACATGTGTGGGGGCCTGGTGAAGGGTGCCCCTGACTGCTGGGGGGTGGGGGTGGTGGGAGACATGTGTGGGGGCCTGGTGGAGGGTGCCCCTGACTGCTGGGGGGGTGGGGGTGCAGGGGGACATGAGTTGGACATGAGTGGGGGCCTGGTGGAGGGTGCCCCTGGATGCTGGGGGTGGGGGTGGTGGGAGACATGTGTGGGGGCCTGGTGGAGGGTGCCCCTGACTGCTGGGGCGTGGGCGTGGTGGGAGACATGTGTGGGGACCTGGTGGAGGGTGCCCCTGACTGCTGGGGGGTGGGGGTGGTGGGGGACATGAGTTGGATATGAGTGGTGGCCTGGTGGAGGGTGCCCCTGGATGCTGGGGGGTGGGGGTTGTGGGAGACATGTGTGGGGGCCTGGTGGAGGGTGCCCCTGAATGCTGGGGGGTGGGGGTGGTGGGAGACAAATGTGGGGGCCTGGTGGAGGGTGCCCCTGACTGCTGGGGGTTGGGGGTGCAGGGGGACATGAGTTGGACATGAGTGGGGGCCTGGTGGAGGGTGCCCCTGACTGCTGGGGGGTGGGAGTGGTGGGTGACATGTGTGGGGGCCTGGTGGAGGGTGCCCCTGACTGCTGGGGGGTGGGGGTGCAGGGGGACATGAGTTGGATATGAGTGGTGGCCTGGTGGAGGGTGCCCCTGGATGCTGGGGGGTGGGGGTTGTGGGAGACATATGTGGGGGCCTGGTGGAGGGTGCCCCTGAATGCTGGGGGGTGGGGGTGGTGGGAGACAAATGTGGGGGCCTGGTGGAGGGTGCCCCTGACTGCTGGGGGTTGGGGGTGCAGGGGGACATGAGTTGGACATGAGTGGGGGCCTGGTGGAGGGTGCCCCTGACTGCTGGGGGGTGGGAGTGGTGGGTGACATGTGTGGGGGCCTGGTGGAGGGTGCCCCTGACTGCTGGGGGGTGGGGGTGCAGGGGGACATGAGTTGGACACGAGTGGGGGCCTGGTGGAGGGTGCCCCTGGATGCTGGGTTGTGGGGGTGGTGGGAGAAATGTGTGGGGGCCTGGTGGAGGGTGCCCCTGACTGCTGGGGGGTGGGGGTGGTGGGAGACATGTGTGGGGGCCTGGTGGAGGATGCCCCTGACTGCTGGGGGGTGGGGGTGGTGGGGGACATGAGTTGGACATGAGTGGGGGCCTGGTGGAGGGTGCCCCTGACTGCTGGGGGGTGGGGGTGGTGGGGGACATGAGTTGGACATGAGTGGGGGCCTGGTGGAGGGTGCCCCTGGATGCCGGGGGGTGGGGGTGGTGGGAGACATGTGTGGGGGCCTGGTGGAGGGTGCCCCTGAGTGCGGGGGGTGGGGGTGCAGGGGGACATGAGTTGGACATGAGTGGGGGCCTGGTGGAGGGTGTCCCTGACTGCTGGGGGGTGGGGGTGGTGGGGGACATGGGTTGGACATGAGTGGGGGCCTGGTGAAGGGTGCCCCTGGATGCTGGGGGGTGGGGGTGGTGTGAGACATGTGTGGGGGCCTGGTGGAGGGTGCCCCTGACTGCTGGGGGGTGGGGGTGGTGGGAGACATGTGTGGGGGCCTGGTGGAGGGTGCCCCTGACTGCTGGGCGGTGGGGGTGGTGGGGGACATGAGTTGGACATGAGTGGAGGCCTGGTGGAGGGTGCCCCTGACTGCTGGGGGGTGGGGGTGGTGGGGGACATGAGTTGGACATGAGTGGGGGCCTGGTGGAGGGTGCCCCTGGATGCTGGGGGGTGGGGGCGGTGGGAGACATGTGTGGGGGCCTGGTGGAGGGTGCCCCTGACTGCTGGGGGGGTGGGGGTGGTGGGAGACATGTGTGGGGGCCTGGTGGCGGGTGCCTCTGACTGCTGGGGGGTGGGGGTGGTGGGGGACATGAGTTGGACATGAGTGGGGGCCTGGTGGAGGGTGCCCCTGACTGCTGGGGGGTGGGGGTGGTGGGGGACATGAGTTGGACATTAGTGGGGGCCTGGTGGAGGGTGCCCCTGGATGCTGGGGGGTGGGGGTGGTGGGAGACGTGTGTGGGGGCCTGGTGGAGGGTGCCCCTGACTGCGGGGGGTGAGGGGTGCAGGGGGACATGAGTTGGACATGAGTGGGGGCCTGGTGGAGGGTGCCCCTGACTGCTGGGGGGTGGGGGTGGTGGGGGACATGGGTTGGACATGAGTGGGGGCCTGGTGGAGGGTGCCCCTGGATGCTGGGGTGTGGGGGTGGTGGGAGACATGTGTGGGGGCCTGGTGGAGGGTGCCCCTGGATGCTGGGGGGTGGGGGTGGTGGGAGACATGTGTGGGGGCCTGGTGGAGGGTGCCCCTGACTGCTGGGGGGTGGGGGTGCAGGGGGACATGAGTTGGACATGAGTGGGGGCCTGGTGCAGGGTGCCCCTGACTGCTGGGGGGTGGGGGTGGTGGGAGACATGTGTGGGGGCCTGGTGGAGGGTGCCCCTGACTGCTGGGGGGTGGGGGTGGTGGGAGGCATGTGTGTGTGCCTGGTGGAAGGTGCCCCTGACTGCTGGGGGTGGGGGTGGAGGGGGACATGAGTTGGACATGAGTGGGGGCCTGGTGGAGGGTGCCCATGACTGCTGGGGGGTAGGGGTGGTGGGCGAAATGTGTGTGGGCATGGTGGAGGGTGCCCCTGACTGCTGGGGGGTGGGGGTGCAGGGGGACATGAGTTGGACATGAGTGGGGGGTGCCCCTGACTGCTGGGGGGTGGGGGTGTTGGTAGACATGAGTTGGACATGAGTAGGGGCCTGGCGGAGGGTGCCCCTTACTGCTGGGGGGTGGGGTGGTGGGAGACATGTGTGGGGGCCTGGTGGAGGGTGCCCCTGACTGCTGGGGGGTGGGGGTGGTGGGGGACATGAGTTGGACATGAGTGGGGGCCTGGTGGAGGGTCCCCCTGACTGGTGGGGTGTGGGGGTGGTGGGGGACATGAGTTGGACATGAGTGGGGGCCTGGTGGAGGGTGCCCCTGACTGCTGGGGGGTGGGGGTGGTGGGGGACATGAGTTGTACATGAGTGGGGGCCTGGTGGAGGGTGCCCCTGGATGCTGGGGGGTGGGGGTGGTGGGAGACATGTGTGGGGACCTGGTGGAGGGTGCCCCTGGCTGCTGGGAGGTGGGGGTGGTGGGAGACATGTGTGGGGGCCTGGTGGACGGTGCCCCTGACTGCTGGGGGGTGGGGGTGCAGGGGGACATGAGTTGGACATGAGTGGGGGCCTGGTGGAGGGTGCCCCTGACTGCTGGGGGGTGGGGGTGGTGGGAGATATGTGTGGGGGCCTGGTGGAGGGTGCCCCTGACTGCTGGGGGATGGTGGTGCAGGGGGACATGAGTTGGACATGAGTGGGGGCCTGGTGGAGGGTGCCCCTGACTGCTGGGGGGTGGGGGTGCAGGGGGACATGAGTTAGACATGAGTGGGGGCCTGGTGGAGGGTGCCCCTGACTGCTGGGGGTGGAGGTGGTGGGAGACATGTGTGGGGGCCTAGTGGAGGGTGCCCCTGACTGCTGGGGGGTGGGGGTGGTGGGACACATGAGTTGGACATGAGTGGGGGCCTGGTGGAGGGTGCCCCTGACTGCTGGGGGGTGGGGGTGGTGGGAGACATGTGTGGGGGCCTGGTGAAGGGTGCCCCTGACTGCTGGGGGGTGGGGGTGGTGGGAGACCTGTGTGGGGGCCTCGTGGAGGGTGCCCCTGACTGCTGGGGGGGTGGGGGTGCAGGGGGACATGAGCTGGACATGAGTGGGGGCCTGGTGGAGGGTGCCCCTGGATGCTGGGGGGTGGGGGTGGTGGGAGACATGTGTGGGGGCCTGGTGGAGGGTGCCCCTGACTGCTGGGGCGTGGGCGTGGTGGGAGACATGTGTGGGGACCTGGTGGAGGGTGCCCCTGACTGCTGGGGGGTGGGGGTGGTGGGGGACATGAGTTGGATATGAGTGGTGGCCTGGTGGAGGGTGCCCCTGACTGCTGGGGGGTGGGGGTGGTGGGACACATGAGTTGGACATGAGTGGGGGCCTGGTGGAGGGTGCCCCTGACTGCTGGGGGGTGGGGGTGGTGGGAGACATGTGTGGGGGCCTGGTGAAGGGTGCCCCTGACTGCTGGGGGGTGGGGTGGTGGGAGACATGTGTGGGGGCCTGGTGGAGGGTGCCCCTGACTGCTGGGGGGGTGGGGGTGCAGGGGGACATGAGTTGGACATGAGTGGGGGCCTGGTGGAGGATGCCCCTGGATGCTGGGGGTGGGGGTGGTGGGAGACATGTGTGGGGGCCTGGTGGAGGGTGCCCCTGACTGCTGGGGCGTGGGCGTGGTGGGAGACATGTGTGGGGACCTGGTGGAGGGTGCCCCTGACTGCTGGGGGGTGGGGGTGGTGGGGGACATGAGTTGGATATGAGTGGTGGCCTGGTGGAGGGTGCCCCTGGATGCTGGGGGGTGGGGGTTGTGGGAGACATGTGTGGGGGCCTGGTGGAGGGTGCCCCTGAATGCTGGGGGGTGGGGGTGGTGGGAGACAAATGTGGGGGCCTGGTGGAGGGTGCCCCTGACTGCTGGGGGTTGGGGGTGCAGGGGGACATGAGTTGGACATGAGTGGGGGCCTGGTGGAGGGTGCCCCTGACTGCTGGGGGGTGGGAGTGGTGGGTGACATGTGTGGGGGCCTGGTGGAGGGTGCCCCTGACTGCTGGGGGGTGGGGGTGCAGGGGGACATGAGTTGGACACGAGTGGGGGCCTGGTGGAGGGTGCCCCTGACTGCTGGGGGGTGGGGGTGCAGGGGGACATGAGTTAGACATGAGTGGGGGCCTGGTGGAGGGTGCCCCTGACTGCTGGGGGTGGGGGTGGTGGGAGACATGTGTGGGGGCCTAGTGGAGGGTGCCCCTGACTGCTGGGGGGTGGGGGTGGTGGGACACATGAGTTGGACATGAGTGGGGGCCTGGTGGAGGGTGCCCCTGACTGCTGGGGGGTGGGGGTGGTGGGAGACATGTGTGGGGGCCTGGTGAAGGGTGCCCCTGACTGCTGGGGCGTGGGGGTGGTGGGAGACCTGTGTGGGGGCCTCGTGGAGGGTGCCCCTGACTGCTGGGGGGGTGGGGGTGCAGGGGGACATGAGCTGGACATGAGTGGGGGCCTGGTGGAGGGTGCCCCTGGATGCTGGGGGGTGGGGGTGGTGGGAGACATGTGTGGGGGCCTGGTGGAGGGTGCCCCTGACTGCTGGGGCGTGGGCGTGGTGGGAGACATGTGTGGGGACCTGGTGGAGGGTGCCCCTGACTGCTGGGGGGTGGGGGTGGTGGGGGACATGAGTTGGATATGAGTGGTGGCCTGGTGGAGGGTGCCCCTGACTGCTGGGGGGTGGGGGTGGTGGGACACATGAGTTGGACATGAGTGGGGGCCTGGTGGAGGGTGCCCCTGACTGCTGGGGGGTGGGGGTGGTGGGAGACATGTGTGGGGGCCTGGTGAAGGGTGCCCCTGACTGCTGGGGGGTGGGGTGGTGGGAGACATGTGTGGGGGCCTGGTGGAGGGTGCCCCTGACTGCTGGGGGGGTGGGGGTGCAGGGGGACATGAGTTGGACATGAGTGGGGGCCTGGTGGAGGATGCCCCTGGATGCTGGGGGTGGGGGTGGTGGGAGACATGTGTGGGGGCCTGGTGGAGGGTGCCCCTGACTGCTGGGGCGTGGGCGTGGTGGGAGACATGTGTGGGGACCTGGTGGAGGGTGCCCCTGACTGCTGGGGGGTGGGGGTGGTGGGGGACATGAGTTGGATATGAGTGGTGGCCTGGTGGAGGGTGCCCCTGGATGCTGGGGGGTGGGGGTTGTGGGAGACATGTGTGGGGGCCTGGTGGAGGGTGCCCCTGAATGCTGGGGGGTGGGGGTGGTGGGAGACAAATGTGGGGGCCTGGTGGAGGGTGCCCCTGACTGCTGGGGGTTGGGGGTGCAGGGGGACATGAGTTGGACATGAGTGGGGGCCTGGTGGAGGGTGCCCCTGACTGCTGGGGGGTGGGAGTGGTGGGTGACATGTGTGGGGGCCTGGTGGAGGGTGCCCCTGACTGCTGGGGGGTGGGGGTGCAGGGGGACATGAGTTGGACACGAGTGGGGGCCTGGTGGAGGGTGCCCCTGGATGCTGGGGGGTGGGGGTGGTGGGAGAAATGTGTGGGGGCCTGGTGGAGGGTGCCCCTGACTGCTGGGGGGTGGGGGTGGTGGGAGACATGTGTGGGGGCCTGGTGGAGGATGCCCCTGACTGCTGGGGGGTGGGGGTGGTGGGGGACATGAGTTGGACATGAGTGGGGGCCTGGTGGAGGGTGCCCCTGACTGCTGGGGGGTGGGGGTGGTGGAGGACATGAGTTGGACACGAGTGGGGGCCTGGTGGAGGGTGCCCCTGGATGCTGGGGGGTGGGGGTGGCGGGAGAAATGTGTGGGGGCCTGGTGGAGGGTGCCCCTGACTGCTGGGGGGTGAGGGTGGTGGGAGACATGTGTGGGGGCCTGGTGGAGGATGCCCCTGGCTGCTGGGGGTTGGGGGTGCAGGGGGACATGAGTTGGACATGAGTGGGGGCCTGGTGGAGGGTGCCCCTGACTGCTGGGGGGTGGGAGTGGTGGGTGACATGTGTGGGGCCTGGTGGAGGGTGCCCCTGACTGCTGGGGGGTGGGGGTGGTGGGAGACATGTGTGGGGGCCTGGTGGAGGGTGCCCCTGACTGCTGGGGGGTGGGGGTGCAGGGGGACATGAGTTGGACATGAGTGGGGGCCTGGTGGAGGGTGCCCCTGACTGCTGGGGGGTGGGGGTGGTGGGAGACATGTGTGGGGGCCTGGTGGAGGGTGCCCCTGACTGATGGGGGGTGGGGGTGGTGGGAGACATGTGTGGGTGCCTAGTGGAGGATGCCCCTGACTGCTGGGGGGTGGGGTGCAGGGGGACATGAGTTGGACATGAGTGGGGGCCTGGTGGAGGGTGCCCCTGACTGCTGGGGGGTGGGAGTGGTGGGTGACATGTGTGGGGGCCTGGTGGAGGGTGCCCCTGACTGATGGGGGGTGGGGATGGTGGGAGACATGTGTGGGTGCCTGGTGGAGGGTGCCCGTGACTACTGGGGGGTGGGGGTTGTGGGGGACATGAGTTGGACATGGGTGGGGGCCTGGTGGAGGGTGCCCCTGACTGCTGGGGGGTGGGGGTGCAGGGGCACATGAGTTGGACATGAGTGGGGACCTGCTGGAGGGTGCCCCTGGATGCTGGGGGGTGGGGGTGGTGGGAGACATGTGTGGGGGCCTGGTGGAGGGTGCCCCTGGCTGCTGGGGGGTGGGGGTGGTGGGAGACATGTGTGGGGGCCTGGTGGACGGTGCCCCTGACTGCTGGGGGGTGGGGGTGCAGGGGGACATCAGTTGGACATGAGTGGGGGCCTGGTGGAGGGTGCCCCTGACTGCTGGGGGGTGGGGGTGGTGGGAGATATGTGTGGGGGCCTGGTGGAGGGTGCCCCTGACTGCTGGGGGGTGGTGGTGCAGGGGGACATGAGTTGGACATGAGTGGGGGCCTGGTGGAGGGTGCCCCTGACTGCTGGGGCGTGGGGGTGGTGGTGTTTGGGTGACATGTGTGGGGGCCTGGTGGAGGGTGCCCCTGACTGCTGGGGGGTGGGGGTGGTGGGGGACATGAGTTGGACATGAGTGGGGGCCTGGTGGAGGGTGCCCCTGACTGCTGGGGGGTGGGGGTGCAGGGGGACATGAGTTAGACATGAGTGGGGGCCTGGTGGAGGGTGCCCCTGACTGCTGGGGGGTGGGGGTGGTGGGACACATGAGTTGGACATGAGTGGGGGCCTGGTGGAGGGTGCCCCTGACTGCTGGGGGGTGGGGGTGGTGGGAGACATGTGTGGGGGCCTGGTGAAGGGTGCCCCTGACTGCTGGGGGGTGGGGGTGGTGGGAGACATGTGTGGGGGCCTGGTGGAGGGTGCCCCTGGGCGTGGGGGGTGGGCGTGGTGGGAGACATGTGTGGGGACCTGGTGGAGGGTGCCCCTGACTGCTGGGGGGTGGGGGTGCAGGGGGACATGAGTTGGACATGAGTGGGGGCCTGGTGGAGGGTGCCCCTGACTGCTGGGGGGTGGGAGTGGTGGGTGACATGTGTGGGGGCCTGGTGGAGGGTGCCCCTCACTGCTGGTGGGTGGGGTGGTGGGAGACATGTGTGGGTGCCTGGTGGAGGGGGCCCCTGACTGCTGGGGGGTGGGGGTGCAGGGGGACATGAGTTGGACATGAGTGGGGGCCTTGTGGAGGGTGCCCCTGACTGCTGGGGGGTGGGGGTGGTGGGAGACATGTGTGGGGCCTGGTGGAGGGTGCCCCTGACTGATGGGGGTGGGGGTGGTGGGAGACATGTGTGGGTGCCTGGTGGAGGGTGCCCCTGACTGCTGGGGGGTGGGGGTGCAGGGGTACATGAGTTGGACATGAGTGGATGGCCTGGTGGAGGGTGCCCGTGACTACTGGGGGGTGGGGGTGGTGGGTGACATGTGTGGGGGCCTGGTGGAGGGTGCCCCTGACTGCTGGGGGGGTGGGGGTTGTGGGGGACATGAGTTGGACATTGGTGGGGGCCTGGTGGAGGGTGCCCCTGACTGCTGGGGGGTGGGGGTGCAGGGGCACATGAGTTGGACATGAGTGGGGACCTGCTGGAGGGTGCCCCTGGATGCTGGGGGGTGGGGGTGGTGGGAGACATGTGTGGGGGCCTGGTGGAGGGTGCCCCTGGCTGCTGGGGGGTGGGGGTGGTGGGAGACATGTGTGGGGGCCTGGTGGACGGTGCCCCTGACTGCTGGGGGGTGGGGGTGCACGGGGACATCAGTTGGACATGAGTGGGGGCCTGGTGGAGGGTGCCCCTGACTGCTGGGGGGTGGGGGTGGTGGGAGATATGTGTGGGGGCCTGGTGGAGGGTGCCCCTGACTGCTGGGGGGTGGTGGTGCAGGGGGACATGAGTTGGACATGAGTGGGGGCCTGGTGGAGGTTGCCCCTGACTGCTGGGGCGTGGGGGTGGTGGTGTTTGGGTGACATGTGTGGGGGCCTGGTGGAGGGTGCCCCTGACTGCTGGGGGGTGGGGGTGGTGGGGGACATGAGTTGGACATGAGTGGGGGCCTGGTGGAGGGTGCCCCTGACTGCTGGGGCGTGGGGGTGCAGGGGGACATGAGTTAGACATGAGTGGGGGCCTGGTGGAGGGTGCCCTTGATTGCTGGGGGGTGGGGGTGGTGGGACACATGAGTTGGACATGAGTGGGGGCCTGGTGGAGGGTGCCCCTGACTGCTGGGGGGTGGGGGTGGTGGGAGACATGTGTGGGGGCCTGGTGAAGGGTGCCCCTGACTGCTGGGGGGTGGGGGTGGTGGGAGACATGTGTGGGGGCCTGGTGGAGGGTGCCCCTGGGCGTGGGGGGTGGGCGTGGTGGGAGACATGTGTGGGGACCTGGTGGAGGGTGCCCCTGACTGCTGGGGGGTGGGGGTGGTGGGGGACATGAGTTGGATATGAGTGGGTGCCTGGTGGAGGGTGCCCCTGGATGCTGGGGGGTGGGGGTTGTGGGAGACATGTGTGGGGGCCTGGTGGAGGGTGCCCCTGAATGCTGGGGGGTGGGCGTGGTGGGAGACAAATGTGGGGGCCTGGTGGAGGGTGCCCCTGACTGCTGGGGGGTGGGGGTGGTGGGGGACATGAGTTGGACATGAGTGGGGGCCTGGTGGAGGGTGCCCCTGACTGCTGGGGGTGGTGGAGGACATGAGTTGGACACGAGTGGGTGCCTGGTGGAGGGTGCCCCTGACTGCTGGGGGGTGGGGGTGTTGGGAGAAATGTGTGGGGGCCTGGTGGAGGGTGCCCCTGACTGCTGGGGGGTGGGGGTGCAGGGGGACATGAGTTGGACATGAGTGGGGGCCTGGTGGAGGGTGCCCCTGACTGCTGGGGGGTGGGGGTGGTGGGAGACATGTGTGGGGGCCTGGTGGAGGGTGCCCCTGACTGATGGGGTCTGGGGGTGGTGGGAGACATGTGTGGGTGCCTGGTGGAGGGTGCCCCTGACTGCTGGGGGGTGGGGGTGCAGGGGGACATGAGTTGGACATGAGTGGGGGCCTGGTGGAGTGTGCCCGTGACTGCTGGGGGGTGGGGGTGGTGGGTGACATGTGTGGGGGCCTAGTGGAGGGTGCCCCTGACTGCTGGGGGGTGGGGGTGGTGGGACACATGAGTTGGACATGAGTGGGGGCCTGGTGGAGGGTGCCCCTGACTGCTGGGGGGTGGGGGTGGTGGGAGACATGTGTGGGGGCCTGGTGAAGGGTGCCCCTGACTGCTGGGGGGTGGGGGTGGTGGGAGACCTGTGTGGGGGCCTCGTGGAGGGTGCCCCTGACTGCTGGGGGGGTGGGGGTGCAGGGGGACATGAGCTGGACATGAGTGGGGGCCTGGTGGAGGGTGCCCCTGGATGCTGGGGGGTGGGGGTGGTGGGAGACATGTGTGGGGGCCTGGTGGAGGGTGCCCCTGACTGCTGGGGCGTGGGCGTGGTGGGAGACATGTGTGGGGACCTGGTGGAGGGTGCCCCTGACTGCTGGGGGGTGGGGGTGGTGGGGGACATGAGTTGGATATGAGTGGTGGCCTGGTGGAGGGTGCCCCTGACTGCTGGGGGGTGGGGGTGGTGGGACACATGAGTTGGACATGAGTGGGGGCCTGGTGGAGGGTGCCCCTGACTGCTGGGGGGTGGGGGTGGTGGGAGACATGTGTGGGGGCCTGGTGAAGGGTGCCCCTGACTGCTGGGGGGTGGGGGTGGTGGGAGACATGTGTGGGGGCCTGGTGGAGGGTGCCCCTGACTGCTGGGGGGGTGGGGGTGCAGGGGGACATGAGTTGGACATGAGTGGGGGCCTGGTGGAGGATGCCCCTGGATGCTGGGGGTGGGGGTGGTGGGAGACATGTGTGGGGGCCTGGTGGAGGGTGCCCCTGACTGCTGGGGCGTGGGCGTGGTGGGAGACATGTGTGGGGACCTGGTGGAGGGTGCCCCTGACTGCTGGGGGGTGGGGGTGGTGGGGGACATGAGTTGGATATGAGTGGTGGCCTGGTGGAGGGTGCCCCTGGATGCTGGGGGGTGGGGGTTGTGGGAGACATGTGTGGGGGCCTGGTGGAGGGTGCCCCTGAATGCTGGGGGGTGGGGGTGGTGGGAGACAAATGTGGGGGCCTGGTGGAGGGTGCCCCTGACTGCTGGGGGTTGGGGGTGCAGGGGGACATGAGTTGGACATGAGTGGGGGCCTGGTGGAGGGTGCCCCTGACTGCTGGGGGGTGGGAGTGGTGGGTGACATGTGTGGGGGCCTGGTGGAGGGTGCCCCTGACTGCTGGGGGGTGGGGGTGCAGGGGGACATGAGTTGGACACGAGTGGGGGCCTGGTGGAGGGTGCCCCTGGATGCTGGGGGGTGGGGGTGGTGGGAGAAATGTGTGGGGGCCTGGTGGAGGGTGCCCCTGACTGCTGGGGGGTGGGGGTGGTGGGAGACATGTGTGGGGGCCTGGTGGAGGATGCCCCTGACTGCTGGGGGGTGGGGGTGGTGGGGGACATGAGTTGGACATGAGTGGGGGCCTGGTGGAGGGTGCCCCTGACTGCTGGGGGGTGGGGGTGGTGGAGGACATGAGTTGGACACGAGTGGGGGCCTGGTGGAGGGTGCCCCTGGATGCTGGGGGGTGGGGGTGGCGGGAGAAATGTGTGGGGGCCTGGTGGAGGGTGCCCCTGACTGCTGGGGGGTGAGGGTGGTGGGAGACATGTGTGGGGGCCTGGTGGAGGATGCCCCTGGCTGCTGGGGGTTGGGGGTGCAGGGGGACATGAGTTGGACATGAGTGGGGGCCTGGTGGAGGGTGCCCCTGACTGCTGGGGGGTGGGAGTGGTGGGTGACATGTGTGGGGCCTGGTGGAGGGTGCCCCTGACTGCTGGGGGGTGGGGGTGGTGGGAGACATGTGTGGGGGCCTGGTGGAGGGTGCCCCTGACTGCTGGGGGGTGGGGGTGCAGGGGGACATGAGTTGGACATGAGTGGGGGCCTGGTGGAGGGTGCCCCTGACTGCTGGGGGGTGGGGGTGGTGGGAGACATGTGTGGGGGCCTGGTGGAGGGTGCCCCTGACTGATGGGGGGTGGGGGTGGTGGGAGACATGTGTGGGTGCCTAGTGGAGGATGCCCCTGACTGCTGGGGGGTGGGGGTGCAGGGGGACATGAGTTGGACATGAGTGGGGGCCTGGTGGAGGGTGCCCCTGACTGCTGGGGGGTGGGAGTGGTGGGTGACATGTGTGGGGGCCTGGTGGAGGGTGCCCCTGACTGATGGGGGGTGGGGATGGTGGGAGACATGTGTGGGTGCCTGGTGGAGGGTGCCCCTGACTGCTGGGGGGTGGGGGTGCAGGGGGACATGAGTTGGACATGAGTGGGGGCCTGGTGGAGGGTGCCCGTGACTACTGGGGGGTGGGGGTTGTGGGGGACATGAGTTGGACATGGGTGGGGGCCTGGTGGAGGGTGCCCCTGACTGCTGGGGGGTGGGGGTGCAGGGGCACATGAGTTGGACATGAGTGGGGACCTGCTGGAGGGTGCCCCTGGATGCTGGGGGGTGGGGGTGGTGGGAGACATGTGTGGGGGCCTGGTGGAGGGTGCCCCTGGCTGCTGGGGGGTGGGGGTGGTGGGAGACATGTGTGGGGGCCTGGTGGACGGTGCCCCTGACTGCTGGGGGGTGGGGGTGCAGGGGGACATCAGTTGGACATGAGTGGGGGCCTGGTGGAGGGTGCCCCTGACTGCTGGGGGGTGGGGGTGGTGGGAGATATGTGTGGGGGCCTGGTGGAGGGTGCCCCTGACTGCTGGGGGGTGGTGGTGCAGGGGGACATGAGTTGGACATGAGTGGGGGCCTGGTGGAGGGTGCCCCTGACTGCTGGGGCGTGGGGGTGGTGGTGTTTGGGTGACATGTGTGGGGGCCTGGTGGAGGGTGCCCCTGACTGCTGGGGGGTGGGGGTGGTGGGGGACATGAGTTGGACATGAGTGGGGGCCTGGTGGAGGGTGCCCCTGACTGCTGGGGGGTGGGGGTGCAGGGGGACATGAGTTAGACATGAGTGGGGGCCTGGTGGAGGGTGCCCCTGACTGCTGGGGGGTGGGGGTGGTGGGACACATGAGTTGGACATGAGTGGGGGCCTGGTGGAGGGTGCCCCTGACTGCTGGGGGGTGGGGGTGGTGGGAGACATGTGTGGGGGCCTGGTGAAGGGTGCCCCTGACTGCTGGGGGGTGGGGGTGGTGGGAGACATGTGTGGGGGCCTGGTGGAGGGTGCCCCTGGGCGTGGGGGGTGGGCGTGGTGGGAGACATGTGTGGGGACCTGGTGGAGGGTGCCCCTGACTGCTGGGGGGTGGGGGTGCAGGGGGACATGAGTTGGACATGAGTGGGGGCCTGGTGGAGGGTGCCCCTGACTGCTGGGGGGTGGGAGTGGTGGGTGACATGTGTGGGGGCCTGGTGGAGGGTGCCCCTCACTGCTGGGGGGTGGGGTGGTGGGAGACATGTGTGGGTGCCTGGTGGAGGGTGCCCCTGACTGCCGGGGGGTGGGGGTGCAGGGGGACATGAGTTGGACATGAGTGGGGGCCTTGTGGAGGGTGCCCCTGACTGCTGGGGGGTGGGGGTGGTGGGAGACATGTGTGGGGGCCTGGTGGAGGGTGCCCCTGACTGATGGGGGTGGGGGTGGTGGGAGACATGTGTGGGTGCCTGGTGGAGGGTGCCCCTGACTGCTGGGGGGTGGGGGTGCAGGGGTACATGAGTTGGACATGAGTGGATGGCCTGGTGGAGGGTGCCCGTGACTACTGGGGGGTGGGGGTGGTGGGTGACATGTGTGGGGGCCTGGTGGAGGGTGCCCCTGACTGCTGGGGGGGTGGGGGTTGTGGGGGACATGAGTTGGACATTGGTGGGGGCCTGGTGGAGGGTGCCCCTGACTGCTGGGGGGTGGGGGTGCAGGGGCACATGAGTTGGACATGAGTGGGGACCTGCTGGAGGGTGCCCCTGGATGCTGGGGGGTGGGGGTGGTGGGAGACATGTGTGGGGGCCTGGTGGAGGGTGCCCCTGGCTGCTGGGGGGTGGGGGTGGTGGGAGACATGTGTGGGGGCCTGGTGGACGGTGCCCCTGACTGCTGGGGGGTGGGGGTGCACGGGGACATCAGTTGGACATGAGTGGGGGCCTGGTGGAGGGTGCCCCTGACTGCTGGGGGGTGGGGGTGGTGGGAGATATGTGTGGGGGCCTGGTGGAGGGTGCCCCTGACTGCTGGGGGGTGGTGGTGCAGGGGGACATGAGTTGGACATGAGTGGGGGCCTGGTGGAGGTTGCCCCTGACTGCTGGGGCGTGGGGGTGGTGGTGTTTGGGTGACATGTGTGGGGGCCTGGTGGAGGGTGCCCCTGACTGCTGGGGGGTGGGGGTGGTGGGGGACATGAGTTGGACATGAGTGGGGGCCTGGTGGAGGGTGCCCCTGACTGCTGGGGCGTGGGGGTGCAGGGGGACATGAGTTAGACATGAGTGGGGGCCTGGTGGAGGGTGCCCTTGATTGCTGGGGGTGGGGGTGGTGGGACACATGAGTTGGACATGAGTGGGGGCCTGGTGGAGGGTGCCCCTGACTGCTGGGGGGTGGGGGTGGTGGGAGACATGTGTGGGGGCCTGGTGAAGGGTGCCCCTGACTGCTGGGGGGTGGGGGTGGTGGGAGACATGTGTGGGGGCCTGGTGGAGGGTGCCCCTGGGCGTGGGGGGTGGGCGTGGTGGGAGACATGTGTGGGGACCTGGTGGAGGGTGCCCCTGACTGCTGGGGGGTGGGGGTGGTGGGGGACATGAGTTGGATATGAGTGGGTGCCTGGTGGAGGGTGCCCCTGGATGCTGGGGGGTGGGGGTTGTGGGAGACATGTGTGGGGGCCTGGTGGAGGGTGCCCCTGAATGCTGGGGGGTGGGCGTGGTGGGAGACAAATGTGGGGGCCTGGTGGAGGGTGCCCCTGACTGCTGGGGGGTGGGGGTGGTGGGGGACATGAGTTGGACATGAGTGGGGGCCTGGTGGAGGGTGCCCCTGACTGCTGGGGGTGGTGGAGGACATGAGTTGGACACGAGTGGGTGCCTGGTGGAGGGTGCCCCTGACTGCTGGGGGGTGGGGGTGTTGGGAGAAATGTGTGGGGGCCTGGTGGAGGGTGCCCCTGACTGCTGGGGGGTGGGGGTGCAGGGGGACATGAGTTGGACATGAGTGGGGGCCTGGTGGAGGGTGCCCCTGACTGCTGGGGGGTGGGGGTGGTGGGAGACATGTGTGGGGGCCTGGTGGAGGGTGCCCCTGACTGATGGGGGGTGGGGGTGGTGGGAGACATGTGTGGGTGCCTGGTGGAGGGTGCCCCTGACTGCTGGGGGGTGGGGGTGCAGGGGGACATGAGTTGGACATGAGTGGGGGCCTGGTGGAGTGTGCCCGTGACTGCTGGGGGGTGGGGGTGGTGGGTGACATGTGTGGGGGCCTGGTGGAGGGTGCCCCTGACTGCTGGGGGGTGGGGGTGCAGGGGGACATGAATTGGACATGAGTGGGGACCTGCTGGAGGGTGCCTCTGACTGCTGGGGGGTGGGGGTGGTGGGAGACATGTGTGGGGGCCTGGTGGAGGGTGCCCCTGACTGCTGGGGGGAGGGGGTGGTGGGAGACATGAGTTGGACATGAGTGGGGGCCTGGCGGAGGGTGCCCCTGACTGCTGGGGGTTGGGGTGGTGGGAGACATGTGTGGGGGCCTGGTGGAGGGTGCCCCTGACTGCTGGGGGCTGGGGGTGGTGGGAGACATATGTGGGGGCCTGGTGGAGGGTGCCCCTGACTGCTGGGGGGTGGGGGTGGTGGGAGACATGTGTGGGGGCCTGGTGGAGGGTGCCCCTGACTGCTGGGGGGTGGGGGTGGTGGGAGACATGTGTGGGGGCCTGGTGGGGGGTGCCCCTGACTGCTGGGGGTGGGGTGGAAGGGGACATGAGTTGGACATGAGTGGGGGCCTGGTGGAGGGTGCCCCTGGATGCTGGGGGGTGGGGGTGGTGGGAGACATGTGTGGGGGCCTGGTGGAGGGTGCCCCTGAATGCTGGGGTGTGGGGGTGGTGTGAGACAAATATGGGGGCCTGGTGGAGGGTGCCCCTGACTGCTGGGGGGTGGGGGTGGTGGGGGACATGAGTTGGACATGAGTGGGGGCCTGGTGGAGGGTGCCCCTGACTGCTGGGGGGTGGGGGTGGTGGAGGACATGAGTTGGACACGAGTGGGGGCCTGGTGGAGGGTGCCCCTGGATGCTGGGGCGTGGGGGTGGTGGGAGACATGTGTGGGTGCCTGGTGGAGGGTGCCCCTGACTGCTGGGGGTGGGGGTTGTGGGAGACATGTGTGGGGGCCTGGTGGAGGATGCCCCTGACTGCTGGGGGGTAGGGGTGCAGGGGGACATGAGTTGGACATGAGTGGGGGCCTGGTGGAGGCTGCCCCTGACTGCTGGGGGGTGGGGTGGTGGGAGATATGTGTGGGGGCCTGGTGGAGGGTGCCCCTGACTGCTGGGGGGTGGGGGTGGTGGGGGACATGTGTGGGTGCCTGGTGAAGGGTGCCCCTGACTGCTGGGGGTTGGGGGTGCAGGGGGACATGAGTTGGACATGAGTGGGGGCCTGGTGGAGGGTGCCCCTGACTGCTGGGGGGTGGGAGGGTGGGTGACATGTGTGGGGGCCTGGTGGAGGGTGCCCCTGACTGCTGTGGGGTGGGGGTGTTGGGAGACATGAGTTGGACATGAGTGGGGGCCTGGCGGAGGGTGCCCCTGACTGCTGGGGGTTGGGGTGGTGGGAGACATGTGTGGGGGCCTGGTGGAGGGTGCCCCTGACTGCTGGGGGCTGGGGGTGGTGGGAGACATATGTGGGGGCCTGGTGGAGGGTGCCCCTGACTGCTGGGGGGTGGGGGTGGTGGGAGACATGTGTGGGGGCCTGGTGGAGGGTGCCCCTGACTGCTGGGGGGTGGGGGTGGTGGGAGACATGTGTGGGGGCCTGGTGGGGGGTGCCCCTGACTGCTGGGGGTGGGGTGGAAGGGGACATGAGTTGGACATGAGTGGGGGCCTGGTGGAGGGTGCCCCTGGATGCTGGGGGGTGGGGGTGGTGGGAGACATGTGTGGGGGCCTGGTGGAGGGTGCCCCTGAATGCTGGGGTGTGGGGGTGGTGTGAGACAAATATGGGGGCCTGGTGGAGGGTGCCCCTGACTGCTGGGGGGTGGGGGTGGTGGGGGACATGAGTTGGACATGAGTGGGGGCCTGGTGGAGGGTGCCCCTGACTGCTGGGGGGTGGGGGTGGTGGAGGACATGAGTTGGACACGAGTGGGGGCCTGGTGGAGGGTGCCCCTGGATGCTGGGGCGTGGGGGTGGTGGGAGACATGTGTGGGTGCCTGGTGGAGGGTGCCCCTGACTGCTGGGGGTGGGGGTTGTGGGAGACATGTGTGGGGGCCTGGTGGAGGATGCCCCTGACTGCTGGGGGGTAGGGGTGCAGGGGGACATGAGTTGGACATGAGTGGGGGCCTGGTGGAGGCTGCCCCTGACTGCTGGGGGGTGGGGTGGTGGGAGATATGTGTGGGGGCCTGGTGGAGGGTGCCCCTGACTGCTGGGGGGTGGGGGTGGTGGGGGACATGTGTGGGTGCCTGGTGAAGGGTGCCCCTGACTGCTGGGGGTTGGGGGTGCAGGGGGACATGAGTTGGACATGAGTGGGGGCCTGGTGGAGGGTGCCCCTGACTGCTGGGGGGTGGGAGGGTGGGTGACATGTGTGGGGGCCTGGTGGAGGGTGCCCCTGACTGCTGTGGGGTGGGGGTGTTGGGGGACATGAGTTGGACATGAGTGGGGGCCTGGTGGAGGGTGCCCCTGACCGCTGGGGTGTGGGGGTGCCGGGGGATATGAGTTGGACATGAGTGGGGGCCTGGGGGAGGGTGCCCCTGACTGCTGGGGGGTGGGGGTGGTGGGAGATATGTGTAGGGGCCTGGTGGAGGGTGCCCCTGACTGCTGGGGGGTGGGGGTGGTGGGAGACATGTGTGGGTGCCTGGTGAAGGGTGCCCCTGACTGCTGGGGGTTGGGGGTGCAGGGGGACATGAGTTGGACATGAGTGGGGGCCTGGTGGAGGGTGCCCCTGACTGCTGGGGGGTGGGAGGGTGGGTGACATGTGTGGGGGCCTGGTGGAGGGTGACCCTGACTGCTGTGGGGTGGGGGTGTTGGGGGACATGAGTTGGACATGAGTGGGGGCCTGGTGGAGGGTGCCCCTGACTGCTGGGGGGTGGGGGTGCCGGGAGACATGAGTTGGACATGAGTGGGGGCCTGGAGGAGGGTGCCCCTGACTGCTGGGGGGTGGGGGTGGTGGGAGACATGTGTGGGGGCCTGGTGGAGGGTGCCCCTGACTGCTGGGGGGTGGGGGGGTGGGAGACATGAGTTGGACATGAGTGGGGTCCTGGTAGAGGGTGCCCCTGACTGCTGGGGGGTGGGGATGGTGGGAGACATGTGTGGGGGCCTGGTGAAGTGTGCCCCTGACTGCTGGGGGGTGGGGGTGGTGGGAGACATGTGTGGGGGCCTGGTGGAGGGTGCCCCTGACTGCTGGGGGGTGGGGGTGCAGGAGTTGGACATGAGTGGGGGCCTGGAGGAGGGTGCCCCTGACTGCTGGGGGGTGGGGGTGGTGGGAGACATGTGTGGGGGCCTGGTTGAGGGTGCCCCTGGATGCTGGTGGGAATCCACGTACCCTGCAGAATTAGCGTGTGGAACTTCCCGCGCACCCCGGAATACATGTACCCTGCAGAATTAGTGTGTGGAACTTCACACGCACCCCGGAATCCACGTACCCTGCAGAATTAGCGTGTGGAACTTCCCGCGCACCCCGGAATACACATACCCAGACCAATCGCGTGTGGGACTTCCCGCGCACCCCGGAATACACGGACCCAGCCATTTCGCATGTGGGACTTCCCGCGCACCCCAGAATACACGGACCCAGGCAATTTGTGTGTGGGACTTTCCGTGCAGCACAGAATGCACACACACGCTATTTTTCACACAGCGGGTGTCCCTGTTTGTCGCATACCCCTTTGCACGTCATTTGTCCTAGAGGGCCACAGTATGTGACATTCATCATGGCTGTATATAGGTGCTTTTTGTTGACGCACATTTTGGCACACATTTATTTCAGGGGCAGGGACACTACCGCCTGCTTTCTTGTGGCGGACGTGTTTGGGCCTGTGCGCTGGTTTGACCGTGAGCTGGTTTGCCCTATTGGATTCCATGAATACGTGTTGTAGGCAAGCGTGTGGGCGTTCCGCGCTCTTGCCTCCTGTACTTCCCCCGTGACGCCCACATTTTGACGAGTTGTTCCCCATTCCGAGTGTTACGCCTACTTTTGTTGTGTGCGCTGCGCTATGTGCGATTTCGCTGTGGCCGTGGCGCACGCCGTTAGATATCCTATGCGCGGGCGTGCGCCGTGCACTTTTTCAGCGCACATCCGATATTTTTGTCGCGCACGGCCTTGCATGAATCCATGTGCGCTGGTTTCCCTGCGATTTTCACACTTGCACTGCGATTTTCGCACTTTTACTGCAAATCGCATGTTTTGGCACCTCTGCGTGGGAATTTTCGGCGCACATTAATTCCATGAATCGACACCTTAAGCTAATAATGCAGTGGGGCCGCATCTGAGTTCCGCGTCGTATCTAAAGCTACAAAACGAAGATGTCATGTGCGAAGACAGTAGTAGTGTGTCAAAGCGCAAATCTATAAGGCACAAGCTGGCAGGTTAGAATGCTTGGGTACAATTACCAAATGCGGCAGAAAAAAGTAATCTAGATGCCGTTTGCTAGTGAGAGCCCAAGAACTATAGGCACGAGATGAAAACAATCATGCTGCCGAAATCTGGAGTGCAGCTGGGGGAGGCATATAGCCTACCAGGCATCTGGCAAGGCACGCGGGCATCGATCCTGTAGCCTGCTGCTCCTGCAGTGGATGGAGGGAGCTCCTGCTCCTCCAGGCTTTAGGTGGAGATGCTGATACAGTGAGCATACTTTTTGTAAAAGAAGAACAGAGTAGGGTGCTCCGTTGCGCTCCAAGATGCAAACAGGGGGCAAACAGGGGCCTTAGTATGGGCCTTTGGGAGAGGCCGCGGGCGTTTCCGCCTGCCGGCGGATATGGCCTATTCAAAAGGCCGCTAGTAACCTAGCAACGAGGCACCAGCCTCGATATGGCGCCGCACTGCGCCCGGCATCACAGGGTCAGGCAGAGGAGGTCAGGCAAAGCGATATTGTGGTTGCATGCTCAATGGCCTGTGCAAATTCGGGTTTCTTTGTGCAGGCAAGGGTGGTCATGGGAAAGGGAGTCTTACCACAGCGGATGGCTCTCCAGGATGTCGTGGTGTGGCTAGATGTCGTGGGTGGGCATCGGCATGGGTCGGCTCGTGCTCTGGCTGCGAGCTGCTGTTTGCGGAGGAAGGAAGGGCTCCTGCCCTCTCCTCGAGGTAGCTGCTGCTGAATGACGTGTCTGGGGTTGCTGTTGGTACTCTTGTTCAGAAAAGAATTGTTTAGCATTTTGGTGCTGGACTGCCCCTGGGCAGGACAAAGACTGATATGCAGGGATATTTCTCCTCTGTGAAAGGGACAGTGAGCTAAAGACTTGGTTGAGACTCTCCCAGGGGCCATCCACCCAACAACAGGTCAATGAGCTGTGTTTGTGCTGGTAGAGACACTCCCAGAACCCGGTTTGCTTTACATTTTATGTAACTTTGGGTCTCACCCTAAGTTACCAGGGGAATCCAGACGTGGACCCCTTGCTCACTGTTCTCAGAGAGACACAGCTCCACCTCACTGATGAGGCCCGACTAGGCCCAAACACTTATCTGGGGTTGCTGTTGGTACTCATGTTCAGAGAAGAATTGCCTAGCATTTCGGTGCTGGGCTGCCCCAGGGCAGGACAAAGACTGATATGCAGGGATATTTCTCCCTTGTGAAAGGGACAGTGAGCTAAAGACTTGGTTTAGACTCTCCCATGGGCCATCCACCCAAGAACAGGTCAATGGGCTGTGTTTGTGCTGGCAGAGAGACTCCCAAATGTTGCAGAGTCACCTGTTTGGACCCTCCGGACATTACTGGCTGTGTGACATTTGGACACCCCACCCCTTTCCATGGAATTCAGCAAAGGTCTCTGGGTTTGTGCCTTTGCGTATGTTCCCTATGCAATTCCACACTGTTTCATGAATCTGCACCACATTTTACACAGTCACCTGTTAGGACCCTCCAGACATTACTGGCTACAGGATATCTGGACAGCCCACCCATTCCCTAGATCTCAGGAAAAGTGAACATTTGCGTGTGGGTTTGTGGCTTTGTGTATGTTCCCTATACAATTCCACACTGTTTCACCAATTTGCAGGTTTTGCAGAGTCACCTGTTCTGACCCTCCAGACATTACTGGCTACATGACATTTGGACACCCTACCCCTTTCACCGGATTTCAGCATAAGTCTCTGGGTTTGTGGCTTTGTGTGTGTTCCCTATAGAATTCCACACTGTTTCACCAATCTGCACTGAAATGACTGGATGGCCATGGGAAATCTGAGCACTCTGCAAGGTAGATTGGTGAATCAACCCCTTCTGCAGGGAGTAATCCATGAAAGTATTCAGGAGACGTTATAATACTGTAGACAAAGAATATATTTGTTCCTGTGAAATTTTCTAATTGGGTATGAGATCAATCAGGTAGTCATTGCAGCTGTGTGGGATGAGTTGGTCAGCTTCTGGCTGTGAGAACACATGAGTAAACACTTGATATTCAGTCGAGTGCAAGACTTTCCTCGAGCATGAGACATAGATGAAGTAAGGACTGGGAGGGCAGCAATGCAGTGGTATCAGTGGAGGTGGAGAGAAGAAAGGAACAATTAGCATTTAATATTGCCTAGCGTCCTCCCACTCCCCCAAGTGCACGAGACCATCACAGATCACTAACCCACCAAGATGGGTTGGGTAAATTGAGTAAACGGGCATTGACGGTGGCACACTCAGACATACACAGAAATGATACTACACCAGATCCCCTGCCCATTCGAAAACTATCTAAAGCACCATCACTCACTATCTATTAACCTACCCATGGACAGTGTGCACAACACACAGGAACCAACAGGGCAACAAGATGACTCTGCACGAGTGTGAGTCACCTGCAGGGGGGACACCTTTTCACATATCAAGTGCTCACATTCAGCACCAAAGCAACAAGCAAATATGTCCATGCATCACATGTGACCAAGCCACTCAACACACTCCCTCAGAAGCAGGTGGATAGTAATGTAGTGCCCGGCACACACACACTCAAAAAATCAAGTAACAAGGATGGGAAACAAAGGTAGTGCAGCGCCACAAGCATAAGCATTTCAACCACCTAGCAAGCAAACTATCCTTAAAACGGAACAACTTGAGATATAGGACTGATTGTGTATGTGCGGACCTTGGGGGGAGATATGTTGCACTCAAGTTTCATATTGAGAACAGATACATGACAATTGTGAATATTTATGCACCTAATGTGAACCAAGCAGTTTTTTTTAATACTGGATGGAGTATTGGAGCAACTGGGCTGTACAGAGATTGGGGGAGACTTCAACACTACGTTTGATATGAAAATGGATAAGACTACACAGGCTAGTTCTTATGCTGAAGCTAAAGCGAGAAAGGGACTTTTAAGATTGTTAGATAAGTAGGATTTGCATGACATTTGGTGGGATTGTAATGGGGAAGAGTAGAAGCTATAACCACAAAAGTGTTGGGTGGAAGGTTTTGAATGAATCTGAACCACTGGCATTGCTCTGGGCAACCTTCCACACCACCGTTTATTAGCCCGTCTGAGCCATTCAAAAGGGGTCCAGCCATATGCAAATCAGTCAGGTACAGCAACCAATGGTAGCAGCCCAGCCCAAACTGCTAGGCCTGTCCCCTCTGCACGGAAACACAAGCAACCCTAGACATGTTTCGGCCTTGTTGGGCCTCCTCCGTGAGGTGCAGCTTGGTTCCCTATGGTGCAGTGAGCAAGGGACCCACGTCTGGGCATACCCTCTCTCACAAAGTGAGACAAACTGTAACCACAAAAGTGATGGGTGGAAGGTTTTGAATGAATCTGACCCACTGGCATTGGGGTAGGACCAAGCCTGATTTGCATATGGTTTTGCCCCTTCTGTAATGCTTGGCAGGCTGATAAACAATGGTCTGGAGGGTTGCCGAGAGCTGTGCCCGTGGCTATGATTTATTCAAAACCTTCCAGCCATCACTTTTTCATTTTGCTAAAGTCACCTGAGTGGGACGGGTATGCCCAGATGTGGGTCTCGAGTTTGCCGGGCCTAGAGACCCCAGATACTCCTCACTGATGACGCCCAACAAGGCTGAAACATGTCTGGGGATGCTTGTGGTCTCATGCAGAAGGGATGTGACCTAGCAGTTCAGGCTGGACTGCCCCTTTTGGGGTAGGACCAAGCCTGATTTGCATATGGTTTTGCCCCTTCTGTTATGGTTTGGCAGGCTGAAACATAATGGCCTGGAGGGTTGCCCAGAGCTGAGACCGTGGTTATGATTTATTCAAAACCATCCAGACATCACCTTTTGGTTTTACTGAAGAGTAGAAGCTATACTTTTCATTCAATGGTACATGGAACGTCTTTACGAATTGACTTTTTTCTTGTCAGTAGAAGTCTATGTGGGGACGTTTGTAATACTGCAATTGGTGATGTTGTGATTTCAGACCACACCCCTGTTATGTTGGCGTTAGATGAGTCTGCAGGCGGTTTGAGATCTAAGAAACAATGGCGTATGAACACACAGCTTCTCTCTAATTTGGAATTTGTTTAACATATAGAAACAGAAATATCACTGTTTATGAAGGATACCCTACATTCAGTCAACTCCATATCAGTGATTTGGGATGCGTTGAAGGCAATACTGCATGGTAAAATTATTAGTTTCACTTCATACAGGAAACGCCAATGGGAAAAGGTTATGGTCAAACTAGAGGACGAGTATAAAGCAAGTGAGGTACGCTATTGTGGTTGTCCAAGTAAGGAAAATATGTTGGCTTTGTCCAATGCAAAACAGACTTAGGATTGTGAATTTCATCATAAGGCAGAGACACATCTATTCTATTCGCGACAAGCTTTCTGGGAACGGTGTGAGAGGCCAGGAGCCTTGTTGGCAAACCGTTTACAGCAGAAGGAGAATAACAGACAGCTGTTTAATTTTGTGGATGGGAGTGGAACAATAATGAGAAAGAATGAGCAAATCTGTGAGGAATTTAGACAATATTGTGCCTCTCTATATAGGGCTGATGAAATTGGCTCTGAGTTGGAAATTAATAACTATCTTTGTTCAATAGATATGCCAAGTCTGAATGAGTGTGAACGATTAGATCTCAATGCGCCAATAACAGTAGAGGAAATTGAAAATTCCATAAAGGCATCAGCGAATGGTAAATGCCCTGGCCTTGATGGATTCCCAATAGAGTTTTATCAGATCCTGGCCCCTTTCCTCGCACAGTTGTATACAGAGATCATACATAATGAGGCGGTCACTAGGTCAATGCAGACTGCATTAATAATGGTAATTCCGAAACCAGGTAAAAATCCCTTGCTATGTGAGAACTAAAGCTCTTAGCGAAAATATTTGCTAGAAGATTAAATGGCTTGCTTCCGAAACTGATTCACAAACATAGGGCAGGTTTTGTAAGCAAAATAAATAGCTTTGATAAGTTACAGGAATTGCTTGATGTTATTTACCTAAAGAGACATTCTGCAGATGCATATGCGGAAAAGGCTTTTGACAGGGTGAGTTGGGTTTTCTTACGTCAAGTCTTGATTAAACTAAATTGTGGACAACATTTCCTTCGACTTTTTGGCGGTGCAAAGGCGGCTGTGGCCATTAATGGTTGGCGATCAGAATGTTTCCGGATTCAAAAAAGGGACTCGTCAGGGCTTGCCCTTGTCTCCATTATTGTTTGATTTATTCATTGAACCACTTGCCGTTATGCTCAGAAATCATCCAGGTATAATGGGCATTTCGTTTGGGGACTACATCTCAAAAGTCCTCTTATATGCAGATGACCTTTTGGTTTTAATTTCAGATCCCGAGTGCTCATATCAGGAACTTCTATTGACATTACAGGAATTTTCTAGTTTCTCTAATTATAAGGTGAATGTCACAAAGGCTCTAATTTCCCAATCTCCCTTTCATGTCATTGGGGGTTATTTGATGTGGACCGAGAAGTGTGGGCTGACTCGGGTCTCAAGTACTTGGGTATTCATGTCAATAGAGATATTGAGTCACTACTCGTGAATAATACTCACCTGAAACTTGAGGAAATAGATAGACTCTGTTGTAAATGGGAGAAATTAAGCCTGACCCTATGGGGCAAGGTTAAAGTAGTGAAGATGACTTTGCTCCCAAGTTTTTAGTATGCTCCCTCTACCGCTTTCAAATAATCTACTTTTGAGTATTAATAAATCCTTGAATAAAAGTGCGTGGGGGGAAGGAGGCGGTGCCCGAATCCCAAAGGATGTCCTTCACAGACCTGTGCATCTAGGTGGTTTTGGCTATCCTGACATAAAACGCTACCACACTGCATTTATGTCACGTACATTGCATCACTGTATTGCGACTGGCCAAATTAACTGTGCAGGCTGGGTTACAATTGAGAGGGAATCTGTCTCGCACACACCCCTAGATAGTATTCTGTTTGCAGACAAAAGGTTGCCGGTTTGTATGACTCCACCTTTCATAAAACATGTTGTGAAAGAATGGCGTAGATGTAATGAGAAGTATCTACTGTATGCAGCTGTTAAACAGGGTAACTATGTTTTATCGTGTATTTCATGGCAAAAAGCAAGTATGTGGAGAATTGTACAAGTCCATGATGGCCAGAGTGTGGCTGACTTTGAATTTGTGTGCTTTAAATATAAGTTGAAAGCAATAGCAATCTGCCGTTAGAATGTACTGCAGGACCTCTTTGCTAAGGTTATTGCTACAATGCACACTCCGCCTGCGATCTTACTCCCCTCGAGGACCATGCCACTCTCTGCATCCACTTTATACAAATTAGCTACACCTACTACGTTTAAGTTAACAGCACAAGGGGGTTGAGAAAATTGGGATTCAGACTTGGGTTGTTTGTTGTCGGATATTGAATGGAACCACATGTGTGCAGGTCCAATTAAATACAAAGTTGATTTAGAACTGCGGTATACGCAGCAGAGGATTAACCACTACCTGTATTGGTCTCCTTGGAAGATGAGGTTGTGTAAGTTGTGCAATGAGGATGTTTGTTGGAAGTGTAAAAGGAATGTGGGCACCACCTTTCATATGTTGTGGTTGTGTAGTAAGCTCCAGCTATTCTGGGATGGTGTTTTCCAGAGAATAGACCTGGTTTTGGGTCTATCTCGTTCAAGTGTTGTGGTTGTGTAGTAAGCTTCAGCTATTCTGGGATGGAGTTTTCCAGAGAATAGACCTGGTTTTGGGTCTATCTCTTTCAAGAGACCCTCTTTTTGGTGTGTTGGGCTTATTTCCTTCAGATATTTTATTGACTAGCGGTAAACTATTCTGGACATATAGAGCCCTTCTTTTTGCTAAGAGACAAATTCTGAAATTCTGGAAGAGCGATACCGCCCCCTGTTTTGATGATTGGTTGCAGAGTTTGTCTCTTCTGTAAAGGAGGGAGAAAGTATCCTTTAACGCTAAAGATCAGCATCATAAATATGAGATGATCTGGGGGGTGTTCAATGACCTTTATGCTTAGTTGTTTTAATCACATTCTAGGTTTTTTTTTCTCTCTCTTTATCTGCATTTCTCCACTCTTTTATTCACCTCCCCTCCCATCTTCTTCTCTCTGTCATTTTCCTTTGTAGACTGGACTGTTATGATGTGTTCAAATAAGTGTTATACTTTACATTAGAATTATTGTATTTTTGACTCATTGTTTATGTAAGTGTCAAAAGAATAAATACAACTTCGAACAAATAAATAAAAAAACTGAACACTGATGCCCCCTCCACCCTGGGTTCAGGGCTTGCTGGGCTACGCAGCCAGTATAGCGAGAGTCAGTGGAACAGGTCCTGTAACATATTACATAAGGGAGTGCGGTACGTAGGTACCAGTTAGAGATAGGCAACTGTAAATAATCATTCTAACAAGGTCCATACGTATTCTATGAAGTTGACGATTGTGGGAAAGCATGTTTAGTAAAACACCCACTCTAAGCATTGATACAGATGTTAGCACTGAATACTATAAAAACAGAGGTCATGATATGCATATTCATACAGACTCAACACCGAAGGCATCACTTAAAACTGTGCCACATCACAACTAGGGCTGTGACACTGTATGCTGCCATCAATTAGCACAAAATCAGGAGGCATCAACAGGATATTAAGCTGGTGGTAGTAACAGCAGGGTCACCTGATCAAAATCATTGGCAGATCTAATTGCTGGCAGTTCTCGCCCCGATGGGCACGCTCAAGCCATTCACAGTACATGCTTTAGCCAACCAGACACAGACATTATTCCCCACAGTATCTCTGGATCATTGCCGCAGGTCCATCGCCCCTATGAAGCAGCTTTCATAGAAGACATTGCATCCACAGAGGAAATGGTAACAGTGTGACCAGGCAAAAGCACAAGATGCTTAGGTGTTGCGGCATGCTTATCAAGCCCGGGCTGGAACTGGGACACTTGACCTTTGTGAATTCACCTACACATGCATGTCACGACACCAAGAATGTCCAGCATGGCAGTAGGAATGTGCAACCATTGGCCGGCTGACGCCATCAGTATCGCTCCTCGCAGGGAACACAGAGAAGCTCTGGAGCAGCAATGGCACCATGCTCCAGAGGCACAATGACCAGTGCCAGCGTGAGCCGCTTTGGAAGGCCCGCTTCTTGTGAAATAACAACAGGTAACAACACCCACCATTCTGTGTTTGTCCATTACTGTATGGTAGTTCCCCCAGGCATACATCAGTTACGATATGTACCGTGTCAGGGCGACTTGCATGGTACCTGAGGGAAGCACAGTCCATGAAAACCCAGAGAAATCCTGCATCAAGGATAACATGTCGAATGAATGGCAGCAGAAATGGCAGGCAATGGCAGGCGGCACATGGTGACTAGGTTGCTCAGATGATAGTTCGGTATAGTTGAACTTATGGCATGAAGCACATGAGAGTGTTGCAGGCAGTCATTAGCAGGTTGGATGGTAGGTTCTCTGAGAGGTATTACCCAAATTGACCTTTTACAATTGACCTTTTGCACAATTGACCTAATTATAGTGGTCCTAATTGACCTTCTGCACAATTGACCTTTATATTATGTTAGTTATTTATATATGTATTGGGTTGGTTTTGGATTATAAATAATATAAGGGGATTGGGTGGGGAGTTGCAGGGGGTTTCGGATTGGGTGGGGGGCTGTGGTGGGTTTCCCCCCGCGTATATGTCCTAATTGACCTTCTAAATTAGGTCAATTCTCCCAAGGTCAATTCTCCCAAGGTCAATTGTGAAAAGGTCACTTAGCATACAACCCTCTGAGAAGCTGGCACACAGGTAATGCAGGAGGCGGGTATTGTTCTGTTTGGGCGGGGTGGTGGATGTCTCTGAGATGCCCCCCATCACAGCAACAGGCAGCAGTAAGGCAGTAGTGGGTCCAACTCCTCGCCAATGTTCAAGTCATCTAAGGAAACAATACATACAGGTACAAAGGGAAGAAGGATTTACTCTCTTGGCTATAGGTAGCAGGTACAGTACAGGTCCCAGCAGGTACCCTGCTTGCTCCCCTCCCTTTTCCCCATCATGCTCTATTCTGAACTGCCACCAGACCAAACAGAATAGTCATTAGTCACTTTTTTGTTCCTCCCCTCACCCCACTCTACCCTCCCCTTCCTCTTGTTTTTCACTTGCACTACATCAATTGTCGCCAGGCATAGTAATGTTACTGCTTGTTTGTTCTCATGTTCTTTCCCTCCCTCTCCTCCATACATGTTTCAGCACTTGCACTATCAGAAATGTCGCCAGGCCTAGTAGGATAGTTATTTCACATTCTGAATTGTTTGAAGGACTTGTAAGAATGTAATTTGTTTTTCTCCCATGTTCCCTCCCTTCTTGAAGAGCTTTGAAACACATTGTGTGTAGGCGCTATACAAATAAACAACCAATCAATCAATCAAGCAATTAGCCACACAGGACATACATCAGGTAAAGGGACATCCACCCGCACACCCTCTCACTCAGCCAGCCTCTTTCAAACTGTCATTGAGAGGACACTCTGTAAGCCTCCCACACAGCAGCACTCCACACACAGAACTCGGATGACATCATGGGTGTAGGAAGGGAAGGCAGAGCAGATAGAAAGCACATCACAACAATATGTGAGGGGGAAGCTCCTGAGGCTACGGGGACTCTCTCCCATTCAAAGTTGAACCGTAGAAAAGAAACCTGCTTCCCTTTAAGACTCATTGGCTTCCCTTTAAGCCACTTGGTTAAGCTGTTATTTCAAAGTCAACCTGGAAATGACGTCATTACTGGTGGCTATCGGGAATAATTAGGATATTTCGCTGGGGAAGGACCTCATGATGCCACGCCTGTCAATACCTTCCTTGGAGTGAAATATCTATCGGATACAATTGCTTAACAGTATCATTAAATTATCTCCCCGTTTTTAGTATTTGAAATACAATTAGATGGGTAATTGCAGATAACACTAACACTCGACTGTCTGCTTCTCAATGCTTTATATGTCATATATTGTTTATATGCCATTCGGCTTCAATATTGTAAAGCATAGAGTTGTCTTTGATTTTGGCCACAAATGTGAGAATAAGGCCTCCTCCAATAGAATAATGCAGAGTATTTATATAACAGTTTTGAAGAAAATCCATTGCATTGCAGATCTCATACTGTCAGTAGGGTCCATGTTGGCCTGACAGAAGTATATATTTAAAAGGGTTTAGAGAGTATTAGAATCATTTAACTCTTTCCATTATTAGCTCTGTGATGTAGACGTCAAATGGCAGATCCAGCTAAATCGAGCAGGGAGCAGAAACAGCCGACGCTCTTCAATATTGAAATTGGCAGTAGGAAGTAGAAAATAGGAACTGCAGAAGCTGGGAGGGGAATTCAGATACCAATTTCATTAAATCGTTGGCCACTCAGGTGAGACGCCCAACGCAATCACATCTTTACCAGATGCTACAAACCTGGTCATCTGCCTTTGAATCATGAAACACGTAAAATACATTCCTGAAAGTGAATGGATCCAAAGCTAACCTAATATTCCTAAACACCAAATGCATCACTAGCATCCCAACCCATCAATCCAACCATTGCCCCTATTAGATCAAGCATTGTCCAAAGCCGAGGTTGTATTCACCATATGCCGTTTATTGCCCAGAACACGTTTCAACACATCAACACAACACGATGGCTGCGGACTCTGAAAGTGGGTAAACACCACTCAACAGGTTGCCATGCCATGCTCTTTCTAGAGAGGGGCGCCTGATACCTTTTTAGTATTCTTGCAAGGAACTTGGGGTTGGTCACCATAGGTTACCTGGGGAACCCAGCCGTGGACCCATGTTCTCAGAGACGCACAGCTCCACCTCACTGATGAGGCCCAACAAGGCTGAAACACGTGGTTGGGGTTGCTGTTGGTACTTGTTAGGAATTGAAGTCCAGATCAAGAATGATTACTTTGATACTTTATTAAGTATCTGTCTGTGACAGCAGGCGCTGCCTCCAGCAACCTCACCAACTGACTCACAACAGAACCTTCTCAAAGCACAACACTCTGAAAGGAATGCATTACCTCATAATGAATGGATAGGTAATGAAACAGAACAGCAACTACTAATTGTATGAACACATGTAACATTTTAAATCTACCTTGAATAAAGTATTAAAAGTAACATCCCAACACATCTCCTCCCTTACAATGTTGACTTATTTAAGATAATAATCTCTTAACCAGATAGGTTTACTCCTCACTCTCCCCAAACTTACATTTACATTGCTCTCTTTTGATACATTATTGTTCACACTCTTGTCTGCATTAGAACTCAATAACAGATTATCATCATTGTCACCCTCAGTACCTTCACCATCCTCAACTGGCCCATTGTTGTTACATCTCACTAACCTTGACATGGACCAGCATTCACCTCCCTCCATGATAGCTACATTTCCTCTCACTACAGAAATTCTTTTGGGCCCAATGAATTTGCTCTCAATGCACTTAGGGGACATTCTCGGGTTTTTAATGTAAACCATATCTCCTTTTTTCCAAACTATTGTTTTGGACTTCCTTTCAGCATTCGCCCTCTCCCTGTACTCATTCTGAGCCTCTCTTATGAGTGACATAACTCTGGTCCTGTCCACATAAGTACTCTTTGCTAAATCCAACCATCCCGGACACAATTTGGTTCCTGGTTGCCTACCCTTGAGTGACATAAATGGGGAAACTCTGGTAACAGAATGTGGAGTCGTGCAGTAATTCCACACCATCTCCCTTAACACAGTTTGCCAATTTAGACCTGACACCATGGCTAACTGTAGCCCTCCTTTTATAAATCGATTTGCTCTCTCTACCAAACCGTTTGCCCTAGGCTGATAGAGAGCCGTTCTGTAATGTTTGATACCAAACTTTTTAAAGAACTCTACCATTCTGTCAGAGCAGAACTGAACACCATTGTCTGATACCAGTTCTGTAGGAAATCCCTCTCTGTAAAATACCTCTTCAAAAAATGTAATCATTTGAGCAGTGGTAGCCTCTCTTATCGCCTTCCACTCCACCCATTTGGAATGGTAATCCACAAGGACAATCAAGTATTTAAAATCATTACCCAACTCTTGCAAGGGCCCCATCAAATCTACCGCAACTTTTTTCCATGGCTCACTTGGAACACTCACGGGTCTTATGGGAGCCTCCCTAATAACCTTACTCTTATCACTCTTCTCACATTCTCTGCAACCTCTCACGCATTTCTCGAGCTCACTATCTATTCCTGGCCACCAGAAAGATTGCCTGATATGTCTTTTCGTGCCCCCCATGCCTAAATGACCTTGATGAGCAATGTTAACCAACTTGGACCTAACATTACAAGGAGGGACCACCCTTGCTCCCTTCCTGAGCTGAAAACCATCCTCAGATAAGTTTAATTCTTCTTTTATTCCATAGTAACTCTCATATTTCTTCTCAACAAGATCTTTCCTGGGCCAACCTGTTTTGGTCCACCTCTTTACTTGTTTTATTATTTCATCCATCTCATCAGCATCTTTCCACTCATCTCTCCCTATGGCTTCATAGTCTACTTCATAAATGCTCAGACCTTGTTCAACACTCACTTCCTTAGAGTCGTTGTCTTGCACAGGCAACCTTGACAAACAGTCTGCCACTACATTGTCTTTCCCAGGTATATATATAACCCTAAAATCATAAGCTAGTAAATCTACCATCCATCTGGATATTCTAGGGGAACCTTTGGCCCAGTCCACACTTCCCAACAATTGAACCAATGGCTTATGATCCGTTCTTACGGTGAAAAATTGACCCCAGAGATAAAACTTGAAATGTTCAACAGCCCACGATACTGCTAGAGCTTCCCTTTCTACAACAGAATAATTTTCTTCAGCACCCCTCAAAGGTCGAGAGGCAAAAGCTATGATGTGTTCTACTTTGCCAGCATCAAACTGAGAAAGGGCGGCACCCAAACCCAGAGTACTCGCATCCACTGCTAACACAGTTTTCATATTGGCAACAAACCCTCCCAAAGAGGGAGCACTCACAATACCATCTTTGATTTTCAGGAAGGCACTTTGACACTCATCAGTCCATATATACTTTGCATTTTTCTTTAACAATTCCCTCAGAGGCGAAGACATGGTGGCAAAACCGTCAACAAACTTGTGATAGTACTCGGCCAACCCCATGAAAGAGCGTAACTGCTCTTTGTCTTGTGGTTGAGGAGCACTGCTAATACTGTCCACAAGGGATTTCTTGGGTGAAATTCCCTCACAAGAGATCCTGTGGCCCAAATAATCCACCTCCTTCACGGCAATCTTACATTTTTCCCTCTGCACAGTCAAACCAGCTTCCCTGAGTCTAATCAACACTGCTCTCAATGTTTCATCATGTTCAAGCTCATTCTCTGCAAAGATAAGAATGTCATCTTGAAAAACTGTGACCTTTCTCAAACCCCTGAGTACTTCTTCCATCACCCTCTGAAAAACAGAAGCCGCGGATGCCAATCCAAAAGGCATGCGGTTATACTTAAACACCCCCTCGGGTGTGATGAAAGAGGTGAGGTGTTGGCATTCCTTGGATAATGGAACTTGATGATATGCTGACGAAAGATCAATGACGGAAAACCACTTCGGCTCACCCAACGTTGACAGAGTCTCAGAAATGTTTGGCAGTGGATGTCTCTCAACAATGATGTTCTGGTTCAAGGTGCGAAGTTCAACGCACAGTCTCAGTTTCCCATTTGCTTTAGCCACTAAGACAATGGGCGACAACCATTCAGTGGCCGTAACTGGCTCAATGACACCCTTGTAGACTACATTTTTCAGTTCTTCCTTGAGTTGATCTCTCACTTTCAATGGCACTTGCCGCACCTTGTGTACCACAGGCTGTGCATTGCTTTTGAGCTTTATATGGTGTTCAAATTTCTTCAGCTTGCCTAATTTTTCTGAAAACACTTCTGGGAAATCCTTGGTCCAGATATCTTCTACTTCTGCTATGGTCACAGGATTGGGAGCACTGGCTTGAACTCGCACTCCTAAGCTCCTCTGTTCCTCCCAACCCAACAGCGAGGTACCTTTCCTCGCTACTAGTACAATAGCTTGACATTTTCTTTCTTTATACTGTATCTTTGCTGGAAATTCCCCCAGAATGTCTATAGCCGATTCTGCATAACCGCAAGCTCTGACACTGGTGGGTTGAATTATGTCCTCACTTTTTCTTAAAACACTGACTAGGGTGTCTCAGGATATAATAGTCCAAGGCGAGCATGTGTCTACCTTCATTACTAGCTCACACCCATCAACAAGAAATGTGTCCACCGGGCCCTTCGTCTCCCCAGATAAGGCTGATATCTCAAAAACATGCTTGTTGATTGATTCTCTCACATCCGCCACTTCCTGTATGTCATATCCCCTCCTAACATTTTCTTCTTTATAATCTTCTGCTCTGTGTTCCACATAACTGACAGCAGCGACTTTGCAGACGTTCACAAAATGTCCCTTGCCCCTGCATTTGAAGCATTCACCAAACTTAGCGGGACACGATGGAAAATTTGCGCCGTGTCTGGAACTCCCACATCGAGGACAAGAACTTCTCATATTCCAGTTCCCTCTCTTTCCACTGAAAAGATTAGGTTTCTTTCTTTGATCTAGAGCGCACACAGCTACTGATGGTGTAATCGATTTGTCTATCCTGAGCTCTTTGACATACTGTGTAGTTTGCTCAATGCCCCTGGCCAGATCCACCGCCTCATCCAGACTCATGTCTTTGGCAAGGAGTTTTTCTTGAACTCTGACATTGTTGGTGCACCTTATCAGCTGGTCTCTGATTAATGAGTCACTCAACTGTCCAAATTCACAGGAGTAGCTCAGGGACCTCAAACATGCAATGTAAGATTCTACGGGTTCTGACTTTTCTTGTATTCTCTGGAAAAACTTGTGCCTCTCAAAACTGACATTTTTCTTTGGTTCGAAATGATCTCGCAGGCGACCAAGAGCTAACTCATACTCATCCATGTAGCCAGATCCTGACACTTGGTTTCCAGTAAGGCCATCAAAAATTCTTCGCCCTTCTACTCCTAAATTATGTATCAGCAGAGCTTTCTTGCGTGCAGGTGAGAATCTGTCCCCCCCCATAGCCACCAAATAGTTCTCAAAGGCATCCTTCCATTTATCCCAGCTGACTGCAGGCCGGACCAACTTTTATGCATCTCCAGCTGTAAAGTCCATATAATACATCACAATACCAAAGTTCAAATCGCTGCTCCTGAAGCGATATCAATGCAAGGCCCAAGGGGCGGGGTCAATGGTGCGGGGGCAGAGTTTGCACACAGTACTGTTCGGGCTCACGAACAGCGGTGCTTTCTCCCGCTCCCTCACTGTGTGCACCGGCTGAGCTGGTGCTCACGCTGCGGGGACAGAGCTTGCCACGGCACTGTTCAGGCTTATGAGCCGCAGCGCCTGCCCCCGCTCTCTGACAGTGCACGCAGACTGAACTGGCGCTCGCGCTCCACTCGCGAGCTCGCGCTCCACTCGCACGAGTGCTCGCGCTCCACTGCCTGCTCACACAACGCGTTGGGGGGGCTCGCCGGTGCCCGCGCGCGCTCTTCTGAAAGAGGCACCCCTTTCCACACAGGCTTCACACCGCACGCCTGACCTGCCTCAGCTGGGTACGTTGTGTCGTGGTCTCCCTTGATGTCCGCAGCGGCTCTCACTTCTTCTGCCTGCTGTCACGGCCGCAGGGAGATCAGGGATCTACAGCAACACGAAATACGCCGGGGCCGTCGCACTAGGGGTTCAGAGGATCCTCGTCGCCAATGTTAGGAATTGAAGTCCAGATCAAGAATGATTACTTTGATACTTTATTAAGTATCTGTCTGTGACAGCAGGCGCTGCCTCCAGCAACCTCACCAACTGACTCACAACAGAACCTTCTCAAAGCACAACACTCTGAAAGGAATGCATTACCTCATAATGGATGGATAGGTAATGAAACAGAACAGCAACTACTAATTGTATGAACACATGTAACATTTTAAATCTACCTTGAATAAAGTATTAAAAGTAACATCCCAACAGTACTCTTGTTCAAAGGAGGTTTGCCTGGCATTTCAGTGCTGGACTGCCCTTATGGGCGGGACAAAGACTGATATGCAAATGGCTATTCCTCCTTTGTGAAAAGTACAGTGAGCAAAAAGCGATAGCTGCAGACTCTCAAAGTGGGTAAAAACAACTGAACAGGCTATCATGCCATGGTCTTTCGAGAGACGGGCACCTGCTACCTTTTTTGCAATTTTGTAACGTACTTGGGGTTGGTCGCCCTAAGTTACCTGGGGGAACCCAGACATGAACCCCTTGCTCACTGTGCTCATAGAGGCACACCTTCACCTCACTGATGAGGCCCAACAAGGCTGAAACACATGTATGGGGTTACTGTTGGTACTCTTGTTCAAAGGAAGTTTGCCTGGCATTTCGGTGCTGGACTGCCCTTGTGGGCGGGACAAAGACTGATATGTAAATGGACATTCCACCAATGTGAAAAGTACAGTGAGCAAAAAGCGATGGCTGCAGACTCTCACAGTGGGTAAAAACCACTGAACAGGTTATCATGCCATGTTCTTTCGAGAGAGGGGTGCCTGCTACCTTTTTTGTATTTTTGTAAGTAACCTGGGTTGGTCACCCTACGTTACTTGGGGAACCCAAACATTGACCCCTTGCTCACTGTGCTCAGAGAGGCACAGCTCCACCTCATCCCAACAAGGCTGAAACATGTGTATGGGGTTTCTGTTGGTGCTCTTGTTCAAATGAGGTTTGCCTGGCATTTTGGTGCTGGACTGCCATTGTAGGCAGGACAAAGACTGATATGCACATGGATGTTCCTCCTTTGTGAAAGGTACATTGAGCTAAAAGCGATTGCTGTGGACTCTCACAGTGGGTAAAAACCACAGAACAGGCTATCATGCCATGGTCTTTCGCGAGAGGGGCGCCTGCTACCTTTTTTGCATTTTTGTAAGGTACTTGGGGTTGGTCACTCTAAGATACCTAGGGGATCCCAGAAGTGGACCCATTTATCACTGTGCTCAGAGAGGGACAGCTCCACCTCACTGATGAGGCCTAACAAGTCTGAAACATGTGTATGGGGTTGCTCTTGGTACTCTTGTTCAAAGGAGGTTTGCCTGGCTTTTCGGTGCTGGACTGCCCTTGTGGGCAGGACAAAGACTGATATGTAAATGGATATTCCACCTTTGTGAAAAGCACAGTGAGCAAAAAGCGATGGCTGCAGACTCTCACAGTGGGTAAACACCACAGAACAGGTTATCATGCCATGTTCTTTCGAGAGAAGGGCGCCTGGTACATTTTCTGCATCCTACAAGAACATGCCAATGCCCCAAAACCATGCCTGATCCCAGAACTTTGACCCTGTCATCTCTATGTTTGCTCCCTATTAAAGTTAACGTCATCATCTCTGTACCACCACAAATGCTTCTGTGTGAAGGCACCAAAATACCTCTTTAACATGACACACCACACCTGTCTTCAAATTAGAGCCAAAATATAATCTTCGCTTTAATATCCAGGACCACCAAACTCATTTCACAAAGTGCACTTAACACGTGTTAAGTACAACGGAAGCAGAGTGGGTTTTCTGGTGGTGTGGTGGTGGATGTGTAGAGTATGTTGTGTGTTGGTTTGTATATGGGAGAGCTAGTAATGTGACAGTGGGGTCACTGCAATATGTGTTTGGCTGGCTGGTGTCCAGAGTGTAAGATGGTAAGCTGGAGCATGAGCAGTTTAATGAGGGGGTACTTGCTTACGGGTGTCTAATACAATGGTCCATATGACTCCACTACACTAGTACAGTGATCCAGGTACTTTAACAAGTAGCTGGGGTGGGCATCATACACAGGGGGCTCTACTATACTAGTATAGCAATGACCCCTGCACTAGAGAAAGTGTCTTACATGATGATCTATATAACTCCACCTGACTAGGACAGTGGTGATCCAGTGACAGCAGCAAGAGTTGTACCTGGCATTCTTTATGATTCTACTACACCTGTACTGCAGTGATACATGCACTGAAGCAGGATGTTATTTGATGGTCCATGGAGATGTACACATGTGGTATAATGGTTATCCCTGCACTGCAGCAGTGGTTGAACATGATGAGCCATGTGGCTCTACTAAGCTGGTATAGTGGTGACCCCTGTGCAGTAGCAAGAATTTGACATAATATTGATATGACTACAAACCACTAATGTAGAGGGGAACACAATACTGCAGCAGGAGTTTGTCGTGATTATCTGTGTGGGTCTTTGCCACACCAATACAGTGGCAATATTATTTATTAACACTTTCGGTTGATTTAGCCATTCATGGCAGGAAATACAAAAATACGGTATTCAAATAAAACAGACCCAAATAAAAACCCAATAAGCACATTAAATATAACTCTTCTAAACATAGTAGCCAAAATGAATCAGGAAGACAATGATAACCTAAAACTATCTAAAAAGCCATGCACATGTCCATCCACATGGTGGGCTGATTGCTATCTGAAGAGAGCAGGGGGAAAACAAGACAACATATATAAATAACCCTTATGTCTGCAGCCCCAGATTGGACATGCAAGAATGATAATACAGTGGTAACCACTGAACTGAAGCATTAGTTGTACAAGATGATATTTATGACTCTACTATACTAGTACAGTGTAATTCCTGAACTACAACAGAAATTGGACATGAAGGCAAATTGGGTCTCCACTACACTGGCATGCTGGTTACCCCTTGCAAAGCTACATGTAATGGTTAATTGAAGGAGTTCATTCCCTCCCCAATCAAGTTGTCACACAACAGACTGTTTAATGGATTCTTTGTCAGCCCTCTTTCAGATTCATATCACACCCCTTGGATCCCTCCCCCTGTGCCACCAATTCTTATTATTTATTTTTTTGTTTTGATTCACTTAAGAACCTTTACAAAATATTTTTAGACATAATTCATAGTATACCAATACAGATTCATGCAGACATTTAGACATTGAGGAGTTTTAAACATGTGACATATATAATGTTTGACATTGTAAACATACAAAACATTTAAAACATTTAAAACATATGACGTGGCCAATATTTCTTCTTTTATATTAAAATGTTTTGCATTTAACAATATACAAGATAAACAATGTACAGTCAATATTTACATTAAATCCCTTCCCTCCCGCTGTACTGAAATTATACACAGAGCTAGTACAACTTTTTTTCCCGACGATAAATCATCCTTTCCATGTCAGCCAACTTTACCATTTAATTCATCCAAACATGTATTTCTGGAGATATTCTTGACTTCCACCCTCGTAAAATTAATTGTTTTGCTACAATGCTACCTCTAAATAGCCATTTCTGTTGTGAGGTACTTAGATCAGTTAGAATGTCGTCATCTCCAAGAATTAATGTATTGAAATCCTACTCCAAGTTAAGTCTTAATACAATGTTAAAAATGATTCATAGCCTATTGCAGAAATCCCTCACTCTCTCACACTCCTATAGCATATGTTTTAAACGAACCACTGTGTGTACACAACCCCAACAGTCATTCGCATCAGAGAGACCTCTTTTATCTAATCACTCAGGCATCCAATACACTTGGTTCAGGATTTTAATCTGACGCAATCTTTTACCCAAGCTAATTGAAGACAGGCAAACATTCTTGCAGATTATCCTCCATCTTCCTGGGCTCTTCTAAGATGTCAATCTCCTTGTCCATTCTTCCATAATTACGCTATTATGTGTCCAACATTTCTATCAAAATCAGACGCTAAATCATTTGTCATGAGTCATCAGTGTAGGGGTGCAACATAGGCATAACTATGGTCAGGTCTTGAGAATATCCAACAATGCACTCCAGATTTTACATAGCGCCATGTGAATCCCATCTGAATCAGACCTCAGGCAGTAGGCCCAAAATGTGTCGGACTTAATCAGATCATCGTGCCCCACAAACTGCCCCAGCACAGTCATGTAGAGAGTGCCCACCTTGGACATGCTGTCAAGACGATTCTAGTGGTCTCAACGTTGTTTTCGAGCATGCACATCCTACATATTCTGTTCTCGGCAGACATTTTCAGTAGGCTGACCTGCAGTGCCAGCACAGAGAGCTGATTAGTCCAAAGTCGTAGTCTGAAACTTTGCACCGCAGGGCATGGGCATCTCAATAGATAATACTAAGTCTTCAGATATCAATGTACAATATTCTCAAGATACTTATAGTTGTGTGGTGATGCTAAGTGGGTGTAATTGTTTATCTAGTCCCTTGTAAAGCATGCCTCATTTAGTTTACTAAAGTCACCCCATTGCTTTTGCATGCCTGACTAGCCCAAGATTTTCAAGAGCGGACACTTGGCGCCAGTTCTCGTCTTAATGAAGAGCATCCCTCTTCTAATCAGGGCTTGGCTAGATAAAGAAACCAGGCCCAACTCCAAACGGAGGTGAGCCATAGATGTTGACAGGGGCAGCCTTGGGAGTGTCCTCCAGAAGAAACCCACAATGGTGTCTAGCCATGTTAGGTTGGGCAATGCAATGGCTTCTAGACCATATAATATTGCCGGGGCAACGCTTTGTTTGTACAACCTTATAATCCCTTCCATAGTATATCCTGCAGTAGTATATGCACATTTATTGCTGGAAAATGTAAGTTGCCTGGCTTTGCGCTGTTTACCGGCAATACATTGTCTATATTCACCATCTGCCTGCCAGGGTATGCCTAAATACAGGTAGGTAGGGACATATTCAATGGTTTGTTTATCAGTTGCAATGCTTACTTTACTAATTGACCTGCTAGAGACAACCATCATTTTAGTTTTTCGTGGTGTTGATAACCAGCCCATTTTCTTTTGCTTATTTCGTGAGGTCAGTACATTTATTTTTTACTCGACGTATGGTGCGATCTCACAGAATTCGGTCATCTGCATAAAATAGACTAGTGATGGTATTATCACCCATTTTTACTGAGCAGCCTGGGATGGCAAGCAGATGTGCCAGGAGATCGGCCAGGCACAGATTAAACAACAGGGGAGCCAGGAAACACCCTTGCCTGACTCCCCTGTTGATCTTCACCGACACTGACAATAATCCTGCACCTGTTAACCTTATTTGCACATAGCTGTTCTTATGGAGAAGTCTCAAGATTGAGATTAGCCATTCCGAGCAGCCATAATTACTGTTTCTGCCCTAGACGCAGTCGACCTACAGTGTCAAATGCTGCACTGAAGTCCACATAGATTATGTACAAGCCCGGATTGCCTTTGGTAGAGGCTTCCCTAATCAGCGAATCCACAACTCTGATATTGTGTGTTGTTGCAGAGCCTGGTCGAAAATCTGTCGGAGTGCAGTGTAATATACTACGTTTGTCTACCCAATGCTGCAGGGCCTGTAATCCAAAATTACAGAAAGGTTTCCCAGGTACATCCATCAGGGAAAGAAGCCTGTAGTTCTCCGGACATAGCCTATCTCCCTTTTTGTGTACTGGTAGCAGAATCGCCTGCTGCCATAGAGAAGGAATTCTCCTCTCCACACATACCTTGTCAAATAGCAGTTTTATCACCATGGTCCAAGCATCAGGGTCTTCTTTCAGCACTAGATTCGACACATCATTCGGGCTTAGGGCCCGTGAGCCTTTCGCCCCCACTCTAGCCTCACGTATGTCCACCCAGCTGGGGTACAGGGTCCATGTCACAGATGCTATTTCGCCTGTATCTATCTCCCCTGCAGCAACATATTTGATCCTTATTAAATTAACCCATTCAGGCTCTGCTATAGGGTTAACCATGCCATGTTTAGTGTTGCCTTTTGCCTGGAGTTTATTTGCCAAATAGGTCTAATTTGGCCTGTGCAGAGCACAACTAACATTTGCTGCCATTGTGCATTTAACTCTGAATGCCTCCTTCTCCAGAACCATTTCTTATAGTCGTTGTTGAAGTGCCTAACTCGTACCTCACAAATTCCAATCTCTTCCAGCCCTCCCTTGGAGTAACAGAGCTGTGGTCTCATGTGTCGCTCTGCATCTCTGATTTTGATATAAAAGGGTTTGCTTTTCTCAGCTCCATGGAGGACCACTCAGTGTGCTATGCTTGATCCTGTTTGGTGTACTAGGTTCTTCTAACCCTAGCTGTGCAAACCTGTACAACTCATATTTTATCAGATGGTTTACTGCCTTGGTGCTTTTGGTAAGGTTCCGTGGAGACCAACACATCCTGTCCCCCCCATGATTCGCCACCAGGCCCTGTCCTCCATTGTGTTTGTCTATGGGACTTCCCAAATCAAGTGTTAGAATCAGCATGTGGTGGTCGTTATATGTTGTCTGCCAGGATTCTAGGGATATAACTCACTCAGAGCACGTGCTGGCCACAAAAATGTAGTCTAGGGTTGAGACTCTAGTGCCCATACTCCATGTGCTATGACCAGACCTATCACCGACCGTGCGGCCGTCATACATCAGGAGGGCCCATTCATGAAGGAAATCCAACCACAGTTTTCCCTTCTTATTCCCTTTAGGATTAGTCATAACACACTTGAATTTTATGCATTTATATTGGGCACACAGTTCATGATCAATACAAGCAGCATTAAAATCTCCTCCCAGAAGGATACATTTGTGCTTACACCCCAGTATCCATTCAGTCAACATCTCATCAAGTATCCCATGGAGCACCTCCAGCTGTACTTAGTCAGGTGGGACGTAGATATTAATTAACAAGCATGTCAGTGTATCCGGGATAGTCTTTAATGCTACCTCTATTGCTAACACATAGGGGGTGCTCAAGAGATCTTTACACTTGTCAGAGGAACTGACAACTGTTTAATGGCTACTGCCAGTCCCTCAAACGGTCGACCCTTTGCACCTTTAGTAGCAGCATGTTGGTACATAACAAAGTCCCCCAATTGTATGGCTGCGTGAGCAAACAGGAACAGGATGTCAAGCTCTGGAGCCCCTGGGATCCAATAAGTGGGAGAAACCTCTGTTTTTTCAGCTTAAAACCCTCACGAGTCATCTGGTCTCTGTAATTTGCCTGGTCAGACATTTTCTGAACCAGTCCCAACCCTTGGCATCCTCTGTGGGCAGATCATTAACTAGTGTTCTGACTTGAGTGAGTGGGGATTGGGATATTCTCGACCTGCCCATCCTCCTTGCTAGTAACATGGGTGATATCATCAACAATATATCCAGCCTTTTCAATGGATCCCAGGTGGCTATGTATTAGAGCAGGCACATCAGTGGTTGAACAGTGTACCCGTACAAAATGACCACACTGCAGGTCCACAGGCTCAACAAAACTGAAGTCACTGGTTGTCAATACACGTAATGCAGGGGTGTTTTTACATAAATGTAAAATATTTCACCTCTTGGTCCATTTATCAGTAAAGGTAGTGGGACCACAAACAAACCACTATGACTTAGGGTCATTCTCTGTTGGGGGAGAAGAAGAAGAGGGTAAAGGATTGGAAAGGGGAGGGTCGAGGATGAGGGTGGGCTATGGGTAGTTAATAGGGGCTCCGTGGGCTGCAAGTTAACAGGGCAGACCTCGTCATGCTGATGTGTAATTGCAGGACCAATAATGACATCATCATGGTTCCCCATTATGATTAGGGGATTGTCCAAGTTTATCTGGGGGCAGCACTGTGCACATCATCAAGCAACCAGCTGTTCAAAGTGCCCACCTCCTTCTTTTTCCTGGTTTGCCCTACAATAATTGGGCCTTTAGTAGCCCCAGCCTGTGCCAATCCTGGTGCAATACATGTGGAGTTCATGTTTCAGCAATAACTGACAGATTGTTACCACAGGCCCTCCTTCATAACCTAGCCCTCTTGGTCAGTCGCCTTTGCTTTCTGGTCTTATAAGGAGACACCACCATCATATCATCTGCTTGTTCTTCCACCTCCGGCATGACCACCGGCACCACCATAGAAGTGCATCTTCCCACCAAGGAGAGAGAGGTGCCCAAGGGTGCAGAGTTCTTGTTCAATGGAATCTGTCTGGTTCCTGTGATCTGCAATCTTTTGTCCATTGTGGCTGTAGGCACCCTTTGTTTTTTAGTTCATCCAAAATGACAGCACATCATTTAAGTAGAATTTTTATGGCGAACTCGATCACACTATCTACAGGCACTGAGGTTCCACACAGGGAACTTGAATTGGGAATGGGCTCCTGTTGAAAACCAGTCTGTTGGGCACCTGACAATCTCTGTGTGTCCAACATGTCTGTGGGAAAAAGTAATGGGGTATGCGATAGTAGTTGCACAATTGTCTTTATTTCTTGAGAGCTGATAGACGTGTCCGCTCTTGAAACTTCTGGAATCTCCGATAGAGAATCAAATCACCTTGTACAGGAGGTCAATAGGCCCACAAATAGGCCTGCCATGGATTTCATAGCTTCACTTGGCTCCAAACTGAGGCTGCTGCTCGTTGCAGTGAATAGCACAGTGCCAGTAAGGTATTTTTATCAATATCGCCATAGTCACTCATAGAGGCCTCCTTTGTGTTGGATATCACCCCTGCAGAGTCACGTTGATCAATAACTATAGTGCCATTGGTAGTGTCCTTATCAGTGGGCTGGAGATAGTAATTTTTGCACTAGGAATCCAAGGGGCCCATTTTTTATTTATTTTATTGTTTGCAGGCACTGCGCGGGTCGTAACACCGGAGGAGTGGGGGCAGGAAGCTGAGTGAGGAAGGAAGGCAGACCGGGAATAGATCTTGGTGGATCATTTGTTTTACCACTGTTTATGCTGGCTGGTTGCCTTTCCTTTGGCCCTTCAACTTGGGCGCTGGCTTTCCCGCCATGTTTCTGTGAGGGAATGGTTGGATGGTGTCTTTTACTGCAAGTGTCCGTGTTATAGTAAGTAGAAAATAGGCAGGCCACCCTAACCACCAAAACAAAGATCAGATTCAGAGATGTACACTTGCATGTGCTAGCAACTGTTTATCACGTCTCCCTGTGTGTCATTCAGCAAGTTTGGGGCCCATGTGAGAAATCGCTTTGGGCTGCACTGTGCACACTGTCACTGTGATAAATGGAAAGTGGCCATGCCTTTGTGTTCTCACCAGCAAATGAAGTTGAGAGAAGCGTAGACCCGCACGTCCGGGGGAGGTCAAAGGCAGTTACAGCCTGCAGTCACTCCTGCACTCAAACCATTTTTATAGTTGGGTGTGCAAGATCAGTAACTGGAGTTAGCTTGTGTAAGTTACCTTCAGTGCTGATACAGGGTCAGAGGGTTAAACAGCTGGCGGCACACGGCATCTGGAAGCCGAACACGGAACACTTGGCTCACTCCAGAACGCTCCGCTTCCAAAGGAGCTTTTGTAGGCAGGCTTCCAAAGGATGTGGAAATTAATGAAAGACTTCCAGGAAAAGCACTGCAATCACCGGAGCAGGAAAGAGTGTACGCCTCAACACTGAACACTTGGCTCACTCCCACCACCAATGAGCCAAGAACCAGGCCGGTATCGAGAAAGTATATTTATATTTATTGGAATTACAGGAATTCTAAACCGAGCGATCATGGTATTATAAATTTGAATAACAAGACCATGGGTTACTGTGTTTACATACAGATTTGAAAGGGACAGGCCAAACGGCTACAAGAGACCGAACCTGATAATCTGAATATCCCTTCTTCTATACAACGACATAATATATTGAGGTAAGATTTCCTCGTTCCCATTATGATATGATAGCTTTACCACCAACCTAATTTGACGGCTTACTAAGGTCATTATTTCTAATTACCGACAGGTGCCCAGACAGTAGAATACTCACATCAGTGCTCGTGACAAATACTTTGAAGAACTCCTTCATCTAATATTTACGGGCCTACGAACAAGGAAAACTGAGATTCCTTTTTACTTGCCACAGGTACATATTTTTCTAACATTTTGGGCCTACATTTAGAAACTTCTAATGCTAATTCAAGAATACTAGTTAAACGTGCTTAAGTGTCCCTCTGCCTGATTCATTTGAGTTTTAGATACACAGGAATTTAAACGCAAATCTTTTTTACAGGTGAACTATCTCTACAAATTGAGGGATTTTCCGACCTAGAAGAAGATAACCCTTGCTACAATCAAGGCTGCTTCTTTAAATTCTCCACAGAACAGACCAGGTATATTTCCCATCTGGCATGTTCTAGATAAGTCAATATCTATAAGAGATTCAATTAAGCAGTATTTTTTTTATAAATGTATTTTTTTATGATTTAATAAACTACGAATAGAATATTCACCGAACAGTCATGTGTTTAACAGTATATCTTGTAATTGTGTGTGTTTTTATAGATTTAATAGTGACATTACTCCTGACGAAGGTCCTACTAACAACTTACAGAGGACTGAAACATGTTGAGAATGACAATGGTTTATGCCTATTACCATTAAGAACAGTTATATGTCAAGAATTTGATGAATAAGTTTAAGAGACGCTAATTGGAACCTCTTGAACTAAATTAATCCCTGGTCAATTAAGATCAGTGCTGAGCTTAAAAAGCGATGTATGTCACAACTTTTTGATTTGGAATTTTCTTTTATATATGCAGTGTTTTAAAATGTTGAAGTATTTATAAATGTATTTTTTTATGATTTAATAAACTACGAATAGAATATTTACCGAACAGTCATGTGTTTAATGTTGAAAACTGTTGAATAGAGCTTTCTATCTCTTGTTTACATAAAGTTTCACTACCCATTATAAGGTAGAGCTGCCACCAAGTGGTACTTATGGGATTCCCTCCTAAATTTAGTGTTTACTAGTAACTGCCATAATGTATATATATTCTGCTACAGCTAATCATGGGAATGAAATAAAACGACAGCTGGTTCTGCACCATTTTGCACGGGCGTGTGGTACTTTTTTGACATTTATACAAAAAGCATAATAGTTATGAAAATGCAATTTACTCTCCAAATACCTAACTTTAATATCAGTGTTTCAAAATCCTGCTTTTCGTGTAAAAGGGGCCTTTGAATTTCTTTCCATTTTGTTGTTTTTTGTTGTTATTTATTTTCATTTATTCAGATACAAAATACACAAATAGAAATTCAAATCAGTACAAACAAATCATCAATGAAACAACAGTAGATATAACTTAATAACAGAACTATGTACATCAAAAGCAAAACAATCCAAACCCACCCCCCACCAACCTCTCCCTCACCTCCCCAGGTCCATAACATAATCAATCAGAATCTAGTACATAAGCATAAACTTCCCCAAATCTTATCAAAAACAGAGAATTTCCTATCTCTCCTATAAATAGTTTTCTCCATTTCAACCAGTTTGTGCATTTCATCAATCCAAACATCCATTTTCGTTGAAACAGCATATTTCCAACCAATAAAAATCAATTTCTTTCCCATCACAGCACCTCGAAATAGCCATTTCTTCTGATAAGCAGTTAATTCTTCAAGTAACTCATCACCTCCCATTTTCAAAGCCTTAAAATCAAAATCAATGTTCTCATCCAGTACCTTCTAGCAAACTGCACCAAACTCCAACCAAAAACCACGCACTCTCACACAATTCCACATCATATGCTCCAGAGTCCTAACTTGATGCACACAAGCCCAGCAGTCACTGGTATCGGAAGGTCCTCTCTTACACAATTGCTCTGGGTCCAATAGACCCTGTTTAGTATTTTAATCTGCCGGGACCTTTCACCCAGGCTTAAAGAGCAAGGTTTGCCTTTTTGACACATTCTCGCCCAGAGCGCTGACGAAATATCACACCCAATTCTCCGGCTCCATCCATCTTGCAGTAGAACATTCTCCTTATATTCTGCAACAATCTGTCTATAAATCCTGCTAGCAAAACCTCCTTCACCCTGTTTTGATCTAGTAGTGAAAATGACCAGCTTTATTCCATTGTTTATCTCAACTTCACCAATGGCTCTCCTGAGCTTCCAATAATTCATGTTCATAAAGCCATTAATATTCCAATTTTCATTAACTTCTCTGGCCGTCAGCCACTTCCCATCTTTGACCCCTCCCAAGAACCATTCAGGCCAGGATATAGTCTTCCCTTCCACCTTGATCCCACCATTCAACCAAATTGAAGCCCCTGGATCCTTGAGAGCATCAACCTTCAGAAGTTCACAGAGTTTTTCCAGGAGCTTCGCAAAAATTCAGTGGTGGGATTCTTCACACATCCAGGTCTCGTTATAGTTGAAAGTATAGCCCTTGGCGACAAAGGCTCATTTAAACCAGCCTCAGCTATCACCCAGTCATCTGGAATGTCGACAAGAAAAGGGAAAAGAATGGTGCCATAAATGCCAGGTGATAAACCTGGAAATTAGGGACCCCAGGTTTACCTTTTTCTAGAGGCAGCTGTAATTTCCAAAGTTTCAGTCTGGGTGGTTTATGATCCCAGATGAAATCTTTCACAACCCTATCCAATTCCTTCCAATAATGTGAGTTGATGTTCAACTGTATCATACCGAGCAAGTAATTAATCTTCGGAGCCGAGGACATTTTAAGGGCATTAACTTTCCCCCATAGAGAAAGATTTTACATCCCCCAATGCTCCAGTTCCATTTTGAAATCCTTACATAGTTCTTTTAGATTTTCATGTACTATGTTTTTTGATCTTAGGTGTTAACCATATACCTAAATAACATGTTCTGTCGACACACCATTTGAAACCAAATGAAGTTGTTGCCTGTTTATTGCACGTTAACATCAAAGGCATCACTTCAGACTTCATCCAGTTAACTTTATAACCAGATGATCGATGAAAATTTGACAGAATTTCCATAAGAACGGGCCATGATGTCTCCAAATCCCTCAAGATCAAAACCAGGTCATCAGCATATAACCAAAGTTTCTGTTCTAACCCCCAGCAAATCACTCCGCGCAATCTACATTGTTGTCTGAGAGGAATGGCTAAAGGTTCAATAGCAATGATGAATAATAGAGGCGACACTGGGCATCCCTGCCTCGTACCTCTCTTCAGTTCAAAAGCGTCACATCTTAATCGTTAGTATTTATATCCACTGTAGGATAGGAATATAATAATTTTATCCACGATATACTTTTCTCACCAAACACCATCTCATGGATCGCTGAATACAGATAATTCCACTTAACGCGGTCAAATGCCTTTTCTGCATCAAGTGACAATACAGCGATATCTTCCTGTGAGTTCATGGCACTCAACATTGTTTGGACCAGTTTGTGAATATTACTCAAGGTTCGTCTACCTTGAATAAAACCCGATTGGTTATCATGAACCAACCGTGGAAGTACATTTCCCAGCGTTGATGATAATACCTTCAACAGAATCTTATTATCAGTATTTATCAAACTAATCAGTTGGTAGCTCAAAGGTAGATTCTCATCTTTCCCTTTCTTAAGAAAAACCAAAATCCTAGCATGACAGGTTGTATGTGGTAAAAGGCCGGTCTTCAAAGATGCATCAAACGTTTCTTTCATTAGAACAAGCGCTGAATGCAGCAACAATTTAAAAAGTCCACAAGGAGACCATCAAGCCCCAGAGATTTGCCAGTATTCAACCTACTGATTGCCCATTTTATCTCTTCAATCGTTATTTCTTCTTTGAAAGAATTAAAATCAATTTCTGAAATTTTTGGAATCTCTTATCTCCTAAGAAATCCTTCTCCATCACCGGTATTTCTGGCTCATTGTGATACAAATTCGTATAAAAGTTTTTAAAGGTGTTCTTGATCTTTTTCGGGTGAAATGTAATCAAACCATCCTGGACCATTATCGATGTTATAGCTCTTTCAGATTTCATTTTCCTCAATCTGCTTGCCAACCAACGGTCACACTTTTCCCCCTTTTCATAGTATGAACACTTTAGCTGATCAAGATTCCGTTCAGCCCTTTCTGTAATCAGGGCATTCAACTTTGTCTTCAAGTTCCGTAACTCCTTTATTTTTTCATATTGTCCTGGAGCATCCATGACTTCACGTGATAGAACGCAGATCTGTGAGTCCAGAACTTGTCTGTCTTTGTCAAGCATTTTCTTTTGTCCACTGGATAGGCCAAGAGGTATCCCTCTCAAAGTACACTTAAAGGCTTCCCATACTGTCTGTGGTCGTATCTCCCCAATATGATTCTTTTCCATGAAACAATCCACCTCTGCAACAACTTTTTCAACCATTTTCACTAAATTTAAGACCGATGTATTCATTTTCCACGTAAATGATCTATGAAGTGCAAAATCCAAGTACGTGGCAACATGCGCATGATCAGTCAAAAGTATATTGCCAATTTGACTAGTACTGAAGTTTTCTGCAATTTTTCCGGTTGTTAAAAACATGTCTAATCTAGAGTAATTTGCTTGTCCCCCCGAATAGAAGCTGTACTCCCTAGCGGGAGGGTGCTCTGGTCTCCAATTGTCCTTTAGATTATGTTCTTTAAGAAAATCCTGTAAAGCTAGATAGTGGTTATCATTTTTCCTGTGTAGTCTGTACTTGCTTTTATCCTTTTCGGGATCCATGACCACATTAAAATCACCTCCCAAGATTATGCCCGGTGAGCCCAAATCTTGAATTATTTGTGCCACTTGCCTAAAGAAAGTTCCATCATCAAATGATGGTGCGTAAATGTTACAAAGAATCATATTTGCCCCTTGAACATTCACCAGCAATGAAATTATCCGCCCCTCTCGATCTGAGATTTCTTTCAGAACTTTTAGCAGGGCTTTTTGCGTATTAGAATTCCAACTCCCCAATTGCCCCATTCCAACCATAAACCTTTCCAACCCATTCTTTCTCCAAACTGGCTATTTCCACATGCAAAAGATGCGTCTCAACAGATATCACTTTTCATATCATTCAGATAATTTAAAATCTTATTCCTTTTGACTGGATTATTCAATCCATTGACATTCCAGGTCGTTATACATATTTCCTCACCAATCTTATCCATCTGTATTGCTTCAATTGATCCACATTCATTAGACGGTACTGGACTAAAGAAAAACAGACATTAAAAAACCCTATCCACAACCCTCTAAGGAAAAAGCTAGACACCAGCAACAACTTTAACTTATAATAAAAACAATGCATTCCAAAAGGTCCTATACTCTAGGCACCACTCCTAATTTCACCTTTCAACTCTATCACAACATAATAAACATAAAATGTTCAGCTCCCCACTCCTTTCTCCCCTAACTGGTAAAACAAGTAAAGTTATATAACACTATCACAAAATGTAAGCAGACATTCTAAAATAGTAATACAAATGTCGACAAAATCGCATTATAAATACATTCAAGGCATTGACCGCATTCCGTGTATCCAGGGACTAACACATGACCCTATCATAACCTATACCAACTGGATCTACCAGGTAACCTCATACTGGAAACCATTCTTCATAATGACTTGATAACAGTACCCAAAGGAGCAAGTATATAAATGGTATTGTAAGCAACCACCAATATACATTAAAAACAGTAGAACTCCACTTATACCATATTCATGTTCCATGTATCTCATTTATACTATAAAAGTGGACCAAAACAACTAACTTATCTTGCCTAGATTCAAAACCAAGCCAGGTTATTATAAAAGGCAGTTTATGGATCCATTCTTCCAAACTATCAGCCTCAGGCCCCTCAAACAAAGGACTAGTACACTTTTCACATAAGCACATTCCTTTGAACATTACAATGTGTCAACTAGCAATTCCCACAACTTGTCACATAAATTACAGGCCACCAGATAAGTCACACCTGCATTTCAACATACTTCTCGCCATCAGGTAAAAATAGAGTCAAGATGTTGGCTTTATTCAGATACATCTTAATGCCCAAAAGCTTGACCATATCCTTAGTGCTCTTAAAAGATCTTCTTTTCAACAAGGTCTCTTTGGGGTAATCTGAATGTAGGAAAATTGGGCTCCCTTTATTACTGGCAATTCCTTTATTTCTAGCAGCATTCAATACATTTTCTCTTATCCTGAAGTTCATGAAGGTAATCAAAATCTGTGTGGCTCTTGGACCCACTTTTCTCCCAACTCTGTAAGCTTGGTCAGCGTCATTCATAGTAATTTGGTCAAAGTTAAAGCAATCTTTTAAGATTTCAAGCACAAAGGGGATCAAGTTGTCATTGTTTTTCCCTGCCATTTCTTCTATCCCCACCAATCTTAGGTTTTTACCTCTCCTTTTCCTTCTGTAGTTCTTCCTTCAGGTTGTTATATGCCCTGAAGCTGCCCGCTATCTCAGTGCCCATGGTTGTAGAGCCCTTTTCCAAAATGGAGACTTGGCTGTCTAGTTGAGAGACTTTCAGGTTGAGATCTGCCATGGATGAATTAACTTCTCCTACATCCTTGGTAACTATCAGCAAGAGGGTCCTGAGGGCTGGGTGTCTCATTCATCTGTAAGGCTTGTTTAGATTTCTTTGGATTTGGGCTCTCAACAATGTCAATCTTTTTCTTTGAGTTCATTATCATAATTTATATGATTTGAAAGAGAGGGCCAGGAGCTGCAGGACTAAGCTGCTGCCTCTGCTGCCAGCATTCCGGAAGTCTCGCCTTTGAATTTCTTGTGCCACTGAGAATTAAAAGGCTGCTTTTCAATTCGACATTTCCTTTTGTAATGACAGATAGGCCTTTCGATTTCCAATGCTTGGCCTTTTCCATAGCATTTCATTGTGTTACTTGCAGAAACCCCCAGAGTCTGCCTTAATAGGGCTATTGTCAAGTTTTTTTTTTAAGGCAGCCTTTTTCCTGTGGGCCCTTCAGTTCTGTTGGTGTGAGGCTCTTGATTAAACACCACATGACTCCCCCACCCCCAGTTCTTCCATAATTCTTTTATGGGCAAGAGCAGGGAAGATTGTGGTTTTCATACAAAGTCCTTTTTTAACACTTTTGTCAACAAAAAAAACTCTCTGTTGGAGCCCGTCCAGCTCAGTTTCCTTCCTTAGAGAGTGGGTACTCCGGCCTTTACTTTCGTATTTGGGTTGAGGGTGTAGGACAGACCCCCTTCCTTCTTCCCAGGGTCCATGTGTCTTCCCCAAACTCCCCTATTGCCTCCAGGCTGGAAGAAAATGAAGTTAATTGTCTAGCAATAGAAAGAAAAGAAAGGTTCAGTACTTTTTACACAACATGTTTCCCTGGAAGATAGACATTGCATTCAACAGAAAAGTATTACATAGAAATAGACATAGCATTTCAAAACATCCATTCAAAAGAAGAAAACATTGCATAAAACTAGACATTAAATTTCAGAACATCAATTCAAAACAGTTTCTTAACATTTGCAAATAAAATTTGGTTAAACTACTCACCTGTTATAACTCTCCATCTGGGGTTTTAACCCTGTCCTTTCACTCCTCAGATGGTTTCTCTACCCGACTTGTCGGGGATGACAGCTTTACAACTGATTGATGTAGACCCATTTTTCTTCAGTCTGTTCTCCTTTTTGGATGCAGATCTTGTAGGCAACAGCCAATATTTTATATACAATTTCAAAGGCGTCACGCCAAGATGGAAGACATTTCCGCTCCTTGGTCTGATTGCTTTGGAAATTGTACAGGCAGACCTTGTCCTCTACCTCTTACTCCTTCTTAGTGGTCTTTAGATCATAATAGGTCTTCATTCCTTCAGCCAACTTTTCTAAATTGTGCTGAGCATAGGCAAAAGTGTGCTAGAGGTCTTTCCTTACATTTTCAATTTACTCCTCAGTGGTGGATGCGTTTATCAGCGTCTGCTCCTGAGTTCTATAGAGCAGATGCTGAGGTAACACCATTTTCATTCAGGCATAAGCTCAAATGGAGACCTCTTTGTTGCAGAAGACGCTGTAGACCTAATAGCCATCAGGACAAGTGGCAATGAGATGTCTCAACTGGGTCCAGAGTATGCCACACACTTCTTTAAGATACTCACAATTGTCTTGTTGTTTCTCTCTACCGCCCTGTTACCCCTCTTGATGCCGGGCAGTAGGCAATGTGGAGTTTTCTTTTTACCCCTAGAATCTCCCACATCTTTGCCATCACCTCACCGGTAAAATGACTTCTTCAATCCGTCTTAATCCTTTTGAGAATGTGTGGTTGATCATTAGTGCAGCAGCTGCTCCACCTTACAATTTGCGGCTGGGAGACACACTACCCACTTTGCGAACAAGCATGTCACAGTCAACATGTACTTGTTTCCTTTAAATCACTGGCCTGGTGAAATCGACTTGCAAATTTGAACAAGGCAGTGTCATTCCCCTTTTTTGTAGGGGGGCTCTTTGTGTGAGTGACCTGGGTTGAATTTGAGCACACACAAGACACCCCTTTTGGTAAATGTCGAGGTCCTGGCCCATGTGTGGCCAGTAGGCAACCTTGCATGATTTCAAATATCATGTGGAACCCCCTATGACCGGCAGTGGCCGTGTCATGGGTGTGGTTCAACATCAGGCCTCAGAATGACATAGGTGCCACCCACTGGTCACATCCGGATAGGGCTCTCCTTGCCAGCAAACTTTCTTGGATACAGAAAGTCTTGGAGAACTTCATAAACACCCAGAGATCCTCTTTACTGGCATAATCCAACTCTGTTAGATGGAAACTCACAGGGTCTTCAATATGTCAATACCATTTCCCAATAGTCAAGTTCTCTTTCTGTGCAGTGATCAAATCTGCATCTGGGATATCTTTACTCCACTGGCAGTTGAAAGTTCACTGTTAGCATTAGTTTGTGACCTGGCCACAGTGGCAACTTGGATTTCCCCCAGCAGAGATTCTGTTTCTATGAAAGCCCCTTGGAGAGGTCTGATTTTAGCTAGCTGGTCAGCCAGGTCATTCCCCGTCTTATCTGGCCCCTCTGTTTTGGAATGACCCCTTATTTCCTTCCAATCGAGGGTCTCATAGTGAGTCACCTGATCGTCAATTGACTGGATCAGTTTGGCATGCTTTAAGGGCTTGTTGTTGGCACAAAGCATGCCTCGAATCCTCCAGTTAATCAGGTGCTCCACAAACCTATTCCTCACATAATCAGAGTCAGAGATTATGACCAGTCCTTTAAGTTGGTGGTGCACTGCAGTGATGATGGTTGGATGAACGGCCATCAACTCTGCAACCTGACTACTTTGCAGTCCTATTTTGTAACCAGCAGAGGGTTCTGGGGTATCAGCCACCCATGCATTCCCAATGCAAGCCACTAGTTCTTTTTCCCCATTGTTATCAACATAATAGGAGCACCCATCCACATAGACTGTGCGTATTCTCTGACACGTGACTTCTTCATAGACCTTGTGTGGGGAAGTTAAGTACGCCTCCATGTTGTTATTGGTCATTAGACTTTGGTCCTTGAGACAGTTTTCTTGAGCACAATCATGCAAGTCCATCAACCCTTGTGCTAGGGGATGCTTTTTGATTTGGCCGTATGGGACCTCCACCGGAAAGCCTTGCATGGGCAGAATCCAGCAAGTAATTCTGGAATTACAGATGTTCTCTGCCCAGATTCTGTCACTTTGTAGATATTGCAATGGTTGGTGAGGCATCTCAACAATGATGTGCTTCCCCTGGATGAATGGGCAGTAATTTTTCAATGCCCACACCATTGGCAGGAGTGCCTTCTCACAGTCATTGAATTTTTCTTCCGCAGAGGACAAAGTCTTGCTCTCGTACAAGATGACTTTGTTGACCTTGTTATGCTTTTGATACAACACAGCTGTTAGGCAAATATCTGAGAACCCCGTCTCTAAGTAGAACTCCTTGTTCTTTATGGGGTAAGACAAACAAGGAGCCTGAGAGAGGCTTCTTTTCAGTTGTTGAACTGCCTCAGCTTGTTCCGGACCCCACTCCCACTTGTCTCTGGGCTTCAATAAATGGACCCAGGGTCGAGTGACCTCTGCGTAGTCTTCTATGAGCTTTTGAGTACACTTAGTGAGTCTAAGCAGGCTTCTTAATTCTTGCAGAGTAGTAGAGTCTTTCAATTTCATTAAGGTTTCTGCCTTCTTCGCCTGGGGTTCAAGACCCTCAGTGGATATATTGTGCCCTAAGAAGTTCACTTGGGTCTAATACCACTGTGCCCTCTTAAAGGACAGTTTTTCTCTGGCTTTCTGCAACTGGGTCAGAACATAGCGGATTTCTGCTATATGTTCCTCCACAGTTGAGCCTTGATCAGAACATCATCTACTTAGGCCAGGTTTTCCCGCAGCCCAAGTCAGGCATGGCCTTATGAAGAAAAATGTTGAACTCATTGCCAGAGTTTATGTATCCAAATGGGGTTTGGGTCCATATGTACTGCTGTCCCCTGAAGGTAACAGCAAGTTTGTACTGGTCTTCCGTACTCACGGGTACTGTCCAGTATCCGTTGGTAAGGTCAATGGTGGTGTACACCTTTGATCCTTGGATCAGTGCCTGCACCTGATCGTTGTAGGGACATGTGGACCTGTTTGTTCAACTCCCTCAGGTCTGCACATAGTCTCCATTTGCCATTTGGTTTGAGTATCCCCAGGACCAGGTTGTTAAAAGTGGTTTGGCCTGGATGCTTCCACAGTTGTATGAGTCCACTGAAAAGATACCTTGGAATTTCAAGAAGACCTGTTTCAGCTTTTGTGTTTGCTCCTCTCTCACAGGCATCAGCAAGATTGATCCTTTCCTCGACCATCTACTTGAAACCTGGAAAGACCTCGGACTTGGCAATTTCAGTGGTATCCTCCAGTTGAGTGGAGAGATCTCTTTTGATGGTGTTGACCTGCGCAGGAGGTTCCAGGGATTTGGGATAGTGGTCCTTGACTCTGGTAAACCAATCAATTCATTAGTTATTGTAATGTGTTCTGCAATGTCATTTTTAATACAATTATTGCAAAAAAGTAATTTTTACTTCAGTTATGTCTTTTTTCACACAAAGCTTAATTAGCTCATCACAGAATCCTAACACTGTTTCAATGCACATGTCATTGATTCCAAAAATACAAATCCATTTCAGTTTCTCAAATCTCAATTTACGTTCTAAGTGATCTTTTCAGATGAACAAATAAACACATTAGATCCTTAATCCTTTGTAATTCTGTTAAAAAGTTCATAACTCATATGTGGTTTAGTTGATCATTGTGTGTTTCACACTCTATGCGTTTCGGGGGTAGATAATCCTCTTCTTCAGGAGTTGTTCACCCTTTTTCTCTGTGTCTTTAATAAACCTGGATGTCCAATATTTGCGATACGTATTATTGTTGCTTTGGAAGTTGGTGTCCTTTCAACTTCTACCAACTTCTACCAACTGGATCCCGTGTACTGGGATGTGCGATGGCCCCCTTTCTGAAGCTTGTGGCTCAGAGCTGAAGGTGAGGTCTTAGGTAGAGGATGGTTCAGGGTATGGTAGAGCCTGTAATAGGCGGTTGGTCTAGAAAGGTTTTGGAGCTTCCAGATTGCGTCTTCAAACTGCCGTGGAAGATTGAAAATTAATGAGAGATGTGGAAAGGGGCCTACCTGTCATTAGCAATGCACAAGCAGCATTTTAATTTACAAAAGAAGGATGAATCAAAGATCTTTGTCACATGGAAAACAGGATTGTTAAACATTGAAAACAAAAATGGCCTGCACATGTGCTTGCAAATAAAAACGGTTTTAAAAAACTAAAAGTGAAAAAAAATCACTGCACACCGAAAAATGTCAGGAAAACAAAACATGGTGTTCCGGGTTGACAAAAAGCAATGTATATTATGTTTCACCTGCAAAAACTCCAATGACATTTGAAGAGCCACTTTGTCTTTAATAAGAATGGCAGCCCAATGCAGACCCTTTTGCTGGCAATGGGCAAAACTTCACAAGGAAAACTCCCACTCTCAGCCTGAATGTCACATCTCCCATCTAATGTTCAACCACAATAAAATTTCCAGCTAAAGAAATTCAGTGTTCTCCAGACCTGCTGGCTCTGAAAGCATTGACTTCAAGAGAAAGTCATCCTTGGCTAGAGCACGACTAATATGTGTAAACATGGGGGACCCTCTTCAAAGAGCAAGCTTCCAACACAAAGGAGATTGATTAAAAAAAACAGTGGGCACAGGCTGACCCAGTGAAAGCAAATGGCCAGAAGGCAGGAGTCAGGGCCATATGTCCCACATAAAAATTCACAATTAATTTTAAAGGACTATTATCACTTAGGCCTTTTTCTCTGCCATCAAAAGGCGGATGAATTTCATCTATGTACCATTTTTTATGTAATTTCCAGGCAATTTTGGGGATGTGAAATTCATCCATGTGTGACTCGTGGAACTGTAATTGCTATCTAAGATGTGTTTCTGGCTGATCTGAACATGTTCCAAATGTGAGAGTTGGAGAGCGGGTGGAAAATGAAATTAGGGATATGCTTAATAACAGATATTCATAACTGTTGTGCTTTTTATGGAAATGGCAGAAAGATGCCACATGGCCATGCTGCAAGATAAGGATTTGGTGGTCGGCTTATCTAATTCCCTATGATTAGCTGAAACAGAAAATACATTTAGTATGGCCGTAGCTAGATAAATTATGAAGTTGTGATACATAACTAGTTTTTGCCAAAAAGTTGAATAATAAAGGACGCTTGCAAATGAGAATTGCCGTTTGTTGCTCCAGACCCGTAAACCAATCCTGACTTGGAGGCTGGGTTTGGGAGGAGAGAGAAGGGTAACTGTCCAATCCTAGTGCCAGGGATTATTGTAGGGTATTTCCCCAAGAGTGTAAAATTGGTAGTGTCATTGCTGCTATATTAGGCGGACTGCATTAGGACAGGGGACAGAAAAAGGAGACACACAGGGACAAACAGAGAAGACACACACCATCAGGAAGGCTGCTGAAACTTACCATCTGACAGCTGTAAGGAGACACCAGAGGAGATTGCTGAGAGTGCATCTGAGTGTAGCTATCTATTTCTAGGAAGTCATCAAAGCTGACTGGGTCCTATGGTGGAGAGGAGAGCAGGAGGCCATCTTTGAGAGTGGAGTGACCAGAACCCTGCCCTATATTTCCAGAGTGTACTGAGATGGTGCTGGCTTTCCTGAACCTTAAAGAGAGGTTTGCTATGTAAGTAGAACTGAGACCTGTGAAACCAATAGGTGGGGTAGTCTGCTTGCCTTGAATCCTTTCCCTTTATAGTGGTTAGGGGGCAAAAATGTGCAGATCCTTAACCTATCTAACCAAAAATATTTATTTAACTAATTCCCCATTTTGCAGAACACTACTGGTTGAATTTGGTTAACATTTCGAAATGAACAAAGCTCACTTCCCAGTGTGTGCTGAAAACTATAGCCTATGAATTAATTGGGTAATCCATGTTGTCCAGCTGACCCCGACATCTTAAAGGAAGAGGGGTGTCTTGGTTCTTAAATCAGTCCAACCTTTTTATCCAGCTTCCCCAACACAGGCCTTTCAGTAAGGGGGGTCTGAAATACTAAATTCCCCAAAGCAATCCAATTTTCTGTCTCACTTCCCAACATAGACCAAAGCAAGAGGGGGTCTGAAAAACAAATCGATAAATCACCCTGTGTTTATTTTAAACCAACAGTGTGGGTGAAATCATGATTACCAATCTTGAAATCCTACTGCTAGCCTTTAAGGCTAGTTCTGCACACTCCCTATATGTGTCTTGGAGTGTAGCAAACTCTGTTTCTTGCTCTGCACTGGCTTGCAAATGGGGTTTCAATTGTTCTATGAGACTTTCATGTTTCACCTCAAAAATGTGGCTCTGTTGCCATTTCTCCTTCATTTGTTCACATGAGTGCTGAGCCTTTTTTAGGGCCTCAGTTTGACTTAAGACACTGGTCTCTTTTATTTGCAACCGCTCTTCAGCTAATTGCAAATAGAAATATAAATGAACTGTGAGCTGAGTCATTCGAATCTTTCCTCACGTGTAGTTTGGATCATGTAAAATGCCTCTAACACGTTCTGTAACCTCCCACCTTCAAGCCAAATGTCAATTTCTTCTGATGGAATCTCTTGCATCATTTTAGCTTGCCAGCTCCGCTCATCCGACATCTGTCCACTCTCCACGAATGAACAGATTGGTGAGGAGATGTTTCCTGGCATCACACACTTCTACAGTAGTCATTTTAAAATGGCTGTTTGCAATGTTTGTAGAACCTACTTTGTGCACGGGCAAAAACCACCCTGTTCCTGCTTAATTTCCACTCACAATACCAAATCAAAACAGTTCTTACTCAATCTTAATATTTCACCTATACACCTCCACCTCCTTGGAACTCAGGGTGAAGTCCTCATGGCACTTTAACAAAGCAAATATGAGTTTCCCATGAATGCAATTATATCAAAATGAATAGTCTCTCACAATGCACTTGTCATGGGTCAAAAACAGCCAGCCAAATCCTGGCACGAGCCACCCTCAACACAGGGAGTTCCTTCCCTCCCCAATCAAGGTGTCACACAACAAACTGTTTAATGGATTCTTTGTCGGCCCTATTTCAGATTCATGTTATGCCCCTTGGATCCCTCCCCCCGTGCCATCAATGAGCCAAGAACCAGGCCGGTGTACAGAAAGTATATTTATATTTATTGGAATTACAGGATCACACTAAAACTACACATGCCACCCTATCTGTGGCTCGCAATGAAACTTCTTTTTACATAAACAAATCACACACATGTTTTGGGAAAACGCAAATCACAATACTTTACTTATACAAATTTCAATTCAAGGAATACTCAACACTGGTCAATGAACAAAATCAATTTACATATGCAGTGCTGTGCAATTGTGGTTTTCCTGCATGCTTAAAAATGCTAGCAGTTTGCTTTAAAATGTTGGATACATGAGGTCTCACTTTTGCACACACTTGTCCTCCCAGCCCCCAAAACCCAAGCATCAATTACATGCAGCACCCTTCGTTTCAAATGCCAGCTCTAGGGGGTGGGGACAGTTTTAGAAGTGTGTTTTCAGACTCTCCTCACTTAAAGGTCTGTGTTGGGGAAGTTGGATAGAAACATGGGGATGATTAGGAATTTTAGATGTTTACCTACAAATGTTAAAGGGATGTGTTGCGGACATTGGACAGTAAAAAATTGGGATGATTTAGGAATTTTGGATTTTCAGACCCACCTCACTAAAGGACTGTGTTGGGGCAGTTGGATAGAAAAATGGGGATGATTTAGGAATTTTGGATTTCAAGACCCCCCTCCATTTGAAAGCCTGTGTTGGGGAAGTTGGACAGTAAAAATTGGGATGATTTAGGAATTTTGGATTTCAAGACCACCCTCCACTTGAAGGACTGTGTTGGGGAAGTTGGCAGTTTAGGGATTGTTCTAGTTTAGGGATAAGGACATCCCTCTTCCTTAAAGAAGGCGGGGTCAACAGGACAAATAGGATTAAATTACAGGCTACAGCTTTCAGCATACACTGGGAATGAGTTTTGTTAATTACAAAGGTTAACAAAAAAATCACCCCGGAGTGTTTTGCTAAATGAGATTTAATTAAATTATATCAGTTAAATAGGCTAAGGATCTACACAGTTTGCCTCACACCCACTAAAGGAAAATAACCCACCAATGAAGGGGAATGAGTTAATTAAATAGATCCCCCCACTGACCTTTTGTTGGACAATCTACTTTCTTTTTGGACATTTCTGGGCTAGGCACACAGGGACTGAGCAGCTTCACTTGTAGGTGGAAGAAAAAGGATTCTAGCCATGACGTATATATATTCTGCTTCAGCTCATCATGGGGAATTAAATCAAACGACAGCCGGGTCAGCACCATGTTGCATGGGCGTGTGGTCAATTTTGTTTCCCTTCATACAAAAAGCATAATAGTTATGAAGATGCAATTTACTCTCCAAATACCAAATTTTACACTCCCCCAGCACGTCAATTCTTAAAGTCGGGACATGTTCACAGCAGCCAGAAACACATTTTAGTTTGCTATACCCTAAGTTGCATGTGGACAAATTTTATTTCAACACAATCGCCTTGAAATTGTCTTTAAAATGACAAATGAATGGATGTAGTGTGACTTGAGGTTGTTGTGAAAATGCATCAGTTATGATAGTCCATTTAAACTCATAGAAAATCATCATATGTATGCACATCTTCTCTCCTTTCTTCTGGCCATTTGCCATTCTGTTGTTTGAAGTTGATGGGCTGAAGGTTGTAAATATTTGGGTTGCATCTGCTACACAGAGATCTCCCACTACAGATATGTGGCAGGCTGGCCCTGTGAGGTCACTAGGTCCTGCTGCTATCTAGCATCCTGTCCTGTTATCTAAAGTGGACCACCATTGCGATCTGAAAACCTTCTATTTTCTTGTATTTTTTCAGAGTTCAGCTTCCCTTTATTGCAACCCCTGTTTTCACAGCTCCTCCCTACTTTCCAGTCACACACAGGTGAGGCCATTTGCCATTCTGGTGTTTGAAGTTGGTGGGCTGCAGGTCTTAAATAGTTGGGATGCATTAGCTTCAACGGGATCCCCTTGCTAGACCCGAAGGTCAATAGTCCTGCAGTGGGGAAGTCCTTTGTGAAGTCTTCCCAACAATAAACAAAAGGGTCTGCCTCAGGCCTAAATGAACTGTACATGTGGCCCATAGAAACAAAGTGGCCTTTTCTTTTCAATTGGAGCTGGTATTATGCATGTGAAGCATAATATATCTTTTAATACATTACATCTTGTCAACACATACAAAGTATTTTCCCTGATATCTTTATGGGAGAAGTGAAACATTTTTCTCATGTCTTGCTTTAAAACTGCAAACACACATGCAAAGCCATTTTAGTGTCAGTAGCTGAAAATCATGCTTTTCATGTAAAAAGGGGCTTTGAATTTCTTCTGCCGCTGTGAATTAAAAGGCTGCTTGTCAATCCGACCTTTCCTTTTGTAATGACAGATAGGCCTTTCGATTTCCAATGCTTGGCCTTTTCATATAGCACTTCCTTGTGCTACTTGCAGAAACCCACAAAGTCTGCCTTAGCAGTCCCATTTTCAGTGTGAGGTTGTTGTTTTTTAAGGCTGGCAGGGCGTTTTCCAGTAGGCCCTTCAGTTCTGTTGGTTTGGGGGCTTTGACTAAACCCCACAAGCAAGAGTCTCAAAATGATGGGCTATATAATTCTAATCAATCAATATAGTGGTACTGCCTGCAAATGGAGTTGGACAAGATGTTCCATGTGGCTCTACGATACTAGTACAGTGGTGGCACCTGCACTGCAGCAGGAATTGGTCCATATGACAACACTATACTAGTTCTCTCGTGATCCTTGCATTGTACTTGCACTGAAGTAGCAGCTGTGGGTAACCAATCTTGGGTCTCTACTACACTAGTGGAGTGGTGACCCTTGCTTACACCATTGCAGTTGTTGTTCTTGTTGGTTTTATGACTCTACTACACTAGTACAGTGATAACCCGTGCATGGCAGCAGGTGTTGGGCTTGGTAGTGAACAGGGGGACAGTACAATGTTAAGTTTTGCTACTGGGGATTCTACAAAGCAACATTTGTGTCCTGCAAACTTTCAGACCCTACTCATACTAGTGACAGCTACTTGAAAAGCTCTACTACACCATGCAAGTGGAATACAACGTAATTTATTTGCTTAACTTTTTCATGCAGTTTGAATAATGTTATTACTCACAATTCATTGAACAATTAGCAATGTTAGTAGCTAAACTCAGCAGCACAATCTGCGTTTATTAACATGTCACAGCTGAAACAAGCAAGAGGCATAAATAACCAGAGTCATTTTCACAGCTTCATCCAAGGCAGCAACGAGTTTTGTAAATGTTAATTATCTGTGCACCAATTTACTGTTATATATTACCAAGTTTTTCCAGTGTTATCTGTTTTATTGCAAAACAAATATAATTACATAATTAAGTCTGCACATATATTACATATTTGGGGTTGTTAAAAAGATGATGTATAATTCATAAATGTTTTGGGTGAGCTGTTTTCATTCCTGTCTCCACACAAAGATAATTATTATCACTATAATAATTTAGCAGTATGAAATGTTGTGACTAAGAAACAAAAAGTCCTCATAATGTTTCCTCAACCAGCTAGCATGCCAAAATGTCTTTATTTGCAAACATGGACTTCTTTCGTGTGGAGGAGTGTTATCTGTCATCTGTCTAAGGTGATTATTCTCGTGCACCTGCAAAGCCATCCCCAACACCCCTTTCGACTGCTACTCCATCTAGAATGAGTGGGAACGGCTACTTTTATGTAGAGCATGTTATCTGCCAGCGTGATATGGAATGGAGCGAAGAGGTTTTCCCCAAATTATAATATGTAAAGGTGTGTGCATTAGAGTGAAATGATTTTGAGCATGTTATCTGCCAGCGTGATATGGAATGGAGCAAAGAGGTTTCCCCCAAATCATAATATGTTAAGGTGTGTGCATTTGAGTGCAATGATTGTGGCCATGTTATCTGGCAGCGTGATATGGAATTGAGAATAGAGGATTCCCCCAAACCATAATATGGAAAGGTGGGTGCATTAGAGTGAAATGGTTTTGGCCATGTTATCTGCTAGTGTGATATGGAATGGAGCAAAGAGGATTGCTCAATAATATTTACCTAGGACCCTAATGCATTTTAAAACGATGCAAGCAAACGGAGCACACACAATTTGTTTTATTGTTTTCTATTTTTACAACACAGAATTAAACTGAATGATGCTCCACTTTTTCAGTGTGAATGTGATATTGGACATGTTTATGTATATATAATTTAATAAACGTAATATTTTTTTACTATTACAAAATAGCTGTGGTTATAGTCGCGGTTTTCTAAAAAAAAGAAATTGACTTAAAATACACTACATTTTAAATATTATTTAATACCTTCTAGAGATGGCTCTAAAAAGAGCTGTTGTGTTTTTATATTTAAATGATACTCCAAAAATGTAACTTATTCTGACAAGCACTGTCCGTCTGCAATTACACTACTACATTCCTTCAAAGAATTGAAAAACCGTGCAACATTTCTATGAGCTCTTCCCTTCCCTGGCTAGTGGGCCTGATACACATGTATATTGGCCACCACAGAAGCCATGGCTAGTGGGCTGGTAGTGTTGTACAATATACAGTGGGCACAGCTGTAGGCTGTGCTCACTAGCCAGGCACGAAGGACCTAGCTAGTGAGCCGATAAACATGAATCATGGACACAGCCGAAGGCCATGGCTAGTAGTTTGGTATTTTTTTTAAATATATACAGATATAACACATTGGCCTGGTTCCTAGTGTACTGTGACACAGGGTACTTGTGGAGGTTGGGTGCGAGATGGGTTGGAGGCCTCATTAAAACGAATCTAGATTGTAAAAATAAAAATTGTTTTTATTGTGTGCCACATTCATTGCAGGGGAAAGAGAGCCCTGACTTGCTTGTGCTGTGTAATATATCATGAAAAACTTGGGGGCTTGTAGTCCGGGATTAAGGAAGTGTTTTCACCCGTGACAGTTTAGCACAGCAGACTAGCCCATTGAAGGTATTGTTACATTTAGTGGATAGTACGCTGGGTTTCATTGTGAAGGCGCCAGCCAAACTTGTACCGTGGGTGTCAGGGCTGTGTGTCAAAATAAAATATTGTGAGTGTAAACTAGGCAGGAGCAAAATGTAGATTTTGCCCTTGAATAGACAACCCATCAGGTGCAGAACACATTTTACAATGAGCATTGTATAAATGAACATGGCTAGGAAGCACCTTCTGTACAAATTGTTCATTAAAGGGGAATTGGCAGAACAGGAACATGAAGCCTGGCAATGTTGAATGATGCAACAGGTGACCTCTATAAATATGGATGTGTGGCAGGATAGCGGCCTGTTACATCAAGTCCTGAAAGATTTTTACATGACGCAGACCACCAGAGATGAGCAAACTAAAATGGTCCAGCTCACTGCATATATGTACTTCCGCATGATGATCATGGAAGAAAGGTACCAAAAGAGTGTAGCCTCTGTGCAAAAAATCATAAAGCACAGAGAGAGTTAAGGCAGGTAGAGGAGAAAGTGCTACAGAGCCAAAATTCTGAGTTACAATTGGGAGACATCATTCAGTAGCCAAAGGATGAGTTGGCAGTGGTTCAACAAACTAATTCAGAGCGAGAGTCCCAACTCTCTGCACTGAAAGAGGAGTGCTAAGAAGGGGTTGAAAACCTGAAAGAGAGTCAACTAAAATTGAGTCAACAAGTGACATACAATAGAATATGCTTAGAGGACATATAGGCTTTACAAAATCAGATTCAGCAATTCTAAGAGGAGAATAACCAGTTGATTATTAAGAAGGTGCATTCCCAAGCGGATTTTGACCAGGATTGTCAGAAGTTGAGCGCTATGAAACAGCAGAGAGATCACCTCAGTGAATAGAATAGCACGCTGTGTCAGGAAAAAGATGCCCTTTGTCAGGAAGTGTGCCAGTTGAAGGGAAGTTAAAAGTAGAACATGAAAAATTTATGGGACATACGAGACAAATAGAATTTGACCTAGAGCAGACAACACAGAAAAAAATGAGTAGATGAGTCTCCTGCAAAAGAAGAGGTCTGAGTATTCCCAGATAACACAAGATTCACAGAAAGAAAATTAGGTCCTTGATGAGGAGAACAAGGGACTCCATGGCCAAGTTGTGGCACAAGGTAAGATCATAGAAGCTAGTCAAGCCATGGTAGCAGAGTTCAAAGCTCAGGCCTCTACATACTACCAAATAATAGGGTCTGAGAAAGATAAAACAGAGAGATTAGAGAAGGAATTGGCTAGATTTAATTCAGCCTTGAGGAATGCCGAACAGTTAGGGAATGGAAGGGCAACCCCTAATCACGGTGTGATGTCCTTTGTACCAGGGGCCTCCAGCCAACTCACCATCTTATATGCACAAGGCGCTGATAACTTCATGCCTATCAGTTCACAATAACAGGGGAATATGAGGCAGCTGGACTCGAATAAGCCTAGCATGACTGAGCTGGAAGGCCAGCCCCCATCAGATATTGATGGACATGCATCGTTGCTTAGGTTTAAAAAGATTTTGGCAAACACATCTGACCAGGAGTTAGACTGGCAGAGACACAGGTTACAAAGGGTCCATCTGGTCTACTTTGCAGATAAAGAAGAATCAGAGTTCAGGCCCCTAAAGAGCATCTTGAAAACCTCCACCCATTCAGGGAGATGGGGGGAGATCTCCACTACCCCCGGAGGAAGGGAGGAGCCAGATGAGTACTTCCCTGTGCGGAAAAGGGAGCCGAAGGGAAGTGAAACAGCAGGGGAGAAGAGACTAGACCCTGTCATTCTGGACGAGACTCCCAGTCTCAAAGAATCAGGGAGAGCCTAGAAAACAGGGACTGGACCACCAATAGTAGTAGCTCTGAGTCTGAGGGCGAATGGACTCAGGTGCAGCGGAAGAAGAAGGCTGCCAAACAAAAGAGAACTCTGGTAAAAGACCCCATTCGACAAATAAAAGCCATCAGAAACTTCATTGACTCCTTACCACAAAAATGCCATTTGGATCTGTATGAACAGAAGGCGACGTCATTTGGCATCAACAATTACCATAATTACATGGAGTTTGTCAAGTGGACATTCTCCCCGGAATACTCCAGCTTCTTTGCTGGGCTTGAGAGTCAAACCCATTCAAGATGGTCTACCTACAAGGTGGCCATCTTGAAACACTTCTCCTTGCACAGGAACCCCCAGGAGGCTCGCAAGGTGGCTGACAACCTGCAGTGCGGAGAGGATCATGCACTCAGAGAGTTTGTGCAAGAATTGAAGCATGCATTTGCCCAGACCTCTAGACGGGTGCGCACAAATAGTTGGGAGTTTATTAATACTTATTTTCCTGCCCTCCCTAAGTACATCATGACACAACTGGTAAGGGACTTCCACAATGAAAGGACCCTTGATTGGGTAATAGAACTATGAAGTCCAAAAGCCATTGGAAAACAGCATTTCTCCCAAAAATCACAAACCATCCAACACCCCCGCTGCTGCCAAGGTGGTGGATGTGAAGAATGCCCCCATTTTGGACATAGAAATGGGGGCTAAAAATACCCCTCCCTCTAATAAACCAAATGAGAGGCAGAAAAGACCCTCTGACCAGTCCCAAGTGGGTGGTAGGCAGGCAGGGTATCTCACAAATGCGTCACCTGACTCTGCCACCTACATTAGCGCAAGGTACAAGGGGAACAGACCTATCTTGGGGTATGCATAGACTCCCCTGGCTCACAGGGGGATACAATCAGGCAAGTCCGGCCCCAGGAAACTTTCCTCCAAACTTCCCACAAAACTCCCCTCAGGAGGGCAGTAATCTTCCACCCTCCAGTTTAAGTTTCTTCCCCAGGTAACCTCCAAACCCCAACCTTCGGAACAATCCTCCTCTCTCTTCCTGCTTTCTGTATTCTAGACCCCCAAATCAGGGAGAGGGGAAACCAAGGTTGGAGGGTTACCAGGGAAACCCTCCAATACCCAAGCTACTCTGGGAGAAGGGACAGCCACCCTTCCCGAGAGCAGCAAATGCATGATTCTAGACCCCCATACCAACCAGAGAGGATGTTGCAACTGAAGCGCCAGGTCCAAAGTCTGGCCCAAGACCTGTGTCACATGTTGAGGGCTCAGCAGAGCCCTCAAATTAACATAGCTGCCCGGAACAGCTCGAGCCCAGGGTCTGGTACATCGGATCATTGATGGGGAGAAAACCCTGACAACCACAAGGTTCCAGAGGAGGAGGCTCGGGGGGAAGGTGGATGCAAAGCCCTAGAGGAAACTTCACCTGTGAAAAGCCCCTAGAAACCCATGAACTTGAACCTAAATCTCTAACCCCCGAAAAGTGCAACCTAGGGAACAGAGGGTAAGTAGGGGAAACCAAGGGACAAAGAAACCCCATTTTGTGGAGGAGGTCCGTGTCAACCAGTTTGAAGGGGAAGAATCCTTGGAGAATTCAGGGAAGAAAGCCTTCTCTTTGAAAGATGGGGGTATTCCTCCCAAAGACAAATTGATCCCAAAAGACCCTAACTTAGACTGGGTCAGTATGGGGACTGACCCAGAAGCACCAATTTCTGAACCCCAACCATGTCACCCCAAAAACCTGGAAATAAATGAGTGATCCTTTCCCCAAAACGGTTCAAGTAACTGCCTCCAGGAAAAGGGGGACAGCACAGAATCAAGTGAGAAAGGAGATTCCTAAAACCCACAAATCTCAGGGTGCCAAATATTCTTTACAGATTCATGGACTCCGACACAGAAAACTGCTCAAGATCACACAGTGTCGGAGTTCAAATTAAAGAATTTAACTGTGTAACTGGCCCAAAATGCACAGGAGAACGAAGCCAGGTTTTATGCCTCTGTTAAGGTACAAGGCCATTGTGCATTTTCAGCTCTGGTGGATACAGGATCCCAAGCCACCCTTCTATCCAAAAAGGCATTTGATCAAATTAATTCGGGAAGGGGGAGAGTCACCAAATTCCCCTCACACCTCTTCCTGGAAAACTCCAGAACTTCAATGGAAATAATATTGCCGTCAAGGGGACTGCGGATCTGGATTTCAAAATTGGGCGACATAGGGTGAAACGCCTGGTAATAGTAGTCACTCCAGAGGGCACACCTTGTCTCCTAGGGAATGACCTCCTTCGTAGGTTGTCACCCCTAACAGACTGTGTGAACAATGTCCTCTGGACCCAGACTAACTGGCCAATAAAACAAAAACAGAGCAAAAACTATGTAAGCCTAATATGCCATATCGTTGAGTAGCGGTCTGACCAAGTTGAATTCCAATTTAGGAACAGTCAAGTTCACGATATAACTGTAATCTCTGTAGGAGAACAAACTGGTGATGGGAACCCTTCTCCATTTTTGAAAATCAACCTTCCTCCCAGTTTCAAGTGGCATTCCACACTGAAAGGAAATACCCTGAAATGTTATACCGATCCACAATTTGAAGAAAACCCAAATCTCATGATAAAAGGTGATGAAAAACCAGTCCAAATTTTGGCTGATAATCAGAAAAAGGGTCAACAGCTGTTCCTCCCCATTCAGGTAAATGAGGGGGGTGGCCTGTTCTCGCCCGAGTATGCCTGAATAATGGAAAAAGCTTACTCAGTCAAGCGTTACTCAGGAAACTCCCAAAAGATCAGACCATTCCCACATTTAAGACCATTGATAAGTGGGAGATGGGCCTGGAAACTCCCAATTACAAACATCTCTGGCCTAAAAGGTGCATGTTAAAAATGTCCATTGGTGATAAAAGCATAGATCATAATTGTTGGGTTGCGAGAGATGTCCCCTCTGCCTTCTACTTAGGCAGTGACATTCGCAATCGATTTGCAATTGATTTGGACCTGATTAATTACAGAGTCTGATCCCGACTGGGGGGTACCCCATGGGATTTGACAATCCTGAAAAAGCATTTCGGTCAGCTCAAGTGCTGCTGTATGCAGTAGAAGTTCAAACTGGAGAAGAGGTCACCATCCCAGGACTGGTCTGACAATTCACCATTCCTCTGAAAAGTAAGAGAGGACAGAACCTCCAAAACCCGGATGCTTATGTAAATTTAAATTATAACCTCCAACAGAAGGGGTTGTATTTGAACCTGACACCACTAGTTGACCTAGAACAGGACACCATTTGAATAATGATGCATAACAGTGACCCTAGGAGTATCACTCTGGGCGCAGACACCTTCATTGGAATGGCGGTTGATACCCAACATTTCTCTATTGACTTAGGGAACAAGACCATGGGACAGATTCCCAATGACTGGTATGAATGTGCAATGACTTTCCTCCAGAAAAGATTTTCACCTGGCAATGGGGGGAATTTCTTGGTGTACTTTTCCTACCCTTATGGGGGGGGGGTGACCTTTGTGATCAGGAAGGATGAGGTCAACAGTGACTGCCTCTCCTAATTGAAACCTCCTGTCCAGGCTAACACCATAACAAGAGATCTCTCCAAGCAACTGGAGGATACCAAGGAAAATTGCAAAACCTGAGGTATTTCCAATCTTCAGGCAGATGGTTGAGGAACAAATCAACCTTTCTGATGTCTGTGAGACCGGGGAACAAAAGCAGAAGCTTAAACAGGTGTTTCTGGATTTTCAAGAAATCGTTGCTGTGGACTCGTATGACTGTGGTCACACCGAGATACATTCTATATCATACCCACGGACCCTGGGATTGCTTCCGTATTTGTGAAGCAATATCAGTTGCCTCTCGCATCTATGGAGTCACTCACAGAGATCATAAAGAACTTAGAATCCCGTGGGATAATACGTCCAGTCCACAGTATCTTTAATAACCCGGTACTGGGTATACTAAAACCCAATGGCCAATGGAGACTCTGCGCAGACCTTAGGGAGTTAAATAAATGGGTCTACGTTTCCCGATGGCCTCTACCCTACATTGATCAGGGACTGGCCCAGATCCAAGGGTCAAAGGTGTAAACCGCCATTGACCAATGGTTACGGGACAGTATCCATGAGTAGGGAAGACCAGTACAAGCTGACCTTTCCCTTCAAGGCCCGCAGTACACGTGGACCCAACCCCCCTTTTGATATATAAACTCCGGCAACAAATTTAACATTTTTCTGAACAAGGCAATGCCCGACTTGGGTGAAGGGGAAACTTGGCCTATGTAGATGATGTTCTAATCAAAAGCTCAACCGTGGAGGAACATATAGTGGAAATCTGCTATGTTCTGACCCAGTTGAGGGAGGCCAGAGTGAAACTGTCATTCCAGGAGGTGCAAAAGGTGGACGCCTTATTAAAATTGAAGGACCCTATGACTCTGTATGAACTAAGAAGCCTTCTTTGACTTACTAATTATAGTAGAAAGTTCATAGAGGATTATGCAGAGGTTTGCGAGACTGTCACGACCCACATCCAGAAGACCCCCTGGCAAGCCCATGGGCCAGGAAGGGTCTTGACTCGGGTCTCCACTAAACCCAGGCATCCTTGGCCTAGGCCTTCTTGGGGCTAGTCCTGGCGCCTTTGGCGCCAGGCTCATACTTGATAAAGGACGTGTGTTGGGAACTACTTTATTTCAGTACCAAGCTATGCGTTATAGTATTTTTGGGTGTGGTACCATAGGAACTATTTAACCGGGACTACTTTCTTGAAACTATTCAAACCACACCCGACTGGGATAACACGCTTCGCGTTACTTTGCAATTTTGCAACGTGAGGCTCACCGTGTTCAGCTGCACCTGCGAACCTCGAAAGAACAGCATCTGTTAAGAAGGAAAAGGACATCGTTAGCAGCAGCAGCTTACCTGTAATTTCATCGTTAGCTGTCTACAGCTCTTGCGATCAACATCCCGGAACCAGCGCTCCTCCCGGACCATCAGATCTGCAAAAAAGGAAGAAACAAGGCATTAGACATTTTACAATTTAACGAACGGTGCCGAAAAGCTTACCTCGCAAGCCGCTCCTCGACCAGCATCGCCTCAGGAATTCCATGCACCGGGTGAGCACTGCGACCTGTGGGGAAGAAAAGACAACAGGTTAGCAAAAGGCAAGGCATCATAACGCTGCACATAGCGCCAACTCACCGCATCAAGGCGCTCTAAATACGCCATTACTTACCGGCGAGACCCAATTTAGTCTATGCCACATATTGGACTTCTGCGCACCTAAGGAAGAGAAAACGACATTAGTTAGACCAAAAAAGGCATGCAAGGACAACAATATACCACAGCAATAAGACCTACCTGAAAGACTCAAAGCGGGCCGGCATCAATGAAGTAACTTGATCGCAATCACCCATCAAGCACAACGCGCCCCTACCAAGAAGGCAGGACGGAGAGCACACCTGCATTAAAAATAAGGTGAGGAGAGGTCGAGAGAGGCTGCGGGTATACGGAGTGGTGAGGGGCTGTTTACCCCAGTTGCCCAGTCTTGAACATTGCCCACCTGTATTCCAGGCAGAACCCTCCCGCTGGTCAACCTGGGAACCGCAGAGAAGGATACCTGAGTCCCAAATGCTGGGTGGCGTCCCCGTGGAACCAGGTGAACGTAACAGAGACCCTTGGTCCATTTACTAAAGGCTGGGGTCAAGTGGGAGTTGGGTCCAGAGCAAGCTGAGGCAGTGAAACAACTGAAGAGAAGCCTTTCACAAGAGCCTTGTTTAGCTTACCCCATCGAAAACTTGGAGTTCTTCTTGGAGACGAGGTTCTCAAATACTTGCCTAACAGCAGTATTATACCAGAAGCATGACAAGGTGAACAAAGTAATCTACTATGCGAGTAAGACTTTGTCCTCTATGGAGGAAAAATTCAATGATTGTGAGAAGGCACTCCTGGCAATGGTGTGCGGACTGAAAAATTACTGCCCGTTTATCCAGGGAGAGCACATCATTGTCGAGACTCCTCTCCAGCCTTTGCAATATCTCCAAAGTGACCGAATCTGGGCGGGGTATGTGAGTAATTCCAGAATCACTTCCTGGATTCTGTCCATGCAAGGCTTTCCTGTCGAGATCAAATATGGCAAAACAAGAAGAGTCCCCTCACGCAAAGTTTGGCTGACTTGCATGATTTTGCCCAAGAAAACTGTCTTGAGGATGAAAGTCTAAAAAACTGAGACAACATGGAGGCGTACCTGAATTCCTTGCACAAAGTCTATGAGGAAGACACGTACCAGGGGATGCCCACAATTTATGTGTAAGGGTGCTCCTACCATGTTGATAACAATAGGGAGAAGGTACTGGTGGCTAGCGTTGGGAATGCCTGAGTGAATGATGCCTGGAGCCCTCTGCTGGGTACAAGATCGGTCCCCGAAGTAGTCAGGTGGCGCAGTTGATGGTGGTTTATCAGACCATTCTCAATGCCGTGCAACACCAACTCCACGAACTAGTCATAATCACTGATTCAGATTATGTCAGGAATGGGTTTGTGGAGTACCTGATAAATTAGAAAACCCGAGGAATGCTGTGTGCAAACAAAAAACCACTCAAGCATGGGAAACTAATACAATTCATTGATGATCTGTTCACCTTTAATGAGATGACCATCTACTGGAAGGAGATCAAGAGTTATTCCAGAATAGAGGGACCAGACAAAACCGGAAATGATCTGGCTGACCAGTTGGTCAAAACTGGAGCCATACATGGGGATCTCATAGAGATCGAATCCCTGTTGGTGGAAATCCAGGTCGCTGCTGTCACCAGGTCCCAAACACTTGCCCAAAATGAACTCTCAACTGCCCAGTGGAGTAAGGAAACCCCAGATGCTGATTTCATTACAGCCAAAAAGGGGATCCGATTATTGGGAAATATTATCAACACATTGAAGTACCTGTGAATTTACCTCTGACATAAACCAATTACATCGGGAAAGAGGATCTCCGGGTGTTGATTAAGTTTCCCAACATTTTCTGAATACAAGACGGTTTGTTGGTACGAAGATCCATCTCTGGATGTGACCAGTGTGTGGTATCTACTGTCATGGCCACAGGCCCCAGGACAAAAAAAACACACCACCTAGTGATGGAGGCAAAGGGTCACTTGACTCATTTATGTCCCTTTGGGACCCATAAACACAGGGGCCCTGGGTGGACTCAGTCCTGGCGCCTTTGGGGCCAGGCTCATATAGAGATGTGAGCAGGACCACTTCATTTCAGTGCAGGAGTGCTTTTACTTTATTTCAGTGCAGGAGTGCCTTTATTTTACAAGAACTTTCCAGGAGATGAAAGCCTTTATTCCAGAGAACATCCTCATGTGCTGACTCATCGGGTGTGGCTCCCTAGGTCTGGTCTTCATGTGCTGACTCATCAGGTGTGGCAGGCAGGCTGAACCTGCTGGGCGTGGCTTCAGAAGCTCAGCTATATAAGCTGCTCCATCCTTAAGGCTGGTGCTTCGCTTTACTGTGCACTTGCGTGCAACGTGACGTTCACCGCTGCTTGGACCAGTTTACTTACCTTTGAAACCATGCATTCTCCTGCATACTCACCTCCAGGAAACTGGTGCTTCATTGCTTCATCTGCAGATTCATCTCCTGACATCCAGTGATCTTGATCTCGACTCTGCAGCACCGCACTCAGCATCCATGAACTCGGATCATGTGAAGAAGCAGAAAGACAAGGTTAAAACATCCGTCCTAGGGCTGCACCGCATTTGAACCCTGTGCGCCCCCTAGTGTGTGAATAACGCCACGATTAGCAGCAAAAGGCAACCGGAAGATGCCGGATTTAAACTGCAGGTGGGCGGGGATTCCTTGCACGTATTCTACGCACGGGATGTGTCAGCTGACATGGCCGTCTCTGTTGTCTAAACAAGCTCCATGGCAACCTGTATCTGTGCCATAGGGAAGTCCTGGAGCGCTTATTTCCCTGCAAGGAGGATTTACAAAATAAAGGAACGGGTGGTCCCTGCTGCCGACGTGTAACAGCTTCATCGCTTCATCTGCAGCTTCATCTCCTGACATCCAATGATCTTGATCCCGACGCCGCAGCACCGCACTCCGCATCCACAAACTTGAACCCTGTGAAGAAGAAGAAAGACAATGTTAGAACATCCATCCTAGGGCCGCGCTGCATTTGAACCCTTCGCGACCCCTAGTTAACAATTTACCAGCTACTGTACCACTGCAGCTTCATTCCTCATTCCCTCCGGCTGCCTCCTCGAGCTCTGCAGGTTCAGCCGGGCCGGCAACATCACCTGCAAGGGAAGAAAGCAAAAGAGCAAACATCAAAAGTGGAACGGACAGCAATACAAGACAACAAACTTTACAATATAACAAAAACATATGAGGAAAGACAAAAGCAAACAGGAACACTTACCTGAAGTATAGTGGCTTAGTTGCAGCAGGACTGGACTACCACGTGCAAGGGACCAGTGATTGACTCAGTCCAGATCATACAAGCGGCCCTGCCAGAAGCAGCAGGACAGAGTGCTCGCCAAAACTAATCAACAGCGGAGCTTTCCAGGGACAGTGCATCCCAGGGGTACCATGGTTTGGGAGAAGGGGTCTGGAAGGGGATCAGGCACACAAGCTGCCATACTCACGCCCCCTATTCTCCATGCAGGCGTAGTCCCGAGCAGCATCACCTATTACCACCAGTCACCACATAAGCGCAGAGGGCGAAGTTGGACCTGAGCGACGACACCCCTGGGAGGGCTGCAACCGTGCCCCAATGCCTCCGCAGAGACCAGGTGAGCATAACAGAATGCGAATCCTCTTCGAATCTCTGCCTGGGCGTTATGGAAACTTTTGAAACAGACCAGTTGGCCCGATTACTGGGAGAGTTATGTGCTAAAGTTCATGCCTCAAGACAGGAAACCATTGCCCTAAGGAGGGATCTAATTGTGAACTGGGAGCGGACAGATGAACTAGCAAGGAAAATGCTCCAGGCAAATGCAGGCCAGGTCCCACTGCCAGGGTATGCCCCTCCTGCCATGCCACCACAGCCCATGCCAGTACAGGTGGTTCTTCCAGGGGGGTTCCCCAAGCCGCCCCAGAACGCTTCACAGGCGATCCAAATAAGAACGCCATCTTTATGAATCAATGTCGCCTACATTTCTTGTGCAGACCTGGGGCATTCCCCAATGATCAAGCGAGAGAGGCATTTGTACTCTGATATTTGGGAGGTGGCGCAGCGGACTGGTCAATACCCTTGGTAAACCAGGAGGATCCTTTGCTTCGGAAATCAGAGGTTTCCAGCGTGAAATGGAGAAACTATTTGCATGGCATACTCAAGGGCGTTCTCTGGACAATGGCCTGTTATCACTACGGCAAGGTAATCAAGACTTACTAACATATATCACTTCCTTCAATCGTCTGATAGCACAAAATAACTGGCCAGAGGAGAAAAGAACTACATTCTTTTACCGAGGCTTGCAAGGGGAACTTAAGGACGTATTAGCCCAAGTAGTAAATCCCCCGGAAAGATGTGTTGAATACATTAACCTGACAGTGCAGCTCGATCACAGATTGCAGAATTGGAAGATGTTTCAGGCTAAAGCCGAGGGGTGGTCAGCTATGTGCGACCCCGTGAGAATCAAACCAAATCACACGATCAGTCCGAGCCAATGCAAATCGGAGGCTTGCTGAGCCCACTCACCAAGGCAGAAAGGGAAAAAAGGAGACAGCAGCAGCTTTGTTTGTACTGTGGTAAGGCTGGTCACTATCTCAGAGAATGCCTGTTGAACCCACCCAAGAAAGCAGTTGGAGCAACTGACAAGGGTGAAAAAGAAGAACAGGACTTTGGAAACTCCATCGTCCGGCAAGCGTAGGGGTCCACTTGTCGAGCGGTGAAAAGGAACCTATATAGACCTCACATCTAGTCATCCCTGTGCTCCTGGTAAACCATAAGCAACCATCAAAAATACATGCCTTGGAGGCATATATTGATAGTGGGGCTGTGGGAAATTACATGGACCAAGATCTGGCTACCCGGCTGGGCCTTCCTCCCCGACAGAAGCAGGCTTCAGAAACCGTCACAGTAGTTGATGGATCTCAGCAATCATCCAGCCCAGTGACGCATTACACCAAGAGGACATCACCTTCCATCTCATCGGCGCCCCTCAGTTCCAGATGATATTGGGAATGCCCTGGCTGGAGGCCCACAATCCCAGGATTGACTGGCATAAACGAGTTCTGACCTTTCCCCAAGACTGTGCCGACACCTGTTATAGCAATGGATTCTTATTAAAAGGTCTTACCAACTCAGGTTCGTCGAAGAAAGAAACCATACTGGGCCTCACCAGTTCACTACCACCTGAATATCTGGATTACCAAGATGTCTTTCAAAAAGAGCAAGCAAACACCCTACCTCAGCACAGACCGTATAACTGCCAAATTGATCTGGTACCTGGAGCTCAAGTTCCCTGCAGCCGGATTTACACCCTAACAGAACAGGAAAACCAGCATCTAACAACAACCTACCTCGATCAGTATCTGGTAAATGGCTCCATTCGTCCGTCCAAGTCCCCTGCATCCTCACCCCTCTTTTTTGTGCCTAAAAAGGAGGGAGACCTGAGAACTTGCATTGACTACAGAGCACTTAACCATATCACAGTAAAAAAACGGTACCCGTTACTGCTTATCCCTGAGCTCTTGGATCAAGTCAAAAATGCTCAGATATATACAAAACAAGACTTACGAGGGCCCTACCATCTAGTAAGGGTCAAAAAAGGAGACGAGTGGAAGACGGCCTTTCGCATGAAATATGGCCTTTATGAATATCAGGTTATGCCCCTTGGACTATGTAATGCCCCGGCGGCGTTCCAATTTTTCATGAATGACGTGCTCCGCGAACTGTTGGACGTCTGTGCTCTTGTCTATATTGATGACATTCTTATCTATTCGACCACCAAGGAGGACCACATCAACCATGTCCGGGCAGTTTTGGAGAAACTGCTGCAACAACGGCTATATGCCAAATTGGAGAAATGCTTCTTTCATGTGACAGAGGTAGAATTTCTCTGCTTTATTCTCACACCACGCAGTGTACGCATGGACACGCGCAAGGTAGACGCTATCCTTAACTGGCCCTCACTGACATCCATAAAGGGAGTACAGAGTGTTCTCGGGTTCACCAACTTTTATTCCTGGGTTCTCCCAGATCATCCACCCAATCACCTCTTTACTATGGAAAAATAAACAATTTAATTGGTCCGCTGAGGAAGAGAAAGCCTTCCAGGAGCTAAAACCAGCATTTACCATAGCACCAATTCTACGGCATCCTCGACCAGACCTAACGTACGCGGTTGAAACTAATGCTTCCAACATAGCAATGGGAGCAGTCCTGTCACAACGTGACCCCGAAACAGGTCAGTTGCATCCCGTGGCATTCTGGTCTCGCAGGTTTTCATCCCCTGAATTGATATGCAATCACTGATAAAGAACTGCTAGCAATTAAGGCAGCGTTCAAAGCCTGGAGACATTGGCCCTCATTACGAGTTCAGCGGTAACCATGCCGCTAATGGCGGCATGGCTGCTGCTGAAATCGCATCGGGGTCCAGGTCCTCGGAATGAGGACTTACCGGGCCATTCCGAGTTTGGAAGGCCCGGTAATTCCTCCCTCCAAGGACCAGGACACGGTCCTTCCCCATTCCCATTCCAGCCCCCTTAGGGCTGGAATGGGAATGGGAGAGGGAGCAAACAACGGGCCATTACGAGATGGCCCGTTGTTTGCTCCTTCTTCCCCTCGCGGGACCCGGTAAGCACGCCTGGTTTTCCCAGGCGTGCTTACCGTGTCCCGCGAGGGGAACTCGTAATGCAGCGGTACGGAGTGAACAGCGCCGGCACCTTTTACGGCACCATTCACTCCCTACCGCCAGGGTCGTAAGGAGGCCCATTATCTTCTTGGAGCTAGACATACAGTCACCGTCTTCACGGATCATCACAATCTACAATATCTGAAGATCGCTAAAGTGCAATCATCACGCCAACTCCGCTGGGCTCTCTTCTTTGCGGAATACGAATTCGTCATCACCTGTAGACCCAGAGTACGCAATGGAAAAGCGGACGCCCTGTCTCGCATGATTGAAGGAGATGAGGCATTCACTACACCAGACCCCGGTGCCATCATCCCTGAAGGACGAATCCAAGGCATGATTTCCGCAACCACCACTCTAGGCAACTTAAAATCTGACCTGCAACATTTGATGAGTCCACCAGTGCAACAAAAATGGCTAGGGAAGGGAGACGGTATCAGATCGTGGACAACCTACCATACTACCAAGGATGACTGTACATCCCGGATAAGAAATTACAGAACCAAATCCTCGCAAACTATCATGATTCATTAGTAGAAGGGCATCCGGGAATATCCAAAACCCAAGCTAAAATAAAGAAAAATCACGGGTGGTCAACTTTGCGAAAGGACATTGTCCAGTTCATTGCACCCTGTGGGACCTGTGCACAACACAAGTCCTAAAAACAAAGTCCTGCAGGTCTGCTACGTCCTTTAGAAGTACCCCCAGCACCTTGGCATACGCTATCAATGGATTTTTATTCCAGACCTTCCCTCTTGTAATGGATGCAATACCATCTTAGTCGTCGAAGATCTGTTTTCCAAAATGGCCCACTTTATTTCCTTGAAAGGTCTCCCAACTGCTTCTACTCTGGCTAACCTGTTTTTGGAACAGATAGTCCGGCTACACGGGTTCCCATCAATATTGATGTTTGACCGAGGATGCATTCTGGAAAAGGTGTTGTAAAATTGTCAAAATCGACCTCGGGTTATCTACAAGCCATCACCCCCAAACCGATGACCAGACCGAATAGACTAACCAGTCCCTCGAGCAATACATAAGGTGTATGCTGCCACAAACTGAGGATACCTGGAAGGACATACTTTGGTTAGCAGAATATGCATATACCAACTCCATTCACACCAGTACGGGACAAAGCCCATTCTACATAGTGTACGGTCGACATCCACGGACATCTGTTTTTGACCCACTTGAATCATTAGAAATGCCCGCTGTAACGACCTTACACAAAACCATCACCCAGGTTTTTAAGGAAGCAGCAGAGCATCTTGGCAGAGCCAAAGAGAAACAGAAGCAGGTTGCGGATGAACACCAAAGGGAAGCTTCTAACTACCAAATCGGAGACAAGGTTTGGATAGCATCGTAAAGCATCCCCCTGAAAGGACCACGGGCGTTCTGTCTCAGATATCTGGGACCCTACACTATCAAGGCTGTGATCAACCCTACGGCCATGAAATTAGAATTACCGGCCCACATGCAGATCCACCCGGTGTTTCATGTCTCCCTCCTAAAACCATTGAGACCAGGTACGTGGATCGATACTCCACCGGATCCCGAAATAGTTGAAGGAGAACCAGAATACGAAGTTAAAAGGATCCTAGACTCTAAGATGGTCCGGTCCAAGTTATACTACCTTATAGACTGGAAAGGTTATGGACCCCAAGATCGGACCTGGAAACCCAGTGAGCATGTCCACGCTCCACGATTAATCAGGCAGTTCCACTGCAATAACCCCACTAAAGCAGGGCCAGGGGGAAAACCACTCATGAGAGGGGCCTTGAGGGGGAGTGCTGTCATGGCCACAGGCCCCAGAACACAAAATCCACACCATCTAATGATGGGGCAATGGGTCACTTGACTCACTTATGTTCCTTTGGGACCCATAAACACAGGGGCCCTGGCTGGACTCAGTTCTGGTGCCTTTGGCACCAGGCTCATATAGAGATGTGAGCAGGAACACTTTATTTCAGTGCAGGAGTGCATTTACTTTATTTCAATGCAGGAGTGCCTTTATTTTACAAGAACTTTCCAGGAGCTGAAATTCTTTATTCCAAAGAACATCCGCATGTGCTGACTCATCGGGTGTGGCTCCCTAGGCCTGGTCTTCATGTGCTGACTCATCGGGTGTGGCAGGGTGTGGCATGCAGGCTGAACCTGGTGGGCGTGGCTTCAGAAGCTCAGCTATATAAGCTGCTTCATCCTTAAGGCCGGTGCTTCCCGTTACTGTGCACTCGTGTGCAACGTGACGTTCACCGCTGCTTGGACCTGTTTATTTATCTTTGAAACCAGGTGTTCTTCTGCATACTCACCTCCAGGAAACCAGTGCTTCTGTTAGTCACCACACTGTATACTGGTCGGGGCGTTGTTAATACGACCTCGGCGAAAGGAGTGGTATACTGAGTAGATTAGTATTCAGCCTCCAGGACCCCAGCTCCCCTGAATTCTAAGATTCAGGCTTCCTCTGGAAGGGACTCTTCTTTACAATGTACCTCTCTGCTGCTCAGGTACAAACAGACAGAGGTGTCAATCTCACAAAAGAGTGGGGAAACGCGCCCCACCAAGCCAATGCTGTAAAGGAATTACAGAAATGATTAGAAATTATACAGTAAGGAATGTCATTGAAACAAAGTAACAACACACTAACTGGAATACCTAGGGCAAGGTTTGAATGGTGCTGAATATGGTATGGATGCTGAACCTACAAGGAAACAAACCCCAATGCCGTGAGTACGTTACCCAGAGCAGTAAGACCTCATTATAGTCAATAAACAGCAAGACTGACCTGAGGAAAGGGATTCCGAAGGGCCTAAAGGTTCCAGTTGAAAGGAGTACAACGGAAGGTATAAATAATATACAGGGAAGTTAGTATGGGAAGAATATACCCAGGCAGCACGAGGGACGGGTTGATGCATACACAGGAAATCATTCGGAATAATGCACTTAGTAGAAATGTCCCAGCAGGTTTGTGATTTACAGATTTTGGTAAGTGACCCAAGAATCCCAGTACAGGTATAAATGACAACTGAAGCAGTCAAGGTAATGTTGAGGCAGTGAATCCTTATCCCAAGAATGTAAGTGGAATGTTCACTTTCCGTAGCAGAAGTACACAACACCAGCATTAAACAGTACTCATGTTGCCAGGTAAGTTTAGGAACTCCATAGTATTCGTGAGGAGTTTGCATGATGCGGTGCACTCTGAGAAGTAAGGAAGCACCTGCCGCGTGTGTGAGGCAATCCGGAAGACGTTCCGAGTCAGGCACAAGGAGATCTAAACAGCAGACAAGGGAAAATACAATTGCAGTCCAAGAGAGTTCCGATTTCGGCAACGTAGCAATCTAATCAAAGCCAATGGAAAACACAAAGGCAGTCCGAGTAAGCATAAGCAGGGATCAGGGAACCAGGAAATCAGCAGAACTCCACGGAGGGTAATCCGAAGGAGGAGAGGAAATGGAACAAAAGGTAATGTGTGAATAACGCCACGATTAGCAGCAAAAGGCAACCGGGAGATGCCAGATTTAAACTGCAGGTGGGCGGGGGTTCCTTGCACGTATTCTACGCACGGGATGTGTCAGCTGACATGGCCGTCTCTGTTGTCTAAACAAGCTCCATGGCAACCTGTATGTGTGCCATAGGGAAGTCCTGGAGCGCTTATTTCCCTGCAAGGAAGATTTACAAAATAAAGGAACGGGTGGTCCCTGCTGCCGACGTGTAACAGCTTCATCGCTTCATCTGCAGCTTCATCTCCTGACATCCAGTGATCTTGATCCCGATGCCGCAGCATCGCACTCCTCATCCACAAACTCGAACCCTGTGAAAAAGAAGAAAGACAATGTTAGAACATCCATCCTAGGGCCGCGCAGCATTTGAACCCTTCGCACCCCCTAGTTAACAATTTACCAGCTACTGTACCTCTGCAGCATCGTTCCTCATTCCCTCCAGCTGCCGCCTCGAGCTCCGCAGCTTCTCCCGGGCAGGCAACATCACCTGCAAGGGAAGAAAGCAAAAGAGCAAACATCAAAAGTGGAACGGACAGCAATACAAGACAACAAACTTTACAATGCAACAAAAACAGATGAGGAAAGACAAAAACAAAAAGGAACACTTACCTGAAGTATAGTGGCTTAGTCGCAGCAGGACTGGACTACCACGTGCAAGGGACTAGTCAAGGAACTCGGTCCAGATCATGCAAGTGGCCCTGCCAGAAGCAGCAGGACGGAGTGCTCGCCAAAACTAATTAACAGGTGAGCTTTCCAGGGACAGTGCATCCCATGGGTACCACGGTTTGGGAGAAGGGGTCTGATAGGGGATCAGGCGCACAAGCTGGCATACTCACGTCCCCTATTCTCCACGCAGGAGCAGTCCCAAGCAGCATCACCTATTACCACATAAGCGCAGAGGGCGAAGTTGGACCTGAGCGACCACACCCCCAGGAGGGCTGCAACCGTGCCCCAACGCCTCAGCCGAGACCAGGTGAGCGTAACACCTACCTCATTCCGAAGCCTGATGTTAAGTCACACCCATGACACAGCCACAGCCGGTCATCGGGGGTTTCATACAACTTTGGAAATCTTGCGAGAGGTTGCATACTGGCCACACATGGGTCAGGACCTCGACCAATAATTGAAGGGGTGTCTTAGGTGTGCACAATTTCAGCCAAGTTCCCTCACACAACGAGCTCCCCTACAGAAAAGGGGATGACACTTCTTGGTCAGATTTGCAAGTAGATTTCATCGGGCCTGTGATTCACTCCTCAAGAGGAAACAAGTACATGTTAACTGTAACATGCTTGTTTACCAAGTGGGTGTAATGTCTCCAGGCCCAAAATTGCAAGGCATAAACATCAGCTGCCCTGATGACCAATCACATTGTCTCGCATTTCGGCCTTCCCCAAAGGATTAAATCAGACCGAGGAAGTCACTTTACCAACGAGGTGATGACAAAGATGTGGGAGATACTTGGGGTAAAGAGAAAGCTCCATATCGCATACCGCCAACCTCTAGTGGGGGAGTTGAGAGGTACAATAAAATGATTGTGGGCATCCTAAAGAGGTTTGTGGTGGACTCTGGGCCTAGTTGGGACATCCGACTACCACTTGTCATGATGGCCATCAGGTCTACACCATCTTCTGCAACAAAAATGTCTCTATTCAAGCTAATGACTGGGCAAAAATAGTGCTACCTCAGCATATGTTCTACAGAACGCAAGAGCAGACCCTGATCAACGCATCCCCAACACATGAATATATTGAGAATTTGAGAAAACACCTTCAGCATGCTTTTACGTACGCTCAACGAAATCTGGAAAAGTCAGCAAAGGGGATGAAAACCCACTACAATTTAAATACCACTAAGAAAGAATATTAAGTAGGAGACAGGGTCTAATTGAACAATTTTCAAAGGAACCAGACCAAGGAGTGGAAGTACCCAGTGAGGGTAGAGCTTAGGAAACCTCCAAAAAGTAAAGGATAAGGAATTGTAACCCGGATGAAGAAATTAATACGTTTACAGGGAGTAGAACAATTATTCTTATTTTGAGAAGATGATGAAGGAGTATAATGTAAGAAAAATGTGTGTTTGCAATCTATATGTAAGAAAAAAAATTGTGTTTGCAATGTATATCTTGTATGTGTCTCTCCTATTCTTTCTGTTGTCAGTTTTCACGTCCCTACCTGGGAAAATGGTATTGTATGAAATACTTAAGCCATCCATTCTTCTTGGCAGATAAATTAACTCCTTGCCTCTACAGGCCGTAGGGGAGCCGATGGAAGGGGAGAGGCCCCTGACCCACAACCTAACGAAAAAAATAAATCCAAAGAGAGTGGGGGCAGACCAGTGCACCACTCCATCAGGACCAGGAATAAAGCAGATGCGCTCTGAAGGAGAGTCCTGGAATGAACTCAGGAGCAGGCACGCTCTAAAGGAAATCCCTGGAGCGAACCCAGGACATCAGGAAATGAACACCCCACTCTCTCCTAGCTCTTCTCTCCGAATAAAGCTATCAAAGAGCTAGGAGGGGGGAATTTGTGGGGTGAACTTGCCCTGAATTCCATAATTAAAGGCCACTGTTAGTACGAGGCTCCCCAAAATGAAAGGCCTGCTTTGAACTAACATGGAAATAAGGCCTTGGAATTTCATAGTGAAAAGTGGTGAAATTTAGCATCAACACATGGAGATGCATGAAAATGTTAATTACCTTACATAAGGGAAAGACATGAGGCAACATCTGTAAAATGTTTTGGAGAGCTGAAGTCATATTGTCAGAAACATCAGTATACAGAATGTTAAATGAAAATGACAAAAATGTGTGCAAGCCTGCGCTACAGAATGGAGCCTTTTTACTGTGACAGAAACCTTTGCATGTAAAATCTGCTTTTCCGTTTCAGTTAAAGATATGCTCCGCTTCAAAATGTGTGCAAGAGTTGTAATAAATGGATTGGAGTTCTATCCATCAGGAGCCCATCACAGAGGAAACCATAATTCACAGAATCTACAAGGTGATGTGAATTGCAGCAAAATGAATGTTTCTTGGCTGAAACTTCAACCAGTGATATTGCAATAGTGCCTTTAAAATGAACATTTAAGCATTCAGATGTACAACTAAAAGTCTCTAAATACATAATTATGTTGCCCTTCTGTAACCACTGTTTGCAGGAAACTATTTTTACAAGAGTTTACATGTTCAGATTGTATGCATGTTCAAGGGTTAGTTAAAAGTAAAATGCTTTCAGCAGAGGCAGGTCCAAATCTTGGTTTCTCATTTCCTTTCTCTGCTGTGGGTCCTCCAATGTGAAACTAGATTTCAAAGCCCATAGTCATGGCAATGGAAGTCTGGTTACCCCTTCAACATGAGGCCATTCTATTAAAAATACAAACCAAAGGCTGGTAGAGATCATTTTTGAGCATGGGGCAAGATGAGGAATTGCCCTGCTCCCCAGCTTTTATGACTCAAACCACTTAGGCTGTAATAAAGCTGGCCATTAGCCCTTGAAGCCTTGGGCTAATGTAAACACAGGTACCCCTCTTGATGGCACAGCCAGTAACAGGTCCATTCCAAGGTGTGGGCCAGAGCTAAGTACTAGTTTCTCTACCATTGTACAAAATGGGAGAAATGGTGTTTATGGGATAACTCTGACAATATTGATTGCACGCTATTCATGTTCGGATTTCTGAAAAGCTGTCAGTGAGCCACTTCTGCTGAGCCAAAAACGATTTTGGTGACACCAGCATACCAAAAGTTATGAAGAAAAACTTAATGTGGCTCTCTGTAGAAATGTGAGAACTATAAAAATGTGAGAAAATATGTAAAATGTGATCCATATTCTGCACACTGAGCGCCACATTTTTTATTAATATAGTTCAGGAGTAAATGAGAAAATACTGTAGCTTCGCACCAGTAGGTCACACAGACACCTGACAAAGTTAATGCGATTCACTGAGAAATATAGTATTAATAAATGCTGTCATATGTGTCCAAATATGTAAAGAAAGGGCATTTGTCATACAGTGAGATTTCCATGTGCAAAAACCAGACCCAGCCTCTGTCCAAGTTAGATGATGAGTTGGGTCTCCTACCCTGGCTTCCCAAAACACTCCCACATTCTCTGGACCTATTGGACCACAGATGGGAGGGATCCCTTGAACACTGCCAAATTAATTCTTCGAGAACTATGACACATATCTGATGTCACTTGCCTTATAAATAAGTTACTCTGCCTCAAATCAGGACTCTCCCTACCAAATTTCGAGGTGTGCATCTGACAAAATCTGGAACCATACTAACAGAGTGAGGTCTAAATCTTGGAGCGGAGCCAGGAGCTATTATAGCTGGATTGGGACATTTTTGGGAGGACAGATAGAATCCTTGACTGACCCCTTGATTGTCCCATTGGTGATGCTCGGTTGCCCCTTGAAGTCCATCAACCCCTCTCCTGTAAGTATAGACATAGCCAGCGATAGATTCAGTATGCCCTATACTCTTCAGCATTGCCATAGAGATTCACCCTTGGAAGAATCCCCTATCTCTGCAATTCAGTCATTTTCCTATTGAAAAATCGTTTACCTGTTTGTTTTTTGTCGTAATTTTCCCATTGAAGAATCTCCTGTTGCTTGTGTAGATCCTTAGTATATTTTCCTCAGTAAATCAATTCATTTCCACATTTATTTCATGGGATTGGGATAGATGGAAATCAAAACCAACTATCTCTTCCCAGTGCCTTGTGAGTCATTATAGTTATATAGTGTTCCCCAAAGAAGTAATTTCATTGTGAGCTGAAAAACAAATTTGTCTGTGTATTTAAATTGTGTCCTACAAAACAAATTTCCATCTGCATCTGTATTTTCTCCTTGCTCTGCCATCCCAACCTAAAAAACTATTTTCTCATTGTAAGCTTTTTCTTTTCCCAGAGCCTACCTGTTATTTGCCTCTGTCATTTTGACTAAAAAAGGATTTTCCTATTGTAAGTTCCTTATTGTCTAGAGCTTGCCTGTCATTCGCAGCCATAGGAAAAACGAATTTCATTTGCATTTTCGTTTCCGTTGAAATTGTGCTTAACCTTTTGAAAACCGTTTTTCCTAGTCTGTTCCTCTTTCCTTACTGTATAGTGATAACACATTTCCAATAGTCTTCTCTTTCCATTTGCCCATGTGTTGCATATTCTAAAATCGATTTTTCCTTGTGTGCTGGCTAGAATGTTCTAAAGCCCTATTTGCCTTCTAAGTATAAGCAGTACGAGTTACCTTCTGTGCAGTCCCATAGTAGCTGTCCCAACTAGTTAAATACCAATTTTTCCTGGTGCAGAAAAACAAATTGTCCCATTAATTGCTGTCTCCCCATATTGTTTCTGAAAGCCCTACTCCAAATCCGATTTTCACCTTCTGTTTCCATTCCTTGCAGCTGCCTTCCATTCAAAGCTGACAAGCCTAGTGGAGGTCTGGGGGGGTGAGGCTTGCTGGCACTCAAGAATCCTTTGAAGCGCATGCACTTTCCTGTGGGTTGCATTCATTTTCATGGTGTTTTGAACTGTTTTGATGGTAGTGGTTAGAGAAGTAAAAAGTAAATCCTTGTGCTATACAAGTTTGAGTTGTCTCAGTGTGCCGCTTGACCAAAAAGGACTCAGGAATGTGTGTTGCTACACCTTGGTGACTATTGTAACTGTTTATTCTATTTTCCCATTAAATCATACATTTATAAAATATTCATTGATAACACACCATCCTAGTTCCTAGTCTACTGTGACACGGGGTACTTGTCGAGGTTGGATGCGAGGCAGGTTGGAGGCCTCCTTAAAAAGAATCTAGATTGTAAAAATAAAAAGCGGTCTTATTGTGCGCCACATTAATTGTAAGGGAAAGCGATCCCTGACTTGAGTGTGCTGTATAATATATTGTGACAAATTGAGCATGGCTGAAGATGGCCTGATACACATGTATAGTGGACATTGTTGGGTAGGACCCCCAGGTATGCCAGAGAGACACTGGAAGTCTGCAGACTTCGAGGGCCCAACTCCCACCTCCCAGGATACACAGAAGGCTCAGTCAATGGCAAGTTCACACTGTGTTTTATTACAGGCAAAACCAACAGGGATCAGCGCAGGAATAGAGCAGATGTATGCACATCTTGCTCTTCATCGGCTTGCAGGCAGGTTTTAATGTGATATGTCATCAGCACGATGTCACAACTTGGGCCCTTCTCCAGAAAACCTATTGGGCCACACGATTGGGTATCGAGTATTTTACTACCTATAGTGGACTATATAGATGTTACACTACTGGCCCAACCATTTCAGGTTGCTGGCCTGGTCCATTCCCAAGTTACTAACTATAACAATGCTGCAGTGTGGTGGATTTACCATTGGTTCTTGGCTGTTGCTACCCACACCTAGGATATTAATCTCTGGTTGGCTAGAGCTGACGTCCCCCAGTCATGGGACCCGCAATGATTCTCAGCTCTCTGTGTACCTCTTCAAGGTAACAAGAATTAATTTGTGTCTGTATTGTAACTTATGTACACCACCTTAGCTTATGAGAGTGCTCTCCTGATTGGCTCAACACTTTTTGCATATTGTTGCATACTTGTCGCAATCCATGTCATGCGGCCTGGGACCAGTGCTCCAGTCCCTTTGCTGATAGCTGTCCATTGTCTGTACGGTGGTGTCATGCGTTCAGACACCAGGAGTTTGAGCTGTGCAGCTCTGAATTATGAGGATTTATTAGTCTTTCGTGCAGCTAGTCCCTTTGTTGTCTATGGATTGGAATGTCATCCGTATCTCTTGGCCTTGGCTGCGGGTCCTGTCTCACACGTCTTGCTCTCCGTCCAGCCTGAATCAGTTTAGTTTGTCTCTTGCTCTGAGGCCCGAGGCCTGCTGTAATTTTCCTAAACCTTAAAATGTGGTTTCTACAGTGTCTATACTATACTACATTTCCATTGATTAGGCACACTTGGTTCTATGAGATCCCATTGGTGCTCCTGCAGATCCATTGAGTATTTGTGTGTAAGCCTCTGCAAGCTTTGCTCAGGAGCTCTTGTCTCTTGCAGTTTCTGCATTGCTGTGTTTGGCTAATGCAAAATAATAAAAGCAATGACAGTATGTATATGTATCTGTTCTCTAACTATAGAACTGTACGTGTTACAAACTTGATGGTCGTGCAGAGTATGGGCAACCCCTCTGTCCCCAAGTATCACACCGACAACACCAGAAATACTGTCTGTGTGATCTTTGAAGCCACAGGTGGAAGTCCGCAAGCCTGGACGTGGGACACAGCCGGATGAACCCCTTGAGCGCTGCAAGGCAAGGTGCAATGTGGTTAGGATACAGGACAAGGAAATGTATACTGAATGCAAAATACCAGGGCACAAAGTACCTGTGAGTATATGAGGGTGGTTCCGGAAAGGCCGACAGAGGCGTTGACCTTCTGACAGCTATTGGGCCAGGCAAAGGGCAAGGTAAACACCTAGTGCAGGACTGAAATCCCAAAATGGTACGTGATCCGTAGAGAAAACCAAGCAGTCCGTGGTCATAAACAGGCGATCCAGGTCGAGGCAGATGAAGGGTTAAGCACAGATCAGTCCGTTGGGCGAAACGTAACAGTCAATAGGTAATCCAAAGTTCAAAAACAGATAAGGGCCAAGCGTAAGCAGTCCGTGAAGGAAACCGTGGTCAGGCGATGGGTAAAGATCCTTAGAACGAAGTAGAGGGCGACACGTGATCCAGACGAAAACAGCTGTGAAGCAACGTCTACAGTTTTCGGTCTCCCTTTATCCCTTGTGAGAAAACACGTGACCGTAATCACGTGAGGTGTGGAAGCAAAATGCTGCGGCGTTGCTAAGGGACCATGAGTCACGTGATCCGTGACGCGCCGTGATGCGCAGGTTTCCATGAACGCCGTATGCCTCGGCGTTGAAGAAGTCTCCACCTCGTTTGCCAGCGATGTGAAGGGCGATAAACGCCAGTCCTGCCAATCATGCCCTGCCGTGCCCTGCTGTACAGAAAGCAAGGAGGCAAAGCGGTACATGTGTTAAGGTGTGAGTGTCGGGTGGCAAGAGGGGTGGAGGTCACAGACGGGGTAGGGCGTGTCCTTGTTTTTATAGGCGCAGCAGGTAGCGTGGGGGGCGGTGTGACAGAATCCCCCCTCAAAGGCCCACGACCCCGTGGGCTGGCCGGGTTATCCCTATGAAACCGTGAAACCAGAAGCGCAGCCCGGACATCCCGGGAGGGAACCCACGAACGGTCCTCGGGACCATAACCCAGCCAGTCCACCAGATATTGGAGGCAACCCCTATGGACACGGGAACCAAGGATGGCGCTGACCTCATAGACGTCCTGAGAAGACACAGGGGCGGGAGGAACCAGGACACGAGTAGGAGCAAGGAAGGGCTTGAGGAGAGATGTATGAAAAACCGGGTGGATCCGCCAGGCAGGAGGAATAGACAGATGGAAAGCCACAGGGTTCAAGATCCTGGCGACCTTAAAAGGGCCCACAAAGCGAGGCAACAGTTTGCGACAACCGGGGATCCGCAAATGTCTGGTCGACAGCCATACCCGATCGCCCACATGGTATTCCGGTGCCTTGGCCCGCTTCCGGTCTGCCTTAGCCTTCATCACCGACTGGGCCTCACGGAGATGAACCAAAGTCTGTTCATGGATGCCAGCCAGATCGCGCATACAGGTGTCAGCTGCAGGACTAGCAGAGGGGAAATCAGGGAATGGTAAGGTGCGTGGATGCTGCCCATACAACGAATAGAAGGTGGAAAACCCAGTGGACGAATGCCGAGAATTGTTGTAGGCGAACTCCGCGATGTAAAGCAGATTGGTCCAGGAATCTTGGTACTGAAGGGACAGGCAACGTAGGTATTGTTCTAGGGCTTGGTTGACCCGCTCGGTCTGTCCATCGCTTTCGGGATGATAGGCCGAGGAGAAGCGAGCATCAATACCCAGAAGCTTGGTAAGAGCACGCCAGAAACAGGACGTAAACTGTGATCCACGGTCCGATACGATGACCTGCGGCAGACCAAAGAGGCAGAAGACCGACTTGAAAAATAGGCCCGCCAGGGTTGGGGCTGATGGTATACCCGTACAGGGAATGAACCGGGCCATTTTAGTGTATGAATCGACGATAACCCATATGGTATCGTGACCTTGTCTACAGGGAAGATCTGTGATGAGATCCATAGAGATAGTGTGCCAAGGCCTGGGGGGAATGGGCAATGGTAGGAGCAACCCTAGAGGCCGTCCTCTGCGTGTTTTGCATTGGGCACATATTGAGCAGGTGTTTAGGTAGTGCTCTATGTCCTTCCTCATGGATGGCCACCAGCACCAACGTTGTAGCAATTCCAGGGTGCGTTGTTGCCCAGGGTGGCCGTTTATAGCAGCATCATGAGACCAGGCAAGCGCCTGGTTACGTACATCACATGTAGGGAGAAACAATTTGCCTTGGATAAACGGCAACCCTTCTTGGAGGGCAATGTCCCATTCGGCGAGCGCATGAGGATGTTCGGAAACCCATTGTCTGATGGCGGAGAGCATGGGTGGGGATGGTGTACACATACATATTACATGGCCCTTCCCTAACAAAGTGTCCGGAAACAACGACAGTGATTCCACACCAGGAGAACGGGAAAGAGCGTCAGCCTTGCCGTGGATACGACCCGGTCTGTGTTTAACAACAAAATCGAAGGCAGCAAAGAACAAATGCCAGCGCACTTGTCTACTGTTTACGCATTTCAGGGAGGCCAGATCTTGCAGGTTTTTGTGATCTGTATAAACCACCATCTGATATCTTGCCCCCATAAGATGGTGTCGCCACATTTGGAGGGCGTCTTTGATAGCCAACAACTCTTTCTCGGTCACGGTGTAGTGTGTCTCGGCAGCCGAGAACTTCCGAGAATGATATGCTACCGGATGTAAGTTACCCGTGGTTGGACAAGGCTGAGACAATACCGCACCTAATGCAAACGAGGAGGCATCCGCTTCCAGAACATAGGGAAGGCCAGGGTCAGGGTGTTGCAGGACAGGGGCAGAAACAAATCTGGATTTAAGCGCCTCAAAGGCTTCCTGGTGTACGGAGGTCCAGGTGAACGGGACAAGAGGACTAGTCAGAGCGGTCAAAGGCGAAACAATAGAAGAGAAGCCGGCGATGAATCTCCGGTAAAAATTAGCGAAGCCGAGAAAGGACTAGAGCTGTTTGATGTTAGCGGGAGTCGGCCACTCCTTGACAGCCCGTACCTTAGCCTGATTCATGGATAACCCTCCGGGGGAGATGTGAAAACCTAAGAACTCCACCTCCTTTGTATGGAACAGACATTTCTCAGGTTTGGCGAACAAGGCGTTCGCCTTGAGGCGAGAGAGGACCTCCCTAACATGACCGACGTGTTCCTCCAAAGAGGATGAGTATATCAATATATCATCCAGATATACCACCACGAACGTATCCAAGATATCAGAAAGTACGTTGTTGATAAATTGTTGGAATGTTGCGGGGGCATTACAAAGCCCGAAGGGCATCACGGTATATTCAAATAACCCCTGTCTGGAACAGAATGCCGTCTTCCATTCATCTCCACGCCTCATCCGGACTAGGTTGTACGCCCCCCTCAGGTCCAGCTTGGTAAATATGGATGCCTTGGTCAACCTGTCCAACAGCGTGGAGATGAGCGGGAGAGGATACCTGTTTTTTACTGTGACAGAATTCAATCGCCTGTAGTCCACACAAGGGCGTAGATCGCCCTCTTTTTTCGGCACAAAAAAAATCGGGCTAGCAGCAGGGGAACAGGAGGGATGGATGTGACCTAGTTGTAAGGCCCGATGGATGTACTCTTTGAGGGCTCGTTCCTCTGACTGGGACAATGAATAGATCCTACCCCTGGGAATGGGAGCATCTGAGACCAGATCTATTGGACAATCGTATGGTCTGTGTGGGGTTAATCCTTCTGCAGTAGCTTTGTCAAACACCATATGAAAATCGTGATAGTCAGCGGGTATGTTCGACATGACGACCCCCACGGTATGCGAGGGCACAGGGTCTGAGGCTATGTCATCGATGCGGGTGGAAGCCATGGCACTAAGGATGGTAGCGGGAGTGGAGACCAAATCCACTTCTGTGAGACAAAAGTGTTGGCACACTTCTGACTCGAATGTGACTTGTCCCGTCCCCCAATTTATCAAAGGGTTGTGCTGTCGCAACCAGGGTATCCCCAAGATGATGCCAAACTGTGGTGTAGTGATAAGGTCAAACGACATGGTTCCTCTATGGTTACTCTGTATCATTACTTCCAGAGGAGCAGTTTGGAACTTGATTGGGCCGGAGGATAGGGACGTGCCATCAACAGCGTGTACGGGTTCTGGGTGTTCTTTTCTGACCAAGGGCAGATTGAGACGATGGGCCAAGGCAATATCGATGAAACAACCAGTGGCCCCAGAGTCAATCACAATCTGAACGATGTGTGCAATCTCTCTTGTGGGTTTCAAAAGGGCTTGGACTACCACCGGTCTGATGGGGCCGAAGGCGGGTTCAGCGGGGGTCGTAGACAGGCTCGCCGGTGCCCCCTGTATCATGGGCGAGCCTTCTGAAAACCCGGGGTCTTGTTCTTGGGGCGTCGGGGACATTCCCTTACATAGTGCCCATTCAACCCGCAATAGAAACAGGCGTTCTCAGCCCTCCGACGTTCTCGTTCGGATGATGTTATTGGACTTCGGATGCCTCCTATTTGCATAGGTTCAGAAGCGGTGTTAGAAGTGCTCGGGCTTGATTGGCTAGTGAACGTTGTTTCTGCCCTCCGCTCGGATCGCCTTGCATCAACCTGTAAGGCAAGATACACCAGATCCGTGAACACCGAAGGAAGGGCAGGAATCACCGAGAGTGCATCCTTCATGCTGTTGCATAGCCCATGATAAAACACTATAGCCTTTTTCTCCTCCGGCCAGGAGGTCTCGGCGGCCAGCTGGTTATACCGTGTGATGTACTCTATTAGTGTTTGTTTCCCTTGTGTCAAGTCCAAGAGTTCTAGGTCCCTTGATTGGGCCTTATAACGAGTGTCAAAGACTTTTGCCATTTCTGCTATGAGAAGATCAAAATCATACAAAGCGGGATGATCGTTCTCCAACATTGGATTTGCCCAGGTGGCCGCCACCCCAGACAGATGTGACAGAAGAAATGCGGCTTTAGTGACTGAATCGGGGAAAGCCAAGGGTCTGCACAAGAAATGTAACTTGCATTGATTAATGAAAGTACGGTACTTCCGGGGGTCTCCGTGGTAGCGTTCTGGAGCGGCCAGAGGAACGGGTGTCGGGAGTAATACTGGAGTGGGTGTTGGGGCCTGAACAGGTGCTAGTCGGTCTGGAGGGGTTGGGTCCCCGAACTCAGCATCTGCGGGTAATGGGTGTTGGGTGCTCTGTAAGGCGTCCAGACGGTGATGTATGGCTGCTGTGGCGGCGGCCATGTCGGTCCTGAGGGCCGCCACTGCCTGCATCAACGCGGTCACTGGATCCCCGGTGGAGGGATTCATACTCTGGATGACCAAAAGGGCTTCACAGTCTGTTACAAACTTGATGGTCGTGCAGAGTATGGGCAACCCCTCTGTCCCCAAGTATCACACCGACAACACCAGAAATACTGTCTGTGTGATCTTTGAAGCCACAGGTGGAAGTCCGCAAGCCTGGACGTGGGACACAGCCGGAAGAACCCCTTGAGCGCTGCAAGGCAAGGTGCAATGTGGTTAGGATACAGGACAAGGAAATGTATACTGAATGCAAAATACCAGAGCACAAAGTACCTGTGAGTATATGAGGGTGGTTCCGGAAAGGCCGACAGAGGCGTTGACCTTCTGACAGCTATTGGGCCAGGCAAAGGGCAAGGTAAACACCTAGTGCAGGACCGAAATCCCAAAATGGTATGTGATCCGTAGAGAAAACCAAGCAGTCCGTGGTCATAAACAGGCGATCCAGGTCGAGGCAGATGAAGGGTTAAGCACAGAGCAGTCCGTTGGGCGAAACGTAACAGTCAATAGGTAATCCAAAGTTCGAAAACAGATAAGGGCCAAGCGTAAGCAGTCCGTGAAGCAAACCGTGGTCAGGCGATGGGTAAAGATCCTTAGAACGAAGTAGAGGGCGACACGTGATCCAGACGAAAACAGCTGTGAAGCAACGTCTACAGTTTCCGGTCTCCCTTTATCCCTTGGGAGAAAACACGTGACCGTAATCACGTGAGGTGTGGAAGCAAAATGCTGCGGCGTTGCTAAGGGACCATGAGTCACGTGATCCGTGACGCGCCGTGATGCGCAGGTTTCCATGAACGCCGTATGCCTCGGCGTTGAAGAAGTCTCCACCTCGTTTGCCAGCGATGTGAAGGGCGATAAACGCCAGTCCTGCCAATCATGCCCTGCCGTGCCCTGCTGTACAGAAAGCAAGGAGGCAAAGCGGTACATGTGTTAAGGTGTGAGTGTCGGGTGGCAAGAGGGGTGGAGGTCACAGACGGGGTAGGGCGAGTCCTTGTTTTTATAGGTGCAGCAGGTAGCGTGGGGGGCGGTGTGACAGTACACTCATGTTCTTCATGTATTCGAGTGTGTGTTTGTGTCCCAAATGTGGATGGCACGTGTGCTTCATGTCTAACGCTGCTATGTCGTGGTGTCGCTAATGACGTCAGCAACATGGATCCTTGGTGCTTAGTCCAGGCTGTCATTATAGGTGTCACCGATCACGGCCTGTGGCTCTTCATCCATACAGGGATAGGGCCGCACCATGCCTTGTCTGTATGGCTGGCTGAGTGGATATCTCCTGACATACTTATCAATCATGAGTCCATTGGGAATTCGTCCAAAATAGAATGGGTGATTGCAGTGTTTCCTGGCCTTCTTCCTTGTCATGAAATAGTAGGAGGAGGAGGGGGTGGTAAGCTTCCCCATCTCTCTTCCTTCCCCCCTCTGGTCGACCTGTCGAACTCACCCATATATTGCAGTACCTTTGCTCTTGGCTGCCATATCTTTGTTATTTCTCTGAGGCGCCCATAGTAATTTGAGTGGTCATCGAAAGACCAGTTCACGTAGCAGCACACTCCTTCGGGGTTGCACCAAACCCACTTCCCTTCATAGTACTTTGATTCAAATGGGTTGTCCAATTTCATCAATTTGGTTGGGAAAAGTTGGCAATGTGCAATTCTGTCTCTGAGTTTGTCCCTTTCTGTCACAATCTCGTCCTTTGCTCCTCCTATGTTTACATTCATCAGGATCTGCATTCCGATAGCTTCTTCTCCTGTTTTCTTGCATTTGGCCATGCAGATTTTGATCCCACACATCGATGTTGTTGCCAACACAAGATCTCCTATTATCAGCTTTAGTCCGTCTGACAGCCATGATAGCATCCATTACCATATGTACGCTATCCAGCTTTGGTCCTTTCCTGTCCCCCTTGCTTCCTCTTCCATCTTGGCATGCATCTGTGGCAGTTGTGCCACTGCATCTGATACAGTCCCGTTATCTTCGTCATTGCCAGGTGTGAATGTACAACAGGAACTCCCTATTTTTGCGCAAACTCCTCCTTCCATAGCTGTGTGTAGATCCAGTACGTACCTATTCTGGAGTGCCACCAACCTTATTGCTCTGAGCTCTTCTTTTATTGCGTTGAACCCATTCACAGTAGAATTAATGGTTACCATTAGCTCCCAGCGAGTGATTTGCAACCGCTTTGCATTTATGTACATTTGTACAAATGGTATTATTGATGCAAAGAACATTTGCGTCCTGCTGAACAGCCTGTGCTCTGCTGCAACTTCATCTAATGCTGCATCTGAAGCTCCTGAGAAGCAGTTTTCTCCTCTCTTTATTCTGCTTAATCCTGCTGGTTTCTCTGCCTTTTCTACCTTGGCTGTTGATGCTACTTCAATCAATCTCTTCTTTCTTTTGTTAGTGTCCATTTTTGGGAACTCATCGTCCTTCACATCCTTTCCTGGCACAACCAACACAGGCATGTTGTCGTGTACCAACAAGCAAACTCCACCCTAGTTGGGAAGCAGCTTCTCGTATGCTCTCGATCTGCAAGCCCAGTTATGATCCATCAGTACTGCTGTTCCTGCCTTCCTAGCTGCGTGTTGTTCAATGCTTCTGCACCCAACATTCTCGCCAACTTCAACTTCACCATTGTTCTGATAGCACAGTGCTGGTGTCTTCAGGGGCATTATCGGCATTGGACTAGCTTCATTTTCCGCCTATGTCAGTAGCTTTGCACTTGCTTTACATTCCTTCAGGCACTTGTCATTTTCTTCCTGTACCTTGTTCACTGGTGACTGCGCCAATGTCAGTGCTTTGGTTCCCACCACTCTATCTTGCCATCAATCGTTTGTGTATACTCTGCCCTACACTAGTATCTGTGGTCAACAACCAGGCTCTCCTCCTATCTCCCTTACTCTTGTCCAGGTACATGGCAGTTCTTTCAAGGTGATAATCTTAGTTTCTCCTTTTTCCGGTCCATCAGTTATGTACTGTATATCTTCAACTAGCTGTCAATAATTGCTCATCATGACTAATGTCTTTATATAATTATCTTCATATGGGAACGTTCCTTTGGACATCCATCTCAGTGTGGCTGTCTTCCCTTGAAATCTTCCTCAAGTGTGTACCATTGAGAGATACATTAGGCATTGTGCTCCTGCTGCAGGTATTCCAGTTGATTTGAATGTTCTGGAATCACTCATTGCGTAGGGAATTAAAGAGCAGACATAACAGCTCTCCCTGGTATGCCTTACCTACTTTTGCATGTGTTTGTACCACATGTTATTAGATACTCGAGCAGTGTCGGTGAGACACAAGTCCCTTTCATGTCTGTGTCAACACTGCACTTACCTCTCTTATCTTATCAGCAGTGTTCTCCTGTCACTTGACATGGTCGTTCCACCTGCTCGGGTTGGAGTGATATTAATAGAGTGTACAACGGTAGTGCTAGCAACACAATTAATTTTCGAAAATACGTATATAATAACACTGCTAGGAATAAGTAAGACCAGCAAGATCATCACATCTTTTAATATGTCATTCATTTTTACTTACGCTGCATGATCCTTGCAGCTCGAAGATACAGTTGCCCGCCTGAAATGCACAAGAAGTACGTTATTGTGTTAGTATTGTAAATTGATATTGATATTGATATTTCATTTCTATCGCACTTATACACAAGTGTTTCTGAGCGCGACAAGGCAAGGGAAGGGAAGGGAACAGGGAAGAACAAAACAACAATCTTACTAGGCCCAGTGACATTAAGAACGCGCAAGTGCATGGGAGACGGGGAGGAGAAATGTGCATGGAAGGGGGGAGAAGTGGAAAGTGCGGAGCAAGGGAAAAACAGATAAATAATAATAAATAAATAAATACTAAAGGCAACAAACAGTGGTAGTTCAGCCAGCAAGTGGCAAATGCTGGGTTTTAGGCAGCAGGCAGGGTAGGTCTGATAAGTGTAGGAAGAAAAAGGGGGGGCTGTATGGGTACAGATACAGACCCTAGTGCAAGGGGTGGCCAGGAGGCAGTGCGGGAGGGTGGCATGGTGAGCAGGTACCTGGGCCCGGAGGACAGAGGGTGGCCAGGTGCATGGTGCCAAGAGAGAACAGATCAGTAGGGGAGAGAGGGAGTGAATGCAGAAGCAAAGAGGAAGGTCTTGATGTGCTTCCGGAACTGGAGATGGTTCTCCTCAAGTTTTAGAGTGGCAGGGAGGCTGTTCCAGAGGGAGACCCAAGCCGAAGACGGAGATCTACCCCATCTCATTTCTTTGAAAAATGACTGACCCTGAGGGAGTTAGAGGAAGAGGAGCGAAGAGCTGGACAGGGGAGGTATTTGGGGAGGGATAGCTGAAGGTATTTTGGACACAGGCCCCATAAAGCCTTGTGGACAATGGAGAGGGTTTTGAATTTAATCCTTGAATCCACTGGGAGCCAATGGAGAGATTTCAGAGCTGGAGAGACACGATCCCAGGGCTCGGGGCCAAGGACAAGACTTGCAGTCCTGTTCTGGATTAGTTGCAGAGGGCGGAGAGTAGAGGCAGGTAGATTTAGAAAGAGGCTGTTACAATAGTCCAACCTAGAGAGAACAAGAGCTTTGGAGACCATGAGCTTATGGGGGAAGGAGAGGAAAGGCAGAGTACCTGTGAGGAGGTGCAGTAGGAAGTTTGACTTTTTAGAGACATCAGAGATGTGGGCGGAGAAGGAAAGTGTGGAGTCAAAGTTGACCCAGAGGGGCTTAGCCTCGCAGGTGGGGGTAGGAGGAGGGCCAAGGTAGGCCGGCCAGAGAGTGAGGGGAAAGGATTGTGAAGGTGTGCCGATGAGGAGGATCTCCATCTTGCTGGCATTCAGACAAAGATCATTGGCGGCACATCAATCTTGAATGGCAGTTAGGCAATCAGAGATGAGAGAAGGAGAGGAGGTGGCCGAGGGAAGCCTGAAAATGAGTGTCGTCAGCGTACCTCTGAAAATTTGAGCAGAAAATGGCAATGCAGTGGGCAAGAGTTGCCAGGTTAATGCCCTTAAGCCCATCGGACCAGGTAATAACTAATGGCAAAGGCGAACACCTCTTCCCACAATTTCCTTACTGATACGTCTCTCAGAGTGGCAAGTACTGGGGGACCATTGTGTTCAGGCTGTGGGTATGTTTGGGCCAAATATTCTATAAAAGCTAGATAGTATACTCCAGGGGATTGGGCTCAGAATCTGCTGGGTCTCCTTGCAGTGTGGACAAATTGGTTGGAGAAAGTATCTGCATGAGGGCAACATGAATATACACAAGCATCAACAGATACATCAGCTTTCACGTAGACTCTGTGTGTGGAAGAGAAACATAACAAACAGAGAGTGTACCCTAATATATGTTGACAGGTATTCGAGTCTCTACTTCGTCTGCTCTTGAGCGCGTGACCATTGGGTGTCCTTCTCTCGGTTGTGTAAGTTCAGAACACACTTGTAGCTCTTCGAAGTGCTGAACGTTGGCCATGTTGGTCAAGGTGACTTTGCTTCAAGGTGAGGCTTCTGCTTTGTAGGGCTTGACGTCTGCCAAGTCGCTCCAGACCATCTTATCCTCTAGTTTGACAGCACAGTTGGCCACTTTTTCCACCACGTGGGGTCCAGTGAACCTTGGCGCATTCCTGCACCAAACAAAATTACGCAGGAGGACAATGTCCCCCACACTAACAGGGATTTTGAGTCCAGAGCCTTGTGTTGTGCTGTTGCTGTCGCTCTTTGCGCTGTCTTCTGGGCCTCCCTGGTGTCATTGTATCTGGCGAGAGATAAAAAAAAAAAGCACTAGCCACCAAGTAAGTAACATAATCATTCACCTCTTGTCCTAATACATCTGCACTATTTTCACAATCTTTCAGTTCTCTTGTGGGAGGAGCCAGGGGAATATGCATGTGCCGTCCTGTCACCAGCTCATGGGGTGTTAAATGGTGGTCATACCCAGCCTCATTGCGCAATGCAAACAAGGCAAGAGGCAGTGCAGCCATTATTTTTGATGCTTTGCTGTGTCTTGGCTATGCATTCCTTGAGACGGCCGTTCAGGCGTTCACACACCCCATTGCGGTTGGTACACACAGGTAAACTTGTGTTGGATGCCCAACAATGCTGTGATATGTTGAAACACTTTGCTGGTGAAGTGAGGCCCATTGTCAGACTGCAGGACCTCACACATGCCCCATCCTGGGAACACCTCTTTGACTATGAACTTGGCCACTCTTATTGTGTCAGCATGTGAACAGGGCCCAGCCTTAATCCACCTGGAGAATGGACATACAACCACTATCATGTAGCGCTGCCCTTGAATCATGTCGACATAATCCACGTCTAAATGCTGGAATGGACCTACTGGTCTTGATATGGATCCTCTCACCACTCTCAAGGTAAGCCCTGCTGTAAACTGCTGGCAGGTCCAGCAGTTGCTCTCAAATTTAGCCATGTGTTCTGTCAAATTAGGACAGAACCATGTTTCTCCAATGCATGTAGCAATGGCCTCCTTCCCTGTGTGTGTAGGATAGTGCAATTGTTTCAATGCAGTGTTCAATAATGCTAGTGGCATCATCACTTTCCCTGTGTTATCTCGCCTCCATAGGACATTTGCCGACAACATTGAGCAGCCCCTCCATGCCCACAGTTCCTTTTCTTTCTTTGGTGCAGTTCCCTGCAACTACATAATCTGTGCTTCTGGCAGAACGCTGTACCCCTCCTTAAGTACCATATTCCTGGTGCACTCTCTCACATTTGAAGCTCCTCCTAGTTCCCATTGCTCCCCAAAATACCCTGCACATTTTGCCTCAAGGCCTGCTACTTCGTTCTCCCTTGAGATGGGATGGTTCCCTTTCATGCATGCTTGGCACTTCACTATTGCTACCTGAGTGTACTGTTGATGTCACGTAAGCAGAGTCAGAATAGATTGTCACTTTCTCCTCTATGCTGTTTTCCAGTGCTAGTATTAGGGCCACCAGTTCTGCTGCTTCTGCTGAGAAATGGGATGGCAGTCGCTTACTTGCTACCACTTCACTTGTCCCGTCTTCCTTCAGTTTTACCACTGCAGTCCCAGTATGCCTGACCCCATCTGTCTGATCAATTATTGATGACCCGTCAATGTAGAGCACGTCTCCCCCTCAAGTGCATCCTCCTCCACCTTGCGAGTGTGTAACGCTCACCTGGTATCCACGGGGACGTCACTCAGCCTGTTCTGACCGCTTACGACCTCAAACCCTTCCCTGGAGTCTACTCGACTGGAGACTGGGCTGAAACACAGGATTGGTAGAGTTTAACTCCCTATTGTCTCTAGGTGCTTGAACCCCTTCTTCCCCTGGGTCCAACCCTTCCCTTTGATCCACAGCTCACCTTGTTTTCTTGGAAAGTGTGCTCTCCATCCTGCTTCCTGCGGGCTCGTTGCTGCCTTAGTTATGAGATTTGATAACATTGGTGGTACCACTTTAGAATTATACATATTTATCATTGTTGATTTCCGAGTACAAAGTGCGTTATTGTGATTGTGTACATACCTTTGAATATAATTATATAAAGACTGTGTTTTCAGTAGTACAGTGTGTGGACATTCCTTTGTGGGGGTTCGGGGACTACACTGTACTTAAGAACCAGACTGCATCACCTCCTGAGAAGCTAGGCCTTGATTGCTCGTCCATTGCTACCTTATAGAGAATCTTGGCTGGGGTCTTCTGTGCCTCTCCTCTACCATATAGAGAGCGGAAGTACAGGCACTCCCCACCGGTATCTTTACACCCAGGAAGGGTTAGCTGAATGGGATTGGCTGATGGTGCTGGCATCGAGGGCATGCTTCCCAGCAATGGTGCATGCCTTGCTTGTGACTGGAGAAGTTGCCGGCTTAAATCATCAGTGCGTTCTTTGGCTACTATCAGCTCTCTCCTCAGTTTGTTGGTCTCCTGACTGGCTGCATGTACTTCGGAATGTAGCTTCCCCAACATGTGGGCTAACTGGTCAGTTTCTGACGTTTCCATGACGCCCAGGTGGATTTTGATGTGATAGCTTTGTGTTCTGTAACGCTCACCTGGTATCCACGGGGACGTCACTCAGCCTGTTCTGACCTCTTACGATCTAGAACCCTTCCCTGGAGTCTACTCGACTGGAGACTGGGCCTGAAACACAGGATTGGAAGAGTTTAACTCCCTATTGTCTCTGTCTGCTTGAACCCCTTCTTCCCCGGGGTCCAACCCTTCCCTTTGATCCACAGCTCACCTTGTTTTCTTGGAAAGTGTGCTCTCTGTCCTGCTTTCAGCGTAGGGGCGCGTTGATTGATGCGGACTCGTTGCTGCCTAGTTACTTCACTGGCAAGAGTCCGACAGGTAAGTATAATGAGTCTTTTGAACAGTTCTCCAACTTCGTTCCTTTCCTTCCTTAGAAGATGGCCGGCGTCCGGGGATGGCGACGTGCTGCTGAGATGAGTAGCGCTGAAGGTGAGTGACAGCGCGATGTGCAATGCGACCCTTTTGTATTTGTATTGAACTGAGTTCTTTTTCTGTGTCTTTTAGGTGCTGCAACGTTTTCAGCGTGGATGCCGGTTATGAAGAAGAAATGCGGTGGGTAAGCGTGGTATGCGGCGCCTCTAGATGTTTCCACGCTAACCTGGAGTGTCTTTTCCCTCTTGCAGAAGGATGAGAGACAGAGTTCCCCCAGCGCGGCTTGGATTCAGGTAAGCGTTTGAGGCGCGTACAGTCCTTAAAAATAAGCAGAGGTTTGCTGAATGCTTACTAATGCCTTTTTTTCTGTTATTTTCCCTTTTCCTTAGGAAGCGGCGTGCCAGGATGGGAATGACACCGTCGAAGATGCCCGCAGAACAGAAGAAGCGATGAATGATGGGCAGAAGCGTCGCAAGGTAAGGCTGTTCCTAATGGTGTTCTTGTTCTTTCAGGAGCTGAGCGCGGACGAAAGATACAGGCCTACTGGAGACCGATCCGAAAACGTTGAGTGTCACGCTGCAGGTGCAGAAAACACAAAGCCTGTTTCTCAGTCTGGGCGTGGCTTAAATAGTCTCTGAGTATCTCAGGTGTCTCTGGGCTGAACCACACCCAAAAGGCAAGACTGCACATGCAGTTCTGGGAACTGAAATATGTGGGGGCATCCATCTTGTCCCCATCAATGCACCACAAGTCCAATCCCCAATGTTATCCTATGGGAGTGAGTGAGTCTGGTGCCACAAGCACCAAGTCTGACTCCAAGTGAGTATTTGGAGGGATGGAGAGGCCCTTGAGGGCCATGTAGGTGATCATGGCCTGGCTCTAGCCTGACATCTTGGAGGGCTGGGGACATGAGGGGCAGGAATCATGACAGAGTGCCACTGAACATCTCTATGTTTGTTTGTTTGTTTGTTTGTTTATTTATTTATATAGCGCTCTTGACCCGGGGGTATATATGCGCTTTGAACATCAGGTTACAGGTAAAAGACAATAGTACAGTATTGACACAGTTGTATGCATAGTCTCCTGTCTGTAGGACATCTGTGAGGAAGGTGGCTGGGTTGACAACTCTGCACCTCACTATCGTCAGTCCCACATTCGATAGTATCACCTCAAATTCTGATGCTCTTTGTGTGGTCAGTTTGGTCTTTTGCTTCTGCAGTATGGTAAAGAGAGTGTCCTCCACGTAAAGAGTGCTGGTGCACCCCATGATTACTGCTGATGATTTGTCCACTACGAATGCAGCAGTAGCCAAAGCCTGTTCGCGCCGATTGTGTCCTCTCATTACTGGGTCAAGTAGCCCACTGTAGTAAGCTATTGGCTTGAGCCCCATGCTTGTCTTTTGTGTCAGTACTGCCTTCATCACTATACCGTCAGTGTGGGAGAACAGGAAACATTCCTTTTTATAGTCTGGTATTCCTAGCACAGGTGCTGTGATTTTTGCTGCCTTCAGTTCCTCAAATGTCTCAGCCATCTCAGAGGTCCATGTCAGTGTCTTGTTCCCTTTCTGTGCTTCCTTCAGACCACCCAGGAGTGGGCTTGTGTGTGTGTTGTAGTCAAAGACCCTCTGCAGTAGTTGCATAACCCTAAGAACTGTTGCATTTCCCTCACTGTCGTGGGATCAGGTCTCCTGCGTATTGTCTCTGCTCTCTCTGGAGTGATCTGTCGGCCATTTCTGGATATTGTCTGTCCAATGTATAGCACTTCCTTCTGACAGCACCGTAACCTGGCCTTGCCCAACTTGTATCCCTTGTCAGCTAATAGAGTCAACATGTGCACTTAGTCATTTCTACATTGGTCCTCTGGCGTGCTGCAGATCATAATGTCATCTACATACTTCTAAACTGGGCTCTCCATCTCTATGTTGCTCAAGTCCATCTGTATCACTCTGTTAAACATAGATGGTGACTCGGAGTACCCTTGTGGTAAACGAGTATGTTTCCACATTTGATTTCTATACTTAAAGCTGGTCAAGTCTTGTGAGTCTGGGTGGAGTGGTACTTAGAAGAATGCATTCTTCAAATTAATGACTGTGAAGCAGGCAGCTTCTGCCGGAATGCTGCATAAAATTGCAGCAGGTTTGCAACTAAATGATATTCTGCTTCCACAATATAGTTAAGAGGCCTTAAATCCTGTATGAAACATCAAGACGCTCCCTCTGCCTTGAGCATCGGATATACTGCAGTGTTATATGGGGATTCTGATGGTACAAGAATACCTCTCTCAATCAGGGCTGTGATTGTCTCATAAATGCCCTCATGTGCTTCTTTGGTCAGGGAGTACTGCTTTACTCTGGGTAAAATTGCCCCTGGCTTCAGCTTGATCTTCACTCCCCCTATGCTCCTTATGCAACCCACATCATAGGGACTTGTCGTCCAGAGGGTGCTGGGTACCCTGGCCATTTCCTCTTCCCAGAACGGGCGGTGCCTCCAGTGCCATTGCAATTCTCTGTGGTACTTCCTGGTAGTGTATTTGTGACCAATAGGTCACACTCATTTCGAAAACCATCTCTATTTCTAGCATTTCTTCCCTTAAAAGCTCTTCATCTGTCACTGTGGTCAACCTGTATCCCTTTGCTACTTCGATTACTGCTCTCCATGCCCATCCCGTGCCATCCATCCCATGTACTGCAATCCATTCTTCTCTTGAAACCACTGCCTCTATTTCTATAGGCACTATGGTTCCCTCTGCCTCGTCCATTGGTAGCTTAGGCCTGAATAGGTGCTCGTTTGGAACTCGCACATCTTCCCTGCAATCCCTGGAAGCCATGCAATGGCAATATCAGTTCCATACTGGAACATCTCTGGGTCCACTGGCACCCCCCCTCTGTACCTTGCGACCACAATATGCTTGAACAATCTGTCTTACATTGTGTATTCCTGGTGTGGAGCTCTTCCATTGTCTGTAAATGAGATGGTCATGTTCAGTCCGCTTATAATGTCACATCCCAGTATGTTTACAGGTGTCTGTCAAGAGTAAAGCAAAGGTAGTGATAGATCTTGATCTCCTATAGAAAGTGAGATATTGTCTGTAAAAGGAACCACTTCCCGAGCCTCAGAGAATCCTTGAGTGTTCATGGCATCACCAGACAATGTAAACGCTTCTTCCGTAATACAGGACCTAGAGACCCCTGTGACAAGAAAGGAAAAGGTTTTGTCACCTATCACCACCCCTATACGAGGTTCCTCCGCAGAGTTGGCTGTGATCGACAGGATGGGACAAATCAAGTTAGTTTGTGAGCTGTCCTATTGAGGGTAAAGGGATATCCCATTCTCTGTAAAGGGGTTCTTCCTCACCATGGTAACTCCTCCCAATAGTCTGACAGGGACTGTCGCCACTGTGTTCATGTGTGCTGGTGAGACATTACTCTGTGTCGGTGCTATTTGCTGTGTGTTCCCTCGAAACTGTGGTGCTTGTAAATACTGTGGTACTGGCACTGGCATCTGTGGCACCTGCATTTGTGCTGGTGGTGCTTGTGCTTGTGGCATCTGTTGATATGTGCCTTTCATCTGTCCATGTTGTTGTTGATCCTATGCATAATAATCATCCTGGTCTCCTTGATAGGACTGCTGGCCCTGCCCTCCCCAATTCTGCTGCATCCCCCTGTATCTACACACTTGCGAAATGTGTTCTGTCTGCCCACAGGTCCAACACTGTGGTGGCTCTCTCCCTTGCCCCTGGAAACACTCTAAAATCTTCTGGGTTCTGCTGCATCTGTTGCTCATATCCTCGAAACCCCCCTGGGAAACCTCCTTGGTTGTGGTGCATTTGTTGTCCAAAGCCACGCCCTCTCTGTTGGCCCCCCTTCCTCGGATCCCTTACTGTGTGCCACCCCGCCTCATGAACCCTCCTCTCATGGGCAGTGCAAACTGCTGTAGTTGTGGCTGCTGCTATGGCTGCTGTGCCTGTGGGGTAGGGCTGGTTATAACCACCTCTTCCATCGCATACTTCGATAGTTTTTTCTGCACTCATTTTGCTTCATCCATCTTCCTGTTTTCCTCTTTCTTTTTGACCTTCTCCTGCCATAGCCTACAATGGTGTACTATTGTGAGTTGTATTTTGGGCCATGCCTTGGCTTCCATCCATACTAGTTTCCTTAAACTCTTCTGAACTGTCTTTGGTAGCCCCTGTACTAGTATGTGATAGAATATTGCTACTGTTTTGTTCCAAGGCTCTTGAGTTTCAAGGGCCAAAGCTTTTGAATTTCCTGAATGTACTGCACAGGGTTTTTGTCTTCCCTCATTTTCTGTGACGTAAACGTCCCAAGGTCAGACGTGTCTGGGTATTGTGTCCTCAATGCTTGCCATACTGCTGCCCGCAGTTTGCAAATGGTGAAAAATCATGTGCTGTGTTTTGGGTCATCACTCCTGGGAAGCCCGCCCTTTTCCATACGTCATCTGCGTTTCCTAATATTGAAACTAGAAGTCCCTTTATGTCACCCACATCCAACCTATGTCCTGCGGTCATGTTCTCCATCTCATAGATCTATTTCCCAGCCACTGCACTCAACGATGGTGACCTACACTTCACATTCTCCATGTTGTGTGCTTCCACAGTAGATACTGAGGTTGCACCCCTCCTCTCTCTCGGAAGGGCATCTGAGTGAACGCTGCCTCCTCCTCATGCATTCTTCTAGTCAGTCTTACTTGTCGGTGCCTGCACATCCATCTATTGGCTCTAGTATGGGCACTCTCCTACTGTCGTCATACCTTCTCGTCATTTTTCCCCTTTCCTTCATCCTGGGCGGTCTCTAAGTCGATTGCTATATGTAGTGGTGTCCTGCTGGGTGTTGAAGTCGTGTGTGCTCATTCGAGCTTCCCCCTCCTTCTCACCCTGTTTGCGTCCTGAACTCCCATTCCACCCACTTGTTTGTTCCTGCCCCCGCTGACTGGGGCTCGGACTGCTCCCACCTCTCGTCCCCGCTGTATCTGTCCTCAGGGTCAGACCCTGTGTCAAGTCTATGTTACTACAGAAATCATCTGCGAAGCTCAGCATCCTCGATTTTGAGTCTGTGTTAGGCCTTGCACCGAAATAGATGTCTCTTAAATCATACCTGCTTCCTCCACCCCAGGCCCCTAGCCCTGCTCCTTCCCTGTCAACTGTGCTCCTGCCTCGTGAACTTGTGCAGGCTGGTTCTGTCCATCTGTCCTCCTCCAGTCTGTCGTCTCCCCTGTCTAAAGCTCCTTGTGACCTTACTGCCCTTATTGCTCGCTCGTCTTTCTACCTGTGTGCTCACTCTCTGGCCAGTCTATCCAGATGCAACTTCCTCTTCTCCCACTCAGCCAACTTGCATTTTTCCTGCTCTACTACCTCTCTACGCCTCTCAATCTCTTCCAGCTCCCTTTCCCTTTTCTGCTGCATCTCCTTTTCCACTCTCTTCCTTTCCTTACGATTTCTCTCAATCCTTTCTTCCCATTCCCTCTCCATGTGCTTTATCTCCCCCTCCTTCCTTCTCTCTCTGTCCTCCCTTTCCAACTTCTACTCTCTCCTTCTCTCCCTGTCCTTACGCTCTAATCTCTCCTCCCGGTCCTTCGCCCTTCTATCCTCCTCATCCATTTTCTCCACCCAGTCTGCAGTTTCGCTGCTTCTCTTCAGACCCTCTATTGCCTCTCCATCTGTCTTCCCTTGCAAATTCAGGAGAATATCATTTGTTCGTGGCTGTGCTCACGAGCCCTTCCTTCATGCCCTCCTGCACCTCACTGGTTGCCTCTTGCTCGATGGCCTGTTGCCCTTCGTCTATCGGTTTTTCCTCCTTTGTGTATGGTGGTGTCTTACAGGTCAGGTTTGAGTACTCCTCTGCTGTCCTTAATTCTCACATTGGGTACATGCCTTGCTCATCATCTGTGTTATCGTATGCTACACTTGGAGAGACATGGGGTTCGGAGGGATGTGTCCCTGTCTCCTTCACCTCCTCTGGCTGAGCATCTACTGACGCTGCGCGGCATCCCCCTCGCCCTCCTGAAACATGCGCCACAACTCAAATATTGTCATGCGCTTTGTTAATTTCTTCCCTTTATAATTGCCCTGCATGTGTGTCAGTGGTGTCCAGTCAAAGGATCTAAAACAAAAGGATCGATTGGCTTTTGTTCGACACCAAAAGGACTGAAAAAAAAGGGTTGAATGCTTTTTTATTTATTTATTTATATATATTTTAGTTTGGTATGCATAAAAAAAATGTTAAAAAGAAAACAGCGGGTTGGGGGAACCCCCCCAAAAAAAAAAAATGTGCGCCTTCCGCGTGCCGCTGTTGGTTCACCTCGTCTGCCAATCCCAAGTTTGCAATACTAGCTCCTCACCGTCTCAAGCTCTCTGTGTCTTATATGCAAACCTAGGGGTGACATCACTGAACTATTGGCATAGGTAATACAGAAAAATCAAATATCGGGGGCAAACTGTGATAGCCCGTTACTCCCAGCCCACCCAAAAACCCCTCAGCTGTCTTCCCGCCTCCAGGCGGAGTATACCAATATTCTCTTCAAAAATTCAAACGTCTCACTCCAGGAGACTTAACCAGTCAACTCGCCTTCCCCAATCTAGGCCAGCTTCCTTGCTAACCCTTACAGGGATACCGTCCTCTATGCTAAAGCTAAAGCCAAAATGCCCAACCCACAGGAATACCTTTATTTACATACATTTTGTCATCCGTGCCCTCGAGCCAATAGTTTAGGTTATTCACCAGAACCTTTTACTTCTTAAACTGAATGTGCCCTAAGCATAGAAAAAGGGCTTCTACCTCTGCCCTGTCACTACGACTTTAACAATGCTAGACAATACTTTGACAATGCTCAACAATACTAACCAATACTTCACAAAACTCAATACTCTCCCTCACACCCACGGTTGCCGTTAGACTGGGTCATTACTTACACTCCATAGTCTGCTGCCACTGCTCGGCTGCCAGCTCCTCCTCAAAGCGCTCACCTCCCCGTCCTGGTCAGCCTGGACAACTCGCTGACTTCGGGCAGGATGATTTCTAAGGGGCTCACTACGGCCTTTACACAGGCACACGTTTTCCTGTCTTCTTGAACTATGCAAGGGTCCTGCCGCCTCTCAGGTTCAGCGGCGAAGGAGACCACCTGGTGTCAGGCTGGCACAATCAACCATCCACTCTGCTACCAACTTGTTGGGGAGGACCCCCCAGGTATGCCACAGGGACACTGGAAGTCTGCAGTCTTGGAGGCCCCAACTCGCTCCCACCAGGATACCCAAAGGACTCTGTTGATGGCAGGTTCAAACTGTGGTTTATTACAAGCAAAACCAACAGGGATCAGCACAGTAACAGAGAGAATCCATGCGCATCTCGCTCTTCCTTGGTTTGCAGGCTGGTTTTAATGCGATATGTCATCAGCATGACGTCACAACTTTGGCCCTTCTCCAGAAACCCTATCGGGCCACACAATTGGGTATCACGTATTCTCCTACCTATAGTGGACTATATAGATGTTACTCTACTGGCCCACGCATGTCAGGTGGCTGTCCTGGTCCATCCCCAAGTTACTAACTATAACAATGTTTCAGTTCAGTGGACTTACCATTGGTTCTTGCCCGTTGCTACCCACCCATAGGATACTGAACTGTGGTTAGCTAGAGCTGAAGTCCCCCAGGCATGGGACCCGCAAAGGATCTCAGCTCTCTGTGTACCTCTTCAAGGTAACAAGAATGACTATGTGTCTGCATTGTAACTTGTGTACACCACCTTAGCTCATGAGAGTACTCTCCTGATCAGCGCAACACTTTTTGCATATTGTTGCATACTTGTCGCTGCCTGTATCTGGCAGCCTGGGACCAGTGCTCCTTTCCCACCACTGATCGCTGTCCATTGTCTGCTTCGGCCGAGTCACGTGTACAGAGACCACGAATTTGAGCTGTGCAGCTCTGAATTATGAAGATTTATTAGTCTTTTCTGCAGCTGGTCTCTTTGTCGTCTGTGGATTGGAATGTCATCTGTATCTCTTGGCCTTGCCTGCGGGTCCTGTCTCACAGGTCTTGCTCTCCGTCTAGCCTGAATCAGTTCAGCTCGTCTCTTGCTCTGAGGCCCGAAGCCTGCTGTAATTTTCCTAAACCTTATATTGCGGTTTCTACAGTGTCCATACTATACTACATTTCCACAGGTTAGTCACACTTGGTTCTGTCAGGTCCCATAGGTGCTCCTGCAGTTCCAGAGGGTTATTTATGTGTCAGCATCTGCTTTTCTCAGGATCTCTTGTCTCTTGAGGTTTCTGCGTTTGGTTAATGCCAATATAATAAAAGTAATGACAGTATGTATATGTACCTGTCCTCTAACTATAGAACTGTACGCCTGTCTTCTTCATGTATTCGAGTGTGTGTTTGTGTCCCAAAGTGTGGATGGCACGTGTGCTTCATGTCTAATGCTGCTATGTCGTGGTGTCCCTAACAACATCAGCAACATGGCTCCTTGGTGCTTAGTCCAGGCTGCCAATAGAGGTGTCTGTGATCATGGCCTGTGGCTCTTCATCCGCACAGGGTTAGCTCCGCACCGTCCCTCGTCTGTATGGCTTGCTGAGTGGATACCTCTCGACATACTTATCAATCATGGGTCCATTGGGAATTTGTCCAAAATAGAATGGGTGATTGCAGTGTTTCCTGGCCTGGCCTTCTTCCTTGTAATGAATTTAGTAGGAGGGGGAGAGGGTGCTAAGCTTCCCCATCCTTCTTCACCATGTTTATATATATATAATTTTATTAAAATGAATTATTTTTTACTAGTACAAAATAACCGTGGTTATATAAAAAAGTGCCCTCAACATACACTACAATTTAGATATCATTAAATACCTTCTATAGTTGGCTCTTAAAAGCGCTGTTGTGTTTTTATATTAACATGATACCTCAAAATGTAATTTTATTCTGATGAGCACTTTCCTTCTGCAATTCAACTACTACATTCCTTCAAAGAATTGAAAAAAACTTGCAACATTTCTCTATGCTCTTCCTTTCCCTGGCTAGAGGGCGTGATACACATGTATAGTGGCCACAGCCAAAGGCCATGGCTAGTGGGCTGTCGATGTTGTAAAATATACAGTAGGCATGGCCATAGTCCATGCTCACTAACCAGGGCCGAAGCGCCAGGCTAGTGAGCCCGATACACATGTATAGTGGCCACGGCCAAAGGCCATTGCTAGTGACCTGGTAGTGTTTTAATATATACAGTGGGCACAGCCAAAGTCTGTGCTCACTAGTGAGCTGATACATATGGCTAGTGGCTTGGTAGTGTTGTAAAATATACAGTGGGCATGGCCGAAGTGGGCCTGGTGCACATGTATAGTGGACATGTTTATATATATAATTGTTTTAACTGAATATTTATGTTACTATTACAAAATAACCGTGGTTCTATAAAAAATGTCCTCAACATAGATTACATTTTAAATATCATTAAATAACTTCTGTATATGGCTCTAAAAGAGCTGTTGTGTTTTTATATTCAAATGATACCGCAAAAATGTAATTTATTTCTGACAAGCACTCTCCTTCTGCAAATCCACTACTACATTCCTTCAAAGAATTGAAAAAAAAAACTAGCACCATGTCTTTGTGATCTTCCCTTCCCTGACTAGTGCACCTCATACATATGTTTAGTTGCTACAGTAAAATATACAGTCGGCACGGCTGAGCCAGGGCCAAAGCACCAGGATAGTGAGCTGATACACATGTATAGTGGCCACGGCCAAAGGCCATTGCTAGTGGCCTGGTAGCATTTTATTGTATTGAAATGACACCCCACAAATGTAATTTGTTTCTGACGAGCCCTCTCCTTCTGCAAATACACTACTACATTCATTCAAAGAATTCAAAAAAACTTGCAAAATTTCTCTTCCCTTCCCTGGCTGGTGGATGTATAGTGGCTGCGGCCAAAGGCCATGACTAGTGAGCTGGCAGTGTTGTAGATATACAGCATGGGCTGAAGGCCCTGGCCGGTATCCTTACATATTATCCCCACCAAAAATATTGCCGTGCATATGGTGGTTTGTCTCGCCATAGGTGATATTTTTGGGGGGGATCATTTGTGGGAGCAGGGGTTGCAGGGGTGTCCCCTGCACATTTATAAATAGTGTGGGGGTTGCGGGGTTGCCCCCGCAGGGTCCATGGCTCAATATCGCTGCAAAAATATGGTGATATTTTTGTATCACAATATTTTTGCAGGGATATTAACACATGGAACCCCCTGGCCAGTGTGTCTGACACCCATGTACTGTGGCCACGGACAAAGGCCATGGCTAGTAGCCTGGTAGTGTTGTAAAATATACAATGGGCATGGCCGAAGGCCGTGCTTACTAGCCAGAGCCAAAGGTCCTGGTTACTGGGCCCAAAAATGACCACTGACTAGGACCAAAGGCCATGACTAGTGGCATGGTAGCGTTGTAAAATATGCAGTGGGCATGGCACATTGCCATTTAGTGAATGAGGCCGAAGCCCATGGCTGGTGGCCTGGTAGTGTTTGGCTGTGCCCACTACCTGAAAGACATGTATAGTGGCGGCGGCTTAAGGCCATGGCTAGTGACCTGGTAGTGTTGTAAAGTATATACAGTGGGCACGGCCAAAGGCCATGCTCACTAGCCAGGGCTGAAGAAACTGGCAAGTGAACCAGATACACATGTATAGTGGACATGGTCAAAGGCCATGGCTAGTGGCTTTGTAGTGTTGTACAATATATAGTCAGGGCTGAAGGCCCTTCCTAGTGGGCTTGATACACATGTATAGTGGCACAGCCGAAGGCCATGGCTAGTACCCTGGTAGTGTTGTAAAATATTCAGTGTGCGTGTTTGAAGGTCATCCTCACTAGCCATGGCCAAAGGCCCTGGCTCTGGCTAGTGTGCCCGAAATGGTCACTGGATATGGCCAAAGGCTATGGCTAGTGGCCTGGTAGTGTTGTAAAATATACAGTGGGCATGGCCAAAGGCCGTGCTCCTGACTAGTGAGCCTGATAGACATGTATAGTGAACAAGAACGAAGACCATGGCTAGTGGCCTGTTAGTGTTTTAAAATATACAGTGGGCATGACCTTTAGCTGTGCTCACTAGTGAGGCTAACACACATGGCTAGTGGCTTGGTAGTGTTGTAAAATATACAGTAGGCATGGCCGAAGTGGGCCTGATACACATGTATAATGGACATGTATATGTATGTAGTTTTATAAACGGAATATTTGTTTTACTATTACATAATAACCGTGGTTATATCCGCAGTTATATAAAAAATGTACTCAACAACCACTACATTTTAAATATTATTAAATACCTTCTATAAATAGCTCTAGCCAATGTTTTTATATTAATATATACCCCAACAAACTAAGTTTATTCTGACAAGCACTTTACTTCTGTAATTCCACTACTAGTCCTTCAAAGAACTGAAAAAAAAACCATGCAACTTTTCTCTGTGTTCTTCCCTTAGATGGTTTATTAATTTTCTTTTCCCAAACAGAAAATATTTCATGCTTTGAGTCAAAAATATTTGTCCGGAGCATCAACATGTACCTCTTCATTCAAATGCTCCATCTAAAAAGATGTTTTAAAACAAGAGAAATGTAGTTAGCCAATCCTTGTTATAAACGTCACCTATATATACCAAATCACTGGTAGTCGCATTCTCAAAATGAAGTATTCCTACACAATCTTCTGAAGAATCATACTCATCACCTGACAATTCCGTGAATGAGTTTTCATCATCTTCTTCTGACCTTGGCTTCTTTTTATCCATCTCTAAAAAAATATTCTCTAAACGTCCACCAGTACCAATATGTGTGCACTCTTCAACTGCACTTCAGCTAATAACACAGCTCTTTGCAAGACAATGTAAAATAAACACCACCTTCCAATACCATAACATCTTTCAAGATGTACCTTTGATCAATCAATCACACACTCTTTACGAACTCCTATTCTCATTGGGGCCAATGTTTGACCTTTACCTGTATAGCCACGGTTATAATATAGACCAATAGGATCCAATAACCGCTGCTGGCCATCTAGCCGTTAAAGCCATGGTTAGCGTAGCTCCCAGAAATACACAAAGTCCTATTGGCTGTATAATAACCACAACTATGTTGTGCAGCCAATTACCGCAGCTACATATAAGCGAGCCCCCATTGGTCGGTACCGTTATCGTGACTGTGATGACAACTCTCTAGTCACGGTTATAATACATGCCCAAATAGCACAACAATAACTGGTTATTGTGATAATCGCGACTATAAACGATTTAATGTGCGGTAATCGCGACTATATCTGGCGACAGTAAACAACTCTTAAAAATGTGTTTTTAAGTGCAACCATGATATGCTACACTACAATCAAATATTTGAGCCCCATTAACACTTGAAAACAGTCAAAATCATACTTTTGTGTCTTTTTTTGGCATTGGTTTCCTTTGGTAACCGCAGTTAGACCCACCACGGAGACGCGATGACATAGCCGCGGCTATGCCAAGTGCGATGACACATAGCTGCAGCTAAGCAACACAGTTCCTGATCGGGCGGGGGCATAGCTGCAGCTACATAATTCGCACAGCTACACGTTGCACAATGACGTGTTGCTGCGGCTACCCAACACAGCTTCTGATTGTCAGGGGCATAGATGCGGCTACGCGGGGAGCAATGATGCATAGCCACGGCTTCTGGCCGCAGTTATTGACCACAGCCACAGGAAACTTGTTAGCTTTTCTCATTGCATTTTGGTTTTCCAGTGAGGCACATCTCCTCGCCGGCTGTGCTGACTAGCCAGTGCCTATAGTGGCCACGGCCAGAGGCCGTCAGTAACATTGGTCCAAACACAGTTAGATAATTTATCAAACTGACCACACTGGCTCACAAACCTTGGCTATACGAGTCTCTCTGGCTGGCCATTTGAGCATTGCCCTACTGCGTTAAAGTTTAGTCTGAGCATAGAGAGAGACCTAGCAGGAGGGGATGGTCTTGAACACAGGAAAGAAGGAATGAACTCTTAAGTGCAGCGTGAATTTTTAACTCAAGCCATGTTTGTTTGTTTGTTTATTTAGTATGGCGCGCAAAACCCAGAGGTATACCAAAGAAGGGGTTTGTGTTGAAGCCACTGGAACCATGCTGGCGAGCGATGGAGCAAGTTGAAGTTGTGGGGATCCTGCATTGTGTGTGGAGCTACTGATGGTGAAGAGCACCTATTTCCTACATTGGATTCAGATAGCAGGTTCATTTGCAATTGTGTATAAAGGCGGCTGAACAGGCAGTGCACAGAGCACATGTTGTGGTTGCACAAACACAAGGATTGCATTTCGTTGAGGAAGGTTGTACAGCATAACCATATAGTTGATGGCAGCCTGGTGACAATGTACCATATCTTGTTTCCGCTTCCTATTAATGACGCCCACAATGATTTTCTAATGCATCACTGTAAGAAAAGCACAGTTCTCCTTCACTTCATATAATTCAAGAAATGGGGAAAGAAATGAAATGCACATTATCACTTTTAGCATCATTAAAACTAGTAAGCTGAAGAATGCTCTTGATGCTGAAGACTCGCTGAAAGCTGGAAGAGCATGGCCCATAACGAGATTAATTTAGCATTTCATGCTCAGAGAAATTGTGTCATGAGCAACTGTTAATGCAATTTAGCTTGTCTAGCATAAAGTTTATCAAGACTGGGATGCACACTCACCCATGAGACCCTGCACTATCAGCCTCCATTAATTCATTAAGTTACTGCCGTGCTCAGCTGCCGCATGATAGACATAGAAAAAAGACACATTTAGCATCTGTTTTCCAATCTGCAAATTATAAAACCTTGAAATTCATATTTCTAGTTAAACAGTTTACAGATATTAATTTGCCTTTAAAAAGTTTTTCATAATCTGTGTAATGCATATTGATGTAAACAATTGAAGTGCTACTTTTGGGAAATTAAACCAACAATTCTGGATTGCATCTCGCGACTTCTTAGTTTTTGCAGATGTTAATATTTAATCGTTTGCAAAACAATTTAGTCTAAGTGCATTTATTGAAACTCCTTTGAAAGGGACCAGTAATCGTCCTCTTAACTCCCAGCCTGGGTGTAATGCACGCTGCCTGGCTTGCAAGGCTAGAGGGGGGGAGCCTGCTATTGGCACCCCCGGAGACTGCTCCGATCTGCTGCAAATCCTGTTAAAATCTAATTACTTAGCGGGATCGGTCGGGGAATGCTTAATGAGCTTCAGGGAACGCACTGGAAGACGCATTCCGAGTGCATGTAGGATGCAGCGTCTTATGTCTTTCAATTACGGCTCCTCCAGCACATGCACATAATTACATTTTGCAAAATGTTTCTTTTGTTTGTTGCTTTTAAATGCGTGACACGCTTTGCCTGCGGTCACGTGCTCGTAGGAAATTTCATTTTCCGTGGAAAATCTATGACACGGGGTTACCTAAATCAACACGTCTAACTTGTCAGGGAAAATTCTTCAAAAAGAGAGCTTTAGACGATATGGGCAAGTGAGCTGTTGCTGTTACTTTCAAATGACTGTGTTAGGAAATTATAACATATTATTATTATGAATTAAACTAAAATAATATTTATTACAGCAATGGAGGACAAAATATTTCAGCAACAGCATTTTAAAATAAGGGGTGGGGCGGCGGTAAATAAATACCTCTGTCGGATTTATGAAAGGATTGGTGGCAGCACACAGGAGTGTGTGAAGGTGTCACTAGGGAATGCAAAGGTGGGGGGAAGCAGGCAGATCGCCCTCAAATTGCCAGGTGTGTAGTCTTCTGCTGAATTGTGTAGCCTTTTTTTGTTCTAGTAAATCACATGCAGCTTTGAAGCACAGGAGCATTTCGATCTTTCAATGCGGCTTCAACGGAGACAACATTTTACCTTCCGATGTAGTTTAGTGTCGGCTGAGGATGAACAAAGGTTTTCAGTCCCTAGGTACACCAACATCTGTTTTTGAAGGTAGTACGGAGCATTTCTTGAAATACGTGTATGTATCATGGTCAAAAGTTTGAACTTCACTCTAGACTCGTTCTATGAGCAAGGATGGTGTCTCACGATTCATCTATGTTAATTGGCACTTGCATAGTGCACTGGTGTGTCCTTATAGTGCTAAAAATCCTGCTGGATGCCGTGCAGGGAGGACAGGGGCTTTCTTCAGCTTTTTCTGGTACATCTTAACTCCATTTGTGCAACCGTGTTACAGTTGCCATATCTAATGCATGCCTGTGTAGCTTCTCAAGATGTTAGGACATCAGCCAGCATTCGGCAAGAAGGCCTTCTTGTAGGACTCAGGGGCAGGGAGATTATCTTTCAGGTTGCAAGCCAACAATGATAGACCCAGTGTGCCCATAGAGGAACACTAGAGGATCTCTAGCCAGCCAGCCAGCCAGCAAGCCAGCCAGCCAACAAGCCAAACTGGAGGGAATGGGCATGGAATAGAAGTGAGTGCACCCCAAAATGGGCCTACAGGCACTGCAAATGGTGATCTGCACAGCATGCACACCTGGGAACCCGAAAACATCCTGCTTCATCACCTGCAAAAACATGAAAGACAACAAATGGAAACAGGCATGAGCACCATAGCACACACATAGGCCTTACGAGGCAGAGATCCAGTACATAAATTACACATGTCCCACATGACTATAACCCTGGCATGCATGCACTGTCAATGAGTTGGAAGGAGAGGCAAAAATCACACACTGAGGACTCCAAGATGGAAAAGCAACACATGTCCTGCATGCTGGATAGCACTGGCAGCACACATTAGCCTGTGAGTGGCATGTCCAATACACATACATGACACATGCCATCACACAGATGTCACGTAGCATAGTCATGGTACATTTGACAAGTACAGCCATATGGTAGAAAATCAGTACTGTCACACATCCATGTGAGATGGACATGATGAGATGAAACATGCAAAATAGTGTGACAAAACACACATGTGCCACACGCTGCAACAGATCCAGTGTTCACTGATACAGTGATGGCAGGCAGATGAATACATCAATGATTGGTCACTTCAACATGACAGAAGACAACAGTCATGTTCAACATTCAAACGGGCCCAAAAATGATTGTGTGCAGCCCATTACTCAATCAGCCTGAATGGTAAAATCATTCCCATAACAAGGTAATAAATGTGGGCCATTGTGGGGTGTAATGTATGACAGAAGTATTTCACATATGTGGCAGTCCGTCAAAAAAGTGTCCTAAAAATGGCAAGGATTGAAACAATCAGGCTGAATGAACAGGAAAACATTTTGAACAATGTAGTTGCAAGATGACAGTTGAAGGGCAACTGCAGTAATCTGGTGCAAATTGGCAACTGTGGTCTTAAGGGATACTGTCATAGCCAAACCCAAGGCCGAGGAATGGTTTTGAGGGACCACATGGGTGGCCCATACCAGTCATGACTACACAGCCTCACCTGGCACTCAATCAGAACACATCACCCAAGCAACATACACATGGATTGCACACACATGCATGGGCACTCATCGGACAATGCTTCAAAATCTGGTAGGTCTCCCACACCTCGGATCTGTTCCTCTGTGACGAAGGCTCCAGTGACAGACTCATGTTCAGTCAGTTGGCCGTCCTCTGGTGGAGACCCACCGCCAGTCACCAGAGTAGAGGCATGATTGAAAGCCAGCTTGTTCTTTGCTCTGCGTTTCAGGTAATTCCACCACTTATAGCAATCATCAGCTGTGCTCCTCACAAATCCAAGGGCACTAATGTGGTCCGCGATGGTCTGCCAGTGGGCCCTATGTTGAGCAGGCGTAGTCTTGCACCCTGCAGTCACCACCATTTTGCGGCTATGTGCCAACACATAGGCCACAAGTGCATCTAGTTCGGCGTCATTGAAGCTAGGCTTCCTTGACGTGCCGTAGTGTGTAGCCGTGTCTGGGGTCCCAGCCTGTAGTGCAAGAGCACCCTTCTTCTTCTTGGAAGGTGGTGCGGATCCTGAGTGGCTTACGCCGCTCTGGTTGGCAGGGGCAGAAGCGCAGGTGGACTGGGTACTTGAAGTTTGCAAAGTCACAATGACCAAAGGTCTCAATACAGGCATTGGCTGCTGGGTGATGTTGGCAGGACCAACCTCGGTGTGAAGGACTTGGACCGACACTGTCCCGGCTGGGAGACTCGGAGCTGGGCTGGATTGAGCTGCAGCTGGCCCTGCAGCCTCCTCACCCTGGCTACTTGGGGCAGCAGATGACATTGCTGCCCCAGATCCACGTGGCCTGGTGACAGCAACTTTCACCGCCACACATGGCTTAGACTTGGTGACACAGAAGTCAGCCTGGGAGTCATCCTGTGCCGGTTCAGTTGACAATATGGGCCGGTTTAACAAGGGCTGAGCTCGGATGGTGTCAGCTACATTTCCCACAACCATTGGGGGGGGTCATAGGTGGGCCCGATTGGTCCTCCACACACTGGCCTCTTGGGCCACCCTGCACATCCTGGCCACGTCCCCTACCGCGCCCACCTTTTGGAGTTCGGCCACCTTTGCCTCCCTTACTGCTTGGTCGCCTCCCAACCATGGCACTGATTTTGTGAGTATGGGAGTTGCAGTAAACAATTGTCCTGGGAAATTGGGGTGAAAGGGGTAGGGTACTAGATGGAATTCGTACCCTAGTGCTCTAGCAAGGCTGTCTGTGACCCCTGGGGGAAGATGACGGGTCACGCAATGCAGAGGCACCCCAAAAACAAAATTAAACGTGCACGCAACCTCTGGTAGACCACGTGCGTGGAAAAATGAACCCGCACTACGCTGTGGCACCCCAGAAACACAAAAATAAGATTATGTGTGATACACACAGCTTACAATGACCTCTGAAGGGGTACGAGACACACAGGGGCAACCACAGTTGGAAAATACTTGCGCGACTCACCGTCTGCCTGGAAAAAGGACGTGAAAAAGACGCACATGTGCACGTTGTTCAACACCCCCACCAAAAGAAGAAATTAATGCTGTCAGAGTAAACAGGGAGTACGAACTGGAACCGTTGTGAAGCAATCGTGTGTGAACCGACAAGAAGTACAAGAATCACCCGCTCGCTGTCCACAAAAAGCACATACAAGAAAATGGCGTCCTACGCGTACCTTTTAAGCTAGCCCACACATGCCACGTCACTTACACGCATACGCGCTAAGGTCCTTTCCTCCAATTACACGCAGTGCCACCCGGACGTGCAGTTTTATCATGTGTACAATGAACATGCACCCGTGTTGTGGGAAACGCATGTGCTCGTTATGTCACAGACGCGCTTTCATCAAATTACACGCTGACGTGCACTTTTTTCACTTGCCAAATCACTCCGTATCAAGCTGGCCACGCGACAACACACGGAAGACCACTTTCCGCCCAAAAGGCCATTTTCCTTCCCCCCAGAGCCACGAGCACGCTCCCACCTGCCATCTGCTGCTGCCTGCCTGCTGCCCACGTGCCCTGCTATTTGGTGTCTGCACGTCAGCCATCTGCAGGGGTCCAGTTGCTGTGTCCACCCCTGCTGGATCAGAAGACTCCCGACTGGGATACCATCACTCAACAGCCCAGCCCCAGGACCCAGTTGCCCACCCACACCTGCCTCGGGGGTCGCCATGTCGGGGCAAACACCATCTGAGACCACTGGCGACCCCCAGCCAGAGAGGCAGAGGGCTACCAGCTTCAGCAACAAGGAAGTTGGTGTCCTGGTGGAGCAAGTGCTGGCATGCCCTCCTCACACCATCGCGCGCCAACAAGGAAGGACGGGAGAGGATCTGGGAGGACATGTTGGTTGCCATCAACGCAGAGGGTGTGGCAAACCGCAACATCAAGCACATCCGGAAGTGCTGGGAGGACTTCAGGTCCAGGTCCCTCAGCAAGGCCCGGCGCCTCATGAAGGCAGAGGATGCAGAGGGGTGCCGGGTCAGCCTGAGCAACATCCAGATGAGGGTCCTGGAACACATTAACCCAGCGCTCCACGCCCAGGTCCTTGACAGGCAGACCCATCTGGAGTTGAGCGGTAAGTGGCCATGCATTGCTGGGTGAAACAGGGCATGTTGCAGTGTGCTGGTAGTCAGCTGCTTGCCTGTATGTGTGACATGGGCATGTATGGATGTGTGTGTGCAGGGACATCATGATGCTGCATGTGAGACCAGTCATGATGGAACCACATGGATGGTGCATGTGTTCCAATGCAACATGGGGAGGTGCATGCGGAATGCACACATGAATGCATGCCTGTCTCTGTTCTTGGACATGGATGGGGGTGGGAGATGGGCGCTGCTCTCATGTACATGTATGGTGTACATGTCTGTGTGTCTGAGAAGCGTGTGTGTGACTATGAAGCGCCATGGATGCATGACACATGTCTGTGACGATGTGTTGATTCACTTATGCAGTCTAGTCACCCTTGTATCCACTGTGTCTGTGGTGTACGAGCCCTGATGCATGACCCTCCGGTGATGTGTGTGCATGGGATCAGTATGAGCCATGATGCATGTGAGTTTGAAGCCAAACCTTCATGTCAATAGAGGCCCTTGTACATGGATGCTAATGTTGATTGCATGCACCGTGCCTGTTTCTGCATGTGCGTTGCTTGCATTGACTCATGTGTTGTGGAGGGACAGGATGGAAGTGACGTTTGACAGTGCCACTCATGTGTTATTGCTTCCTGTCTAGGGGACTATTGTACAGTACCCTGATGCTTGTGTTCTATGTCTCCCTCTACGCAGCGGCGAGTGAAGAAGAGGGCGCAGAGGGCGCTGTGTAGCAAAGTGGCAGGGATGCCTCCACCTGGCGGCGACACAAGGCCCAGCCACCCTCCCAGGAATTGCCATCATCCGGGAGCGAGGGGACTGGTGCCGCGTCTGCCACTACGACTGTAGCGGAAGGGCCGGGTGAGCCCCCACAGGGGCTTGTAATGGCGGAAGACGGCGCAGAGACATCCAGGTTGGTGGTCTCCACAGAGGAGGCGGAGCCCGCTACTGAGCCGCACATGGGGCCTGGTGTGGGTAGTACCACTGGTGCAAGTGGTGCAGTCCAGGGCCAGGGGCAGGAGGCAGCACAGGTCACCGCGGAGGGGCCTGTTCATGTCGCTGTCCCTGACCCTGTGACTGGACCACCATGCACCATCAGGGATGCCCCGTCCCAGGCCCGTCCGCAGGTAGGGGGAGGCCCACATCATCTGGCTCTCCACTACCTGCGGACGAGGAGTCCCATGACCATATGGGCTCCGTCCTGATTGGTGTCGCATTGCGCACGCGTGCCATTCGTGATGACGTGCGTGCTTCCTGGGGGACCACGCACGCCATCATGAAGAGCTGCGTGGCAACGTGGCACAGTTGGGAGGGGCCATGGTCGGAGGGTCCCTACATGTGTCACGCACTCTGGCGGACCGCTCCTCCTCTATGGAGACTATGCGCCAGTCGTTCTCCCTGCCGTCTTCCGGCCCAGATTCCACCAGGGCCCCCTGTGGACCTGGCCTGACCAACACAGCCAGCTTGGTGGAGATCCCATCCCTGCCACAGACAGGAGTCGGAGGTCCAGCAGGGGTGGACACCCCACCAACTGGAGACCAGCAGATAGAGGATGTGCAGGCATCATCGGACAGGGCACATGGACAGCAGCAGCAGCAGGCTCAAGGTGGGAGCGATGATGGCTCGGGGCCATCAACATCAGAGGGGCAGGCATCGGCAAGAGGGCAGGAGGACCCTGGAATGGGAGTGTATTCCGTGTGGCTGCGGTTGGGCCAGAGGATAGATGCGGAGCGGCGGCGGGCGAAAGAGGCCGGCTCACCATGGTCAGGGCGGAGTTCTCCATGCGCCAGACTTTGAAGCGGGCTGATTGCCTTGAAGCAACTCGCAGGGAGTTAGAACAGGCCATGACTGCATCCCTGCGAGACCTCGGGGCCAGGGCAGAGGCCCGCCTCCGGGACATCGACATGGAGTTTGATGATGCCCTTGCCCGGAACATCACAGAGTGAGCCGTAGGATTTGCCCGCCGCCATTGTATATAGTTAGTTAGTGATAGGTTTCCTTTCTGTTTTTATTTGTTTTGGGACGCTTGGACAATGCCCTGCGTTTTTGTATATAGTTCTTCATTAGGTAGGGTTTTTTTGATAGGTTTCATTTCTTTCATTGGGCTCATGGGCCCTGGAATCAATCTTTGTACATAGTTGAACTGTGGATTTATGGCAAAAAAATTATTTTAAATCACCATGGATCAATGGATTTTAAAATGTATGTTTCATTTGGATTTACTTTGGTGGACGGAGAGTTTGGACTAACTTTCTTTTCGATTACTTTGGATTGAGACTTCATTTATTTTTTTCATTTTTGGACATGCATTTTTTTTCTTGTTTAAAATATTTTTCATGATTTCATTCCATTTACTTCATTTTGTGCAAAATACATTTTGATTTATTACTTCCATGTGTGGTATTCGCTAATTGGTTTACTACATGTCACAATGTGGGTTTACACAATCACTGGCACCCATTGTGTGTGTATGACGGACATGTGTTGATGTACATAGTTGACTTTTGGTTTTGTCATGAGATAGGCCTTTCAGTGTGGGGTGGATGGGAAATTTGATTGGGTCTCAAGACTGGGGTGGCGTGCAGTGGTATTTTGGTGGACATGACCCCCATGAATGTGCATCTTTATGACATGTTGGGGAGGGACATGAGTCAGGGCCTGCTGGCAGGTGCCCGTCAATGCTGGATGGGTGGGGGTGCTGGGGGACATGAGTCAGTGCTCACTAGTGCATGGTGACATGTGGGCTGGCTGGAGGGCATGCCCAGGGTGGATGGGCTGCCTACGCGACTTGACCAGGGGTCCAGGGTAGTCCCCTGTGGTGTGGGCTGCCTGCAGGGGCTGGGGAGGGGGTAGAGGACACACCTGGGAGGACCCACACTGCCAATTCACATGCAAAACTCCCTGTGCACCCCTCAGAATAGACGTACCCCGCTCTGCAGGCGGAATCTCGTGTGAAACTCCCCGCGCACCCCCCAAATACACTTACCCCGCTCGCACAGGGCCTATCATGTGTAATTCCCCATGCGCACCCCTCAGAATACATGTACCCCGCTCCCCAAGGAGGCCTATCGCGTGTGATTCTCCACGCGCACCCCCGAAATACACATACCCCGCTCACACAGGGCCTATCGCATGTGAAACTTCCCACGCACCCCAGAAATACACGTACCCCGCTCGCATAGGGCCTATCGCGTGTGAAACTTCCGGTGCACCCCAGAAATACACGTACCCCGCTCCCCAAGGCCTATCGCGTGTGATTCTCCACGCGGACCCCCGAAATACACATACCCCGCTCGCACAGGGCCTATCGCGTGTGAAACTTCCCGCGCACCCCAGAAATACACGTACCCCGCTTGCATAGGGCCTATCGCGTGTGAAACTTCCGGTGCACCCCAGAAATACACGTACCCCGCTCCCCAAGGCTTATCACGTGTGATTCTCCACGTGCACCCCCGAAATACACATACCCCGCTCACAAAGGGCCTATCGCATGTGAAACTTCCCGTGCACCCCAGAAATACACGTACCCCACTTGCACAGGGTCTATCGCGTGTGATTCTCCACACGCACCCCTCAGAATACACGTATCCCGCTCCCCAAGGCCTATCGCGTGTGATTCTCCACGCGCACCCCTGAAATACATGTACCCCGCTTGCACAGGGCCTATCGCGTGTGAAACTTCCCGCGCACCCCAGAAATACACGTACCCCGCTCGCACAGGGCCTATCACGTGTGAAACTTCCTGCGCACCCCAGAAATACACCTACCGCGCTCGCACAGGGCCTATTGCATGTGATTCTCCACGCGCACCCCCGAAATACACGTACCCCGCTCCCCAAGGCCTATCGCGTGTGATTCTCCCCGCGCACCCCTCAGAAAACACGTACTCCGCTCTGCAAGCGAAATCGTGTGTGAAACTGCCCGCACACCCCACAGTATACAGTACCCGCTCGCCCAAGACCTATTGCGTATGATTCTCCACCCGCGCCACCAGAAATACACGTAGCCCTCTCGCACAAGCCCTGTCGCGTGTGATTATTCCAGCGCACCCCAGAAATACACGTTCCCCGCTCGCGTGATTGCAGTGTAACGGACCTGTAAGCTGGTCCAGGGTTAGCACGGCCCTTTGCGCTGCATTGGGGATTTCAATGGCTTTTCCTTGCGCAAGGGGCATTCTTGGGGGCGTAACTGGAGCTGCGGGATGTTCTCTGCGCCAGCGCTCTTTATGGCTTGGGAATTCCATGAATACGCGGTGCACCAGGATGCTGTTTAGCGCACACGGCTAGCGCACGCTGGCGCACGATCCCTCTCCGCGTGCGCTGCCTCTGTGCTGAAATCTATGAATTACCCCGATAGTCGGATCAGTGTCTATCTCCTCTAATAACTTTCCAACCAGTGTCAGGAATTGATCATCTGTAACTCTCACAGGGTTCCAATAAATATTTATGATCGCTATTGTTGTAGGTGAATTTTCTATTTCATATTTAATTAATTGCAACCTTGGATGTGGGTTCTTCCATTGAGATATTTTACCTGGGGAAGTCACCTTTACAGCTGCCATTAATCCCATCATAGCTCTCCCTTTATTCTGCTTAACAGCCGGAACCCAACAGGTTTGCCGATTCGGCCACAATGGTTCAACAGTCAACCACGTTTCCTGTAGCAATGGCAAATCAAATTTATTCAATGTTTCCCCTTTATCAGGTATCATCAGATGGAAATGTCCTCTGGTATTCCAAATACCAATTTTAAAACTATTTGTGCCATTTTTTCCTTCATGCTAATTTGATTTTCTGTGATTAGTTTCCAATTTCGATTTCGCTAGTCAGGCCCATCTAACTGGTTTTGACTCAATTCTCTTCTGTTCTTCTTTATCATAATACACTTGATTCTGAATGTTTCCTATTGGTCCTTTACAGTTTATCATTAATGTTTCCTGATGATTTAACTGCTCCTTTCTATTTTCTCTCTCGACATCTGTTTTCACCCTGTCCCCTTTTCCACTATTTTGCTTTGTACTTAAACATCATAAACCCACACTCCTCTATTTTTTCCCTCTCATTCCATATAATTTTTCTAATTACCAAAGACGGCACGTGTATCTCTGCAGTATCTCATCATCTATTTTGAATAATGGAGACCGCAGTTATATCTTGCGATCTAATTTCCTCTAAGGATTTGGTAGAATTGAATAATGCTAGCAATGCCAATCCATTCGGGTAGGGGTCAATACACTCTCTCGCTATCATTCTAAATGTGATGTATTCTTCTTCCACATTCATATTGTATATATCTTTTCCTACCCCATCCTTAACTCTCTCTTTTCCCCTAACCTCTCTCCTCCTTTTCAGTTGTTTCCCTTGGATTTTTATTCTCATTTGCTATTCCCTTTGTCCCCTTCTCAATTACTTTATTATTCTTCATATATGTCCTCTTTTGTTCGATAGTTTGGAAAATCTGGGTCGTTTTCCCAAAATTTGGGTTCACCATTTCCAAATCATGGCTAATCTCTTGTTCCGATGTCTCCATGTCACTTCTGTTAACTAACTATTGATGTAGTGGTGTGGGTGGAAAGATTCACAAGTTCACTCATATTTATATCTGATTCTTCCTCTGCTGTCTTACTATTATTTAACTCCCTTTCATTGTTTTCATCATTTTAATATATTTCAACAATTTCCTTCTGTTTATGTTTATTCATTGTCTCTTTAGACTTTTTCGAGTTTTTGTTCTTCTGTGCTATTAGATTTTTAGTTTTTTCCATATATTGTGTTCTTACTTTACTTTTCCCCTTTCTCAGCTAATAAAACATGTCATAGACTTGTTCCTCTTCAAGCAAAATTGGTATGTTGGGATTATTTATTTCAACCTCTTCCTCATTCGTAGTTAACTGATTTTCCTCATTCTCTATAGCCCCTTCCTCCAAGGTTTTCGATCAGGCTATGAATAGGCTCATCAGAAAATCTTACCTCGTTCTCCTCCATACTAAGTCAATTAGATCAACCTCAACTGGCCTCTGACAATCTCCACTTTGACCAGCCCCCAACGTTACATCTGGGTTGCTCATTTTTTGACTTTCTAAAGTTTTATGAATATTATTTATCCCTTCCAGGATATCTCTTTTCATTTCTGTCATTTTTAAATTGATTTGGTTTAATTCATCATAAACATGTTCAAAATTATTTTGGAAGGCAAACATAGTCTCCACATTTTTTACCATCTTCTCTTCTAGATGTTTATATATTTTAGTTAGGCTATAAATACCTGTGTTCATTGCAGCAAGCGTAATGTCATATGACGGTATATTTGAATTTTTAAGCCCAAAGGAGGGTCTAGGGGTAGGTCTTATGTAGGACATATCAGAGGAGGCTGTTGAGTTCAGGATTTGAGTACACAGTCTCAATATGAAAACAGGAGATACTGATAGGTTTGTTTCTTCATTTACAAGATTCAGAGCCTCCTCCCTCTGTTCATCTACTATTTGCGTTTCTGGCACACAATCTCTTTATCGTCAATAACACATTTCTCTTTCATCATTAAGGGCTGCCCCTCAATCCTCATTTCACGTGTTTGTAACTCAGTTTCTTGAGGATCCTTGATTGTTTCACCACATTCATGCGCGGCATGTGAATCAGAAACTTGTATCTGAGTCTTATCATGTACTTTAATTATATTTATCGTACCGTCTTGCACATCTTCAGGGGTAGAAACAACAGGTGTACTTTCTACTCTATTTTCACATGACATTGGTTCTAATTTTGTCTTTTCTCTAATTGCAAACTCAAACTGGTTGACTTGTTCAACCATAGCGCCATTTTGTCTGGTGTATTGCAACTGTCCTCCCCCTCTTAAAGCGAGTAAAGGATCGATACTCTCAAACCTTCATTCGCGTTTACTTCGACCAACATTTCCTTAAAGCTACCTATCAAAGACTTACATTCTTACTGCTTTTTGTTACATTCATACTGTATTATACTTTCCTTACTGACCATATTACATATTTGGGTAATACATTCTAAGATTTCTTCATCTGTTACGTGTACGTTCTTCACAGTACTTCTTTCTGTGACCGACTCACCAGGTAAATCACTAGATAAAGCTGTCTCAGCTGAGACTATTAAATCACAAGCAGACAGTTTTTCTTGCTCTGTTACATGTGCGGTTTGAACAACAACACCTTTAACTGCCTCCCACTCACCATTTCACACTACCACGGGCGAGACCAGTTTTTCTTCCTCTGTTACATGTGCGGCTTGAACAACAACACCTTTAACTGCCTCCGACTCACCATTTAACGCTGTCACAGGTGAGTCCAAGTTCTCTGTGTTTGCAGTTTGAAAACTAGTAGTTCTTCAAGTAGGTAACCATAGTTTCTGCAAATCAGCGCCCGTTGATGGTAAACGATTGGCTCCTTTCGTTTTCCTTTTTGAAAGTGGGCGGTTCAGCTGAAACAAAGCCTGTTCCAGCTCCTTCTTTAAGTAATGTCCAAACCTGGGCACTTGATTTATTCTTGACCTTCCTCTCTTGCGTACATCACAGCAGCTACAACAGGGGGAGTTCTCACACTAATGGGGAGGTTAATTATGGAATTTGGCGTACTCTCTTTCAGGTTGTACACTGTATATATTCACTATACTGAGGCTTTTGGGTATTCTCACAAAAGCTCGGGAGCACGATACTGCTCACTCCGCTCCCACCTTCGTCTATTAACATGTAACGCAGTTCCTCAAGAAAGCTGACTGCCCGACTGCTCAGCTGCACAGCTGAACAGTCGAACAGTCAGCACTTTTCAGGAAGCGCGGACGCAGGAAGCACGTGACCCAGGGTTTTTATTACCTCCTGGGTAAGTGGGCGGAGCCTCACCTAAGAAAGACAAAGTAAAGGCTATTTTAACAGCCAATAAGTATCCAAGTATCCATATATATTCTTCACTTGTAGTAAGTCCTACCAGTGGATTCACAATTTGAGAATGATGCTGTTAATTGTAGAAACAAAACGTCCAACAGCAGATTTCGCTCCAAAATACACAGAGTATCCAGTCGAACAGCCAGCACTCTTCTGGAAGCGTGTGCGCAGGAAGCGCATTCAGGTAGCCCGTGGCCCGGGGTTTTTATTGCTCCTGGGTAAGTAGGCGGAGCCTCACCAGTGGTTTCACAATTTGAGAATGATGCTGTTAATTGTAGAAACAAAAAGTCCAACAAGAGATCCTTCTCGGTTATCCGACCTATAAAGCGTGTGGCAGTTGAGGCTTTCGCTGCCACTGTCTCACCCCCTCCTCCTCCTCTGGCTGACTCACAGCCTGACAAAGAAAAGTTGTCCCCTTTCCCATTGAAAAGATTTGAAATAGAGCCCCTCCTACAAGATTGGGGACACAAATGTGTTCCTGCCTTGTCATTGCTTATATCGTCACAAAGTATTAGACAAGGGGACTAATAAAGAACTCCTCACATTTCTTTGTGTTGGTCAAAGTCTGTATCTGCTTGTTGGGACAGCTTTGGCCAAACATCTAGTAATCTGAGCTCTGTGTGTGCCAAACAAACAAGTTAAAGAAATGACAAAATTAATACAGAACAGACGTATATTGCAAGAGCAATTTATATAGTCAAAGTGTGTGATGCAGTAACACAAATTTACAGTGACACATGTATTCAATGTGAACAGGAAAACAAAATATAAATATATTTCACTTTCAATTTTCGGTGCAAAATTCCATAATCTAAGAAAGAAGGAAAATAAATACAGCCCTAGTTGGTTGCAAGCACTTATTTACAATAGCATAAAGTAAATCAATGCAATCGTAAAAAAGTTTAAAGTTCCACATTGATTCTGTGGAGCAATCTCCTCTAAGATTTGCAATTGAGCAGGGTTTGTGGACTAAATAATTTCTACATGTGAAAAGCTAATCTTGCGTTGCTTTCACCGTTTCCTGTAGTCCCTAAACTCAAGTTCTCAGGCTGACCTTTAAGGTCTGGGTCTTTGGACTATAAGGATAACTCAGAATGTAGCCAACGTGTTCAAAGAAAGATTGGTTGACACACTGTTAGAAGAAAGTGTTGGAAATAGTATGTCCATAGTCATCTTCTGTGCGCTGACTAGTGTGTAAACGTTTCGGTGCATGTGTGTACTTATAGTATAGGGCACCTTCTTCAGGGCGTCCAGTGAGCAGACCCTGTTTCAAATTAGGAAGAGAAAAAGAAAGAAGTGTGAGAGTTCCTCATGTTTGTTGATTGCTGCTAATTCATGAGTGTATTTGCTCAAGTTACCGGCTGTGCTTGAAGCTAAGTTGGTAGCAGGATCCCAAGTTCCCTGGAGAATCCGAGTCGAGGAGGGCACTAGCACAGGGCAAGAGGCAGAAATCTGTTTGGTGCAGACTGTGGATGGTGATATGGCTTCCTGGGTTTGTGTGCCCCTCCGTCCAGGCGGGTTGTGCTGTGTTCTAACATGGCAAGGTTTTGGAGGGAGAGGGAGGTAGGGAGGAACAGAGAAAGGAAGCGCAAGTGAGCTTCCAAATGCCCAGCATGTATACAAAATTGTGAGCTGTGTATGCTAATCTTTGCAAAGCATGGTCACCTTGGTGTGTTGTCTCTGTTCGCAGACCTATTCCTTCACTGTAGCCGGACGGCCATCTTGTGGTTGGTGCGGAAAAGGTTGGGGAGGAGGGGCCTCTTCTCTGCAGGACCTTCCTCCGGTGGGCAGTGGATGCCTGTCTGTGAGAGAAACACCATCTTAGGGAATGAACTGCAGTACTTACATGGCGTGTGGTCTTAGCATGTATGAGGGTGAACTAGTGCAGCTTTGGGCCAGGCGAACGTGCACCAAGTTTGTATGTCACTCTATCCCGTGGGGTAAGCATGCATAATGGTGTGTGCTAGAGGGCCCCATGCAGTTGGGAAAAGAAAGGATGTGGTAGATGTGAGTCTGCTAGTGTCCCCCTCTCTATCCCTTCATGTTGTACTTGTAATTCAAAACCTAAGCATCCCGTGTTTCAAACCATTGCATGTGGTCCACAAAGGAAAGCAGACTCTCTATACCTTCTCACCTTGCTTATTGTGCTCCTATGCTCCCTTTGATATTTCCGTTCCTCCGAGTGTGACCTTGGTCCGAATGGAAACTGCGCGGGTTGTCCTGGTGTGAGGGACGCTGGCAGGTAGTTATGGCGACCGCTTGTGCGAGCCCTGCACTGATTGGTCCTACATGTGTGGCCGGGAGGCACGGGTCGCAACGTGCTTGCTGACTGGCTGTGCGGCGTAGTCTGGGAAACAGACGACGCCTGAGCTACGAGTTTCTGAAGCGGGTCAGGGCTCGCTTGGGTAACATAGTCCATGGGGCCGCGTTGTGGTGAGGTAACGTGCCTAAGTGTGACTATGATATGATATGATATGGCATTTGTAACGCGCCTATACACAAGTGTTTCAAGGCGCGACGAGGCAGGGAGGGGGGAGCAAGGGGAGACAGACAACGATCCTACTAGGCCAGGTGACATTCAGATCATGCAAGTGCAAGGGTAGGGGGACGGGAAAAGTGCAGTACAGGGTTAGTAATGAACAAGATAAATAATAAGGGCCAGCTGGTGGCAAGTACAAGATAAGTGCAGACAAGTGCTGGGAAGGGGGGCTGTAGGGATACAGAGACAGTCCCGCAGTGCAGGGGTTGCCAGGAAGGCAGTGCAGGGGAGAGTGGCTGGGCCAAGGACCGAGATTGGTGAGTGGCCCAGTTGCTGATTCAGTACAGTTTCAGTGATTTCGCAGGGGAGAGGGAGAGAGAAAGCAAAAGCAAAGAGGAAGGTTTTGAGGTGCTTCCGGAACCGGAGATGGTTCTCCTCAAGTTTCAGGGAGGCAGGAAGGCTGTTCCAGAGGGAGGCCCCTGCTGCGGAGAGAGATCTACCCCCCAACTCTTTGCTTGGAGAAGCGGCTGACCCTGAGGGAGTTGGAGGCGGAAGAGCGAAGTGCTCGAGAAGGAAGATATTTAGGAAGGGAGAGTTGAAAGTAATTTGGCCCCAGGCCCCAGAAGGCCTTGTGGACAATGCAGAGGGTTTTGAACTTAATCCTCGCAGCCACAGGGAGCCAGTGTAGCAATTTTAGTCCTGGAGAGATACGGTCCCTGGGCTTCAGGCCAAGGACAAGTCTCGCAGTCCTGTTCTGGATGAGTTGCAGAGGGCGGAGAGTAGAGGCAGGCAGGTTTAGATAGAAGCTGTTACAGTAGTCCAGCTTCGAGAGAACCAGGGCTCTGGAGACAGTGAGCTTCTGGGGGAAGGAGAGGAAAGGAAGGATACCTCTTAGGAAGTGCAGCTGGTAGTGTGTCAGAAATGTGAGGAGAGAAGGAGGGTGTGGAGTCGAAGATGACCCTGAGGTTTTTTGCCTTGCAGGTAGGAGCAGGAAGAGGGCCAAGAGAGGCCGGCCAGAGAGCTGCAGGGAAGGAGGGAGTGGGTGTGCCGATGAGTAGAATCTCGGTCTTACTGGCATTAAGGCAGAGGTCGTTGGCGGCACACCATTCCTGCATAGCAGAAAGACAGTCAGAGATGAGGGACGGAGAAGAGGAGTCCGAGGGTAGCCTGAAAATGAGCTGGGTATCATCCGCATAGCACTGAAAGTTGGGACAGAGAGCAGCGATGCGGTGGGTGAGAAGTGCCAGATACTGGTTGAACAGCCAGGGAAAGAGGTTAGAACCCTGGGGTACACCACAGGTAGAGAAAAAGATATCAGACAGGAAAGACCCCAGTTGGACCTGGGGGGGTCGATTTGAGAGGAAAGAGGTCAGCCAAGCCAGAGCCTGACCAGTGATACCCAGGTTATCATGGAGACGGTTGAGCAGGATGGTATGGTTGACAGTATCAAAGGCAGAAGAGAGATCAAGCAAAATGAGAACACATGGAATGTTAGAGTCAAGGTTCGAGAGCAGGTCCTCACGGATGTTCAGGAGAGCAGTTTCCGTGCTTCTGGCAGCTCTGAAGCCAGACTGATGGTCATGAAGGCTACCAACAGATTCAGCATGGAGATTAAGCTGGGAGATGGCAAGTTTCTCCAGGAGCTTGCCCAGGAAAGGAGTGATAGAGATAGGGCGATAGTTAGCTGGGCAGGACGAGTCGGAAGAGGGTTTCTTAAGAAGGGGGTGCACAAGGGAGTGCTTGAGAGGGGATGGGAAGACTCCAGAGGCAAAGGAGTGATTGCAGAAGTCAGCAAGGGCAGGAGCCAAGGAGTCGATGTGGTCCTTAATAGTTTTGGAGGAGCAGGGGTGGACCTTTCTTGACGAGACTTTCATAGATCGGACTTGTCTCGAAACCTCATCAGTAGAAAAAAGGGGAAAGGCAGAGAAGGAGAGAGGAGGTGTGGCTGCAGAAGGGCCAGAGGATGGGCAGGGAATAGAGGGGAGGAGGTGATGGGAGGAGAGTGAGGACAGGATGTCCTGAGTTTTTTAAATGAAGTGAGAGGCCAGTGCCGTACAGAGGGCCAGGGAGGGGACAGGAGAGGTAGAGACTGCAGCAGGGTTGGCCAGCTCCTTTCAGATTTTAAAGAGTTCAGCCGAATTGTTAGATGCCGCAGTGATGCAAGCTTGGATAAGGGCTCTCTTTTTGGTGAGAACGGAGAGCCGGTATTGCCTTTGGAGCAGGCGACAGGCCAGTTTGTCAGAGGATGAACATGAAGCACGCCATTTCCTCTCTGCCACCCTGCACAAGCATTTAAGGGTGACGAGATCCGAGTCATACCAAGAGTTACATTTGGCTTTGGGCTTCAGGTGGATTCTCATAACAGGGGCAAGCATATCAAGAGTATCATATTGGTGTATATACAGATTGGTGTATCAGATGCATGTGCTCGACATTAGGTAGGAATAAGGAAAAAATTAATCGAGTTATGGTTGCGCCTCCCCTCTTTTAGAAGCGCCTGTGTGTCTGTGGTCTTGGGTGGGTGCAGGCTTATGTCGGGAAAGCGAAAGGCTGTTGTGTTAGTAACCCGGGCAGAGAGCAGTCCCTGATGTCAATGTCAACCATGATTGGGAGTGGCCTATAGCCTCGAAGTGATGCCCTAGACATGCAGGCTATGTTCATAGTGGGGTGTGTGCACTTGATCCTACATCGCTGTGTGATGTGGTGTGCATAGGGATGCCAGCTAATGTAGTTGCAGTATATAGGTGGGGGAATGGGATCACATTGGAGGATCTTGGTACGTGGCTTGGATCCTTTTGTATGCTAGGGTAAATCACGTAAATGCTGTAGGATCAATGCAAGCTGGGATGGAAGGACTCTTTGAGGCCATTGTGATATGTGTCCAAACGGTGTATCCATCTTGACTCTCTTTGCATTAAGCTTTTAGATATGCCAGGTCCTCCTTTCACCTTCTCCAGTACCCACCAGGTGAGGTCATTAGGTGTGTGCCTTGCTTCGATGTAGTGGGTGACGAGTGGGGCTGTTACATTTTTACATCTAATCTGCGAGCGGTGTTCTGATATTTTCAGATTAACTGCCCGCCTAGTTTGGCCCACGTACTTGAGCCCACATGGGCACTGGATGCAGTAGACTACACTTTCGCTCTTGCAATTGGTGAGGTCTTGTAAGGTCCATTCGCGTTGGCCTATTTTAAAAGTTTTTAGTTTGATGGTGAACTTGCACGCCACACAGTTGCCACATGGGTGATGTCATTGTAGGGGTCGTAATGATCTTTGGGATTTGTGTCTCAAATCTGGTTGAAAGAGGGAGTGTACCAGAGTTTCTTTTATGTTCTTCCCTCGTTTATATGCAAAACGCGGTGGTGGATCATCCAGTAGGTTTAGTTTGGCTATGTGCCAATGTCTCCATATTGTTTTTTTCATTTGTGATGTGTGTATTCCATGGGTGATCACACATGTGATGCGATCCTCTTCCTCTTCATCTTGCCAAGGTTCGTTTGTTCTGTTCCAAAAGTGTGTCTCTGTTTGTGTTTAGGGCTCTTTTGGCTGCCTGCTTGAGTGCTGATTCTGGGTACCCTCGGGTTTTTAGTCTGTTGGTAAGGTCTTTTGAGTTTTTTTTAAAATCTTCTTTGGATGTGCAGTTCCTCCTTATTCGTAAAAACTGTCCGTACGGTAAGTTGGCTTTGGTGTGACTGGGGTGATTGCTTGTGTGATGTAGTAGAGTGTTCCAATCAGTTTTTCTTCGGTGCAGGTCGCATTCTAGTTTTCCATCCTTGTGCCAGATAATCAGGTCCAGAAATGTGATTTGGTTGGTACTGTGTTCCATAGTAAATTGGATATCCGAATTGCATGTATTTTACCATTGCCAGAATTGTAGTAGGTTTGTCAGGTCTCCTCGCTAGATGAAGAAGACGTCATCTATATATCTGAACCAGGAGCTCACCTGTGCCCTCCACTGGTTCGTTTGGGATAATACATGTTGTTCTTCAAAGGTGGCCATGTATAAAATCGCCATGCTCGGGGCGAAGGCCGCCCCCATCGCCGTTCCTTTTGTTTGCAGATACATCTGGCCATCAAAGGTAAAAAAGTTCTTTGTCAGGGCTATAGTCATGAGTTCGAGAATGAAGTTAGTCGGGACCCTTTGTTGTGACGCGTTTTTGGTGAGCCACTCTCGTATGCATTCAATGGCCGCCTCTTGAGGGATGTTAGAATGTAGAGCTTTGATGTCCATTGTGACCAAGATCTCAGTTTCTGGGTTGAAGTCTTTTCCCTCAAAGATAGTGATGGTGTCCTTGGTGTCACGTAAATATGTGTTAGTTTGCATGGTCACGTCCTGACACAGTCCTATCCATGCTCCACTTTGCTATCTCTGATACTGTTGATGTTCTTGCCCCTGCCATGAGGATCCGCCTGAAGCCCAAAGCCAAGTGCAACTTTTGGTACGACTCAGACCTTGTATCCCTTAAACGCAAGTGCAGGGTGGCTGAGAAGAAATGGCGTGCTTCCTGTGCATCCTCTGACAAACTGGCCTTCTGGCTGCTCCAAAGGCAATACCGTCTCTCTGTCCACTCCAAGAAGAGAGCCCACATCCAAGCCTGCATCTCTGCCCCATCCAACAACTCGGCCAAACTCTTTAAAATCTGGCCAATCCTGCTTCAATCTCTACCTCTCCTGCCCCCTCCCAGGCCCTCGGCACGGCCCTCGCTTCTCATTTCATCTCTAAAACTCAGGACATCCTGTCCTCTCTCTCGTCCTCTCCCCCTCCTCCCTCTACTCTCTGCTCTTCCTCTGGCCCCCCCTGTGGCCACCTCTCCTCCCTCCTTCTCTGCCTTTCCCCTGTTCTCCCCGACAAGGTTTCTAGACAAGTCTGACCTATAAAAGTGTTTTTCCAAAACCATCAAGGACCACATTGACACCCTTGCTCCTGCCCTTGCTGACTTCTGGAATCCCTCATTTGCCACTGGAACCTTCCCTTCCCACCTGAAGCACTCCGTTGTGCACCCTCTTCTCAGGAAACACTCAGCCGATCCCTCCTGCCTGGCTAACTATTTCCCGATCTCCATCACTCCTTTCCTGGCAGACTCCTGTAAAAGCTAACCATCTCCCAGCTTAATCTTAATACTGATTCTGCTGGTTGTCTCCATGACCATCAGTCTGGCTTCAGAACAGCCAGAAGCACCGAAACTGCTCCCCTGAACATCTGTGAAGACCTGCTCTCCAACCCTGATTCTAATTCCCCCTCTGTCCTCATCTTACTCAATCTCTCTTCTGCCTTCGACATGGACAACCATGTCATCCTCAACTGGCTCTGTGATAACCTGGGTATCACCGAACAGGCCCGGCCTGAATAACCTCTTTCCTCTCTGATCAACCCTTCCAGGTCCAACTAGGGTCCTTCCTCTCCTCTATCTCTCTCTAAACCTGTGGTGTTACCCAGGGGTCTAACCTCTCTCCCTGGCTGTTGAACCAATACCTGGTACCTCTTGCCCACTGCATTTCCGCTCTCTGCCTCAACTTTCAGTGCTATGCGGTTGACACTCAGCTCGTTGTCAGGCTCCCTTTGGCCACCTCTTCTCCTTCTCTCATCTCTGACTGTCTCCTATCCAGGAGTGGTGTGCCGCCAACAATCTCTGCCTTAATGGCAGTAAGATGGAGATTCTCCTCATTGGCACACCTGCTCCCATTTCCTGTCTGTCTCCATTTCCTTCCCACTCTCCCCCTCCCTTCCTTATTTATGTCTTACCTCTTGCACTATATGAAATGTCGTCAGGCTGAGTACAATAGTTAATTTCACATACTTACTGTTCATGGCCTGTAAGAATGTCATTGTATTTTCCCTTGTTCCTTTTATTTGCATTGAGGCACTTTGAAACACATTGTGTATAGGCACTATATAAATAAACTATCATATCATATCATTATGCCTCATTTCCTGTCACTTTCTGGACGGCGTCCCTTGGCCCTCTTCCTGCTCCCACCTTTGAGGCTAAGAACCTCGGGGTCATCTTTGACTCCACAATCTCCTTTTCTCCTCACATCTCTGACATCCCTAAGAAGTCAAACTACCAATGCACCTCCTCAGAGGTATTCTTCTTTTCCTCTACTTCCCCCAGAAGCTCACTGTCTCCAGAGCTCTGGTTCTCTCTAGGCTGGGCTACTGAAACAGCCTCTTTCTAAATCTGCCTGCTTCTACGGTATGCCCTCTGCAACTCATGCAAGCATTGTCCTTGACCTCAAGCCCAGGGATCATATCTCTCCAGCACTGAAATCTCTGCACTGGCTCCCAGTGCTGCAAAGATTAAGTTTAAGACCCTCTGCATTGTCCACAAGGCCTTCTGGAGTCTGGGGCCTCAATACCTCCAACTCTCTCGTAAATATCTTCCTACTCGAGCTCTTCGCTCCTCCGTATCCAACTCCCTCAGGGTCAGTTGCTTCTCCAAGCAACAAGTTGGTGGTAGATCTCTTTCCTCGGCTGGGGCCTCCCTCTGGCACAGCCTCCCTGCCTCTCTGAAACCTGAGGAGAACCATTTCTGGTTCCGGTAGCACCTCAAGACTTTCCTCTTAGCTTCTGCCTTCTCTCGTCCTCTCCCCTGCTGAATTCCTGGCTGAAGCTGAAACTGTAATGGTCAGCTGGCTACCCTTTGATCTCAGTCCCAAGGTCCGCTCCCCGCCAGTTGCACACCTGCACTGCCCCCCTGGCTACCCTTGCACTTGGGTCTGTATCTGTAACCATACAGACGCCTACCTGCTCTTTGGGCATCTGCTGTCTGCACTAACCCTTGTACTTGCCACCAGCTGGCTGCACTTCTTTTATTGTTTGATCCTATGTACTGCACTGCCCCTTCCCATTCTCCACGCACCTTTCCCCACCCCTCTCCCCTGCTCTTGTGCAATCTCAATGTAACCTGGCCTAGAAAAATCGTTGACTCTGTCTTCCCTTTGTTCCCCCTCCCTTGCCTCATTGCGCCTTGAAACACTTGTGTATAGGCGCGTTATAAATGCCATATCATATCATATCATGACGTAGAATGCAGTAGTATGTGACTTAGTTTTGTGATGAATCTTGCATACACCGACAGGTGTGCCTGGCAACTTAGTTTTTCTTTTTTTTTTACTATAGTGTCAAGAGGGTCTCCCGGCCCCACATTTCTATTTCGTCCTGATGAGGTTGGTCCCACTGCTTGTTAGCGGACCATTATAGCCGAAACTCGAGTCGATGATATGAAAACACAGACAACTCTCCATCTGTATCTGTGTTATAAAGGAGACGATTGGTGACTTTACCTACACTCGTATTAGCGTTTTGGTGCACATCACTGTGCGCACACAGTAGAGATATCTAATTTACGTTCAGGAATTTAAAGAGACATAGGATCTTGGGTTTCAAGACCAATTGTTTAATCGAATTGGCAATTAGCTACATTACTGTTTATGTTTTGCTCATCGTTGTTGTGCTATGTGTATAAATGGTATGGATGCCAAGTGCTGTGGGCGAGAGGAATGATTGAGATGGTTTTCAATTACTTTTAGTCCATGTTATGTCTGTCCAAGAAACAGAAATAGTCTGATGATGAACCTTGTATGAAATCATTTAATACATGTTTTTTATCTTTAATTAGTTGCAGCATGAATTATGTTTATTAAAACTGCTATAGGGTATGCTCAGTGTTTGAATTCTTGGCCCCCGTCTTTGATACTCTAGCCCAATTGTAAGCTTTAGCTCCACCTCCTTGTTTTTGTTATATAACCATGAGTGTCTTGATGCTTCAAAACATGCTGATCCTAACAACCCGCACCATCAAGCAGACCCCAGTGCCCCTGCAATCTGTTTCCACATTATAATGACCCTTACGGTGTTATGAGAGGTTTGGACATGATTACCCTATAGGATAAACAAATAATCAAATTAGGGATCCATAGCTGCCAGGTTTCCCTGTTCCATGAGGAATCTTTGAACCAGTCCTGTTTTTTCTGCACTGCATGCTGGGATTTATAGGTTCACCCTGGCAATGGGAAAAGCAAAACTACAATTTCCATTCTGCAAATGGTATAAAAAACCAGGACTGGCTCGAGGTGTCATGCACGGAACTGGGAAACGTTGCAGGGAGGTGGATCTCCCCATCACCAGTAAATATGTTACTGAACAGAGATGTCTGCTGTTATCTACTATATCAATAGATTAGCAAGAATCACCATACGATCAAGGGGAGAACCAGATTCTCCACACTTTAAACCCTAGCAGCCGGAGCTAAAAACAATGTCACCACAGAACAAGCCATTTTCCAAGATAAACGTACAAACTAAAATTGAGCAATGATACACTATACATAAGGAGAAGAACTAGCAAATTAAGTGCAAGGCCAATACTGAATGATATTTTCCTTATGATGTATTGCTTTGTGAATATCCTTAAAGGCATGCCTTAAAGTGGTCTATACATTGTTGACACTGTTTTGGTTTTATGAATGTATATGTATGCAGCTGTTTGTGCAGTGTGCACTTGTGGGACACATGTGTAGGTCCTGATTTCAGGTCCTGGTCCAGGACAAGGAGAGCACATCCCTTACCCCAGGCCAAGGATTTTCCCCTTGGGAACCACCCACCCACAGTCCCACTACCAGGCGAGCTGGGCAGGGAGGGGCACAGCCCTTGCAAATCAATAAGCTGTTAAACAGGACATGGGACACTGCCTGTGTCCTTACCTTACTCCTTCATTAGACAGAGATGCCAGGGTGGATTTTTTAGGGATGCAATGGGGAACCCTCTTTCATTATAAAAGCATATAAACCTTCGTACTAAACATTTCTAACATTAATCCCCTTTCTAAAGGGATCTGCCCTGTCAGCCACCCATCCTTAGAAGGATGGTGGGCGGACCGATAGGGTGGTCCTGATGGAACAGACCCCCGACCTATACCTGGCACCGCCCACTGTATAGAGAGGCCAAAGGTGGTCTCTCGAAAGCTGCCAATCCCCTCACCTGCCTCACGCCATGATGCTATCACCAACCTTTCTTTTCCCCCTTTTATAAATAACTACTCACTCTACGTACATTCCCCCAAATGTACTATTAACATTCACTTCCCCTCATGACTATTAAGTACACAACGATAAATATAAACATGCATGTTAATATACATTTACGCATACACAAACAATAGTATATGCAAACATATTATGTTACATAGAGGTGACTGCTGCATTCAGCCACCCCTTTTCAGTAGCTAGTCTCTGTCTCTTGGTGGTGGGGTGGCCTGTCCCATGATGGAGATGGGGTCGTTCCCCATCTGTTCTTCTGCCGTCCACCACCTTCTTCACAATCCCGGTCATAGCCTGTGGCCCTTTTCACCTTCTTCGGTGGTGCCATGCCCTTGGGGGCTGTGCACACTCACTGCCATTCCCTGGTGCCTTTAATTGTTCAGGCGGTGCCTCTGTTACTATAGGAACACCGCTGTCCCCAAACACAGCTCGTGGCACACTCAAGGCCTCGGGGCCCTCTCTTCGTTGAGTTGGAGGAACGCAGGGGGCAGGCTGCATGCTCACCATGACTCCGGCAGGTTTGCTGGAGCCTGCCTCTTTACCAGGGCTGCCAGGACATTGGTAGCCTGAGACTTCTCTTCCCCTGTGCCACTCTGGTGCCCAGGACATCCGCCCACTACCCTGCTTGGTGGACTTCTGCCACCTCCTCCATTTTCATCTGCCAGGCCTACCTGGCATACATGGTTTGTAGACTGGATAGGTCTTCGTTCTTTGCCCCTGACTGCACCGTGCACACAGTAAGGGGCCTTTGCGGATGTGTCTGACATGTCTGGCCCCCAGCCAGGCCAACGGTAATCATTGCAATGTGGGTGCCTGGGCTGCTTAAGGCATGCAACTCAGGCCCATGGTAATGCTCAGGCCTTAAGTGGGGCTGCTGAGCAAAGTACATAGTGAACTACTCTTGTATCCACGTACATGCGGAATTAGTTCTTACATTTCTTTTGTTTATTTTATTGATGATTTACATTGTACTTGAGGGCATATTTAGCCAGGTTTTAGGTGCCAGTATGTTTCTGTCCCTAAGGTAAGTGCCTTACCCCTGATCTATCTTCCTAGCCATTTGACACACACATGCCACATTGACAGAAATGTTCTTCAAAAAGTCTTCCTGCAAGCCTTGTTCCCTTGTCATGGTGACCATCATACAACCAGGAACATATGCTTGGCAAGATGGAATGTTGAAATGCAGGGTCTAACAAGTTTCAGAATAAGGATGCTGTGGTGTGGTAATTGCTGACTTGATGTTATGGAAGACATCTAGCTTTAATCACCTTTACCCAGTTGTGGCTGAGGAAAGCACTGGATAAATGTGTCAATCTAGTTTCTTGACCAACTGGGCAATTTCCCGATGGCTTTTCGCCTCAAACAAGTCGATGCATTCCTCATAGCACTGCACCCATGAGAATAACAGACATAGTAAATGCGCTGCAATGTAAAGTCATGTTTGGGGGTGGGGGAACATGTATGCTGTTGAGTTGGGAGCGGGGGGGGGAACATGTATGCTGTTGAGTTGGGAGCGGGGGGGGGGGACATTTATGCTGTTGAGTTGGAGTGTCAACATAAATGGATCCAAAGACTATCTAAAGAGAACTGATGCCAAAACGGAGAAATGTTTTTTCTTTTAAGTGTGAGACAGGTGGTAAGGTATTGTATGGTAACCACAATTGCATATCGCACATTATCACCTTGAAAATGCATTGTGGTGCTGAACTGTGTAAAGACATTTTAAAATGATAGAATTCCAGTGGTAGGATGTTGTCAAGTGTTCTGAATGGCGTGCTTGTGCATTTCCTACTGTACATCAAATGAACTAAAGGAATCATCATTCATTTAGTATCTTTTAATGTAATGTTTTATTTCCCCAGCCACTTTCAGATTATTGTTTAAAGCTTTCAATAATATAGTGGATTTAAATAATATCCAACATTAGTACCCGTCGGACGTGCGTCCACGGGATACACGTTTCCGAGCCATACCACGGTGTAATCCTGCGGACGCACGTACGTGCCTGGGTTTGTTTCCGGCGGGGGCATGGCTGCCCCTTAGCCAATGAGGAGGCTCGAAACGGGGCAATGCTCGCTCCGAGCCTCCCCATGGCTCGAGGCTGCCTTCGTCCCCCGCTGTGGACTCAGGTAAGTTTTTTTTCCTCCAACCCCCACCCCTGCAAACTATCCCCTCCCTTCCCTCCCAAACCCACTTACCTTCGTTTTTCTTCTTTTCTCAGGAGCAAATGTGCTGGGAACACTTCTGCACACTTCTGCCCCCGATGGCCGCCATGGAAAGGGAAAACGGATTATGTTTTCCCTTTCCCGGCGGCCTTTTTATTTGAACAGAAAAAAATTCCATTAATAACCCGGTCTAACGGGCTGGGGTACTAATGGCTATAAGCCCCTCAACATCGGGCCTACACCACCCATGGTAATGCCCCCAGGGCCTTGTTAAGGCCCTTGCTACGCTCAGCCCTGTAACTGCAGCCCTCGAGGGCATTACCTGGGGTGGTATTGGCCTGCTGTCTCTGGGCTTATTCCCACAGTATCACATGTAGAAAAGCAGTGATTCTCTTGTGTTGGTTTGAATAACATCAGTGTTTGATTAACCCTGATATTGAGCTGATTTCAATATGACCTGGGTTTCAACTCAGAGACAGCTAACCCTCCCACCTTTGGGAAACTTCCAGGGGAGAATGTTAGAAAAATACTTTCAAAGAATATAATGTCTGTGATTTACATCTATGGCGAACAGCTGGTCGGATTTACAAGCCAGTCTCAAAGCAAATGTATTAATTAACTGGCACCTATTTACCCTGCTCTCTCATAAAAATCAGCCATTTGCTGGGAATAATGCAATGAGAACAACAGGCCTGCCAAAATGCCAAATCAATCATTAATCAAGGTGTTGTAACGAGTTGTTCACATAACTCATGTGCTGACCATGGGACTTGAAGCTGAATTACAGGGCATATCCGATGATGTACATTTCCCTGGGTGTCAAACAGCACCTATTAGTTACCATTAACTCTATATACAAAAGCAAATATTATTCACAAGTCTGGTACTACAATACCTAGGAACTTGAAACATAGTGTGCTTAGAAGAACTGAAGTTCCTTGTTAATTGGACACCAAATTTGAATTGTATGCATTACTCATGCATTTTTTAAAATGAGAAGAAATCTAAACTTCATAAAGCAAAATGCCCAATGGTGTTGTTGCATCTTGATTTTATTGAATAAGCATATTGCTGCCATGAATTATCAATGAAAAACAATTTAGCATGTAAAGTGTAGGCGTGAAATACACCTCCTCATTTGCTCATATCGAACATATGGAAATTGAAGTCATCCATTGAAGATTGAGGTTTTTATTCAATGAGAATGCATGACTGTTGGGTAGGCCAATGGAAGGATCAGCACAATCAAAGATTGTGACATATGTGTGGGCACTGGAATAATAGTGTGAGCACAGAATAGAGCATTCTGGCATTGAAAAAATCTTCTGGAAGTACCACCTTTCATGATTAACAACAAGCTGTCTGCCCTACTGGAGCTAGGCATATCTGTAAATGGGGTGCCTTGTCCAGGGAGAGAGTCAAGCTGGTGTGACATAGTTCCCCTGTTCCAGAGGGAACCATAGAGCAGGGGGGACCAGATGTCTAAATGATGCTGGTTCCATGATGTAAAAGAATTACCTCGAAGTAAGTATATAAATCTCCTAAAGAAAATCAGATTTGCCCTTCAGCTTCTTCTCTGCTAAGTCCTGGGAGTGGATGGTTCAGAAGGGCTAAGGCTGATAATTGCTTTAGAATATATTGAGTATTGCAATGTGGAATGCATTTGAGTCTTACTATAATTTAGTGCCAAGTGAAATTTTGTTTCAAGAATGCAATTGCATTGAGCTGTATAGTGTCAAACTGATAGCACTTCTGTGCATTTGTTGTGCCACTCTTTTGAAACCATCATCTCATTGAACTGTACCCAGAGTGTTTTCACAGAAATAATTAACTTAGGGCTGTGGTATGGTGATGTCCACAGCAGAGACTAATGAAGAGATGTTTGATAATATAGATTCTGTGAAAGCCAGAGCTGTTCAATAATTTGAGATGAGAGGGATTTTAAAGGGGTCATTTCTATTCCCATAAAAATAGTGTAAATGTAAATCCCATGCAATCTATTATTCTGAAATTGCACAGTGAGTTTCATGTGTGATTTGAAAGAGGATGGATATTTATATTTTTACCATGTTCTCAAGTTGGGTGTGTGAGTCAAAGTAGTCTGCAAATTGTAAATTGACAGCATTATTTCTCTACCCCCAAAACCTGCAAAATTTTAATGTGAGTCAGTAAAAACATATTGTAAACCACACACACATCAGCAGCCCACAGCACCATATCTACAAGGGAGGTAAAAGACTGGAAATAGCTCTTTGATTCTAGCACGTATATGTGTCATTGGGGAAAGTAAAGTTTTTGCATCATTTGCAAATACAACTTCATGTGTAATTTGGAAATGTTTCAATGTAAAGGTAGAGTTGAAATATTGGCCGATAACTGGCGGAAGTAAAATTAGCAGACCTATTGTGATTTCAAACTTACTATAGATACATAATTGATTATGAAAATGGAAGTTTGTGTGTGAGTAATATTGCGAACAATACAGGCAGGACCTTTTAGTTTTGTAGACCAGCCATCTTTAAGAGTGTGGTGAGCTCCCTACATAAAGCAGGAGACCAATTTTGTCTTGAGTTCACCTTTAATTTCTTTATTTAATTAAATTGAAGTTGTGATAAAACCGCCTGTTCCGTGCGTCGAATTGTGGGGTGGATTGTATAATTAAGGGGGTATTACATTCGTGGTGCCCATCTGATGTAATATGTATATACATTGACCAGAATATATCTTACAGGAGGAACTCGTGTCCTGCACTTCTTCCCTACAGGTCATTGACCTCATTCTAATGGGGCAGACGGTCACACAGAAATGGGTGAATGGGAAGGTTTGGTGTGCAGCTGATTTGGCATGCAAGTCTTAACAGTACAACGTATTTAATTAAGCTGTGGCACGCAATGGCCATGTTTACCTGTTGTTTTCGGGCAGGTATCACAGGCAGGTGATGTACTCAACAAGCAATCACAGTGGTGCTTATTCAACTCTTTAGAGGAGGTATGGGCAACGGTACCCGTGGTTTTCAGGCAGGCATGGTGGGCAGCTAATGTACAGATCAAGTCTCGGCAAGCATGGATAGTCACAGCACTCTTTGGTATGCAGAAACCTTTTGAGAATTAACTGTTTACAATGGCCTGGGCCACATAGCTCTGAGAAGCTCAAGAGAATTCTTATAGTGGGAGGTGTATGTTGAAACAGTCTGCTTGGGTTGATTTAGTAGACCACTGCATTGTTCATACGGGCACTGTGAATGTCACCGCTATGTTTAGATGTTCAATATCATGTCAGTTCAACTATTGGATATTTGGGTCCCTGATGTTTGTTTTGTAACCCTGCACACATTAGTGTTACCTTATTATTAGCCCACAGATGTTGCTGGTACACCATCCTTTTATTTATGCCTCAGATGTGCATGGTACAAATACCTATTAACATAACATATCACAACTCATCATAAAGTAATGCTTTGCCACGGGATATGCCGTTTATTTGAAGTAAATATATGTTACCCCATGCATGCAACATGGCCTTGGAGCACAAGGCAGTGCAATGGTCACCTAAGACATATCACTCTAACCCGTTCAACCCACTCAGATGCCTTTAGAAAACAACCCAAAATAGAGCTGTAGATTCTTACCTGCGAAAATCTGCATATTGGAGAGCTTCCTCCATCCACTTTCTGTACGACTTCAGACAAGCAACCAGAAATACCACATCGGTGTAAAAGCATATCTGTTTTCCATGGGCCTATGAGCCTCGTTATAGGAAGATCGGTGTGAATACCTCCAGCGGCATTTGGTAATTGGCAAGAAAATATGGTCCATTATAACTGCTCATTGTATAATTTCGGCTGGTGGTAAGTACATGTTTGCCTGCAGTAATTGTGTTATTGCTAGCTAGTATGGTGACATTACCACCCATAATAAGATATAAAACCCTTAACCAGCCACTGCAATGTGAAGAACATGTCGAGAGAAAGTGCACAGCGAGATGATGATGGAAGACTGTTTTGAGCTGCGCAACCCCCTTGTCTGCTACTGAAATGTAAATATGTGACTGCCGTGTTGCAACTCAGCACCAGTGTACTTGCACCATGCAATGCCCTCACTTGTGTTATCTGCCCTGCTGCTCATAATAAGCAATAACCTACAATTCCCGGCTCTACCCGTGTCAACTTGTGTCACAATGCAAAGCTCGCCTCCCACCAGTGATGCGCGAGAAGCACCTCTGTCGACGCCAAACACAGAAATAAAATCCCTGCTCAAGTTTCACGGGGTGCGTCTTCACCAGGTTCTGTCCATGTGTGTTCGTTCCTTGATGTCAGATTGATTGCCAGGTAGTTTCAACTCTTGCTTTGTTTCTGGGCCGCCTCTGGTTCTTGTTTGAAAACCATTACCTGACCCGAGATTGTTTCATTGGCTGCATCTTGATTTCCTAAGTTTCTTTTTTTTTTATTTGTTATATAGTTCGTTAAAACTTTTCACAAAAAAAGAACATCAACACAATGAACTAAAATAACGAAATATCAAAATACCCTAAAACAATTGACAGAATATACACAAATGTTACATTTAAAAAAGTCACACAATCAAGTTAAAACATCTGAACATAGCCCTATCCATTCGCAGACGGGAACAAACACTTTATAATCGTCCAGCAATACAAGCGCAAATAACAAAACAAAGAGAGTAAGCCCCCACCGCTATCTATTACTTTCCAGGTCCAGTTCCTTCTCAAAAGCCATCCACAAATATGAGAAGGCAATGGCCCCGCCAAAATAGATCACTCTGGGCATCCTGGAAGCCTTCTGCAAGGTGTCTATAATACCTCATATAGGATTTGAACATAACTTTGCAAGCAGTCAATACAAGTTGCTAAGTTTCTTTCCACAGCCTCTTTTGCATAGTGCAATTTTATTCCACTGTATATCAATGTTTATTTGGAACTTTTAGTCCTGCTAGTTCCCAGACAGTGTCGGGGGGGAAATTCTGCCGGGGTCGGCCGGGCCGTCCGCGGACCTCCAGGCAGGGAGGCCCCAACTCCTCCCGTGTATATCCCAGATGAGATGAGATAGAGTATGAGATGCACACAAGGAGCAAGGTGACTCTGCTGTTTATTAGACAAAACGGCAGGGATGGGTCAAGGAGCGTACGCGTTCGTCCTGACACACACACAATCGTGGGGCTCGCAGGCCCTTTTTACTGTATTATGACGCGCTACTGGCGTCACTTCAGAAAGTTAACAAAAAACCTATCGCCACTCTTAATTGGGTGTTCGAGTGGTAGGGTTAGTATAGCACACATATAGAGAAAGATATTAGTGGACAAGGTGTAGTCAGGTGGTATATCTGGGTTGTCCCTACAATTAGATACATGAGAATTGTTACATGAAGACTCCTGAGGATTGGCTAAATTTGCTGGCGTCAGTGATAAGAGCCCCATGTTCTGATTGGTGCGCCCGTGAGCTTCCCAGCCTGGGACCACCGTCGTTCCCAGCTCTCGGTGTACCTGTAAGTTGCAACAATGTTTCACTATGGGTACATGCAGACAATGTGAGGACTTATTCATAGCTGGACGGGGGACCGCTCCCACTGTTGCAGATGTCCATTGAGCCTTTCAAGTGTATCTGCCAGTGTCTCGTAGCGAGGGATCCAGACGCCTCTGTTCTCCTGGGTTTGGCATCTCGTCAGGTTCGGCTTGGTCACGTGGGGAGGGACCGTGAAAGAGGCAGAATTCTGCACAATTAATATTGTTTTTCTACTGCGCGTCTGGTTAAATTTGTCGGTGTGACTTTAACGTTGGTGCGTGGAGTACGAGGTTGCAACATCGTGCCTTTGATGATTTGCTCTTGGAACGTGGGTTTGCAACATTGCGACCTTGGCTGGTTGCTTCGCCGAGCTCATTCTGCAGGATCAGCAACTGACTCTTGCCTTGTTGATGTCCACGGGAGCTCTTGTTTGAGGCCTACTTGGGCCTAGTGCATAAGTTGTCCGTTTGGTGCACAGGTGCTTTAGGTTATAGGAGCATATAATTTCATGGCCAGTATTGTCTTCATTATACTTCTCATGGCGGTAACTGGTTTTAGCGTGAGCAAGCTAGTAGAAGAGTTCATGACGCGTCTTGCGTTTCTGCATTCTGAAAGCCTATGTAAAAATAATAAAGATGCACGTCCGTGAATATGCCTGTCGCCTACGTCATAGCACTGAGTATATTCTTCGTGTAGGTTGGTGTGGGAATGTCCAGTGTGTACATTTGTACAGGTGTGCTTCCCGTTGTCTAGGTCGTCATGGCATCTCTAACGACGTGTAGATTTTAGTCTAGTTGATCCGTGCCGCAAGTGTCGGCATGGCCAGTGCGGGCTGCTGGGCAGGCAGATGGGCACATCCGTATGTTCCTGTACCAGGGTATCTGGTCGTCTGGTAAATGGACAAACTCGTCTCGTGGCGGGTGTTTGGGTCGTGACCCTCTAGGCCAAGCGCGAGAGGCAAAGGACGGGAGCCTGGTCTTCCATTCTCCCACTTCAGTCCCCCCTCTGGTCGACTTGTCGACCACAAACATATCCTTCTCGTTATCTCCTCTTACTCGCCATATCTTAGTTATTCCTCTGAGATGTCCATAGTGGTTTACATGATCTTCAAAGGACCAATACATATATTCACAGGTACCTCCAGGAGTACAGTATACCCATCTTCCTATGTAGCTCCTGGGGTTTCTTGGGTTCTCGATCTTCACTGATGGTGGGTCTAGATGGTTGGTAATTATTTGGGTGCGCAGCTTCTCCCTCTCCTGTATTATTACGCCTGTATGCTGGCCGTCATCTGCTGGCATCAAGGGGTGCATTCCCACCATTTCCAGCAACTCGTCAGTAGTGCGTGCCTTCCGTGCCTTCCAAAATCTAATTATGATCAGGGTAGCTCCAGCCAATATAGTACAGCCCACTATTATTTTCAGTCCATCTGACAGCCAGGATGGCATCCATGACCATAATAGTGAAAACCAGCTCTTATCCTTGTTCACACCGTTGCTTTCATCCATCATTTTGGAGTGCATCTGGGCCAATTGCGAAACTGCTTCTGTCAGTGTACCATTGTCAGCATCATTGGCAGGTATGAACGTGCAGCATGATTGTCCTATCTTTGCACAAACTCCTCCTTCCATTGCTGTGAGAAGGTCCAATACATATCTGTTCTGGAGTGCTACCATCCTTACAGCTCGCAGCTCCTCTTTTATTGCGTTGAACCCATTTACTGTAGAATTGATGGTCATCATTAGTTCCCATCTAGTTATTTGGAGCCATGTTGCGTTTGCGTAAGCCTGTAGTCCCGGGTGTATTATTGAGGAGAAGAACATTGCTGCTCTGCTAAATAGTCTGTGTTCTGGCGGTATTGATGTTAGTGCCGTTTCCGACCTTCCCCACAGGTAATTTCCTGTCAGCGGCTCTCCTTGTCTTTTTCTTCTATTTAGGACAGTGTCATTGCTGTTGGTCCTGTTCCCTTGCTCCTCCTGAAGTGGTGCAGATCTCTTTCTTCTCTTATCCCCTTCATCCATTCTAGGAAATTTCGCCACATTGACGTGCTTCTTAGGTACCACTAGTGAGGGTACATTGACGTGTACCATTGTGCACACACCATTCCACAGGGGAGGCAGTGTATGGTATGCCTTTTCTCCACAGGCCCAATAATGGTCCATTATTACTGCTGTTCCCGCTCCCCCCTCAGGTAACTCCGTCACACTTGCACAATTGGTGTTATATCCTACGTCCACCTCTCCTTTATGCTGGTAGCATACCTTGGGCGCAGTCAACGGTAGTATCGTTATTGGGTCTTCATCTTCTTCTACCCACGTGAGCATTGGTACATACTTGATCCACGTCGTCCAACATCGGTGATTGTGTGTCTCGATGGTTCAGATAGTTTCTTTTGTTACCATGTTGCTGCCAATCACTCCTATCTCCCAGCTGTTGTCCAGATACACCTTTCCTGTTATCGTCAGTAGCGGCCTCTCCCAGCATCCTTGTTTACCCGGAACTTCAGTGGCGTACCAATCACATGGTAGATACTGCAGTGTTACTTTCTGTGTTTCTCCTTTTGCAGGGCCACTTGTTATATATTTGAATGCTTCAGCATGTAAACTGGTCTTGTGGTAACTCAAGTAGGTCTTGAGGAAGTTGTTTTCATATGGGTATGAGTCTCGTGTTTTCCATGTCATGTGCACTACAGTTCCTTGGAATCTTCCTTTCGTCTGGAACAGTGCCAAGTATATTATGCACTGCGCTATCTTCTCATTTATTTCTGTGTCAACAAATGTTCGTGAAACACTCATGGCGTATGGTATTAATGAGCAGACGTAGCAGCTATCCTCAGTTGTCTGCTTACCAATGCGGGTCATGTGTTGGTACCATATGTTGTTTGTGACGTGTGCTGAATCTTGTACATAATTATCAATACCTTTATTGTCTGAGTATGTGCTGCGTTTAACTCTATTTTGCTTGGGTGCAATGTTACTACTACCACCTGACGTAACACCTGTTGCAGCAAGGAACGGGGGTATATTAGGTTTGGGTGCAGCAATAAAATTGATAGCACAGCTGTACTGCCAGACAGAGGCAGCCAAAAATCCGGTGATCATCAAAATCCCTATTATTTTTATTACAACTGCTAATCTCACCGGCATTTTGCTCTTACCTTGCTGCAGTCCTGGCAGCGTATTCTTGCGACGTTAAAGTTGCCCGCCTAAAAATTCTCAGAAATGCTCGTTTTTAGATGTTAGTTTTGTTTTATTTAAGCTCTCCCTATCAAATAGTCATTCAGTGCCCAGGCGAAGAGCTGCTCCCACGCTACTCTAAGTGATTGGTCTCTTAGGACCGGCAAGTATGGGCGGAGGTGGGGCATGTAATATTCTATGGCCAGGAGGAAGGCTGTGTAGTAGACACGTACCCTTCTTCTTTTTAGGTATGTTGGCCTTTTTATTTCGTATACAAATTGGTGTGACAATTCTTCTGGGTAATTATCGTCTGGGAGTACCATCTACGCCTGGACAGTGGACCTGTTAATTAGCTCTCTACTTATCAATACAATAATACGCAGTTCCTGTATGTGCAAGAGAAAAAAGAGAGCATTCACGTGTTTACATGTGTATTTGTGCGAGAGAACATTCAGTTTAAATTGCAATTATACAATAATACGCAGTTCCTGTATGTGCGAGAGAAAAAAGAGAACATTCACGTGTTTACATGTGTATTTGTGCGGCCAGTGGCTTTCAGTTTAAGTTATAACTGTCCTTGGGAGTCAATGGGCGGGGGGGGTTTTTTGCGCTCAGATGGCGGAAGTATTTTTACTCTTTGAACGTATAACCATGGGGTGGGCAGTGTAGGGATCACCCCTTTCTTCGTCAGTTGTTGTCTCTGGGGTAGCTGGGTAGTGACACGGTAAGGGAACAATTGGGTCGTTGTCTGTGGTGGAACTTCCTTCCGCTGTCGGTGATGTTGTTGCTGTTCTTCCAATGGACCTGTCGTTGGCGCTGGGGCGGGTCTGCAGTTTGTATATCTTTACATCATGTAGGTGGTTCCAGGCACGCTTGTCCTTTAGTTTTACTGCTCTTGGTGATACGTCTTCTACCAGATGTGGGCCGGTGAACCTTTTGTCGTTCCACCTCCTATTGAAATTGCGAAGTAGCACGTGGTCACCTTTGGCAAGTTTGCATAAGTTCTCTTTTTCTAATTCTGTACTGGCGCCTTCTTCTTGATTTCTGGTGGACCCGCCCCGCGTGCGCTCGAGCTGTTGAGACACAAACACAACACTAGTAATCAAAGACGACACATATTGGTACATTTCATCACCTAGTACACTCGCTGAACTTTCGTGGTCGGTGAATGCCCTTGACGTTGGCGTTAGGGGAAGGCGCATTTGACGTCCAGTAACCACCTCGTGTGGGGTGAGGTGGTGGTCGGACCCTGGCCTGTTCCTTAGTTCGAATAGGGCTAACGGAAGGCAATACAACCAACTTTTCTTTGTTGTTTGTTGTATCTTTGCAATTGCCTCCTTCAATAAGCCATTTAGGCGTTCACATACACCGTTAGCCTGTGGGTGATATGCACATGCAAATTTGTGCTTTATGCTCAGTAGGGCTGTGATATGTTGGAACATTTCGTTTGCGAAATGTGGGCCATTGTCTGATCTTAACACCTCGCACACTCCCCACCTGGGGAAGACCTCCCTTACTATGAATTTGGCTGCTCTAAATGCATCTGGGTGTGAACAGGGCCCTGCTTCAATCCACCTAGAAAATGGGCATACTACTACAATCATGTACCTACTACCTTGACATATGTTGATCATATCAACATAGTCAATGTGAAGGTGCCGAAAAGGTCCTTCTGGCCGGGGTATGGTACCTCTTATCACTTTTAGGGTATGACCGGCCGTAAACTGTTGGCATGTGAGACAATTGCTGATAAAATTTGACACATGAGAATTTAACTCGGGACAGAACCAATCTTCTCTAATTCGTGCTGCAATTATTTCCTTGCCTGTATGGGCTGGGTGATGTAATTGGCTCAGGGCGGTATTTAAAAGTGCCAACGGTATTACAACTTTTCCAGTACCACTCTGGCGCCATAGTGCGTCGGTTGGTGACATTGTACATCCTCTTTTTACCCATATTTCCTTTTTGGCCATTGGTGCAGCTGCTTGTAATTCCATAATCTGTGTGGCTGGGAGATGGGTGTACCCTTCTCTTATTAACATCTCCCTAGCCATTCCCCTCCCTCTCCCTCTCTGTGAGTCTGTGGGGTTCCAAATCTCACCAAAGTATGCAGCATATTTCGCATGTGCGTCTGCTGCTGCATTCCCTTTTGAGACGTGGTCTTCACCATTGGTGTGTGCGGTGCACTTTACTAGGGCTAGCTCTTGGGGGTCATTTATTACTTCAATTAATTCAGCCAACAAGAGGGCATGTTGTACTGGAGTGCCATCAGCTCTTCTAAACCCTCTTCTTCTCCATTTTGATAGCCCTGAGTGGACAGTGGATGTAACATATGCACTGTCGGAATATATTGTTACACGTTTGTTAAAACTTTCCTTTAATGCCAATATTAGTGCAACTAGTTCAGCGGCTTGAGCAGAGTAATGCTGTGGTAACTGTACACACTTCATAGCCACACACACCGGCGCCTCCATCATTTTTACCACTGCTGCCCCAGTCCTCCGTATCCCATCTCCTTGATCAATAGTTGATGACCCATCAATAAACAAAAGCTCACCTCCCTCTAGTGCATTTTCTTCAACTTTTCTAGTGCATGAATATATTTCATTTAGTTGGGTGCAGTCGTGGGCGTAATCTCCCTCCTCAATTATTTCTGCTAGAAATCTTGCAGGGTTAACAGTGCTACATCTAACAATCGCTAGTTCAGCCCTAGACAAAATGATCTCGTAACCCGATGCCCTTTGTGTCGTTAGTGTGGACTTGGGTTTGTTCAATATTGCAAATAGTGCATGTTCCACAAACAGTGTAGTTGGACACCCCATGGTTATTGCTGATGCCTTTTCTACTGCAAAAGCAGCTGCAGCGAGACCTTGTTCGCAAGGGAAGTGGCCTAACATCACGGGGTCTAAGTGACCGCTGTAAAATGCTACTGGTTTATAGCCCATGCTTGTTTTTTGGGCCAATACTGCTTTCATTACTGCCGAGTCGCAATGTGAAAATATAAAAAAGCGTCGCTCATAGTCTGGGGATGCCAGTACTGGAGCTGTTGATATCGCGTCCTTCAATTCGTCAAATGCCTCCCTCATTTCCATAGTCCACCCCAACTTTTTCTCCCCTTTATTTGCTTCCTTTAAACCCTCAAGCAGGGGTCCTATGTATGAGCTGTAATGAAATACCCATGCTCTACAGTAGTTGCACAGCCCCAGAAATTGCTGCAGTTCTCTCACAGTCTGTGGCATGGGAGTGCTTGAGATGGCCTGTGCTCTTTGTGGTGCAATCTTTCTTCCATGTTGGGATATCAGTTGGCCAATGTAAAGTACTTGTTCCTGACAGTATTGTATTTTTTCCATGTCTACCTTATACCCCTTTTCAGCCAATATAGTCAACATTTTTAATGAGTCCTCTCTGCATTTACTTTCGTTTATACTGCAAATTATTATGTCATCCACATACTGTAACACTGTGCTTTCTACCTCAACGTTACCCAAATCCATCTGTATTACTCTATTGAAAATTGAGGGTGATTCACAATACCCCTGTGGTAACCTGGTATGTTTCCATTTTGTATTTCGGTAAGTGAAACTTGTCAAATCTTGTGAGTCGGGGTGTAATGGTATTGAGAAAAATGCATTTTTAAGGTCTATTACTGTAAATCGTGATGCTTCTGCTGGAATGCCACACAATATTGTGGCCGGGTTTGCTGTTACTGGATATTCTGCTTCTACTATGTTGTTCAAGGGCCTGAGGTCCTGTATGAAGCGCCAAGACCCCCCTTTAGTCTTGCGCACTGGGTACACAGCCGTGTTACATGGTGATTCTGAGGGGACCAATATGCCATTGTTTATAAGGGCCGTTATAGTTTCATATATGCCCTCATCTGCCTCTTTCGACAATGGGTACTGCTTTACTCTTGGTAGTATGGCACCTTTTTTTAATTTTATCCGTACACCCCCTATGCTTTTTATGCACCCTACGTCATAAGGGCTAATGGTCCATAATGATTTGGGCACCTTTGACATATCCTCCTTAAAGAAAGGGACTGGGGTGCATGCAGGTGCCTCAAGTGCCATCGCAATTTTCTGCGCTATTTGTTTGTGAGCCACTCTTAACCATATTTCTACACTCATCATGAACACCATTTCCCCCTCCTCCTTTTCTTCTGAGAACAGCTCCTCATCTGACACCTGGGTCAACCTACATCCTTCTGCTAGTGCTATCACTGCCCTCCATGCTCTTCCTTCTTTGTCTTGGGCGTGCACAGCAATATACTCAGCTGTTGCAATAATGCTCTCAATGTCCATTACAAACACCTTTCCTTCTTGTTCATTAACAGGTGTTTCTGGTCGGAACAGATAAGATGCTGGCCTCCTCCATATTTTCCCTTCGATCCCTGGCATCCATGCAAATGCCATGTCTGTTCCATACTGGAATAGCTCGCCATCTACTGGTTCCGCCCTAATCGCTATCTGCCCGCAGTATGCTTGCATAATCTGTCGTGCTGCTAGCATGTTAATCCCTGGAGTAGAGCAAATTATACCATCCTCTGTAAAGGAGATTGTCATATTTAACCTATTCATTATGTCCCTCCCCAGTATATTTACTGGTGAGGCACTATAATACAAAAGTGGAACTGACAGATCATAATCTCCGATAGATAAGGGAACGTTATCAGTAAAAGGAACCAATCCTTTAGCCCCAGAAAATCCTTGGGTGTTCATGGCTTCGCCTGACATCTTAAATTTACCTTCCCTTATGCAAGACCGGGTTGCCCCGGTGTCAACAAGGAATGATAATTTTTTGTCACCTATCGTTACCTCTATGCGTGGCTCCTCTGCACAATTAGGTGTTACTGACAGGATGGGACACACCAAGGCCGTCTGTGGGCTGTCCTATTGGGGGTACAATGATTGGCCATTCCCTGTGTAAGGGTTGTGTCCCAAGACCGTCACCCTACCCAATTGCGTTTGTTCAGTTTGGGGTTGTTGTGTTAGCGCTACTTGTTGTTGTGGCAGTGGCTGTTGTTGTGTTAATTGCTGTTGTGGCAGTGAATATGTTTGTGGCTGTTGTTGCGTTATTTGTTGTTGTTGTATGCCCTGCTGTTCTTGTGATGGCCTAGGTTGTGCCTGCTCATTCCATGCTGGTGTTCCTGGCCTGACCCTACACGTACGTGACATGTGTCCTAGTAGTCCACAACTCCAACACACGGGTGGTTCCCTGCTCTGCCATGGGAAGCTCCCTGTGTTGTCCTGGTATACCGGTTGCCCTGTGGGGTAGGAATTTCCAAGTCCCCCCACCTGCTGTTGGGTATTATATCCATATCCTCTCCCTCTCATAAATCCTCCTCTCCCCCTGTTATAACTATAATACCCAGCTCCTTGCTTTGGGTACCCTCCTCCCACGTTTGGTGCGTGTAATTGCAGTGGCGGCACTTGCTGTATAATACTTTGTGGAGGTGCTATTTGAGCTGGATCTTGTGCAGCCACTACTTGTGTGGGGCTTTGGGCCATTGGTGTGGGCGCAGTTATTAGTGCCCCTTCCATTGTGTATTTAGTAAGTTTTTTCTGTACTAGTTTGGCCTCTTCTGTTTTCCTTTCCTCTTCCTTTTGTTTCATTTTTCCTTGCCATATCCTGCAATGATGTACTATAGTCAGCTGTATTTCTGGCCATGGTTTTGCTTCCATTCCCACTACTTTCTTTAGTTGTTTCTGAACTCCTTCTGGGAGCCCTTGTACTAGTATATGATAAAATATGGCTGGTGTTTTATCCCATTGTTCTCTAGTTTCCATGCGCCACTTCTCTTGAATATCCTGGATATAATCAACAGGATCCTCATTCTCACGCATCTTACGGGAAGTAATTGCTCCTATGTCTGATGTGTCTGGGTACTGTACTCTCAGTGCCTGCCATAGCGCATGTCTGCAGTTTGCAAATGGCGCCCCATCATGCGATGTGTTCGTTATTGTTACCCCATGGAATCCCGCTCTCTTCCAGATGTCGTCCGCTCTATCCCCTAATATTGATATTAACAGGCCCTTCACATCTCCTACTGCTAGTTTCTGTCCTGCGGTGTGTTTTTCCATTTCATATATCCACTTACCCGCACCTCCACTTAGTGATGGGAGCCTACATTTTATATTTTCTTTATCCGTATGCTTCCAAGGTACATACTGCGGTCTAACCCCTCCTCTCTCCAACAGTGGCATTAAGTTGTGTCTTGTGTCACGCTTTATGCTCCATAATATTGAGTCCTCGCACCCCTCCTCTTCCCCCGTTTCCTTTACCACTTCAAATTCTTCCTTACTACCCCTACTCCTACCTCCCTCTCCGTCCTTTCCCCTTTTTTCGTCATTTCCTGTGTTTAATATGGGTATGTTTATTTGTCTGTCTTGCCTGCGGCTAGGGAGGTCTCTAAGCCGACATGCATAGGGAGTCAATTCGTCCATGAAGGGCGCAAGCTTTATTGTGCGCAGCGAGCGTGTGGCGGTTGAGCATGTACGGTGCGATGGGGGAGGGCGTGATGGAGATGGCGATGGTGTGGCTTCATGGGTTTGTTTTTCCACTAGTTGTTGCACCCTCTCCTCACTTTGTTCCAGCTCCTCCCTTCTCTTACTGATCCATGGCGAGTCTATGTTTGTTCTAGTGAGGTACAGCTTATCTAAGCTTTCCCTTTCACTCTTTCTTCCTACCCTCTCTACTCCTTCTTCCTCCTCACTGCAAAAATCAGTCATAAATGGTATCCCCCACTCTGCCTTTTTCCCTTTTACTGTTACTGTTTCTAAGTCTATTAGCTCCATTTCTCCTCTTTCTTTGTTACCAACTGTTCCCCCTGGTGTTGATGTTGTTGCTACTTCTCTACTTCTATATACATCCCCCCATTTTTCACTCTCCCTATTACTCCCTCCTCTTTCCCCTTCACTCCTCTCCTCCATCTCCCTACTATTTTCCTCCCTTTTCCTTTTTAGTTCCTCCATCACTTCGTTGCTCATCTGTTCCAATATTCTTTCATCCTCTTTCTTTCTTTCCCATTTCACCCTTTCTCTTTCTATTGCTTTCCCCTCTTCATATTTCTTAGCTGCCTCTGATACTACCCTCCTCCTCCATATTTCCATTTCCCTTTCTTTATCTTCTTCTTCCTTCTTTTTTTCTCTCAACACTACTCTTGACACCCTTTCTGCTGCTGCTTTGACCCTTTCAGCTTCTATCCTTTGCTCCTCATTTCGTTCCCTTAATTTGTCCAATTCGTCTTTACCCTCTTTCCTTTTCCTCACTCTCTCTTTTTCCTCCTTCTCAAGCTGTTTTATTAATTCATTCTGCTCATCCCTTAGCTTTGCCAATTTTTCCTCCAAAATCTCTTCTCTTTGTCGTAATAGCTCCTCCCCCTTCATCTCACTCTTCCTTGTACTATCCTCGTCTGTTCTCTTTACTGCCTCCCTCTCTTCTCCCGTTAGTGAACCCCGTAATTTTAATAATATCTGTGCAGCTACCCACTCATCATGTCCTATCTCTACAATCTGCTCTTCTCCAATCCTCCCCTCCCCCACTGTCATCTTCCTATGAGCCACATATGGTGGAGGGCTGTATGCCGGGTTCGAGTATCCTTCAGCCGCCCTTAACTGTCCTTCTATTTCTCCTAATTCTCTTAAAGGGTACAACCCTTCTCCCTCTGTTTTCACTCCCGGTGTTATGGGTATCTCGTTGCTCGGTTCCTTTTTTATGTTGTCTAATTTATCAATCTTTTCTCCTCCCTCTCCTTCATTCCCCGTATTCTTTGTCCTTTCACACCCCTTTTCCCCATCCGTTCCCTCTTTCTTAATCTCCTTTACTTCCGGTGTTTCTCCCATAGAGAACATTCCATTTGGTCCTGGTCGGGACCCCTGGAACATCCTCCATAGGTTAAACACCTCCACATGGCTCGCCAACTTCTTCCCCTTGTATGTATTGTGCAGATGGTTTAGCAATGAATGTTGGGCATATGGATCGAAACTACCATTAGGCGGCCATGGTGTTAACATTTTGTTATCCGTCCCCTGGGTCCACTCTATGCTGTACTTAATTAATTTCTCCCTATGGGGTGGCAGTGTGGTGCATATGTGTTGTAGTGGGGTAGTGAGGGTGTTCCCCCACCCTCCCGACCCTGTCCCATATGACATAGCGGTGCCCCACTTGTTACTCCTCCCTTCACTATCAGTTTGCAATTTACAACCTTATATTGTTTACCTGGCCCCGTAAGTGTGGGGACTTACGACAATCCTTGACAAATTATGCAATAATAATAATTAAAAAAAGAAAAAATAATAAAACACAAATGTATATATGTATAATTTTATATTGTATATTCATTCCCCTACGGCCCCCTGCGGCCGAGGCGCACGCAGCCCCCTGTGGCTGCGTACCCCTTACGACGATCTTATACAGTCGTCCTGATTCCTCGTTCTCCTCCCCCTTTTACACTTGCCGTGGCCGGCGTTCTCCGTGCGCAGCCACGCCCCTCTCCCCTTCTCCTCTTCCGATCCACTCGTTTATCGTTTATCTCCGTATCTGCTCCCTTATCATGTTTCTCTTCCCCACCACTCTCAAACCCAATGTTCCTTGTGCTCGCGATATCCTATTAAATCCCTACTGGTGACGTCACCGATGTCTTTACGCTACTGGTACATTCTCATTATTAATTTCAAAATACACTTGCAATCTACCCCCGCTAACCCTACAGCTGTCTTCCTGTCTCTCCTGGAACAAGGTAATCTCATCAATAATATAATCGGACTGCGCACGCTGCGTCGCCTCGCGTGTGATACGCCCCTCAACAGGAGGGCTTAACCAGCCAATTATCTTCCGTATTGGGCAACTATGCAACTAGCTACCGCCTACAGGGAAACGTCATCTACCTATCGAGTTTCTTGCTCGAACAATAGGGAACCTCGTCATCTACCTATCGAGTTTCTTGCTCGAACAATAGGAAACCTCATCTACTCATTGATCAATAAATATCAAATCGTAGGAAACCACACACACCCACCCCTACACGTTAGTCGCGATTTTGGCCAATCAATGTCTACGAGCGGCCACACGTGATGTTTCGTGCTCCGCCCCCCTCTTTCGCGTGACGTAGCCAACTTCTCTCGCACTCGTCTCGCCACCATTCATTCCATTAGCAACACTCAGTTGTTAAACCTTCGCCGCGCATCTGTACAATACCTCCCTCCTCCCTTATTTACTTCCTCCCCCTCCCTCACAATTTCGCATTGCTTGTTGTGCGTGTCATGCTCACCAAGTTCTCTCGATGCAGGGCCACTCGACTGCGTGCACCCCTCCAAGCGGCTCGCCACCTCCCCTCGTCTGGACCACGTCTGGACACTCGCCAACCGCGGGCGGGATACTTCTCAACCGGCTCCCGAGGGCCAATATCCGGATTGCGCTGTCCGGTCTTCTCGCAGCTCCGCGATGGTCCTGTAGTCCTCAGAAGGGGGCAATGGCAGAGGGGGCTGCGCCGCCGGGCCTCCTCGCAACGGGAGTGCCTGGAAAAAGTAAAAATAAAAAGTCGATCTTAAACAGATCTCAGCAGTGCCTCCAACTTGTCGGGGGGGAAATTCTGCCGGGGTCGGCCGGGCCGTCCGCGGACCTCCAGGCAGGGAGGCCCCAACTCCTCCCGTGTATATCCCAGATGAGATGAGATAGAGTATGAGACGCACACAAGGAGCAAGGTGACTCTGCTGTTTATTAGACAAAACGGCAGGGATGGGTCAAGGAGCGTACGCGTTCGTCCTGACACACACACAATCGTGGGGCTCGCAGGCCCTTTTTACTGTATTATGACGCGCTACTTGCGTCACTTCAGAAAGTTAACAAAAAACCTATCGCCACTCTTAATTGGGTGTTCGAGTGGTAGGGTTAGTATAGCACACATATAGAGAAAGATATTAGTGGACAAGGTGTAGTCAGGTGGTATATCTGGGTTGTCCCTACAATTAGATACATGAGAATTGTTACATGAAGACTCCTGAGGATTGGCTAAATTTGCTGGCGTCAGTGATAAGAGCCCCATGTTCTGATTGGTGCGCCCGTGAGCTTCCCAGCCTGGGACCACCGTCGTTCCCAGCTCTCGGTGTACCTGTAAGTTGCAACAATGTTTCACTATGGGTACATGCAGACAATGTGAGGACTTATTCATAGCTGGACGGGGGACCGCTCCCACTGTTGCAGATGTCCATTGAGCCTTTCAAGTGTATCTGCCAGTGTCTCGTAGCGAGGGATCCAGACGCCTCTGTTCTCCTGGGTTTGGCATCTCGTCAGGTTCGGCTTGGTCACGTGGGGAGGGACCGTGAAAGAGGCAGAATTCTGCACAATTAATATTGTTTTTCTACTGCGCGTCTGGTTAAATTTGTCGGTGTGACTTTAACGTTGGTGCGTGGAGTACGAGGTTGCAACATCGTGCCTTTGATGATTTGCTCTTGGAACGTGGGTTTGCAACATTGCGACCTTGGCTGGTTGCTTCGCCGAGCTCATTCTGCAGGATCAGCAACTGACTCTTGCCTTGTTGATGTCCACGGGAGCTCTTGTTTGAGGCCTACTTGGGCCTAGTGCATAAGTTGTCCGTTTGGTGCACAGGTGCTTTAGGTTATAGGAGCATATAATTTCATGGCCAGTATTGTCTTCATTATACTTCTCATGGCGGTAACTGGTTTTAAGAGAAGCGTGAGCAAGCTAGTAGAAGAGTTCATGACGCGTCTTGCGTTTCTGCATTCTGAAAGCCTATGTAAAAATAATAAAGATGCACGTCCGTGAATATGCCTGTCGCCTACGTCATAGCACTGAGTATATTCTTTGTGTAGGTTGGTGTGGGAATGTCCAGTGTGTACATTTGTACAGGTGTGCTTCCCGTTGTCTAGGTCGTCATGGCATCTCTAACGACGTGTAGATTTTAGTCTAGTTGATCCGTGCCGCAAGTGTCGGCATGGCCAGTGCGGGCTGCTGGGCAGGCAGATGGGCACATCCGTATGTTCCTGTACCAGGGTATCTGGTCGTCTGGTAAATGGACAAACTCGTCTCGTGGCGGGTGTTTGGGTCGTGACCCTCTAGGCCAAGCGCGAGAGGCGAAGGACGGGAGCCTGGTCTTCCATTCTCCCACTTCAACAGCATCTGCATTTCATTGCCCATCTACAGTGACACTGACTCCTCCTTGGGATGGATTGTTCCCTGAAGTCTCCTGTGCCTCACTTAAGATCTGACTCCACTTTCCTATCGTGTAGGTTCAGATGGATTCCAACACCTTGTGCAAGGTACTTAACACCCAGGGTTAAAGAGCAAAAAGTAGGGGAATGCTTCTTGATTGCTATTGATATTGATATTTTATTTATATTGCGCTCGTACACAAGTGTTTCAGAGAAGACAAGGCAAGGGAGGGGTACAGGGGAGAACAAAACATCGATCTTACTAGGCCCAGTGACATTGAGAACATGCAAGTGCATGGGAGAGGGGAAAAGGGCATAGAAGGGGGGAGAAGTGGAAAGTGTGGAGCAAAGGAGAAACAGAGAAATACGAATAAATAAATAACAAGGCAGCAATCCGCGGTAGTGCTGCCAGCAAGTGGCAAGTACTGGGTTTAAGGCTGCAGACAGGGTATGTCTGATAAGTGCAGGAAGAAAATGGGGGTGGCGGGTCTGTATGGGTACAGGTACAGACCCCAGTGCAAGGGGTGGCCCGGAGGCAGTGCGGGAGGGTGGCAGGGTGAGCAGGTACCTCGGCCCAGAAGACAAAGTGTAGGCCAGGTGCACAGTGCCGAGAGAGAACAGATCATCAGGGGAGAGGGGGAGCAACGGCAGAAGCAAAGAGGAAGGTTTTAAGGTGTTACCGGAACCGGAGATGGTTGTCCTTCAGTTTCAGAGTGGCAGGGAGACTGTTCCAGAGAGAGGCCCCAGCCAAAGGCATAGCTGAAGGTATTTTGGACCCAGGCCCCAGAAAGACTTGTGGACAACACAGAGGGTTTTGAATTTAATCCTTGCATCCACTGGGAGCCAATGGAGAGATTTCAGAGCTGTAGAGATATGATCCCTGGGCTTGAGGCCAAGGACAAGTCTTTCAGTCCTGTTATGGATTAGTTGCAGAGGGCGGAGAGTAGTGGCAGGTAGATTTAGAAAGAGGCTGTTACAATAATACAGCCTAGAGAGAACCAGAGCTTGAGAGACAGTGAGCACCTGTATTGTAATCATTTTGCAACTTGGGAGAGAGCCTGGGCTGATTCCTCCCGTCTTTTCATTTGACCGCTCTGTGGGAAGAGGGTATACCATACATCACACAGTAATTTCGGGATGACATTCTATAATCATATTATTTTTTAATTTTATTTATTTTATTTGGGTTTGTTTTTTTCAAACCTTTAAAAAAACAATAAAAAACTAAGTACAAGTGCATAGAAATAAAAAAAAGAAAGCATACAACTTCCATAATAAAACATTAAATCATTGTAATGCCATTGAGCAAGTTTCTATTTTATGCACTCCCTGCCTCAAAGGTTAAAAAACATGTTTTATTATTTTTTTATCAATGTGTCACAGCACATGGAAGAGAGGATTACGACACATTGGCGGAATGTTCTCTAACGGCAGGAGAACATTGTTTACCACTGTCAGTAGTTGATAAAAAAAGCATGTAAACGTGTGTTCTGCTGGCGTTAATTGTATCATTCCCATTAATGAAACTCTGGCGCTATTTGCATCATTGCAGGATTGTCGAGATTACCTCCCGGTGGACTGGTGATCTGGGAAGAATGGTGGTAATTTACCACAGTAGTTCAAAAGTAATATGGGCCAATGTGTATCAGCATAACTTGACACATTTCCAACCTGTTGGAAAAAAAGGTGGACACAACTTAAATTGTAAAGATGACTCTATCTAAAAATGTGCAGTGAATTCCATGTTGCCAAAATGCAAGTCCTCTTCTACCAATAATTCTTAAACAATGCCCTCTTTTGGTAATACACTCTGGCCCTAGTTTCCTCACACCACTTCTGGCCTCTCCCTTTTCTTCATGATATTCCTTTTTTTCTTTGCTTGCCTCTCTACTTGTTATTTAAAAATACATATTTAATATAGTAAATTGTTAGCCAGTATTTCCCTTAGACAAGGGAAACACCAATTGCATTCCTTATTTCTTGTCACCTTCCTCCCCTTGTGAGACTACAACTATCCCTTTGTTCCGCAGGCATCTCCGTTAATTGATAAGTTATCTTCATCATCCGAGAGGCAAAGCCTCTGGCCATCAGTTGGAGAAGGGTCACTATCCCATGCGATAATGACCCCCTCCTGAGGTCCGTAAGGCTGTTTATTATCACATACTGGTATTAGCAATATAGGTTTCTCAGTTGCGCTTGTAAAGTGGAAAACGTGCAGCGCTGTGTAAAAGAAATAGTGAAACTGGGTTTGTAAATTAAATGTGTTTTTATTTTGTAATATTTAAAAAACAAGGGTGTCTTTATAAGTTAAGCATTTCAATTGCAAACTTGGTTGAACTGGAATGACCTTAACATGAGCATGCATCCGGTGTAATGTAAAGCGCAACGGTTCCTCTATAAGACAGTGAGAGCTTTTCACATGTTTAAGCTTTCTCTTGGGTGCGTTAAATTGTATGATGCAGGGGGAAAATATCCTCTCAGAGAGGGAGTGTTTTGTTAAATGAAACATGTCTCGAAGTTGCATTGTTGTTTCCCTGCCTGCTTTTAAAGTCGGAATATTCAGAATGCAGTCACTACCAGAAGTTATTGATTGCTCTCCGAGCATTCTGATTGCCTGAGAGGAAGTCAATAACGACTTTCATGTGCTAATACATTGTAATGAGCAGGTTATACGGGTGGCTGGGAGATTCGCCTCTATTTTGTATTTTGTTTCTATGTGTAATTTTGCCTAGTTTGTTCTTCTGTATTTTTTGGCTGATGTGATTTAATAAACAAAAAGTGTAAAAAGGCCAGGAGACTCTGCACCTCTACACCCAAAGCGAAAGTGCCCCATTGTACAACCAGGGATTGTTGTACAGGCATTTTATAGAGCTCAGGTTCTACAACTATAACTGTTTTAAGAGATCTCTAGAACAAGCTCGATATACAGATGAAGATTCCTTGGGAGCTTTGCTTTGCATCCCTGAAACACTAAACATAAGGTATACAGTTATTATGTTTCGCTTTTCAAGCAAAACTGTGTCCTAGCGTAACTTGGCTTACAGCTCCTACATGGATATTACCGCAAGGAGCACCTGGAAGTTCCGCTTCACAGTCACGGATTTTGTTTTGGATTAATGAGTATTTCAGTAACAGACCAGTAGTCCCTTGCAGTACACACGTTTTTTGTTAAAATCTATTACTTTTGTAAGGAACTACTTACACAGATGATAACAGTTGCATGAATGTCTACCAACTACTTTGTATCACCCTGAAAAAGCTCTCCTGCACGAAACACTGGCCATGCCGCTGCTTTTGCCTCTTTCCTTCTCTTACTGAATAATTATTTTCCTTATGCAATTGTTTTTTTTGTTTTCACTAAAATGTTCATTTTCAATTGGCCTTTCTTTCTTGAAATGACAATGGGGGTCATTACAACTTTGCTGGTGCCAAATTAACATTCAGCTATTACTGTATACCGGCACGTTTATGCAACAGCAAAGTACAAGCTTGCCGGTGTGGTGAAGGAATGGCCCCCAGGTAAGAGCTGGAGGTAATTCCAACACCCTACCAGAAAAAATTAGCCGCGGTAATGGACTCTGCGGTTATTTTTGTAAAGTCTCACTTTAAGCTGTGGCACTACGAGACAGGGTGCGGAGACTTCGCGGATAGGAGTGTCCAAGCATATATATTTTTGATCAGTATTCCCATTAAGGTGCTTAGTGTTTTTCACAGTACAGTGATGTGCCCGAGATTGCACAATATCCTCAAGTGGAGGAGTCATGATTGAATGCCAGAGACCCCAATCATCAAGATCACAAACACGTAGAAGATTACTAATCTCTGTTCAAAACAGCCTTTTTCTCGAACAGCTAGGATCTCTCAACTAGGACAGTGCCAGTACCTCTGTAAGGCCGGCAGAGCTGGTAGGACTGTTTCTGAGCCACAGTACACATGGGATGCCATGCCTCCATCGAATGTCAGTACATTCATGCTTTCCCCACCAAGGCCCCATTCCTGCCGCCTTTGTGGCGAGGCACGGGCGATACACAACTCTTCTTGGTTCAGAAGTCCAATAACATAACTCACAACTCACCCGAATTTGCCCGGTGCAACCCACCCTGAGCTTAGTTCAACATAATGAACAAGACTGATACCCCTAGATAGACTTCAATGGACTCCAGCCCAACACAGAGATGATATGGTTGACCTGTATGACATGATGCGAATACATGGTATTCAATGGCAATACCTGATATATACTGCAATAGCTGGCATAATATGTGGGAATCTAGCATTTGATTACAAACGACACAAGCACCCTGCATTTGAGGGCGTTCATGGCTTATAAGACTAGTATCTGGTCGTTTGATGGCACTATCTGCCAATGCCTGACATTTAATGTGTGAAGCTGGCAATTGATGGCAACAGTTGGCATATGGAATATACCTGGGCCAATCTGAGCTCCTCCCATTTAATGTAAGTATTTGGCAATTCTATGGGAATACATGGCTTTTCATGACATCTTATGGCATGTGATGCACTACCTGCTATATGACCGAGTGTTTGGGATTTCATGTCAATGCGTGACATACCATGAGTGTCTGGACATTTGGTGGGGATATCTGCTTATGATAAAAGTACCAACGGATTCAGAGCAAATCCGGGGATATCATTCATGTAGCTTAGCATGTGATGGCAATGTTTGCCATATGATGTTTAAAACTGGTATTTGAGGGCAGTACCAGGCATGCAATCTAATGCAAGTACTTTGCACTAGGGTCATGTTTACCCTAGTACTAATTGCACTTGCACCTCTGCAAAGTTTCTGCAAAACCATCCCTAGTGTTTTGACATTGACTGACATTTTCAATTCATAGTAATCACAACTTTAATACACCATGAAAATGCATATTTACAACTTACACGTATGTGTACGTTTGAATTATAAGGTGCTTTAAAGATTATTTCATATAGGCTCTTTTGTTTAAAGTCATGGCAAAAAGAAATCCACGTGTCATGTTGTATTTGACTTTTTCCCGGCCTATATTTGGAGCCAGTCTGCCATGATGGTGCATTCTCACACCTTGTTAGAAGGAACTCTAACTGGTGCATTTTTTCATGAGCACATCAGCATAAAGCTCTTCCTGACATTAGAGGTGCTCTGGTAATCTGCCTGACAAGATGAGATGACTAGCGCCAATGGGGAACCCTCCAGAGTCAAGAACACCCAGATGCAGACTATCCCAGAACCAGACTTTAGACATAACAGCGAAAGGAGTACGTGATTGATTAGAAAATATTTCACCTAACAGAGATTTCACCGAAAAACGAAATCTACTTTTTACTTTTTCTATTCTTTTTTAATACAATGGTGGGAGACCCCTCGCACCCACCCTCACCCCTCCCTAACTTATACCATTACCCCACACCCACCTATTATGCATTACACAAATACAATTTCCCCTACCATTTTCAGTGAAATAAATTCGGTAAAATCTCTTTAGTTGAAATGGTATTTGAAGAAATCTACGGTAACGACAGCGAAACAACCAGCTCATGAAGTAGGCCTTTGGGTACTTAAAAAACATCCTACAAATCACATACAAATGACTCTCATTAACAGAAATAATAGCTCTGCCAAAACGCAGTGGAATAATTTATGACCAAAGTGGTTGGCAATCGCTACCCAGCCTGTTTTACCAACTCACTTTTTAGTTTTGGCTATTAGGTGACACTCTAAGGCACCGCCTAATATCCAACACTATTGCATTTGAGTACAGCTAGAAATGCGACTGGATGGGGGAGGGACACACAGCTTTTGAGTGTTGTTTGGGTATTTACCCACCCATTGACCATTTATGGACATGCCCGTCCTGGTGGCCATTCCCAACCCATCCTTTCCCAAAACACATCTTCCTAGGACCTCTTTGAGCTAGCGCTGTCACGCAGCAGCAAACTTTGTGCAGTATAGGACTGGTGAGTATTATTTCTAACCAGTCTTCTGATATTTAATGGCTTAATTGCAGCTGCAAAGGAGCTTCTCGTGTAATACAAATGTCTTAACCAAGTTTGCCTTAATCAATTTGATTTATAAGCAATATGTGTATCCTCACATCTGTTTATTGCATGTCTGAGCAAACAGGGGGTGGTGAGATGACTATTGGCAGGTATTTGCTTTTGTTGGTGGTGTGGTGGCAGTGACATGGAACTGTGTAGGCCATGAGGTGGCAGTAACGGGTGCTTCTGGAGCCCCCATGTCTTGCCTGCAATGGAAACTCCAACACCACTAACTGTAGTCCTCCCCGACTGTCAGTTGTTACCTGCCCCATGTTCTGGGTAATTCCTTGTTTCAGTCCAAAAGGTGCAATATGTATACATGTGTAAATGACTGCAAATTAATATGAATAAGCTTAAAGCCATTCACAAATATTTAGTGTGCCTTACGGTTGACCTCAACCACAAAGACACACTTCGGATCCACAGATATGCACCACCGCATGCGTATTGTAAGGGAATAGAAATGAGGAATTTCTCATTGGGTTGTGTGTTAACTATTTGTTTGCTGCAGCCTGGGGTTAGTGCTCAATTCCCACTGCCACTTTAGACAGAAGGCAGAAAGAGTGACCAGGAGGTCAAATAAAATAACGCACAATGCTAAATAAAGAAACAATCTTCCAGCACCTTTTATGCATGGAAGGAAAACATCTGCACACAAACACTGCACATAAATAAACATTTATAATGGCAGCATTATTCTGTTACACCCCAGCCCTTCATTGCCACCACAGGAGTGCCTTGGATGTCACCTGAGTGTTACTGCTCCACCCCCTGTGTGAAGCATACCCAGGAAATGAACGCAATGACATCCATACTCATATAGCTCCCAGAAGACGGTAGCATACCTCATCCCTCCCTATTGAGCACATCCACCTGCTGCTCTTCTGAAGAAAACACATCCCACCGCTCCACCCATCAAAGGTCCTGCGAGGCCCACTGGAGGTTGCATTCGCCTGCACTTTTATCACCTACCTTTGGAAATGGATGAAAGGCTAATTGCCTCATTAGAATAATTTGCATTTGCCTACACTTTTATTACCCATAAGTCAGGAAGTCATCGGAATAAAGTACTCTTTTTAACAGCACATGTACAGTCAAAACTAATTGGATTTTTTTTCCTTATTGTTGGGTTTCCTTTCTCTATGAAAATAACACGTGTGTCCTCGGGACTCCAGCTCATCAGTGGGGAATGCATGTATTATGCCTTCCAATAGTCAGCTCCAGGCACATTACAATTTTCGGCGGTGCAGGAAGAAAGTGGTGGTAATTCCATGACTGCCACTGTTTTGGTGGTAGCGGATTTGACACCATTTTTCCCACACCACTGAATTATAAATGTGGAGTTAAAGTCGAGGATTTCCCTCCAGCAACTTCACTTCCAAAAATCCTTTCATTGACTGTGCGGTAAATCTGCTGGTGGTAAATCCACTAATCATTCCCACTGAGTCCTATAGACTCCCAAAATGGGGAATTACCACTACTTACAATCCAGTGGTAAAGCCACTGGACCAAGTGACGGTAACGGTAAACGATTTTTGTGGGAATTCAGTGAATTTAATGAGGCTTATAGGGACTTCACAGGATTGGACAGCCAACTATCCATTATACAAGCATGATGATATCAGTTGGGGGGTCCCGCCAGTGAGAGATCCTTCACATGGGAACCTTTCCCCCGTAGACAGGCAGATAATAAGTGGGCTGTCCACATTTGCACTGGGACAGATTTCATGCAAATCCAGACTGGCCCTTGGGCTCTGTTTGTCTTTGTAAACCAAATTCGTATTACAGAGTCAGGAGTCCTTAAACAAAACAGGCACTGGCAACGCTAAGTGTGCTGGATTTTGTGCAGGCATGGGATAGGCATTTTCCAGGTACTGCCAGAATGACTCTACTTGTTCATAAAATGGCAACCGCTGGAACATGGTTGGATTACCTAGGTGTATGATAGCATTGACTGGCGCATGCCTATCTAATACCTAGATATGTCAAAACCGTTCACTCTGACAATGCTTGTTTTTAACAGAGCTTCAGTGCAAGGAACAGATAAAGTGGCTGAAGACATTGTTATTGCACCAGTAGCACAGTTAAAGCTGCCGTTAAACCATTAACTCTCAGTAGACTGCTTGGGAGTAACTCTGACAGCCCAAAGTTTGATGTTACTGCTAGAAAAAGCCAGATGAAAGAGCTCCCAGGATAATATGTTTTGGGTGTGGAAAGGCAGGTAGTGGGTGGGAATGGCCATATGTATTAGCCTGGTCGTGGGAAGTCCGTGGGTGTGTAAATAAGCAACAAAAGCGCACAGGCTGTGCGTGCCACCTCACAGGTCACCTGTCCAGAGAATAGCTCAGGGGCAACGTGCTCGCCTTGGAAGCAAGACGCCACAGAGCACCACAGGTTCGATCCCTGGGTCTGTGCTTAGAAACCTCTGGGTGTTAAGCGTGTCATAAATAACCTCTCATATCACATGGCTCTTTTTGGGCCAGCAAAGAAACTGCACCCTGCAGGTACTGTGAACGACCTGGTGGGAATGGATGGACGAGTGGGAAAAGTAGCCACTTGCTCAGGTGACTATGGCTGACTGATTGGGAACTTGAACTACTAGCCTCTATTGCTAGCCCACCGCAATGGAGTGAGACTACTGTTTGTGCCTGAGCTTTTCCGCTCCTCTTGGGAACAATCCCATGCGTCTAGTGGGTGGGAATTGTTCAGCAATAAACAATAGCAGATCATAATCTGCAGGATAAATAAGCAATTCCAGATGAGTCTAGAGTGAAGTATTTTCTGCTTTTTTGGACGCAATACTGGTCCAGCACAAGCATGCATCCAGAGGTGCTGCTTGGGGCTTTGCCCTTCAGTAACTAAAAAGAAAAAAGAAAAAAAAAACACCCCAGCGGACCCAAAGCTCTCAGAAGCGGCACAGCACGTTTGCAAAGGCGCAGAGCCACTTTGACGCTCAATATTACTGCTCATTTGAAGGGGGCTGACTGAGGCTTGAGGTGGGGACAGTCTGTAATCATTGACCTCTGCTAGCGGTGGGGGTGGGGGCTGAAACGGCTCTGGAATGATCATGTCTTACGTGTTGGTCACTCTTGGGCTGTGCTGGGCATTTGCGCCACCTCTGTGTAGGGTGCACAAATGCAAAGTCTGACTGCCCCTAGGTGTGATTTGATAATACAGAGCTTGCAAGATGGCAATCAGAATCCCTCTTTTGATGATGAGGGCACACGCCCTAGTGATTGCCACAAGCTTATTTGGCATCACAGAAGGAGCATCCGGCACCTTCTGTAATACCCAAGTGCACCACCTTCAAGAGGCACTCTTTCCATATTCTGGCTGCTTGTCGCCAGTTCTGGGCAGCAAGAATCTGTGTGTGGTATTGACTCTCGAACCTCTTTAGAAGAAGGTATGGGGGCAGAAGGGCTGACAGCACTGGTTGATTGTTAGAAGACTCTGTCCTTGAACACAGCTGTCTTCGTGGCATATCTGAGGAAGGGGAGGCTGGTCTGGGTCCATAAAAGAGGCCCAAGCAGTGAATCATGCATTCTGTAGGATTGGCCATTGTGCACCTTCCTCATGAATGACTGTTCTAGAGTCTATTCACTGGTGGGTTATGGGAACCCCCCAACAGTGACTTGTAAACTGGCCACGGAGATGGCATTTGCTCCACTGGGAGCCAGTTGGTCTCTTTGAGAGCCACTCAGGTGTGTTCCGATTCCTTTAGAAGAAGGCAAGTACTGCCTGTCTGATCATTGGTCCTTTGTAATCTATGTGGCACTTGTTTTCAGTGCTCTGCCATAGATATGGCTGTGGTAATCTGATCAGATCTGCTAAGCACCACGGTTTGGGTCACCCACAGCAGCATCGCATGTCCCCTTATTATCATGGGTGGGACATTTGTACAGATGGAGGCGGAAGACCTTAGACTCCTACCAAACACAGAAGTTATTCACTTTGCTCTGAGGGTGTGGGCCTAACTATTGAGGCTTGACAAAGGACAAGCTACCCTCTGAACTGTTCTTGGCTTTAGAGGCCTTTAGACACAGCTAGCTGCCCTTCATCCATCTGAAAATGTACCTCGGCTCTCAGAGATTTAGCCAATGGAAGATGGATCTGCATATGACCTAGAGACGTTTGTCGCACCTCATCCTTACAGAGGGTCTAGTGCAGCCCCTACCCAGGGGGTGGAGGGGACGAGTGTTATCCAGGTATGAAACCCCTCTTCATCTTGGAACAACTGGGCAACACAGAAAATAGAAGCAGTATGGAGAGATCTGTTAGTTACCCTAAGGAGTGTGATGACTTCCCTCAGATTTGGCAGTGTAGAAGGAGAAACATCCCTGTGTCCTAAGGCTTTAGGCAGGGGGCCTCGCTTAGCCATCTGCGTTTTCTCATCATTGCTCTTTAAAACCTGATATGTGGACTGTACATCTGTACAGATGTGAAGGCGAATAACTATTCCATTAATAAATATGCTTCTTTGTGCATCATACCATGTGTCAACAAAAAGAAGGAGCTTCATTTAAGGGAGGTGTCAAAGAATATTTAAATGTATCTTTATTACTAGGTTACATTACTAAAAAACAGTACAAATGTTGGGGTGCATGTAACTGTATACCGATATCCGCACATCTGCCGATAGGTTTTGCCCCAGGCATTGTGGACTCCTTCTCTTTACTACATTTCCACCCATAGTTGATGATGCACCAACTCTTATGCACCAGCTCTTTTGCGCCCATTCTCATGTGTGTACTTTTGAGAGCACTGGTGAGAGTGAAGTGTCTCACACGTGATACTGTTAACCGTGCATGAGGTGATGGTGATTATTGTATGTTAGATGTGGTCAATAGGAAATGAAAGCGCTGTGCATGTCCCACTGCACATTGTTGCAGGAGGTTCAAGAACATGTGATGATCCACTACAGAGCCACCAGAGCTGGGGAGATCCAGAAATTAAGTTGGTTTGCATCTAGAGAAGTGAGGAGGACTTCCCCAATATTTGCCAAATCCGGATCGGAACCATCTAAAGGTCTACAACCCAGATGTCCTTTCTTGAGGGTCGATATAGTTTTATGAAGGTATAAAGTTGCCTAATGACCTTTCCTTACATTTTCTTAATGGGACACAGAAGGTTGGTACTATGGTGGCGGTTGGCCACTTCCTTTGGACCCAGGCCGAGTTTCAGTCCAGGTGCTGTTCATTGTGCTAGGTTGGTTCCAGTAGAATCCTGGAGATGCAAAATAGGAAAGGGTTGAGGTTAATCATTCAAAACTACTGCTTTGTACGATAGCTGTAGTTTGTAAAATACGGGGTGGGCCGCCAAATATGTAAGAGAGCTTCCAACACTCCATGGGTGGTGCTCAATCTTCCAGGATTTGGCCCCATATGTCAGAGTGCTGCTCAGAATGTTGAGCTATTATCCACAATTGTGCAAAGTGCCCCACGGCACGACACCAGGGGTCATAGCCAATGTGCCCGTGGGCTCCTAATATGCATAGGATTGAGTTCAATCTTCTTGTACTATGACTAATGAGGCAAAGCGCTGGCCACTGTTCCAGGTATGGTGCTCAATATGTTAGATGGGGCAGAAACTGTGCTCACTAAGCCATGATTATACACAATATGGCAGGAGTTATGCTCAGTATGCCAGGGTGTCGTCTGATCTGGAAAGTATGTTATTCAACAAATTAGAATGATTCGCAGTAGGCTAAAGATGGTGTTCAATATGGCAGGCTAGGCTGCAAGCCAATTGCCAGAACATATGTCTAACATGCCAGAGTGTACTTCAATGAGCCTTGGGTGGTTATCAATATGCCAGTGTGCTACACAGATTGCCATCGATGATGTTCAATATGAAATGGTGCTGGCCTATGTCAATTTAACACGTGTCTATACGAAAGTATTATAATGTATTTCTGCATACTGCTGACTATGCTACTGTGTCAGACAATGTGGGTGGGATGTTTGTCAGTATGCCACAATTCTGTCTTGTATGGCATAGTGTGTTACAATGGGCCAGACGGTGCTTAATATGCCGATGTGCTGCAGAGTTTTCTAGAATGCTGCCCAACATGGCAAGTTGTTAAAGGCTCTTGGGAGCTCTCTATGCTGATCACAATCCACTTCATGAGATAGGCGATCAGTAGCTCTTCCCATTCACTGCTGCCTGCAGGCATGTGAAGGGCTCTGGGGACCGGGAATTTCATCCTGGCTCCTGTTGCGACAGGAGAGAGACCAATTATCATCCTCTTTCTACCACTGTTTCCCTCCTGCCACAGAAGCTTTCCTTTCTGGTTAATTGATGTATTAAAAGGAGACACAGTCCAGCCCTCTATCATCTGCCCCACCATCGTATGCACCTGCTTGTCTTAGTTAGATATTGACAAAGGAATTTCCAGCAATAAGTCCATCACTTCACGAAAGTGGCAGTGTTTCCTTGATGAAGGCCTCTTTCTAGATATCCAGGGGTTTGGCGTCCTTCGTGGAACCGGCTTTGGTGATTAGTTTCACCAATTTGAAACTAATCACCAAAGCCTGTTCCACGAAGGACCCCAGAACCCCCAGAAAACTACAGAAAAGGTAATTGTCAAGGAAACACTGGCACTCTGTTAATTCGAGTTCAGATAGTGTTTTAAATCTGTTCATTGGAGAAGTTATGAGAAGGATGCCTGTACCAGGAATTTGATTCTTGCCTCCATTACTTATGGCTGCATAAATTGCCTGCTGTACCTTTGACACTTTATTTTTGAAGTGGTTGTTGATATCTTTGCACAGTTTTTGGGCATGCGGTCAGTGCTGTGCTGCAAGATGCAGGGATTCTCATCTCCCGGATAATTTGGTAAAGTTCTTCCCCTGAGTGAGCTGCCTTACTGGCATGTTTGGAGGAGTAAAAGTTATTTGCTTTTAGGATTTCTGCTTTGTAGTCTGAGTCTGTGATGCATTTTAGAGAGTATGTAGAGAGCATCAGTTATCCAGTTCTATATTGATGCTAAGTTTTCTTCTAGTGGTAGCAGATATTGTGAAGGAGGGTTAGCTTAATTTCTTCAATTAGGTTTCAGAGTTCTTTGATGTTTAGTATTTTCCTGCTTCTCTTGGTGGTGGTTGTTTGGTCTTTGTGCATTAGGAGTTCATGCATTGGTGCGTTGATAGTAAAAAGTATCATAAGAAAGACTCTCCATAGCGCCTGAAAGGAGGTGGGGAGGAGTTTTCAGGCCTTCTTCAGCAGAAGATTGCATCGAGGAAGCAGCCTTCAGCATACGTCACTTCCTTTGGCATTTGTTTGATTCCATTTGTTCCTGAATCTAATGTCAAGAATTCTGAGGATGATTAGGTGCTTGTGGTCCATGGCAGGATTTGCAATTACGCCTGACAGGTTTTGTGGAAAGGCTGTGCTGTATGAGAGCGGTCTGTAAATAAGTAGAAATGAGGTGGTTTGGTAATTCATCGTTAGATAGATTAGGAGGAACTTTGTGTGGTGGAGTGCCGGGGGGTCGCAGCTTCCAGGTAGTGGCTACCAAACACTGGAATGCCCTATCGCTATCTCTAAGATCAGAAACATCCTTGTGGACTTTCCGCAAATGCCTCAAAACATGGCTCTTTTCACAAGAACTCTAATTCACTGCTAGAACTATGAGTCACAGCACCATGATCTACCATGTATGTAAAGACCTTACGCGCTCATGAACTGTTTAGCAGTTACATTGCCTGTCCCATTTCTATGTCTTCTTACTGTAACTAGCTCCCTGATGCCCTCGGATTTGCTGCGCTCTACAAATGACTAAATAAATAAATACAAACAAATAAATTCACAGTCCAGGGGCTTTGTGAGGTGTGAAGTCAAACTGTTGAGGCATTCCTCGTGTTTCATGGTGATACCTCCTCCTCTTTTACCAGCCCTGTTGACTAGTTTAAAGTTGTTTGGACTTGATGTATGTGTTGTTATAATCATCTGATAACCATGTTTCTATTATGTAAGTATTTTGTGAATCTCTGTTCTGTGTTTATGGATAAAGCGGTCATTGATCAGGCTGCATGCCACCCAATATACATTTGATTGTCTTCTACTTCTAGGTTTCATGAAGGTGTCATTGGCTGCCTTCTTTTGGTCCTGCCCTCGAGGTGTGTTTCAGGGTCTGACTTGTCCAGTGGTTGGTTGGTGGTGGAGGTGGGCAGATGCATTGGGACTATTGCTACCTTAATAAACAGGTCCGGTACGTTGTGAGTTGGATCATTTATATTGGGGTTTCCTGATAGATTGTAGCCACCGAAACGTGAATGGTGTTGAAAGTCATGTTTAGGTCAAGGGCCATGCAATCTCGAACACCTCTGTCATGATAGGTAAACAATGCTCCCGAGATCGGTGAACCAAGGCATTTTTGGTTAGTCAATCGCGTTTCAGTTTGACCACGGCGTGTTTCCTGGGTTATGCTTTTTTCCCCAATATTGTTGCTTTCCTGTCAGGCTTCTCCATAGGATTTGTGAAGGGCACAGTGTTTGTCGGTAGGTGGAGAGGTTACATGGGCAATAAAGTGTAAAGCACTTTTGGTCTAGCTTGTAGACAAGGTGCAGGGTCTTGTGGCGGTGAGCCATTCGGTGGATGGTTGGCAGCAATCTTTAGTATGAACAGTCTGCTGGACAGTTATTTCCCTTCTGATTTAGCTGCCTTTAATTTAGGTGTCCCATTTTGGAGAGTACGATTGCACTGATGTACACGAGTGAGCTAGTGGTATTTTCCATGGGCTTTGGGTGTACATCTCTTTTGCCTTGAATGTGTTAGCGTTTTGCATTTTATTTGTTATTCTGTGAGTGAGCAAGGTGGATCTGTGCCACGAGCTAGACAACAAGGTTGTCTAATTATGTGATAAAGCAGACTGCTTGGATAGAGGGTAGGGGACTTGTGTCCCGGACCCACAACTGCACAGTTCACAATAGGGAACAGTGCTATGTGCTTCTACTCTGGGGCATCTAGTAACAGGCGTAGTACATTTTACCCTGCGATAGCCAAGAAAGGAAATAGCGGGAAATTGTATAGAATGTTTTTTTCTTGAGACCCCTAGGAACGAAGGGCTAGAGTGTAATAGAATATGCTTGACCCAGCTTAGACCATACCAACAGTCTCTATTTGGATCAACCAGGCTAGCTACAGAACAGACTATAAAGAGACAAAACAGGTGCAAGCTTTTCCGGTCATTTCAAAGACACAAAAATATCTCCGGTGCGCTCCGAATACCTGCTACTTATAAAATGGACAATTCATTTGAAAAGCCTATGCATAGCAACCCAGCAAGGGGGGCCTAAAATCCACCAGAAGAACATGAATTTAAAACAAGGCATCAAGAACTATGGGATCCAGCAATGCAACCTTAGAAAAGTTTCACCTGTAAATGCTACACAGGATTCCTCTCAACAAGCCCTGGAATTCTGTGCCCAGACGTCTACGGAAAACCACCCGCCTTCTGAAATTACCTGAATACCTGCATATTTAACTGACAACAGCATGTGACCAGCTCACAAATTCTCAACCAATTAACGTCCAATTTCGGTAACATCAACCAGAAGGAGCCGTCTCTCGGCCTAGTTAAACAACTATGCCAGGTACCTACACTCAAGTCAGTCTCGCAACCTTCAAATGGAATCGGCCAGATATTCTCGCAAACTTGCAACGGACCAATATGCAACATGTCAACCAAAGAGAATGGGAGATTATACTTATTCAAGTCAGTCTCCTTAGGCAAGTTAAACTGAACTAGAACAGCAAGAACCTTCATCAAGGGAGCTGACAACCAAATACTCCAACAACACAGGCCAACAATCTTGAAGCCAATGGTTCCCTCTTGTATAACCATTCACCCGGCCCATCTAAGTAACACCTTTTTCTCCCTCCACTTTACACTACTTACACAGCCAACCCACACACACACAGCAGCAAGCTGGCTGCCAGCATACTACATTCATGCAGCAACACCACTACCCGCCTCTATACCCTAGCATCCCACTCTCTCATACCAGTGGCTCAATAGGTCCTTGCACCACTGACTTCATCTAACCAACCCTGGATGATACACACACCACAGTACCTCAACAAATACCCACCTAGAATCACGGTCACACTCAGGACTCAGGTACTTCTGGCGGGCAAGCACCAACACCACAGAATTCATTTTTGTCTTTGCCTCTCTCCCAATAATAACTCCCCTTAGATTACAATGCTTAACATGACCAGTCTCTCCTTGTTAAAAAATAAAGTCCACTTAGCATATTTCTTTGACAACATTTCTGGAGGATATCCCCCGAAATTGCACGCCAATGTTCAGATATTTGCTCTCAAAACTTTCAATTTAGTCTGCTGGACTTAGATAAAGAAAGTAAACATCAATACTTAACATTGTATTTCACCAGCCGCTCTTGGAATATTTCCTAACAAGACCTACTACAAATATTTTTTTCTCAATGTTCTACTTTTCATATATTACATATATTTATCCTGGGGGAAAAGCACCAAAGAGAATATTTATTTGTAACCATTTCTTGGAAGGCATCCACGTAAGTGAGCCTACACGGTTTTAGACATGTGGCAGTGGTTGATTGTGCAAATTATTACTCTGTTCATCGTGGGAGAATCTTAACTCTTATGCCACTTGGCGGGCCAGAGAGGTTAGTCAACCAATGGGTTTTTCTATAGGGTCATGGAAAATTTGCTCAAGACGTTTGAAACTGACAAAGCTAGACAGTGAGCTATCGGTAGACTGGGAAGATGGCCTCAGTGACAGACTGGAGTCTTTAAACTGGAGACAGAGTAAGATGCACACTAGGTGTGGTAGGGACAGAGTGACCAGAAAAGCCAGAATGAAGGCGGCCATGGACCGGAAAAGAGGCCTCATACACAGTGAAAAAGAGAACAGTGAACAAAGCACCGTGTACACCAGCAAGCTGTGAAGCAGAAGGTTTGCACGCACTGTTTAATCTGCTCCCACAGTAGTTCAATACACATCTCAGAGATCCTGAAATTCCTCAGACCAAAGCAATCAAAACTTGCACATGAGAACTCAGGTCACTACACCATTTCTACATCTAGCAAGCAATTGCTAAATACCAAGAATTTCAGGACAGGCACACTGTATAAACAGCATATTTCTACTCTTGAATATGTTGAACTGGCCCTGAGTTTAGTCTAATTCTTTAGCACGCCGGTGCTTACATTGTTTGCTCTTGCAATGTGTTTGTGACCTGGCCAGTAAAGTTAGTTTAAATCTCCATAGGATTCATTCCACACTTCTCTGTAGTAGTTCATTGAGTGGCTTGTAGTCATCCTTCTATGGGAAATATCCCATTAGTGCATGATCCATTGCAATTCTCGTCATTGTTATAGCAAAACATGACATGTAATGACGAATGTCATCGAATTAAAGTCTGTGCTTTGCACCGTAATACATTTTTTACCACATGACATAAATATACCCATGCCTTTCAAATCTCTGATTGCCATCTTTCTGGACCCATGACTAGCATTGTATTAGATGGCAAAACTATGTTGACCTCTTGGTTAAAAGGCTCAGCCTGCATATTCTACTAGTAAAGAGTGAGTAGACATTCCTGGAATGACAAGATGGGATTCGTGCATGCATTTTAAGCACTACCTTATTTAAGTTCATATCGTACTTATGGATAATTATTGAATTGTGATATGCTGCTTAAAGTGCCTGGGAAGAGTTTAACGTGAAATGTAATCAGATGTTTGGTTCCTTGAGAGCACTTATAGACAGATGGATTGAACCCCAGGCCACATCACACACTGCTTAATCTCAGTCTGTTTAGAACCACTGAATTTAAACAGAATCGGCAAGTACCCCGCATGCTAAATGTGGATTCTTTTTTTCATGGATAAGCCTGCATAAGTAGAGCAAACGCTAATTGAAGCATCCCTGTGCAACAGACGCAAAACAAGTAGGGCCAGTTCAGATAAACAATATTTTGGCTGAGTAGGGTCTTCTTGGTCAAGCAAGATTGTGTCACTTGCAAACCTGCTAGGATAAGCGGTCACCTCCTAACCAAAACTAGATTCTACTGGAGCAGATTATGCTCTAGCTCTGCTGGTGAGCAGTACCATATCTTGAGTGCAGTCTGCTCACCAACAGCCAATTATGGCAGGGAATACGCTCAACACCAAAGTCAGAGATTACAAGCACTTAGGTTGCTTATCCCAAAACACAGTTTTTTTCCCCATAGTTCAGCTTGTTCACCAAGATCGGTTCCCAAGAGAGTTCTGATCACAATGAAACCAGATTCTGCCAGAGACCAGTCTGCTCACATAGACCAGATAACAGGCCTCATTACGAGTAAGCTGGTATCCTGGCGGTAGAGCTGCCAGGCTATCGGCATCTGGTACTTACCTTTATCGGCACCCGGTCCGGCGGCATTGGCGCCGGGTTACGAGTGCTGGTGGTACGATGTAAATCCCCATTCATTGAGTCCCATAGGACTCCATGAGGGGATTCTCTGTCGTTAACGGCACAGGCAATGCCAGTGGCGGTAACAAGGACTTTCTTCGCCATTAGGACACCCATCTTACCTCCAGCATTTCGCTGGAGGTAACCCAGGTGCCCCACCGGCAAATCCTGTAGTTGGGCGGTCTGGTAAAGTGCTGGTATCAACTGATACCAGCACCTTTTTACTGGACCGCCCGACTCAAAATGAGGCCCACGGTTAGTGTGCAATTTGCTGACTTGACCTGTATTCTGTTACAATGTCACCCACTCACATCCCTCCTGCGTCTATCAATAAATGTCCCCTATTTAAACACACTTTTGGTGTGGGGGCTAAAATGGAAAACATTTTTCAAAGCAGGTGCAAGTCAACCAGGCAAAGCTTCACGTAGCATAGCAAAATTCCTTGGTCTCAAACTGAGCACTGGGCGGGGAGCGCGTAACCTTCACTAATGGATTTGCAAATTTATTTGGGTTAGCAGATTTTCTTGGGAGATCCTCATTCTGGATGAATACCTTCTCCAACTGGCCCCTGTCAAAAGGAGCACCCTTATCTAATTCTGGCTTTTAGCCAGCAGCATGTGACATGTAGGTTTCAATTTTCCTGGAGTAGTAGAAGTGTACCGAACTTTGGAATCGAGTGGGTATTTAAATTAATTCTGGCAAAAATAAAGCTATTTGACTCTTGCTGCAACTTTGTATTCTCAGTTGAATTCAATGCAACATCTCAGATTGCCAAATATAGAATAAGGTTTCAAAAGTGAAGGGAATTAATCATTGGGCCTCATTGTGAGACCGGCAGTAGCAATGCTGGTAAAACCAGTACGGCTGCCGCCGGTATCATTTTTTTTCCAGCACCCACGATTGGGCAATTACTGGGTCATTATGGCCCCGCTGGACCCGGTAATTGCCTATTCGCGGGCGCCAGAATAAAATGCTCCCCATACCCATTGGTCGGATGCACCGGCACCATTCATGAATGGTGCCGGTGAGTCCGACATGCTCTGCTCGCGGGTGCCGGTACTTCAGTCAGGTCAGACCTGGCGAGCGGGAAGGCACCCACGAGCTGAACGCGTAGTTTGCCGGTCCGGTAAGAGCAGTACCGGCAAGCTTACCGGTACCGTTGTTACCAGACCAGCAAACTTATAATGAGTCCCATTGTATAAAAACATCCTTGAACTCAATGCAATACCCCAGATTGGTAAAGATAGAGTCAGATTGATAAAGTGAAGGAATTACAAATTGTGGAAAATAATTCTTGAATATATTTGTGACTAAAGTGTTTGTGTTTTTTTGAGAAGGTGTTGTGAACATAAGTGAGAGGTGAACAGGGTGTGTTCCTACAAGGAAACTTAAAGAAGTCACAACAGGTATTTAAGACCAATCAGGATGTGGAACAAGTTAGCTATATGTCAGGCAAACCATGGCCTCTTTTAAGAGACCTTTCTACGGAGACTTGTTCGGAAATCCCTCCATGTATTTATTCTGTGGGTCAGTTTGTCTGGGGGAGTATGGGGTGATAGATATAAGGACTCTGATTCTATGTGATATAGTGGCAGAGCCCTGCTTTGCAGTGCAATTGGTGAATGGAGAGGTGAGCAGAGTGCCCCACATCTGGGACCAGATGTACAGACTGACCTGATGACAGCCACCACAATCTTTGCCCTTTCAAGAGGAGTTGTTATTGGGCATCGTGAAGTGGAAATGAGCAATGAGGAGTGCCACAAAAATAATGTGGCAGCGTTTGTTTGTGTAAAAACAAGGAATTGGTACACTAAATATATTCCAGTAAGTAATACCACACACAAACAAAGGAAGAATCCAAAAAAGTTCATAATACAAAGTGGTTCACACATAGAAAGGTTTAATTGGAAAGTTAGATAGAATGATCAAATTATCCCAGAAATGTGGTATTACGTAATCACTTGATATTAATCTTATAAGTGGTCAAGAAACCAGCAAGAGGAGGAAACCGGAGTGATCTTCTAATGAGGAGGGAAATGTTCTGGATTCACACACTGGACTCCCTGGAACCCACTGGTATGAACGAAAAATTTTCAGTAGCAGCCTTTAAGATGTTGGCACACTGAGAAGTGATTTGCATATGCTGTCATTTAATAATCACAAGACAGAGCTTTTAAGACTCTGACTCTTTTAGCCTTTGTCTATCGTAGGACATAACTGTGGCTTCATATGTAATTATATCTTAACATTGTGAGCTAACTAATATATCAGTTGCTTATTCTGCACTGCTGAAGGTTATATTGCTGTCAAAGCTTTGAGTCATGTAGAAGTTGATCTAACAATGTCAACTTGTCCTGATGTTTGTGAAATATAAATTTTCACTGTTTGAGAGATATTGTCAGAAATGTACATTTTAAATCTAAATGCTGAACGATGAAGTGTATCACTAACTAATTCACTAAGTAGATCAATATTATAACGACGTGAGACACTGTCAGAAATATACTATATGCGGACCCATGAAGTGGATTGCCTACTCAGTCACCAAGGAGATCAATACAAAACAGCTACAAGGAGACACCTAGAATTAATGTTGTGATTCACATCAAAGTTCTAGATCGACCTACTTGGAACTGTGTCAGACATTTGTATCTTTTACATGTATTTTTTTGAATCGCTGTACAATTTGTAGAAATCTGAGATCAGATGTCCAATTATGACTTATGTAAATACACTGTTGAAAACGACATGTAGTTGTGGGAGCCATGGCTCCAACATGCATTATGATATAGTAAAAATAGATTTGTAAATGTGACATTGTAGAGTATTCCATCCACCTATGGATGAATGGAATTGTGAGGATGCTCTAATTGAACTCATGACTGTACGGTATGAACAAGAGATAGCCTGATCCACTTTGAACACCCCCTTTATATCAGGCCTATATACAATGTTATACAATGTAGCATCACTCTGTTACATTTACTGAGTAGTTTCCGTGAGTTTGGCACTTTAACAGCATCCGCCCGAAAAATATATTCATTACATGTGTCTTCCTATATTACAGGCACCCACACAGGTTGCCCTGATACTTATAATAGACGTCATGCCGATGATATCATCACGCCTATGTTTATATTTTGTAGGCTACTCTTGAAGAGGCCATCTTAGATCCAGAGCGTCTTTGCTCCATGATGTGAGATGCCTGGGAACGCTAGGTAGGTGAATCTATACGTTCGCTTTGAAACCGAATTCCATTAATGCCCACCATTGGGGGTCACAAATAAGGATAAGGTACTTCACTTTCACAGCTAAATTTGGATATCGTTTTCTCAGATACAGCTTTTGGCGAATAGAACTGAAATAGATTTGAAGTCACACGTATGCTGACATCCTCAACCAGCCGAAACGCTGAATAATCACCACATGAAGAACTCTTTTACACCTGGACTAGGACTGGACTAGGTGAATATTTCTCACGCTCACAGTCCGGTGGACTTTATGCATGATTGACCTTCCATAAAACGATTTGAAGTGAAGTAAGAATTCACATATTTCATTACAGGTTCAGGATTGTGAACATCTGTGCACAGCACGGACCACCCTGCCCTGTCTAAGGATCCTGAAACTCATCCGCTTTTAATTCCCACTATAAGGTAGGCCATTTGTTATACTTTTGACCATAGATCCGATGACATCAAACGTTCATATTATGTACTAGAAAGATGACAACACATGTCAATTATCACACTAGGGGGAGTGACCCTCTATCTCCAATTAAAATGTCTTGGGATAGCACACTAAGAATACTTCCTCAGTCCTACTGTGCCTGTGCAGTCATTGAGGTGAATTGTAGCATGAAACTTAAAAGTCACATTCATACAACATTACCTAAACAGTTCTATTGTGACCGTTTGGCCATTACTTACTTATTGACGTTTTCCCATACTTTGTAGACGGTTTACGACTCATGAAGTATGAAGAAATACATACACAGACTGTGTTAAAGATGTGCTGCTCCTGAAGAAGGGCTATAACTCCCGAAATGCATAGAGCTCGTTATTTTGTTTGAAAATATTTTTTTGATAGTCAAGAAATATATACTCATGCAACCATCTATGAATATTCAAAATTGTTGACTGACTTGTTTCCGTTTATATGGTGTGCAGGGGACGGGAGTGTCACTTAAACACACTACTCTTTTCTTGATCTGGGGTGACCAATCAGATTCCAGGGATGCATTTGCCACCCCAGGCCACTCCCTGAACACGCCACTGGAAGCAGTGCTGGCCAGCTTTCACTTTGTGGTTGGTTACCTCTTGCCCTGGACAGACAGTTACATGCTTAGAGACCATGTCAGCAGTCAAAAACTATTGGTACATGTCCATGTGAGCTGCAATGTAGAAGGGTAACTCACTTTTCACCTGTTCTACCTTGCAAGAGGTTGCCATATGTGTGATAATCAATGGCAATTGTAAAACACCATGCCCATGTTATTCATTGCAACCCAGCATTTGTTTAGCATATCGCTTTGTGTAGTACTGGCGTTGCACAGCTAAAATCCTTTTGTAACTCGGGTCCCTGTTTTTTCTTCATCTATTCTTTTCTGGTTTGAAAAGTGTGCAGTACATATATTAGGCAAATAATAATGCTAAAATGGTTCAAATTGGCAGAAATATTAAGTGACTTGTGGGCTGCAATTCCACGGCACATCTTTTAAACATTGCAGTTTTCCTGCACCTTTCCTGCTTGTAAGCTTTAAATATGGATGGTGTGTTGATGAAAATGTCGAGAAATAAAAATTATGGAAACACATATTTAAAATAGTGCTTAAATTATATTTGAACATGACCTATTAAACATAAAACAACTATTCAGCTTCAATGACTGGAATAGTATTTACTACACTCCTGATTAGAAATGGTGGTGTACAAGTCCTTGGAGACATGTTCTGTTGCCCTTAAACGCATTGTCAAAAAGTTGAACTGTTGGTAGGTAGTCAGGCTTGAATTAAGGTAAGCCCTTTTAGCAGAATGCCAAAGTGGCATTATGGGGTGCAATAATGGACCACATCCGTATGCCTCTGATAGTTTTTCACCCTTTGTGTAAGAAGTCATAGTTGTCCTTTGTGGTAGCAGGATACGGTTCCATCTGTGCACAGGTACATTTGCAAGGCTCAAGGATATGTTGGCAATTCAAGCAAAGTGCAATTTGTTAGAGGAGAATCTGGTGTGATTCTTATTGTATTGTACATTTCATGGTCGCTTCAGTTTCTGCTGCCATAAATGTAAGTGTATTCAGATGTCTCCAGTCTATCTGACCCTTTTACAAGCTTGACATTTCAGTGCATCGAATAGCTTCCCAGTCTGCGGGATCGGCATCCATTTCAGCATCAGCGCCTGGAGGCTTTGTTGTAAAACTATGAAAGGCATTATTATTCATCGAATGGCATCAGCAAACTGGAAGTCAGACTAGAAAGCCAAACGGCGGACTCCCTGCCCAGAAAACAACACACAGTGGTATTGTATTCACACATGTAGCTAGCTGGTGCAATAGGAGCAAGGGGTGATAGGTCGCCTTCCCCTACCTAAAGACCCTAAGTCACACCAGGTTAAATCCAAGGTAATCTCATGTAATTTTAAGATTACACATACCACACCTAATTAACCACATCTAATTAACACGGGTATTTACTTTTTATTTTCCAATTTGTTTTTCAAACGACAAATGTATAAAAACAAAAACACCTAAATCTATAAAAACAAACTGTGCTAATCACTTACAATCTAACTGGTGAAGATCCACCAGGCCTATCAAGATGTCAAATTCCATACAGATAGGTAACGGGAAAAAAAGCAGTATGTATTACTGCAGGTATGAACACAGATAATTTCAAGGAAGAGTCAAAGATATTGGAGTCTCCCAACTAATAATGTATGCCTCAAAGGTTTTTTGACCAGAGCACGTGATCTAGTGCTGAATTAGGTTTATTAACCACTCTGTTTAAATTAACTTGCGTTGGTGTAGGGTAGCTGCGGGATGCTTCATACACGCCAACTGCCCTATTCCAATTTATTAAATATGAGAGATAGGAATCAAAAAATAAAACAGTTCCTATTAGCAAGTCGACATTAGTTTCGGCCTTTCTGACTCATACGGAACTTTCTCTGGTGCCGCTGGTCTTGATGTTGATAATGGCCGTCTTCAGGACAGAGACAATTTTGTTGTTTTCAGTAATAGATACTTTTCCCATTCATAAAACATCTAAAATGGAATATATAAAAAAGTTGTTTCACTAGGAACATTTTGTTCACCAATACTAAAAAACGGTGTGGACTGACAGTATTGAAACCGCAGTTTCTTGGACTGACCTGAGTGTTTCTCTATTTCTTTAGGTCGTGTATGGTAACTTCAATCAGCAATTTCATCAGGCTCCTAAAGAGATTGCATGTATTCAATTTCGTTTCGTGCATTGTGTCTGTAAAAATACATACAGTCATCAATAAGGCGCCTATATTGGCTATGCATTATTTAATCAATTAGATGTTTATCGGTTAGTAACAATAACTAGTTAAAAGTACCTTTCGTGCTTAGACTTGGCGAACTGGTGATATATACAAGCTCCACTCAGCTCGGTTCGCAGTGGTGCTGTATTCAAACTATGGGCACTTTCATTTGTTGATGTGGATGCGAAATGGCTGTAAAAAGTGACAAAGTAAATAAGGGCTTGTAACAATGCGTGAGTTGCAATTATTAATTTTTACTTGTTTCATTAGTAAATTTCCATCTATTTAAAGTGCCATAACCTCACATCATTGTGCCTACGTTTTACTCAATATTACAATAATCTTGTTGGGCCATGCAGCATATACAGATTGGCATTAGCAGTTCCACACAGAAACATGGGTGAAACCCCGAAATGTGTTCTAACTCATGTTTTAAAAAAGTAAGTGATGGGTAACCGCTAGTAAACTGATGCGTGTTACACAAATACACACAGATCTACTGGCCCGGTGGCTAATAGGCTCTGAGGACAGTGCGGGACAAATTGTTTAAATAACTAGTGTCTAAGACACCGCTGGATAATATCTCATCTTCAGTAAGAGTCGTAGTCCCTGTGCTCGAGTCAATCCGAAGTCTGCTGGTACACTGAGAAGCATTGCTTGTCGGCTAAGTTTGTTATTTAAAGGGACGTCATAGGCACGTGGTATAGATCACGTGCACGTTCTTAGAAAAGCTTAATGCATACGAATTTTGTACGCCGCTTTTCAAATCTCGTGCTGATTAATTGAAAAATGAACTTTGTGCTGTGTACTTAAAAGTAAACAGCAACAAGAACCAAGATCTCAATCTAGCGCTCATGATTGCAAAAAACCTTTGGGCTAAGTGTTCTGCATGTAGGGCACTAGAGACTACTCCAGTGCTTCTGGGAAGTGTAGTTGATAACACATAGTACGCTCTATATATTGATATCAACAGAACGAAAGGTACACTCCAGCAGAGTCAAACACAGTTACATTATGCACAGCTGGGGAGTGGATATTATTTAAAAATCGATTTCCCTGTTGATATTTAACCGGTACATGAAATATTGCAATAAAGACCTTCAACATAGCATTTATACCAAACTGTACATTGTATGTTATCACATAACATTGACATGCTAATGCTTAATCTGAGTCTGATGTCGGTATGCTTTGGGCTGAGTGTTCTGTTTCTGCGACACTCAAGGCCGCTGCAGTGCTGCTGGAAAATGTAGTTGGAAAACATAGTCCGCTCTATATATAGATGTCAGAGTCAAACATAGTTGCATAACGTGCAGCAGGGGAATGGGTATTATTAAAAAATCACTTTCCCTGTCGGTTTTAGCCGGTGCATGGAATATTGCTTAGAAGACCTTCTACATAACATTTACACGAGATCGTACATTATATGTTGTCACATGACAGTTGACATGCTAATACTTTATCTGAGTCTGATTTCGGTGTGAAGACACGGGGAAGAGAACATTTTACAGCAGAGTAATATATTCAGAGTTCTTAACCTGTGCATAAAGCTTAGATGATATATAATTCATTCATATTGACATAATTATGCACAAGCAAATGTAAAAACAGTTCTCCCTAAGAACTCCCAGGAATGTTACTGTGTCAATTTCTATACCATGGGGTGGAAACAGCTTGTATTAGTTAGACATGGGAAGGAAACGGATCATATGGTACCATATATAAAACATTCGTTCCTTCATTCACAAGAATTTGTTCCATTCAACAGCTACATTTAGACCTCCTTTTACAGAATTGGTTTGATAAGTCCAGCGTTGTTCACACCTAGTGAGAGTCAGATTCCGGTCACCACCTCTTATAGCTTGTTTCACCACTTGTAGGACACACCAAAGCATCTCTGTCGGTTTATGCTGTTTTTGCACATAGTGTGCCACCAAAGGTTTGTTCTCTATTTGGTTTTTTATACATGACTTATGCTCGCAAATGCGTTGTCTAACTTGCCTTTTTGTTTTGCCAATATATGCTAAGTTACAAGGGCAGAGAATGACATACACCGCCCATGTAGTGGCACAGTAAGTAAACTCTCGCAGAGGGATAACTCGGGTACCTCAGGTGATGTTCTTCATATTTTTCGTTTGTGGGCAAACTGAACATTTGCCACATTTGTGATGTCCTATCACTGGGGGGAGCCCCCATAGTGTATTCTAAGTGGTTTGTGGAATTACTGGAGATGGATAAGTATGTACCAGATTGTCTCTCAGATTTTTTTGCCTTTTAAATGAAAAACGAGGTTTTGCTGGGTTGAAGTCTTCTGTTTTTAGCATATCCCAGTGTTTCAAAATAGTTTTCCGCAGACGAGCGCTTATAGGGCTGTAAGTACTCACACAGGTGATCTTATTCAAAGTGGTTTTCTGTGTGGGATTTAGGCAATTTTCCCTGTTCATATATTGTGCTCTCTTATGGGCTCTTTGGATGGTTTGTTTTGGATAACTTCGATCTCTTAATCTGGTCTTGAGAGCTTGGCCATGTGTTTTATAATATGATATCTGGGAACAATTTCTGCGGATACGCAGGAATTGTCCAAAAGGGAGGCCCTCATTCAGACTTTTTGGATGGAAACTTGAATATTTAAGTAGTGTATTTCTGTCTGTCGGTTTTTTATAGAGAACTGTTTCCAATTTACCCTTGTTCGTCTTCACAATCTCTAAGTCTAAAAAGGAAACTTTGATGTTATTGGGTTCAATAGTAAATTGGATACACAGATTTTGAAGGTTTAGCCAGGAGTAAAAATCTGTCAGAGATGATAGAGAGCCACGTCCTAGTGAAACAACTTTTTTCTATATTCCTTTTTAGATGTTTTATGAATGGGAAAATTATCTATTACTGAAAACAACAAAATTGTCTCTGTCCTGAAGACGGCCATTATCAACATCAAGACCAGCGGCACCAGAGAGAGTTCCGTATGAGTCAGAAAGGCCGAAACATATGTCGACTTGCTAATAGGAACTGTTTTATTTTTTGATTCCTATCTCTCATATTTAATAAATTGTAATAGGGCAGTTGGCGTGTATGAAGCATACCGCAGCTACCCTACACCAACGCAAGTTAATTTAAACAGACTGGTTAATAAACCAAATTCAGCACTAGATCACCCGCTCTGGTCAAAAAACCTTTGAGGCATACATTATTAGTTGGGAGACTCCAATATCTTTGACTCTTCCTTGAAATTATCTGTGTTCATACCTGCAGTAATACATACTGCTTTTTTTCCCGTTACCTATCTGTATGGAATTTGACATCTTGATAGGCCTGGTGGATCTTCACCAGTTAGATTGTAAGTGATTAGCACAGTTTGTTTTTATAGATTTAGGTGTTTTTGTTTTTATACATTTGTCGTTTGAAAAACAAATTGGAAAATAAAAAGTAAATACCCGTGTTAATTAGATGTGGTTAATTAGGTGTGGTATGTGTAATCTTAAAATTACATGAGATTACCTTGGATTTAACCTGGTGTGACTTAGGGTCTTTAGGTAGGGGAAGGCGACCTATCACCCCTTGCTCCTATTGCACCAGCTAGCTACATGTGTGAATACAATACCACTGTGTGTTGTTTTCTGGGCAGGGAGTCCGCCGTTTGGCTTTCTAGTCTGACTTCCAGTTTAGGTAGGGGAAGGCGACCTATCACCCCTTGCTCCTAACGCATCAGTCTCCCACTGATAGTGCCGCCCCCCCCCGATAACAAAAAATTGGGAGTACCCAATTTTGCAATACTGCTAGTTGGTGCAATGCCAGGCATGGACATAGAAAAAAGACTATGTTATAAAGTCACACGGGGTGATGACTGTGTCATTGTGATTTCAGATGCAAGTTATCATAAGTAAGTTTAAGGGTAACAGTTACACATGGCTACAATTCCCATCATACACAACAAAGCTATTTTCATTCAGTTTTCACGTATGTATTTGCACACATAATTCAAGTCTCCGCTTGACTACATTCACCCAAGAGCAGCAGTCATTCCAAAACAGCTCAGTTCACTTGGTCATCACTATGTTGAATTTCAAAAATAATCTTTTTACAAAAACATTCAGGAAGGAATAGAGTTTACTGTGATAGAATAAAATATGGAAAATGTAGGAATTTCGCTATATGTTCCAAAAATAAATATGCATAGAACAAATGGATGCATCCGTGATATCATGATAAACAACTTAAATAGATCAAAAGGCATGTTAAACCTTTGCATGCTGCTTTAAGCTATCCTTCACAAGGGAATCACTCGACTGTAGGTATGGATAGTAAAAATAACCCATATTTGGCTGCTTCTAGGACAAACAGAGGACTCAGTCAACGGCAAGTCCAAATTGCGGTTTATTAGAATAAAAACCAACAGGGATCAGCACAAGGTCAGAACTTCTCCTGGCTCGCATGCCAGTTTTGACCTAGAATTACATCAGAGTGATGTCACAACCTGGGCCCTTCTCCAGAAAACCTATCAACATCTGAGATTGGCCTTCAGGAGCCTAATAACCTATATGGTCGCCTATATGTGTTATTCTACTGGCTGTCCCATGTCAGGTTGTTGGCCTGGTCCATCCCCAAGTCACTATGTATAACAATGTTGCAGTCTGAGGGTCTTGCTATTGGTTCTTGCCGTTTGCTACCCACCCCCAGTATACTAAACTGTGATTAGCTAGAGCCGTTGTCCCCAGGTGTGGAATCTGCAAAGGTTCTCAGCTCTTGGTGTACCTTTTCAAGATAACATGAATAACCATGGGGGTCATTCCGAGCTATTAGCACCATGGCTGCCTCTAAACTCGTGTCCGGGTCCAGGTAGGCGGAATGGGGACTTACCAGGACATTCCGACCTATGCGGACCCGGTAAGTCCCCATGCCAAATACCATTCCCCATTCCCGTTCGAGCCCCCATAGGGCTCAATAGGAATGGGGAAGGCGCTAATAACGGGCCTGCAAATTGCGGGCCCGTTATTAGCTCCAAGGTCCCTTAACGGGTCCCGCTAAGAACGGCTGGTCAGACCAGCCGTTCCTGGTTGGACCCGCTAAGGGACCTCGGAATAAGGCGGTAGGGGGTTACCGGTACCGGCATCCTTACCGGTGTCGGTAACCCCTTACCGCCCAACTCGGAATGACCCCCTATGTGTTTGCATTGTAACTCGTGTGTACCACCTTAGTCTATGAGAGTGCTCTTTTGCTCAGTGCAACACTTATCTCACATTGTAGCATCTTTGTTGTGAGCTTCTGTCTGGTAGCATGAGATCGGCTCCCTTCCTCAGTGCTGGTTCCTCTCCATTGTCTGCTTCGGCCTGGTCACGTGTTCCGAGACCATGATTTGGAGTTGCACAGCTCTGAATTATGAGGAATTATTAACATTTAATGCAGCTGCGGCTACTGTTGTTCAAGGAATGGAATGCCATCCGTATCTGGTAGCCTTGGCAGCGGGTCCTGTCTCACGCTTTCGCTCTTGTACAGCCGGAATTCAGTTCAGTTTGATCCTTGCTGAGAGGCCTGTGCCTCCTGTAATTTGCATAGACCATAATGCGGCTTCTACAATGTTTGTGCTATCCTATATTCTCCATAGGTTAGTCACACTTAGTTCTGTCAGGCCCCATAGGTGCTCCTGCATTCCATAAGGTTATTTGAATGTAAGCATCTGAAAGCTCTGTTCTGGATCTCTTGCTCTTGCGGTTTCTGCATTGCTGCCTTTAGCTAATGGAAAATTAATAAATGCAATGACGGTATGTATATGTATCTGTCCTCCAACTATAGAACTTTACGCTTGTGTTCTTCATGTATTTGAGTGCGTGTTTGTGTCCCGAAGTGTAGTTCGCATGTGTACTACATGTCTAACGCTGCTGCGTCGTGGTGTCTCTATCGACATCAGCAACATGGCTTCTTGTAACTTTTAATCAATACTGTCAATTTAGGTGTCTTTAGTTGCAGCCTGGGGGTCCTTATCCACTCTGGGGTAGATTTGTACCACACTTGGCCTGTAGGGGGGTACCTCTCGACATACTTGTCAATCATTGGAGCACTCGGAATTGGTCTGAAAAAGTATGGACGGTAGCACTTTCTACTGCCCTTTTTCTGTGTCATGTATTTGATAGGATGGAGAAGAGAGGGTAAACTTCCCCATCCCTCTTCACAGCATTGAGGCCATATTACTCTGGGGCCAACCCAGTAAATTGTTAGGGATAGAGCAGCTTACGCAGAGACTGGTTGTAATTTGCTGCAGACCCTAGCTGCTTGCTCACGGCATAGAGACACATTCCATTCTTCATCCTATTACATTTCAACCTTTGATATGACCCATACTATCTTTGATCTGAGCTGTATATTTCAGTGAAATTACCTGAGTTTCCATCAATTTGCAAGGTTAGGCATGTGATCAGTCATCCCAGCAGAGGACAGACCCAGCAAACCCTTGTTTATGGCCCCACAATGGTTGCTGTGATCTGTAAATATTCAAGGAACCTCCCATCGGCCATCTTAAATTCTGCATTTAAGTCACGAGCGGGATTAACCAGATATTGACAGACATAATGCATCCATCCCCTCAAAGTGGCTACATAGTTTCTGCAAGACTTTTAAAGTGAGGTGTAACACAGGATTAGTAAAATATTTCTGTGTGGGATGGGCATATAAGAGGGCTGGGAGCGGCAAAGGATCTGCCCACACCCTCCCTTGATTAAGCCAAGTGGTGTTCAAGCCTTTATGTCCCCTGTGTAAAACAAAGCAGCCTAGTGGATAGCAAAGGCATATTGATAACCTTGAAAAACAGGAACTCTTAACCCTCTTTCTTAAGGGTATCCCTTTTGATACAAGGTATATGTCTCTGCCAGATGAATTGCTATAATATTTTGTATGGTGTGGAGAAATATGTTTGAGGGAGTGGTATCAGAACCATAGACAGGAGGTGGAGGATTTTTGCGTGGAGGCTCGCAAAATCTATGATTGATTATATCCTTCCCCACCACGATAGGCACGGGTGTCACCAATGCCAAATTATATTAGGCATTGTCTGTAAGACCTCTTTAGTGTTTATGGAGGCTCACTCCTTAACAATGAGAGCAAAAAAGGTGCCCTGATTAAAACCTCTAATCTTCCAGGCTATCGAATAATTGTGGACATTTAATGAAGGACATAGCTTATTTGATCAGAGAACTTCTGTCATTTCCGAGGTACGTTCTAGCTTGTAATCAAAGAATATTCCAATGTTTGGGAAAATAACGCACCCAGTGAGTGCACAAGATCGTATAGATGCACTAAATGTCAGTTTAAAGGGCTGGTATTGGATTTTCACGGCTTCCACTTTTGTGGCTTGCCTGATCTGCATGCAGGAGGTCCACAATGCCAAGATAAAGAGGACGTGGGGTTGAGGGCATCCCTACAGTGTTCCATGTGCAAGGCTCTATAGTTGAGAATTAGAGCCATTGATTGATATTAATGATTTAGGGCTGGACTCCAAGAGCAACCAGGGAAACTGATGTAGGGCTAAATCAGATCCATTGCGGCACCTGCATCAGGTATATATATATATAGCTGAGGTGGGCCATTACAATTTATTAGTCCCTTGGAAATTGTCACTGAAATGCAACTGTTACCAGAAGCCAAATGTCGACCTATAAAGCCCATAGGCATCCGTTAAACCAAGGCCAGTAGAAAGTTATTGATTCTATTTGCCAGAATCTTTGCATTTAGATGCTTTGCATTCATAATTGATGAGAAAACTAGTTTGAAAATGTTCAACCAACGAGGGCACTCTCTTAAGTTTGGGAAATGCGTCCATTAATGCTTAAATGGAAGAACTCACTCTATCTGACCCATCCATTAATTAAATAAAAAGTAATAAAGGTAGTAAAGCTTTAGCATGTGGGAGAAGCTTTGCCCTAAGCTAGGGGTTTTATTGCTAATAGAACCCCCTCCAGAGAAAGCATGGCTTCTAATGTCAGGAATTCCTCTTTTGGGATCACTAGAGTCTGGAGTTTGCCCAGGAAATGTGCAATTGGGGATTCAATTAGAGTGGCTTTTGACATGTACACTATTTGATAGAAGTCTGAAAAAACATTACCAATTTGTTGATCATCTGTGTATTGATTACCTATATCATAGTGACATTTTAGACTGGTTCTTTTTGGCCTTCCGATATCTGGTAAGTGGCCAGACCCTTTTATTTTTGACAGCATGGTTTTTGTTGATGAAGATATAATCTATTCTAGAATAGCTGTGATGAGATTTAGAAAGGAAAGAGAAGTCCATATGATATCTCTACAGTGCACATCTGAGAAAGCTAATGAAGTTACAATGGCACGCATTACCATACAACTACAAGATTTTGCAAAGCGCATATTGGATTTTATGTCCACATGAGTATCTGGTGACACATTGAAGTCTCCTTCTATGATAAGGAGATCTAGTGAGTAGTCAAGCAAGAGTTTACTGAGATTCTTCCAAAGGTCCAACTAATGTGCAATGGCAGAATAGAGGTTGATTTTGATTACCACTGACGCATCGGTCTGCAGTGAAGTCACCATCCACCTGCTCTAAGGATCACTGGACATTTGAGTTTTTGAATTAATTTAGTTCTTAAACAGTGTGCAAGCCTTTGCACATTCAAGGAGATAACATTTAAAAAAACAGTACTGAGCTTGTCGTCTGGGTAAATCCGCTTGGGTCGACCTTTGCAAGTAACAGAAATATATGTTTCACCACAAAATATGTTTTTATCGAATCGGGACCAACAACCTCTGGAGACAAGTGTTACTGTCGTAGAACATATGCATTCTATTTGGGATGTCAAAGGAGGATAGGAAGGCAAAGGATGATAAAGCAACATCCTAGGAGGACCTTAACACTCAGAGCAAGCAAAAGAAGGGAACCACTACAGTTCCGACCACTGCACCGTCTAACCTGAAACCCAGGGAATTTTCCTGAAAAGAAGATGAATATAACCCTCCCCATGATATGATATGATGATATGATATGATGTGGCATTTATAACGTGCCTATACACAAGTGTTTCAAGGTGCGGCAAGGCAAGGGAGGGGAAACAGAGGGTGGACAAAAAACAAAACAACGATCTTACTAGGCTTAGTGCCATTCAGATCGTGCAAGGGAAAGGGGAGAGGAGGGGAGTGTGGGATGTTCTAGCCCACTAGTCTATGCCATGCAACATCACTGTGCGCTGTTTTCATCAAAAACAACAGGATGGCCGCCAAAAAGATCAATGCGCTAAGAATCTCAGAGAAGTGCGCTGGAAAACCTGAAAAATAGGCTGCCAATCCATTTTGCCTATGTCAGTGGTAACACAGGAGACCACTGCCAAAACCTATCATTTGGCTGCCCACAGAGTAAAATGAAACTACTTGAAAAAGCAGTGCTGCATTGAAAGGGAAACCCAGAACTGCTTGAAAATTCGTTTTTCCTTGGCTGTTAAATTTGCTAAATAATGATTCTCAAACAGCAGAAAAGATCCAACATCATTGTTGGGTGTTAAACATCACTTGATTTAAAGAATCCACCTAAGCACAATGTCAGCAGAAGCACATTTCATCATAAGAAAATCCACATTCAAAGGTGCTTGCATGGGAAAAATATGTCAGAAATGGGCGCAGTATCGCCGCTCGCCTGTGTCAGAAGCTGGCATTTAATTATACTGTCATTTTAAACTTGTACATTAAAATCAAAGTATGGAAAAGAAGAGACTTTCCATCAAAAGCAATATAGCTAGTTACAATTCAGACTTTATGTTTAAAAAGGCTGGAATTAAGAGATTTGTGGCTATATTTGTTAAAAATGTAAATTGTATTTTAGAAAAAGACTATTTTAAACATTGTTTTAAAAGTGAGTTAAAGCCAGCCACAGTGGGCTTCAAAGACATTCCATAGCTTCTACCAAACAAAGGAATCTTCCCCCCTGCTCTCTGCTGAGGAACTGGCAGGGAGTTGTGAAAGGAGGTGGGAGGAGGACTTTGGCCTGTTGCTCTGACAGGAGACAAAGGACTCCATTGACTGAAAGGAAATACAAATTTGGGCATCAACAGAAACCAGCTGCTGGCAGGAAGAGGCTCAGGTTGCTCTTGGCTCAGCCAAACCTTGGAGGCGGGGCTAGACTGAAATGTGTATCTGTAACTGAAGAAAATATAGTTTTGAGAAAAAGACTCATAGAAAACTGTGCCAAATTGTTAAAAATCTGGAATTTATAGGTTGTTAAAATGAAAATGTTGCTCACAAGTAGAAACTACTCTGGAATCTGTGCGATATTCAGAGACTGAAACACTGAAATGTTGATATTGTAGCAATTGTGATGATGCTAGGAATATGAAAATTTACAGGAGTATGCCCAGATGTTATGCGCATGTATGTGGAAACATTTGTACAGATCTGACACTGGGTAACCAACCAAAAGCGTGAAGAACTGTCAATTGTGAACCGAAACTCTTAGGAAGATGGGACTTGGACAGATACGTGCCTTATTTAATTTGGGATGTAAATATGTATTATTAGCAGGTTGGTGATATTGTAAATATGCTTTATATGAAAAATATATTTTCTGTGTAGAAACAAAGGGGAGTTTTTTCCCTGGACCATAAACACAGCATCATCATGACACATCATGACACTCTGGTTTCCTTCTCAAATCAGGAGAGAGGGAATACTTTGACCAATCAGTTTCCTAGAGGGTGGGCTTAGTATAATCGGCCTCCCCAACCCCTTGGGAAATACATAAATAGGGACTGTTGAGGAACTAAGAGACAGACACACATTCACCCATCAACTGATTTACTGGTGAAGCGCTCTGCAGGAAGAACCCAGATCCAGACTCCAGAACTCTGAAAGCAGAAGGCCCAATCCAAAGCTGAACCCTTCTCAGCTGGCCTTTAAAATCTTGCAACCTGATTTACGCCCAAACTTCCAAGGGGCACATCGAATTGAACAGCCGGGCTGTGCTGTTTTTCTGCTTCTTGCCAAGAACTCTTGCTGGAACCCAGAGATCCAAACCAGTAGAGCAGAGCTGTAACCCAGAACCAACCCATCAGATCCAGTCCAAGAGGCCGTGCAGAGACCAAAGTGCGTTGCTGAGTGCAGAACCAAGCGCCTGAATCCTGTCCGGTGGCTAGCAGATTCCAGTCCAAAACCCTTTGATCAGATCCTGACAGGCCTATTTTAAAACCATAGTTGTCAGTATTTAGCGTAGAACTGTCCATAGCCAATCTCTTAGTCTTAAGTAATCCTATCCAACCCATTCTATCATATCCAGACTGCATTGTAGAAACTCTTTTGTCTGTCCTGAATTCTTCTCTCATCCACATAGTCCTGTGATAATTGTAGTGATAAATCATCTTTGCGCTAATATATATTTGCTGAAGAAAGGCAAGTGTTGCAGCGGGCAAAGATCAGACAGAGGCGCCTCTGGACTGGTGGCTGTATCGTTGGTATCTCGCATCTTCATTGCCCCTTAGTGTAAAGCCTATCCTTGTTGTAATCTTCAAAAGCACATCTTTCATTTGAAATCTTGACTCTTTTTGAGAAAAATCGACTTTTACTAAAACCTTCATAACTTCCGAACCGTACATGCTAGGAACGAAATGTAAGTGTTAAATTGAAGCTAACATCTTCTGCTTTCAAACCTGCATTTCAAGTCCTTATAGTTTTGCCGCACTCGCGCTTAATGCGCGCTGAAAAGTTTGCCGCGATTTTGCATTTGGCTCAATTTCATCCCATGTAAAATAGCTATTCTTTACATTCAACCTCTGAATTCAGTTTCCTATCTGCCAGTCATTGCTAGTGTTTGCCTCAAGCTATCCAAAGCAGCTCCCACTAGTTCTGAATTCAAATTAGAGAATTAAAGTCATTTTAGCATTTTTCCCATTCAATTAAAAATCACATTCAAAAGCAATCGACCTGTTTTAAAATCATTCCTGTTTTTCTCTAAGCTTGCTGGGGGGAATTGGGATTGAAACTGCATTTGTAGAGTGTTTAGTCCTGAAACCTGTTTTCTCTCCTTCCATCTCTATACTGCATATTAGGGGGGTTGAGCAGTATCAGGGGGAAAGAGTGATTATGTTGCATTTGATTGAATTCATATCAAGTATTATTTCTGTGATGTATTAATTTTCTATCATTGCATTTCATTGAACCCACACAAAGTTTTATTATATGCTACATTATTCTTCTCATCCATACTTCTATTGATTAAGGAGATTGTTGATTGTAATATCACCCATTGGTGATCATTGTATAAATATTAATTTACACTTAATAAGTGTGATATCTAGATATTGTTCAAATTCATAAAAGTGTGATATATATTGTTCAGTTCATAAAATAAATCTTTTAACTTTGCAAAACAACCTATTTCTTGTTTCAGTGAGACAGGGGGGATTCAAAGAGAGGGGCGTGATATGAGGGTACATCATTCAGAAATAAAAGAACTTTAGACATAAAAATATATAATTAAGGGTTCCAGCTGGGCATCTCATGCCAGGCATTGACTTAGGTGGAGTGCTGGGTTAAAACCACTTACAGGAGAAGAACCTGGGGGAGGTGGGAGGATAGAGAAGTACAAGACAAAAGGAAAAACAGAAACAAGTAGTTCAGCCAACGGGTGGCAAGAGCAGGTGTACAGAAGTGCAGACCACGAGTGTCTAATAAGTGCAGGAAAGGGGACTGTAGGGTAACAGATACATGAAGCATCATGAGCAGAAACTGTTACACCGTATTGAATTAGAACATTAACTGTATCGCATGTGGAAGTACATGTCAAGCATAAAGCAATTCCAGAAATTGTCTACAGCTATGTAGCATTCACGTCAACTTTTATGGGGTCCGATGGATGATATCACGTCCGAATGGGGCATTACAGCCCAATTCAAAGTTTTGTATGTGCATTCTGCTCCATGTTTATTTATTTATTTTTGTTTGCTTGTAAGGCACTTATACAATAAGAATATACTGTTTCAAAGCACCCACAGGGGAGGGAGGAAGGGAGAGTGGGAAGTACATTACAATAATTACAACACCATATTTAAGGAGCAGAGGGGGAAGAGGGAGGGGAATGAACCTCCTATGCCTTGTGAGTATTCAGAGCGTGCAAGTGCAGAAGGAAAAGGGAAGAGGGGTTAAGTGCTGGGGAGTTCCGAGCCCGTGGGTGAGCCATGGACAAAATGCTAGAAGTGTTGAGTGCTACATGGCCTGGGCCAAGGGAGGTGTAAGTGTGAGTCTCCGGGGCACAGAGAAGCAGATGCAAAATGCTGTGGAAAGACAGGAGCTGGGAAGAATTGGTATGGGAGGTCAAGGCCCCTGGGATGCATAAGGACCCAGGACACCGATTCATCAACTGTGAGATTAGCAGAGAAGAGAAGGCGGGAAGGAGGAGAAAAAGAGGAAAGTCTTAAAGAGCTTACGGAATTTGAGGAGATCCTTCTACAGGTGCAGGGGGGGAGGCTATTCCAAAGGAGGGGGCCTGCAGAGGAAAGTGAGTGACCCCCCCTGCTCTCAGTTTGGCAAAATGCTTTACACACAAAGACTTGGTGCCAGAGGACCGAAGTGGTCTAGAGGAAGAGTGTTTGGTGAGATAGAGTTGAAGATAGTGTGGTCCTCAACACCAGACAGCCTTGTGGATGATGCAGATGGATTTGAATTTAATCCATGCAGCAACCCGGGAGCAAGTGAAGGCTTTTTAGTGCAGGAGAGATGTGGTCCCTGGCCTTAAAGCCAAGGATAAGTCTTGCTGCCCTATTCTGGATAAGCTGGAGGGGTTGCAGAGTGGAAGAAGGAAGGTTCAGAATGAAGCTGTTACAGTAGCCGAGTCTAGAGAGAACGTTGTTGTCGTCATAGGTCAGTGAACTGGTGTCACCCCCCCGACGACCATTCATATCATTGTAAGATATTCATCCCGTCATGGCTTCTTTGTACAGCGGAGGGGGTGAGAGCAGTCGGTGGTAGCCCTGTGGGACTGCAGGCCAAACCAAGCCCTGCCAGGTCCTCCGGACTTCCTGTGAGTGTTTTGCGACTTATTTCCATCTCGTTGGTGAGCGCGCACCGAGTGTGTTGTTGGGCCCGCTCCCCCCTCCCTCTTCAGGCACTTCCTGGTCCTCCTCTCCCTTCCCGCCTCCATTCCCGCCCACCCCCCCCTCTGATTGGTTGCCTGGCTAGTCCCTCCCTGGACTACTCAATGGCTACTCCCCCCGCTCGCTTTTTTGTACAGCGGAGCGGGTGAGAGCAGTCGGCGGCAGCCCTGTGGGACTGCAGGCCAAACCAAGCCCTGCCAGGTCCTCCGGACCTCCTGTGAGTGTTTTGCAACTTATTTCCATCTTGTTGGTGAGCGCGCACCGAGTGCGTTGTTGGGCCCGCTCCCCCTCCCTCTTCAGGCACTTCCTGGTCCTCCTCTCCCTTCTCGCCTCCCTGCCTGGCCACCCCCCTTCTGATTGGTTGCCTGGCTAGTCCCTCCCTGGACTACTCGACGGCTGCTCCCCCCGCTCGCTTCTTTGTACAGCGGAGCGGGTGAGAGCAGTCGGCGGTAGCTCTATGGGACCGCAGGCCAAACCAAGCCCTGCCAGGTCCTCCAGACCTCCTGTGAGTGTTTTGCAACTTATTTCCATCTTGTTGGTGAGCGTGCACCGAGCGCGTTGTTGGGCACGCTCCCCCCTCCCTCTTCAGGCACTTCCTGGTCCTCCTCTCCCTTCCCGCCTCCCTGCCCGCCCACCCCCCCCCCCTCTGATTGGTTGCCTGGCTAGTCCCTCCCTGGACTACTCGACGGCTGCTCCCCCCGCTCGCTTCCTTGTACAGCGGAGCGGGTGAGAGCAGTCGGCGGTAGCCCTGTGGGACTGTAGGCCAAACCAAGCCCTGCCAGGTCCTCCGGACCTCCTGTGAGTGTTTTGCAACTTATTTCCATCTTGTTGGTGAGCACGCACCAAGCGCGTTGTTGGGCCCGCTCCCCCCTCCCTCTTCAGGCACTTCCTGGTCCTCCTCTCCCTTCCCGCCTCCCTGAAAGCCCACCCCCCCCTCTGATTGGTTGCCTGGCTAGTCCCTCCCTGGACTACTCGACGGCTGCTCCCCCCGCTCGCTTCTTTGTACAGCGGAGCGGGTGAGAGCAGTCGACGGTAGCCCTGTGGGACTGCAGGCCAAACCAAGCCTTGCCAGGTCCTCCGGACCTCCTGTGAGTGTTTTACAACTTATTTCCATCTTGTTGGTGAGCGCGCACCGAGCGCGTTGTTGGGCCCGCTCCCCCCTCCCTCTTCAGGCACTTCCTGGTCCTCCTCTCCCTTCCCGCCTCCCTGCCTGCCCACACCCCCTCTCCCCCTTCCTCCCCTCCTTCTGCCTTATAACTGCTCCCCCCTGGGCAGCCCCCCTGCCCGGCAGCCCCCCGCGGCTAAGGGCCCCTTAGGCAAAGGGCGGCTCCTACGGCTGCGGCTCCCATCGTGTCTGCAGGTGTCTGCAGGGGACGCCAGGCGCCGGTCCGCCATTCTTTCTGGTTAGCTCCACCTACTCGCCCACCAACCTACACCACTTCAGTGTGTACCTTCAATTGTGGTAAACTAGGGCTTTCTCCCCTCGCAGGATTCTAAAACTTAGGTGGCCTCTACACTGGGTACCTAACTCGTATTTACTGTTACTGTTGCTCTGTAATTGTGGTAAACTAGGGCTTTTTCTCCCCTCGCAGGATTCTCAAACTTTGGTGGACTTTACACTGGGTACCTAACTCGTATTTACTGTTACTGTTGCTCTGTAATTGTGGTAAACTAGGGCTTTTCCTCCCTCGCAGGATTCTCAAACTTAGGTGGCCTCTACACTGGGTACCTAACTCGTATTTACTGTTACTGTTGCTCTGTAATTGTGGTAAACTAGGGCTTGCCGCTTTATTCCTGTCCGCTTGCTCTCGTCTGTCTCCCCGCCCCCACTCCCTCCTTATTCCATGGTGCTCTCTGTCACTCCTATCTTCTCTAACTGCTTCTCAATTAACTATCCTGTTCTCTTCACTAAATCTGGTAGGAAAAAGTTTAAAAAGGATATCCTGGTCTCCAACCCAGGCCTCCCTATCACGGACACCTACACCAGTGCCTCTTCCAAGGACACTCTTACTGACATCCTCTTTTTCGTGCCTTCTCCTGACCAATGGACCCTTCATATGGTCTCTGTGCTCTCTCCCTTCTCCTCTTCTCCCATTAATGGTGGCACCCGTTGGAATGTCCTCTTGGCCCCCTTCCGCTCCTCTAAGGCCATCATTAATGTCTACGCTAATGGGAGTGTCTTCGTCCAAGGCCCTCAGGCCAACCTCCACCTCTTTGATAGACGCTTCCCGCGCCTCATCAACTTCCTTTCCTCTCCTGCTGTCCCCTCTTCCCTGTCCTCGGCTACCTTGCCTCCACCCTCTCACCCTGCCCTCTCTCTGGCTCCTTCTTCTTCACCTTGTCACAGGGCGTACCTCTGATCTGTACCCCTCCCTGGAAATCCTTCAAGGATGGCAACCTTCTCCACATTGCCACTCTCAACTCTCGCTCTGCCGTCAAACATTCCTTTGATATCTGTCGCCTTCTTGAGGAACTGGACCTTGACCTCCTCGGTCTCACTGAGACATGGTTCACGGCCAGCTCTGTCACCAGCTTTGACACACTCCTACCTGACGGTTACAAGATCCTCTCCTTGCCAAGGCCCAACCGTGCTGGGGGGGTGTGGCCCTTATCTTCCCTGAGTGGATTCCTGCCACTGTCACTCCTACGCAGACCTACTCCTCCTTTGAATGCCTCATCTGCCGACTCTCTCTCTCTCCTAGCCATTCCCTTACTGTGGCTACTATCTATCAGCCTCCTGGTCAAATTTCCGCCTTCCTCTCTGAGTGGGCTGACCTCTCCTCCTCACTCCTGTCCTCAACCACTCAACTCCTCTTTCTTGGAGACTTCAATATCCACCTTGATGCCTCCTGTCCTCCCTCTGGACTCTTTCGCGACCTCTGCGACTCTCTCTCACTCTCTATTCTCCTGTCTGGGCCGACCCATTCTGCAGGGCACACTCTCGATGCTCTGATCTCTTCTGACCTTCCCCTCTCTGTCCCTCTCTCCACTCCTCTCTCCTGGAGTGATCACTTTCTCCTACCCTCCCACCTCACCCTCCCTACCCCACAGGCAAAGCCACCCTCATCACTGCCACCCACCTTCACAGTTATCCGACCCATGAAGCGCATGTCAGTCGAGGCTTTCGCTACCACCTTCTCGCCCCCCAGCCTGCTTCGGCTGACTCCCACCCTGACACAGCCCTCTCCACTCTCCACTCTGCTATATCTGATACCCTTGATATCCTTGCCCCTGTCATGAGGATCCGCCTGAAGCCCAAAGCCAAATGTAACTCCTGGTATGACTCAGATCTCGTCACCCTTAAACGCAAGTGCACGGTGGCAGAGAGGAAATGGCGTGCTTCATGTTCATCCTCTGACAAACTGGCCTGCCGCCTGCTCCAGAGGCAATACCGGCTCTCCGTTCTCACTACGAAGAGAGCCCTTATCCAAGCCCGCATCTCTTCGGCATCTAACAATTCGGCCGAACTCTTCAAAATCTGCAAGGAGCTGGCCAACCCTGCTGCAGTCTCCACCTCTCCTGTCCCCTCCCAGGCCCTCTGCATGGCACTGGCCTCTCACTTCATTTCAAAAACTCAGGACATCCTGTCCTCACTGTAAGAGGATTCAATTCAACACTACAGCTAAGTCAACGCCTAGTCTGGGATACTGAATGGAAACCCTTATTGATATATCTTTATGTCCAGTTCATGCGTTCTGGATGACTACCCCTATATAACACCCCTCTCTTGGAATCCTCCTGACCCCACTGAGCCAAGAAGTAGTTCTGTTTTGCACGTTTAAAGGTTTATTTGATAAATTAAACAATAGATATATATATCACCCTTTATAATAATTTAATAATTGAATATCACACTTAATCTGATCAGTAATCAATAATGGATAGTCTGGCACTAGCACACTTCTTTATAATCACTTAGGAGTTATAGGATGGATAAGATAGCAACAATACCTTATGGTTTCAAATGGATGCAAGGTGGAATGAAAATGCAGTACAGAAAATACTCAATATGCGTTCAACAAAACAATGTAATCACTTTTCTCTGGCAGTCCCCTCCCCCCTTTATGCAATGCAAGGAAATGGAAGGAAAGCACACAGTTCTCAGAAATGCAATCAAATGTAATTCAGTTCACCCCAGCAAGCTTAGACTACAGATCGGAGTTTTAAACACAGGCCCAAAATGCTTTTATATGTGCTGGCAATGAAGTGAAAAATATACTAAAATGCTTTTAATTCCCTCTAGGAGGTTCAGGGTGAGTGGTATCTAGTTAATATTAGTCCAGGCTCACTCTTGCAATGATTCATGGATGATTAGCAGGTTAAACGAATTTCTGACAAATGGAAGGCAAGCAGCAGCAGATTTTTACACGTGAAGAAATTTGCAAATCGCGGTAAAATTCGCGGGTGCGCCGGGCGCGATTACAGAGGAACTACAAGGACTATCACTATCGTTTTGGGGTCCTAGGACAGCCTAGGATCTCAGCTTTCAGATGAAAGTTACTGCAAGTCTCTAGCACAAACGGTTACGGAGATATGAGCGATTAAATAAAGGTCGTTTTTCAGATTTGAAATTTTAAAGTTCAAAAAGACAAGTGCAGCTTGCAACTAGAAAATGACAGGTGACAGCTTTGCAAATGACAGGTGACAGTTAGGAGGCAGTTCTACTTAGATTAAATAGATTGCATTATATTATTTTAACTAAGAGATCGGTTCTGCACAGTTTGCTAGGTACTCACACTATATTCTTGAATTAAATGGGCCTCGCCACGGATCTGGTCAGGTTTTAGACTGGACTCTGGTCTCTGCACTTCACAGTGATCTGGGTCAGCTCTCTGGTTCTGCTAACAGTGGTCTGGATCAGCTCTGCTCTGCTGGTCTGGGTCTCTAGTTCTGGATAGATTGAAGTCTCTAGTTTGGCTCTCTGGAGGTTTGATGGAGGTAAGGTATGGAATTTTGGCAGAGCTTCCAGCTGCAAATGGATTTGAAGGTTCTCTATCTGTCCTGTCTGTCTGCTTTTATCTGTTTTTAAAATGGGTGTGTGTGCAGCATCACTAGGCTCTACCCCTCTCCACTTGTCATTGGCCAAGCTTTCATTTCTCCCCTGATTGGGGGAATGAAATGAAGTGTCATCATGATGAGGTCTGTTTATGATACAGAGAACCCACCCCTGTCAACTTTACACACAATCTATATTTGCTCAAAAAAAACATATTTGCACAGGTACACATTTGTTTAAAATTACATGCACCCTTCACATATCACAGGAGGTATACCCTGTCCAAATCTGCTCTTCCTGGGGGCTTGGGTTCAAAAATGGCACATATTTCACTTTTTAACTGGTTTCGCAATATCGGACATTAACCCAAATTTACACACATGTGCGCAAGGAGTATGGACATTAGTTGATGAAGTGTCAGATTTTTCACATGCACACATTTTGAGTAATATCCTCTTTTCCGCTAAAACCCCCCTGAACATACCACCGGGTCCTAACACGTCTTAAAATGTGGGCAGAAAAATCACAAGAATTATGGTATCATTTAAATAATTTTCACAAGTCCGTACTATGAGTTATTCATCTTTTTAGAGTTATGTTCTGGCCCCAAAGGGGTGTGGTTTCCCCCCAGCACAAGGTTGAATTTCTGGTTTTTCCAGTTCTGCCAAGCCAGCTTGCTCTCACAGGCAGTGCTCCTCCCCTGTCCTTCCAGGAGGAAGCTCCATTTACGACATCTGCAATAAACCTTCTGCCTGGGTGAAGGGGGTTGCATTGTTCAGAGCTCCTGTATTCTGTGGGGGCTCCCCTTAATTCAATTATCAGAGAGATGGCATATCGTTAGTGTGGCCAGCAAAAGGCAGATAGGCCTGGGAACACAGCTGTGACTCAAGTTTCACTCCTGATGGGGGGTAGTTGCCAGGCAAAATTGGAATCTCTTTAAGCCAGTTTTTAGCTACATGTCATTTCTGTTCCCCAGTTTAAGTCAAGACATTTTTTTACATATGCAGCTAGGATGCTGATTCTAAGTTTAAAACTATGACATTTAAACAATTGCAACCTATGTGACACTCAAAAGTAGGTCACTCATTTCTTTTAAACATTTAGATTTTTTTAGTGTCTTTCAGTCCAAATTTACTTAAACTGCTGAAATCCACAGCTCAGCCAGTCTTGTTATAAACCTTCAAGTCACTTCAGAATATAACTTTACATTGGATCCACCTCTCAGTAAGTCTTTCTTTGGCCTGCTTTGGGTTCATTTATTCAGTTTTACACAAAAAAGTAAAATCTGGTGTTGTTTTAAAACGCCGGCTTTTTGATAGTGGTGAGTACTGGCACTGCACCCCTTTTTGGGATTTAAGAAAATGAATTCCCAACAGTTATGGGTTTGCTTTTGGCAATCAGCATTGCCATTCCCAATGGTTTCAGACTACTGTGTGGGTAGTCCAATGGTGGTTTTAGGCAGTGTCCTTCTGTGCCCATAACCTCGGCAAAAATGAGTGGCAGCCTATTCTTCATGCATTTCCCTGTGCATTTTCTGGGAAGCTCTGGCCATCATGATGTTTTCCATGTCAGTACTGCACAGTTTTGAGGTAGGGCTTGGATGCGTGGATAAAAACATCCCACAAGCCCCCCTCTTGCGATGGCCATTCTGTTTCACTGATGGGATTCGCAAGACCTGGGATGTTTCCTCATCTTCTTCCAATAGATGGCACAGTTCAGCATCTTTTCCTCCATCCGGTCGGATCGATCGGTTCTCCTCGCCGGTCCTGATGGGAAGATTGGGCGGTATCCCGGGCCCGTTGCGTCTCTGCTCCCGGTCTCCGGATCGTCCTCCTTGGCCCGTCTCCAGGTTTTCTTTCTCCTAGGACGACAAAGGAAGAGCGGCAATACCTATTCATGGACATTTCTTCCACCACTGTTGAGATAGTGGGGCAGCATATGCATTTCATCATAACGAAACATTACATTCTTATTTTGAAAAAAAAACAGTATAACTAAGAGACAGTTTCATGCAAATCACAATATTTTAGAGACTAGATGTGGTATGTTTTATGATTGGAACTGAATTAGTCTGAGACAGTACCCGCTAGGATTCCAGAGGATTCCTCCAGTTGTTGCAGAGTGTGCCTGGGATGGCGACATTTCAACTGGTTTATGTGGACCCACTTGTCTTCCCCCGCTGCCAAAGGACCTTTGGGGATGTGGATTTTGTAGGCCACAGGGGAGATTTTGTCTATAATCTCAAAGGGTCCCTTCCATGTAGGCAAGAATTTCCGCTGTTTTGCCTGGTTTCTTTGGAAATTGTATAGATAGACCCGGTCCCCCACCTGATATTCCTTCCTGGAAGTCTTCAGGTCATAGTGGGTCTTCATGCTATCAGCCGATCTTTCTAGATTCCGCTGAGCGTAAGCAAAAGCATGTTGGAGGTGTTTCCTTAAATTCTCCCATACTCATGAGTAGTGGAGGCATTTATCAGTGTCTGCTCTTGGGTCCTATAGAGCAAATGCTGCGGAAGCACCATCTTGCGCCCAGTCATCAACTCAAATGGTGACATTTTGGTTGCAGATGAAGGGGTAGATCTGATGGCCATTAGGACCAGAGGTAATCGGATATCCCAACTTGGCCCAGAATCTGCCACAAACTTTTTTAAGATGCTCACAATTGTCCGGTTGTAGCGTTCTACTGCTCCAGAAGAAGCTGGCCTGTAAGCAATATGCAACTTCCTTTTGACCCCCAGTATCTCCCACATCTTTGTCATTACTTCACTGGTGAAGTGGCTACCTCTGTCTGACTCAATCCTTTGAGGTAGACCAAAACGGGAAAAGATGTGGTTAATCATCAGGGCAGCTGCAGTTTCTGCCTTGCAATTTGGGGCTGGGAGACATTCCACCCACTTGGTAAACAAGCATGTCACAGTCAACATGTACTTATTCCCCCTAGCAGAGCGAATCACGGGGCCTACAAAGTCGATTTGTAAATCTGACCATGGCAGGGTCATCCCCCTCTTTTGGAGAGGCGCACGGTGCGTGAGGAATGATGGCTGAAATTGTGCACACACAAGACACCCCTTCAAGTATTGGTCAAGGTCCTGCCCCATGTGTGGCCAGTATGCAACCTCTCTTAAGATTTCCAGTGTTGTGTGAAACCCCCTATGACCGGCGGTGGCCGCATCATGGGCGTGACTTAACATCAGGCTTCGGAATGAGGTAGGAACCACCCACTGATCGTGGCCAGCTTTGGATTTCCTTACCAGTAAACCGTCTTGGATCCGGAACATTTTTGGACATTTCATCAACACTCTTAGGTCCTCTTTCCCAATGTAATCGGTATCCGTCAGGGGAAAGTTCTCAGGGTCCTCAAGGTGCTGGTAAAATTTACCAATTATTGGATCCCCCTTCTGAGCGGTAATCAAATCAGCATCAGGGGTCTCCTTACTCCATTGTGCAATTGAAAGGTCGTTGTGAGCATTTGTCTGGGACCTAGTGATAGCAGTGACCTGGATTTCCCCCAACAGGGACTCAATCTCAATTAGATCCCCTTGGATGGCCCCGGTTTTGGCCAGCTGATCAGCTAAGTCATTTCCAGTTTTGTCTGGTCCCTCTACTTTGGAATGACCCTTGATCTTTTTCCAATAGATGGTCATCTCATTCGAGGTGACCAGATCATCAATGTTTTGGATCAACTTCCCATGTTTCAAGGGTTTGTTGTTAGCACATAACATGCCTCTGGTTTTCCAATTAACCAGGTGCTCCACGAACCCGTTCCGTACATAATCCGAATCTGTGATTATGACCAGTTCGTGGAGTTGATGCTGGACAGCAGTGAGGATGGCCTGATGCACAGCCATCAATTCTGCCACCTGACTACTGCGGGGACCAATTTTGTATCCAGCGGAGGGTTCTGGGGACTCATTCACCCATGCATTCCCTACGCCGGCCACCAGTTCTTTCTCCCCGTTGTTGTCAACATGGTAAGAGCATCCATCCACATAGACAGTGGGCATTACCTCACACTTGTCTTCTTCAAAGACTTTGTGGGGGGAATTAAGGTATGCCTCCATGTTGTCCTTTATTTTTAGACTTTCGTCCTCGAGACAGTTTTCTCTGGCACAATCATGCAAGTCGGCCAGACCTTGCGCGAGGGGACTCTTCTTGTTTTGGCCATATCTGACCTCCACAGGAAAGCCTTGCATTGATAGAATCCAGGAAGTAATTCCGGAATTACTCACATTTCCGGCCCGGATTCTGTCACTTTGGAGATATTGCAGAGGCTGGTGTGGAGTCTCCACTATGATGTGTTCCCCCTGGATAAACGGGCGGTAATTCTTCAATGCCCACACCGTTGCCAGGAGTGCCTTCTCACAATCGTTGAATTTTTCCTCCACAGAGGATAAAGTTTTTCTCGCATAGGAGATTACTTTATTGACCTTGTCATGCTTTTGGTATAATACTGCCGTCAAGCACGTATTAGAGAACCCCGTCTCCAGGAAGAACTCCTTGTTTCTGACAGGGTAAGCTAGGCAAGGCGCTTGTGAGAGGCTTCTTTTGAGTTGTTTTACTGCCTCGGCTTGTTCTGGACCCCATTCCCACTTGACCCCCCCCTTCAGGAGATGAATCAGGGGTCTGGTGTTCTCTGCGTAGCCCTCAATGAACTTTCTGCTGTAATTAGTCAGTCCAAGGAGGCTCCTTAGTTCCCGCAGAGTTGTGGGGTCTTTCAGTTTTTGAAGTGCTTCCACTTTCTTTTCCTGGGGACAGAGACCCTGAGGAGTAATCTCATGCCCCAAGAAATTAACACGGGTTCTACACCACTGTGCTTTCTGAAAGGAAAGTTTTGCTCCGGCGGCCCTCAACTGCGTCAGAACATAACGGATCTCCGCTATGTGTTCCTCCACAGATGAACTTTTGATGAGGACATCATCTACATAAGCCAGGTTACCCCTCGCACCCAGGTCGGGCATGGCCTTATGTAGGAAAATATTGAACTCATTACCGGAGTTGAGGTATCCGAAGGGAGTCCGGGTCCATGTGTATTGCTGGCCCCCAAAGGTAAAAGCCAGTTTGTATTGGTCCTCCCTACTGACAGGCACGGTCCAGTATCCATTGGTCAGGTCTATTGCAGTGAATACCTGTGACCCCTGGATCTGGGCCAGCCCTTGGTCAATGTAGGGCAGAGGCCATCGGGAAGTATGGACCCGTTTGTTGAGCTCCCTGAGGTCGGCACAGAGTCTCCACTGGCCGTTTGGCTTCAATATTCCCAGCACCGGATTATTGAAGGTGCTGTGGACTGGACGGATTATTCCCCTGGACTCAAGGTTCTTAATTATTTCAGTAAGGGACTCCATGGATGCGAGGGGCAAACGATATTGCTTCACAAACACTGGAGTCATGCCAGGGTCCGTGGGGATTGTTGTCGTGTGGATGTCAGTGCGACCACAGTCATATGAGTCTACCGCAAAGAGATCTTGGAAATCCAAGAAAACTTGTTTCAACTTTTGCTTTTGTTCCAGAGTCACACAGGCATCAGCTAGGTTGACTCTCTCTTCCACCATCTGCCTGAAGCCTGGAAAGACTTCTGGTTTGGCTATTTCAGCGGCCTCCTCCAGCTGGGTGGAGAAGTCCCTGGTCAGAGTGCTGATTTGGACTGGAGGCTTCAGGTGGGAAAGGCAGCCCTCATGGACCTGGAAAATCACCTCATCCCTCCTGAAGTCACAAGTCACATCTTCCTTACCATAAGGGCAAGAAGTGTACACCAGGAAGTTCCCCCCATGCCGGGTAAAAATCCTGTCTGGTGTTGTATTGGCATCACTGTCACTGTCAAAGCAGTCCTTGGGGAGTGGCCCTAACAGTTCATTACCTAGAGCTATGGAAAAATGTCGGTCATCAACCGCCATTCCAATAATGGTGCCTGCGGCTAGAGTAATACTCTTTAAGTCACTGTTATCCACCTCTATTGGAATGGTGTCATGTTCTATGTTGACTAATGGAGTTGGGTTTACCCCCAACTCTTGCTGTTGGAGAGAAGCGTTTAGATGTATGTAAGCATCAGGGTTTTGCAAATATTGTCCTCTTTTAACTTTCACTTCCAGGGAGAATTGTCGGGTCCTTTCTGGGATGGTGACTTCCTCTTTGATCTGAATTTCAACTGCATAAGGTAGCAATTGAGCTGACCTAAATGCTTTTTCTGGATCATCAAAGCCCATGGGATTATCCGCTAATCGGGACCAAGCTTTGAAGTTTATTAGGTCCAAACTAATGGCGAAGCGATTGAGAATGTCACTGCCTAAGTAAAAGGCAGCAGGGACGTCTCGCACGACCCAACAATTGTGGACTATGCTCTTGTTGCCAATGGAGATTTTGAGCATACACCTGCTTGGCAGGAGATGTTTGGAATTAGGTGCTTCCAGATCCATTTCCCATTTGCCTATCAGTTTGAAGGTGGGAATGGCTGGATCTTTCGGGAGTTGGCGGAACATGGCTTCGCTGATGAAGCTCTTACCGTTGTTCACACACACTCGAGCGAGAACAGAGTCCTTCCCATCATTTAACTGGACAGGGATGAACAACTGCTCTCCAATTTGCTGAATATCAGCCAGGCTCTGAGCTGATTTCACATCTTTCTGGACTATAGGAGTGGTAATATCTGATTGTGGATTTGTAAAGAATTTCAGAGTGTTTCCTTCCAGCGTGGAGTACCACTTTAGACTGGAAGGAAGGTTGATTTTCAGAAATAGAGAGGACCCTCCATCACCAGTCTGTTGTCCTACTGCTATTACTGTCACGTCAGGAATTTGGCTATTCTGGAAGTGAAATTCTACTTGGTCAGATTTTTGTTCAACCATGTGGCAGGTGCCGTTTAAACTAACATGGTTGACACTCTGTTTTAATTTTATTGGTCGGCTAGTCTGGGTCCAGAGGACCTTGTTTACGCAATCTATTAGGGGTGACAACCTTCTCAGGAGGTCATTCCCTAGTAAACAAGGGGTGCCCTCTGGAGTCACAACTATGACCGGGTGTTTCAACTTGTGTCGCCCAATTTTAATGTCCAAATCTGCCGTCCCCTCGACGGGAATTTCCTTCCCGTCAAAGTTCTGGAGTTGTCCAGGAAGTGAGGTGAGAGGAATTTGGTAATTCCCTCCCCTTCCTGCATTCAGTTCATCAAAGGCCCTTCTGGACAGAAGGGTGGCTTGAGATCCAGTGTCCACCAGTGCCAAAATTGTACCCTGCCCCTGTACTTTTTCCCGGGGCATAGTATCTTCCCTCCTTCTCCTCAAGGGGGCACAGATAATGCACATTTTTGGACAACTGGTGGGCTAACTTTCTGGTTTTGGACATTGCTAGCGAAGAGATTTGGGCAGAATTCTGTGGAGAGCCTTGGGAATCTGAAAGAAAAAGTTGGCAACTGGAGATCAGAGCCATTGTGGGTTCCCCTGGCTCCGGTTCCGGGCCGCCGCCCCCCTTTTGGAGGCAGTCACCAGGATGGGTTTGAACCAGGGGATTTTCTTGCTGTTGGTTCTGGGATGAGATGGTGGGCGGCGGTAGCTCAGTCTCCACATCTCCCCAGTCTGGATTTGCATCCCTAGGGACCCATTTTTCTTTGGGAGGAGTTCCCCCCTCTCTGAAGGAGAAGATCCTTTTCCCAGGATCTTCTGAGGATCCCTCTCCCTCAAATTGGAAGATCTGTACCTCCTCCTCAAACTGAGTCTGTTTGGGTCTTTTGTTTCTCCTACCCCCCTCTGCTCCTTAGGAGGCAGACTTTCAGGGGCAAGAGATTTTGTTTCCGGTTCCTGGGTTTCCAGGGGCTGTTTACAAGTGAGGAAGGAAGCTTCCTCCAAGGCTTTACACCCCCCTTCCCTTTGTGCCTCCTCCCTGGGAACCGGTGTGTTATCGGGGTGCTGCCCCGTCATTGTTCTGGAGCACCAGGTCCAGAGTTGGGTGCGTTCTGCGCCGGCATGCCGATCTGAGGGTTCTGCTGAGCCCTCAGTATTTGACCCAGATCCCGTGCCATATTTTGGACCTGGCGCTCTAACTGGGAAACCCGCTCAGGCTGATACGGGGCCCTGTTTTCTCCCCTGGGCTGATCCCGGGAAGGGTAGCTATCCCTTCTTTGGTAGTACCCCTGGTTGGGAAGATTTGGATACCCCTCCACCCTTGGCCTCCCCTCTCCCGGATTAGGTTGTCTGGGCTCAGGGAATTGGGGAAAGAACGGTGGAGGATTTTGGGGTTGGAAGTTGGGTGGATACCTGGGGAAAAAGTTCTGCCCAGGATTTGGAGAATTTCTGCCCTCCGGTGGGAAGTTAGGAGGGAAGTTCCCTGGGCTAGGTGCTTGGCTGGATCCCCCCCCTTGGGCTGGAGGAGTCCACACATAACCCAGGATGGGTCGATTTCCCTTGTAACGGGGACTTACATAGTCAGGAGAGCGAGGGACCCCATTTGTGGGACTACCTCCTTGACTCCCTGTTTGTGACTGGCCCGAGGACCTTCTGGGCCTAGCATTATTAGGTGCAGGTAGGTTTTTAGGCCCCCCCATCTCCAAATCCAAAACGGGGGTGACCTTTACCTCTGCCACCTTGGCAGCAGCAGGGGTGCTGTTGGCTTTGGGGTTTTTCTGGGCATTACTTTTGCTATCTACCGGTTTCTGCACCTCATAGATCCGGGTAGCCTGTTCAATGACCCAGTCTAAAGATCTTTTCTCGTGAAAATCCCTCACGAGCTGGGTCATTATGTATTTGGGCAAGGCATGAAAAAATGTATTAATGAATTCTCTACTGTCTGTGCGCACCCTTCTGGTGGTCTGCGCAAAAGCACGTTTCAGTTCTTGCACAAATTCTTGTGGGGCCTGATCCTCCCCACATTGCAAATTGTAGGCTGCCTTGCGAGCCTCTTGAGGATTTCTGTGAACAGAAATTTTTTTTCAAGATGGCCGCCTTATAGGTGGACCATCTTGAATGATTTTGGTCCTCCAGCCCCGCAAAGAAACTGGAGTATTCCGGGGAGAAGGTCCACTTTACATATTGGATACAGCTTTGGCTGTCCTTCAAATGAAAAGTCTCCATCATTTGCTCATAGAGCTCCAAGTGTTCCCAAACAGAATACTTGGCGTTCTTATGATAAGGCGTGATGACACTCCTGATCGCCTTAACCTGCTTTAAGGGGTCCTTAAGCAAGGCCCTTTTTGCCTTACTGGCCCTTTTGGTTCGGGTAACCCTGGTCCATTCATCTTCTGACTCAGAGGCACTGCTCCCCGAGGTTCCCGTCAGATCTTCCAGGTTTTCCCGGATTCTGCGAGCCTGGGAATCGCTGGCAGAATGTGGGGACCTGGTCTCCTGTGTCCTGTACCGCTCAGAGGAGTCTTCAGATCCCTCCTTGCTGCCAGGATTTGATGGGTACCCCCCCCACTGACCTAACTGGGCAGAGGTTTTCAGGATGCCCTTAATGGGCCTACTCACCTGGGGTTCCCCATCAAATTGCATCGTGCTTGGGTGCCCATACCCGGCTGCCCGCCCCTCCATTCCTGGGTGGTACTGGCCTATGAGCCCCATGCTTCTGGCTGGATAGTAATCTGCCATCCCTGTGGCCCGGTGCTCATGTGCGCCAGGGAACATTAGGGTTGCAGAGTCCAGGGACTGAGAGGTATGAGGGCCTCTGGTACTAGGGCTCCTGAGGTTATGCTCCAGAGTTTCCCTTTCCCAGCGAACCTCATCTCTATCCGCCCCTGCTCCCTGTTGCAATGCAAGAGCCTGCATTTGTGCCTTCAGTTCCTCAGTTAAGGCCTTACTAGACTCTATCAGTCTCTCCTGCATCGCTACCTGTTGTTGGAGCCTATCATTGTGTTGACAGAGGGCCTCATTTTCCCTCTGTGCTTCCTGGTTGGTCCTGGAGAACTGGGCCAGTCTTTGCTGCAGGAGGTTTACCTCCTGCGTCCCATCCCTACTGGCCTGCTCCTTTCTTGCCAGAGCCTCTTCCACCCTTCTGGTGTGCTCTACCAAGTTCTGGTTTTCTTTTTGGAGGTCACCCAGCCCCTGGAGGGCCAGGTGATTTTCTTCAATTTCCTTTTTTAAGTGGCAGACTTCCTGGCCTAAAGTGTCTCTTTCCTGACTGAGAGCCTGCATTTGTGCCGCCAGGTTGTCCCTCTGCCTTTGAAAGACACCAGCTTTCTGGCGTTCCTGGTCAAATTCTGCCTGGGTATCCAGGTCTTTCAAAATCAGTTTATTGCTCTCTGCCTTCACTCTATCTAGATGACTTTGCAGGGTGGCTACCTGCTCCGTGCATGCCCTGTTAAAGTCTAATTGTTGCTCCAGCTTTTTCTGGCTCTGCAGTAGGGAGTCCAAACCTTCTTGGTACTCCTTCTGCAAGGCCAGAAATCTGGTATCCTGGTCAGCCTTTTCCTGTTGCAGGATGTCCATATCCCTCTTTATTTTAATGATGTGCTGTCTACTCTCATTTTCTGACTCCTGGCTCCCCTGCAGCCTCTGCTCAGAAGAGACCAGGTCAGATTGGACCTTCTCTAACGCCATCTGTCGCTTATTCGCCAGATCTTGGCTTTCAGTACATTTATCCTGCATGTCTCCCATATATAGGTACAGGTATGCGGCTATCCTAACCATCTTGTCTTGTTCATCCTTAGCTTTAGGAGCCATGTATAGTTCACTCAGGGCCACATGTAGGGGACCCTGATCTCCCCATATATCTGCACCTGTTTCAGTGACCTGTTGCGTGATGGCCTGCAACCAGACCATGCGGTCCTGGTGAGTCCACTCACCTCTCACAAATAACTTATGTAAGAAGTGCTCTCTGGCTATTTTCATGTCTACTAAGGTCGTCATTCTAGAGATTGGTCTCTGTCCTGACTTACAGAAATTAGTATTTTATTTTTGCAAAACAGACCTTTTTCTTAGAGCGTTCCTTTGAGGAGTGCTTTACAGCGTAACACAGCGTGTGCTCCGACCGGATATGTGTATCTGATCAGCTGGCACGCTGTATTAATCTGCACAAGTGATAGATCTAATCCAAACGTCCGGCACGAGCCCCCAATTTGTAAGAGGATTCAATTCAACACTACAGCTAAGTCAACGCCTAGTCTGGGATACTGAATGGAAACCCTTATTGATATATCTTTATGTCCAGTTCATGCGTTCTGGATGACTACCCCTATATAACACCCCTCTCTTGGAATCCTCCTGACCGCACTGAGCCAAGAAGTAGTTCTGTTTTGCACGTTTAAAGGTTTATTTGATAAATTAAACAATAGATATATATATCACCCTTTATAATAATTTAATAATTGAATATCACACTTAATCTGATCAGTAATCAATAATGGATAGTCTGGCACTAGCACACTTCTTTATAATCACTAAGGAGTTATAGGATGGATAAGATAGCAACAATACCTTATGGTTTCAAATGGATGCAAGGTGGAATGAAAATGCAGTACAGAAAATACTCAATATGCGTTCAACAAAACAATGTAATCACTTTTCTCTGGCAGTCCCTTCCCCCCTTTATGCAATGCAAGGAAATGGAAGGAAAGCACACAGTTCTCAGAAATGCAATCAAATGTAATTCAGTTCACCCCAGCAAGCTTAGACTACAGATCGGAGTTTTAAACACAGGCCCAAAATGCTTTTATATGTGCTGGCAATGAAGTGAAAAATATACTAAAATGCTTTTAATTCCCTCTAGGAGGTTCAGGGTGAGTGGTATCTAGTTAATATTAGTCCAGGCTCACTCTTGCAATGATTCAGGGATGATTAGCAGGTTAAACGAATTTCTGACAAATGGAAGGCAAGCAGCAGCAGATTTTTACACGTGAAGAAATTTGCAAATTGCGGTAAAATTCGCGGGTGCGCCGGGCGCGATTACAGAGGAACTACAAGGACTATCACTATCGTTTTGGGGTCCTAGGACAGCATAGGATCTCAGCTTCCAGATGAAAGTTACTGCAAGTCTCTAGCACAAACGGTTACGGAGATATGAGCGATTAAATAAAGGTCGTTTTTCAGATTTGAAATTTTAAAGTTCAAAAAGACAAGTGCAGCTTGCAACTAGAAAATGACAGGTGACAGCTTTGCAAATGACAGGTGACAGTTAGGAGGCAGTTCTACTTAGATTAAATAGATTGAATTATATTATTTTAACTAAGAGATCGGTTCTGCACAGTTTGCTAGGTACTCACACTATATTCTTGAATTAAATGGGCCTCGCCACGGATCTGGTCAGGTTTTAGACTGGACTCTGGTCTCTGCACTTCACAGTGATCTGGGTCAGCTCTCTGGTTCTGCTAACAGTGGTCTGGATCAGCTCTGCTCTGCTGGTCTGGTCTGGGTCTCTAGTTCTGGATAGATTGAAGTCTCTAGTTTGGCTCTCTGGAGGTTTGATGGAGGTAAGGTATGGAATTTTGGCAGAGCTTCCAGCTGCAAATGGATTTGAAGGTTCTCTATCTGTCCTGTCTGTCTGCTTTAATCTGTTTTTAAAATGGGTGTGTGTGCAGCATCACTAGGCTCTACCCCTCTCCACTTGTCATTGGCCAAGCTTTCATTTCTCCCCTGATTGGGGGAATGAAATGAAGTGTCATCATGATGAGGTCTGTTTATGATACAGAGAACCCACCCCTGTCAACTTTACACACAATCTATATTTGCTCAAAAAAAACATATTTGCACAGGTACACATTTGTTTAAAATTACATGCACCCTTCACATATCACAGGAGGTATACCCTGTCCAAATCTGCTCTTCCTGGGGGCTTGGGTTCAAAAATGGCACATATTTCACTTTTTAACTGGTTTCGCAATATCGGACATTAACCCAAATTTACACACATGTGTGCAAGGAGTATGGACATTAGTTGATGAAGTGTCAGATTTTTCACATGCACACATTTTGAGTAATATCCTCTTTTCCGCTAAAACCCCCCTGAACATACCACCGGGTCCTAACACGTCTTAAAATGTGGGCAGAAAAATCACAAGAATTATGGTATCATTTAAATAATTTTCACAAGTCCGTACTATGAGTTATTCATCTTTTTAGAGTTATGTTCTGGCCCCAAAGGGGTGTGGTTTCCCCCCAGCACAAGGTTGAATTTCTGGTTTTTCCAGTTCTGCCAAGCCAGCTTGCTCTCACAGGCAGTGCTCCTCCCCTGTCCTTCCAGGAGGAAGCTCCATTTACGACATCTGCAATAAACCATCTGCCTTGGTGAAGGGGGTTGCATTGTTCAGAGCTCCTGTATTCTGTGGGGGCTCCCCTTAATTCAATTATCAGAGAGATGGCATATCCTTAGTGTGGCCAGCAAAAGGCAGATAGGCCTGGGAACACAGCTGTGACTCAAGTTTCACTCCTGATGGGGGGTAGTTGCCAGGCAAAATTGGAATCTCTTTAAGCCAGTTTTTAGCTACATGTCATTTCTGTTCCCCAGTTTAAGTCAAGAATTTTTTTTACATATGCAGCTAGGATGCTGATTCTAAGTTTAAAACTATGACATTTAAACAATTGCAACCTATGTGACACTCAAAAGTAGGTCACTCATTTCTTTTAAACATTTAGATTTTTTTAGTGTCTTTCAGTCCAAATTTACTTAAACTGCTGAAATCCACAGCTCAGCCAGTCTTGTTATAAATCTTCAAGTCACTTCAGAATATAACTTTACATTGGATCCACCTCTCAGTAAGTCTTTCTTTGGCCTGCTTTGGGTTCATTTATTCAGTTTTACACAAAAAAGTAAAATCTGGTGTTGTTTTAAAACGCCGGCATTTTGATAGTGGTGAGTACTGGTACTGCACCCCTTTTTGGGATTTAAGAAAATGAATTCCCAACAGTTATGGGTTTGCTTTTGGCAATCAGCATTGCCATTCCCAATGGTTTCAGACTACTGTGTGGGTAGTCCAATGGTGGTTTTAGGCAGTGTCCTTCTGTGCCCATAACCTCGGCAAAAATGAGTGGCAGCCTATTCTTCATGCATTTCCCTGTGCATTTTCTGGGAAGCTCTGGCCATCATGATGTTTTCCATGTCAGTACTGCACAGTTTTGAGGTAGGGCTTGGATGCGTGGATAAAAACATCCCACATCACTCTCCTCCTATCACTTCCCCCCCTCTATTCCCTGCTCTCCCCTTGGCCCTTCTGCAGCCACCAGTCCTCCCTCCTTCTCTGCCTTTCCCCTTTTCTCTGCCGACGAGGTTTCGAGACAAGTCCGATCTATGAAAGTCTTGTCAAAACAAGTCCACCCCTGTTCCTCCAAAACTATCAAGGACCACATCGACTCCCTGGCCCCTGCCCTGGCTGACTTCTGCAATCACTCCTTCGCCTCTGGAGTCTTCCCATCTCCCCTCAAGCACTCCCTTGTGCACCCCCTTCTTAAGAAACCCTCTTCCGACCCCTCCTGCCCAGCTAACTATCACCCAATCTCTATCACTCCCTTCCTGGGCAAGCTCCTGGAGAAACTGGCCATCTCCCAGCTTAATCTCCATGCTGAATCTGTTGGTAGTCTTCATGACCATCAGTCTGGCTTCAGAGCTGCCAGAAGCACGGAAACTGCTCTCCTGAACATCTGTGAGGACCTGCTCTCTAACCTTGACTCTAACACCCCTTGTGTTCTCATTTTACTTGACCTCTCTTCTGCCTTTGATACTGTCAACCACACCATCCTGCTCAACCGTCTCTGTGATAACCTGGGTATCACTGGTCAGGCTCTGGCGTGGCTGACCTCCTTCCTCTCCAATCAACCCTCCAAGGTCCAACTGGGTTCCTTCCTCTCTGACATCTTTTTCTCTACCTGTAGTGTCCCCCAGGGATCTAACCTCTCCCTCTGGCTGTTCAACCAGTATCTGGCACTTCTTGCTCACCGCATCGCCGCTCTCTGTCCCAACTTTCATTGCTACGCGGATGATACCTCCTCTTCCCCTTCCCTCATCTCTGACTGTCTCTCTGCTATCCAGGAATGGTGTGCCGCCAACAACCTCTGCCTTAATGCTAGTAAGACTGAGATTCTACTTATCGGCACACCCACTCCCTCCTTCCCTGCAGCTCTCTGGCCGGCCTCCCTTGGCCCTCTTCCTGCGCCTACCTGCAAGGCAAAAAACCTTGGGGTCATCTTCGACTCCACACTCTCTTTCTCTCCTCACATATCTGACGTCTCTAAGATGTCACACTACCAGCTACACCTCCTCAGGGGTATCCTTCCTTTCCTCTCCTTCCCCCAGAAGCTCACTGTCTCCAGAGCCCTGGTTCTCTCGAAGCCGGACTACTGTAACAGCCTCTATCTAAATCTTCCTGCCTCTACTCTCTGCCCTCTGCAACTCTTCCAGAACAGGACTGCGAGACTTGTCCTTGGCCTCATGCCCAGGGACCGTATCTCTCCAGGACTGAAATCACTACACTGGCTCCCAGTGGCTCCGAGGATTAAGTTCAAAACCCTCTGCATTGTCCACAAGGCCTTCTGGGGCCAAAATACCTTCAACTCTCTCTTCCGAAATATCTTCCTTCTCGAGCTCTTCGCTCATCCACCTCCAACTACCTCAGGGTCAGCCGCTTCTCCAAGCAACGAGCTGGGGGTAGATCACTCTCCGCAGCAGGGATCTCCCTCTGGAACAGCCTTCCTGCCTCGCTGAAACTTGAGGAGAACCATCTCCGGTTCCGGAAGCACCTCAAAACCTTCCTCTTTACCTCCGCTTTCTCTCCCTCTCTTCCCTGCTAAATTCACTGAACCTGCACTGAATCTGCTACTGGGCCACTCACCGATCTCGGTCCTCGGCCCAGCCACTCTTTCCTGCACTGCCTACCTGCACTACGGGCTTGTCTCTGTATCTTTCATCCTCTTCTCCCGGCACTTACCTTGCACTTGCCACCAGCTGGCCCTATTATTTTTCTTGTATTCTACTAACCATGTACTGCACTTTCCTTGCACTTGCCACCAGCTGGCCCTATTATTTATCTTGTATTCTACTAACCATGTACAGCACTTTCCCCCCCTCCCCTTCCCCTTGCACTTTTCCCAAATCCCCTTACCCCTGCACTTGCGCGATCTGAATGACACCTGGCCTAGTAGGATCGTTGTCTGTCTCCCCTTGTTCTCCCCCTGCCCCCCCCCTGCCACACTTGTGTATAGGCGCGTTACAAATGCCATATCATATCATATCAATACTTTGTATTTGATGCTGAGGTATGTCAGTGTAGGACACATGACTAGCAAATGTTTCCTATTCTCTGCTGTGTTGTTGGGGGGCTCCTGAATGGTGAGTACATTATGTTCTGCCCATTTCAGGGGTGCCAAATTCGTTGCTACCCGCAAGACTTCCATCATGTGGTTACAGCACAGCGTGCACACAATGATGTCTCTCCGTTTGGGTCTTGCATTCAATGATTTTCTCCAGCCTGGCCTATGTGCTCACTCAAAGTGCAGTTATACGGAAGGAAATAAGTCCAGATGTTGGGGGGAGACGTGTGGACAGCATACTTTCCCCTTCACAAGCCTCTGATATGTCATAACTGCGGATATTCTTGTCTTTGCCTTTTATTCGCAACATGGAGAGTGCACTTCGTTTCCAATGTTTTTTCTGCTGCACCACTTTCTTTTCTAGAGCAGAGATTCTAAGTTTGCCTTTAGTCATACCTACTTTAATTCCATTTATATTTTCTTGTATTTTCAGACAGTTTTTTGGGGGGTCATGAAGTGTAGGTAAGGGGCAGGGGTCACATGTATGTTTGGACTCCAAAACCTGCGGTCCTAGATGTTTTCCCTGGCTGTATTTGGGTTCACCTTGATTCCCCAAAACGGAGGCAAAGAGGCTCTGCCTTTGCACTACATTATACTGTGTGTAAGTCGAAGCTCTCTTTCTGCAGTGAAGTGGCCACTTGGAACATTTGGCAGAATAGAGGGGGGTAGTCGTGCCAAGCTTTTGAGCCCGGGCCTGTTTAGCCAATAATATCAATGGCAGTGTTTCACTTCTGGGTACATGACATTTCTTCCTAACTCAAATTGGCGTTCAGTGCAGGAGCGTCAACAGCTCGCACTGCCCCTCTGGCCAGCGAGCACTGAAACACACTCTCATTACTATTGTGGATGTACATTTTCAAAATGCACAATGTCACTCAAAAAGGCATGTGTTCTGTCCCGTGCCAATTACACATAGCCCCGATCTGACTGGTGGGCCATTGTCAAATTCTGCTGTGTAGACTGAAGGGGATTCTGCAATGTGTTGACTGTGAGTAGAGTTAAAACGAATGCCGATCCTTACCAAACTGTAACTTGCCCCCACAAAGCTGCATATTTAAGGGGTGGGGGGAGCAATATGCTTGCATGGCTGCCAGCACTCTGCAGGTGATGTCTGAGCACCTGCATTAGCCAGCACTTCACATAGTCAAATGCATAATCACCTTGAGCTTCCAAAACTCTTTCTGGCTTCTCTTATTGAGTGTCAGTCTGGAGCTGGCACCTAAGGGGAGAGCAGCATCAGGCGAGCTCTGGTCTCTAAACCTGGGACAATCAGGGAACTATTGTGCACTGTGCATCGGTGCCATAATTAAGTACAGCCACCTCCAAGATGGTGGTGTGCTCCAACATGTAAGGGTGGTGGAGCACTGCTTGCTCCATCTTTGTGGCTCTCACATTTCGTCCGTTGCCTCCGTCCAAGCATCAATGGGTTTGCAGTAGCAGGTGGCCGTTTCTTTCGCCCCTCAATCAACGAACCCTTTCTTTTTTTTTATTTTTTTATTTTGTCATAGCTGATTACATCAACTTTTCAAAAATTATTGGAAAAATTGTCACAACAACATAATTGGACAATAGCGAGAAGGAATTAACAGTACATGTAATTATTACATTTTCTAAAACATTCGAACCCTTTCTCCTCATTTCATCTCATTCTCTTTCTATTGATAGCAGTCACCACACAGCTTCACGTGCGACCCAGAACTGCCTGCTGGGCAGAGGGAACGATGATCTAAAGTGCTCCCTTTCAAATCAATGTGCCCAGCATACTACCCTAAAGCTGATATTCCAAAAGTGCACAGGGTTCAAAATCAACTTGTGGGTGTCTGGAAAGTCTGTGAAGGGCTGCTATCTTGGTCTCTGCCCTGTGGTATCTCTGCCTGCAAACCCTCTGATTGTATTAATCTGTATAAATATCTAGTATTGGCGCTACTAGACAAGAAAGTGCATTAGGCAACGCATACACCGATGTAATCTCTGGCGGATAGCTCATGGGCAACGTGCTCGTCTTGGAAGCAAGAGGAGACTGAACATCACAGGTTCGATCCCCGGATCCGTGCTTAGAAACCTCTGGGTATTAAGTGCATTATAAATAACTATCATATCTATAGAAAGTGGTGATGCTTTTCGTATGCAACAGTTGTGCTTGCTCATAAGAAGCTGTTTATTTGTGCCTGTTATGAATCAATGTTCAATAACTGATTGGCAACTCGTGTTTTTATAAACATTGTTTTAAAAACTACGATTGGCCACTTTCGGGGTCAAAGGACATGCGAAGTTACTCCCTCTGAGATCTGGGCAAGCACATCATGATGTTAGATAAGCTGGTCCTATGACTTGGGTGAAATGGCATTATTGGCCTAGCCTGGGTCCATTAGGCGGAGAGGGCAACAGGCTGCAAAGTAAGGAGTCTATGCTTTGGAGACAGTACTGCATGGAAGAGGCAGAGTACATCCTAAAAACAAAGTACAAAAGACTGGAATGCATCTGACTGCCAATCGCACAACCATGACTCAGAGGCAGGTTTAACCCAGCATTCCACAAAACAATTGACAGCAATACCATGGAAATTCCAATTGAGGAGACTTGAACCAGCACGTGGGCTCAATAAGAGGCAAGGAGTGGGGCTGCCATCCACAGAATGGTGCACTGATGCAGAAGGGACCAAACCAGCCTTCTCTGCCTTATGGCGATTCCTCCGCTTTCTGCTGATCCAAAGCCCTGTTAGTGCTGACACCACTTCTGCGTCGACCTGTAGGATCTAGTGGGTTTAACTCAATACACCTATTGGAACCTACACAACAGTTATCATTGAAACTGAATTATGATTCATCACTTATTTTTTTTTTATTGTGCATTTGTAAGGCTCTTATACATCAAGTAAATAGTGTTTCCAGGCGACCCTTAATATTATTGTTTTACTTGTGAGTTGACACATTATAGATGTACCCGCCTCCTTAAGGTAAACATAGATTTTCTACTATGGCGCTACTTGACAACAAAGTGCATTAGGCATACACCAATGCAGTGCATTTTCTTTTGAAAATGCGGATATAAAGGTAGTGGGCCATAATAAAGAAACGTGCCATTGGTGCAAGTGCAATTGGCACTAGGGCAAAAATTGAACCAGTGAAAAAAACATATTCTTTTAAAACATTGTTCCTCCAAGGCAAAGGATTAGGACTAGGGCAAACCTTGCGAAATGCATTGAACTGATATGTTTCTGAAATGTTTGCATGCTGGTGCAATTTTCATGTTTTACCGCCCCAAAAAGTATTGCTAATCAGGCTCGTACTGGCTTATAGGGCAATAGGCCCATGGCTGAACCAAAAACGGAAAATGCTTTTGTGGGCCAGTTTTTTGGGTCAAAGTGGGGCACTTTTTTGGTCAATGTGGCCCAGTTTGATTAGTTACTTCACTATGCAGCTAATAGTTTTGACCCTTGTTGCTGAATAAACATTCTTTAAAATGTGCAATTTGCATCACATTTTATCAAAAACGTCCCCCTTGGGTACTATTAAAAAAAGCATCACAAAAGGAATGAATTCCCATTTGTAACTGTGGCCCACTTTTTCGTTGGTGCCCGTAACAATGTTGTGGCCCAGTGCGACCGTGTTGTTAATCTCTGTAGTATCAATAAATGCCATTTTAACAGCATCTCCTATGGACATGAAGCCTTATTTCAAAGGGCTGGGGGCAATGAAAAGATTTGCCTCGCTCGACGGCACGACACTGTAGAAAAGCATACAGCTGTCATGTTGAACAGGAATCTCAAGACACGAAGAAAGGGAACATAAAAAAAGATGCCCAACTTTTGGGAGAAAAATAACAACAGAAAAATAATAAGCAAGATATTGCGCAATACTAGATCACACCTCAGAAATAGGTTTTCGTTGGAAAGATAATTCCGAGGTGAGGGGTAGGAGACACAACATTAATCAAAAGGTAAAACATAAAATAAACCAAATCTTTGTGACATAGGTAAGATGTGAGGGTTCTTGTTGGAATCCCGTGATATTGGCGCTGCGTATACAGTTTGTTAAATATTATTGTTGTTCATGGGAATTGCTTTGTCGGTGATCACCGACTGTGGGAGAGGCGTACAGCCGACGTCCTCTGCCGCCTAAGAAGCGCTGCTCAGTGCAACATACCAAGAACAACTCTAGGCATCACGCCTCACAATTCCAACCGCTCGGAATAACCTAACTTGCAACAATAAAGACCCAATGGCATAACACTAGAGCAAGAGTGCTCTTTATTCAACAATTGTGACCAAGCAATTCTCATGAACAACAGTAATCTTTAACAAACTTTATACGCAGCGCCAATATCGCGGGCTTCCAACAAGAACTCTCAGATCCCTCACTTCGGGCACATAATATGATGTGATTTCAAGGCGCGAAAATGAGCACTGGCCCATCGGATTCCTACAACTGGCTGCTCAACGTTAACATTTCGATTTGGACGAGTTCAGCACCGTAACCAGACGTTGCCGGTGCTCTCACCTTTTCTCTAACATAGGTAAAATGTGACACACAATTCTAAAACAATGTGTGCATAAAGTGAATGAAGTTAAGGACCATAAATGTGTGATTAAAGCATATCTCCAAGTTAGTCATGCCATCAAAGGTCCTCCAGGATTGCCACTGCTGCACTTGGTGGGATCCACAGAACACCCTGATGGGTGGGTGCAGGAGAGTCGAGGTCACAGATTTTAAAATGTTATTTTATTGGCCATTTATAATGCGCTTAATACCAGCGAGTGGTTTCTAAGTGCAGAATCGGGATTTGAACCTGTGTTGTGCTGCATTCGCTTTCTATCAAGCCAAACGTGTTGCCCCTAAGCTATCCTTCTTCCACTATAACAGCGGATAACAAATGGGGGATAGACAGGACAGCATGCTGAACTTCTAGTCTACAACCTAGTCAAAAACATACGCCTAAAGGACTCTTTCTCCACCCAGATGCCAAAGGAGTTTCCACAGGAAACAATTTCGTACATATCACTGCAATTTCAAAAACATTCACTGTGTAAACTTTGAATCCATGGTCACATTTTACAGCACAAGCCGCATACGCAAACTATTACACAGGCATCACCACTAAGGCCCGATGTATGCAATGTGTGCTGCACATACATACTGCACATGGTGGCCATCTTGGGTGAGTATTGGCTTGAATCAGGTGGTTGCGTCATGCACCTGATCCATTGGTGCAGCCAAATTTGTTGCTACTAGCACAACAGGACATTAACCTAGACTGATAATAACAATAGCAACCGGGTCCCTGGGCTGTACCAGGTAGGAAAGGGCCGTGGACCCAGGGCTATTAACTTGGACCCTAGGTCATTATCACCCACTACAGATAGGAGACACGCTTGTTATTGCTATATTGTATTGCAAAAACATGATCTTGTTATTGTACAGCCAGGCAATATTATTAAGATCACCACTGAAACATTAATAATGTGCATTGAAATGTGTTCAAATGGAACATTGGATATTAAATATTAGAACCATAGATTGCTAGCAATGATAATCTATAATGCATCATTTTTGTAAAAGATGACATTTTCAAGATCATTCACCATCTGAAACATCAGCTCTGCAATCACTTAATGAACCCGCAATGGAAAAGTTATCAAGTTAGCCCACCCTCATTCCGCTCTTCTCATAGGTCATCACTTCTATCCACTCTGACAGGCTTCAAAAGATCAGTCATGTTATCATTACTCCGCTGCTAAAGAAATCAGATGCAGGTCCTGGGTAACTAACAAGCTAACTGAGGCTTCCCAGGTTTGTAAAAATAATACCAGAAACAGTGACCACACACCGCTTCGACTGCCTGGAAGAAAATATGACTCCCAACGACTACCAATTCTTATCAGCCAACGTCGGGATACAAACCCACTCTTAAGAATGTAAAGGAGGATCTGCTGATCCACCAAAATGAAATATAGTGTCTTACACCAACACCATAGACAACAACATGCTCCTATGTCACCTTAACATGGTATCTTGTGTAATTAGCAGCACAGTCCCATTCTGTGTTAAGCACTTTCTATTAAGCCAACAGCATCAGGTAAAGCTGGTGTCTTTTCTCTGGCCCTTCTGACGTCTCTTGTAGGATTGACCAAATATCTGCCCTTTCATCAATCCTTTTTAATATATTTACTCTAACCCTTGTAGCATTTTCCGACAACCACAACATTGGGTTCCATTTGTTTACTGATGAGACCTTCATGCACACCAGGATATCAGACAGGTTTGGGGGTTTGCAAGCTGAAAACAGACTTCCTCACTCATATTTATGTGTGGATACACCAACAACGTCCTTTGGCTCCCCACCGTCAATGACAGCAAACCTCATAAGCAGTCTGCATGTGGGTCATCTTAGATGCTGTACTCTCCTTCATACTCCATGTCAATATCTCCAAGAAGGCCTCCATAACATTCTCCATGATCGTGGGATCCTTCCACCGCTGCACCAACACATTGCACCGGTCGCCGCAGTGGTCCTTTTCTAGGTATGCTAGTTTGTTGAGATTTAAGGCCGCCTCCCATCTCACACAATGGCCAAACACAAAAGTGTACAGACCTCCACCACAGAGCTCATTCTAAGTCTGAAGAGGACTGAGCACATAAACCTTTCCCTGCTCTAGATACGTATCACGCAGTGGATAGACTTTAAAGCAATCCCAACATAGTCCTACATTGCCATATACCTAAGGACCACATGTCGCCTACAGGTTCTCACTCTGCAATGTTTTCAGGAGGTCATTTAATGGACAAGGCTCATCACTATGGAACACCGCCCCCTAGCATCCCAGCCTCGAGCACAGTTTCAGACTGTTCCTTCCGCCTGTTACGCCCCCCTTCGAATCCCTTCCATGAAAGTGCTCTGTTACAGTCACATAACAGAATGAGCGCTGTAGAAAAATATGCATAAATCCGGATGCATCCAAACAAAAACAGCAGCTGTATGGGCCCTGTATCTGGCATTGTGGTTTGGCAAACATGAAATGGAATTGCTGGTTACATTAGATTTCTCAGCAGCTCGCTCCTCAGACCATGAGGAACGTACATGTTTACATGGCTCAAATTAATTACTTCCATCCCCCAATACAAAGCACAATGTGCACATCTATGACCAGCGAGTTGGTCACTGCCATCAATGTTTTAATAGAGTGTTGATCCCGGTGCAGTGCAGTGTCCAAGGTCTTTCCTACTCTATAAAGAGCAGCTTTACTGTAAACTCACTCTAGAATGTGCAGATTACATGCAATTATACATCACATTTTTATTCCAGTAAAGACAAAAAGTACTGCACAATGATCAAGGTACATTACGAGGTAAGTTAAAAAACTTTAGACACTAATGGGGGTCATTGTGAGTTTGACAGCAACAGGAATCACAGACGGTCTTTGTAATACCATCTTTTTTAACATGTGCGCGTTCATGGATAGGTGTGCATGCAATTTTAATTGCATGTTGTGTTATGGAAATTATAATTGAATGCTGTCAAATTTCTAAAATACATTACGTGGTAAGTACCATGATTATGAGTTGCTATTCTGGCTGCGAACCCCAGAAACTACCTCCAATATTTACCTCTACACAAACGCTGGAGTAAATGGGTGACAGTTGATGGCAATTGAGGCACGGGTGCAGACCATCACTGGCACAGTTTATACAAATGCCACATGCAGAAGTAGGAATGGGTGATATCATTTCATTGAGACAGGCCATTGGGGGTATAGGAGGAAAAGACGCATGTGGCCCAGAGAAGGAGGATGAGGACGAGGAGCTGGAAGACCAGAGTTCACGGGAGAGAGCACAACCATGGATGCTCAGCAAGACAATGGTGTGATGAAGCTATGATGGTAACGTCGAATTAAGCTCGTTTTCTCTCTTTTCTTTTTGAGCTGTGCATTATTTTGAATTGTTATATTTTTTGTTTTTTCTTCTTTTAATCTGTTGTATTGTTGTAATAGATATAAATGATATTAATTTCTTTGTTTTTGTGTAGGGTTGAGTACTTACAGCCAGAATCACAACACATAAAACAAATAATAAAATAACGTTAAAAAAGTACATATTAACACTTTAAAAATCGAGATACTTAAAAATCCATATTGCAATGCCACCTTTTTCACAAGGTGATGGCTGTGATGCATTTAGTGTTCAATGGGTACGTTCCAACACATGGAAGGAATACTACACAGCATGTCTCAGGAGGATAGCTCAGCGGCAACATGCTCCCCTTGGAAGCAAGACAACACAGAACAACACAGGTTCAATCCCCGGGACCGCGCTTAGAAACCTCTGGGTATTAAGCGCCTTATGAAATAACCTATCGTATTGTGTCCTAGCCCATCCTCTGAGTTGCCCTGAGCCAGGTTTTGCATTCCCGGTACCCCATGTATATAGGCACATCTCCCTCCCCACCAATGTGACCAGAATGCTTCTAAAGCCATGTGGATTTCCAAATGTCTTAAGATTGTACCCACTTTTCATTGATTCATTTCAGGCAAGGGAGCAGATCTCGAATACATGTGAAGATGAGACCTGTGTTGGAAGCTTCTGCATCACTGATCTGCTCATGATTCCAAGAACCTATTGAATAGCAGTCTGCTGAGTTGAGTGGAATTTCACAAGGGCACACAGATCCGGATGCTATTCGTGGGGCATGACCCTGTCACTATTCTCCACAGCCCCTTCACTATTGTTGCCCCCTGTTGTTGCACGTACTCTAAAGCCACACGTCTACCCAAGACACACCCTGATCCCTTACTCCCACCCATTCCAAAATCTCTCTCTGTGCAACCTTCACCATACCACCAAGAGGCACAAGTGTAATGCATGTGGGCAGGGTTAAAGGGTGGGGGGAGCAACGAGGAAAGCACAGCCCTGTCATTAACAATGTACCTGTATTTCAACACACGTCTGCACACCCACTGACATCCATCCCGTGCTGAAGGCAACTCAGGATATCTCCTTTTCCAGTCGCACCCATTCAGACCATGCAGATTACACCTAAAATGCGTTACAAGTATGCACATGTCTGGAATTGTGGGACCACTGAGTGGGCTTTTGGCCTTGTAAGTGCCAGCTTCCAGTATTCTCCCAACACAAGAGGTGCCTTCGAGTACGGCCTTAGGAAGGGCTGTATGATTTCCATTATGTGTTGCATGCTAAATAACTCTGCAGACATCTAGTTCAAGGATTAAGGAGGCCAGGTGCCACCCTAAAATAATGGATTATGCGCCACAGTGTTATGAGGAGGGTCCTCTGCCCACCCACACTTAGTCAACACCTTTAGGCAGAGCATCATCCCATGAAACCATGTGAGGACACCGTCCCTTTGACTGCGACAGCTCGTAAACATAGAGAGCTAAAACAATATGGAATCAGTAATGCCATTCTCTGCTTGCTCCCAAAGAGAAGCCCTTTATGTACTCCTTGAGTAGACTAGTTTGTAAATACTGTCCCTGTGAGTCAACTGAACACTATGATGATTAATTCTAGCTTCCATTGCCTGCCATCTTTCATACTATCAGGTGCAGTTATCATGGTGTCTTATGATATATGATATGATATGGCATTTATAACGCACCTATACACAAGTGTTTCAAAGCGCGACGAGGCAAGGGGGGGAAAAAGGGAGGACAGACAACGATCCTACTAGGCCAGGTGTCATTCAGATTGCGCAAGTGCATGGGAAGGGGGAAAGGAAAAGTGTGCGGGGGGAAGGGAGAAGAGAAAGTGCAGTACATGGGAAAGTGGAATAAATAAGATAAATAAAACACATAAAACAGCCAGGTGGTGGCAAGTGCAATGAAGTGCAGACATAAGTGCTGGAAGGGGGACTGAAGGGATACAGAAAATACAGTCCCCAAGTGCAGGGGTTGCCAGGGAGGCAGTGCAGGTGGGCAGTTGACGGGGCCTGGGCCAGAGATCAATTGAATTTAATACTCACAGCCACTGGGAGCCAGTGCAGAGATTTCAGTCCTGGAGAGATACGATCCCTGGGCTTGAGGCCAAGGACAAGTCTCGCAGTCCTGTTCTGGATAAGTTGCAGAGGGCGGAGAGTGGAGGCAGGAAGATTTAGATAGAGGCTTCATGCCTACTGGGTGTAGTGGATTTTTTATTTATGCAATAAACCCCAACGTGTGAAGCTGGGGCCCATACCCAGTAATGCCCCTGGGAAGCGGTTTTATTGCTTTTTACTGTCCGGGCATGCTTACCGGAGTGCTACTTTTTGTTTTAAAGTTCATTTACGGCGCAGTTGCCGTTATCACCTTTTAAAAAACTACAAAACATGATCACCAGCATAGTCAAGGGAGAAGGGAATCATGCAAGACCTTCTCCTTTTCCATGGTGGCCATTGCAGAGCCAGGCAAGCGCCGGAACATTCAGTGTTTCGGGCGCTGTTGAGTGACGAGGCAGCTACAGGTAAGTAGGGCTGGGGATGAGGTGGGGGGGTGTGGTGGAGGCAGAAATTGAGGGTGATGGGGGAGTGAAGGGGGCACTGGAGTGCTTACCTGCTGCCTGGCTGGGAAGATGGCGCCCGCCACATACCCCCACCGCCGAGGGAGCTAATTAATAGACAGGAAACCAATGCATAAAGAGTGCGCAAGACTACTATATGAACATAGCCTAACTCAGGCAAAGCAATGAAACAGTACATGGGAAGAAGAGATTGAAAGGTGAGAGGGGATGATGGTGTGGGAAGTGACCTATTCACTTAAATCTATAAATATCAAACAATGTTTATCGCATTAGTTAGCATAGCAGTCTAACAAGCGTTGGTAAAACCAACAGTTTGGGCTTTTTTATAGGCATGGGATAGGCATTTTCCAGGCACTATCATAATGCCACTACCTTGTCATAAGACACAACAGCTGGAAAATGTTATGCTTACCTGGGCATATGATAACAGTCCCTGGCAAATACCTATCTAATACTAATACAAACGCCACAACTATTGATTTTGGCACGGGTTGTTTCAGCAAGATTTCGGTGCAAGGGGCAGGTGCAAGGGCACATATACTGCTTATAAGTCAGGTGGCTGAATGTACACTTGATTAAGACGTTTTTAGAACACCAGTAGTGTATTTACAGTTGCAATTATGCATGAACTCTCAAAAGACTTGGTCAGAAATAACACTGTCAGGCCACATGCAGGTCAACCTTTAATGTGATAGCTTGATAGAGCTAGTTCAGAGAGATACTAGAATGATGTTTTGGGCGTGGAGTGACAGGTAGTGGGGAGGGCTAGCCATAGGCATTTGCATGACCATGGGGAGTCAATGAGTGGGTAAATAGCCAAACAACACCCACAAGCAAGTGTTCCTCCTCACATTTCTTCTCCTTCCTATCTGTAACCCAACAATGCAATAGTTTTGGCGTAAAGGTAGCGCTTAAGTGCCAAATAATAGCCAAAACTAAAAATGATGGCCATATCCTGTGGTAGGAGTCCATGTTGCTGTCCTGCGTGAAGGAGACCTTTTACACTGTTGCCAGGCCACCAACAACCTCCAGTCATGCATCCAATCATAGGGGGAATGGCATTCTTGCACTTACGCTGGATTCCTCGCTTTGCTCATGCCACAGCTCTCGGGTGCTATGATACAGCATTGATGCTAAGATTCTCATATATGTATGTTTCTCCCAAGAGCACTGTGAGAAAGTCTGGGGTGAGTGTGGTTCCAAATATTCGCTTTATTCCTACATATTACGCTCCCAGAATGCTTTGATTCTACCCCATGATTTAATATATGCTTACTGGCTGACCCCCAGTGCCACAGAAACAGGCCCGGCACTTACCTGTGTTCCAGACGCCCAGTTTTATTTGCGAGCGTCCATTATAGTCTGAATATTTTGCTGCACCTTTCTATGTTCCTGATTTTTCAGAGGATGCTCTTCCACTGAAGCAGTGGGTTCTGAAGGGCCTGTCGGTATGTATTTGTCATTGACCTTTGACTTCTTTGGTATGGCATGCAGGCCTATGGTACCTGCTACTGCAGAATGCAGTATGTTTGAACTCCATGCTGTCTTTCTGATCTGGGTCATGTGTTCTCTTCTTTTTCCTCTTTTGTCGAAGTAAACTCGAAATTCGCCCTATGGTGTAGAGAAGGCACAGTGGCCCGGTGTAGAAAATGCACTGTGTCCTGGTGTAGAGAAGCCACAGTGTCCCGGTGTAGAAAATATACGGTGTCCTGGTGTAAAGAATGCACAGTGTCCCGGTGTAGAGAAGGCACGGTGTCCCGGTGTAGAGAAGGCACAGTGTCCCGGTGTAGAGAAGGCATAGTGTCCCAGTGTAGAAAATGCACTGTGTCCCTGTGTAGAGAAGACACAGTGTCCCGGTGTAGAGAATGTACGGTGTCCCGGTGTAGAGAATGCACAGTGTCCCGGTGTAGAGAAGGCACAGTGTCCCGGTGTAGAGAATTCATGGTGTCCCAGTGTAGAGAATGTACGGTGTCCCGGTGTAGTAGAGAATGCACAGTGTCCCGGTGTAAAGAAGGCAAGGTGTCCCGGTGTAGAGAATGCACACTGTCCCAGTGTAGAGAATGCACGGTGTCCCGGTGTAGAGAAGGCACAGTGTCCCGGTGTAGAGAAGGCACGGTGTCACAGTGTAGAAAATGCACTTTGTCCCGGTGTAGGGAAGGCACATTGTCGCTACTGCTCAGCTATCGACGGAACTCTAACCCAGGTCGTTCTTAAGTGCCCGGACATAAATGTAACTCGCATGGAATGCTTTGAAAGTTATGTGACTTGGTTGGGCAATTATGTGTGGCACCAGGTGCAACAACCGACCTCTTGGAAACTGCACAACGCTCTTTATTTATAGATACTGAGATTTCATTTGTTGTCGGACGAAAATCATGTAATCACGTTATGATGTAACTAGTTCATTTTGTGGTGAAAATGTGTATAGTATGCTATTTTATCTGCTGAATTTTTGATACATATTTAAAATATTGTCTATGGAAATGTTTAGCCTTGAATTTTAGGACATGGTGGAATTGTGTGTAGTATTATGACTTATTGCGTTTTTGTATTTTGTGACTTCTTTTTCTTTTTCATTTTGCATTTTGTGTAAGGTTTATGTTGTTTAACCCAGCAGCACAATACATAAATAAACACATTTTAAAAAAAATATACCAGGTCTCCTCTTCTGCCATCAAACTATCTTCAGTGTGCAGATCCCCCTTCCTACAAAAATGGGCGATGGGTACGGCAGTCAACTTTGCTTCTTAGTGACTCTGCTGTGCCACTGCCATAACTGGGCCAATGGTCTCCTTACTCTTCCCACAGACATGTCTCCAATAATAGAGGAACCTTGTAGTCCGGTGCCTGTTCTCTGGTGAGCACCTTACTCCAACAATGCCCTCCCAGCCCATACCAATATTACTTGAGTTTCCGCCCACCAATAAATGAATGTCTGAAGTAGTAGCGGAAGTGACGGACCTTAGCTCCCATGCCTTATAGGGTCCCTGATAAAGCTCCAGAACATTATGAATCTGGGAGTGTAAGAGATGCAAACATTCAGGGCGGCCCGCCAACGCCGCTCTGCTCACAACGTTGACAGAACCGAGCACCGGTACATCAGCATTTATCAGCGGTATTGATTGAAAGAAATACAGGTTAATGAATTAAAGATCACCTCCATTTCTATTAACCTGTATCATTAGCAGTCTGATAGACAGACTGTTTTCTCCGGTAAATGCATTCTCCGGTGTAGTGAAATGTGTACTGCCTCCTTCCAATCAACTACTTAATTTCGTGTAAACAGCTCTGTGTACTTCTCGATCTCCAACACAGTTATTTTCCACTGAACGCCGATCAAAACGTGAGGGAATAGCGTCACCTTCTGCCAATTCATTTTCATGAAATGAACGTGATTTGGCTTCTTGTTTTCGTTTCTTTAAGAGAATCGGGTACTAATGGTGTACACCAGGTGTCTGCAAACTGTAGCTCTCCAGATCCTTTGGACTATAGCTCCCATGATCCCTCACCATTGACTATGCTGCCTATGGTTGAAAGGAGTAGTTGGAAACATCGGACAGCTAACCGTTACAGACTCCTGCTGTACTTGGACTGAGGTGTTTCATAGGATTCATCTGATCACCTGGTAGACGATATCACGATTGGTTAAGATGCGAACAAGTGAGGGTAAATGAGTAACATCAAGCAATAGACCAGTCTTAAACATATCACTGAAATATGGTTCTGAAAGTGTTAATTGTGGGAATTCAACCTCTTGTGCCACGCCACCAGTTGACTATTGACAGAGATTGCCCCACCAGCATGAACAGAGAAGCATTGCAGGGGTCCCAGGAATGAGAGGTCTAAAATCAAAGAAGTGAGGCATGCGGGAGGAGCCAGGCCCTATGCTGGACCCATACGTCTGGCACCCAGGAAGTGGCAGGTGTGCAATATACATCTCCTGGGTATCCTCTTATAGAGATCAAGCATATTCCCAGGGCCTCTAAAAGATGCCTGACAAGGCTTCACCCATCCACACACACATTAGATGACCACGCCTCCCTTCCAAAAGCCAGCCAAGAGTCACCCTTGGCAATCTTGGCCTACGTTGGTGGTCCAGTTTAGATATATTCTTTTTACTGTTATTACATTTTGCGTAAAAAACGACATTCTCTCAAAATGTAAATTGTTCAAAAAATGTTGCAGATGTCATTGGACGGGCTTCCCAGACTTTGCCTAAAATCTGAAAAAGATGGTGCATTTTGGCAAAGTTATTGCAATTTTTGTATGTCATCTTTCTGGAGTGCTGCAAATGCTCTTGAGCTCTTCAGAGAGAAGAATGGTTTCCTCTACCTGAGTCTTGGACAGTAAGCGTGGCAAGTCACTCTCTGTGTGCTGTCTACACAGCTCTTTCAGTGCCAAGCATTTTAGGTGAAATAATGGTGCTGTCAGAAAGGGGACTACGAGATGGCAGTTCAATTTCTTAATTCAAAACCTTTTGTTGCGAGATAGGAGAGGGATGTGAAATGGCATTTGGCCTTAGCGGTACAAAGAATGGCAAGACAGCGGCAAGTGGATCTCAGGTTCTCTCAAGACCTGCCCTGTATCAGTTGACTATTGCAGGAGTTCATTCACAAGTGGATTGAGCGGTCCACTTGACAGAATGTGTTTGGTCCCACAGCATCACTCATCCCCCTGAATTGTGAATGGGATGCATTTCAACAAATCTGAAGATGTCATCGCATGTTCCTTCATAGTTCAATAATAAAAAGGTCCTGGAACTGATGTCTCAGAAATTGGACATATAAGTGAAAGCAATTGTACAGACAGACAGGCATTTAGTATTGTCCCAAATACACGTTCCCCTCAAACACAAGATGGCTTCTGTAGTCATGTCTCAACTGGCCTGTACATGCCAGACTGTGCCATAGCATGATGAAATGCTCCTGCTGCCGTAGAGGCTCTATTTAAAGTGTTCCACTGCTTCCTGGAGATAGGTTTTTACTAAAACAAACACTAAAATGAAACAAAACTAATGAAATAAATCCCCGTTTTGGAGGATGCTTTCCTGTGGACTTTTTTGTTTAACACACACCCACATTTATTGTACAACACATGATGTGAAAAAAGCAATGGACAGTCTGATTTTTTATAAAGGTCAGACATATCAATCTGGTGGGAGGAAACAGGCAACTAGGTTGGAGGAGAATGGGCTAGAGACAGTATAAGCATAAGATAAGTGGGATGGGTACAGAACTCCATAGATGGCAGTCACGGGCACTATCAGCGCTCGGGATGGAGGAAGAGGACTGCTAACATCAAGAGAAGGGCAGCTGGTGGGATCATAGTATTCATTGGATCCACCATTGGTATATAGTGGGAGGAGAGGTTAGTTACGGGTTCGAGGATTGGAGAATTGTTGATTTTCCAAAGCCCTTTTGGAATGAATCGAGGAGCGGCCACACGGGAATAAGAGCTGTAGAAAAAAGCAAAATACACCACATTTGAGAAAGAATAAAAAATGTTGGTGCAGGGCGAAGGAACATTGTGCTGAAAGTGTTTGCCTATGAATGTGCAAACAGACAACAGGGGCTTGAATGGCACATATTTACAGCTGGATTGTGCAGGAATTAGGGTGAACAGACACTGGGATTAGGGTAAGGAAAGATACGCAACCTGACACACACACCCTAGAAGACCAACAGGCTAGCCAGCTGCCATGCCTTGCCAAGTTACTGGCAATGACTGGGAGATGGCCAGGGACGAAAACAGGGCTCAAAATCCCATTGAAAAATGCTTTTGCAAATCAGGCCCAATACGTTTTTCCATCAGCTATCAATATAGCGACTTCCCCGTCAATGCGTTATTATTGTTTCTTTTCAGACTAAAACTAAGGTGTGTGGCACAGTGCTTGGCTTGCTGAACTCTTTGCAGTGCTTTCACAGATCTCCTGTACTAGATTCCATTGCAGTATTCGAGTCAGATCAAAAGTACTACGATGACTCGAACAATGCTCCTAAGAATACTGAGAAGACCGAGGACATCTCTCAGAAGCTGCAGGGAGTAGAAGGTGGGTTGTCCGTTTGTGGGATGAAAGATAAGTGAGTTTCCAAATTTGCTTAGGGCTTTGAATGGAGGCATGAGGACTGAGGGCAGGTCCATGGCGAGTGGCCCGTACTACTGGAGGTGGACCTGATTGTTACAGAGATTATGGTCAGGTATGGTCTCTCAACCTCAGAGAGCTCTGGATATTTGTAGCTCACTGGGCTTTCCCAATCCACGTTTAGCGCACAGAGCGTGATTGGATTAAAATAATCCTGACTGCTTAGTCTTGTTAAAATCAAGAATCAACCTACATTGAATTCTTCCTAGAGTTTGATACCGATAATATCATTTATAGGACTGCATGAAGGTGCTACCTAGAGATATAGGTTTCTTGGAGTGCTGTAAATTCTCAATGGCATACTCAATGTTTATCTAGATATGTCAGTGAAATCTTCTCCTCAAAAGTCACATGCAAAGGTAAACAGATTGTGTCTGCTGCTTTTAGATGAATATTGGAATGGTGTAATGACAATAGTCACACGATTTAGAATTATACAAATGTGTTGGGCATTTAGGTTTAATTTAATGGCTGGTACACATATATAATGCTGCATTCCACTTTACCCCTTTATTACATTCCTTCTAGTCTTCCGAGGGTAGTATAGAAATTGACATCAAATCATTTTTGGAAATTGCGCAAGACATTTTATATTTAGTTTTGGCTAGCTGAGATGTCAAATGCAACTATATCATAACAAGTTCCCTTTAAATTGAGAGGCCAAGAAGGAGAATTTAATAAGATTTAGGGGACAGTTTTTGGAAATCTGTAACGGAAATACAGATTTCTCAAAATTGTGTTGTGGCTGAAATTGTGTGAAGATAATGATATTGTTCACGATCGGTAGATGTGTGTTTAGTTTACTGAGCATTTTCCTAGAATACCCATGGATTGGTCCTATGTGTTTTTAGGAAATGCGATTCATAAATTCTTTAGTATAATGTATGGATTGTTTTTGATCTTTTCCAATATTTATGTTTTTTAAAAGGGAGAACCTTCGCACCGTGCTGCATATGGCTTACCAGAAAAATAATAGTAATCATGCAGATCTATGTCCATTTTCCTAAGGTGACGGGCAACCTTATTAAGGTTTGTGAAATCACCTGTAAACCTTTGACATTAGTAAAAATTCAAGCATTGTGCAAATGTTCAATTTTTGATCATTATCTATCTTTAAAAAAGAACCAGCCATATCACGTGAAGCATTAACAAGTATTCAATGTGGAAAATATGTCTTCAAAATTAGAAAAGTCGAAATGCAATTCAATTTGCCAGTCTTGAGGAAGCTCTGAAGAAGGGGCGAAATGTGCAGGAGGTACATTGCGATTTCTCTTTTGGAGTGAAGCCATGGGAGGATTTTATTTTGAAGCAGAAACCAGATTAAGGATTACAATCTTTTGTGGAATCTACTAGCGGGTGGTACCTTTCTATTGCAACGTTTGTTGAAACTGGAACGCTGTCTGTCCACCCTAATATTTTGCCCATAGTTGCTGCCAGGAACCCACATATACTGAATGTTCGGCCCCTGCAGTGACCTTTCCTGATCCCACCAAAGTCATTGCATCTGATATCCTGGCAAATTCAGTAAAAGTCCCTGCTCGGAAAATGGCAATGCTCTGTGCTTAGTTGACAGTACCCAGCACAAAGTCATGTATAATTAGAAGGCAAACGATTCCTCTCTGATTCATTGTTAGAGTGCATTCATGCCATAGTACGAACAAGCACCACGTGGACTGTGATCACGTGATACAAATTTCCCAAATTCTTTGTCGCTCCAAGCCACCTAACTCCACAGCCAGGCTCGGACTGGCTTATAGGGCAATAGGCCCATAGCCGAACCAAAAACTGTAAAAATGCTTGTGTGGGCCAGTTTTTTTGGTCAAAGTGGGGAACTTTTTGGGCCAATGTGGGCCAGTTTGATGAGTTACTTCACTATGCGGCTAATAGTTTTGATCAGTGCTGCTGAATACATATTCTTTAAAATGTACAATTTGCATCACATTTCATCAAAAACATTCCACTTAGGTGCTATTCAAACAGCGCCACAAAAGGAATGAATTCCCATTTGCAACTGTGGGCCACTTTTTCGTTGTTGCCAGAGACCATTTTATGCCCCAGACCGACCCTCTCCACAGCCACGCTTCAGGCACAGGATCAAAAGACAACAGCCAATAAGCAAAATGTATATCTTCAAAAAAAATACAGGGCACATTTGTCAAGAAATGATAAATCCATCATCCTCCAGCATTTTGAGAAATAACATAGAAAGGGGTAAAAAGGCACCTTTTTGTTTGCAGAGCCAAAATTAATCACACGCCTTCATTATTTCAAAAAAGGCATTTCTTGATGCCAGCGCGAGCCTTGTTGTCTAAATCTTCTGCTAGTTTCCATTTCCAATCCCGCTTTAGTGTAAAGTCAATTTAACAGAGGCATAAAACACCGTAGTTAAACCTGAGAGCGCAAGTACCCGGAATGAAAAATAAGATTGCAGCAATGAAACTGGGAGGGGATCATTAGAGGAAAGTTAATCGCGACTATAGGTTACGACAATACACCCACATTAACATATGTGTTGATAGGCTAATTACATTTCTAGATGTTCACTGTGCTGGTTTTACAGCCTCCCTCCATTCTTGCCAGTGTGGAGTCTGCCAGGCTGCAATACTTCTCTCGCTGCAGAAAGGAGGCAACGTGTGCCCCTCTGATACATCCTTAAGCTTTGATTAAGCGGCGCACTGTCTCCTCGTTTCAGAGCACGGCCACAATCTGAAAGCAAGGCCCTGGGACTCGGCAGCCAGACAGGCTGGAAGATTGCAGGAACAAACATTAACTAAGGGGCGCCATCTTGGCAACCTCCCATAAACCCTATTATGAAACCCTTTCAACCCAATAGTTCAGGAAGTCGGTTGCTCCTGTTCGAAGGGTGTTTATTCTTCTTCTTCTTCTTATTTTTTTTTACCTAAACGCGCAGCTTGGAATGCCCGAGCTTAAGCAGAATTGGGAGGCGCGCACGTAGTGGGGGTTTAATAGATGATCGCATGCATTTTTTCCAAAATGGCAGCTCCGCCCAGCTCTGATGGAGTGGCGGTTAATGCAAATTTAATTTGGAGTGATCTATGGAAGGCTTGAGGTGGTACTCTGTGATTCCCCAACTGCCTGCGGAGGCTCTGTGGGTCGCATCTGGATCTGGCGGGCCCGCATGCCCAGCAGCACTTGCTAAATAGGATTAATGAGGTGTCCTGCTCAGCGCCGATCCGGGGGAGCTATGCTAGGCTGCCTCGCGACGGTATGAATGGGAGGGCCCGCTTCCTTTGGGGGCACATTGTCTGATGAGACTTAATGACTGCCCTGATATTAGCCGCAATGAACACGCTCCGTACAAAGAGATTTGCAATTATCACATTGAACTGTTACTTAATCATAATATTGTGTTTAGTTATTCAGGGTTCATTTACATGTCGTGATGTCTTTGGAAAGGGTTTTTGTACGGGTACGTGTAAAGGTCAAAAAGCGTAAAAACGAGTTCATGGGCACTTTTGTGACTCTTGGCCATTTCAATTGTCAAGGAAGGATCATGTTTTACACTTGTGTTCTTTGATACATTTTTTGCTCGTTTTCTTTTTTTTCTAATGTGTTTACCTTTCGTACTGCCAGGTATAGAAACGTGTACTCTGATGTTTCGTCTGTTTGATTTTTTTCTTTGTTTTTAGTAATAGATTTTTCTTGGTTCTATTATTTAAAAAATATATATTATCTCCGTAAACTCGCCCTTCAACTCCATTTACCAATACATGTTTATTAAATGCAAAACAATTGGCTATACTAACATTTTGAGATTGGATGAAATTATTTCACATTGGTAAATTGTTGTTATTACCCGTTCAGTGGGATAACAGGAAAGTTAATTATGCCTCTGCAAAGACATCACAAAATAATAATGAGATTGTAATAATAAGCAGATGTATTTTTTTTTAGCCACAATGTACTTTACTTTCCCCTGGTTGAGCACAGCCAACCAAGTACAAGACCATTGCTGGAAAGGGTGTTAACATACCATAGAAGCTGTAGATTGATTGTGCACAGGCCTCCTTCTATGCCAGGCATATGCAGGTATTCTTACTGGTATCTGGGAAATGAATGTTATCAGCACCACTCCGCAGTCAGAGGTATCACGATATCAGAGAGTAGGGGCAGAGGTCTATTGCCAACATTACAGTTAGGTTAGCATCGAGCAGGGCGTGTTTGTCATGTGACTTGTGACATTTGTGTACCTTCTCACATGTTTGTTTGTTTGTTTATTCATTTATAATGCGTGCCTAACCCGGAGGCAACAGGGCGCAACAGTACAGAATATGCAAGGCTTAAGTTACAAGGTTACATAGGTTACACAAATAAAATAAATAGATACATATGAGAAGACGTACATAATCGACAAAAGGATACATGTCTATGTACAGGGAGTCATGTGTGCACTAGTGTGGAGTTAACTGTCCAGAGATTTCAGCCAATTTGTATACTTGGTTCTGAATTTAAGGTAGGGCTGACCTTCTCTTATAGGATGTGGCAGGGAGTTCCGCAGTTGTGCCACTCTAACTGGGAAACTGCTGCCGCATGCCTTAAACAACTTAAATCTCGGAATGATAAGGCTATTGGTATTAACTGTTCTCTACGGTCTGGTGGAAATTCTCCTCTGGAATCTGTCTGTGAGATTCCAGAACACTGGCCTGATACAATAGGGATGATTGTAATGCATCACTGAGGGACAAGGGATAGGGAACGGTGTCCCATGCAATGACAAGGTTGCAGTATTTTCAGAGGTAGCTTCGTTCACTATTGGTGGAATGCTGCTTGTCTGATGGTGTGGAGAGGGATGCACTTCAGATCTTTTGTCCTTTTCCCATGTCTACATATGGTGGCGCAGCATATGGGACCATCGAGCTGTGGTATCAATGTTGGTATCTGCTTTCCTCGGCTCACCTCTGTGAGGTACTGCAACACTTCTGACGTTCGTTCTGAGCTAGCAACAAAGGCTGGCCTTATCTGGCCACAATTGTGATGGTGGTGGTGGTGTTCTAGATGACATGTAATGATGCGATGTGGAAAGGAGGCATTCCAGTACCAGTGGAGGGAAAACTCGTAGAGGACAATGTTATCCCTCCCATTCCGAGAAGACATTTGGGAGGACGGCTTAGTAGCCATGAGAAATCCCAACAAAGTCCCAGCCAGAATGGACCATGTGGACAAAAAGTGAAGGGCACTGGACAATTCCCCTAAATGCTTCCAAACACAGCCAAGCTTGAACTGCAAACAAGAGATCATCCAACCCATCGCTCCTGTGTACAGCCCCTCCAGCTCTCCCGGAAAAGGAAGGGAAACAACTGGATGTATTTGGCAAGCGTGTCATTACCACAGTAGCAACAACAATTAAAGGAGACAATTCCATTGTCATTCTAGCAAGATGAAATAGAGAACGGTGGTACAAGATGTGGCTGCTATTGACATTTTTGCCAGAAGACAGAAAGCAGGAAGTCTTGTCTCTCCACAGAGAGGGTAAATCTGCATCAGACAATGCATTCATGGTACTGTTGGACACCAATGACATGGGATTTCAGGCAGATAGGTCACCAACCGGTGCTTCACCGCCAAACCTGGCTAAAAGTCACTAACTTCCGGGTGTCACAACTAAGGTTATCGATATTCTCAATGACAGGAAGACCTCTTCGGCAAAAAAGGTGGATGATACGTGACTAGCAATAAACACAGGCACGGAAATAGCATTATCCCTGGGTACTCTCATGCATCGCAGGCAATACCAATCCTTTTTTCCAAGAACCCGTTCCACCAGAACCAGCAGAAATTCCTGTTTGCCTTACTGCATCTATTACTAAAGGGGTGTTAGTTACTGCACTAGATAGCAGTATAAGGCAAGGTCCAAGTCCTTCCGCAAGGGCAGCAAGTGATGAGGTACTTTGCACCAGCAGGCTGACTTCTTCTCCAGCCACCCCCACAGTTTAGCACCTTAGTGGGGCAGAGTTTCATGGCATCTCTCCATAAATGGAAGCAAATTACAACAGATTGATGGGTGCTTTCTAAAATAGTCTACTACACACTTTAGAATTTCTTCACAAATCACTCATTACCCCCTCAAACATTCTAAAAAAAAATCATCTGGATGTACTACTAAAAGAAGTCAAAGTACTCCAAAATGAACCATAGAGCGATTTCTGGTAGGTCAATGGAATCATGTCGTCTACTCCCGTTATTTCCTGATTCGCAAGAGGTCAGGGGATTGGAGGCCCATCCTGGACCTCATATTGTTCAACAAGTTTCTGAAGTCCTAGTTGTTCCATATGTCTACCCTGCAAACTATTTAAAGTCAGGTTCAAAAAGGGGATTTCCTCTTAGTCCTATACAGGAGGATGTTTACTTATGTAAAGGATTCCAATCGGGCGTCACACCAGACTCTTGCCCTTAGCCTCTGAGGTAGCGCTCAATTAGAATACTTTTTCTTTATTTTATATGAATTCGGATTGAGCTGGCACACAACCCGTCTCACACTCCCTTTTACAAATACCCCGGATCACAATAGACCATGCACCAGGCCGGTTGGTGGGGATACAATATTTATTTATCTTAAATTCAAATGAGATCACAGAGATCACAACATTTTAATATTGGGCAGCAATCACCAATGGGATGATAATTACATAATACATGATAAAATACAGTTAGTTGGACCTTCTGTTATAACATATCCAAAGCACAAATGAATAGGAACTCTTTTTAAAAAATATATATTTTATTGTTTAAAAAGTCCTTTTTTGCCAAAAATCAGTCTCAGCATAAATCACATATTTGTACAGTTGTGACACTTTTGCAAATTACATAGGCCGATTACATATTTCACACAGAGCATGGCTGTCCAACTTCCAAGTTTGTATGACTTTGTTTCATCCGTCTAATCATTTTTTGTCATTTTCAGTGAGAAATATTATACCTATAATTCTATTTGTCATAAGGCATGTTAGTATTGAATTTCAAAGTGGCACCAAATATACTTTCCTCAGAATATCCAATTCTCTGCCATTTCCGTCCCCAATATGCCAGTGAAGGCTACCACGTCTTAATTCTGCATCTAAACTGTGAAACTTTCGCATTTCTGCGTTGTCCAATTGCGGAGATAAAAGTCTCAAAGTTTTATGAATAAACTAGTCTTTGGAGCCAGATGTCCAGCATTGTCTTCCAAATAAGGGCATAGCTGTTCTGGAGTTGGCTTTGAAGCTCCCCAGCTGAAGTTGTGGGGCGGTGTTATTTCCAAAAGTAACATGTAGGTGCCCCAGAATCTATTGTGTCAAGCTGGGGCATAGACACAAGTCTGACAAGCGTGTGAGATGTATCCTGCTGGACCATTCAAAGTTTCCAAGGGCAAAAAGTGACACATAGGTGTCCCAGAAATCCATTGTGGCAAGCTGGAGCCCACGGCCTAAAACCCGTTCTGTGGCTTCAGCAGTGAATGCACTTAATTGTTTCTTTTTTTTTATCAGAAGCAAGTCTGTTGAACCAAAACATCCCCTATAGGTTTTCAACCAACAAAAACCACTCTTACATTTCTAGGCAAGGACAGGGCCTTATTCAACATTACACTTTTAAAACAGGCATTTTTCTTGTTTGCACAAGCACATTTTGACACATGGTGAATTCTGCTGGGATGTCCCTTTCAAATTCGGATTTCTCTTCCATCTGGATTCCAAACCTTGTTTGCAGCCCTAATCACACAGCAACCTGTTTAAGGCAATGCTCCACTATAATTGACATATGCCCAGAGAGCTAGGGTTTCTTTTGAAGGGTTTATTTTTGACACTTTATAGCAAAAAGTCAAGCGTTTCTCCGTACGGCTGAGAGTAAAGTTGTTTGTGATTTTACAGATTTCTCCTGACACAGCCTGTCATTCAGTGATAATGCTCTCTTCTGCTGCTGGAGCACAATCTGAATATGGATGGGCATAGCAGGGTCTCACTGATAAAAGCAGTGTAATGTAGAACAGATGAAAAGAGCATCAGAGCGGCATCAATTTAAATGTAAAATATTTCCTTTTTTTCAATGAGAAACTTTGAGCTAGCAGCAAAGCAACACTGCTTTTCAATTCTCTTCTATGGTGCACCTAAGAATACACATTAGCAGCCTTTCTCGTGTGCTCCCTGTTTCATCCTCACTCATAGGTGCTTGGCAAGCCAGTGCAGCCATCATTTTGTAGCTGCAAAATGCAGTTTTGATGTGAGGCAATGGTGCTCAAAGGAGCCAGCCCTGCCATTCTGCTGGTAACTGCTGAAGTGCAGGTTGGTGATGGAGGGGAATTCTGCTGAGTGGGTTAATGTATCCCACACTTACACATCCCCATCCACCCAAAACACTGCAAGTACCTGCAGTTTATGGTGGTAGGACAACATTGTCAGTTCAGGGTTCTCTCCTTTGGTCTAAAATTAGCACCAAGAAATTTCATCAAATGCCTATCTCTGGTGGCTTCGCATCTCAGAAGAGAGGAACGTCACATCGTTTCATACCTAGATGATTGGGTAATCTGAGAACCATCTCTACAACCTGGGAGGTAAGACACTCAAGTTAGAAGGGAGGGTCTGATGTCATCAGGTTTCTCTAACAATTACAGCAAGTCATTGAAGCGACAGTCAAGGAACAAAGTTTTTCTGGGATCTTCCTTGGATTCCATGACTGTGCAGGAAAGGCATGCAGAAGAACGCTTTCAGATCCTGCGATCCAAGTTGCAGTCTTTTAAATCAAAGACATCACCACTGTCAGAATTGTAAAATCTCTCCTGGGAACACTTTTTTCATGCATCATACTGGTTCTTGACGACAGGCTTCTCATATACCTGTTTCTGTAGTTGTTAGACGAAAGGTGGCACCAGATGTCAGGTAATGGGCAGGTCAGGTTCTGCTTGGCATAATCATTTTGCCTGAACCTCCTCTGATAGCAAACAGAAAGCAACTGGACGAAAGGGGCACAAACTACGATCTGAAGTCACAGTGACAACAGACACGTCCACGGAAGGCTGGGGAGCCCACATGGGAGACCTTCTCAAAAAGGGGCTATGGTCTTATGCCAAGGAAAAATGGCACAGAACGGTTCTGGAACTCTGGTTATCTTTTGGGAACTAAAGTAATTCCTACTTCATGTAAAGGGAAAGGGGTGAGAGTTCTAACATGCAACACCACAACAATGAAAGGAAGCAAGGCTGTACAAGTACTCTCTACCAAAGCACATAATCTGTGAAAATGAGCACTGCAGCAGGGAGTAATTCTTATCCCAGGGCATCTCCCAGGGATCAACAACTCTATACTAGACTCACTGAGCAGAGAGAGGCAGTGTTTCCATGAGTGTGAGTTGAATCAACACCATGTGAACCACATGTTTAAAGCCTAGTGATGCCCAAAGATAGATTTGTTTGCCACCCGTGAAAACATCAAGCGTGGGTCATTCAGCAGCAGATTCAAAAGCAAATTAGCCATGGAGAGGCATTTTCCATCTCATGAGACAGCAAGTTCCTCTATGCATTGCCGGCTTTCCCGCTAATCCCCAAAGTCCTGCGGACGTTAAGGATGCAGCCGTGCAGACTGATCCTGGTTGCACTTGCATGGAAGATGCAGTACTGGTTTTAGACATGTTGTCCCTCTCCCAAGCACAGCAGATCGCTCTGCCAGCAACCTTTAACTTGCTGTTGCACTATGGGGGCAAGGTTCTTCATGACAACCCATGCCCCCTGAGCCTCGATGCTTGGCTCCGGAATACGTGGAGTTCGGCTAGGTAGACATGCCTCATGAATGCAGGAACATTCTCTCAAAATGATACAGTAAGAAATGGTAAAGATTTACTTTTTGAAATGTGGCCCAAGACATTGTTCCGCTCAGATGTAAAGCTTCACAGATATTTCTGTACCAGCTGTATTTGGCTAAGAGTGGTTTAGCTAATTCTCTGTCAAGGTCCATGTAGCAGCTATTTCATGATACATTGGAAATCCAGGACTGATATAATATCTTTTCCAATGTTTGTGATGTTGAGATTTCAATCGTTGTGTCTGTTGTTTCATTGTGTAAGTTATTTCTATTTTAAAAACATAATCACAATAAAAAAATTAAAAAATGTAATAATCCAGGCACAGCATGCTTGTGCTCTGAAAGGTTAATAAAGGAGATCATGAAAGGTATTTTCAGAACATTTCCCCTGGTGCACAATATTGCTTCCCCATGTGAGCTTGATACAGTCCTTGCCAAGTTAATGCGCCAAGCATTCAAGCCGAAGCACACAGCAGACATCAAGTATGTTACCTGGAATGTGTTCTCGGTCGCTCCCACTTCAACAAGAAGAGTAAATGGGCTGCGTGCTCTCGTTTCTGGAGCCTTTCATTGTATTCCACAGCACAGAGTGACCTTCAAATGAATCCCAAATGTATGCCCAAGGTTGCTTCTTCGTTCTACAAAAATGAACGGCTGGAACTCCCAGCTTTCTTCAGAACCGAATCTACTTCTGCCAAAACGTCACTACATGCTTTGCATTTCAGAAAAGAGCTTGAATACTACTTTGACTAAACCAAGTCTTTCCTCATTCCAACCAACTGATCATTGCATTTGGGCGTATGGGACTGGTAAGAGTCTGAAAGTCTGGAATCACAAGATAGCTGTTAACCTGCATTGCCTATCATCACACAAAAGTAAGAAGACTGCTCTCTTGCAATCCAAAGGTTCACTCCACAACGGCCATGTCTTCCAAGTTAGCCTTCTTGGTGGGGGTGCCTAACTGCTTTGCCATCTATTCAACAGAATGTGAATCTATGAAAGATCCAATGCTGAAGAAGGAAACGTTGCTTTCTTGTAACTACGGTTCTCCAGCATTGGTATCTTTCATAGATTCACATGCAACCCTCTCTTGAACTCCTTATGAGGCTCAAAGTCACATGTTACACATGTGTTAATGTAATCTGAAATTGGCCTCCATGGGAGGAATTAATGGAGAGTGTGCCTATTGGCTAGAGAGCAGATGAACTAAACAAAATCTCGTAGAGAAGAGTGCAGTTCATTGTTTCTACAATGGAGACTGCTATTAGTGTACCGAGGATTCCCACCTAAGGACAGGAATTATTCATCAGCGTGTGGATCTATGAAAGATACAAATGCTGGCGAACCGTAGTTACAAGTAATTACAATGCTGGAGAACCATAGTTTCAGGTAATTAACTTTTTCCTTTCAGAATTATAGCTGTACACCTCATTGTTCAGTGCACTTCCTTAACAAGCCCATCCATCAACATCTTAACCCTTTGGTTGAAGAGCTCGGACCTTTGCAACCAAGCAAATCCGTTTTCCCATTCACTAACCATCAATTCAAAGTGTGTTAGAAGTTGTTCTCTAGCAGGCAGCTGTGGGATTCTACTGCACTCAATGCGTACGTCACAGTACTGACTGGTTATTATGTTGGAGTTCAGCACTATCTGAATGGTTAAGCAGGCCAGAGTATATTCAAGGGGAAAGAAGGAGGATTATCAATCACTAGGTCAGAACAGGCCATCAAATTCTTCCTGTAAGGGGATTCTGCTTTATGTGGCAACCAGTTCACTAGGGAGAGAGAGTTCCATAGGCAGGAAGCCAAAGTAGTGAGGGATGAAGTGGACCCAGCAGAAGTTAGGACTAATTGGTTGAATGGAACCTGATAGTCACTGGTACTCTACAGTGACTATCAGGCATCAAACAGTGCCATATACGTTATACATGAATTAACTGAATAAAGAAATGGATCTTGTTTGTCTGAGATACAGCAAGTTAGTTTAGTGATTAGTTTAGTTTACTGATGAGAAACCGTGGACCCTGATGGTAGAAATGTTAATAAGTATTATGAAGAATTAGAAGCTGATTAATTTGGAGACAGGTAACCAATGACATCTCTTGAGTCTAGGGATCTTCGTGTACACATGTGTTTCATGTGCAGGAGTAACATGTGTTTCATGTGCAGGAGTAGAACCCCATACTCTGCAGGTGCTGAAGACGATCTAGTAGCTAGACTTACTGGGCAGATAGGTAGAATCTGGCTAGCTGATGATAACGATCTGGCGAGAACATGGCCATCAATGTTGCCTCTCATTTAGGGAACACAAAGCAAGAGAGAATAGTACTAAGGCAGGACAGCCAAAAAGGTGTACCTGGATTGCACCTGTAATTTCTGGACATGATTATAATTCAAGAGAATACCCAGACTGATCACCCTGGTATTTTTAAGAAATGAGTACACACTTTTAACGTTGTTCTGTTTGCGAGTGATATGAAATCACACAGCATTAATTCTTAAGATTGTGATTTATTTTATCCAGTTACTGAATGGGTGCCTGAATAAATACGTGTTTTGTTCTCACAGCACTTATTAAAGCTCTTAGCAGAATTAATTGCTTAGGTCTAAAAAGATAATGCAATACATACGAGCTGTTTAAACAAGCAAACACTATACGATTATTATATGCACACAACATGAGCTGGAAAGATCTAAGATGGATATAGCATTGAATCTATGAGAATTCAACTCTTTACCGTCCAACGTGTGTTGAGTTTGATCATCACAGTGTGTGATGCGAAACAGTGTCTTCGTAGCTGTCCAGGGTAATGGCTATATATTATGTTCAAACTCTGTCACCCAGTTTGCTGCCATTACATTCATTATTATGAAAGGACTGGAAACTTCTAAAACTTTGTGAGATCCACACATTTCAAGAAGACAATGTTCACTTTCCTGTAGTTCTTCACAATTTTTGAAAATGGCATGTTTGTAGATAAGAGGCTGTCACACAAATGAAGGCACTAAACAAATATTTGTGTACTTAGTTATAACAATTAACAATGTTGCTTTTAGTTTTGTTATATTAATACAGATGCTTAAATTGTTGTTTATTCAATTTTAATGTAACAAAAATGCTTACATTAAAGATTGATCATGTTTGTGTTGTTATGAAAATTCATAGGAAGAACTAAGGATTATCCATGGTCACTCATTGGCAAGCATACTATTGGGGTTACACTTTTTAAAGCAATCCCTGTGTTCATCCTTCATTATAGCTCAAATGCATCCCACTCAGAAATAGTAGGACTCAGTTGGATATGATATATTTCAAAACAATGCATGCATTTTAAGAAACGGCCAGATACATGATTTTTAAACTAAATTTACCAAGCTCTGAAATGTTATTGTATCTTATGTAGTGTAACGTATGTATAAGAACTACCAAACACGTGCAACAAAGATGGATATTGTGGGCCTCATTACGACCCAGGCGGTAAGTTACCGCCTGGGTCGTACCCTTACCACCATGGGGTAAACTGTGTTTACACCATGGTGGATGGCGGATTTACTGCCCCATTCCAAGGTGAGTGGGGCGGTAAATCCCCATTTACCATTTTACCCTTCCCCATTCCCATTTTCATAAAGGGAGTGGGGAAGGCGCTAATTACGCCACCGTAAATTACGGTGGCGTAATTAGCACCATGGTCCCTTAGCGCCATGGATTTTAATGCCTGCAAAAAGCAGGCGTTAAACTCACCATGGCGCAAAGGGACCTCGGAATCAGGCGTTAAGGGTCGGCGCCGTTTACGGCACCGTTAACCACTTAACGCCTGATTCGTAGTGAGGCCCACAGTCTGACACAAAACAGAGATTTTAATTAATTGTTACATAATTGAATTACCTTAAAGATATTTCTGTATGTTGAATGCTGACCCTTTATCATATTCGTGCCACCTGATTATTATTATTATTATTATTATTATTATTATTATTATTATTATTATTATTATTGTATTTATTGAGCGTGAATGGAGCACTTCACAGAGGGATACAACAGTACATATGCATACCAGAGCGCTTGTTACAAGTAACAACAGAGCAGATATGCAGTGGGGGTAGGCTACAGAGGGCCCCAGAGGAGACGTACAGCTGTACAGGGTGGCGGGGAGGACATGGATGGATGCCTTCTAATGAGTCAGGTAGCGCAAGGGGTGGCGTGATGGCCTAGGTTTTGAGGAGAGACTGCTTGTGGAGGTGGGTCTTGAGTTCTTCTCTGAATTGTAGGAGCATGGGGGCAAGTCTGATGCTGACAGGAAGGAAGTTCCATAGTCTTGCGGCGTAGGCAGAGAAGGCTTGTTTTCTGTTCCTTACCTTTTGCAGTGTGGCATTTCAAGTCTGCAGTTGTCCTGGCTTCTGGTGGTGTGCTGTCTGCCGGAGATGCCGAGTTTCTTCAGGTGCCTTGAGGGCGACTGCCTTATAGATGATGCAGTAAGACTTGAAGGTGATTCATGCATGCAGTGGGAGCCAGAGAAGGTCGATGAGGGATGGGGTGATGCGGTCGTATCAGTGTAGACCCTTAATGAGGCCTGTGGCCGCATGTGGGACACTTCTCAAGGGCACAAGGTAGGATGACGGGAGGCCTTCAAGGAGTGCATTGCCCTGATCCAGGTGTGAACAGACCAGTGCTTGAACAGTGGATATAAAGCTGTCCGGAGGGAGGGCTTGACTTTCTACAGGAGGGAGAGCTGATACCAAGCTGTTTGAGTTTTCTTAGCTATGTGTGTCTTGAAGCAGAGTTGTTTGCCGATGTCGAACCTGAGGTACTTGGCACTGGAGGAGAGATTGGGTATGAAGCCCTCAGGGATCATGGTTGATAGATAGGTCTGTATGTCTGGGTGTTCGGTGTTGTTGGTGAGGACTAGGAATTAGGTCTTGGAGGGATTGAGCTCAAGTATGCACTGAACATCCAAGACTGTATCTGTGAGAGACAGATTTTGAGCCTGTAGATGTCCTTGATGGAGTTGATCTTGAGGTATAACTGTGTGACATTGGTTTATTGGTAAATGTGGATGTTGTGTGTGGCTAGGAGGGCTCCCAGCGGCTCCATGTATAGATTGAATAGCACTGGGGAGAGGATGGAACCTTTGCGAGACACCACAGGTGATGGGTAGCATTGGCAATCTGGAGGAGTCCATCTAGAGAAACTGATGGCGTTTGGCGAGGTGGGACTTGAACCAGCGTAGGAAAGGTTGCTGATCCCCATGCACTCATGTAAGGTGTCTGTGATCGCCTGGTAGTCTACTGTGTTAAAAGTCACCCGAGAGGTCGAGAGAACCAGGAGGCAGGGGTGTGCATCGTCAAGGATGTTGAGGGCGTCGTCGACCAACTGTATGTTTGCCGTCTCCGTGCTGCATCTTGGTCTGAATCTGGATTGGCATCTTTGGAGGAGAATGTTGGTGTTGATGTGTTGCTGCAGTTGTGCAGCTACTGTTTTCTCAATGATCCTACCTTGAAGGGAAGATGGGTGATGGGGTGATAGTTACCTAAAGTGGCGGGATCCAGAGTGGGTTTCTTTAGTAGAGGGAGGATTTGTCCTGTCTTTAGGGCTGATGGGAAGGTACATTGAGTTAGGGAGCTGTTGATGATCTCCAGGTAGGGAAGGAGAGCTTCTGTCAGGAGGGTCTTGAGGATGGATGCTGGGAGGGTGTCATCTGCATATGATGTGGCTTTGAAGGTAGCCAGGGTTTCTATCAGGTCCTCTGTAAAGATTGTCTTGAATGTTGTACAGCATGGGTGCACAACATACGGGCCGCGGGCCAGTTGCGTCCCGCCATGGCATTTTGTCCGGCCCGCAAGGCACAAAGGGCCTCATTACGACCCAGGCGTTAAGGGTTAACGCCGTTGTTAACCCTTAACGCCTGATTCTGATTTTAACGGCTGCTTTTAGCAGCCGTTAAAATCCATGGCGCTAACCTGCCATGATGCTAATTACGCCACCGTAATTTACGGTGGCGTAATTAGCGCCTTCCCCACTCCCATTATGCCCTATGGGGCAAAAATGGGAATGGGGAAGGGAAAATGGGAAATGGGGATTTACCGCCCCACTCACCTTGGAATGGGGCGGTAAATCCGCCATCCACCATGGTGTAAACATAGTTTACACCATTGTGGTAATGTTGGCGCAATTAGCGCCTGGGTCGTAATGACCCCCAAAGACTTTCCTAATGGAGGGTGGCCCGCAAGCAGCATCGGCCGCCCTCCATTAGGAAAGTCTTTGAAACTCTTCTCTTCTGGGCCGGACAAAACACTGGCCCTCATTGGCTCAGGGCACACGCACCACGTAGCTCCTACGAGCCACGTAGTGCGTGTGTGCTGCACCAATGGAGGGCCAGCACTACGGCTGGTGTGGCCAGTAAGGCTTGATGCCGAAAGGCATTTCAGCCTTGCCACGCCCACGCCAGCCGTAGTGCCAGAGACCTCGCCAGCGTTCCAGCTAGCCTGCCTTCCAGCACGTCCGGTAAGTGGTCTGTTTGTTTGTGTTTGTGTGTCGGGTCTGTTCTGGTGTATGTTTGTGTGTATGTTTGTGTTGAGTTGAGATGCAGGGGTGGGTGTCGGGTGTGCACGAATGTTTGTTTTTGTATGTTTGTGTTGTGTATGCTGAGATGCGGGGGTGGAGGCGTGTCGGATATGCATGAATGTTTGTTTTTGTATGTTTGTGTTGTGTATGTTGAGATGCAGGGGTGGGGGTATGTCGGGTGGGCATTAATGTTTGATTTTGTATGTTTGTGTTGTGTATGTTGAGATGTGGGGGTGGGGGAGTGTCGGGGTGAATGAATGTTTGTTTTTGTATGTTTGTGTTGTGTATGTTGAGATGCGAGGGTGTTGGGGGTGTCGGGTGTGCATGAATGTTTGTTTTTGTATGTTTGTGTTGTTTATGTTGAGATGCAAGGGTGGGGTGGTTCGGGTATGCATGAATGTTTGTTTTTGTATGTTTGTGCAGTGTTTGAGATGCGGGAGTTGGGGGGGTTTCGGGTGTGCATGAATGTTTGTTTTTGTATGTTTGTGCAGCGTTTGTTGAGATGCGGGGGTGGGGGGGTTCGGGTGTGCATGCATGTTTGTTTTGGAGTGTAAGTGCGGTGTATGTTGAGATGCAGGGTCTGTATGGGTGCATGCTTGAGAGTTTGTGTGCTGAGTTGGGGAGTGGGGGGTTCAGGTCTTTATGGGTGCATGCTTGAGAGTTTGTATGCTGTGTTGTGGGGTGGGGGGTTTGGGTCTGTATGGGTGCATGTTTAAGAGTGTGTGTGCTGAGTAGGGGGGTGGGGGGATTCAGGTTTTTATGGGTGCATGCTTGAGTGTTTGTGTGCTGAGTTGGGGGTGGGGTGTTTGGGTATGTATGGGTGCATGTTTGAGAGTTTGTGTGCTGAGTTGGGGGTTGGGGGGTTCGGGTCATTATGGTGGCATGCTTGAGTGTGTGTGCTGAGTTGGGGGTTAGGGGGTTTGGTTCTTTATGGGTGCATGCTTGAGTGTGTGTGCTGAGTTGGGGGGTGGGGGTTCGGGTCTTTATGGGTGCATGCTTGAGTGTGTGCTGAGTTGGGGGGTGGGGGTTCGGGTCTTAATGGGTGCATGCTTGAGTGTGTGTGCTCAGTTGGGGTTGGGGGGTTCGGGTCTTTATGGGTGCATGTTTGAGTGTGTGTGCTGAGTTGGGGGGTGGGGGGGATCAGGTCTGTATGGGTGCATGCTTGAGTGTTTGTGTGCTGAGTTGGGGGGTGGGGGGTTCAGGTCTTTATGGGTGCATGCTTAAGTGTGTGTGCTGAGTTGGGGGGTGGGGGGTTCGGGTCTTTATGGGTGCATGCTTGAATGTGTGCTGAGTTGGGGGGTGGGGGGTTCGGGTCTTAATGGGTGCATGCTTGAGTGTGGGGGTGGTGGGGTTTGGGTCTGTATGGGTGCATGTTTGAGAGTTTGTGTGCTGAGTTGGGGGGTGGGGGGTTCGGATCTTTATGGGTGCATGCTTAAGTGTGTGTGCTGAGTTGGGGGGTGGGGGGTTCGGGTCTTTATGGGTGCATGCTTGAGTGTGTGCTGAGTTGGGGGGTGGGGGGTTTGGGTCTTAATGGGTGCATGCTTGAGTGTGTGTGCTGAGTTGGGGGTGGGGGTTCGGGTCTTTATGGGTGCATGTTTGAGTGTGTGTGCTGAGTTAAGGGGGTTCAGGTCTGTATGGGTGCATGCTTGAGTGTTTGTGTGCTGGGGTGAGGGGGTTGAGTCTGTATGGGTTCATGTTTGAGAGTTTGTGTGCTGAGTTGGGGGGCGGGGGGATTTCAGGTCTGTATGGGTGCATGCTTGAGTGTTTGTGTGCTGAGTTGGGGGTTGGGGTTTTGGGTCTGTATGGGTGCATGTGTGTGTGCTGAGGTGGGACATAGTGTTTAGTTGGGGGTTAGGGACATGGGGCATAGTGTTTGCTTGAGGGGTGGGGGCCATGGGACATAGTGTTTGGTTGGAGGTGAGGGACATGGGGCATAGTGTTTGCTTGAGGGGTGGGGGCCATCGGGCATAGTGTTTGGTTGGGGTTGGGAGCCATGGGACATAGTGTTTGGTTGGGGGTGGGGTCCATGGGGCATAGTGTTTGGGTGGGGGAGAGGGGGCCATGGGGCATAGTGTTTGGTTGGGGGTGAGGGCCATGTGGCATAGTTTTTTGTTGGGGATGGGGGCCATGGGCATAGTGTTTGGTTGGGGGTGGGAGCCATGGGACATAGTGTTTGGTTGGGGGTGAGGGACATGGGGCATAGTCTTTACTTGAGGGGTTGGGGGGTTGGGCCATGGGGCATAGTGTTTGGTTGGGGGTGGGAGCCATGGGACATGGTGTTTGGTTGGGGGTGGGAGCCATGGGGCATAGTGTTTGGTTGGGGGTGAGGGCCATGGGGCATAGTGTTTGGTTGGGGGTTAGGGAGCCATGGGGCATAGTGTTTGGTTGGGGTGAGAGGGCCATGAGGAATAGTGTTTGGTTGAGGGTGGGTGCCATGGGCATAGTGTTTGGTTGGGGGTGAGGGACATGGGGCATAGTGTTGCACTCCAAGAGTGAACCCAATAACAAAGCTAAAACAGGCACAGTTAGGAGATGTACATCCTTTGCTTTCTGGGGAAACCTGACTCAACGAAGGCCATACTCCTCTTGGGCAACCCAAACAGCAAACTATAGCAGTCCACAATAACGGAATGTCCAATTAAGGGCCAATAAAATATATATAATTTAATTAAACAGACGATATACAATAACTAAATAGAAATAAATTATAACAATGGAAAATGTGTAGTACAAAATGTAAGTTTGAAATACAAATAAAAATCGTTACCCCTCAAAGACATATTCTTTTTCCATGTGTTTAATACAAATTGGGGGTTGAAAAATCCTCCTGCCACGCCCCGCCTACCGCCCCGCCCACATTTACCTTTTGGCCCACTATAGCCATCATGTAAGGTACTTTCGGCCCTCAGTCAAAATCAGTTGTGCACCCCTGTTGTACAGGGTTGGAGATTTTGCGAGGAGGGACGTGAGGTGGGTCTGTGGATGTAGAGCTGGCAAATCTTGCTGATTTTGTCGATGAAGAAGGTGTTGATGGCGGTGGATTTTTTGATCGAGTGTGGTATGGCAGGGTTGGGTAGCAGGTTGACCGCTTTGAAGAGGGCTCTTCTTTTGTTGTCTGATTCTGCTTTGGTGTTCTGATAGTCGGAGGCCTTGGTCAGTGGGTTGCTCAGAGTTCCTTGTGGATGCGGTCCTGGAGCGGTACCAGGTTTTCTCTTGTTTCCTGATGACTGTTTTGCTGAGGTTGAGTTCTTGCATGTACCAGGGTACTGGCATTTTTGGTTTGCTGGTGCGCTGTTTCAGAGGCACGTGTTGGTTGATGGAGGCTGAGAGGGTGGCAATGTGCTTCCAGTAGAGAGTCGCAGTTCGGTTGGTGGTGTTCCGTCCATGTGAGATGTAGGTAGACAAGGTCTTTCATGAAGGCTTCCACAAGGAAGTTCGTGAAGGACCTGAATGTTTGTCTGATGGGTTTCTGTTGGGAATGCTTTACTTGGGTGGTGTTCAGGATGTTGAAAGGCATGGCCAGGTGATCAGACCAGTCAAGCCGGAGAGAAGAGCTGTGGTGGAGGGAAGGCAGTGCAGTGATGATTAGGTTGAGGATGTTACCTTTCTCATGTGGTGGATCTTTCGAGTGCTGTGTGAGGCTGAGGGTGTTGGGAAGGCAGTGCAGTGAGAGCTTCCTTCATCAGTTTGGTGACCTTGTTGTCTGGGAGGTTGAAGTCACCTAGGAAGATGTTGTTGGCATATGTGCGTGAAGGACATGGTGATGACCAGGTTGGTGAAGTCTCTGATGAAGGTGGTGATGGGTCTGGGTGTCCTGTAGATGAGATGGAAGGTGAATGTGTCTGTCGGGAGAGTGGGAAGTTGCAGGAGAGGAAATCAAAGCAGCCAATGTTGTTGACGTCAAGTCTGGTCCAAGGCCACAAGGCCTTGTGGATGATTGCGAGGCCTCCGCCTGTCTTGTTCGCCCGGTCTCTGTGTTGGATGCTGTAGCCGTCGGGGACAAGGATGTCTATGATGTGGATGGGCATGGGTGTCAGACAGTTCTCGGTGAAGGAGATGGCGCCAAGGTCATGTGTAGTGAATGAAGTTGGCGAATGCATGGGTGATAGCTGCATGGGTGATAGCTGAGTGGACGTTGATGAGTATCAATGTCTGTGTTGTGAATGGTGAGGGGGTGCTGATGGGCTTGTGGCTGATGTGGCTGAGGTTGATGCATTGCGGAGTCCAGGCCATAGCAGAGGGTGATTTCATTGATGTTGGCATTGCTTGGTGATTGTGGGGATGGCCTGTGGGGATGGAGGGAGAAAATACATGTCAGCGCATTCTTACCTGTTGTCTGAGCAGGGGTTCGGGACCTGTGTCTTCCAGGTCCGAACAGCTTCAAACAGGAATTGAATTTTTCTTCATCTGCTCTTCACTTTGGATCCACAAACAAGTGACACTCTTAATCTTAGAGTTCTGTGCAGAAAGAAAGAGGCAGGGCTAAGAAGCTGGTTGGGGCATAGGCCACGTGACCTAGACCCACTTGCACCTGCTCACCAACTGCAAAGGAAAAGAAGTTGGAGGGCTGCTTAAGTAGGAAACAGGTGTGACAAAACAGGAAGCCACCAACAGTTTGCAGTGATTGACAGTTGGGTGGGCCTTAGGCCATGTGACCTAGATACACTTGCACTCAATTGTACTCAACTGTGCGATGGTCGCTCTACACATCCACATGATTAAATCACTGGGGCCATAATAACAGTTTGAAACTGACCCGACTTTTAAATGCTGCAAAACATGAGGTCCAAAATCCTCATGTTTGTGTGCTGATAACTAGATTTGTATTATAATATTTTTTGTCTTTCTTTGTTATGTTTGTATTTGAACTCTTTAAATTGGCGCTTATTTCAATTGATGAACATTAACACATTTCGTATTAATTTCTGTGTTATTGGACTGTTTCCTCTTTGGCCACCTTTAGTAATAGATATGGTTAAATTAATACTTTTGGAACCAGCAATCTCTGTTTTGATCATTTACTTAGCTGAAATGTGTGCATGTGCCCTACAATTAACATGCAGTAAATATGTGTTTGTCCTGGGGTATGCAGGATCTATACTGATATATAACATCAATTGAGAATTATGTTGATGCAAATCACTCATTTGGAATAATAGACTTAGAAGAGGTACTTTCATCTTGATATTCTTGAACCAGCATACCTGAATAAAATTACACATATATATTGTACTTTTATGATATATTATTTTTCAGTTATTTATAAGAGTACTTATCTCAGTACTTATCTCAGATAGAAGAATTAGGAGGAAATATGGTCATGGCCATTATAATATATAGAGAAACTAAACAACAATATTAAAACAAGGTAGTAGTAAAGTAGATACTTTCCACATGTACTACATTTCTTTATAAATCAAGTTTACTTCATCTTAAGTTAAGTGAAAATGACTATGGGCCTCATTACAAGTTTGGAGGTAGCCATGCCCCAATAAGGGCATGGCTGCCTCCAAACTCGGGTCTTGGTCCGTGGTCCCTGAATGGGGAAATACCGGGCTATTCCAACTTTGAAAGACCCGCTATTTCCCCATACAGGAAACACATCCCCATTCCCATTTGAGACCTCATAGGGTTCAATGGGAATGGGAGGGAGCTACCAATGGGCCCATTAATAACGGGCCCGTTGTTAGCTCCCTGGTCCCCTCGCGGGACCCGCAAAGGATGTCTGGTCTGACCAGACGTCCAGAGGGGGTCTCGCAAGGGAACCTCGTAATAGGGCGGAATGGGTTTAACGGCACTGGCACCTTTACCGGTGCCGTTAAACCCATTCCGCCTGGGTCGTAATGAGGCCCTATATGTTCATTGTATTTTAACCACAAAAAATAGTATTCTTGGTACTTCAGTATCATGATCATTATCGTGAGTGTTAACTAGATGCCAGTGCCCCATTATTAGTGTCAACAAAAATGGAAACCTACTTGCAAAAGTGAATATTATTCACAATTCTGTAACTACAAGACCTAGGAACATGAAACTTAGTTCGTTTTGAAGATCAGAAACTCTTTGTTGAAATTCCTTGATCAATTTTATACATTTATCAGAAATTATTAAACTGAGGGAAATTCATAACTTTATGAAGCAACAGGCCAAATAGGCTGTTGAATACCCAGACATGCATCTGCAAGCAATGGCTCCAATAATCCTGATTTAATTAAATTGGCATCTTGCTGCCATGAATTATGGAAAAAAATGAAATTGTTGTCAAAAGTATTAGAAGTGAAATAGCCCCCATCCCTTTCTTGTGATCTCAAATATAGAATTATAAACATCCAAATAAGATTGGGGGTGTGTGTTCAATGGGAGTATCTGACTATTGGGTAAGTCAATGGAAGATCAAGCCAATCAAATCGTGGGGCATAATTATGATGTAGCTGTAGGAATTTTGGACACTTTAAAAATAGTGTGAGCACAGAGGAGAGCATTCGGAGATTGGAAAGCACTGCTGGAAAGGACCACTTTTTTGTGATTAACAACCAGCTTTCTGTCCAACTGGGATGGTGCTGAGCTGGGAATATCTGAAAATGAGGAACCTTGTTCAAGAGGGAGACTGAAGCTGGTAGTGACAGATTTCACCTGTGCCAGAGTTGACCAGAGACCAGGGGGTCTAGATGTCCAAGTGATGCTGGTTCATAAACCAAATGAATGATCCCAAAGTAAGTATAACTATACCCTGGTGAAAAGGTACTGGGAGTGGGTGGTTTGGAAGTACTAGGTGGTGCTAATTCCCAATAAAATACAGGAGTATTGTAATGTGAAATGCATTTGATTCTCACTATAGTTAAGTGCCAAGTGAGATTTCCTTTAAATAAAACATATTGCACTGTGCTGTTGGTAAGTATAGTGTGAAATTGATAGCACTTCAGTGTATTTGGTGAGCTGCTCTTTAAACATAATAATCTCATTAAATTGTACCCACAGTGTTTTCACAAAAATTGTTAACATTGGTCTGTGATATTATGACATCCATAGCAGAGCCTAATGAAGACATGTTTGATCATGTGTATTCTGTGAAGGCCATCACTATTTATTAAGGAATGGGAAAGGAGAGCATGTTCAATTGAGACATTTCTGCTCCCACACAAATTATGCGAATATAAATCCCATAACATCCTCATTCTTAAAACTGCACATGGCACTCTATTAGTGGGGTGAAATGGAGGGGCACCTGTACCAATGTAGTAACATTTAAAAAACATTCTTCCAGGTTGAGTGGGAGAGCTGACATTTTGCGCATTCTAAATCAATACCAGAGTTTTCTTAGGCCACAATCTGTAGAATTCTAATGCAAGTTAGTTTAAGCCTATTTTAAACTGTACACACGTTAGCAGCCCACAACAGTGAATCTACATGGGAAATGTGAGACATACAGTTCTTTGATTCTGTACATTGCTTGTGTTATTGGGGAAAGCAAAATTCTTTGATTAATTTTTAAATGTGATTTTATATGAAGTTTGGATACATTTTTGTGAAGACAAGAACTTTAAAGAAAACACTTTATTTATTAAAGGTTCACCTAATATATCGAGAGCAACAGCACACACACTTATAAATTAAATATACCAATGCCATTGCAAAGCCAATGTATACAAAATGTAGCACCGACATAGAATATTTTGGATATTCACAGTCTGAGGATGCCCACAATCAGTATCAACTACCCAATTGACCCAATAGCCCTGATTCAACCCGGTGCATAACCAGGTCAGGCCACTAGCATTAATAGTCATATCCCTGAGTTCTTCCCAAGCACATGCTTACCAAGAAAGCTCTTAAATGGATCCCAAATGTTTCAGAGCCTAGATGAGGCACCTAGCAGTGAGCAATAGCCCATCTCAGAATTGCAGCACCACGTCAGCTACCAACCACTTAATTGAGGGTGGGGTCAGACTAGGCCATAGATGCGGGACCTTAAACTATATCAGCTTAAACGTTGTATTTTAGGCTACCATTTGCATACATGAGCAAATAGTTTTTGACCATAGTTTATCATCAAAATTCCTTCCTGCACCACTTACCATGTTAGCTTACATGTAGGGCTTCTGTAGGGGTAGACAGTTAAGACTATCCTTCTCGGGTTTGTGGAATTGATCAGGTACTGTAGGTTGGGAGTCATTGGAGGCTCTAGAGGAAAATACGGGACCCAGTTCCGGAAAGCTGCACGTAGGTAGAAGTACTGATAAATCGATCTGAAACCTTGTCCCAGTTTCGCCTCAAACTGCTCCCTTGAAACAAACTTCTGGTCAGGGTAGAAATCATACATGTAATGTACACCCAACGTAGTCTAATCTCTCACCAATCCATCGTCACAAGGCAGGTGCAGATCTTTAATCACCCACACGCACAATTCTGGTGCATACAGGAACTGAATCTGCAACCGCTTAACTAGCCTCCTCCATGCATCAACTGTGCAGGACACCGGGTCAAATCGGCAACTGTTGTGAACTATCATGGACACTAGAGAATCCTGCAGCAAATTAAGCTGAATTGACCTTCTCTCTATCCCAACGTGGGGGAAAGATAGCGACCCAGGCATCCAATAGGATGGAAAAAGTACCTGAGCAACCAAGTAATATGGCTCCATAACTGAAGCGCATGAACCTCCCTGATCATAATGTCTAGCAAGGGTTTCCCAGTTCACTCTGGGCAACTTAGGGTCTCATGTCAACTTCGCCAATAATGAACAAACCTCTGCAAAAAACATAGCAAAGGGCCAACCCGGGATATGCTAATAGTAATAGAGCAATTTAGGGACTATTACCATTTTAGCTATGGTGAAGCGACTGAATGTAGACTGGAGAAGAGTGTCCCACCGCTCAATATTTCTCAGAAGATGAGTCGGGTACTCATAATGATTGTCTTGTAATAAGAAGACCTGGCTCCTGCTCAACTTAATCCCAAGATACTGAACCAAAGACTGCTCCCATCTTTAGGTGGCGGCCTCACTTGGTTTTGATGTGCTTTCATTCAGCGGAAATAAGATAGACTTTGACCACTTAATTTTCAATACTGACACTTTGCCAAATCCTTCGACTTCCTAACTGAGGGGAGCCAGGTTCACCTCTGGATCTTTGACATGAAGTATGATATCGCCAGCATATAATGATACCAACCGCAATCGAACAACAAGCGGCTCATTTGCTATTGCCAACAAAAGCGGTGACAGAGGACACTCTTGCTGAGTTCCCTGACTAAGCTGGAAAGGGGTCGCCCGTATACCAAACAAGCTAATGCGGGTGATAGCTCTGTTATAAAGCAACTTTACGCAACTCTGAAAATAACTATGCAGACCGAGCCTCTCCAAAATATTAAAGACATTTTCCCAGAATATTGAGTCAATTTCTTTCTCAGCATCTAATAGGGCCCCCGTGGCCTGCACCACAGGGTCAATTTGGGTGAGAATAATGAACAACCATCTCATGTTCAGGGAGGTGGACAGCCCTGGCATGAACCCTGATTGGTCAAGATGAATAAGCAAAGTAAGATGCAGAAAGAGCCAGTGCACCAGTATTTTGGAGAAGGTTTTAGGATCCAGATTTGATGATGAAATCGGCCTATAAGAGGAAGACTGCAATGAGTCCTTGCCCGGCTTTAAAATCAATTAAATCAATGCATCACGGGGGTATACTACTTGACTGCAACAACTCCTGCCATACCTCCAGAAAGTAAGTGCCCATATTAGGCCAGAAATCTTTGAAGAACTCAGCAGTGATGCTGTCAGAGCTCGGGACTTTGGAGTGGAGGGCAATGACGTCATAATGAAGGCATCAAGAAACTCACACACTTTCTGGTCCAAAGTAGGCAAGGAGATATCTCCCACATATTCAAGCAACATGCTCGTGTCCTGTGGTTCTCTAGCTGTATATAGGCTTTCATAATGTACCCAGAAACGCCACAGGATAAAGTCTGGGTCTGTCACTATATTCCCTCCGTTATGTCTCACTGCAGCAACATCGGCGGCCCGTTTTCGTGCCTCAGCAGGTGCGCCAAATGATGACCGGCTCTTCCCTCTTCACCATATTTATGAGCGAGCATGGGAGCCGCTAAATACCTCTCCTCTCTGACCGCCCCCACCCGAAACCTATCCAATGTAGAATTAATAGAAGTCAATATGCTTTCATCCACTCTCTGCCCCAATCAGCGTTCCAACTGCCACAATTCCATTTCAAGGCCATCTAACTGCTGTCTAATCCTTTTGAGAACCTCATTTTCCAAAGCAATGCAGCGACCACGTATGTACACCTTGAAAGTCACCCAAACTATCCTGATCAATGGTATCGACTTTATATTAAGCTCAAAGAAAGAGGTGACAATATCTAAAACCTCCCATGAAACTCTACATCCTGTAATGCCTGAGATTTAACGCACTAGAATGGCCTAGCAATGGAACCAGATTCCAAGCAAATTGTCCACACTGAAAGCATTCTGGGAAGTATGGTACATTCCTTAGTCATGCCTAACATACTGGGGCACGCCAAAATGTAATCAATCCGTGAGCTCACATCATGAACCGACGAGTAATATGTATAATGCCTATACCCAGGTGAAGCGTCCTCCATCCCCCCTCATCTCATGTGCAGCTAAAGACACATTTCCGGGACCAAGACTAGACTTAGTAGTATCACGTATCGTATTAAAATCACCAGCCCAGCCTATGGAAGACTGCGAGTATGGAAGGCATTTGTCAATCAACCCTTTATAAAAAGCTGGATCGTCAATATTCGGGCAATAAACATTGACCAATGTCAAATGCATATGGGCAACAATGCCTGAGACTATAAAATACCAGCCCTCAGAGTCCTGCTCATGCTCCAAAACCGAAATCCTAAGCGACTTGTGAAACAGATTAATAGCACAGGTTAATACGAGGAAAAAGAGGTGTAAAATCTGGAGGCCCCCCCATGACTTTGCCAGAGACTCATTTGAAATTCCAGACAGATGCACCCCTTGCAGTAGGAAAATTTTGCCACCATGCCACTCACAAGAGGTCACTATTTTAATCATCTGTGAGAAATCCGACCATCCGCATAGTGGTTGGGTGCTCGCCTGGGCTTTTTTGAAATTTTAAATAAAATTGAATGATGGTAGATCAACCTGCAGAAATATGTGTGGGGTTAATCCGCACAGATTTTCCTATGCTCACTGCACAACATACGCATAGTTCTGTGTACTCTGGGTGGACACAGCCTACAGGCACAGTCCCCACTGTAATATTTAGTTGTGATATGACAGCTAGGAGTACACCATGTCATCTCCGAAGGGGGAGGGCCAACCTTTCCCTCTGCCATGGCCAGCCTAATTAACTAACAAACGCTCCATGGATCCACCCTGTCCTTTTGATGAGCTCTGTAGCTGGTGGGAGTATTCACATTCTAATCAGAGTTTAATTCAAACAGGCCCACAGAGACAGGAAACCCCAACACCCTTTCACATGAACTGTGTCAACTTGATGTCAGCTCCCGCCCTCAGTATCGACAGTGACAGTGAAATGTCATGTCTGAGACTGCATGTTTACAGTAGTCATCCCCACAGGGAGACCCCATTCAGAAAGTAAGAGTATGTGGATTGACGACACCAGAAAGTTTGGTCTCGCCACAGCTTCAAGGGAGACCTGCCGCTTTATTCAGGAACCACAGAGAGCTCCATTAACCAGCGGGACCCTGTGATGCACAACAGACAAAAAAATGGGTGGGAGGTAGTATTACATGTTTTCACCCCATTACCTTTTCTGTTGCAAAGCACTCTGGTCACGTATACAGGAGATTGTTGGTGGGGACCCAGGATTGGTTCATTAAAGTAGTGTTACGCTCACCTGGTATCCACAGGGACGCCACCCAGCAGTGTTACTCACTGGTATGCTTCTCAGCTCTGCCCAGATGTGGTCTGCGGGGAAAGTTCTGTCTGAAAATACAGGAGGACTGTGTTCAGGACTGACCAACCGGGGTAAGTATCCTCCCTCCACCCCGTATGATTTCAGCCCCTCTGGGCCCTCTCCTCACCTGGTGGTAGAATTAGGCATGCTCTCCATCCTGCCTTCTTTGCAGGGGCGCGTTGTCTTTCTTGGGCATATGCGGTCCAGTTACTTCACTGACGCAAGCCCGTTTGATACTGTTCAGGTAGGTCTTATTGCTGTTCTTTATTTTTGTTGCTATCCTGCATGCCTTTCTTTATTTAGAATGTCTCTTTTTCCTCCCTTAGGTATGCAGAGCTTCAACGCGGCGAACTGGCCTGGTTGAGCCCCGCTGGTAAATGATGGCGCATTAAGAGTGCTATGATGAGGTAAGTAAGCGCTATGTGCAGCGCTGCAAAGTCTTGCCTTTGCTAACCTGTGTTTTCCTTCCTTGTAGGTCGCAGTGTTCTTCAGCGCGAGTAGAATGTCCGGAATGGTGCCAGCCGTGAGGCGACCAGCCAGGTAAGTCTTTTGAGCAGTTTGTAACTTACAAATGTCTCTACTGCTTTCTTTAATGTTGCCTCTATCTTCGGTCGTGCTGTCCGGGAGGCGTGCTGATTCAAGGAACCTGTTCTCAGAAGCTGTGAGTGGTTAACCTTTTAACTGCCATGGGTTCCCCCCCCAGTGCCAAGGCCTTTTTTGGTGATTTCAGTATTTCAACATGCAAAGCCTTCTAACATTTTCTCCTTCATTAACCCCTTAAGTGCCAAGGACGAGCTATCTCATCCTTGCCACTGGGGAGGTAATTGCAAGGACGAGATACCTCGTCCTCGGCACTTAAAGGGTTAAAGATGAAGACTGCAGGTAATATGCTGCTGCTAATGATGTTCCTTTTGTCTCCTTGCAGGTTCTTCTTCTCCGAGGTTCGAGGGAATAGCTGGACACGTAGAGCGTCACGCTGCAAGCTGCAAAGTAACGCGAAGCATGTTGTCTTGCTCGGGTGTGGTTTAAATAGCTCCAACAAAATAGTCCAGGTAAAGTAGTCCCTAGGCTACCACACCCAAAACACTAGACCGCATAGCTTCGTTCCTGGGAACCAAGCTATGTGGATGCCTCCATGTTGGCTGGCAACTCAATAAGTAGTTCCCAAGCACATGTTTCTCATGGTGTATGAGCCTGGCGCCATAGGCGCCAGGAGGGCCTCAAGAGGGCTTTGGAAAAGGATGCCTGGCTCTAGAGGCCCGAGTCCTGACTCCACCTGCCAATGGGTTTGCCAGAGGGGGTTTTGGGCGAGGATCGAGACAGCACTCCCCCCTAAGGCCCCTCCCATGGTGTTCCTTCTGCCTGGCCCAGGTTTGGTTGGGAAGTTCCGATGGAATTTCCTGATTAGACGGGGTGCGTGGATATTCTCACTGGGCTCCCAGGGTCTATCTTGTGGTCCAAATCCTTTCCAATCGACGAGATGATATAGTTTGGTCCTAGAATATTTAGAGTCCAAAATATCTTTGACTTCGGATTCTGGTTCTCCGTCAACAAGTATGGGCTTAGGTGGTGTCCCAATTCGTGTGCCGGGTTGCATTGGTTTCAGGAGGGACACATGAAATACTGGGTGGATTTGTAGATTAGGTGGTAAATCCAGTTTCACGGCTACTGGGTTGATAATTGCCTTAATGGTATAGGGTCCTAAGAATTTGGGATGAAAGGTTTGGGTTCCCTTGATGGGTACATATTTACCGGCTAACCAAACTTTGTCTCCTACTTGATAATCAGGGGCCTTTTTCCGGTGTTGATCGGCGAATCTCTTTTGTTTTTCTTTGGCATGAATAAGGTGTTTCTTTGCCCTTTTGAAAGCTTGGGTAATGGTTGTGTGTAGAGTCTTTACCGCTGGTATTTCCAAGCTGGCTGGAAGGTCTAGTTCAGAGGTACGTGGCTGTCTGCCATAAAGGGTATAGAAGGGCGTTTGTCCCGTGCTTGAATGCAAAGAATTGTTATATGCATATTCGCCAATCCATAGTAGGTCTTTCCAATTCCTTTGTTCGTGGTGCAGCATGCACCGTAAATATTGCTCGAGTGTCTGATTGGTTCTCTCGGTTTGGCCGTCCATTTGAGGATGGTGACTGGTAGATAGCCGAACGTCAATCTGCGCCATTGCACAACATTTTCTCCAGAAGTTTGAAACAAAATGGCTCCCTCGATCAGAGACCAGAACTGAAGGGAAGCCATGTAGCTTAACCACGCCCTCCAGGAACTCTTTTGCTAAAGTGGCTGCGTCTGGGAGGCCTTTGAGAGGAATAAAATGGGCCATCTTTGGGAATAAGTCCACAACTACAAGGATGGTGATGAACCCTTGGCTTTGAGGTAGATCAGTGATGAAGTCAAGGGAAAGAGTGTGCCATGGAACTGGAGGAATGTCCAATGGTTGTAGGAGGCCAGATGGTTTTTGTTTCTGTGATTTATTTTGTGCGCAGACACCGCAGGACTGAATATACTGAATGATGTCCTTACGCCAGGTAGGCCACCAAAAGTTCTTTTTCACCTTAGGTAGAGTTTTGGCGATCCCAGGATGCCCTTCGATCAGTGAATCATGATAGTTTGAAATAATATGCTGTTGTAATTCCTTCTTGGGTACATATACGCGATCCCTAAAAAAGGGTAGATGGTCCTTGATGGTATATTGTTCCCCTTGAGTTTGCCATGCGAGGAAGGCATCAGGATTCATTGTCTGTTGGATTTCTTTTCATAGTTCTGCTTGTGTTAAGGCTGTTGTGATACCCAAGAGTTTGTCTTCTGGTATAATTGGTACTGGGTCTGGAGTTGTATATACCATTTCATCTATGCCCATGCGAGATAAGGCATCCGCCTTTCCGTTCCTGACTCCTGGTTGAAATGTGATTATAATCATATTCAGCGAAGAAAAGGGCCCACCGTAATTGGCGCGAGGACTGGGCCTTTGCTGTTTTGAGATATTGCAGATTTCGGTGGTCTGTGATGACTGTAATGGTGTGTCTGGCCCCCAGAAGGTAGTGCCTCCAGGCTTTAAAGGCAGATTTGATAGCCAGGAGTTTCTTGTCCGTGATGGCATAATTAATCTCTGGAGGTGAGAACTTTTTCGACCAAAAGGCTACAGGATGTAGTTGGCCGGTTTCCGGGTCTCTCTGTGAAAAGACAGCCCCCATTGCGAGACTGGACGCATCAGTTTCAACGACATAAGGGAGGTCTGGACGAGGATGTCGCAGGATTGGAGCACAGGTAAATCTTCGTTTAAGTTCCTGAAAGGCTTCTTCTGCTTCTTCGGTCCAAGCAAACTTTTTATTGTTTTTTCGTAATAGTACTGTGATTGGGTGCACAACCTGAGAGAAGTCTGGGATGAAACGGCGGTAGAAGTTTGCAAAGCCCAGCATGCTTTGTACCCCTTTCAGAGACGTCGGTGAAGGCCATTTCAGAATGGCATCTACCTTGTGTACGTACATACTGATGCCTCCTGGAGTAAGGATAAAACCAAGAAACTCTACTTCGGTGATGTGAAAAAAGCATTTTTCAAGCTTTGCAAACAAGCGATGTTAACAGAGCTTGGTGAGGACTGAACGAACATGCCTGACATGATCTTGTTTCGAGGCTGATTATACTAGGATGTCACCTATGTACACTAAGGCGCACACATCAATTAACTCCCTTAAGACGTCATTCATGAAATATTGGAATGCCGCAGGAGCGTTGCATAATAAGGGCATAGCTTGATATTCAAACAATCCATACTTAGTACGGAGGGCAGTTTTCCATTCATCTCCTTTTCTGACTCGGACCAGGTGGTACGCTCCTCCAAGGTCCAATTTGGTATAAATCTGGGCATCTTTAACTTGGTCTAGCATCTCAGGGATAAGTGGCAAGGGGTAGCGGTTCTTCACGGTGATCTGGTTCAATGCACGATAGTCAATACAGGTTCTCAAGTCTCCTTCCTTTTTCGGTACGAAGAACAAAGGACTGGCTGCGGGGGACTTCAAAGGACGGATAAATCTGTTTGCAAGGTACTGGTCTAAATAGGATTTCAAATGAAGGTTTTCTGGTTCTGTGAGAGCGTAGATCCTGCCGCAAGGGATTTGTGCACCAGGAACAAGGTTGATCTGACAGTCATAGGGCCTGTGAGGCGGCACTGTATTGGCTTGATCCTTTCGGAAAACATCCTGAAAATCATGGTATTCACTTGGCAAGGTATTCGTTGCTCCCAGGGTTGATACTGTCGCTACGGGAGTCATGGGGATACAGACGTTGGGTTTCTCCTCTTGGTAATAGCAGGCAGGGGAGCAGTCACTAGGGAAGGTTAATTTTCGTGCCCGCCAGTCTATCAAAGGGTTGTGAGCAACCAACCATGGCATCCCTAGTATTAGCCTGAACTGAGGTGCCCTGATGAGATCAAATGAAATAGACTCCCGATGTCCGTCCTGGCACAGCAAGGTTACCCTGGCTGTGCACTAGGTTACTGGTCCGGAAGTGATTTCTGTCCCATCCACAGTGGTTACCTTTTCCATAGTTGGCTTAGAACACAAAGGAAGCCCCATCTCTGCTGCCAGTTCTTGATCAATATCATTTCCAACTGCTCCGCTATTGATGTATGCTTCAACGGCATGCATTCTTGACGATTCCACGTTATTTCGCCGAACGAAATTTCATCGTGGGACTTTTCATCGCCGACCCTTTCATCGCCAACATTTTTTTATTTTTTTATTTATGGGGGGCTGCGCCCCCCAAGCCCCCTTACTTAAATAATCATACCCCAACCCGCACAAACACCCCCCCTTAAAAAAAATGTTTTTAAAAAAAATGTTGGCGATGAAAGGGTCGGCGATGAAAAGTCCCACAATGAAATTTCGTTCGGCGAAATGCGTGTATACCATTCTTGACGACTGTTGGTGATTAATTAAGATCACTGGTATTGCAAAGTGCGAGGTCAGCAACTCTTTTTTCTCACTCGACAAACTGACCTCTACGTTTGTCGAGCTTGATAGTTTTCCAATTCCTTAGCTTCATCCTTCTCTGTCGCCCCAACTATTCTTCTTGGGGGTTTTACTGGACAGTCCTTCAAGAAATGTCCTTGTTTCCCACAATACAAACAAAGTTGTTGTTGTCTTCTTTTGTCCCGCTCTTGTTTTGTTAATGGAGGCTGTATCCCTCCAATCTGCATGTGTTCTACAGCATTTTCAGGTACACGGGGTGTGTTTTCCCTTGGTCGAACATACACGGTTCGAGGGTCCGTCTTAGACCGGTCTGCTTTTCGGTCCTGCAACCGGTGGTCTAATTGCACAACCAGATTTATGAATTCGGCACAGTCTCTGGGTGGATCAACCACCTGGGCTAAGACGTCCTTTAATTCGCCTCGTAAGCCTCGATGGAATAACGTGGTTCTTTTGTTTTCTGGCCACCTAGCTTCGGTAACCAGTCTGTTGAAGGTAGCAATGTACGTTAACAAGTCCTGATTCCCCTGTCGGAGGGACAAGAGTTCATTGTCTACTGCTTGTTCCTGGGTATGGCGAGCAAAAAGTGTTTCCATTTCTCTTTGGAACCCCCAAAGTCATGTAATAGAGGATCGTCATGGGTTACCAACGGCACCGTCCAATCTGCTGCGCTACCACTCAGGTATGATAAGAAAAAAGCTACCCGAGCTTGGTCATTTGGAAATGCTCCAGGCCTACAAAGAAAATGAAGGCGACACTGATTGATGAATGCCGCATACTTCCGTGGGTCGCCTGAGAACCTTTCTGGTGGTGCCAAGGGAACTGTTCCAGGTAACGTGATCTGCACTGGACCGGAGTGGATGATATGGCAGGGTTTTGCATCGTTGGATTGCTTCCAGGTAGAGGCGTCTGTCCTACCTGTGATTGCAAGTATTGCCTGCTAATCTCTTCAGTGCATTCTTTGGTCACTATTAGGTCTCTCCGGATGGCATTAGTCTCTTGTCAGGCAGAATGAACCTCAGCACGAAGCTCTCCTAGTAATTGGGACAATTGGTCAATTTCTGATGTCTCCACGGTGCCCAGGTGGATTTGTTATGGTAGGCTTCGCGTTCTGTTACGCTCACTTGTGCATCATATTGGAAATTGTACCTCGACACTAAAGAGGTTGATACACATCTGTATTTCCTATGTAATAAATGATACCTGTCCGTACTACTTTCGTGCTTATCGAACGTGATGTAAATATTTAAATTGATTATCTGTGCAAACAATAGTTTGGAGACCCAATTAAAAGGTTTTCAACACCAGATAGCTGTCGTTTGACCTCTCATCCTGATTTCTAGCAAATTGTATACAGGTACCCTCCTGGGCATATCAGGAATCCACCAGGCGCCCTTTATATAGCATTTGTTGCATGGAGACATGAAAAACATGCTCATGACTCACACAGGTAGATGACAGACATACATACATATCTATATATACACACCCACATTTGTTGCCAATGCTGAACTGCAAGACGCCAAAGTATACGTATACCTAGCTTGCACATGCTTGACTGCCACTAACATGGCAAAGCCATAATGAAAAATATGGAAGCTATAGGCACACTGTAGTGAATAAGGAAGGGGAAACAGGCTACGAGTACATGGAAGGACTAGCATGATTGCTGCAGCCAGAGGCAAGCAGAACAATGCACCCAGCCAAGGACAAGTGGAGACAGGAAAGTTCTTGGTTACCAAGACGATAAGCAATCTGCAAGAAATTCAGGCTTGAATCCACATAATTACAGGAAAGAGAGCTCCATTTTGTGCTCTCAACATACGTGCCCCAGCAAAGCAAGGAAATGCCTATTCAATCAAGGTAGACGGAGAGAAGCTGTTCCCACCAAATCAGAGGTTGAAATACACAAGTATTGCTCATGAACTGCTAACTGAATGCACTCTCCCAGGCTTAGGTGATCAGAGATGGCAACATTGGGGAACACACAGCACCTCCATCTTCATTCTCATTGCCTTGAAAAGGTACACTCTGCCTGGTAACTGTCAGGGTCCCAGGGCTGGGAGGACACATTCTGCCCAATCCAGAGTTACCTTTCACGTGAAGATATAATATGTTGCAGGAGACAATGGTCTCCCTGCGTACCTGCAACATTGTAGATTGATAAATGTAGAGGTGGTACCAGAAGCAGCCACCATATATGACTATTCACTAGTAGAATTAACCCTTAACGGATACATACATAGTTTGCCTAAACTGACCATTGTGAACACCCGATTGGATGGAATTTTGTTTTGTGACATCACACCTGCATAAAACCGGGTGACACATGCTCAGAAGATGAGAATCCTGGAGAATTCATGTTTTTCTAGTGTGATCTCTGTCATTTTGTTAGCTAATAAAGACAGTAAACTTTGCCCTGTGGCTGAGTCTTCTGTTCTTGCAGTGGGGAGTTTCTGATGGGCCTGAGTGTCTGTCTGCTGGTAATTGGGGTGACTGCTATAGGGCCCCTGTTGCTTGCTAACAAGTGGTAGCAGAGGGATGGTCGCTAAGACCTTTCGGCAGTAAGCCTCCTCATCCTACCGCATGCCGATGTTAAACCATATTAGCATAAATACCGCCTGATTACGAATATTAGCCTAAGACATTCGCATTTGTATTAAAACCTATGATTAGCTCGATAGAATTGACTTTGCCGCCATCTTAAAAACATCTGCCATTTTGATCTCAACTTCTGCTGCCTGTTCAGAAATGATTAACCATGTTTTCAGCTGCCACTGAGCAGAATGACCTTTGAGCCTATGTCAACACTAGGACTGCCAAAAGCAGAAATGTTTGTCCTGTGCAAAGAGACCTTGTAGTCAAAATGAACTCCCATTCAAAGTGTTATCTGTGCCTACAGACTCATACTCTTTCAAACAACGACACACAAAGCAAAGCAACTACAGCCGTGTGTTTTGGAAGAAATCCTTTATGCATCTCTTGGAACAGGATTTATCCTAAAGCTCAAGAAACAAGGAAAGATCTTCACAGTTGAATACAACAAAGTTTGACAGTATTGTATCTTTAAGGAACCTTGGAGCCACAGTGAACCTCAATTCAAGTGTTGTCTGCATCAATAGCTTCAGCCATATACAAACATCAGAACTGAATGGCAGACAAACTAAAACCATGTGCCTTTGCAATAAACTATTGAATTTGTTTCTTGAAACTTGGCTTAAATTGAGCTGGAGAACCAACATCACCATTGAATGTCCAAGTATAGGACAACATGTCAAAAGTGTAAACTAATATTGTTATATTTGTCATGTTAACTGGGCACAAACCCAAATATGTAACTTATTAGTTTGGAGAAGGGCTGGGCAATGACCAGGACTGTGTATAAATACTGCATGCTTTGTAATGACCAGCACTCTCACCCCTCACTGTGTCTGCTGATACACACTGTGAGGTGTTGGGAGCCAGATAGCTATCTGCTTTGATATTTGTACCTGTACAGAATAAAGTTATATTCATAACTTTGACTTTGTGACTGGCGGATTCAGTTTTTGGTGGTACTAAGCCTCGATATTCCGTGCTGATCTATCAGATGGCGCTCGAATAGGCACCCTCAAGATTGATGTTACCTCGCTAATCAAGAACGAGGCTACCGGACCGGGTGTCATGACCACTGCTAAGGGCCACAAGTTGTGCCACAAGCAAGCACCCACAATAGCCCTAAGGGCCTTAAAACTTCTGCAAAAGGGCTCCTGGAGCCAGTCCTAGTGACTCTGGCGCCAGGCTCATATGCTGTAAGGAAGACACATAGCAGGTTTGCTTTCAATTATAAACATGGGAACTTTAAATCCAACATGGAGGCCACCGCATAGCTCAGTTCTTAAGAACCAAGCCATGCGGTCTAGTGCTTTGGGTGTGGCTGGGCCTGAAACATCTTTGCCTGGAACTACTTTACCTGGGTTATTTAAACCACACCCAAACAGCAGAACACGTTTTGCGTTATTCTGCATCTAGCAGCGTGGCGCTCATCGTGTTCAGCTCCTGGTCTTCAGCAGCTCCCTGCAGTCCTGCAAGAACAAGAACAAGATTACTCTGCCTTAGCTGTGAGTACACAATCCAGCATTCAGCATCTCAACCATTCCTCACTGGAAGACCGCAACCTGTGGAAATAAAGAGAGAAGAAAAGCATCAACATCACTCACCTGTGAGTACTAGCTTGAGGAATTCCTGCAATCCTCTGTCGCAGCCTCCGCTCGAACATCGCAAACTGAAATAACAAGAAAGGCAATAATATTACAATATGCGAACATCAAATTTCATTATTCTTACCTGAATTCCATCGCGCTACGCTGCACTTCCATCCAGAACACCACAGCAGCATCCTGCAAGGGAAAGGGAGAAATATTCAGGTTCGCTTTCAACATTTAACAAACGTACTGCGCTCTATGCATTACTTACCTTAACGGATTCCTGGGCCCATGTTTCATCGTTCTCTCGTCCACTCATAGCACCACAATGGCCTGTGAGGAGAAGAAGAAGAGAATACAGGTTAGCTTTAAATAGACAATAAAAGAATGCTGCGCTTCGCGCTTTCTCTTACCTAAAGCGTGCATCTCCTCCCGGCACGCCAGCACCTAAAGACTTTCACATCTGTAAAGAAGGAAATAATAAAGACATTAATGAAACTTCTGAAAACCACCATATAAAAGCAGACAAAGACTGATAAAACATCAAACCTACCTGTCTATCAGCAGACTTGGGGTCACAGCAGGCCTTACCCGAAGGAAGGTGCACTGCACCAGTGAAGCAACTCGGTCAGAGCACCAGCAACCGCTAACCGCCCCTGCACAAGAAATGCAGGACGGATAGCTCACCATACCAGAAATAAGGTGAGAAAGACTCGGTGGGAGGGGAATCGGTTTGTGGGAGGTGGGAGATTCACCCACTAAAGACAGCTATTACAAATCCTCCCTCCTGTATTGCAGATTCATTATTTCCACGTTGGGCAACTACTTATCCAGGGTTCCAGACCTCAGAGCTTTCCAGACGCCCCCGGGAATATCAGATGAGCATAACAACGTGGATTGGAGCATGAGAAAGGGGCCCCTTTTTGAATGAGACGCGACACCTCGACAGTACTGCATGATCCGATCCCTGAACAGTGAGCAAGCGGTTCGCAAGGACATCTTGACGAGGGTCCCCATAGCGAGGCGGGTATTTTTGCTGTAATCGCCAGCCACGTCGATCCTTTGTAATCCAATCGGACCTCCTTAGACTTTGTAATCAGGTGAGTCGTGCCCCGATTCCTAAGAATACCCTGAAGCTCTGCTTTTCGACTGCTCAGCATACATCCTAACTGTGTTTGAACACCACCCCATCCGTGCCCCCCTTGCGACTGTCTTTTTTTAATATAATGGTTTTGTAGCTGATATTTGGTTGCAGTTTTGCACTTGCAAGTACAAACGATGCCAGGTAACACCAGTGATCTGACATGCCTGGGAAATTGTTTGCCTGTTTCAGGGGTTTATTCTGCAGAGGCAGACAATCTTTGGAACGAGGCCAACCGGTGCCACCTGTTGGTTCGCCGGCGTGTATTATGTACTGTAAGTACGGCCTAGATAGTATTGTATTTAACGATATTTGGCACAGACAAACTAGACATGCTTCCGGATTTCAGTGGCCAGTTTATGGTAGTTTTGAAATTGCCCATATAGAGTACTTAGAGTCTGTATTGTTGAAGAAAAAGGCTGGGCCTGCAGCATTTGATGTAATTAAGGATTGGAGAAAGGAAGTTGTGCAGCAACTTAAGAGTAAAGAGAAACATGCACGTTGACATATGTCTAACTCTGAAAAACCATTATTATATGATCAACAGAAACAATCAGAATCTGTTAGAAGTATGGATAGGGCTTTTTCAACTTGGAATACAGAAAATATATCCGTCTCAGGATTTTCATACCTCAGACAAACTAATCAATAAGCTTTTGAATGAGCGTAGGACTGTTGCCACTGCACAACCTCCTTATGTGACTCTCCCTGTTGTTTTACCTCTTCCCGCTGTTGCACCTCCTCCCGTTGTTGTTCCTTTTCCTCCCGTTGTTGCTCTTCCTCCAGCTGTTGCTCCTCTTCCTGTTGCTGTTTCCCATTCTGCATCCTCGCCCTTACCGCCATCGGTAGTATCTCCATTGCCTATTGAACAAGATTTGTCTGAACCTTCTTTTGCAAGTGGTTCTGCTCCACTTGTAGCGATTGAAGGGGAAAGTTCTGATTCAGGAATAGTGACTCGTGGTACAGTATCCAAAGCTAGAAAAAGAGAATTGTATTCATGGGCTAAGAAATATATAGAAGAGGGTGAAGAATCAGCTGTTTTAGTTGCGATTCCTGTTCAAGAAAGTATTCCCAAACAGGCTATTTTGATAGAGGGGATGGGAACGCACTTAGCTGATATTTGGAGTGATTTGACAGACATGAATGTCCCACAGGGGTTGAGGGATTTGAATGTCCTAGCCTGTTCAAGGGACACTGCAGAGAAAGTACATGAACATGTTGAGAAGGTTTTTGAGTTTAAAAGGGAGCTAGATCGGTTACAGAATGATGAATGAGATGGTAATAGATGTGCAGAAACGATTTCTTCCTTCATTGAAACCAATGAGTGAAGAAACACACATTTGCACAATGGACGCTCTTGGATGGATTTCAGATATTTCAATTTCTCCCATTGAAGTGCATGACACGTTTAGTCAGTATGCTCCGGGAATGCGAAGGAAAGTGTTAAAGGTGATGGTAGAGTATCTACAAGATGAGTTTATGAAGAGTAAGGTTTGTTGTCCCGCAGATTTGATGGTCATTTATAAGAGAGCATTTTCGCCTGATACTGCTTTGACTACTTTGTCACTAGATTTAACTTTTTTGCTTAATAAGCGTTCAGAATTGCCTACTTTGCAATTGCCAATGAGGGAGGTTCCTCCGACATTTGTTACTAAAGTAGAAATTCCAGCTGATGCTGCAACAGGCGCAGCAGCCACTACTATTGAAGCTCATTATGTCTTACAGTTTGTTCATGTCCCATTTTCTAGAGAGGAAGTGAATATCATTAGACAGACAATTCCAGATATCAGGAAAAACCCAACAGGATTTTATAAAGATATGGAATCTGTCTTGCATTCGTCAGTTTTCACTCTGGGTGATATAGATTTGATGTTCCCTGTGATCCTACCTGCTGATTTATGGAAACAGATTAGAACTGTAGATGATCAGACAGGATTGAGTGACACATGGGTTAACTTGATACAGATAGATGGAGAAAGGAAGGCTGGTGAGAAACCGACACAGGTGATATTGACACTTGCAGACAGAATTGTAACTAAATTATAAACTTTGGTTCCAGAGAGAAGAATAGTTTGGGACAAGCTTACAGCTTGCATCCAGGGGAAAGCTGAGGGCGCTACCAAATTTTTTCATCGGTTCGAACAAGTGTTTTCAGATATTAGCGGTCAGGACTTAAGTACCGAGTCAGGAAAAAGGCTGTTTGTAGACAAATTTGTGCATGGATTATTGCCTCATTTCCAATCACAAATCATGACTTCCGAAAGCGCCTGTCAAGCTAAATCAGTCTGAAGTATTGCACATGGCTCAGTATTATGAGAATAGAATTCATACTGAAAAAGAGAGGATAGAAAAGAAAAAGGGCGACATAAAAACAAAAGTATTGTTGCAGCAAATAGTAGGAGGAACTAGAGGTAGGAATACACAGTTTAGAGGACAGTTTGCATCACAGAGTAATGCGCAGATGGGTCCTGTACACATGAACCAATGTGCATATTGCAGACAAGACGGTCATTGGCGAGCACAATGCCCGATCCTTCAACAGCGATCGAACAACACATATGGTACCATGGGTAGACAATCCAGAGGCCGTCCTGGGATAGGGGGTCCTGGTAGATGTCAGTTTGCTCAGAATCAACAGTCATTCTCACGGGATAGTCAGCATCATAGTGTTAATAATGGGAACATTTTTGATAATCCTTCGACTGTTTATTTTTCTGAGGATCTTGCATTTGGTGATGTACTGTTCTGTTAGGACAGCCCGAAGCAGAGTCTGGAACGAAGGTGGGGAATAGGAAGCATCTATTTTTGATAGATACAGAAGCACAGAAGTGTTCCGTCGATCATTCAAGGGTTCCAGATATTCCACTGTCAGGGCAGAACAACATTTCTGTAGGGTTCTCTGGTACGCCAGTGGTTAGTCCGGTCTCTCAGCCAGTGCCGATTTCACTGGGGCCATTTACTGATTCATGTCCATTTCTTTTGACAACGAATTGTGGCGAAAATTTGTTGGGGTTGAATCTGTTGAAAGAATTGAATGCTGTAATTTACTGTTCTACAGGGCATTTAACGATTTCACCTCAACAAACTTCTGTTTCACAATTCTTGACTAGGCCTTTACCAACTGAATTTGATAAGGTTCCGGCATGTTTATGGGTGGTTGATGATAATGACGTTGGTATTTTACACATTGAACCTGTTAAAATTGTGTTGAAACCAGGTGTTAAACTACCACATATTCCACAGTATAAAATGTCAGTTGACGGTGAACAAGCTTTAAAGAGTATAGTTTCTGATTTTGTACATCGAGGAGTAATTGAGGAAATTGCAGGAAGCTTGTGCAATAGTCCGATTCTGACAGTGTATAAGAAAGGGGATAATGCAATTCCTTTCCGTTTTTTTATTGATTTGTGCACTATTATTATAATTGTTGCTCCACAATTTCCGATTGTGCCTGATGTGACTACAATATTGACAATGATTCCGGCTTTAGCTACTCATTTTAGTGTTGTGGATTTAAAGAATGCTTTCTTTAGTATTTCTGTAGATGTTGACAGTAAATATTTTTTCGCGTTCACCCTAGGGGGACGCTGTACATGTTGACAGTAAATATTTGTTCGCGTTCACCCTAGGGGGATGCTCATTTACGTTAACTCATGTGCTACAAGGGTACACTGAGAGTCCAAGCATTTATAGTAGAGCTTTGAAGGAACAGTTTGATACACTTGAGTTGCCTTCTACCTGTACGTTGTTGCAGTATGTTGACAATCTTCTTTTAGCTGCAGATTCAGAAGTTGCTTGCAAGGAGGGCACCGTGTTGCTGCTTATTCATCTAGCAGAACATGGGCACAAGGCTTCATTGAAAAGGTTTCAATATTGTCGACAGGAGGTCGCCTAATTAGGCTATTTCCTGTCAAAGGAGGGGAGAAGACTAACACCTGAATGGATACAAAGCATCTCTAGCATGTCTGTCCCAAATACACAGAAAGAGGTCAGAGCCTTAATAGGCATGGCCTCGTACTGTAGACAGTGGATCCCTAACTTCTCATTAATGATAAAACCAATTTTGGCATTGACAAAGAAGGGCATTTCTTTGCCTCTACCGTGGAACATGGATTGCCAGAAATTTTTGATCTGCTCAAGACTGCGTTGTGTTCAGCACCGGTTTTGGGCACATCAAATTATGATAAGGCCTTTATTTTGTATGTGCATGAATGTGATGGATGCGCTTTGGCTGTGTTAACGCAGGAACATGGGGGAAGAATCAACCGTGCGGTTATTTTTCCTGCAAGCGTGATGCTGTTGCATGCACTTTGCTGAAATGTTTGAGAGCTGTTGCTGCTGCCGCTGCATCTGTAAAACAAAGTAAGGGTATGGTTCTGGGTCACCCCCTAACCGTGATGGTACCTCACTCTGTAGACTTTCTATTAAACACAACGCAAACGCAACATCTCACATCAGCACGATTAACAAGCTACGAGCTGATTCTATTTGCACCGCATATCCAAATTAAGAGATGTTGCTCATTAAATACAGCCAACTATTGCCTCTTCTGCAAGAAATTGCTTGCAGTGACAAGATGTCACATGACTGCCTCTATACCACAGAACAAGAGACGAAAGACAGAATTGATTTAAATGATACACCATTTAAAAATCCACAAGGGGAGCTGTTTTGCGATGGCTCCTGCTTCAAACTTCCAGATGGTACATACACTGCTGCTTATGCAATCACTACATTAAACACTATTGTGGAAACCAAAATAATTTTGCATAACTCCGCACAGGCCGCAGAAATGATTGCATTGACTCGAGCTTGTGAATTTTCTGAAGGGCTTAGTGTGAATATATTTACAGACAGTCAGTATGCCTTTGGGGTGGTTCACAACTTCAGTCGATTATGGGCAGAGAGAGGTTTCTTGACCTCGCATGGAACTAAGATACACCATGGTACCCTGATAGTTCGGCTACTTTCAGCACTTGTGCTTCCTACCCAGTTAGCAATAATGAAGTGCGCAGCATACCTGAAAGTAACAGATGATGTGGGGAAAGGAAATGCTTTTGCTACAGAATAGCCAAACAGACTGCTACCGATTTGCATTCCAAAATGTATATAACAAAAGAGGTCACCAACACTTGTGTAATAGATGTAGGCATTGGTTGTATAAAAGACGTTCAGGCTGATGCTACTCCAGACGAACTTAAACAATGAGCTGAGGGTCCAGCAAGTATAGATAATGAGGGTTGTTGGGTAGAAACTGAACAATATAAATGGATGCTGCCCAATGCTAATGTTACCACTATGGTGACAATGGCTCATGGTCTAACTCATATATGTGCCAAAAACATTTGTAAACTATTAGAACCTGTCTGGGTTAATGTAAATATTCCAAAGACTGCTAAGCGTTTTGTCCTAAATTACATGGTATGTCTACAGCATAATATTGGGAAAGGAACACCGACACCAAGGGGTAGTTTAGGCCTTCCTTCTATGCCTTTTTAGGATACCAGAGCCCAAGTTACTAAAAAATATTGAGAATGTACTTCTTTCTGACTATTGTGACCAGTTAACTCAGAACTTGTATTTGATTCATCAACAGGTGCGAGAAGCCCTCCCAGTAAAATGCAAGGGTCCAGGTCATCGTCTCTGACCTGGAGACTGGGTGCTTGTGAAAGCATTTGAAAGATGCTCCTGTCTCGTACCTCGCTGGAGAGGACCACATCAAGTCCTCTTGGCCACACAGACTGCCATCTGAGTAACCGACAAGAAGAACTGGATCCAAGCGACCCATGTGAAGAGAATTTCTTTTCCTTTGGCCTATGACAGAGGCAAGGAAGGGGAACTGGTGCTCGATGCTCACAACAAGCTTGCTCTAACCGACACCAAGGTTGTCCTGGAAACTCTTCCTGAGCCCGTGGGGCCTGGGGAGACTGCTGCTTTGTCAACTGAAACCCTTCCTAAGCCTGTGGGGCCTGGGGAAATTGTTGCTCCTTCTGCAAATTCTTTTTCACCATCGAGCAATCTTGCTTCTGCTCCTCCATTGTTTTCTTTGTCTTCATGAAGCAACAACACTCTGTTTGCAGATCACTGGAATCTTGAGGTACGATCTGCGACCAAGAAACTGAATTTACAGCATGGCATCAGCTGTGCCTACGAGAGACCATAGGTGAGCCAGTCCCTCGTCACTCTTCTGCTGAAAAATAAATAAGATGCAGGGACCGGCAAAGTTAACTTCAATCAAGATAGGTCAGAGGCTACCATCAGATGAACTAAAAGAGCCTAACAGAGAGGCTTCTGAACGGACTCTGAGAAGCAATCCCCATTTTTAAGAATCATTTGTGCAAAGATGAATAGTGGTCACTCCTTTCAGAACAAATCTACATATCAGCTTAGCATTTCATCTGTGTTTCGCTGGGTGTCCTGGGGTTAAATCCTGCCTTCAATGTCACTAGTTGTTCATCTCACGTAGCATTTAACTCCAGGACACCCGGCGAAACACAGATGAAATGCTAAGCTGCAAAGCTAATTTAGGACTTTGAAAAGACAACTTGCCCTGATTTGAAAAGGACACAGAGGTGTCAAAACACGTGTTATGACAAAGGGCCACTATCACAAATAAACACCTACCACCTACTATTATATCAGAGATTGATTTTTTACTTACTTTGAAACAACATGAACTGAGTGTCAACTAAATAAGTATGGCGCAGTAACAGGTGTGTGAGTAACTAATTTCAAATCAAGTTCTTCAACGGAGTAGAGGAACTCAATTTACCGTAGTTTCCAACACCAATGCAACATTAGGTTTTACAAAACCTCATCAAATCAATCTGGTCGCGTAGGTCCTTTGGTTGATAGCCACTAAAAAGTTCCTCATTACTACAAAACTATGTGAACACTAGGACTGCCAAAAGCAGAAATGTTTGTCCTGTGCAAAGAGACCTTGTAGTCAAAATGAACTCTCATTCAAAGTATTATCTGTGCCTCCAGACTCATCCACCTTCAAACAACGACACACAAAGCAAAGCAACTACAGCTGTGTGTTTTGGAAGAAATCCTTTATGCATCTCTTGGAACAGGACTTATCCTAAAGCTCAAGAAACAAGGAAAGATCTACGCAGCTGAATACAACAATGTTTTCCAGTATTGTATCTTTAAGGAACCTTGGAGCCACGGTGAACCTCAATTCAAGTGTTGTCTGCATCAATAGCTTCAGCCATAAAAAGAAAACATCAGAACTGAATGGCAGACAAACTGAAACCATGTGCCTTTGCAATAAGCTATTGAATTTGTTTCTTGTATTTGGGCTTAAATTGAGCTGGAGAACCAACATCACCATTGAATCTCCAAGGATAGGACAACATGACAAAAGTGTAAACTAATATTGTTATATTTGTCATATAAACTGGGCACAAACCCAAATTTGTAACTTATTAGTTTGGAGAAGGGAAGGGCAATGACCAGGACTGTGTATGACCAGTACTCTCACCCCTCACTGTGTCTGCTGGTACACACTGCGAGGTGTTGTGCGCAAGATAGCTATCTGCTTTGATATTTGTATCTGTACAGAATAGAGTTATATTCATAACTTTGACTTTGTGACTGGCGGATTCAATTTTTGGTGGTACTAAGCCTCAATATTCCTTGCTGATCTATCGCCGAGGGGCTGCGCAGTGACTCGCGGAAATCGACGCATACATTCATGCATGGGCAAAAAGAGAAGAGGCTGACAGGAGCTGCCTTTGGAGGAACTTCCTGCCTGCTTACTGTGGGACGCCTAGCCGACTGGACAGCAGAGTGGCAGGTTGTGGGAGAGTTAGTGTCCAATAGGCTTCAGCAAACCACAGAGTATAAGTATAGACTCAGCTATATGGCAAGTGTGCAGGGAAGGAAATGTTCCGCTTGATGTTTTATGTTGCGGTTTTTGTTCTGTGTAAGGATTACCTGTTCTTTAGGCGGTCAGTTTGGGCAGTCAGCTTAGACGGTCAGCTAAGCTTGTGAATGAAAAAACTTTGAAAAAGAAAATAGAGAATAATGGTTTCCCTGTGAGTTGGGTAATTTAGCTTGGTTCATGAATGATTATGTATGGTTTACCTGAGGATAGGTGTTAGCGGGAGAAGCTAGCTTACAATATGGAAGGTGGTTTCCTAATTTATCTCTCTGAGATGCATTACTTTATGGTGATGCTATAGAAGAGGGACCACGTGACTTAACGGTTTACCCTGTTAGTGAGGCAGGATGACGGCCGTGTGTATGTTATGTAATGTGTATTGTTGTGTTTGGGTAATTAATAGCGGGCATTTATATATGTTGAAGGGTCAGACATCGAGGCTGTTCCTCTAAGTTATTGGTGACATCACCTGCAAGGTTGTTTAATAGGACTTGACATGTACTGGAAGTGGTGGATTTCAGTGTTTTTTTTTGTATTTTGTATTTTGTTTATTTATAACGTGCAGACCATCAGGCTCCCGGGGGCATCAGGGCGCAATTTGTACAGGGTTGTAAGAAAAGAACATACAGGCAGATAGATTACAATAAAAGTATACCAATACAACATAATAACAATCTTAATAATTACATATATTACACATGGGACAGTGTCCCTAGGCTCTGCAGAGGAAGTATCCCTGAGGTAGTTGGGAAGGTAGCAGACCGGAAATCGTGCTGGGGAACAGGTGGGCTGAGTAGGTAGGACAGCTATCTAACACAACTATTGCTGGTCAAAGAGCCAAGATTTAGTTTTATTCTTGAAGGTGTTGAAGGAGTCTTCAGCTCTGATGGCAGCGGGGAGGGTGTTCCAAAGTTTGGAGGCTAGGACAGGGAAGCTAGTGCCTCCCGCTTTTTGGAGCTTAAACCTAGGGATAGTAAGGCAGTGAGTCTGAGCAATTCTTAGTGGTCGGGCAGTGGAGTGGCGGGAAAGCCGACTGCAGAGATAGATCGGAGCCTTGTTGGCTAGGCATTTGTGCATGAGGGCAAGCGTTTTTAGGGAAATTCTCTGCTTCACGGGTAACCACTTTAGGCTAGTTCTGGCTTCTGAGATGTGGTGGTTACGAGTGATGTTCAGGGCCGCTCTAATTGCATTGTTCTGGGTGGTTTGGAGTTTGGACAGGTTTTCTTGGCTGGTGCCTAAGTATAGAGCACTACAGTATTCTATTTTTGCCATGATAAGTGTTCTCGCTAGTGTGACGCTATTGTGGGTGGTGAGGAATGGTCTACAGGCTGAAATGAGTTTGCACGTGTAGGCAGAGGTGGACCTGACTGCATTTGTTTGTCTTTACAAGGATAAGGTGGAATCCAGGTAAAAGCCTAGTGTTTTAGTGTCTTTCGAGACTTGTATGGAGTTGCCGTCTATGATGAATGACTGATAGGATGGCTCAAGTTTGCTCAGGCGTTGTGATGTACCCAGGATAAGTAGCTCCGTCTTATCGTCATTCAGACATAGCTGGTGCTGGGCCATCCAGGCTTGGATGACCAAGTAGACGTCATTGAGGGCCTTGGTGTCAGCAAGATAATCACCAGAGATGGGAATGAGTATCTGGGTGTCGTCCGCATAGTTGGTGTAGGAGACACCCAGATAATCAAGCACATCAAAGAGTGGTTTCGTAAAGATATTGTAAAGAGTAGGTGACACGCAAGAACCCTGAGGAACACCGTAATGAATAAGGGAGGGATCTGCAGCAGCGGAAGGTGCAAAGACCCTCATAGATCTGTTGCTCAGGAAGGATTTGATCCAGGCCGCTGCGGAGGGAGAGAAGTTGGCAGCAGAGTGGAGGTGCCTGCAAAGGATCTGGTGGTTAACCAAATCAAATGCGGCGGAAAGGTCGAGGAGTAATAGCATTGCTAATTTGCCCTTGTCCTTCAGGACTTCGATCTGGGTTTTTAGGTCTAATAGAGCCGTTTCGGTCCCATGTCTGGGCCGAAATCCGGATTGTCGTAGACCTAACAGATTGTTTGATTCAAGGTAGTTTTGGATCTGCAGGTAAGCTGCACGGTCCAGTATCTTCAGCAGAAATGGTACTGTAGTAATAGGTCGGAAGTTCATGGGTATGCTTGGGTCAAGGGAAGGTTTTTTTAGTAGCGGGATCACCCAGGCGTCTTTAAGGTTGTCCGGCACAATACCTGTTTCAAAGGATGAGTTAATGAAGGCTGTAAAGAATGGGGCTAAGTCATGGGCGGAGTCCTTAATGATGGGAGCTGGGCACGGGTCACCTTGGCAGTTGGATGGTTTCAGATTGTTAAATGAGTTTAAGAACCAGTGTTGTGCCATTGGGGCGGAGCTTGAGAAGCGCACAAGTGGAGTTGTGATTTCAGCCTTCAGGATAAAGGGCCGAGGTGGGGCGGTGCGCGGAGCACACTTACGTTAATGGTGGTGAGCCAGATAGGCTAAGGAAAAGGTTTCATCGCCTTGCTGTGATTTGGAGACATGGGGGGTCATTGCAAGGTGGGCGGTAAGGTATTACCGGAACCGGTAAGGACACCGGTGCCGGTAATCCCCTACCGTCCAATTCCGAGATCCCTTAGCGGGAACCGAAAGGGACATGTGGTCGGACCACACGTCCTTTACGGGTTCCGCTAAGGGACCAGGGTGCTAATAACGGACTTGCTACTCGCGAGCCCCTCTATTAGCGCCCTCCCCATTCCCATTGAGCCCTATGGGGGCTCAATGGGAATGGGGAATGGTTTGTTCAATGGGGACTTACCGGTCCCTCCAGGGCCGGAATGGACCGGTAAGCTCCCATTGAACAACACCGGAGTCGGACACGGTATGGGAGGCAGCCATGGTGCTAATAGCACCATGGCTACCACCCATCTCGTAATGAGGACCAAGATATTTGAGAGACAGTACTGAGATTGTGAATTGCAAAATTGTAAGGTAAAGTGGAGGAATCGAAATCCCGATTTGAAGTCAAGTAAGTATTGACAAATGTTACATAAGGTGACTGAATAACGGACACACCTCTTCAACACTTATGCAAGTCCCTCCCGTGGTATCAAGACGAAATACGCAAGCATAGCGTGGAATGTACTCGCAATACCAAGGGCAAGTTGGCAAAGCCATGGCCCAAAGACGGGAACTTTTCCAAATGTGTTCAGCAACAATTGACCACTTATTTACATGCAGCCTATAAGGGGAACAAATTAGGCAAGCGACTGGCCACATTGGTGTTATGGAAAATGTTTCAGGGCGAGGAAGGGGACTCAATCCAGAAGCATTGGATTCTGAGTCCACGGGATATGGAAGGTGAACAGCCCTTGGCCACCCCTCTTCCTCCTCCTCACACTGCAGACGTAGATGCAGCAATAGAAAGTGTTGTGATGTACTTGGGAAGTGTATGCAGAAGCATGTGATGTAAAGCGGAATGTTATGGTGTGAGTGAAGGAATGCTTGGGACGAAGGTTCTAAGCCGAGGCAGTTGGAGAGCCCCTGCCTGGGTGAGGGAAGCCAGTGTCTGTTCCTAGTATCTGTTCCAGCTTAGTTAATCTAATGTAACTTAAGAGTATGTAATAAAGCTACTGGACCTTACCTGCAGCCTAAGGAAGTCACTTTGTCCCACTGGAGACGAGGATGGTCTTCAAAAAGACAAGCAACAGATCTGCAAGGCAAAAGAGTGACGTTTTAAGAGACCAGGCTGCTGCGGGGAGTACAGCAAGACGAGAGAGGAACCACTGCTGCCATAAGTAAGTCCCATCACCCAGGGTAGAGTATAAGGGGAGTTGCGCAAGCTCCAGAACACAGCGGAAGGGCCAGGGTAGAAAATAACCCAAATGCAGTGTGCAAGTCTCCTGTGAAAATTAAGAGTTGGTGCTGCATGTGGATATTTATTCAAGGGGTTACATGCCCAGCGCTGGAAGAAGGGCAACCAATTAGGTCTGGGCTGCACCTAGAAGTGTGAGGAGTAGGAGCCTCAGCCCCATCAAGGCCTAGGTGTCTGAGAAGTAGGAGCCCTATCCCCATCAAGCAAAGGACTCTAATGAGAAACTGCGGGAGTTACCTTCTGGAGAATGAACTGCTGAATGATGACAACCTGAAGTGTGGGCTTGTTTCTTCTGCAAAAGTACATAAAAGAGCAGGAGATGTGCACCTGCTTTGGCCAGCTATATGGAGAGTGCTTGTCGGAGTAATGTAAGCGATGGGCACGCAAGGGGTGCCCTGTACACTTACGTCCTGGTAGTAGGATGAGGCTAGAACTGGCGCCCTCCGATGCGGCTGCTATGGAGTTGGGAGCCTGTTTAATGTAGAGGGTGGGTCAGTGTGGTGTTTGGCACTGATGGCCGTTTCGGTGGTTGGATTGGAAGAGCTACGCTCTCTCCTGCAACAAGGTGACATCATCAGGATGGTGTAGGTGGTGGTGGCAATGAAACCCATTGCATGGCATTCACTAGCAGTGTTTGTGTTGCTGTGGCATGGCAAGGGATTTGACCCCACAGAGGAGTTAAAAGCAGCGGTGGGATACACCAATCCCACTTTTGCACCTCTAGTGTATAGTGCGAAGATGCACTTAGTTGCGCAAAGGTATGCTGGTAAAGTAACGCGAGATATCAGCAGCGAATGTAAGGAGCACAGCAAGCTGCAAGTGAAGCTAAAGGAGAATTACTTGTGGAAGACAGGGCTTAGCGAGGGCCAAGAATTGATAGTTCCGAAAGAATGGGTAGGCGGACGTATATTTCTCAAATTGGACGGGAAAGCCACAAGTGAGACAGGGCACATGTGGAAGAAAAGGAGGAAAGCAAAAGGTTGCGAAGAGAGCGAGAGCAAGCAGAAGTAAAGGAGAAGAGAAAACAGAGAGAGATAGAAAGCATAGCAAGGAAACCGGCAAGAAACCATAGCAAGAAAGCATAGCAAGGAAACCGGAAGAAGAGTGGGAAGAAGAGTGGGAAAAGCAATTGCAAAGAAAGAAGGAGAAAAGGAGGTTAGAAGTTGAGCGGCTTGCTAAAGAACGCCGATGCAGGGAAGAAGAGGAGCAGAGATGCGGGTGGGACAGAGACGAGAGCAGAGAGAGATGCTCTTTGAAGGCAGTGGAGGTTAAGAAGGACTTGCCATGTTTAGATGATGATGATGGGTAAGGGATACAAAGACAGTTAGGGGAACTCTACAGGAGTAGGAGAAACAGCACGGCTGCCCTATGCACAAATGGGAGTGGTACTGGACCCTCAGTAAGGGGGGAACACAGGATTAAAGATTGAGCCAAGGGAAATCAGTGGGAAAACCCAATGTTAAGGAGAGAAGGGCACAGTGACAGTAGTATCGGGACCAAGGGGTCAGACCAGTAGCAACAGGAGACTGATGACGATGAAGAGGGAAAACCCTCTCGCCGCCCCAACAAAACAAACCCTGATAGAGACACAGTATGGGGAGGCAAAGAAGACAGAGGAGAGGAGGACATCGAAAGGTGACTGCCACGTCTTAGGGGTGGATGGCGCAGTGCGGACGACATTACCCTGTATGCACAGAGGCTCAGGGCCCTGCCAGGACAGAAACAGACAGAGATAGCAAGGGCATTTGCCGCCACTAAAGACATGGGGAGACAGGGCAGAGGGAAGAGACTGACACAGTTCCCATGATTGGAGAAGGGTGGTGGGCGGCCTCAGTATATTGCGTGGCAGCAAATGGACAAGGACAATTTAAGACGCAGGCTACCTTAGTTGACTGCTGGGACTGCAAAATTGCTTGATGAGCTTGAAAGACCGACAGCAGAAACAACATTAGCAGTGGATGACATGAAGAGTTTACTCTCAGCCATTCTTGGGGAGGTAGCAGACGATGTATGCAGGGTATCCCGGAGTGACTGCGCAGTACACGGCACATGAAGGTGCTGTCATGATCACTGGGTGTCCCCCTAGATTTACCCCCCAAGGTGTCTTGGATGGTTGCATACCATTCCTGGATCATGGGTAGGAAGGACAATGTTAAGGCTATCCAGGAATTAGACACTTCCTCATAGCCCAACATGGGCCGCCTGGTTGTTTCCCTGAAAGTGGTTGTGTGGGTCTAGTTGTTGTTGCTGGTTGAGCATATAAGCCCCTCCCCTTTGTTGTTCCGCGCTTCATGTCATTCTGCAGTTGCAGTGGACGCTTACCGCGGTTCTGCCTCTGACAGGAATTCCTCAGCACATTCGTTCACAGTTTCCACGGTCATAGCAGCCCCATTCCATTCCTTTCCCTTCCGTAATTTCATAGTTCACAGTTCCTGATATTTGATCCGTTATTTTTTCCCGTTCCTCCTGTCATAAAACTCTGTGAGAAATCACTTGCTAACTTAGCTGGGAGTTTCTCGTCCTTATTCAACTCCGAATCCTGTTTCTCCTCCCCGCAAGTATCTTTCTAATTTTGAGACGCGCACGTCATTATTTTCTGCATTTATTATGTGCTGCGTGTGTTTATAATGATAAGTTTCCTCACGAGCGCAAGTGTACCTTAGAAGCGCGCTTTCCAGTGCGTGTGTGTCTTTTGGTTCTGTGCGATAAAATAACTCCCTGCACAGAGGGGCCGTTCCAACATTGCATTTACTGTTAGGTCACGTAGTTTTAGGCATGTTGGAAGTTTGTCTTGAAACATAGGTGGTCAAATGGATAGCGCATAAAAAACAGTTCTTGGGAGAAAGGTTAGTAAGATTCACCAAGGTCTCTAGTAAGAGCATTCCCCAATAGCAGCACCTCAGGTTCCCTAGGTATTTTCTTCCAGTGAGATGAGAGAGTTCTTTAATTGAGCCCTCTTTAAGTACCTTAGAAAGAATTATTGCGCTCACTATTGAACCTTTTCCCACTGAATTGTTAGCAGTTCACAGTTGGGTGCACCGTTTCTTCCTGTTTCTCGGTTGTTCCTTACTCCCTATCTAGACCACACTCCTCTGTACACATTCACGGAAGGGTCTTCCCTACAATGGCCATTTCAGCTCGCAGTCTCTCCTCTACAGAACAAGCGCCCCTTCACAGAAGAAGGATGGAGAGCCCACCATAAAATAAATAAAGGTAAAGAAAGTGGCAGGTGGTTAAGAAGTAATTGAAATCCAACTCTTATGCTGCTGTTCTAGAATTCTTCATTGAGAAGTTCCTTGTGTATTCCCTAGATTCATGGTGGCAGTGAAGGAAGAATCTTTAGTAGTGAGATAGCAACGCAAACCAAGAGGAGTCCTAGGTTAACCTCAGAAGTGGTGTCCCTGCAGAGTTTCAAGGTAAGCGTTACAGAACGCGAAGCCGTGCTGAAATTACACTCTGCCTGGGCTTCATGGGAACGCCTGAGGTAGATTAGTTAACACAACTTCTGGGAGAATTAAGGGCCGAAGTCCATGCAGCTCGGTCTGAAAACATCTGCACTTAGAAGAGAACTAGGGGTGAATAGAGAACGGATGGAAGAACTGGCTCGCCAACGGTTGCAGAATCAAGCGGGACAGGTTCCGTTACCCCTAAGTAGTCCTCAGGCTTCCTCCCCTACGTTGCCCCGGTTCCTGTCCAAATAGTCCTTCCTGGGAATATTCCATTGGCACCTCTGGAGCGTGTTGTAGGAGAACCAAAGAAGTTTGCAATATTTTTAAATCAGTGCAGATTACATTTCTTGTGCAGACCTGGAGTTTTTCCCACAGACCAATCAAAGGTTGCCTTGGTGTTGTCATATTTGGGCAGATATGCGGCTGATTGGTCCATACCCCTTGTAAATAGGGATGATCCAGTGTTGCAGAACTTTACTAAATTTCAGCGAGAGTTAGAGAAACTTTTCGCTCGTCACACTCAAGGACAGGTGTTAGACAATGAGCTGCTGTCACTCCAGCAAGGCAATCAGGAGTTACTCGCATATGTGTGAATCCGCCTGAAAATATCACAAATTTGTAGTTCGCTCCAGAGAACCAGGGTTGAGGTTGTTATCAGATACTCATACTGAACCCATGCAGTTGGGCGGAATTCGAGGCCCAATCTCTCAAGCTGAAAGAGACAAAAGACGTCAACTGCAGTTATGTTTATATTGTGGCAAGGGCTGGTCACTTCTTGAAAGACTGTCCAGTGAAACCTGCTAGGAAACATTTGGGAGGAGTTAACCAGGACAAGAAGGATCAGATTGCGGAAAACTCCAGTTCCCGACAAGTCTAGAGGTCCGCTTGTCCAGCATGGAAAAGGTTGCAGTGACCTCACACTTTGCGTTTCCTATTGTCCTTTTTAGTCACGAAATCCCCACCAAAAGGCATACATTGACTGCGTACATTGACAGTGGGGCAATTGGCAATTATATGGATCTTCATCTGGCTAGTAAATTGGGATTCCTCTTAAGGGATAAGTTAGAAGCCGAGAATGTTTCCGGGGTGGATGGCACTCCATTAGTGCCAGGCCCCGTAACACAGTGCACAAACAATCTTATTATGCTTTGCCAGGAAGGACACAGGGAGAGGATCTCTTTTGACCTTATTCGAGCCCCACAGTTCCAGATTATTTTGGGAATACCCTGGTTGGAAAAGCACAACCCGTTGATCGATTGGTGTTCCAGAACTCTGACCTTTGCTTCCAAATGTAAGGACTTGTGTATTTCAACGGAAGATTCAGTGAAAATGGTGCAGCCTGAGCAGACAACTGAAACTACCTTAGGGCTCATAGGTTCCTTGCCAGATGAATATCGGAAATTCCAGGATGTTTTTCAAGAAGAAAAGCAAGCTGAAGTGTTTTCCCCTCACAGACCCTATGATTGTCAAATTGACCTAACTCCTGGAGCTCAACTTCTGTGCAGTAGAATGTATGCACTGACAGAACAAGAAAATATCCATTTGAGGTCTTATCTGGATCAGTACTTGGCCAGTGGTTTTATCAGGCCATCCAAATCACCAGTGGCCTCACCTCTCTTTTTTGTGCCCAAAAAGGAAGGTGATATTGAGAACATGCATAGACTACCGAGCCTTGAATCAGATCACTGTAAAGAATCGTTATCCTCTTCCCCTTATCTCGACCTTGCTGGATCAAGTGAAACAGGCACGAATCTTCACCAAGCTCGACCTCCGAGGTGCCTATCATCTTATTCGCATCAAGGAAGGAGACAAGTGGAAAACCGCCTTTCGAATGCGATTTGGGCTATTTGAATACCAAGTAATGCCCTTTGGGCTGTGTAATGCTCCAGCGGCCTTTCAATCCTTCATGAATGACATCTTCAGAGAATTGTTGGACATCTGTGTAGTAGTTTACGTAGATGATATTCTAATCTTCTCCGCAAACCCTTTGGATCATGTGAAACATATAAAATCAGTTCTTCAAAAACTCAAGGAAAACTCTCTGTATGTCAAATTGGAGAAATTTAATTTCCATGTTCCTGAAGTAGAATTTTTGGGATTCATTCTGTCTGCACACGGAGTTAAGATGGACAACAGGAAGGTCAATGCAATTCTCACCTAGCCTGCAACCACTTTTGTGAAAGGAATTCAAAGTTTTCTTGGATTCGCAAATTTTTACCGCCGATTCGTATCTGATTTTTCTCGTTTGGTTCATCCCATCATGTCATTGCTCAGAAAGAACAGGAAATTTGATTGGACTAAAGAGGCGGATGAGGCCTTCAAAAAATTAAAGGAAAGATTTACTGCCGCACCAGTCCTCCAACATCCACGGCCTGATCTTCCTTTTGTGGTTGAAACAGATGCCTCCAATGTAGCTATGGGAGCTGTTCTGTCTCAGTGTAATCCAGACACCCAAGAGTTGCATCCAGTGGCCTTTTGGTCAAAAACATTCTCCTCTGCAGAACTGAACTATACTATTACAGACAAAGAGTTATTGGCAATAAAATGTGCACTCAAAGAATGGAGACATCATCTGCTCGGAGCACAACACACAGTGACCATCTTCCCCGACCATCGAAACTTGCAATATCTACGCTCTGCTAAGGGACAATCCTCTAGACAGTTAAGATGGGCCCTCTTTTTTGCAGAGTATGACTTTATCATTACATTCAGACCAGGAGTGCGAAATGGGAAGGCTGATGCCCTATCTCGTATTGGAAAAGGGGAAGAAGCTTACGTGCCCCTAACCCCTGTGGAGATAATTTCCGGGGAGAAGGTGCTCGGAGTTATGGACACCACAGATTCAACATTTGAAGAGCTGAGAGAAGAGATTAAAACCAGCATAACTAGGGACGAGTTGCTAAAATGGGAGTCAAAAGGAGAATGTTTTAGTGTGCAGTATGGTTTACCTTTTTATCAGGAATGTTTGTATTTGCCCACACCGAAACTGCAAGCTCAAGTGGTTGCAAATTATCATGGAGCCTTGTTGGAAGGTCATCCGGAAATCACCAAGACAATGGAAAAGGTAAAGAGATTGTATTGGTGGCCTACTTGGCGAAGAGATGTTGTTTAATTCCTTAAAACCTGTGGAAATTGCACTCAAAATAAGACTCAAAAAAGGAAACCTGCTGGCCTTTTTCAGCCATTGAGTGTACCACCTGTTCCATGGCATACTATCTCGATGGACTTCATCACCGATTTACCTAACTGTGAAGGGTTTGATACCATTTCTGTGGTGGTGGACCTATTTTCAAAAATGGCACATTTTGTAGCATTGAAAGGACTACCTTCCGCATCAGACTTAGCAAGAACATTTTTGTAGAACATAGTGAAACTACATGGTTTTCCTTCAATCGTAGTTTCTGACCGAGGAAGCCAATTTCTCTAAATTCTGGAGGAAATGTTGCGAATTGGCCAAGATAGATGTGCGCTTGTCCACCAGTCATCATCCCTAGACAGATGGACAAACTGAGCGAACAAACCAAACTCTGGAAAAGTACCTCAGATGTATGCTACATCAAACTGAAGATACCTGGTTAAATGTTTTGTGGGTTGCAGAATATGCCTACAATAATTCCGTCCATGCCTCCACCGGACTTAGTCCTTTTTACACTTTACACGGCCGGCACCCATGGACGTCTGCCTATGATCCACCTGAACCATTGGAGATGCCAGCAGGGTAAACTCTGCATGAAAAAATTGCTACAGCCATTGTCAAAGCACGAGAACAATTATCTTTGGCCAAAGAGTCCCAGAGATATTTGCTGATCGTAAACGATGTGATACTCCAGAATACAATGTGGGGGATTTGGTATGGTTAGCTACTAGGAATTTGGCATTAAAAGGATCCTGAAAATTCCTTCCATGGTTTCTGGGGCCATTTGCCATTGAAAGAATAATCAATCCAGTGGCTATGAAACTAACACTTCCAAGGACTATGAAAATCCACTCAGTATTTCATGTTTCACTATTGAAACCAGTTTGTCCTAACACTCAAATCCAAGACGCACCAGCTCCTGTGGAAGTAGAGAATGATCAGCTCGAGTATGAAGTTAAGGCAATCTTGGACTCGAAGGTAGAGCGCAAGAAATTATTCTATTTGGTGAATTGGAAGGGGTATGCTCCTCAGGATAGAACATGGGAATCCCTTGAGAATCTTCATGTACCTAGATTGCTAAAGGCCTTTTTACCACAATAAACCGTGCAAACCTAGGAAAGGGGGTTCCAATTTAGGAGGGGTTTTGGGAGTAATACTGTCATGATCACTGGGTGTCCCCCTAGATTTACCCCCAAGGTGTCTTTGATGGTTGCATATCATTCCTGGATCATGGGTAGGAAGGACAATGTTAAGGCTATCCAGTAATTAGACACTTCCTCATAGCCCAACATGGCCGCCTGGTTGTTTCCCTGAAAGTGGTTGTGTGGGTCTAGTTGTTGTTGCTGGTTGAACATATAAGCCCCTCCCCTTTGTTGTTCCGCGCTTCATGTCGTTCTGCAGTTGCAGTGGACGCTTACCGCGGTTCTGCCTTCTGACAGGAATTCCTCAGCACATTCGTTCACATTTTCCACGGTCATAGCAGCCCCATTCCATTCCTTTCCCTTGCATAGTTTCATAGTTCGCAGTTCCTGATATTTGATCCGTTATTTTTTCCCGTTCCTCCTGTCATAGAACTGTGAGAAATCACTAGCTAACCTAGCTGGGAGTTTCTGGTCCTTATTCAACTCCGAATCCTGTTTCTCCTCACCGCAAGTATCTTTCTAACTTTGAGACGCGCACGTCATTATTTTCTGCATTTATTATGTGCCGCGTGTGTTTATAATGATAAGTTTCCTCACGAGCGCACGTGTACCTTAGAAGCGCGCTTTCCAGTGCGTGTGTGTCTTTTGGTTCTGTACGATAATATAACTCCCTGCACAGAGGGGCTGTTCCAACATTGCATTTACTGTTAGGTCACGTAGTTTTAGGCATGTTGGAAGTTTGTCTTGAAACATAGGTGGTCCCATGGATAGCGCATAAAAAACAGTTCCTGGGAGAAAGGTTAGTAAGATTCACCAAGGTCTCTAGTAAGAGCGTTCCCCAATAGCAGCTCCACAGGTTCCCTAGGTATTTTCTTCCAGTGAGATGAGAGAGTTCTTTAATTGAGCCCTCTTCTTGTACCTTAGAAAGAATTATTGCGCTCACTATTGAACCTTTTCCCACTGAAGTGTTAGCAGTTCACAGTTGGGTGCACGGTTTCTTCCTGTTTCTGGGTTGTTCCTTGCTCCCTATCCAGACCAGACTCCTCTGTACACATTCACGGAAGGGTCATCCCAACAGTGGCCCTTTCAGCTCACAGTCTCCCCTCTACAGAACAAGTGCCCTGTGCAGAAGCAGGATGGAGAGCCCACCATAAAATAAATAAAGGTAAAGAAAGTAACAGAGAGAGAGAGAGAGAGAGAGAGAAAGAGAGAGAGAGAGAGGGTGGTTAAGAAGTAATAGAAATCTAACTCTTATGCTGCTGTTCTAGAATTCTTCATTGAGAGGTTCCTTGTGTATTCCCTAGATTCATAGTGGCAGTGAAGGAAGAATCTTTAGTAGTGAGATAGCAACGCAAACCAAGAAGAGTCCTAGGTGAACCTCAGAAGTGGTGTCCCCGCAGAGTTTTAAGGTAAGCATTACAGGTGTGCTGTTCAATAACTGCTGAGTGGCCTTATGGCCAGCTCTAAGGGTGCAATGCCCAGACGCCTTGGATATAAGCATGATTATGGCACACAAAATGCATGTGGAGGGAGACCCACTTCAATATATTCAAGAAATTCTGAAATTGCAAAGGCCAGAGAACAATGCCTCATGCATTTATCACTCTGCACCACAAGAAGACGATTTCAAGGGAGACGCGTAACACTAAGGTGGATGTCCAAAAAGACATTCCCCTATGAAGATAGTTACATCAAGACTCAAGAAATGATGGATGATTACTGGAGTACAGACAAGACCATAGAATATATCATTTAAGGTACACAAAAAGGTGTAACAAAGTTAGTGCACAAAAGTAGTTACAATCCCCCAAGACAGGACCAAGGGAGATAGGAGGTATGCCAGGATGCTGGGAACGACTGCAGATGCTAGTGTATGGACAAATGTACACAGCAAATGGGTGGAAGGAAGGAGTGGTTGGGAGCAAAGCACATGCGCTCCTAACAGTTCCAGAGGAAGTAGTGCAAAAGGAAAATGACAATTGCCTCAAGGAATGGGAAGCAAGTGCGAAACTACTCACATGGGTGGAAAACAAAGCAGGGACCATGCCCATTATACCACTTAAGGGCGCTACTTTATGTTTCCAGAATGTTCGTCCCGTAAAGTTTAGAGAGAATAAGAGGTGTAAGCAGATCTCAGAGATACCAGGCATTAAGGTTGGAACTGCAGTGCTTATGGACCACTACTGGGCCTGCGGGTCGAGGGCATACCTGCTAGTGCCACCCAACTGAGGAAGAATATGCTCACTCATGCATTTGAACACACCAGCATTGGTAGTGTTCTGAAAGGACATACAAGAAGATGCTTCCCCCAAAACGGATACTCGCCAAAGAAAGAAGAGAGCTGTAGGGTTGATCAGTGTGAAACGAGGGAACTATGAATCATCAAAAATGGAAGAATCCCTGAACGCAATACCACCAGAGCATAGACTGTTCAACAAAAAGGAGATGTTCTTCGCGTCCATCGTTCCAGCAGTTCAAACTCACACAAACGCCAAATGGCTTCAAATAAGGTGTTGGGAGCTGATGCAGATGATAAATTCAACAGTCAAAGGGTTCAATGCCATCAAGGAAGTGCTCCGAGCAGTGAGGTTAATGGCTCTCCAGAACAGATATCTTCTAGACCTTCTCACTTCCAAGGAGGGAGGCGTTTCCGCCAAGGTTGGGTGTTCTTGCTGTACATTCCTTCCTGCCCACGATGAAGACAATGGGACCCTTACAGAGGCCACTATTGGGCTATTAGAGTTGCATGCCAAGATGGAGGTAGAAACAAACACTGTAGGAAAGGACGAAGGCTATCTGTTGTATATCTTCTAAAACCAGGATGCCTGGGATAAACCCCAGCACCACATTCCCAAAGACTTAGTGCATGCTTACGAGTTGGGGAAGTATATTTGTGACTGGTTTCAAGTGTTCAAGCTTGCTTTTCAGCCACATGAGGTGGATGAGGTACTGTGGTGTGCCGCCCTGATGTGTCGCTTACCAACACCAGTGATGGATGCAATTCTTCAGTTAACTCCCAAGGAAAGGCCCATTTATGAGAGCATGACGGTGGCCCATCTCAGGAAGTTCTGTTAAACCCTTCTTGAACTCTGTTGCAGAAGCTGCAAAGCGCCTAAAACATTCTTGACTCTGTCGAGCACCAAGAACTCATACAGCATGAGGTAGATTGTGGTTCTCTCCCCCAGTGGCATTTTTTTACGACCCATTGCATTAAAACCAAGTATCCTTGAACTATTGTGATTATTTACTATACCAACTACCCTATACAGAGTGCATACCTTTTCCTTCTTTGAAACTGTCTGTCCTCTGCATTATTTTACTGGGTGGGTTGTATTTTGTAGTGTGCTAGAACTGTCTCTTGTGGTAATAATAAAGTAGATATTTTGATACAACCTTGACTGGACATTCCTTTTTATCATTAGGTAATAATTGTATTTTCGCTGTTTTGCAACTAACCAACAATCCACAACCTTTCAGAGATGAGCCTGCTGTTCCGTCCACGTTACCAAAATTGGACAAGGAAGTTTATAATTTTCTTCTGTTCGGATCCCTTTGGGTGTACTAGAGGTGTGAGGCTGATTGATGCTTTAGAAACCGATATTCATCCCGGGACCACTGGTGCCCGGACATTGATTTGTCACAGCATCGTTTTAGGATTATTTAACTCCCTAACATTCCAGATCACAAGGGTGCAAACTTCTGGATACTGTGGCTTAGGACCCATCATGGAGGGGAAACCCATTGCAACCAGTCTTGCGCAGGAAATCTGATGGCAGCAGAATCACTCTCTTATGATGTAAACCAATTTTTTAAATAACACCTCGCATTCCCACGCCCCACCCATCCACCCCACCTACACTGCTACACCCCAACCTGAAGTGAAAGCTCCCACCCCCATAAACATGACCTGCATACGAACAATGGGTAACAAACCAGGGATGTCAGGCTCAGCACTCAGCATACTAGATAGATAGGAGACAAACGGCCCCCCTCAAAACCTTTAAGCATCAAGGATAGGCTGAGGTGTTACATTCTTAAACAAGAAAAATAATGTCACAGAGGACAACATGTTATAGAGGAACAGTATGCAAGTGTTCTCCTGAATAGATGAGGCCGCTATGTGCGGACCTATACACAGCTGGCACTGTGAGCATCACATCCAGCTGACAGCACGGTTGTCATCCCTGTTCCAAATTGCCCGTTTAGTCACCCCTTTGGCAATGATTCCAAAAATTAGCGTGCCTCTGCCAAATTCGTAAGGAAATGGATCTTATTTTCGTAGACCACCCAGAGCCTTGAAGAGTATAGCATAGCATATTGGATCCCACACTCCCAGAGCTGATGCCTCACTGCAATAAAGGACAGATGTGCCTTCTGAATTAGGGGGGTGAAGTCAGGGTAGAGGGAGATTCTGGCCTACATGTTTTGGAGATCCCCCAGCTCCCGAGACTTGCGCATTATAACATCTCTATCTCTGTAATTTACTAAGCGGGCAATCACCGGCGGCAGCTCTGTCCAGGCTTGGGCACCTGATCAGACACTAGGTGGGTTCTCTCCACCAAGAGCTGAGAGGACAGTTGAGGGCCAGCTAGCACTTCCTTGATGAAGTTCTCCATGAACAACTCCATGTTCTGCGCCGGGATCGACTCGGGTATTCCAATCACACAAATATTGTTCCTCCTAGATCCTGCCTCTAGATCATCATTTTTGGTGCAAATACCCTTCACCTCCTGTTGCAATGACCGTAGAGCCTGCAACATCTCTGAGCTGGTGTTCTCCAACGTGTCAATCCTGTGCTCTGCCTCCGATATCCACCCACGCTCATATTCAATACGCTGTTGCATACGGTCACTTTAAAGACCAGGTCGTCCAGCGTACTAGTAACTGAGTCAAACACAGTTTTCATCTGGGCAAGTATAATGGTCAAATTGGGGGATGGTCCAGGCTGACTGCCCCCCACAGTGTGTTCCTCAGAGCTCTCTTCCTCCAACATCTCCTCCCCTGTTGAGACACACGAGGTCGAGGGGCTCAGTGTTTAGGCAAGGTCAAGAATTCCTTTTGGGAAAAGGACAGGCGGGTTTGGCACTTATTGCCCTTAGCCATGTACCCTAACTCTTACTCCAGGGAACCAGACCTTGCCAGGAAGTTCTGGCATTACTCCACTACAGTCTGGGTGCACGCCCTGTTCACAGATTGCCAAACCTCTCCTAAGGTCCCATTATCAGTGGGCTGGGGTCTCCAGCCAACACCCCACTCCTCACACAGGAGCCGATTCAGGAATCAGCGAGAACCCTGTAGGGGGAAACAGAGCAGAGTAGGGTGCAGGTTGGACATCCGGCTCTTCAAGGTGCCCTCCAGTACTACGCTCCACCAACACTGCTGCAGCAAGGAGCTGCCCTGCTCAGCACGGCATCTCTCCTCTCCCTCCAGTGCTTGGAGTTCTTACCGCTCCTCAGTGACCAGGCACACAACGATATTGGGCACCATCGGTCCTACGCCTTTCGCTGCCACTCAAGGTACCGCTGGGCCCAGCAGAGTCTGTGAGGAGCTCCACAAACTCCTGCGCTGGCCTCCAAACACAGCAACTCTGGGATGTCTGTGTCATGCTCACCTGGTATCCACAGGGACGCCACCCAGCCGGGTTACTCGCTGGTATGCTTCTCAGCTTTTTTTCAAATGCAAGTGTAACCAATTCAGTACTGAAAAGTTGGCCTGATCAGTGTCGTAGGACTACTCCCCTGTTTCATTGTTAGATTGAGAATGAGATAGTAGAAAAAAGAGCACTGGCTATTCTGGAAGGCTCACTAATGGAAAGAAGGAGTTTGCAGAAGATTCAGGGCCTCATCACAGGTGGGCGGTATTCTGGCGGTAAATCCGCCTGGATACCACCCAAAGCAAATAGCGTTACTGCAACTCGGTCCAGCGCCATTAGCTCCGGATCCCGAGTTGCGGTGGGGCGGTAAGTCCCTCTTTGTATTCGGTCAATTGAACCCAATGCAGCATTTTCGGCACAATTACTGCAGCGCTAATAGCGCAGCAGTAATTGTGGTGAACACATGCAGAAAGTCTGCAAATTTATACCCAGCTCTGAGCAGTAAATCTCCAACTTTACGTCTGACTCAAGTTGTGCAGAGCTTTAATGCAGCGGGAATAGTGTTACTGCTGCATTTTTATCGCTCCTCCCAACTTGTGGTGAGGCCCTGAGACAGTTAATCATAAGATTGAAATTTGCACACGAGATGTGCACGAATAGCAAAGAAAGCAGTACTCCGACACCATAGAATTTCTGGAAGGAAGATCGAGAGGACTGCCTGGGTCAAGGTCGAGAGACAGACAATACATCAGAATGCCACCACTTACCAAAATGTTGATTCACTTCAGTAGTTTAGCTATATTCATTTGAGTTGTGAGAGATGTCTAGTGATGCAGTGGACTATGGCATTGAACAGAGCTATGTAGCACAAAGTGCGTAACAAGGTAGTGTTTTTCATTATAGCTATGTTGCCCTTTCAGAGATAGTGCTCTGAAAAGCAACAGGAGGAAGGAACTGAAGAGGGCATCCTTGTGCTGGAGGATCAGCTGCCCTACACAACAACAGGTAGCGTGTCCACAGAAAACAAAATTAACCTCCCTTAATGAATCCCACTATTTCTCACACACATTCATTCATTTCTATGATAAATTATGTATATATCTTAAGTTCTGAATAACCCTAGACATTATAGTTGTACTTCTACTGCTTGTTGGTCAGTATATCTATATTCTTGACTTACAGGGTGCACAGCCTAAATGGCCGCTCTACTGTGAGTTCCGACTGAGTCTGGAGATTGAACGGACCCCAGTGAGGGTGTTGCTGTTTGTTTAACTCTGCGGAGGAAGGAACAAGGTAAGCTCATTGCTCCCCACGGCTGGGCTGACTGTAGGAGTGTTGCGCTGTGCCTGTGAAGTGCTATGTGGGCTAGTGGCCTGATCGCGAGGCGCAGGCTGTCACGACCCTCGCCCAAAACCCCCTCTGGCAAACCCATTGGCCAGGTGGAGTCAGGACTTGGGCCTCTAGAGCCTGGCATCCTCTTCAAAAGCCCTCATGGGGCGAGTCCTGGCGCCTATGGCGCCAGGCTCATACACCATGAAAAACAATGTGCTTGGGAACTACTTTATTGTATTGTCAGCCAACATGGAGGCATCCACATAGCTTGGTTCCTAAGAACCAAGCTATGCGGTCTAGTGTTTTGGGTGTGGTAGCCTAGAGACTACTTTACCTGGACTATTTTGTTGGGGCTATTTAAACCACACCCGAGCAAGACAACATGCTTTGCGTTACTTTGCAGCTTGCAACGTGACGCTCCGCGTGTCCAGCTATTCCATTGAACCTCGGAGAAGCAGAACCTGAAAGGAGACAAAAGGAATATCATTAGCAGCAGCATCTTACCTGCAGTCTTCATCTTTAAACACTCGCAGCTACTGAGAACAGCTACCTCAAATCTGCACGCCTCCTAGACAGAATGACCTGAAAGAGGAAGATAGAGGCAACATTAAAGAAAGCAGTAGAGACAGTTACAAATTACGAACTGCTCAAAAGGCTTACCTGGCTGGTCAGCTCTCGGTTGGCACCACTCCGGACATTCCACTCGCGCTGAAGAACACAGCGACCTACAAGGAAGGAAAACACAGGTTAGCAAAGGCAAGACTTTGCAGTGCTGCACATAGCGCTTACTTACCGCATAATAATGCTCTTAATGTGCCATCATTTACCAGCGGAGCGGAACCAAGCCAGTTCGCCGCGCTGAAGCTCTGCATACCTAAGGGAGAAAAAAGAGACATTTTAAACAAATAAAGGCATGCAGGATAGCAACAAAACTAAAGAACAGCAATAAGACCTACCTGAACAATATCAAACGGGCCGGCGTCAGTGAAGTAACTGGACCGCACTCGCCCATGAAAGACAACGTGCCCCTGCAAAGAAGGCAGGACACAGAGCACGCCTAATTCTACCACAAGGCAGAACCTTCCCCACAGACCACACCTAGGAAAGGGGGTTCCAATTTAGGAGGGGTTTTGGGAGCAATACTGTCATGATCACTGGGTGTCCCCCTAGATTTACCCCCAAGGTGTCTTTGATGGTTGCATATCATTCCTGGATCATGGGTAGGAAGGACAATGTTAACGCTATCCAGAAATTAGATACTTCCTCATAGCCCAACATGGCTGCCTGGTTGTTTCCCTGAAAGTGGTTGTGTGGGTCTAGTTGTTGTTGCTAGCTGAACATATAATCCCCTCCCCTTTGTTGTTCCGCGCTTCGCGTCGTTCTGCAGTTGCAGTGGACGCTTACCGCGGTTCTGCCTTCTGACAGGAATTCCTCAGCACATTCGTTCACATTTTCCACGGTCATAGCAGCCCCATTCCATTCCTTTCCCTTGCATAGTTTCATAGTTTGCAGTTCCTGAAATTTGATCCGTTATTTTTTCCCGTTCCTCCTGTCATAAAACTGTGAGAAATCACTTGCTAACCTAGCTGGGAGTTTCTCGTCCTTATTCAACTCCGAATCCTGTTTCTCCTCACCGCAAGTATCTTTCTAACTTTGAGACGCGCACGTCATTATTTTCTGCATTTATTATGTGCCGCATGTGTTTATAATGATAGGTTTCCTCACGAGTGCATGTGTACCTTAGAAGTGCGCTTTCCAGTGCGTGTGTGTCTTTTGGTTCTGTACGATAATATAACTCCCTGCACAGAGGGGCTGTTCCAACATTGCATTTACTGTTAGGTCACGTAGTTTTAGGCATGTTGGAAGTTTGTCTTGAAACATAGGTGGTCCCATGGATAGCTCATAAAAAACAGTTCCTGGGAGAAAGGTTAGTAAGATTCACCAAGGTCTCTAGTAAGAGCGTTCCCCAATAGCAGCTCCACAGGTTCCCTATGTATTTTCTTCCAGTGAGATGAGAGAGTTCTTTAATTGAGCTCTCTTCATGTACCTTAGAAAGAATTATTGCGCTCACTATTGAAACTTTTCCCACTGAAGTGTTAGCAGTTCACAGTTGGGTGCACCGTTTCTTCCTGTTTCTGGGTTGTTCCTTGCTCCCTATCCAGACCATACTCCTCTGTACACATTCACGGAAGGGTCTTCCCTACAGTGGCCCTTTGAGCTCACAGTCTACCCTCTACAGAACAAGCGCCCCTGTGCAGAAGCAGGATGGAGAGCCCACCATAAAATAAATAAAGGTAAAGAAAGTAACATAGAGAGAGAGAGAGAGGGAGAGAGAGAGAGAGAGAGAGAGAGGTGGTGGTTAGGAAGTAATAGAAATCCAACTCTTATGCTGCTGTTCTAGAATTCTTCATTGAGAAGTTCCTTGTGTATTCCCTAGATTCATGGTGGCAGTGAAGGAAGAATCTTTAGTAGTGAGACCAAGAAGAGTCCTAGGTTAACCTCAGAAGTGGTGTCCCCGCAGAGTTTTAAGGTAAGCATTACAGGTGTGCTGTTCAATAACTGCTGAGTGGCCTTATGGCCAGCTCTAAGGGTGCAATGCCCAGACACCTTGGATATAAGCATGATTATGGCACACAAAATGCATGAGGAGGGAGACCCGCTTCAATATATTCAAGAAATTCTGAAATTGCAAAGGCCAGAGAACAATGCCTCATGCATTTATCACTCTGTACCACAAGAAGACGATTTAAAGGGAGACGCGTCACACTAAGGTGGATGTCCAAAAAGACATTCCCCTATGAAGATAGTTACATCAAGACTCAAGAAATTATGGATGATTACTGGAGTACAGACAAGACCATAGAATATATCACTTAAGGTACACAAAAAGGTGTAACAAAGTTAGTGCACAAAAGGAGTTACAATCCCCCAAGACAGGACCAAGGGCGATAGGAGGTATGCCAGAATGCTGGGAACGACTGCAGATGCTAGTGTATGGACAAATGTACACAGCAAATGGGTGGAAGGAAGGAGTGGTTGGGAGCAAAGCACATGCACTCCTGACAGTTCCAGTGGAAGTAGTGCAAAAGGAAAATGACAATTGCCTCAAGGAATGGGAAGCAAGTGCGAAACTACTCACATGGGTGGAAAACAAAGCAGGGACCATGCCCATTATACCACTTAAGGGCGCTACTTTATGTTTCCAGAATGATCGTCCAGTAAAGTTTAGAAAGAATAAGGGGTGTAAGCAGATCTCAGAGATACCAGGCATTAAGGTTGGAACTGCAGTGCTTATGGACCACTAGTGGGCCTGCGGGTCGAGGGCATACCTGCTAGTGCCACTCAACTGAGAAGGAATATGCTCACTCATACATTTGAACACACCAGCATTGGTACTGTTCTGAAAGGACATACAAGAAGACGCTTTCCCCAAAACGGATACTCGCCAAAGAAAGAAGAGAGCTGTAGGTTTGTTGATCAGTGTAAAACGAGGGAAATATGAATCATCAAAAATGGAAGAATCCCTGAACGCAATACCACCAGAGCATAGACTGTTCAACAGAAAGGAAATGTTCTTCGCGTCCATCGTTCCAGCAGTCCAAACTCACACAAACGCCAAATGGCTTCAAATAAGGTGTTGGGGGCTGATGCAGATGATAAATTCAACAGTCAAAGGGTTCAATGCCATCAAGGAAGTGCTCCGAGCAGTGAGGTTAATGGCTCTCCAGAACAGATATCTTCTAGACCTTCTCACTTCCAAGGAGGGAGGCGTTTCCGCCAAGGTTGGGTGTTGTTGCTGTACATTCCTTCCTGCCCACGATGAAGACAATGGGACCCTTACAGAGGCCACTATTGGGCTATTAGAGTTGCATGCCAAGATGGAGGCAGAAAAAACACTGTAGGAAAGGACGAAGGCTATCTGTCGTATATCTTCTAAAACCAGGATGCCTGGGATAAACCCCAGCACCACATTCCCAAAGACTTAGTGCAGCCTTACGAGTTGTGGAAGTATATTTGTGACTGGTTTCAAGTGTTCAAGCTTGCTTTTCAGCCACATGAGGTGGATGGGTGCCGCCCTGATGTGTCGCTTACCAACACCAGTGATGGATGCAGTTCTTCAGTCAACTCCCAAGGAAAGGCCCATTTATGAGAGCATGAAGGTGCCCCCCCTCAGGAAGTTCTGTTAAACCCTTCTTGAACTCTGTTGCAGAAGCTGCAAAGTGCCTAAAACATTCTTGACTCTGTCGAGCACCAAGAACTCATACAGCATGAGGTAGATTGCGGTTCTCTCCCCCAGTGGCATTTTTTTACGACCCATTGCATTGAAACCAAGTATCCTTGAACTATTGTGATTATTTACTATACCAACTACCCTATACAGAGTGCATACCTTTTCCTTCTTTGAAACTGTCTGTCCTCTGCATTCTTTTACAGGGTGGGTTGTATTTTGTAGTGTGCTAGAACTGTCTCTTGTGATAATAATAAAGTAGATATTTTGATACAACCTTGACTGGACATTCCTTTTTATCATTAGGTAATAATTGTATTTTCGCTGTTTTGCAACTAACAAACTATCCACAACCTTTCAGAGATGAGCCTGCTTTTCCGTCCACGTTACCAAAATTGGACAAGGAAGTTTATAATTTTCTTCTGTTCGGATCCCTTTGGGTGTACTAGAGGTGTGAGGCTGATTGATGCTTTAGAAACCGATATTCATCCCGGGACCACTGGTGCCCGGACATTGATTTTTCACAGCATCGTTTTAGGATTATTTAACTCCCTAACATTCCAGATCACAAGGGTGCAAACTTCTGGATACTGTGGCTTAGGACCCATCATGGAGGGGAAACCCATTGCAACCAGTCTTGTGCTGGAAATCTGACGGCAGCAGAATCACTCTCTTATGATGTAAACCAATTTTTTAAATAACACCTCGCATTCCCACGCCCCACCCATCCACCCCCACCCACACTGCTACACCCCAACCTGAAGTGAAAGCTCCCACCCCCATAAACATGACCTGCATATGAACAATGGGTAAAAAACCAGGGACGTCAGGCACAGCACTCAGCATACTCTAATAGGTAGGAGACAAACGGCCCCCCTCAAAACCTTTAAGCATCAAGGATAGGCTGAGGTGTTACATTCTTAAACAAGGAAAATAATGTCACAGAGGACAACATGTTATAGAGGAACAGTATGCAAGTGTTCTCCTGAATAGATGAGGCCGCTATGTGCGGACCTATACACAGCTGGCACTGTGAGCATCACATCCAGCTGACAGCACGGTTGTCATCCCTGTTCCAAATTGCCCGTTTAGTCACCCCTTTGGCAATGATTCCAAAAGTGAGCGTGCCTCTGCCAAATTCGTGAGGAAATGGATCTTATTTTCGTAGACCACCCAGAGCCTTGAAGGGTATAGCATAGCATATTGGATCCCACACTCCCAGAGCTGATGCCTCACTGCAATAAAGGACAGACGTGCCTTCTGAATTAGGGGGGTGAAGTCAGGGTAGAGGGAAATCCTGGCCTATATTTATTGGAGATCCCCCAGCTCCCGAGACTTGCACATTATAACATCTCTATCTCTGTAATTTACTAAGTGGGCAATCACCGGCTGGCGGCTCTGTCCAGGCTTGGGCACCTGATCAGACGCTAGGTGGGTTCTCTCCACCAAGAGCTGAGAGGACAGTTGAAGACCAGCTAGCACTTCCTTGATGAATTTCTCCATGAACAACTCCATGTTCTGCGCTGGGATCGACTCGGGTATTCCAATCACACGAATATTGTTCCTCCTAGATCTTGCCTGTAGATCATCATTTTTGGTGCAAATACCCTTCACCTCCTGTTGCAATGACCGTAGAGCCTGCAACATCTCTGAGCTGGTGTTCTCCAACGTGTCAATCCTGTGCTCTGCCTCCGAAATCCACCCACGCTCATATTCAATACGCTGTTGCATACGGTCACTTTAAAGACCAGGTCGTCCAGCGTACTAGTAACTGAGTCAAACACAGTTTTCATCTGGGCAAGTATAATGGTCAAATTGGGGGATGGTCCAGGCTGACTGCCTCCCACAGTGTGTTCCTCAGAGCTCTCTTCCTCCAACATCTCCTCCCCGGTTGAGACACCACGAGGACGAGGGGCTCAGTGTTTAGGCAAGGTCAAGAACTCCTTTTGGGAAAAGGACCAGCGGGTTTGGCACTTTTTGCCCTTAGCCATGTACCCTAACTCTTACTCCAGGGAGCCAGACCTTGCCAGGAAGTTCTGGCATTACTCCACTACAGTCTGGGTGCACGCCCTGTTCACAGATTGCCAAACCTCTCCTCCGGTCCCATTATCAGTGGGCTGGGGTCTCCAGCCAACACCCCACTCCTCACACAGGAGCCGACTCAGGAATCAGCGAGAACCATGTAGGGGTGAACAGAGCAGAGTAGGCTGCAGGCTGGACATCCGGCTCTTCAAGGTGCCCTCCAGTACTACGCTCCACCAACACTGCTGCAGCAAGGAGCTGCCCTGCTCAGCACAGCATCTCTCCTCTCCCTCCAGTGCTTGGAGTTCTTACCGCTCCTCAGTGACCAGGCACCCAACGATATTGGGCACCATCGGTCCTATGCCTTTCGCTGCCACTCAAGCTACCTCTGGGTCCAGCAGAGTCTGTGCTGAGTTCCACAAACTCCTGCGCTGGCCTCCAAACACAGCAGGCTCTGGGATGTCTGTGTTATGCTCACCTGGTATCCACAGGGATGCCACCCAGCCGGGTTACTCGCTGGTATGCTTCTCAGCTTTGCCCTGATGTGGTCTGTGGGGAAGGTTCTGCCTTGTGGTAGAATTAGGCGTGCTCTCCGTCCTGCCTTCTTTGCAGCGGCACGTTGTCTTTCATGGGCGAGTGCGGTCCAGTTACTTCACTGACGCCGGCCCGTTTGATATTGTTCAGGTAGGTCTTATTGCTGTTCTTTAGTTTTGTTGCTATCCTGCATGCATTTCTTTGTTTAAAATGTCTCTTTTTTTCTCCCTTAGGTATGCGGAGCTTCAGCGCGGCGAACTGGCTTGGTTGAGCTCCGCTGGTAAATGATGGCGCATTAAGAGCACTATGATGCGGTAAGTAAGCGCTATGTGCAGCGCTGCAAAGTCTTGCCTTTGCTAACCTGTGTTTTCCTTCCTTGTAGGTCGCGGTGTTCTTCAGCGCGAGTGGAATGTCCGGAGTGGTGCCAACCGAGAGCTGACCAGCCAGGTAAGCCTTTTGAGCAGTTCGTAATTTGTAACTGTCTCTACTGCTTTCTTTAATGTTGCCTCTATCTTCCTCTTTCAGGTCATTCTGTCTAGGAGGCGTGCAGATTTGAGGTAGCTGTTCTGAGTAGCTGCAAGTGTTTAAAGATGAAGACTGCAGGTAAGATGCTGCTGCTAATGATATTCCTTTTGTCTCCTTGCAGGTTCTGCTTCTCCGAGGTTCAAGGGAATAGCTGGACATGGGGAGCGTCACGTTGCAAGCTGCAAAGTAACGCAAAGCATGTTGTCTTGCTCGGGTGTGGTTTAAATGGCCCCAACAAAATAGTCCAGGTAAAGTAGTCTCTAGGCTACCACACCCAAAACACTAGACCGCATAGCTTGGTTCTTAGGAACCAAGCTATGTGGATGCCTCCATGTTGGCTGACAATACAATAAAGTAGTTCCCAAGCACATTGTTTTTCATGGTGTATGAGCCTGGCGCCATAGGCGCCAGGACTCGCCCCATGAGGGCTTTTGAAGAGGATGCCAGGCTCTAGAGGCCCAAGTCCTGACTCCACCTGGCCAATGGGTTTGCCAGAGGGGGTTTTGGGCGAGGGTTGTGACAGCCTGCGCCTCGCGATCAGGCCACTAGCCCACATAGCACTTCACAGGCACAGGGCACCACTCCTACAGTCAGCCCAGCCGTGGGGATCAATGAGCTCACCTTGTTCCTTCCTCCGCAGAGTTAAACGAACAGCAACACCCTCAGTCCGTTCAATCTCCAGACTCAGTCGGAACACACAGTAGAAATTCTATGGTGTCGGAGTACTGCTTTCTTTGCTATTCGTGCACATCTCCTGTGCAAATTTCAATCTTATGATTAACTGTCTCAGGGCCTCACCACAAGTTGGGAGGAGCGATAAAAATGCAGCAGTAACACTATTAGCGCTGCATTACAGCTCTGCACAGCTTGTGTCAGACGTTAAATTGGAGATTTACCGCTCAGAGCTGGGTATAAATTTGCAGACTTTCTGCATGTGTTCACCACAATTACTGCTGTGCATCTAGCGCTGCAGTAATTGTGCCGAAAATGCTGCATTGGGTTCAATTGACCCAATACAAATAGGGACTTACCGCCCCACCACAACTCGGGATCTGGAGCTAATGGTGCTGGACCGAGTTGCAGTAACGCTATTTACTTTGGGTGGTATCCAGGCGGATTTACCGCCAGGATACCGCCCACTCGTGATGAGGCCCTGAATCTTCTGCAAACTCCTTCTTTCCATTAGTGAGCCTTCCAGAATAGCCAGTGCTCTTTTTTCTACTATCTCATTCTCAATGTAACAATGAAACAGGGGAGTAGTCCTACGACACTGAACAGGCCAACTTTTCAGTACTGAATTGTTTACACTCGCATTTGAAAAATAATAAATACGCTTTTTACTTCGAAAGCCATGCACTCAAAGAAAGAAACTTCAAAACTCCCTCTTACTAATTCAAAGGAGTGTCATCGTATTATTTATATCCCTAAAGGAAAAGACTATTGCCACTCTGTCTTCCGTTCCATTAACATGACTGCGGTGCTCATGTTACTTGGTGGTGTGACTGCCATTTTGGAATTCTTGTTTCTTCCATGCGTCTGTTGAAGGCATTGGGGTCAATTTGGTCAACATATTTTGTTTCTCAATGAAGGCAACATGTGCAAAAACAAGCCACAAGTCCAATTTAAATATGTAAGAATACCACATGGATGTCTACAGAAAATAATGGGGCTGCTGAACTGTGTCCTACATTTGTTGGTAGGGTGCTACCTGCTAGCACTATTGCTGAGCTCTCAGCACCTCTCAACTGTGTTTGTGTGATCAATTAAATGTGCAGTCTCTTGTGTGGAGAGAATAGGAATTCATATGAGGATCACTTACTTATTTTTATAAAGGTATTCTTTGGAGTAGACAGGTCCAAAGGGGTATTTGAGCGCATTGATATTTATTACAAGAATGTGGGATTATGATTTACATTTTAGGTGTTTATATAGGATATCTGTCACCGGTAATATGCTTTTGAGTGAGGAAGAGGAGGAAGAGGTGAATTGCGGGACGAATAGGAAGAGTGCAGAGGGATTAAGGGGCGACTGTTACGAAAAGTGTAAATTGAATGCAGAGATCCACCAAGCTAACAATTACGTGTTGTTAGGCCCCTGGATGCAATTTTCAACTTTTGCAAAACAGAGTGCAAAAGTAAATGTTAAAAACAGGCGAAATTGCCTTTTACTCTTTGCTTTTAAACTCTATTTTTGTTAAAAAGGTAAATGCTGCCTGAAATGTTTTTGGGGGCGATGGCCTTTACAATGGATTCCTACTTAATCTACCTGCTTTTGGCAGGTACTAAAAACATGCAGATTCCAGGTGGAAGCCATCCCGTTTAAGCATGCATGAAAATCTCAAGTAGGTGTAAAAGCATGTACCCTTTGAAGTCAGAGGAGGAATGCACGTAGGAAACGTTAATTCTGTTTTGTGCTCCTTCCCCATCACCGAATGGCTATGAAATGGCCCGGAGTTTAAAAATGAGGTGTAAATGGCTTTGCTTTTACTGCTGACATTTGCACTCTGGAGGAATAGAAAGTGAACCCCTGAATGTCATACATATGCACCTCTAAGTGACAGAGATATAGGCCATCAGAGTGTGGTGATACGTTATAGGGGTCTGGAGCACAAAATGTGAAGGAAAGGGGGACAGTTGACATGCATCTATGAACATCTTCCTTATCAGGTCAGACTGGCTTCCAAATGACAATTCCTTCTTCTCTGCAAGACGTGTAGCTTCTTGAATGTGAACTTATTCGTAACAGTGACAAGCCAGTTTGTGGGCAGTACTGTTTTTTAGTTGGAACCAAAGTTGTGGGTTGTGGTGGAAGTGTCTGGTGCAGATGTTGAGATGCACCATGTGGTGCAGTGGTTGAATGTCGGTAGTTCAGACAGTATGGAATTCCTGAAGTCACATACAGAGAGTCCAAACGCTTGCTCAATGAGTTGGTTTCCTGGGGTGGAATAAATGGCACTGGTGTTATTCAAATGTAGTCATGTTGTTAATGTGGATGATAAGGTCTACTGAAATGTCTCCGTTTTGCTACGTCTTTTAGGTCCTTAACAGACCCGTTGTTTGCTCAGTGGACTTTCATGCTGTCAGCACCTTTCATTTATTTAAGAAAACGATATAAGTTTGAACAGAAAGCAGGCTGCAACAGAGAGCACAGGCAGTCTAAGAGTAAGGCACCTTTACTTAAGAGCATTGCTGGATTGAATGACATATAACAAGTCGTGTAGGAGTATGTGTGAATTACATGCTGGGAACCACCAACACCCAACACATATACCAAGGAACATTACAATATTTTTAACATTGTGAGCCTGGGACTAGCCAATACAAATTACATAGATTAGTCTTGAGTGCAGAATGCAGGGGAAGTGCGTTAGGCAATTAGTTTTGATAGAGGGTGTTCGATGGCTTCTTCCATTGCTAGCAGGTAGAGCTTGAGGCTTGTTTTGATGAGTTCCACTGAAGGGATGTCTTTGAAGCCCAGAGGAAGAGTATTCCAGTGGAGTGGGTCTAGTATGAAAAAAGGAGTGAAAGTGGCAGGCGGAACAAGAGGTGCAGGGGACGAAAGGGTTGCGGAGAGATAAGGAGCATAGCATTCACGAGGTAAAGTACAATGAGATTCAGTCAGCAAGATAGTGGGGGCAAGTCTATGGATTGATTTATAGGCAATTAGCATGAATTTTAAGAGAGTGTGATTTTGTATGGAGAGCCATCCAGTGGGAGATGGTAGGCGGGGGAGGATCGGGGTAGGTTTAAAAACTAGCCATCCACAGCACCCCCTCCAACTGAACAGCAGACTTTTCAGAGAGCCCATTTCTGCCCTGAAATGCAATCTTAAATTTAAGCCTTCACTGCCCCAACCAGCAGAGTCTGGGACTAAGGGTGCTCTTATAAATGCCCACTCTTTGGTTGCCCACGCAACAGATATAAATAAAATATAGACTTCCTAGAGATCACTGAATCCTGGCTCCACCCTGCAGCTGGTCCAGCAATTATGTTAGCCATCCCAGATGATTACATCCTGCTAAGACTAGATTGTACCACCTTGCGAGGTGGAGGCCTCGCCATAATAGCTAAAACTAACCTTACACTGAGACTCTCTCCGCCTCACAACACTGATTCTTGTGAATCCCTAACCGCCAAGTTAGCCATATCTAATACTCAGTCAGTATCCATCCACCTTATATACCGACCTGCAGGCCCTCTAGGATCCTTCGAAGAGGACCTAACAAACATCTTGTCCAACAACCTTAAAAACTCCTCTCAAAGTATCATACTAGGAGATTTTAACCTTGGCTTCAGTGACCCTCTAGACTCCAATGCTACCCTAATCAATAATTCCTTAGAAGAATTAGGTTTTACCCAAATGATCACAGCTCCCACCCACACCAAAGGGAGAACTCTTTACTGGATTGCCGAGCACAACTGCCCAATTACGGTCACGTCCATAATGCCCCAGTCATGGTCTGACCATCATCTGATTATGTTCTCACTAGAGGCATCAGCTCCACTGCTTATCGATAGTATAGCACCAGCGGTCCCCACCAGAAAGAAAAGAAATATTACTCCAGAAAACCTCTTCCCATTGATATTACCCGCTCTGAACTCCATCCCAGACCACACTGACCCCTTCACTATGGTAGATATGTACAAAAAAGTGATGTTATCATCCCTTGATGTCATAGCACCATTAAAAATGAGAAAGACCAAACCTCCAAACATGTGAATACCTGGTTCACGCCACACCTAAAAGCAATTAGACTAGAGAAACGCTGTTGCGAAAAAATATGGAGACTAGATCCATCTGAGACCAACAAGAATAACTTGAGTAAACAAGCCACCCTCTATAAAAAAGAAATTATCCTTGCTAAACAAACTTCCTACAACCTCTGCATCTCCCAAGCCAAGTCTAATACCAAAGAGCTTTATGCTATTCTGAAAGAGGTAGAATCCCCTATCCAAACCCCAGACTCCTGCCTCAAGGACAAAAACTGGTGCACGGGCACACAAAATGCTCTGGCCAATAAAATTACAACATTACAAACTAAGATCAATAACACAAAAGACACTCTTCTTACCACCTCGAAATCTAGTAACATTAATGCAACAGCACTGCTACCAATTTTGACTCCACCGTATGCAGCCATCCCTCACTTTAACTTTCGCAAAGTATCCACCAAAGAGGTTGAAAAAGTCATCCTTACGCTTAAACCTTCAAACTGCCATGGTGACTTATGCCCAGCGCAACTCATAAAAGATGCAGCTCGTGATCTCTCCCCTTTCATTGCCAAACATATAAAAGCATCCTTCACCTGAGGCATCATACCCAATAACTTGAAACAATCCTGGGTCCTCCCACTCCTCAAAAAACAAAATTTAGATCCCTCCATCCCTACCAACTACTGTCCTATCGCCACAGTGCCATTCCTACTTAAAATCTTTGATAAAATAGCATACCTACAAATCCAACACTTCCTTGAATACAACAACCTCCTAGCAGTCCGACAGTCAGGTTTCAGACCCCAACATGGAACCGAGACTGCGCTTGTAGACCTTAAGGCACAAATAGATGAGCTGAGAGACGAGGGGAAGACGGCACTACTGCTGCTCCTTGATCTCTCAGCAGCATTCGATTTGGTCGACCATGAGGTCCTCTGCAAGCACTTAGAGACGGCAGCCCACTTCTCCCAAGAGGCAATCGACTGGATTCATTCCTTTCTCAACAACAGAACAATACGAGTCTTCTCACTGTTAGCAGCTGCAGACCCAATACCTATAACTTGCGGTGAGCCACAGGGCTCCTGCGTCTTGCCCACTTTGTACAATATCTTTACAAAGCCCCTTTTCGATGATCTTGACGGTCTGGGTATCACCTACACAAACCATGCCGATGATACCCAGATCCTCATCCGGTTGACGGGGGATTATGACAAGGCTTTGGCCTTTGTAAACAGAGTATACCTCATCATCCAGGCATGGATGGCCTCCCACGGTCTATGCCTGAATGATGACAAAACGGAACTCCTCATCTTGGGAACAACAGCTAACCTTAACAAACTTGGCCAGATCTACTCTTCGTTCGAAATTGACAGTAATTCCATTGCCGTGGCTAAGGAGGTCAAAACCCTTGGTTTCCATTTAGACTCTACACTAACATTCAAAAAACAAGTTAACGCTATGGCTTCCGCCACATCCTATACTTGCAACCTCATCAGAGCAGCCAAACCTTTCCTCTCCTCCAATAATTGCATCACCTTAGCCAGAGCTTTGATTCTGTCCAAGTTGGACTATTGTAATGCCCTATACGTAGGCAGCAACAAATACATCACATACAAGATTCAAATCTTGCAAAATAATGCCTTAAGAGCAGCCCTTAGTCTCCCGAAGAAAGCCCACATTTCAGATACGAGAAGATCTGTCAACTGGCTCTCCACCACAGACATGCTCTTCCTTAAATCTGTCTCGGTGATCCACAAATGTCTCCACCATTCTGCCCCTCTTTACCAGTCAAAAAGATTTACCAGACAAGTTTCCTGCCGCCCCTCCAGAAAGGTCAACTCAAACCTCCTATTGGTGCCAAGATTCAAACGCACTATGACCGGGGGGAGTAGCTTCCCCGTCAAAGCAGCACAACACTGGAACTCTCTACCGCCATCCCTAAGGGAAGACCTTCTTTACATACAATTTAGATCCAATCTTATCCACTGGATCAAGGAACACGACAACTAATGTACCTGCTCTTCTCACCTACCCTATATGTTTAGCTACAACTTGTAAATGTTGTACTTATACTTTCTGTAAATATGATTTATTGTATCTGTTATCAATGATGCTGATGTATCCAGTACTGTAACCATAGCTGGACTCCATCCATTTTGCCATATGTAACCTAAGCTATACAACCCTCTTGTTGCTCTTGCGCCCTGCTACCCCTGGGTTAGGTGTGCATTACAAATAATAAAAACAAACAAACAAACAAACAAACAAACAAACAAACAAAAATGTGTGTGTGGCAAAGTTGAGGTGAGCAAAAGAGATGACGGGCAGACCAAAAAGTAGTAGTCCAGTTAGCTGAGTATAAGTGTGGAGACAGAAGTTTTAGTTGAGATTCGTATGGTGTGCGGGCAGATTTTTGAATGTTTATGAGGTTGAATCTGGCTGCAGTGGGAGTGGCTGTAGGCTGTCAAAGAGAATCCCAAAGTTGCAAGCCATAGGTGAAGGCGAGAGGAGGTCAAGGGGTAAATAGATCGGAGAGAGGAGACTGGAGTTAGTGTTGGAGGCAAGGCAAAAGATGACTTACGTACTTGTAGAGTTTAGAAAGTGGCAGCAAAGAGCCATCTGGTGGAGTGGTGGCTAAGTGGTTGATTATCAGTTTGAGGATTGGTTCGAAGGGAAGAAGCAGAGGAACAGGACAAATAGCTCTGAGCACCACCTGGAAAGATGTGATAGTCAAAGCCGAAGGAGGAAAGGAGTTTACCAAAGGAGGAGGTGTGTAGGATGAAGAGGAGTGGGCCCAGGGCGGATCCTTGAGTAGCGCCCATATGAAGGGGCGTCATGGAGGAGGCACTGCAGTCCCATGAGATGAAGGACTTGCACCCTGTTGAATATGGTGACCTTGAAGACAAAGAGGGAAAGGAGCGAGAGATCTAATATGATAGGTTATTTACAACGCGCCTAATACCCAGAGGTTTCTAAGCGCGAACCAGGGATGGAACCCGTGTTGCTCTGTGTCGTCTTGCTTCCACGTTGCCCCCGAGCTATCCTTCCGTGCATAGCTGCAGTAAACTTCCAACCTGTTTTTTGGTTCCTTGCATGTTTACATGAGCTGTGTGCTCATTGTGTGCATATTTCTGCTCACTGTGTCATATTTCATGACAGTAGCTTTAACCGATCTTGTGTTTTGTTGATTTTGCTTTGCTTTTTGTAATGACTTAAAACCACGTTTTTCACACCACAGCCTTACTGGGAGGACATTTTTGATGCGACTGTGACATTTTGAAAGGATTGCGCCATTTTGAAAATATTGCTATATACTTTGGGAGCGTGCGTTTGCTTCTTTCTTGTTTGCATATTATGCTGCCTGTCAGGGGGCACTCCCACGCATGCATGTCCTCCCCGTTTCTGCGCCAGCCGATGTGTGCGATTCTGCGCAGGTCAATTGTTACCATGGCCCTGCATCATAGTCCTTCCTTTCAATGCTCGGCGTGTCTGACACGGCTTTGCCGATGATACGCGTAGGAGCATGGCGGTGGGTGGGCATTTCGCCTCCGCCCGCGAAACTGACGCTAGTCACTATTAGTTCAGTACCTGCAGTTTTTTTCTTTGCGTCTTTTGTCTGAAAACTACAAGTTTCTGGTCTTCAATTACCAGAATTCTTCAGACCACTTTTCCCTAAAAATGGCGCTCATGTTTTTCATTGGACTGGGCACCCAAGGGCATCCTGCGAAGCGTAATGCAAAAAACAAAAAACAAAAAACTCTCTCCAGACATTTAAAAAATCTTGGTATTATTATTTCAATTTGCAAACACTAAGCCAGTGGGACAGTTGGTGATGTGAAACCATGTCTTGCCGCTCAGGCGTGGAATCTGCATTTTGCCTTTTAACCAGAGTACACCGGGGGTGGGAGGTCTTGGCTAATTTGAAATTCCCTTCATCGTCAGGGTGTGCGGCCAAAAATGGGTAATGAATGGTGCGAAGATGAGCTGAGACTCAATGAATACTGAGCGGTATTCATCAGCCAAACATTCGGTCCAGATCCAATTATGTGTATTCATTAAGTGATAATGATATCATGGTCTTTAACTAGGAAGAAAAGAGCGTAATTGAATAATAACAGTTGTAGGTTCCCAACGGAACACACTTTCCATCCCGGCCCCGGCGACCCTCGGGGATGGGGCAGGATTGATGGAATTCTATTAGTCTCTGATAGATTTATTATGAAGGCCCGAGTGGACTTGCCGCTCCACTTTGTCACTCACACTAATCAGCATCGTAAGGCCCCCGAGCGTGCAGGCTTTTGTGTCCCGTTGACAAAGACAAGGTTAGGGGAGGGGGGATGACAGACACCCGGACCTTTGCAGACCCAGGCAGCGAGATGAAATGGGCCAGCTGAGCTCTGGGCTGGGGATGCATGTTAATGCCGCCTCGTCAACGGCCGGCGTGTGCAACGCCATAAGGAGATTTGTCAGGGGCGCCCAAGCCGAGGCTAAACTCTTTTGTTTGGCAAGTGCTGCTTAGGAAAATATTTGCTGAACTGTGAAAAAGAGTCTGGGTGGAGTGGGGTGAAAAGTCGGGACGGTGCGGACAAAAGGCGCCCGAATGCGACGAGTGTGCTTCTGCGGCGTTTTTATTGTCAATGCTGCAAGCCAAAAAATAATGGCATTGAAAACGGCGGACTTCGCTTTAATTCCTTTTATACAAACTTCGAAGCGCGCATACCTATGATTTCATTAATACCTCTGAGAAATGAACATACAAATGTAAGGAGTGTATGGTGAAAAGTGTTTGTTGGGTGCTGCTTTTCTCACAATGGTAATCTTGTGTGAGGAAAACAAACCCCCGTGCGGTGCAGCGGCCTAAAGAGAATATGTAGGCTAATAGCGCCAGAGGATTTAAAATAAATCTTATATCAGTAAACTCGCTGTGATATACAACTAGGCTTTCACATTCAAATGGGGGTAATGGGGCCTGTCAGTGGGTTCACTAGCTTTCAGAGCCCATTGCGTTCAGGAGAGTGGACATCTGGGCTGCCTCCTCATCCGAACAGGAAATGTGTCATGAGGCGCGGCTCGCGCACCCGCTTTACAAGAGCAACTGACACTTAGGCGCTAAGAAGGGGCGGCGTCCACAGACGGGGCTATAGAACTCCCCAGTGAATAACTAAATACATAAGTATAGGAAATGCAAACTTACACCTGGCCACTGGAAGCCGGTCTCTTCTACCCACTGGGCATGTTTTAGTTCTTCCAAAGACTCTTGCAAAATCTATGCTGGATATTTTTGTGTGCACCATTTAAACGTGTCGTCATTGAGCACGGATAAGGAGTTAATCCTCAAAATCCAAAATATAATGTCTAATTTCGTGGGCATTTTTTTGCGGTGAATTTTTCGGGGGTATTTCCCCAGACGTTTTCATGGAATATTCGCCCTCTAAGCAAATTCCAGTGCTTGCCGGTAAACGAAAACCAAAATATGGCGCATGCAGTTTCGGAGCAATATTAGTGGAGTACAAAATGGTGCATCATCATTGCAGCATCTATGCAAAAAATAAAGGAGGGGGTATGCTAAGTGACCCACAAGATCCGTTGGGGCCACATGAGGCAAACACCCTTATTTTACCTATAACACTTCTTTATAAACATATTAATAACAATAACTTTTTATGTATTTAGCGCTTTTATCCAAAACACTTTACATAGAGCCTATTCAGATACACATGATCATTACCCAATTAAAATTGGTACTCGCTATATTGACCATGACGGATCTGAACCTGCGACCGGCAGATCATACGCAGGTCACCAAAAGGAGCGCTCAACATGCAGCGCTATCTTACTGGAAAACAGGTATGTTCCCCTGTGATCACAGGGGCAAACAAGCAACCCCTCCCAAATTGTATTTTTTGGAAACTTCTGTAGGCCATCTGTGGGACAGCAGCCTGAGGGGGTGCTTAGTGTGGAAACACAAGTACACTGTAACAGGTCATAATACTAGTTCAACATTATCTTAATCCATGCTGTTTTGCCACAGTAAACAGCATGCAACCATGATGGGAACAATATATGCCACCTCAATCAAAACAGCATGGTTCTCTATTACACATATTATGAAGTCAGATTTGACTTTTAAACTGCAATGTATTTATTTAATTCTTTTGCAGTACACTAATATGCTGATAACCGACTACTTGAGAGCACAGACAGTGGCCATGGCGATCAGTTCAGTATCAGGTCTTTCCAGCTTTCAGCTGCATGGGAGATCTGCAGACATTTGACGTGGGTGAATCTGGTGGGTGTTGCATGCAGCAGGGCCAGTGAGGGACACCAGAACAACCAGACACATATATTCTTTGCAAGGCAAAAGGGACGCGTTTATTACATTTCTCACATCACCAACAAATGCTACAAAGCCATACATGAATCACATCATCCAAAACGGTTACGTCGTCAATTACATCATCATTATGTCATAGTTACATCATCAATTGTGTAATTACGCACTTGCACATAGGGGAGTAGCAGTGGCAATCACCCCCCATGCTCCAGGACAGGCCTGAGGGAAATATGTCAACCACTAAACCGATTAGACCCACTCGCCCCTTGAACGAACCAGTGCGGACCGCTCTATGAGTCTCATGCATGATACCTCACCGTTCCGCGCCAAACCTAGAACCACAACCTAAATCGCTATATATATAAAAGGGACATTTGTGGATATGTGTGTGTGTGTCTGTTCGAAAATGTTCAGCATACTTCCCAACATGCTACCAACCTGTAATTTGGCATGTGGGTAGGTTCCATGGTGTAGACAGTGTAAAACATATACAATATACCTTTTTTCTGATTTATTTATTTTTTAAGCATCTGAAATGCTTACCCCTCCCATATATCTCTTTGTGTCGTAGTTCTGCCGTAGTTCTACATTCATTGTTCCTAAAGTTCAACAGCCCAAAAATAGTTTGGAAAAAATAGTTTGGTTTTGTTGTTTTTGAATGTATTTTAGCCCCATGCAGCGTGTTTCTTGTCCCTGTTCCCAGCCCGAGACCTCTTCCATATTCCCACATCCCCACCTGCCTCCCAGCCCGCCCCGAACCCTGATTGGCCTTGTGCCCTCCACAGAATTTATCTGTGCTAGTCTAGCAAAGCATTTGAGGATTGGTACGCATTTCCTTACTGCAGCCTTCCTCACGTGGTAAGATCTGCTCCAAACCTTTAAGCTCCTGCTCTTGTGTACAACATTGTTTGATTTTATTGTTTTTGAATATATTTTAGCAATATCCGGTGTGTCTCTTGTCCCTGTTCCCAGCTCAAAACCTCTTTTGTATTACCACCTCCCCGCCCACCTTCCAGCTTGTCCCAATCCCTGAGTTGGCCTGGTGCCCTCTATAAGGTACTACTCTAGGGCAGCCCCACTGCCCGTGCAGTCCCCTTGGGAAGGGCCCTGAGGCAAAGGGCAGCTCATACTGAAGCAGCTCCAGTTTGGGTATGCCATTGTTCACCAGCGGAGCATGCAGCACAGCCGTCAACCAGCAGCGACTGACAAGGTAAGCGAGGTACAGACATGGGGACGGCCATTACTGCTTCCCATTAAATTGTCCAACCTATCTTATTATCTAAAAGGCTTGTAGTCTGCTGCACATAGTCCATGGTTGTATGCTAGCCTTATCCTTCTTCTAGGCCAACTGTGCTAGCCAGCCGTATCTCGTATCTAGGTAGACTGTGTTAGCCAGGCATATCCCGCATCTAGGTATACTGTGTTAGCGAGCCATATCCAGCATCTAGGTGGATTGTGTTAGCCATATCTCGCATCTGGGTAGACTGTGTTAGCCAGCCATCTCCCGCATCTAGGTGGATTGTGTAAGCCAGCCATATCTCGCATCTAGTTAGACTGTGTTAGTCAGCCAGATCTCACATCTAGGTGGATTGTGTTAGCCTGCCATATCTAGATATACTGTGTCTAGATACATTTTGTTGTCAGCCATATTGTCATGATCACTGCTTCCAAGGAGCCAGGATCAGCCCAACGTCCTTGGAAGCAGGCCCCTAACCCTGATCCTAGGCACCAGCCGGTCCCCACAGGGACCTTTTGGACCTTGTCCTGGCGCCAGTGGCACCAGGCTCATCAGAAGCCTCGGTCCCGGCACTGGAAGCGCCGGGCTCATCATTGGAGTGAAGATGCTTGGGTGGACTTACCTGCGGCAGACCATGCTGCTGACTTGCCAGACTCTTAAAAGTCCTCGGTGAACTGGGACTACTTTTCTTACCTGGGTGGGGCAGCACCACTCCACTGGAACTCTTCTGGAAGCAGGAACTCTTTTCTTACCTAGGCGGGGCCGTGGAAGGAGACGCCTCATCACTCCAAGGCTATTTAAACCACACCCGATTGATGAAACGTGCTTCGCGTTATTCTGCATCAGCAGCAGAACGCTCACCGAGTCTGCTCCAGCTTTTCTTCTTTAGATCCTGAACCTGCAAGAATTATACTCACCATTCCGGTACCCGAGCAACATCAGCACCTGCAAAAGATCAGAAACAACAGGTTAGCAGAACGAACTTTCACACACAGTGTTTGCTTACCTGATCCATCGGCAGCGGCCGTGTCTCACGCTGCACCTTCGCCTGCAAAGACAAACAGCACTATTTTACTTACCGGCACGCCGTGCATTCCGGATTCTTCACGCTGCATCTGCACAAAGACAAACAGCATTATTTTACTTACTGGCACGCCGTGCATTCCGGATTCTTCATGCTGCATCTGCACAAAGATAAACAGCATTATTCTACTTACCGGCACGCTGTGCATTCCGGATTCTTCACGCTGCATCTTCACCTGCATGGACAACAGCACTCACCGGCACGTGGCGGATTCCGGATTTCTTCTTTCTGCATCGTCGCCTGCAAAGACAAAGAAAGAGACAGTAAGAGCGCTTGCCATACTTACTCAATTCCAGGCGCTTCACTGCCACGCATAAAAGACTATAAAGACTAAAGGTGTCCAGAAATTTACCGGTCGTGCAGACAACGACGGTACTCATCCTCTGAAGTCAAGAGGCTAACGTTTCACCAGTGAAGGAACTGGCAACGGCACCCTGCACTAGACGCAGATGGAGAGCCCAGCATTCACCTATCTAAGGTGAGCAAGTTGACCTGGGAGGGGGGTTCAACAGACAAGCTGGGAGGAGAGAGATAGGGACATTCAACAACCCAGACCTTTAATCCCCATATTATTTCACCTGCAGAAACCTCACCCTTCGAGTTCGACACACAGTGCGGAGAGGTTCGACCCCAGAAGCCAACCGAATCCTGCACATCACGTTTCGTGTTACGGACACCTTCCTGCCAAGACCCGCGCCTCCGTGGGAATCAGGTGAGCGTTACAGAACGCGAAGCCCACCACTAAACTCCTACCCAGGCGCAATGGAAACTTCAGATACTGATCAACTAGCCCAGTTGCTTGGGGAATTAAGAGCAGAAGTACATGCAGCTCGCCAGGAAACGAGCTCTCTAAGAAGAGAACTGATAATTTCTAAGGAGCGAACAGAGGACCTTGCTAGGCAGTTGTTACAAACTCAGGCAGGGCAGACACCTTTGCCCGTTCCAGGAGGGAGTTATCCTTCTGCATCAGCTTCAAATCCAGTGCAAATCAATCTGCCCGGTAATGTGCCCTTGGCTCCGCCCGAGCGCTTTGCTGGTGATCCAAAGAAATTCGCAGTGTTCATCAACCAGTGCCGCCTACATTTTTTATGTCGACCAGCTGCATTCCCAACGGACCAGGCCAAGGTAGCTTTCGTGCTTTCTTATCTCAGTGGCAGTGCTGCAGATTGGTCGATCCCTTTAGTCACCCAGGATGATACACGATTTTCAAGCCTTCCAGTCCAGCATGGAGAAACTGTTCGCAAGACATGCACAAGGGCAGGCCTTGGACAATGAACTTCTCTCATTACGACAGGGTAACCAAGACCTCTTGGCTTATATAGCCTCTTTCAATAGACTCATTGTGGAAACACAATGGCCCGAGGACAAGAGAATAACGCTTTTCTACAGAGGCCTGCGTGGAGAGCTCAAGGATGTGCTAGCGCAGGTTGTGAATCCTCCACAAGAATGTTCAGACTATATTGACTTAGTTGTCCAACTAGACCATAGACTACAGAACAGGAAGGCAGATCGTTCCAGATTTGATACCCGAGTGTTTTCCAAACCACAGACCTCGAATAAGGGAGCTGACACTGTGGAACCCATGCAAATAGGGGGCATGAGAGGACCTTTAACCCAGAAAGAGCGGGAAAGAAGAAGGCAGCTGCAATTATGCCTCTATTGCGGTAATTCAGGACACTTTCTTCGGGACTGTCCCGTGAAACCAGCTAAGAAGACTGTAGGAGCTGCTGATACCTGTACCACAAGTTCTGAGCAGGGAAACGACCTCGCCCGACAAGAGTAGAGGTCCTCTTGCCGAGCGTTAAGATCTGTCCCGTGACCTCGCATTTCGTGATACCCATGGTCCTCATTAGTCCTGAACGTCCGGATCGTTTGCATGCAATTGAAGCTTACATTGACAGCGGAGCAATCGGTAACTATGTGGACCGTGAAATGGTATCAAGGATGAATCTACCCCTTGTCCCTAAGGCAGTAAAAGACGTCATCACTACTGTGGATGGCACGGAGATAGCCTCCGGACCAGTAACGCATGCCACCCAAGAAGTGACGCTGTTGAGTCATAATGGACACCGGGAGAGAATAGTGTTCGATGTAATCAAGGCCCCTCAGTTCCAGATCATTCTGGGAATCCCTTGGTTAGAGAAGCACAACCCTCAGATTGATTGGCGAGCAAAGACGGTTCAGTTTCCAGAGTGTTCTACCACTTGTTATCCTCGACCTGATGTTTCACTGGCGACGATCTCTTCTGAGGAGATTCTCAAATTGCCTCCCGAATACCAGGAGTTCCAAGACGTCTTCCAGAAGGATCAAGCTAACACCCTACCTCCTCATAGGTCTTACGACTGTCAAATAGATCTGATACCTGGAACAACTCCTCCTTGCAGCAGGATCTATGCCCTCACTGAGCCAGAGAACCTTCACCTCAGACAGTACCTGGACCAATACCTAGCTAACGGGTTTATCCGTCCTTCAAAATCTCCAGCTTCATCGGCTTTGTTCTTCGTTCCGAAAAAGGAAGGAGACCTTAGGACTTGCATAGATTAACGCGCCCTGAATCAGATCACTGTTAAAAACAGATACCCGTTACCTTTGATCCCTGAACTCCTGGACCAAGTCAAAGATGCCTGTATATACACAAAGCTGGATCTCAGAGGAGCCTACCACTTGGTACGGATCAAAGAGGGCGATGAATGGAAAACGGCCTTCCGCACCAAGTACGGGCTATTCGAATATCAAGTGATGCCCTTTGGACTGTGTAATGCTCCTGCTGCTTTCCAATATTTTATGAACGATGTCCTCAGAGAACTCATTGACGTATGTGTAGTTGTCTACATTGACGACATCCTCGTCTATTCATCATCTGAAGAAGAACATCAGAGACATGTTAAAAAGGTTCTCGAGAGATTGCGTCAACATAGTCTTTTTGCTAAGCTTGAGAAATGCGTCTTCAACGCAACGGAAGTCGAGTTCCTGGGATTCATACTGTCACCTAACGGAGTCCATATGGATTCAAAGAAAGTTGATGCAATTATCAAGTGGCCATCACCAACCTCTGTAAAAGGAGTTCAAAGCATGTTAGGATTCGCTAACTTTTACCGCAGATTCATTCCTGAATTTTCCCGGATAGTCCAGCCCATCACCGCTCTGTTGAAAAAGAACAAACGTTTTGAGTGGTCTTCTGAAGCGGAACAAGCTTTTCAAGATCTAAAAGCTAAATTCATTTCTGCACCTGTTTTAAAACACCCTCGCCCAGAACTACCTTACATCATGGAAACGGATGCTTCTAGTCTTGCTATGGGAGCAGTGTTATCACAAAGAGATTCGGTCACAAACCAACTACATCCGGTTGCTTTTTGGTCCCGCAAGTTTTCGCCTCCTGAGATCAACTATTCAATTACAGACAAGGAACTTTTGGCCATCAGATCGGCCTTTAAAGCCTGGCGGCATTATCTTCTAGGAGCCAGACACACAGTCACCGTAATGACTGACCACCGCAATTTACAATACCTAAAGACAGCCAAAGCTCAGTCTTCCAGACAACTTCGTTGGGCTCTGTTTCTAGCAGAATTTGACTTTCTAATTACTTATCGACCAGGCAGTAAGAACGGAAAAGCGGATGCCCTCTCCCGGATGGGAGTAGATGAACATTTGATCAATCCAGATCCAATACCCATAATCCCAGAACAAAGGATTTTGGGTTTGGTCAGCACTCAATCTTTTGAAGACATCAAGACCACGGTGAAATCGCTCCTAACTCCGACCGATTTGCAGGACTGGCAATTAAAGGGAAAAGATTTCTCAGTAGATCAAGACCTACCATATTTCCGAGGACGATTGCACTTGCCCTGTGAGAAACTACAAAAACAAGTAATCTCCGGTTATCATGATTCTCTAATGGAGGGGCACCCTGGCATTACCAAAACCATGGAAAAGATCAAAAGACATTTCTGGTGGCCATCGTGGAAAAGGGATATTAGAGACTTTGTAATCTCCTGCGGTGTGTGTGCCCAGAATAAAAGTCAAAAGCAAAGACCAGCCGGCCTATTACAGCCACTTGACATCTCTCCCTGTCCATGGCATACCCTGTCCATGGATTTTATCACGGACTTACCTCCATGCTTGGGATATACTACCATCTTAGTAGTCGTGGATCTATTCTCGAAAATGGCTCACTTCATACCCTTGAAGGGTCTGCCTTCAGCCTTAGTATTGGCCCGGGAATTCTTGGCAAACATTGTTCGCTTACACGGTTTTCCTTCGGTTTTAGTCTCCGATAGGGGAAGTCAATTCATCTCCCACTTCTGGCGCAGTTGCTGTCGTCTAGCCCAAGTTGATGTAAGACTTTCGACCAGTCACCATCCCCAAACTGACGGACAAACCGAAAGGACAAACCAGACACTAGAACAATATCTACGCTGCATGCTCCAACAAACAGAAAACCCCTGGAAGGACATTCTTTGGATCGCTGAATACGCGTACAACAATTCGACTCATTCTGGAACCGGGAAGACTCCCTTTTTCTTGTTATATGGACACCATCCTAGAACCTCCAACCTGGATCCTCCCCAAGAAATTGAAGCACCTGCTGTGGATCACTTGCATTCGGAGATCACCTGTGCTTTTAAGGAAGCCACTGCCCATCTGCAAAGAGCTAAAGCTCAATTCAAAAAGGCAGCCGATCGGCACCGTAAAGAGGCCCCTCACTACGCTGTAGGAGATCAAGTCTGGTTATCCACTAAGCACCTGCCTTTAAAAGGACCCCGCACTTTCATCCCGAGATACCTTGGGCCCTACCTCATATCTGCCATAATTAATCCGGTGGCTGCCAAATTGGAATTACCTACGCATATGAAAATACATCCAGTATTCCATGTCTCCTTATTAAAACCAGTACAACCAGAAACCCGATTGACTGAACTCCCGGAACCCGTTTTGGTAGACGGAGAACTCGAATTTGAAGTGAAGAACATCCTAGACTCCAAAATTTCCAGGTCTAAATTATACTATCTGGTTGATTGGAAAGGATACGGTCCCCAGGAAAGGTCTTGGGAACCCTCAGAACACGTCCACGCACCTCGTCTGGTCAAGAGATTCCATCTGAATCACCCCGACAAGCCGAAGCCCCCGGAGAAGACACACCTAGGAGGGGCCTTGAGGGGGGATACTGTCATGATCACTGCTTCCAAGGAGCCAGGATCAGCCCAACGTCCTTGGAAGCAGGCCCCTAACCCTGATCCTAGGCACCAGCCGGTCCCCACAGGGACCTTTTGGACCTTGTCCTGGCGCCGGTGGCACCAGGCTCATCAGAAGCCTCGGTCCCGGCACTGGAAGCGCCGGGCTCATCATTGGTGTGAAGATGCTTGGGTGGACTTACCTGCGGCAGACCATGCTGCTGACTTGCCAGACTCTTAAAAGTCCTCGGTGAACTGGGACTACTTTTCTTACCTGGGTGGGGCAGCACCACTCCACTGGAACTCTTCTGGAAGCAGGAACTCTTTTCTTACCTAGGGCCGTGGAAGGAGACGCCTCATCACTCCAAGGCTATTTAAACCACACCCGATTGATGAAACGTGCTTCGCGTTATTCTGCATCAGCAGCAGAACGCTCACCGAGTCTGCTCCAGCTTTTCTTCTTTAGATCCTGAACCTGCAAGAATTATACTCACCATTCCGGTACCCGAGCAACATCAGCACCTGCAAAAGATCAGAAACAACAGGTTAGCAGAACGAACTTTCACACACAGTGTTTGCTTACCTGATCCATCGGCAGCGGCCGTGTTTCAAGCTGCACCTTCGCCTGCAAAGACAAACAGCACTATTTTACTTACCGGCACGCCGTGCATTCCGGATTCTTCACGCTGCATCTGCACAAAGACAAACAGCATTATTTTACTTACTGGCACGCCGTGCATTCCGGATTCTTCACGCTGCATCTTCACCTGCATGGACAACAGCACTCACCGGCACGTGGCGGATTCCGGATTTCTTCTTTCTGCATCGTCGCCTGCAAAGACAAAGAAAGAGACAGTAAGAGCGCTTGCCATACTTACTCAATTCCAGGCGCTTCACTGCCACGCATAAAAGACTATAAAGACTAAAGGTGTCCAGAAACTTACCGGTCGTGCAGACAACGACGGTACTCATCCTCTGAAGTCAAGAGGCTAACGTTTCACCAGTGAAGGAACTGGCAACGGCACCCTGCACTAGACGCAGATGGAGAGCCCAGCATTCACCTATCTAAGGTGAGCAAGTTGACCTGGGAGGGGGGTTCAACAGACAAGCTGGGAGGAGAGAGATAGGGACATTCAACAACCCAGACCTTTAATCCCCATATTATTTCACCTGCAGAAACCTCACCCTTCGAGTTCGACACACAGTGCGGAGAGGTTCGACCCCAGAAGCCAACCGAATCCTGCACATCACGTTTCGTGTTACGGACACCTTCCTGCCAAGACCCGCGCCTCCGTGGGAATCAGGTGAGCGTTACACATATCTTGCATCTAGGTAGATTGTGTTAATCAGCTACATCTTGCAGTCAGACAGATTGGGTCATGTAACAATATCTTCCATTTAGGTAAATCGTTTTAGTTGATCAAAAATTGCATTTAGGCCAATTGTCTATTGTCTACTGTTGTACCCCCAGCAAGGCATTTACCTTTTTATCCAGGTGTCCCAAATCTAAGTGCTACTGTGTTTTACTGTTTACTGTTGTACCCCCATTTAGGTGTTTCTCGCTCTATCTAGGTGTCCCATATCTAGGGGCTACTGAGTTGTACCCCCATTTAGGCATCCCTCCTTCTATCCAGGAGTCCCAAACATAGGTGCTACTGCAGATCTTACCACATATTACTGTCTACTGTGGTACCCCCTTTCAGGCATTTCTCCCCTATCCAGGTGTACCAAATCTAGGCCCTACTGCATTTTACTGTCTACTGTTGTACCCCCATTCAGACGTGTCTCCCACTATCCAGGTGTCCCAAATCTAGGTGCAACTGCATTTACTGTGCACTGTTGTACCCCCATTTAGGCATCTCTCCCTCTATCCAGGTGTCCAAAATCTAGGTGCTACTACAGCTTACTTTCTACTGTTGCATCCCCGTTTAGGCATTTCTCCCTCTATTCAGGTGCCCCAAATCTAGGTGCTACTGCATTTACCGTGCACTGCTGTACCCCCACGTAGGTGTCTCTCCCTCTATCCAGGTGTCCCAAATCTAGGTGCTACTGCATTTTACTGTTTACTGTTGTACCCCATTTAGACGTTTCTCCCTCTATCCAGGTGTCCAAAACACAGGTGTTACTAATTTTACTCTTTACTGTTGTACCCCATTCAGGTGTTTCTCCTTCTATACAGGTGTCCCAAATGTAGGCGTTACTGGATTTACTGTTTACTATTGTACCCCATTCAGGTGTTTCTCCTTCTATACAGGTGTCCCAAATGTAGGCGTTACTGGATTTACTGTTTACTATTGTACCCCATTTAGGTGCTCGCCCCCCTATCCAGGTGTCTCAAAACCCACTGCTACTGCATTCTCTGTTGTGCCTCTGCTTTAAGCATTCCTCCCTCTGACCAGGTATTCCAAGGCCAGGTGAGTCCACATCTACTGTTGCACCCCAGTTGGACGTGCCCCCCCAGGTGTTTCTATCTCTACACTTACTAGCCTAACCACCACCCTTACTCCCAGAACTAACCCAACCGCACCATCCATGCCTGTGTGACTTCCCAACCTGGGATGCATCCGACCCACAGGATAGACACCATGCCAGACACTGCTCAAATAATAGCTGCACACTGGCACCCCTGTATACTTTATGAGACCCACCACACCCTAACCCATTCGTTACCAATGCCCAGTCCAACCTCCCAACCCTCCACCTCATCTTGCAGATCCCACCCTACACATTTCCAAGGTATATAACCCTCCTCCTGATCAACTCCCTTTTGCCCCACCTGCTACATCCTTCACATAGATCTCGCTCCGCTCAATCAAGAGCTGCACGATGGCGAGCAGGAGCTGCTAACATTGACCCCCTGAGCATACCGCACCGCCCAGTGATCCAGGTTAACCAACCTTCCCACCCCATGCACGATACTCACCTGCACCCTCTGCTCCCACCTCTCCCGAAAAACATAGCACATCCACCCCAACTCACTCTTCCCTTCTCTTAGCACAGCAAGTGCAGCCCTGCCCGAAATGCCAACCTCAAAAGCCCCCTCCACTCTCATCCACACCCCATGGGTTGCCCGAAAGTCAAGAAAAGGCCCAGACACAGATCACCTCTGGTGACCCCTAGCATCACCCTCTCTCCAGCCCAGATCCCAAACTGTGCCACCTCAATATAGAGCCCACACCTCCCCACCAGCACCCAACCCAATACTAGCCCTATTCCCCTCTTTGCCTGTCCCCCCCATGTCCACCTTCAACCCCCCACGCTCTTCCCCCACACCCTCCCCGTCCAACCCTTTCCCCCTTCCCACCTCAACCAACACACTTCCTCTAAGTCGCCACCAGCCCCCCTCCAATCCTGCTCCTCCTACAATCCCTATCCTGACCCGTCCAGCACCTGTAAGCACACCCCATCAACTCTCTTGCATCCTCATCAACGCCAGGCCAGTCTCCAAAAACAAATTCCACACCTTTGATCTTATCACAGAAGAAAATCCAGACATCCTCTTCATCTTCTCATCACAGAGACCTTGTTTGCTGATGATTACAAGCCCATTGCGCACAAGGTCTTCCCACCCGACTACAACCTTACTGTTCGGAACAGATCACGGAGGGGTGGAGGACGTGCGATAATAACACAAGCACCAATTCCCAATACAAATTATGGACACCTCAGCCAACACCACAGACTACAAATTTTTTCTGGTAAACTCCAACTCTCACCCTCCACCCCACACAGCTTTTTACTCATTTACAGACCTCCTGTCTACAACAAAAGCTTTGCAAACTCTGCAATGCTGTAATAACTAACCTGAACCTAAAGCCAACATTTCCCATTCTAGGATACTTCAACATTTGGTTTGACTCACCCTCAAACCCCATGATCCAATCCCTCAACGACAACCTAGAAGCCTTCAACCTGACACAAAGCATTTCAATGCCAATGCCCACCCACACTGGAGGACACACACTTGATGCGATCTTTAGCACCACAAGCATAATTTCCACACTGCCTCCAAACTCCTTATCATGGACAGATCACTCAGCAATATTTTTCTCCATACCACTGACCACCGCGGCCCGTGCCTAAGGCCCTGCCCGACCACTACCGACCCCCACACCTCTCATTCCACTCTGGACCAAAGTTGTTAGCACCCCCGATCTAGCCAACTCTCTCCTCACCTTACTCCCAGTATTCTACCTCCAGGAAGACCCCACAACCCCTTAAAACTCTTTGACCTCTGATTCTCAAGCACCCTCGCCCCAACCAAATGGCCCTCTCAGAGACCAGGACCCACACCCAGGTGGTATACCGCCAACCTCAAATCACTAATCACTAAATACCCTCAAGCACCATCTGGAACAGACCTGGAGAACCACCCCCACCACCCAGAACAAAACTACCCTGCAAGACTAACCATAGCATATAGATTGGAAATCAGAAAAAACCAAGAAAGGTGGGAACAGATTCCTAAACATTTGTAACCCGAGCAAGGAACTGTATAGAATAATTTCTGAATTGAATGTTCCGGGCTGCTCTAACCCCACTCCATCCAACTCCCAATCCCTGTGTGACACCTTATAAGAACACTTCCACAATATCACAGGCCTCAACCTGTGCAGGAAGTAGCACACGCTCAATTCTCAACTACTCCCTAACACCGAGAACCTTCCCGGATGCCTTAAAAACGTCCTATATCAAACCCCTCCTCAAAAAAACCTACACTTGAGCCACACATCCCTCAGAACTACCGGCCCATCTCCAACACCTGCTTCATGGCCAGACTCATGGACCGCATTGCATATAAGCAACCCAACCCTTTCACTGAAGCCAACAACCTTCTGTATCCTGCCCAATCTGGCTTCAGAGTCTTACCTAGTGTCTGTCTGGGACAACCTAAAAAAAACCAGCAGACGCAGAAAGCTGCGGTGTATTCATCCTCCTTGACCTCTCCCCTACCTTCAATACCAATAACCACACCATCGTCCTAGACAGGCCACACTCAGAGAACCAAAGACATTGGCTTCTCTTGAATCTCCTCTTTCATCTCTAATCACTCACAAATCATGCTCCTCCACCCGTCACCTCCACTTCCACCAGTAGCAAAAGGAGTCCCACAAGGAGCATCCCTATCTCTCCTCCTCTTCAATATCTATCTTAACCCACTCCATGCACTTATCCGCTCCCACAATCTCACCTGCTATAACTATGCAGACAACACCCAGATCATCCTTAAAATCCCAACATTGCCAGGTTCCAACTGCCCAGATCTGCCATCATGCTACTTGGATATTAATTACTGGATGACGACCAACCACCTCCTCCTCAATCCTGGGATAACGGAAATCCTAGTCTGAAGGAAAACAGTGCTCCTTCCCCAGCCTACTCCCTAGCCTCAATCCTTAGGTCCCCCACCGGCAACCTCCACCTCGGTGAGAAACCTCAGATGTACACTGGACATGGATTTCTACTTCTCCCAACACATCAACTCTGTATCCAGAACCTGTTTATTCCATCTACGCATCCTCAGATGTATCTTCTCATACCTCACCTATCGTCACTATTTCTCCCCCATCATCTCCATCCTTCTCTCATGCTTAGACTTCGCAAACTGCCTTTACCTAGGTGCACCAGCTTTTCAGCTAAGGAAACTTCAAAGAATCCAAAACGCTGCAGCCCGCCTACTCATTAAGCTACCTCCCAAAGAACACATCAGACCTACAATAAGAGTCCTCCATTCGCTACCTATTGGGCGACGCACTACCTCACCTATCGTCACTATTTCCCCCCCATCATCACCCTCCTTCTCTCATGCTTAGACTTCGCAAACTGCATTTATCTAGGTGCACCAGCTTTTCAGCTAAGGAAACTTCAAAGAATCCAAAACGCTGCAGCCCGTCTACTCATTAAGCTACCTCCCAAAGAACACATCAGACCTACGATAAGAGTCCTCCATTCGCTACCTATTGGTTGACGCACTACCGATAAAGCCATGTGCATCACTCACCAAGCTATCCACAACACTGGCCCGGAATTCCTCCAAGGCAAAGTCACTCGCTACCACCCTTCAAGGGTTCTCAGATCAGGCACAGCATCTCTCCTAGTTGTCCGACGTTACAACTCCAACAGACTGGTGGATCCTCCTTCTCTGTCCAAGCGCCAATCATCTGGAACTCCCTACCCCTGCACATCCGCAAAATTGACAATCACTTGTCATTCAGAATGGCCCTCAAAACCTGTCTCTTCCTTTCCTCCTCCTGAAACCCTCTCGCACTCTACACTGTCGATAAGAGCACCAACCACTGACCCAAACATAACAGCACTCCTATCCAGCAATACCCCAATGGATGCCGGCAGTATTCGCAATGGCAGACCATGACAAACTCTCATCCTCCCCTGGACCCTCTCACTGACAGACGATTGTACATCACCTCCCACCCCACCTCCCACCAGGCCCCTCTCCCACTGCTCAGACTTTCATTCCAGGGAGACCACGTCTAGTGAGACCAGCCATTAGTATTGGACCAAGAAAAACGACATCAAAGCCGATCTCCATCCAAGCTTACAGTATGTATACCTTGCACCACGTCTGTGGACATAGGCCACAGGCACAGCCGCCGATCCATGCAGCCTAGAGTGCAGCTATGGCTATGCTATTCCAGTGTAGCAGCTCACATAGCCGTCCACACTGAAACCCCTGACATACCTCAACACCTCTGCCATTAATATACAGAGACAAGCTATGAAAAATGTTGATCTAACTGGACACACGTCGAATCTCCGGCACTAGCACTATATCCTAAATCACTAACAGCACCAACCCATATGCTTGACCTCCAGGCTGCTTACTGGAGCCTAGCCAGCCCACCTAAGTCCTAACCTGGCAAAATGCACACATGCATCTTTAATTTAGCTTTTAGAACCTCAAACACATGGACTGCGGTCACTGAGGGTGTTCCAACCATAAAGCACATTGAAGCCATCCAAATGGGGAAAGGTCACTATATAAATAACAAATACATTAGAATACAATACATTGTGGCAATTCTGTCATGATAACTACAGAAACTTCATTTCCTGTGGATCTTGCTGAATGTATGCCATCTCAGCAGTATGAAGCTTACATGCTTCAGCCGTACACAAAGAGGTACGGCACTTCAATCTTACATGCTTCAGCCCTACATATACAACACTTATGTTGAGGTCACTGCTGCTCTCGGCTGTAGGTCGGGACACCAATAATGCTGCTGCACGATCTCAAAGCTCCAACTCATAGTAGCTTGAACCGATTTACGGTATTCATGCTTTTCTCATGGCCAACTTTATGCAGCTTGCTCCAGTTGGAAACAAAGACAATGGGCCTCATTACACGGAAGGCGGTAGGGGATTACCGGCACCGGTAAGGGCACCGGTGCCGGTAATCCCCACCACCCTATTACGAGGTCCCTCAGCGGGTCCTGTCCTTAACGTGTCTGCAGACCACACGTTAAGGACAGGACCCGCTGAGGGACTTCAGTGCAAATAACGGTACCGCAAATTGCGGTACCGTTATTTGCTCCTTCCCCATTCCCATTGAGCCCTATGGGGGCTCAAATGGGAATGGGGAATGGTTCCCGGAATGGGGACTTACCGGTCCCGCAAAGGTTGGAGTAGGCCGGTAAGTCCCTATTCCGGGAACCCGGCCTCCGACGGCGGTAAGGGGGTAGCCATGGCGCTAATAGCACCACGGCTACCGCCTTCTGTGTAATGAGGCCCAATTTGTTCACTCTAGCTCCTACAGGAAAGACTAGCAATATTGTCTACAAAGAAGCATTGGTTTAGTTCATTAAATAAACTTCAAACTGGGACTGAAGTAGGAATTACTATGTGAAGTATGGGTACACCTGCTAGTCATCAATAAATCTCCCTTCCAGTGACCCAAATGGTTAAGCCAATAGTTCAATTCAATACAATGTGTCCTAAACTACGGCAACCCACCGACAAACCCCTGATCTAAATGGGTGGATGGGTGGGAAAAAGAACATATGCTGCCTTTACAGCTCACCGGTCCTGGGCGGACTTGCTCCCCCCTTTTTATACCCGCCCAGGATCCTTTGGTGCCAATTTCTGGTGCACATCCCTTCTTGGCCCACCACCATGCCTCCCAACCCGTCGCCCTGGCTAAACACCAGGGTTTCTCCTGTGGGTGGCGCAGGTTGCATGGCTGGTGAGGGACATCAGAACAACCAGCCACAAAAATTCTTTGGAAGGCAAAAAGGCAGCATTTCTTACATTTCTAACATCATCAACAAATGCAACAAAGCCATACATGAATCACATCATCCAAAACGGTTACTTTATCAATTACATCATCATTGTGTCATAGTTACATCATCAATTACGTCTTTAGGTACTTCAGTGTGGGGAGTGGCAGTGGCCATCACCCCCTACACTCTGGCATAGGCCTAAGGGAAATATGTGATGCCCTAAATTGACCAGACCCACTCCCCCTTGCACGGACAGTGAGGACCGCTCTATGAGTCCCTGGCATGACACCTCACTGTTCCGAACCTAGGACCAACACCTAAATCAGCAATACATCTGCCTTCCAGTCACCCAAATGGTTGAACCCTTAGCTGAAGTTAATGCAATGCGCCCCAACCTACTGCCACAGTGCCACTGGCCTACCGGCCAGAGTCATTCCACCGTACCTAAAACAATGCTCGGCTCTCGAGACCAACTACGCCGAGATGCCATGACCTCCTTCCCATTGCAACCCGAAAAATACCATCAGACATCCCCTTTCCCTCATTAGGCGGCCCTACAATCGTACATGCATATGCAAAACAACTTGCACCACTTTCCCAGGAGCCCGTGGCGAAAGCCACCTGGGAATTCTTGGATGCTTCCTCCGGATTGGGCCAAACACTGTACACCTCTTCACTTCTGCGCAGCCTGCAGAGGTTGCCACCACCCAAAGCAGTACCCATACTTGCACCGATGGCCAGTCCCCGGCCATGATGCCTGGGGTCATTTTCCCCATCATTGGGTGTCATCTAGATATGAAAGAACAAGACAGATTAACACATCATATGCTAGACACTCAAACACAATGACCAGGTAGCTGCCAATCGCCAGGTAGTTCTAGCCAGACCAACTTGCCCGACCTGTGCCAACAAACAGAGCATCCCGGTTGCCCAATTGCCTCCCAAGCGTAACCTCACCAGCCCCACACCAACCAGATAACACACTGTTCACTGCGGTCGCACACTAGCACGGTTTACAGCCGGGCAGTGCTAGCCAGACCCACACGCCCGACCAGCGTCAACTGGCGCTGTGTCTCAGAATACCACCCACCATTCGATGGTGACCTCATGTGCCCCACACTAACCACCAGTGTCCCAGGCAACACATGGTGTGCTCTCACGCACATGTGAGGTAAACCGCCGGGCAGCGCTAGCCAGATCCCTATGTCCGAACTGTGCCAACCAGCAGTGTCTCTGTGAGCCTCCAAGCAACCATCACTGACACACTTAAACGATACCCGGGGAAGTCAGAGACCCTTTGCCTGTGTCCAGGGCCCTCGTGTCCTAATCTCCCAGCCCCCGCAGATCCTACCTGCCCAAAGCCTTGAATCCCCTGCTCGAAGTCGGACCCCCACACAAAATGGCTCCGGAAACCAGGACTGGCGCAAGGGGGCAAGCATCTATCACAACAGGCGCCCAAGAAGCCACAACTGAAAACCCATCACTTAGCCTAAGCAAATGCCCCACAAGAAGGGATGGCCCCTCCCCAGCTACACCCCTTGAGAAACGATACCCAGATAGCCTACCGAACCTCAGCCTGGGTCCAGCACCTTCCAATCCCAATCTACCAGTTCCCGCTTACCCTAAGTGCCCACAAGTCCTCCAGCCCCCTGCTTGAAGTGAAGCCCCCACATAAAATGGCTCCAGACACCAGGAAGGCCACCTGGGGCAAGCCTCTCCCTCACAACAAGCCCCCAGTAAACCACACTGAAAAGCTGTCACTTAGCCTGGTCCAATGCCCAGCATAAAAAAAGGTGTGGCCCCCTGCCCACCACCCGACTGCAAGAAATGATACCCGGGGAGCCCATAGACCCTTGACCTGCATCCAGCACCCCCGGATTTCAATCTCCCAGCCCCTGCAGACCCTAACTATCTGAAGCTCTCCAGCCCCTCTCCAACTGGGCCCTCCACAAACCAATGGCTCCCGACCCCAGGACCTCCGCGAGGAGGCAAGCATCTAACCCACAAGCCCACAAAACAACTACCACTGAAAACCAGTTACTAAGAATTGGCAAATGCCCAGCAAAAAAAAGGTGTGGCCACTCTCCTATTCGCACCCCATGAGAAACGATACCCGGACACCCACAGACCCCTGCCCTGTTTCTCGTGCCCCCGGGTCCCGATCTCCCATCACCCCTGCAAACCCTACCTGCCCCTTGCCCTACTCCCAATGGGACATCACACACTATTGGCTCTGTACACAGAGGCTGCAGGAACACATACCTCACACATGCCCCCAGGAACCTACACTGAAATCAAAATCTCTCAGCAAGGGGTGAGGGAGGGAAAGTCATGCCTGACCACCTACCCGTAACACCGTAACACCCCTCAGGAACAACAATGGACAACAGTGGCCCTACCAGAAAATACCCTTACCACAAAAACGTCTAATAAAATTACTGATCTGCGCCAAATAAACATATTGCACTCACTACCAATCTTGTATGTAAAATGACAAATACCAGAGTGGCATTCAGCAAAAAAGCAGACAACAGCCTTTTCCACTCCACCTCATGACAACAAGTGCCTGGCCCCTCAATACTCCCCATCTGCTGTGAAGGCCGCTCCCATGGCCCACACACCCATATATACATATATTTATTTATTTGCATTTTTAACACGCTCACACAGCCTGGGGGCATCGAGGCGCTGTTACAGGAATATATCTTAGTTGCATATTTATAACGCGCTTAATACCCAAAGGTTTCTAAGCGCAGACCCAGGGATCCAACCTGTGTTGCTTCCTGTCATCTTGTTTCCAAGGCAAGCACGTTGCTGTTGAGCTATCCTCCCGTGACAGGGTGACAGTGAATAACGTTGCCAACTAAAACACAAAGTTGATCCATAACTAATTTTCAATTGTGGGTCATTTTGACCTAATCCCACAATTAAATGAAAGTAAAACGTCAACTAGTTCCTGTACCACTTTGCAGAAACACATCTCGCTGAATGTCAATTTAATGGGACATTGATCCCTGTAGCCATATAACATTAGTCATGTATTCGAGCTTGCACTCCGCCACTCCAAATGTGTCACCCATTCTTGTAACTAAGCTACTGCCATAAACAAGACCATTTCAACTCAAGTGCAAGTATTCACAATGCAGCAGTTAAACATCCAAAAACAATTTGTAGTGAAACCGAAGCAGAAATAACAACACATATCAATACATCTGTTCACCGGTTCTAATTGTAATTCCTACAATGCAGGACCCCTCGTTTAAGAACCAGCAATAGGGGGCTTGTGGTGGCCCTCATCCCAATGCCAGCATAATTCTATGGCTTTCCTCATCGCATTATTGACTAAGCTTAAATGAAGTGGGGCACCATAAAGAGTCAACCAGAAGCAATCTCCCTGTGCATGCATGGGACAGCCCACCAATATAGCAAGACATCCCAGAAGACTGTCGTCCAAACTGGAACAGTGACCTATACGCCATAAAATCACAAGAGAGCACAGCTGACGAGAACAAAATGGTCGGAACCCCCCTTAACTGTACACTGATCATGCTAACAGGGAGAACCCCACCCTGGATACACCCCGTCCCAGAACACCAGAAAAGCCCACACATCAGCCCGCATGATGGTCAACAGCCAAAGGCCCCCCCCTGCTCTGCAGGAGAGCCAGCCAGGTCGCGTCCCCGGCCTCACCCAACCACTGGTACTTCTGGAAAGCCCATGCCAGAAGACCAGAACATAAAGAAAACGCTGAACCCATTAACCTGTCAGTCAAACAAATGACACCAATAAGATGCAGCACTAACCATAATAAGTGCTTACTTAACAACCAAGAAATGACACCAATAAGATGCAGCACTAACCATAATAAGTGCTTACCTAACAACCAAGAAATGACACCAATAAGATGCAGCACTAACCAAAATAAGTGCTTACCTAACAACCAAGAAATGACACCAATTACCTAACAACCAAGAAATGAGACCAATAAGATGCAGCACTAACCATAATAAGTGCTTACCTAACAACCAAGAAATGACACCAATAAGATGCAGCACTAACCATAATAAGTGCTTACCTAACAACCAAGAAATGACACCAATAAGATGCAGCACTAACCATAATAAGTGCTTACCTAACAACCAAGAAATGAGACCAATAAGATGCAGCACTAACCATAATAAGTGCTTACCTAACAACCAAGAAATGACACCAATAAGATGCAGCACTAACCATAATAAGTGCTTACCTAACAACCAAGAAATGACACCAATAAGATGCAGCACTAACCATAATAAGTGCTTACCTAACAACCAAGAAATGACACCAATAAGATGCAGCACTAACCATAATAGGTGCTTACCTAACAACCAAGAAATGACACCAATAAGATGCAGCACTAACCATAATAAGTGCTTACCTAACAACCAAGAAATGACACCAATACGATGCAGCACTAACCATAATAAGTGCTTACCTAACAACCAAGAAATGACACCAATAAGATGCAGCACTAACCATAATAAGTGCTTACCTAACAACCAAGAAATGAGACCAATAAGATGCAGCACTAACCATAATAAGTGCTTACCTAACAACCAAGAAATGACACCAATAAGATGCAACGCCAAACATAATAAGTGCTTACCTAACAACCAAGAAATGACACCAATAAGATGCAACGCCAAACATAATAAGTGCTTACCTAACAACCAAGAAATGACACCAATAAGATGCAGCACTAACCATATTAAGTGCTTACCTAACAACCAAGAAATGACACCAATAAGATGCAGCACTAACCATAATAAGTGCTTACCTAACAACCAAGAAATGAGACCAATAAGATGCAGCACTAACCATAATAAGTGCTTACCTAACAACCAAGAAATGAGACCAATAAGATGCAACGCCAAACATAATAGATGATTACACAAAGGAAACAACTTCCCCTCTCACCCTCCTGGTAATTGCGCACGCCCTGGTGAAAACATACCACCAAACCATTTGCAGTTTAAGATCAGGGATAACATGTGTCCAGGATACCTAGGCCTCCCGGTCCTATCAACCTACCAAGCGATAAAACAAACAAAACAAACTCCCGCCAGATCTGAGTTAGGAAAGCACCAGCACAGTGCACTCCCCACTCGCTCCACACACATTCCTCACCCAAGGATAAAAATACTTCGTTCTACCAAATCAAATTGGGCGAGCACAGTAAGACCCAGCAATGCATTGCATCCCTCAAAAACAAATCACACACAGGGGGCACCAACACGCATAAGTTCTCCCCAAAGAGCTCGACCCTGCAACCCACTCTAAAGAGACCCAGGGTGCAGAGGCCCAGCAGGAAATCTCCAGAGTTCCCTAAAGGTCAGCCCACCCCTGCCAATATGTTGTGTACCCCCAAATGGAAATGACACTCACTCGACGCTCACTCATACCGTGCACAAGGCAAGAAACAATTCCGTCCCAGATTCAGAAGTAAAGCAATACGTTGTGTACTCACAAACTAACATTACGCTCGACCATACTGTGCATGGAGCATGAAAAAATGTTCCCCTCTTTCCGACTGCTTCCAAATATATCCCTTTAACCCACCTGCTCCATTGGAACAACAGACAGGTCACCCTTAAAAGTAATCTGGCTTCAGAGAAATAAATTCCTCATGCACACCGAGCAGAAAAGACAACTGAGGAAAACAACAAGGTTTCAAGCTTCCCTACTTCCTACTCTCTCCCTTTCCCCTTTCCCCCACATGCTGCCCCCAGCACCAATCAAACCATACGCTCAGGTCGGTGCCCCCCGCAACCATGACAGAGTGTGACAACAAAAAAGAAAAACTCGGCCGCTGTGTTTCCCTCTGCCTGCCTGCATCACTCAAGAATGCCCGCTCAATACCACAGAACACCGATCATCACTACGAGCACACTGGCCGTACGGGCCAGCCCTCTCGGCCCAATACCTTCCAGGCAAAAACAGAACGTTGCTCTATCACCTGTACTTCTGTAACCAAGCCTGCTAACACGTAGTTGTTGCCATCTAATCAAATCTTTGTACAACTTCATGTAACAGTGCCTCGATGCCTCTGGGCTGCAAGTGCCCTATACAAATGAAAATAAATAAATAAATAAATAAATGAGACATCACTGCACTGTGCACCATCCCGTGTATGCCAGCATGGTCCCCAGGGCTCAATTGAGGGTTCATGCGGGGGGAGCAGGGAAGTCATTTCACCAAAATGCCTGGGGTAGCGGAAGTGACATCACATGACATCACAGGAAGTGATGTTATTTGACCCCACCTCAAAGTGATATCGCCGGAAGTGATGGAACACGACCTTTCACCCCTTGACAAAATAAGAAGTGGCATCACATAGCATTGTTCCTAAGTACACTATGAAAAATATGGTTACAATATAACTATAATGTGATATACAATTCATACAAGAATGGATCACAATATGCATCGCTAGGATCAGTGTTTATAGGCCCATATTACCAAATTATTGTGAATGCAAGCAGACGGCCATGGCCAAATGATAATGATGTGTTATTATATAGCACTTACGCTTAAGCGCTTTATATAGAGAAAATACACATATAATATTACCCAACCTGTGTTGGTATTCATTTATCGACCTCAGAAGGATGAGGGGCTGAGTTGAGGTGTTTAAGACCATACTAAATCAGTGACTCAACCCCTGAAGTGTGCCTGAAATAAATCTTTAACGAGTCTAGCAATTATTGTACAGAATTCCAGAAAGACAAATTATTGGATATTTCTTTTCTTTCTTTTTAGGGTCACTGTTGAAAGTGTTAGGCCCTCATTACGACCCTTGCGGAAATTGACTGACCGGACCGCAACAGCGTAAATAGCGTTTCCGCCATTGCACGAAGGAGCAAAGTGCGGCTAATTACGACCCATCGGGCACGAGCATTACGCCATGGCGGAATCCGAAAGGCTGCGATGGCGGAAATGACCCCAAAACGGCCCTTACCGCCGCCGTACGCTGCACCAGGTGCAATACCGCCACCCATCTTAGCGGTCACCGTAATGAGCGGGCACCGTAATGAGCGGGCACCGCAAATTACGGGCACCGTAAATATACGGAAACGGAAGTAAAAGCATGTGGCCGGAACGGGAAACAGCACGCCGCACAACTATAAAATCCGAATCCCAACACAACCATTAAAAATCCGACCCTGACACACATCCCAACCCGTTAGCAACCCCAGTTCAAAAAATAAATATGGGAAAGGTAGCCAAGAAAGCGTGTGATCGCAAGCGGCAGGTCCACTTCTCCCGAGAGGAACTGACCGTGCTGACCGAGACCCTGCAGGAAAATGGCGCCGTCGTCTTCTCCAGTCAAATGACCAGGACGGCCCTTGCCAACAAGAAGGCCATATGGGCCCTTGTGGCACAGCGCGTAAGTGCGGTGGGGACAACACCCCGCACGCCACAGCAATGTCGCAAGCGGTGGGACGACCTGCGGATCCGCGTACGCAGCATACTTTCTGCGAACAGGAACATCGCCACAGCTACCGGGGGGGGATCAGAGTCGCCCATCAAGTTGACCCCCTGGGAGGAGATCTGCGCCTCCACCATAGGAATGGAGAGCATAGAGGGAGTCGGAGGGATGGAGAAAGGAGTGCCGACATCCGGAGAATCAGGTAGGTTTGCCAAGAGAAACAATGCGAAATCCACAAACCACGAACATGTGCAGTACCATGTGACCCCATAGTGCAATACATACTTTGCCCTGACAGCGCCCTCTAAAAGTCAGAATGAATAAACAAATTAATCAAGATGCCATAAACAACCCCTACATGTGCAGCATGCACCCCCTAACTGCAGGCAGCCAAATGAATGCATCCTCAATCCACACGAAAATGAGACCACCTCCAAGGCCCAGTCCCATATCAGCCTCATGTACCACCCCAATGCATTTGACACGTTGCCATTCCAAATCCGACAGACCCATAACTAACGCTCGCCCCTCTTTACTCCACCACAGGGTCCGATACCAACGACGAGCTGCAGGACACCCCTACCAGCACGCCTGCAAAGAGGGCCAGGACCAACGTCCCAAGAGCCTCCACCTCAGGTGCAAGGATCAAGACACGGCAGCAGCAGGAATCAAGTGCCAGCACACTGGAGGGGACTGCAACAGGCACCCCAGCAGCCAGCAAGTCCACAACCCCAGCACCACAGGTCCCCCCAAAGAACGTATCTGATGGCACTGCCTCTGGTGGTAGCAGCACCATAGGTGACACAGCTGTCATGCCAGCATGCTCCGACACGGAAAACAGTGCTGGCGACGTAGGTACCATCCATGACCTTTCCCAATCCCCCTGCATGTTCCATCCCCTACACCATGACGAAACCACGCAGGGGCACCCTGAAGACGACGACTGGCCAACCCCCACAAGTCCTGTGCCAAGGCAACATGTGTTGAGCAGCCCCCCTGTCACACCACCGCAAATGTCCATGGCCCAGCAGAGGCAACAGTCCCTCGACCTGCTGATCGAGCAACAGCAGGAAGCGTCCACGCTACTCAAGGACCATGCAAATGAATGCGGGGGTTCCAGGGCAGCCATGGAAACATCCACCGAGACACTCAGGGCACAAATAGAGAAAAGTAGTGAGAGCCTCAGGGGAGAAATGGAGAGAAGCACCGAGAGCCTGAGAGCACAAATGGAGAGAAGCACCGAGAGCCTGAGGGGGGAACTGCATGCGACGTCCAAAGACGTTTGTGCTGAACTTGCTGCTGTGCGCCGTGTGCTCTCGGAGCTCTCACAAACCCTCAGAGACATGCATGGACGCGAGCAGGCAGAGACGTCATCCGTGGCAAGTTCCGTCCAGGGCAGCCCCCAACGCAGATCTGGCAGGAACCTGCGCTCCACGGGCAGGGGTGCCCCTGATACCCGTAGAGGGGGCTTGCAATAGCGTCTACCCACGGGCAGCATGCATATCTGGACACTGGTGTTGGGGGGGGAGGAAGTAGGGTGGAGGGGGTGTGTTGGGCTTCACTGGGTGGCGGGTCCATAGGGTGTATGAATCAAATCACATTAACAATACAGCACTTCATTATCATCCAATGACATGTGTGGACATTGATATTTGCGTACGAGGCCTTCATAGGCGTACAGTCCACTATGTGCGTGTACTACACACACACAGTGCCACAGGTCCCCTTTCCGTGTAATAGGCACCATGCGTGGTTGCTAGAAGCATGCATCTATGATGCTCTGTCGGATTGCACGTGCATCCTGTGCCTCATGGACTCCCTGGCGTCCCTCCACATCCCCACCCTCATCATCATCATCTTCAGGTGCATGCAGTACAGCGTCAGGGGGCATGGGCACATTCCTACGTATGCACATGTTGTGCAGCATGACACATGCCATGACCATCTTAGAAACCCTCTCATGGCTGTACATGAGTGCCCCGCCAGACCTGCTGAGGCTGCGGAAACGAGCCTTCAGTAGGCCGAATGCCTGTTCAATGACCACACGGCTACGTGAGTGGGCATGGTTGTAGTCCTCCTCATGCTGGTTCTGTGGGTTCCGGATTGGTGTAAGGAGCCATCTCTTCAGTGGATACCCGGCATCACCTGTATGGGACGAATAAAGGGTGTCAGTGGAATGATAGTGCTAAGTAGCCCCCCCCCCTCCTGCAAGGTCATTGACGCATCAAATGGGCCACGATGTCATGCATGGAATGAGACTCACCGAGTAGCCAGGATCTGTGCCCTGCGTGTCGCTCCATGTAGCGTGGTATTCTTGTGTTCCTCAGGACCATAGAATCATGGGTAGATCCTGGAAATCTGGCACAACAATGCGTAAAGATCTTGTTGGAGTCACACACCATTTGCACATTGATTGAATGAAATTGTTTCCGGTTGCGGTACTGGACCTCCATGGCATGTGGGACAACCAATTCAACATGGGTGCAGTCGATGGCACCAATGCAACCCGGGATGCCGCCAAGTGCATGGAATCCCACCTTTGCGTTGGTAATCTCCTGGTACGTGCGTGGTAGTGTGATGTGGTCGTCGGCGTGCTTCAGGAGGGCATCGTGCACTTGGGAGAGTGTCCGTGAGAACAGTGGCTGTGAAATGCCATGCAACTGTCCCACTGTGTGCTGGTAGGTGCCTGTGGCCAGGAAGTGGAGTACAGACACCACCTTCAGTAGGGGTGGGATGGCGGTTGGGCTATCTATCATGCTCACGAGGTCAGCATGTGTCATGTCCACAATGGCGATTATGGTGTCCCGGTCCAAACGGTAGAGGGTGTGGATCTGCTCAGCAGTGAGGTTGAACGGATCAGCTCGGAGGCGTGGGATTGCGGGCCGCCTGCGTGGTGGTAGTGGCAGTGCTTGTGGGCCTTGCTGACCCTGCCTTGCCCTCCTCCTCCTCCTTCTCCTCCGTCTCCCCTGTGCGCCCGGTTGTTGTACCTGTTGTTGTTCGTCGTCTTCTTGTAGTTGTAGCACTTGCAGTGCTATCTGGTGCCCCAGGCCCAACATCGCTAGTCCTGCCGGTAGCATTTTGGAGTGGGAGTGGTTGTGGGAGGGGTTTGGGTCTGCTATATATGTGCTGTCGGCCTGTATGGCCTCCACCTGTGCTGATTGAATGAATCTGTGGCAGATGCAATCCCTTCTGGCCGAGCACGTCCCGCACGTAAGGCTGCATTTGGCCGCATGGCATCTTGGGGTTGGAATCATGTATCAAATCCCGATGGCAGTGTGATGTACTTTGACTGATTTTCATGCTATGCTCCCATTGTTACACATGCTATGATTGCAGCCGCTTACATACCTGTGAAGAGTCAGTGGTATGTAGGGCTCGATCGATGGCCGACCCTCATGCAGCACAGTATCGTACTTCACCGACGGGCGTGGCGTCCCATTTGTGATTGCAGCCAGTTAGCATTATGACACACAGCCGCACTACATTGATGTAATTGTGAATGCAAGCGTTCACAGAAGCCTTTTCGACGTAATGTTGCAAGTGAGGAATTCGAAGGCCAGGATTTTTGGTTGCGAAGTAGCGGTGAGGAGACGCCCACAGGTCTGCCTGGAAATGTAACGTTCTATTGTTGAATGTCCTTGGGACAGGGCCCATAACGAGCAAGCAATGAATGACATGAATTGAATGGGATGCGCAATAGCGTAGTGGACGATAAGGCAGGACGTTCCCAAGTCCATCTAGCTTCACGACACTACAGATCCGGCCAGGAGCACAGTGGTTTTTGCAGACTGCATTACGCACAGACGCGATGGAAGTTTCACATATTATGTGAGTGAATGTTCATGCGTTTTCATTGCGGGATGAGGGAATGATGAATGGATGCATGGACAGATGATTCCATTTAGGGTCTGCCATGTACATGTGTTTTTTGATTCAATCCCCTTCCCCTGCGCTATGTGATGCAAGGCTGCCATAGTGGGACTTACGTCTATCTGCCCTTGTCGGATCCTCCCTGTCTCGACGCGCCTTCATACACTTGTGTCTAGGCACGTTACTAATCCCATGTCATGGGTTCTATCTTGACGGACGCATGCACAGTAACCGACGTTGCCAATGGTGTATTAACCTCGATTGGTTTCGTTATGTATCGATACTGATTTAGGGGTGTGTATATTCCTTTGGAGTGGCCTAGCATGCATATGGGTGTGGATTTGGTGTGTTGAATGAAGATAGTGATGCATCATGTGTCATGTAGTGCAATCGGTTAATTTGTGTTTCATTTTGGTGACAGGTATCTCCTGCCCTATTGCAGATGCCATCTGTACGCCACTCCTCCAGATGGTTTTTACTCTCGACACCTGCAGCTTCGGGTGAATCAGTGGAGCAGCATTACGATCTTATGGGACGATCGCCAATGGGCCACATGCCCTTACGCTGTTCTGGTGGCTAGGTGCAACATTTCGGCCTTTCAGCTGGACTAGTGCCTGCCTCATGGGACGGACCTGCGGTTCTTGCCGCTTCCATGTTGCCTTTTGGAACGTTGATGTTGGCCCTGTGTGCCATGATGGTACAGGGCGTCACACAAGTGGAAGCTGGTCAATTATTGCAGATGCAGCCCTCGGTGATGATGGATGTTTTGGTGTTATTTTACAAATTGCTGTGAGGCCTTTGTCATTTGGATGTGCATTTAAATTGTATTCCGATATTTGGCGTGTTGCGTTATTCTTTGCAGGTGATGTGGCGATTTTCGATTTGTGGCGGTATGTATTGCGAGATGATCTGCATTGTGTTCCACCTTCTGAGTTGAGTTGTGTGGTACAGTACTGGCCGCTTTTGCCTACGTAGCACAGTGTGGTCACGGATAGGGGCTGCCATTGTGACTGTTTACATGATGTGCTGTTCAGGGGCGGGGGATTGGCTTTTGGCCGACTGGTGCCTGTCAGCCAGGTCGATTGATGGTATGATGGGATGTTCAGAATGTGGCTGGTCACAGGTGCCTGTGTTTGCGTGCGTTTGTTGGAGGGGGACTGGGGTCATGTCCATTGGAATAGCTTCTGTATTCATGCCATCTGTGCCCTGCAGCTCCCATCGGCCCCTCTTGGGATGTGCCTGGCTGCTCAGTCACTCTGCCAACTTGTGTGGTACATGCTTCTGCTGATGGTTGGTTTGTTTACTGGCAAGAGTACAGGTCTGGTGCAATCCCCCTCAGGATGCTGTTTTGGATGTTGCCTTGCGCTGGTGGCAAGCGATGGGGGACTACTGTTGTTTTGTGTCATGTGTTCTTGATTTCCATTTTGATGTCTTGTACCTTCACATGCCTGTGCTGCATCAGTACGGCTATGGTGAAATGCCGTACATGGATGCCCACACACGGGGCGCTTCGAACACCTGCATGCATTTCTACGTTGGCATGCATGGGTGAATTGTAGATTTCACTGGTTGCATGGTGTGAGTACATTGCGCCTGCCAGGAGTTGTGCAATGTGGCCAGGGAGTGGAGTACAGGCACTCAGTGGGCCATTTACGGTTGGTTCACGATGCCGTATTTCTAGCCATGGCGGAATGGTCCATTCCGCCATGCCTGATGGCGTTAGGTACATGTCCGCTAGGGTCGGAATTGCCGTACCGTTGCACCATGGTGGTGTTTGCGGTTTGGCATGGTGCGCGCGCGCGTGCTTAGTGCAGTTAGCGTTGGCGTTCACTACGGTGTCGCTAATGGCTTCGTACTTTGCGGTGACGGGTCATAGTCGCACCGAGCGCTTTTCGATGGCGGTATTGCATTTCCGCCATCGTTTTCCCCTTTCCGCCAGGGTCGTAATGAGGGCCTTAGACTTGTGGAACCCCTGTTCTTTTTTTTGTTTTATTTCTTTATTTTTAAGAGGCCTGAACAAGAAAGCCAGCCACTCCAGAAGCAAAGCACTGACCACAGCCCAAGAACTTGCATTAAAAAAAAAAGAGTTTAAAAAAAAGTTTTTTTAGGGGTAGCAAGGGAAACCACAGGGGTAATAAGGGAGACCACAGGGGTCGCCATTGCGACCCCTGGCAACCCCTAAATGACGTCCCTTGGGGGGACAGAGTCCACCCACTTTATACAGACGGTGGACTCAGTCCCCCCCCAAGCTAAAATGACAACCTTTGAATGTTCTCTTTGAATTTATGAATTATAGCCGTCCACGTGGATAAAAACACAGTCGGCAGGTTTGTAGGCAGGACACTTCACTACTGCACTATATAACCTGAGGAAAAATAACAAACAACTAAAGGAAAAATGTCCGATTTCGGTACTGTAAGTCCCAGGGAAAACATGTGTGTTGATTCTTGTAAAACATGCACACCTTTTAACGTTTTGGAAAACACTATTAGACGAAAATATCCTCTCTTGGTTTTGTGTGTGTGTTGATTTTATGAAAGGCAAATGCCATTTGTCCTGTGCAATTTGGGTGGTTATGCAAAGCCAATTTAATGAAATGTGCATGTTTAACCTTGGTATGCTAATTTCTGGCAACGTCACTTCCCATTGTATTTGTTGATGTGTCCCCCCACTTTAATTTTTAGGACTTGACCCCTGATCCCCAGCTCTACAAAGCTACATAGCTGGAACAAAGCCATGCTTGTGAAGGGACCGCCTGCTAGGTAAATAAGTGTACACGGTCCTACTTGCGTCATTTGAGACCTGCCGCTCTCCGCCTGAGCGACATATCTTCGGATTCCAACCCTCAAGACATCTCAATCCAAAGGAGACCAACCAGGCAACGCCTGGCTACCAAAAGAAAACCTCATGCTACCTATCTATTCTCCTTACCGACCTCACGAAAGACGTTCCACACCATACACCCTGTCCCCAAAGCAGCCTGCTTCTTGAACAAAAACTAACAAATGCTGCCTTTGCAGCTCATCCGTCCTGGGTTTTGGGCAAAAGAGAGGCAGAGCACCTTGCACCCACCCTCTTTATACCTGCCTGGAACCTTTGGCTGCAACTTCCAGCACCGAACAGCGGTGCCCGCCAGTGACGTTGCATACCACACAGCACCGGTGTGGTCCACCCACTTTTTGGTGCCCCTCCCTTCCCGGCCCACCACCACGCATCCCAATCCATTACCCTGGCTAACCGCCAGGGCTTTTTTTGGGCCCTTTCCACTGCAGACATGATAACCTGCAGATGGGCATTCTCGGTGTTTGGGTCATTGGGTATGGGGGATAGTTTTGAAAATAGAGGCCATGTCCTTCACCAATGCAAGTGACGAGGCAGAGGCAAGCAGTCATCTCCTGACAGATGGGCAGATACTTACCCTGTACTGGCTAAACAGGGAGACAATACATGAACTATTGAACCTAATCCAGGGCAACATAGGGTGCAGGATTGACATCCGGACAGCCATACCACCACTGGTGAAGCTGGTGTCGGTCCTGCACTTCCTAGCCATAGTCATGTTCCAGCACTCTGTGGGCCAGTTGCATGGCATATCTCAGCCTGCCTTCTCCAGAGTGCTGGTGCAGATATTGGAGGCCCTCCTGCGCCATGTGGGTCAGCACATCACCCTCCCAAACACCCTGGCACAGGTGAATGCCACCAAGGCCTGCTTGTGCACGATTGCAGGCCTGCCAAACGTCCTTGGTGCATTGGACTGCACACATGTTGAGCTGGTGCCCTCACACACCAAAGAGGGGGTTACAGAAACCACCAGCAGTACAATTCCCTGAACATACAGATGGCCTGTGACACTGACCTCACCGTCACGCACTGCTGCGCCCAATTCCCAAGGTCAACCCACGACTCCTTGGTTCTGCAGAACAGCACCCTGCCAACATACATGTCATGGCACAGCAGACAAAAGACCTGGATGTAGGGTGAGTACATAATGCATGGACCACAGCCCAAAGGGGGGGCGGTGCATGACACAAATGCATGTCCCACAACCGCCATGCATCAAAGGGTACAACCAGCGCATGGCCAAAAGTCAGTCCACAAAGTACTGGGTAAATCACTGGATTGTTGTTGTGTCAGTCAGTGGCAAGTACATACATTAACCCTGAGGAAGTAAACAGGCAACACATAACAAGTACCAGAATGCAACACTGCCACTCCAGCAAATCTATTCCTGCAGTGCACTGTCCCACCCATGCCAATGAGGGTATGTTCTTGTAAGGTGCATGAACGCATTTGTGCATGCACTGACTGCGTAGAACCCTCAGTCATAGGCAACACTACTGCTGTGCACCACCTGCCATGCTATCACACATTCAATGCAAATGTCAAAGTGCCACATACAGTGCCCTATTGCCAATTGTGTGAATGCTCGGTGCACAGTTGTGACTGCTATCTGACAAGCAAGGGGAATAAGTCAGTGGGATAGGATGGAAGATGGACAACACATCCATGGAGTGCTGCTGCCAGCTACTGTGATGCCAAAGAAGCAATGTTTATATTGTGCCTACTGTACATGTGAGCCCTCATGCTGCGTTGATGAATGTCAGTGCATGTCCAGACCGCAGTGCGGGCGTCATGTAGTGTGTGCATACAATGTTGGGGTGGTGGCATGGCGATTAACACACCAAACCATGGCGATAGGTATGCAGGGCATGTTGGTGGCTATTGTAGTCCCACCACAGTCTGTGCTGCAGAGGTGTATGCGGTAATTGCAGTGAGAGTCTTTCTATACTCTCTGTAAAGTGAGGAGGAGCCCACTACAAAACCCCCATTGCTGCGCAGAGTGCGCCCCAGAGCTGTGCTGCAGAGGTGTGTGCAGTCATTGCAGTGAAAGTCTGTCTGTGCTCTCTGTGAAGTGAGGTGGAGACCAGTACAAAACCCCCATTGGTGCGTGGAGCACAAGAGGCATACCTAGGATTGTCTAACAAGTGGGGCCTGGAGCTAATGCAGTTGGGCCCACTGCAGTGGCATTATCATCTGTATATTCTTACACTGCGCTGCCTAGTGGACATTCACAGAATTTGGTCGGCCTTGCCCGCTCAGGCCCTACCCTGTCTGTGCCTCTGTTGAGCATGCCACAGAGCTGTACTGCAGGGGTTTGTGCAGTCATTGCATTCTGTGCAGGCTGGAAGGTGGGAAGCTTGGAAGCCAGCGGGACTCACGGATTCAGAGAGGTAAAACTGTGAGACCACAAGACGAGGAGGCTGACTCAAGTGTATACTTGAAGGACACAGCGAGGACGGGCCAAGGTGCTTTAAGGTCTCTTGACTTAAGAACACATACTCCCTCCCAACTATCTACCATTACCTCGCTCCCCCCCAAAGCCCCATCAACGCCTGGCCATGTTTTGAATCGACGCTGGTATTATCTATAGAAATATGCGACTCAAGAATGGCGAATGGTCCCTGCATTCGCTGGCAACTAAAAATTCGAGATGAGGACGCGCTTACCATGATGGAAACTCCCCAGCCAGTGGGGGAGCTGGGGCCCAACCCAGGCTTGATGAATATGGGAGCGATGCAAGAAGGTGAAATAGGGGTGTAGTTTTGTGAAGAGGGGGTTGAGAGCAGAGACGCTTTGGAAGCAGATCATTTGGGAGGGGGAAAGACCAGCAAGACTAGCTCCGCTGGTGGAAAAAAGAAAGATCTTAGGGGAGATACCCCCACTTAGCATGAGGAGTAAGATTGGACAATGGCACAGAGGAGAGAGATCCAAGATAACAAGTATGTCTACCCCTGAAAGTGTTGCAAAGGGCTCCAAATATGAATTATTACAGATTTGTGTGATATCCAAGAAGACTTTATACTCTGAATACCTGGATGGATATCAACTAATGAGAGATGGCAATGAAGGCGACCTCCCGAAAAATATGACATTCGATGGTGGAGATGATAATGTGGTTTTGGAAGAGGTTTTTGGCTGGCCTGAGTCACCTGAATATGCGTGCCTAAAGGAGGGTGAAATCACCACAGGACAAGCGGGGCTAGCACCCCTAAATGTTACAAGGGGAGCCTTGTTCTCTAGAGACTCAACATTCTATTTTGGCAGCACAAGTATATTGTGACAGTTAAGATATTAAATCAAATATAGCCTGGCAAAGAAGGTTGAGTGATACATTTTCCCACAATTGTTCCACTCCAAGAACGCTCCCGCCAAGAGGAACTGGCTAAACATCTGCCTAACAGTGGGTAAAAGGAGGTGGAATTCATTCATGGGGTAGGGATGGAAGACATTCTTCTAAGAATGGCTGGCCTACAAGTAGAGGATGATGGAGATAAGAAGAGTATGGGAAATATGTGGAATGTCCAGGACTCACAGCTATCGTCCGCATCCTCCTCAGCCTCATCAACAGTTGAGCCTTCCTCACTGGCAAATGCATCTTATAAAGATGGCCAGTAATCCTTTACTATTCCTACCCAAATCCAAAAGAGTGTTATGGCAGCATTGTTAGTAGCCCTCAATTTATTCATTTAATTTTTTTTTAAATAATGTGCCTAATACCATACGTGAGTTTGGTTTCTAAGCACAGATCTAGGATTCAAACCTCTGTTGCTCTGTGTGGTCTTGTTTCCAAGACTGACACGTTTCCCCTGTGCTATCCATCCTTTTACTAAACTTTATGAGGCAATAAATGAGACAGTAAATGATCAAGGCATGCTTCTGACAACGATCCACACAAAAATAGCATGCTTGGAGTCTCTTTCAGGAGTGATCCAGACTCGGCTGGACAGAAAAGCTCAGTTAACAGCCCAATGGCAAGCAAGACTAAATGACATAGCCAGAGGAGAGGAGGCAGACAAAACAACTCTGATGGCATCCCTGTTGGAAGCCATGAAATGGTTGAGAGTCCATCGTGAAACAGAGCTATTATATCAAGGTGGCTCGAGGGAACAAAGAAATCTGAATAACATAAATAAGGAGAACTTCGAAGAGCAAGAGGTCATTGACTTGGCGGGAGCTAGGTTATCTGATGATTTGGGGCACCCTCAGCTGAATGGCTCTCCAGTGGATCAGCAAGAGCCAAGGCCCAGCCGAAGGCAGGGTAAGGATGGGCCAATGATGAGCTCTGATAGGCAGGTCTGTGATCTACCTAACAATGTAAACCTTAACGCCCAGATTGGGGACGGGGGATCCCAAGGAACACAGGGCTTTAACTAGGGTAGTCTCTGGGGTCCCCAAGGGCAAACTGTCAATCACAAAGCCGTTTTCAATATTTGAAAATGCCTATAAATAAGAGGTTAACAGCAAAACGGGGAGAATACAAAAGGAAAAGAAATAAAAAAATGTACAGCTAACGAAAAAGCTGAAATCAAATGGTTCAAGAGCTTTTCTCCAGAATTCGACGACTCCGAGACTCAGAAGCCTATACAGCTGAAACCCCAGAATGTGAGAAGCCCCAATGCTAAAGTAAAAAGGATGAATCCTGTGGTGGAGGAAGTGATTGACATGGAAGAGCTCCTCTTGCAAGACCTGTCAACCTATTCAGAAATGATAGGGCATGAGGAGGGTGCCATAGACAAATTAACATACACCTTGGAAGAAGAAATTTCAGAGGTGGGCAGCCCAACCAAGAACATGAGATGTCCTCAGTCAATAAGCAATGTGAGGTATCCTCGTCAGCAAGCAAGTCCGCTACTCAGGTAAGTAATAAATGGTGAGTTTATTACATATCAATATGTCATTCTTCATTACGATAGATTGTTAGTGAGCAAACACTGGTAACACCCCACCCGGCAGTAACGGTAAATCTCCAACTGCCTAACTTAGAATGCACACACGCAATCACACATGCATGCTCCACATCCATGAGCCCATTCCTTAATACCACAAGCCCATGCACACGCACTAACACGCTACAACATATCCTCCCCCACCATCACAAAGAACACTCCTTTAAAGGAGACTACTTTGGAATACACCGAACCCCTTAACATAACATGTGGCCAGCACGGAATGTACCCAACAACACCAAAGACCGAAAACCAAAAGTTTGTCCGAATACCCAACAGGAACTCTACAATACTCCACCTCACCCTAGAGCATGCAAACTAAAAGCCAAATCACCCACCTAAAAACTGGGTGACAATTCCCAAAACATCCTTAGAAAATTGCACAAGATGTAACTCCAACCCCTAGAACCATCAACAAGAACTTTCTGGACCGGTAACCCAACCATCAAGGACTAAAAATAATAAAACAGAGCATCCACCAGTCTCAAGCTGCCCCTCAGGACATGGATCTGCCACACCCATGACATCCCAAAATAAAACTTCCTAACAGTCTGCCTCAATCAAGCACTAACTCCACCCGCCCTGAGCTGCCCCTCAGGACAACGGACCTGCCACATCTGAGCACATTCCCCCTCGTCCAAGAGCAAACCACCGGCACTAACCAATGGATCCTGCCAACACAAAGTCACTCCATAAAGGAAAACACCACAAGAAAACCACCACAGGGAGAACTCAACAACGCCAATTCCAACATGTTACTTAAAACCACTGTCACAACCCACACAACTAAACCTCATTGGACACAAGCCACTGCCAAAATTCAATAAACACGCAACATGGCCCAAAGCCACTGCCATGTTTAAATACAAAAAAAATTCCACAGCTCCCAACCACCGCCACAGTTTGAAAAACGAACCCCCCAAAAGAGATGCCTACTTAAGAAAAACAATGTCAACAACCCCAAGCCGACCAACCCCACCAAATGGCATCCCTAGCCACTGTCAACCCTTTGGCCCAACCTAACCAGGTCAGAACACAACTCCTCAAGTGGCAACCTCAGCCACTGTCAGCATCATAGAGCAAACTAACCAGGACAAAATCTAATTAGAAAAACAAACTACCCTCATGTAGCCACCTGGACCGCGTCCACAGGTGCCACATGAAGCATACCCTACCTCCAGCACGACCTACTGGAAATGCTCCACCAGCCATACCAGGCACACCAATCACAACATTCAAAAAACTTAATAGTTTATGCATCCCACATGAATTAATCACATAATTTCCCAGGAGATACACCAAAGCCTAACCCCACATGAACACAACACCACACTGTCACGCCCATAGGAAAAGATAATATGCCATTCAGTGAATATACAATGCAAGTCCAACAATTGAACCCACCCCCAAAGTCCAACCTGTAAAACGAAATTGCATGTAAACAACTCACGAACACATTTCCCAAAAGTCCATCCTGTAAAGAAAATGTTACATCACAATTTGCACAAGAGTCCTTCCTGTAAAAAGGAAATATTACAATTGCAATAACATTCAAAAATATCTCTTGTAAATTGACCGTACCCCAAAGTCACCTAAACCCCACGCCCCCTCCCCGGAAGAGAAAACAGAAATACATAAAACAAACCACCTGAATGATTTTGTATTAAACCGACCATAAGTTATTGCCACTGTGTAAGAGTGACTCCCCCTGGATCAAATCCACCCAGATCCCAAAAGAAAGTCACCTGACCCGCCAAACACCAATGCCAATAGTTCTTCCCGATGCTGCCGACCTCACCATCACCTCCTGAGATGCCAACATCACCATCACCTCCTGAGAGCAACCTCCTGATCGCCCTCCACAGCCACCATTTCCATAGCGTGGGCATCCCAGTACCTTGTCCTCCCCCCTCCTCCATGCCTGGCCCCTCACTCCCCCCCCTCTCCTCCCCTCATGCAACCCGGCATATGTCATACATCACATGTTGGAAAAAACAACTCAGACACTTTGTAAAGTTGGAAGATTAAAATGCCTCAGCAGCTTTATTTTGCATAAAGTCTTGGAGTTATCTTACAGGCGATCCGTAATTCACCACCACAGGGATACTACTCTGTGTGCGGCTACCTAGGTATCCCTTGCCCTCCCCCCCTCTCCCTTACCGTCCTCATCCGGTGGACGCCTCAGGTTGAGCCCGGCCCTTGCTAATAACCTCTCTCTACCCCCGGCCGTTTGTAGATTTCCCATGACCGAGTTTTTTCATATGCCCCCCCTTTTGCTCTAGGTCTTTGTTGGGAATGCCCTGCCCCCCCCACCGACCCCGACACTTACCCCGTGTCCTGGGTCTGGGTCTAGGTAAAACCGGCAGCCACGCGGTGCCTCGCTAGTATTCAGGTTCCTATACTGGCACCACCACAAGTGCCCCAACGTTACACATATCCCACATCCGTTGTTAAGGCAGACACCGCCCTCCGGTGCCGGCCCACACCTTTGTGCCTGCCTATATGGTCATTGATTTGCGATGCCCGTCTATTTTGAGTCGTTTCTACTCTACTCTGTCCCCCCCTTCGTCCCCCGATTGCCGCTTGTACTGGAAGCCCAATCCTATCTATGCTGCCCCCCATGTCTCCCTTCCGTCTTGCCGAGCCCCTGAGAACTTCCCAGTCCCTCTCCCCCAAGGCCTCCCTGTGAAGTCTGACCCAGTGCCCCCCTGCCATAGTAATATCTCTTCCGGGTACCCTATCCCTTCTCCTTCCTTCCTTTCCCAAGCTTGCTCCCCGACTCACCAGGTCCCCAGTTTTTTGGGTCCCGCCAAACCCCCCCTCCCTGTCGTTTCTGCCCCTCCATATCCTAGCTCCATTTCCCCCCAGAGGCAGACTTCCAAGCCCTGTTCATCCGTACCCCGCCTCCTGTCCCCCCAGCTTTTGGTCCTTGCCCCCCCTTTCCTTCCTTTAATTGGGACTGTCTTCCTCCCCTCTGTTCCCTCTATTCCCCTTGCCACCCTGTCTTGGATCCCCCACCTCCCTCCCCCTCATGCCCCCCTCCTTCCGTGAAGACTTCCCCTTGCTGTTATTTTGTCACCGTTACCTGACCCCCCCGTAGTCTCCTCTTGTTCCCCCCTGACCGACTTCCCTTGATGTCCTTGTTTGTGAGTTTGTTATTCGTTCCCCCCCCCCGCAATTTTGGGCTTGGAATTGGCTCCCAAGTCCCCTACGTCCCTCCCCTTTTTTCCCAGGGCCTCCCCCGAGCCTATTACTCTTGGGGCGCCATAAATCTAATCTGTTGGCTGGTCATTCCCCTATGGGTCTGCCAGTGCTTCGTTAAAGGGATTGACCTGTGACACCTCCAAGACTCTCTGCTGGCTGCCAGCGGCGGAGAGTTCCCCCCAGCCTGCACAGGGCACTCCCCTCCCAGTATTCGTTTTGCTTTAGCATGCCCCCGCGCCTCCACCTCTGCTCGTTCGTGTGGATGTTTGGGAGATGGGGGGTGGTAAGAGGAGGAATTACCTCCCCTTTACTCCCTACCCCCCATCCACGCCCTTTCGATCAGTACCCCCTCACATGCATCATCTGCGCTCTAACCCTTGCAACCCCCAATTCGCAGTGTCCGGTACTGCCTCCCTTGCTCCCCGTTGCACCGGACCGAGCACCCCACTCCCCAGCAACTCTCTGCTCAGGGTGTGGGGGCTCAAAGCGAATGTGTGATGCTTCGTGTTACCATCCGGGGCCTGCTGCCCAGGTCCCTCGTAGGGATGTAAAGGTATGACGTTTAACATACCGTGAACCCCATAATTGAGCAATAATAACCGTCCCGTTGATTATACCGTTATAACGGCCATCGCAATAGAAACCACATGCTGCATTCCTCCACTCATAATTAATATAACTGCATATAAAGGCCCGCCCGCACGTACAGCCTGTGCAACGTGTTCCTGACTCTGGGGGGCCATGTGAGGCCCACACCGCAACGTACCGTTACCATAACGTAACCATCAGCATTGGGCCTTAGCATTTTAATGTTCCCCGCACCCTTTTTCCTTGCAAACCTAATCTAACACCCTGGTCCCTGCCGCCTCCCCCCCCTCCAGCTGTATTACTGTATTTACTTAAATAGACGTATCTTAGTCCCTGAGGACCAATAGGAGCAGAATACGATACTGCCGGTTCGCAGGTGCTCGCGCGGGACCTTCCTTTGAAGTACGATTGCTTCATGATGAACGACTTTATAGAAGTTACATTAGCGAATGATCAAAGATCTATTAACCATAGATGCCACGAATAAATACGCGATGCCCTTGCATATAGTTTGTTTGCACATTGATTAGCTTCCTTCCCATGTGGATTTATAGTGGATTGGAAATTAGTTCCCGTGACTTCTCTACTGCCCCCTTCAGGCGATGCCTCTCCATTAATCCGCACTTTGCCCCTGCGGCACGTTACTTTGTGATACTTACTTGTTGGGCTCGAAGCGAATGTGTGGTGCTCCGTGTGGTCTTACCCCCAACACTGGTCAAAACTATTAGCCGCACAGTGAAGTAACTCGTCATCAGTGCCATGGAAGTGGTTTAAAATTGAATTCATATATAAAGAAATTGCACTGTTTTAAAATATTATTTTGTCCATTTCCTTTGGTTGGAGGTCAACCTAATACAGTCGTAACACTTACCCACAAGGCATTGCAAGCTCTTTGTCCCCCCACCTCTTACCCTCATCTTCCCCCATGACATAACATTTTCCTATCCTACAACGCCACGCGCCCCCTGAATGATCTCCATGACAAGTAATTCACCACAAGCCCTGCGCCGCGCCGAGTTTGATAATTTTAATTCTCGTACTCCCTCTGGGCACTAAACCAGGCCTTGATGCTGCCTTGAGGACCCCCTTCTGTCCTTGCATGCAACTACCAGCGCCTTCCTCAGCCTATGTGTCCGAAGCCACAAGATCCTTGTAGCCACTCCAACAAGGTTCCCCCCCACCCCCATCTTTTACAATCCCCGCTTCCCCCCACATTTCACCCCGCCCCTCTATTCTCCATTCCTTCTTTGGGCCCTCTGCTAGCGCCGCATCAACGTCTTGTACCCGCCATTTGACCTATACCTCTACACAAATTGGGAATTCTTGGTATTCTGACATTCCTAAATTAAAGAATGGCGCATCCTAATCTTTAATACAACTATTGTGCGCCCATAATATCATACTTAAATGCTGCCTTTAGTCGAACCTATGAAAACGTGGCGCGGCAGCCTAAAACCGTGAAAACATGCCGCCCATACTCGACTTTAGTACCCATGGCGCGGCGGCCATTGGTTTGGGCTCGTGAAAGAAACACCATGCTAGGTCCCCCCAGTAACTTCCCTACAACACACAATTAAAACACGTGGCGCGGCGGCCAGCCATCGCCATTGAAAAGAACGTGTTGCACTACCTCCACACGGACATACTGGCTTTGCTTTAAACGCCTGGCGCAGCGGCCATAGAAATTGGAAACGACCTGCTGCATTCAACCCCCACCGGAACACCATGCTTTGGCTTAGTAGCACGTGGCACGGCGGCCCTCGCAATAACAACAACATATCACATACCTCCAATGCATAGTTACAGTTACCGCCTACAAGGGGGCCCGCCCATACGCACGGACTATGAAACATATTCCTGACGGGGGGGTGGGGGGGTGGCCGAGTATAGCCTAGGCCGTGTGAGTCTGGCACACGTAACATATTGTTGCCACAACTTTGTTACCCCGGTGAGCGACCATGGATCAAGACTGCCTAAACAATAGCTCCCCACTATCCTGGTCTGCCCATAGCCCCCGATGTGACTGCGGTACCCGTACCCTCCACAACACGTTAATGCTCACCCACACACGCGTCTATCTTGGTATTACCAATGCCGCCCTCTGTTCTACCCAGTACCCTTCTATTTGATCCCCCCACACCCTTTTTGCAATCCGACCCACTGTACTACGAATTCCCTAATCCCTTTCACATACTGGCCCCTCTGGTCACTGGGTTAAACTGTCCCCTTGTCCCCACCTTTACACCGTGATGCCCCCACCGATACCCCTCCCTCTCCTTGCTTCGCAGCCGCCCTGCTACCTTGCACATTAGCCAGCTCTCCCCGCCACCCACAACGCACTGCAGTCCGTCCTAACGGCCGACAGGGCTAACACGACGCTAAAATTCCTATGCGTTACCTTATCACCCCCGACCGGAACCGACAACAGCTGCCCTGGAACTCTTGGAGCAACCTTCCTTGCACCGACTGGTCACCTTCCCTCGGATCCGGCCGGAACCTGTGCTATGAGGCAAGAAGGGGGAGGGGTGCCTCCCTTGCCTGTGCCCCCCAACCTCACCATCCTGCAGTCCTTGCACCCCCCACCCCTCAACCCACCCCTGCTCCCAGCCACTCTGCGCCCCCATAACCATTGGGTCAGACTGCCTCCCGGCACCGTGGTGATCTACTCCCCCGACCGACGCTGAAATAACCGCCCGGCTGTGGCATCCCCATGCACCGTGTTAATAGAGCTTCCTGCAGTGGAACCCCCCACTCTGCCCGCGACCGTCCGCAATCCAGACCACAAATCACCCTCGCTCTTGGCCCCGGCATTTTTTTTTTCCCCCTTGCATTCGCTAACCTCACCACCTGCATCTACCGGCACAACGTTAGTAGCCCGAGGCCTAAGTCCGCCCCCATGCATCAACTACATATCCTCTGCATCACATGCACTTATTCCCCATATTCATTACCGCCGCCCGCAAGGCTGTTCCCTAAGGCAGTACCCTCACCGACCCTACTACTAGACCCACCGCCAACTTCTTTAAATACCCGGCGCCCAGCCGCACAACAAACACCCGCGAACCCCCCTTACCTTCCTATCTCCGTCCAAGGCCGTACCTTTTCTTCCACTGTTCAGCGACACAAAACCCTCCGGCTGGAACGGGGCCCTCTTTCCGGAACAAAGAAACTGCTCCTGCACACCGGAAACTCTCCTCCAGACTCCTTGGAAACACCACACCACCATATCCACTCTGCAACATAATAGGCCACCCACTGGAAACTTTCCTTCTTGTACTCCTGCAACAAAACAAAAACACGATCCGGTGAGGCAGGAAACCGAGGGAGAATGTGATGGGGTCTGAACAAACCTGTGCCTTTATGGGGCCTGCTTCTCCCTCGGTTCCCTGCCCCTCACGTTTCGCGCGCTCCCGTCCTCTTCCGGGGGCGGGCTAACGTGTTACCCCCATCCCCGCCCCCTGTCTTGTTTGAGTCGTGGGGGGAGGAGGTAGGCTGGGCAACCCCCACTAAGGGGCGGCGCCCGCATGCCACCTTCGCTGGTGGTAACACTCCACCCGGCAGTAACGATAAATCTCCAACTCTCTAACTTAGAATGCACACACGCAATCACGGATGCACGCTCCACATCCACAAACCCATTCCTTAATACCACAAGCCCATGCACACACACTAACACGCTACGACACAATGCTAAGGTGGGGGCACAGCCAACTGAATTTGTTAATGAGCGGTTTCAGACATTGGAAGAAAAGAGGTCTGCGCTGTTGAAAAGATCCATGCGGGCTGGAACCGTATTTAAGGATGAAAATAAAAGAAATAAGGACATTGATCAAGAAAAGAACCTAACCTCTAAGCAGTAAACTTTGAGCTTGACCACTACTGTTACAATTGAAAGGATCATCCTCTCTAATGATGGCCTAATATTGAACCGTTGAAATATTCTGAAATCATTATATTGTGCACCGAAACTCCAAAATATTAAATCAGAGAACATAAAAACAGTGCAATTTGTCAATGAAACTCATTTGGATTGGGCAGTGCTACACTTGCATTCGACGTTAGTAAGAATTACGCTTATGGAAGCAATGCAGGACCTCCTACCTCTGGGCTTTGAGATCACAGACACCCCTTTTCTGAAACCGATACTGGGGAGGAAAGTCCAACGAGCTGTACAGAATAAAAGCCTGTGCCAGAAATTGCATAATCAGCAAGAGTGGCACTCTAATGCAAATAAAAAGTCAGAGCTATTAAGGCCGAATGAGGGTGCAAGCGGTGAAAGGCCAGTGGAAATCTCTACGCAACCAACAAAGGTGACCTTTGACTGCAGATATGGCCAACAAAGAAAAGTTAGGGAGGAGCAGGACAGAGAGAATACAAGAAGACTTAATCAAGATTTGTCCTAGTTAGCTGGATGGCTAGCCCAAAAATCTGAAAAGTAACAGCCAAAGGGTCAGGTTTTCTTTCCTCTATGTATGGGGTAGTGGAATACTGAAGGCTTCTTGCACTTATTTAACGATGAGGCCGCGACACTTAAAAAGTTTGACATTTGCTGTTTGCAGGAAACATGGATATGCACAAACCCTATGTTTGATGGTTTCGAGGTGTGCTGTAATATGGCCCAAAGAATCAAAAGAGGAAGACCATCGGTGGCCCTTATGACCCTGATAAAATTGGGTCTGGGTTTTAAGGTGTTGAACATAAAGAATCCCAATCCTTTTATACAGAGGGTAAGATTAACTTGGAAAGGGCCCTGGTCGAGAGCTCCCGCTTCTGTAATAATATTTTATCTATACTGGAACCCGGTGTATTGCTCGCCCAGAGTGCACGGACAGTCATTCATCACCAGTGCAATTACGGAGCCAATACTTTAAATGCAGGTAGACGCAATAACTTGCAACCACACACACTCTTAGAAAATAATGAGCACTTATACGGCCATTTATTCAAAGCTTGGAAGCAACAAGTGATAACATAGAAATAAATCACAGAAGAAACAGAGAGTTCATAATAAAATACATCACCGTGGGCGTAACTGGATCCCTCATCTCGCCAGAAGCGGCTTGAAGAACCCAATGACAGCCAGGCCGAGAGCACAACAGCCCACAGGTATGCCGGACCAAACCGTCCTCCCTCCTGCTGAGGTCTCACCTGACCGCTAAAGGGTTCCGCATATATGCATTCCTCAAAAAGGGGTGGCAATTTCTCGAAACTTCTGGAACGCACTTGCGCATTGTTGAGCAACTGTTGGTTGCCAGCTGGGTCAACTGACAGTAACCTCAAGGAGCAAAGTGCTTCACTCCTCTAAAAACAAGCACCACGGAAAACAGTCCCGTAACTCATAACAAGAAATAACAAAGCTAGCTTTCCCAGCAGAAATGTCCTTGACTGCATACCAGGTTTGGAAAGCATGTTTTCTTCAGCATCGTGAATCTAGCTCTGAGCAAAATGAGTACATCTTTTCACTGCGGCATGAAGTAAATATCCATCATGGCTCTGAGTGCTCCCAGAATACACTGCGCACCAGCGCCATGTTTTAGCTCAGCCATAACACCCGGCAGGAATCGGAGAGGAATATTGTTACATCTTTACTTGATGAAGTGTATGTGGAAGATCTGTTAATTGTGATTTGTGGAGATCTTAATATTATATGTATTAATGTAGATGGAACATGAATGCCACTAAGAGCTATGACAAAAACAGCAGTCTATGGGTTAATGAGTTGAGGGAACGTGACATTTTTATGTTGAAGGGTCAGACAAAAGGGGACATCCCGGCCCGTACGACATGGGCAAGGGGTAATAAGGATGGATGTTTAAATGGGTTAACTCCTTGACAGTAAAGCCTATGATAAACAGTGACCATCATTTCTTGATGTTAGAATGGAATGTGGAACAGGTGGGGAATCAAGCGGTAGAGGAGAACCCACTACAAGTAATCCACAGGGGGAATTGTCTCAGAATCCATCCTAATAATGTGCCCTTAATTGTATCCAATTATAAGCATTCACTAGCAGCGGAGCAGGTAGGACTGGAATACTGTGGGCTCCTGATTGAGTTCCAAAATCAGTACAGAGCCCGTCCTAGCCAAGGGACCAAAAGACTGCACTTTTTTAACAGGGATCTGATTGAGGGTAGAAGAATGTGTAGAATTTATGTAAGGTGAATAAATCGACTAAAAGATCGAGATATAACGGCTCTAAAAAAAAGGAAATGGCAGTATAAAATTAGCTCTTGTCCACTAAATCTTCCCATCTCTCTAGATAGATGCAGATGAAATGATGAAAATGATCTCTAGGAGAAATACACGGGACCTCTGGGTGTTTCTGAATAATAATGCTGAATATCAAAGGGATTGTCCTGGGTGTATTAGAGGAAAATGTAATTGTCCACTTTTCTCAAATTTTTGCAGGGTCCAATGATATAGACACTGCTAGAACTGAGACATCAGTTGAAAGGTGGGCAATTGAATTTGATAAAGAGAATATTCTCCTCTTTATAAAGAACCTAAACTCCCTGCGATCTTTGGGCCGTGATGGCTTGAATAATAATCTGATAAAGCAAAATCCACAAGCTTCGGCATATTTCTGCTTCCTGCTGTTTAATCAGATCTTGATAGCAGGAGCAGTAGCATCGCCATAGAAATCTGCATTGATTGTTCCAATATTCAAGAAGGGCGATAGGGGAAATCTACGAAACTATAGAACTATCGCCCATCTTGGACAACTTGGGGAAAATCTTTACCTTGATTCTACTGCACCACTTAAATCGTTGGGTGGCTGATGCTGGTCTGATGGATTGCTGAGCAACTGGCTTCGTAAAGGGAGTAGGTACTTCCCTTAATCTTCTGTTATGAAACACATTGAAATTAGGAGCTATTAAAGCCAAAGCCAAGATCTATATTGCTTTTATAAACCTCGAGTAAGCTTTTGATAGTATAAGTAGAGGGAAGCTCTGGGATAAATTGAGTGCCCCGGCATGTCCTCCTGGCCTCTTAGAAGCGATTAAAGCGCTGTATATGGAAACGGATATCCAGGTTAAACTATTCACTGAGGGTGTGTTGTCGGAAAACATATAAACATTCACGGGGTTGAAACAAGCCTGCCCTCTGGTTCCCACACTATTCAATCTTTTTGGACATGGTGGAGAGCCAGGCTGTGGTTCAAGTGTTTCCACCCAAAGTATGTGGGCAAACAGTCCCTTGGATTATGTATGCCGACGACCTGGCCATTATTGACCAGACGCCAATTGGGCTTCAGCAGAGACTGAATCATAAGTAGCATATATGGAGGAAAATGGGTTTCGTATAAATGCTAAGAAGACCAAGCTAATGGTACTACCGGCAGGCAGGGGAAAGGGGAACCCTCGATTCAGGTGGTTTGTGGGTACAGGACTGCTAGAATGTGTTAAACAAATGACGTACTTGTGTGTGTCTATAAACTCTAGCGTGATTGAGTGCTAATAGATGTAGAATGTTGCCGTCATGTATGATGTAGCAGTTAGATGCCTGTGTGACATCAATGCACTTGTATTATGCTAGTTAAACATTATGTGTTCCCATGCCTGGTCAAGATGTGTGTGGGTTAATTGTGCACTGATGCGTGCATGTATGATGTGAGTCCAATTTTGGCACAGTGGATTGATGTTGTGTGTGCATTGGGGATGTCATGTGCATGGATGCTTGATGTGTACAATTCTATTGCATGGCTTACTTTGGCCCTGACCTCTGTCATCTATGTGTACACAGTGACTTCAGATGTTGATGTTGATGTCATACCTACTACCAGTTTCCATGGACACATTTTGCGGATCTGTTGTATGTGCACTATTTATGTGGCACTGGGCACTCTGGCCAGACTTCAGGCAGCCTGCTTTTCATGCTTGCAGACATCCAGGCAGTGTTATCGTGTGTGGATGGCAACCAGAAATGGACAATTTAAATTGGATTGAGTTTTCCAAAATGGCAGTCGGACAATTTCCAGTTCCTGCAGTGATGCTGTTTCTGATGCCGGTGTTTTTGGTGCCAGTGTTATGAGGACGGAACCACTGTTACCAGTAATGTTTTGTATGGTGGCACTGCCATTTCTTACTTTAGCAGCTATTACCGTCATGCCAGTGACATGCCCATATGCTCAGCATGAATGGGAAGAGTCCCAGAGTCTTTTGAAGATTTAGCCATACCTAAGGCCACAGAGGGAAGTAAAGTGCAGGGTCCCAGGAACAAGAGATAGCTCTGAGGGAGGATCAACCCACAAGGAGTCAGTCTGGACAAGCCCAAGGAGGGAGATATGGAATAAGCTGCCCCACACATATGGTCAGAGTTACTTAAAGAGAAGATTCAAGTCCTTTTCAGAAGTTGTGGTGGTTTTCTTCTCCCTGGAAGGGATGTAGAGTGTTCTAAAGACAGACTGTGGCAGCTCGGATAGTCCTACTTATGTGCTCCCAGGTCATGGAATGGAAGACATCAAGTGACCTGAATAGTTCTCGCCTAAAGACGTAGTTGAGTAGAACGTGGTCACCATTATTATTATATTATGGTATTTATTGAGCGCAGATCTAGCTTCGAGAAGCAATGGAGCGCTTCACAGAGTTATACAATACAGATACACAACAGAGCATTTTACACGGGTATACAACGGTACAGATGTATAATGCAGGACTTTTCAGAGTTAACAATAGAACAGATATACAGCGGGGGGTAGGATACAGAGGGCCACACAGGAGTGGTACAGCTGTACAGGGTGACATTCACAATTATTTACTCCTTTACTTAATGTAAGAGAAATATGTCCTACGTACATGGCTTATCCTCTTTGACTCCTTTCAAACCATGTTGTTGCTCTTGTTGCATGACTCTTGATTCTGAGTCAAACAAACATCCTTTGTTCTTGCACAAATGTGTATTTCAGTGCGGGTCAGCACTGCAGGCTTGGTTTCCCTTCTCAACACTTCTTGCTTACTATTATACGAAGCCGACGTCCATCTTCTCAACATGACTACTTTACTCACATTCTATTTTCCACTTTAGCAAGCTTTTATGTTGTCTTGTCTACCTTGCGTTTCTGCGCATAGGCATCTATTACTTCTCTTGTCATTCATCCTGTTAGTGCATATGGTCTTCCTTTTCATTCACATATGTGTTTACTTTGTTGCTTCAATTATATCTTCATTCTTTAGCTATCCATACACAGTAGAGTAACTTTTCTGAAAATGTTGGGGGGGACATGGCATCCTAAGAAAAGGGGCCCCAGCCAAATGAATGGGGACAAAATGGTGTACCATGAAAGTTGGGGGGGACAAACACCCCTGTCCCCCCCTAAAATTACGCCCATGTCCATACATCAGGTTTAGTGTGTCCACGTATCTTCTCTCTTTAGTGGCATCACTGTTCATTTGTCATACTTTACTTCTAATTCTTCTATATCAGAGGTGTCTGCAGACTTATGTCTACCACATCAGTTTGAGGATGCATACGATACGGTTGTCTGAGCACATACCGTCTTACATATCTTCAATGTGGTATTGGTATAATACCAGGTGTCATGCACAGTGCTTTCTCTCTGTTCTTTCTGTATGACGGAGTGGGCTCTATAAATGGCATGTACATCTGCCTCTCTACACCTTTTTGCAGCAGCGTATTTCAAATCTGCACATGTCCTGACTTCTGGTAGTGCACTGTCCGCCGTAGATGATGAGCTTCTGTTCGAGGTAGCTGGGTGACATGAGGATGACTGCCTTATAGATGATGCAGCAAGACATCAAGGTGATTTGTGCGTGCAATGGGAGCCAGTGAAGGTCGATGAGGGCTGGGGTGATGTGGTCGTATATGCATAGAGCCTTGATGAGGCATGCAGCCATATGTAGGATACATCTCAGGGGCACAAGAGAGGATGACAGGAGTCCTTCTGGGGGGGGGCATTTCCCCATCCAGGTGGTATAGTACCAGTGCTTGAACAGTGGATCTAAAGCTGTCTGTAGGGAGGAAGGGCTTGACTTTCTGCAGGAGGGAAAGCTGATACCATATGATGGTGGTAACCTGCTCCCTGCCCCAAGTAGCTCAAATGGATGACACAGTGGGTTTTAAAGGAGTTTGGGCCTCTGCTGGTAGCCAGTGCAGTCATTTTAGCACGGTGTGAGGTGGCCATGCTCTCTAAGGTTAAGGACAAGCTTATCCACCTTGTTCTGGGTGACCTGAGAAGGTGGAGTTAGTACTTAGAGAGGCCCATATAAAGGCAATTACAAGAGTCCAACATAGAGAGAACCAGTGTTCTGTGTGCTTCCACCTTACGCAGGGAGTTCAGAGAAGTCAGAACACACTTGACAAGGTCCATTTGGTAGTGATAAGTCTAAGCACAAGGGTCTGAGAGCAAAAGGTAAGTGAACTGTTGAAGATGACTGCCAGGTTCTTAACAGAAGGAGCCATGGGGTGAGGGGATGTGGTGGCAGTTTAGACGGACCAGGGAAATAGTGAGGTGGAAGGTCAAGAAGACACTAAGTAGATGATTACATTCTTACGTACTTTGAGCCACGGATAGTTATTTAGGTAGGAACATGAAAGAGGCAAGATGCAATCCAGCAAATAATGAGGCGTCACCATGACACATGAAGTCATGCTTATTACTGAAAAGATCAGGAGAGGAGAGCAGTAAGACCAGCTAGAGCTGACAGGTAAGTGTTAAAGAGCCAGAGGAATAGGATGGAACCTTGTGGGGAAAAACACAGGTATAATTAATAGGTTGGCAAGTTGGCAAAGGAAAGAGCTTGACCTGATTTGGACATGCTGTCCAGATGAAAGGACACACTTCTGGTGGAACAGTATTTAATGCCAAAGTTGTTTCCAGGCAAAGAAGAGTGGTATGTCTGATGCACCATAAATATAGGATAGATACGCAGGATGACGATGGCAGGGCTGTCTTTATCAAGTGAGTGCAGGAGTTCATCTTCCAAAAAGAGAAGAGTCAACTCATTTTCACTGGTTGGGAGCATTCACAGTTCATTATTCTCTTTAAGGGACAGAAGTTGGGAAGTAGCCACCTACGCAAGTACTTTGCCAATAAAAGTCATGATGCAATGGGACAGTATTTTGAAACGACCATAGTGTCATCAGACAGTGTATTTGGAAGAAGCAGGGCGCAGGACTACTTGAACAATAGGGGAAGACACATGAGTGGAAAGAGGTGTTAAACAGGGCAGCCAAAGAGGTTGCCAAGATGTCAATGTTGTCTTTTATTGTACTCTCTGGCGGGGACATACATTAACCAACATCCCTGGGATAGGGGTAGAGGTAGTGACTTCATGAATTTAATCACATCATACGAAGTGACATTTGATGACCATTTGACTCCCAACATCACAGTAGACTAAAGGTTACTTTAGTTATCAACCACATAACAACAAGGGGACTGCTTTGATGTGGCAGGTTCCCTGGGGCACACACAACAAACTCATCATATGTAGGAGCATGCTATTATATGCCAGTACAGTCACACATTGACTGTTACTGCTAGTCTATGTCAGGTATACCCTCATAAACCAGGCAATCCAATATACAACCTCACCTTACCGTTCACTGACATAATATGCCAAATAAAGCCTCAGATATCAAAACACTGCCATCGTATGGCAAGAAATGCTTCGTGATCCAGGTGCAGTCATTTTATGTAAGGCACAGACTTGCAACTCAAGGTGGTTTCATCATATACCAAGTGCAGCCTCAAATATGATCTCCTGCCATAATAAACCAGCCACAGCCTCACACGCCAGTTATAGTCATCGTAGCAAGTACAGGTTGCAGATGCTGCTGTCATATGTCAAGTGCTGCCTCAAATGCCCAAGTGCTTCCATGTTATGTAACCTTCAGAACTGTACAAAAACACATAAGTATAAGGAGGTGAATTAAGGGCATGCATGTAGGATCCTTACACTTCCCCCAGGACACCCCTGCTTTCCAGATGCACCTCCGACGCAATCTGCAACAGTGTATTACAGTAATTATATCTGTGTACAGCCAATGTTAAAAAAAACACTTACAGACATATTGTAAGACTTCTGGACAAAGCAGAAAGCAAAACTCTGCAATGTGCGCATCATACAGGAGCAGGGGAACAGATCTAGCCGCGCACCACAAGACCACAAAGGTGGAGAAGAACAATAGAGCCAGCACCAGTCCCAATGTATTGATATCAGATAGGACAGTAGCAGATGTTTCCTGCACATCAGGTACTGCCCAGAGCACGACAAGGTTCCAACATGTCAATGCTTGTCGACTAAGAATACATTAAATGAGAATACAATACACAATATCGGGGTCACTTGGTATGGGATGTATAATGTGCATCGTTAGCAGCACTATTGACTGTTCGTTGCAATGTTTCAGACTAGTACCTGGCAAGGGGGGGTGGCAGACTCCCAGCCAATGAGGATGCTCAGACTGGGGGCTTTGCCAAACGGTAAAGCCCCTGTACCGAGTCTCCTCGGAGCGGGTGGCTGGCATTTTCCCTCGCCAGGTTTTCCAGGTAAATGCACTGCCCCGCTTTACTGCAGCCCCTCATCCTATCCCCATCCCCTTTTTAACCCGATAAGGGACCCCTACCCCATCCCCACTTACCTTCTTGCTCTTTGTCCATTGGCTGCGCTGGGAACAGTAGTGTTCCTGGCGCATCAGCAAGGCTGCCATGGAAAAGGAGCAGGGACTGAGTATATTCCCTTCATCCCGATCCATGGCGGCCATCTTCTATTTTGGGGTGGGGGTTGAAGGTTGCGGGTTTCGCAATTTAAACTATTAGTACTCCAGTACATCGTGCTGGGGCACTAACAGCAATATTACACGGGCAGAGGGGGCATTACCGGGCCTGGTAATGGCCCGTGGCTTCATGAAGGCCCTTTCATGTAAGAAATGTATTTTGCAAGTTAAACGATGCTTTGAGCAGTAAGTGCAGAATGACAGTGGATGTGAACTGCAACTCTCTTGCTCACTGCTCAAGCAAGGCTCACACACTTCTTCCTTCACCGGCCTCTGCGGTTGTCCCTGCAGCTCCCAGAAGTAGGACACATGTGTGCCAGTGATGTATTCATCGACTGGCACAACTATAAGCCTGTCAGGGTAAGAGGATTTTGCAAAAGCGCATAGAAATCTTTCAAGCAGCTACTGTACTAATCGAGTGAAACTGCCAGAGATTTTCGAACAACGAGGTGAACACAGAACTTGCATGATGCTCACAACAGAATGACACACATTTTGTGGTACTGTATATAAATACTTTACTGATGTCAGCTAGTTTGCATTAAAAAATACAGGCGCTGCACAAACGGCTGTAAAACACGACAAGGCTTAGGCAAGTGGCAACACTCATCAGTAATAATTAAGTGCACTGCAACAATATAAACATGCTCCCAATTATAACAGTATCTCAGGAACAAGCACTTCAGATTTAGTTATGTCATGCTGCCGATTTCTTTAAGGAGTGTAACCAAGTGAGCATGAATGCCAATATTGTTAATATGCCTCCTCTGCAGCTTTGTTTCTGCGTCAACATAATTATATCTAGTGCTTAAAGTGGGCTGGGGCGTGTGGGGCGAGCTCTAGCAGTCTCCAAAAAGTAGGCTGAGCTGGGGCACTGCTGAGGCTCCCTGGTCCCACCACGCCATGGAGGAACATTATACTGCCACGGCCACAGCCGCGGCGATACATTTTTCATGATGAAGAGAGGAAGCTGTGACTGACAGAAGCATCAGCCACAGAGCGCTATGGTTGGCACTTCTGTCAGTGACAGCTGCAGGAAACGTGTGAGCCACACAGCATCCCCAAGCAAACTCTAACTTCCTCTTGGGACCCCACGTGAGGGGTCACATGAGAAAGCTACAGTATCTGGCAGCCCTCAGCGCACCAAATGGTTCATTTATTTATTCATTCATTGTTTGTCGGATACACCATGAGTGTGGGGAGTGTGTTTTCAGTGTTTGGAGGACTGTGACCTGATCAAAAGTCTTTTTACTTCTACAGCACCCGACATACTAGTTAAAACCTCATAGCCCGACGCAGAGCCTCACAGAGAGTGGGGAGTGTGTTTTCAGTGTTCTCAGTGAGCTGTGTGAGCACTGGACTTCGCAAGACTATGGACCCCTCCCGCCCCTCATGAGGAAAGAGTGAATTTGCACAGGTAAGGAGTGCGGATCCAGTACTGACTGTGAGGTTTGCTGTTGGGAGGTAAAGGAGTCAGTGCAAGCCATCTGTGAGCCAGCACACCATGCCAGGCAAAGTGCCTTGCAAAGAAAGGACTTACAATTTGCGTAATAGTAAAAGTAAACCTCATGGCAAGGCAATTGGGTACACATGCGATGTGTCCCCTAATCCCAACGATTATTGAGACTAAGATGAAGAAGTCATTAGTTGCGTTATCAGCTGGTGCCACCTAAAACGCCTCTTTTGGATATATAGATAATAACTCCCTGTTGCAGTTGCGTTACCTTATTTGCAATGGTGGACGACCCTTGGAGGCTGCTGGATTTTTGCCTTTGGACAATCTGTCTGCAACCGGCACAGTTATTCCAGGTGTCCCATCTGTTCCTATTCCCCCCTTCTCCCTTCCTTCCCCCATCTCCCCTTTTCTGATTGTCACCAGCTGAAGATTATCAAGGCTCTCAAAGGCTTTCTGTCTCTCCTAACTTGTTCCACTCCTCCAACTCTCCTTCCATGGGTGCGCCTGTAGAGGAGCGGATGGTGGATCAGTCCCAAAATATTGGGTCTGTGAATTTGTCTGAAAAAAACTATTTCTTCCTATGTGGACCATACGGCACACCTTGAGGTAGGTTCCTCTTGGGACGTCCTGAATTTTGCAGTGAAAATTCTTTTGGAATGATGTGGGCAAATCCATGAGGAAGTGCTAAAACATAACGAGCACATTGTCCAGCTCCAGGCAGGATTGGGAGTCAGCTGGGATTCGACATGTAAACATGGCATGGCTATAGTGGGGGGAGGGCCACGTAATCAGCCTGCTAGTCCTAGTGTTCCCAAAACACGGCCCACTATCATATCCTCCCAAAGACCGGATGACCCCAATTGTCAGATAGATAGCTCAGCCCTATCTCCTTGCTGTTATTTAACCCACAAACAGATTTGCAGGAAGAACAAACAACAAAAGGGCTGCAGCAAGAATCACTGTCACAGTAGTGTCCCCCGGTAATGATCTCTCTCAACCTCTAAATTCAACAATCATGACTGTGGCCAGCCAGAGAAAGGTGTCAAAAAAATTGAGGAAAAGGGAGGCCTGAAAAAGAAGCAACATTTGCTATGTGTGGGAACACTGACTAGTTGGTTACTTAAAGATAATGAGGAGGTAGTGCATCCCCTGTATAACCCCCACACCTACCAGGACAGGACCCGGGGCAAGTATGCCTGAAGTGACCTTGGCTGAGCCTATTGTGGTCAGCGACAAGTTGGGGTTGGGCAGCGTCGGACTGGGACAAGAATTAGACCCGGACACCCCAAAAAAAGTGGCCCACCCCTCGCCTCAAAAAGTGACCCACCCCTCGCCTCACGACCCTTGACCTCAACGGAAGTGTTGTCATTTGACCCCACCCCAAAGTGACATCCCGGGAAGTGATGAAACATGATCTTTCACCCTTTGACAAAACAGGAAGTGGCATCAAATAGCATTGTTCCTAAGTACACCATGAAAAATATGGTTATGATTTCACTAATGTGCTATACATTTCATACACGAATGTATCACCATATGTATCATTAATATCTGTGTGTATAGATCCATATTGTCAAATTATTGTGAACGCAAGCAGCCGTCCAAGGCCAAATGATGAACAAATATGCATAGAATATCACCCACCCTGTGTTGGTACTCATTTATCGACCTAAGAAGGTTAAAAGGCTGACATGGCCTTGCTGGGATTCGAACCTGCAGATCACACACACATCGCAGCAGTGGGTGCTCAAACCACTGCGCTATCAAATCGGCTATAGCAAAATGAGCAATTATTCTGTAGTGGATACCATTAAACTGGTAACTGAGGTTTAACAGCAGACCAGTTCATTTGATCTTCAGGTCTGGTGCAAAGATGGCCGCATGTCAAGCCTGCATGCATCTACTTTCAGGCTTCAGAGGTTGGCAAAATAGGGAAAGCAGCGCACTCACAGGACATCCCATACCTTGAGCACTCGTTACCTCATACATGAAAACCAACATCCTGAACAGCATGCCAGGGAGATGGGAAAGATAGACACATACAACAAAGCATTAATTATGGCACAATGAAGTCAATGGCCACTTGATGTGCTATGGTCAAATATTTCTACACTGTACAGAAGCTTTTAGGCACAAGGATTATGTCAAGTGACCGAGGACACCGAGATGGAATGTCTTGTGATGATCGTAACAAAGACAACAGCAAAAAAAACCCATGCTATTACTGCAACTTGCGAAAGGCAAAATACATAGTCCGAAATGGATGCTTATTCTACTCTAAAATTGGTAGTTTATCACTAATATCACTAATACATATTTATCACTAATACAACAGTAAAAAAAGGTGGGTGAGGCGCGCACTCAAATTCATGGCCAATATACTACCTGAAGAAAGAAAAAATATATAACTGGGTTAAATCCCAAAAGTGTTCAATTCACTGGGTTAGATCCCAATTGCTGCCAAATACCAAAATATTCACAGGGTTGGATCCCTGCTGCTGCATTTCTGCTGCTGTTCTCCTCCTAGCGCTTTCGTGTCCCAACACTCTTCAGTGAGGCTGTGTTGCCTTGCTTTTCAGGTGAATCCAATTAAATTGCTAATGCAGTCTCTACGGATTATGGGAGCTGTAGTGAAAACATTTTGTTCAGTTCAGGTGACCAAGGAAAGACACTATAATCTCACAGGCGAAGTCAAGACCTAATGCCTCAGTGTATCTTGCATTTGTCGATTACAGGTCCGCATTTGACAAAGTGGACCGTAGAATCCTTTGGAACAAAATGCATAAGTGGAGTTGTCCGGACTGGCTTATGGAAGTAATTGTGGCTTTGTTTACTAAAACATAACCCCAGATTCGGCTAGTATATCAGGGCATGCTATCAGAGCAGATGAGAATTAGCAGGGGGTGAGGCAGGGGTATATGCTTGCTCCACTGCTTTTTAATACATCGCTGCTATGTTGGGCCGTCTGATGGGATGTTCTCCCAAAATTGGCAACTGTCCGGTCTCGGGGATGGTGTATGCAGATGACTTGGCCATATTTGTGACCTGCTCGCCAGCAACGGAGTGGGCAGGAGTCCTCCTCCTCCCTCTCCACCGAGACCTTCAGCGACTGCATCAAGGCTTCCTGCGCAGATCATCATTTCGAGTGCTTCCAGATACCCCTACCGCTCGTATGATCGCATCTGGGTCTCTGCCCAACCGAAGATGGCCCGCGCAACGCAGCCTGAAACCGAGGCTGCTTCCCTCGGTTGCTAGGCAACACCAAGCATAACCGCCAGGCCGCGCCACCATAAGGCGGCAGCCGTCCTGCGGCAAAGGACAAGGCCCTGTTTTGCCTCCTGTTTGCCGGACTGTACCGGCATGCTGGTCCTCAGAGGCTCTCTTTACTAGGTGAGTAGCACCAAAGCACATGGCGAGATACTATCAATTAGATAAACAACCCGCTTCTTAACAAAACTGCCTGCTTCCTGAACCGCCTAGACTCGTCACGTGGCATAATAAACTCTGCTCCCAGCAACCTTGCCCAACCTCGCGGAATCCTCAGCCGAGTTTTCAACATAAGGTACTGTTCCTGCCCCCCTCATGGGAGTCCCCTGACCCGTCCTGCCCACGGGAGTAAATATAAATAAATCACTTACTCACTATGCAAATGCGGGCCAGCGTGTATAGTATACCCCGGTAGCTACCGCTTTGATCTGCTTGTTAAGGCTTTGAATACTAGACATGCCTTTATGCCACCACCTGTACCAATTCCTATGTGACTCCTCCTAATGTCTGTATTTACACTATGCATAATAAGAGCCTGTACCCGAGCCTCATATTTACATTATCACGCTGACTAAAAACGTAATCATATGCCTACTATCTTTTGTCACCCGCTACAATCCTGAGATGCTTTATCACTAGACCTGGTGCTAACTTATCTTGTGAACTTGTCCTAACGACTGTATCTCCGGCATTACACCAGCCTTCACAAGTGTTGCCAATAGTTATACCTGAAATATAGACTGACCAACGAATACTCTGCTCTGCCCTGTAAACTGCATTTATTTAATATGTGATTGTCTGTGTTTCTCATATGTGTATGATATCTTACGTATTGTATGTGATTTTGGCTGACCGACATTCATGCCCAGCACACCTTTGCCTAGAATATGACCCACTCTCCAGCATCTGGCCCTAGTGATTAAGCTGTTAGTCGACCAGGTTACACCGCTAGCCCCCTAATTGCATTATACTTAGCATGCCCTGGGATAGAATGTGACCCAGCTTTTCTTAACCCCGCCACGGGGCCTAGAGTAAACCCTTTTTACCTCAAGGCGTATCTAGCCTCCCCCTAGAAATTTGAGCATACCCACCACCCATCCACTAGCCCAGATGACCTCTATCCTGGCCAACACATTGCAAGTGTATCCTAAACATAAAAGTTATAGTTCAATCAGCATTCCACCATGAGCATCATAACCCACTGCCTCTGGTCCATTATATACTGCTCACTACCTACTTAGCACCCGACAATAGCCTCCACCCAACTACCAAGAGAGTCCTACACAACTTAACCTCCGCATTCACAACTATCCCCTCCACCATGGATTGACCATACCCCAACCCAATTAGCAGACCTCTAAGCATTCCATGTAGCATACCCACTAGGAATTTAAGATTTAGAGCGAGACTCACAAGACTCCATGAGCCTCTAACAAGCTCCCCCCACCACTAACAAAAGAACCAATAGCCAAAAATTATACAATGCCAACTGCAATATACAGAAAGAACAAACCTCTCTCACCAAAGCCAAACCAACTAAATTTACGGTAGCACCTCCCCCTCTCAAAGGCGGACTAATAAATGCCAGATCCTTGACTGCACATGCCACTGACATCTGTGATCTCATACTGACCAATAAATTGGATTTTCTCGCCTTCACAGAGTCCTGGCTGCACGAGGCAGCACGTCCTCTATTGTCTCTAGCAATCCCAGATGGCTATACCATTCTGAGACAAGATAGGAGTAACATGCGAGGTGGCGGCATTGCCAGCATCGCCAAAATCAGCCTAGACTTGAGAACCACATCCACTATAGTCTCCAACTCTTGTGAAGTGCTCGCAATCAAACCTCCTCTCCACAACTCCCAGACTCTGACTATCTACCTCATCTACAGACCCCCTGGCTCTGTGGGATCATTTGAGGAAGATATTAGTAGTCTACTATCCAATAATCTCAAAATATCTACACAGCTGCTTATTCTTGGGGATTTTAATCTGGGCTATAATGACCCATTGGACAAATAAACCAGCACTGTGGCCAACATCCTCACTGAACTAGGTTTAACTCAAAAAATTCTAGAACCTACCCATAGCAAAGGGAGAATCCTTGACTCGTTAGCAGATTACAACTGTGCCGCCACCGTTACTGCCATCTCCCCGCAAGTGTGGACAGACCACCACCTTGTGACCTTTAAACTATCCACCACCAGACCACTCCCACTAGTCTCTTATATGGCCCCACCATATCCAACTAGGAACAAAAAGAGTATCACAAAGGACAAAGTGATTCCTGCTATCCTACCCACTCTAAATCAACTTGAGGATTACCTAGACCCGGAGTTGCTAGTGGAAAGGTATAACAAAATCATGCTACCCACTCTAGACAGTATTGCCCCTTTAAAACTTAGACCAAGTAAACCTAAATCCCACCTCAATAAATGGTTCACTCCTGAACTGAAGGATCTACGACAGCTCAAGAGGAGTTGCGAATCCATTTGGAGGCTAACCCCATCAGAAGACCAAAAAAACTAACTTACAGAAATCTCCTCACGCTACAAGAACGTAACTCATTTAATAAGCGCATCTCTATGGCTAACTCGAGCATGAGGGAACTGTTCTCCATCCTCAAGGAATTAGAGTCGCCTACTACCATTCCAGATACGTGCACAAAAGACAAAATGTGGTGCACAGAGATACAACAAGCATTAGCCAACAAAGTAGCCATGCTCCAAAAGAAAATAGCCACTAAGAAAGCATCACTTAATCAATCAACCCAAGTCAATACTAACCCACTTCCCAAGGATCAAAACCCAGCTATTCAATTCAGTTTCGCTAAAATGTCCATCTTGTAGGTTGAGAAAGTCATCCTATCTCTCAAGCCATCCAAATGCCAAGGCGACTTGTGCCCTGCACCACTCATAAAAGGCGCTGCTAGAGAACTTTCCCCGTTCATATCTAAACTCGTCAATGCCTCATTCGCCTCAGGCACTGTGCCGACCCACTTGAAACAATCATGAGTATTGCCACTGCTGAAAAAACATACCCTGGACCCCCTCATCCCTACCAACTGCCGACCTATAGCGACTGTCCCATTCCTGTTAAGAATCCTTGATAAGATTGCATATACCCAAATCCAAAAAATCTTGGAACAACACAAGCTTTTGGGAGTACGGCAATCAGGCTTCCGTCCCCAACATGGCAGTGAGACTGCCCTCATCGATTTGAAGGCTCAAATAGTTGAGCTACGGGACAAGGGTCAAACAGCCCTTCTCCTACTATTGGATCTTTCAGCCACATTCAACCTTGTTGATCACAAGGTCCTCTGTAGCCACTTCAATACCCCTGCACACTTCTCCAAAGAAGCTATAACATTGGTCGAATCCTTCCTCAGTGACAGGACCATGAGGGTGTTTTCCCCCTCAGATGTGGCAGACCGGATCCCCATTTTGTGCGGCATTCCCCAGGGCTCCTGCATATCCCCCACCCTATACAACATATTTACCAAGCCCCTATTTGAAGATTGGACCTTCTTGTTATCACCTACACTCATTATGCAGATGATACCCAGATTCTCCTCCCAGTTTCAGTGGACTACAACAAGGATTTGGCCTTGGTAAATAGGGTGTATCTCATCATCCAGGCATGGATGGCAACTCATGGTCTATGCCTGAATGATGATAAAATGGAATTAATCATTCTGGACACACACTCCAATCTCTGGAAACTAGACCAGGATTACTATTCTTTCAAGATTGATGGGAACAATATCAAAGTAGCCAAGGAGGTTAAGACACTTGGCTTCTATTTGGATGCCACACTTTCCTTCAACAAACAGGTGAACTCATTAGCTTCAGCCACAGCTTACACATGTAAGCTCACTCATCAGAGTTGGCAAACACTTATCTCAGATGACAATTGCATTATCTTAGCCAGAGCCCTTATCTTATCTAGGCTCAATTATTGTAATGCTTTATATATTAGTGGTAATAAATCTATCCCACAGAGAATCCAAATTCTACAAAATAATGCCTTGAGAGCAGCTCTCGGTATATCTAAAATATCACATATTTCAAAGATAAGGCGTAATAATAACTGGCTGTCGACCCAAGACAAAATCTTATTAAAAGTCGCATCCCTCACACATAAAGCTTTGAATAATGCTGCACCTCAATATCTTACGGATAGATTTGTAAAGAGAAGCTCATCTAGACCCTCAAGAATCGCTAATGTCAATAGCCTTAGCTTTCCAAGATTTAAACTGACTACTGCTGGGAGTGCCAGCTTCCCCGTCCGAGCAGCTCAAGTATGGAACTCCTTGTCCCATCCTTTACGCATCGAGCAATCCTACTATAAATTTAGATCCAGCTATATCAGCCAGCTGAAGTCTTCTAACAACTAACCAGTGCTTCCCAGTTCCACTCACCACCTGTATATTTTCCCCACCTTTATCCAAATATTTCCACTCCTGTTTATCTGTACTATTGCTACTGTTTATCTGTACTATTGCTACTGCCTGCATATTCCATCTGTATATTATTATGTATATTCTATCTGTATATTATTTCTGTATTATTGCTACCGCCTGTAAATTATCTGAATAAAACAAACAAGCAAACATTTGATCACATGCTGTCTGGTTTGAAGGCTATGCTAAATGAATTGGGGTTGTATGCGAATGAAAACCAGCTATCGATAATTCTGAGTAAAACAAGGGTAATGCTGATTGCGGAAAAACAAAAAACAAGTAGATGTAAAATCACGATTAATGTTGGTACAGTTGAATACACCAATTTCTACAAATATCTGGGCTTCGAGATGTCAGCTTTCTCAGGATATGGGGACATAATTGAAACCAAGAAGAGAAGGGCAAGACAAATCACCCACATGACTAGAAAGTTCTTTATTGAATATGCTGGTTTTTCATTGAATGGAGTATTGGCTTTGTATAAAGAGTGGTTTTGCCCTGCAATTCACTATGGGTTGGAGGCTCTGGAGAAGAGAGATTTGAAGTGGTTAGATGTGGTGGAGGGTTGCTTTTGGAGAGCTGTATTAGCGTTACTGAGGTCTGCATCTGTTGAATATGTGCGACTTGAGCTCGGATTACTTTCAATGAAAGCACAGTTAATGGGTCGTAGCGGCGTCCTGATGCTAAAGGCAAAGACGGCACCAAGCTATCCTTTGCTGAGTAAATTAGGGGAGAGCTATTATCTCACCCACCCAGGGACGACCTTGCCCCGTTTGTCAAAGGTTTGAGGGAGTTGTGCAATAAACTATTGGACCCCTGATTTTAGTCGATCTGCAGTTTCTGCTACGTTAAAAAGTAATTTGGTCGTCGCTTAGCGAAGTGGGATTGGCAGCGCAATTATGACCACCTTTCTAAATTAAAGGGATACAGGGCTGTGGAACCAGTGGTACAATGATTTATGACTGGACTATATTTGTTGCTCTGTCCTGATCCCGATGTACGTTCTACTTAAAATTACACACTAATCAACTGCCAGTACGAGCAGTATGCAGAGCTAAATGGAATTTGCCTAGAGATGCCAGATTTTGTAGAGTCTGTAAAGTAAAAGTAAATCAGGACACTACCAAACTCTACCTGAGTTTTGGGTGTCCTGTTTAAATACAGTCTCACCAAGAGTCCATTTAGCACTTTACCGGTTCTGGAGATGGGTTCTACCTTATCTCTGTGTGTGATTGTATGGGGTTAGCCAGACATATATCTGATTGGAATTGTTGGGTAAACTATGTTTATAAGATGAAATGAGCTTTTAGTAAGATTAAATTGTTTTTAGATTGATGAAATTGTTCTATGTGTTTTAATTGTGTGATTGAATATGCAATTAAATGTAAGATTAACATTGTGTAAATTGAAATTGTACAATTATTTTATTGTAAGTAATCATGATCATTTTGAGTAATAAGTGTGATTCTTTTTGTAATGTATGTAATGTTGATTGAAAGGTTTTTGTTAGAACTGTGTACAATTAAACAAAATAATAATAAATATAAATAAATAAACCAGGTTGTGCAGTGAGCGGGAACAAGCCTTGTGAGTCAAGAACAGTTCCTGCTCAGCGCACAACACGGTTTATTTATTTATTTATGCAATGTTTGCCGGATACCTGGATCCAACGAACAATGGAACAATGAAATTGTTGTATGTGTTTTAATTGTGTGATTGAATAAACGATTAAATGTAAGATTAACATTGTGTAAATTGGAATTCTACTTTTCTTTTATTGTAAGTAAACTGATCATTTTGAGTAATAAGTTTGATTCTTTTTCTAATGTAAGTAATGTTGATTCTAACGGTTCTTGTTAGAACTATGTACAATTAAATACAAAATAACAAATAAAAAATAAACCGAGTTGTGTGGTGAGCGGGAACAGTTCTTGTGACCCAAGAACTGTACCTGCTCAGCGCAGGGCCCGGCTTATTTAGTTATCTATGCAATGTTTGTCGGATACCTGACTCCGACGAACATTGCATGTTACATGCAACTTTGCATGTGCGGCATGTTAATAAAAGAGCGTGCGTTAGTGTTGGGGTCTATACGTTGTACCGTGGGCAAACAATCTAAATGCTAAGTAGCAAAGTGCAGTGGGGGAACAATGAAACTGTTACGTACTAACATTCACCCATTGGTGGCACCGCTGGGCAAACGTTAAAGTAATATGCAATGCCACACATTTTGTGACAGGCCTGCCGCAGGGTACTATTATATGTAAAAGAAGAACATTTTACGAAGGCTAATTAAGGGCGAAGGGGTCCCCCCAGGAGGCTGGTAGATACTTTGGCAAATCCGTATGTAACAAGTCAGTCCATGTCTTTATTCTGGCATGACCCACTTATTCGTTTTTGGTTAATACCAAACCACGTATTTAAATAATCAACTGTCATGTACAGTGATGTGTTCCAGATGAGCCGCTATAAATAAAAGTTGTTATTCAAAAGAGAGGACGTTGGTGCGGTACGAGCAGTCGGGTGCAAAGAATTGAGAAGAAAGGAAGGTGTTGGTAGAGAGAGGCACCTCAACGTGGGATGTTGCTGTGTCCGAGCCTCAGCGCCATTTTTATACACACTGGGATGAAAAATTATTTGTTTTTGCATTTCGAAACCGCTCTTTTTGTAGTGGGAAGCTAACACGCTAGTCATAGAATAATTAACAACGAAACTAATAATGCTACTTGCAATGAACTCTCCTTTCATAGACCAGTGGCTACCAAAGAGCAGCTCAGCGTCCACCTCACACGGGGTCTCCGTACGTTGGTCCACGGTTTCTAAACACCAGCTCTGACCTGCTCAACCCTGTGACCTGAGCAGATCTGAAGAGATGTATAGGAAATAACTTTGTCAATGGCACGACCCAGTTTATTTATTTATTTATGCATTGTTTGTCAGAACCTGTATCCGACAAACATTTTATATATAAATAAACCTGATCGTGTATACAGGTGAGGGGGAACAATTCTTGGGTTACAATGCCTCACCTGCATAGACGACCCGGTTTATTTATGCAGTTTGTCAGATACACGACCCAATGCATTTATTTATGTATTTATGCATTGTGTGCCGGGTGCACAGGCCGATTTATCTATTTAGTTTGTACCAAGCAGAATGTGTTGCGATATGCTGCACTTAGTTATGTAGGCCAGATCATTTTTACATGTTCGCTTTAGGCCACGCCCATCACGTTTTAGACAATACCCATCCCTCAAATCACACCCCTATATGAGGGCCCCCCTTAAATTCTTACCCCACTTAAACCACTGATTATTTCCTAACCAGGGGCCATGGTTGCTGCGGTTAACTTACATGAGTAAATGCACAGCAGATCTTTGAGAGCATGCGCTCTCTCTTTAGTGCTGCCACTGCAATGCCTGAAGCCGGGGCTGCATGGGGCAGAAGAGGGGGAACCAGGAATAGTGGCTGCTACCTCTGGCGACCCCCAAATGATGTCCATGAGCTCTGAGCATGGAAATGCCTGTTGCACCAATGCTGCCTTCTTCTTTACTGTGATCATGATATTGGTTAGAGAGACTGACTTGACTGTTCAGCATCTGGAGAAAGGCATGACGGAGTTGGGCGGTGGGTGGTGGAGAGCAGGCTCGGTCTGGCCTATCGCGCAATAGGTCAATGCCCAAACCCACAACACAAAATGCCAGTGTGGGCCAGTTTGGTTAGTTACTTCACCATGCGGCTAGTAGTTTTGACCAGCGTTACTGAATAAATATTCTTTGAAATGCATAATTTGCATTCAATTTGATCAAAAGTCTTCCCCTTGGGTACTACTCAAACAGTATGTCATGAAAGGAATGAATTGCCATTTGCAACTGTGGGTCACCTTTTCATTGGTGCATGAGACAATTGTAAGTCTCAGTCCAACCCTAGTGGGGTGATAGCTATGGCTTGAGAAGCAATTGTGGCGTAAATCAGCTCTAATTTTTCAATGAAAAAAAGCAGACAAGTGATCTTAAAGGGATGTGAAGCAGAGCAACTCATCTCCCTCCAGATCCACAACACTTCAGCGGAGTTGCTAGTAACCAGGTCAAGGCAGATGTGCAGGAAGGGTTTATTATTTTGCTTTTGGTGGCATAATAGCCTTTCATGTGGCATAGGCACACCAGCTTCTCTTCCTGGGACTTCAATGTTCTCCAGTTCTGTTCATGTATCCTATACTTTCTTATCATGTTGTAGTTTGGGGAACATTCTTCCTTTTCACAATGGGAGCAGCCAAGGAGACTAGCCAGTAGAGTCACAGGGTCAGAGGCCAAAGGTTGCAGACTAGGCGCAGAGAGGTGAATGTAGAAACAGAAGCAGACATGGACATCCTCTTCAGTAACCTTAGATGGGGTGCTCAATCTCATCCGTAGGAAGGTGCATAGCCCTTTCAGGATTGGCAATGTGCGCGGGAGTGGGGAGTGATCAGTCCAAGGCAGGTCAGTGGTAAAGATGTTCATAAGTGACAGTTGAGTGGAGAGGAAGGCATCATGGAATGCCTGTTGCTGTGTCTAGGGCAAGACGGCACATTCTGAAGGCAAGAGCATCATGGTAGTCAAGGAAACATGCAGTGTTTTTTTGGATGGGACATCCATCCAGATATTAAAGTCCCCATTACAAGGGCACAGCTAGAAATAGGTTGGATGGTGAACAGGATGTCAGGCCATTCTGTAACGAAAGGGCAGTGTCTCCAGGTCGGCGGATTGGCAGGGGATTCCTTTAGCTACCTTTGCTCAGGGGAGCTGGCAAGCGAAGTCGCCTCCCTTAAAGGGCACCCTTTAAGGGCTCTATCTGCATCCCCTATCAGGGCCTCATCACAGGTGCCTCGACTGTGCACCTGAAGACCTGTGCACCCAGAAAACAGCTCCTTCCTGAAGGCCCTTGCAGGGCTCAGCCATGGAGCCTCTACTGCACTGGAACATGGCCACCGAGGCCTCCTCTGTGTTGCCAAGGACGCTAACAAAGGAAATCCCACCTCCGCAGTCAGTGGATGGCAGGAGATTCCTTTAACTACCTTTGCCCTGCGGAGCCGGCAGGCTAAGCCGACCTCTGTAAAGGGAAACCTTTACGGGCTCTATCTGCAATCCCTGTCTGGGCCTCAGCAGGCCAGGAAGACCTCAAATGTAACTGCCCACTAAGGTATGTGCCCTGTCTATCTCCCATGCACCAAGACTGTTGTTTAGTTACTCTAATGGTATCAGCCTAGACCCAGCCAATGTTTGCAACACCGTACCTTTGTCTCCTGCAACCACCATACTAAACGCTGGCACGGTTCCCAACCGCCTAGGTGCTGCCTTTTCCAGTGTATGACTCTCTTTCTAGTCCCTATATTACCTTCCTGTGGCCTGCTACACCACTGTACTGCGCGGGTCCCAGCGGAATGGGCCTGTCTCACTTTGCTTACTTGACAATCTTGCACAAGGTCCTGCAGCTATACACATCCCTGACTTGCATGTTTATGTTGCTTTGGATCGACTCGCTATATTGTTTTAGCCTGTAGCTATGTAATGTACACAGAGCACTGCATCACCTTACTTTGACTCCGGCCATCATATTTTCCACTGATGTAGCCCCCAACTGCCTGGGTGCAGCTTTTCCAGTGTAGGACTATTTTTGTTCCTATATTACCTCCCTGTGCCCAGCTACACCACCGTACTTCATGGGGCCCAGCGGAAAGCGCCTGACTTACTTTCCCCTTTATATAAACTGGCACAATGTCCTACAACTATTTACTTGGACGTGTACACCTGATGTAGCCCCCCGCGCCATGAGGTGAGGCTTTGCCAGATTGTGCACTGACAAGTATGCTGCATTTTATGCCTACCTGGACACCTGATGTATCCCCAGAACCATTAGGTGAGGCTTTGCCAGATTGTGCACCGTCAAGAATGTTGCTTTTTACGCCTACCTATAGGTACCTGTACGCCTGATGTAGCCCCCGCACCATGAGATGAGGCTTTGCCTGAGCGCTGCTTCAAGAATGTTGCTTTTTACGCCTACCTGTACCTGTACACATGATGTAGCCCCGCACCATGAGATGAGGCTTTGTCAGAATGCGCTGCATCAAGAATGTTGCTTTTTACGCCTACCTGTACCTGTACACCTGATGTAGTCCCTGCACAATGAAATGAGGCTTTGCCAGATTATGTACCTTCAAGAATGTTGCTTTTTACGCCTACCTGTACCTGGACACCTGATGTAGCCCCGCACCATGAGATCAGGCTTTGTCAGATTGCGCTGCATCAAGAATGTTGCTTTTTACGCCTACCTGTACCTGTACACCTGATGTAGCCCCCGCACAATGAGATGAGGCTTTGCCAGATTGTGTACCGTCAAGAATGTTGCTTTTTACGCCTACCTGTACCTGGACACCTGATGTAGCCCCCCCGCACCATGAGATGAGGCTTTGCCAGATTGCGCTGTGTCAAGAATGTTGCTTTTTACGCCTACCTGTACCTTTACACCTGATGTAGCCCACCCGCACCATGGTGTGAGGCTTTAGCGGAGTGGGCATTCACAAACTACCCCGAGGACCTGCAATTTGGAGATGTCATGGCTAGGACAGCAGTTCCCACGAGGGGCACCCTCAACTCATCGATCCTCGTGCAACCCAGTGCACTTCCTAACATACATATCTTTAAGTAGTCATGCATTTTGGAGTCCTGAGGTACAGTGCATAGGTAGCTTTCCATAGAACCTTTGAAAACATGATTCAAATGTTCTTCGTATTTTGCATAACTGGCATTCTATAAAACAATGATGTTTACAACCCTGCAATGGTACCTAGCCGTCACGTTATGGGGCCATTCCAAAATAACCACCACCACCATACTATAGTGGTGGTAGTTGTAAAAAAAGAAAGGACCAGCTCTGGAGCGCACAGCTTGGTGCCTGTGAAAGTTTACTTTTGTATGCTGCATGCTGGCCCGCAGCTAGTCAAGCCGAGAGGTTCCAGTGCCCCATACTGTGGCAGGTGATGTTCCACCAGGATGCCACTTTTGTAAATTGATCAGAGAAATGCCTGCTGGCTCAAATACTTAACATTAGAATCGAAGTGTGGGTTTCTAAACACTCACAATCCTATTTCACTTGTCCACAGATACAATGCGTTCAATAAGAGGACAATTAATTGAAACACTGAGAGCACTACATGCAAAGGTATCTCCCACACAAACATGAGAACATGGATACTAATCAGATAAAGGCTCTAACTCCCCACCTGCTTGCCAAGAAGCTATAGTCTAAGGCAATTTGCAAACTGCCTCTCTACCCACTTTCAACCTATCTTTAGATACCTTGCATGAGCACCAATTAAAGAGGATAAGACGATTGACCAAACTCTGTTATGGTAGCGAGTGCCAAGACACCTCATGAACTAGCAATCCTCCTATGACTGAAGTGATCTTTCCACTCCAGACATGATGTGAAGGAAAAACCACTCTACTCTTGTCTCGGGAGGATATCTCAGGGGCAACGCCCTCGCCTGGGAAGCAAGACGGCACAAAGCAACACAGGTTCGATCCCCGGTCCCTGCTTAGAAACCTACGGGTATCAAGGGGCGTTATAAATAACCTATCATATCAGATTTAGATTCAGCTTTATTTTATTTCAGGGCAAGGACAAATCAAACAGAGTATCTCCGTCTGAAAATGAATAATCCAACCCCCTCTAGTGCACACCGTTTATATATAAGTCTCCACACAATGGCAAACTAAAGAGTGTATCATTAGTAAACGTTTATTGTCAGTTCTCACAGTATTACTGCACTTGGAAAAGTGACTATCTTATGAGTGTCCCATATCATACCCCTACTGCTTAGCCTTTCTAGTCACATGTCCATCCCTTCATCTCCCTGATCCCCAGCCTACCGTCTCTGAGGGGGGTCACATGATTAGACCTTGCATCTGCCTTTTCACATACTATTTATATCATGTGCTTATGCCTTTCTTAGATTCGCTAAAGCTTCATGGGCTTCACCGGGCCTCTGGGCCACCCAGTCACAGTCTTGTGTGGCTCTGCCAGCTATGACATCACAGAACAGACATTTGCATTAGGAGTTTCGTGGGAATTGCCATTCATAGTCACTGCTTCTGTCAAAGTGGGGGCTCATAAATGTTGCCCTTCACACTGCTCGAAAGCAGGGTTGGTGCAAGCACTAGGCAAACTAGGCGGCTGCCTGGGTTGATGGCTAGCAGAGGGTGCCAAACAGCAGGATTGTTTCCTGTTATCATGAATTACCAAAGAGGTGTAAACCAATCTGAGTAATCATGGCTGCATGACCCCTGCCTGAAAATAGGGGTCACTGTGCTACAAACCACGTTGCTCACATGTCTAGTAGTCATTAACTTGGTTGTGCAAGCAAAGCTATTGCCTACTGAAACCTGTTTTCATGCTGAATAGCACATGGCCTGGCTCAAGTAAAAAACACAGAGGCCTGGAAGAAAAACATATTGATAAATCAACACAACAGGACCAGGTCACTTACCCCAGGCAGGTCAGAGTCATGTTAGATCTCTTCTGGCACATCTGGAGGCAGAGCATGGGACAGCCACAGTGGACGAATCACAAGGAGTAGCAGGAGGGAGGTAGGATGGGCAAAGTGGCCTCATATAAGTTCAGCGACAAGGAGTCGAATGGTCTTTTCCACATAATCTCAGAATAGGACAAAGTGTGCTGTACTTGCAGAACCTATTTCCTTAAACACTTTCATTCGCATTACCATCTAATACTTATAACATTTTAAGCTGTACTGAAAGGGCTACCTGTGGGTACTGACCCCACATTTCATTTGTTGCATCATGTGAAGTATATTTATTCATGCAATTTTAAAAGTGTTTCAGGAGTACTTTCTTTTCGGCACACACATTACTTGTAAATTGAAGTGGTTTTTACCTGGGTGAATCCATAGCTGCATGCATTATCTAGCATTTCTTTCAAAGTTGATAAGAAAAGCTACCCAGTCGATTTGCAATTTTCTGTATAAACTTTCAAAGCAATGCCTAACTGTGCTGGTCATAGCTTGCCCCTGTAGGTTAGTATATGTTTATCCAGTGCATGCTATAAAACTAAGATTAGCTATCTGGCTGAGAATATGTGCATATTGAAGGTACATGTATAGCTTTCAACCTGTCAATGTTGTATGTGGGTTGTCTGATGTAGAAATGCTGGCCTAATATTGGACAAACTGAAACGCCTTAAACTGATTGAACATTTTGGAATGTATTTGCAGAATACTGGCGATTTGATGATGAAAAACTGCCAGCCCCCACTAATGGAGGTCACTTATAAGCAGGCGCAGAACCAATGAGAGGCCAATGGTGATGATATTGAACTTGGGGGACAGCAATGTCACTTTGCTTGCTGTGCCTTTACACTTCACATGACCATGTATGCCCCAGCTAAATTTCCAACCACCCACCTAGGACAGCATGATATTGGCTAGCGGGCATACTGATCAGACTTGGCAGTGGATCTGTTTCATGTTTGTAAATAAAGACCCTTTTAGCGACAGAGCAAACGTGATGGGGGAGAGAATGAAGGGGGAGGGTGAGAGAGAGAGAGAAAGAGAGAGGGAGAGAGAGAGAGAGAGAGAGAGAGAGAGAGAGAGAGAGAGAGAGAGAGAGAGAGAGAGAGACTTTGTGTGTACACAACACAGATGTGCTAGTACCATCTTCATGTGATCATTCCATGCCGTGATGAGAAGTAAGACCGGCAGCAAGATTTCTGACATGACAAAGTGCGGAAAGCAGTCATGTTTGTTCCCCTTTTATGCAGCCCATTCTCCATCTAGCACATGGTAACTGCTAAGAGCAGCTGATTCAGGGAGAGGTGTATGTGAACGCAGATCTCACGTATGCCTGGGAGCTGGCATGATGCATAAAGCCGGAGCCCATGGCGTGTCTGTTCTTTGCAAATGAAACTTGCAATGGCACTGTCCATGGTGTGCCACTTATGTCAGTGGGTGGAGCTTGTCCTGGCTCTGACCAGTCTGTATCTGTACCAATTCAAGAGGAAACCCTGATTTCAACTTGCACATGCTGTGCCTGTACCAGCGTGAAGGGAAGCTTGCAGTCGTCCTGTTTGTGATATACATGTACCCATTTACGAGAGATGTTTGCACAGGCCCTTGCAAACAGTTATTCTGCCAATGCTGTATTTGTCCGTTTTGTAAAGGAAAATTACACTGTTCCTCACATGCTATAACAGTGCCTGTTTCCCTGCGCCTTGCACTGGCCCTGCCCATGTGGAACATATTTGTGAGGGAAGTTTGGCCCAGACCTACCCTTGCTGTTCATGTAGCAGTTTTCTAGGGAAATATGTAGTCGTTTTGCCCATACTGTACTTGCACCTCTTTGTGGGACAGTATTTGGAAACGACCATAGTGCCAAATGTATCCAATGGGGAATGGGGATTTACAGTTAACGCCCGACCCGTGATCCGGCGGTAATACAGCTGGACTGGTGGGCGCTAACGCTATACCACCCAACTCGTGATGAGGCCCATTGTCTTTTTATATGAATGTTTATGTCAATGTTTATTTTATTATTTTATTATTTTTGTTATAAGCTTGTATTGAAAATATTCTTAGTGTTTATTTAAGGGGTATTATCGAGGCCAATGAAGAAAAAAAATTAACTCATTATTTACCTCAGTTATTAATGCTACACTTATAGAAATAGAGACATTTGTAACACACATATCCATTTAATTCATTCTGAACATGCATGCACCATGGATTGAATGCATGAGAGTCCAGGAGGAATCTTTCACTTTTGAAAAACAACACATTAGTTTAAAGAATCCCTGCGTATCCAATTCTCTCTACTTCCAATTTATGCAAAATACCACCATCCTTTTACTGGACCTCCCTGTATGTAAGTGTCTTGTAGAAAAGTCAATGGGCCTGATTCATGGAAGTGTTTTATAATGGCGCAATCCCATAGGAAAAGGTTCCATGAAGCAGGCCCAATGTATGTTCAGCATGTATGTAGTAGAGATACCCTTCAGTGACATTTCTATATAATTATTGTATAAAAGCTAACCTCTCTCACTTCTAATTGGTAACTTAAATGGAAAAAAGTGAATAATCACCCTCTCCCTTTTTATCTTGAGTAACTCGGCATAAATAACAATATTCTGCTTGATGGCTTTTCCAGGAAGTTACTTCAATTACTTTATTTTTCTTGGTACGCACACAGTGAGATAGCGTGCCCTCGTCTGTGCTTGTACATTGCACAGAATCGGAGTCAAGGGACTACACCATAGGATATATTTCATCAGATCTATAATTACAGAAGCACATACGCTTATGAAATATCTATTTCCTAGGATGAAAAGTTAGTTTATATGTCCCCGCCCCCCAGTACTTATAACTAACAGGGACCATAATTTTATCAAATTCCCTTTATAGTATCTCCCCCCACATAATTATTTACCCTTTAGATCATACTAACATAGGATTTTATCACAGACGGGTGGGCACCCTCTTAAGGAGTGGTTCAATTCTCCCCTTCTAGGACCAGGTGGGCATCAGTCAGCAAGATGAGATCAGCTTTCCTCCACATCCTGTCTGCTGTCTCTCCCTCTGAATAGGGCAAGGGACTTTACCTCCTATTAGGCCTCACTTTCAGGGGCTGGTGAGAATCCAAAATGGCTCTAAAAGGAGTGCAATCTATTCCTTCTCCTTCCTGTTGTTATCAATTCTTCTTTCTCTCCTCTCCCTCAGTTAGTGAGTGAGCGAGTGTGTCTGTCAGTGACTGTCCTGAGTGAGTGTGTGTTTAATCCTTTATAGAACAGTAACCCCACCTTGTTGAGGGGTGTATACTTTCTCCAATCTAATTGGTCAATGTAGGTGATTGGACAGTGTTCCAAAAGTGACATACTTGATATGATTTGATGCATTTATAATGTGCTGAGCCTGGCAGACTTAACTGCATTTGGGCACAGGTGATAAAAAAGTAGCATACATTCCCTCTTGCTGTCATTCACTAAAGTCTAAGAGCGTGTACACTAAGGCAATCTAGATAAAGCACTTAATTGAACAAGAACGTTTTTAGTACTTTATGAAAGTTCTGTGGTATTTCAAAGTTCCCATGGAAGAGAATTCCAAAGTCAAGGACCATAAACTGCTAAACTTTGGTCACCTCTAGAAATGCAGTGGGAGGGGAGAATCATGAGCAAAAGTGAACTAGCAGACTTAAGCGTTCAACTTAGGTGTTACAATTTGAGCTTCTTCTGGACTAGATATGGTGGTGCTAGACCATGCAGGCATTTGAAAGTCAGACTAAGAATCTTAAACATTCTTTTTTCCTTCACCAGAAGCCAGTGAAGGGATGTACAACATGATTATATAGAGGCAAATTTCAGCACTTTAAAATTAACCTGACTGTTTCCTTCTGATCTTGCTTAAGCCTCTTCATTCAGGATAGCCTGCTAAAAAGCTTTTTCCATACATGCATACATATTCCAAGCAAGAACTAACTAAAGCTCCCACTACCATGGCATGGACATGTTGAGAGATGAAAGGGAGGGCAAAGGGCAGTAGTCGGAGAGAATGAAAAACAGACTGCTCTTTGGCACCGACCTGTATATCACTGCCCAAATTCGCTTGCCAAATACACCCCAAGTGTTTTTAACTTGGAGGCATAGTTGAATTTTGTGCCCAGAATATCAGGGAGAGGGGAACAATTCAGGGTGTCAGCTAGAAACTGTTGAGGTCCCAACAATGCTATTCTGTTTTGTTAGCATTTAACTGCAGCCAATTGTGGGGTAACCAGTAGACGTACCCCTCTTCAGTCATTGGGAATACTAAAGAAGAGGGCAGTCTGATGGGAGTTACTTCTAAACTCAGTTTCCTTCCTATTTAATTTGATGTAATCTCAGGGATATCTTCCATTAAACATTGGAACATTCTGAAATAGCAATTCCCACACATATGACCACTTCACTAATAGGCTCACCAGATGTCTCTCTCTGACTCGAATCAAACAACACAATTTTCCTCATAATAGCACGAATGGGTACTGAATTATAGATGTTTCCATTTAACTCTCTTCTATATTTATATTCAAATAATTTTCCTATCTAAAAGTGATGGGATCTTCCCTGCGGACACAATGATATATAATTCACTGCAATGCACCATTTCTCTTACCTTAAAATACTAATTAAAACTTCAGATGATAACTTCATCGACTTGGTTATGGCAATTTTGGATAAAGCCCTTGCAGAAAACGAGATAGATTCCATCATAATTTGTGGGGATTTAAACATAGTGCTGGAACCCCCAACAAAATGATCAAAACACCAAAAACCTTCTAACACGCCGCTTCAAGGGGCCGAAAATGGTCCTGTTTTGCAAAAGCGAGAGGCTTACTTCAAGTCAAGAAAAAACAAAAACACAAAGGAAGGTCCCGATCACACAAACATCCCCACATGAGAAAGGGAGTCTCAATCTGGAGACCTGGATCATATTTTCGTCTCGCCGGACATTTTTCAACTGACTTCAGGTATTACCATCAGAAGGACACTTAATAGTGACCACAATATTGTGGAACTATTGCTTCCTCAAATCAGCACGGCTTGGCTTTCCACAATGCTGGCGAGTGTACAACCTAACAATGTCGGAAATAGACTTCGCTTAACCCCCGTCGACATAACAGAAATTACCAAAAAGTACTATGAAGCACAAAACACTGCCATAGTTTGTCTAAAAAACCCAGAGTACAGACCACTGCTCCCTTTTAGTTGTGGCCCTCTTAATAAAAAAACTACCATCTCGCGACGCCACACTTTTGATCTTGAATTACATGAGAAAAAAAGGGCTATGAGTCGCATTAAACAGCAGGCCGCAAAATCATCCAACACGGAGTTTAAACTCAATGGTCCTCATTACGAGTCCGGCGGTAACCACAGCGGTAAAACCACCTGGTTACCGCCGGACTTGTATTACCATTTCGCCTCCGTGATTCCCGGAATTACCGGGGCATTACCGCCCCGGTTTCCCCGGAATCACAGAGGCGGAATGGTGTTAATCCCCATTCCCATTGAGTCCTATGGGACTCAATGGGAATGGGTATCATGGAAACACCGGCAGCATCTCGTAATGCTGCCGGTGTTTCCTCGTCTGCCTGCAGGCGGGCGGTGTTAAACCAACCAGGTCAGACCTGGCGGGAACATCACCTACCACCTGCAGGAGTTGTGATCGCCCGGTATGGAAACAACGGTGGCGGCGGGTTTACCGCCACCGTTGTTTCCATACCGGGCGATTTGTAATGAGGCCCAATGTGGTGCTTTTCATCAAAACCTACAAAGCCTGGGTAAACAACATAAACACAGGCTATTACAACAAGATGCAGAACAAATGTTAAGAACACTCAGCAATAAAAAATCCCAAGAATTTTCGGCATTGGTTAAAGGTGCCTCGAAGACAAAATCAGAGGTCACATCTAATAGTGTAAACAAGAGGGCCTGGATATCTCATTTTGCCTCCCTTTTTGACGATCCACACCAGCATAACAGATCTTGAGAATCATTGGAAACAACAGCAACTTGGAACTTTGATCATGGCCCTTCTGAAATTATGGAGGAAATAACAAAACTCAATAGCTGGCCCGGATGGATTGACTCATGCTATCCTAAAAGAACATCCAAGGGAATGTTCGGCCTTAATCCATGCTATCTTTTGTGACATCTCAAAAGCAAAATCAGTCCCAGCTTCCTGGAAGCTAGCAGTGAAAGTCCCAATGTAACAGGCAACATTTTTGGAAAGATTTGTGGCCTGGACAATCAGTATCAACGCAATCGATCCTTTCCAGACGGGTTTCGTCAAAATCATGGGAACCTCTGTAAACATAATAATCTTTTCATAGCATTCGTGGACCTTGTCCAAGCCTTCGACAGAGTTGATCGTCAACTCCTCTGGACGAAGCAAAAAGTCATGGGATGCCCAGAAACTGTATTAGGCCCTTTAAAAGCACTTCACATGGAAACCAAAATCCAGGTCCGGGTGAATCAAGCGGGGCTCTTGACATCACAAATCCCGACATCTCGGGGGGTGAAGCAGGGCTGCCCACTGGCCCTGGCAGTGTACAACTTTTTCACCTCGGACAACCGCCACTTTGAGCCAAATCTGCGATCATTCCCGCCCGTAATAGGCGGAGAGAAAGTGACCCGTTTGGTCTATGCGGACAATCTTATTTTAATAGACCAAACAAGAATTGGCTTACAAAGGCAGCTGGACAGCTTGCAGAGATACACTGCCTTGAATCGCCTCAAAATTAATCAAGCCAAGACCAAAATTATGCCATTCAAACGAGGGATCCAGAAGATCGATCGGTTTACTTGGCAAGTGGACTTGAATCAGATTGAAAAAGTGGCTACCTTTAAATACTTGGGTACTATCACAAACAACAGCTTGGTAGAGACCCCATTCCTCGAAGACCTGAAGACTAAAGCTAAACAACTGGCGAGCCAAGTAAAAATCGTGGACGCTAAATTTGGACGATTCTCTTTGGCAGCAGCCATAACATACTACAAGGGGAAGATAGTCCCGTCCTTAACATACGGCTCTGATGGAATCCTGGGTATCCCAGTAGAGATCTGGGGGCGCTTGGAAGCAATCATCTGGAAAAAGACACTAAATCTTCCAGACTCAGTCCAGATTGATGCTTTGCGCAGAGAATTATCACTATCATCCCTCGAAGAAGTAGTGGATTGGAAAAGGCTATCTTTATATCGAAAAACAATGCTACCCAGCTGTCCAAGGGTGTTGGGCCTAATAAAGAAAGAAATTGAGATTAACTCATCTGTAAGTTTGTTCAATTGGGTGTCTCAGCTGAAAAAACTCTTGGCAGATCTCTGCTGCTCAGAAGACAACCTTATTACAAACCCTACGCGGGTAAAAGAAAAGCTGTTTTGTGCTGACTGGATCCGAACCTTGGATAAAGCAAGTGCTTCTAAATTAGTTGGAAAGATACCATATCCTGCTCGGAAGCTTCTTAAGTTACCGGATCGACGATTCGGGGACACGTTTATGAAAATTCGTCTCAACTTAATTTCAACCAATGAAATCCTGTCTATAAGAGGCACAAACATATCGTCTGGTTGTAGATTCTGCAAAGACGAGTCCGAAATTTAATCCATCAAACATGTGAATTAACTGCCCTGGGCAGGCTGCAGAGCGTCACCAATTTCTGACACCTCTTTTTCGATCCCTACAAATATTGGACGACCATCAACATTGGACTACATTGATGAGTGGCACCTCCACGTCGTGGGCGATTGCAGTAGTTCACTTTATTAGGAAAATCTATCCAGCACCAGCTGATAGCAAAAGAACCACAGACTAGAAGGCTATCTTGTGGTGGGATCTGTGGGCCTGTGAACGAAATGGTTCCCGGAAATGAGGAAAATGGGAGACTGTGGTCTTTACTCTTGAATCTTAAATGTTTGTTTGTTTTGTTTTGTAAAAATTGCAATGCAATTATATTCAAATAAAGAAAAAAATACTAATTTGCCTAATTAAAAGTCAAATTTACAAAAATATGTATTACCTCACCAAATAGAGCATCTCAAGTTGAGTGCTTCACACAAAGAATTGTTTTGATGTGACATTCCATGCTAGGATTATGGGCAAAATAGTAAATCCATATGTGACATTACAAATACATTTATTTTCCTTCATTCATATTCCAGTCAATAATAGAGTATCTGGTGTCTTTAGTTCTTTAGATGTTGATTCAGGGCTAGAAGTATAGTATTTATGACCCAGAGGCCTGACAGTGATAAGGTATTTTGAAGTTTGAAGTCCTCATGGCTTTTTTCCTGCTCCTCTTGGACAGTTTAGTTTAGTTTAGTTTATTATTTGTATAGCGCCGCCTGGCCCTAGGGCATCCAGGCGCTTGCGATGAATACAACAAGAATAATACAACAGAAATGTACAAACCGATTACATATTTACAAATTTACAGTCTTGGTGCATGCTAGTAAAGTAGGGCTAGGCAGTTTACGTTTCTTTGGATAGAAGCCAAATTTTGGTGTTGTGTCTAAATCTGTGAAAGGAAGGTTCTGATCTCAGCTCGAGTGGAAGTGAATTCCAAAGTTTGGAGGCAAGCACGGGGAAGCTGGAGCCACCTGCTTTTTGGAGCTTAAATCTTGGGATATTTAAGCAATGTGTTTGAGCTGATCTGGTAGGGCGCGCTGGGGTGTGGTGATTGAGATTGTCGGATAGGTATCTGGGTGCTTGGTTAGCTAGGCATTTGTGTGTGAGTGAGATGGTTTTATATTCAATTCTTTGTGGTATGGATAGCCAATGGCAGGTGCGTCTGGCGTCCGAAATGTGTTCATGTTTGGGTATGTTCAGGGCTGCTCGCAAGGCGTTGTTTTGTATGACTTGTAGTTTGTTGATGTTTTTCTGACTGGTTCCCAAGTATAACGCATTGCAGTAGTCAACTTTGGAAAGGACTAGCGCTCTGGCTAAGGTGATGCAGTTGGATGGTGAGAGGTAAGGTCTGCTGGCATTGATGATTTTACAGGTGTAAGCAGTGGCTGATGATATGGAATTGATCTGTCTTGTCAGTGTGAGGGAGGAGTCGAGGTAGATTCCTAGGGTTTTGACGCTGTTAGAGACGATGATGTTATTGCCGTCTATAGTGAATGCTTGATAGAGTTTGTCGAGTTTATTAAGTCTGGGTTGGGAACCTAGGAGAAGGAGTTCGGTCTTGTCGTCATTGAGGCATAGGCCATGCTTGGCCATCCATTCTTGGATAATGGAATAAATGTTGTTGAGAGCAGTGAGGTCGGTGGAGTAGTCGCCTGTTAAAGGGATCAGTATTTGGGTGTCATCTGCGTAGTTGGTGTAGATGACACCCAAGCGGTCCAATATGTCAAAGAGGGGTTTCGTGAACACATTATATAGAGTGGGGGAGACGCAGGAGCCCTGGGGGACACCACAAGTGACTGGGGCTGGGATGGCAGAGGCTGTGGGTGCGTAGACTCTCATGGATCTGTTGTTAAGGAAGGAATGGATCCATGCGTTGGCGTTATCTGAAAATTTGGCTGCTGAGGATAGATGTTTGCAGGGGATGTCGTGGTTGACCAGGTCGAAGGCGGCCGATAAGTCAAGAAGGAGAAGGATGGCTAGTTTACCATTGTCTTTAATGTTGTCCATCTGTATCTTAAGGTCAATCAGGGCGGTCTCAGTGCCGTGTTTGGGGCGGAATCCTGATTGTCTGAGTCCTAGTAAGTTATTTTTCTCAAGGTGGTTCTGTATCTGAAGATAGGCAGCTCTGTCGAGGATTTTTAGTAGGAAGGGTACGGTCGTAATGGGTCTGTAGTTGGTGGGGACATTAGGGTCAAGGGTGGGCTTCTTAAGTAAAGGAAGAACCCAGGAGTCCTTGAGGTTGATGGGCACTATGTTGGAGGTGAAAGATGAGTTGATGAGGGAAGTGATGAAGGGAGCAAGTTGTTTGGCTGCATCTTTAATGACTGGGGCTGGGCAGGTATCGCCTTGGCATTTGGACGGTTTAAGAGAGTAGATTATTTCTTCAACCTCTTTGATGGTTATGGTGGAAAACTCAAAGAGGTTATTGTCATCATTTTGGGGGGTGGTGTGGGTGTGTGTAGAGGGGGTGATGTTATCAGTGAGGGTGAGGCTTTCTTTCTTTGTCAGGATTTTGGCTTGTAGTGTGGCAATTTTGCCTAGGAGTGCTTCCTGGATGCTCGTGCACCAGTGGATGTCTTTGTTACAAGTGTCTGGAGTGGGGGAGGGTGATTCGAGTTCTCTCAGGATATTGAATAGCTCTTTGGTATTAGATTTGGCGTTGCTGATTCTTTCATTGTACATGTTTTTTTTAGACTGGATGATGGCTGATTTATAGATGTTCGATGCCAGTGCGTAAGATGTCTTATTAATAGTGGATGGTGACTGTTTCCATACTAATTCAGCTTGTCTTTTGGATTTGCGGAGTGTTTTTAGTTTGGGGGTGAACCAAGAATTGAGGTGTGCTCGTGGTTTGGCTTTCCGAAGCTTGAGTGGTGCTATGGTGTTTATGGCCTTAAGGATAGTTGTGTTGTATAACTCTACTAGTTCAGTAGGGTTGGTCATGGTGGGTGAGAAGTCGATGATGGGTTGGAGTAACGGGAGGAGTTTCTCTAGTGTGATATTTTTGTTGTTTCTTGTGAGTGTGGGTGGGGCATTGGAGGAAGGCCCTGGTGTTTGAGTGCCTTTGTTGATGGTGAAGGTAATAAGGTGGTGATCAGTCCAAGCGCATGGAGTGTTGGAAAGGATGGTAGTGTTGCAGTTGAGGTCAGCTATCCAGTCAAGGATGCGGCCTTTGTTGTGTGTGGGTTGTGTGATATGGTGGGTGAGTCCTAATTCTGAAATTGTGTTGGCGACAGTGTGAGCTTTGTCATCTTTCTCATCATTGAGACCTAGATTAAAGTCTCCTAGGATGAGTAGTCGAGAGTTAGGTTTGATATTGTCAGAGAGTAAAAGGGCTATGTCGTCATTAAAGGATAGTATAGGGCCTGGCGGTCTGTAAATGAGGTGGATGGTGATAGTGCTTGTGTGCGTTGTGTATAGTTTGAGGGTGAGTAGTTCCGCTGATGGCAGTGATTGGTTTTGTATGTGTCTTATGTTGATGGAGCTTTTTGCAATAATGGCTACTCCACCACCTTTAGCTGTTTGTCTGTCTGCACGGTAGATGGTATAGTCATTGGGTATAGCAAGTGATAGAGAGGGGCCAGACGCTGGGTGGAGCCAGGTCTCTGTAATAGCTATGAAGTCGAGATCATTGAAGGAAATAATGTCGGCTATGTCTAGGGCATGGGCGACTACAGATCTCGCATTGATGAGTGCACCTTTGATGGTTTCGGTGGTGATGCATGATTTTTTGATGTGGGTGCGGGGGGAGGGTGCGTTCAGGCCGTGTGATATCTGGTCTGACGGAAGTGTAGGGTGTGTGCAGGAAGGGGCAGATTTGGTTAAGGTTATATTTTGTTTGTTGCCTAGATTGAGGAAGGATACGGGTGTGTGTGTTCTGGATCTGAGTCGGGTGAGTCTCGATAAGCCTGAGCAGGGATAGGATTTGCTGGTAGTGAGGTTCGTGATAGTGGATTGGCCGATGGGAGTAGTTTGTGATGCTTCTTGGGGGCTGGAGGTGTCTGCTGTGCGATGAGAGTCGATGGAGGAGGTAGGCTGGAAGGGGTTGATGTTGGGTAGGAAGGGGGTGGGGCAGGGTATGGGATAATGTCTGGGGCAGGCTAGTCTGCTGAGGCCATTGGGGTGTAAGCGAAAGTGTGGCCCTGTACAAGGGGTGTCATGGGGGACCAGGCAGAATGGGAACATAATGAGGAAGGTCCAGGTTATCATATCTGAATTTAGAGGGAACTGGCGCACAAAATCATTAGAGAGAAGCTAGTACGCAATGTAAGTGCACAATGGTGCTGCAGTGAGGGTACTACAGTTCTCGAGCTTGATAGATTTTCGAATAACACTTAATTTTTCCAAGTATCAAGATTCCTTCTTTTAAAAGAGGCATGGGAGATGGAAATCGCACATTAGGCAACACAGATCCAGCTGAACTCCCATTAGGTTTCCACTATTTTAAGCCCACCATACACAGATGTAGCCCATAAAACACTGGCTGTGGGGTACTTGTACCTGCCCAGCAGAAGTTCCCCTACATCATCAAACTGCATTTTCAGCAGTTACAAAAATAATGGCTGCGCTGTGTCTGCTGAGCACATATTCCCTAGCACCAAAACTGCGTTTTGCAGTTACAAAAATAATGGCTGCGCTGTCTCTGCCAAGCACATATGGGGGGAGATGGAACCTGGAACACCCCCAGAATGGCTGCAAGTATTTTCTTCACGTGCACCAAAGAAAAGAATTCAAAGACAGCACTACTATGCTGCCAGCTCAAAACTTCCCACTGAAAAAGAAAATGTTCTGCGGTTAAAAGGACTTTGCACCAGTGCTATTTTCATGTTTCCAACATTACACAGTTTGGTTCCAGTAAAACACATTCATGCCCACCTATCTTCAGGATGAACACCATCAAAGGAGGGCTATTCCTCCCTGAAAGGCATTGTGTGTCAAGTAAAATCTCATTTCAGGCCATACAGCAAGAGTTTACTCTTGCAACAAAGTAACACAGGCCAAACTCTTCACAAGAAGCTCTCTCTCTCCCTTTGCTTATGTCAGTTGCAAAGAACCCTTGTGTTGAACAGATTCCTGTTTATTAGAAATTGACCAGAGCTATGGAGATGTTCAGAATAAAGATGCGAGGAAAACCGCATTTGTAGAGTGACATTCAAGAAAAATTAAATCACGTGTAAAATGGTGCTTTTGCCAAGCGGAAAAAATGCCTTTTGAAAGTGAAATGTTAAAATGATGCCCTGTGCTTGCACAGAAATGTGATGGAAGATGGGGGTTTGCTCTAAAATATGCATGATATTTATTCCCAAAAGACTTGGTTTCTGTTTAAAGAAAAAAAAATAACTTTGAGACCAGCAGAACAGGTTTGGAAGGCACTGACCTCAAAGGTGCCCTGCCTCCCATGGGAACAGAATTACCTTCCCCAAGTGGAACAGCCCCATGGGCACATGAAAGGGGCCAAGGTGGAGAATCTAGCAGCTTCGTCAGACTGACTGGCATTTCTTCAGCCAGGAACAATGGATCAGGGGAACTGGCCTTGTCACAGGCAAGTGTGAATTCCTCTTACATCTCTCCTCAACTTCAACTGCCTAGGATCAAAGGCTAATCCATGGCAACCCTGGGTAAAGCTGACCAGAGAATGACATTTGGCTGGGGGTTTGAAAGGACAACCTACATTTGGAAACAAAGCCAGCCAATATGATTGAAAAGACTTTTTATATCAAGGTATTTATTTCAGTAACCTAAAGAAGCAGTAATGTAAAGTTTTGACAGCTTGAATGTAATTTGTGTGCCATGAAAATGAGATGAGGTGCGTTATCCTAGAATGTGGGGGGCGTGAACAACAGTAAAGTGACATTTCTGGAATAAGTGTACATGACACAGTTAGGAAACTTAAATGTAAATATGCCGACGCTATTAGGCTCATTCGTATCTATTTGTAGGATGTTTGATACAATATTTTCCATAGAAATTGCGAAGGAATGGCAGGAGAACAAAGCAATATCGCACAAACCTGGTGATTGGACAGAAATGTTCCTTGTGAAATATGGTATTGGCCTATCTAATTTTTATAAGGGTGACATTTATAAATATGGGGATTTTGTGTCCTAACTGGTTTAGGCAAAAGTAACCATGGTATAACAAAGCACCTCATAAAAACGCACACACTAAAAGTGAGTCATTTCCTTCAGTCCAATCTGCTTACAGGGAGGCGGCGACCTCCTCAGGCTGACCTATCCATCTTAGAGGTATGTCCAGCTTAGTTCTGCCCACATAGTAAAACTCCTCTGATCTCATCTGATCTATATTAGGTGGCGACATTCAAAAGTCAGGACATTCAAAAATCCAAGATTCAAAAATCCAACTAAACATCTAGAGATCCAGACATTCAACATTCACCCTGCAAGATTCCAGACTCCAGAGCAAGGCCAGAACCTCCTATCCAGGCAGAACCACTTTCCAGTATTAAAACCCTACAAAAAAATCCCAACAATTCAGGGAGAAAGGGGGGGAGGCTGCTGAACCCTTTTGGGATTATCCATAGACCAGACCTGCTTTGCCCAGATACATGCTTTACCCAGCTGATGCACCCCGCTGTCCACTGAGACCAGACCCCCATTGCCCTGCTGTATCCCTAAAGGAGAGCCCAGCTGGTGCCCAAGTGACCAGATCTTTGTCCTGTGTCCAGAGGCCCGGCTGGTTATCCAAACAACCCCATTCAACAGCTTTTTGTAAGAATTACCCCTCCCCAATATCAAAACGCTGCATCCTTTACTCTGTTGCCTTGCCATTTGTCCAACCCTATAAGAAATGCTATAAGTGTCCTAGTAACTTCTTAAAATTGTTGGAGTCCTCTGTGTATCCTGTCCTTAGAAAAATCTGAGTTAGTGTCTATGTTTTAGCACAATTCTTGCCATCTCATTCCGTTATCTGTTTAAGTCTCTAGTATTATTTGAAGTAAATCAATTAATTTCCCAGTTGAAAATTCACGTTCATTATTGTTGCTATTCGAAAATAACAAATTTCGTGAGTGTTTTTACTAATTATAGTCACTAAAATAGTCTCAGTAAAAAGAATCATTTTGTTTACAAAACCAAGTTTGCCCGCAAAATTGTTTCCCTTTTAAAACCCGATTTCCTTTCCTTTAAGTAATCCCATACTGTCACCTATCAAAAGTCACCCTTTCACTTTCATATCGTACCTGTTATGTGCCTGTGTACCTTAGCATTAAAACAGCATTCCGATTTTGCCCGTTTAGCTCATTTTCCAAGCCGTTTTTCTATTTTTTTAATTTTATTTTTAAACTCTTTATTTTTTATTATCAATAAATAAAGAGGAATACATCAAATGCAATGAAAATTACATTTTAGGTCATAATGGTATTGAACAAACCACAGCATATAACAGAACTTAAGGAGTACAGCGAACATTAATCTTGCCATCAACAAACTGACCGCAACCTAACCTAAAACATAACCATGAGTAAAGATCCGACAACCACAAACAAGTAGGATAACATCACACAAACACATAACATACACAACCACCCTCCCACCCTAACACACTCATTAGAATTTAAACCAACCCTAATTTATCCCACAGTACAATCCAGGATCACCCATAAAGTTCAATGAAACTTCCCAACAGTTCATCATAAATTGCTTCCTCGTGCTGCTTATAATATATAGTTTTCTCATATCTTGACAGAACGGTATCCCTACATATTATCCCCACCAAAACTATTGCTGTATATATGGTCATCTGGAACGCCATAGGCAATATTTTTGTGGGGGATAATTTGTGGGAGCGTGGATTGCGGGATTGTCCCCCGCACATTTAAAAATAATGCAGGGGTTGCCGGGGTGTCCCCCGCAGGGTCCATTCCTCAATATCGGTGCAAAAATATGGTGATATTTTTGTATCACAATATTTTTGCGGGGATATTAAAACATGGAACCGACAGAACTTGCACATCTAAAATCCAATCCACTATTGATGGTGTCAGGGCTGGGCAAATTGACAGCACTTCAGGTAGAAAACTAGTGTCCCACAGTCACCAAAACCCTGTGAAACCCTTGTCACAACCCTATATACAGTACATAAGGAGGATTTTTCATCCATATTGCAGGCAGAGCATGCAAGGCTTCAGAACCGTCAAGAAACTACATTTCCCAGCAGGCTGTGTGCTTCACAAGCCAGCCGGGAGGAAAAGACTCACACGCGAGCTGCGCCCAACAAACAGCGCATGTGCAAGCCGCGCCCATGCTTCCCCGCTTGCTATTCCGGCTGCAAAGGACAACGGACGTGTTTCCCAGAGCTCTGTCCAGGGCAAGCCTACGCGGGGCAATCCGCCCGCCTGAGACCTTCACAGGCCCGCGTCAGCTTTCAGATAAGAGCTTTAGATTGTTCCGTGTGCGGAGAGAAAGACTAACGAAGCTGCTGAAGTCGCGGGGCATGCAGACATAGTATTTGGGCGGTGTAGACCGCAACGTATGGCAGTACATTAACCTGCATGCAGAGTGCATAGGGGGCACTGACTGAGCGCTAGAATGCCCAGGCTACGACTCAAGCACGTCAGCGGGTCCCGATTGCCCAATTGTTTGGGGTACAAGTGTAGTATAAGAACGTGTCTGGCCCAGCAAACGCTTATTGTTCTTTGCTATTTTCCAGCGGAATTCGCTGCAGAACATTCAGGGACTTCCTGAGCCGTGCTAAGGAGAACACGACTACGATCCGCAGCTAAGTGCAATTCTGGTTCTTAATCTAAGTGTACTTTGTCTTGCTACAAGGTGCTATGTAATGACACAAGGTGCTATGTAATGATACTAATATTGTACAATCGTGCACTTTAGCATGCGCCTTCTGTAACTGCATGAAGGAATGCAGTGGGGAGTAAGGCTCATGCTAAACCCTACCCAGGTGAAGAAGTTGGTAGTTAGAGCTCCAAGCAAAAGCTCCTAAGGTGTGGTTTCAAGCTCCACCAAAAAGGCTTCCAAGTACTGGGCAAAGGTGTGACTGCTGTGAATGGTATGAGTTGGCGGTGAACACACCACAAGAACTACCAGTGGAGAAGGCGGCAGGAGCTGAGGAGCATCTTTCCCAATATCCCCATACCCATCCATATCCTCTCCCTAAACCTTTTCCTGGTGATCCTACAACCCTCTACCCATCCACTCTACGGACCCTAACCCTCTTTCCCCGGTGGGTCGCGGTGGCCTGTGTTTCCAATTGGGTCCAGGTGCCAAGACCTTACGGGGAGGCAGGTATTCGTGCTGCCTCTGCGCCAGATAGGATTGAAGACGCCCAACAGAGATGGTTTCTTCATTGTCTTCCAGACCTTAAATATCTGTTTATTCACCACCATTAAGACTTTATTATTCCAGCACAATGTTACCCGGCTAATATCATGTCCACAGCCATGTAGTTGTAGAATGACAGCTAAGGGATTACGTGGGTAAGCAATTTTCCAGACCTGATCGATTCTGTCAAGCACATCCCTCCAAAAATGTATCACCCTTTCACAGCTCCACTGCATATGGAGCAAGCTACCCCTCTACTTTCCACAACCCCAACAATTGTCATCATCAATAATAATAATTCATCAATAATTCCGAAGGCACTCATACTCACCGGGGTTCAATAGATTCTGCCCAATATTCTTTGGTGTGTATAGCGTAGCTGTAAATCTGCCTTAGCCTTTATTTGAGCTTTCCATACTTTTTCCCATTCCTCTTGCGTAAGCTCTCTACCCAACTCCTCTGAACACAACAATCGTAATCTCTCCCATGAATCTAACCACTTTGCTTCTGGCTGCATACATTTCAAAATATTTGATACTTTCTGTGATCCACTAGTCAACACAGTAAAGACCTCTGGTTTCTTTGAGAATGGGGCATTCATCATCTGCCTCCTTTTGGCGATTAAATCTACCAATTAATTGTACATTCTTAACTCCCTAATTGGTAGACCAAACTTCTATTCTAGACTCTCAAAAGGGGCCGCTCCTCCATCATCCCATATATCGCCAATCATTAAAATGCTTCTACTAATCCAACTCCTCCTATTCAACACCTGGTTATTGATTTGTAGACCCGGATTATGCCAAAGGGAGGCTTCTTTATACATAAATAACCCTTGCCCGCTATCTACTATCAAGGAAGTCAATGCATCCTTGGTCGCAAATATCGTCTTTAAACTCTGTATCTTCCCGGTAGCTTCCCAAAAGAGTACAGATTCTTAATGTCATATGTCATAAAAAGTTCTGCAATTCAATTTGCACCCACCGTGGCATCCGATTTCGCTCCCCGCAAGAGTAGCTAGACACTATTTTTAACAAAATGCCATTACTGTAGTTCCTTAAAATTGGGTATCCAAATCCTCCATCTTTAACACTCCAGACCATAATGTACCTTGTAATTCTAGCCCATAGGAAATTTTGAAACAACCTATCTATACGCCCAAGTGCCCTCTTCGTGAAGAGTAGAGGCAAAGATTGAATTATATACAAGATCTTTGGCAATAAGAGCATTTTAATCGCATTAACTTTAGCCCAAATGGTCAAAGTTATATGCCTCCATTTCCTAATATCTTTTTGGAGGGTCTCAATGATTCTATCTACATTATAATGGACTATTTTTCTAATATCCCACGCAATGTGAATACCCAAATACTTTAGGCACGTGTTCTCCCATTTACAGTTCCAACCTAACAATTGCCCCCGCCCCCCGTTGAATGTCTGATTGGAAATACTAATGTTTTTCCCCAGTTAATCCGGTAACCTGATAACCTTCCTACTTCTTCAAAAATCCCTTTCAAAAGATCACCCCCCTCCACAGGATTGTTCAAAATAACCACTATATCATCCGCATAGGCCAATGTCTTTACCTCTCCATTTCCTACACATATACCTCGAACTACCCCATGTTGTCGAATGTGTGCTAACTAAGGCTCTAACACTAGATTAAACAACAAGGGTTTTTCTATTTTATACCCGTGAAATGAAGAAATTGCAATTTCAACACGTGTGATTCTTGCTGCCCTGTTTTTCCTTACAAAGTCAATTTCCTAAATTGTATGCCAGTTGTTTAGTACCTTGCCCTGTAGCTTGTGAGTTTTCTTGCTTCTTTGAGACTGCCACACACATTCTTGCCTTATCTGTTCAACCGCACATGTAAAATTTGTTGGTTTGATTCATAATTGTAAATTGCTTCTACTGCTATAATGTTATATGTATCCAGTTGTTAAAATGTAAAGCGTTTTGGATTATAGCGCTATATAAACACAATAAATACAAATACAAATACAAAATATAAAATAAACATTCAGTAATTCCGAGTAAATTTTTGCTCATTTTTCAAGAGAGCTCAATCCGATTTTGCCTCCTATTCAGGGATGGTAGGTCGGATTTTCAATCCGATTTTTGTATAGTGTACCTGACTCCTTGCTACTCCTCTCCATGCACACAACAAAAGGTTAGCAGGGGTTTGAGGGAGTGGTGCAGGGGGAATGCTTAACTGTGGTGCCATTTAAAAGCACTACCCAAAAGTAATTTTGCTTTCTTTCAATTGTGGATTGTGTATCTTAGGCTAGAAGGTTAAATTAAGTGTATTCTATAATTTTACCGTGTAATTATTACCACCCTGGTGATTGCTGCCCTATACTGAATGTGTTTGATTTTTATTCAAAATTAAAATAAATAAATATTTCATTATTACACACCGGCCTGGTTCATGGTCCATTGCAGCACAGGGTGTACACTAGGAGGGTGTGAGACGGGTTGGCTGCCTTCTCAAAGATTAAATCTGTATGAAATACGCATACAAGTGTTTTAATTGTGCACTGCATCCCTGGCCAGTAGAAAGAGTCCTGGTCTGGAATGTGACGCCTCTTTAAAATCCTTAACATGCCTTAGGACTAATTGCAAATTCAACCTCGTAGTGACCTAGTTACAGGCCAGTCATTATCCCCCTGATAGTGCAAGGCATATCACTTCTGTAGTTGATTTACTGGGGGCTGTGAATTGAACAGAAAGAGAGTTCAAATCGATAACTGAGGCTTGATGAGGTTGGTTTCTCCTAATTGCCACTTTTCAAAGTTAGATTTTTCTGGGCCCCTAGATTTTAAATTTCTAACTAAAATACAGCAGTTTATCCATTGCACTGGCCTATCAAAGCTTCCATCAAGGGTCCACATTTTCAATATCTGTAGGAATCATAACCATGACCCCTGATTTCTGTAAATGAAATAAGCACACATAGTAGCATAAACTCTCTGTCTATTTACCATGTGTATTCTTTTTCTCCTCGGATTAGGTAGTTCCCCATTTGATCAAAAGTTGCAGGATATTTTATGGTACTTGACATGTTCATCCCAGACCTTGTCACTGTATTTTGATGTGAGGGGACTTGAGAACATTGCACATGTGTTTTTCAAATGCTGTGGGCAGGACACAGCTTACGTGTTTGTTTTTAAAGTAGCACATTGCTCTGCATCTTCTGGTTGAATTCAATTTCCATACAACCCCCCCCTTGCTCTTACTCCTTGCAGCAGAAAAAGGGGCAGGACAAAGAAGTTGATTGATACAACCTTTTGTTTTTTAAATAATCATTTTTTCCAGGTTAATCTGGGAGGAGTCTTTTTTTCCAACATCACTTTCTGTTCGAGTAGCAATGGAGATCTTCTTTTCCAGTTGGATCTTCTCCATTCTCTGTTGTGATTTTCTTGGTCGCCACGTTCTGGAAAGAATTCTTCTGTTAATGTTATGTTATGCTATGTTGGTTTATACTGTACACTGCTACCACATCTGGGGCAGTCTCCAGTAACTATGGAAAGGGTTAGAAAGGCTGGTTTAGTGACACATAGAGACACATATTTTTACGAAAACAGTACCTCCTATCATGGAATTTTTACATTACCTATTAATTACTACTAAAATTTTCATGCATTCATTATCTCACACTCTTAATTTGATTACTTACCCATTCATTTTTCTTGTTACTCAGTTTCCTTTTTCTGTTCTTTCAATTTCAGGCTTCATCATTTTCTTCAGGCCTAACTTTAGAGGGCACCTCAATCATTCTCAACGCTGGTGTAGGGTGACAGCTTTTCAATTGGTTGATGGGACCCATTTTTCCTCAACCAGATCTCCTTTTGGGATTCGGATCTTGTAGGCAAGAGGGGACATTTTATCGATAATCACATAATCACCTCGCCAAGAAGGTAAAAACATATTTTCCTTGGCTTTTCTGAAAATTATATGGGTAAACTCTGTCAGCTACCTCATACTCCCGTTCTTTTGTTTTTAGGTCGTAATACGTCCTCATACCTTCCCCAGATTGTGTTGGGCATATGCAAAAGCATGCTGTTGAGGCTGCCTCAAATTCTTAATGTATGGGTAGTTGAGGCATTTATCAACATCTACTCCTGAGTTCGGTAAAGCAGGTGTTGAGGCAATACCATTTCTTGTCCTGTCAGTAATTAAATTGAGAAACTTGGTGGCAGAAGAAGAGGTCAATCAAGTGGCCATCAGGACAAGTGACAATCAGGTCTACCATCTTGGTCCAGAATGAACCACAAAAATCTTCAAGATCCTCACAATGGTTTTGTGCCCTCCACACCCCTGTTTGATTTGCGCTGCTTGCGCAGCCGATCTCCTGGGGAAAAAAGAAAACAAATGGCCACCGCCACATGGAAAAGGGACAAAGTCATGTAATTCATCCAATCCTTGTGCTAGAGGGCTCTTCCTATTTTGACTATACCTGACTTCCTGGTGGGAGGACTCTATGACGATGCCCTCCCGCTGCATATAAGGGCGGCAGTTTTTTAATGCCCACAACGTTGCCAGAAGTGCTTTTCTGCAATCATTGAATTTTTCTTCTACGGTGGATAATGTTTTGCTTGTGTAGAAGATTACCTTGTAGACTCTGACATATTTTTGCTATAGCACTGCAGTCAAGCAGGTATCTGAGACACCAGTCTCTAAGAAAAACTCCTTATTCCTGATGGGATAAGCACAACAAGGAGCTTGTGATAGGCTCCTTTTCAATCGCTTCACTGCCTCAGATTGTGCTTCACCCCATTCCCACTTTACCGCGGCCTTCAATAAGTGGACCAAAGGTGGAGTGATCTCTGCATAATCCTCAATGAATTTTCAACTATAGTCAGTCCACGGAAGCTTCCCAACTCACAAAGTGTTTTGGGGGTTTGTTTTAAAAACATTTTTTCAATTTAGTTTGTTTCAGTTTTACAACTTTTCACACCATAATACAAATAAACAAGACAAAATATTAATAAACAATCATAAAATCATGAAACAAAAAGAAAATCATCCAAAATGTATGTCATGAACCCACATTGCACCTGCTCTTTAATGTGAGTGCGGCTTTGACCACCTTTTTTTCTGGGGATTGAGATTCTCAGCTGTAATTAATTTTGTGTCCCGGATAGTACACCATTATCCTTTCTGGAGAAAAAAATATATACCAGCTTTTTATAACTTGGTAAGAACATATCTGATTTCTGCCACATGTTCATCTGCAGTTGAGCTTTTATCAACATATTATCCACATCTGCCATATTTCCTCTTTCACTCTTTCACTCAGATCAGGCATAGCACTGTGAAGGAGAATGTTGAATTAATTTCCTGAATTGATTTAATCGAAGGGTGTACAGGTCCAAGTGTATTGTTATTCGTGAAGGTAAAGACAAGCTTATACTGATCTTCCCTGTTCACGGGTACTGTCCAGTAACCATTTGTCAAGTCAAGGGCTGAGTACACTTTTGATTTTTGCATCTGTGTCAGTCCTTTGTCAATATAGGGAAGAGGCCACCTTGACATGTGGACATGTTTATTCAACTTTCTCAGGTCAGCACAAAGTCTCCATTGTCCATTGGATTTTAGGATCCCCATTACTGCATTGTTAAAGGTACTGTGGATAGGACGAATTATGCCACAGGATTCCAGATTTCTGATGATCTTCGTGAGTGATTCCATTGGCGTGAGAGGCAACCGGTATTGTTTCACAAACACAAGAGTCATTTCAGGGTCCACTGGTTTGTAATAGAATGAACAGTTTTCTTTTTTTAAATATGTTTACTGCATTTTCTTAAACAACAACAGAACAACGAACCAAAACACAACTCCCTTCAATTCACTTCAACATGTTACAGTGGTTAGTTCCATATCATCTCTCACCCCCCCAACCCCACAAACTCTCCCCTCCCACCCGGCCTGTACCCAGTGTCCTTTATTTGCGTTTCTTGATTTATACTGCGTTTGCTCCATCCAATAAAGCCAGTGTGGCAGTCTTGCCCTCCTCCCGTGTGAACAAAGTGACAGATAATGTTATCCACTGTTGGATGTCCATCCCCATTTCTAACTTTTGTTCCCCCGGCACTTTTTCCCATACTCCAGTCTCTGCTGTCCCCACCACCTGGCAATACGTGAACCCTTCCTGCCCTTACTGTCCTTCCATTTCATAGCTATGCTGCATTTTGCCAATATGTATATAAGGTCCTTAATCTTGTCCATGGGTTAATCTTTAGCGTTTCTTTTATATCGCCCCAGTAGACACTCCTCTGGGGTTTGAATATTCGCTACTTCCCTTGCTACCTCCCTCCAGAACACCTGTATACTTGGGCATCCCCAAAACATATGTGTGAGACCTGCCTTCTAATAGAATGAACAGTTGTATTCCCAAAATCATAGGAATCAACTGAAAAGATACGTAAATCCAGGAATAGCTGTGTCAGTTGTTGCTTTTCATTGGTATCACAGGCATCAACCAGACTGATCTGTTCCTCGGCCATCTGCTGGAAACCCAGAAATACCTCTTTTTTAATATTTCAGAAGTATCCTTGAGTTGGGTGTAGAGATCTCTCTTAAGGGTGTTTAACTGGAGAGGAGTTTCCATGGATTCAAGATAGTTATCATGAATTCTAAATACTACCTCACCTTGCAAGATGTCACAGGTAACGTCTTCTACCCCGGGCATTCGGAATACACCAAGGTATGTCCCCCCTGGTAGATGTTGATCTTTTCTGGTGGATTACTCTCTGTCTTGTTGTAGCAATCTTCTAGAATTTGGCCCATGATTTCATTTTCTAAATGCATCGAATAGTATTGGGAATAGAACACCATTCCAATAGAAGTGTCTACAAGGGTGGCTGTTATCCACCAATATTCAAATAGTTTTGTCTTTTAGATCAACCAATGCAGTTGGATGTAGTGAAATACTTGTTTTTGGAGGTTATGGCTCAAATGTATGAATGCTTCCTGTCCTGCGATAGTAACCTCTTATTTTGCTTGGACTTCAACAACATGAGGCAACAGTTGAGTTGACTGAAATGCTTTCTCAACATTGTCAATGCCCATTGGGTTACCCTGCAGCCGTGAATAAACTTTGCCATTAATAACATCTAAATTAATTGCAAATTGATGGAGACTATCTCTATCCAGATACAATTCCGGAGGGACACCTCTAACAATCCAACAGTTATTGTCTATAGTTTTATTGTCAATCAAACTTTTTAGCATGCACTAGCATGCACCTGTTGGGTACGACATATTTAGAATGTTGGTTTTCCAGACCAACGTCCCATTTATTTGTCAAATCAAAGTAGGACGTGGTCTGATCTTTTTGGAGTTGCTGAAACAGTGCTTCACTTATGCAGCTTGTTGCATTGTTTAGACAAACTCTGGCAAACACAGGATATTTCCCTCCATTTATCTAAATGGGGAAGAATGTGTGTTTGCCCTTTTTCTGGATATCGATAAAATTATGTTTTTCCGAACTCTTTTCAGGAGTACTTTGGGTTTTCTTTGGGTCCACCTGCATATAGAACTAGAAAGTGTCTCCTTCGAGCATGGAAAACCATATGTTGTTAGGAAAGAGATTCATTACTAAGATTTGGGATGAGGTCCCCTCACTGCTCTGGTCTCCTATTAAGATGATGATCATTTCGGGAACCTGTTTATTTTGAAAACGAAATTCAAGTTGATTGGGATGTTGTTCAATCAATTGACAAGTATCATTCAGACGGTATCCAGTGATGTGACCGAATTAAAAACAGATAACAACAGTTTTAACGAATAGATGATACAGAAAAATACTGAAGTTTTAATTAGAATGTATATAGGGGCTGGCTTAAGAGGTAAAAACGGGTGGAGAGGGAGCTGGGAGGGGTTTAAAGGCAGAGGGAAATGAGGGGTTTAGGGAGCGCCCCCCCAAATAAAAATATTTAAAGAAATCAATATGTTCTTCAGTGAAATCTATTCAGTGAAAAAGTATTCTCTGAAATTTGATTTAACTTCATATAGATCCCATACAGACTGCCATAATTGGTACATCTCTTCAACTTGATGAGACTGTTGGTTTGTGTTAGGGAGAATTCTCTTATAAGGCTAATTTCCCAAACCTAGTGAGTGCCACAGCAGCTTTGCTGGATTTTTGTGGTTTGTTTTTTTCTCCTGCTAAGAGTGAGACTCTTTTCCTCCCACTCTTAGGCATGATTTGAGGTATGTCTTTGACTTGTTATGTGCTTATGGGCTATGGGGTTTTCTTTTTACTCCATAGGGTATCATCTTTTTTTTATGTGTGTGTTACACAGCACCCTCAGTGCAGTAACACAGGGGTGTCATAGTGACCCCCAAACATAGACTCCATACCCTGGGACTGATTACTGTCTCCCAGGGCATGTAAAGTCACCATTGACTTTGCTAGTCCTAAATTGTGAACAGAACCAGTACAAACCATCATATTGTGGAAGTACTGGAAGGGGTTAATTATATTGCCCCTGGGTCTGTTTTCAAGGGGGCACTGTCCAGTCCCCCCTTGTCGAGTTTCTGGCTGGTGGCAATGGTTACCACACGAAATATTCCACCGGAATATTTTCTATGAGATTTTCCCATCGATTTTAAACGCACCACTTTTTAGTGCAATGTTAAAGATACCGCCGGTTTATTTATTTAATATTAAATTAACGGTTGGGTCTTTTTGCCAGAACTCTTTCTAAAATGGCGTTCGTGTCTGTCTCTGTAACTCTGACCAAGGTCGAGCCCTTTGTTCCACTCTGTCTGGGTTCCACAGGATGTGTGGGGAGGGGAATTGGCACCCTGGACTGCATTGCCTAAGCAACTCAAGTCGCACTCTATTCTGATTGGCCCAGTGGTGAGCCGCCCGGATCACCACTTAGCATGTTTGAGTGACAGCTAGGCTGTTGAATGGTTTCTGCATAAAAGCAGGGCTTTTGGGACTCGAACTTCAGAAGTCGCCACAGGACCTAAGAATCTGAAGAGGGAAGAAGCTGAGCCATCTGCAACGACGACACCACCGGTGAAGCCCTGCTGCAATGAACTCACCACTTTCCCAACGACAAGAAAAGATCTTCTGCTGGACGAGTGTTCTTCCTCTGAGCTGGTGGGACCAACCAGTTCTCCCCTTTTGCCTTCCAAAGATGTCTCTTGGTCGAATCGCCGTGCCAAGCACCCCAGTGGCTGGATAGCCAAGCTTCAGACCCCCCTTTGATTGCATACATTAACTTTGGGTTTCACCCTAAGTTAACAGGGCAATCCAGACGTGGACCCCTTGCTCACTGTTCTTAGAGAGGCAACAGTTTCACCTCACTGATGATGCCCAACAAGGCTGAAACACGTGTATGGGGTTACTGATGGTACTCTTGTTGAGAGGAGAATTGCCTAGCATTTCGGCGCTGGACTGCCCCTGGGCAGGACAAAGGCTGATATGCGGGGAAATTTCTTCTCTGTGAAAAGGACAGTGAGCTAAAGACTTGGTAGAGTCTCTCCCAGGGGTTATTCGCCCAAGAACTGGTCATTGGGCTGTGGTCGTGCTGGTAGAGAGATTCCCAGACCCCCTTTGTTTGCATACATTAACTTTGGGTTTCACCATAAGTTACCAGGGCAATCCTGACGTGGACCCCTTGCTCACTGTTCTTAGAGAGGCAACAGTTTCACCTCACTGATGATGCCCAACAAGGCTGAAACACGTGTATGGGGTTACTGATGGTACTCTTGTTCAGAGGAGAATTGCCTAGCATTTCGGCGCTGGACTGCCCCTGGGCAGGACAAAGGCTGATATGCGGGGAAATTTCTTCTCTGTGAAAAGGACAGTGAGCTAAAGACTTGGTAGAGTCTCTCCCAGGGGTTATTCGCCCAAGAACAGGTCATTGGGCTGTGTTCGTGCTGGTAGAGAGATTCCCAGACCCCCCTTTGTTTGCATACTCTATATACTGCCCTACTCTTCTTGAGAGAAGTCTGACTGCTCAGCCACAGCTACCAGGTAAATCTGGGTGGTACAGACTGCTACCAATTGGGTTTACTGCTTACTCCTGTAGTCTTAATCTTGTTGCAGTTTTCCCCAAGGGAACTGCACAGGATTCTGCCTAAAAGTTTGTGTCCAGAAAACCTGGTTCACGCAATCAATTAGAGTGGACAGCCTCCAAAGAAAATTATTCCCCAGTAACCAGGGTGTGCCCTTTGGTGCAACGACGATCACTGGATGTTTCAGATGGTGTCGCCCAATTCTCATTTCCAGATCTGCAATCTTATTGACAGAAATATGTTTTCCGTCAAAAATGTTTAGTTCTCCTAGAAGAGGTTGGAGAGTAATCTTTTGACTTTCCCCCCTTCTTAGGTTGAGTTTATCAAAGGTTTGCTTTGAAATCAGGGTTGCCTATAACCCTTTGTCTAACAGAGCTGATAGATCACACTGACCTTCTGGACAGGAGAATAGTATCTACTTTTCTCAGACTCCAATTTACAAAGAAAGTGTAAGTTATTAGACAGCTTGGAATGAGTTTTCGTGATGTCATTTAATTCTAGGGTATACCCTTGGGTCGCTCCCATGTATACACTTCATTACTTGTGACCAAGTTCACGTGAGTTGGCTTGGGAACCTGTCAAAATGAACACACATTTGGAGATAGAATATGCAGTAGGTGTATCCCTACAATGGTATCCACAGACCATTTGTTGTCTTCTCTTCTCAGAGGACAATCTTCAGAATCCTTTAGGAGGGAGGACACCTCTACTGTTTCTGGATTTTCTGTGCTTATAATGTCAGTATTATCAGATTGGCTTTGTATCTAGAAGTTTTTTCACACCTTTCAGTCTCTTTTTCATTCTCGGATTCAGGGTCTTCTGTTTTCACCCACTTTCTTTGGGTGGTGTCACTCCATGTCTGATAGAGAAGACTTTCCTTTCTGCGTTTTCTGAGTTCTCTACTGTCTCAAATGTCACTATTCTATTTTTCCTTTCTTGGAATTTCACCCTTTTACTCTGTTCTTTTGGTTCTAGTTCCCAGTTGAGTTGTCAGTTCTATTTTCTTGAATCAATTTATTTACCTCAGGTGTTGTTGTATGGGTCAGAACAGAAGCTTCAAATAAGGTTTGGCATGTCTTTTCCACCGTATCTCCATTTTCTACTTCCACTAAGACGCTGTTACTTGGATTGTTTGCCTCTTGTCATTGTCCCCTGGGGCACCCGACCCTGAAGTCTGCACAGTAGTATCAGACTTCTGTTGGGCCCTCAACATTTGTCCAATGTTCTCTGTCAATTGCTTGACCTGTTGCACAAGTTGAGAGATCTTTTCTCCTCCCTCTGAACCTTAGGAAGGTCTTGGGTCATACCTTTGTTGCTCTCCCTCCTAGCAAAGTAACTCGGGTATGGTTGAAAGTTAACACTTTAGACTTCCTTTCTGGGTCTCCACTCCCCTTGATTCTAGGCTCATTGCCATGGAATCTAAGAGGAGGAGTGAAATCATTTTGAAGATTTTGATTTGGAGAGGGTGTTGCATTTCTTTCCCGTGAGAAATTCTGATTAGGTTTTCCTGGGGGAACTGTCCCTTGATTTGGATTCCTACCCTGCTGTGGGGGAGTGTATCTGTAGCCATCACTGGACCTAGAACCGGGGTACCATGGACTTCTAAAGGTAGGAGTGTCAGAGCCATCTGTATTTTGAAGCACTGGTTGAGTGTTGCTGGATTGGGACTGGACAAAGGGTTTTCTCTGTCATTCCGTTTTGTGGTAAGAGGAACATTCTTTGAACTTTCTGACTCCAGATACAAAGGAAGGGTACTCTTCACCTTTGCCACTTTCGTGGTGGTAGGTTTTGAAGATTGTTTGGGAGTTTTGGGATTGTTTTTATTTTCTGCAGGATTATGGACCTTGTAAATCCTAGTAGCTTGTGAAATCACCCATTCAAGAATTTATGAATCATCAAAGTCTTTCATTAATTGGGTGACCATGTATTTTGGGAGAGCATGGGAAAATATTTTTATAAACTTCCTGCGATTGGTATTTTGCTGCTGAGATGTCGGTTTGAATGCATGCTTTACCTCTTGGGAAATTTTCTCGGATATTGGTCTTCACCACACACCAAATTGAATGCTGCTTTACAGGCTTCTTGTTGGTTTTGGTGGGTAGAGAAATGTTTTAAAAGGGCTGCCTTATAAGTAGGAACCAACATTTATTTAAATGTATCGACTACGCTAACACTAGCTTCATGTCCCAAGGAAAAGTTAACTGTGCCTAAGTTGGTCTTTTATCATATTCCCCAGTGATGTGCCGCTTATCTATCAGACAGAGGTGGAATCTAGATAACTAGTTACCCAGCCCAGACACACCATTATGGTAATCTGTGCTTCATTCAGACTGGGGCTAAAAAGTACATCAATCAGAGAAAGGGTTGGGTATTTGTAAAGGAGCACTATAGGGAATATTAATTAAGAAACATTTATGAGAGAAAAGGTTGAAAACGGAACATGAGCTAGTAAGATGCTAACTTTTTTTGCTCCCCCCACTGAGTTCAAAATCGAGAAACAGTTCTCCTTTTAAAAGGCGAGAAGGGAACAATTAATATTTTCATAAGAGTGGGGTATCTAAACATATAACGATATCCCCTCTTGGGGTCGACCGGTTTCAGCGACATCTACCAATTACTTTTTAGTCGCATTCTTCAGGATCAACATGAAATATTGTATACTGTCTATCTATACTCCCTTGGTATAATAGTATGTCTGGAGTGCAATTTGCTTCCTTCATTGGCCATGCAATTTCAAATCAATCTGAATTTGTTTTCTTTCTGTATGGGAGACATAAACAACGTATATTGTGTCTACATTACCAACCATAGAAATTGGTAATCCACCTAGATATACAATATCTTTTAATTCACTTACTTCCATCGTTTGCTTGTCTTTTTCCATAATTGCTTTCCTTCTGTTTTATATGCCATGAAGATATTTTAGTTAACCTGGTTGGAAAACACCCAACATTATTATCATGTCAAGTGTTATTTGTGTCTTGCTCTTGTCGGCAGTATTCACAAAATGGACCACCCTTATCACCCTTTTACCTATTCATGGCACATAGGTCTGGATCATGTCTACTCACTTCTGAGTATTGTCCGCGTTCATTCTACATCATAGAGCCTCATTATGAGTTTGCAGGTCCGGATATAACGGTACAGGTAAGCTTGCCGGTACCGTTGTATCCGGAACCGGCAAACTTCGAGTTGTGCTCGTGGGTGCCTTTCATTCCACCAGGTCTGACCTGGCGGAATGAAAGGCACCCACGAGCACAGCATGCCTGTAGCACAGGTACCGTAATGATTGGTGCCGGTGGGGCTCAAATGGGAATGAGAATCACCCTATTCCGGCACCCGCGAAAGGACAATTACCGGGTCCGGCGGGGCCGGAATACCCCAGTAATTCCCCATTGGCGGGTGCCGGATTTTTCACAAGTTTGGAGGTAGCCTGGCTGTATTACAGGCAGGCTACCTCCAAACTTGCAATGAGGCCCTAAGTATCTCCTTCCGGGATGCCAAACACAGAATGTGTAGTTACGTCACACCGTGCTTAGCGTCCGTGTCATATGTCAGCGAAATCTTACCAACTACAGGCCAAGAATGGACACATAAATAGCAAATAGAAATCCACTCAGATATTTGTACCCAGATATTGTACTTACATGTGACATTGTGAGAAAAGAGACCATGGACCTTCGTTTCCCCAGCACCTACATATATAAAACCAAATCAAGGAGGTATTACACACCATGTAGAAAATACTGCACGAAGAAAACCACTGCATAGCAAAAGGCGAATATGTGAATATACCCGGATTGTCTCAAATAGTGTGCATGTAGAATAGAAGATTGCTTCGTACTTACACTGAGAAACTCTAGATAAGTGTAATTTATGGTCAACATTAATGTGTTATTCTAAATTCCATCTATGCGTTCTTCTGCTTCAGTGGTGGTAAACTGCACGGAGGGAAATTCCACATGGAATTGTGGTAAATAGTGCCGGGTGACATCTCCCACTGTTAGCCGAGCGTATGTTATTATTTTTGGTCATGAGGTAAATGCATGCCTATATTAACTACAACTTTAAACAATAAAAAAACACATCTGTTGTAGTGGAACATGTGAACCAGGTGCAATTTACTAAATGTACAAACATATTGTGCAATATTTACTGTGCAATTTAACAGTAGTGGAAGAAAATAATGCGGAAATGCAATTGACACAGCAATCTTAAAATGCAACGCCTCCGGCACCTCATGTGATCCGCCTCTATCTAAACTAAAACCAACTGCCATTTGAATATGCCTCAGTGCAATCGCATAGCAGCTGCACATAATGAGGCGCCGATTCCAGGCCATTGGTTATTGCAGCGACTTGCAAAAATCAGCACTCATTTGAATTATTCCTTGTGACCTTTTTCTTAGTGTATTGATAAACAACTTCCAAACAAATCAATGCCCTCCTGCAAGTTCCTTTCGATGGTGTTCGCACCATTGATTTGGGCGCTGGAGGTTTTGTTACATAATGATGATGAATGATGAAGTCAATTGCAAGCTAGTTAGCATCCGCTGCACCTGACTCCATGATAAACAATTGAAATGTAATGACTAGCGAGCAGATGTCTTATTACAAACACCAGCAAAATGCAAACACTGCGCATCAGATAGACCAACAGTTATTAAATAACAGTTTCAAGTTGACTTCTTGCGCCTTATTGTTTACACACACGTGCTACAGGGTCCATTCTACTTACCTTCAGCAGTTATAATGAAAGTGGGTATGTGATGTAGACACAGAGAAGGGGGGTGCTGGCAGGGCGACGTTTTTGACTCTGTCTTCATTGGATTAGCTACTAGTGACACTCATTTTATCTGGGACCCAAAAAAATGTCAGCGCTGTCAAGCGTAGGCCAAGAGAGCCTTATATGTATCTACCTGAAGCATCACAGTGCATGTGTCTTTAAATGAAGGATGGCGAAGTTATACTTTGATAACCAACTTCCAAACAACCCAATGCTCTCCTGCAAGTTCCTTTCCACGGTGTTCCCACCATTGATTCCCGCACCCCTCCCACCCACCATGGGGCTACATTCGCTGTTCAGGATAGCTCAGGGGCAACGTGCGCGCCTTGGAAGCAAGTCTACACGAAGCAGCACAGGTTTGATCCCCGGGTCCGCGCTTAGAAACTTCTGGGTGTTTAAGCGCGTTATACATACGCAACGAAGAGAAAAACAACTATGCAGCTAAATAATTCCTGTAACAGCGCCCTGCGGGCTGTGTGAGAGCTTTCAAAATGTAAAATAAATAAATAAAATCGGCACCCCCAGCATTTAATTTTGCCTTGTCCTTAAACGGTAGTCTGCGCCCTTAGCCTCTTCTGATTATTTGGACTACAGCTCCCATCAGCCCTAAACAGCATAGTCAATGATGCGATTCATAGGCGAGCCACAGGTTGAGGCTAGAATGGCCTTGCAGTGAATAGTACATGTTACTGGTCACTTCTTGGCACTGGCTGTTATCTTTTTAGTGACTGCTGATATTGCTTGGCCTGCCTATACGTCTTACTCATGAATGGCATGGATGGAAGACATTGTGTCTCCTCCACTCTTAGCTCATCGTACTGACTGCTCCCAGACCGGCCAGGCGGCAACGTGTCAAAGCTGTCTCTTACTGCATAGCAATTTGCGTGGGTCTTCTTCTACACGGCCTTTCCTGTGCCACACTGTATGGTGCATTATGATTTCCACTGTCAGTGACCATCCGTGGTTATGGATAAACACAGACCAGGAAACCCTACATACACCATCCATTTATGAAATGTTCTTCCTCTGGAGGCTCCACAACACTTGCATATTTTTGCACCTCGAGCCGCAACTCTCCCCCACTTTATTGATCACTAGGCCTTCAGTTGAGCAGTCAAGACTCAGCAGTCTCCCTGTAAATTGTTTGAGTTCATTTGTGTCACAAGCTTCCTTCTTTCTCACCTTTTTATCCTTGCTTGTGTTCTTCCGGGATGAGGCTTCTTTCTTTCTCACCGACCGTGACTTGTACAAGCCGTAATGCGAGTCCTCGGGTTCCAGCGTGGAAGCCTGCTGCCAAGCCGGTAGCGTTTGATTTCCAGGAGCAGAGTCAATAAATCTAGGAAGGAAGATATCGGAAGGTAAGGATTGGGGGAGAAAGGGTTCCAGGAGAAAAGAGGAAGATAGAATGCACAAAGCGTAAGAGCGAACTCGAAAAACGTCTAGTAACTCGTAGGGGTAAAGTTGAGACGCACAGAGCCGCGGGGCGTGCTGGTTTTCTAGGAAGCTGGCAAGTGCACGCAAAGGCTAGAGCGCCACAGTTCTGACTCAACGGCCATCTTGGATGAGTAGCAGAGTTTATGCCGCGGTGCATCATACACCATGAAGTCCAGAAGGGTCGAAACCGGCTATTCATGACAGCATGCCTCCTCGTGAGCCCGGATCCACCGGGTTTGCTCGGGTGGTATTCGATGAAATCTTTGCAATAGACAAGGATCATTCATGTTAGAAACTGGTTCCCATGTACGCTCGCTGGGGGGGTAACCTTTCCACTCTTCCAAATACTGTAGTTGGCCTCGTCTATACCTGGAATCACATATCCTGGAATTCAACCTGATCATTGACGAGCACAGGATTAGGTCTTGGAATTGTCTGATTGGATTGTACATATGGCTTCAATAAGGAGGTATGAAAGACCGGATGAATTATTTTCCAGGATTCTGGTAGCTGAAGTCGATATGCCACTGGGTTAATGATTTCCTTGATGGTGAAAGGTCCGTAATACTTGGGAGCCAGTTGATTGGGCCGTAGATGTCGAGGAAGGAGTTTGGAGGATAGCCAGACTTCATCCCCTATTGAATAAGAAGGACTAGGTCTCTGCTTGGCATCTGCATATCGTTTAACAGCTATCTTGGCCTTTTCCAGATGTTCCTTAGCATCCTAGTGAACGTTTACCAACGTTTCAATCCAGGAATCAACTGCAGGTACCGGGGTTGGATGTGGTAAAACTGATGGTAAAACTGAAGGATGGAACCCTTGACTGCAAAAAAAGGACTTGTCTTGATGGCCGAATGGTCTGAATTGTTCTAAGCGAATTCGGCTACAGGACTCAATAGCGACCAATCATCATGGACTTTACTAGCAAAACAGCGAAGATACTGTTCTAAAGTCTGGTTGACTCTTTCTATGATTCCGTTGGTTTGGGGATGGTATCCTGAAGACAATGCCCGCTGGATGCCTAGTATTTGGCAGAGTTGTTTCCAAAACAGGGAAATGTACTGGGGACCCCTGTCAGAGATGAATTTGGAGGGTAATCCATGGAGCCTAAATATGTGTTCGATAAATATCCCAGCAAGTTCAAGTGAAGAGGGTAATTTGAACAGCGTTATGAAATGAGCTGTATGGGTAAACAAGTCAATGGTCACCATTATAGTCGTACAACCCCGGGATGGGGGTAATTTCACAATAAAATCTGTAGCAATGAACTCCCAAGGACGTGTTGGTAATGTCGGTTGATGCAGAAGACCGGCAGGTTTCCTATTGTCGTGTTTGTTTTGATTGCACACAGCACAGGATTGGACGTAGGTTTTTATGTCAGTAATCATTCTTGGCCACCAGAATTGTCTCTGTATGAGATGAAGGGTAGTAGTAATGCCTCGATGTCCTGAATGAAAGGTGTCATGACAGAGATTTATGATTTTAGTCCTTGTGTAGGGATGACTAGTCGTTTGTCCTTGAAGAGATAACCATCCTTTGTGTTCAGGTTCCATTTATTGTCCTGGGAGTAGTATTCTTTCCAGAGATCAGAGGAAGGTGTATGAGCATGAATGTTTTCCAGAAGGAATCTAGCTTGTGCCACAAACACAGTTTTGGGAAACATCTTGGGAAAGGCCCTGACCTCGACAGATTCACAGTCAGGACGTCTGGATAAGGCATCAGCGACGATGTTATTGATTCCAGGAAGGTGATTAATTTGAAACTGGTACTGAGCGAAAAAGAAGGCCCAACGGGCCTGGCGACTGTTTCTGCATTCCAGGGATTGTAGTACTTGTAAGTTTCGATTATCTGTTCGTACCTGCACTGGATATTTAACTCCCAGGAGTAAATGACGCCAATCAGTGTATGCTTGTTGGACGGCCAATAGTTCCTTCTCCAGGACAGAATAATGGCTTTCACTTGGCGTCAAGGTACGGGATAGGTAGGCTATTGGATGTTCCATATTATCCTCAAACTCTTGTTCTAAGACTGCCCCAATGGCATAGTCAGAAGCATCAGTTTCCACGAGGAAGGTTCGATATGTATCGGGCTGGGCTAGGATAGGACCTTCAGTAAATTTTCTTTTCAGATGTTGGAAGGTCTTCTCTTGTTCTGTAGACCAAATAAACGGTGTATCCTACTTTAGAAGTGCCACGGTGGGATGTACAATTTCAGGAAATGTCGGTATAAACTTTCTGTAAAAATTCGCAATTTCCAAGAAGGATTGTATCTGCTTCACAGTGGTAGGTGTCGGCCACGAAATTATGGAATCAATCTTTCCCGGATCCATTCCTATTCCATTAGGACTGAGCACAAATCCCAGGTAATGAACGGTTTGAACATGAAATAGACATTTTTCAGGCTTGGCCAGGAGTTTGTTTTCTCGTAATCACTGCAGAACTGCCTTAACATGCTCTTGATGGATTTGAGGATCTTTAGAATAAATCAGTATATCATCCAGGTATACGATAACAAAAAGGAATAACATATCCAAAAAAACTCTGTCCATGAATCGTTGAAATACCGCGGGAGCGTTGGCAAGACCGAAGGGCATGACCAAATATTCAAAATGGCCAAAAGGGGTCCTATAAGCTGTTTTCCATTCATCACCTTCCTTAATCCTAATGAGATGGTAAGCACCCCTAAGGTCGAGTTTGGTGAAAATAACAGCTCCCCGAACGGCTTCCAGAATGTCAGAAATGAGTGGTAATGGATTACAGTCTTTGAGGGTACATTGATTAAGGCCACGGTAATCCAAACAGGGTCGTAACTCCTTTGTGTTTTTCTTAGGAACAAAGAACAAGGAAGCACCAGCGGGATACTTTGAAGTCCGGATAGTTCCATTTGCCAAGTTGGTATCGAGGTACTCACGTAAGGCCTTCTTTTCAGGTTTGGATAGTATAAACATTTTCTCAAATGGAATCACGGCAGAGGAATCTGTTTCAATGGCTCAATCCTCAGGTCTGTGGGGTGGAAGAGCTTGAACAATGTCTGTTGAAAACACATCAGAGTATGTTTGGTAGGATTCCAGTACTTGCATAATGTTGGACACGCTTAAGGAGGATGGTTCATGTTTCTGAGAGTTTACTAGGGAAATCCGAGATGAGTCCTGACACAAACAGTGGGACATACAAAACTCTGAACCAAGGAACAAGGAACCTGCTGTTCAATTGATGTATGGATTGTGCTTCTGTAACCAGGGCATGCCTAAAACCTTGGGATAGTGGGCAGCCTTTATGATGTCAAATCGTATTCTTTCCTGGTGGTTGTTTATTGACAGTTGCAATTCCTTTGTTTGGTGAGTAATGGGACCTGAAGACAAGGGTCTACCGTCGTTTCCTTCCACTGGTTGTATCACTACTTTGAGCTCTCTAGTCCACGAGAGCCAGGATGGGAAAGGATTAATTCTCGGTAGATGTCAGTACCGTTTGTAGAAGCACTAAATTATTCTGTCCTGTAGTATTCAAGGAAGGAATGGATGCAGAGCAGGCATCTTTCTCCCGAAGCTGTGCTCCGTTTAGGATCGGGAGCTGGCATTTCCCGAACGCTGGGGTGGTGCTATAGGACATTCTCTAACTAGATGTTTGTCAGAGGCACAGTACATGCAGAGACCAGTATCGATTGTACGGAGCCTTTCTTGTGGGGAAATTGGCCCCCTGAAGGCACCTAGTTGCATAAGTTCCGGATCCGGGGTACGTGGAGCAATGGTCTCTTTGGTACTTGGGTATTCAGTAGTTGTCTTTGGAAATGTTTTCACCTTCTTTTTTTCTGCCTTTCTCTCCTGGATCCTAACATCTATCTGTAAGGAAAGATCCATAAGGGCCTGGAAGGTCCCTGGACGTGCTACTCTGGCAAGCTCGTCCTTAACTTCATCATTTAAACCCCCCCTGAAGAGAGTGAAACTGGCTTCTTGTGACCAATCTGCTTCTTTAGCTAGCTGCTTGAAGCGAGTCACATAAGAGAGCATATCCTGACTCCCTTGCTTGAATTCAAGAAGTCTTTCTTGTGCGCTGTAGACAAGCTATGGTCGATCGAACATGGCCTTTAGGGCATCCACAAAACCTTCATAGTTATCCAAAAGCTGATCTCCCGAATTAACTAAGGGAGTTGCCCAGGTTAAGGTATTGCCCGTTAAGTGTGATATCATGAATCCGACCTTTGCTCGTGGTGTAGAAAAATAGTAGGGCTTGAAAGCGAAGTGCACTAAGCATGAATCAAGGAAGGAACGCAGGGACCTTGAAGATCCATCATACTTGTCCACAACACCTCCTACGAGAATGCTTTCTTTGACTGCGGAATCCCGGGATAAGACCAGCTGTTTTAAAGCTGCATTTTCGGATTTGAGATTTTGAACCTCGGTAGTTAATTCTTGCATACCTCTCATGAGGTCTTGGACTGCTGCTTCCATATCTGTTTTCGTATCAGGATCTTGGCGTCTCAATCTGTCACAAGCTTCCTTCTTTCTCACCTTTTTATCCTTGCTTGTGTTCTTCCGGGATGAGGCTTCTTTCTTTCTCACTGACCGTGACTTGTACAAGCCGGAACGCGAGTCCTCGGGTTCCAGCGTGGAAGCCGGCTGCCAAGCTGGTAGCGTTCGATTTCCAGGAGCAGAGTCAGTAAATCCAGGAAGGATGATATCGGAAGGTAAGGATTGGGGGAGAAAGTGTTCCAGGAGCAAAGAGGAAGATAGAATGCACGAAGCGTAAGAACGAACTCGAACAACGTCTAGTAACTCTTAGGGATAGAGTTGAGACGCGCGGAGCCGCGGGGGCGTGCTGCTTTTCTAGGAATCTGGCGAGTGCACGCAAAGGCTAGAGCGCCACAGTTCTGACTCGTCAGCCATATTGGATGATTAGCGGAGTTTATGCCGCGGTGCATCCTGGACAATGAAGTCCAGAAGGGTCAAAACCGGCTATTCATGACAATTTGGGCCCAAATTCCATGCCTCCGAATCGAAGAGGTCTCATGGTGAAAGCCACACTTTAGAAATCTCCACAGCATGCTATACCTTACTCTATCCTTGTGCTTGATCAGGGCACAAACCAAATAAATAGTGCTGCCTCTGCCATTTATGTCCTTTACAACTTTATATGTATGGCTCTAACGGGCCATGTGATACATTCCTTCGGCATCACGAGAAAATGGTGGCCTTAACTTGTGGAAATAATGGAGATAGGTTGGCACCACCACTGATTAAAACAAGAAAATTCTTGTACACAACTTTTAAGGGTGCACTACAGTAAAACCCTAATCCCAAGGGCAGTAGGTACATCCTTGGTCCCCGGTCCTAGGAAACCTAGTGCTTAACCAATAAGCTTATAGACCATGTTCATTATGTAAACAATGTTCATAACCAATGTGAGGATCATATTACTCAACATGTAGGTCAAACGTGACTCAAGACTTAAATTATAGTGGACAGGTGCACAAATAGAGGCGGACACTGCACATGATGTGGGATCTGCCAATGCAAAGTTCATCCTCACGGCGACCTCCACATGTCCCCAAATCTGTGCACTATGTGCCATGGTTAATCCATTCAAAGAAAAAAGAAAATACAGGTACAGTAATTGGATATATGTTCACTCCAGAGTGGGCAAGCCTTCAATGGTGGTTTCACGCAATGTTTTAACTTCTCCACAACTCACAAACACATAAACAACTGACAGTCTCCAGTTGGCACACCTGCGCTCTACTCAACATTATCCAAATTCATTTATTTTCTCTTGGAAAGTTATTGAACAGGAATCTCACTTCCAGAAGCCACAGAGCGATTTGAATTGGTACCGGTTACAGGCCTACATTAGATGCTAACATGTGGACATAGCCCTTAAATAATTGCATTTTCTCTGGGTATACTGCTTGGGCTAGCAGGGAACAGTTAACATTTAAAGTTAGGGAAACTCATATAACACTGTTGGAATTGAAGAGGGAGGGCTGTAAAGAGTGGACAAAGAAGGCGATGCTTGAAATGGAGGGTGTTGATTTCTTCTCCAAATTCATGAGATTTAGGGGGAGTTTGATGTTGATGGGTATGAGGTTCCATAGTTTGGGGCATCGACAATGTTTGTACCCTGGTTTTATTTTTTTTATATTTATGTCGCTCTTGGCAACCCAGATCGTCCCACGCCACACTCACTCTCTGCATTTTTTCACTGTAATGTCTGTCTCATTCATGCACACCCATGCTTGACCCTTCTTCAGACACCCAGCATGCATAGTAGACCTTATAACCATTAACAATATAGGGTATGATTAACGAAAAGTCATGGGAGTGCAAGTGCATTTTGAGCATGCAGAATTACATAAGTGCTACTGCAAATGGCATCTGCACTAGCGAAGCGCAATTGTGCATGAATACACAAATATTTTTGCTGATCTGGTTCCTAGATGCTCTGTCATTACAGTAACATTGTTTCCACTGAAAGGGTGCTCCAGGCATATCTCAGATGGAAAAATAATTCTACACAAAACAGGCACCATCTACACCTTTATACATGACTCAACCTCACCATTCATTACACTCATCGACATCAATTCAATATACCTCACAGATTGCTTCACATTTATTTCCAAGGATCTTCAACATTTGCAACCCAGTCTCCGTAAAATATGGTGACGGGTTACTTGGTACTCACAAATCCCACCATGAACTTGTTTTACATATTTGGTGGAAGCAGAATACAAACCCTATCCAGCTTTGAGCATGAGCAGGGCAGCTCAAACGTACTAGAAAGTATATTTATGTATTTCTAGAATGGTTGCCAGGCCTCAAAGCCCTACAACATGGCTATTCGGGTGACCCTTCCCTGAAGCCACTTCACCTCAGTAAGGAAACCATAGATACAGGAAGAAGGCACATATCATCAGATGTCTGGATTCATGATCAGACTTAAGAAACAAAGCTGTCAAAGACCAGTCTTTGCATGAGTCTTTGCATAGTCTTGCATTAATCATAACATCAAATGAGCACAGCGAAGGAGAGCATTATGGCATGTTTTCATATCTTTGTATCTTTTTATATTGCCAGAAACCCATATGATGCGATGGAAGTACGCAGTCAACATATTGGTCCAGGCGACACCAAATGTGAATGCCAGTAACAGAAAAATGAGATGAGCACCAGCGGACATCTTGGAATGGGATAATGCAAATACAAACCATAAGGCATGCACCACTGGGGAAGTTGGGAATCCAGACTGCAAAGGTTAGCATGGAGCCACTGAGATGTTTTTGATGTTGCAAATTCGCAAATGTAACATGAGGTCTGTGATCACAGATCAGATGTAGAACAATAACAGATTACTCTTTATGCCCTTTGAGCTGCCGTGCTGATCACAACGCTTAACAGCGCTGCAACCAAATGCTTGGAATCAAAGAAATGATTTCTAGGAGTGGCTGGCTTCTCCATCCGGTAAGAGTCCCACTCATGTTCGGAACATGTTTTTCATTTGAGGATCAGGGCCTTTTCAGGACAAGTCCGTCCGAGCTACAAAAACTATTTATTATATTTGTTTCATGAGCCCATGCCCAGTAGAAATAAAGAAAATACTATTACTAGCTTCATCCTGGAAGCACTATTTTCTCTTTCTGGCATTGCTCGTTGAGAGTTATTAGTATATTAAACACATATAGGGTCTGGAAGACATGGGCAACTAACCTGTGTGAACCTGGCCAGGATCCCTCAGAAAGGTGGATGTATATTTTAGGGACCTGCTTTCTCTGGCAGCCTTAGACCCTGAAAGAAAAAACTCCCCGGTAAAACTATTTGAGCCAAAATAAACCCACTACAGGTCTGGCAATTAGGCACCCAAGATTATGTTCATTCAAATTTTGTAGACCAAGGTTTACTTTCTAGAAGCATTTAGGAGATTTCATAAGAAATCTGATGATTTATTTCCTCAGCTTCAGTTTCCTAAACTCACAACAAAGCGACCTCATGAGTATGATGGTCATTTAACATGAAGGGTAGCAGCACATCAAGGCATAAAGAGCTTATGAAAGCAGAGAAGGGGCATGAAGCAGAATTTATATTCTACTGTACTTTCCTCCTCTGTCGTCAATTTAAAATTTGGTTTAATCCTGAGGCGCAAAACACATTGATTTGCATGGAATCCACCTATTTTTAGCCCCTGCTAAAATCAGACGGATTCTATATACAAAACTTTATTTTCAGGCAGCAGTTACACACTTTCCAAAACGTAGAGTACAATGGAAGAGAAAAGCATTTTTTTCTCTTGTTTAAAACTCTTTTTTTTTAAAGTTTACAATTTCTTAAGTGCTAATGCTGGTAGTTCCTTACATGCAATTACCACCAATTATAAAAAGCCACTGTAACAGATTGCCATCTGTGAGGTTGTGAAAGCTCTGACATTTTTATTAATATTAAATGATGTGGGTAATCCTGTTTCTGAAAGGGAGGTCCACTCATCAAACCCCCTTTTCATAAATGCTCCATGGCAAAATTATAGTTCAAACATGTGCCTTTGGGGAGACAGCCTTCAGGCCTCAGCACCAGCTCTGAAGCGACAAAGGTCCTGCAGGCAAAGGTGGAATTTTAATCTTCTGCACCTCTGATCTAAATTATAATAATTGTATGCCTCAGTCAGACTGGTAGCAGGTAAAACTTTAAATATAAGCTCTACCTGGCTGTGGCAAGGTGGCTTCCAAATGTCACATAATTATACAGCTACAGCTATTTAACAACTTGCTAGTGTCAACTTTATGAACAGTGCCAGCTACTACAGGTATGATGTGTATTGGTGTCTGGTCTGGCAGTCTCCACTACTGTCATGTGGAGCAATGGCCAGGAAGCTGCCTCTTTGATCACTCAGAGGATGCCCAACACCTGCCACCCAGGGCACATGACCTGCCCCCAGGAGGTATCGCAGAAACCAGTGATTTAAAGGCAGCAATGATTGGATCCTTTAATTCAGGCTTGCTTTGGACCAAACCCCTGTGAAATTTCCCCTTGGTAAGGAGAGGAATTCCCCTCCTTCTTTAATTCTACTTTGGACCTGTGAAGCACAAGAAGAATTCACTAGACCTCTGTTGGGTGTGCAGTCCATTCCAACGCCCTCCACCACTGAGGTGAAGACACAAGGCAACCAAAGCAGTAGAGAGCTCTGTCCGCTAACCATCCCCGTGGACCAGTGGGGGTGAACTGTTATGAACCTAGACTTGCCTCTCTGCTGGTTGCAGTGGAATTGGGCTCCTGGTTAAGGTGGAGGTGAGGGATCCCCTCCAGGTGCCAGCCTCGATTCCGACATCCCACACAGATCAGACCTGGCATGGCTGCTCCAAGAAGGAAGGAAAGCACAGGGGCAACACGTTTGTCTTGGAAGCAAGGCAATGCTGCGCAACACAGCTTTGAGTCCTGATCCCCCACTTCGAAACCACTCACTGGTATTAAGTGCTTTGTAAATTAACAATAACATTAATTAAATAAATACATTCTTCATGAAAATGTGCCTTTGCTGTATGGCCAGGTTCCTCAACATGGCACTGAATCACTGCTTAAGAAATCGCGATGAAGCCTCACTTGATGCTGTTGAGCTGCAACAAAAAGACAAAAGGTTATTGTAGGTGCAATGTCTCCCTAGTCAATTTTAAGGGACCCTAGTGATCTTTAAGACCCCCTCCTCCTCTACCTTCTTCTTCAAAGACATATCTTTGAACAATGACATTGTTGCCAATCTACTGTCTGAACACACCTGCTTATCTACCCAGAGTGCCATTTTACAAAAGCCTGCTTTCCCTGTGTTTCTATTACAGGTGTGGGATTGTCTAATGTATTATCAGTAGTGGTTTGCATTTGATTGTTTGATCAAAAGTCTACGTTTTTATAGAACCTTGATGTGACATTCTTAAGTTGTTTGGGTTGCTATTGCTATCAGCTCACACATTTCCTGAAGAGTATAGCCTGTCCTCGACCTGCACTATAACAAAAGGCGAAGTTGGTATATCTGTAGGGCTTTTTCTGTTTTGCCTTTTTAATTGTGATCAATGCTTGTTTGATAGTAGAGTGGGCAGTTTAACCACTACTCAACCCTGTACTCCCGCAGAGCAGTAGTCATTTTGTCACAGCCACCTATAGTTTTCTAAATACAATTTGTTTTCTAAATGACACCTAATTATGAGTTGAGATGAAATGGGATATGTATTGAATGATGTAAAAGGATAGTTGTGCATCAGGTAAATATGGTTTATTTACCCCCAAAATATACAGTGTGGGGGTTCGTTTTAGTAAAGGCAGAATGGTCCCACTAATATGCTTGGTAGGTGAGCTTGTCTCAACAATCTCATGCAACATGTGCAACAGGGGTCTGCATCCTGTGCCTCTTCACATATTTTGGACTATGAATCTAATGATTCTTCACCATTGACTTTGATATAGAGGGCTGATGGGAGTTGTAGTCCAAAACATCTGGAAAGCAAAAAAAAAGCAAACCTCTGATGTACATTATGGTCATTAGTGGGAATCAATGCAAGAATGGGTGGGAAAGAAACTTTGTTTTCTAGATAATCATTTCTACTTTAGGAAAGTTTAAAAAGCGCCCCCCCCCTTCAACCCCCCTTCAGCTGTAATTTGTTGAGGGAGAGGTCCAGATCTGGAAACTGTGCTTGACAACATTTTACATAACAATGGGTAAATGACTAGTGAACCCCCCTTTTCTTCTTGATGAGTTGGGAGGGTGTGCCTTTTGGTTCTTGAGTCGCAGCTTTCAAATTCTTTGCTGCAAGATACATGCAAGAGAGAGAGAGGCCCGGTTTAGGTGCGAAGCCACCCTGTGGCAATTGCTTGTGCTACGTTGTTGCTTACTTTGATGTCCTGATGTTCTGAATGTGCAGGCCAAAGCAGCATCCTGGTGCTGAAAGATGCATTACCAGTTTAGGGGCCTTATTTAAGGAGGCGGTATTCCCTAAATAAGTCCCTGATACTATTATTGCATCTTGAGATGCCTTCTATAACATTTGTAGTCCTCATTCACCTTTAACAAAAGAATCAGTTTATTCCACATTTTTGCTGCAGTGACTGAAAAAGCTCGAGCACCTGTTCTGACTTTATAGGTACTGAGGATGGGAAAGCACCTGCAGTCAGAGAAGCACATGCATCACAATGGAAATTACTGATGAAAACCTTGGTTGCTTGATGAACTAAACAAGACTTTAAATCTATTAATGGAGAAACCATAAACCAATGTAAAGTAATTAACGTTTTGGAAAAGCTCATCATTTTTTCACAATCTTAATAAAAGGCAGGCTGCCGAGTTTTGGACATGCTGAAGCTTAATAATTTGAAAGGTAATGCAGATGGGACAGCAGAAAATAAATGATGTCTTGCACCTTATGAGCATGATCACTCTTAAGGACAGGTTTAATGTGGTTTGCACACTCAATGAGTGGTTCCCATTTATCTGAACGACCAAATTACTAACAGCGTATTGTGAGACGGGTGGTCACCTTAGCTGTTGTGATGAGATATCTGTAGACCATATAGACGCAATTGGTTCTGCATCTCAAATTTCTGTTTTGTCGGGATTCATCTTTAAAGAGTGAACAGTCATCCAGGTCGAGATAGTGTGACAAACCAGGAATGAGACTCAGACCCAAGGGGAATATGGATTTGGCCAAAGACTTTCATTAAAATGAAATGGGGCGGGGACGTGCCTCTCTGTCTCTGCACTAGAGGTGTTTCCTACCTAAAACCAAAACTAAGGCTCTCTCAAGGTCAGACTATCTAAAGCAAAACCGTCCCATGTCCAAAGTACTATCCTGGTCCTTACATTCTAAAAAAATAAACTCTAAGATGAAAGGGTAATGTCTTTGGCCTTGAGTTGGTTTATGTATGTTCAAAAAGGAAAAAGGTATAACTCCAACACAAAAGAACCAGAAGGCTAGTGTTCCTTATTCAAGAGGGTGGGTCCAGTTCCCTGTATTTGTATTTTGTTTATTTGTATAGTGCGCCTGGACCGAAGGCATCTGGACGCATATAATGGGTTACAGTGACATAGCAAACATGGTGACAACAACTTAGATAACAATAGTGACCATGAAAAGTAATGGAAGCATAAAACATATATACGGCATATATACAGGATAAGATTTCTTACACATAATTACAGAGTATTTACAAGCATGTAGCTGATGAGGCCGGGTAAGAGCAAAGAAAATGGGAAAATGAGTAGCCGACTGGTGAGAGCCTGTCACAGTTGGTAAGGTTTTGGGTAGAAAGCCAGGCTTTGGGCTTGCTCTTAAAGGAGTGGAATGAGGGTTCCGCTCTAAGAGGGTTGGGCAAGGAGTTCCACAGTTCCGTGGCAAGGACTGGGAAACTAGCCCCGCCTGCTCTCTGTAGTTTGCATCTGGGTAAGGAGAGACAGTGGGCCTGGGCAGCTCTTTGAGGGCGGTTAGAGGTGTAGTGAGTAAATCGACTAGCAAGGTAACTGGGTGCCTGGTTGGCCAAGCATATGTGTGTCAGTGCGAGTGTTTTGAGGGAGACTCTTTGGGATACAGAGAGCCAGCGTAAGCTGCGTCTGGTGTCAGAGATGTGCTGGTTCCTAGGTATAATTAAAGCCGCTCTGATGGCGTTGTTCTGGGTGACCTGAAGTTTGGTAAGGTTTTGTTGGCTCATTCCTAGTTAGAGGGCATTACAATAATCTATTTTTGACATATTCAGGGTTCTGGACAGGATGATGCAATTGGCATTGGTGAGAAAAGGGTGGCAGGCTGTGATGAGTTTGCAGGTGTAGGCAGATGCTGATATTTCAGCATTCGTTTCTCTGGCGAGCGATAGGGTGGAATAAAGGTAGATGCCTAAGGTTTTAGTATCGTTGGATACTTTAATGGTGTTGCCATTGATGACGAAGGATTTGAAGGATGGGTCTAGTTTGTTAAGTCTGTGATGAGAACCCAAGATGAGGAGCTCTGTCTTTTCATCATTAAGAAAGAGCTCATGTTGGGCCATCCAAGCCTGAATGATCTGGTAAACATTGTTTAGGGATTTCGTGTCAGCTGTATAGTCCCCAGAGATGGGGATGAGTATCTGGGTGTCATCGGCGTAGTTCGTATAAGTGACACCCAGATAATCAAGAATATCAAAAAGTGGTTTCGGAAACATGTTATAGAGTGTCGGTGAAATGCACGATCCTTGGGGTACCCCGCAAAGGACTGGTGAGGGTTCAGCAGAGGCAGAAGGGGAGAAGACCCTCATGGATCTATTGTCCAGGAAGGATCTGATCCACGTGGTGGCTTTGTCTGAGAGGTGGGTGGCACATTTGAGGTGACGGCATAGGATTTGGTGGTTTACAAAATCAAATGCTGCCAATAAATCAAGTAGAAGTAGCAGGGCCAGCTTCCCATTATCTTTCAGATCCTCAATTTGGGGTTTTAAGTCAATGAGGGCAGTTTCGGTTCCGTTTCTAGCCTGGAAGCCTGATTGTCTGAGGCTCAGGAGTTTGTTGGACTCCAAGTAGTCTTCGATCTGCAGATAGGCTGCACGGTCGAGGATTTTGAGCAGGAAAGGCACTGTGGTGATGGGCCTGTAATTGGTAGGTATGCTGGCATCCAGTGTGGGCTTTTTAAGAAAGGGATAACCCAAGCATCCTTGAGGTTGTCTGGGACAATATCAGTGTTGAATGATGAGTTTATAATGGCAGTAATAAAAGGAGCAAGTTCGTGAGAGGCTTCTTGATAATAAGAGCTGGGCACGAGTCACCCTGGCAGTTAGAGGGTTTGAGTTTACTGATAATGTTTTCAACCTCTGTGGTGGTTAGAGGCGAGAAGCTGAAGGGTTTGTGGGTGTGAATGATGGGAGGGGTAAACCATGAGATGAATTGAACTGTGGATCAATCTGGAGGCTGACTTTATTGTCATTGATTTTGGTTTGGAGTGTGGATATTTTGCCAGGAAGCGCTTTTTGGATATTTGCACACCAGGTGCTGTCTTTGCTACAGGTGTCCAGTGGGGCAGAGGGAGCTTCAAGTTCTTTTAAAATCTTGAAGAGCTCCTTAGTATTGGATTCTGCTTGTAAGATGCGCTCATTATAGGTGTCTTTTTTAGCTTGTAAGATGGCCTCTTTATAGTTAAGGGCTGCTAGGAAGTGGCTGTCCTTATTGGCGTCGGTGGGATGGCTTCTCCAACGGGCTTCAGAATTACGTTTTTCTTTACGTAACACTCTCAAGTGTGGTGTGAACCATGAATTAAGGTGTGCACGTGGTTTGGGTTTACTAGATTTAATAGGTGCCATAGAGTCCAATGCTTTCAGCAAAGTCTGATTGAAATTATCCACTAGGACAGTGTACAAGATGGTGACAGTCTGTTGAGAGCTGGTAGGAGGAGGGGGAGTAGTTTTCCGCAGGTTATGTCCCTTTTGTTTCTTGTGCACATAGCAGGTGCAATGTCCTGACTGACACAGATTTCATTGGCTGCGATGTTGAAGGTCAATCAAATGGTGGTCAGATCATGCGCATGGTTGGTTAGAAATGTATTTTGCAGTTTAAATCGACTAACAAATCAAGAGCTCTACCCTTGTTGTGGGTTGGCTCCCTAATGCAGTGGATGAAACTTGGGTCGGAGAGGGTGTTAGAGATGTACAGAGCTTTGTGGTCATTTTGATCTTGGAAGCCAATGTTGAAATCACCAAGTAAGATAATTTGAGATTTAATCTTAGTTTTGTCTGCTAGGATGGAGGTAATGTCTTCAGCAAATGTGGTGACAGGTCCTGGAGGCCTATAGATGAGGTGTATCGTGATAGTTTGGTTAGGGGAGATAGCTAGTTTCACTGATTGTAATTCAGCCGAGGGAATTTGTTGATTAGGAATGACTCTGAGGCCAATGGAGCTTTTGTGAATGAAGGCGATACCACCTCCTTTAGTTTGGTGAGTGTTGCGGTCACCTCTGATAATGGTGTAACATGTGGGAATGGCAAGGGAGAGTAGTGGTCGGGAGGCAGTATGCAACCAGGTCTCTGTGATGGCAAGGAAATCTAGGTCATGCGTAGTGATAAGGTCTGCTATATCCAGCGCATGGGCAGGGAGGGACCTAGCGTTGACCAGGGCGCCCTTGACAGCGGTATCTTTCGGTGTGTAAGTAATACTAGTATTGGATTTGGTGCTCTTAATGCCCGGAGGCAGGGGGCTGGGCGAGTCAATAGCTGGGAGCAGTGTGGATTTCGTGGTAGTGATGTTACGAGTGGGGTGACAAGGGAGTCTTGAGCCATGTCTATGGGTCCTAACATGTAAGGCAAATGGTTGGTTGGGGTGGGTTTGGCAGCAAAGTGCTGTAGCCACAGGGCTGGGGGATTAGGTATGGGTTGGTAGAGGGTGTAGTGGAGGTTAGTGCAGAACTTGTGCAATGCTGCACAGCCATGGGCATGGTTTGGCTGTTGGAATCTCCTCTTAGGTTTAGCGACATGTTGAGATCTGAGTAGGTGTGAGAGAGCATCGACATGAGATTAGGTGTCTCAGTAGGGGTCAGCTGTGTGAGCTGGAAGAGGGTAGCGCTATGGTGTGAGGTAAGTAACCAGGCTAAGGAGAGTAACTTGAGTATTAGGCACAGAGCGTGGACTATAGCGCGGCATACGGTGTACTGCTTGTGCATAGTGCTAAGAGTTAGAGGTGGTGAGCAAGGAGTTGCAGGTGGCAGTACAGATGGGTATGTTCAGGGTTTTCAGATGTGTGCTAAACCCAAAGTCTTGCAGGTCATGGCTAGGTGGATTGGCTCGAGGAGCAGTAAGATTTGGCTTGCATATAAACAGGAGCACCAGTAAAAAGAAGGCATAATCATTTATGTAAGTGACTAGAATCAGATGAGATTGGACAAATAGCAAGCAGACATGACAGCAGAGTAACCTGGAAGTCCGTAGTGTAAGTCACGGAGGAGCAAAAGCATACAGTAATTGTAGATTGCCAGCAGGGTAGTTCAGCCCGATGTGCACTGTCGTGGTGAGGGAGGGCTCACATATGGCAGGATAAGGTGCAGTTTAGTACAATAGTAATATGTGATATAGGTAGAGTACAGTACAGGTCTATGTGGAAAACACCATTGAGGTTGCGTGTACTATAATATCAACACCTCGAGGCACAACATATAGGGCTACCGATCAGAGTACTCTGTCTAACTGATTGGGCAATGGGCACAGGAAGAGTAGGCCAGGCAGCACGAAATACGACCATGAATGCTAGGCAGTAGGCAACGCCATAGGCCGCACAGAATCGGACCAGAAATGCAAGTCAATAGGCAATTGGAGTCACAGCAAGGGCGCTAGGCTGTATGCATTACAGCAGGCTGGAATACAAGATATGACTATAACGCTAGTTAGTAAGCAGTAGATAACACAGATAGCACAGTAGGCAATAGACAGCACAGAATAGGATAGAGATGCCGGGCAATATGCAAGCAGAATCAAGCAAAAACACTAAGTAAAACACATCATAGCAGACTGGAAGAATGGTGGCAGGGCAAGCGACTCTATCAAGAGGTAATGAGCAAAAATATTGCATTCAGAGAAAGCAGTATCACCGTGGATCCGACTCCGAGTAAGTCAGAAGCCGAATAGTGGGACGGGTACCCAAGTGAAATGTTGAAATGATGTACAGAGTATTTATTTATTCCTATTTGTATAGCGCACTTGCAGCCCGAAGTATCTAAATCAAGAGACAGGTATGCGAAAGCGCACCGCCAAGATGGGTATATTTCTGCACGTTAATGGCATAGATGCATACAAAAGTTCAGATAGTGTATATCATACTACAATTTGCAGGGTAAGTGCGAAAGAAAGGGCCTGCATGTGTCAACTAAGAGAGTGTAGCTGTTATTGGGGGCTCGGCGGTGGCCGCCTTGAGCTACTCACCGTGTTCCGCTTAGAGCTTAACACAGGTTTGGTGGCCTTATGAGTGGTCTGAAGGTCCTGGAGATGCGGTTATGGAGGAGGGCGAAGATGACGAACAGCGGCATAGGTTGGAGTAGAGAGCAAGGCACCTGGCGTCGGTAGCACTCGGTCAGCGCAGTCAGCTGTGCTTTTAATCGTGCCTTCATTCGGGCCGGCGCTCGCCTGCCGGCGAGGTGTGATTGAACAGATGATCAGAACGTCAGCCAATCGAGCATCTCGGCGGCCAGCTGATCAGAAGTTAAGGGTGGGTGAGGTTGCATCGGGCAGGGCGGCCATCTTAGGATAGGGCTCTCCACGTTGCGGAAAATGGAGAATTGTAGAGTGGATTTCTCTTCCTTCTGTTGTAGATTCAAAGATATCAGTTCCTTGAGATTCTCTTGTTCCACAAAACAACTGATACACACAATAACTTTGTCTCTTTGTCTTTAAGTTTCTCTTGTTCCACAACACAATTGATACATAAAACAACTTGGCTGTTTGTCTTTCAGTTTCTCTTGGTCCACAATGCAATTGAGACACAAAGCAACTTGGCTCTTTGTCTTTTATTTTCTCTTGTTCCACAACACAATTTATACACAAAGCAACATGGCTCTTTGTCTTTGAGTTTCTCCTGTTCCACAATTGATAAACAAAATAACTCTCTACCTGACATGGTTCTCCTGCCTGGGTTTTCTCAAATGCATTTACTTGCAACTGTCTGGTCTACCCTCCTGCCAGAGCTTTTTCTAATACACTCTCTTGCAACTGCCTGGTATAGTCTTCTTCCAGGACTTTTCTCGATTGGACGCTGCACCCACTCCCAAAGGTATGATTTTCTTATGTTTGCTCTATCTGACACTGTGTCTGCCTGGTGTACTATTTTGCCAGGGCTTTTCCTCATATGTGTATTGCATACACTCATCACTTCCAAAATCCCTTGCTTTTGTTCTGTTTTCCCCATTCAAGAAAGGCTTACAGCTTCTTTCTCTCGGATATACTTCATTTGCTTCCATTGCATAAATCGAGTTTGGCGTGATTGCCAATATACCCTGGTGTACCTGTTTCCCTATATTTTCTCCCACGGCAAGACGGTGGCAGACGCTCAGTGATTCTTCCCGTCTCACCACCTTAGTTTGGCTTCTCTGCCTCTCGCGGTTCCTGCATGTCTCATCTGCATGTTGCTGAGTGTCGAGAGGGCAAACGCTCCCTTGCAACACCTACGAACGCCCAGGAGCCCTGCTTTGGCTTCTGGAATTCCCACACCGTGTTTTCCGATTTGGCCAGCCTTCCTCTTTCTCTTCCGTGAGCCAGTTGGCTTCACAACCCTTTCTGTAGCCCCACAGTCTCTCTGTCCTATCCGAGAGAAGCAGCTTCTTCTCTCCAGCAGCGCACCCCAGTCACCCGTGGCTGTGGTTTAAATCTCCCAGTTACAGGTACGTGCTCACAATGACTATAGTGCAACCTGTACTCTTGGTCTTTTCTGCTCTGCATCACTCACCTCATCTTCCTCGTCTCAGTATCCCTGTGGTTATAGGAATGGTATTTCATTCTTGATGTGTAAGTATTCTCAGAAGTCTTTAAGGGAAGTTTAGTCCTAGATAACTTGTAGGAAGAGTCTGAGAAGATACATTTATGAATCTTAGGTGACAAGTCAGAGCTTGATGGGTCACACACCGGTCTTGTTTGAAGGCCTTCAGCACCTTTCTTAGGGGAATGAGGGGAGGTGTAACAATATGCCATGAGGGCATTGGATATGGATGAGTTATCCTCATGGGAGGAAGGTGAATGCCCTGCCTTGCCCAATGGCACCTCACTACTTCCCCAGAGGCTATCTCCCCCCATGTGATCCTCCCTCATAGCCGCCCACACGGTCAGGATCTGGTAGCGGCTGCCGTTCCCGTGTTGTGAATCATACTGCTTAGAGGGAACATGTACATGTAAAAGAAAATTAAGAAGATAAATAAATCTTGTGGTACCCCACACGTAAGTGTAAAGGCTTCTGATGTAAATGGTGGAAGAGAGACTGGTTGAACGCGTATGGGCAGAAAGGATTAAATTCACTCTAGGACTGCCCACCCATCCCACTCTGAAGTGCTCCAACCTCTGGAGGAGGGTCTTAAGACAGACCTGGATTTCAACTCAGTGTGCTGGCCTTTCTCCAATGACTTGTCAGTTTCCACAATTCCAAGACAGCTTTACATAGCAGCGGTTTATCACAGGTTCAACAATCTCATGGCAATGTCGTTTTTTGTGGAGTCACCCACAAATGGATCCAATGCATCAAGCTTGCTGCTATCATATTTGACACTGAAGCAGTCACCTGCAAGATCGCCCAAGGCCAACCATCTAACCATCTTTAACAATGTCTGCATTATACTCTTGATGTCCAACCTTTAGCCCCATGGCCTCAATGTCCACTCTTGCACTGATTCAACTTAAATTTACCAGAAGGGCATCAATTATAGAAATCATTCCTTGATACTGGAATGTGCGTGCCATTGAGAGGTGATTATCGAGAGCAGTGTAAAGCAGAATGTAGATAAGACCACATATGCACATCAAGACTTCTTACATCCATACTGGTATGGCGGCACACACATATAAGAGTTGGGACGAGGCCTACAGGCACAGCAGCAGCACCATGTCTGATACCTCCAGGCTGGAATCACATGCACATCACATCAACAAATCCAGACTGGAAAGGGATGAGAATGGCAATTAGGGGCCTAAGCCCCCACCAGTGCTGTCTCTACACCTACCCCAAAGATGACTTCCCACCACTGCCCAATAATTCAGCTTACCCACAAGAAGATCATCAGTTCCAAAAGGTCATGTCAATTGGGGAGTTGTGTGCTTTACAGTACAAATCCTACTTGACATAACATAAGACTGTCCCAATATTCTCAGCATGGGATACAGTGTGGCAGTGCAATGACTAATGTCATATGATTTACAGGTGAACCCGTGCTCTGCTCTATGAACACCATTCCACAGCCCAATGAAATACTGAAGATGCGTTCGTACCTTAAAGACACTACCGCAATACTTAACATGCTTAATGGTCTACAATTTGATCCTACAACTCAATTTCTGGCCACACTAGACATCAAGGCCCTGTTTACTAATATTCCACAAATGGAGACCCTATTAGTCATTGATCCCAACATTCTTCATACTCCAACTTGCAGAAATAGCCCTTACAAAAAACATCTTCAAGTACAAAGACACCTTTTTTGAACAATGTTCGGGGACAGCAATGGGTGCAACATTTGCACTATTTCTGGCCAACCTGTATGTGGCCAACTTCGAAACAAACACATAAATAGCGATGACAATCCTCATAAAAATCAACTAACAGTCTATAAACGCTATATAGATGACATCTTTATGGTATTTACGGGAAATGAACAAATGTTTTTCACCTTCATGGAGTGGCTTAACTCTAGAACTAGGTATCTTAAATTTACACACTCTCTAAACCAGGATGTAATACACTTCCTAGACATGGAGATGCGGGCACAGGATGGGACACTGACAACTACTATATTTAGAAAATCCACTGACCACAATTCCTGGTTGGAATAAACAAGTTTCCATCCTAGACGACTAAAACAAAATCTACCATTTGGGCAATTTTTGCGCTATATAGGAGAAACCGCTCCACTCTGCAAGAGTATGATACACAGGCAGACATTCTGAGTGACTGATTAAACAAAAGGCAATACCCCAGAAAGATCACTAAGGAAGCAAGGAAGAGAGCTTGAAATATCCCATGCAAGATCACGCTTCGACAGAACCAAAAACCACCAACAGAACAGACTATTACTGCAGTTCGCAGTTATTCTGATAACACCAACAGAATCAAGAAGGAGATTCGGAAACTCTGGCCCCTACTTAATCTCGTGGATAAGGCTTTACCGCCACCTAGATTTGCAATAAAGAAAAGGAAACATTTACAGGATATCTTGGTCCATTCATATCAACCTACGGATGTTCTGCTACACCAAGAACTATTGTGGGACTGTGCACCACCAGTTGGCCATTCCCTGTGCAGTCAATGTAATGTTTGCAATCTGACAACAGGCACAAAAGAATTGGATCTGGGTCTGCATACATCATGGAAGCATACTACATGAATTGCAACACCTCTAACGTAGTATATCTGATTATTTGCCCTTGCAGACTAAAGTACATCAGCCTGACAACTAGACCGATAAAAAAATGGATACAAGAACCTATGTCGTGCATTAGACAACAAAGGGAGAATACACCCATAGCGGCACACTTTCACAAACTGAATCATTCTGCCACAGACCTACATTGGTCCATAATTGAAAAGGTTGTGTGCCCATGGAGAGGGGGGACATGCAAGCATTGCTTCTCAAGCAAGAGCAGAATTTGATATTGTGCTTAAAAACTGATAAACATGGCATCAATAAATCAATAGTTTGGCACACGCTTGCAGTGCTACCTTAATCTTGTAGACATTTATCAGGTTTTTCTTCCAAAGGGATGATTCACTAAACTGCAGAAATACCACCATATGAGTGAAGGAAACCACTTCATCACACGTTGAGAACTGAACCTATTACTCTATAACATCCCAGTCGTATCAATGTGAGCAACCCATGCTGTTATCTGGAACACTCCAGAGCATTTCCTGGGCTTAAATTGAGTGAATAAACATATGTGCCACCTAAAGTATACCGTGGGGCTTCAACACACTATTTGGCTTTACTGCTGTGTCCTACAAACTCTTTTTCAATATGTGGTGTCTCAAGCCTTGGCATACATCCTATTACTGAATAGCCATATTAAGATTGGGCTCCCTTGAAAAGTGATACATACCCGTATGCAGGTTACCCTGAAATATGTTTCCATGATTATGAGTTTGGGGAAATCACCTGTTTGACATATACCAAACGGGCGTTTAACAACTGATGTGATTCATCACACCCACACACCGTATCAGGCATCACTGCGTAACAATAACATCAGCCGTGACTGCCTTGCCTGTCCTAAACGCATTGGACATCACATGATTTCTGCGTGAGCATGGTCATGTGATTTGCCAAGAGGACCACGGCTTAGTAAATATGCAAAGCCGTCTGCGCTTTCACAACATTCAGATTATCTCTGCGTTGCTGCGGACAATGTGGATGTGTCTATATGCGGCACAGATCATCCAGAAAAGGTACGTTTACCCTAGTTGTCAGAACTTTGTTCCGCCCTTTGGCGAACCATGCACATTGAATTTAACGGGTGACCTGCCCCTTTTTTCAAACACGGTTGTTCGGATAGCTATTACTTGCCGTGAACAGCATACCAGTAGAGGAAAAATCACCAGGTCACTGAGTTGACAAGAACTGGCGTCACTGCCTTTCCCTGGAAGCATTCATATATTCACACAGACAGATAGGCGAGATACTCGTCAGCCAATCTCTGACTAATGACTTATAGTAATATGTGGAATTGTGTATAATGTAACAACTCTTGTGTAGTCCCTGATTGGCCTTCAACTTCATAACCCATGGGACTAGCCTAGTATATGGGTACTATATAGGACTAGTCACGCTTTAACCGTTCACATGCAAGCCATCTTACAAATAAAAACGGCACATTTTAACACCATGATCATAGACCCTGGGAATACCAAAACATGGGTCAGAGGAGGATGCAAGACTGACCCCTAAAGGGGTCCCTTGGGTCAGGTGGACTTCATAATCAATCATGAACCTGACAGAATCAATTTTCGAGTTAAGTTTGAAGTTATGACACACTATTCAGATGTGTGTACTATGAAACATGCTAGATTTAGCAACATTTCAGTTTTAAATTGATTTAGGCTTGCAACACAAGAGTGACCATGTTATTGTTTTATTCATTACAGGGTCACCTACCTGTTCATGTGTTAGATGGCAGTATTCGCAAGGAGGATTGAAGCATTACGACAGATGTCCATGGCACATCCTTTTACGCATATATATTGATATGAAGACTGTCCTGAAGAAAGTGGGTACATTTATTTAAAAACCACTGAAACCGGTAGGCCAAGAACTGACAGAAATGACAGGTTCCTGCTCTCCACACCGTTTGAGCACCTTTTCTTAGGGGTGGCCTTGATGGTGAGATAGCGTTTCTATGTCTTCTCCATCATTTGCATGGCACAAATATCAGCATGAGCGAGTCGAATGTTCAACAAAGTCTTTGGCTATTGCAAACCTTTTTGTATGAATGAATTGATAACATAGATAATCTTTTAGATACATTAGTGCACATTAGATTCGGTCTACAGGTCATAAGAAATGTAATTATTACCATTAGTAGACTAACCTAGTGTGTGTGTTTAATATTGCCTGTGACGTTACGCATTGCACTTCTTATGCAGTGTGTCTGACGCCTTTTCCAGCAGGAGGCTGTCCCAGCTCTTTAAACTCATCACCAGCTGCATATTAGGATTGTGGTTAGTTTCCATATCTTATCCTGTCTGCTTTTAGATAAGCATTACACCAGCGCAACCTAGCTCTAGAGGGTAATCAGGCAGTGGTAGTTAGAATTTCAATCTATCCTCCTTTGCCCTCTCTGTCTATGCAAGCTGCAAGTTGGGGGAACCCCTGCTGTGTTTCATATTGGTTCCCTCACGAGGGCCACCTTTGGAACAGCCTTGTTTTTACTAAAATGTATTAACTTTCTTTAAGTCAAATCAGCATAAAGCATGCTGATGTTGAATAAAAAAAAAATAATTATAATGGCTAATTAACTTTGTTTTGATTCTAGCTTGCCTTATTGCCATGGTTGCTCCCAGAACTCTTTCCACAAAAACGATTCTACTCTACGCGTCCAAACAGAAATTGTTCACATTTCTGCTGCACTATGAAGTCATATAATGTACTTGAAAGCGCCATATGTACATATCCCTCTATTGTATCAGTCGAATCAACCTTCTGCCCAACACCTCAGATCTTTTTTGGGTCCAATACATGCCGGATCCATGCCAGAAACAGCCTTCCAAGATGTTGTTTATCATTTTACCAATGCATGGGTCCGTGCCATTCAACTCGATGCACGGGCTGTGCCACAAATGCACCACCAAGAGTGGGAGAGTGGGACATGGGCATACTTTCAAGCGCACAGGTGTACATGCACCTGGTTTACTCATGATAAAATGGGAGCAGGCTTTGACCTTGGTGAGTACAGCATGAACTGGATGAATGCTCAGCAACTGTGTGATGCCCAGAATCAACTGGGTACCAGGTATCAATCTGCTTCAACTTCAGTAAATAGGACCTTTGAAACCTGAGGTATTTAATAGGTTTTGTTTTGATGTAGCCCATGATACTTATTGAACGTTTTTTTATATACTGTACTATTTTGGCTGTCTTTTAAAATATAAATGTGGAGAAGCACACAGCAGTGATTGATTCAGGGTTGGACTAGGATATACAGTTGTCCCGGGCCCCAATGTAAAAGTTGCCCACCGTTGCAAATGGCAATTCATTCCTTTTATGACAGACTGAGTAGTACCCACGGGGAGGTTTTTGATCAAATGTGATGCAAATTGTTAATTCTAAAGAATATTTATTCAGTAACACTGGTGAAAACTTCTAGCCGTATGGTGAAGTAACTTATCAAACTGGCGCAAAAAGTGTCCCACTTTAACCCCAAGAAACTAGCCCACACTAGCATTTAAGTTTTTGTTTCGGGCATTGCCCTATTGCCCTATAGGCCAGTCGAGCCTGGATTGAACCACAGAGTAGAGATGGCAAGGAAACAATAAAAAGAATGTTGCAGGGGAACCACATTCACCTTATATGGAAAGTGTTGGGGCTACACAGTATTTGCCCTGCTGAGCAATTCAGCTTTCTCCTCCATGAAGAACTCGTTTCATTATCAAATGTTCTGTCTTCTAATCACTCCCGTGGAACAAAACAAACAGCTGTTACTAGGCTCCTCAGACGTGGAATGGTAATTAGACCCATGACAGGTTAGTATAGCACATCCAGTGTTGGTTTTAGTTAGATCCTGGTAGTTGTAGTTCTGATGTTTCCATTTCCATTTTACATAATATGACTAAAAGAAATGCCCCAACAGCTAGCCCCTTCCGACAGCAGGTCCTGTATTGTGGAAAGAGGTGCATTGGAAATAGGTGCATTGTATGTCAGCTGATAGTAGCGAGAGCTATCATAACCACAGTTACTGCACGGTAAATTCAAAAACAAGACACAAGGAGCCACACAACCCTACAGAGATACTGTACATTACATGCTTGTTAGAAAGCCAGGCTGCAAGTGGGCCAGCTACAGAACATCAGTGGTTGAGGTGTTCAGCATCATGTGTATTGGGGCACTGCTTCAGTAGACACCACGGACCCTAAACCCTCCAACAGCACCAGCTTTTTTCAAAATAGCTTTAGAGCTGAACCTGCCTCCCTTCACTGCCAGAGTGCTGAGGCCTACAGTGTTCGGCCAATCCAGGGAATTCAAGGAGACTTTGAACCATACCCCTGAAATGCCTGCCCTGAAAAGTGTGAATCAATGCCCTCAAGTTGAATCCCTGACCTAGCATTCTCTAGCAGAAAAGGGTAGGACATTTGCATTATAGAACTTCTGCTGACGTGGCAATGGCTTTCACTACTTAAAAGCAAGTGAAGTGAAAGACTGCCAAGTGCATCTTTATTTCTGGTTCAATTCTGAATACAGTATTTGCAAAAATCTGATGGCACAGATTATATGGAGATCTGCAGGTTCTACAAAACTCCCCTTCATTGACAACCCAATGCTGCCATGTCAGAAGCCTCCAATGAAATGGAATAGACCTCAGAACGCCAAGCAGAATGTGACCCCCAAGGGCCACGAAGATTGGGCCCCTATGCAATGAAGGCCCTCTTCTCTGCCCCAGGGGAGTAGCTGCACTTGAATTTGTAAACTATCAAATGTGTCATTTTTATTGTCATTGTAAGTGTTTGACATTGGATTGGGGTACAGTGCTGCATGTTGTGTCCTCCCCATTACCTGTCCTACCCACTGCAATTGCCTAATCTATTTTCTGTTGGAATTGGAAGGGTTTGATATTTAACGGGGTATAGTACGACCTCTTGTGTTGTATACATTTCAGCCAAATGAAGCCCTTTTCATTACAAGCATCTCATTAATGATTTATTTGTATCAGAAGGGTTTGTTCACAATCATCCCAGTGCCACATCAGGAATTCTGTGTGAGTCAAAACAAAAATGCACCGCCCGGTCATCAAGGCTCCTATTCTATCCCTGTCACTACAACAAAACACCATGAAGTCCAGCTATTCTTCATAATCCAGGAAAATGACTCCCTTCCCCTGGATGTAAAGTGTCCAAATGCCTCTCAGGTTGTTCAAAGGAAACGTTCCACAAAAGTTCCAGGTTTTCTGTCACCCAACAGAAAGTGAATTATTCACATAACATTTTTGTGGGGCTAGGAGAATGACTCCCTTCTCCTAGCTGGTTCCCCAATGTCTTTCTCGATTCTTAATAAGGTTTGAGGCTCCCTTAGGGAGGTATTCAGAGTCTAGGTTTTGTACAATTCTTGATCCGTCCCACTGGCCCGATGAAGCTGTTCCTGGAGTTCCTCTTGACTCCCCAGTACCACCCTCCTGTGCGACTGGCCAGGGAACTGTATCACAAAAATGTTATACTGTCTTCTCTATTTCTTTACGGCTTATATACTCAAAGGGTTCTTGATTTTTCTGTTTTTTCAAGCCCAAAGAAAATAACATCGATAAGGGGTTTGTTCGTATTTTGAGGATGGCAAGGTTATGGCATAAGATGCAAAGACGGGACACTTGGCAGGACCTGGTGTTGACCAATCATCAATGTGTAACAGAATGACGCTAGAAGATGATTGGGGTTTTGCTCAATGGTCCAGCCCTTGACGATTCTGGGGTGTTACCAGTGCTTCTCTCCTTTGACAGGGTATTCCCCAGCTATTCAATGTTCGGATAGAGAAGAAGAGCATAAACTTTCCCTGGGCCTCCAATCCCTTTAGGCTCATGGGTTGATAAGATAACCCCTTTTGTTTGGTGTTGTTTCAGGGAGTTGGGGTCTCGGGTTCACGGACAACGCATCTTCTCCATCACTGAGGTAGGTGCTTCTCTTAGTTCATACTATTCACTGTTCTGCGTTGCTGCCTTAAGTTTCATGGAATCTCTAAAGAGTTTCATAAACGGCGTGTTCACTCACTCCTGGACTTTCGTTACTCCAGTTCCCTGTATTGGGGTCGGGATGCTTCACCAGGTTGTTTGGATTTGGAATGACACTGGTAACCTTATTTGTTGCTGGGTGCTAATTCTTGGTGCCTCACATGCTCTTTCCTCTGATATCGATAGTGGCTTCGACCATCCTTCTCCTATAGGCCCGGGCACTCTGTGGTTTTCCCCAGCTCGCTCTCACATCTTTGTAGCAAGCCTGGGGTAGCAGTCGAAGCATACTTGTCAGACCAAATGGTCCACCCACTACAGGTCATGCCACCACTGTACACTGTTTATCTTTATGTTGGCCCTTTGAGGAGATGCTTTCCTCTCAGGGGAATTTTATCTCACCTGAGCAAAAGGCTACTCGTTCTTAGTTGTGGTCTTATTTTTACCCACCGGCCACTAAGTGTGATTCTGACAACTTTTGGCGTTCTGTCTTCCTAAAGAAAGCACGCTCCAGACTCTGCTTCTAATTCTCCTCCCAACAACAGAGCAGCCTAATGGGTGTTCTCGTGAGTTCTCCCGAACTACACCTTCCATGCCCCTCTCTCTGGTCATCCTGTTCTTCCTTCTGTGATATGCTTGGCCTTCATTACCAAGCCCTTCTTGTTTTTCTCACTCTTTTGAACTGTGCCTCCTCCTCGGTCTCCTTTCTCATAGACAAGCCGGTTTCTCCAGCCTCGACCCGCTAATGCTCTTCTTCATCCTCTTCATTCCTTCTCTCCCTCTCGCTCCTCAGTACTCTCGCTAGTACTCTCCTTGGTACCCTGACGTGTACTCTTCTGCCTTTGTGTGTTTCTGACACCCTTGTATAGTAGCGCCTGCCCTGACCTACCATCAATTTCATTGACTACAGCTGTGCTGGTATGTTTTCCTCGTCACTTGTAGCATTGTCAAGAGCTTCTTCATCTCAGTACCTAAACCGTCAGGGTGATTCGATGTTTCACAGTAACACATTGTTTTAGCCATAAGCTTAGACCCATAAGGTTTAGCGCCTATCAACAGCCTACCGGGTTGGGGTTTATACGGGTTGTGCTTCCCAATCATGTCCTTATCTTCTCCATGAGATTCTCCTGCATGTTACCACCCATAGGGGGTCTATTGGTTAGCGGACTCCCCTCCCTAGCCTCATGGAGAGTGCTTCTCCCTTGGGGAGTAGAGACGCCATCTGGAGGATTGTCACAGTATGAGCATATAAAGACTTTCTCCAATCTCCAAGTGAGATGGTATGCACACGGTTCAAATACATAGCGTTGTTTAAAAAGTATCAAGAATTGTGTAAGAAAGTCAACTTGGATGGGTCAGACAACAAGGCATTCCTGCCTCTTATACTAAGGACCACCACTCTGAGAGTTGTGCAGCATGCTACATGGGGGGCAGTCCTAGTACAGTAAGGACAAGATTAACATATTCTTGTGAATAATCTGCTGACATGCTGGTAGTTTTTGGGTCCGAAGTAGCCCTTCATCCCTCTCCCCTTTAATCAGGCAAGTGTCTCTAACATCCTCTTCAGGTCCATAAGCAGCATCACCGAACCATCCCACCATTTCGTATTTATTACATATCAATAGCAGCAATATCTTTCTAAATCAATAGCTGCAAATAAACAACAGAGCAAACAGGTTTTTTTGGTACATTGTAGGGGGGTCGATGCAAATCTGTGTGGAATTGAAAAAGGTGACAGTTCAATTTAATAAAGACGTTATATTAATACACATGCAAACTGTACACAAACAGATGCTGGGGAAGCAGAGCGTGAAGATGCTACCTGCAGATCCTGAGATGTTTTGACCTACAACTCCCAGAATCTCACCCCTCCCCCCATTGAATTTACTAGTAAGGATGATGTAAGTGGTAGTCAAAACCAATTGATGAATGTAGAGACAAAAGACATCGCTTATCGGAATGCATTCAGCAAGGGTGCAGACAAGCTATGAAAATGTTCTTGTCAATTGCCATTAGTAAAGATTACAATGCACAACTACATGACATTAATAATGCACAGTATGCTGACATAGGCAAACCAAAGCTGAGGGGTGTGTTTATGTGATTTAAGTACACTGTGATAATTGTTCTTTTATAACGCACTTACCACCCAAGGCCAGTTTCTAAGCACGGGATTCAAACCTGTGTTGCTATGTGTTGCCTTGCTTCAAAGACAACCGCTTTACCCCTGCGCTATTTAGTGATATGAACTGAGCAATGTTTTCTGAAAAAGGATACATTAAAATCTACGCACGCTATCTGAAAATAAATGAAAACTAGGCTGACGTGTATTCTTACAAATCTGTGATCCACTCAGTTCTCTTCACCCAACCCTGTGTAATCCATCCCCTCTGAAAATATAACATGATTTTCAAGAAGAAGCAGTTCCTAATCCAAACAACAGGTATTCATGGGAAGTAAATGAGAAATGGCTGATTTCCCCCACTCCCTTTCTCTCTCTCTCCCTCTCCCTCTCTCGCTCTTTCTCTCTCCCTCTCTCTTCCTCCCTTCCTCTCTATCCCTCTTTCTTTCTCTCTCTCTCTCTTGCTCTTTCTCTCTCCCTCCTTCGCTCTATCTCTCTCTTTCTGTCTCTCACTCGATCTCCATTGCTCTCTATCTCTCACTCTCTATCTAGTTCTCCCACTCTCCCTCTTTCTCTTTCTCAAATAATTCCTCGCTTTCTCCCCCCGTTCACCCCTCCCTCCTATTCATTTTCCTTCCTATTCTCAATGTTTTCCCTCCCTACTGCTTGTCTCCTTTCCCTCCTGGTATGTGTTCTGCTTCTCTCACCCCCTGTCTTTTCTCACTCATCTCTGTTCTGTTTTTTGCTTTTCTTACGCTCTTGTTCCCCTAACTCTCTCTCCTTGTTTCTCATCTATGACATTCATCCTTTGCCCCGATATAAGACCTCTTTTTAGTTTGGGCTATTAGGTGTCGCTTGCGACAACTAAAAGCCCAAACGATTGTATTAGAGCACAGATAGTGGCATAAGAACAGGGACACACAGCCTGTAGGTTCTGTTTGTTTATTCGCCCACCCTTTGACTGCCCATGGCCATGCTAATCCCTAGCGCTATCCCCACCTAATTCATACCCCTCCCCATCAAAACACCTCCTTATGAGAACTCGTTGAGCTCTCTTTAATGAAGTCTTGGAATCAAACTTTGCACTCAGAGTGCCTGCCAGTGTTTTCAAAGCAGTCTTCTGAGAGTTAATGATATAATTCACATGGTAAACTCGCTATGGGTGTAATCAAAATGTCTTACCTGGTCTGCCTTCAGCCACTCAATTTATAAGCAGTCTGCCTGTCCATCACTGAAGTCCTGTTAAAAACAAGCATTGGGATAGCCAACAATGTTGGCTTGTGTTCAAGTACTATGCATTTGCCAGACATTGCTTTTAGATACCCAGGTACTCACACCAATTTACGGTACAACGTCCTTTCATCACAGGACGTTTTTCATGGGGTTTTTTACCACACATTTTTTATCGAAAAACACCCATCTCATTTTTTTGGGGGGGGATTTAAAAAATGATATATATGGGATGTGTGTGTTTGGTTACAGATATAAACTGAAAGGGAATAGGATGACAAGGTCAAAGCTAATCAATTCATTATCTACCTCAGTATAAAGTGCAAACTGTTCCATTCATTTATACATGGCTGGGAGGTAAGGCGATTCTCTTAAGTACTCGGGCGATCAGGGTTTGTTCCACAAATTTGATTCATATCAAAGATATGTAGGATTATGCATGGAGGGAACTAAGTTACTCATCCTCTACTCCAAGAGATCCGACAGACCAGGTGTGATGCAGTAAAACTATAGGAGCTCATTGCAGAAGCGAGAACGAGGGAGTAAGAGAGTCAGCTACTTCAGCAATTTAGATCCCATATATCTTAATCCATGTTAGAGGAATTGTGGGAACAGCCATCTAGATCCGGTGGCATGATAACAAGGAAATGGACCACAGTCTCATCACACAGATGTTACCATGGCATTTGTAGAATGGTTGTGTGGGCCATTTTCTTATAACCACGACTATGGATAGTACACCAAGCCTCAGTTCAATGTACAATGTTCTTTACTTGCCAGTGTCGGGCATGGCAGCAAGCATTTTTCTCATTTTTTTTCTAACTTGTTAAAATGGTTTCGGCCCATTATACTGGTTGACAATATTTCAGTGGTTTCCGTGATCCTCGACCAATAAAGGTAATTTATTAGCTTTCTGCTTCATCTTGTCGAAGTACATGGGACGGGATTGTCCGAACAGTGCAAGACCAATTTGAACTCGTATATTTGTCATGAGCGTTACTCATTTCACTCAGTGGGCATTATCAGATTTACAAGTATCAGACATGCAATTTAAAACAGTCCTCAGGCTCGATAATATGGATCCCAAGTACAGTAAGTACATTCTTATCAGATAACAATAAAAGGAGCGGGTCTCATACTCAAGGAACTCTGTTACCGGTGACATTCAATCTATAAAAAAAAAAATGCAACAACTCTTCCCAGCATATTGCACTGGCAATTTGCTGAAGTGTTTAGTCTCCAATAAAGCTTTCTGAAGTCTAATATATCTTTTTTCGGATTTGATTAGAAATAGCCGAAGCTGGTTTGATCCAAAATACTATACATAGAGCAGAGTATGACAGCAGCAATGCCATTTCCGTCTGCTTAATACAAATGGAAGAAGATTCTGGGAGGGGGGAGCTCAGAGCACATTGGTCAATAATTAGACATGACAGGCAGTCGGAAAGTAGGGGAGTCCAATTACAGTCCAAGGGTGCACCGGGTGGTGGATGAAGAACAAAGGGAGCCCAGCACTAGTCCTAGGATGGGGAGATGGGTGTAAAGAGAGCCCATTACCAGCCAAGTGATGGACTGGGATGGGGGGGTAAAGAAAGCCCAGTATACCCGGGGGAAAAGGGGGTGTAGTATAAGCGCATAGCAAAAGGGAATGAAGGAAACCATTCTCCAATGAGATGATATACGGGTGGGGGAACATTCGGAACTCAAAAGTGAGAAACAATGACAATTATCCTACTGAGGTCTTCCTAATTGGTGAGTGGCTCGGCCTTGGTCTCCTTCTTTCAGGTGGTGACGTGGGTGCGAGCAGAGCCTGGGACATCATGACGCCCTGTTTTTTGTTTCCAGTCTCAATTTGAGCAGTCATGTGCTGCCCAGGGATAAATGGCCATGATTCCTGTCCCGCAGAGACTTCTGGAGCGAGTCTGAGCTGGATATCCAGGATCCATCAGCATCTGGGGAACGGGCAGATGGCATGGGCTGGTTCTCTTTCAGGCTGCGATGTGGCTGTAAGAGGAAACAGATATCCTATATAAATGTTGCGCCTGCCATCTGGCACTAAAGTAAGAGTGCTTCAGGAGGGGATACCTAAATGCAGATTTGTCTGTCACCTCCTGAAGTGTAGGTGCTTGTTAGTTGAATGCAGGCAACCACATAAATGCCAGCAAGCTTCATTGTAAGGGTTCAATGACACAAAACAAAAATCTGAAATTATTTGTAAAAAGCTACATTTCTACAGTAGGTAGTATGCATTACAATAAGCACTTATGTTTAATGTTTCAGTATTAAAACGGGGGATGTAAAGCAATAGTATGACATTAAAATGGCAGCACACATTATAAGTAATGGAAAACAACATTCAACCATTGCTATGCCAACTATCAGAGCCTTTGCTTAAAATATTATAACTTCATGACGTTTGATTCTTTAGAGAGATAGGTAGACCTTTCAATATATTGCTGAATTCTATAGACCAGCAAAAAGGCAATAGAGTGCAGCGTTATTCAAAATAGCAACACAAATACATTATTGCACTATGATTGCAACCTAAAAATAGCCAAATCTTCCAATTATGAGATTAAAGATTGGAAAAAAAAGTGACACAAAATCACTTGACTGAGAGGAAAGTAGAAATTAGTTTAGTAAAAAGAATGAATAGACAGGGAAAGAAAATACTCTTGATTACAACGACCAATTATGTTTCGTTGTAAAGTCTCTATGAAACATATGTTGCTCTTCTGATATATAGTGCCATTAGGATGATGTGTATTTCATCTCTTTATAGAATGTGCCTCCAGAAGTCCCATCTTAAGATGCTGATTGTCCCCTCAGAATCAGCTATCAATCAGCTCCTGAGAAGGAGTCATGATGCCTTAGTAGTTTCACTTAGTTTTGGCAAACAACTGAGATCATCAAGTGTACAGACAACGGAGGGTGACCCTTTAGAAATTGAACGTCCTAGACGAAACGTCAAATGAAAATTAGATCTATCAGATCACCATATTAGCAAGACTCTTTCTGTTGCTTTGCCCAAAATAGAGATTATCGTCAACCAACAACAACTAGTTCAAAATGGTGGTGCCTATTCTGAAGCATTTTCTGCAGGGGGTTCAAAGCAAGTAGGAAAGGAAAGGGGGTAGTGCGATGCATCCTGTAGGGATCCATATGTGTAAGTACTCAAAGCTATCAACAGTGGGGGAAGGTATCCAATGATCAGAAGACTGGAAAGGAGAGGATATAAACTGTTAAGTCATAAGAAACAGGCTTACAATCAAGGAATTATGGGTTTGTTATACAATATAACTAATGGCTATTACAGCTTCTGACACATTATAGTTAGAAGCTACTTGGATCTGAGCAATTCTGATATGATCATAAAGGCCTGAGGGTGGATAACTATTTTGCACCCTACACACAACTACAATACCAGAATCGACTAATAATGGAGTTACTAGTTTTATCAGGTGTGAGTCTCAAAAGGAGTATGATGATTTATCCTTTTCACTCCAGGAGTGTTATGATGCTGTTAAGGAATTGAAAAACAGCAAAGTACCAGGCTTGGATAGGGCATCCCCAGATCTGAACAAAGCAGGAATAGTGATGTGGGCACCATGGTTGACAAACATTTTTAATTCTGTGAGTCATAGCCTGCAGGCGTATGCCTCTTGGCAAACGGCAGAAATTATGTTCAACTTGGAAAATGGAATTGGAACCAAAGTCGTACCATCCTATTTCCCTCATTGACATACATGCCAAATGATAACTCTGCTTCTGTACACTAAAGTAGCTGGACTAAATTCCTTCTGTTGGCAGCCGGGTGCACCAGCGGTGTGTGCTGGCCCCCTATTATTTTATCTATAGATGAGTGACTTACATTCCAGACTCCTACTATTTGCAAATGACGTAATAGTAGTGAATGAGATGGAGAAAGAGTTGAACTCTAATTCAAATGTATTTTCTTTTTAGTAAGATGTGTAATTTATATCTGAAAATATAATTTATTTTACAAAATGTATAGTTAGCAACAAGCCAGACAAATTGGTTGCAACGTATGATTAACAGGAAGAAAACTGAACTTAAGATGGTGGGCATTACCCAATGCCTTGGTAAATTAGATCCCAGGTATGCCGCCTTTGACATTTCTGGTACCTCTATTAAAACCATCCATGGGTCAAGACTCTTGGCATCTATCTTGTTGCCTCTTCTCTTAGCTTAAATAAGCATGCTAGCCAGGTGAAGATATCCCGTGACTACACTACTCGCCTTATTAGGCAACTCAAGCCCTCTCTATAACTTACACTGCTAACCTTGCTGTTGCTCTGGTCAATTCTAAATTGGACTATGCAAACAGTCGATCGGCAGGCAATTCTGTGTCCAACTTGGCCTTGTCATAGGTGGCTCAGAATAATGTTGTCTGAGCTGTGTGTGGTTTGACGAGAAGGAATCATGTCACTGAGGCTCTTAGATCCCTGCACTGGCTTCCAGTTAAACATTGTGTCACCCATAAAATTCTTCTCCTTACAAGTGTCTTAGTGACAGAGCACCTCCTTATCTGAAGAAAAGGATTAGGCGCCCCTGCATCTCTTGTTCTCTCTGATCTAACAACTCCAATATACTGGAGCAGCCTCAGCATAGACGGGCCAATTTGGCAGCACCTGCTTTGATTCTATTGCTCTTCGCACGTGGAATGCTCTGCCCTCTGATCTTCGTCATTGCGCTGAACTTTCTTCATTTAAGAGATCTCTAAAAATGTATCTTTTTAATTCCAATGACTAAGCTCATTACTTCTCACCACCTTCCTCTTGGTTTTCTAGACATCTTGCCTCTCCTTTTACATGTTGCGCACTGAGGCCCAGGGGCGTGTTGCGCCCTATAATAGATATTTAACATTAACATTAACATTATCCAGGAATTTGTTTCTCAATGACTTAACCTGGGTATCATGGTTTGCAAAAGCCCAGTTCTAAGTGAAAAAACAGTGGAAATGTCTGGGCTTTTCTAGAATATGGGGAACACTTCCCCAAAAACACTGATTACAATATAGAGTCGAAGCAGTAACCAAAGTTAGTATGGTGCTGAACTATGAGGGCCACACACCTTTGATTGTTTCTACACTATTAAAAACACTTTTTTGTTAAAAGCCTTTGGGGGAAAACAAAACAGTGACCAATATAGTCATCCACTAAGAATTAAATGTAGAATAGAGTCACAAAAAACTATTATGTTATTGAATGATGGCTGAGCATGGGTTAAATTCTGCCAGTGTGAATGTAAATCCTTATGTCATCATGTTTTGGAGGATTGGGTGCTCGTATGTGAGCTGTATAACATCAAATGAATTTTACATTCTATTGGGAATGACAATTAATGTACAGATCCCAGTTCAATTCCCTCACTTGCCAAACAGTTACATGAATGCACTTCACTGCCTGATAGCTGGCATGCAAGAGAAGAGGGCAGGTGACCAGATCAAAGCCCGCCGTGATCGCTTATTTAGATCACGCCGTTCTAGGAAGGCCTCAACTTTGCTTACTCCTAGTTCCAGTTTATTCACAAAGGAGACTAATCACCTCCTGTCTCAGACCTGACCAGTCACATCTGCAAACGAATCTTGCCTGACCGGAAGACAAGAGTTTGTTCTCTTCATAATTTTTTTGTTGTCTTGGGCTGCTATTTACACAAGTTTGGCGTTATTTCACTCTTGAAATGACATTGAAATTGCAAGATCACAGCATCTAAGACCAGGAGGAATGCAAAATTTCAAGTTTTCCATAGGTGGCATTTGCCAAGCAGAATGCTTTTTTTCACAAATCGCCAAAAGTGAAAAATGGGCTGGTGGAATTTTACTCATCGCATTTTATTATGATCCTATGAAGTAACGAGAACAAAAGGATACTAATTGTCTCAGCTGAACCTGTTTAGCGATGTCACCCATTTAGTCACCAACGAATGGGAACAAATATACAAAGTGAAATCACAAAATGGAGGAAACAGAAACAAAAGTGTGATAAATCCTTTAAAGTGTGCAGGGTATAGAAAAATAACGTATCATGCATTCATGCTATTTGTGTCTTAGTTCGTACATGATATGGTATCATGGAGTTCAGGGTCAACATATGTCACAAATCGTCAAAAAGAACATTTAAAATAGTACAACCTACATATGTTTCATTTCAACAAAATGGATAATGTCAAAGAGCAGCATGAAATATTGATCAGTCATGAAGGTCTATCTAAAATCCGCCGTTTCCTCTTCATTACATATTCTGCAGTAAACATATCTAAAGCATGATGAATTCGTTTTTTTGGTCTACTTTAGTCAGCATTTATTAAAATGTCTAATATGCAGATGTATCACAGTCTTATAAATAATCGCTAAAAGCCTTTATTTCGTTTATAAAAAAAGAAAAAGAAAAAACACTGCACGGCACATCACCGACATGGCGGTCTTTTCAAGTGGAATATGCTAGGGTACAGTATTTATCCTATGCCCAGTACCTACCAGCAGCCTGGCCATCCACGTGTTAGAGAGAAGTATTTCTTTAGTAACTAGAAGAAAGACTTAGGTTACACCGGCCAACACTGAAGTGATCTGTGGATAATGCAATCTCTTACATTACTCTTTATAGATATGAATTAATCTTACGCTTTTCTAGCAGCTATGCAAAATGAAGTGTAAGCCGGGCCATTTAAAGCTAGAAATGGTAAATCACTTGTAGCCTGATTCATGGAATTATTTGCGTGAAAAACGCAGATTTGCGCGGCTTTCTGCCCGAAAATCCTTATACTTTAAACCAGGATTTTTGGGCAGAAAGGCACGCGTATCTGCGTTTTTCATGCAAATAATTCCATGAATCAGAGGTTTCTTTCCCACTACCGACTCATACCCCCAGCAAAATCTTTACAAAAATTCTTTCGGCTTATGTAATTGAGAAAGCATTTAGAAACACTGTCTTTCCAACCATGCACAATGCCCTCATGTCAAAAGCACCAAGTGATGTAGGACCGTGATCCACAGGTGAAATTAATTGAAATAAATGTTGTTCGTTTGGCAAGTTCAGCATGAAAAGGTCCAAATTGTCAGTGTATGACAGTTAGTATGTCATTAAAAGATATGTTTGGGACAGTAGTACCCTTAATGGTGAGCTCAAACCTGAAGAAGAGAGTGCATTGGATTTGTGGGATATCACCCACCATTCCCTTTCCCTGAAGGAACAATGATAAACTGCCTGCTACAGGAGACTCAATTATCTGAGGCTTTCAAATTAACAAGGTCATGGGTATGTTAAGACTCATATGATCAAAAAGGCTTCATGGTTAATTCAGTGCCATGCTGGGTCATCTTACCATTGTATTCTCTTCACTGGCAGCCTTACTGCAGCATTTCTTTTTTACGAAAAAGGGGGCAAGTGGGTTTCACCCTTGAGGAGCCAGACAAGAAAATAAAATGAAATAGGGCAGCCACCGTACAGGGGTCAGCGAGCAGATGGGGAATCAGGCACAGAGGTAAGGTGATCCTGATCCATTGGTTCTCTGTGCAGCGGGTAGCGAGCAGAAGGGGTATCAAGCAGAGGGGTGAGGTGATCCTGATCCATTGATTCTCTGTATAAGGGCAGCGAGCAGAAGGGGTTGCAGGTGCAGTGGTGAGCTGATCCTGATCCATTTATTTTCTGTGTATGAGGTAGCGAGCAGAAGGGATAGCAGGCACAGGGGAAAGGTGATCCTCCTCCATTGATTCTCTGTGCAGGGGGCAGTGAGCAGAAGGGATATCAGACAAAGGGGTGAGGTGACACTGATCCATTGATTCTCTGCATAGGGGCAGTGAGCAGAAGTTGTAGCAGGCACAGGGGTAAGGTGATCGTGATCCATTGATCCTCTGTGCAGGGGGTAACGAGCAGAAGAGATATCAGTCACAGGGTAAGGGGGTACAGTGATCCTGATCCATTGATTCACTGTGTATGAGGCAGCAAGCAGAAGGGGTAGCAGGCACAGGGGTAAGGTGAGCCTGATGCATTGATTCTCTGTGTAGGGGGCAACGAGCAGAAGGGGTGGCAGGCATAGGGTTAAGATGATCCTGATCCATTATTTCTCTGTGCAGTGGGCTGCGAGTGGAAAGGGTAGCAGGCACAGCAGTGAGCTGATCCTGGTCCATTGATTTTCTGTGTAGAGGGCAGCAAGCAGAAGAGATAGCAGGCACAGGGGTAAGGTGATCCTGATCCATTGATTCTCTGTGCAGGGGGCAGCAAGCAGAAGAGGTAGCAGGCATAGGGGTGAGGTGATCCAGATCCATTGATTCTCTGCATAGGTGGCAACAAACAGAAGGGATAGCAGGCACAGGGTAAAGGGTAAGGTGATCCTGATCCATTGATTCTCTGTGTAGGGGGCAGTGAACAGAAGGAATAGCAGGCACAGGGGTAATATTATCCTGCTCCATTGATCCTCTGTGCAGGGGGTAGCAAGCAGACGAGATAGCAGGCACAGGGGTAAGGTGATCCTGATCCATTGATCCTCTGTGCAGGGGGTAGCGAGCAGAAGAGATATCAGTCACAGGGTAAGGGGGTACAGTGATTCTGATCCATTGATTCACTGTGTATGAGGCAGCATGCAGAAGGGGTAGCAGGCACGGGGGTAAGGTGAGCCTGATTCATTGATTCTCTGTGTAGGGGGTAGCAAGCTGAAGGGGTACCAGGCACAGGGGTGAACCGATCCTGATCCATTGATTCTCTGTATAGGGGGCAGTGAGCAGAAGGGGTAGCGGGCACAGGGGTAAGGTGATCCTGATCCATTGAATATCTGTGCAGGGGGAAGTGAGCAGAAGGGGTAGCAGGCACAGGGGTGAGCTGATCCTGATCCATTAATTCTCTGTGCAGGGAGCAGTGAGCAGAAGGGCTAGCAAGCACAGGAGTCAGGTGATCCTGATCCACTGATTCTTGATTGGCCGAAGATGTTCACATATCCTTGAGCGTAAAGTAGTTTTTACCAAGAAGTTCCGCACAACCTAATTATCTACACATTAAAATAAAATATAGGGCTATAGCATAACTTTTTCATTTCTCCCATCCTCCACGCTGATTGCACATATGTAGCTTTTTCTTGAATATTTCTTTCAGTTTCATACTTGTTTATACTTTGGGAATTCACACTCTGTATTTCTCCCCATTCATTGGTTTGTAGACAGGTGACGACTCACCCACTACATCGTCAGCTGCTGCCTTCAGTATTTTAACTTTCGCCTCATGATCCATTGATTCTCTATGCAGGGGGTAGAAAGCAGAAGGGGTATCAGCCACAGGGGTGAGGTGACACTGATCCATTGATTCTCTGCATAGGGGCAGCGAGCAGAAGGGTGCAGCCACACGGATGAGCTGATCCTGATCCATTGACTCTCTGTACAGGGGATAGGAAGCAGAATGGATAGCAGGCACCGGGTAAGGTGATCCTCATCCATTGATTCTCTGTGTAAGGGGCAGCGAGCAGAAGGGGTGGCAGGCATACAGTCAAATCAAATCAAATTCTTTAATGTGATGTAGTATGAAAATAAATTCAAACTTAACACATGTATTAATAAACATTCATATAAAATCATACATATAAGATCATAAACATAAAATCATCAATCATAAATCACTACAAATCACTTCATGGAATTATTTACAAGTACTTTAACGGGCTTGCATGTAATCCTAAGCACCTACATAAGAATTAATGATTGGGTATGCTTAGGTTCCCAATCCGAGTTCTATCTGTTGACAGACATTATAAAGTGCTATGTATAAGTGCATGTTGGTTGTGTTAATACAATACTGCCAGAATGGAGATTTAGGTATAGTAAGCGGGTCATGCACAAATTCACCCAGGAAATGGACAATAGTCTTCTTAAGTGCCGTGCATTGAGTTAATACATGTCTAGCTGTCTCTGGACACAAGGGAGATTTACACACTCGGCAGGTTCGCTCTGCTGTAGGAATATTTTCCCTTGCTCCTATGATAGATAAGGTAGGTAATTGTTCTAATCGGAATAGAATAATAAAACAGCGGAGTCTTCTAGTGGGACAGAGGAAAAGGTAGTCCTGCGGTTTCATGAACTTATATACTCTATAGTTCACAAAACGGTATGATTTGAGGGTGTCCAGATGAGCGAAGTTCTCCAGCCAATCCCAAAGGTCCACCTTTTTCCCCAGTGCATTTAACATTTCTTTGGTCACACTTGTCCCTTTATGAGTCCAACCAATTTCTTCAAGGAATTTTCCCATATCTTTATATAAAGATGAGGTGGTAAGTTTTTTACTTAGTTCCTGATGTAAGACTATTAGCAGGGGATTGAAAGATCCACTTGTCATCTTAAGATAGAACCCAGTTCTTCTTTTCAATACCATAGCCTTAAGTAAAGGCAGGCCCTTCTAATCTTATCAGGGCCATCGGCACCCCCGGGGGAAGCCCCAACATACATCGCCAGAACTTTCCCTCTACCACTTGGAGCCACGCCAAATTCACCGTCAGCAGCGATTCCAGGCCATAAATGACCATAGGTGCGAAAACCTGCATATAGAGGTGGCATGTTCCCCACAAAGTAAAGCCCCCTTGTTTGCTAGTAAAAGATGCAATGAGTGAGATCACTTGATGGGCCCTGGTGATGCGTTCCTGTTTACATAGAGCATAGTCACCTAGGGGCTCTATTTCCACTCCTAGGTAGCGATAAAACGGGGCGTACAGAATTGTGTGTTTATGTACTGTCAGATTCACACGGGTTACTCTTTTCCTAGTGAATCTCAGCACATTAGCCTTCTCCAGATTGATGGTCAGGCCATTGATCTTAGTGTATTCCCAAAGAACATGGGCAGGGCGCCTCAGACCACCAATGGTGTTATCGAGGACTACCAAATCATCTGCGTCCGCCAAGACCCCACATAACACATCACCTATTTTTGGTGGACAGTTATTGACCTCCGCAAGTGTCGCCGGGATGTCATGTACATACAGGTTGTAAATAAGAGGCGCTGTAACGCAGCCCTGCTTAACCCCTCTATTTTGCATCACATTTTGGGTCGAATAGCCCTCCTGGTTAAGTCGTAGGCGCACCGAGGTATCTCGGTGGAGCAATCTGAGATAATACAGCAAACCTGTGGGGCAGCCCAGTGCTTCAAGCTTATTCCAAAGCCTAGCTCTTGGGATCGAGTCAAATGCGGCCTTAAAGTCAATAAAAAGTGCGTACATTGGGGGCTGGCCCCTACTAAGTGCCCTCGTACGCAGTACATCCATTACAAAAAGGTTATGTGATGTTGAAAACTCCCGCCTAAAACCGCATTGGAATCTACTCAATATTCGCATATCCTCAACCCATTTTTGCATTTCACTAAGCAAAAGAGAGGCAAAGAGTTTCCCAGTGACATCCAGCATGGATAAGAGTCTGTAATTATTAGGATCTGTGCGGTTGCCCTTTTTAAACACCGGGATCAGGATAGCAGTTTGCCAGGATCGAGGAATATCCCCCAGTGCAAAGACCTTGTTGAAAAGTACAGAGAATAATTCTGCCCAAAAGGACGTGTTTCTTTTTAACACCACATTCGCTAGCCCATTTGGACCAGGGGCTCTAGATGGCTTGAGAATCACAATTTTATTGAGTATTGCCCCAGGTGAAACATCAAAGGGTTGAATGATAGGAGGCTTTCCCATAGGGCAACTCGCAGCCCCATCCTCTTCCTCATTACGATTTAGGAGAAATTGTTCCCATATTTTCTCATTGATTGGATTGGCAACAGAACCGTTGACCTTGGTTCTGTTCTCATTTAAGAGTGCCCAAATGCTTCGAAAGTTTCTGGAACAGATGGTTTTAACAAGTCGCTGATAGCATTTGTTCTTCTCTGCTGTCTTGATACTCTTCACCTCTGATCTATATCGATTTTTGATCGTTCTTAATTTCGCACGATATAGGGCTCTAGAGAGATTCTGGCTTTTTAGGGAGCGTGTCATTCTTCTAAGTCCTCTCTTGGCATCCCTGATTTTCCCACTATAGGGGAGGGGGACATTTCCCTCTTTCATGACATACCCCTTTTTGTTAGCTGCATGATGGCCTGAGAATCCTGATATCCACTCTTCTATTTCATTTACAGACATAGCCAGGAAATCACTCCCGCCCTCTTCTATATTCAGCTTAAGTGCTTCAGAGGCCGCTCTGACATTCTTCTCCGACCAAACTATTCTGGTTCCTGCACAATTGGTTGATATACTTCCGATGTTTAGCTTGAGAGTGTCAGGCATCGGGGTCAGGAAAGTGCATATTAATGCCGCATGGTCACTCCAGTTGTTGGGCTTTACCCACATGTCAGCCACTCTAGTCTGCATCGAGGGGCACATGAATATATAATCTAATGTGCTCCGAGATGATCCATTGGACCAAGTGTGCTTCCCCGGCCTATCACCCGGGGTGCGGCCATTTATCATAGCCAAGTCCCAAGATTCAAACAATTGCAACCACCCCAGACCTTCTTTCTCCCTCTTTCTATGAGTCATCATACATCTCGCGCTAAGGCCAGGATTGGAAGAAGTGGGAGTTTCATCGACCATATGACAATTAAAGTCCCCAACTACCATAACTGCGGCATTACTAGATCCCAATGTCCAGGAAGACAGTAAATCCTGTAAAGCCTCTTGAAGAGAGTCTCTTGCAACCGCTCCAGGGGGATTGTAAAGATTGATAAGAAGAAACTTAACACTTCCCTTAACATGAGGATAAGCAACTTCTACAGCCAATAGTTGGTCCTCAGCTCCGCTATGAATTTTACGCGACATCATGGAGTTAACAATTCCCGTGAGCAGGCCGCCAAAGGGGCGTCCCTTGCTTCCCCGTCGTGCAGGTGACTGGTGTATAACATAGCCATCCAGAATAAGAGGGTCCAGTGCCCAAGTTTCTTGCAGACAAATACAGCTATGATGGAATAGGAGATCTGCAGAGCCCTCCGCCCTCAATAAATGGGAGAAGCCTCTACAATTCCAGGATAATAATGATAGACTTCAATGCTTCTGTATCAGCTGGGGAAGTGACTCCAGTAAGGATTTAATTACCTGTTGTACTTCAACCAGTAAAGGGTTCTCTCCTAACACCGACTTGGAGTCATTTGCCAAATTCGGTGTTATATCAGAGACTTCAGGGATTGCTGAAAGATCTTTTTCATTCAGATCCACGTCAATAGCGATATCCACTGCTCTCAACTCTTCTTTATGATCTCTGAGCAATTTTGCCGTGTTCAGAAACACGCAGTGTAGTGCAGAAACATTAGGATTCGGGCCCGATAATGGCTCAATAAACAGGAAATCCTCTGATTTTAGAACTCGAAGTTGAGGGATATGGTAGAGCCTAGTCAATAACTCTGAACGTGCCAGCCAGGAGTGGTTGTCCCTAGGGTATAGATTCTTAATGAAGCAGATGCGGTTTGTATGGTTTACCTGCGCATCCTTCGTTTTCTCTGGCGATATAGGCTCCGATAGTTCCCTCAATGACCGTCCCTCATATGAGGGCTCTGGCTGAGTTAACATGCTTGATTCACACTCAGGTTCAGAGTCCTCCCCAATAGTTAAGTCAGGGTCCACCTCGTTTTGCTTCTCTTCGGGCTTCAGCCAGTCTGCGAGAGGACCTTTTTTTCCTGCCACCCGAGCTGCCGCTCTCATCATCCTTTTCCGGGCTTTTTTTGAACGTGTTTCAATTGTGGGACCAATTCCCACAGTGGGAGGCAGGGGGCCGTTTTATCAGGCTTATTTTTAAGAGCCTTTTTTGCCAGTCTCCGCTGTTTCCATGAGAGGGGGCCCCGAGGGCTGTGATTCAGGTCAAGATCGGCTTCCTCGATAGGCACCTCTTCAATCGAGATGTTATTCTCCAGTGCCTCCTGGGCCACACTCTCCTCCCTCTCGGCTGCCTTAACCTCCATCTCTTTGGCAATTAGCAGGGCATCTGATAAGTTGTCTTCCGCATCATCTTTCGATATATTCTTCAGTTCCAATGCTAGTGAGATGGAATTGGAATTTGCCAGGATACGACCCGTCATCTGTAGCAATATTTTTAAAGCAAATTGGAGGGCACTGAAAGACGTTTGTAGCTCGGCTAGCTGAGTGGAGCTGGATACAGATCCCATGCCCCCCACTGTCTCATGGTCCGGCTCATCCTCCATCGAAGCCATTGCAAGGTTCGGCGATGTGGAGAGACGTTCGCAGTATCCCGCCGCAATATACTCCCCCGCCCCAGCATTCATGCTGTTATCTTTCTGGGTCGGTGGGCCACTTGATATAGACTGTGGGATGTGAGGCTGCATTCCTCTCTGTATTGTCAGGCACAGGTCCAAGAGGGAGTTGTTATCGATGTCATCAAAGTTGGAAGAATTAATAGAATGGCTATCCCTGGGCACTTGCGCTGACCCTTCGTCAATTATAGTGGAATTGATCTCGGGAGGTGGATTCACCGGAAAAAACTCTGTGATGGCACCTTGTGCTACAGGGAGTCCGTATTTAGAGTTCTTCCTGCGTTTGGCCCCTTTTCCTTTGGGCTCCTTTGACTCTTTCAGAGCTTGCGACTTGTTGTTCCTCAAGTTATAGATAGAGTGCAGAGCTCTCTTCCCCCGCTGCATCTCCACGTTGCTGCCGCCTTAATACAGTTGGAGAATTCGTGGGGGCCGCTTAACACTTAGACTGCTCCGTTTGAGGCACACAGACGTTTGAGGCACACAGACTGCGAGGCAAAGGGCCACCTGGGCAGAGTACACCACGGCAAAACCGGCAAAACCACGGCCAAACCACGGCAACCACCAAACCCCGAGGCCCCTCTACTTACTTGCCCACTAGCGTGCCGCTATGCTAGGTGCTGGGTGCTGCCCTGCACAGCCCCTCCAATACACAGCCGTCCTAGGAGGCAGCCACACCACACCCCACAGGTGCGGTGTGCAGTGCGGAGAATGTAGCTTCCTTCGACTTCGGCTTTCCTCGGGCCCTCCACCCAGGTACTGCAGGGAAGAATCCAGAAAGCACCAGGGGCAGCCCACAGCATTCGCGGGCCACTCTGCCGCTCACTCGACTCGGCTTGCCTGCTTGCCTAGCGTGCTAGAGTAAAGGACCCGCACGCACTGCTCTCGCTCACGCTCTGTCGAGTCGTGTCAAGCCGCGCCTCTTCCTCTCCCCTCGTCTCTCTGAGGCTGCTTCCGACACTTCGCAACAGCGAACGCTATACCAATGCCCTCTATAGCGTTATGAAAACCTGTATCATTTTCTATTTAAACAAGTTGAATTAATCCAGTGTTAATAGATAGGGGGAGTCCCACTCACCCTGTGCCATCCTTAGTTTCTAAATAGGACCAAATATGGTAGGAGGCCCCCGTGATACAGCATCCTTTCACTGCAGGATTTTTTTGCAGGGTTTTTTGCCATGAATTTATTTCTAAAAAACCCATCTAATTTTTTTAGGGGGCGTTAGTAAATTATTTATATGGGGTGTGGGTGTTTCGGAATATATACAAATTAAAGAAAATGGGGGATTGTATGAATATGTGTGTAGCTAGGTTGAATTAATCGAGGGTTGTAGCTGCATTCTGTTGTGAGTTGGTGCATCGCAAAGAGTTAGCATAGTGGTGTGTTTGAGTGTCTGTGTGCTTTCCAGGTGGACTGTGTTCCTGTTGAACTTCCAGTGCCTGTCGAGGGGGAGCGATCTCTGTAGGGTTCAAGTTGCTTTGTCGAGGAAAGATGGGTGGTAGCAGGTAGGTCTGTCCCAAACTCATGTTGCTACTGTACAGGTGCTAGAAACGTCCTTGTTCGGTAGTTCGGCTAAATGGAAGCCCCGATAATGCAAGAGCTATACCAAGAGATATGGTAGCATTGTGAAGTTATTTCAATGTCCGAGAGAAAAACTTTGGGCCTCATTACAAGTTTGGCAGTGTAGTAAAAAATCTGTTTCCTCTACTTTTTGGGGTGGTACCGATTTACCATTGCTTTTAACACTGCCTAGTTCTGATAACGGTGATTATTGTGGAGGAAAAATCTCCAGCATGCTCTGGAAGCTTTTCTCTATTTTCCTCTCCCAAAAATGGAGGATTTACCCTGGACAGAATTACCACACGCAATAAATCCTCCAAAATCTCCAAATAGTAACATGGACTCCAAAACTCGAGATCAACATCACTTTACTGCACCTCATAATCTGGCAGAACCCGCCAAACTGTGAATGGTGCTCATGGTAACTGTGTTTAGCGGTATTTTTGCACAAATGAGCCCCATTGTGGTTTAAGGCAGATTGTCTGTGAGGGGGTGATGACCATTTAGAAGGAAGGCGTGGCCTCTTAATATCCTTTTCACACAAAAAATAAATTAACCTCTTTTGTCAATTAAATGGTTAAGTGTTAAAGTCACCCAGGCAAGAAGTGGAAAATGAGGCCTCGCAGCTTGATAGACAACAGCTCGGCGCTCCCTGGTGTCCCAAAATATTAGGTTTCTCTTCTAATAATGCTGAAAATATTGCCTACTGTCACGATTAATCTGGTCACTGCCTGCACCTGATTGCAAGTGACGCAGTCACAGAGCAGCGCCTGTGTTAGTTTCCACACACCGTCAGCTTTGCTCGAAAATGCAGGGACGGGAGGACGGAACTGTGATAGCAGCCTCCCCGGCGGCTAATGGATTGTGACACGAGAGAAGGAAAGCTTTATTTTAATTCAAAAAACAAAAGCCAAACAGAAAAGCTTGTGTACGTGCCCAACCTTTCTCTTCCCCCCACCCCCGCCTTTTTCTTCCTCAAGTGGAAAACATTCCCCCGGCTAACAACTCTTGGCTGGCATCGAGGGAAAGTGGCGGTATTTGCAGATGTGGAGGCAGGCATACAAAACATTTTTGAAATCGCAGGCCGGAATTATTGCACTGAGTCCGTGCGTCTTGACAGGATGGTAGACGCGCCATTGTCCACGGCCTGGAACAAACCGCCCTTTCTTCCACGAGGAGGGAACAACAGCCATGATGTTTCCTACAATCAGCGCCATATGTATCAGCGAGCTATCAGTGTTCGGAAATCTCTGCATTGTGCAGACTTCGAATGTGCTCTGTTGGCCAACAATGGAAACATTGATTTTAGGATCTGATAATTTTGGGGGCGCAGAACAAACTGTACGTGGAAACCGCCTGCTCCCAGCAGCAGCCTAGCTGTGCCCTTGCACAAACTCTCCTCTCTGCACTACTTCAAATGTGGCCCAAACCAATACTATGCTATCAATCAACATTATTAGAGCCATTTATCAGCGCCTTTAGTTGAGAATGGTCTTCGCCAACAAAGTTATGTCATCTTCCGCTCACTTGGTTGCCTCCCGGATAACTAGCCCTCTTGTGCCCCAACAATCGCGCCTTGTGCGCAGCCTTACATTTATTAAGTGAGAGTATTCTGGAACTGATGGTACGTTGAAGTTTGGTTGCCATGGGCAATAATCATCTCCAAAATGTCATGACCCCCCCCTGTTATGCAGCTAGTGACTAATTCAAATGATACAAATTACTCTGATTCTCTGTCTGCCAATTTAGGATCTGGCTGTGGTCAAGGGTCAAATGGCTGCTATTCAACCAAGCATGTTTGAAGTGGTGGCTGCCATAGTGAGGCGGTGTAGGGGGGACGCCTGGCATCCTCTGGACACCGCCACATACTGGGAGGAGAGGGCAGCGGTGCTAATGAGACAATGGCCCGGACGGCCACTATAATCGTAGTCATGAAAAGCGCGCGCCGGTCCATCGGTGTCCGTTGCAGCTTTCCCGGAAAAGGTCTGCCAGCTAGCCATATAAGCTGGCCTAGAGAAAGAACCACAAATGCACATTATTTGCCATGGCTCCTGTGAATGAGGCCACCACATATAAGCTTACAGGCAACAGTCCCAAGCGAGGCCATTGTAAATTCCAGTGTTCTCTTTGGAAATCTTTGCACTCAGAATGTTGCCATTATATAACAATCTTTAGACGGGTGAGGCAATTTACACTGTATAGCAAAAGAAGGGAGGATTCACGAAGCATCTAAATTAAACAAGTGCCTATCAACCGATTTTTTTTTTTATAACAGAGTAGAACAATACTATGTAATATTAACTGAAATGTTAGCTGTCGTGCTGATAGTCGAAATTAGTATACATTGTTCAGACTGTTCGTATTATTGTTGTAGAGTATGGTGTTATGTTTTTGTACAGTGCTTAAGGTGTATACAAAACAAACTGTGTGCTCACTAAACTATACTACGGGTTAATATTGTACTTAATTCATGTATTTTCTGATGGTTGTTGGGAGGCTCCAGGGAGCCGTAAAACACTAAGGGCCTGATGTTGACTTTGGCGGTATTAGGCCCTTTGGCGTTCATACACAACGTAGCACGTGCGTGCTACAAATACATGTTGTTTCTCAAACCCTTCAGCATTCTAAACGTTTTTCTTATACTGAACAATTGGGGCCTACCACAATGTGACAATCGTCTTGTGAAAAGGAGTGTGGGAGCCCCTCTACTGAGAACGAACATGGGCACAATATCCTTTTCTATGGAGTTTATTGCACTCAGGAGAGTCTGCAACTACGTTTGAGCTCACTGCACCCTTCACAGAGGAGAAATATCCATTTGCATGTCAGTCGCTGTCCTAGCCACAGGGCAGTACCGCACCAAAATGCTAGGCAATTCTCCTCTGAACAAGAGTACCATTAGCAACCCCAGACACGTGTTTTGGCCTTGTTAAGCCTCCTCAGTGAGGTAAAGCTGAGCCGCTTTAAGGCCCAATAAGCAAGGGGTCCACATCTGGATTACCCGGCTTGGTTACCTTCGTCTTACGCCATAGAAGAAAAACAAAAGTGGTTAAATGATGAGAAAGAAAAAAGGGCACTAAGCTTTGGCAATGCCTGGCATTTGTGCTTTTGTGTAGACACTAGGTGGCCGTTTTTGGATCAGAGAGTCTGGTGCTCACACTATTAGCCGGATGTTGCTAGTTTACCATAAGGTCGTGCCATTCTTTCTCATGTATTTCCATGATATGCACAGGTACTCACATCATTTCATGTGCAACATGACTAGCAACATGTGGTGCTAGTTATCTGCAGCACAAGTTATATGCTCACACCACTGTAATTTCTTTATTTTGTTTTATTTTGTATAAAGTGCATTGGGTTACATTGCAACCTTTTCACACTATTACAAAAACCAAGTAAAAAGATGAAATTAGACTTCTAAAACCATTAAAACATACTGTTACATGAGGCAACAGAATATCTGTCACACACATTACAAGTTAAGATGAATTTAGAGTTTCTGCAACTCACCTTCCCAGGTGTCCCTATGTTAATATAAGTTTGATAGCAGCTATTTCCCATAAATGGAAGGCAGTAGCCAAAACGACCAGTCATTCAGTCCCAAACAGAGTGCTCCAGAAATGATCAGTAGTAGGGCTCACAAATTGAGCATATGCACGGACATATTCACTATTCAGGGCCTCACATTTGGTTAAAATATGTTGGACAGATTTTATTTATTTCCCACACAATATGCATATTCTATCTCCATAAGGAATGCCAGCCTAGGCCGCAGAGTTTCCAAAAAAAGGGATAGTCTGTAACCTTAGGGAAAGAATAAACCTGACCAGGGCCGGATGACATTGTTTAGTTAAATAAGATTTCGGAACACCCAAAACCAACGCCTGTTGGAAATTTCCGTAACATGCCAAGATGGTTGAGAGACTGGTCAGCATCATACACCCTGGCTTTCCCCAGTATCCTGGCCAGGTTGTATACCAGCCAGCAGTCCAGTAGTGAGGTTAACACCTCTCCCTTGTATCCAGGTTAGCAAACCATTCACTCTTTGGATATCTTAGAGCGTGGTGTAAAGTGTGTGCCAATAGGGAATCCTTCCCCCCAATTTGAATTGTATCCTTGCCCAGAGTTTACAAGAAGCAAGTGACGACGTTGCAAAAGGAGAGGTGAGACCAAGTTCCAGCCGAATAGCCTGGATTGGAGTGGACGCACGTAAGTTCAACAAAGACCAGAAGATCTTTCCCTCCATCTTGGCCAAGGTTACCACCCACCTTCAAGGGAAGACCTCCAGGGCATAAAGCATGGTCGGCACAATGGAAGTCTTATATACCAGGATCTTGGCTTCAATACATCTCCCTCCTTGGGAGTCGATCATTGTGTAACATCCTCCAATAAATGGGAACCTGAGAAAATAGTCCTAAAAATGATTCCTCAGTATCTGTTCTCCTGTGTCCTTTCCACTTTTTTGCCTCCTAGCCATCAGTTGTAAGTGCTGCTGGTGCGCGCCCCTTTCCCAAAGACCATGACTTTCGTTTTTCTGATGTTTGGCTTCAAGCCTAGGTTGATGGAATAATCAAATAGTACCTGAAGTGTACGTTGTAGCTCAATTTTAGTATGGTCTAGAATAACCACATCGTCAGCATATGTCATGCAAACTAGGGGCTTCTCCCCATACTGGGGAGGAAAATTCTTTGCCTTCCCCAGCCTTTGTGCAAGTTGGGATAAGTATAGGTTGAAAAGCAGGAGGGCCAAACCACACCCCTCTTTCAAACCCTTCTAATGGGGCTGGGTAATTCCCCATCCTGCGAGAGTCGGATTCTTACCTATATTTATATGGTAGGTCACGCAGGCCCTTTTTAAAGACTGGGATTAAGATTGCTGATTTCCACGTCTTTGGGATAGGACCTAATTCACAGACATTTACAAACAGATGTTTTAACATATGAGCGCATAAAAGGACATCTGCTTTCAGGACCAGGTTTCAGAGTCTATCAGGACCAACCGCACTAGATGTTTTTAGTTGGTTGATTTTTGCCTCTAAATCAGCTCTTTTTATATACCCACTGACAGTGGAATTTGCCATGGACCTGGCTTCCCATCGGGATTTGTGGCCACCCTCAAAAGCTTTCGCAATGAACCCGACCCATTTTTCCTCTGTTACCACCACCAATTAATTCCTTTGGGTGACTGGGGCTCGATTTCGAGGACCTCAGCCAATAGCAAAACTTTCTTGAATCAATTATCCTGATTAGCCTGTTCACGAATTTCCAGCGTTCATCATTTTGGGATAACGGATGATTGCTGAGCCAATTCTTGTATCTTGTCTTCAAACTTCCCAACTTGCTCCTCTTTTCAGCGAGCGAGTAGGTATAATCTTTGGAGATACTTCGTAAGACACAGTTTAACTCCCTCTTCTTTTTTTGCAACTTCTTGATCATTCCGACGAGTCGGCCTTAGTGGACCATGTTGTTTGGCCACCAGTCTACATATCATAAGATGATCAAAGACCTGGAGCTCAGTTAGATCCAAGATACCCTGGGGATGAAATTCATTACCCACCAAGCCAGAGTTTCTAGGTAGCAGATTCAATTTTTCAGTCCTTCTACAGAACCAGCGAAAGCGGTTGCCCCCTGAGTTAACATCTACATTGCCACACAATCTTTCTCTGACAACCTGTCTTGACTCCCCTATATACATTAGCAGCATCAAGTGGTCACTTGACTTGGTAGGTCTGATCTCTAACACAGGTTTTATTCTCTCTCCCAAAACATTCACAAATATGAAATCTATATGACTACTGATGCTCCCATTTGACCATGTGATCTCCCCACTCCCGCCTCCCTGCTTTAAAGGAGAGAGATCGAACTCTGCCATTACTCTCAGTTATTCCCTTGCCCTTGGCCGCCCTTATAACCATTACTTCTGACCCTCCCCCCGCTCCCCTCCCCCTTGGTCCTGCACACAATCTACACTGAAGTCCCCTGTTACAGACACAATGCCTCCTGGGAATTTGACCAACCACGCTCTAAGTGTTTCAGCCATGACGTCCATTATTTCTGGTGTCAAGGCACCACTTTGGGGGGGTCATAGAGGGTTGCCACCAAAATTGGCAATAGTTCATCATCAGGGTTCCTTATGGATGTTGCCAAGAATTTTTGGTGTGACGGACCGGGGGGGGGGGGAGTTCAGCTAGGTTGCTCGTTGCTCAAGCCCCTATACACAGGCTACCTTTAGGTCTGCCCTTCAGCGGGATTTGAGCTAAGCAAAAAATTAAGGAAATCCCATCCAAAACAAACACATCACAAGGTCAAGTCTCTTGTAAACAAAAGCAGGTGGCAGCCCTTAAAATACTAATTGTTTCTGTGTTGCGTAAAAAAGAGCCATGGCCTCTAGAGTTCCATGAAAGGATTAAAGGACCATTAAGGACTGAGCCTTCCTCCTGTCACTGTGTTTCAATGGGGATGCCAGCCCATCTTCCCCTTTGTCTCCTCGCATCAAGTGAGGAGTACATGGGCCTGGCGTGTCTTGGGGTTTCCATCAGGAACCTTCCCTCATTCTCAGAGGAGTTTAGGAGTGCTGGTACGAAAACCTGTATGTCAAAGCCCAACTGGCACAGGGGTATAACATTTTTACATATCCGTTCCACCACAAGGGGGGACACAACAATCGCCACCACCCAGTTATCAGGACTATTATATTTAGGAAGTTCCAGTTTTCTAAGGTGTTTTGTGGAGATCAGGGCTAGGTCTGGTATCATGTGCAGAAGCTCGAGCAACCAAGATCTATTTAGATCTACGTAGTGTCTTTCTCTGTAAACTTGATGTGTATCAAGTCTGCACACCATGCAGGGTCGGACAATTGAGTTTTCTCGCTCCAGGACCTGGGCCTCAGTTGATCACCTGGCCGACCCAGGTCAGCTCTGTATCCAGTCCCTGAAGGGCTTGCTTAGGGGCCAATTTCACGTTTTTATTGTTTTTTGGAGCTGGACACTTCCCTACAAGCCAAAAGTCACCCCATCTCTTTGGCTGGTTTAGATCATCCCACACCATAGGTGTGATCTACTCCGACACTGTATTTTTGTCTGAATTCATTTTATCTGGCCCCTCTGGAACTTGGGCCCCCTGCAGAGTAATGGTGAACCGAGGTAACCTATGCTCCTGCGCCATAACACGTGACTCACAGCTTCCTATCCTGGGGGTTTGGGCAAAGCTTTTGAAACCCAACCGTCCATAGGGCCTTTAAGCATGACCTGTCTGGTCTTGCCATTTGGTAGGATGTTAGAAACACTGTACAGCCCATTATTCTTTGTTGTCATTTCGGCTTGCCCAGGGCTTCCTGCTTTCTTTCAGAAAGGGAGAATATTGGTCCCATTCATTTTCTTAGTACCCTTCTTTAAACATCTGACCTTTCATGGCGGGGAGTCAGGTGCATTCAGCATAGAAAGCTCAGCACACATAGCTTCCATTGCTCCACTCTCCAAGGCCGCCACAACGTAAGCCCTTTCTTGGGCAGGCTGCTCCTCCCTAGGTATAGAAGTAGAACTTATCATAAGATTGGTTCTTTGATTTGCGATTTCCCCCAGCAAAGGGCCATTAGAGCTTCTCAGGAGCAGTGTTATTTCAGCAACATCCTCACTTAGAGATGTCTGCTCCTCCATCATCCTGGAAAACAAATGAAGGAGGGAATCAATTTTTGCTTCCAAGGGATTCCAGTCCCTTCTTCCCAAGGGGGTCTGCTCCTGTCGTTTGGGGCCTCTTCACTCTACCGTCCTCCAGGCTTTCTTCCCCTTCACTTTCACTCTCCCCAGGCACTGATTCTGATGACGTCATAAAGTCGTCCAAATTTGGTGTGCGGGAGATATTGAAGGCCATCAGATTGTATGACTCAAAATCGGCCGGCACCATGCAGTTCCTTTTTACCACATGGTATAATTTCAGGGGTGATCCATTATTATCCAAGGAGGTAACTGAATCCATCTCAGGATTTTCAGGAAGGGAATTATACTGTCCCAGAGTGTGCTTGCTGCTGTGGAACGACTGGATCGCCATTTTACACGGGGTTGGACCACTTCAGCTCATTGATAGGGTCACTCATTACACCTCACCCAGATATTTAACTTCTGCACAAGTTTTAAAACTGATCTTTCATGAAGTTAGAATGGGAGGTGGGGCAGCGCTCCATTGAGCTATCTTGCTTGCTTTCAAGTAGTGCCACAAAGTTCACTGTGCCACTTGAAAGAACCTTTAGACTATGTCACACAAGAACTCAAAGAGGAAAAGGCTGTTGCTCCCAAGAAATTTGTTGATTTTGGTGTGCCAAAAGCGTTACACTTACATGCAGTGTGCTCCCTAACCACCTGTGCCATGGCTGTCTGCCAAGGGATGCCGGAAGACAGCAGAGTGCTGCAGCTCATTTCCCTGATTACTCCTACCACAGAACGTACGCTGTCTTCAGTTGTGTATTCTTCTTTTTGCACAATTGCAGTTTTGTGTCTCTACCCCTTTTCATGTATTCATTTTCTTCTCGCACACTTGTGTTGGTTGATTTTGCCAGGCCAATCTTTACGGATTCGTACAGTAAATGTTGTTTAGTAAAATTGTGTAGTGACAGTTGGCATCAATGACAGAAGCACCAATAATAGTGGCTATGGAGGTATTTATTCAGGATAGGCGTCAGCTACGGTTTGAACAGTATGCGAAATAACCTACAACCCCTCCTGCCAGTATGGGGAATTCTCTGGCCGGGTGTGGTGTTCTGTCTCTGAAATAGTTCTTAGGGTGTCCTCTTGGGGCTAACTAAGGAAAGGGGTAGTTAAAGCGCAGGACAACTTCTCAATGGCTTCCAATATTGCAAATATGTTTGCTGCAAATGCAAGTTGTGCAATATTAGAACAGAATCCTTTCTCATCACCCCCTGTCTTATATTTATTTCAAGACTCCCCAAACCCACGGGTACATGGCATTGTTTTTCCTTGGCTCATAACAATCTCCCATTTTGCAAGGCAGATCTACCCTATTCAGTATACCAGGGTGGCCATTATCAAAACCTGGCTTCAGGACCACTCTGGCACATCTGTGTCGACTGACCCAACAGGAGGAACACTATGTGAGCAGTTTGGATAGAGTTGGGTTTAACATCAATATTGGCCATCGTGACCTGGAAATCTCTCTCACTGTATCGGAAATGCATTGAACCCACACCAAAGGGGGGCTTCGCAGTTCTAAAGAAAGTTCTGGAACAAAACACTGAGCTCACATTATTAGAGTGGAGAGTAATTTGCCAAGCAATACTGACTGAACTAAGTGAATCAGATAAATCTCTAATTGAGAACCCAAAGGTTAAAAGAAAATAATTTCAAAATGGCGCTTGTCTTTAATGGAGTTTCGTGAGGTCTTTAATGGAGTTAAGTGATCATTTCTATAAAGTATGTTAGTTTTGAAATATTTCAGTATCATTCTTGGCTATATGTGGATTTTGATATTTTATATATGTTTTATAGGTTTTATTAAACCTTGTTTTCTTGAGGAAGACGTTTCAATTAATGTGTTAACGTTGTAAAACGGTCGGTGTATATAGAAGTAGCTGGAAGACTATGGCCCTCATTACATGGTAGGCGGTAACCATGGCGCTGTTAGCGCCATGGTTGCCGCCGGTATTTTACTGTGTCCACCTTGGTGGATGGCGGAATTACCGCCCTACTCCAAGGTGAGCGGGGGCGGTAATTCCCCATTCACCAAGGCTCTTCCCCATTCCCATTTTTGCCCCCATAGGGCATAATGGGAATGGGGAAGGTGCTAATTATGGTACCGCATTAGCTCCGAGGTCCCTTTGCGGCACCCTACTTTAACGGCTGGTAAAACCAGCCGTTAAAGTCAGGTCCCGCAAAGGGAACTCATAGTAAGGCGGTAGGGGTTTACCGGTACCGGTGCCCTTACCGGTACCGGTAAACCCCTACCGCCTAACATGTAATGAGGCCCTATGACATCAATTTGAATTACTTTTGTCTCCTATTTGCTACATTTTGTTCAAAATGGATTCAAAGTTGAATCTGGGATTTTCTGTGCTGATGTATATTTGCACTCTGCCTTGCCTATTGTTATGTAGGCTTAACTGGTTTATCCTTGACTGTGTATGTCGTGGATGTAATATGTAGGTTTTATTTAGTTAGACTTGTTATTAGTATTTCACATATTTGTATGTGTGTTTTATTATTATTGTATATATTGTTGATGGAATGCTGATGAATATGAATTCAAGAAATAGCATTTATTTCATAGTATGGTATATCCTAAGTCATAATGTGGTGCCCTTTGGATGACACGTGTTTCGGCCATTGGCCTTTTTTAAATCCAGGCATAATAGTTCATTTACATTCTTAACATATGTGACCCACAGTAAGCCGACGTGAGGGACAGACTAATATCTGCCCAATTGCGATTTAACCTAGATCTCTACCGGATTTAACTGGAACCATACAGGACAAATGACAGTATGTTAATAATGCAAATTAACTATTATGCCCGGATCTGAAAAAGACCAACGGCCGAAACATGTGTCATCCAAAGGGCACCACATTATGATTTAGGATATACCATATAGAAGAGATAATGTATTTCTATAGAATTCCAGAGAAATCTGTGTAAAGACTGGAGAGGGGTTTCTGTACTCCTGCTCTCTATGTGGCAGAGTAGAAGCACAGAGCACCCCAGCAAAGATTCTCTTTTTGGTAACATTGCACGAATAATCAAGGCTTAAGCTCTCAGGAGGTCATGCAGGCTGGTTCTCAAGCACCCACAAAGGAATGTCCACACACTATGTTATTGAAAACGTAGTTCGTTATATAAATAAGGCTTTGATTATGTAGACATACAATAACACACTTTGTGCTCAGGCAATACTATAATGATAAATGTACAATGTCTATGTGGTACCACAATAACTCTGACTCGATTAAAATGCACCAACTTCTGACAGTTTCCAATGGCATACAAATCAATAGCAAAAAGGTATCAACTATAGACTTGGGAGGAAAACAAGTTGGTTAAACTATTTGCAGAATAATGGGCCCCTACCAATAGGCACAGTTCTGTGTGAGAATCCCTCACCTGGGCAACCTGTAAATAAAGATATACTGACAAGCCCAGTCCATATATTGCTTAGCAGAGTCTTATTTCCTTCTACAAATGTTGTACAACCCCAAGGTACCTGCTTTTGCGGTGCTCGTCGACGATCGGTTGTGGACGCCCTGTGAAGATGAGGCGTGCGGTGCACCTCGACGGTGATAGTTTGTTGCTGCAAAGAGTCATTGAAGATCTTTGGCCCAGCCAGGGCATCGGGTCATCAGCGTTTGGTGTTGGCGATCGGGACTCGACTACAGCTGGCTTTCGGATCTTCTGCGTCTTTGAGGGCTTCGGGTGGCGGGAAATCCACTGGGGAATTCTCCTTGGTTCGTCAGCAACATTTACTTTCTCTGGCGGGACAAAACAGTCGATGGTGAGGAGCAAGGGAGTCCTTCATTCAAAGTGTTCTTAGGCAATGGAGCATTGCGGCTACGGTCGGCGATGTTGGTTGTCGACAGCGATGGACTTCAATGTCCGGGCACTTCGTTTCAAGATTCCTCAGGGGCCCACGTCTCCGGTTGGCAGCCTTTTGAGGACTGGCTTCCAGGGAGCCTTGGCAAAGGTTAGCTGGTGCACAATGGTATCTCATAGCTCGCGAAGAGGTATCCTAGCCAGGTCCTAATTACCATTCCGCCTCTGTGATTCCCGGAATTACTGGGGCATTATGACCCCGGTGACCCGGTAATTCCGGAGGCGGAATTCGGTAAATTGGTAAATTCGGTAAATCCCCAATCCCCATTCCCATTGAGTCCAATAGGACTCAGTGGGATTGGGGAAGTGGAAACACCGGCACCATCTCGTGGTGGTGCCGGTGTTTCCACATCCGACTGCAGGCGGGTGGTGTTAAACCCACCAGGTCAGACCTGGCAGGAATGACACCTCCGCCTGCAGAACTCGAGATCACCCGGTATGGAAACAACGGTGGCAGCGGATTTACCGCCACCGTTATTTCCATACCGGGTGACTCATAATGAGGCCCAATGTCTCACTACTTCTGTTGCAGATAACCTTACTCAAATCAATGTTTTCATTCTACACTGTGCTTATCTTACTCCCAGTAGAATTTCCAAGATTTCACTTAACATTCGCAATCTCTGTTGGTCTTGCACATCTCCTAATGCAGATTTATTTTGCACTTTATTTTTAACGGAATCCTTGTTTTGGCCTTTTGGGAGAAAGTTTGGAACGGCTTAAAATCTCTTTTTAATGTTCATGAACTATGAACTTTATGCAATGTAATGATTGGTACCCTTGCCAATTCTTGTATCACCAGTATTCCGTCTACAAATGTATGTGATCTCTTTATTTATATTGGCTTTCACCTTATTTTCATTTCATTATATTTCATTGGAACATTTTTACCAAATTATCTTTTAAGTTATGATCGAATTTCATTTGTTCCAGGCTTGACCACGAGTTGGGCGGTATCCCGGAGGTAATACCGCTGGGATTCCGCCCAGCGTTAATTGCATTAGTGCCACCTGGTCTCGCGCTATTAGCGCCAATTCACGGGTTGGGCCATAACTGGAAATCCCCATTCCATATTGGTTCCATTGGCCCAAATGTGGCATTTCCGGCGCAATTACTGCATGCTAATACCGCTGGCGGTAGTTGCGCCAAAAACTGGGCACTAAATGGCATTTTCACCTCCAGGAAAAAGCTGCAGGTAACACAGCCCATTTAGCACCCAACACGTTATCAGGCCAGCCCTTAAATGCAGCAGTATTAGCATTACTGCTGCATTTGAGGGCTATCACACAACTCGTGATCAGGCCCTCAGAATTGAAAAATGTCATGCTTTTTCTTGCAATAACATTCCTAGATTTTGCAAAAGATTGGAAGTTTTCAATGTTTACAAAAGAAACAGATAATGCATTATTGTTAATTCATTAACTGGTCTTACTAATTATTAATATAAACTGCCCCCCCCCTCTTCCCTAATGTCTCAGAGTTTATCTTGTTAGCACTCCTTGTTTTTCATATTTTCTCAACATGATACAATTTAATTATTACATTAATGGGTTAATCATGTATATTCATTATATTTTTCTCAGGTATACATTGTTCAATATATCACTTGCATTAGTATTGTTTAACACTTAAACATGATTAAACTAAAAAAAGAAAGGGATTTCGTGTTCTAAACAATGATGTGAGTGTGCAGTAAGTGGTTTCACTGAGTATTGTGTCTTGCCTCTTTACTCTATAGCCTTTTATAGTCATGGTGTCCCAGACACTATGTAACAGATAGTATTTTTCACCTAAGGAGAAGTTGCCTCTGAATTTCTCTTACAAGTCTGGGATACTGACTGCAGTGCTGCCTTGTGCCATTTCATTGTGTGGACGAGCAAACAAACTGACACTCATTTTAAGAGGTACTTGCGAGGATATGGTCCTGGCTAAGAAGAACGTTGTGACCTTGTTAAGGGTGCAGTAGAGATATAAGAGATTGTCCAGTGATGGATGGAGTTCTGAGCATGAACATGGAGAAAGAGAGCATGGTGGCCCAAGCAAGATGCACGAAGACAAGTGAGTCAATGGGGAGCTGCACGTGCTTGAGTTTGACAGTGAAAGTTGGGTTCAACCACACACTAGATTGAGGCTCGTGGACCTTTCCATGCGATGTTACTCCATGTGAGTCACTTCCTATTACGTCCCCTCTTTAAAGGAACACAAGCAACACCAAATGTATTTTGGCCTTGTTGGGTTTCATCAGTGAAGCGGAGGTTGTCTGCCTGGGCATAACGAGTAAGGGGACAATGTAAATAACCAGTGGGAAACCACTTTTATCCTTGCTAAGTATTCTGAACACTGCACACCGACTCACGTGTATATTATTTCCAGTCTAATATTGCATGAGAGATGCTGCAACTAGGATAACTTCAGGTTAGGTCAGATGTGTTATAGAAGATTGGATAATGACGACAGACTGTGTTTGAAACTTTTTGGGTGAACTGTTGTATAGGTCACACATGTGCACTTTGCTAGACCCTGTCTACAGACCCACTGGCAGGGTCTACCAAAGAACCCTGCAAAGTGATTTGGCTACATGGCAGCTACAGAGTAACATGTGTCTTCTCGAAAAAACTTTCTGGAATTAAATTAATTCCAATTGACACGGGCTGCCCTTTACAATGAGCTCCCATGACTCAGATTATATTTAACTGCATATCCTCTCGGCCTGGTGGCAGACCTTTGATTAAAAATAAATATAAAACTACTGCTAGTTTACGCATATGATGAGATGCAGTAAAAAAAACTGCCAACACCCAGTCTGGTGGCCTAACTCCTTCCTGGGAGAACAGGAAATACCTCATCCAAGAGTGGGGTGAAGGCGGGCAGTTTCAAATAAAGCTTCTGCGGCAAAATTGGGAAGTCACACCACAGAGATAATTACTGGAGTCCTTTTGCTCTCAGGCAAGCAGGAGAACGCGAAGGCATAGAGTATGAAGGTAGAAGACCTGTACGCAGGAGGAGGGCACAGTTATCTTGCATATAGCTAGTGACATCTTCCTTCCGGAGACCCCTCTAAAATCCTTTGAAAAAAGGCAGTCTGGGAGAACTTTTCCTGACATGGATTAACACCTTAAATGAATATCTACGTTTTATCATGTCAGTTAATAATGTATCTATACCGTTTCTAGACCTGCTTTTGAAAACCAAGGACGGTCTTATTGCAGTTGATCTCTATCGAACAACTATGGATAGAAACACAATTTTGTATTTTGAGAGTTTTCATCTTCAATCTTTAAGGGTTACTATTCCTTATGGTCAATTTCTAAGAGCCAGGTGCAACTGCACCGGTAAACAGGACTTTTTGACTCAGACAGACATCATTGAGAGTCGACTATCTAATTGAGGTTATCCATCACATGTGTTAAGACAGTCTTGAAAGAGGGCACGCAATCAACACTGCAGTGTCCTACTGTCCAAGAACATGGGGGATGAATAAGATCTGCAGACATTTCCCATGTGGATACTGCTGTCAATGCGGATCCACGTCGGCCACGAGTATGGTCACCATTAACAACAAGGCATGGAACTTGAGAGACCACACTTCATGCAATTCTAAGAATGTAATATATGCTATTACTTGTCCCTGCAACCTTACATACATCGGGAAAACATCTAGACCGGTTAAATTTAGGATTACAGAACACAAATCTAGGATCCGCACTAAGAATCTCACTTCTGCCCTTGTGTCTCATTTTGTTGAGAATAGTCACAATTGTGATGATCTTTATTTTACGTGTGAACGTACCATGTGCTCGATGTGCTCGATTTGCATGCACACTTTTACATAGCTGATTGCTATGCCTGCACACACCGCCGTAGGGGCGACTTGTGTCATGATCCCGTTTGGTGTCTAGAGATTATTTCTTCACTCCTTGCCTTTCTTTGCAGTCTATTTTACTATATCGATGAATACCGCGGCACTAGTGGTTTAGAAATAAAATTGGGCCACAGCGAAACGCTTTAGCTTGTCCAGGACTTTCTCTGTTTTATGTCAGTAGATCCCGTTTAGTCTCCCATTGGTTGATGCTGCTCGGCCCCATTATAGACCTAATCCAGTTATAGCCGCATACCTTGGGCACTTTTGAGGTACATCTCAGTGACATCAAGGACATTTTGTCCAGAAATTGGGATGTTGCCACAGCCCTCTAATTGACCACAGATCTACCTTCTTCTTCCGTTCATAGCACCTGATGGACACATGATATGAAAAGGGAGGATTAATGCTACTGGTGACACTCCTTCATCACCCTAAAATATGTGATGAATGGCATCGTTACTAGCCCGATCCATTTGAGGCTTTCAGTTTACTTATGTTCTGCCCCTTCCGTTTTTTTGACTGGGTGAGTTGGTTTTCATTTTTTTCATTTTTTCCATTGGAATTATCTGGTTCTGCACATTTGGCCATCTGATGGTCATTCATTTTCACTAAATATGAATGCAGGGGCGTTCCCAATTTCATGAGTTTTTCTTGTTTTGCCTCCTTTCCCTTTTTCCTTTCTTTTTTCTATGTCCCCACAGACTCATCAACAGGGATCTACATCTGGCAGGACTAACATGTCACTAGAATTGTATAGTTGATGTTCGGATTGGCCAGCCTGGTTGAGTAAATGGTATATATAGTTTTCTCCCAGCCTTACATTTATAATTACATGGCCACGTTAGTGGCCATGTAGTTATGGTTAAGTTGCTGTTTCCATAGGAAGAGCACTTTTTGGGCGGCTTATAACTTGGCTCCCCCTGGACGAATCCTTACCAAAGTTTGCAAAAAAACTATATGGGCTACTCTGAATTTTTTCCAAAGTTTGTTAAGGATTCGTCCAGGTGAGGCAAAGTTATAGGGGGGGTCCCAAAACCTCTTTTTTTCCCATAGACTGAATGGGGCAAAAAACGTGCGCACGGCTAAAGGCCAAACCACTGGACGGATTGTCACCAATTTTGCGGTAGGGGCAGGGGCTTGTTCCCCAAAGCGTGCTTTTGTAATTGTTGTGAGAATAGTCACAATTGTGATGATCTTCAGTGATGGGCCCTTGAAGTGGTGAGAGGCGTGGACATATACTCAACTGCTAATAGACTCGAAACCCGAGAACACTGGTGGATTTACAACACTCAGAGTCATTTGGCTGGTTTAAATGCCTTAGAAGAATGGCCATTGGCCTTGTGACACATTTGGCATATTTCTCTCTGTATATTTTGGATCATAGCTTTGTAATTTTCTAGACACACAGAATGCTTTCTGTTCAGCAGTAGGCTTTGATATGATATAGTAACAACATTTTGTGAGAAATCATCCAGTAGTTTCCTTTAAAACGATCAAAAAGTAGCACTCTAAAAATTAGTGATATCTATGTTCGCTCCGCGGTCCCACTTCCCTGTTTGCTCAGTGGAGAAGATTTCTATTGGCTAATCTGTGGCATGCTACACGTCAAGATGTTGCGCTTTCACCGATTGGTCAAAGCCTTATGGAACACTGTGTCGAAAGGTAAGCGTTACTTATATGTGGCAGTACGCAGTAAAAAAGTGCTTTATTTTTGTTACCATTATCATACCTTACAGTGAAACTTGGTAGGCAATGTACGACAAGCTCTTACTCCATGTAAGTAAAAAGCAATAACCAAAAATACTGCGGTCAGACTGGTGTCCTATAGTTTGGAATCTGAGGCAGCCACCTGCACTGTTTCATAAACACAGCGCTTCTGCACACGTTCGGGAGTGACGGTTCTCATGAAGGACTGCTGATATGTTGTTGCAAAATGAGAATGTATTTGCGTTCTGAGAGAAGGTCACTTCATTTCTATTTTTCACTAGTCGCTCAAGTATGGTCGCACATGTACCAAAACTCATAAGGGTCAATTGTTTTTCGACCTTGATGTACAGGGAAGAGACAGAAAGAATGTAGGGAGTCATAGTTTGTAAATCATACCCTTTGATAAGTTATGCTTCAAAAAGGTTTGTGAAGCACATGAAATATCAGTTCATGAGGACGTCTTCCTGCAAACAACCTACTGTGTGACTGCGGAGGCCAAAATGGAGCCGGTGCATATCATGTAAGCTTATTTTTTAGGCCTGTACACCAAACTGCCATTAATTACTTAGACTGCAAAAAAAAAATGTTTTCCTACAAATGCATTTGCAGGTTTTTGTGCCGTTGTATTTTCAGAGTGCACATTACTGCCGTCTGTACGATGTAACTACAATTTCCACTATTACCTATGACATTTATGTGGCATTGATATTTTATTACCTATTATGCAGACTGTACGTTGTCGCCGTTAGTAGGGAGTCACTACATTTCCCCATATAACATTAATTGATTATAGAAATGTTATGTGTTGCACCTTTCATTTCCGCAAAGGTTTCGTATTGATAGATTTTTTTTATTTTATTTTCCCCTCAGCTACTTCCTTCCGTATTGTGAATGTCATGGATTGCAGCGACCACATGATGGTTTTTTCAATCGTCAAGTGCAGCTATTCGTCACCGGTTGTATGTACGTCATCATTGAATGGAATGACCGCATCGGACCACTATGTCCATACGCAGTTGTAGCAGTAAGAAGCAACATACCATCCTTTTTGGTGTCATAGTTCACAGCCTTTCACGTCGCCTTGTAAATCACTGTGAGAGGAATACGACTACTGTGTGAACAATGCATATTTTCTGTGTGGTTAAACACCAACGTCACCATTACCACTAACATTTTAAGTAACATACCATGCTTTCTGATGGACTACATCACAGCGATTGACGCCATCTTGGCAATGAATGTGAGAGAAAACCTACTGTTGCCAATGCATACTGTGTGTGTGATAAAAACTGTGGTGCCAACGCATGGTGACTGTGTGAGAAAACATCAACATGACCGTCAAAATTACCATTTTCATTGTGCAGCACAGACCCAAAGTTACGCTTTATTTGCAAATGCGAAAAGGGCCATGATTTAGCAATGAGCATTGTGAAATAACCGTACCTTAATAATTTTTATTAGTTCACAATGTGCCAAGCTATGTTGCAGGTTGTAGTATGTTTTTTGGTAGGTGCCGTATCACTGTACGTAAGTCATTATGGAATTTCTTCTTTACGCTGCCAAGGTACGTTATCCAGAACGCGATTGCACACCAGTTGGTTTGGCAATGTAAGGTCAGGCCCATCTAATATGCTTTCGTACCGTCAGGGTACTTTCTGTCACCTACATGCCCCAATTACCAAGAGTACTTCTGCATGAAGACGCTACGTTGTCAGATTTGGTATCTTTCTAAAAGTGGAAAAATGAGATCAGGTGCAGTGAAACTGTTTGTTCTACAGACACGTTTGAAAATCAATGCCTCGTTATACCTTCCCACTACACATTTCTTCACCCCTTTCAACTTGTGGCACTTACACAAAATTGTGTGCACAGGTCAGTGGCAATGGTCTTCCTTGCAATATTTCTGCCGTTATTGCACTTCACTTCACAGGGTTTGTTGTGATTTTGTCCAGACAATAGAAGACTGCCCCTTTCCTTCTGTACGCACATTTTTGCCAAACATATTTACTGTATGTTTCACACAATTATGTAAAGGTCATTGCGCACGAACAAACACATTTGTGTTTTACATGTGGTAGTGTTTTAATACTTCACAAGTGTCGTCATGCACGTAACAAATCAACGGTACCCCTTTCGTCTTTGAAGGGTAGGCTGTAGCTATGGTTACTGACCACAATGTCGGGGAGGTAAATTCTGCCTTTTACCGGTTGGGACAAAACATTGCATTGAAGTCGCCCTGTCCACCAGGCACTGCCTTTCTGTTAAAGGTGTTGCTGATAACCACACATTTTAGAACAAATACAAATGTTCTTTGACCACTACGGTCACACGTTTTCCTTTTCTAATTTCTGGCAGCTGTAATTGTAAGCACAAAAAGAGTTTCTGTGGAACGCCCGCCTTCCCTTTCCATGGTGGCCATCTTGTAAAAGGATTTGTTTTCTTCAAACTGGAACGCCGGAGGCGTTCCGATTGAAGATAAAAAAATCCTTTTTTTTGGTCCCATGGGTTAGTGCCGTAAAATCTCTATTGGTAATGGTATTCATCCACCATTTGTTAAGGGTGTAATGGGGTTTACTGATTCAAAGACCTTGGTATGCACTCTTGCTTCTATTGTGGTGCAAACCTGCCCTGTTGAGTTCTGCACGGAAAGTGTTGTAGTTACAAGTTCGTAGAACAACATACAATGTCCTTCCGCACTATCAACGGCTCACACATCTTATTGTGTAGGAGTTCTGCACCATGTGGCCATGCTGTGCAACAGCATATGCTACTTTGCAATTCGTAGGAAGATGGCCAGTGATGTCAAATGTTCCTTTACAGTATGCTTATGTGTTACTATTGGAATCCTTCTAAATGTTCAACAAAAATGTTGGTCAACTTATCTTATCAATCACTTAGAGTACTGCAAAACTATGCAAGTCATTGAAAAAACGTTTGTCAAAGGGACATTATGGTTACGTTGCCCTACTAAAAATGTCCAAAATTCACTACAAAAAAAACTTTGTTAAAGGGACCTTATGGTTAAGTTGCCCTATTAAAAACCTGTGCCATTCAGCACAAAAACTTTGTTAAAAGGACGGTATGATTACAAGTAAAATCTAAAAACCCCTGAAATTCGGCAGTTATGGTAGGCTAAGCACCCATTTTTCCCATCAGCACTTTCCACTGCTACCACTACCAAACCGGACATGAAAGATGCCATCACACATGTCATTGATGCCCTCACTGCCGCCATCACATCTTTACCCCCTTTGTTTTATGTCAGCTAAGCAACCATAACTCGCGCCACTACCGTGCACTGCTAAGACTAACACCCAGGATATCAAAGATGACATGACAAATGTCATTGATGACATCACTGATGACATCACATGTCTGGATTACTTATTTTGTGTCACTGAAAAATCAAGGTCAGGTGGTTTTCTTCACTGACAATCACAATATAAAAATTCAAAAGGTGCTGTACATGAAAATGTTAACCTTGTCATATGTTCTTAAAGTATATGCCTTAGGGTTTGCTCTGAGCTCATGGTACACATGCATGGGGCAATAGGAGCCCTCCAATACAGAATTAATTTGCATACAGGAATATAAACTTTAATGCCATTAACATTTTCTGTTGATGCTTTTTCTCTCTTCCTTCATTTAGTTTCCCTGTATGTGCATCTAATTTCTATGCATTATGGGTCTTCATATGTATTGTTTCTACTACCACAAGTGTATACAAAGTTTTACATTGTTAGCTAGTTATTGCATGTTTACCATTACATAAACACCCCTCACATCTTGCTACCAACATAATAAACACAGCCCTTGTAGGTTGGTATTTTTCATTAGCATTATTTTCACATGTGATGTCATCAGTGATGTCATCAATGACATTTGTCATGTCATCTTTGATATCCTGGGTGTTAGTCTTAGCAGTGCACGGTGGTGGCGCGAGTTATGGTTGCTTAGCTGACCTAACACAAAGGGGGTAAAGATGTGATGGCGGCAGTGATGGCATTAATGACATGTGTGATGGCATCCTTAATGTCCGGGGTGGTAGTGATAGCAGTGGAGAGTGCGGATAGGAAAAATGGGTGCTTAGCCTACCATAACTGCCGAATTTAAGGGGTTTTTAGATTTTACTTGTAATCATAACGTCCTTTTAACAAAGTTTTTGTACTGAATGGCATAGGTTTTTAATAGGGCAACTTAACCATAACGTCCCTTTAACAAAGTTTTTTTTGTAGTGATTATAATTATAATTATACTTAAGTTGAAGTGCTGGTCAAACTGTATCATGTTGTTGAACTAAGTCGAGCCAACTCGTCGCTAAAGGTAAATTGAAGCGTTCACACATTGAGACCCATTTGAACCTTCAAACTCTTTGGCATCGAACATTGCTGCTTGTCCCAAGCTTCTCCGAGCCTCAAGCCATTGCCGATAGTCGAATTCTTTCACATTGCTGATTCACGTTGAACAAGCTCAACCGACTTGAACCCATTGCTCTGCACCGTACAGCTCCCAGGAACAGGCTGGATACTGTTGAGCTCCTGCAAGAAGACATTGAAGTATATAAAAGGGGTTTTGTCCCCCTGATCTTGTTTTGCGGGTCATAGTGAAATGTAAGACCCCATTATATACCTTAGAGGCATATATTCACTAAAGCACAGCACAGGTGCTCCAAATAAATCTGAGCTAGTGATTCTAAATTATCAGAACTATCTGCGCAGTGTGATGAATCAGGGCTGATCATCCCAAAAACCTGTCTAGGAACCCTTCTCATGTGGCCAGGGAAAGGCAGACACTTCCTGACCCTGAACCCTAGTGTTCTGAGGGAGGATCACATGGGGGGGCATGCCAGGGAAATTGGGAAAACCCTTTAACTAACTCCCCTAGTGATCCCACTATTTTACAATTGCTCAAGTATGTAGTGAAATCAGGAACAAGGACATTAGGGACTCCAAGTCCCACAATGCTTCAAGTACTGGGATGAGGAAGAGGAGCTCAGAGGTGCAGAACTCTAATGTGCTGTCTAATGGCTCTAATGACCATCATCTGAGCAGCACTTGTAACTACTTAAGGCCTCCCAGGAGCAGGCCAAGAGAACTCATCAGCTTTGTGAGCAGCAGAAGTAGAGAGGGGATGCCGGGACCACTGCTGCATTTGCAGAGCGTCACGGTCCTGAGAGAGTTGTAGAAGGTGTGGCCTTAAGGTGCAGAGATTGTGCAGTGGGAAGCGGTATGGAGGCTGACTGTCCCGTGGGAGAGAGGAGCTCTCTGAGTTTTGTGTGGTTCTCTGGTGGCTGGCGAGCACCGGAGTGCTTGGGGAGTGATGCAGACTCCCAGCAAAGAAAGCACAAGCACTGCATGTGTAACCGGAGCAGTCAAGCATTTAAATACTGTCACAGGAAGCAGAAGCTGAATCAACAATGTGTCGGAAGGAAGTGCCGAAGAAGAATTGTGAGTTTGCCTATGCGAGGTGACCCCCGGGTCCCTTCGTGAAAGACCACTGTCTGTAAATATACACTTTGAATACCGAAATAATGAATTAAAGTCTTTTTGGAATATTTCTTACATTAAGAGAAGTGGGAAAATAAAAGACTATATTCACCATTGCCAAAGTAAAGAGGGTCAATACTTGATCAAGGGAATCAATAATGCCTGTGTCAAAAGAAGGAGACAAGACCTATAAATAATTGCAACTACAATTGCCAAAGTAAACAGGGGGCAATACGATGTATCTTGGTGTGGCTAGGACACAGGCAGGAAACTCAAAAACCACACTAGAGCCAAGATTATCAAAAGGTAAAGTCTTATTTATTGTTTCAGTTACAGTGGGAAAGTAAGACAGCAGATAAGGTGATGTGCCTCTGCTTTCCTTGGCTCTCTCCCTGCCAGTCCCCAACCATCCTTTCCTGGAACCCTTACACTCACCCCATTCCAGGCCCCGCACCAACATTCCAAGCTCCACTGCTCACTCACATAGACACACATAGTAGATGTTAAACTAGGATACTACACAATACTTGAAAAGGAGAACCAGCATTGCAAAATCCAAACAGAGGCAATAATACATATAAGGGAAAGAAAAGTAAATCAGAGACATTATCAGCAGATAATTGGTGAAGCAAAAGAAATCCAAAGTTGGCAGGAAAGAAGCCCTCCTTGTAATCATTATCACGGGGTAGAGGAAGTTATCCTGCATTGTATATGGCAAACAAGTCAGAGGAACAAAGGACACCAATGGGTATAATGTCCTTTTGAAAGAAATTATAAATCTCAATGTTGTTGAAGGTTGAAGACCTTTATGAAGTTTGAAGTAAACTTCACCACTGAGTACTGGTAGTAGTAGTAGGAGTGTTATCCCGGCAGGCGAGTAGACCAGTATAAGGGCTGTTTAGTGGTTAGTCCTGGCAGGTTAGTGGACCAGGAAGAAGACATTGAAGTACTGTATTGTGGTTTAAGGTTGTGGTGGAAAGCGGCAAAACCACTAGAATGTGATGATTTTAACTGTGATAAAAAGTCATCCTGACAAATGCTTATTGTGTATGAAGAGAAAGATATTGAACAATCAAAGAGTTGGAAGATAACATTCTTTTGGTTTTGGTGAAGCAGAAAACTTTGAGCAGTCACATTGGAAGAGAACATTTTTGTTGCATTTCTTTCAAGTGCCAAGTAGAAATATTTTGGAGTGAGGAGAACTTTATATTGCATTTTGAAGCAGATTTTTGAATATTGAAAAGAACTTTCGTGTCTCAGGCTTTAATCAAGAGTTCTGCTTTAATCCTGGGCAAGGGGGAACTGACCCAAGTTACAAGGAACTTTGGTTATAAAATTGTGTTTGCAAATAAATATTATATTGTTTAATTTGAACCACCATTTAATCCCTGTATGTTTTGTTATGTGCATAGGTGTGAGGGACAGACATCTTTTTGGAATATTTTCCTTTATTCTTAGTTTAATAGGAAGGGAAACCCTCATTAAGTTAGGGAAAGTGCGGCTTTTTTCTCACTCACATGGCTCCTTGTGATATACCTCTATCTATTTGTCTGCCTTGCATTTCTGACCCATCACTGCAGCTATTGGGGAGCTTATTGCATTGCACTAGTTATGATGATCAAAATGTAAATAATTAGCAAACCAATGCACTGATAGATACATTGCTTTACTTGAAAAGATACAAAGAAATAAGGAAACCAAGGTTCCCTACTTCCTCTTTATACTTGATGTATGATATAATTTTCAGTATTGAAAGCACCAAAATAGATTAGAAATCAAAATAGGATTGGTATGTACATCAAAAAGAAAAATGTGCACTGATCATTGTGTACTTAACTGTAGACAATTAATCAAGATTCACAAGCCATGATTCTCATGTAAATACATGAAGTATGCAATGATTAGTGCTTATCTTTCTTTTTTGATTTACATATAAATCCTATTTTAATTTTTATCTATTTTGGTGATGTCAACACTGAAAATTATGTCATGCTTCAAGTGTAATGAGTAAGTAATACTGACATAAAAATGCTATGAATCCTTGGTTTACATATTCCTTTGTGTCTTTTCAAATAAAATAAGTTATCTACCATCACTTTAGTTTGCTAGGACTATGAATTACCTTAGAGACATATTTAGGATGTGTTGACTTTCTGCAAGACTGTTTACCTGAAGACCCCTCCTATTCAGTATCCAGAGTTCCTCTTTGTCACAAAGTTTGCATTTGTTGTGTATGTCCTTTTAGAGGTGGGTTGTTAGTGCTCTTAATAGTGTGTCTGTCCTTTAAAGTCTTATGTCTATAGAAAGTAAATTGGACATTTCTTTTACTTTACTATTTACTGTGATTTTGTTGATTGGATGCTTTCTTGCATCATTGGAGAGTCTGCTTTCGTTTAATGTTCATCATTATTTCTTCTTGTGGATAGACTCAAAGGCTGCTCACAGGACGATAAAGGCGTGCTACAACAAGCGTTTTTTCAATGCAGCATACTTCAAATAGAACATGTAAAGCCAAAAGGATCGTTTAACCTTTCATGCCCCTACCTAAACATCTGGCAAGCAAGTTGTTTCTCTGCTATCTTTTCTACAGCTGTTGTTAATTGGAGCTTTCCAAACATGTTCCCTGTGGAATCAAAAAGGGATATGGGCCGATAGTTGGCACGCTTCTCACTAGATTTCTTCTTGAATACTGGAACTATGATCAACCTACACCAGAGACATTTCTCTATGGTAGCAGAACCCAAAATTGTTAGTATAACTTTGAGTATAATAGGGGGAAAAATCATTATGTCATAACTATTCAAATCCACTAGAATGCCGTCCAACCCAGGTGCTTTGGATAGCTTTTGAGAGAGCAATGCTATCTCGACTTCCTCGCAACTAAAGCTGGTGAGATTGCAACTCCTGTGGCCATATCACTGTTCTCCTAACCCTGAGGCCTGATGCTCCACCCATGAACATAAGTGAGCAAAATGGTTCAACCAAATATCCTTAATGATGTTTCAAGTTCAGGTTATCAAATTATGTTTCTGACTTGTCCCAATAATAAGACATTTCCAGAAGTCCTTGATATCATTATTTGTAATCTGGCTCTGCAGCTCATGCTACTCCTTTTCAGCATATTGCAACTTCTTGGACTAAGGGTTTGCATTTCTTTACAACTTCTTTCAAAACCTCTGTGGAGTTATTTGCAACAGCCTTTACTTTTGCTGCACGGGCTTTCGTAGCAATCATACACATTTGGTCAAAACAAAGGACCACGTCATGTTGTACCAATCGTTTTATCAGTGTGCTCCAGGCAAATGACTCAGGCTTGATATTCTGTATATATACTTTATATTCTGAAAATGCATTAGAATGGATTATGTTGCCTTCAAAACCTTTACTGAACTGTGCTATACTTTTTCTCAGCATCTATGGTGGGCAACCACTAGTCAATAAAACAGGCCAGACGAGGCACCTCAAACTGCTAGCTATTTCAAGTAATGGATTTTTCGGCTGACGGAGATGGAAACCCTAGTAAGTGCAAACTAGCAAGTAGTGGACCACCGTCACTTTCCAATCCTGCACTGTAGCCGTCACTTTCCAATCCTGCACTACAGTATCAACCACTGTATTCCAATTAGCAGCATTTATCGAGAGCACTGCTATCTCATCGTCCTCGAAACTAAAGCTTAAGACATTGTAATTCCTGTGCCCATCTATCTATGGGGTATGACTGGCTCTGGCAGTGCCCTGGTAGGCTGCCTATCCCAGGCTGAGAGAGGTCCCTTCTCCCTTTTGACATTTTCATGATCCTGACCCTGATCCTGTCCCAGCATGCAGACAAATAGACGCACAATGCTCAAGGTGCAAAGCACACAAGAGGACATTAGTTTAAACATGGAGTGTGTATAGATCAAAGTCCAGTCTGGAGAAAACTGGGTACAAGGATAGTGCCACATAAACAGGCAATAAGACTGAGATACAATTAGAGTACCTCTGCCAGCTGAACAGCCACAGGCTCTAGCAAATCCGACTGGTTTCGAGGGGCAGCGATAGTAAGTATCACACGCCTGTAATAGGTTAGAACTTTAATCATAATTCCAATACTGAGTCAGGGTTCTAGAAAAAGCAAATCCCCAGGTTCTAGACTTTAAATATTATAGCATAGCAAGAGCTTCTTTTGTTTCTGCAAATGCACGCAGGAGCCAGGGGGCTGATGACGAAGCACCCCGCTCAGTTTGTATGTGCGGGGAGGCTCAGGAGCACATCCTCACATATACAAATATGCAGTTCCCCAGCTAGAATTCCGAATGGGCTATGGAAGGCTGGGGAAACAAAATGCTAGCAGCCTTGCCTGGCTCATTGACTATGGGCGGCTGTGGAACATAAGTGTCAAGGGGGATCCATGTTTCCCTTCGATAGTTCAAGGCAGCCCAGGAGCGCTCACTCATCTGCAAAAAGCAGGTTATTTAGCACTCAGTGTTTCCACTGGGTTGGTTCCTCCATAAAGGGTGAGGACGCAGCGCCACTATTGCTGGCAGACTTCAACCTTATGGTGGGCTGCTTTGTTACACACAACAATGTGTGGGAGCACTTGGTCCACAAAACGGTACTTACGTTGGGTCCTATGACAAGTGTTATGTCTTGGTAGATGCCTGTCTGAAAGGCGCAAACCCATGTTGGAGGTGGGACTGTGAAGAGGAAAGCCAGGTGTAAAGAAGATTACTTTGGCAATATGCCCCGAGACTGCATGCCATTACCGCATAAGGTAATGCCCCCGGGGTCCATAGTTAACGAAGGCCATGGGGGAATTACCTTATGTGGTCAGACCCGGGTACTTATGTTTTTTTTCCCGGCTGCCAGACACTGCGTTTCGCAGCAGGAAAAGAAAAAGTTTTCATAAATGCCCACCGCGGACAGAAAACGTAGTCCATTTTCTCTTTCCATGGCAGCCATAGTAAACAATGAAAATGGCTGCCATGGAAGGGAAGAAGGGACTACTTGTAGTCCCTTTTCCCTTTCCATTGCAGCCATTGAAGTACATTGAAAAAAATAGTAAACAAAAAAATGTCCGTCATGGAACAGGGAGAAGGGACTATACGTAGTCCCTTCTCCCTTCCCATGGCAGCCTGTCACAGGAAGAACTCTGGACTGCGCAGAGCTCCAAGCCTTCTGGGGCATGTAAGGCCCGGGCGAGGGCCAATGAGATTGCGTTTTACAAGCTCATTGACCCTCGCTGGGTACTAATGATAAGTATTCCGGGTATACATGTTATGTGTTCGCTTCACAACTTCGGTACATACATGTATACCAAGGAAGGAAATAGGTCATAAAATCCAAAAGACAAAACATCATTTTAAAAACATGCGCTGCAGGCATTATAAAATGAGCTAAAGGATTGATCAGGTGTTCATCAGCACATTATGTTTAATGCTCGGGCCTTTCGCTATTATTTTCTATAGGAAAATGGCTACATAACTCATGGAAAAGGTTCGGATTATGAGGGCGCCTTGGAAGATGGCCAGTCACCACACCACACATCGCAGCAAATACAAATGGCGTGTTTATGCTGCCTGACTGCCGCCGAATTTCAGCACATTACCGTAATTATTAACGGCCAGCCTTAAAATCGGCAAAGTTATCATTATTGTTATTATTATGAAACTCGCGCCATTTCCATGTCGTAAAGACAAACCAAACCTCAGTTCAATTAGCTACAGCAGGAGGGAATGAACTTTAAGCAGACATTTAATATCTGGAAAAAAATAGGAAGTTCTCCTTGGAAATGTTATGGCATTTTGAAACAGATTAATAGTTCAATCTGAACACATCCACCCTGCAGCTAAATGACAGAGGACGCGGATCAGAAGGGAGATGAAATGAGCAGACCAATTTGGTACAACTGGTCTGAATCAGAGATGTAACATGAATGTAGGTTTCAAGGCATCGTCTGGCTGAGTGGGCAATAGTACTCTTTTCTCACATTAATTGATAATGATAATGTGTTCATGATGAGCAGTACAATGATAACGCAATCTGCAATTAATCTGTAGGTAAACCGATGGTTTATGGGTGTGCATGAGAGACATTTATGGAGAGCGTGAACCTGGGTTAGAGAGTGAGGGAGCAAGAGAGAGCGGAAGGGTGAGAGAGGACATGAAAGGGAAAGAGAGAGAAAGAAAACAATAAATAAGGGATACTGGAAAACAATAAATAAGGGATTCTGGAGGGAGGGAAAGCCACACAGAGTGAGTGGAAGGAAGGAGGAGAACGAGATAGATTAAGAAAGAGATCATTTAGGACAAACAGAAGAAAGGAGAGACACAAAGAGATTCAGGAAGAGACAGAGGAAGAAAAACGAGGGGCATTCAAATACGGAGAAAAGGCAGACAAATTGAATCCAAGAATGGGAGTCGGAGAGTGGGAGAGAGGAAACGAAAAGAGAGAGAGAGACAGAAAGAAATAGCGCTGGTCCACCCTGCAAGGTGAGTGACTTTTTAAACTTTGTCATGTTGGTAAGAGCAACATTTGCGATTGCTTGCAATGATGTGTGTTGCACTAAAATGCTAAAATAAAGATTGTTTGATTTGATCAAAAAGGCAGTGAGGTCTTGTGTGCTGGGGTACTTTTGTGTACACACCTTCTGAGATTTTTTGTAGTGCTACAATCAAGGAATAGTGTGTGTTTTGTCATATATACGTATATATATATATATATATATATATATATATATATATATATATATATATATATATATATATATATCAATGCATGATCTAAAATTGTTTTAATTACTTTATAGAATACTTGTACCTGCCATATCATATGCTGATCTAGAGCGCTCCACCTCTTTCTCACTCTCTCTGTTTTTCTCTAGGCTTTCCCTTTCTCTCTCTCTGCCACTCTATGTCTTTCTTTCTCTCTGGATGAAAGTCACGCAGTTAGGTGTATATTTGCTAGGATCAGCGAGCAGCTGATCATGGCAGTGTGACTAAAATAAAACCACAGATGTTTTAAAGGGCTGGATGTGGTGATCTTTATTGGTTAAAAGTAGATTGGGAGCAGAATGAACAGAGGCGTTCCCTTGTACACACCCCCGTTCCTGCACACAGGAGTCTGCCCTGATGCATTCTGGTTTCACCATCACTGTCTTCTAGCCAATGCTGGATTTTACTGTTATGGACTTAATTGATTCACGGTGCGTCACCCTTTCTCAACTCTCATGCTGGACTTCCTTTGCATCTTGTACTCATGGTGGTCCTGAATCACGCTGTTCCCATCTTCATCTTGTATCCTGGCTTGCAACATTATGTGTTACTACTGACTTCTGCAATTGTATTCGCTCTCCTCTCTTGCTTCTCCACTCTTTTTGACTGCTTACTCTCTGTTCTCTCCTCCCTCCCCTCTCCCTTTTCCTATCTCCTCCCCTCCTCCCCTTACTTTGTTCTATGCACTTACTCTATCAGAATTGTCCCTGGACCTACTATGATAGCAACCTTGTCTGTCGCTCCCCTATCCGCTTACTGTTGCCCCCCCTTCCTCCAGCACTATCTGAAACGTTGTCAGGCCTGGTACGATAGTCACTTGTTTTGTTCCTCCCCTCTCTTTCTGCACCCCTCTCCCTCACCTTTTGTTTTCCTCTGGCTCCACCAGAAATGTCGTCAGGCCTAGTACGGTCGTCGCCTGTCTGTTTCCATTTCCTTCCCACTCTCCCCCTCCCTTCCTTATCTATGTCTTAGCTCTTGCACTATCTAAAATGTCGTCAGGACGAGTACGATAGTTAATTTCACATCCTTACTGTTCATGGCCTGTACGAATGTCGTTGTATTTTCCCTTGTTCCCTTCCTTGCCTTGAAGCGCTTTGAAACACATTGTGTATAGGCGCTATATAAATAAACTATCATATCCTATCATATCATATCATATCATATCCTCTGAGATGGTATCACAAGGGTCCTGCAGGAATGTGGCCAGCACACTGAGGGTGAATTGGGGAAGGGGATGGGGTGGGGTTAGAATATGCAGACAATGCCTGGGCTCTGATAGACCTTATAAGGTGCTAGTGGATTGGCATGCTGGATCTAAAATTGAATGTGTTCATTATTAGAGTTTATTTCATACTATAACAAGGGCGCAGGTTCAACAGCACCACCAACTAACCAGTGGTCAGGACGCCACATTTCACATTGTCTTGGTGTTCACAGAAGAAAAAGATCACCTGAGTGTGGCCCTTTGCAAGATGGAAGGGCATTTTGAGAAACACGATTCTGTGTTTTCTTGGGAAAAGAAGACTGAACAAAATATTTAATTGTACTTTCACTATGAACTGTCTCTATGTCAAATGATAACTTCCACTATAAATCATAGTCATAATAGGAACATTACACAATTCTTACCACATACATAATGTCCTATGGTACTCTTAAAAAAACCCTAGGAGACAGGAGAAAGGAATAAATAGCAGCAATGAGGGTTCCTGCATTCTTTGCATAAAATCAAGGCGCAGTTTGAAAATATAGGAATGATTACAGATCTTTATATTTGACAAATATGTTCATGATAAAAGAGTTGTGTGCTTTAATTACTAAGTACATAATGCGCTCGTTTCATTGTTTGCAACACTCACTCTAACATTGCAGTATGTGTACCTATGACTCATTGCTTCCATGCCATTTTCCTCCTTTCTCATTTAAAGTTATTTTAAATATGTGCGTTCCCACTCTCTCTGCTCCACACATCAGCTTCTCTTTAAGGATCTTTTTTTCACAGATGAGTGGCAGAGCCTTCTCCTTCTCAACTCCCACAGAATGAAAGCATCACCCGTTCCAACTCCGATCAATAGCCAGCTACTCGCCTTTCAGCGAAGACCTCACAACATCTCTCCTTTCATTCATCTGGTTCCTCTATGGCCCCTTTCCCTGAGGCATACGAGCACGTAAGCAATTCTATAACATAATGGAAGATCTCTGCAAGTATTTTGCATGCAGAGGAACATTTTTCCCAGTAGCTAATCTTCATAATATAAAAGGTCAGATGTATGTTTGTCCAATGCCGTCATGCGCAGTAGAGGCTACCCAAACGCACTGAATGCTATGCCAGATGGAGCAGTTGTCTTACCATATGCAGTGGGCCAATTTGCATAGCTACTCCTGTTGTCACTGCTAGAGGGAGCTATAGGCTTAGGATCTATAGCAGTCCTACTGTGTTAATGAAAACCTGCACTTTAGCCCGTGTACACAGGCCTGTACACTAGTACCTTAATATTATGCAGTGACCTTGGGTCCCTGAGTGGGACAATGTGTAAAGTGTAGAGGGCATAGCACTGATTGTCCCCAGCACAACATATGCTGTTATTTTATATTTAAGCAATAGAACCTGAGCGTCGGGGGCATTACCGACTCAGGTAATGCCCCGGGGCCCATAGGTAAGGACCGAGTCGGTAATGCCCCCGACAAGAGGGTTCTATTGCTATTAGTACCCCGCCTCGCAAAAATTGCGTGACCGGGGCACTAAAAGCTTTTTTTTTGTCCCGAAACGCTATGGCGTTTCGGGCGCTGTGGCGTTTCTGAAGAAAAAAAAAAGAAAATGGCCGCCGCCATGGAAAGGGAAAACGGAGTCTGTTTTCCCTTTCCATGGCGGCCATCGGGAGCGGACGCGCTGGGAACACAAGTGTTCCCAGCGCGTCCGCTCCCGAAAAAGGATCAAAATGAAGGTAAGTGGGGTTGGGAGGGCGGGAGTGGGACGGGGAAAGAGGGAAAAAAAAATGTACCTGCGTCCCCGGCGGGGGACGAGGGAAGCCCCCAGCCGTGTGAAGGTGCAGAGCGGGGATGGCCCCGCTCCGAGTCTCCACACGGCTGGAGGCTTTCCTCGTCTTCCCCCGCCGGGGACACCGGACCAAGAAGGTAAGTTGGGGGGCGGGTAGAAAGGAGGGAAGGGAATTTAAAAAAAAAAAAGACTTACCCGAGTCCCCGGCGGGGGGCGAAGGCAGCCTCTCAGCCGCGGGGAGGCTCGGAGCGGGGATGGCCCCGCTTCAAGCCTCCTCCTTGGCTGAGGGGTTGCCACGCCCCCCGCCGGGGACAAAGGCCGTGGAATCCCGACGGAGGGATTCCCGGCCGGGTAGGGACCTGGCGAGAGCCAATCAGAATGCTTGTTGCATTCAGATTGTCTCTCACCGGGTTACTAATAACATATATATGCGTCATACAATCTGTCTTTATTCATCCATATCCATTTGCATTTTCGCATTTGCATGAATGAAAATGAAAAGTTATTCGCCAATAAACTGTGTACATAATGCATAGTGATGGCTGGAGAACTCCCATTGTTGAGCGCTTCCCATGGTCATGAATCCCTAATTAATACATTAACAGGATTGGGGTCGAGAAGGCGCTAGCAAAAGTAAATGGGGCGGGCACAGGGTAGACATTGAGAACATCTTCCTTATACCTATGACTAAGTAGTCCAGAAGTTGTAATTGTAATTGTAATTGTAATAGGTTATTTATAACACGCTTCATAGCCAGAGGTTTCTAAGTGCGGACCCGGTGGGGATCATTGGGGCTGAAGTGTGGCCAAAGCACCCTAAGACTCTGAGGTTCCTTCCTGGGAGTGAAATACATGTGTTAAGGGCGATTACGAAGAGACTTGACAAGACTTTCCTTATCCCCTTGGCTTGTGCGGCAAGCATTCCTCTGAGACTTTAAGCAGCCTCTCGATTTAATCAGCCAAGCACTCCTCGTAGACTTGGCACCCGTTTGGTGCAGTGATTGTTTTTATCCCAGCTATCTTTCCCATCACACCTTGCAACATTTCCCCAGTCTCACAGAGGGGGCAACAAAGGTCATATCCGGTGGCGAGCCAATTTTGACTTTTTGTTATTGAAGTAAGTTGGGAGGTTATGCTGTGACCGTGCTACAGACCTTCTGACTGCAAGTGGCCTTAAATCCAGTTGTACTTACATGTGGTGGGTTACAAAATAAAACATACAAATATTAAGGGGTACACTGGGGTAACACTTTAATGTATTGTTCTTTTATCCATAAGTGAGATTCCCCACAATGTAATTTTCTTTCCAATCTATGAAGTTGTCGGGGGAAGGGTGAGGCACCAGTTCCACGCAAGATGTGTGAAGATTAGAAGCTATGGCAACACTATTGTGTGCATCATTTTTCACAAGTGTAGTCAGTAGTGATGTGATTTTGTTTCTTCTATATGCACAAGCCTGGAAGCAAAACACCATTATGAATTGTTTTGCCATAGAGCCATTCCCTTTCCCACTCACCCACTGTACATGTTTTCCTGAATTACATTCAACTTCACTTGAATATCCGTTCATATGAATATTAGATGTGTCTTTATGTGTTCGTTTGCAGTTCTAAAAGTGTATGTTTCTTCCCGAAATGCTGTCCGAGAATCTAAGTATACACGCTAAATGTCCTACTTCTCTCTGTCGGTCATGTATGAATTTACACAAGTTTAGTCTCCACTTACTGTGACATTTTTAAAGAAATGTCTGTTCCTCTAAAATAACCCCACTTTCACATGATGTCTGTGCATTAAGGATCTTTCCCTTGCTCCGGGGTCTTTCGATTCTTTAATGGAATTACCCGATAGAGGGACACATGGCGGCTTTGTCCTTTGTTTGCGTCAATTACTTCCGCTCTGCAACAGACTTCTTGCGTCTGCGTAGTTTGCTGTCTTGTCTTCTGAATCCTGCCAGCAGCAGTGTTTAGGATGTACATCGGATTCCAGCTTTTATCTTGTTGCATCCTTTACTTAATCATTCTAAAAAAGGTTCAGACTGATGCTTCCCTATTCAATCTCCTGAAACCAGAAGCTATGGTTAGCAATATTGGGGTTCTGGCCTAAAAACAACAACTGTGTCAGTAGATATGCTCTACACTGCATTCTCGTTTGGCCACTGATTTGGACAGATCCTCAAATACTTGTTGCTGAATTTAAAGTGAATGTCTTAGTGTAACCTCTAAATCCCGAGGCCCCCTTTGCCACGGTTTGCTGGTGGAGAGCTGTGCCATATGATTCCTTTCCATTCATTGAATTTTTCTTCACTTTATGCGTTCATCGTTCCTCTAATAACGACATCAATGAAACGCTGATTTCAAACAAGTCTAGGCTACATATTACCTGCTACCATATTTTGTTGAGTATCTACAGCATTGTTTAAGCTGTGCAGTGGAAAACCTCCAATCCATTCCCTTGGCGCCTTTCTTGGCAGGCTAGTACAATAGGTCACTGCTCCTTTGGTAAAAAGGCACATAATTGTACTGCTAGGCTATATCTAGAAATATTTGGTCAGGTTTTCTATTGCTTCTAGTTACCATTTAAGACTTATTATATCTTTGTTTGGACAAAACTTTATTTTTGTCAGTGTTGTTGAACTCATTTGTATTTTTCTAGTGTAGTATTTCTCGTTCTTTGTGGGAGTAGCTTGCGGTTTAAAAATTGCACATGACATATATAACAAATGTAGGGTCCCGTATTGGCTTTCTGGGTAGGGTGCCGAGTTGGTCCACCAATTGCTCACCAACAAAGAACAATTATTGATTCCTGGTCTGTGTTTCGCATGCCCGAGAGACTTAACCAGAGCTCTGTTCTTTATGCCATCTTTTTCCATTTGTATGTTATGCCAATGAGACTCTGAGTAGCATTACCTGTGGGTGTCTATCTCAAAGCTTTATATAACTAGATGTCCAAAAATCACCTAAGGCGATTTAGAGATATCTTGTTGATTAATTCCCTCGACTGTGAGTTGGACCCAACATTAAATATGCAGGTTTGTGTTAGTTTATCTCTGAAGACTATCAATGATAGCATTTTATAATTTATGATAATGGAATGTCACTTTTCTACATAGGATTTAAGGACCAATGTCAAAGTCTGTTTTTTTTGGCTCGATGATGGAGAATCTGTGCTTGTGCGTATTTCATAGTCTTGGCTTGGCCCTTCTTCAAAAGCAATGTTACAAATTGCGTTATGATGATGGTGGGTAAAGCAGTGGCTCCTTCTAACAGTCTGGATGTGTTTTAATGTCTTGGGGTTGGTAATCCCAGCCCTAATTGGTATTTGTTTGGTGGTGTGATTCCTGCATGAAACAGTGTCAAATTAATTATGGCACATGCAAATCATTGTCACATCAATTTCCACCCTCTTTCTGACATAGAATCATCTATTTGAACCTGTAAAGCTTAGGCTGCGTCACAACTAGACAGAAATGGGAATATTAGCTTGCATCATATCTACACAGAATTGTGCATACTGGCTTGCATCACATCTAGACAGAAATGCAAATATCAGCCATTTGTCACCTGTTGGTGAACTGTGTTAGTTAGCCATTCACCACATGCAGGCAAACTGGGTCAGTCAGCCATTTGTCACACCCAGATGAGCTGCGTTAGTTGGACATTTGCCACATGTAGGTGAACACGTTAGTCAGTCATTTGTTATCTCTGGGCAAACTGTGTTGTTTAGCCATCACTCGCAGCTGGGTGAACTAATGATAACACTCAACCCTTTGCATACACCTCTCACATACTGCACTAAAGACAACCAGAACTCCTCAGCACAGCAAACTGTACACACTTCACAACACAGCGACAACAAGACATTGCACACATAACCTTGCACAACACCACATGACGGCCGCCTCCGAATCTCGCACCAGGCTTAGTGAACGGTCCATCCGAACTGAAGCTGCCAACAGCACATCACGGCTCCCTTGCTCATTTCCCACTCCTCCCACTAACAGTACCCTCTCCCCTTCTTATTTTTGCCCAGAACCGCCAGAGCGCCGAGAGACCAGGCAAGAAGCACCTGTGCGTTGCATAAAACCTTTAACATTAACAATAAAGTGATTTTGCCAAAACGCTGAATATAGCAATGAGTAGTGGTAGAAACAAAATGTTTATACATTTTTATAAATGGAAGGTAAAAACACTGCAGCAAGATTCACATACTGGACAATTATGATAATTATGCTTACAGCGAGACAGTCATGATTCTGCCACATTCCCAAGGACATGATATTTGGCACCATAAATGTGGCTACTGGGGAATTGGGGATCTGGGCACAGCTGTGCCCTGGAGGACATGGGTAATGTAAACAAAACTATTTGACTTCTCCTGTAAGGGAGGCATGGTATCACGTTTATGACAGTGACACAAAAGGTACAATTTACAAAACCTTTATTAAAGTTTCTGCATTTGGAAAAACTCCTACTTTGCCCTATAACTAGGATGCAAGTTGTCTCTACACTCAAATAATAAATAAAACAGTCCTAGTGAAGTCAGTCAAATTAAAATGGCCTATACTAACAAAAGCTAATGCTTGCCCTATATTTTGTCCAAAAAGTGTGCAAAGGAGAATATGTATGCCAAGGAAAATCAGTGTTGAAATATAAAGCATAAATGTCTGCTCTCCTCACCACGATAGACAGCACAGAGTAAGGAAATCCCCTAAGGCAGGATGACATACTCTGGCTCAGGTTCTTAACACAAAGGCAGTTCAAAACGTGGATGGAGGCCCACCTGGCCTACCATGTTAAAGTCTCCATTTCCAGCTTTCAAAACACAGTTGAACAAAAAGTTCACACTGGTCCCCCTCTGTCGGGGCTCAGACCTCTCAAAGCAAATGTACACATCAGTCTCCCTTAGTCGGATTCAGACCTTTCAAAGCAACATTTCAAAACACTTTGTAGGGGTTCCTTTCACCAAGCTTGATTCACATCCTTTAGGGGTTCCTGTCCCTTAACGTATTACACTTCTGGTCTCCCTCAGTGAGGCACGGACTGTTTCCTGATGTCGAAGACTTTCGAATGTGCGTGGCTTTTACTAACAACCTCCGCTAGACCACTTGGACTTTCCCTTCAGCTCACACTCTTGTGTCATTTGCACCAGTGCTTCTTGGTCTGGGTAGTTCAATATCATAAACACCAAAGTTCAATGTTCACCTTTTCCCTCTCCCCTTTCCTCAGGGTTAATTTTGATCACTTTGCTTTTACAGTTCATTCACTTTATTGCTACACACATTTCCCCTTTCATAGAGACTTTTGAGTGGGCTACTTCCTTTCTCCGGACCACTCCCTTACTCAATATAGCTGGTTTCACAGCTATCGTTACTTCAAAGTTCATTTACAGGTCTACCTTTCTTCAGGTCTCATCCACACGCGTGCAGCCTTCAATTGTGTGATATAATGTTGCAACTTCAATCTTTCCTTAACACACACCAGTCTTTCATGTTGCTTGCCAACTCAGCGGCTGTGTGCGTTTCGTTCTTGTCTTTACAGTTTTTCAATTCACGAGTCAATGTTAGAACTAAAGGCTTGGCCTCACCTCCCCAACAATGCAGCCTTCTTGTTTGGCATTTGGCCTTCTCCATGTGTCTTTCACAGCTGTTTGGAGGCTACAACCTCATGCAGGGAACTCCTGGGGTTCTACACCCTTTCCGCTCATCCCTCGGTCCGTTGCTCTGCTCCAGTAGCTTCGCCTTTACCCCAGAAGTTGTGCCCTTGCTGGTGTTTCTCTGAGTGTCTCTCTATGTTCCACCTTTTATCCGTATGAGGAGAGCTAATTGGTATCATATGTATGCACTTAAAGTCAAGCGCCTGACTTTGCCTGACCCAATTAGCGGGACATGTCCAATGCGATAAGGTAAGTCTCTTTAGTCTCAGTCGCCCTCTTCCTTGGCCCAGTGTTTGTGTAAAGGGGGGTCGGAAGTTGGGACTTCGGAGAATCCGATAAAACAGGATGGGTTAGGGGTACGGGAAAGGGGGAATACTGCACCTCACCATTTTTCGCCTCACCCACACTGCCCAAAGACCCCTCACCCAGGTGATCCTCCAGCACTGGTCCTCCCCCACGGTCTGGATCTAAAGGTGATGGTTGTGCCCTGGCCACCTGAGTGAGAGATCCCCTAGGGATAGTAGGTGAGACACCCTTTGGTTTCGCACACTCCCCTCATCATTGTGCAGGCATTGGGCAAGGCACAGAAAAGTGAGGATTTGCCATACGATGCAGTAATCCTTACTGAGGGTGATTGCAAAAACAATTGGACACAGTCAATACTGAGTTCCCATGAACAGTAAAATAGGAGGAGTTTCATTACTTGTGGGGTACCAAATAGAATTAATAAAACCAGAATTGGGCGCATTGGCAGCGGATATACTAGGTGAACTGCAGAAACAAAGGGCACAGAAAGGGCAGTGGTGCAGAAATAGGCAAAGGCAAGACGATTGCCCATATTTATTTATTGTGTGATATAGCTTTGCATAAACTTTTCACACAGCCATTAACAAAACTCACATTTGTAAAAACACAGTCACATATGTAACCATCAAAAAATTTCAAGCATCAAGTAGCATAGAACAGCACGGTTAAAAAACCAAATTGATCTAAAACAACACATTTCATCAATGAATAAGCAATTTAAAAATCTCATAGCAGCAATACACAATGAGGTAGTAGGTTCACATAGCAATCGATGCCAAAGAGAGACCAAGAATATTTAATCTGCTTTAGGTCCAAATTTATCAAACACTTGACAACGAATATGCACCAATCTATCACTTTTAGTAAATACATGTTCCAAGGTCTCTACTGACTCATTAGAGAGGCTGCAAAGTGTTTTGTTTTTCGGAATAATCAGCCTTGCACCAATCAAGTCAGTCCCTTGAAATAAATTGAATTTCAATCTTAACATCATATTTCAACATTGTTTTGAGGGATTGATTGTATGTTCTTATATGTAAAAAGCAAACCTCTATTTAACACCCAATTAGAGTAAAAGAAAATGGCTTAGTATATAGAGGTCGGGCAGACAATTCTTCCTCTGATGAGCCTACCTCTCTTATTGTCATCCAGCACCATTCAGCCCACTGTGTCAATACTTGTCAAGAATGTGCTTTCACGCCCTCTACAAACAAGGTGTGTGGAGAGAGACAACTGGCTGAACCAAAAAACCTCTATACAGCTGTAAGCGGTTGCAGGTTATACGGGCCTGTAGAGATAAAAGTCCAAGTACATGTCTGATCGCAGGCAAAAGGACCCCTTGGGGGAGGGACAAAAGCTGCTTCCAAATCCTGGCCTCAATTTTGGCCCAGTCACCCTCTACCAAATAGGTTTCAGCTGAATAGATGAATGTGGGCGTAATCTTCTGCAGGTAATATAATAGTGCTGGGGATAAACAAATTCTGCCAAACTTGATATCCATAAATATTGGCGTAGTTGGGTGACTGCAGTCAAAATTGCTGAATTAGGGACCAAAGATGATGCTTGGCGCCCCTGATTAGGTCTTATTACCACCCCCAAATATATAAATATGTCCACCTTCTCTAGTTTCTGGCCCAACAATAACCACTGAAAAGAGTTGTAGCGCAATTTCCCTTTAATACCTCTTATGGGATTTATTCCTAATGTTTTTGATTTTTCTGAGTTAAGCAGCAAGTCTAAATTATCTCAATATTCGTAGATCACAGGCAAAGAACATTGCAAATAAAAGGGTGTATAATGAAATAAAACGATATCATCTGCAAACAACAAATAAAGGATAAATACTGTCCTAAGAATCTGTTTTAAGCCGTATCTAAGTGAATGTACTGTAACAGTGCCACGATGCCCTAGGGCTGTTCTGCGCTTTATAAATTAAAATAAATAAAATAAATAAAATAAATAAAGACTGAACCCAATTTCAGGGGGTTCGCTCAAGCATTAATTAAAAAATAATTTAAGATCCTATGTATACATACTAAAAAGAAATGGCGCTAAAACACATCCCTGTCACAGTCCTCTAGAGGAAGCAGTCCAATTTGTAAAGGAGCCCTCCTAATCGAGTCTAACTCTCAATCCCGTATTCATGTAAACGGCAATCAACATATTTAATAACGCACCAGGACACCGCTAATTGGGCAGTTTTTCCAATAGGGTCGATCTCTTTACAGAATCAAAGGCTTTGTGATGATCAGAAATGCTACATAAAGTTCTCTCTTCGCCATCCTTGCATGTTCAGCCAATAGATGAATCATCAAGCAGTTTGCCGAGGTACTGACCCTATTTTAAAAACCTGATTGAAAAGCATCCATAATATTTGCCGAAGTAACCCAAGATTATAATGTCTTCAAAATAACTGTTGCAAATATTTTATATGAGGAGTCCAACAGTGATATGGGCCTATACTTATTTGGATCTGCTCTATTACCTTTCTTCTGCATTATTATCACTGTGGACTGCACAATTTTGGCCCACAATTTCGGTGAGGATTTTAAGGTGGCATTCAATAGGCCACCTGGGCCAGGAGCGTTTCAGCGCTTACATTTCATATTTGGACTGAACCACATGCGTATCAATATTCAAACAATGCCACCACTCTGAATCCTCTGGAAAGCTCGGTATATCAGCATGAACCTGATCAACACCGTTTGGTGGTAAGTATAGTGCAGTTAAATGATTTTCCCACACTATCCGAGAGATCCGGTGCAATTGAGAATGTGGTATTTTAAGCAGTGACCTGAACTTGGATCCGTTTTGGTGCTGCATAAAGTCTAGCATCACTTCTGCGTCCTTTTGATTTGTCAGCATTCTATGTGCCTTTGACCAGTTTCTGTATTGCTGCTTAGCTTTTTTGATCATTGGAATGCTTGCTTGACCATATTTGTGAAGGACCCTAACCAAATTTCTTAATTCCTTTTCTTTTAAATGTGTCATTTTATCAAATTTATGAAGATTTGTCTTTTTTAGACCATCGCCTTTAAAGATAGTAAACGAGGAGAGATTCTGTAGCAGATTTTTAAATAAAGGGGCATAATCAGTGTGGGACATGTTGGAGAAGCGTCCATCAAGATGCTACACTTCCACAGAAAAATTGAACTGTTTCGAAAGGGACAGACTCCACAGAACAGCATGGTCACGTTCTTTAATTTCCACCGTCAAGTGTATATTGTTTTTGTCGCAAGGCCAGATACACCCAATGCTAATTTAAAAACTAAAAGGCTGTGCTCACTCCCCACAATATGATGCTATATGATTTGAAGGTATTTTAAGGTATCCATAGGTGTTTAAAGCTTTCTAGTTGCTATGGAAGTAGAGGGGATTCCCTGGTCAGGTGACAGAGAGGATCGGCGAACTACCAGCTGGCAACAAAGATTCCAGGTTTGCACAAGCACAGAAGGGGCACTATCACCTGACCAGGGAATCCCTTCTACTCCCATAGGCGCTGCAGAACTTTAAACACCTATGGATACCTGAAAATCTTAATTAATACTAAATTTATTGAAGAGAACGATCTCACATTTAAAGTAGTCATGTCTTCATTAGCCGAAAGGAATTTCTCATTATCAATACCGGTTTTCACATTAATTAACAAAGGTTATCATTGATTTGGCGAGACCTTGTGGGATCTATACCCGATGGTCCAGCTTGTACTACAATATCGTAGCTCCCACTAATGTCATACCTCATCTGATTGAAAAGATGTGATTCTGTCAAAATAATAGCTCTAATCATCATAGACAAAAAGGCCACCTTTACCCTATCCACTCTTTCACTGTTGAAATATTCAACACAGGCTATGTCTGAAGACAGAATTGTTGCCAATTCAACAGGGCTAACACATATTGTCTATTGAGCGGATAGTGCCCGTTTAACTTAAACATCCATTCCAAGACCAGATGGTATGAATCATCTGCATGTGCTGAAGTATTTCTGATTATGCCCGGATACCCCCTGGGGCCCCACAACATTATCTGTAATCCTAGGCACAGTAAAAGGTACTTTTGAGTGCAGTGGAGGGCCCTGAGGAATTCCAAGGGGTCAAGGGAGCGGTGGTGATCAAACTGTTTGGTCATTTGAAATAATGTTTCCTCTAAGGTGAGTAACATAGGGTAAAGATTTTCCTTCAGAGGGACCATATTAAATGATGGAATACAAATAGGTTCTGTAGGTGCAAAGCAAGGTTCTCCCAACCCCACCACCTTTGACTCCCTCAAAGCTACAACCATTTCTGCAGGTTCAGGGTCAGTTATGGTCTCATTAACAGGACAATCAATCAAGTCCTCCGGATCAATGTGGTCCAGCAAGACTGATGTCTGTAATGCATCCAAACGGCCCCCTACACAAACAAAGTCATTAAAATTGTTAAGGGTACACCGGTCTCCACAGCCAAGATGGTTAGGGGATCTAAAATTGGACCTGAGGACAATAACACAGATCGAGCATCAGATTGAAGTGATCCTGACACCACCTGAGCCATTGTCCCTCCTACACAGCCCTCCTGTGCCGAGATGTCATTACCTGAAGAGCCACTTCCAGAAGCACTTCGGACAGCGTTAAAAAAGCTATTAATTTGGACTATACTTTATCCTTAACAGTCAAAAAACCACCATTCATGGAGGACATTGTAGGATACTTGTTTTGCTTTCTGCTCCTTAGGTCGTAAACCATTAAAGCTCCACTTGTTAATTTGACGGTATAAAATGGTTTGTGCTCAGAGGGAACGCCTGACTGGCTGAGGGGGTGGGCTTTGTCTGACTCCCACCCCTCTGATGCAGCAGACTATAATACCGTCTATGGCCTCAACAACATTACAAATACATTTTTGGCATATGATTATATCCAAAAACCAAGGAAGCAACCAATACCTCACATGGCTAGCAGAGCTAGGAACAGTGTCAACGCCATCCAAAATTGTCAAAAACCTTGGAAACCTAATGGACAACAAGCTAACCCTAGATCCACAAGTAAACACAATGATCAAGAAATGCTTCTTCCACCTGCAAACAATCAAAAAGATTCTACAGTTCCTCTCCTTCACGCACAAAATACTGGCCATCATCTCCCCCATCATGTCCAAGACAGACTACGCCAGCAGCCTATACCTCGGAATACCAGATTATCTACTGAATAAGCTGTAATGTATACAGAACGCAGCAACCAGACCTCTCCTCAAACTCTCACAAAGGGACCACATCACTCTAGCGCAAAAGATGCCACATTGGCTGCTAGTCAAAAAACGAATTACATTCAAAACAACGTGCATAACTCACTGAGCAATCCACGGCCAAGGAGCAGAATTCTTTCAAAAGAAAATCACCACTTACCAGCCGACCAGAACACTCAGATCCAGCAACGACATCCGCCTGGAACCAAATCATAAACAAGGAAAACACTTGGTGGATCAGCATACTCTTGCCTACCTGCAGAAATGTAGAACTTTTGCCCCGAGAGAAATACGAAACATGAAGGACCATCAAAAATCGAGAAAACACATAAAAACCTGGTTCTTCAAATCAGAACCGAAAACGAATGAGCAACACCCACACCCCATGGAATGAACACACACATGGCAAGACGGGGGCTAGGCCACATAACGCCAAAGTACATGGAAGTAGAGAGAACTCAGAATTGGAAAGAGACCAGGTGCACCCGTACACATCGAGTGCCCTCCCGGAAACTAAGGAGATATATGAACGTCTTAAGTTGAACCACAGACAGAAGCATTGGAATTGTAGGGGAAAGCGTGGCGACTGAACAGATAAACCATGGGGACCAGGGAGCTCAAGGGCATATGTTAGAGGTCCCCCCCACCACTGAGGGAGGCGATGGTAGCTGCACACCAGCATATGCCAAGACATAATAGCAGTGTAGACATCCATCAGTCTAAACACAGGGATGAGGGGGTTGCAGGAGGTACCACCACTAAATAGCCCTGCCAACAAACCTCAAATCTGCACAGAATATAGGAGGGAGACCCCTACCACACCACAAGGCACGACACTGACAGGGATATGTGCCACAGGTGGCCAAAACGGAGGGGGTACTGTAAAGTATCACCACTAACCAACCCTACAAAAAAACTCATCCCTCTGCTTGCACCTCTCAAACTCTAAACAAAACACACCCTCTACAGCACAACACACTGCACACACTTCACTGCCACAATGAAACAAACCACACGTAGCCTCGCTCAACAGCATATGACAACTTCTGACCGAAAATTCACACCTACGCTCAGCCAACGGTGTAAACCAAACTGAAGCTGCCACCAGCACATCACAGCTCTCGTGTGCTTTTTTCCCTCTCAGTGCTCCTCACTTACCTTACCCTCTTGCTTTTCAGATCCACCAGAGCTCCAGCAGACCACTCAGCTGGTGATAGTGTGCAGTATAAATTTGCTTTAACATAACAAAACATAACATATGCTTGTTTCGATTATCACTTTTTACAGATGATCCGTTGAGGTTAAATAGACTGGCCTCCTTCTCATTCTCCTTGTCTGCTACACTACGGGACAGCGAGACAGCACCCCAACCGCACTCACAAAGCATGCGCCCTAATGTATGTGGAGAGCTGCTCTTAAGTGTTTCCCGGGTGCATTGGTGGGCTTTAGCTCAGTCACCAATGAAACGAATGAGGCTCATTGGCAAGCCGATAGGAAGTAGGCACTGTGTTCCGTTGCCGAAAGTAATGTACTTTCAGATCTTCAGCGTTCCTCATGCTGAAAAAACACAATAAAAAACTTAACCAGCAAAAGTGAAAGAGGGAGGCCGACAGTGAGACAGTACTGTAAATGCACTCCCAATGCGTGCCCTTATAGAGAAGAATCCTCTGTGATTATCCCAGCTGTGTTGGCACCTGTAGGTATGGCTATTCAGAGTGGACTCTCATTTTCATCCGCTCCCTGTGGATTAGAAACAATGTTTCAATGTATACCGTGCAATGGTCCTCAGGAAGGATTACCACATGTGTGTGGCACATCCTCGCTTCTCTGTTCATGCACAATGCTTGGGCAGTGGTGTGCAGCAAAAGTCAAATATTTTTGTTTACATTACCCATGCGCCTCCATTGCACAGCTGCACCCCAGAACCATGATTCCCCAGGAAAACCATTTATGTGGCCAAACGTGATGTCCCTGGGAATGCGGCACAACCATGACAGTTTGGCTGCAAGCACAATTGCCATGGTTGTCCAGTATGTGAATCCTGCTCCTGTGGTCGCGTTGCAGGCATGTGGACACACTGCAGCAGATGCAACCACTGGGAAAGATATGTGGTTACAAGGAAGAATTGAGGCAAGCATTTTGCAACATTATCTCCCACATCCACATTGCGTAGAATTATGTTTACATAATAATCAGAGATCTGTAAGGTAGGCCCAAAACCTGAATCCTATAAAAAAAACAATCCAATGAGCCAATAAAGTGCATGTTTATTACATGCACCCTCGGCCAGGAACACTTAAAAAATCATTGAGCATTACATCATAAAATGGCATTTTATAGAGGGGAGAATGGTATCACATTCTATACTTTGTTTCAGGACACATGTACATTCTCATTCACTAATTGGACAGTAACTGCTGTCCCCTATAGGAATCTATACAATACCTAGCCCTATTAGCCTATCCTGTTCCTTGTGACTATTCTAATGACTGAACAATGATCTGATAATCGAGTCATCTAATTTCTCTACTTATGATTGGACAATAGACATACTAACATTTTGCAACATACAACACAGTTGTTCATTGGCTGTGCCACCTCGAGTGTTCCTGGGTGGGTTGCTTCCACCTTAATTGAACAATCATTTTTGGAGATGTAGCCAGTGTGGCAACAGAAAAGAATGCCTCCTCTAGTTCTCATGAGACCCAAAGGTTGGCAACATCTGACCGTTCTCATCCTTGTGACTGTTCAACTGATAGTTAATATTGCGACTTCTCATTGGAAACATGTTTCACCTCTTTGTACATCTCCTTCCTTTCTCGTGATGGAAACACACAACTTCATTGGGCATACTTCTTAGCTTCTTGCCTTGGGACCGTGGGCACATTTGAACTGTGCACTTATGTGTGGGTGGGTGTGAATGGCCCTGACTCATATAACATGTCTGGTTTGATGCACATCAATACATTCAATGTATTCCCTACTGTGTACCCTACATTGATCGATCATCTTCTTTTTTCTATGATTGTGAATATCTGTTTCTTTATATACTTATATGAAATGCTCATGTTTGCTTGGTACTCGTGTTTCCACTCCTAGGTGGATAACAGGGGGCAGTATGTGTCTTCTGCCTGACTGACTTTGTCTTGTTCATGCTTCTGCATGTTACCTTGTTCTCATCAAGCTGTGGCCTTTGTTTTGTTCGTTTTTATAGCACCAGGTTAGAACATTATTTGTTACAAGTTTCACTTTTTCGGGGCTTGGGAACCTGCTGAACTGCCTGCTCCTAGCCAATCCTGTGCAGCTTTTTTTCTCTTCACTCATGGAATCTATCCTCGTCCTTTGTTATGTCTGAGATAAGGCGGAAGGAGCTCTGTTAAATTGTCATAATGTGAATACTTCTTTGCGGCCTAATTTTTTTAATTACTGTGAAGGGCTGCTTCTATGAAGGCATTTTCGACTCTAGAATGACATAAAACTTCATCTGCTTCTCGTTGCTTTACCAATATGTATTTCTATATGTTCCCTACTATTTCTTTGACTGTCGTCTAATACATTTGTCTGCCAATTATTTGCAATCTAAGAATGTGTCATGTGTTTTCTTCTATTACGTGTAAGTGTACCCTATTTCTACTGTGCTACTGTATGTTAGTTGCTTCCTTTGTTACTGTGCACAATTTACACTCTCGATGTTAGAAGCTTTTAGATGTCTAATGTATATTTTTTCATTGGGTATTCTCAGAAACTTCTCTGCCTCTTTGTCTGCTGCATGTGAGGCCTGATGTCGTGGAAATTAATATGTGGTTCATGTTACATGTTTGAGAGACTTCCATAGTTTGTACTTTCTCTCAAGTTTGGGACATTGGACTTGCATCCCAAAAGATCAAATGTCTAGGAAGCCAGAGAAGAAAGATCAGATAACGGGTGAGAGGGGCACAGAGAACATGTTTAAAATATATAAAATGAAGGCAGAGAGATCGGGTGTATATGCAGTAAAAGGATGGCAAGGTGCAGACAGGGAGCCTTAACAAATGGATCAAATCTAAACTGGAAGAATGAGGACAGGAGTTTCAATGGCTGGAAGGGGAGCAAACGTTTAAAAGGAGGTACAGAAAGATTTAACACACAGAGGAAAAGGGGCAGGCCAAAGATAAAGCAGGACAAGGCAAAAGTTGCTCAGTGAAAATCTCACTGGGCCTGGAGTCACCTGATGCGTAGTGAACACTACTTCAAGAAATGGTCAATAGTGTACAGTTGTGTCCTTTGTTTCTGAAATAAAACTGCAACAGTCTTCAAATTGTCTGAAATCATAGGTGCTTATATTGTGTTTATTCAAAAGGTAATTTGCAGAAGCCCTGGCAGATGCATTTTGAATTCAAGGTCCTTCTTCAGGGCAGGCACTAAAATAAATAACAGATACAATCCTGTAGAAACATCTTCTAATAGCAATGTATTACACAGTGTAATGATTCGCAAAGTAGAAAGTTACACATTTGATGGTAGAACATACCTGCTAAACAATGGAACTGGCGTGAGAACTACTGAATCCACCTTTCTACTATTTTCACACCGGATTATCTGAAATCCATCAGTACAGATTTCCTTTTTAAAATAAAACATTACACAGTTCTGTCTATGAGACCACATTCCCTCCTACTGTGTGTAGGCGTAACGTAATGCCTGTAGAAACTATCAATCTCTAAGTTCCTTAACTCTTATCCAATCGTCCTGTTGTGAGTAAGGAATTGCTAGGGCGAATTAGTGAGATAACGCGGTACCGTCAATAAGACCCTATTTACGTGTTGAGTTGAAAGAGAAAATAAGCAAAGGTGACGAGAAGAGAATAACTGAGTGAAGGAAAGGTAAAGGATTGATTGAATTTGAAGAAGAGGATCTCTCAAGATGTCAATGATAAATGTCCCTTATTAAATCTATCAGTGCCTTCTTTCTGCCATTGGTATGTATCACCCTGGTAAAAGTAGGTAAAAATTACTGTTACTTAAGCAGATATTTATTTATTTTATTTAAATTTGTGTAGAGCGCTGCATGCCCAAACGCCTCGGTGCACAAAAAAAAACAAGACGAAGACAAACAACAAGCAGGAGCATTAGATCAGTAGTGTCAGAGACAGAGGAGCTCAACCAAGAGGGGAGTTGAAAAGAAAAGTCTTTAACCTCTTCTTGAAGACAATTGTCATTTCAATTCTTCTCAGATCGAGGGGGAGGGCATTCCAGATTGCAGGTACTTGAGCATCAAAGAATGCTCCTCCAAAATTGACAAGCCTAAATCTGGGCTGCATAAGTCTGGATTGATCCTTGGATCTGAGATTGCGAGAGGGCACATATGCCTTCAAGCGGTCATTGAGGTATTTGTGAGTCTTATTACTCAGGGACTTATGAGTCAATGTGAGGATCTTGTGGGTAATACAGTGCTTTACAGGTAGCCAGTGCAATTACCTCCTAGCAGCCGTTGTGTGAGTGTGCCCAGTTAGACCAAAGGTCGCTCGTACTGATCCGTTTTGGGTAACTTGCAGTGGGGAAATATTGGTTTGGGAAGAGCCACCCAGAAGACTAATACAGTAGTGCAGGTGAGAATTTACAAGGGCGGAGGCAAGGAGAGAGGCGTTTTTGAGAGAAAGAAATGGGCATATGTAGTGGAGTAGTTTATTAGTGAAACCACATGAGGCCCGAATCTGGACAACATGATGATTCATTGTCAGCTCTGCATCCAGTGTAAAGCTGAGCGTCTTCACCTTCTTTGCCACTGAGATGATGCTGTTGGCGATGGTGAAACTTTTGTACTCAGGGGCCCGTTTCTTAAGCTCGGGGCCTGAGGCAACAATCAGCAGCTCCATTTTATCGGTGTTGTGGGCCAAGGAGTTAGCTACCATGCAGGCCTAGATGGCGGAATAGTTGGCGTTGATGGCCAAGGAATCCTGTGAGTGAGTACCCGAATGTTTCATGACAACATGGGTGTCATCTGCATGGTTGGTATAAAGGACACCCAGGCTGTCAAGAAGTCTCAGAGTGGGTATTGAATAAGGATGGTGAAATGCAGGATCCCTACAGTACTCTGCATCTGCAAGTGATGAGTGCCGGTGTGGAGATGGCAGCGTTGGTGGCCACTCTGCCATTATGGGGGCCAAGAATGTGGGCCACCCATTGTGAGGTTAATTCTGGAACAGTCCACCAGTGATTCAAACCTGTCCACCAATAAAGCATGATCGACCCCAAGTAGAATACAACGTACAGGTCAAGAAACATCAGTAGGGCCGGCTGATCTTGGTCGACAATGTTGGACAGACTGGATTTAAGGTCCAGTATGGCGGTCTCAGTGCCATGTCTGGCACTAAAGCCAGATTGACGTGCTCCAAGAATGTTATTGTTTTCAATGAATCTCTGAAATTGGAGATACGCCACCCTGTCCAGAATCTTAAGAAGAAATGGCACGTTGGTAATAGGGTGGTAGCTTTTTATAGACATAGGGTCGAGGTTATCCTTTTTCAATAGGGAGGGTGATCCATGCCTCCTTGGGCGGACCCCTCGGCAAAGGAGAGGTTAACCAGCTTTGTCACCCAAGGACTCAGCACATCTAGGCAGCCTATCAATAGTCTTGATGGAATATTTGTAAAAATTAAAAAAATAGTTATCGAAGGTGAGAGTTTGTTAGAGTGAAATATGGCTTGCAAAGCTGCTGTGTACTTTCTGACAGCCAGATGTGAAACAAAATCCAACAACAACAGTATTAGAGGGTTGCTCAGCATTGACTTGTTGGAATCGTTGTGTTACTGAGTGCTTCGGAAATTAGACCTGGTTCTTCAGCTGGCAATGGATCTTGGGATCTGTCAGCATGAAAGTTATTTGAGAGATTTACTGTTAAAGTCTGCTGTTTCCAACCAATAATGTAAACACTGAAAGACCCTTTGAAAGAGAGCTTATTCTGAAATCATCAGGAGACTTGCAAATACATATTCAATCCTGGACAACGCAAATTTTGTTGAGCCAATTCAGCCTCTTCTAAAAGCTCCCTTGGCTTTATTAAAGACTGACATTTCCCAATGTTGGTTCTTTAATCGAATAACATGTCCTCGTAGTAGATAAAATTACACGTGACATTTTTTCGATAATACCCCACTTAGCACTTCTCCCACCCACTTCTGCCCCTATGTTTCCCACCCTTAAATCCTTTACCTGTAAACATAGTTAGATATATATCACATCCCCACAATGAAATTTCATCGAAGTAAATTAGCAGGATGTAATGTATTTGGATGAAAGGAGAGTAAACACTCAATGTTAATGCATTTATCCAAACAAACCCAAAGTGTTGTTTAACCAGCTACTCTCTCGTAAAATATTCAAGCTATTCATGTATCAGAAGAGAATCCAGAGGCATGCTTTTTTTAGTTGGATCAAGGAAAGAAATTATCACCAAGGGTACCTTAAATTAAAGGTGGGTGTTAAATGTGGATTGTTGATTGACCAACATTCCCACATATAAAATGAGAGGTAGGCTTGGCCACAGAGCTACTCCCCCGTGTGGAGGAGGATTGGGCTTCAGGAGGGGCTCCAACTGGACGATTTGGAATCTCCATGATATCAAGAAGAAGCAGCAGGATGGGGTGGCAGATTCCTATATGAGTGGGTAATGCTGTTGCATGGTCAACATTTCGAAGGCTAGTCACCAAAAGTGGGGTGTCCCAGTGCTGCAACCTGATACATAAGAGCTAAGTAAGTAGATTGTGTTTTTGGTGTGAGATTGAAGTTGCGTGAATGCATTAGTGTATTGTATCACTCACAGCAACATTTTGGATTTCTTAAACAGGCCAGAGCAAATGAAAGGATTCAAATACAGAGTTGGTGTTGTATGCAAAAAGGCATGAACATGATAAAAATAAGGACAGGGAGGAGGGCAAAATCTTGGGTAAGCCATATCACTGTTACAGGGAGTAGAGATATAGGACTAGGAAACTGGGTAGGAGGGATACACCTTGTCTTTCCAGTGGTAGACTAAGTTTCTTGCATTAGAATTCCAGTTTCTTAACGGCATAATCGCCCTCACTTGAATGTTTTGTGAGTCATCACACTCTCTCTTTGATTCCATGAAAGATGAGAGCAGTCAAAAATCGATAGACACCGTGAAGAAAGTTCATAGGGTTCAGAAATGTGTGTAAAGCCTGACGAGGAAATGCAAGAACTGTGACCCAGGACTGAAAACCAAAAAGGTAGATTCCATTGGCAGGACAAGACAATAAACTTGACTGAGATCTTTTAGGGTGGGGATAAATGGACTATAGAATCCCTATGATTGGTGTGGTGCATAGGATTTAAAGGTGGATGGGGCGTGCTGCTGGATACATGAGCCTGCATTGAAGTGAGGTTGGTTATTGATTGATTCATGTTGTTTTGTTTGTTTATTATCTCTCAATCTCCCTTATAATGCTTAACAACCAAGACCATGTCCACCATGGGATCAGGGAACCAGGTTACCAGGATTCCCAAAAGTGTTCTGGGAAATTCAGTGGAAAAAGACAGTGGAAGCAGCTTGCAATGTGCAATTTCAGGTGGATCAAGAAGTCATCAAGGGCTATACAAATGTAGAACCCTCAGAGAAAGCAATGATGGCATCAATAACTTTTCAGACTGAGGAACGTCACTGAAGATTCACGTGCGATTCTCACAAAGGAAGAGAACATGATACGTGATGGATTCGTATGGAGAATCAATGGAGTCAATTGATGACTAAGATCACCTCAATTTCAATGAGGCCATCTGTGCTGGATTGTGTAGTAGGATGGAATGTGCTTGGATAGGCAAGGCAGGAAGTTGTGTGAGGCATAGTTATGTCTATGTGAGTTCAGAAACTGTTCCAAGAGAGTTAGCAACGCTAAGGTTGGGACCAAGATGTTACGTGGGGAGAGTTCTGTGAGAATGCCTGCAGAGCAGTACAATGTCACACCAACATTTACAAATGCCCAGAACACTGCTTCTTCACCTTCCTCGCTAATGCTTGCATGCCCATGCTGCCACACCGTTCACCTATCTACAATAGGGGCGAACCCTAGATATCCTTGCGCTGCCCACACAAGCTCCGATGGAGGCTTGATGTTTTTTGGCCAGTACCCACTCCTCCCCCTTGCCCATGTGATAATCATCATTCCGTTTGGAATGCTCCCACAATGTGATTTGGTATTCCCGCTCCAGGCCTGTGGGTAACTATAATAAAATCAATACTAAGATTAATAATATTTGATGTTTCATATAACGCCCCATAAAAGAAATTCCTGTTCAGCGCACTAAGTAATTGTCATTATAACGCACATGTGTTGTAGTCAATGTACGACTTTGGAAGGATGAAGGCATCAGTCGGCCCAGAGAAGTATCAGACCCTTGCCCAAGCCGCAGGTCCTGCTCAGTATAGAGGCAGATGGAATATGTGGCAGTGCCCACTCTCCTTGTAGAATCAGTGAGGCTCTGGCACTATCGGCCAGCTCCATTTCAGCTCCATTCGGGAGGTGTCATGGAGTTCTTCCGAATGTAGGAGGTAGGTTTCATTGAGGAGGTACTGTTTGGAGGATGTCAAGTGGTTGATTTGTTGAGGGTGCGAGGGAGAAAGGCATAAACAGTATAAGAGTTCACAGTCAATATCGTGCGGGTGTGGGTTTACTTGAGTGAGGTACTCAAGAGTATTGCTTGGTAGAGATTACTTACTGGAAGGAGAGGCAGTCTTTTATGGGGGACATAGATTTGTTGGATGATGAATTGGTTCCTTGATTTGCTTTTAGATGGTGATTTGGCTGACCTTATTGTTTCATCAGTACCTGAAGGGGCTCAGGTGTTGGAAGGTGGTTAATTTCGGTTGATTTGCTGGACTGTCTTTTTCCCTGTATAGACCCCGCACTGCACGTGGCAGAGACAGCAGTTTCGGTTCTGCGCCCTTGATGTCTCGCTATAATTTGTTGATTTGCATGTGAGTGCTACCTCTTCAGGGATGGGGTTGCAGTTATTCACACTTGCTTGAAAGGCGGAGAAAGGCAGGGAGATTTGTGGGCATGTGTAGATTTAGATGAATTTGAGTGGCTGATAAAGGGAATGGTTAGCAGGTCAATTGTGACGAAAGCTAGTCTATGCTGTGAGCGTGGTTATGAGAGGTTACACTAAGTAAAGCGTTTCTGTTGTTACTCCTCTTGTTGTTCACGTGACCCTACATATGAACTCTCCAGGCGTCGGTGCTTTAAAGTTACAGACACACGCTGTGCCTGCGTCATTTCCTTCGACATCTATGGCGAAAGGAAAGACTTGTGCAAGCAGGCCTGGCACTTGGTGACATGGTGACGTCGCACTAAATTGCATTCCTGTATGCACGTTTTACCTAGCCAGGAGATTTGGCCTATTCATATATTTGTCAAAATTCCCTATTTGCAAGGCACAGCGTCTCCTGTCAGCCCCTCTTATTCTATACATCTGTCACAACTGGGCCCACTGTCCCCCAATAGAGCAACAGATGTAGCACGCTTTCCATCCTTAAACCTGCATCCTGTGGCAGTCTGAATGAGTATGCATGGTTCACGGTGGGGCGGGAGAAGAAAGGTTTCTTAGTACTTATAACCTCAAGAACAAATACTCTGGCGTCATATTTGAAGACATGTATTCATTCTTCAGGTTCTGTAAAGCGCCACGCGCAGCTCCCAACCACCGCAGAGCGCTAGAACAGATCGCATCATGCTAGGTGCCACCTGATTTCGAGCTCTGTATTGTGTGTAATTATCCAGTGTGATGGCGCTCACTTTACTGACATCAGAACAACGAAGAGTTGCATTGGGCATGGCAGGCTTCGAGCATGTGAGCGCAGGTTATGTACAGATGTTCGCGGCAAGGCATTAACAGGCAGCCCTATCACACCAGCTTTAAAACCCGATGTTCGAGTGAGTGATAGCCACTGAGCGGGTCCACCGTTTGCAGGGGACACAACTGCTGAAACCTCAAGCACAGGGAGAATGTGTGTTTTGTTTGTTTTGCAGCTTACACATTTACAATTCAAAGAAGCGTGAATTGTTAATACACTAGTGTGGGTGTTTGAATTTGATCAGTTTGTTGTGGTTTGGCAAGTCTATGCTTGTTGCAAGCATTTGTATTTTGTATTCACAATCTAAAAGATTGTAAGTGGACCTGCACATCCTACATAGAGTGAAAACACAAGAACTTTAACACATGATCACACACGCCCCCTCCCAGAGTCCACCACATACAGAAATATTATTCATTCCGTGCAAGTTAAATGGCATTTTCTATGACAACAAGTGATGGATGAAAGTTATATCCCCCCGCCCCTGGAATTGCAAACCCACTCTTTTTGGGTGAGATGCAAAGGGGATCTAAATGTCTCATTGTGCTCGCCATATTTTTGAAGACTGAGTCAAGAGTAGATCCCAGGCCCTGTCCTGACATCCAGAGACCCACAGCCTTTTGATCCTGCCCAAGCAGCCAGGGAACAATGCCTCCAGTTACAGCTCAGATGTTCTGAAGTCATTGCAATTATGCTTTCCGTGATGGATGGCCCAAGACTTTCCCACACAGGCTCTGCATCCGAAGCAGGTCTAGGGAGCACTTTTGAAAAACTGCAACTAAGTTTAAAAAATAGAATTGCAGAAACAATGGAATTGGGCTCATCTGAGTGCAGAAGAGTTGCAATTGCCAGACAGGGAATGACTTTGAAGTTCATCGACTCATCTTGTAGGAGGTCCCAAATCTGTTTAGGGTTTTGCAGGGACACCACAAGCTTTGCATGCTTTTTTACGATTATATTACAAAACATTAAACTCATATTACCAGATATCGTTCTACAGAAATAATAATAATACCAGACTTATACATATGTATATTCAATATATTCAATATATATGTGTATTACATTTGTGATGTCATCTTTGATGTCCTGGGTGTTAGTCTTAGCAGTTCACGGTGGTGGCGCGGGTTATGGTTGCTTAGCTTACCATAACTGGTGAATTTCTGGGGGTTTTCGGTTTTACATGTAACCAGAACGTCCCTGTAACAATGTTTTTCCATTGAATGTTTTTCCATTGAATTGAAATAGTACAACTTAACCATAACGTCCCCTTAACTAAGTTTTTTCATTGAATTTCATAGGTTTTTATTAGTGCAACTTAACGATAACTTGCCTTTACAAAGTTTTTTCATTGAATTTCATAGGTTTTTATCAGTCCAACTTAACCATAACGCCCCTTTAACAAAGTTTTTTAAGTGAATTTCTTAGGTTTTTAGTAGTGCAACTTAACCATAACGTCCCTTTAACACATTTTTTTCTGTGAATTTCATGGGTTATTACCACTGCATGCTATTTTCCTTCAACTTACTAATATCATACTTAGCCAATAAGCAATATTTTTTTCCAATTTACAAAGGCTCACCTTAAAGCTCTGCCATTTCCCACCTTGTAGCATAATTTCTAACATGCCTATACACCTTTTGCAAATTTTAGAAATAATTTTGCCTCCCTAGACGTCCGGGAATGTCTGACTTCAACGCAGAACTTCTGGACAGTGCCACGTGACTATACTCTTGCGTGCGGCATGGTGATGTGTACGCAAAGGAATCTACACTTCGTGATCGTATCCGTGCTTCGAAGACAGTTCGGAACTGCATTTTCTACTGTTCTAGGAACTTTCAACTTCAAAATTTCCTTTGCACACCTCCTTCTCCTTTTCGTACTCATTATCCATTGCCAATCTAGTACACAGTACATACATGGACGAATTTGATCAAAACTGCTATTTATCTTAAAAATGGCATCCGTTATTGGCATCCCTCCTCCCCAAGAGCCACCACCACCACCAGCTGGAGGACCTTCACAACAGAAAAAGCGCAATACTTTCAAAGACAATGAAGAGGACCAAGAAGATGAGGTAGAGGAAGTGCCTACTTCTAACAGCAAGATCGAATCATGGGTGTGCCTGTTCTTTGCTACTGTTGGGAGTGTACCAAAGGCTAAATCTACCAAAGTGAAATGCACTGAGTGCAGTTTTGTGCTCAGTCGTAGACTACCTGGACAGTACTCCTACGGGACCACATCCATGCACCGCCACATCAAATCCAATGACCGCAACACTCTCAGAAAGGTTGTTCCTTTCTCAGCAAGTAGTAAGCTGTCTTCCTCCACCTCATCTTCTTCAACAAATACTGTAACCACACAGCTGATGTCTGCAGGCATTGGTGCGTTATAAATAAATAAATAAATAAATAAATAGGGAGGGCTACGGACCATTATCGTCCATTGCAGCCCCTGAAATGGGGGATAAAGGCCATTAGCACCCCTGGTTCCCAAAGCGGGAACACAGGGTGCTAAAACATAGATTTTATTTCCTATAGCTGTAAGAAGGAAGGAAAATCCTTTTCCAAGACAACCAACATGGAAAGAGAAAAAGGGGCTCCGTACACAGCCCCTCTGGCCTTGCCATGGCAGCCTGCAAAATCCTATGAACATATTACCACATGCACTTGTTTTCCCTTTCAAACCTATCCTACCTTCGAATAACTTTACCACATAGCCGGTCCCAGGTAGACATAGCCACTTTAACACAATTTTTCGTCCCTAGCGGTCATGGCCAGTAGCCAGATTGTCCACGTCATGACCTTATGCCATGACCCAGACAATCTGGCTACTGCCCACGGCCACAGGCTATACCTCAGTCACCAAAGGTATATGACTATTTTTTGTACCTACATTATTACACTTGTCAAAAAATAAAACACGGGCACATTTGCATAACCATGCTTTAATTTCCTTGCCAATGCTCCTCATGAGTTAGCTCGAAATACGCCCTTGTTTATTTTTTTTTAAAGTGTCAAAATGTATGTACATTCAATAGTCATATAACTTAGCCCTCACTTGACAAAATCCATTCAGTCTTTACACAAACATTGAAGGTTGGGTCTATAATCTTTCTCAAAACTTTTGTCCACAAATAGCAACAAAGTTATAATACATCTAATTTCGCCCCCTCTTGAGAAAATCCCACCAAACTTTAGAAAACCATTTATATCTAGATCCAAAATCGTTTTGCCAAATGTTGTGCAGATTCGTCAAATGACACCGCATTTATATGCCTTTACAATATTTTGGGACTCCCCCCTCTAATTTCATGGAGTGGCGCAAAAGTTATATGCCATCCAAAAACTGCTTTTCCGCAACCCTGCAATGCAGAAATAGGTACAGATGTCCTAGGACATCTGAAGTGTCCGTGAACACCACAGGACTGCCCCAGGAGATCTGGAGTGATCGCAGACTTTTGGGGGGGGTGAAACAACCTTTTTTTTGGCTTCTTATGGCCATATCCAATCCCATCCTCATCCCCCCACATGCCCAGAGATTGTTTGTTGAGTTTGAAAGTGCAATGCTGCAATATTTTTTATGTTTTCACTGCGCTGTCCGTGGACCCCAAAAAAAGTCAACGAATCCAAGATGGCAGGCGTTTCAGGAAAACCGACGCATTTCACATTTTCTCACCACCCAATCAGCGGCCGCGTCCCGATGTCCACAGACCATGCAAAAGTCAGCAAATTTTTCTGGCCAATAAGAGGCCAGTCCATGGACCAAACAGCCAATCAGAGGCCAGTCCGAGGACCGAACAGGGAAGTGAGTCCGCGGAGCAGACATAGATATCACTAATTTTTTTGCCTTATGTTTTGGTCATTTTAAAAAAAAACCTACTGGACAGTTTTACATCAAATTAACAAAAGCATGCTATCGGGCCAAAGCCACCGCTCCTGCCGCAAATTTGGTGAAAATCCATCCAGCGGTTTGGGCTGTAGGCGTGACAGACATTTGTTCCCGTTATGTTGATGGGAATAAAATACATTTTGGGACCCCCCTATAGCTCCCCCCCTTCACCAAACCTCACCAAACTTTGCAAACAAAAATCAGAATTATTGTTATTGTTATAGTTATTTATGCTTGTACCGCGCCAAAGCCCGTAGGCATCCAGGCGCCGAGAGACAGGTATAGTGACCGAGCTGCTATTGAGAATACATACTAATTAAAGAGATATGTTTTCAGTTGTTTCCGGAATGCAAGGAGATCCTTAGTCTTACGCAAGGAAGCCAGTAACACATTCCATGTCTTCGCTCCTTCAGTGGAAAAAAGCCCTGCCGAGCCCACGCAATCGTTTCACTCGATGTTGTCCTAATAAGAAGTCTTCAGCTGACCTAAGGTTTCTTTTGGACTGATAAATACTAACAACGTCCTTCAGATAAGTTGGAGCATTCCCAAAAATGCATTTATGGCAGATAGTTAGGAGTTTAAACTGGATTCTGGTTTCCACAGGAAGCCAGTGTAGTTTTTTCCTAGCTGCCGTAGTAGGTTCAAAACGTTTCATCTGGAAGATGGTGCGGATAGCTTTATTCTGGACTTTTTGTAATTCTTGGATATTAGCTTTGCTTGCCCCACCTAGGAGAGCAGTGCAGTAGTCTACACGTGGCAAAATAACAGCTCTTACAAGTTTAGTGCGATTTTCAACTGAAATAAGAGGGGCAACCTGCCTGAGCACTTTAAGATGATAATTTGTGCTCTTAGTAATGGCTGTGACATGAGCTTCACAGTCTGGCTACTTTCCATGAAGGTGCCCAGAGTTTTAACTTTTTGCACAACCTTAATAGAACTTCTATCTATCCTGAAACTTACATACTCTTGGTCCAACTGGGTTAGTGCCTGACGGGGGCCAAACAGCATCAGTTCCGTCTTTAAGGCATTCAAGCAGAGCCAATTGTTGGACATCCACTGCTTTATCAGTAGGTAAACCATATTCACTGTTTGTTGGTCAGCATCGTAATCACCAGTGATATCGAGAACCAACTGAAAGTCATCAGCGCAGTTACAAAAGAAAGAAAATCTGAAAAGACTCTAATTCACTACAGAGAGGGGGCCATATACTTTTTTTTCGCAAAGTTTGGTGAGGATTCGTCCAGGGGGAGCAAAGTTATAAGCCACCCAAAAAGTGCTCTTCCTATGGGTTTAGCAACTTAACCATAACTACATGGCCGCTACCGCAGGCCATGTAATATTCAGTGAAAAACATTGTTAAAGGGATGTTATGGTTAAGTTGCACTAATAAAAACCTATCAAATTCAGTGAGAAAACTTTGTTAAAAGGACGTTATGGTTACAAGTAAAACCGAAAACACCCAGAAATTCGCCAGTTATGGTAAGCTAAACAACCATAACTCGCACCACCACCACTGTGCACTGCTAAGACCAACACCCAGGAAATCAAAGATGACATCACAAATGTCATTGAAGACATTGCTGATGACATCAGATGTCTGGGTCACTTGTTTTTATCACTGACATCTAGGCCATGTGTTTTTGTTCCCTGATAGGCAGAATATAAAAATTCAAAATATGCTATATATATAGACTTTACCCTTGTCGTATGTTCTTTAAGTAATTTCCTTATGGTTTAGCCTCAGCTCATGGTGCACATACACGGGGCAATGAGCAGGCCACAAACACACAATTCATTTGTATACAAGAAGATGAACAATATTGTTATTGACATTTTCTAGTTATGTTGATTTTTTTCCTCCTCACTGGAGTTTCCCTTTATGTGTCTCACATTTCTATAAATTGGGGCTCTTCATATGTATTGTTTGCACTAACACAAGTTTGTAGCAAGTCTTCAATTGTTAGCTATTTATTCCATAATTAACATTAGTCAACATTCTGATGGGATTGAAGTTATTATTTTACTGGCCAATATTACTAGATTTCAAATTCTGTACTTCTATGGTGCATGGTGGAGCCATTGCCTGTGTGTATGTATGATTACGTTCCTGTATTAACAATAACACACCAATATAATGTTTTGTTTAGATGAGTACATTTTTTAAATGCATTAAGTAGTTCATGAAAGATCTCCCGATCACACTTGAAATCTTGTTACCAACATTATAAACACAACCCCTTGTAAGGACTTTTCAGCAAAATTAATTGCATATGTGCTTTCATCAGTGATGTAATCAATGACATTTGTGATGTCATCTTTGATGTCCTGGGTGTTAGTGCTTCGCTTATCATAACTGGTGAATTTATGGGGGGTTTCAGTTTTACTTGTAGCCATAATGGCCCTTTGTCAAAGATTTTACACTGAATTTCATTTTTACCAGTGCACCCTAATGTGCTACAACTTCTGAATATTCATACTTAACCCCAACATATCAGCATTTTCAGCTAATCTAGAAAGTGTCAAGTAAAATCTATGCCCTTCCCTACTTCATAGCAACATTTGTAACACTTCTATGAACTTTCTGCCACTTATTTGCACCATAAACTGTTCGCTTATGTTCGCGAACATCTGATGTCATTGCAGACTTTTTGGACAGTGTCACGTGACCACACACGTGTATGCAGCTTGATGATGTGTTTGTGAATGGGTCAGTGCTTTGCAAACAGTTTGAAACTGCATTTCCAGTTGCTATAGGAAGATTCCATCTACAAATGTACCCTTGCAAACCTCCTACACCTATTCTTACGCTTGGAAGAACATTAGCACAACTGCTATTTAACTTTAAAAATGTTATCAGCCATTGCCATACCTCCTCTGCAGGAGCCGGCAACACCAACACCACCACCACCACCTGGAGGGCCTCCACAACAGAAACAATGAAATGATGCAGATACACAATCAAGAGGATCAATAAGACGAGGTAGACCAAATGGCTACCTGCAGCCCCCAAAGAGAATCATGGGTGTGGCGGTTCTGTACCACCATTGGGGTTGTAACAAAGGCTAAGGCTACAAAGGTGAAATGCAATGAGTGCAACATTGTACTCAGTCGGCAACAACCTGGGCAGTACTCCTTCGGGGAACACCTCTATACAACGCTCCACCAAATCCTACCACCCAAAAGCTCTCAGAAAGGCTGTTCTTTTCTCAAGAAGTAGTAGGCTGTCTTCCTCTACCTCATCTTCCTCAAGTGATACTGCCACCACACAGGCCACTCCCGTGGGGCAGAGGATCCCACCAGCTATCTTGCAGGCCATAAAAGAGGCTGTTGATCCACATCTATCCAAGACAACAGTACTCTGTATATACTGCAACACATCACTCTACAAAGGGAAGCAGTTTCGAGGCTTAATCAAGGAGCATAAAAACACTGCCCCCATCTTACATTTAACACAAGCCCAACATCTTGCCCTATGCACCTGCCCATCCTTATCTGTGGTTGGTGCCTCTTCCCTCATATCCCTCTCCAACCTTACATCTAGGCCTCTCCTGCAAAACAAAAAGAAAGAAACCAAAACAGTACTAAATTAAAAAACACCAAAAAAAAAGGTTCTTTTTGGAACCACCTTTCACAATTAAAAAATAGAACAAAAAAAATTAACTTATAGACTCCATCTGCATTACATTTCTCACGAAAAGTAGTTAGACTCAATAAGATTCTCCAACATTTCCATTAGCATTTTGTATTATGCTAATGGAAATAATGGACAAATGGAGAAAAAGATAAAAGGACAGAAACAATTTTCTTTCCCAAATACTTTTCTCTAGCATATAATAAGGACCATAATCCATGGATCTTCATGACTATCCGCGGTCTCTGCAGTCCCCTTTCCAGGCCATGCATCATTAAAACACCTGGATGGCATGTGCACACCATCATACAGGACAACCCTTCTACCCTTTTTACTTTTATATTTGTAACACTCCCTCATTGCCTGCTTTCGAACAGTCACACATCCAGCCACCAATCACTTCCAAAAGCTCTTCATATAACGCTTTTAACATATTAAACTTCTACACACCAACTGCCACTTAATAATGTTCTACAAATCTTTTGCATCTGCATTTCCCTTACCTATACAAAAACATTGTACACGGTGTTCCTATAAATGCACATATGTATTGTGAAGTGAGAGAAGTACATAAATAGAAGGGGCAGTATGGATGGGCAAGTGCTCATGGGAGCCCAGGAGGGAAGTGCCAAGGGATGCCAAGGTGAGAGGTCACTGGCTAACTGCTGGGGCGGAGGAGTCCCAAGGGTGGGGTGTATCTTAACAGTAACGTCCATTTAACAAAGTGTTTTCCATCAATTGAATAGGTTTTTATACGTGGAAATGTTTCATGATGTTACATCACTGTATACAGGTTATTAAAAATTCCTCTTTTAACAAATATGAAAGAACAATAAACCTCTTTTAACAAACATGTTTTTTTTCAATGCCTACTTGTGTCATTATCAGCAGCGCATGCTGGGGATGCAAGTCATCATTGAATTGCCTACGGCATGAGGCTTGACCATGACCCCAGCCCCACCAAACCATCCCCATTATTCACTGCGCATACCTTGCATTTTAGCTCAGTGTCCACTATACCCTAACAATGTGACCAATGGCCAGTGTTCATGGCTTGCAGTCATGGCCATTCTACAAAATCCATGGGGCATGGGCTTCAGCCATGCCGCATTCCCCAATAAGCAAATCAGAGTACACATTTGCATTTGCCGAGGGCCAGGACCAGTACCAAATTTATATCACTAGTTTTTGTACTTACATTCTGACTCTTTGGAAAAATAAAACACAAGACAGATTTGCAAAAACATGCTTTCAGGTCCTTGCTGATGCTTGTCGCACAGGTTTGTTGTACTCCAGTCCAGCACTTCAGGCTGTAGGCGCAAGCAGAATATTTGTTCCCATTCAAACCTAGGGCTTCCGCAAATCAGAGTACACATTTCTCCTGGCTAAAGACGAGGCCCATTCCCAGGCACCAAAGTTATATCACTGTGGTGTGTACTTACATTTTGCCACTTTCATAAAAATAAAACGCGGGACAGTTTTTAAAAAACATGCTTTAAGGTTCTTGCTGATGCTCCTCGTGCATATTTTCTGCAATTCCGTCCAGCACTTCAGGCTGTAGCCACGGGCAGAATTTGTTTTCCCATTCAAACCTATCCGATTTTGAAAAACGTTACCACATAGCTGTTACCTGGTGGCCATGCCCACCTTAACCCCATAGCTGGTCCCTCGTGGTCATGGTCATTAGCCAGGTTGTCCGCATCATGGCCCACGTCCACAGGCTATACGTCTGTCACCAAAGGTATATAACTATGTTTTGTACCTATGTTATAACACTTTATAAAATAAAACCATAGACACATTTGCAAAAACCATGCTTTCGAGTCATTGCCAATGCTCCTGCACAGGTTTTCTGCAAATCTGTCCATGTTTTAGTTTTTGAAAAGAGTCAAAATGTACGTACAAAAATAGTCATATAACTTAGTCATATCTTAACAAAATCCATTTGTCTTTGCACAAACAGTCAAGGTTGGGTCTATAATCTATAATCTTTCTGCTAACTTTTCTGCAGATTTGTCAAAAATATTCAAACCCCTCTCTAATTTTTCCCCCTCTTGACAAAATCCCACCAAACTTTGAAAATGATGGGACGGATTTACACCAAATTCCCAAAAGCATGTTTTCGGGCCCAAGCCGCGGCTCCTGGAGCAAATTTGGTGAAAAACCGTCCAGAGGTTTGGGCTGTAGGCGCGAACAGAATTATTTTCGCTTGCGTCTATGAGGATTTCCACCCATTTTGGGACCCCGTTATAACTTTGACCACCCTGGACGAAACCACACCAAACTTAGCAAAATCACTCCGAGGGGGCCATATACTTTTTTCTGCAAAGTTTGGTGAGGATTTATCTGGGAGAGGGGCAAAGTTATAAGCCACCCAGTGCTCTTTTTGTGAGTTGAGCAACTCAACCATAACTAAAGGGTCACTACTATCTTATAGACTCCATCTACTTTACATTTCTCAGTAAAGTACATAGACACAATAAGATTTTCCAACATTTCCATTTGCATTTTGTGTTCTGCAAATGGAAATAATGTGGCGTTTATCCCCCGTTCCAGTGAGTGGAACGGGGGATGGTGGGCTGGCAGCCCAAGTTATTGCCCCAAGCAAAGTGAGGGTGGGTAACACAGGCTCTGGACTGTTATCCCCTGTTCCAGCCCCTGCAATGGCGGATGAAGGCCATTAGTACCCTGGGTTTCCAAAGCGGGAACCCGGGATGCTAAAAGAAAAGGATTTTTCTTCTTACACCGGGACGCCTGTGGCCATCTTTTCCAAGATGGCCACCATTCAAAGGGAAGGCGGGGCTCCATACAGAGCCCCTCTTCCCTTTCCATGGCAGTCTGCAGAAGGCGAAGAGAGAACCCTATGACCATATTACCACAAGCACATGTTTTTCCCCTTTCAAATCTATCCCACTTTCGAACAACTTTACCACATAGCCGAACCCAGGTGGACATGGGCACTTTAACCCCATTTGTCGTCCCTCGTGGTAATGGGGAGTAGCCAGATTGTCCGGGTCATGACCTTATTCCATGACCCAGACAATCTGGCCACTGCCCATGGCCTCAGGCTATACCTCAGTCACCAAAGATATATCACAATTTTTTGTACCTACCTTATGACACTGGTCAATAAATAAAACACGGGCACATTTGCAAAACCATGCTTTAAGGTCCTTGCCAATGCTCCTTAAACGAGTTTGCTGGAAATCTGCCCATGTTTTATTTTTTCAAACGTGTCCAAAATGTATGTACATACAATAGTCATATAACTTAGCCCCCACTTAACAACATCCATTCAGACTTTGCACAAACATTCAAGGTTGGGTCTATAATCTTTCTGAAAACTTTTTTCCACATTTGACAAATGGCAACAAAGTTATAAGCCATCTAAAAATGTTGAGAACCCCCCTCTAATTTAGCCCCCGCCTTGACAAAATCCTGCAATATTTTGGGAACCTCCTCTAATTTTGCCCCTCTTGACTGAATTCCACCAAACTTTACAAAACATGTATATCTAGATTTAAAATCTTTTTGAAATCTTTTGTGTAAATTCGTCAAATGGCACCACATTTATAAGACTTTACAACTACTCTCACTTCATTCCCAAGCAGTAATCATTCATCGAACACATACTTAAAGTTAGGGCACGTTACGTACCCACAATGCACTTTTCTTTTAATTATGGTAATGAACAAAATACATACGAGTATGTAACATCCAACAGTCCCACTGGCAGTGGGGATTCTTCCATTCAAACAAAAAGGCTTTTGTTGCATGTCTTGATACATCTCTTGTATGCCATAAAGGATAGGAAGCCTTGGATGGGCATGTGTAACCGAAGGGCAGAGCAACACAGTGCACCAGGCAGATGTTGAGTTTTACGTGTTGGAAACAAAGGCAAACAAATTGCATCACACAGTGGTAAAAGGTGCCAATGCAGCTCTGGCTAATATATTTAAATGTCAACTTTGCAAGCAAACAGCCCTTTCTTGGGGTGATCTGGCCATGACATCTGGAAGACTGCTTCTTCATTGGATGAACCCTCCCTCCACCCCCCCACAGATTAATCATGGACAATATGCAATGACCTGGTTGACTATCAGCTGTGCCATTAATGTCATTTGCACACTGATTGAGTATTGCATTTTTTGGTTGCAAAAGATCTGCTCCCAGTTCCTTATGGGCACAGGTTTACCATGTGTTTCGTTAACTGCTCCAACAAGTTAGGGGCTAAAAGCACAGCATAGAAATAACTTATAACCATGATCTGCTCCTCTGCAGCGATTTTAGGAAAACCTGTGAATGGTATTCATCTTTTCAAATTTGCACTTTGCACCGCTAACAGAGTACCAGAATGCACATTCAGAAATACTAGTTGCAATTCCTACTGTTCCGAAGGCACTGATGTGCAGCACTACAAGCAACATCATTAGTGGGGCTGCGGCAGTACAAGTGATGCTGTGGGATGCCTGCAGGCTATCAGCGCGTTATAAGTAGGCACATACATGCACACACATACTCTTCCTTGCTCCGATCTAAAATTGGCATAGTGCTTCCCTAGCCAAATGTGCATGCCTCAGCGCATGCTCATCAGACATGTAAATCAAGGATGAAAGCTCTACAGAACCTTTCCTTGTAAGAACAATGAACCTCAATGTAAACGTAATTACTGTTACTGCCACTTGGTCCCGCAGCATTACTGCTGGATTACAAGTGGCGATGGCAGTCGTGATTCCTTTTGAGTCCATAGGACTCTAAGGGACATTTTGGCAAAATTATCACAGCAGTAATTTTGCCGGTGGTAATTAAGCCAAAATTGGGTGGAAAGTTGGCAGATGTACCTCCAACTCACAGCTGGAGGTGGATCCCCAACGTTCCACACAAATCATAGTTGGGCAGTGCGGTAATGCAGCAGTATACAGTAATACTGACATATTTTACCCGCACCGCCCAATTTGTAATGAGGCCCAATGTCTGCGTACCTCTTGCTGAGCATCAGGACACACTGGATTCACAAAATGTATCGCACCCTTTTGCTGAAACTCATGAACATGTGGAGAGTATAAGTCTTCTGCTTAGTTTGTCATTTTGCGCTTTTTTTATCCATCCCTCACAATGCAAAATCTCCATTGTCTGTACACATCTACTGCACTTTCCTCACTTATAACACCACCAATGGCGGAGAAGAACACCTTCAAAATAAACTCTTCAGAAATGTCCGTAAATGCCTTCAAAAGCACTTAATCTAAGTGGCCAAAGTGGGTGGGCGCGGTTGGGAGCGGCGCTCCTCTACATTTTTAAATTAAGCTTTACTCTTTCTATTCTTTGGAATGGCTTAATTTTAAAATAAAAGTGTAAAAAGAAGTAGAAACTTGCACTTCAGTACACTGCATTGTATGTTCCTTTAAACAGCAGGCCTGTTTGGGGGTTTGGATTGCACTTGGAAGGGGCGCAGTGATGGGTTTGTGGGGAGCGGAGGCAGGCCAACAGCAGCATAGTTCTACTCGTTCCTTTCTTACACTTCGACCCCTGCTGAACAATTCCAGAATTAATAATAACTGCGAAGTCGGAAACTACGCATGCGCGTTTGTGTCCCAGAGATGGAAAGATGTGGTAACGTTCACTTTATTGCCAATTCCGGAAATGATGGTTCTACATTTACGAACATTCTATCTTTCTTCAAAATCGCTCACATACATAGATTGTGGCTGTAATGCCATCTCCACGCCACCAACAAAACCGGGCCCTGGGTCTCTAGCACAGGAGTGGATTCCATGCCATGAGAACACCGCCAGTTTCGGGGAGTGTTTTTAAATCTTTAATTCACAGTCACACCAATATAAGCATGCAAAAAGAATTGACACAATCCTACATTATTTCGACCTGCTCACAGAATCTTCCTCAAATAATCCGAATGTATGAGTTATCCATATGCATTCAGAACAAGTTATTTTCTGTAGCACACAGATTCCAGTGAGAATCCTCATAGACTAGCCTGAACTACTAGATGCATTATTGGTTATACTATTTCTAAGAAACATTCATCATAATTACAGTTTGTTCACAAACAACCTTGGATCAAATACATGACTATCAAGTATGCACCCAGGAGAGCCCAGACAAGTAAAGCATTAAATCTAAGCATCAACCAACATTTGCCCACCCACATAACTAATGCCGACCAGTCGAGCACTGCTGCCTCAATTCCAGCAGTACACCCATTCAGCAGCCAACCGCACAATAGGCCAATCCCAAATGCCCGCCGAGTACCCAGGAATACACTAGGTACAACCAACCCTCTGCACCCAACCCCGTAGGGGAAGAGAGCCTCCATGCTTTGGGAGGAGGCAGAATTGTCCGATGGACCACAACCAAGAATGTTGGAACTACCATCTAGCGGCAACCAAAGACACACGTCAGAGGCATTGTCAACTAACCAATCGGCTAACCAATTTCCCCCCTTTCCTGTTCTTCCAACATAACCAACGCCACTATACATGACTAGGGGCTAGCAAAACTACACATAGACACAATGAGAACTAATGTTCACACCCAACACATTCTCACATAGCCCATAGATCCGTCGAACTACACAAATGCACACCAATGCAACACAATCAAATACCTCATAGTCATCCACCACTCTGGACTCCTTATGGATACAACTAAACAGAGTGCATGACTCCAAAACCCATCCTAATACCATATGACAAACACACCCAACACAAAGCACGTATCTGAGGCACAAAATCCTACCATCCTACCCGTACGGTTACAACATGCGGAGCCTCTCGGACAATTTCCCACATGCAAGACAACGCTCACAGACACCAGTTCCTCCTGGTTCTGAACTCATCCTATCCTATCACACCCCTCTCTCTTCTCTTACAGAACAACGTGAGCACCTCGGGACTGCCCTTGGAGTGTAGCGGTGCACAGTATAAATCAACATACTATAACATGACATCAAGAGAAATACATTTTGGTCACTCTTTACTCTAATTCGTTGCACAAGCTCTCTGTCCCCCACTGACCCTGTGCTACCCCTCACTTCTGCTCTTTAATACTTCTTGCGCCCTGCCCCTGGAAGGCCCAGTACCTGAAATCAAGATCACTGGCAAGCTCCCAGCTTTTGAATCTGCCCTCAAGTAGCATCACCACCTTCTTAAAACACTCCCACTTTAACACATCTCATAATACCAACAAAATAACCCCAACCGTCTGTAGATAGTAACATTCATGTTTTAGAATTGTATGTTGCATAGATCCCATGTCATCAGATGGACCACCATTGATTATGAGTGCCCTCATATAAAGTATCCATTGTTGTGAAAGCTCTAACCAGTGAATTAATGTTTTGTACTTAGTTCATGGTCCTCTTTATGATATCCCACTCTATCACATTGCTAGACACACTTCTGTGAATCAGGAACCATATCCACGCAAATAACAAATTGAATGGACATGCTGAGGGAGCACTCTACACTGCCCAGACAAATATTAAATGTCTTTCCTGCCAGCCAGTCACACAGAAACATATTAAAAAACCTCATGCTGATGTCTCTGAGATTCAAAATACTCTGCCACATGTGCAGTGGTGTAACCTATGCCAAGTCCAGCACTGGCGATTGGGCAGGATCTCGTGATCCGGCCCGAGTCAATGCTGGGGGGGCAGGGGGAATACAAATAAATAAAGTAAGAAAGCGCCCCTGAGCAAACTGTAACTTCCTCTGGGGACCCCATGCAAAGGGTCACCAAAGGAAGTTAAAGTCCTCAGCCACAACCCGGTTTATTTATTTATTTATGCAATGTTTGTCGGATACATGGACCCAGATTATTTATCTATTTATGCAATGTTTGTCAGATCCGACAAACATTGCATAAATAAATAAATATACAGGTATGCGACAAACATTGCATGAATAAATAAATACCCCTGTTAACATTAAAACTATCACAAACAATGCAGCCACCCAACTGCTTTCAGAGGGGAGCTGCAGGAGCTGTGACGGGTGTGGTTCAAGTAAAAGAAAACGTTGCTTATGGCAAACAGAAATCACCCTGTTTGAATAGTACTGAAGGGGGAGTTTTTTTTTAAATAAAATGGGATGCAAATTGTGCATTTTGAAGAATATTTACTCAGCAACACTGGTCAAAACTATTATCCGCATAGTGAAGTAACTCATCACCAGTGCCATATGGTTTAAAGTGGAAATGATATATAGTTTGGAAAAGAAGCAGCATGAAAGAAATAAAACTATTATTTTGGACATTTCCTTTGATCGCAGGTCAACAGCCAGCTCAGCTCCCCTAAACCCTGCCTCCTCGGGCACCTCCCCCCCAAACTCCACCCCCACCCTTGTGGGATGCCCCACCCATTTTTTTTCATTTCCACCACTGACCAAGTAATAATACCAATTTTAAGGAGAATGGTCAGAATTCTTAAAAAGGCTATTTCTGGGAAAATACCCATTGCAGTTGATATCAGAATCTTGCTAAATTTCAAGGATGGAAAGTATGCGAGAACTTCACAACCTCAATGAATACCTTTCGGTTTCACCAATTGGTATGGGAGGCCAATCCCAGAAATGGTCATGCCTTGGACATCATATTTTTCCTTAATGTACCACTTTAAATTCCAAACTCAAATCCTCTTTCTCTTGTGAGCAAATGACCTCATGCTCAGTGAGTGGATTGCATATGCTATAATCACAAGTCCCAACGGTGGAGCAGAGGGAAAATACTCAAAACTTATCCTACACAAGAAATAGTGAATGCTGACAATTTACAGGATACCTTTGATCATGAAGTATTTCAAAACCATCTGAAATATGGCCAGAAAAAGCACCAATGCACCCTTTATCAGTAAATCATGTGAACTCTGAAAGTGTGGGCCTGACCAATTTCCCCAAACACTTACAACACAGATGCAAAGATCAAATAAATGTTTCAAAAATGAGCTAAATTCATCAAGCGAAAGGTGAGAAAAATGGACCATAGAAGATGAAAATCGGAATCCAAGCATGTGATATGACAAGCACACCTGCAAAATACTACAAAAAAAGAAAATGTTCTTCTGAATCACATTAGTTTAGCACAGCACAAAGAAGCAGAGTTATTACAAAGCCTTCAAAGAACAGAGCTCCCGTTGTTTGGGCCCCTTATAATTTGCTGTTATTCAATGTGATCCTTAAGAACGGCAAAATGCCAATCAGTTGGCCAAACGCAGAGATTATTCCCATTTATAACAAGGGAGACCCTGGCTGCCCTGGAAACTGTTGACCAATTTCACTATTAGACACGAGCAGCAGAATCTTTGGTAAAACCTTGCAAATTAAATTAGAACAGTGGATTGAGGATTCTGGTGCGTTGAGCCACCTTCAAGCTGGCTTTCGCAAAGGGGTGAGCACAATAGATCAAGTGTTCAGATTACTCCTGATCCTGTATACATTTGTCATTCTTAAAAGTGGTCAAATATATAGGGCCTTTATGGACCTGAAGGCTGCATTTGACAGCATACCGACGAGCGAACGGTGGCACCCAGACTGAAAGGAAGGTTCCTCTGCTCCTGCTTAAAGCAATTGTGAATCTCTACCATAATTCCACAGTCCAAGTTAATTGGGGCCTTGGTGGGGAATGTACAAACTCCTTTAACGTAGAGAAAGGGGCAAGAGCGTTCTACCTAGGCCCCACCCTCTTCAATCTGTCCATCGATGGGGTGCCCAAAGATTTACAGATACTTCCGACGTACCAGCCCTGGGATCAGAATCTCGGAGGGGATTGTAAATGGATCGGACATATCGACAAAGCTATTGCTTCATTTAGGAGAAAGTGCAATGGTATTTTATACTTCTCAAAATCACTTGTTGACAATATCTTAATTCCTGCGTTGGAAGTGTACAGGCAATTGCATCTGCGATATAAGGTGCCGAGCTGTGGGGGCATTGCAAAATACATCCAACGCCATTGACGGAGAAGAACTTCCTAAAAAGCTTGCTGTGTCTTCCCAAAAACACCCTGAATGTCCCATTACAGCTGTGATTGGCGGTCTATAAGTGATCAGGTGGCTCTCACGCCTCTACTATTCTGGGTACATAGGTGGCCAAATGATTTCCACTTTATGAATACAACAGTATTAATAGATATTCTAAAATATTTAAATGCTTTATCGAACCCATGGCTTAAACATTGTAAAGCCTGATGGAAATGCTGAATTTGAGAATTATTGGGTTGATACCTAAGGCATTACCAAGATAAGTAGGCGGTAAGTATTGGATAGAATACAGTAGTAGGAAATGCATAGACGAGTGCATGGATTTAACAACTGGTTATGCTTACTTGCTAATTAAACAAAGTAGCTTGTTGGAAGAATACCCGCGCCTTGTAATCAATCTTACACAGTGAGATGTATTCCTTACGGGCCTGATTCATGGAATTTCTTGCACTGCTGAAAAGTGACTTTGCACTGCTGACACAAACCCTGATTCATTGACCTGTGCAAAGTGTATTTCTGCAGTGCAAAGTCAGTGAAAACTAATTGTTGCAGTACAAAATGACTTTGCACTCACTTTGCACTGTAGGAATACACTTTGCACAGTTCCATGAATCAGGGTTTTTTGTCGGCCGTGCAAAGTCACTTTTCAGCAGTGCAAAGTCAGTTTGAACTGTGCAAAAAAATTCCATCAATCAGGTTCTAAGTCTCACCTGGGTACCCTGCCGATTGCCACAGTTAAGGCAAGATGGAATAAAACGAGGTTGGTTGCTGCCCTTTGGGCCCCAGGGTTACCGAAACCGTGCAGCATTTTCGCTTCCAGTGTCCTGCGTATGCATATATCCGCAAGAAGACTTTAAGACCCTATCTCAAGATAAGGGTGTGGGGTCTCCACTTCACATCATGCCGAGGAAATATGTGAATTGGCTAACACTGCTGACATTATCTTCGCAGTTTCGAGATACCTGAGCGGGGCATGGGGAGGAGAGAATGCATCTCCAAACAATATTGTTAAAGAAGTTCTATTGTCCACCTGTCACATGGTCTCGTGGATTGTGGTATTATTTTTTTATTATTATTATTTAACGTTGAAATATCAGGTTTCAGCCAGGATTGAGGTGTGTCATCTCCGTATTTTATGTCTGTTGAATTACGTGTCCGTATGGTTTTAATCGAAAAAAGTGTTGTTGATGAACTCCCCTGATTAGATCAGTCCGAATCGTGCTAATCAAATCTGATGGGTAACTTAGCCACCACATTTAACAAAACAATAATCTCCATATAACAAAACAGTCTCAGTGCAGGTCCTCGGCGCCACCTTGCAGGAATGTCCCAGATCTATATCACTTTTAGAACTACCATCTATGCCCCCAGGTGATATCATAGCAACTTTGAGATCACTGAACGCCTTAGGGCAGGCATGCAATGCATTGCTATCTTGCAAGGGTGGGAAAGCCCTGGCCTTATTGATTTGTATTAAGTAATAAAATGATGCGGGTACTTCCATCTCTGTAAGGGAAATCTGCTAATCAGAATCACCTGTCATAGGACCCATGTCAAAAGCATAGTATGTACTTGTGCCCTGCTACATCAGTATCCTGATTCAAACCACCTGCTCCACCCTCGGTACAGAACAAGTTCAGGGGTCACAAGTACCCTTTTAAGAGCTGCAGTGACATCCAAGTTTCTACAGCGCTGGGGCTGCATTTAAAACGTGCACCCCTGTTCCAAAAACGGCATAACCCTGGAGATCCTCACCTGCTGGCATATATGGTGGCCATACCTAAGTTAGGGTATGGTGCCCAGCATCTCTCCGGGTTATGATTTTGCACATGTGTCAGCCCTGTGGGCCAGGTTCAGCTGTGGAAGAATGATGTGTATTCCTTCCAGACAAGGTCCAAGTGTGTTCACTGACAAGACTGTTGCATTGGGGGATTGCCTCTCTTTGTTCCTTTGTAAAGGCAGATAACACCCTTGTTCCTTTGTAAGGGCAGAAGTCAATTTGTCACAAAGCTTCTACAATCTTTGCTTGCCAAATGTTTTGGACTACAACTCCCATCAGCCACAGTGAGCAGATTAAATGGTCAGGGGTCATGGGAGTTGTGGTACACAATATCTGAAGAGCTACAGCCTGCAGACCTCTGCCTTAGGCAACCTATGCTCTCCATACCAGCATTCCTCATTTAGGAGACAATAACGACCCATGTGCCTATCATTACCGCTCTTTTCAATTCATCAGGCTAAATCCCAGTGACCTAAATTTAAATCACCCTTAGAACAGTACTTGAAAACTTAACTAGGCGCATTGCAATCCACGATTTATCGCCAAATATCAGATATCTCATTTGTGGTGAAAATTATATAAAAGATTATTAGCAAGCAACTATCCAACTACAGTGAAAGACACTGCTTATGGAACAAAGACAATCAGGATTTAGAGTAAATATTCCCAAATTACTGGACACAAACAAGCCTGCAATACTATTCTTGCTGGACCTAGAATCAGCATACAATATGCTAGATCCCATTTGTATTTACTGAACAGACTCCAGACATTGATGGGAATAAATGGGACAACATTAAAATGGTGATCATCATTTAACGGGAGGTCAGTACAAGTCCGACTTGGAGACTTTACATTTTTAACTTCCCCTGTTTCTCTCAGGATAGAAGGGTAGCCCAGGGGTCCACACTTGCCCACTGTCTGTTTAATGTGTTTATGAAACTATTTGCAGTTCTTACTGAATCATCTTTTCCCCAATTTCCAACTCTATACTGATGATTCTCAAAGTGCCTTAAATCTGTAGTCCCAACAGCCCTACAGTGACTACATTCCTCTACGTTGTGCAGGGTTGGTTGCTTGACAATTGCCTATGTGCTAATGCTGAGAAAATCAAGATAATCATTTTCAGTATACACATTCCCGCAAGCCTCGGATTCAAATTGACTGCTTTTATTGACCCCCCACCTATATCTGAACTAACAATGTAATAAAAAGCCAGATGTATGTTCGTCCCTGTATGTTTGCCCGATGCAGTAGCTTCGCCTGTTGTCACCGCAAGAAGGAGCTGTTGGCTAAGTATATACAATGGTCCTACTGTGTTAATGAAAACCCGCAGTTTGGCCCATGTACACAGACCTGTACATTGGTATGTTAATGAAGCACAAATGAAATAACAAACCGGAAAATTATATGTCCAGTACATCTGCTTTGGAAAATGATACAGCACTTAGAATTTGCTCAAAAGATTGGCCTGTCAAGTCCATTAGCCCCTTCTAATCCTGATTACTGGCACAGTTGATGTTTAGCTCTAAACTAGTCAATGGTTTAGCAGCTCACTTGGGCTTGCTTGGGCTCATTAGTCAGATATATTTCTGCCCCTTCAGTGAAACAATTCACGAGGCACCAATAATTCCTCATCCTCCGAGTAACCTTGGAACATGCAGAATTCATAGTAGTAGCCACAAACCCAGTGAAATAATTCAAGAGGTGCCACTGATTCTTCGTCCTCCTAGTAACCAAGGAATATGCAGACTCCATAGTAGGAGCAACAAAGCCGGTGAAATAATTCACTAGGCGCCACTGATTCCTTGTCCTCCTAGTAACCAAGGAATATGAATACCCCATAGTAGGAGCCACAAACCCAGTGAACAAATTCATGAGGAATAACGGATTCCTCGTCCTCCTAGTAACCAAGGAATATGCAGACTCTATAGTAGGAACCATAAACCCAGTGAAACAATTCCAGAGAAGCCACGGATTCCTCATCCTCCTAATAACCAAGGAAGTGCTGACTCCATAGTAGGAGCCACAAACCCAGTGAACAAATTCATGAGGCACCACTGATTCCTCGTCCTCCTAGTAACCAAGGAATATGCAGACTCCTTAGTAGGAACCACAAACCCAGTGAAAGAATTCACAAGGCTCCACTGATTCCTCGTCCTCCTAGAAACCAAGAAAGATGCAGATTCCCTAGTAGGAGCCACAACCCCAGTGAAACAACTCCTGAGATGCCATTGATTCCTTGTCCACCTATTAACCAAGCAAGGAATATTAATACCCCATAGTAGGAGCCACAAACCAAGTGAAACAATTCACGAGGCGCCACTGATTTCTCATCCTCCTAGCAACCAAGGAATATGCAGTCTCCATAGTAGGAGTCACAAACCCCGTGAAATAATTCGCGAGGCGCCATTGATTCTTCATTTTTGTAGTCACCAATAAAGCTGCAGCCTCCATAGTGGGAACGACAAACCCAGTGAAACAATTCTCGTGGTGCCACTGATTCTTTGTCCTCCTAATAAACAAGGAAGTGCAGACTCAATAGTAGGAGCCACAAACTCAGTGAAACAATTCACGAGGCGCCATTGATTCCACATCCTCCTAGTAACCAAGGAAGATGCAAACTCCATAGTCGGACCCACACCCCCAGTGAAATAGTTCCCAAAATGCCACTGATTCCTTGTCTGCCAAATAACCGGTCAAGTGGCACAGTGAGTAGAGCGCTCGCTTTGACACTCGTGCAGCAGGTTCAAATCCCGGCAAGGCCAAACTCAGCCTTTCATCCTTCCGAGGGCGATAAATGAGCACCACACACCGTGGGTAATAATAAGCAGCGCTCAGATACCTGAGGGTTCGTAGCGCTATATAAGTGCCAAATTATTGTTATTATTATTAACCAAGAAAGATGCCGAGTAGCACCCTGAAATCCAGTGAAACAATTCACGCGGTGCAACTGATTACTTCTCCTGCTAGTAACCAAGGAAGATGCAGACTCCACAGTAAGACCCACAAGGCCAACTCCAAGCCCTGTGGATGCTTTCTCTTTAACGATCACAAAGAATTGTGCCCCACAGCCATGGCTGGTGATGATAACTACATCTGTCACCAAAGAGCACACCCCTTCACCTTTGGAACAATCCTGTATCATCCTTCAATAAAGACGCTCTCAATTGTTCCAGGGGTTGTAGATGGCTAATAGATTATATAAAATATCCACTCAGTCCTTATGATTTATGGGGAAAAGTAGCAACTGTTGTAACTACTGCAACATAAGTAGCAACCAAAACCGTAGTTATGGGTTTGCATTCTGCATCAGTCTTGGTTCACACTTGTCTTTGGGGTCTTGTGGGTTTTGGATGAGCTTAGTCTGACTTCTACTGAGAAAGTCTGATTTAAAGGCTTAGGAATTGACTTGCTGGGACAGAGCTTCAGGCTAGGCAATTGCCCTTTGTAAACAAGTGAATATATGCTTTGTCCGGGGCGTATTACAAGGAAGTTATGGAGCTTTAATTCTCTAAAGGAAAGTAAAATCGTAGAGCTCATACCCCAACTCCCGCATCGTCGTCTATGCCGATTTAAGTTAACAATGCCTGCTTTTTACCGCGGGCTCCTCTTCTTTTTCCATAGCAAGAAGTCTTACCAAATGGGCTGCCTTGTCAGGCAATCATCTCACGTGCTGAGTTCATTGTGAGCAAAGCCAGAACACTGTTTTCAAATCCACGATGAAGCACAGGCATTGTCACGCTGGCTTTTGAGAGGTCAAGGGTGAAACCGCTGTGCAGTGATTTGTTTTCCAAGTCTGGGATAATCACATTTCATCACAGATCCCGGATATTTATTATTTTGATCTGGTACCAATCTAATGTGCAATCTCAGTACCCATTTAGAAACGATATCCCAAGTCTTACCAACTAAGATCTTTGTTGTGGATTTTTTGGGTGCATTCTCAACTGGGGCAAGATTATATACATTGATAAATAATAATAATAATAATAATTTATTGATGCAGTGCATGGTATTCTAGCTCCAGTGCCAGGCAATTTGAGGTTGAAGGTTGTATTGTTTATTTATTTATTTATAGAGCGCACCGGGCCCTAGTGCATCTGAGCCCTTTACAAATACATTTCAAAGGTTACAGTGAAGGGTACATCAAAATAAGTAAGTAAACAGAAAAGGGACATTTACAATTTTCAAAGTTGCAGGTGGGGTTACATCACAATAAGGAAATATACAGAGTGGAGCATTTACAAGTTTTGTACAAAATCTATCAGAATAAATACAATATGTGCTTAAAAGGTGTATTGTGCAAAGTCGTGGGTAATGCTCTGGTAATGCAGGTTATTGTAAAAGCAGGCGCTACTTGAAAATACTGCCTGTTTTCACCACCCCACCCCCTGATTATGGGTAAGGTAATACTTATTGCATGCAGTATTTGTTGGAATACCAAATACGCTAAAGACTGACTGATTATGGAGTGAGTCGTCACATGTTTACTATCACCCAAGGGGGGGGGGGAGTTGTGCAAATCCCAAGGAGTTATTAAGGATTTTTTTCTGTAGTGAAATGAAGCATTAGACTAATTCTTCACTTCAGAGAAGAAGAACAAATATTCAGGGGTCCCTCAGTACACAGGGGCATATCTCACCTACACCTTCTCACTCCCTTTACAATGAGGTGCAATGAGGTGCACACAAGGTCCAATAAAGACCCCTTTGTGCATTACTAAAAATGGTAAAGTAGAAGTGTAATTCGCTACTGCACTGAATATATTTCCATCTTCAAACTGAGGGTGGAACTGGAGTTTAAAAAGTTGCAAAATATTGCATGATGGTTTTCAGGAAATCTGCACACTTTACCGCCTGACTGGCTTTTTTACCTATAATGGGGTGGATTTTCCAGATAAATGCTTGGCGAAACAGTAATTACTATATGGTAAAAACCAGGCCCACAAATCTGCCAAATTTAAAAATGAGGGCTTGACTGATACAAAATGCCTTCTACACAATCAGGTAGTGCAAGTGTATTTGAACTGGTCAAACACAATGTTGTTGTAAAGCTTCCTTGTATCAGCACAAGATGTATCATATACCGATCTAGCTCTCTCCTTCGCTTTCGCTTTCCCCTTTTTCTCCCCACAATCTCTCTCTCCATCACTCCCTGCCCCACCCTGTGTCTCTGTAGGTGGGGTTTTATTATCAGGATTGTGTTTGTTAGAGCCACCCCAGCCATTGCTGACAACAGCACGACCAGATAATAAACACAGATATTGTGAAAAGGGGTGAAGGCAGTGCTATTATATAGTGCAAAAAAAACTATAAAGACAGTGACATTATTTAAATATACTAACATTGAAAAGTTGCTCTTTTTAAAATGTTGCTATTTTAATTTTTCTAATGACCCCTTCCAGTATATAGTGGAGTACTATAGGTACCTTTCACTTGTTTTACTGAGCACATCACATTATAAAACATGGATGAACCGTAGCCATCAACCCAAGATGCACAGTCTTCTGCACTCCTATCATATTATTTCAAAATAACCCTATGAGAAAAGTCAAGGGGCCAATAGCACCAATGCAAATTCTAGGCTTATTTCTACGCATTTTGGGAACATAGGAATGACCACAGAACTTTATATTAGTCAAATATGTCTGTGGTCACAGTGCTGTAATGCACGTGGATCTCGTTACTTATTTTATTTTTCACAACACACCGTACAATAAATTGAACCCTTAAGGATTGGGAGGTGATGCTAAAAAGGCTGTGGAGCTTTTCTCCCCGTTGGGGGTCATTGGTCTGTCTTGCTACTTGTTTCCAGAGGCGGGTCTGGGCCTCAGCATGATCAGGGCTAGCCCCCAATAAAAACAAAGAATGATACACATAGGGATCAAAGACCTTATGCCGTTTGTATTGTTCTGCTTTTGCTTTGGCAGCCATGACAATCACTGCCAGTCGGGGAAAATGTATGTAACTTTAAGAAAAAATCATATTCAATTATCAGGTGTACAATGGAATGTGCTACAAAGTTTCATTTGGATAAACACAGAATCACACACACGTTTGCCTATCAGTTGAACCAACCATTGGTTGAATGTTCCTTGTTGCTCGCTTAGCGGAGTTTGACCTGCGGGTCTATCGGTGGCCGGGTATATAAGTGACACATGCAGTTAGAGTTCATGGTCATTCTTGTAGACAGATGCAGGAGATCGCTAGTGGATTGGCTCATCTAGGTAGACGGCAAAGTATTTTTTATTTTGAGCGACATTAGTGTAGTCGAGGAAGTGATCCAACGTGTTAATAAGAGTCCACAACCCATTGGTGTAATGGATTGTCCCACAGCAAATGCTAAGCTACTTTTACCGTTCCCCAATACAGATGTGACACTTAGAAGTGACACTAAGCAACACACTCTTTATCTCCAAGTAATCCAGGGTCCTACAGCACAAAGCCCCAAGTATTTGAAGACAGATTCTCGGAGTACTTCTGCACAAAACCATCCTTGCAACAGCACCATTCATCCATTCAAGAAACAGGACCCGCAACGGTGCCTATTCAGTACAGAATCAGAACAATACATCTGGGAGGCCAGGATCTTCTGTATATGGTACCACTTTTCAAATATGCTCACTCACAACGTGAAGCCATAGCAAGGCAGAAAAAAAAAACACTCACCTCTCCTCCCCAAAAAGACATGGATTACATTATGCAATGAGCCTCCGGAGCAGATCATCGACCGTCTGAGACCGTTTCTTATGTATGGAAAGTGTATGTGATACACAATCCTCAGAGTAACCACAGCAACGAAGACCAGACACTGTGAACCACGTGGTGTCAAGCCGCATGACGGTGGACCAGGGGTGTTGCTAGGTCTGGAAAAGATCCAGGGCTACGCTAATGTCGGGACTGCTGCGACTCTGAGCTATCTAGCCTTTTGGTTGTAGCCCCTGAGCTTCTATCCGGTGCTACAACCAAAAGAGCCGGGTCTATAGCCCCCTCATAAACCCCCCTACCCCGGACCGTGCCCCAGCAACGCCTCGGCTGTGCACATTTGTACCACAGTTCGGAGCAGTGAATCGCTACCAAAGAAATGGGGTGCTTTTCATTGATAATGAACAAACTTAAACATTCCAAGGGTTCCCCCAGCTCCCCCCCATCCCCCGTCTGATCCGCCTTAGGAAAGTTCTTGCATGTAGAGTAGGGCTGGGCAGGTTGTTTCATGGAATTGTTTGCAGCGGAATTTCACCAATTCTGCAAACTCCACAATTTCTCCAGACTCCCCTGAACTATCAAATGCGTATTCTGCACATATAGGGCCTGATTCATGGAACATTTTCCTATGGGATTGCGCCATTATAAAACACTTCCATGAATCAGGCCCATACAATGTTGCCATAAGAGAAAGCTGTTGGGAGGGACAGCATATTGATATGATATGATATGACATTTATAATGCGCCTTTTCTGTAAACTACATTAGCAAGGCCGGCATCAAGAAAGAAATCACTCCAAGATCTAGTTAAGAACCCTGAATGGATACATGTATATACATCTATATATTCTGTGTCTGTTTAACATATCTTTTCCTATGCAGCATGACTCATTTGGAGCGTAACACACTTTAAAACCCTCCAACCAATGGCAATTCAAACGTATATTCTCAAGTCTTGGACACTGAAACCGTATGCGGCAAATGTTAGGAGTGAGAGTATTACAATGAGTCGCCACAGGATCAAGTGTAATTACCCCAGAATTAACTTGGAAAGACTGTGGAGCAAGGCGTACAGCCGAAGAAGTGCCCTGTGTATCGTGACACAATAGAACACAATATGTGGTGCAGTGCTTGAGGGTCCCAGAAGCTATTAGCATGTCATTGTGTGAGAAAGATGCATGAAGCACAAAAGTTAAAGGATTAGGGCCGATCGCGGAGACCTCCAGACATGAGTCAGACGCAAAAAATGCCCCAACCCATTTAAAAAGCTCTTTGTCATGGCCCAAAAAACAACATTTTTAGTGTTTTTCCTGCTACTTTACATCCCGCTATTGCAAGTACCAGGCTAATTATGATCTGAATGATCGCCATTATTCCCGCGTCCTTTGAGTTCACGCCGGATATGATCCAAACATGGCCGCCGCAGATTCGGGCCTGCAGTTAAATCAAAAGAATAGGATAATTCTGTTTCAAGGGTTAATGGTATTCACTCCCACTCGTTCTGAACCACTGGACAAAAGCAGCAGTGTTGTCTGTTTTGGGCAGCTGTGCTGAACAGTAAAGATGTGAAGTCCTTTGTGGGCGGTGCAGAAGGGGAGCCTTTGTGTGTCTTGTACTTCCAAACACCCATGCAGAACACTGGAGGCATTTGGAGTTGTAACAGGCTAAGGAAAGTTTGCACAGATAAACAGAGTTATTCTAAATACTGAGCCTACAATGCCCAGGCCTGCAGAAAGTGATTACCCGGCATCATTCCTTACCAGGCCCTGCTAATGACATTAGGTCGTTTGTGATAGGATGCAATATTGCCATATGATCCCCTATCACGCTAAACAACCTTTTAAAGTAGACAGTGGAGTTTGTGCCTCCATACGTTACCCACCAGCCTCTTGTATATGTTCAGATGTTGAGTCAGGTATTTTTCTTATACACTTACCCACTTTTCAGGGCATTTGTTCTGGAGATATTACCATGGAATACCAGAAAAACATGATGACACCTTACTTTCAACCTTGCTCGGACACCTTCTCATTATGTAAGAAATGCTTGCAGTGGTAAATTACTGATCCACAGGCAGTCATCTCAGCGGTATTGCTAGCATATAGCACCTGCTGTTGTTAGATAATATTGTTTTCCAGCAGCTAAGGGGTTCCCACTCCAGTAAAACGATACTGCCCAAGATAAAAAGGACATCTTAAGATGGTTACAATTTTGGGTGAGATATATGTTTGCATGTGTACACGATGGGTGTTATATAACCAAAAACTACCTGTGAAGCAACGGAGCACTGTACAACAAGAGGATACAGTGACAGGGTGCAATAATATGGACTCAATTACATGGATAGCAAGAGGGGATGCCGAGGGTCACAGGTTAGGGAGCGAAAGGCATAGACAGTCTTGATTAATGTGTTGGTGGTTCCACAGGTGTGCGATATTCTTGTAACTTTCACATGATCTGATCTTCCTAACTGGGTCTCCATCAGTGATTCCTTCCTTTGCCTTCTTTTGCTTTGGCGGAGGAAGCAAAGTCATTTCCCTTGTAATCCCCCAGAGGAACCCAAAGGCAGCCAATCCTTAAGCAACTCCTCCTTCCTCTTTCCCACCCTGTTCAATGCCAATTTTTCCCATCATTAGAATGCAGCTCTGACACGACGTAGGGACCCTGCACGACCTCCATCATCATTACCTGATGGTGTATTGTGGAGATGTGACATACAAAGGTTGTGAGACCACAGCAGAGCTGATCTTATTTTGGGTGATAGTTTCAACCGTTATGACACAATAGTATATTCTAAAAGAAGGATTGTTGATGATAATACAAGTATCAACTGACTTCATTGTACCACCAGAGCTATCCCGTTGAAGTGGCTGTGAATTTTTGCCGCCAGTATTCCTACCACCTATTCCGTAATGGGGGAATTTAAGTCTCCTTATTCTTGAAGATGTTTGCCCACCTTGCTTTCAAAAAGCTTTTGCAGCTCAAGTGAATGTCTCTTTCCAAAATGAAAAGAAATGCTCCCAACATGGCCACCATAGGAAATGGAAAGATGCAATAAATGAGCCCCTTTTCCATTTCCATGATGGCTGAGCTGACGCACACAGTGACACACAATTAACATGGCGGACAAAGCAACAAAGACAGCCCTATTGTTGGAAAGCTCATGTGCGGTCTAACAAAAATCCAGCATTCTGAGCTTTCTGACTTGCGAAGGCACATCATTCTGGTGCTATCTTGAAGTATACCTACTACTTTGTCTTATAGACTTTATCTCTTTTCTGTTTTTTGTTGTGCTTGTTGTTTGTTGCATCCCAAAACGCACTTTCCAATGCCAATGGATGAGCTTTGCCAGGCTACAGAAAGGAAAGGAAAACGACATATCTATCTCTGTCTGAGAATCTCCATCAGGATTTTGCTGCGCTAGGACTCAATGCACCTCCATGTTCTCTTCCACTCCTACTGCACTAGTGAATTGCCCTCACACACGTAGGAAAAGTTATGCTTTACTTCCATTTTAAGCTTCTTTGGTATTGATTCTCCATTTTCTCTTTGATTTTGGACTTTATTACTACTGTTGTTGACAATAGGTATACAATGGTACCATGAGAATGTGGTTGGTCTTTTCATGAGAAAATCCTTCTCTATCAGCCAAAGCGCCTTCTGCGGTCTGTCTTCTCTTCTCTGGTACCATCCCATCGATTGGAACGCTGTGGTGGCTGTGATTTCTTGGTGGCACGGGCCAAATTGCAGAAATCCTGCGCGACTTAAAACCCATCTGTTTTCATGCCAAAATCTTTTGTCCGTGTTTTCCTACATTAGCGCCTTGATGACTCCGGTGATTTGTTTGCGTTACACAAGTGAGATGATGGGAATAATGGTTTTAGAGAATTGCTTCACACTCTTTAAAATGCAAAATATGAAAATGCACTTATTTACAAAAGCCAGAAGGATCACTAACCATTAATAATGGTGATACATAGTGATCATTTCTTAATACACCACCCCTCTCAACCTTTCTGGCCCCCACGCTGTGAACACAATAGGATCACACACTAAGCATTCGTTGAAAAATGTCTAACAAACACTTTACTCACTAAACTTAATGTTATATATGTCTTGAAAGTAAACACAGTATTTTTTTATTAAAAAAAGGACATTCAAATAAAGAAAGGTAAAATCAGTAAGGTACTATTTAAGTAACAATTTAAATAAAAAACTAAATTAGTCCATTTGATTGGCTAATTGAGGACTTAGCAATAGTGTTAGTATTGTGTTATCCTCACCAGTACTTTAAACTGTGTCTGACTTTGAATGGGCCTGGGTTTGCGACACGTTACACACACCTTTCCCGTTAAAGGTAAAGATTGTACGCGGTTCCTTGTCAGATAAAATGCAGAGCCAACGTTACGGTAATTCCTTTTATTGGTATCACTGTATAATATTGACAAACATGTCTTCTTGGTGCAGAAATCAATTATTCTAAGTAAATCCCTTCCTGACCTGAAGGAGAGCTTTTTCTATCCCGAAAGCTGATCCGTCAATAGCCTAGCCTTAGTCCAATAAAAGGCATTACTTGAAACTTGACTCTACATTTTGTCTCAATAGGAAATGCAAGTAATTAAAAATATTGAGTTAGGCATCAAGGCGAAAGGCGTATCATGATGTGCGAGGACACACTTAGCTTAATAATGAGTCGCTGAAGCGGATCTAGGGTGAATGTCAACTTGAGCGGTAGCTGAGATCTTATTAAGCTAAAATGGCGGCCTACTGAGGAGAACGCATATTCTGTTCCCATAATGCGCCATAGCTAAAGTATACCGTAGATTTCTGACACTGGCCTAGAACAGGGATTATCTTTGGACCTGTATCTCTAGTTGAGGCATATTTGACAGTGCCTGGAAACACGGAAGGAAACCACAATCATACGTCACCAGGCAGCTTGTCATCCATCTGATATATAATGCATCACAAAGGTAACCTTGAAACCTTGAGCCAGAGCAGGAGTTCTGGTTCATTGGTAACTGTACTTGCTATTTAATGTGGCAAGGTCTTAGTATTGAAAAAGTCGTGCTAAAGGCATGATATTCACGAGCTCACCATCTGAATGGTTCAACGCAAGTTATTAACACATGCCTCGATGTCAACACTCCCACAACACACGTATACACAAGCACACATACATGCGCACACACAAGCGCGCACACACGCACGCGCAATATACACAAAAACACACACATGCGCCCAAACACACGCAGATGTGTAAGCGTGCATCGTACTTTACAGTGGCAGATTTTCAACAGGCGTTATCATAATAAAGGCACAGCCACAGGAGAAGACAAGGAGAGAAACGCTGTGAGTTGCGCCACGACCAGCCTCACCCAGGGGATGAAAGCAGTACCCATTTTCTCTTTATGCCCTGTCTGCGTACATGGCACGCCCTATACGTTTTTCTTCCAGTGAACTCATGTTTTTGTTCCTCTTTTATGATTGTCCCTGTCAATGTTTTCGTCTCAAATGTGAGCTGGGACTTGCCAAAGTGCAGTGGTGGTGTTGCTTACCCGGCCCGGATTATCACGATACGCCTACCCGCAAAGAGCTGGCAAGCAAGAGTGAGGTGTTCCCCGAGGGAGATGCTGGCCAGGGGCGAGGGGCAATGCGGTCTGGGGCAGTCCGAGTGGTTGGGTCTTTCGGGATTGTGGCGTCATGGGATGCATGCCTTTCCTCCTTCTCCTGTCACCTAAACTCCCCTATTGACCTTTGTTTGACATCTTCTCCCAGGTATATGGACATTTTAACCTTGTATTCGCTCTGGAGTTGCATTTTTTTGGTTGGTTTATTCCATGTCTGGCTTTTTTTTCCTATTTTGGGATATATTGACCGGGTTTCTGCTGATTTCTCAAATTTCTGCAGAGCATTGATTGTTTTAGTCTGTGGTGTCTTTTCAGTATAAACAACTGCAATAACCTTGCTGACAGAAATCGAAATATACAAACTAGGGTGCCCCTGTTCCCACTCTGCTTTCCTGGCCTAATGTGCTGTACCCCTTGGGAGCATCTAAAAAGGGCCCCCCACAGCCGGGGCTCTCCAGCTCTCTGCAGTGGATGGATGTCACTGCAGCCAGTGCCTCGCTATTGTTTCTATCACTTGCAAGGGCACCTAGCGGCAGGTGAATGAACAACCGGAAGAGTGGCAAAGTACAGGGCTTTCGAAATCATTTCGTATGGCAACAGACGTTTGCAAACCAGATTTTATAAATAAAATAAAAAAAAGGCATCCCTCTCAAGCTGTTTAGGAAATACTTTTGCATAACAGTTAATAATGTCAGGCGGTGCTCCCATTCTTTGTCAGTGAAAGAAAACAATGCAGAGAGTGACAAAGCAACATGTCCATAGTCTTCCAATGTAGTCAAGTTAGAGTGGCCAATTTTCCAGTGTTTTGCGGGACTGTCCCGCGCTGGAGGACTCTGTTCTTTGCTGGACGGGTGAAAGTCCTGTTTCCCTCCTTTTATCAACCTCGACCCAGGCCTCCTTTTTGCGCCTGCAGTTCGTGTCACCAAACTTTATTACAATGCTAATACTTTGTTTAGGGGTTGTGATGGGCATGTTTACATTTAAAGAACGTGACCATCACTTCCCAAGGACAAACCATTAATTAGCATTGCAATTAAGCTGGGTGTTAGAGCATTAGCAGTCATTCGCTATATTGTTTGAATAACAATTGCGGGTGGGTCAAATGTGAATGACGGCAGTTACATCATCACCGTTTTGCTGGAAAGTGTCCCGCAAAATGATTACAGAAAGTTGGCCACATTAGGTCAATTGGAGACACAAGTATTAGAACACGCTAGCCATACTGCCCACTCAAAAAATTAACCACAGGATTACTTTACCCCTAGACCTATTGCCAAAAGCTACTGTCTGAAGAAGCCACCCCTGAACAGAGTTTAGTGAACACCAATTATGCTGCAGTCCCAACTCCTGGTGCGCTGCTGCCACTGTGGAAGCCCTGCTGTGACATGTTTGTTTCTCCCTTTTCTGACCTGCCCTTGTACCTGTGGCACTCCAGACACTTGTATGAATTCATCCTTTCGTTTTTGGCAGCTGTTTGGTGGCATAGCCACCAGTGGCCAAAGGGGGCTCAGCAATCTACCTTATTAAGAACTTTGCAGTAAACTAGTGTTTTGAACTCCCTCACTTCCCTCACTTCACACCGACTTCCTCGTACCATCACCATTGTACACATTGTGTATTGTAGGGAGCATTTAAAGGCACCTAAACAGAAGTCCCTTTCACCTGAGCAGCACCATTTCAACACTGCAGCCAAAAACGGCCCTGCTTTGCTTTCCCTGTCACATGAGTGGGATGCATTTAAATACTTCAATAAAAAACGGCCCTGTTTTGCTCTCCCTGTCACATGAATGGCAAGAAGTTATACATTGCAAGCAAACACAGCCTGGCTTTGTCCTTTTCACATGTACAGCAGCCCTTTAAACACTGCAACCAAAAACGGCCTGGGTTTTTCTTTTGTGCTTATCTAAAATTAAAGAACCATGCGGAAAGGGGCCTACCCATCATCATCTATGGACAAGCAGCAGTGTAATGCACTCAGAAGGGGGAATCAAAGAATCTTGTGACTTGCAAGACAGGATTTTTAAACATTAAAAGCAAAAACGGCCTGCACTTGTATTTGCAAATAAAAACGGCTTTAAAAAGCCACACTGGAGAAAGATACCACTGCTCACAGAAAAATGTCAGGGAAACATGATGTGGGGGGACACCAAAGCAAAGGTATATTAGGTTTCACCCATAAAATTCCTGTAACCTGTGAAGAGACACTACTACAGGAAAAACGTTTTTGGCTGAGGCAGAAACTTCACAATGTAAGCGATATTCAATCAACACTACAGCTAAGTCAATGCCTAGTCTGGGATGCTGAGGAAAAACCTTATTGATTTATTTTTATATTCAGTTCAGTACACTGGATGACAACCCTTGTATAACACCCCCCTCTTAGAATACCCCTGACCCCACTGAGGTAAGAAGTAGGTTTGTTTTGCAAATTAAAAGGTTTATTTGAAAAATTAAACAATATATAAATCACACTTTTATAATAAATTAATATCTGATAGTACACTGAGACATATGATGTGGATCCACAATGGGTAATGTAACAGTGGTACACTTGATTACTTAGCAGTAGTACAGAGGATGAGGTAGCTGAGAATGCTTTATGGTTTCAAGGAAATGCAATGAGGAATAAAATGCAGTACAGAAATACTTGATATGATTTTAGCAAAAGATAAGATAATCACTTTTTCTCTGGCAATTCACCCCCCTCCCCTATGCAATGTAAGAAATGGAAGGAGATGGAAAGAGGAGCACACAGTTCTCAGGAATGCAATCAAATACAATACGAAATTCAGTTCCCCCCCAGCAAGCTTTGAGGAAACAGGTAGGAGTTTGAAACACAGGCCCAAAATGCTTTTTAAATGTGATGGCAATGGATGGGAAAATGTGCCAACTGATTTTAATTCCCTCTAGAGATTCAGGGTGAGTGGGAGATGCGTGTTGGTATTAGTTCAGGCTCACTTGAGCGATGCTCTATGAGTTATTACCAAGTTGCAAATGGATTTTAACAAAAGAAAGAATGGAGCTGCTATTTTGACAAGTGGAGAAATTGAGCCAAAATCGCAAATCGCAGTAAATTTCGCAGTATAAGGAGTAGGAAGTCGTGCAGCTTTAAAAATGACAGATGACACGATTTCTAGGAGGCAGTTCTACTTAGGTTAAAATAGTTTGCATTAGATTATTTTAACTAAGAGATTGGTTCTGCACAGTTCTGCTAGGTACTCACAATATACATTTGAACTAGGCCTCGTCACGGATCTGTTCAACACGTCCGGCTGTGGTTCTGTCTGCTCGGCGGGTCAATCAGGCACCGGTTCTGCTCACAGCGATCTGGGTCAGCTCTGCTCTGCTGGTCTAGCCTCTCTGGATTCTGGATGTAACACTGCTTTCTGGGTACTGCTACATGTTCTTGCAAAAATTCTCGGCAAAACTTCAAACAGCTCGCCCGGCTGTTGAATTGTTTGGTTAGTTTTGAGGCCTGCTGAAGAGGATTCAGCTGGTGGATTCAGGCCTCTCTGCTACAAGTTCTGGAGTTAATTTCTGCTACAGGTTCTGGAGATTGATGGATTTGAAGTCTGGATCTGTGGATGTGAAGTCGTCGGTCAGCATGCTCCGCAGCAAATGGAATTGAATGTCTCTACCTGTCCCAGCAGTCTCTTTTTATGTGTTTTGGAAAGTGGGTGTGTACGTTGGCCATAACTAAACCTGCCCCTCTGACTTATCATTGGCCAATTACCTCTCTCTCCCTTGATTGGGGGAAGGAAATGTGAGTCAGAGTGATGCTGTAGGTTTTATGGTCAGAGGAACCTCCCCTTGTCAGATTGCACACAAATCTATTTCTGACCCAAATACATATTTATCTATGTACCATTTTTCTACTATTATAGGTCCAGTTAACATATTTTCTGTAGCACCAAACCATCCGATCCCTGTCTTTGTACGATGTCGTGTCCACTGATGACAGAATTCTCCCCTTTTCATCCAGATAACGACCTCTAAACCTTTCCAGATTTTACACAAATGTGCACCAGGGATATGGGTTACAGATGATAAAGTGTCAGATTTTTAACATGCATACATTTGGAGTGAGACCCTATTTTCCACTAGCAACCCCCCAGAATACACCACAGGGTCCTCACGCCTCTTAAAATGTTCACAGAAAAATCAAAAAAATAATGATATTACTTATATAATTCTGACAAGTCCGCAATATGAGTTATCTATCTTTTTAAAATTATGCCCTGGTCAAACAGGGGTGTGGCTTCCCACATCACAGGGTGGAATAACTGGTTTATCCACTTCCCCCAAGCCAGCTTGTTCACAGAGGCACAGTTCCCCCCCAGTTTCTCCCAAGAGGAAGCTATTTTACGATGCCCCCAATATAACATTTGCTTGACTCAAGGACAGGCCTTTGTTCAACTCCCTTCCAGTTCCCAGGTGCTCCACCCCTAATCTAATCAGAGAGGTGTCAAATCCTTTTAGCAAGGGGCAGCAGGATGCAGCTAGGTCTGGGAGGAGTGGCTGAGCAGGTTTCTCCTGTCGGGGGTAGTTGTCAGGCAGAATCCAGTTTCATTAAGCCAGGTTTCAGCTAAATGTCACTTTTTGTTCCCAGTTTAAATCAACTTACAATTTTTACATATACATTAAATAATTACTTCCTTCAAGTCATTTCAGAATATAGTTTTACATTGTATCCACCTCTTAGCAAGTCTTTCCTTGGCCTGGTTTCGTTTCATTTGTTCAGTTTTACACAAAAGTCTGGTGGTTTTAAAACGCCGGCTTTCTGATAGTGGTGAGTACTGGTAATGCAACCATTTTTGGGATTAAGAAAATTGATTCCCCACAGTTCTGAATTGCCTTTTGGCAATCAGCATTGCCATTCCCAATGGTTTCAGGCTACTGTGTGTGTAGCCCAATGGTGGTTTTAGGCAGTGCCCTCGTGTGCTCACAACATAGGCAAAAATGGGTGGCAGCCTATTCTTCATGTTTTCCCTGTGCACTCTCTGGGGAGTTCTGGCCATCATGATGTTTTCCATGCCAGTACTGCACAGTTTTATGGTAGGGCTTGTATGCATGGGTAAAAACATCCCACAAGCCCCCCCTCTTGCGATGGCCATTCTGTCCTTTCGCTGATGGAACTCGCAAGATCTGGGATGTTCGCCTCCTCTTCTTCCAATTCCATGGATGGCACAGTTCAGCATCTTTTCCTCCCTCCAGTCGATCAATCAGTTCTCCTTGCTGGTCCTGATGGGAGGATTGGGCGGTACCCTGGGCCCCTCGGGTCTCTGCTCCCGGTCCCCGGTCGTCCTCCTTGGTCAGTCTCCATGGTCTCATCTCTCCTAGGATGATAAAGCAAAGCGGCAATACCTATTCGTAGACATTTCTTCACCACTATTAATGGTGTGGCAAACATATGCATTTTATGATTCAGAAGATATGAACATATACATTTTCTTTTTTAAATTAGGAGACAAGAACATATATATATATATATATACAAGGATCACAGAATTTTATATGCTATATGTGGAATATTTTAGGGTTGGAACTGAATTACTCTGGAGCGGCCCCCTCTGGGATTCCAGTGGATTCCTCCAGTTGTTGCAGAGTGTGCCTGGGATGGCAACACTTTAGCTGATTTATATGTACCCACTTGTCTTCCCCTTCCACCAGACTGCCTTTGGGGATGCAGATCTTATAGGCAACAGGGGAGGTCTTGTCTATAATTTCAAACGGTCCCTTCCATGTAGGCAAGAATTTTCGCTGTTTGGCCTGGTTCCTTTGGAAATTGTATAGATAGACCCGATCACCCACCTTATATTCCTTTCGGGTAGTTTTTAAATCATAGTGGGTCTTCATGCTCTCGGCTGATCTTTCTAGATTCCGCTGAGCATAGGCAAAAGCATGCTGAAGGTGTTTCCTTAAATTCTCCACATACTCATGAGTTGTGGAGGCATTTATCAACGTATGCTCTTGGGTTCTGTAGAGCAAATGCTGGGGAAGCACCATCGTGCGTCCTGTCATAAACTCAAATGGTGACATTTTGGTTGCAGATGAAGGGGTAGATCTGATGGCCATTAGGACCAGAGGTAATCGGATATCCCAACTTGGCCCAGAATCTGCCACAAACTTTTTTAAGATGCTCACAATGGTTGGTTGTATCTCTCCACTGCTCCAGAAGAAGCTGGCCTGTAAGCAATGTGTAGCTTCCTTTTAACCCCCAGTATCTCCCACATCTTTGTCATTACTTCACTGGTGAAGTGGCTACCTCTGTCTGACTCAATCCTTTGAGGTAGACCAAAACGGGAAAAGATGTGGTTAATCATCAGGGCAGCTGCTGTTTCTGCCTTGCAGTTTGGGGCTGGGAGACATTCCACCCACTTGGTAAACAAGCATGTAACGGTCAACATGTACATGTTTCCTCTAGACGAGCGAATTACAGGGCCTACAAAGTCGATTTGCAAATCTGACCATGGCAGTGTCATCCCCCTCTTTTGGAGAGGCGCACGGTGTGTGAGGGATGATGGCTGAAATTGTGCACACACAAGACACCCCTTCAAGTATTGGTCGAGGTCATGACCCATGTGTGGCCAGTATGCAACCTCTCTTAAGATTTCCAGTGTTGTGTGAAACCCCCTATGACCGGCGGTGGCCGCATCATGGGCGTGACTTAACATCAGGCTTCGGAATGAGGTAGGAACCACCCACTGATCGTGGCCAGCTTTGGATTTCCTTACCAGCAAACCGTCTTGGATTCGGAACATTTTTGGACATTTCATCAACACTCTAGGTCCTCTTTCCCAATGTAATCGGTATCCGTCAGGGAAAAGTTCTCAGGGTCCTTAAGGTGTTGGTAAAACTTACCAATAATTGGATCCCCCTTGTGAGCTGTAATTAAATCAGCATCAGGGATCTCCTTACTGCATTGTGCAGTTGAAAGATGATTGTGAGCATTGGTCTAAGACCTAGTGATGGCAGTGACCTGGATTTCCCCCAACAGGGACTCTATTTCTATTAGATCCCCTTGGATGGCCCCGGTTTTGGCCAGCTGATCAGCTAAGTAATTTCCAGTTTTGTCTGGTCCCTCTACTTTGGAATGACCCTTGATCTTTTTCCAGTAGATGGTCATCCCATCCGATGTGACCAGATCATCAATATTTTGGATTAGCTTCCCATGTTTCAGGGGTTTGTTATTAGCACATAACATGCCTCTGGTTTTCCAATTAACCAGGTGCTCCACGAACCCGTTCCGTACATAATCCGAATCTGTGATTATGACCAGTTCGTGGAGTTGATGTTGGACAGCAGTGAGGATGGCCTGATGCACAGCCATCAATTCTGCCACCTGACTACTTCGGGGACCAATTTTGTACCCAGCGGAGGGTTCAGGTAACTCCTTCACCCATGCATTCCCTACGCCGGCCACCAGTTCTTTCTCCCCGTTGTTGTCAACATGGTAAGAGCATCCATCCACATAGACAGTGGGCATTCCCTCAAACTTGTCTTCTTCAAAGACTTTGTGGGGGGAATTAAGGTATGCCTCCATGTTGTCCTTGGTTTTTAGACTTTCGTCCTCGAGACAGTTTTCTCTGGCACAATCATGCAAGTCAGCCAGACCTTGCGCAAGGGGACTCTTCTTGTTTTGGCCATATCTGACCTCCACAGGAAAGCCTTGCATTGACAGAATCCAGGAAGTAATTCGGGAATTACTCACATTTCCGGCCCGGATTCCGTCACTTTGGAGATATTACAGAGGCTGGTGTGGAGTCTCCACTATGATGTGTTCCCCATAGATGAACGGGCAGTAATTCTTCAATGCCCACACCGTTGCCAGGAGTGCCTTCTCACAATCGTTGAATCTTTCCTCCACAGAGGATAAAGTTTTGCTCGCATAGGAGATTACTTTATTGACCTTGTCATGTTTTTGGTATAATACTGCCGTCAAGCACGTATTGGAGAACCCTGTCTCCAGGAAGAACTCCTTGTTTCTGACAGGGTAAGCTAGGCAAGGCGCTTGTGAGAGGCTTCTTTTGAGTTGTCTTACTGCCTCTGATTGTTCTGGACCCCATTCCCACTTGACCCCCCCTTCAAGGGATGAATCAGGGGTCTTGTGATCTCTGCGTAGCCTTCAATGAACTTTCTGCTGTAATAAGTCAGTCCAAGGAGGCTCCTTAGTTCCTGCAGAGTTGTGGGGTCTTTCCGTTTCTGGAGTGCTTCCACTTTCTTTTCTTGGGGACAGAGACCCTGAGGAGTAATCTCATGCCCCAAGAAATTAACACGGGTTCTACACCACTGTGCTTTCTGAAAGGAAAGTTTTGCTCCGACGGCCCTCAACTGTGTCAGAACATAACGGATCTCCGCTATGTGTTCCTCCACAGATGAACTTTTGATGAGGACATCATCTACATAAGCCAGGTTACCCCTCGCACCCAGGTCGGGCATGGCCTTATGTAGGAAAACGTTGAATTCATTGCCGGAGTTGAGGTATCCGAAGGGAGTCCGGGTCCATGTGTACTGCTGGCCCCCAAAGGTAAAAACCAGTTTGTATTGGTCCTCCCTACTGACAGGCACGGTCCAGTATCCATTGGTCAGGTCTATTGCTGTGAATACCTGTGACCCCTGAATCTGGGCCAGCCCTTGGTCAATGTAGTGCAGAGGCCATCGGGAAGTATGGAACCGTTTGTTGAGCTCCCTAAGGTCGGCACAGAGTCTCCACTGGCCGTTTGGCTTCAATATTCCCAGCACCGGATTATTGAAAGTGCTGTGGACTGGACGGATTATTCCCCGGGACTCAAGGTTCTTAATTATTTCAGTAAGGGACTCCATGGATGCGAGAGGCAAGCGATATTGCTTCACAAACACTGGAGTCATTCCAGGGTCAGTGGGAATTGTTGTGGTATGGATGTCGGTGCGACCACAGTCATATGAGTCTACCGCAAAGAGATCTTGGAAATCCAAGAAAACTTGTTTCAACTTTTGCTTCTGTTCCAGAGTCACACAGGCATCAGCTAGGTTGACTCTCTCTTCCACCATCTGCCTGAAGCCTGGAAAGACTTCTGGTTTGGCTATCTCAGCGGCCTCCTCCAGCTGGGTGGAGAAGTCCCTGGTCAGAGTGCTGATTTGGACAGGAGGCTTCAGGTGGGAAAGGCAGCCCTCATGGACCTGGAAAATCACCTCATCCCTCCTGAAGTCACAAGTCACATCTTCCTTACCATAAGGGCAAGAAGTGTACACCAGGAAGTTCCCCCCATGCCGGGTGAAAATCCTGTCTGGTGTTGTGTTGTCATCACTGTCACTGTCAAAACAGTCCTTGGGGATTGGTCCTAATAGTTCATTTCCTAAATCAATGGAGAAATGTCGGGAATCAATCGCCATTCCAATAATGGTGCCTGCGGCTAGAGTAATACTCTTTAAGTCGCTGTTATCCACCTCTATTGGAATGTTGTCAGGTTCTATGTTGACTAATGGTGTTGGGTTTACCCCTAACTCTTGCTGTTGGAGAGAAGCATTTAGATGGATATAAGCATCAGGGTTTTTCAATTTTTGTCCTCTTTTAACTTTCACGTCCAGGGAGAATTGTCAGGTCCTTTCTGGGATGGTGACTTCCTCTTTGATCTGAATTTCAACTGCATAAGGTAGCAATTGAGCTGACCTAAATGCTTTTTCTGGATCATCAAAGCCCATGGGATTATCCGCTAATCGGGACCAAGCTTTGAAGTTTATTAGGTCCAAACTAATGGCAAAGCAATTGAGAATGTCACTGCCTAAGTAAAAGGCGGCAGTGACGTCTCGCACGACCCAACAATTATGGACTATGCTCTTGTTGCCAATGGAGATTTTGAGCATACACCTGCTTGGCAGGAGATGTTTGGAATTAGGTGCTTCCAGGTCAATTTCCCATTTGTCTATCAGTTTGAATGTGGGAATGGCTGGATCTTTTGGGAGTTGGCGGAACATGGCTTCGCTGATGAAGCTCTTACCATTGTTCACACTCACTCGAGCGAGAACAGAGTCCTTCCCATCATTTAACTGAACAGGGATGAACAACTGCTCTCCAATTTGCTGAATATCAGCCAGGCTCTGAGCTGATTTCACATCTTTCTGGACTATAGGAGTGGGAGTTTCTGATTGTGGATTAGTAAAGAATTTCAGGGTGTTTCCTTCCAGTGTGGAATACCACCTTAAACTGGAAGGAAGGTTGATTTTCAGAAATAGAGAGGATCCCCCATCACCAGTCTGTTGTCCTACTTCTATTACTGTCACGTCTGGAGTTTGGTTGTTCTGGAAGTGAAATTCTACTTGGTTAAATTTTTGTTCAACCATGTGGCAGGTGCCGTTTAAACTAACATGGTTGACACTCTGTTTTAATTTTATTGGTCGGCTAGTCTGGGTCCAGAGGACCTTGTTTACGCAATCTATTAGGGGTGCCAACCTTCACAGGAGGTCATTCCCCAGTAGACAAAGGGTGCCCTCTGGAGTCACTACTATGACCGGGTGTTTCACCTTGTGTCGCCCAATTTTGATGTCCAAATCTGCAGTCCCCTCGACAGGAATTTCCTTCCCGTCAAAGTTCTGCAGTTGTCCAGGAAGAGAGGTGAGAGGAATTTGGTAATTCTCCCCCCTTCCTGCATTTAGTTCCTCAAAGGCCCTTTTGGACAGAAGGGCAGTTTGGGATCCAGTGTCCACCAGTGCCAAAATTGTACCCTGCCCCTGTACTTGTACCGGGGCATAGTATCTTCCCTCCTTCTCCTCAAGGGGGCACAGATAATGCACATTTTTGGGCAACTGGGGGGCTAACTTTCTGGTTTTGGACATGGCGAGAGAAGAGATTTGGGCAGAATTCTGTGGAGAGTCTTGGGAATCTGAAAGAAAAAGTTGGCAACTGGAGATCAGAGCCATTGTGGGTTCCCCTGGTTCCGGTTCTGGGCCACCCCCCCTTTTTGGAGGCAGTCACCAGGATGGGTTTGAACCAGGGGATTTCGGTATTGTCGGTTCTGGGATGAGATGATGGGCGGCGGTAGCTCAGTCTCCACATCTCCCCAGTCTGGATTGGAATCCCTTGGGACCCATTTTTCCTTGGGGGGAGTTCCCCCATCTCTGAAGGAGAAGATCCTTTTCCCAGGATCTTCTGAGGATCCCTCTCCCTCAAATTGGAAGACCTGTACCTCCTCCACAAAGTGGGTCTGTTTGGGTCCTTTGTTTCTCCTACCCCCCCTCTGCTCCTTGGGAGGCAGGCTTTCAGGGGCAGGAGATTTTGTTTCCGGTTCCTGGTTTTCCAGGGGCTGTTTACATTTTGGGAAGGAAGCTTCCTCCAAGGCTTTACACCCCCCTTCCCCTTGTGCCTCCTCCCTGGGAACCGGTGGGTTATCGGGGTGCTTCCCCCGTCATTGTTCTGGAGCACCAGGTCCAGAGTTTGGGGCATTCTGCGTTGGCATGCTCATCTGAGGGTTCTGTTGAGCCCTCAGTATGTGACCCAGATCCCTCGCCATATTTTGGACCTGGCGCTCAAGTTGTGAAACCCGCTCAGGCTGATACGGAGCTCTATTTTCTCCCCTGGGCTGATCCCGGGAAGGGTAGCTATCCCTTCTCTGGTAGTACCCCTGGTTGGGAAGATTTTGGTACCCCTCCACCCTTGGCCTCCCCTCTCCCGGATTAGGTTGTCTGGGCTCAGGGAATTGGGGAAAGAAGGATGGATGATTTTGGGGCTGGAAATTGGGTGGATACCTGGGGAAAAAGTTCTGCCCAGGATTTGGAGAATTTCTGCCCTCCTGTGGGAAGTTGGGAGGGAAGTTCCCTGGGTTAGGTGCTTGGCTGGATCCCCCCCCTGGGCTAGAGGAGTCCACACATAACCCAGGATTGGTCGGTTTCCCTTGTAGCGGGGACTTACATAGTCAGGGAAGCGGGGACCCCATTTGTGGGACTACCTCCTCGACTCCCTGCCTGTGACTGGCCCGAGGGCCTTCTGGGCTGTGAATTATTTGGTGCAGGCAGGTTTTTAGGCCCCCCATCTCCAAATCTAAAACGGGGGCAACCTTTACCTCTGCCACCTTGGCAGCAGCAGGGGTGCTGTTGGTTTTGGGGTTTTTCGGTGCATTATTTTTATTTTCGATGGGCTTCTGCACCTCATAGATCCGGTTAGCCTGTTCAATGACCCAGTCTAAAGATCTTTTCTCATGAAAATCTCTGACGAGCTGGGTCATTATGTATTTGGGTAAGGCATGGAAAAACGTATCGATAAATTCTCTGCTATCCGTGCGCTCCCTTCTGGTGGTCTGCGCAAAAGCACGCTTTAATTCTTGCACAAACTCTTGTGGGGCCTGATCCTCCCCACATTGCAAATTGTAGGCTGCCTTGCGAGCCTCTTGAGGATTTCTGTGCACAGAAAAATGTTTCAAGATGGCCGCCCTGTATGTGGACCACCTTGAATGGTTTTGATCCTCCAGCCCTGCAAAGAAACTGGAGTATTCTGGTGAGAAGGTCCACTTTACATATTGAATACAGCTTTGGCTGTCCTTCAAATGGAAAGTCTCCATCATTTGCTCATAGAGCTCCAAGTGTTCCCAAACAGAATACTTGGCATACTTATGATAAGGCGTGATGACACTCCCTATTGCCTTTATTTGTTTCAACGGGTCCTTAAGCAAGGCCCTTTTTGCCTTATTGGCCTTTTTGGATTGGGTAACCCTGGTCCATTCATCCTCCGACTCAGAAGCGCTGCTCCCAGAGGTGCCCGTCTGATATTCCAGGTTTTCCCGGATTCTGCGAGCCTGGGAATGGCTGGCAGAATGTGGGGACCTGGTCTCCTGTGTCCTGTGACGCTTAGAGGAGTCTTCCGATCCCTCCTTGCTACCAGGATTTGCTGGGTATCCCCCCCACTGACCTAACTCAGCAGAGGTTTTCAGGATGCCCTTAATGGGCCTACTCTCCTGGGGTTCCCCACTAAATTGCACTGTGCTTGGGTGCCCATACCCGGATGCCCGCCCATCCATTCCTGGGAGGTACTGGCCTATGAGCCCCATACTTCTAGCTGGATAGTAATCTGCCATCCCCGTGGCCCTGGGCTCATGTGCGCGAGGGGACATGGGGTGGCAGAGTCCAGGGACTGGTAGAGGTGAAGGCCTCTGGCACTAGGGCTCCTGAGGTTATGCTCAGGAGTTTCTCTTCCCAGCGAACCTCATCTCTATCCGCCCCTGTTCCCTGTTGCAATGCAAGAGCCTGCCCTTTCAGTTCCTCAGTTAAGGCCTTACTAGACTCTATCAGTCTCTCCTGCATCGCTACCTGTTGCTGGAGCCTATCATTGTGCTGACAGAGAGCCTCATTTTCTCTCTGTGCCTCCTGATTGGTCTTGGAGTACTGGGCCAGTCTCTGCTGCAGGAGGGTTACCTCCTCAGTCCCATCCCTACTGGCCTGCTCCTTTCTTGCCAGAGCCTCCTCCACCCTCCTGGTGTGCTCTAACAAGTTCTGGTGTTCTTTTTGGAGGTCACCCAGTCCCTGGAGGGCCAGGTGATTTTCTTCCATTTTCCTTTTTAAGTGGCAGACTTCCTGGCCTAAGGTATCCCTTTCCTGACTAAGAGCCTGCATCTGCGCCGCCAAGTCGTCCCTTTGCCTTTGGAAGGCACCAGCTTTCTGGCGCTCCTGGTCAAACTCTGCCTGGGTATCCAGGTCTTTCAAAATCAGTTTATTGCTCTCTGCCTTCTCCCTATCTAGGTGGCTTTGCAGGGTGACTACCTGCTCGGCACATGCCCTATTGAAATCTAATTGTTGCTCCAGCTTTTTCTGGCTCTGCAGTAGGGAGTCCAAACCTTCTTGGTACTCCTTCTGCAAGGCCAGAAATCTGGTATCCTGGTCCGCCTTTTCCTGTTGCAGCACATCCATATCCTCCTTTATTTTAGTGATGTACTGTATGCTGTCCTTTTCTGACACCTGGCTCCTGAGCAGCCTCTTCTCAGAAGAGTCCAGATCAGATTGGGCCTTATCTAACGCCATCTGTTGCCTATTTGCCAGATCTTGGTCTTCAGCACATTTGTCCTGCATGGCTCCCATATATAGATACAAATATGTCGCTATCCTGGCAATCTTATTATGTTCATCTTTGGCTTTAGGGGCCATATATAGTTCACTCAGGGCCACATGTAGGGGACCCTGATCTCCCCATTTATCTGACCCTGTTTCAGTGACCTGTTGCGCGATTGCCTGCAACCAGACCGTTTGGTCCTGATGAGTCCACTCACCTCTCACAAATAGCTTATGTAAGAAGTGCTCTCTGGCTATTTTCATATCTACCAAGGTCGTCATTCTGGAATTTGAGTTCCTTCCTGACTAACAGAAGTTTGTATTTTATTTTGCAAAACAGACCGTTTCCTTAGAGCGTTCCTTTGAGGGATGCTTTCACAGTGTAAAACAGCGTGGTGATCTAACCGGATATGTGTATCTGGTCAGTTGGCACACTGTATTAATCTGCACAAGTGGTAATTCTAACCCAGAATATCCAGGCTCCGAGCCCCCACTTTTGTAAGCGATATTCAATCAACACTACAGCTAAGTCAATGCCTAGTCTGGGATGCTGAGGAAAACCCTTATTGATTTATTTTTATATTCAGTTCAGTACACTGGATGACAACCCTTGCATAACACCCCCCTCTTAGAATACCCCTGACCCCACTGAGCCAAGAAGTAGGTTTGTTTTGCAAATTAAAATGTTTATTTGAAAATTTAAACAATATATATATATCACACTTTTATAATAAATTAATATCTGATAGTACACTGAGACATATGATGTGGATCCACAATGGGTAATGTTACAGTGGTACAGTTGATTACTTAGGAGTAGTATAGAGGATGAGGTAGCTGAGAATGCTTTGTGGTTTCAAGGAAATGCAATGAGGAATAAAATGCAGTACAGAAATACTTGATATGATTTAAGCAAAAGATAAGATAATCACTTTTTCTCTGGCAATTCACCCCGCCCCTCTATGCAATGTAAGAAATGGAAGGAGATGGGAAGAGGAGCACACAGTTCTCAGAAATGCAATCAGGTACAATACGAAATTCAGTTCCCCCCAGCAAGCTTTGAGGAAACAGGTAGGAGTTTGAAACACAGGCCCAAAATGCTTTTTAAATGTGATGGCAATGGATGGGAAAATGTGCCAACTGATTTTAATTCCCTCTAGAGATTCAGGGTGAGTGGGAGATGCGTGTTGGTATTAGTTCAGGCTCACCTTAGCGATGCTCTATGAGTTATTACCAAGTTGCAAATGGATTTTAACAAAAGAAAGAATGGAGCTGCTATTTTGACAAGTGGAGAAATTGAGCCAAAATCGCAAATCGCAGTAAATTTCGCAGTATAAGGAGTAGGAAGTCGTGCAGCTTTAAAAATGACAGATGACACAATTTCTAGGAGGCAGTTCTACTTAGGTTAAAATAGTTTGCATTAGATTATTTTAACTAAGAGATTGGTTCTGCACAGTTCTGCTAGGTACTCACAATATACATTTGAACTAGGCCTCGTCACGGATCTGGTCAACACGTCCGGCTGCGGTTCTGTCTGCTCTGCGGGTCAATCAGGCACCGGTTCTGCTCACAGCGATCTGGGTCAGCTCTGCTCTGCTGGTCTAGCCTCTCTGGATTCTGGATGTAACACTGCTTTCTGGGTACTGCTACAGGTTCTTGCAAAAATTCTCGGCAAAACTTCAAACAGCTCGTCCGGCTGTTTAATAGTTTGGTTAGTTTTGAGGCCTGCTGAAGAGGATTCAGCTGGTGGATTCAGGCCTCTCTGCTACAAATTCTGGAGTTAATTTCTGCTACAGGTTCTGGAGATTGATGGATTTGAAGTCTGGATCTCTGGATGTGAAGTCGTCGGTCAGCATGCTCCGCAGCAAATGGAATTGAATGTCTCTACCTGTCCCAGCAGTCTCTTTTTATGTGTTTTGGAAAGTGGGTGTGTGCGTTGGTCATAACTAAACCTGCCCCTCTCACTTATCATTGGCCAATTCATCCTCTCTCCCTTGATTGGGGGAGGAAATGTGAGTCAGAGTGATGCTGTAGGTTTTATGGTCAGAGGAACCTCCCCTTGTCAGATTGCACACAAATCTATTTCTGACCCAAATACATATTTATCTATGAACTATTTTTGTAATATTATAGGTCCAGTTAACATATTTTCTGTAGCACCAAACCATCCAATTCCTGTCTTTGTACGATGTTGTGTCCACTGATGACAGAATTCTCCCCTTTTCATCCAGATAACGACCTCTAAACCTTTCCAGATTTTACACAAATGTGCACCAGGGATATGGGTTACAGATGATAAAGTGTCAGATTTTTAACATGCATACATTTGGAGTGAGACCCTATTTTCCGCTAGCAACCCCCCAGAATACACCACAGGGTCCTCACGCCTCTTAAAATGTTCACAGAAAAATCACAAAAATAATGATATTACTTATATAATTCTGACAAGTCCGCAATATCAGTTATCCATCTTTTTAAAATTATTCCCTTCTCAAACAGTGGTGTGGCTTCCCACATCACAGGGTGGAATAACTGGGTTATCCACTTCCCCCAAGCCAGCTTGTTCACAGAGGCACAGCTGCCCCCCAGTTTCTCCCAAGAGGAAGCTATTTTATGACGCCCCCAATATAACATTTGCTTGAGTCAAGGACAGGCCTTTGTTCAACTCCCTTCCAGTTCCCAGGTGCTCCACCCCTAATCTAATCAGAGACGTGTCAAATCCTTTTGGGAAGGGGCAGCAGGATGCAGCTAGGCCTGGGAGGAGGTTTCTCCTTTCGGGGGTAGCTGTCAGGCAGAATCCAGTTTCATTAAGCCAGGTTTCAGCTAAATGTCACTTTTTGTTCCCAGTTTAAATCAACTTACAATTTTTACATATACATTAAATAATTACTTCCTTCAAGTCATTTCAGAATATAGTTTTACATTGTATCCACCTCTTAGCAAGTCTTTCCTTGGCCTGGTTTTGTTTCATTTGTTCAGTTTCACACAAAAGTCTGGTGGTTTTAAAATGCCGGCTTTCTGATAGTGGTGAGTACTGGTAATGCAACCATTTTTGGGATTAAGAAAATTAATTCCCCACAGTTCTGAATTGCCTTTTGGCAATCAGCATTGCCATTCCCAATGGTTTCAGGCTACTGTGTGTGTAGCCCAATGGTGGTTTTAGGCAGTGCCCTCCTGTGCTCACAACATAGGCAAAAATGGGTGGCAGCCTATTCTTCATGTTTTCCCTGTGCACTCTCTGGGGAGTTCTGGCTATCATGATGTTTTCCATGACAGTACTGCACAGTTTTATGGTAGGGCTTGTATGCATGGGTAAAAACATCCCGCAACAATTAAAAGCTGCACTTCCAGCTGGATATCACACCTCTCCTAGAAAAACCCTGCAATAAAATGTGATGCTGCAGGAGGTGTCATAATTCCCTGTTCTGCGGACATGATGGCAGGAATGCAGGGATTTCAAAGAAGGCAATCCTTGGCTACAACATGACGAAAAGGTGCACATTCTTGTTGCACTCACTTCAAAGAGCAAACTGCCAATTTCAAAGAGACTCATAAAAATCCTCTGGTCACAGGCTGACCCAGAGGACAGATGGATGTGGGGGATGAAGCAGCCCTCTCACATGTTGAACAAGACATTCCCAATCAATATTAAAAGACTATTTCGTTTTAGGCATTTGCGCAGCCATCAGACTGAGGATGCATCTGATTTTATGCAATTGTTCATGTAATTTCCAGGCGGTTTTAAGGATATAAATTGCATTTACCTGGGACTCTGGGAACTGTAATGGCCAGTTAGATCAGGTTTCGGGCTGATCTGGGCATATGACAATTATGAGATTCGATGACAAGGTGGAAAAATTAAATTAGGAACATGCTTGAGAACGCACATATTCATAACTGTTGTACATTTTATGAAAATGACAAAAAGGTGGCACATGGCCATGCTACATCGCATAGATTTGGTGTTCGGCTTTGCTAATTCCCCATGACCAACTCAAAAAGAATATATGTTGCATATGGCAGTTGCTAGTACAATTATGAAGTTATGATACATAACTAGTTTTTGCCAAAAAGTTGAGCTGAGAACGAAGCAGGGTAATGAATGGGAAAGACAAATGTTGCTCCAAAATCCCTGATCCTATCCTGACTGGAGGCAGAGAGAGAGAGAGAGAAACTGTCCAATCCTGGCGGCAGGGATAATGACAGGGCACTCACCCTAGATTGTAAAAATAGTGATGTAATTGCTGCTATATAAGGGGGACTGTACTAGGACACACTCAAAATCCGGGGAGACAGGAGATGGAGGACAGAGAGAAGGCTGCTGAACCTTACTATCCTCGAGTGTGCAGTGACCAGATCCCTTGCACTATCTGTCCGGAGTGTCCCGAGATCTGGCTGGATTTACTGAATCCTAAACCAAGGCTTGCCATTTAAGTAACAAAAACCCCAAGCCCTAAATTGCATAAACCCTTCATTTTTGTAGCAGTGCATCCAATATCCCATTGAAAGCCCCAAATTGCCAGTGTAATTCAGTCATCTCCCCATAAGAAGAATCTCTTGTTTGCCTGTGTATGTTAGCATATCTCCTTTGAAAATCCTCTTAGTTGTCTGTGTAAATCCTTAGTATTTTTCAATTAAATCAACTAATTCCCCCATTCAAATTCACGGTTTAAGATTGTTGAAATTCGAAATCAATGTACTTGTTCCTGGAGTTTTTATTTAATTGTTATAGTCATTAAAGTGTTGCCTCAAAAGAATTATTCTCCTTGTAACTAAAACCCGATTTGTCCATGTATTGTATTGTGTGCATTACCAAACTAAATCCTATTTGCATCTGTCCTATTAAACCCAAACTATTGTGAGCAATCCCTTTTGCCTAGAAGTCTACCTGTTATAAGCCTCTGTCCTTGTCACTGAAAACCAGTTTTCCGATTGTAAGCTAAACCTCTTCCCTGAACTGCCTGTCATTGTAAGCCCCAGTATAAACAAATTTTCATTTGACACTGTATCTTTCCTTTGCATTTGCTTTTTCTCAAAACCAATTTTCCTACTTCATTTCTATTTTGCCCTGGTGTGCTGATTAGTAGTCTCTAAAACTTTGCCTAAAATCTCCTTAGCATAAACAATACACATTTTCTTCTATTCCGTCCCCTAGCAGTTGTAAGTAATAATCAAAATCCCATTCTACCATTTTGCTCGAAAAACGGGTTTTACCTTTCTTTGCTGGCGGGCTTTACCCCAAAGCCAATTTTCCTTCTATATTCCGACTCCTTGCCACTGCCTTTCATTCAAAGGAATCAAGTCCAAATTGATGTTTGGGGGTGTGTGTTACGGGGGGAGTGCTTAACTGTAGGTGCTATCACTTTGTGTGGAATTGTTATTTTCCTGTTTGTCATCATAACAAAAGCGAGTGTAACAGCCGCACTAGATAGGATACTGCATTTGTGTTGCCCCAATTTTGGTTGCTGTTGTATTTTGATTATCCTCAGTTACATTGAATAATAAAGTAACAAAATATCTTATTAATACACACCGGCCTGGTTCCTAGTTCATTGTGACACGGGGTGTTTGTGGAGGTTGGGTGCGAGACGGGTTGGAGGCCTATCCAAAAGAATACTCAGTATATTAAAAATAAAAAGCATTTTATTGTGCACCACATTCATTGTAGGCAAAGGATTTCCCTGGCTGGAGTGTTCCGTGTAATACACCGTGACATTATAGGCACTAAATAAATAAACTATCATATCATATCATATCATATCAGGCTGGATGGCAGACGATGCAAAACAGAGCGAGATTAAAATGGCTTCTCCTGGTTCACAAATTGATCCATGGTTTGACACTACTGTATCTATCCTCCTCTACTCAGCACTACAAGCCTTCTTGTAATCTCCGCTCTGCCTCCTCGACTAACTTTGCCACTCCTCGCCCTCCCTGCACTTCATCTCGGTTCCGCTCCTTCTCCTTTCTTGCTTCACTTGCATGGATTTCTCTTCCCCGGAAATCCGAGAAACAGTCCATAAGGATTTGTTCAAAACCAAACTAAAAGCCTACCTGCTTGTCTCTGAGTTGCCCTCTTAACCTTCCTCTCATCTGCCCGCTAGCTAAACATTTTCCTTGCCTCTAACCTTCCGCTGTCTCTCACTTTCTCTGCCTCCCCTCTAGCACTACACCCATAATGGTCACATCCCGAGCACAGTTGGCCGTACTGCCTACCTGCATTTACAAATATCAAATGTTCATTGTCCTTAATCTATGTATGTCCACTTATGTGTTGTTCCTGGTGACTGTTCCATTTACTTCCCTCCACAACCTGGTCAGAATGTCCCTCAAACTCACCCCATTGCAAGAAGCTCAACGCTTCCCGTCAAATCTGATTTCTCATCTATGGTACGTTCTTTTGTGATAAAAAGAACATTGTTCCTCCTGTATATAAAAAATGTAAATAAAACAATAAAATATAAAAATAAAACTGCATTCCAGCATTCCAGACATGGTGTGATGTGTACTGCCTGATAGGTTGATCCTTCTCAGGGTGCAGCAATGTGCTGCAAAAGGATGCACACAGCACAATGCTGTGAAAAACATGAGTGCAATGCTGAAAACAACAGAAGAAGGGCACAGTGTCCTTTTTCACCCACTGCATCCTGGGGTGCTGACTTTGACACAACCGCCTCCCCCTCTCACTGTCAAAAGCAGGTAGGCTGGTGAGGCGGGCTGGACATGGGGATGAAAGGATGCCTTGGTCCTGTGTCTCTGCTTCCCCAGATCCCATCTGCCTTCCCTGTCCTGGCACCAAGGGAAGCCATGCTTGGACCCAGCCAAAGCTGGTTAGGTGCAAGACCACCCTTCCCCTCACTCGGCAGGAACCTAAATAGTGTCAGTACACAGGAGACAAGCGTATCATTGCTGTTCTCGCAGCCACTGAAGCCGTATAACTGTCCTCTAATTCCTAGGGCCGGGAGATGGTTAGTGCAGCCGTGGGAAGCAATGATCTCCTGCATCATGACTGGCTATGATCAAATCAGGTCTTGCAGTGTTTTAGGCAGAGAGGAATAGGCTTGCCATGCTAAGTGAGCATAACAGAATCTGGCCTTAGCATGCTAACTTGCATTATTAGGTATACTCAGTTGGTAGTGCTAACTGTGCATCATGAAATCTGGGCTTGCATGGCTAACTGGGCACAATAGAAACAGGCCTTATGGAGCTAAATGGGCTTAAAGCATTTTAGTGCTAACTTGGAATAGGGGAATCCATCATTTTAGTGCTAAACTGGCGTCATGAGCTTTGGACTTGCAGTGCAAACTGTGCTTCACCAAATCAGGCCTGAATCTGGCTATTCTATGAGTACTGGCCATAATGATTTCAGAACTTGCTGTGCTAAATAGACACTCTAGAATATGGCCTTGGTGGGCATAATGAAATGTGAGCTTGTTGTGCTAAGTGGGATTTATAGCATCTGCTATCTTGTGCTAAGGGTACATAATGGAATCTGCGCATGATATTCTAACTGGGCACAATGGATTCTGCCCATGCTGCAGAAGTCGGCAAAATGGAAGGTGAAAACAAATTGCTAAGAGGGAATATTGCAAATCGGCTATGACGTGCTAGCAGGACATAAGAGTGTTTGAGTAATTCCATCTAAAGTTATCTAGAGTTTTCTTGATTACCTCACTCCTGTGACGTTGGTGTCCTCGCTGTGACCTTGCAAGAAAAGTGGGAGGTTAGGGTTGTTAGTGGGATATAGTGAGATAGAGGGAGAGGCTGATGGGAAACCAGGGGTGCAGATGAGTGCAGGCCCGAAGCAACTGCATTGTTATACTCATGTACACTACTTACTCCATTACCAAGTATATTTCTAAACTACCTTCCTATGTAACCATGCAACCACCGAGCTTATGTAAACTAGCACCCAGATGGCCCTGGGTTTGGTGCGCTCTTTAAATGGCAAAATAAATAAATAAATGGAGTCAAAGTGCCTGTGTGGTTCTATGTAGTTTTGTAGTGGCCCTTGTGTATGTGTTTCATCTGGAGAGGAGAGCCCAAGACTTGATAAATCACTGCGCTGCAAATCCAAGGCTTGGGGATAGATGTCATAGAGCTAAAGAAATTAGATTTGGACAATTGGTGCTCGGAAGTTGATAAAGATTGTGCAGTCATTGGTTGTGGCCATAGTACTTTCCCTACTTTCCTGGCAAATTGTAAAAACAATTTGAATCTGCCTTCCGACCTGAACCTGATTGTGGATCGTGGTTACTTTCTTGCCATGTGTTGTTTGTGGTATGTCTTTATGTGTGTTTCTAGTGTACCCTGAGATCTTTTATTATACCCTTCCATTCTGTCTCTTGTGGCACCCTGATGCCTGTGGGCTCCTGCGCCTTATACATAAATAAATAAATCAATAAATAAAATAGCTCTGTTAGGGTACTGTGACATTGGTGGGATTGATGTTATTGGGGCCTAGAGGATAGCTCAGAGCAACACGTTTGCCATGCAAGCAAGACAACGTAGAGCAACACAGGTTCGCACTTAGAGACTAGTTTCTTGAAGTGCCAATGTATGAGGTAGGCTGTGTGATATGCAAGGTGATTTTAGAGGTGAGGCAGTTAGTTGGGCAGATGAGTGGGATACACATCCTTAGAGAACAATCACAGTGGGGAGCAACCTGGGAAGTAAATCATGGTGGGGAGCATACATATAAAGGGGCCCAACGAAGGAGCAAAATCAGTGAGGCACCACCTAGGGCCAAATCGCAAAAGGCAGCATGGATGTATTGGGGTGCCGACTAGAGAGAAAATCGCAGTAGGTATTATACATGCAGTGACACATAACCTAGTAGTAAACTCACAGTGGAGAGCATGCAGTCAGTGGAGCACATTCTGGGAGCAAAACCGGGGGAAGGTATGGCATGCAGTACATGTAATCGGGCACAACCTAGAAGAAAAATCACAGAAGGGAGCATGCATGTAGTGGGGCACAATATAGGGACACAACCACATAGAGATCATACAGGTAGCAGGTACAAACCTAGGGGGGAAATCACAGTGAGGATCATACATATAGCCAGATACAACTGGGGCCAAAATTAGCAGTCAGCAAACATGTAGGCATATCTTGGGACACGCTTCCAGCTACAAGGACATCCAGGAGCTTATCACATTCTGAAGAGCGGAAACTGACATAATATGGAGAAATAACACAGATGGGTTCCCAGGCATATTATCAATGTGGTACCCATCTGTGGGACCACAGACAAGACAGCCCACTTTTGCTGTGTGGCGGCACAACAAATGTGGAAGCAATAACAAATAAAGTAGGTGTAGCGAGGATGGTGAGTCCCTGCATGCAAAATGCATTGCAGGAACATAGTTGCATGTGCTGTACCTATATGCAAAATTGAATTGGCTAGATTTGAGTTGAGGTGTTAGGAATGGATTTTTTAGGTTGACATCAATCACTCATTGTACAGTGGTCTGAGTACTGTTCCAGGGAGCTAAAGGTGAATGGGAAGAGGAGATGCAGACAGCATGGCAGACAGGCAAGCCTTTGTCCTTTGCCGGCTGCCCAGGCAAGGCTGCCCTGGGGATCTTGGATTTGTGTGGGTGGGAACCCTGCCAAGTGACCCGCTTGCCGGGTGCAGGTGTTGAACTGGATTAAGGACCTTTGTTGTCAAGGTAGATAGTCGCCTCGATTCTCTTTAAATGTTCCCCCAAACACACATTGGCGCGCACATTCACACAAACACACACACGCACACACACACCCTCTCTTTCTCTCTCTGTCACTGGCGTGGAGTTTCTCTCATCATGGTGAGATACCGAAGTAATGTGCTGGGCATGGAGAGTCTGGTGAATATGATGTTAACTGCTGGACCAGTCACTTGACACAAGTGCCCAATCATCAGACTCTTGACACAAAGTGCCATATGGGTCACAGAAATAGTGCATGGGCCCTAGAGGGCCTGGAAAGAATGCAGCTAACTAAAGACTCCGGCCACTTGACCTGCCTGCCCAATCAAAAGCCACTTGTCATGAACTGGATTATGGCCCTGGTACGAGAGGGTTGATAGTCACCCCAGTGCTCAGTGACAGTGCACTCCAAAAAACTCTTGCACACACACATACAATGCAGCGAAACTCATCTCACAATGGTCTGACACTGAAATAGTAGCTGGGATATGATGGCGATGCCTTGAGTATCTTACGAATGCAGCCATTATCTGGCAAATGACAACAGTGTGTATACCTGCCCTTTTCATGAATATCTGGCAATGTTGTGATTACCTGGGCTTTTGATAGGAATGGGGTATATAATAGCAGTACTCGACACATGAGGTGAGTAACAGAGCATATCATAGCAGTAGCTGCAAATGATCAGAGCATCTGGGCATATTATATTATAGTATCAGCTGAGAAATAGCATCAGTACCATATACTAAAAAATGCCAATGCCGGCTGATGCCTATACCTTGCTTAAGCATGACCAATTTGTTTGGCTTTGCCAATGCTTGTTTACATGTCCACCACCCGCTGCCTGCCCGATTAGTTTGGTGCTTCATTGACGTGCTTAGTTTTCTAGATGCTGAATCCTTTTTTGTGGATGTCACTTTATCGAGCGTGCAATTGGCTCATTTTACAGAAGCCACGCGATTTTCAATATCCATAGCACTATGGAATCGACAGGTCACCATTGTATTACAAAAACACCCTGCGAGTTCAATCATGGCAGGGCGATTCCAATTCAAGGCGTTACTGGGCAATTCTATTATTTTTAAGTGCTGGTGAGACTTGACATGCCTGGTAAACTTTCCTGAACATTAAACAGTAATATATATTCTAAGCATTTTCTTTTGCTCAGAATTAGAATATTTGCCTACTAAGTGACATATGTGCTTTATTTCTTCAGTTTTTAAGTTTTCAAGCGCAGGTCCAGGCACCGAAGTATAATTCTTGAACATTATCATAACCACGCAGGCCTATCTTTTGAGAAACCTGACAGGCAGTTCATGATGCATTCTAACGCGGGCAAGCTGTATTTTCGTCGCCGTGCTGTGCGTGTGGGCTGATCCCGAGCGCGAGAGGCTGTGTGCCTTATGTGTGACTCTTGTATTCCTGTCACAATAAACCAAGAGTGATTTCAGTTCAAGCCCAACGACTGTGCCGAGGCACTGATATGTTGAAAAATGAGACACGGATGCGTTGGACGGCTCAACTCTCTGACACAGGGGTCAGGACGCCTTTCACCTCCGGGTCAGCAGTTCAAATGCAGCTCAAGGCGCGAGTGTCATTACCACCCGCTGCCTATTCACTGGCGCTGGGTCCTTAGTCTATTGATTATTGAACAGGTGCCCCCCACGGCTAATGAGAGCAGCCTATAGGAACTGTCTCCAGATAAGAACCATGGGCTGGTTGAGCTCAGACGCTGAACTCCCCTCACCACTCTTGCACTCTGAGCAGATATTTGAGTTCGCCAGAAAGTAAGCGCCTTCAACATTCATTCCATGTCTACATTTCCAAACATGCTGTTATTTATGTGTATTCATATTTCAACAAGCTCTTTATTTGTATTGGTATTTCAATGGGTGTTGCCATCAAATGTAGACACGTATTACGTTCGTTCCGTGGGATCAAGGAGAGGGACAGTAGCATTTTTTTTAGCAGTGTGAATCATACAGCATAGGACTAGGACACAGGAACTAGGCAAGAGACCGTAAATTATTTCACCTAAATGAAGCATCTGTCATGGGACTAGGTCACAGGAACCAGGCAGGAGGCGGCAAGTACAGAACAGGAAATGTACTTCATACCTCAATTCCAGATTAAGGTTTAGATAGAACAAAGGGAGCATGCATCCTCTCAGCTCACAGCCCCATCCTGAAGTCCTGACCAACAGTCACTCTTGTAATCTCCAGCAACACACATTCTACATTCCATCCAACATTCTCACAGCAGCATCAGAACCACTTGCATGGATGATAACACACAGTGGTGACTCATTTTTAGAGAAGGGACTTGTGGCCCATTGTGCAATAAAAAAGGTTTTGGTGAACATTAGATGAGGGGACATCTCGAGTTGGTGTGGACAATTTCCATTCAGACTGCGCATCTCCAGAGACACGTGCACTTGACTGGAGTATTCAACGTCAGCGGTGTGAAGCCAGTGACTTCATAGGTGAGGACGAGCCTGAGATGAGCCGTGGAGTCTGGACCCTGTACCTGGTGGCATTCCTCTGCTCCACATCACAAATCCCTCTCCCTGGCATTCTGCCTCTTCTGCATTCCCCCAACAAGATCTCAGTGTTTTATTAACTGTACCATCAAGACTGCCTGAAAAACAATGAAAAAAATAATCATGTGATCGCCTACTGCACGCCCGCGCTTTCTAATCACCCACCATTAATTTCACACGTCATAATGGGCCATAGCCACCCCCTTCACCCACATGTAGCTGTGCCTGCAGAAATCAACATCTTTACATTAAAAAAAACACAGACTGGAGCAGAGTAGCTGTGGTGTAAAGCAACATCAGAGGGCAGTGGACAAACATATAGCCCATTCCTACATGACCTTCGTTTGGATCTCAAACCTCTTGCAAATGCCACGAACATCATCAGATGGCAGAAATTGATTGACAGCTCTGTTATACATGATAATCCCATGTGCTCTGAGGCCGCAAACATGAAATGGGCCTTCTGCCAACGATCAGGCAGCAGAAATCTTCACCAAAGCAATGTGCATTTAACCTCCGCCCAAGATACACTTTAACTAATGGGGGTATATTTGATACGACCCCAAACAAAGTTAGAAGAATCACTTTAAAAAAAAATGTGGCTTGTCTGTGATATCTACACCCCTATTCCATAAGCTACCCGTGGCTCAAAAAGATGTTCTAGGCAGCAACACCACATAAATGTTCCACTGGCTGAGTTTTGCATGCATTTGGACTATCTGTGAGGAATTCAAACACGCGCACGGTGGGTGTGCGCTCACCAGGGCTTTTTTAAAATTTTAAATGACATTGAATGATAGTAGATCAACCTCTGGGAAAATGTGTGGGGCTAATCACAACACATTTTGTTGTGCTCACCGCACAACATACACATAGACCCGTGTACTCTGGGTGGACACAGCCTACACCCTCTGAAGCCAACTCCCGCCTCTAAGTATCAAGGACAGTGACTTATCATGTCTGGTTCTCTGTGTTTACAGTGGGCAACCCCCGCATGTGGACTCCATTCAGAAGGTACGAGTATGTGGATTGATGGAGACAGAAAGTTTGTTCTCGCAGTAGCTTCAAGGGAACCACAGAGAGATCAATTAACCAGAGAGACCCTTTGATCCACAATAGATAGAAAGATGGGTGGGACTGTGACGAATCAACTTCTGGGGCACCAGTGGTCCAGGGGTGAATATCGGTTTCTAATTCATCAATCAGCCCCACACCTCTAGTACACCAGAAGGGATCCAAACAGTTTGGAAACACAAGCAAATTATAAACCTCCTTGTCCAATTTTGTTAACGTGGACGGAACGGCAGGCTTATCTCGGCAAGGTCGTGGATCGTTGGTTAGTTGCAACACACCGAAAATACAATTACTTCCCAATGATAAAAGGGACTGTCCAGTCGAGTTTCAATAAAAATATCTACTTTATTATTATCACAACAGACATTTCTAGCACACCCTGTTTAGGAATGCAGATGACAGACAGTTTCAAGAAGGAAAAGGGATGCACTCTGGATACTGACAGGAGGGTAGTCGGTAAAGTAATTAATCGCAATAGTTCAAGGATACTTGGTTTCAACACAAAGGGAGCAATGGGTCGTAAAATGCGACCAGGGGCCTTCAGAGAAGGACCAGGGGGACAGAACCACAATGTACCTTGTGCTTATAGAAGTTCTTACTGCTCCTGCGACAGAGTTCAGGATGGCAGACAGCTGCCGGTATCAGGCGGCAGGCAGCTCGGCAAGCGAGGCTGGATGGACACCTGCAGGCTGGTCTTCATAGTGGCTCGGGTTCAAGAACCGTTGTGTCATGTGCTGGTTGCCATGTCTGAAGCACTGGGCAAGGCGTCTTCGATGACATTAGGGGCTCAACTGGCTAGAAAATGTCCTTTAAGCTGGACACTGGTTGATGCTTGTCGATGCACTCCTCCTAGCTTCTTCACTGGGCTTTGTGTCATCCTTTAAGGTGGACGGGCCAAAGTCAGGAGAGTGTTCCAGGCAACGGCCTTGTCCTTGGTTTGTTTCATTGATTCTCTGGCACTTCCCACCTAGGAAGCTTGCTTGCAGAGCCTAGCAGGGCATGCTGTGAGCTGGCTGGGTATCAGTTCTGGAGCTGCTGTAAGGTCATCTAGACTCAGTAACTCCCTCTGTTGCATTGGAGATGTTTAGGGAAGGGCTCTTGCTTCCCTCTTTGGAAATCCTGACCTTCCTTCACTGGCAGAAGCTGTAAGGGAGACTGTACCTTCAGCCAGGGTTCAAATGAGTTCTTCTTGCTAATCCTTGCAAAGTCTTCAGATGATCTGCCAAAACAGGGGCTCAACCCCCTTTTAAAGCCAAATGGCCCCAAGTGACTGGTGTAGGCTAAGCCCACCTTAATGATCCAATCCTGGGTCCCCACCAACAACCTCCTGTATGCATAAGGTCAAAACCAGAGTGCTTTGCAACAGAAAAGGTAAAGGGATGAAAACATTTATTTATTTAATTGGTTTTTGATAACGCGCCTTTGCAGGGCTTCTCTAGTTGAGGTGAATTCGGAGCTTCAGCACTGCAGCAGGGTTTCACTGGGCAAACCAACGGTCCAGGAGTTGCAGCAGGTGTCTCTTCCAAGTTCTTCTTCGGATTCCTTCGTCCAGTGGTCGGCTCTGCCTTCCAAGCAAAAGACCACACCTTTTATGCAGGTTTCTCCCATTCATTTGCAGCCTTGCTGTCACTCACACAGCAGGATGGCTGTCCTGCAAGGACAGCCAAGGACCTTTGGGTGCATTCCTGTAACCAAGGGGATTAAGCACAGGGAGTTTCGGGAACCTCCGTCGCTACCTGCCCTGCCAGACATGCTGGAGCCAGAGGCGGGCTTCCGCAGTGAAGCACGCCAAAGACATAATTAACAAAGGGACAAAACCTGGTCTGGCGCCCAGAATAAATTCCAAGATGGACCTTTCCAACAAGAAATGACGAAAAAAGAAGACTGGAGCCATCTTGACAAAATGGGCACCAATGGGTGCTTTACTGTAACCAAGGGAATTGCAGCCCACAGTAAGAACACACAATGGTAGGAAAAAGTAAACCACTGCCCCAAGCCATTAATTATAGAAAGGGTAACATAACAACATTACATGAGAAACTAGACAAAGGGGATACTAAGCAACCTCTCCAGCACCCTATTGTAAGATATTGTGTGCTGGGTTTAGAAAGTTACAAATGTAAGTAAAGTCAATTTCACTTCACTGCTCTTGGAAACAGTAGTTTATCCAAGAGAAGATATTTAAACCTTTGGGAAATCCTAAAACACTTCCATATGCCACTGCACTAAACGTGCTGTGTGACACAATGTAAAAAGATGATGCCTATGGAGTTTGTCAGACTCCAAAACCAAAAGAAACACAGTGCTAAAATCTAAGAAAAATACATAAGAGAGTGGGAAAAAGGTCTCACTCTCTCCAGGATAAAAATTAAAAGTCCTAGACTATTTTTTTATCTTCCACATTTTTATATTTCATGTTTTTTATCAGCACTATTTTTATATTTTTTTTATGAATAACACAATAGTGCAAGTGGTTTGAAAATCATCAATCAAATGTTTTTATTATTGTCATTATGTCTGGTTACAAAATGCATTGAAAACAGCTCACCTCAATCACGATTGAAAAATAATAACCTTCTATTGTCCGGGACTAAGTAAACTTTTTTTCATATACTTATGTTTCTGATCTCTTCATAATACCTCGATCAATACGCTGCAGGACTCATCTACAAAGGACTGACAGTATGGCTATTGGAGTCCTTCTGTTTTCATTTCTTTTTTATTGTTTTTATTTCTTATTTTATCTCACACTGCATTTGACGGATTATGATAAGATAAATGTGTCCCTATGGCATAATGTTAGTGAAGAAGTAAAAAAAGTAGATATCCAGTTAGAACAGGAAATGGTATTCCGCCCAGCTGTGGGGACAGTAAGGGCAAGGAGAAGTATTGCAAATAATTAATATTAAATGAGATGGTATTTTGACAATTCCATAAATATTGAACGAAACTCATGGTGTCAATGTTAATGTTAATGTTAATGTTAAAGGACATTTGTACCGCGCACTATCACCACCGAAGTGGTCCCCTGGCGCTGGAGAAGGTGGGGCAAGAGAGATCAAGGAAACGCTGCTTTGTTTGCTCACTTATCACCTATAACATGACAGCCCCTCAAGTAATTATACCTCAAGAAGTACCTGAGTACAGAGCACACTGCTTGGTACATCTCGCAGTATGCCAGACAAGGGGACAATTTCAGGAACAATCGGCCATGATGAAGTATCTCACAGGATCAGAATTCCCATGCGTAGACAACTATGTGAAAGAGGCACACATGATGGAGGGTATAAAAATGAAAAGTAAGGTGCTCAAGTACATCCGATCAGGTCCAAAAAGAGGAGATGTCGAAGTAGTGGATCACCAAATATTAAGGTGTACACATGCCCAATTTAATTTGATAGCTCGTGCTGACAGATCACAATTAAAAAATAAAAGGGAAAGTATATTCCTCAGGAGGATGGGTTGATGGAATAATGGGATGCAAAGCAGAGGCGGTATGGACTGCGCCAATAGAAGTGATAAAAAATGCAGACAGAGTGTGCCATGAGGAATGGAAACAAACTGCAAAATGTTTAACATGGGTGGAAGATGAAGCAGGACCACTACCCATAACCAAACTACAAGCACAGACATTATGCTTTAGAAATAAGGGTTCAGTAATGCTTGGTAATAATGAAGGGTGCAAATGCATTATGGATTTACCAGGTATGAATGTTGGCACAGCTGTACTAATGGACCATTACTGGGCCTGCGGTACAAGAGCTTATATGCAGCTTCCACCCAACTGGGGTGGCATATGTACAATAGTGCTATTAAAAGCACCAGCATTAGTAATGCCACAAAGTGAGGTTGACATTGGAACTTTTCCTTCAATGACACACAACAGGAAGAAAAGATCACTGTGCCTAAAACGCACCAACAAATTATTTTTCCAAGAAGCCAATGCTGCATTCAATGAAATCTCAGAGAGTCATAAGTTGTTTGGTAAAACAACAATGTTCTTCACATCCTTTCTAATGCATGGCCTGCTAGCAGCAGCAAATGCACACTGGATCCATATACCTAGGTGGGAACTGTTACAAAGTATTAATGTTGCAATAAAAGGATTCAATGCCATCAAGGAGGAGTTAAGAGCGGTTAGATTGATGACCCTACAGAACAAGTATGTTCTGGACCGCCTCACAACCATGGAGAGAGGAGTGTGCCCAAAGATAGGTCCAAGTTGCTGTACATATGTACTGGCACATGATGAGGAGAATGGGACCCTGACAGATGACATTTACTCCTTGAAAGAGCTGCATGATAAAATGGAGGAAGAAGTGGACGACATTGAGGACGATAGCTGGTTCAGTTATACATTCTCCTGGATGCCTACCTGGCTGACAGATGCATTCAATTTCTGTTGGCGGTTTTGATACTAGTCCTAATGGCTTTTTGCATCTTGAGAATAGCAATAAGCCAATGTAAAAAGACTGGCAAGAATGCAGCCCAAATGACAGTAATGGTTAATGTGGCTGACACCATACATCAGTACACTCAAACTCATGATTAAGTTTACTGTCCCATGTACCCATCTGGACAACCTGGAGCATTGTTTACATGCCCAAAAGATACCCATAACTACAATGAGCACTGGATGAAATGTGAAGACAATAGCAAGTCATGGCTTATGACATGCAGTCCAGCAGAATACGTAGCACAAGGAGGTAACTTGAGGGGGGTCACCAGAGTGTGGCTGTCCAGGGATGGCTATTATATAATGAGAAAAAATAAAGGAGTGGTTGATGACTCGACCAGAGGGGGGAATGTAGTGGGGCAATTATTGAGTAGACAGCATGTTCAGGCTCTGCCCCCCTGCCTTCTTCAGAAGAAACACATTATAAGATAAGAAAGGACACATTTGAAACTGTACTTTAAATTCTCCTGGAAATGCAGCTGGCACAAAGGATAGTTAGTTTTGCACCACGCAAGTAGGGAACAGAGAAGGCGTTAGCTTGCACAATTAGTGTGTTTTATAATAGAATAGATTAGGTGACAGGAAGGCATGTACACAAGATAGGGACTCACTACACAAGTAGGGCAGAAAATTGTAGGCAGAATAAGGATTCGGCTACCCATAGGAAGGGAAATCATGTGACAGACATGCACCAGAAGCTCGGTAGGTAGAAATCAAATGTGTCCTGCAGAGGAAACATGTAAAAAAAAAGTAGATTTCCAGTTAAAGCAGGAAATGGTATTCTGCCCAGTTGTGAAGACAGTAAGGGCTAGGAGAAGTATTGCAGATAATGAATATTACATGAGAAGGTATTTGAAGGTGACTAGCACAGCAGACAATTAAGCTCTGTAGCTTTAAAGAAAGGCCCCAGCTAAGCACACTATTTGAACAAATACATTTTGTAGAGGAGGTCCAAAGTAAAGCCTTCACTCCAGACACCCATTTTGAGGTACCATTTTTAGGTACCAGGAACGTTCACACCAAAATAATTGACGTATGATGAGCAAATAAACTAGCAGAGAGCTGCAGTAGGTCACTGCCCAGCAACACCTATTGATTTACCGAAACCCAGACAACCATGGACAGTAAGGTATCTATTAAGAAAACCTTACCAGCAAATGAGACGAAACAAAGAGTGTCTAAGTACTGTCCTGGAAGAAACCAAAAAAGTCTTAATGGAAGATGAATGGTGACATCCCGGCGACCTGGACAGACTCACAGATAGAAGAAATGACAACCCGACAATGACACAAAGAGACGAAGCACCATGAATAAAGATATCGTGAACCTAAAGTGGAAGAACGATGTTGAAATGCAAAGAAGTTCAAGCTGTAAACAAGATGAAGATTTTCAACCAATTTACACCTGTAAATATGCTTGGAACTGCAAGAAAGCTAAGAAAACAGTGCGGCTTGCTATGCTAAGTAGAAGGATAGTGCGGCAAGCGCCATTAAACATTAAATCACCTCAAATGAAGTAGTTTAGTATAAGTATATTCCACTTTGCACAAAAGCAGAACCAAACCAGGTTACTGAAGGCCAAACGCAAGAAGATTCATATTCTAGCAACATGAGGAGAGACGGCTGAATCGAAACTCGGCAGATGCAACTCGTACCAGGAGAGCCAAGGTCATACCAATAGAAGGAACGAACAGTAGCTACATATAATTGAAACTTAAGAACAGAATATCCTGTCTCTGAAAGGTCAAGATAACGAGGCGTAGGCAGGTGGTGTGCTAAATAAGAATCAAATACACAAATTGAGAGAAACTAGACAAATTCATGGTGTGGGAAGCACGTGACCAGCCGAGCGAGAAGAAGCATGGGTTCACACCTACGCTTGGCATACGCCCAGACAGAGACATCAGAACTTTTCCAGACAGAAGATGCAGTTTCGAGGCCAACCACTGTGAAATAATTGACACAGCTGCTGAAGCGATGATTGATTGTAACCTTAATTGGAGAAAGGCTGGGTAACTAATGGGCACCCTTCACCTGGCTGACCGTTCTGCGTGCTGCTAAGCGAAGTGGAAGAATATGCATGGGGTTGGTGCCAACCCAATCACAACGGACCAAATAATCTAGGGTCCTATAGTTAGTAGAACCAATGAAATGTCGTACTTTTAGTGATGTTTTCAGTAGTCATTTTTGAAGGTAGGGCTTAGATGCCAACTGACAGTGTTTACCCAATCCCCTCACTCCGTTACCATATACAGATATAGTACCTATATTAAAGATACCTTTTCCTAACCAATAGAATTGCATGTTAACTTTTGAGTGTTACACCTCAATTATGACGGGTTTGAGTGTAAATGTTACAACTTGTATGAAGTTGGTTGGAGTTGAAGCGAGAAGGACAATCACATCACTGCTGATTTCCATGACTCCCCGTTTTTTGTACTTGTCATTAAACAAACTCCCTTTGCCAAACCATTGAGTTGTCCTTATTGATTGGTGTTTGAGTAATAAATCTGCACCCCACCCATCTCAAGGGTGCAGCTATCTCATCTTAAAGTACTTCTGAGCAAACCTCGGCTCTAGGGGCCAGACGCGGGTCTCTGGAGTAAACTTGGCAGCAGAGATTGATGGTTATCGATTATTGATTAGGATAAGACACCCATTGACATAAAGTAACTCTAGGTCTTCGGCAATATCACAAGTCCTTTGCCATTTGGCAGAGTAGACCGTGAAGCTCCCCATAGGCAGTGGTAGTGTAAGAAAAAACTGCAGACCAAGGTCTGATGGGACCCGTGTTCCCCACATTATCCCTTCCCATTCCTACGGGCAGCTGAGCGGGTGAAAGCCGAAGAAGGCGGAAACGAAGGCAATGATCCCGAGGGTGCAGAGAGGAAATATGAGAACGGTGAGTAAAAAATATTGAGTGTTTTGGCAAAATTTCATGCTTTAGAAGAAGTAAAGTGAAAAGGTAACAGAGGGAGCTGGGAAAACAAAACATAGTTAGAAGTAGAGAAGAATGTATATATATATATAAGGGGATAATGACTCGAGGATAATTAAGTAAATAAAGGTTACCGGGGAGGACACCCGAGAAGAGAGAGGTTACCGGGGAAGACGCCTGAGAAGTGAGAGGATTCGCCTTATTCCTATGCTTTTAATAGAAGCGGCTAGAAACGTGTACCGATAGTCCCAAAGAAAGTGGAACAAATAGACTACCATGGCGATTAAAGACGCCGTGAAAGCGGTACGTTTAAACTCCATGAAGGGGTAATGATTAGAGGCAGAGATATCTGTGACCAGCTGGTGTTCATCTAGTCTGTTAAGCGTCTATCTTACGTGTTTATTGTTGTGACATCACACATTGAAAAAATGTCCTTGAGAAAACTGATGTAAGTGATTTCAATCCAGCACTCCAACTAAGTCAATGCCTAGTATGGGATGTCCAATGGAAACCCTTATTTATATATTATTATGTCAAAAGTTCTTTTAATTCTGGATGATATACCCATATATAACGCCCCTCTCATTGAATCCCCCCAGTCTCACTGAACCAAGAAATAGGTTTGTTTTGCAAATTAAATGATTTATTTGAAGAATTGAACAATATATAGATTACACTTTTATGAATATGAATAATATCTGAATATCACACTTATGAATATGAACAATGATCAGCAATGGGTAATATTACAATATCAACATTCTCTTTAATCAATTAGGAGTAGGAATAGGAAGAATAATGTAGCAGAGAATAACTTTGTATGGTTCAAGGAAATGCAATGATTGGAAAGAATGCAACACAGAAATAAAACTTGATATATCAAAGACAATGGGATTACTCTTTCCCTCTGTTACTACTCACTCCCCCCAATATGCAATATGAAGATATGGAATGAGGGCACACAGGTTTCAGGAATAACAATCAACAATTGCAGTTTCAATCCTGATTCCCCCCCAGCAAGATTAGAGAGAAGAGGTATGATTTTAAACAGGTCAATAGCTTTTAAATGTGGTTTGAAATGAATGGGAAAATACTAAAAATGATTTTAATTCACTAATGGGATTCAGAACAAGTGAGAGTTGCTTTGGATTGGTTCAGGTAGACACTCGCAATGATTGTAGAATGATGAGCAGATGGAAAAAGAAATTCAGAATTTGAAAGCAAGAAATAGCTATTTTATATGGAGTGAAATTGAACCAAATGCAAATTCTGCGTGAGAGAAACGCGATTATGGAAAATCTATAAGGAATTGGATTTTGGGTTTGTTCGTTTGAAAGCTGAGGATGTTAGCTTCAAAATGACATTTAAATTTCTAGGACGTACGGTTCAAAAGTTACAGAGGTTTTAGTGAAGGTCGATTTTAGTCAGAAAAGAATCACAGTTTCAAAATGAAAGATGCGCTTTAAAGATTTGGAACCAAGATGGACTTAGACTAATGGGCTATGAAAGTGCAAGATACCCAACGGGACAGCCACCAGCACAGGGCGCCTTCTGCTCTGACTTCTGTCCGCCAGGACACTTGAATTTCTTCAGAAAAATATCAGCGCACAGATGATTATCACTACAATTATCACAGACTATCTGATGAGAAGGATTCAGGATGGACACAAGATTCTATAATGTAGTTCTGGATAGGTTGAAATGGATTGAATAGGATTACTTTAAACTAAGAGATGACTATGGACAGTTCTATACTAAATACTCATTACTATGGCTTTGGAATGGAATGGGCCTGTCAAAGATCTGGTCAAGAGTTTGGCTGGGATTTGTTCGCCACCAGCCAGGTCTCAGGCACTGGGTACTGCTCTCAGCAAGGCCCTCTGGTCTGCACGGCCTCTTGGACTGGATCGGATGGGTTCTGGGTTACAGCTCTGCTGGAGTGATCTGGACCATGGGTTCTTGGCCAGAAGCAACAAAACAGCTCAGCCAAGCTGTTGAATGGGTTAGGCCCTGTGGAAGTTTAGGGGTTAAAATCAGGTTGCTAGCTCTTAAAGGTCTGCTGAAAAGGGTTCAGCTTTTTGGGTTAGGCCTCTGCTTCAGGGTTCTGGGGTCTGGTTCTGGAGTCTGGTTCTGGAGTCTGATTCTGGAGTCTGGATCTTCCTGCAGGGTGCTTCTCCGGTGGATCAGTTGATGAGTGAAGTTGTCCTTCTGGGTCCTCAACAGTCCCTAGTTATCCATTTTCCAAAGTGGGTGGGGAGGCTGATTGTCTATGCCCAACCCTATAAGGATCTAATAGGTCAAGGAATTCCCCCTCTCCTGATTTGAGAAAGGAACAGTGTGTCATGATGTGTCATGATGTGTCATGTTTATGGCTCAGGGAGAAAACCTCCCCTTTGTCTCTGTACAGTATATCTTATTTTTCATAAAACAAACATATTTACAATATAACAAACTTGTTGATAATACATATACACATCACAGATTGCCTAAGGTACGTTTCTGTCCAAATCTTATCTTCCTACGAGTTTTGGTTCATAAATGACAATTTTTCACGCTTTTGGTTGGTTACACATTTTCGGATCTGTACAATATTTTACACATACATGCACATACCATCTGGGCATACTTCTGTAAATTTTCATCTTCATATCATAATCACAATAGCTACAATATTATAATTGTCATTGTTCAGTCTCAGAACATCGCACAGATTACAGATTAGTTTTAAACTGTGAGCACATTTTTCATTTTAATAATCTCTAAGTTTCATATTTTTGTTAGTTCGGCACAATATTTTATAAGTCTTTTCCCAAAACATAGTTACTTTAGTTTCAAATCCACATTTTCAGTCTGGCCAACCTCCAAGGCTCGGCTGAGTCAGAGAGTCACATGGTCTTCTTCCTGCCAGGGCAGTTGATGTCAGTCACACCCGAAATAGCATTTTCATTCAGCTGAAGGGAGTCCTTTATCTACACTCAGAGCAACATGCCAGAGTGCCCCTCCCAGTTCCTTTCACACCAGCCTGCCAGTTTCTTAGCAGAGAGCAGGGGAAAGATTCCTTTGTTTGGGAGAAGGTGTGGAATGTCTTTGAAGCTCAGTGTGGCTAACTTTAACTTTAAACACAATGGCTGAAATTGTCTTTTCCTAAAATATAAATTACATTTTTAACAAATACATCAACCAATTTCTTAATTCAAGCCTTTTTAGAATATAGTTTTGAATTGAATCCACCACTTAGGCTTCTGATAGCAAGTCTTTCTTTGGCATACTTAGCTTTTGAGACACAAGTTTCACCTGTCAGATTTAGAGATCGCCAGCGTCTGACAGAGGCGAGTAACGGTATTGCACCCATTTTCAACATAATTTTCCAAGCAAGCAATCTTCAATGTGGATTTTCTTCTGATAAGGGTACTTCTGTGGACATTGTATTTATGTGGATTCTTGAAGTAGAATGATGTTTAACACCCAACAAGGAGGTTGGATCTTTTAGGTGGTTTGTGAGCCATGATTTTTGCAAATTTGATAACCAAGAAAAACGTATTTTCAAACAGCTCTGTGTTTGGATGGCGGCCTATTTTTCAGATTTTTACTGCACACTTTTGGGTGATTTTTAGCAAGCAGCATGCTTTCCGGCGGCCATTCTGATGTTCCTGATGCAAGCAATGCACAGTAATGTTGCAGGGCCTGGACTAGTGGGTTGAAACATCCCACATGCCCCCCTCTTGCAATTTGGCATTGATCTTCCATCAACGGGAATTTGCAAGACTGGGATGTCAGTTTCATCTCTTCTGATTCCACAAATGGCAAAGTTCATCATCTTTTCCTCCGTCAAAGGTGGATCGATCGGTTCTCCTCGCCAGTCCTGATGTGAGTATTGAGCGATACTCCAGGGCCCTCGGATCTTTCCTCCCCGTCCCCGGGTAGTCCTCCTTGGTTAGTCTCCATGGTTTCCAATCAACTATGATGACCTAGGATGACAAAGCAAAAACATGTTTGTAGACATTTCCCAACCACTATTAATGTAGTGGGGCGGACACATACATTTTGATAAATCAGGACACCTTTTTATTATTGTATTTTATAGACTATATATGGAATATTTTAGAGTTGGAATTTTATGGAGCTGGAGTGGCCCCCTCCGGGGTTCCAGAAGACTCCTCCAGTTGCTGCAGAGTGTGCCTAGGATGGCAACACTTTAGTTGATTAATATGGACCCACTTATCTTCCCCTTCTGCCAAACTGCCTTTGGGGATTCGGATTTTGTAGGCGACTGGTGAGATTTTGTCTACAATTTCAAAAGGACCCGTCCAGGTACGCAAAAATGTGCGCTGTTTGGCCTGGTTCCTTTGGAAATTGTATAAGTAGACCCGGTCTCCTACATTGTATTCTTTTCTGGTAGTCTTCAAGTCATAGTGGGTCTTCGTGCTATCTGCTGATCTCTCTAGATTTCGCTGAGCATAGACAAAAGCATGTTGAAGGTGTTTTCTTAGATTTTCAACATACTCATGCATTGTGGAGGCATTGATCAATGTCTGCTCTTGGGTTCTGTGGAGCAGATGCTGGGGAAGCACCATCCTGCGTCCAGTCATCAGCTCAAACAGTGACATTTTAGTTGCAGATGAAGGGGTAGATCTGATGGTGTTTGTGACCTCCCTGTCTCACACGTGCAAGAAAATAAAACAGACACTCCCCGGACAGGGAATAAGGCAAAAGAGAGCAGGCTGCGAGAGTTCAAGGAAAAGATTATCTAGATCTCTGAGAGCACTCTGACAAAGTTAATGTTACATCACATTATATAGGCACATTGTCATATCTATCATACGATGCTATGTTGGACCCGGATTGGTCAGCCAGGGTGGTGTCTTAGGTGTGGGCATCATCTCTTCCTCCTGGTTGGTTGGTTGCTTGGTTGGCGGGAGGATGGACGTCAGATATCTGTGCTCCGGATGGGTGAAGGTCAGGTCGCCATGAAGCAGGGTGGTCACTATCTAAGCTAATGAATACATTCTAAATAATGCATGCACTAAATAATGGTTGATCAAAAGACCCTCATTAGTTTATCATGTCACTATACAAATCACACAGGTGTCTATATCATCTATAACATTTGGGTTATACAGGTCACAGGTTTAAGGGTCTTGACCACTATAATACTCTCATTGAACTGTGGGGTTAGTCTCACAAGAATCTCAGGTATGTGGTATTTGTTTGTATTAGGCACGATATACTGCATTAGGGGTCTAATGTTAGTTGGGGGTCTGTTGGGTGGGCCTCATGGCATGGTCAGCGGTCTGGCACATGAAAGGAATATCTAGCAGGGACACAGGGTCAGAATGGCAGTAAGTTTCCATTGACGAGGGTGCGGGGGCAAGGACATGTCTGTGAAGATGAATGAGCTATGTGCTTAGTTCATGCTGGTTCACATGCAGGACAGTGATCTCAGAGGAAGACTAATGTGATACATTTATTAGTTGTTGCAAATACCTGCGGCTTTAGCGTGAGAATGGAGCTGCATAGTTTTCTAGTCAGAGTGGGAACGAGGGTGGGGGCCATGTGCTCTGAGCCTGGCTGCTGTGGGGAAAGGGAGAGAAGCATTTCGTACCATCGCAGTGAGGCCTGGTCACCAAGAAAGAGTCGAAAGGGGGCACAAAAGATGGATGCCCTGTGTCCTGCTCAGTGGTCCTAGCTACACGAAAGTCAACGAAAGTTAAATTCGCATAAGGGCAAGGGGCGAACCCAACACTGGAGGCACTTGGTCCAAGCTTTGTACTGAGAAGTGAAGGCAGAGAGGGGCCTGCTGGCCCCTCGCTCCCACACAATGGCCATTAGGACAAGAGGTAATCGAATATCCCAACTTGGCCCAGAATCTGCCACAAACATTTTCAATATGCTCACAATTGTTTTGTTGTATCTCTCTACTGAACCACTAGAGGCTAGCCGGTAAGCAATATGTAGCTTCCTTTTGACCCCAACTATCTCCCACATCTTTGTCATTACTTCACTGGTGAAATGGCTACCTCTGTCTGACTCGATCCTTTGGGGTAGTCCAAAACCCAAAAAGATGTGGTTGATCATCAGGGCAGCTGCTGTATCTGCCTTGCAGTTTGGGGCCGGGAGACATTCCACCCATTTAGTAAACAAGCATGTCACGGTCAACATGTACTTGTTTCCCCTAGAGGAGCGAATCACAGGCCCAATGAAATCGACTTGCAAATCTGACCATGGCAGTGTCATCCCCCTCTTTTGGAGAGGTGCACAGTGTGTGAGGGATGTTGGCTGAAATTGGGCACACACAAGACACCGCTTCAAGTATTGGTCAAGGTACTGCCCCATGTGTGGCCAGTATGCAACCACTCTTAAGATTTCAAGTGTTGTATGAAACCCCTATGACCGGTTGTGGCCGCATCATGGGTGTGACTTAACATCAGGCTTCAGAATGAGATAGGGACCACCCACTGATCATGGTCAGCTAGGGATCTCCTTACCAACAAACCGTCTTGGATTCGAAACATTTTTGGACATTTCATCAACACTCTGAGGTCCTCTTTCCCTATGTAATCGGTATACATCAGGGGAAAGTTCTCAGGGTCCTCAATGTGTTGATAAAACTTACCAATTATTGGATCCACCTTCTGAGCCATAATTAAATCAGCATCTGTGGTCTCCTTACTCCATTGTGCAGTTGAGAGATCATTGTGAGCATTTGTCTGGGACCTAGTGATAGCAGTGACCTGAATTTCCCCCAACAGGGACTAAATCTCAATTAGATCCCCTTGGATGGCTCCAGTTATGGCCAGCTGATCAGCTAAGTCATTTCCAGTTTTGTCTGGTCCCTCTACTTTGAAATGACCCTTGAACTTTTTCCAGTAGATGGTCATCTGATTCGAGGTGACCAGATCATCAATATTTTGAATTAACTTCCCATGTTTCAAGGGTTTGTTATTAGCACATAGCATGCCTCTGGTTTTCCAGTTAACTAGGTGCTCCACGAACCCGTTCCGTACATAATCCGAATCTGTTATTATGACCAGTTCGTGGAGTTCATGTTGGACAGCAGTGAGGATGGCTTAATGCACAGCCATCAACTCTGCCACTTGACTACTTCGGGGACCAATCTTGTACCCAGCGGAGGGTTCTGGGGTCTCATTCACCCATGCAGTCCCTACGCCGGCCACAAGTTATTTTTCCCCGTTGTTGTCAACATGGTAAGAGCATCCATCCACATAGACAGTCGACATTCCCTCACACTTGTCTTCTTCGAAGACTTTGTGTGGGGAATTAAGGTATGCCTCCATGTTGTCCTTGATTTTTAGACTCTCGTCCTTGAGACAGTTTTCTCTGGCACAATCATGCAAGTCAGCCAGACCTTGCACGAGGGGACTCTTCTTGTTTTGGCCATATCTGACCTCCACAGGAAAGCCTTGCATTGACAGAATCCAGGAAGTAATTCGGGAATTACTCACATTTCCGGCCCGGATTCTGTCACTTTGGAGATATTGCAGAGGCTGGTGTGGAGTCTCCACTATGATGTGTTACCCCTGGATAAACGGGTGGTAATTCTTCAATGCCCACACCGTTGCCAGGAGTGCCTTCTCACAGTCGTTGAATTTTTCCTCCACAGAGGATAAAGTTTTACTCGCATAGGAGATTACTTTATTGACCTTGTCATGCTTTTGGTATAATACTGCAGTCAAGCATGTATTAGAGAACCCTGTCTCCAAGAAGAACTCCTTGTTTCTGACAGGGTAAGCTAGGCAAGGCGCTTGTGAGAGGCTTCTTTTGAGTTGTCTTACTGCCTTGGCTTGTTCTGGACCTTATTCCCACTTGACCCCCCCTTCAAAAGATGAATCAGGGGTCTGGTGATCTCTGCGTAGCCCTCAATGAACTTTCTGCTGTAATTAGTCAGTCCAAGGAGGCTCCTTAGGTACCGCAGAGTTGTGGGGTATTTTAATTTCTGGAGTGCCTCCACTTTCTTTTCCTGGGGACAGAGACCCTGAGGAGTAATCTCATGCCCCAAGAAATTGACACGGGTTCTACACCACTGTTCCTTTTGAAAGGAAAGTTTTGCTCCGGCAGCCCTCAACTGTGTCAGAACATAACGGATCTCTGCTATGTGTTCCTCCACAGTTGAGCTTTTGATGAGGACATCATCTACATAAGCCAGTTACCCCTTCACCCAGGTCGGGCATGGCCTTATGTAGGAAAATGTTGAATTCATTGCGGGAGTTGATGTATCCGAAGGGAGTCCGGGTCCATGTGTACTGCTGTCCCCCAAAGGTAAAGGCCAGCTTGTATTGGTCCTCTCTACTGACAGGTACAGTCCAGTATCCATTGGTCAGGTCTATTGCAGTGAATACCTGTGACCCCTGGATCTGGGCCAGCCCTTGGTCAATGTAGGAAAGAGGCCATCGGGAAGTATGGACCCATTTGTTGAGCTCCCTAAGGTCGGCGCAGAGTCTCCACTGGCGGTTTGGTTTCAATATCCCCAGCACCGGATTATTGAAGGGGCTGTGGACTGGACGGATTATCCCACGGGACTCAAGGTTCTTAATTATTTCAGTAAGGGACTCCATTGATGCGAGAGGCAAACAATATTGCTTCAGAAACACTTGAGTCATCCCAGGGTCCGTGGGAATTTTTGTTGTGTGGATGTCGGTGCGACCGCAGTCATATGAGTCCACCACAAAGAGATCTTGAAAATCCAAGAAAACTTGTTTCAACTTTTGCTTCTGCTCCAGAGTCTCACAGGCAACAGCTAGGTTGACTCTCTCTTCAACCATCTGCCTGAAGCCTGGAAAGACTTCTGGTTTTGCTATCTCAGCGGCCTCCTCCAGCTGGGTGGAGAAGTCCCTGGTCAGAGTGCTGATTTGGACTGGTGGCTTCAGGTGGGAAAGGCAGCCCTCATGGACCTGGAAAATCACCTCATCCCTCCTGAAGTCATAAGTCACATCTTCCTTACCATAAGGGCAGGAAGTGTACACCAGGAAGTTCCCCCCATGCCGGGTAAATATCCTGTCTGGTGTTGTATTGTCATCACTTTCACTGTCAAAACAGTTCTTGGGGATTGGCCCTAACAGTTCATTGCCTAAATCAATGGAAAAATGTCGGTCATCAACCGCCATTACAATAATGGTGCCTGCGGCTAGAGTGATACTCTTTAAGCCGCTGTTATGCACCAATATTGGAATGGTGTCATGTTCTATGTTGACTAATGGTGTTGGGTTTACCCCCAACCCTTGCTGTTGGAGAGAAGCATTTAAATGAATATAGGCATCAGGGTTTTTCAATTTCTGTCCTCTTTTAACTTTCACTTCCAGGGAGAATTGTCAGGTCCTTTCTGGGATGGTGACTTCCTCTCCAATCTGAGTTTCAACTGCATAAGGTAGCAATTGAACTGACCTAAATGCTTTCTCTGGATCATCAAAGCCCATGGGATTATCCGCTAATCGGGACCAAGCTTTGAAGTTTATTAGGTCCAAACTAATGGCAAAGTGATTGAGAATGTCACTGCCTAAGTGAAAGGTGGCAGTGACGTCTCACACGACTCAAAAATTATGGACTATCCTCTTGTTGCCTATGGAGATTTTGAGCATACACATTCTTAGCAGGAGATGTTTGGAATTGGGTGTGTCCAGACCCATTTCCCATTTGTCTATCAGTCTAAATGTGGGAATGGCTGGATCTTTTGGGAGTTGGCAGAACATGGCTTCGCTGATGAAGCTCTTACCATTGTTCACACACACTCGGGCGAGAACAGAGTCCTTCCCTTCATTTAACTGAACAGGGATGAACAACTGCTCTCCAATTTGCTGAATATCAGCCAGACTCTGAGCTGATTTCACATCTTTCTGGGCTATAGGAGTGGGAATGTCTGATTGTGGATTGGTAAAGAATTTCAGAGTGTTTCCTTCCAGTGTGGAATACCACCTTAGACTGGAAGGATGGTTGATTTTCAGAAATAGAGAGGACCCCCCCATCACCAGTTTGTTGTCCTACTGCTATTACTGTCACGTTGGGAATTTGGTTGTTCTGGAAATGAAATTCTACTTGGTCAGATTTTTGTTCAACCATGTGGCATGTGCCGTTTAAACTAACATGGTTGACACTCTGTTTTAACTTTATTGGTCGGCTAGTCTGGGTCCAGAGGACCTTGTTTACGCAATCTATTAGGGGTGACAACCTACGCAGGAGGTCATTCCCTAGTAAACAAGGGGTGCCCTCTGGAGTCACAACTATGACCGGGTGTTTCATCTTGTGCCGCTGAATTTTAATGTCCAAATCCGCAGTCCCCTCGACGGGAATTTCCTTCCCGTCAAAGTTCTGAAGTTGTCCAGGAAGAGAGGTGAGAGGAATTTGGTAATTCTCCCCCCTTCTTGAATCCAGTTCATCAAAGGCCTTTTTTGACAGAAGGGTAGCTTGGGATCCAGTGTCCCGCAGTGCCAAAATTGTACCCTGCCCCTGTAATTGAACTGGGGCATAGTATCTTCCCTCCTTCTCCGCAAGGGGGCACAGATAATGCACATTTATGGACAACTGGTGGGTTAATTTTCTAGTTTTGGACATAGAGAGAGAAGAGATTTGGGCAGCATTCTGTGGAGAGTCTTGGGAATCTGAAAGAAAAAGTTGGCAACTGGAGATCAGAGCCATTGTGGGTTCCCCTGGTTCCGGTTCTGGGCCACCCCCCCCTTTTTGGAGGCAGTCACCAGGATGGGTTTGAACCAGGGGATTTCGGTATTGTCGGTTCTGGGATGAGATGATGGGCGGCACTAGCTCAGTCCCCAAATCTCCCAGTCTGGATTTGAATCCTTTGGGACCCATTTTTCTTTGGGAGGAGTTCCCCCATCTCTGAAGGAGAAGATCCTTTTTCCAGGATCCCCTGAGGGTCCCTCTCCTTCAAATGGGAAGATCTGTACCTCCTCCACAAAATGGGTCTGTTTGGGTCCTTTGTTTCTCCTACCCCCTCTTTGCTTCTTGAGTGGCAGACTTACCGGGGCAGGAGATTCTGGTTCCGGTTCCTGGGTTTCCAGGGGCTTTTTACAAGTGGGGAAGGAAGCTTCCTCCAAGGCTTTACACCCCCCCTTCCCCTTGTGCCTCCTCCCTGGGAACCGGTGGGCTGTCGGCGTGCTGCCCCCGTCATTGCTCTGGAGCACCAGGTCCAGAGTTTGAGGCATTCTGTGCCGGCATGCCCATCTGAGGGTTCTGTTGAGCCCTCAGCATGCGACCCAGATCCTGTGCCATGTTTTGGACCTGGTGCTCTAACTGTGAAATCCGCTCAGGCTGATACGGGGTTCTCATTTCTCCCCTGGGCTGATCCCGGGAAGGGTAGCTATCGCTTCTCTGGTAATACCCCGGGTTGGGAAGATTTGGGTACCCCTCCACCTTTGGCCTCCCCTCTCCCAGATTAGGTTGTCTGGGCTCAGGAAAGTGGGGAAAGAAGGATGGATTGTTCTGGGGTTGGAAGTTTTGTGGGTACCTGGGGAAAAAGGTCTGCCCAGGATTACGGAATTTCTGCCCTCCTGGGTGAAGTGAGGAGGGAAGTTCCCTGGGTTAGGGGCTGTTTGGTTGGATCCCCCTCTTGGGCTGGAGGAGTCCACAAATAACCCAGGATGGATCGGTTCCCCTTGTAGCGGGGACTTATATAGTCAGGGGAGTAAGGGATCCCATTTGTGGGGCTACCTCCTTGGCTCCCTGTCTGTGAGTGGCCCGAGGGCTTTCTGGGCTTGGAATTATTCTGCTGTGCAGGCGGGTTTTTAGGCCCCTCATCTCCAAATCTAAAATGGGGGCAACCTTTACCTCTGCCACCTTAGCAGCAGGGGTGTTGGTTGGTTTGGGGCTTTTTTGAGCATTCTTGTTTTCTATGGGCTTTTGCACCTCATAGATCCGGGTGGCCTGTTCAATGACCCAGTCTAGTGATCTTTTCTCATGAAAATCTCTCACTAGCTGGGTCATGATGTATTTTGGTATATAGCATGGAAAAAAGTCTTGACACATTCTTTGCTGTCCGTGCGCACCCTTCTTGTGGTCTGCGCAAAGGCACGCTTTAACTCCTGCACAAATACTTGTGGGGCCTTATCCTCCCCACATTGCAAATTGTAGGGTGCCTTGCGAGCCTCTTGGGGATTTCTGTGTACAGAAAAATGCTTCAAGATGGCCGCCCTATATGTGGACCATCTTGAATGAGTTGGTCCTCCAGCCCTGCAAAGAAACTGGAGTATTCTGGTAAAAAGGTCCATTTCACATACTGAATGCAGCTACTGCTGTCTTTCAAATGGAAAGTTTCCATCATCTGCTCAAAGAGCCCTAAGTGCTCCCAAACAGAATACTAAGCGTTCTTATGATAAGGCGTGATGACGCTCCTTATTGCCTTGATCTGTTTTAAGGGGTCCTTAAGCAAGGCCCTTTTTGCCTTATTGGCCTTCTTGGTTTGGGTAACCCTGGTCCAATCATCCTCTGACTCAGAGGCACTGCTCCCAGAGGTTTCCCGGATTCTGCGAGCCTGGGAATGGCTGGTAGAATGTGGGGACCTAGTCTCCTGTGTCCTGGGGAGCTCAGAGGAGTCTTCTGATTCCTCCTTGCTCCCAGGATTTGATGAGTACCCCCTCCCCCACTGTCCTGGCTGGGCAGAGGTTTTCAAGATGCCCTTAGTGGGCCTACTCTCATGGGGTTCCCCACTAAACTTCACAGTACTTGTGTACCCATACCCAGATGCCTGCCCTTCCATTCCTGGGAGGTGCTGGTCTAGGAGCCCCATACTTCTGACTGGATAGTAATCTGCCATCCCTGTGGCCCTGGGCTCATGGGCGCCAGTGGACACGGGGGTGGCAGAGTCTAGGGACTGGGAGAGATGAAGGCCTCTGGTACTAGGGTTCCTGTGGTTATGCTCAGGTGTTTCCCTTTCCCAGTGAACCTCATCTCTATCAGCCCCTGCTCCCTGTTGCCATGCAAGAACCTGAGCTTTCTGTTCCTCAATCAAAGCCTTACTAGTCTCTATCAGTCTCTCTTGCATGGTTATCTACCTGTGGAGCCTATTATTGTTCTGACAGAGAGCCTCATTTTCTCTCTGTGCTTCCTGGTTTGTCTTTGAGTACTGGGCCAGTCTTTACTGCAGGAGGGTTACCTCCTGAGTCCTGTCCACACTGGCCTGCTCCTTCCTTGCCAGAGCATTTTCCACCCTCCTGGTGTGCTCTAGCAATCTATCATGCTCTTTTTGAAGGTCACCCAGTCCCTGGAGGGCCAGGTGATTTTCTTCCAGTTTCCCTTTTAAGTGACAGACTTCCTGGCCTAAGGTGTCCCTTTCCTGAGCAAGAGCCTGCCTCTGTGCTGCCAGGTCGTCCCTCTGTCTTTGAAGTGCACCAGCTTTCTGGCGCTCTTCATCAAACTCTGCCTGGGTGTCCAGGTCTTTCAGAATTCTTTTGTTGCTCTCTGCCTTGTTTCTATCTAGGTGGCTTTGCAGGGTGGCTACCTGCTCTGTGCATGCCCTGTTGAAATCCAGTTGTTGCTCCAACTTTTTCTGGCTCTGCAGTAGGGAGTACACACTTATTTGGTACTTCTTCTGCAAGGCCAGAATTCTGGCACCCTGTTCTGGCTTTTCTTGTAGCAGGATACCAAAATCCTCTTTGATTTTAACTATATACTGCCTGCTTTCATTTTCTGACTCCTGGCTCCTCTGCAGCCTCTACTCAGAAGAGTCCAGATCAGATTGGGCCTTTTCTAATGCCATCAGTTGCCTACTTGCCAGATCTTGGCCTCCAGCATATTTCTCCTCTATGGCTCCCATAGATAAATATAGATATGCCGCTATCTTGGCAATCTTATTTTTCTCATCCCTGGTCATAGGGGCCATATATAGTTCGCTCAGGGCCACATGTAAGGGACCCTGATCTCTCCAGTTATCTAACCCTGTTGCAGTGATCTGTTGTGTGATTGCCTGCAACCACACATTCTGATCCTGCTCTGTCCATTCACCTCTCACAAATAACTTATGTAAAAGGTGTTCTCTAGCCATCTTAATGTCTACCAATGTCGCCTTTTGGAAATATTAATTTCCTTCCTGATTTACAGAAGTTTTTTATTTTATTTTTGCAAAACAGACCGTTTCCTTAGAGCGTTCCCTTTTGAGGGGTGCTTTTACAGTGTAACACAGCGTGGTAGCCCAATAGGAATTATGTATCCTGTCAGTTAGCACACTGTATTAAGATGCACAAGTGGTAGTCTAATATAGAAATCCCGGACAAGCCCCCAATCTGTAAGTGATTTCAATCCAGCACTCCAACCAAGTCAATGCCTAGTATGGGATGCCCAGTGCAAACCCTTATTTATATATGTTTATGTCAAAACTTCTTTTAATTCTGGATGATGTACCCTTATATAACGTCCCTCTCTTTGAATCCCCCCAGTCTCACTGAACCAAGAAATAGGTTTGTTTTGCAAATTAAAAGATTTATTTGAAGAATTGAACAATATATAGATGACACTTTTATGAATATGAATAATATCTGAATATCACATTTATGAATATGAACAATGATCAACAATGGGTAATATTACAATATCAACAATCTCTTTAATCAATTAGGAGTAGGAATAGGAAGAATAATGTAGCAGAGAATAACTTTGTATGGTTCAAGGAAATGCAATGATAGGAAAGAATGCAACACAGAAATAAAACTTGATATGAATTCAATCAAAGACAATGGGATTACTCTTTCCCTCTGTTACTACTCACTCCCCCCAATATGCAATATGAAGATATGGAATGAGGGCACACAGGTTTCAGGAATAACAATCAACAATTGCAGTTTCAATCCTGATTCCCCCCGAGCAAGCTTAGAGAGAACAGGTATGATTTTAAACAGGTCAATGGCTTTTAAATGTGGTTTGAAATGAATGGAAAAATGCTAAAAATAATTTTAATTCGCTAATGGGATTCAGAACAAGTGAGAGTTGCCTTGGATTGGTTCAGGTAGACACTAGCAATGATTGTAGAATGATGAGCAGATGGAAAACAAAATTCAGAAGTTGAAAGCAAGAAATAGCTATTTTATATGGAGTGAAATTGAGCCAAATGCAAATTTGTGGCAACATTTCCGCGTGCGAGAAACACGATTACGGAAAAACTACGCTTCTAGGACGTACGGTTCAAAAGTTACAGAGCTTTTAGTGAAGGTCGATTTGACTCAGAAAAGAATCACAATTTCAAAATGAAAGATGAGCTTTAAAGATTAGGAACCAAGATGGACTTAGACTAAGGGGCTATGAAAGTTCAAGATACCCAACGGGACAGCCATCAGAACAGGGCTCCTTCCGCTCTGACTTCTGTCCGCCAGGACACTTGACTTTCTTCAGAAAAATATCAGCGCACCGATGATTATCACTACAATTATCACAGACTATATGATGAGAAGGATTCAGGATGGACACAAGATTCTATAATGCAGTTCTGGATAGGTTGAAATGGATTGAATAGGATTACTTTAAACTAAGAGATGACTATGGACAGTTCTATACTAAATGCTCACTACTATGGCTTTGGAATGGAATGGGCCTGTCAAAGATCTGGTCAAGGGTTTGGCTGGGATTCGCTCGCCACCTGCCAGGTCTCAGGCGCTGGGTTCTGCTCTCAGCAAGGCCCTCAGGTCTGCACGGCCTCTTGGACTGGATCTGACGGGTTCTGGTTACAGCTCTGCTGGACTGATCTGGATCTTGGGTTCTTGGCCAGAAGCAGCAAAACAGCTCAGCCAGGCTGTTGAATGGGTTAGGCCCTGTGGAAGTGTAGGGGTTAAAATCCGGTTGCTAGCTCTTAAAGGCCTGCTGAAAAGGGTTCAGCTTTTTGGGTTAGGCCTCTGCTTCAGGGTTCTGGGGTCTGCTTCTGGAGTCTGGTTCTGGAGTCTAATTCTGGAGTCTGGATCTTCCTGCAGGGTGCTTTGCCAGTGGATCATTTGATGAGTGAAGGTGTCCTTCTGGGTCCTCAACAGTACCTATTTATCAATTTTCCAAAGTGGGTGGGGACAGGTCATTGGGCTGTGTTCGTGCTGGTAGAGAGATTCCCAGACCCCCCCTTTGTTTGCATACATTAACTTTGGGTTTCACGCTAAGTTAACAGGGCAATCCAGACGTGGACCCCTTGCTCACTGTTCTTAGAGAGGCAACAGTTTCACCTCACTGATGATGCCCAACAAGGCTGAAACACGTGTATGGGGTTACTGATGGTACTCTTGTTCAGAGGAGAATTGCCTAGCATTTCGGCGCTGGACTGCCCCTGGGCAGGACAAAGGCTGCGGGGAAATTTCTTCTCTGTGAAAAGGACAGTGAGCTAAAGACTTGGTAGAGTCTCTCCCAGGGGTTATTCACCCAAGAACAGGTCATTGGGCTGTGTTCGTGCTGGTAGAGAGATTCCCAGACCCCCCCTTTGTTTGCATACATTAACTTTGGGTTTCACCCTAAGTTAACAGGGCAATCCAGACGTGGACCCCTTGCTCCCTGTTCTTAGAGAGGCAACAGTTTCACCTCACTGATGATGCCCAACAAGGCTGAAACACGTGTATGGGGTTACTGATGGTACTCTTGTTCAGAGGAGAATTACCTAGAATTTCGGCGCTGGACTGCCCCTGGGCAGGACAAAGGCTGATATGCGGGGAAATTTCTTCTCTGTGAATAGGACAGTGAGCTAAAGACTTGGTAGAGTCTCTCCCAGGGGTTATTCACCCAAGAACAGGTCATTGGGCTGTGTTCGTGCTGGTAGAGAGATTCCCAGACCCCCCCATTGTTTGCATACATTAACTTTGGGTTTCACCCTAAGTTAACAGGGCAATCCAGACGTGGACCCCTTGCTCACTGTTCTTAGAGAGGCAACAGTTTCACCTCACTGATGATGCCCAACAAGGCTGAAACACGTGTATGGGGTTACTGATGGTACTCTTGTTCAGAGGAGAATTGCCTAGCATTTCGGCGCTGGACTGCCCCTGGGCAGGACAAAGGCTGATATGTGGGGAAATTTCTTCTCTGTGAAAAGGACAGTGAGCTAAAGACTTGGTAGAGTCTCTCCCAGGGGTTATTCATCCAGGAACAGGTCATTGGGCTGTGTTCGTGCTGGTAGAGAGAATCCCAGACCCCCCCCTTTGTTTTTAAAATATAGTTTTGAATTGTATCCACCTCTTAGCCTTCTGATAGCAAATCTTTCTTTGGCATATTTAGCTTTTGAGACACAAGTTTCACCTGTCAGATTTAGAGATCGCCAGCGTCTAACAGAGGCGAGTAACGGTATTGCACCCATTTTCAACATAATTTTCCAAGCAAGTAATCTTCAATGTGGATTTTCTTCTGATAAGTGTACTTCTGTGGACATTGTATTTATGTGGATTCTTGAAGTAGAATGATGTTTAACACCCAACAAGGAATTTGGATCTTTTGGGTGGTTTGTGAGCCATGATTTTTGCAAATTTGATAACCACGAAAAACGGATTTTCACACAGCTCTGTGTTTCTTTTGCAAGCAGCCTTGCTCTGTGGGCAGCCAAATGATTGGTTTTGGCAGTAGTCTCCTGTGTTACCACTGAGATAGGCAAAAGTGGATGGCGGCTTATTTTTCAGATTTTTACTGCGCACACGGGTGATTTTTAGCGAGCAGCATGCTTTCTGGTGGCCATTCCGATGTTCCTGATGCAAGCAATGCACAGTAATGTTGCAGGGCCTGGACTAATGGATTGAAACATCCCACACTGATTTAAATTTTACGCGATTGAATAGCTGAGATAATATCACATATGAATTGATGTCTTTTGAGTAAAATAGAAGGTATAACATTTTGTGAAAAATCGGGATTGGAGCTTGCAGTGTTTGGTGCTCTCTCATATTGTTGGAACTGTTTAAGTCACGCAAAGTGGTGACAAGTGTTATATAAGAGGAATGGGAACCGATTTAAGCATAGAAGACATAACTCCATTAACACACTTATGCAAACAGTTGCCGAAACACGCACATAAACTGAAGAAATATAGTACAGAGTGGGTTAAAGGAACCGTCCACAAAATGTTCATGCCATGGCCACAAAGTGGGTCCTTATCTAAAGCTGTCTTGCAACACATGACGGAATATTTGCACGCCACATACACGGACAAAATAGTTAGACAAAGGCCTAGCTATTTTAGAACTTTGGAAAATGTATGAACAAGAAAAGGGAGAGGAGCCGCCAATAGATTGGATACTTAACGTATGCACAGAGGGGGGTGAGACGCCTACTGTTCCACCCACCCCATCCGAAATGAAAGTTGAAGGAAGTAAAGACGAGGGATTATAGCAGCTGAGAGAACTTAAAGCAGCCACGGGGTATAGCAACCCTGCATATGAGTCACCTATGCAAAGTAGTGATGAATATCAATGGAAAGATAAGGATAAGGATATTACCTCCACAGTCCCACAGGACAAGGGGAGATGCGATGACAAAAGAAGGGATCAGGTACAGACAATTGCATCTCTCGATAAAGAGAGAGCAGGGACAAGATGGAAGGGAAACAAAGATAAAACTGATGAGATAGCATTTGCAAAAAACAAATGCATGGGAGGGAAAATTTTATTGAAACTTGATGGCAAATGCATTGACGACGTGTAACAAAAGGAGAGGTTAGATGATGTACAGAGAAAGGGAAAGAGAAGGAGTTAAGAGGCGAAAGAATAAGAAAGAAAGACAGACAAAGGCGAGAACAGCTATATCGCGAAGAGCAAGAAAGACAGCTCGAACGCAAACCTAGAGCAGCCAATGATCACAACAGACAGGAGCAGCAAAGGTCAGAGGAAGAGCAAAGAATACAAGAGAAAAGAATAAAGAGACAAAGAGATGAGGAAATTCAAAGGGCAGCTGAACGTAGAAATGAAAATAAAAAGGAAGAAGATAGAGTCAGAGAAGAGGCGAGGAAACGTAAAGAGTTTGATGATGATGTAGAACGTAAGTGAAGACAAATAATACGTGATCTTGAATATGTGGGGAGAGAGGTTAAAAAACCTGATCCTGTAGCAGATTGGGAAAATATAGAAGAATTCTTTCCTGTGTACGATTCATTACCAGGCACGTCTAGGGCGAATATTGAAGATGACTTCGACACCAGAAGCATCGGAGAAACGATCGATAGGATATATGGTAAAATGTGGCTGGAACAAACATCCCAAGGGGAGGGGGAAGATGAGCGCCTGGAGAGCACCCAGCTCTATGACACTGAGGATGTCATCCGAAGTATTGGGAATAGGGAACTATCCCTGGATAAATTAGAAATAAGTAGGAACCAAGAAGATACAAGAAGTTGCACGAATTGGGGACAGACAATGTCCGACTCAGAAAGGGAGGAACGCGAGGAAAATGAGGAAGAGAGACGGTGCGGAAGACTACTCACAAGGGAAAAAGGAATAAGATGGTCAAACACTAGTGAATCGGCACCAAGGGCATCAGAGTCAGCCACGCAGTCAGACCGACATGAAGAAGTATCTCACGGTCAGAGGGGAGTGTCTTCACCGCCCTACGTGGACAGACTTAGGTCATTACCAGGCAGGCGACGATGCAAAAATATCACCCCTGCCATAGATAGAAGAACCATGAGGGAAGAGAGAGAGAACTATGCATCCCAATTTCCGTTACTCGAGAAAGGGGGAGTAAGACCACAATATATATCATGGCCACACATGAATCGAGAAAATTTGAAGAACAAGCTTCCAATGCTGACATCGGGAGCCGGAAAGTGGATACACGAGTTAGAGAAAATGACAGGAGGGAACACGTTAGCTATAGGGGATATTAAGGGTCTCCTGATCGCCATACTTGGTGAGAGAGCAGACAATGTGTGGACACGGGCAGGCTACCCTGGTGTAACCACAATTAATACCGTGCACGACAGAGCCCCATTTAACAATTGTAGAGCCGCAGTTTGGAAAGAGCTTTGAGTGCTTTAGCCAGACACTTCTGACATGGGAGCTATAATGACACAAAAAATGAAGGAGTCTAAGGATCTGTTAATTTATATGTAGAATTTTCAAGATGCATGGGTGCTCGAGACTCATGAATCATGGACGAAATCTATGTCTGTGTTCTACCATATATTGTGCCAAGAGCAGCCGGAGCAGCTCAAGAAATTGGTAGGAATTGAGGTTAAACCTTGGCAGAAATACAGCTGACCATCGCACACTATTGCAAGAAAAGAATTGCATAAAGGAAGCTACACGAAAGGGTGAGGAAGCGAAACTGGTGCAGAAGAATTGTCAAAATATTCTCTTGAGGGAGCCATGATAACTAGTGCAGCTGAATCAAGCATTCAGCAGGTGACTAATCCACAGCAGAATAATCAGGGCAATACTGGGTTTTACCCACGGGGAAGAGGATTTAGGGGAAGAGGATGGCAGAGCAATCAGGGAGGCTTTCAGAATAACCAAGGAGGTTTCCAGAATATGCAAAATGGCAATCAAGATATGTCAAATCAGCAAATGATCCGACCACCGCCAATATGTGGGTTGTGTGGGATGACAGGGCACTTAGCGCGCACATGCAGAAACCAAGGCATGATGCAGAACAGCCAAGGGACAGGAGCAGGCATGGCGAATCCACCTGCAGTTTTACAGCAGGGTGTTGCACAAAGTCACATGGTGCAACAACAAGCGCCAGGAGCGCAACCAGGCGTGCAACCTCAAAATATGGGGACGTCTCCACAAGGACAATCCCAACAGGCACCGATGCAACTGTCACAGACGATGAGCACAGTGCAGACCATGAACTCTGGAATGGGAAGTAACAATGGGAATGGGGGAAATTCACCAGCACACAGCGGGCCAAAAATGTATATGGACTAGGACAGATCACTGGGAACCCTGATGTGTTCTATCCTATAGACACCAGACCCTCACAGGGATCCTAGGGTGGATGTCGTTATAGGGGATAAAGAATATTTCTTCCTAGTTGACACGGGTGCAACACGCTGGTGCATACGTGAAGGCAAGTTTTCCTTGTCCAGCGAGGCCATAAATACTCAGAGTTTTACAGGAGCTACAAGTCGTGTTCCCTTCACAAATGCACTTCCAGTCTCTATAGGAGAATGTGAAATGAATGTCCCTTTACTATATTCACGTCAGACCCAAGTAAACATTTTGGGTCGAGATTTAATGACAAAGTTAAACATGACAATCTCGTTCATCGAGGAGAGCATAGTATGCTCAACTCCAGGAATGCACTATTCAAACGTATGAGAAATAATCAGAGCATCAGAGCATACGTGGGACGCACAGCGATGAGGGCTATACCATTAGAGACAGAAATATTTGCATATGGTATGTGTGTGCTTATGGCAGGACTGCCAGGCCTTGCAGACAGAATCATGAAAACCCCTGATGACTGATGAATTCCTATTCAGACCAAGAATACTGATGCACGAGGAAAAGGGACAAGTATTTCCCTTGATGATACACACAGCTGCAGTACGATGGAGAATAGCCTTGATTGATGGTTATGATGACGAGGGCCGACAATGGTGCGCAGTAATCGCCATTGAAGAAGGATATCGATTGACTGACGTCACTGATGACGATCTGTTTGAAGAACAATTAGATATGGGAGAGACAAATGGTGAAAGTAAATCTCACCTTTTGGGTAAACATGGTGAAAAGATAAGTGCCTCAGAGAATGATGTTGGCACGAAAACGGCCTGAATACTTTGATGACGACATGACCCAGGTGCCTGTCTCATTATGGACTACAGGACCCTATGACGTAGGCCTCTTGGAAGGGGTTGGAGAAGTGAAAATTAAACTGAAATCAGGAGCAATTCTACCAAAAGCCAGACAATATCTCATGTCCAGAGAGGCAGATGAGGGGATTTTTAAGACAATTTCTGCAATGATGGAGCAAGGCATCTTAGTGACATCAGAGTCGTCATGCAATACCGCAGTTTATCCGATCAAAAAATCAAAGGGAGGGTCTTGGTGTTTAATCCAAGATCTGCGGCCAATAAATGATATTTTTGAGGCTGAGTTCACTCTAGTCCCTAACCTGGCTACAATTCTATGTAATATACCCGTTGAGGCAAAATATTTCACTGTGATTGACTTGAAAAATGCATTTTTCTCAATCCCGTTACACCATGACTTACAAGATCTGACGTCATTTACATTCAGACAGATGCATCTGGAAAGCATGAGGCTACCTCAGGGGTATTGTGAGTCTCCATTGATTTTTAGCAGAGTCCTGCAGCTGGACGTGGATGACATCTTGATTTGCAGCACAACAGAAGAGCAATGCAGGCACGATTCTGTTCAGCTATTTCGTATACTGGCTGAGAAAGGATATAAGGTTGACAAGGAGAAGTTACAATATTGTCAACACAAAGTTTTGTACATAGGCCAGCTGATCTCAAATGAGGGAAAGAGAGTGACCCCAGGAAAGGCTGCAGCCATAATGAACATGGCTAAGCCACAGACGATAAAACAGATGCAAAGCTTTTTAGGCCTATGCAACTATGTCAGAGCATGGGTCTTCGACTATAGCTCTTACACTAAGCCTTTACTTCAGGCCTTATAGAAGGCCCAAGTAACAAAAGAAAAGATTGAATGGTCTGAGACCATGGAGAAAGGATTTGCTAAACTCAAAAAAGCCATTTGCACAGCACCCGTTCTAGGGATTCCCAATTATGCAGTGGAATTTTACCTGTTTTCACACACGAATGGCAGCGTTATGACGGCAGTACTCATGCAGAGAACCACATTGGGGTACAAGCCCCTGGCTTACTACAGTGGAAATTTGGACCCAGTAATGAGAGGTCATTTCCTGTGCGAACAAAGTTTAGCTGCCGCAGCGTTCGCCATAGAGAAGGCTACAACCATTGTGATGGGATATGATAGTTTGATATGATAGTTTATTTTTATAACGCCTATAAACAATGTGTTTCAAAGTGCTTCAAGGCAAGGGAGGGAACAAGGGAAAAAACAATGACATTCTTACAGGCCATGAACAGTAAGGATGTGAAATGAACATTTCAGATAGTGCAAGAGCTAAAACATAGATAAGGAGCGGAGGGGGAGAGTGGGAAGGAAATGGAACAGACAGGCGACTACCGTACTAGGCCTGACGACATTTTTGGTAGAGCCGGAAAAAAAACAAGAGGTGAGAGAGAGGGGTGAAGAAAGGTAGAGGAAGAACAAAACAAGCGACTATCATATTAGGCCTGACGACATTTCAGATAGTGTTGGAGGGGGGTTAGGGAGGAAAAAAACAGTAAGGGGAGGGAGGAGGAGACAGACGAGGTTGCTATCATACTATGTCCAGGGGCAATTCTGATACAGTAAGTGCATAGAAGAAAGTAAGGGGAGGAGATAGGAAAAGGGAGAAGGCAAAGGCTAACACATAATGTTGCAAGCCAGGATACAAGATGAAGATGGGAACAGCATGATTCAGGGCCACCATGAGTACAAGATGCAAAAGAAGTTCAGCAATTGCTCACCTAACATGGAAGCACTTACTAACTAAAGAAAAATAGAAAGAACTCCTGTCAGGTGAGCACCTGATGCTCAAATGCAATCCATCCCTAAATATTATAACATATCCAGAGTTGTTGTTTATTTCAAAGAACTTGAACCTCAAAAGGTAAGCACTTACAACCTTGAAGCTGTATTTCTCCATGACGTTGTACGTCGAATACTCGCTATTTGCCATTCTATAGAAACCAAAGGGCACATTGACATCTCAGAGAGCTTCTGCTTATGAAGTGATCATATCAAATCCCTCGATTAAGGTAGTCCGATGTAAGATAGTGAACCCAGCTACATTTATAGCAGAGCCAGTCACTGAGGGAGAGCCAATACATGACTGTGTGAACTATGAAGAATTCTACGGTGAAATTCACAGAGTGAAAGAGAATGCATTGGCAGAAGGGGAAATCGTCTTTATTGACGGTTCTTCGTGGATCGATCAAAGTGACTGACAAAGATATACAGGTGTTTCTGTAATGAAGCACACAGCAAATAGAGCATTCCGAGTACTTATTAGCGCATGAATACCATCCCACAATTCAGCACAGGCTGCAGAATTATTGGCATTGATACTTGCCATTGAGAATCACGCAGACCAGGAAGTAACATTGTATAGTGACTCCGCCTATGTGACATCAACAGTGCACGCAGGCTTAGCGCGCTGGAAAAGGAGGGGGCTACCTCTGAGCGGATGGCACGCCAGTGTAGCACACAGCCTTATTGGACAGGCTGATCAAGGCACTACAGCTCCCAGTGGGCATAGCGGTCGTGAAATGCACCACCCACATAAAGGGGACAGATTTTATCTCACACGGAAATCAAGCAGCAGACACGGAAGCCAAGCGTATGGCAACCAAAAGTGAAGCGATCATGGAAGAGAAAGTTATCCATGCCAATGAGCGAATGACGGTTGAACAGATTTCACCTGAAAGTTACAGTAATTTGGGGCAAACACAGCTAATGGAACTCCAAGGGGAGGCACCACAGGAACAAAAGAACCTTTGGAACCATCAACGTGTTCTTTAAACCCCCCTGTTAGCTTGTGGTGACAAGACAGCACTGGTAAACCAGTAATGCCTGTAGCCCTATTAAAAATAGCGCTTGAGCAGTTACATTATCTGGCGCACATGGCAAAAGAGAATCTAAAAGCAACACTCGCAGAAGACTGGTTCATACCGAATTTAGCCGAGCACGTTGCATTTTTTATAGTAAACTGTATAATTTGCCAACAATTCACAGCTGGGCACACATTAAAAGTAATGAGAGGAGTCATCCCCAGGCCAAATGGGCCTTTTCAGCACTTGCTTGTTGATTACGTCGACATGATTCAAGTATTTAACGGGTACAGATACTTAATTGTTGTGGTGTGTCCATTCTCTATATGGATTGAGGCAGGTCCCTGTACACACCCAGACTCTACCTGTGTGGGTACATTTTTTGTGAGGGAAGTGTTCCTCAGGTGGGGGGCATGTTAAGTCATGAGATCAGATAATGGCCCTCACTTTGTTAATGCAGTATTCGAACAGATTAGCTTGCTGCTTGGTATAAAGCACAAGTTCTCGTTGGCGTATCATCTGCGAGGTAACGGAATCTGTGAGAAGCTCAATGGCCTGTTAAAGGAAAGGATAGCCAAGTTGAAGCTGACTCTAAGAAAGGGATGGTTGCATTGCCTTCCTTTGACACTGTATGCAGTTAGGAACCAACCCAGTTCTGACCATCATCATACGCCACACAAGATAGCCACTGGAAGAAGAATGAGAGCTCCCCTGACACCCCGCGATAGAGCTAGATGTGATGCCCAGTCAACAGGAGAAATTTTAGGGTCTGAAATGCAAAACTACCTGAATTTGTATGACATCTTGCCTTACTGTAATTTCAGACCCGCTGCAGCGACGACGGAAGGGGTGCAAGGCAGCATGGAACACAGAAGGAGATACTACTACCGACGCCACTCAAGGACTTTGTGTACCAAATGTTATCCCTGGAGACACCGTCCTTGTAAGGAACCATACAAGGAAAAAGTGGGATGAGCCAAGATTTAACAGTCCCTTCACAGTGGAGGAACACACTCCATCTGCAGTGAAACTACAAGGCACGAGAGCTTGGATTTTTCTGGCCAATATCAAACCCTACATCAGAGAAGGTCCCCTGCCTGCAACCTAATGAGAGGAATCGATGAGCGACGGGGAGGAACCACAGCACGTGCAGACGAGATCCATGACGAGGAAGAAGGACGCATGACCAGCCAAACAAAGAACTTTTTGCAAATTGTGGCTTAAATTGGACACTTTCTCTAAGCAAAAAAGGAGATAAGGACATCCTAGTGCAGGGTGAAGAAGGAACATTGCACGTATAAGCCACAACATAGTCTTTTGACTTTGAGAAAAAACCAAATGTCTCAAACACAGAAGGAAATAAATGAGCTTATCAACACATTGTTCTTTTATATAATCGAAGACTGTCTAAATCTTGTCGGAAGAACAAAAGACATACTCACGTTTCTTTGAGATCCAGCAAATACAGAGCATCTAAGCCAACTCCTAAATAAAATTGTGATCTTAGTCGCGCTCCACGCGAACGGACAGTGCAGACATTGTTTACATTGAGGAGAAAGCATACATTCCTGAAAGTCTCAGAAAGACAGGATGGATGTCCCTGGCACTAGAAGACAGCAGGTTAGCTCACAATGTCTTCTTTCATCTAGTCACTGACTTTCCAGAGCTAGTGGGGAGACCGCTCGATGTTGACGTCCTCACATTCATCAGAGATCCAGCTAATGTTGCACAGATGGGCAGGCTGTTGCATGGAATCATATTACAAATAGAATTCTCAAACCATCAACAGAACTATCTGAGGAGATTCTAAAAGCCTTCTGCCGAGTGACAGATCGAGGAAGCAGTGTCAAGGACTTCACTTATTGCATTTGTTGTTATTTTGTCCTTACTCTTCATACTGACTAGCATACAATATGTCCTGGGAGTTGACCTACTTTGAACATGCACAATGAAAGGACGTGCCGAAGTATTATTTGACTTGATTTTTTCCCATAGTTAGCAAAGGAACTGTATCCTGAAATAAGAGAAAAATCATCGCCCGCAAGAGGGGGGACTCTTGTGGAGCACCTGACACTCTTAAACATAGAACCCGAAAGACACTATTGTTTAAAGGAGTACAATAAAAATTGACATTTGGCGAATGATCAAGATGGGGATCCAGAGTAGCAATCTGGTCCTCCCACAGGAGGAGAGACGCCCACGTTTCTCTGGAAGTAAATGCTGTTGCCTAACTCACAGGGGCATAATGTATTTGTGTATCATATTCATCATTGTTTTGCTGTCACTAAACATCAGAACTGCATTTTTTATTGGTGCACAAAGCGTTCCAATTCCAGTGCACCCACCTAATAATGCACGCATGAAACCCACAAAAGCACCCAGACCTTACATAGTCATTCCATTCCGTAGAAGATCTGATGGTGGAATGAATGAGCTTGAAATGGATGTGATTAGCAATGACACACACACACTTGTGGTAACAACCAAACAGAAAACCCACAGACAGGGTCGGCAAAGAATGAATTAAGAAAGGTTACTGACAACCACACGCATGCAAACACTGAATGCACAAACAACAGGCCTAGTGTCAATGACTGCAGAACCACAAGCCAAAACAGCAGAGAAGAAGAGACTGCTAGCCATAAGAAACTCCACAGCAAAGAGTATGGAAAGACAAGGAGAGTTGGGAAGAAGGCCAACGGAAGCAGCCACGTCCGAAACTCTTAAGTAAACAAGTGTAGCTCTCTGCATGAACATAACTGATAGTAGACTCATTATGGCTGTTCATAGCCAAAGCAAAGAAAATACAAGAGGAACTAAAGAATAAAACCACAGAGACTGTATTGCCAAGCATATGTGTTCCAACACAAGGGACAAGTACCAGTTCTACGATACAACTATACACCTGACCAGCGTCAGGGTGGTTGGTATGGGCATTTGTAACCAGCAAAAGAAAGATGTATGAAGAGAGGGAAAGAGCTACCAGACTCTTGTCCACTCAAATTGCGCAGATGAGGTAGCCCGCACCATGGACTAAGATACCTGAGAATCCTCCAGCAAGAAAAGCCCATACAGATGCATTTAGGGATGTAGTTATAGCAAACTTCAAGAAAACACTAAGAATCAAGAAAAGCATGCATGGAGATAACAATGAACTAAACGACTACCTGGATAGCACAGCACATCTGGGAAACAACATTTGGTACCAGCACATGAAGGAAGTTGGAAGACGAAGTTCAGAAGGGGAATGCTTTGTATGTGCACTCCTACCACACAGCATGGGTAAATCCAAGATCATCGTGGCTGTAGAAATTGATGTCCAGACAGCACACTGTCTTTCACACGTAGCCATGTGCAAAACTAGAGGCCAATTTATGGGAAGTGACACTTCCCCAATATGGGCAACTGAAACAGCCTATCCCGATGAAGATGATTATGTTCAAGACATCAAGACAAGAAACAGAGCTCATACTAGGAATCATGTGATCAGGTACGAGAAGACTGGAGTTAAAGCAGCAGGAATAAGATGGGAACTGAACCCGAGACTAAATGTCCAAGGAAAACTCCAGAGGAAGCTCGAAAGTGGAAGAGCAGAGCCCAAATGTAGATTTGGGGAACAGTGCTTTCACCAGATGGATGGGAGAAAGGAGTGGTGATTTGCAGAGCCTGGGTGATCCCTAGACTCTACAAAGAAACTGTTGACATCGTGCAGAATGGATGCAAGCCATTATGGCCAAGACTTGCAAAACTACTAACATGGGTCGAGGACAGAGGAGGACCCTTACAGATAGTGCCACTAGAAAGCCCAAAATTCTGCTTCAGGAATAATGGCTCTAGACAGATGGGAGAGAATAAGAACTGTGGACGAGTTTTTGATGCTCCAGGAATGGTGCATGGAACTGCAGTAATTATGGATCATTATGGGCATGCGGACCCAGAGCATACATCAGACTGCCAAGAGACTGGGGAGGTAAATGCACAATAGTGAACATCCACGTTCCAGCATTAGTAATCCTGAAAAGTGACCTGAATATCGACAGATTCCCAAAAGCAGATGCTCACCTGAGGAAAAAGAGATTGGTGGAACTGCTAACTCGAATGAAGAGAGATAATTATTTCTCTGCCAAATCAGAAGAAGCCTTTCATGCAATCCCATATGAACACAGGCTGTTCAGCCTCACCTCATCAGTGTTCACAACGATCTTCATGCCGATGATCCAAGTTGGAGTAATTGCAGATAACCAGATGGGAGTTACTGCAGACCATCAACACGACCATAAACGATTCAATGTGATCAAGGAAGAATTAAGAGCCATCCGACTGATGATTCTCCAGAACAGATATGTCCTTGACATGATCACAGCTGTGGATGGAGGAGTTTTTGCAAAAATCAGAGAATCATCTTGCACATTTATACCTTCTCACGATGAGGAAAATGGAACTCGAACAGAAGCCATAGGTATGCTGACAAATCTGCAGAGCCAGATGATTGATGAAACTGAAGAAGTTGATGATGACAGCTGGTTTCGATCACTGTTCTCATGGGTTCCCATATGGATGGCAGATGCATTCAAGTTCCTGGGAGCCCTGCTAGTGATGATATTGCTAGGATTTTGTGTTATCAAGATAATAAACTCTCAGTGCCAGAAGACTGCGAAGAAAGCCATAGGGATGAAGATCATGATTGATGTCAAGCCAGGATGGAAGCCCAAAGACTTGTCTGATGAAGAAATAAGAGACTTTGTAAAGGCCAGCATTCACACACCAGAAGGAACAAAGTTTCTCTATGCTAGGAAGTGCAAAACTATGTGGGCAGATGGATTTACTGTAGCCCAAATGGACAATGTCAACTAATGACATGGAATAAAGACGAACATGTAAGCACAGCAGGAAGCCTGAAAGGAGTAATGAAAATATGGACTCCAAAAAGACACTTCTTCAAACCCTCATGTATAAACCCAGAGGTTGAAGAAGGAATGAACCCAGGCGACAGAGTGAAGATAAATACAGAAGAATCAAGTAAGATGAATCCAAAGACAGAGGTGAAAATGGTCGATGATCGCCCAAAGGGGGGAGTGTAGAGGAGGTCCCAAATAAAGCCTGCACTCCAGTCGCCCATTTTGAGGTACCAGGAACGTTCACACCAAAATATGTGACGTATGATGAGCAAATAAACCAGCAGAGAGCCGCAGTAGGACTCTGCCCAGTACCTATTAGAAGAGCAATGCCTATTGAACTACCGATACCTAGACAACCATGGACAGTAAGGTATATATTAAGAAAACCCTACCAGCAAATGAGAAGACGAAACGAAGTGTGCCTAAGTACTGTCCCGGAAGATACCAAAAAAGTCTTAATGGAAGATGAATGGTGACGTCACAGGGACCCGGACAGACTCACAGATAAAAGAAATGACGACCCGAGAATGACACAAAGAGATGAAGCGGCATGATTAAAGATATCGTGAACCTAAAGTGGAAGAACGATGTTGAAATGCAAAGAAGTTCAAGCTGTAAGCAAGATGAAGATATTCAACCAGTTTACACCTGTAAATATGCTTGGAACTGCAAGAAAGCTAAGAAAACAGTGCGGCTTGCTATCTAGGTAGAAGGATAGTGCGGCAAGCGCCATTATACATAAATCTACCTGAAAAAAAATATTTTAGTATAAGTATATTCCACTTTGCACAAAAGCAGAACCAAACCAGGTTACTGAAGGCCAAACACAAGAAGACTCATATTCTAGCAACACGAGGAGAGACGGCTGAATTAAAACTCGTCAGATGCAACTCGTGCCAGGAGAGCCAAGGTCATACCAATAGAAGGAACGAACAGTAGCTACATATAATTGAAACTTAAGAACAGAATATCCTGTCTCTATAAGGTCAAGATAAGGAGGCTTAGGCAGGTGGCAAGCTAAATAAGAATCAAATACACAAATTGAGAGAATCTAGACAAATTCACAGTGTGGGATGCACACCTACGCTTGTCATCCACCCAGACAGAGATATCAGAACTTTTCCAGAGAGAAGATGCAGTTTTGAGGCCAACCACAGTGAAAGAATTGACACATATTTGCTGAAGCGATGATTGATTGGAACCTTAATTGGAGAAAGGCCGGGTAACTAAGGGACACCCCACACCTGGCCGACCGTCTGCATGCTGCTAAGGGAAGTGGAAGAATATGCATGGGGTTGGTGCCAACCCAATCACAATGGACCAAATATTCTAGGGTCCTATAGTTAGTTGAACCAATGAGACGTCGTACTTTTAGTGACGTTTTCAGTAGTCATTTTTGAAGATAGGGCTTAGGTGCCCACCTGACAGTGTTTACCCAATCCCCTCACTGCGTTACGGTATACAGATATAGTACTTATTATTATTATTATATTAAACCTTTTCCTAACCAATAGAATTGCACGTTAACTTTTGAGTGTTACACGTCAATTATGACGAGTTTTGAGTATAAATGTTACAACTTGTATGAAGTTCGTTGGAGTTGAAGCAAGAAGGACGATCACATCACTGCTGATTTCCATGACTCCCCATTTTTTTTACTTGTCATTAAACAGACTCCCTTTGCCAAACCATTGAGTTGTCCTTATTGATTGGTGTTGGGGTAATAGATCTGCACCCCCATCCATCTCAAGGGTGCAGCTATCTCATCTTAAAGTACTTCGGGGCAAACCTCGGCTCTATGGCCAGTCGGGGGTCTCCAAAGTACAATTTAATTCAGGAAAATGGTGTGGTGGCTAGACATAGCTTGAAGGCCCAAGACTTCGTAGGGGAGGGTTACATAGCGGAAGAAGATATCAATGTGTGCATTCAACTCTCACGGTAAATCAAGTTGTGACAACATGGCAGACTATTTGAAGTCCATGGGACGAACTGAACATCCCAGGAAATGTCCTAAGTGGCAGACATATTAATGTCTCAGAGATCAGCTAGGCGTAAAAGACAAACATGGATGCGGCTAAAAAAGACAAATAATTGCTGCAATGAAATATCACATCTACATAACACATGTCAATCATGCCGCCAGTTCATGGATAGTGTGACTGCATGTCAACCGATAAGCACATGTCATTTTCACCACAGGAGTAATGAAAAGCCTACCAATAATATTCATGCATGATGATGTAGCACATTTTATGGGATGTTTTATGGGCGGTATCCGAAAGAAAGCATGCAAAAGTCACGAGCGCTCGGGAGGCATCAAAATATGAATCAACAAAATCAAAATAAAAATATTACATGAAAGAGATTATTTTGCCTTTGTAATGATTGTCCAATCATTATTGTTGAACATATAGAATTATATATATAACTTAGTAGACGTAACCAATGACGAGGAGCGATAGGTTTCCATAACTATGACATCAAAATGGCTATATAAACTACGGTTTCCTGTTGAGATGGGGAGAAAATCTTGAGTGAGAGCTTGGCTGTTAATCTTGTTTTTCTCCCAGTTTTACATTGCAATTAAAGATGGTTTTCCTTGCATTTGGAATACCACAATCCACTCTGTGTGTCCTCTTCATTGGCAAATACCAGTTAGAGGGCTATATGGTTTGACCTCTGTTTAATATGCTGTTTCCCACACTCTCTGGAGGAACCTTGGATAGAGGACCAGATGGGTCCCCAATCCTTCCAGGAGCCCTAGAGCCAAAGCAGGCGGGGCTCTTGCCACAGCCAAAAGCAATCAGGAGATTCTTATTGCGGATCCTTGCAGCACGTCTGGGGTTCTACTCTCTGTATTGCATATGGGTTTACGGGGGAGCCCAGAAACTGTTTTAGGGCACTGCAGTTGCTATAAACCTGTTCTAGAGCTAGATTCGCCCTATAAACAATAACATACAATACAAAAGGTAGGTGCCCCATTTTATGACAAATATATACTCAAGATAACACTAACACACTGAGCCAGAACAAGGGCTCATCAAAAAATGTAATTACTTCTTATAAGGTTAACACCTAAAAAATGCTCTCTCGCTCACTGGAGCTGTGTATTTTATATCCTATTTTAAATCTCTGTCGTTTTTAACCAAGTCTTTACTTTCACTCTCTCGCCTTTTAAAAAAAAACTGTGATGTGAACCTATTTAGAGCCAGCTGTTCTACCATTCACTCCCATTTGTCCCCACCTTCATCCACCTGTTGCTTCCAACCACCATACTAAAATGTAGGGACAGGAACATGATTGGCTAGTATTGTAAATCTGCCCTCTATCCCTTTTTCTGACACCATCCATGTGTAGTAAAAATTAAACTCTAGTAATAGGCTTGATATTTCTCTCCATCCTTCAGGCATTTGTTTGTGAGGTTGGGATCCCTCCGTGCTTTCTAATCAGATGCTCTGGCTCACAGGCAGCCCTTTAACCATGAAGCTCTATTGAGCTGAAGGGGTCCTTGTGGGGCTTGACACATCAGGGCTGGCAGGGAGTAGCCCGGGACAACCCTGACTTAGGGGCATTTTTTAAGGACTGCCAGGGCTCCACGCCAGCTAGCCCTTGCCCACTTAAACCCATGCCTGGCTGCCCAAAATGTTAACTCTCAGTTGCTTTGACACACCCCTAGTTTTCCCAATCTTTCTCTTCATAGCCAGTTGTCTCGGACATAATCTCATAGTGAAATGAGGCTGTGTTAAAATTACCAACTCACATAAATAATACTTTAACTTACCCCCATTCAGCACTTGTCACACCATGTTTAACCGCAGTTAGTGTCCAGCTAGATGCAAACCGTGACAGCTTATTCTGCCCTGGTTTTAATTTATGTTTATTAAACATCACACATCTACCGTACTCAGCACTTTTCCTCTCCTCTTCCCCCCTAGCCACGCTCGGACTGGTCTGTAGAGCAATAAGGTAATGCCCAAATGCTGACATAATCATGTGGGCTGGTTTTCTGGGTGCATAGGGCTTCTGTTTGTATTACAAATGTTATTGGCTAAACTGAAGAATTTGCCACAGATTATCTCACAAATACAGCTCCAGATATTATTTAAACAGTTTGCTGTTAAACATCACAAATCACAGTTTGTGAGCCTGCACCACTTTTACTTTTGTGCACCGGCTTATTTTTGCCTTAATCAAATCCTGTTCCAGCTCCACAAGCATGGTCAGTGAGGCAGTTTCTGTTTACCACTGTCCTCCTGGTACCCGGCACCCACCTCTCCTTCTAAAATCATGCTGATTGCCAAGCATCTACTCTCAACCCACAAAATAAAAAGACATTATTTTATTTTGTATTTTTGGCATTTACAAGGTATTTCATGCCACAAAATAAACAAACATTTAAATCAAAATATAAAAATCTGAATCAACAAAATAAAAAATAAAAATATTACATGAAAAAGATTAGTTTTGCTTGTGTCATGATGCTGATTTCAGCCCAAGAGTATTTTCAAGAGTATCCCAATAGACCTCCAATGTTCTATTAATGCTCTAACATCCTATGCTAAGCAAACAATCTTACCATCAACATTGGTAAACTAAAATTGTAACCTTTGGTATTAGTGCAAAGAAAAAAATAAACTGTTTGGAAGCTGGGTGAAGTGGCCCTTAAAGCAGTTGAGAGCTATATATACCTTGATGTTCCCGTTAAAGATCGACCTAATAGTGTGTATTATGGCAATTTTATAATGTCCATGGTCCTGAAAAAGTGGTGGACCCTACGGACGTTTGTCAGTAGCAAATGTGGATGTAACATTGAGGACTTGAATTCGGTACAGAGAACTAGTATTGTGCTGGGGATAATATGGCACTGTTGCTATCTCAGAGCCCAAAATGAAATGGTGGAGACCCTGGAGGCAAAGGTCTTACGTTCCATCTTGGGAGCCCCTACCTCAGCCCCAATTGAAGCTTTACGATTGGAGCTAGGTCTTGCATCCTTGAGAGCGTGTTGGTCTCTTTAGCGTTGCAAATTTGTGTTTTCTCTACATTCACCGAATCTTAACACCAATTGCCTGAAAGGCCTAATTGCAGGGCAGTACCTCTGGGATACCACTAATTTCTATCTTTGCAATCTTCGTGTTTCCACGGCGAAAATGTGTAATGAGATCCACCTAAACATTGGTGATCTGATTGATTCTCCTGCTGATGTGCAAACACTGAAGAAAAATACTGATGTCTGGGATGCAAATCAAAATCTTTGCAGGCAACATAAAAATACAAACCTTGTTGAATTTTCAAGACAGGGCTTTACGCCAGACACTCCTCGTACTTATCTAGTCAAGCCATGCATCAATCAAATTAGGAGATTCATCAGTTATATGCGAGTCGACAATCTCCCTACGAGAGAGGTCTTGGGACGCTGGATAGGGGTACCATACAAGGAACGGCTATGTCGATTTTGTGCAGAAGAGGTTGAGACCGCTCACCATTTATTTACCAGCTGTCCCAGGCTGATTGACCTGTATGTAAAAGGCTATGCTACCTTAAATACCAGTTTGGAAAGCATAGCTACAGGTCAATTTTGGATCTGCATATATGGTGCAGAGTCCATTGTATAAACAGCAGCTGCATTCTACACATGAAGAGAGAAATTGCACAAAATGCCGTAATTCAAAGTGTTATTTTAATCAGTTTTATGTTTCATTCGGCAATCATGCCATTTTATATTTACTCTAATGTTGTTCTTATTGTTTTATGCAACCATGGGCATTGTATGGTAAAGAAGGGGGAAAATGTATCTTTTAATGTTGCTGTTTCTATGAATTTTCTTGAGTTATAGCTATGTTTGTTTGTTCATTTATGTGCTTATGGTTTTATTGTGCTTTTTAACCAAATGCACAATAAAGAGAAAATAAATTATACAGGGGTACAGGAGGGGACACCCCAACGTTAGTAGGAACTGGGGAGAATAGCTCATGCACAAAGAGAGGTGTTCCTTCCGGTAATTGATTCATTATCTATTTGGCAATTTCTTTGTACAAATTTAATTCAAGAAATATTGGCCTCTCATTCAAGAAATTTGAGATTGTTAGGTGTACAATTAGTGCCTTGATTCAATCAAGCATTTTTAATTTTCAATTGGAGCATGAGTCTCAATAATCATAGTGCATAATTTTCACAGATTTAAAATAGTTCAACAAGGGCTTGCATACCAACAGTTTATCACGAGTGCTAATACAAGTTTCAATGTGAACTGTATTATACATACACAGTTCCAATGGTGAAAAGCATGAGATAGCAAAAAATATCTAAAATAAGTACACAAAAATAATTTTGTGAGTAGTCTAGGGTCAATGCAGAGTAGCTGCATTTCGGCGTGAATAAATTAGCCGCCTTCTTCAGGACAGGACTCCCAAGTCTTTTCCAAATCTTTTTCAAATCGAGAAAAGCGGTCTACAGTAGGAAGCAATCTCAGCAGTTGATTCACAATCATGTACAGTTCATTGCTATTTGCCATCAGAAAATGCTGTCAACCCTGTAAAAACGAGAAGGGGCAAAAACCTAAATGTTTACTTTGGTGAATAGAAACCAAAAACGTTTTTTTGCACAGGGGTGGAGGGGTATGCATTTGTTTATAATCTTCTCTTTTTTTGCTGATTACATGTTTCTTTTCTTTTTCTTCCTGCCCAGACACATCAGGCCTAATTAGCGGGACGGCACCATTGTACAACACTTTTGTAAATCAGGCTGGCAGGGTAAAAAGGATCACTAACGACTTCAGTGGATTGGTGAACACTTTATTAGTAGAAAGCAGTGACAGCACAAACCCAACAGCAACACGAGACATCAAATTCCGAGCACCCCTTTCCCTCTGGGCCCCACGATCTTTATACCCACCTGCGCACATACTTTCCATTGTAAAGGGTGGTCCCAACAGGTCAGGGTTGCACACTAAATTCATCCTGCTAGCAAAGAACAAAGCCTCATTATATCAGTTTTGACGACAGCTGCGCTCTTGCTTGTAAGCCAGTGTTATCAGTGAGGTCACCCAGTAGTAATTCCACTCTCCTTAAAGATTCCCATACTCTTTGAGGCAAGCAAGAGCATTACCGATGTGACGACATGCCCTCCCCTGTGCTACTCTTCTTAAAAAAAGCGAGAGCCTTGATCCCACTTGGATATGCTAAAAGGGAAACATGTCAGAAGCGAGAGATGAGAAAGTGAGCAATCCAACAAACTAGGTGAGAGGCTTTCATTGCAATGGCATGCGCAATAATAGTGTCTGCCTCACATAAGTAAGCAACGCTGTTTAAACATGGTAGGTTACAAGGCCAAGTCACTATAATGCTGCTGTGCCAGGCACTGGGGGTACATAAGATTTTCAACTGCCAATTTTCCTCCACAGTCCCCTCCTATGAGACCTTCACTCCAGTCCCATTACAATCATCTCTAGGGGAAAAAACGGTGTCCAGACATTTGGTCGACCTAAAACTGGTCGAATGACATTTGGTCGACGCAATTTGGTCGAAAACCAAATGGTCGAATTTTTTTTTTAATTATATATTTATTTTTCGGGTTTTCGTTTTTTACAAAAATGGGTTTTTAGAAAAAAAAGGGGGTTGGGGGAGACCCCCCCCAAAAAAAGGGGTGAAAATAAAAAAATAAAAAATTCGACCATTTGGTTTTCGACCAAATTGGTTCGACCATTTGTCTGGTCGACCAATTCTTTTCGACCAAATGTCTGGTAACCGGAAAAAACATTGCAGTCCAACAGGCCATAACACTTTATATCTTCTTCCACATGACAGTAGAGCACTTGAACAGGTTGTGACATTTCTGAACAGGTGTTACATAACTGATATTGAAGACATTTGCCCACCATTGACAGACAAGTCCACCCCAAGATTATGACAGTGACTATGATCAGAATCTGTCTGATAGATGCCCCCAGGGATCCCAGTTGACCCTTAATGGATGTTCCGAAGGACCAGGACGCCTCCAGACTAGTGTGCTGGAGGCTTACAGTGTGCTGAATGTGAGTAATGATGTTAGAGATATTGCTTGCACTATTTACGATTGCATAGATGCCTCCTAGGGAGGCTAGCACCATGTCTAATGCCATATAGTTATGAACAACCTTGGCTCAGATGGCTACATGTTCCGGGGACAGCATAGACAGGAAGAGGCTGTCACATTGGCAATATCCTCCATTAACAGTGATAGTTGCGTTAATTGATTTCTGTTTATTTTAATCCCCAGGGCTGGTATCTTGTAACCCTGGCCTGAGACAAAGTCTTGCCCTTAAAGCTTTGCTAAGGGCAAGCGGTGCAGGGAATTTGAGGTGTGATGCACTGCAGGCAGAACATATCCCATGTAGCAACTCCCTCCCCAATTGATGGGTAACCATGTTTATGCCTTATCTCCCCGGATGAAATATGGGATAAGTGGCAAATCCAGCCTGGGGAAATGTGAAATTCCAGTCAAAAGCAAATGTAACATTATTAAATGCCACACTAATGTTAAGGGACAGGTAATACTGGCATCTGCAGGTTCCCATGAACACAGACTCTTGGTTAGTATAACACAGGGGATCCACCGCCAGAGAGGAGAGGTGGAGGGCAGCAGGTTTTTTTGTGTACTAGGTTTGGCTCAGAGAAACTTGGATGCCTCGTGAATCCCAACAGGGACTGTACATCCCTGCAGGATTTTGGGCCTTGTGATTGTAAGTCCAACTTGTAACGATTTATTGAGAGTCCACCCTCAACACGGGGAATTCCTTCCCTCCCCACTCAAGGTGTCACGCAACACACTGTTTAACAGATTATTTTATTCATCCCTACCTCAGACACATATCATGCTCCTTGGATCCCTCCCCCTGAGCCATCAATCAGCCAAGAATCAGGCCAGTGCACATGAAAAAGTAATAGAAATCACACTGAACTACACACACCAACTTCTTTGTGGCTCTCCATTAACATCTTGTTACTCAAATCAATCACACAATTAGCTAAACATAACACAAATCACAATTCTTTAATTTCTACAACTTTCACTTCAAGAAATAATTAAACTGATCAATAACCAAAACAATTATAAATGTAGTGCTGTGCAATTCTGATTTTCCTGCAGACTTAAATGGCTTGCAGTAGGGTTTCAAGATTGGTACAAATACATATGGCAATTATGAGTTCACCCATACTTTTGGTTTAAAATAAACACAGGGTGATTTAACGGTTTGTTTTTCAGACCCATGCTACTTTAGTCTGTGCTGGGATAGTAGGACAGACAAATTGGAATGATTTGAGAATTTAGGATTTTCAGTCCCCCAACCCCACTTAAAGGCCTGTTTTAGGGTAAAGTTGGACAAAAAAATTTGGACTGATTTAAGAACAAAGACACCCCTCTTCCTTAAATAAGTCTGGGTCAACAGGACAAAAAGTATTACCCAATTAAATTATAAGCTATAGTTTTTCAGCGCACACTGTGAAGTGAGATTTGTTAATTTTGAATTTTAACAAAAATCACCCTGTAGTGTTCCACCAAATGGGGAATTAATTAAATGAATATTTTAGTTAAGTAGGTTAGAATCTACACAGTTTTGCCCCACCCACTATGAATTGAAAGAATTTAAGGCAAGCAGATTACCCCATCCTTTGGTCCCCCAGGGCTCAGTTCGGCTTACATAGAAAGCCTCAGGAACGCCAGCTACGTTTCAGAACACTCTGTAAAGAGTCAGATAGATAGGGAAGGAGTCTGGTCACTCCACTCTCAAGGATGGCCTCCTGCTCTCCACCATCGCACCCTGTCAGCTTTTAGGCCTTCCTACCAATAGACAGGTCCACCCAGATGCCCTTTTAGCAATCTCCTCTGGTGTTCCCTTGCAGCTGTCAGATGGTAAGTTGCAGCAGCACTCTTTCGATGGTAAATTTCAGCAGCTCTGTCCTTCCTTCTAGTAGAGTCCCCCTTTTATAGCAGCCAAGACACCACCAATTTTACAATCGTGGGAGGGTACCCTGCAATAATCCCTGCCACTAGGATTGGACAGTCACCCTTCTCTCTCCGTCCCATTCCAGCCCCTCTCTATGGATTGGTGTAAGAGTATGGAGCAGACATAAGGCAGCGTAATTTACAAGCCTCCTTTGTTCGCATCTCAAATGCTTGGCAAACACTACATATGTGAAAAACCGCCATAATATGCATATTTTCTGATTGAGCTAATCATGGGGAATTAAATAAGATGGCAGCGTGGTCCGCACCATGTTCCTGTTAACAGTGGTATATTTTTCACAAATAAACATGTCAAGCCGTTTTTGGGGGGTCAGTGTTTCTAAATACTGTTTTTCAGGTGAAAGAGACCTTCAGTTTTCACTTGCAGCCACAACCAAAGCCGTTTTTGTGACAGTATTAAAAATCCTGCTTTTCATATGAAAACAAACTTCAGTATGGGACCTTTGAATGCACCCCACATAGCCCCAATCTTTCTTGTCCATGACTCTTTAGGGGGGAAGAGCAGGGCAGAGTGGGGTCTCCTTACGCGTCCCCTTTTTCTTTATTGCTTTATGTTCCTTGTTCTGTTGGAGTCTGTGTGGCTCAATTTCCTTCATTAGGGAGGGGGCACTTCAGTCTCCCCTTCTACCTTTGGGTTGGGGTATGTAGCACAGCACCCTCTTTCTTCCTTTATTAAGAAGGTGGCACTTCAGCCTCCTCCTCCATCTTTGGGTTGGAGGGTGTGGCACGGCACCCCATTTGCTTCCTTCTTCCTGGGGTTGTCAATCTGGAAAAATGAATGCCCTTCATTTGAATGATAGATGTAACTTGATGGCCGTGGGCCAACCGTTTTATGCACCGAATTATAGAAATATAGAGTGCTATGCTTGACCAACAAGCAGCCATTTTAAACGTAGCAGAATCGCCATTTTGCTTGTTAACCATTGCCCATTGCTTTCTGTCTAAAAACTGCTTTGCAGCTTGCAATTCTTGCGGATTCTGCTTACTCTGCTCAACTGTTAACATTGTTGTCTGAATATGAAAGGACAAGGTCGGGGGAGTGAAGAGTTTGCGGAACTTCTCATGAGCAGCCCAGAAAGGAATGCCCACGCTCCCTCTCTGTAGCCTTGGGAGGAAGCTGCAGGGCATTTAATCACTTCACAGCTGCCAGCCAGTCTCGTACGATGGTAGAATATGTTAGAATAATACAGTTAAAGGCTTGAATTATGCTTCTCTTACGGCCCCCTTTCGCAAAACCCCTTAGAACGTGTCGGCTCCCAGGACACGAATAGTACCTCATAGATAGCAAAGCTTGGAATGTGGCTCTTCCCCCGTGTACAGATTGCTTCCGAGAACAGAACCACCGTGTTCTAAAAGATCCCTCCGCACTTTCTAAATTGCACATTGTTACTAGAATAGACATCGAAAGCATTATGATCGTCATACTCGTCGGATATGTCCATCGTCATCCCGAGTTCAAAGGAACTTAATACAGAGGGGTGTTGAACATGACTTTGCTGATTGTATGATATGCATTTTGTATATATGTAACTGATGTACGTAATTCGCTCTCTTGCGTCCCTCGAGGTCTAGGAAACTCACGTCGCGGGGCGTGAGATCAGAATTGCCCAATTGATACTATCTTTTGCTTGCAATAAACCCTAGCATTGGGAATTTGAAACCTCGTGTCTGGCGCATCTTTTCGTGTATGGTCATTGCCTTGTTTCCATAGCACGAGGGACCCCTAGGGGCCCCTTTCAGGTTAGCTGGGGTTCTTACTGGGCTCTCCTCTCACCTCCATGCTGGAATTTGAGGAGGTTAGTTCTCAAATAATAGAAAGAAAAAGAGGTTCAGTACTGTTTACACACATATTTCCCTGGAAGCTTTAGTTAGAATTGACATCAACAACAACAGCATAAAGATATAAAAACAACATTTTCATCATTTCACAAAACATATTTTATTTATTTTCTTCCTTTTCACATCCAACTTTTCATCCATCATTTTCATTCTTCAGAAGGAGTCAGTGATTATGATCAGTTCATTGAGTTGATGGTGCACTGAAGTGAAGATGGCTTGATAAACGGTCCTCAATTCTGCAACCTGACTACTTCGGGGTCATATTTTATAACAATTAGAGGGATCCGGGGGAACATTCACCCAGGGATTCCCTAATGCCAGCCACCAGTTATTTTCTCCTGTTGTGATTAACATGGTAAGAGCACCCATCCACATAAACTGTGGGTATCCCCTGACATGTGTATTCTTCATAGACCTTGTTTGGGGAAGTTAAGTAAGCCCCCATGTTGTTGTTGGTCATTAGACTTTCGTCCTTGAGACAGTTTTCTTGAGCACAATCATTTAAATCTGCCAACCCTTGCGATTCTTGTTTTTGCCATATCTGACCTCCACAGGAAACACTTGCCTGGACAGAATCCAGGAAGTAATTCTGGAACTACTAACGTTCCCCGCCCGGGCTCACTTTGTAGATATTGCAAGGGTTGGTGGGGAGTATCAACAATGATGTGCTACCCTGGATGACTTTGTTGAACTTGTCATGCTTTTAGTACATTACGCTGTTAGGCAAGTATCTGAGAACCCTGTCTCCAAGAAGAACTTGTTGCTATTTATGGGGTAAGCCAAACAAGGAGCCTGGCAAAGGCTTCTTTTCAGTTGTTTAACTGCCTCAGATTGTTGCGGACCCCACTCCAACTTGACTCCAGTCTTTGATTAAAGGACCAAGGGACGAGTGACCTCTGCGCAGTCTTCAATGGACTTCCGCCTATAATTAGGGAGTCCAAGAAGGCTTCTTAATTCTTGAAGCGTGTTAGAATCCCTTAATTTCAATAAGGCTTCCACCTTCTTTGCCTGGGGATTAAGACCCTCAGGGGTGATCTCGTGCTCTAAGACGTTCACACAGGTCTTATACCACTGTGCCTTCTGAAAGAACAGTTTTGCTCCGAATTTCAGCAACTGGGTTAGAACATAGCAGATTTCTGGTATATGTGCTTCCACAGTTGAGCTCTTGATCAAAACATCATCCACATAGGCCAGGTTTCCCCTTTCACCCAAACTGGGCATGGCCTTATGTAGGAAGATGTTGAACCCATTGCCAGAGAGTATGTATCCAAAGGGGGTTTGGGTCCACACGTACTGCTGCCACCCGAAGGTAAAGGCAAGCTTGTACTGGTCCTCCTTTCTCATGGGTACTGCCAAGTAAACATTGGTCAGGTCAATGGAAGTGTGCACCTTTGACCCTTGGATCTGGGCCAGTACCAGATCAATTTAGCTCAGGGTCCATCTTGACATGTGGACCTGTTTGTTCAACTCCCTCAGGTCTGCACATAGTCTCCATTGGCTGTTTAGTTTGAGTATCCCAAGTACTTGGTTCTTAAAGGTACTGTGTATAGAACAAATTATCTCACAGGATTCTAAGTTCTTAATAATCTTTGTGAGTGATTCCATGAATGCGAGAGGTAACCGGTATTGTTTCACAAATACTGGAGACATCTCAGAGTCTTTGGGAATGGTGGTTGAATGAATGGATGTGCGTTCACAGTTGTATGAGTCTGCTGAAAATATATCTTGGAATTCCAGGAAGACCTGTTGTAGCTTTTGTCTTTGTTCCTCGGTCTCATATGCATCAGCACATCAGCAAGTTTGATCCTTTCCTCAACCATTTGCTTAATACCTGGAAAGACTTTGGACTTGGCAATTTCAGTGGTATCCTCCAGTTGGGTGGAGAGATAGCTTTTGATAGTGTTGACCTGGACAGTGGATTCGAGGTAGTGGTCCTTACTTTACTTTACTTTACTTTACTTTACTTTAGTTATTTGTATAGCGCAGCCTTGGACCCATAGGCATGAGGGCGCTGACAAACAAAGAAGCAGACAGTCAATACAGAAAACTATGAGTGGGGCAAATTCAAATAGAGATCTCAAATATAGAAGCCAGGAGAAATACTCAGACGAACAGCCATGTTTTTAGCATTTTTTTAAATGGTTCTAGCTTATTCTGGAATCTAAGATCAGATGGAAGATCATTCCAGGCTTTAGGGGCAGCCACTGAAAAGGCCCCTTTTCTGTCTTCCTAGTTCTGCAACGAGGGATCACTAGTAATTTCTTATTACTGGATCTGAGATCTCTGCTACATGTCTTTTCCACAATAAATTCCTGCAGATAACGTAGCATGATGCCCTGAGTACACTTGAAAGTGATCACCAGGAGGTAAAAACGTATTCTCACCTCCACTGGAACCTGTGCAGAGCTCTTCTTGCTTCTGTGACATGATTGTGTCTGGACAGGCCCATGACCACACTCACAGTGACCATTTTGTATTACTTGAAGTCTATTGACTTCTGCTTTGCTAAGACCAGCCAAGAGACTACAGCAATAATCTAATTTAGAACCAACAATGGCTCTAGCTATGGTCTCAGCATTAACCTGTGTTATAAAGGGACGCAGGTAAGCAAGACATTTGATGTAGTACGCAGTGGCTGAGACCAAACTCCCTATTTTGGCCTTCATGACACTGATCGAAGGTAACCCCTAAATATTTAACTTTTTTGAGGAGGCTAAACTTCACATCGCCCAATTGGAATACATCATAGGCGGAACCCAATTTAGATAATGTGACCTGCAAGCCAAAAATCAATAGTTCTATCTTGGACCTATTAAGAGCCAAGCCATTCCGGATCATCCAATTTTCAGTACTGGCATACGCTTTGTTAAATTTTTCCTCGTCTCGATCATGAGAGGCCGTCAAGGGGATGAAACACTGCGTGTCATCAGCAAAATTAGTAAACCAAATCCCTTCTTGTTCGAATAATGCAAAAAATAGAGCCATAAAAATATTGTACATGCAGTGGGAGATGCAAGCCCTCTGTGGGACACAATATTTGATCTGTACTGCAATGGCATCGGCTATCACACAGCAAACTCTGATTTCTCTATTAATGAGAAAACCCTTATCCATTCGCTCAAGAAGCCTAAATTTTAATTCTAGTAGTGCCGTTTCTGTGCCAATGCCTATTCTAAATCCAGATTGTCGGCAATTCAAGACAGGGTACTTATTTAGGTGTTGGGAAATGTGCCTATATGCAACCCATTCCAGAATTTTAAGAAGGAATTCTGTGTTAGTAATAGGCCTATAATTTAGTGGCTCTTTCGTAGGTAAGCCCGGTCACCCAAGATTGTTTTACGTCAACTGGCACAAGACCCTCCATGAGCGAAGCATTCACGAATTTGCAAATTGCTTTAAGCAGGGTCAGAGGGCAGGTTTTTATGATAATGGCCGAGCAGGGGTCACCTTTACATCTAGTGGTTTTAAGGTGGGTCACTACCTCTGCCATTTCCTACATGAAGATCGGGGAAAAGTTAAATTGTGGGATAGAGGAACATCTTTTAAAGCGCTCAATGCCAGGCTTTGATATATTTCTGCCTTGATGCCCTTCAGTTTCTTGACCATAGCATCTTATCATAGCATCTTTAATACTCTGCCACCAGGCCGTGTCTTTCAAGACATGTCCTGTGTCAGGAGGGATGGTAGACTCCTGCTTTTTAAGACTTTAAAGAGTTCTTTGACTTTGGATTTCGTGTTCTTGATCCTATCATTAAAGAAGATTCTCTTTTTGCATCCAGAATAGCTGATTTATATGCTCTATATGCTCTGGCAGCACCTTTATAGGCCACCAGGCGTTCTGACGCAGGATTGCCTTTCCAGTAATAAAAAAGTTTCAACATATTAGATTTTAGCATTTGAAGATCTGGAGAGAACCAAGGTTTTTTTTTTTTACCTCAGACCATTCTTTTCAGAGTTTTTCTGGGGCCAGAATATTGGTAATGTCCTCCAGATTTGACATTCCCACCACAGTATCCGTAGGCGAAAATATCCTGGGATTGCTGCGTGTGTAGCCTGGGATTTCTGCTAATGGAAACAGGCAACTCCTTGTTTCTAAGTGTTGTAGGGAAGCCTGCCTGAATAGAAAAGTGTACAAATGCATGGTCAGACCAGGGACAAGGAGATACCTATAGGAGATACCTGTAGGTCTTTTGTTACCACATTGGTGGCCGAAACCCAGTGAAAGGTATGCCAAAGACTGTGTGTTGGGAGCCGATTTCTTTGATCCAGACCTAGATGGGCCAGAGCTGTCTCCAGCTCTGCTCCCCGCTGGTCATCCTTGTGACCTAACCAAAAATTGAAGTCACCCATCTTGACTTCGAACACTACCTCCTCCCTCCTAATGTCACAGGTCACCTCTTCCACATGGTAGAGGCAGGAAGAGCACATCATGAAATTCCCCCCATACCTAGTAAAAATTATTTTCTGGTGGAATACTGTTGCCGAGGTCAAAACAGTAGTTTGGGATTGGTCCCATGATTTCATTACCTAAATCAATAGAATAATGTTGGTCATCAACCACCATTCCAATAAAGGTGTCTGTGACCAAAGTGATACTTCGAGGGTCGCTGTTATCCACCAATATTCGAATTATGTTGTGTCCTAGGTCTACTAGAGGTGGCGGACTCCAATACAAACCTTGTTGCTGGAGATGGGAATTCAGATGTATATAGACGTCCTGATATTTAAGGTTCTGTCCTCGCTTAATTTTGAGGGGACGAGAAAATTGTCGCATCTGCCCTGGGATGGTAGCCTCTTCTCGCACTTAACCTTCAATGGCATAAGGCAGCACCTGAGCTAACCAAAATGCTTTTTTTAGTATTGGCAAAGCCCATGAGGTTACCCCATAGTCGAGCGGGACCAGGCTTTATTATTAATTAGGACCAAATTAATTGCAAATTGATTGAGAATGTCACTGCCCAAACTGAAGATGAAAGGGCCATCTCTCACGACCCATCAATTATGCTCTATGCTTTTTTCGCCAATGGATATTTTTAGCATAAACCTGCTAGGCAGGAGATGTTTGGAATTTGGAGTTTCCAGGCCTACTTCCCTTTTATCAATCAATTTAAATGTGGGAATGGTCTGATCTTTTGGATGTTTCCTGAATAATTCTCGGTGATGAAGTTCCTTCCATTATTCAGGCATACTCAGGTGAGCACTGGCTCCTCCCCCTCATTTAACTGAATGGGGAAAAACAACTATTCACTCTTTTGCTGAATGTTCATCAGACTTTGAGGGGGTTCCTCCTTGTCTGGTTTCACAGGACTCAATGCGTCTTCTGATTTTGGACTGGTGTAACATTTTAGGGTGTTCCTTTACAGTGTGGACTGCCACTTAAAACTGGGAGGAAGGTTGATGTTCACGAATAGAAAAAGGTTCCCATCACTAGTTGGTTCTCCTACAGAGATGACAGTGATGTCTGGGACTTAGTTATTCTGGAAATGGAACTCTACATTTTCAAAACATTGATCAATTACGTGACAGGTACCATTCCTGCTCACATAATTGGCACTCATTTTTAATTTCATAGGCTGGTTAGTTTGCGTTCACAGGACCTTCTTTACACAGTCAATCAGAGGTGATAACCTCCCCAGGAGATCATTCCCCAGTAAACCAGGTGTGCCCTCTGGTGTCACAACTATCACTGTCTGTTTCAGCCAATGCCGTACAATTTTTATTTCCAGATCCGCAGTCCCTTTGACGGAAATATAATTCAGGTATAAATTTGGGAGTTTTCCAGGAAGTGGTGGGAGGGGAATTTGGTGGTCCCCTCCCTCTACTGAGTTTAGGTGGTCAAAGGGCTTTTTGTACAAGAGGGTGGCTTGGGATCCAGTATCCACTAGTGCTGATAATTCACACTGACCCTGCACCTTGACCGGTGCATAAAATCTGCCTTCTTTTTCCTCAAAGGTGCAAAGAAGGTGTGTATTATTTGACAGCCCTGTGGTCATTTTCAGAATATTGAACTCCAAAATTGTGTGCTCTTGGGTATTTCTGTGTCAGGAAATCTGTAGATAAACTTTGCAACTCGCAACTGGAGTTGTTGGAGAATCCTCTTTTTCCACGGTTCCTTGCCGGTCCACCTTTACCTGGTGACAGTCCTCAGAACCTGTTTGGAGAAAGGACACCTACTCCATTTCAATTCTGTCTTGATCACATGTTTGGGGTTGAATAGTTTCTGGTTCTGAGTCAGTATAAATACTTAGCCTGTCCATTTGGGGTCTTTTGGGATCAATTGTTCTTTGGGAGGGATCCCCCCGTTTTTGAGAGAGAAGGTCTGCTTACCTGAATCCTCCAGGGATTCTTCACTTTCAAAGGGGATAATCCAGAGTTCCTCCACAGAGTGGGTCCTTCTTTGGCCTCTTCTACTTATCCTTTACTCTTTGGGTTCTAACATTTCTAGGGTAAAAGAGACACTTTCAGGCTGAGAGGTTTTTAGGGGTTCTGTATAAAAGGAAGCTTCCTCTAGAGCTTGGCATCTCTCCTCGATCCTGGCCCCCACCTTAGGAACCTGCATTTGCCCCCTGAGGCATCAGCCCTGGGTGTTGGAGAATCCTGGGAAGTAGGGTTAGGTTGAGGGTTGGACTGAGCCCTCAGCATGCGCCCCAGGTTGTTGGTCAGTTGCTGGACCTGTCGCTACAGCTGCACAACTTTTTCTGGGTGATAGGGAGGTCTCGAGTCACACCTTTGCTGCTCCCGAAAAGGATAACTGTCCCTTTTCCTGGAGTAGCTCGGGTAATGAAAATTCTCCCCATAATTTTCCATCCTGAATTTCGCTTCTCACAGGTTCAGGGATCTATTGTCCTGCAACCGGGGAGAGAGAGGATTGTTTTGAAAGTTCTGATTCAGGGGATGTCTGGGGAAAAAGTTCAGATTGGGAGGTGGAGGGATACTTCTCTCCTGAGGGAAATGTGGAGGGAAGTTTCCTGGGGCAGTACTTACCTGATTGGTTCCCCCCTTGGGACGGATGAGTGTATCCATACTCCAGGATTGGTTTGGTACCCTTGTACCTAGGACTTACATAGGTGGCAGGGTCAGAGGGATCATTTTTCTGGGCCCCTGCCTGACTACCCTTCGATTGTGCCGGGTTGGGGTGGTCCATTCTGCTTTCCATTTTGCTTGTTGGCAGAAGGGTTACTTTTAGGCCCCTCTATCTCCAGATCCAATGGAGGGGTTGTTTTTACCACTGCCACCTTCACAGCAGCAGGGGTGTTAGATGGTTTGGGGGTGTTTTTACTCTCAGTAGGCTTGTGAATCTCATGGATCCTGGAGGCCAGTACAATCACCCACTCAAGGGTCCTATGCTTGTGAAAATCATGCAACAACTGTGTCAGGCTGAATTTGTGGAGTGCATGGAAATATGTAGTTATGAACTCCCTACTATTGGTGTTCAACGGCCGGGAAGTCTGAGCAAATGCACTCTTTATCTCCTGCACAAACTCCTTAGGCGCCTGATCATCCCGACATTGCAAATTATTTGCAGCCTTACGGGCCTCTTGTGGGTTCCTATGTGTTGAAAAATGTTTTATAATGGCTGCCTTATATATGGACCAATTATAATGATCTTGGACCTCCCGTCCCACAAAGAAACTGGAGTTCTGAGATGAGAAAGTCCATTTTGCAAATGCTATACAATTGACATAATTCCTGATCTGGAATGATGCCATCATCTGCTCATAACGTTCCCGGTACTTTCATACCAAAAACTTGGTATTCTTGTGGTATGGGGTCAGGATACTCTTTATGGCCTCGATCTGTCTGATTGGGTCTTTGACAAAACCCTGTTTTTGTTTCCCTGTATGTTTCTTCTTCTGCAGCATAGTCCATTCATCATCTGACTCAGAACAGCTACTGGGACTCCCTTCCCTGTATTGTAGGCGCTCCCTGAGTCTCTATGAGACTGACAATATCTCCCAGAATCAGGGGGACTCCTCAGGCCTGGACCAAAGTGAACTCTCAGAGTGACACTCCCTGGAGTCCCCTTTCAGGCCCAGGATAGAACCCAATTCCCTCATCCATCCTACCAGGGAGTCTGGGGAATTTCTCCCCTCCCTGAATATGCAGAGGTCTTTAGAATGCCCTTCCTAGGCTGAGGGTCTGGCTTTTCTCCTTCAGTGGGCAAGGTGGTGTCTTTGTAGTAGCATCTTCAGCCAATTTAACTCCCTGACTTTCTCATCATAAGAATTGTCATGGTCTGAAGTAATTACATAATTATTCCTTACTTGCCAGGACACACTAGTTCGGCCACTTCCCCCTCTGTGTGTTAAAGATGAATATACATCCTTATCACACAAGGACTGGCCTTCTGGATCAGTTGGTCTAAACCTGGGTAAGTCCAAATGCCTCATGTTCTTTGTCGGTGGCATACATGAGGTCAGTTTCTATTTGTAAAACAAAGGGGGTTCTGGGAGTCTCTCTACCAGCACGAACACAGCCCATTGACCTGTTCTTGGGTGGATGGCCCTGGGAGAGTCTTAACCAAGTCTTTAGCTCACTGTCCCTTTCACAGAGATGAAATATCTCTGCATATCAGTCTTCGTCCTGCCCAGGGGCAGTCCAGCACCGAAATGATAGGCAATTCTCTTCTGAACAAGAGTACCAACAGCAACCTCATACACATGTTTCAGCCTTGTTGGGCATCATCAGTGAGTGGGAGCTGTGCCTCTCTCAGAACAGTGAGCAAGGGGTCCACATCTGGATTCCCCTGGTAACTTAGGGTGAGACCCAAAGTTACTTAATATGGTTGTGAATGATGGGCATGAGGCCCCTGATGGGATGGGAATCTCACCTTGATCAGTGGGCCTTGTCCCATATCCTGATTGGTCAGGGTGCCTCAGAGCCTGTTTGTAATTCTCAATGTGTATATGAGACTCTCACACATGCCTCTCTCTATCCTTATTTCCTGTTGACATTCAGAGATCTGGCTTTTTAATTCTGACACAAAGGCCTGATTAATCTTATGCACCCTGCTCTGAGCTGCCAACCGATCCCTAGTTTGATGCACCTCATGCTGAAGTGATCGAATTCTCCCTCTGCGAGCCTTTTATGCTGCATGCATTTCAAGGCGCTTATCCTTCAGGAGACCAATCCCTTTCTCTTGCTCATCCCTACAATATGCTGCCTCTGATAGTTCAGCTTCTATTTGTCTCACACACCTTTCTAGCCCATTCCTTTCTTCTTCAATTCTGGTCAGTTCCTGAGAACCTGACTGTCGCTTTTCTACCTCCATTTTCAACTGATGCACCTTCTGTGGAAGGACACTATTCTCCTGGCTCAAGATATCTTTTTCCTTCACCTGTTGAATTTTATGTTGTTTTAAATTATCTACCTGCTGATATATCTGATCAAATTCATTTTGGCAATCAACCCCTTTTATAATTAACTGACTGTTTTCATTTTTCAACTTCTTTATTTGTAATTTTAAAGGCCATAAGGTCATCTAACAGCCCTCTGTTATAAATAGTCTGATCATTGACCTTATGTTGCAGTGTGCTCACATTTTCTATACACTCTTTATGTGCATTTTGCAGTTGGGAAAACTGAAAAGAGATCTGCACTCTCTTGCTGCAGTATTTTCAGATAATTTTTGAGTTTTTGAACAAGATCCTAGGCCTGTGACAGGTCTCCAGCCTGATTCATCCTACTAGTCTCCATATTTTGCAAAGGCTCTTCCACTAACAGCAAATGAAAATATAACTGAGCGGTTAGCTAAGCCATTTGTATCTGTTCATCACAAGCAGTTGTGGTCATATAAAATGCCTCAAGCACCTGATGTAACATTCCACCTCCAAGACAAATATCATTGCTTACTGGGGTAACCTCCCGCACAATTCTGGTTTGCCAGTTTCTAGCATCGCCCTCGACCCATTCTCCTTTAATAAATATTTTAGCTAGGAGATGCTCCCTGGCTTTACCAATTTGTACAGTAGTAATTTTTACAATGACATTTTGCACCTTAGTAAAACTTTCTTTATCCAGGGGCAACATTATCCTGTTCCGGCTTGATTTCCTCACACAAATCAATTCTTACACAATCTTAATTTTTCACCTATATACCTCCCTTGAACTCAGGGGTCAAGTCCTCATGGACCTTTAACAAGGCAAATATGAATTTCCCTCCACATGAATGCAATTTACATCAATATGAACAGTCTGTCGATGCACTTTGTCGTGAGTCGTGAGTCAGAAATAGCTAGCTAATTCCCGGCCATGAGCATCCAATTTATAACAGTTTAATGAGAGGCCACCCTTGACCTGGGGAGTTCCTTCTCTCCCCACTCAAGGTGTCACGTAACAAACTGTTTAACAGATTATTTTATTCAGCCCTACCTCAGACGCATATCATTTCCCTTGAATCCCTCCTCCTGAGCTACCAATGATCCAAGAACCAGGCCAGAGTACAGGAAATATATTTGCATTTATTTAAACTAAAAGTAGTAGAAGTCGCACTGAACTACACATGCCACCTTCTTTGTGGCTCACCATTATCTTCTTGTTACTCAAACCAATTACACAAATCAGCTAAACAAAACACAAATCACAATTCTTTACTTCCTACAAATGTCACTTCAAGAAATAATGTAACTGATCAATAACTAACACAATTATAAATGTAGTGTTGTGCAATTTTGATTTTCCTGCTGGCTTTAAAAGGCTAGCAGTAGGGTATCAAGATTGGTACAAATACATATGGCAATTATTTGTTCACCCACATAAACACAGGGTGATTTAGCAGTTTGTTTTCAGACCCCTCCTACTATGGTCTGTGTTGGGAAAGATGGACAGAAAAATTTGAATGATTTGGGGAATTTTGGATTTCAGACCCCACTCCACTGAAAGGCCTGAGCTGGGGAAGCGTAAAAATTGGCATGATTTGAGAATTTAGAATTTTCAGCCCCTACACACTTAAAGGCCTGTGTTGGGGGAAAGTTGGACAAACAGATTTGACCGATTTAGGAACAAAGACACCCCTCTTCCTTAAAGAAGTCACGGTCAACAGGACAAAAAGGATTACCCAATTAAATGATAGGCTTTAGTTTTTCAGCACTCACTGGGAAATTAGCTTTGTTAATTACGAATTTTAACAGAAATCATCCACGAGTGTTCCACCAAATAGTACATTAATTAAATTAATTTTTTGGTTAAATAGGTGAAGGATCTACACAGTGTTGCCCCCCACTATGAAGGGAAAGGATTTAAGGCAAGCATATTCCCCCACATTTTTGTTTCCCAGGGCTCAGTTCTACTTACATATAAAGTGTCTGTTTAAAGTTCAGTAAAGGGTTCAAGGATGGCCTCCCGCTCTCCACCATTGCACCACGTCAGCATTTAAGCCTTCCTCGCAATAGACAGCTCGACCCAGATGCACTCTTAGGAATCTACTCTGGTGTTCCCATGCAACTGTCAGGTGGTAAGTTGCAGCAACACTCTTTTGATGGTAAATTTCAGCAGCACCCGTATATAGCAGAGATGACACCACCAATTTTATAATCTTGGGGGAGTACCCTGTAATAGGTCACACAAATAGGATTCGACAATAACCCTTCTCTATCCTCCCCACTCCAGCTCCGTTCTACGGATTGGTTTAAGAGACTGGAGCAGACATATGATAGCTTAATTTACAAGCCCCATTTGTTCTCATGTCAAATGTTAACAAAAACTAGTTATGGGGCAAAACTTCATACTTTTACTAATATCTGCCATAATATACATATTTTCTGATTCAGCTGATCATGTTGAATTAAATAAGACAAAAGCAAGGTCTGCACCATTTTGCACGCCCATGTGGCAATTTTCTGCCGTTTCAGTAAAAAGCGAAACAGTTATGAATATGTAATCTATTACCAATATTACCAATCCTACACCCGTTCACCAACTCTCACATTCGGAAAATTTTCAGATCAGCCAGAAACCTAGTTTAACTGGCCATTACAGTTCTCTAACTTATAGGTGCATACATTTTATATCTCTAAAACCACCTGGAAATTACCTAAGAATTCATACACAAATGAAGAAAATCCACCTTATGGTTGCTGGGGAAAAGGTTGCTAAGTTATAATAATCCTTTTAAATTAATTGTACATCTGTATGTCCAACAAATGGGGGATCTGCTTCATCCAACCATCTGTCTCCTGGGCCAGCCTGTGACCAGAGTTTTTTATGAGTCTCTTTGAAGTTGGTTGTTTGCTCTTTGAAGTTGTAGTCCCCATTTGTACACATTTTGGTCATGCTCCAGCCAAGGGGAACTGTCCTGCTATCACTGCCTTCCGAGCCAGCAAGTCTTGGGAACACTGAGTTTTCCACACCTTCAGCAGGGCACACTTTATTGAAGTTGTAATTAGCTGGGGGATGGAACATCCAAGACGAAAGCAAGGTCTTCACCATTTGTACACATTTTGGTCATGCTGTAGCCAAGGAGAATTGTCCTGCTATCACTGCCTTCAGAGCCAGCAAGTCTGGGGAACACTGAGTTTTCCACACCTTCAGCAGGACACACTTTTGTGAAGTTGTAATTAGGTGGGGGATGGAACATCCAAACTTGCAGTGGGGGATTTCTTTGTGAAGTTTCCCATCCATAAGCCAAAAGTGTTTGCCTTGGTCTGGCAGACACATTTTCATGAAAACAAAGTGGGCTTTTCTTTTCAAATGTCTGCTGATATATTTTATGTAAAACATAATATATATATCACTTTTTGTCAACACGCACCATGTCTTTTCCCATGACATTTTTCCTGTTAGCAGTGCTATATTTTTCACATTTAAACTGAAAATACACGTGTCAAGTCGTTTTGGGGGGGGGGCAGTGTTTAAAACTCCTGCTTTTTAGGTGAAAGGGACCTTCAGTTTTCACTTGGAGCCACAAGCAAAGTCGTTTTGTGTCAGTGCTGAACAAAACCTGCTTTTCATGTGAAAGGGACTTCAGTTTGGGGCCCTTGAATGCAGCCCATAAACTTGAGATCCAAACATAGATACCCAGTGAAAGGGGATTGGTGCAATAGAGAATCGTGAAGACAAATCCTGTGGCAAGTGGGGACACACCCAGCAGTTGGTTACGCTAAAGATACATGCATGCTGCGTGCAAATATGTGTTTTCACTGTGTACGAAGGACTGGGCTGAAGGTCTGTCATTTCGTGACATGTTGTTCGAAAAAGCCTCAGTAAACATAAAATGCATATATATAAACATTCGAACAACATTTATACTGACAGACATATAGTTCAACATGAGATCCATCCACTGCAGTGATGTTTTTCGATTTCTGCTTTTGTTGAAGGGGAAGGCCTATTCGGATCACCAGATCTTGGTCAATGTAGTTTCCCACTGCCCCACTGTCAATGTATGCCTCCAAGGCATGTATCTTTGATGGCTGCTTGTGATTCACCAAAAGTACCGGAAGGACTAAATGTGAGGTCTGTACGCATTCCTTTTTCTCGCTCGACAAGTGGATCCCTACGTTTGCCGGGCACTGGAGTTTTCCGAGTCCTGTACTTCTTCTTCTTTGTTGTTTTTGTCTGTTGCCCCAACCATTTTCTTGGGAGGTTTCAACAGGCATTCACGGAGGAAATTACCTGCTTTACCACAATATAAGCAGAGTTGTTGCTGTCTTCTTTTTTCTCTTTCCACCTTGGTCAGAGGACTCCGTAACCCACTGATATGCATTGGTTCCAACTGTTCATGTGGTTTGGTGTGGGTCTCGCAGGGTCGCACACAAACTGTCCTTCCTTCTGTTCTGGCTCGGTCCATTTTCCTATTCTGCAATCTATGATCGAGTTGTACTGTTAGGTCTAGGTGGTCCGCACAACCCTCATGTGGATTCACAACTTGAGCCAACACATCATTAAGTTCCCCACGTAACCCTTGATAAAAGAGTTTAGTTCTTTTCTCTTCTGGCCAGTTGGTTTGGGCTACGAGACGATTGAAAGTTGCTATGTAGGTTAATAGATCTTGATTCCCCTGTCTGATTGACAATAACTCATTGTCCAGAGCTTGTCCTTGAGTAAATCGGGCAAACAATTTCTCCGTCTCGTGTTGGAAATCCCCAATGTTCTGAAGCAAAGGATCATCTTGAGTTACTAATGGTATTGACCAGTCCACCGCGTTGCCTCCTAGATATGAGAGTACGAATGCAACTTTGGCTTGATCATTAGGAAAGGCTCCTGGTCTGCATAAGAAATGTAGGCGACATTGGTTCATGAATATGGCAAACTTGTTTGGATCGCCGTTGAAGTGTTCGGGCGGGGCTAGGGGCACTGCCCCTGGATGAACCACCTGGACCGGTGTTCATTGTTGTGGCGTAGAAGCATGGGCTATCCCAGGCAAGGGAACCTGTCCTGCTTGTGCCTGTAGCATCTGTCTTGCCAAGTCATCAGTTCTTTCTCGAGTTACAATAAGATCCCTTCTTAATGCACTGGTCTCCTACCTTGAAGCATGTACTTCAGCCCATATTTCCCCCAATAGTTGGCCCAATAGATCTGTCTCTGAAGTTTCCATACCGCCCAGGCAGAGAATTGTAGAGGCTTCACATTCTGTTTCGCTCACCTGGTCTCTGCGGAGGCATTGGGGCACGGTTGCAGCCCTCCCCGGAGTTAGATCACCCCCTTCAAGTCTCTTCCCCTGCGGACAAGCTGTGGGCGGCGACAATTGGCGGCACTGCTCCTGCATGGATATGAGAAAATATGAGTGCGCTGATTGGTGACTGTTGTACCTCCCAAACCCTTCTATACAAGGTGCGATTTCTGTGGGCAAGTACCGGCCCATAAGGCTCACCTGGTAAATATGGATGATGAGCTCTCCATCTTGCTACTTCTGGCAGGGGCGCTTGTTGATGGGATCTAGTTCATTCACTGATCCCTGGTAAGTCATAGTCCAGTCCAGCTGTGATTATCCTTCTCCTGGTTGGTGGTAAGTGTCTCTCAATGTCTCTTGTCTTTTTGCCTTTCTGTTTTCTCTCAATGTCTCTTGCCTTTTCCCCTTTCTGTTCTCTGTCTTGCTATTATTGATCTCAATGTTATTGTTAATCCCTGAATAACGTTCTCCCTTCTGTTTTCTTCCAAATAGATGGAAATGCTGCCCAAAAGCAGCTGTAGAGGCGCGGAACAACGCCGGGATGAAGATGGATGAAACCGCAATATCTGACAACAGGTGAGTGATGGTTTAGTGAAAGCGCAAGGTTTGGGGGTGGCGCGACCTGAAACTTAATGTCTGTTAAGTGTCTAACCTTGCCTTTCATTTTATTTGCAGGTGCTGAGGCCGCAAATGGAGCGCGTCGTGCTGCGGTGTCAAGATGAAGATTTCAGCTTCCCGGAAGATGTGAAGGTGAGCCACGGTGCCAAGATGAAGATGTTGGCGTTCCGACAAAAGAAAGGTGGGAGGAATCATTGCAAACATCTATTCCGGATGAAGAATGGGATTACATATTACGTCAAACACAAAAAGTGGCACTGAACTCACGATTCAAGCAAATCCACTTCAATTTTCTATACCAAACCTACTACACGACCCAAAAAAGGAACAAGCACCACCCAGAGCTAAATTCCACATGCGACAGATGCGGCACTCCAGCAGCCGACTTCATGCACCTCGCTTGGAGTTGCCCACCGGTAGCCACATTTTGGACTGAAGTACTCTGCGAAACCGTAGCAATAATTGGCGAAAAAGATTAGACCAGACCCAATTATAGCTCTACTAAGGATGACTAAACCCTGGCACAACCGACAAGAAAACTAGCAAATATTCTTCTGGTGCTGGCACGAAGGAGAATAGCCATGGCATGGGGACGGGGCCCCGCACCCACAATAGCAAACTGGAGGAAGGACATCATCTACTGCCAGGAAGTGGAAGCAGAATTCATAAGAACACTGCCACTGCACGCGAGGCCTCCAGACATATGGGGCCCTTACATACTATATCTGCTCTCCAACGCCGACTCCCCCACAGCATCACCAAACCCAACACAAACTAGAACCAGTGGGGTTTAAGGGCCAGTACAAACACACCATCTGAGAGGACTGATGCAACAAAGGGCGGGGAAGTTCGAGGGCGGCGGGAGCCGGGGGTAGGCATGGGACAATGGCGCAAGTTGCATAGCCTGCAGTTCAGGCTAATTTGTACTGTTGTAATTGGAAAATGCAAAAATAAAGTTTAAAAAAAAAAAGATGTCCGCGTTCAGGAAGATTTGAAGGTGAGCCGCCTGCCAAGATGAAGATGTCTGCGTTCCGGGAAGATTTGAAGGTGATCCGCGATGTCAACGAAGATGCGCACAGGCGAGAACAGGATCCCCAGGTACTAAGTATGGAGACAGTAGACAGGAGTTTCCAAGGTAAGTTGAATCCCAGGCGGCGGTGAGCGTTACGCTGCATGGAGGTGCAGAATAACACAAAGCATCTGCCTCAGGGATCAGAGCAGTTTATATAGCTGTGATCATGGGCACGCCCACTTGGCTTGGCTTGCCTGCCACACCCTGCCACTGCTAGTGAGTCAGCACGTGCCAGGCAACCCAATAGCAGTAGCCTCACACTAGAGTGCACGCGGGGCTGCTTTAAAGATTAAAGTTCCAATGTTAAATACACGATGCCCACGAAATGAAGTGCTATGTCCATAATAAAGATATTTTTGACCCAAATTAATGTCTCATTTATTGTTCTTTATGAGCCTGGCACCAAAGGACGGTGTTCACCCGGGCCCCCTGTATGTGTGACCCTGTACATTCTGCGTCCTTGGCCCGATGACCATGAAAGTCCCTGCATTCTCTGTGGTAGGTAACAGTGAAGCATTTCCTCCTGAAACTTAAAAGGGTCTTCGCATATCTTTGGAAACATTTGAACAATGTTAAACAAATTAGTAGGGCACCATTAGGCATGTATAGCCACTATAGTATCTCCTCCTCCTGGGAGTTGTCTGAGCGGGAATGTAACAGCAGTGGTATTAAGCGGTGTGTTCAGAAACACTTCAAATGTGCCTGAGGATGGAGAAAACAGGTTAGAGGTCTGAAATCATAGCTTAGGGTTGAACGGGCGGTGCACAAGATTTATTGGAGTGGACTGGAGATAGGTTGGTGGTTGGAGCCTCCGAACTCGCCACTTACGTATCAGGTATTTTTTTAAGAAAAGCAGATTATACGTGTCAAAATAACTTCAGGACTTTCCTTTAATGGATGCTCTCCTTGGAGAAAAGGATATCATCGGTTGTACCCTGTTTTATAGTTCGATACCTGCAGGTTTGACTGCTCGGTTTTCAAAAACGTTTACTTGCTCCTGGAGCTTCTCTTAAGTGTGTTTTAATGCCCGGGTCTTAGACTCAGACTGCCTCTTTGTGGCTTCGGTATACCAGTCAAGATAACTGTCCCATTGACGTTTGTATACACATGCACCTTACGCACTTTAAGCAAATTTGTCTAAATCATATGTGCCTTCCTGGTGAAAGTGCCTAAGTGACTCAGTCTGTGTTTATTCGTGCCATTGTTGCAGGTACTTACATGCTTTTGGTGAAAAGTGAGTAAACATGAAGTGTGCTGGACTTCCTTTTTGAGTAAGTGGCATTTTTAACTGTCTCTACAGAGTTTATTTATTTATTTATTTATTGGTTATGTGTAATGCACCTATACACAATGTGTTTCAAGGTGCAACAAGGCAGGGCGGCAGGGATGACAAGACAAAAAACGGTCCTACTAGGCCTTGTGACATTCAGATTGAGCAAGTGCAGTAACGAGAAATTTGGTGGAGGAGGAGGGGGGGAAATGCTAGTCAGGGCAGAAGGGTCTGTGGGTTAAGTGCCAAGGGAGACCAGGTGAAAAGAGCCGGGAAACCAGAGAGTGCAGGGGAAAGGGGTTCCACAGCTAAGTGTGAGTAGCGGGGCTGGAAGGGCTCAAGGGGTGCAGGCCCAGCCTGGCTAGTGCTGGGACAGGAGGCCCTGAAGGGCAAGTGCAGTATAGAGGGGTCAATGAGACCATGTGCAAGGGTGGACTGGTCGAGGAGATCCTGGTGCCCTTTTAGAATCTGAAGGAACCGGACTGTCAGTCAGAGACAGAGGGGGACATTAGCAGGGGATGTGGAGAGGGAATAAGGAGGAAAAAGAGAGGGTCTTAAGAAGCTTATGGAACTTAAGGAGATCAAGTCTGAGAGGGCCAGGGAAACCATTCCAGAGGGAGGCACCTGCAAAGGAGAGAGCTCTACCCTGCACTATCTGATTAGAAAAGTGTCTGATCTGCAGAGAGTTGCAACTCGATGACCAAAGGGCTCTAGCTGAGAGGTATTTAGCGAGAGAGAGGTTATTTTAGGGCATTCCCAGGCCCCATAAAGCCTTGTGTATGATGCAGAGGGTCTTGAACTTGATCCCCGCTGCAACGGGGAGCCAGTGGATAGATTTTGGGGCTGGAAAGATGTGGTGCCTGGGCTTGAGGCCAGGGATAAATCTTGCAGTCCTATTCTGGATTAGTTGAAGGGGGCAAAGGGAGGAGTCAGGCAGATTTAGGAAGTGGTGACACCAATGTTTTTTACCCAACAGGAGGGTGAAGGGTAGGGACCCATGGAGGGCGGCTAGAGTGTAAGAGGGAAGGAGAGAGCTGCGGTTCCAATGAGAAGGATCTCTGTCAGTCAGGAATGAGAGAGGAAGAGGAGGAGGCAGAGGAGGGAAGCTTGAAGGAGAGCTAAGTGTTGTCTGCATAACATTGGAAGTTGGGAGAGAAGGCAGAGATCAAATTGGCTAGAGGGGTGAGGTAGATGTTAAAAAGCCATGACGAGAGGATAGAGCCCTGAGGGACAACACAGGCAGAGAGTGAGATAGAGGAGAGTAAATGGCCCAGTTGAACCTGGGAAGGTCGTTCAGAGAGGAAAGAGGTCAACCAGTCCAGAGCCAAGTCCATGATGGCAAGAGTATCACAGAGCCGGTTTATAAGGGTTGCATGATTGACCATATCAAAGGCAGAGGAAATGTCAAGAAGGGTGAGAAGGGAAGGAGTGTTGGAATCGAGATTAGGGAGCAAGTCTTTATGGGTGTTCAGGAGTGCAGTTTCAGTGCCTCTGGCAGCTCTGAAGCCAAACTGGTGGTTATAAAGACAACAAACAGATTCAGTGTGGTGGATGCAATGGGAGATGGCTAGCTTCTCCAAGAGTTTGCCCAGGAAGGGGGTAATGGAGAAAGGGCAGTAGTTAGCCAGTAATTAGCCAGACAGGAAGGGTCAACAGAAGGCTTTTTGAGGAGAGGTGCACAAGGGAGTACTTGTGGGGTAACGGGAAGGATCCACTGGCAAAGGAGTGAATGTTCTCACATCATGGTCTCTCATTTTGTTTTAGAAAAAACATTGTACTTATAGTTAAAACTATCATTGATGGCTTAACCCTACGTATTTACTAACGTCATCCTACGTGGCAAACTAAAAAATCCCATTGAAGAGAGCGATTGGTTCTAAGGGAACATCTAAGTATACGCTCCATACTAGTCTAAGAAAGTGATAGGCTCCTTAACATCAGGTGGGGCAACGAAGCACTCCCCTCAAACAGGTCACTACGAATGCCACTAAATACACAATGCCCCATTAGCTACACAAACTATAGGGCCCTTAATTATGCGGCCCCCTACAATTGGATGTCACTCTTATATCTGTCAGTACTTTTCCACCTACGTTTAGCAGCACACAGGCTGGACTTCCAGGTACTGGTGAGCTGGTCATAACCATAGCTTCCCACCAATTAGAGCATATTATCTATCATCACCGTAGTGGTCTGCTGTCAATTAAGGCTTTGAACTTGTCCTTAAAAATGTACTTTGCACTGGAGAATTCAAGGGAGTGAAGGCACACTCTTCCTTCATGCGTCGGTGTGGTTCGTCATGGTTGTCCAATTTCATCCTTTCGCGTGACTGAAGACCACAAATTTGAGCTCTGGTGCATTTAAAATACTATTTTTTAATAGACCTCTGACATCTTCCTTGTTTTTGTCCATGTCTTCTGAACAGGAGTTTTGTTCTTTCACACGATTTGTGACTACTTTCTGCTCATCCGAATCCATTAAGACCTTGGCTCCTTGGGCTGATCCAGCCTCGCCTTTCTGAGATTTGCTTTTTTAATTCAATTGCTTTTTCAACTGCGACACACTGGAAAAGAGGCATTCCTTCTCTGGTCCAGTTCTGCTATAACACGTAGTGGAAACATCCATTCTTTACTTATTCCTATATATTTATACATTTGCACTTGCTGCAATCTATTCACTACTTAGCTAGCCTCAAGAATACTTTGTCTGCTTGCTTTTCTTTGCATATGTACATGTGTAAAATGACTTGATATCTTCATAGTTTATGTAGCATAAGTTTCTTCATCTTGAGCCCATGATGTCACTTATCTTGGATACTTTCTTGATGCCTTATAGAGTATCTTCACTTCTCTTGTCTCTGCATCTCTTCCATTGTACGCCCGATTTTCTTTGCGTGTCATCACCATTCCTCTCTTTTATTAATTCTAACATCATGCAATACTCTAGAAGCTGCTGAATTTTCTCCACGAGTTCCTCGATCAACTGGTTGCTGCTAGACGATTAACAAAGTTCCCAATGAAGACAAAGGAATCGTCTTTTCACTAGACGAAATGAAGATTCTCCTTCAGCAAGAAGTATATGACTGCAGCTATTAGGCTCTGGATCTCTTCCTTCAAAAGTCTAATTCTGGTTTCAGTGTTCTTTCAGAATATAGATTGACTTGTGCTATTATGTCTTGTAACAATTCATTAAGTGCCACGTTATTCCTCGGATCCCTCAAGTATGTGCGAACATTGGTTTGTCTTCCAATAAGACGCGGGTATTCCTCAATTAGGTAATAGAATACCATGCTAACCAGTCTATGCACATTGTCATCTGATAGGGGTATTTGTATTTTCCCCACTGTACTCAGGAAGCTGAAGAACTTGCTCTATTATGCTGCATGCAAATATGTCATCATAAGCTGCAAAACTGGCCATGGCATGAATATCTTGTCTGCTGTGCCCTTAACCCATTCCACACTGTACTGTTTAAGCTTGGGTGAATGTTTTGGCAGCTGTTTGCCGTAAGCAAATTAATATCCTCAATTGCTATTATGTCTTGTAACAATTCATTAAGTGCCACGTTATTCCTCGGATCCCTCAAGTATGTGCGAACATTGGTTTGTCTTCCAATAAGACGCGGGTATTCCTCAATTAGGTAATAGAATACCATGCTAACCAGTCTGTGCGCATTGTCATCTGATAGGGGTATTTGTATTTTCCCCACTGTACTCAGGAAGCTGAAGAACTTGCTCTATTATGCTGCATGCAAATATGTCATCATAAGCTGCAAAACTGGCCATGGCATGAATATCTTGTCTGCTGTGCCCTTAACCCATTCCACACTGTACTGCTTAAGCTTGGGTTAATGTTTTGGCAGCTGTTTGCCGTAAGCAAATTAATATCCTCAATTTTTACTCATCACACTTGACTGTCAATACTCACCTTTACTCTTTGCACTTTTCAAATCAATATGTTTCGAGAAAATAATACAATATGAGCGTGCACCAACTTTGCAACTCCAAACCTTGCCGTAAGCAAACTTGCTCTATTATGGCTGTGAGCTATCTCCTCACAAATAGACCAGACTTAGGATCTTGCAGAAAATGACATACGTCAAAGGTTCTCCCCACCAGTGGAGGGCAAGAACGAAGAATGTAGATAAAAATAGCAAGGATGATCCGATGAACGTTGTCATTGGGCACCTCAGAAAAGAAACTCTCATGCCTGTACCTGTGAAAGGATTCCCTCCATCAACAGTCACACCCCCTATCCTAGGAGTCATCAATTGTCCGTGCTCGTGCCTTGCTGTATCTGGATGGGTGAATGCTGTGACTGCCCTTGTGGAGGATTCATTATTGTCCACTGAATTTGTATGTCTGGCTGTACTATCAGCGCTTGTGTTTGCTACACTGTGTGATTTTGAGAAAACCCATCTCCAGTCTGTTGAGTGTATGCAAGTGGATATGCGATCCCCCCTCTTGAAAATTGCCCATTTTGCACAAACCCTTGGCTTCTACACATGCAAGGTGTCCTGACATACAACATGTCCAACACATATGAGGAGGCCTCCTAATCTGCCCGTCCTGCATGCCTTGACTATCATTCTGCGTGTTTTGAAACCCACCTTGGTTATTCTGGAAATTTCCCATATTATTCTGGAATCCTCTACCTCTGAAGTTTCCCCTACCTCGTGCTACGAATCCATTATTACCTTGATCAAACTGCCTTTGGGTATTCACCTATGGAATGCATGTTGCTTCTTGTGAACCTGACCCTTCTCCGCTAGTCAGCATTGCCCCTTCAATGGCATACTTTGATAATTTTTTCTGCACTAATTTTGCCTCTTCACCTTTCCTAATATCATCTTTCTTTCAGTTCTTCTCTTGCAAAAGTCTGCAATAATGTGCAATAGTCAGCTGAATTTCTTACCATGGCTTTGCTTCCATGCCCACCAATTTCTTGAGCTGCTTCTGTACTGTCTCTGGCAGCCCTTGGCATAGTATATGATAAAATACAGGTATAGATTTCCCCCAAGGCTTGTGAGTCTCCATACTCCATTCCTCCTGAAAATTCTGAACGTAAACAAGATTATCATCCCCCTCCTGCATCTTTTTCATCATTATAGCTCCCATGTCTGATGTATACGGGTACAGCACGCTAAGCGCTTTCCAGACCACTGCCCTACAGTTATTAAATGGTGCTCCATCATGAGCGGTGCTCAATGTGGTAACACTCGAATACCCAGCTCTTGACCAAACGTCATCAGCTCTCTCACTGAGAATAGTGACTAGGAGACACTTAGTGTGCCTTACAGCTAACGTGTTTCCTCCTGCCATTTTCTCGAATTCATGTATCCATTTCCCAGCACCAGAAGTTAAACTCGGGAGTTTACACCTTAAATTATCCTTATTCATGTGCAGCCAAGGTATATACTGTGGTCTGGCTCCCCCTTTCTCTAACAAGGGAAACTGCGAAACCCCAAATTCATATTTGTCCTCCATCATCTGTCTGTTCATAGCAGGGACAATGGTTCCACACCGCCTTCTTCCTGGCAGTGACCTTAACCTACTCACATAAGGTGGTGAATCCCCCCTTGCACCATGGGATCGTCCTTTAGGTGGATCGAGTTGCGTCAGAGATTCTGATGGCTGAGATATAGGTTGGTCTAAATCCAAACATCTTACTTCCTTGTCCATTGAAAAACATCCTTCAGGACCACACGCTTTACCTCCCTCCTCCCCAAGGAAGATTTATCTGTCCTCATCTGACATATCCTGTCCCCAGCTTGTGTAGTTCCTCTATTCTTCGTCTCTATTCAGAGTGAGTCTGTCAAAAGACAGCTCTTTAGGCTCAAAACTACAAAAGCCTCCCTCTTTGTCGTACAGCTGCGTACTCTCTAGTCAATCGTTTTTACCCTTTTCCTTCAGTTCTTTCTTAGTCCTCATATTATGATAGATGTTATCGATTGCATCCCCAATGCTTCTAGAGTCAAACTCATCCTCTAGATTTGCTCTAGACGGACCTGCTACTGGTTCATGTGCTGAGAAGAATTCTTCTATGTCCTCCCATGCCACTATTGGAATAGGATCCATTAATTCCGTTTCCACATGTTCAAGATTGTGTGCTCTCTGCCTCCTCTTTCATTCCATTTCATCATCAAACTCTCCTCATTTCCTTGCTTCTTCTCTCGCCCTGTCTTTTTCTTTTCTTTTCATGTCTCTTCTCTCATCTGCCCTTCGTATCTCTTCATCTCTACGTCTTTGTATCCTTTTATCCCTTAATTTCTGTTCTTCATCTTCCTCTCTCTTTCTAATCTTTCCCGTTCTTCGATTGCCCTGTGTCTATTGTCATACTTTCTTTGCTCCTCTACCCTTTCCTGCTTTTTCAGTTGTTCGTCTAGATACAACTGTTCCTGTCTTTGTCTATCCTTCCTTTTTGCTCCATCTTTTTTTAATCGTTCCTCTCTCGCTCTATCCTCTTTGTCTCATTCATCTCAGTCTTCCCTTTGCCTCACATCCTCCCTCCTCTTCCGCTGCCCCTTGATGTTTTCTGATGCCCCCTCCGTTGCCATGTGATGTGGCAGCCCCCCTTTTCTTCTGTGCTCTCCCACTTCCCACAGCCCCCCTCCCCTGCATCCCTTCCTCCACATCCCTCCTCCCCCCTTTTGTTTTCCTCTTTGCATTGCATGAGTGTCTTGACTCACCATGGTTCTCACTATCTGAATGGTCCCTAGACCTAGTATGATAGTAACAATCGTTTGTCTCCTTCCCCTCCTACTTGTCCCCCCCCCCCTCCAGCCCTATCTGAAATGTCATCAGGCCTAGTATGATAGTCGCTTGTTTTGCTCCTCTCCCTCCTTTCTCCCCCACTCTCCCTACCCTCCAGTAATTCTTCGGGGCTACCAGAAATGTCGTAACTCCTAGTACGGTAGTCACTTGTCTGTTTCCATTTCCTTCCTATCTGTGTTTTAGCACTTGCACTATCTGAAATGTCGCCAGGCTCAGTATGATAGTTATTTCACATTCTTTTGTTCATGGCCTGTAAGAATGTTTTGTATTTTCCCTTGCTCCCTCCCTTGTCATGAAGTGCTTTGAAACACACTGTAATAAATAAACCATCATATAATATCATGTCATATCATATCATATCATATCATATCATATCATATCATGCTTTTACCATCAAGTTTGAGCAAAATCTGACGACCCATCCATTTGTTCTGTATGAGTGCTACCTCATTAGCCTTATCTTTTTCTCCCTTCCATCTCTTTATTTCCCTTCCTATATCTAAGGATGTGCTTGGTTGGTCACTTCTCCCCTTGTCGCGTCTCTCTTTGTCCCTTGGGGCTTTAGCAGTTACGTCTTTTTCAGAAATCTTCTCTGCAACCTCGTCACTGCTTTGTGCAAGTGACTTATATGCCGGATTGCTGTACCCTGTCGCTGCCTTAGCTCTCTTAGTGGGTAAAATCTGTCATCTTTCTTGCTATCGCTGTCTACTTCAGGCGCGGTGGGGGGAGCAGAAGCCTCCTAAACCCCGACTTTGCATATGTTAAGTATCCAGTCTTCAGGAGGCGGCTCTTCCCTTTCCTCTTGGTACATTGGCCAGAGCTCTAAGCTCGCTAACCTCTTGTCTAACTTCTTTCCTGTGTATGCTGCATGCAAATATGTTATCATAAGCTGCAAAACTGGCCATGGCATGAATATCTTGTCTGCTGTGCCCTTAACCCATTCCACACTGTACTGCTTAAGCCTGGGTGCATGTTTTGGCAGCTGTTTGCCGTAAGCAAATTAATATCCTCAATTTCTACTCATCACACTTGACTGTCAATACTCACCTTTACTCTTTGCACTTTTCAAATCAATACGTTTCGAGAAAATAATACAATATGAGCGTGCACCAACTTTGCAACTCCAAACCTTCTATATCACTTTTTACTCCAAACTACTTTATTTGTTAAACATCATCAATTCAATTTCAATCAAACAAATAATTAATTCTTGAATCTCATGTTTTCCTTTTTACGTCTCTTAATACCCCTATAACTTCTTCACCAGAAATATATCTTTTCAATCACATAAAACAGACTGAAACACAGACACACTCGACCGGCCACGTATATCTCAGTCTACGATCCTCGAGGCTTATCCTTGCCCCTAAAAAATACCCTGATTGGAATGTAAACCGTTCTCTTTGGACTGTCTTTATACAAGTCTGTAGCCTACGTCATCCACAAATGGGACTCTAGATACGGTTCCTTCTGTTATGTGCTTATGACGCAGGGTACTCGGCTTCCTCTATAGTGACGCTCCTCGTCTAACGATTTCTTAATTGCTTGGCTTCTCTCAAGCCAATAACTTAATAACTCAACACTCATCGCCTTGAGTTGCTTTTTACCCCAACCTCCTGCTTGTTTCCCCTTATCACTCTCTTCACTTACTATCCATTCACAATTTTGCCCCCTCGCTCAGTTTTTACTCATCATTCGCTTTTTTGACTTCCGATTCTCGGGATCGCCGCCTCTTTATCAGCTGCTTCAATCTTCTGTTTGTTCAGCTTCCTGTAGAAGTCGGGAGGGGTTTCTGCCTGAAAACAAGGGACATGTCTAACCTGTGCTTGCAAGGCTTGTTCTTAAAAAACTGGTTCCGCTATCTACAGGGAGCTTCATGTCCTTTCAGTTAAATGGCAGAGGACCTTGGATATTGACGGGAACCCCAAAGCTTACTATCTCGATGGATTTTTGACCATTCTCTGCTACCACGTGAACTGAGGGAGTCGCCCCAGCCCTTTAAGACAAGGTAGCAGTACTATGAGATGAATGGGGATGCAGACGTTCCTCAATCATCAATATTCGAAACTGAGGTATTTGCAAAAAGGTTAACTGTTTTAATATATATCAATTATCTAAAACAGTGAGTACAACGGACATCTCTGGACATCTCATAGCATGGTCTCTCAATTTGTTTCAGAAAACATTGTACTTATAGTAAAAACTCGTCAATGATGACGTGAACCTATGTATTTATGAAAGTCATCCTACATGGCAAACTACAAAAACCTATTGAAGAGAGTGATTGGTTCTAAGGGAACATCTAAGTATATGCTCCATACTAGTCTAAGAAAGTGATATGCTCCTTGACATCAGGGTGGGCAACTAAGCCCTCCCCTCAAACAGGTCACTGCGAACGTCAATAAATACACGACATCCCATTGGCTACACAAACTATAGGGCCTTAATTACGCTGCCACCTACAATTGGTTGGCACTCTTACATCCGGCAATACTTTTCCACCTACGTTTAGCAGCATGTAGGCTTTACTTCCAGGTGCTGGTGAGCTGGTCATAATCATAGCTTCCCACCAATTAGCATATCATCTATCATCATCTCAGTGGTCTGCTCTCAAGGCTTTGAACTTGCCCTTGGAAATGTACTTTGCTCCGGAGAATTCAAGGGAGGCTCTACCTTCACGCGCAGGTGTGGTTCATCATGTTTATCCAATTTTATCCTTTCACGTGACTGAAGACCACAAATTTGAGCTCTGGTGCATTTAAAATACAATTTCTTAATAGACCTCTGATGTCTTTGTCATGTTTGTCCATGTCTTCTGAACAGGAGTTTTGTTCTTTCACACGATCTGTAACTACTTTCTGCTCATCCTAGTCCGATAAGACCTTGGCTCCTTCGGGGTGATCCAGCCTTGCCTTTCTGAGATCTGCTTTTTTACTTCAGTTCCTTTTTCAACTGCGACACACTGGAAAAGAGGCATTCCTTCTCTGGTCCAGTTTTGTTATAACACGTAGTGGAAACATCCATTCTTTATTTATTCCTATATATGTACACATTGGCACTTGACGCAATCTATTTACCACTTAGCTAGCCTCAAGAATACTTTGTCTGCTTGCATTTCTTTGCATATGTACACGTGTAAAATGACTTGATATCTTCATCGTTTTTGTAGCATAAGTTTCTTCATCTTGAGCCCATGATGTCACTTATCTTGGATACTTTCTTGATGCCTTATAGAGTATCTTCACTTCTCTTGTGTCTGCACCTCTTCCATTGTACGCCCGATTTTCTTTGTGTGTCGTCACCATTCTTCTCTTTTATTAATTGGTCATTTTTCTTCTGGAATTTCATTTAAATCACCATCACTCTGTCGTGTATGCAGGTATGGCTTTCTCAATGGTACTGCACATGTCTCACACTCTGGTTCCCAACATATAGACAATGTGGGTGAGCTGGTTGAGGTGGGGGTACTCAGCTCCTTCTCTACAGCAGAGTTACAAGCTCTTCCCAAGCTTTGTTTTTCTTGCCAAAGTCACAGGAATTTTCATGGGGACACTTGTTATCTGTTGAAGGGCAACATGTCTTAGGAAAAAACAAGAGAGTATAGTTTGTGCTATATCCAGTTTTTCCAAATGCTGATTTAATTAAAAAGGCCTGGCCTCCTCCCTGTTTCTAGGAATTAGCATCACAGTGTTTCTATCAAATGGGGAGTGCGGGAAGCTGTTCTTTATCATGAATATCTTGCTAAAGTCGTAGCTGCTCTTCATTGTATTGTGGGTATTGCCATATCAGTTTCAGGGTTGATTTTAAAAAGCCATTGGAAATCCCATATAAAGCATTTATGATTCCCACTGAAATGGTTTTACTATTGCTTTATTTACAGTCCTCGACATTATTCCTCCAAGGCAGCTACTGGGTCCCACCCAATGGCCTTCAGCTCTACAACCTACTCAATCTAATGGCTGTGGACAGGATAAATCTTCACCCATCAGCTGGTATCTCTGCCAGTCCCTGTGCCCTCCCTGTCCTCACACTACACCATGTGTCTCTGCCCATTTCTCTTCCTTCTCCTGACTTCCAAGGTCAGTGTCCGTTTTGCCCACTCCTCATCTCCCCTTCCCCACTGAGATCTGCATCTCATAACAGATAATCCTATTGGCAGCTCATAGTTATGTCCCGATAAATTCCCTGCGCCATATGTCAGGATTGTGATGCACAATAAGATTGCACCATTTTGCTTTTTTTGGTTAAGTTTCAGATATGATGTCCCACCAGACTTTTAAAGCTGTAGCGCCTGTGAAGCTCTGAACTTCATGCAGATTGTTTCCCAACTCCATTCCTGATGTCTATGCCAATCTCTGCAATTACACGTATTACTCACCTTTTTATGCACTGTTGGAGAGCGACAGCCCCAATATTTAGTGGACTATCCTCCCGACAGAATCACGCCACCTGCCCTTTTCCTACCCCTTTTGACCAATGCCCATCCTCTATGAGAGAATAGGGTGGTGCTGGAGCATGTGCGTCTTCATAGCATCCTGCACTACCTTGGAGTTCTGCTTCCCCTGACTTATGAATATCAGCCACTTGCAGAATGAAACTTCAGTCAATCCATCCGTTCTACACAAATAATGGCACACCCACAGGTATTACCACCAACAACAACAAGCTAAAGTGGTGGTGGCAGCAAGTCCCCACTACTGGCAAAATATGGGCGTATGCGATTTGGCCGTGGCTGAATTAACCGTGGTTAATTCATCAGCGAATACAATTTTGTCGCAGCCAAATCTGGCCAACTTTAACCCCCCACACCCCTGAAAACATGCCCCTACCCCCTACTCACCTTTTCATGTCCGGTTTTCTTCTGACCCTGCAGCGGCAATTGCGTCCCTACGCAGGTTGGATCCGACACTGCAATGTCCCCTTTTCTTCTTTTTTTTTCCGCGTCCCCGGACAACAAACCTCCGGAAAGCTGGGGACACCCCTGCTACCCCTCAAAGGCCATCACTAGCAAACATGGGGAGTGGGGGACACCTCTGCAACCCCTTGCTCCCATGTTTGGTAGTGATTACCCCATTTGATCATTTCGAATCGATCGAATGGTGCTGGCGGAATTCAGCATGATGTACCATACGATCAATTCAAAACAATCAAATTGGGTAATTCCAAAATATGCACAGAGGTGCTGGGCAGACTGAGAGTGTGGTGTGACTGGGGACGGCTTATGCCTTGTGCTGAGTACCAAAGATGGGAAGATGTATCCTCCCATGAAGACACACCCTCTTTGCCATCTCCACTGCTGGATGGCGCTGTGAAAGAGGGGTCACTGGAATCTAACACGTGCTCATAAGGACTAGTTATAGCATGAGTCCATTTCATGTATTTGTGCTTGCCTTGGTTTCCAAGGAGAAACCCTTATTTGATACTTGCCACCTCACTGGCCCCTTGTGCATGTTTCATAGCACAGCGCTTTCCTGCCCCTCACAGTCATTCGCTATGGGGAAACTGTCTGGGGCTGTGGTCGTTGTTTCACTTTAAATTTGAAAGGGTACCCCTGTGCCTAGAGACACATGCTACTCCTCACTGATGAGGCCCAATGAGGCCAAAACATGTCTGGGGATGCTTGTGATCTCGTGCAGAAGGGATGTGACCAATCAGTTTGGTTTGGACTGGCCCTTTGGTATTGGGGCCAAGCCTAATTTACATATGGTCTTTCCCCTTTTGTAATGTCTTGGCCGGTGAAGATCGATGGGCTGAAGGGTTGCCCACAGCAACGCAGAGATTTTAAGATGAATTCTAAACCTTCCAGCCATCACCTCTTTTGTTTTTCCTTCGCAAAGCCAGGCACATTGAAGAGGCCTCAGTCTTTTCCTCCTCCTGAGCCATTTGCCAGTGGTTGGAGACCACCTCTTTCTTTCACCCATATAATCTTACATCTCCTGCAGTACCATCTACACCATCCTTTGGCCATCTCTGGACAGCCCCTCACATCTACCGCACCTTCTACCTGCAGATTTCCCTCTAAAATTCCAGTTATTTAAGTCAGTGCCCAGCAAAAACATGATTGTATTGTTAGCTGTGATATACATATATATATATACATAGTCTGCCATGCCAGACTCCTCCAGCTTCTAACCGCTTAGGCTGGATCGGACCCATTTTGAACTGGTATTATTCTGATACTAAAATACGTGTGTTTCCCCTGAGCTTTCCTCCCAGCTAATGTCCACACCTATAATGTCTTCTTTCATTAAGTCATCAAGGGCCACTCAGTCTACCACAGTCACCTTGTTTGATCCTCCAGCCTCCTATGGCAGAAGGGCTCTCAGCATAGTGTCATCCTAAGGCTCTGACTCCTGCTCCGTACCCCGTTTTACTACCTCCTCATCCTGTTGCAGTGAAAAACCCACCATTAGAACCTACCTCCTCCACCTCCTCCCCTGTTGCAGCGACAGACCCTTCATTTTGAGCCCTGGCTCCTCCCATCTTTCTGAGCAATCCCCCAATGCCTGTTTCATCCCAAGAAACAGGTGTTGTGGCTCTGGGTGTCTGGTGGCCCTTGCAGATCCATAAACCACAAGAGACATGCCATTCACTGAGTCCTCCAGCTCTAAATTGACATCATCTTCCCCCTGTTCCACAATACAACCTTCCTAATTTCTATTTCTTTCTTAGGAAGAACGAACACTAGAAAAAAGCATCAGCGTGACCCGAACCAACACATGTATTCACACAGGGTTCTCTGTGGCTCAAAAGAAGACGACTACATGATCTTTCTGCCCTACCAGAACTCACGTGCGAAGATGCAAACTGGCTAGAGAAAGCACTACCAGTGGAAAAGCAAAACCTAGGTGTGGACATCCTGTCCTCACTCTCCTCCTATCACCACCCTCCCGCTACTCTCTGCTCTTCCTCTGGCCCTTCTGCAGCCACCCCTCCTCCCTCCTTCTCGGCCTTTCCCCTTTTCTCTCCAGATGAGGTTTCTAGACAAGTCCGATCTATGAAAGTCTTGTCGAAACAGGTTCACCCCTGTTCCTCCAAAACTATCAAGGATCACATCAACTCCCTGGCTCCTGCCCTGGCGGATTTCTGCAATCACTCCTTCGCCACTGGAGTCTTCCCCTCCCCCTGAAGCACTCCCTTGTGCACCCTCTTCTTAAGAAAAACTCTGCCGACCGCTCCTGCCCGGCTAACTATCGCCCAATCTCCATCACTCCCTTCCTGGGCAAGCTCCTGGAGAAACTGGCCATCTCCCAGCTCAATCTCCACACTGAATCTGTTGGTTGTCTTCATGACCATCAGTCTGGCTTCAGAGCTGCCAGAAGCACAGAAACTGCTCTCCTGAACATCCGTGAAGACCTGCTCACTAACCTCGACTCTAACACCCCTTGCGTTCTTATCTTGCTTGATCTCTCTTCTGCCTTTGACACTGTCAACCATGCCATCCTGCTCAACCGTCTCTGTGATAACCTGGGTATCACTGGTCAGGCTCTGGCGTGGCTGACTTCTTTCCTCTTCAACCGACCCTCCCAGGTCCAACTTGGGTCCTTCCGCTCTGACATCTTTTTCTCTACCTGTGGTGTCCCCCAGGGATCTAACCTCTCTCCCTGGCTGTTCAACCAATACCTGGCACTCCTTGCCCACCGCATCGCCACTCTCTGTCCCAACTTTCAGTGCTATGCGGATGATACCCAGTTCATTTTCAGGCTACCCTCGGCTTCCTCCTCTCCTTCCCTCATCTCTGACCGTCTGTCTGCCATCCAGGAATGGTGTGCCGCCAACGACCTCTGCCGTAATGGCAGTAAGACTGAGATTCTACTCATCGGCACACCCAATCCCTCCTTCCCTGCAGCACTCTGGCCGGCCTCTCTTGGCCATCCTCCCACTCCCACCTGCAAGGTTAAAAACCTTGGGTCATCTTCGACTCTGCACTCTCCTTCTCCCCTCACATCTCTGACGTCTCTAATAAGTCACACTACCAGCTGCACCTCCTTAGAGGTCTTCTTCCTTTCCTCTCCTTCCCCCAGAAGCTCACTATCTCCAGAGCCCTGGTCCTCTCCAAGCTGGACTACTATAACAGCCTCTATCTAAACCTGCCTGCCTCCACTCTCCGCCCTCTGCAACTTATCCAGAACAGGACTGCGAGACTTGTCTTTGGCCTCAAGCCCAGGGATCGTATCGCTCCAGGACTGAAGTCTCTGCACTGGCTCCCAGTGGCTGCGAGGATTAAGTTCAAAACCCTCTGAATTGTACACAAGGCCTTCTGGGGTCTGGGGCCGCAATACCTTCAACTCTCTCTTCCTAAATACCTTCCTTCTCGAGCTCTTCCCTCCTCTGCCTCCAACTCCCTTAGGGTCAGTCGCTTCTCCAAGCAATGAGTTGGTGGCAGATCACTCTCTTCTTCAGGGGCCTCTCTCTGGAACAGCCTTCCTGCCTCCCTGAAACTCGAGGAGAACTATCTCCGGTTCCGGAAACACCTCAAAACCTTCCTCTTTGCTTCTGCTTTCTCTCTCCTCCGCTCCCTTGCTGAACTCCTGACTGAAATTGCACTGGCTACCTGGCAACCCTTTCTGATCTCAGGCCCAGGCCCCGTCAATTACCCACCTGCACTGCCTCCCTGGCAACCCCTGCACTTGGGGACCGTTTTTCTGTATCCCTTCAGTCCCCCTACCAGCACTTACGTCTGCACATCCTTGCACTTGCCACTAGCTGGCTGTTTTATGTGTCTTATTTATTCCACTTCCATGTACTTCACTTCCCCCTCTCCCCTCTCCCTGCGCACTTTCCTTTCCCCCCCTTGCCATGCACTTGCGCGATCTGAATGACACCTGGCCTAGTAGGATCGTTGTCTGTCCTCCCTTTGTTCCCTCCCTTGCCTCGTCATGCCTTAACACACTTGTGTATAGGCGCGTTATAAATGCCTTATCATATCATACTCAGGCTATGGGGGCCGTGACAAAACCACAAGTAAAGACATGGGAGGGAGAGATGGCAAAGACTATGACATACAAAGTTTAATTTAAAGAGCACAAGATTGGGAAATTGACTGTATACAGACTTGAGGGGCCTTTCTAGAACTCACAGTGGAATGAGGGCGTCCTGAGGACGTATTTGCAACAGCGAGCATACTACTAAATGAGACACAGCCTTGTTGTACCTACCATGAAAGCAGCATGACCAACCTAGATTCTTCATTGTCGCTCATTATTTGTTATAGGTTATTGTTTATTCTCTTTGGATTTCTTGCATTGTTGGAACCCTCTTGCATTTCTAGTGAAAAGTTGGGTTTTCACATATTAGAAGCCGAATTAAGTTTAAGGTTCTCTGTCTTGTGCATCGTGCAATTCACAATGTTGGGGCAGAAATTCTGTACGCTAAACTCAGGCCTTATATTCCAGGCCGATTACTGCGTTCGACAATTCAATCCTTGCTATGCGTTCCTAGATTTTGCCGCGTCAGAGCTGGAGGGAGATCATTTTCAGTTCTCACACCCTCGCTTTGGAACGCTTCACCTCCTGAAATTCACATTCTTCTAGAGTTTCTCCCATTTTGCAAGGCTCTAAAAATGTATTTGTTTTAGTCTGACTTATCAGTCTCCCTCTCACTCCTCAGCACCTCGATACCTTGCGGTCTCTGTGCACTTTATAAATATCACATACACACATACATACAGGTTCGATATGTTGCCGGTTGATGCACGAATTCCAATAGGTTGTAGAAGTCTTAGGTAGTTAGGGCAAGACAAAAAAGGTAGATAAAACATCAGCAATTATTACGTACTCGGGGGTAGAGGACCCAGTATTCATAAGGAGTAAATAATAACATCAAGTCGAATCACTAGAGAGGAGACGGACTGAAGCTATCACTTGCTAAGGTCGATCATTGTATTGTTTTATACCTCTATATAGCGCTCCGTTGTGTATCTGGATTGGTGTATACCTCTGTAAAGCACTCCGTTGCTTCTCGAAGCTAGGTCAGCGCTCAATAAATACCATAAGAATAATAATAATACTAATTGCAGCAGACAGTGAGTGGAGTACCTTCCCCTTTGTAAGAACTCTGATTACAGACACGCTAGATGTAATATTAGTAATACTGTGCAACTCTGGCTGTTGTTGCCACTGTGCTTTGTGAACAAAAATGAAAACTAAAAAGAAAAAAAAAGATGAGATGACTGAAGCGGAGAACGTGTTATCTCATGCACACGCAAATTGAAAGGTTGTTAGGTTTCACAAACGAGCGGAGTACAAAAGGGAACAGTTTGTTTATTCTTTAATTATTTGTTGGTTAAAGGCAAGGTTATAGAAACACTTGGAAGTAGACACACAAGGCCTAGTAGACAAACTCACAGGCACATGGGATTAGGAATACAAAAGTGAGTTTTAAATATTGTTATTTAAACTATTTGGAGTGACACAAAAGTAAATAAACACTTTTTGGGGAGTTTCCTTTTGACTCTTCAAGAGGGAATGCAAAAGTTAAAAAGGAATAACAATAAATGGGGCTAATACAACACAAATAGGCAAAGGAAGCAAATAGGGTTCAACCAGCAATACCAAATCCTCCTTTACCTCTCCTCCTCTCCCTTTCTCGTACTGTTGAATTCTGTCTGTAATCCCTTCAACTTTACCTTGATTACTGAGCCTGGGGTGATGATGCTCTGAAAAACTTTGCCGGGCTGTGCATTCCACGTAAATGTTCTTGTATTTGCACACTGATGTAGCCGCCTGAACCATCTGGTGAGACTGTCCTAATCTACATGCACACACCTACCCTGTTTCATATGCTTGTCTGCATGCCTGATGTAGCCCCTCCGTACTTTGAGGTGAGGCTTTCTCAGTCTGCTCACACACTCCTACTTTGTCTCATATGCCTGTCTGCATGCCTGATGTAGTCCCTGTACCATGAGGTGAGGCTGTCCCAGCCTGCATGCACGCACTTACTTTGTTCTCATATACTTGTCAGCACACCTGATGAAGAGGTAAGGTGTGTTGGATTGTATACACATATCCCTTCTGTCTGTAACTCTTATGTGTGCTCTTGCACTTCACTAAATAACTAGAGTCTAGATGCCGTGGGGTTTTGTGCGCTGAAATAAATGCAAAAATAAATAAATAATAAATAAATACTATCTAGTGCAGTTGCACAAAAGATCATTTGCACCCGGGAAAGGGAACTCAGTGAATAGCTGGCTGGAACAGTGGCCGAGAATAGACGTTCTCCACCGACTGTCCCAGCCACCAGAGGCCCTTCCCTGGTGGCACCATTTATTTTTGTTAATGTGCGGTTGCGTCTAAACCCCATCCTCCCCCCAAAATCCCCTGATTCCCTCTCCCATCCCCTTCCTCCATCCCCTTCTACCAGCTCCCGGCCAGCTCTCTTTTTTTCAATTTTATTCTCCTTGCAAATCTCCCTAGGAATAATAATGAAGGCCATTCGCACCCTGGATGTACCCGAGGGTGTGGATGGCTTTTATGCCTGATCAGGAGGGCGGACATGGCTGGTAACGGCCCACACCCCGAGCCGAGGCCTTTGCTTCGCTCAGGCTTGCCTTAGATTGAGCTGCCGGGCCATTACTGACCATGTCCGCCCTCCTGAGCGGGCATGAAAGCGGGCATGAAAGCCACAATAAACATCCGATCCATCCTGTAACAATGCCCAAACACACCCTGCAGGTTTTTTTTTTTAAAACACAGAAAAAGATTTGCCCTGTCCTTACATTCTTACATCCTCCAAAACATGGTCTTACTCTGGACACTCCTGCTCTGACAGAATAACAAAACATCCGAGGAGAAAGTGAAAGTGATGAGGTGCTTTTATAAAGCCCAGAACCTCCCAAAGAACACTGAATCATGGTCTGAAAGTCTGTGACTCTGACGGTCCTACTAAGCAGAGCCCTATTTACTGAACCTACAGGGCGTGTTTGGGCATTGCTATTGGATGCAAGGGAGCCCCACAAGAGCCTTTGGCAACCCCTAATCAAGGGGGTGTGATAAGGCTGAAAAGGCGAATAGGACTGGACGTGGATTCTCCAAGCCTTACAGGAACCAGTGCAGTGCAGAATTAAAGAGGATGGTTCTGACATATCAGAGCTGTTAAAATCCACACATTTCATAGGCACCTCGATATTGATCTCTACATTTTGAGTTTTGTCATTTATGAGTTATGGACCAACCTCTTTATACATCTGCCATATGGACAATAATATGTTTAGCCAGAATTCAGTCACTCTTTTCATGACTTTTCCACATGGCCTGAGATGAATGCAGGCAGTATGGTGTCTTGATCCTGGGCCCAGTATCCAGTAGACAGTATTGGTGCATTTGCTCTGTGGTGTTGGACTTCCCCTGCCTTCCTTGATTGAAGTGAAGAAACACACAGGCTATGAGTAGTCAAGCTCTGACCATGCACTCACTGTGAGACCCCAGTTCTTTCTTTTCATGTTTTAAAGGACCGGATCCATTTAATGAAAACTATCTCAATGCTTGCATGGTTTAGCTATTTGAACAGAGATAGATTAAAAGATATACAGGTCATCTTCTGGGGCCAGCTTCTCTGGTGTCTATTTTCCTCCAGCATATCCAGCACAGAATCCATGCCTTGAGTCAGACTCTCATCCTTACCATGGTTTCACTATTTCACCCAAACCAGACCATGAGGTACACAAAATTCATCTCTTGTTTCTGATGCCCAAACTATCAAGTACATTCTCTATGGATTTCCACCAAATCCTGACCATCCTGCACAAATGATCAGAAGACAGTGACAGGCTGTATGACAGCAGCTCTTGGGGATGATGCCTTTACTGCTTTTTCAACACGCTCCATGGAACAGGACACAGTCAGGTAGAAGAAGGTCTTCTACACTCTCTGCATTTCTTCCAACTCTGACCCAAGGAAAGTCACAGACTAGAGAGGATCCAGCTGCTGGGTCCTGCCATGATCTTTCACAGGGAAAATTCCCAGCACAGCATCACGCCTGTGAGATTAATCAAAATTGGACAATCATAATGCTTTCAATCCCTTACATGTGTGGCTAAAGAGCTCCCTAAAGGAATGCTTCCTACTATTTGTTAGTACTTTTTCCAAGTCACCCTATTGACACGTGAAGGTCTTCCACTGCTTGCGATTCTGGGAACGAGATATGATACGTCTAGGTGTATGTAGGGAAAGAGGCAGTCGGATGAGATTTAGGCAAGTATGGAGTTTTAACAAAAGCAACATTACGAAAAAGAGCAAATACAACCTGATGATGAAACTGGATTTCTAGATCTAATTTCAAAAGTATCCCAAACCTACATCGGAGTGGGCATAAGAGTTAACAACACCCCCATAAATGGAAATATAACGCTTTAAAAAAGGGCTTCTTTGAAAACAAAACAAAAATGAAAAAGAATTGAAAAAAGCAAAATGTTATACTTCTTCATGGATCTTGTAAATTGTAAAGCTCCAATTGTCGAGTGGGATGCTTCATGGTGCCCGAGGAAAAAGATATCTCTCTAGTGGAAACGATGCTGATAGAGTATCTAAGAGAGATGTTATGACAAGTAACAGACATTGACTGTGGGATTTGAGCGCAAGCATTCGGGATCTCTTTGTTGCGGTAGGAACATAAATGCTGTGAGTTCCAAAGAATGTTCCCACAGTGGTAAATTTACCACACTACTGCCTTTATTGCTCTGCCAGATGGTAAACATTGGCAGCACTGGGAGGCCATATCATCACCACATTTAAGACAGTACCAATTCATTCAGATATCCTTGTTGATACTGTACCGTACTGGCTCAACCAACACGTTTGACTGTTTACCATTTCTACTGGCCGGGGCCGGATTTAGTCATGGGTGACCTGGTCAGTCGCCCAGGGTGCCACATTACCCCCATGCCACCCTATTGCAATCAGATGCACCCTGCTCTCGTGCTGGCGTCGGGCACTCCAGCACGAGTGCGAGGCGATTTCCATTTAAATTGAGAGCCACTGACCAGCAATGGGCAGGCTACCCCATGCTGGTGTAGCAGCGGCACTCTGTTGAAGTGATAAACTCCCCACTCCAGCACGGGAGCGGTGCACTCTCCATTTCACTAGAGCACTGCTGCCACACCGGCACGGGGCAGCCATCCAAAGGCTGCCGCGTGCCGGTGTGGCAGAGCAAGTAGCAGAGGCAGCTTTTGGTGCAGGAGTGTGGGTGATAATAGGGTGCCAGCGGGAGGCTCTGGGCGCAATGGGCCCCACGGGGGAACTAGGAGGGGCAGCCACACGCTACCCCCTCCCTGGCTCCGCCACTGGGCAAAGCAACCTCACATTTGGCGCTTCACCCTTCGTGGGCGGGGTGTTAGGTTTTACCCCGGGCACAGTCAGACCTAAGGCCGGCCCTGCTATTGGCACTGGGTGCTAGCGCTCAGTTAAACTAGACGAATCCCCTTCATCAGGGTCATTATACTGGATATTGATGAGCCGACTTGTAGGTCATCAGGGTCAGTCCGAAGGACATGTCCTTTACGAGGCACTAGGGCAAACCCTCCTTTAAGAAATGCATGGACTGGAGGTAAACAACACAGCCCTCTTACAGCCAAGCATAAAGAGACATACACAAACGCTTCCACATCTAGGCCATGAATTTTAATTGGAAGCAAAAGGTCAAGGGGTCTTAAATCTCGGACACATTAACAGCTGATTATTGGCACTAAAGTTAGCATGACACATCACACTAAATCTTCTTGCACTTTTTTTTCTTTGAAAACACTTGTTATCTCTGGTTTCAGAAAGGAGCCAAAATGGCGGCTTCTGGAAGTGTGTGCCAGTTCCAAGCTGCGCCTGCCTGAATGTCCCAAAGGCATCAGCGCCCTGGCTAGAATATGGACGGCCAAGAGCTGTGCCTATGCACAAATAGTGTCCTGCAGACCTGGGCCTGTAGTGTTAACTCCAATGCGCGGCACTAAAAATAATGAGAAACTGACAACACTGAAACACATAAAAGAGCCAGCAGGATAAATTTTTAAATACGGTGACGATTTGCATGGAACCACCTTTTATTTATTAGTCTATAAATCATCGTGATCTGTTTAGGGCCCTATTTTCAAATGAGTTTCTGCAGCCGTGTCCCTGCGGGGGAAATCATTTAAAAATAGGCTGGGTTTATGCCTTTTAGAAGACAAAAGTTTAAAATGTTCACCGCAATTTGTCAGTAAGCATTTTAAAGGGAATTTTTGAGATGTTGAGAAAGAAGGACGCCAGCATGTTTTTCTGAAATAAGCAAGAGTTATGACGTTTAAAAGCAGTCACTGTGGAGAAATGTTAAGCAAAGTCACTGTAATTGTGTTGTTTAATTTGTCTCTAGGTTAGACTCCTGCTTGGTGATGCGATTTAGCTGTGATAATTAAGGCGACTAGCTAATCTGTAGAAGGCAGATAGGCCACTGATAGCCACAATGGACCACGAGTGCTTCTTGATCCCCAGAGAGCACAGGTTTAAAACAAAGCACATAATAAAGGATGAAACCTTGGGGTGCTGGCAATTGCCCGGATTCTCAGGACATGCTTTGTAGAACTGTGAACCCTCTCCACCTATTCTGAGGGCAGTGCAGCATGGCTGATCGGTGGTTGAACGGCACCTCTCTGAGATGCACACTGTCAACCAATCCGTTTCTTCTATAGCGCACTGTCACCAAAGGCATCATGGCACTGTCAGGAGGTACGAGGGAGAAACTGAGAAACCAACTCACATAAAAAAAAGAAGGTCTCACACTGTGGTTAGGTGTTGGGACTGTCTACTAGTAAAATGTTCTGGGCATATAGAGCCCTCCTCCTTGCCAAGAAACACATTTTGACATTTTGGAAAAGTGACACTTAATGATCTTTCTTGTTTTCTTTTGATTTTAGATTTTCTCTTACTTTTATTTGTTTCCTTCTCTTTCTATTATTTTATTCTTTGACTTCTGCCCTTCTTTGTTATTCCTTTAAAGATGAGTCTACCAGTTTGCATCTGAATGAGTATGACCTCGTACCTTTGTGTTATAGTATTGTTTTTATTGTTTATGTAAGGTATTAAATTAATAAATAAAGCCTTGAAAAAAAATGAAAAAAAGAACGGAGAATCGGCCACTTTCATGAAGCATGTGGCTTCCTCAGCTAACGGCAGAGTAGCGATCGCTGCTGGTACAGAGCAAGGTCACCTTCCTCCATTAGTGCTGTATTTGCTTCATTCTCTCAAGTAGGGCTCCCAGGCAGGTGCTATACTACTGAAGGGAAGCACTTTTCCCTGTAATGGGTTGAGCATCACAGCAAACATGATCAAAAGTGTTGCTAGCAACATCGAAATATAGCACCACTTTGCTAAATGATCCAGCAGGGGTGCGCTGCTTTTGCATGCTCAGCATCATGACATCTCCCCACCAGCCTTTCCACCAAAGCCACCACAGAATGGGGGTGCTGGAAGTTGGCTGGGAGTCTGTCGGCTTTACCTGGCAGTTTCCTTGGGGTTCAGAATCGGAGCCTATCTGCTTAAACGTCACCCAATATGACTAGCTACTGAATATTGAAGTTCCAGCAATTTAAAGACTAATTGATGAACTGACGTGAAGCTGGGTGCAGCTGGATCTTGAATGTTTTCCAAAGATAGGGTCCTCGTACTAAAAAAGGAGGATCCCAAGGTGTCCAAGCCAGATCCCTGGAATTTGTAGCGCCAGCTTGTGCTTCCAGGGAATAGATCTGACAAGGTAATAACCAATCAGCAGATTCATGTTGATAGGGGAGGAGTCAGACATGTGCTAAGACTAGAGTTTCACGCATCATACTTTCTGTGGACACGGCAGCACAAAGAATTCTGGGAGATTGAAGCTTATTTTCCCACATGATCGAATGCACAGCTCCGTTTGCAATGTCTGAGGCTTGTGATGCAAGAAGCCAGGAAAGGTCCTCGTAATGTGGTTCTCAAAATCCGGGCAAATCTGAATTGCGTAGCTGTATAACAGACTGACTTGCATAGCGGAATAACAGGCTTGCGTAGCTGAATAACAGACTTGCATAGCGGAATAACATGCTTGCGTAGCTAAATAAAATACTTGCATAGCTGAATAGCTGAATGGCAGACTTGAGACCCTCTTTGCCAATAATGATATTATCTGCGGCAGAAGGCGCAACAGGGAAAAAGAGGATGAAGCAAAATGAATCAGTGGTCTACAGGACAGAAAGCTCTTTAAACATAAAACTAGTACCCTGGTATAACATGCTGGGGTACTAATAGCAATATAACTCTTGCAGGGGGCATTGCTGGTCAGGTAATTCCCCAGGGCTAACATTAAAGCCCTTACTTCACTCAGGCTTGTAACCTATGCCCTGGGGCAGTACCTGACTGATAATGCCCTCCTGCACAGGTTATATTGCTTAATTAGCAGGGGGGTGGAGGCCTCCCAGCCAATTAGGATGCTCAGAGCTGGGGCTTTACAACACAGTAAAACCATTTCTCCGAGCATCCTTGGAGCTGGAGGCCGTTATCTTCCCTCGCTTGGAATCAGGCAGGTGTGCTCTCTCCCATATCCCATTCCCTTTCCCCTGCCCTTCCTTTCTTCATGTCCAACCCCCCACTCCTGCCTCACTTACCTTGTGATGCCTGGTCCCTCGCCAATGTAAAGGGAGAAGGGACTACGTGTAGTTCCCTTCTCCCTTATCCATGGCAGCCTTTTTTGTATTTTATTTTTTTTTTTTTAAGTTGAGAAATGGCAAACACGTTGTTTCTCAACTAAAAAAAAAAACACCATTAGTAGTCCGGTACAACCTATCGAGAGACTAATAGCAATGTAATCCTTGCAGGGGGGCCTTACCTGGCCTGGTATTGCCCCCTGCTTTGGTTATATTGCTAAAAGGTAGTGCAAATTATAATGCCATTTATTGAGCCTAATGTTATATGAGAGTGCACTTCTGCTACTGCCTTGACAGTTAAGTAGAGCAGGAACTGCTAATGTTTTCAGTTATTCAGCGCACGTTGTAATGCTTCTTGTTGTTGATAGGATGTTATTGGTAATCCTTTCATTAGTGATCAGGAGCACTCATTGAATGAAGCGTTTAATCATAAAGCCTGCCTTGCATGTGGTAACTACAACAGGCTTCTGATGGCATCATTTGAACATTTGTGGGTGCAGGTCGGCTCTGCTGTACATATTGTGAGGCATATGAAGTCATGTTGGGGGTGCTTGAGTCTGCACCTAGCTTATGATGGCAGTTCATGCCAGTAGGAGAGGCTATATTTTAGCGTTTGATGACTGTACCTGTGGCGTCGAATCATACCCACGTAGGAGGGACGGATCCAACACTGCAGGCTCAGAGAGAAACCGGACGTGAATAAGGTAAGTAGGGAGTGGGTGGGGAGTGCTTTGGGCGTGGTGAAGGGGTTTAAATTTGTCCCGATTTGTCTGCAGAAAAATTGTCTTTGCAGCCGGCCACAAAAAATTGTGCCACAGCCAAATCGTATACATCCTAGCAGGCATGTGATTGCATTGTGGGCTGCATTTGACATATGATAACCCAAACATGTTGACTTTGCTAATGCATACTTTCCTTTTGGGTTGCAAGGTTGCAAGTCTCGATTGCAGAAAGCTCATCAGCTTCACCTCCCCCTGATTCAATTGTGTATTTATTGCCTGAGGTGGAGCATCCATGGAGCTGCTACATGATGTCAATTCTTGCTAGGGCCCAAGAGCGAACCCGGGGCATGTAGCACCACTTGGCAGCCAAACACTTACCACTTCAGTAATGGCATCACTTTTGTGCCAGTACATTGGTAGGGGTAGCAGGGCAACTGCGTGGTCTACTATTTGAATCTGCATCTGTGGGTCCCTCTGACACATCATAATGTCCAACAGTGCACCCTGTTAGAATTTAGACACCTCCAATGAGCTTTGGTGAGACCTGCAGAATCTAGCTACTGCTGATACCGTTTCAACATCCCACGGTAGTCGACATCCCATCGCACCACACCACTTAGCACTTTACACCCAACACAACAACCAGAACCACCACAAAGCACTGACCCAAAATGCCCAAACAGATGCGGATCATCACACAATCCCATGCTTGAAGCGAAGAAACGATCCCACAGACCTCCTCACTTGACCAGGTACACAAAATGCATGTCCAATTCAGGTTACACCCAGCCTATGTTCCAATAAATGAAGCACCAACAACTTAAATCTTTATAAGACCATCGCAAAAGAGTGTGTTTGATGGGAAGTAGCACAAAATTACCATTGGACAGGTTTGGAAACGTCGCTAAAAATGCAACTGGAGTCACCCATCCCTGTCAGTAGAGTTTACCACACAATAAAACATACTTTTACAAATCTCAGTTCGGAGTAAAGCAGGTAAAATTTTTGGGGTGAGACATGAAAATTGCCAAGATACGGTGGCTAAGGTAGGATTTTATCCCCATTTAGGCAAGGCTATTTAAAAAGAATACCTGCATAATTCACACAAAATATGCCATTTCCATTATAAAAATTAAAAAATATTATGCAAAATACATTTTTACTACTTTGTTCTCGGTGTTTATTTTAATACAATAAAAATATGAATGTGGAACCATTTAATCAGTACTGGCCAGGTGCCACCATCCATTGCCAATGCTCAGGTGAAAGATGGCATTACTTTCTGTCAGTGTGGGCTAACTATTGAATGGTGATGCATTGCTTCTTTACTGCGGCTGCGTGCTGCTTTTATGTAAGCGAAGAAAATACAATGATTATGAAGGCTGGCATAAAAAGTGCATATTTTTAAATAACAGTGACACGAATGTTGCTGACTCACCTGAGATGAATAATGCAACATTATTAAACACGCAGGAGCTCATTTTGCTCCTGGATGTAATTTGGCCGCATTTACAATCGGCATGGCAGGCAGCGTTTAATTGTAAATGCTGTCTGCCATGCGCGCATGGCAGGCAGCGTGTACAATGGTTCCCTAGGGAGTCTGCCTGTTTTTTGTGGGCGCACAAGGCTCAATAGGGAGCCCCAGCATTTGAGCCGGCATGAAAAGTTGCGTTCTACCCATCCTCTTTGCTATACAAATGAATGAAAATGTGGTGCAGTGTGAATGAAAGGTGTATACACCTTTCGTTCACGTTACGCCCAGCGCACAATGAGCTCCAGAAAGTTTAAAAGTGCAAGAGAGGGAGGACTTGGTCAGAAAGGATGGATATAGAATGTGGATGGGAGTCAAATGTGATCAGTAATATTTGACCAAACAAAACTGCATCAGTTAAGAGCATTGTACTGTATGGCTACAGGATATACAGGCATGACTGAAGAATATGGTAAGAGTGCCCCGCTGCGGGATGTAAAACCTCCAAATAGCAGCAGGACACAAACGCAGTGCACAGTTCCATGATATAAATACAATGCATAACTACAGCCTAGGAAAACAACCCAAAAATGCAAGATATGATAACAGTGCATAAATACCGGACATTAAATCAGTGCATAGATGTAGGCTATAGAAACAGTGCATAATTACAGCACCGGAAAGCACCATGGAGCTGCAAGATATGAAAGCAGTGCATAGAGCAGGAAATGAAATCAGTGCATTGATGCAAGTTTGATAGAAGTGCATCACTATAGGGCATAAAAGCAGTCTGAAGCTTTCGGTTAAAAAAAACAATGCATAGATACAGGACAGAGAAGCAGTGCATAGCTACCTAACATGATAGCAGTGCATAACTACAGGATATAAAATCAATGTATAGCTGATTGTTAGAAAAACAGTTCCTAGATACATAATGTGATAGTGCATAACAACAGGCTACAATAGTGATGCCTAGCCATAGGATAGAGGAGAAGTGCACAGCTACCAAATATGATAGCAGTGCATAGCTGGAGCCTAGAGAAGCACTGAACTACTACATAATGTGATAGCGCATAACTGCAGGCAACACAAGCAAGGCACACATAAAATGCACAAGTGCAAGTACAGAATATAAAATGTTTGCATGTTGTAAATTGGAGTGAGTCACTTTGATATAATATATATATATATATATATATATATATATATATATATATATATATATATATATATATATATATACATATACATATTACACAGCCCGCGGTAGCAGCCATGTAGCTATGGTTAAGTTGCTAAACTCATAGGAAGAGCACTCCTAGCACTGTAACTCCGTGGATTCCGCAGTACTGTGTGGATTAGACGTGCCACATATGGCTCTTTTTAGGATGGCAGCTATGGCATTGGCACTGTGGAGGCTACGCCATTGCGCAATGTGGTTGCTGGTTGTGGTGTGTACGCAAGCACAGTGGCAGAAGGTATGTTTGTACAGAGAAATGTAGGAGGCTATGGTGAAAGTGTCCAAGGTAAGGGGCAGGCATCATGTTTGTATGTATGTACTGCACATACTTGCTTAACGTTGCTAACATACATTCCATGCTGCTTTTGTGGGATCACTTTTCCGACATTTGTAGTACATGCATTACAGTGAAAAGACCATTTTGTAGAGTCTACAAGGTACGTGGCAGGCATCCTGTTGTCATGAATTCAGTGTGTGTATCGTATTATATGATGTGATATGGTATTCTGTGGCATTTGTACGGGTCCTACAAACAAGTATGTGATGGCGCGACTAGGAAAGGGAGGCGGAACAGAGGCCAACAGAGACATTGATACCAATAGGCCAGGTGACACTGAGATTGTGCAAGTGAATGGGAAGGGGGAGGGCAGAGTGGAGTACATGGGAATCACAAAAAAATAGCAATACTTGCAACTACTGCCGATGCTGGCAAGTGGAAGGATAAGTGAAGACATCAAGTGGTGGGTGGACTGTTAAGGTTGCAGAAAACAGCCCCCAAATGCGGGGGTTGGCAGAAAGCCAGTGCATGGGTGGAACTGTTGGGAGGGAGATGGTCTGGGGCGCAGATTACACGGTGGGTAGGAAACCAGTTCACAATCCTTTTTAGGCAGGAAGTGAGCAGGGGAGAGGAGGGGAAAAAGAAGAAGCACATAGAAAGGTTGTGAGGTGCTTTCAGACCTTAAGCAGAGAGCCTGTTCCAGAGGGAGGCCCCAGCAGAAAAAAGACATCTATCACCAATTGGTTGCGTGCAAAAGCAACTGATCCTGAGAGAGTTGGAGGCAGATGAGGGAAGAGCTGGAGCGAGCAGATATTTAGGAAGTGCAAGGTATTGAGGTCCCAGTGACCAGAAGGCCGCCTGCATAATGCACAAGGCTTTTATTTTATTCTTCACAGACACTGGGAGCTATTGCAGACATTTTAATCCAGCAGAGATATGATCCCTAGCGTTAAGGCCAAGGACAAGTTGCGCAGTCCTCTTATTGATGAGTTGTCTGAAGGCGGAGAGTGGAAGCTGGCAGATTTAAAAAGAGGCTGTGGTAATAGTGCAGTGTACAAAGAACCACAGCCGTGCTCACACTGACCTTTTGGTAACTGACTTTAGGTTGCTAAAATACATTCAGTGGTGGCTTTGGTGCCAGCTTTGTACGATTTATGTAGGATGTGGGTTAGTGGGGAACACATGTTGTAGTATTGTTGGAAGGAAAGAAGAGAGTTCCTGTTTCGCTAATACACTCTATGAAATGGGTAAATGACAACATTGCAAGCAAATACTATTAAATTGCCACTTCATGGTAGGAGATGGGAGGACAACTGGTATGCTTGTCAAACACGTAATGGATGCTTAGAGGCATATATCGTGCGCAGAGGCACTTATAACAGAGTTGTAAACATAGTGCCAAAACAATGTTCATATCTTTCTTTTGTGGTGATGGCTGTTCATGTGGAGTAATGTGCATGCACAAATTGTGCACTGTTTCAGTGAACTTTCCACTGGACATGCTTTCCAATAACAGCAGACTTGGAGGCAGATTTTGTAATGGTACATATGAGTTCTTGTGGGGAACTGACAGTGTTAGATGCTGACGTCTTGGATGGCATTGGTGGATGAGTGTGTGACTACTTAACAATACCCAATAAGGGCGTGGTGGGAAGAGACTAGTGGAAAGGGAAGAAGGAGTGTTCGTGCTTCACTGGGGTGCGGCCCTCAGGAAACTTTGGGAAGGGCACATGCCACAATCTGTGCTTCGCACCATGCTGGCCAATGGAAATGGCACTGTGGGGATTATCCAATCAGGTACTGAGGGTGTGGGTCACAGGAAGGGGCGATAATACTGGCATTCATTACTCTGCGTAGTGAGGCTGGCTGACATGGAGAAACGCATTGTGTTGAGTTTGGGTGATGCGTTTGTGATAGATCTGCCCAAGTATTCCCAGGAAAGACATTTTCATGGCAATTTCCGTTTGGAAGCAGTGGGCGCATTGTGGTGCGCTGTCGATGACCTCTGTTTAGCCGATATGCATGCACTGTGACAGGTTGCAATTGATTGGGTAACGTGTCTTGTTAACGTTTGCTCCGTCGACTGAAGAGGCTGATGAATGCAGTGAAGAGACTTTTTCCCACTGCCCAGGTGGTTTTGTCCACCATACCACCAACAACAATGTGGACCACTCATATTGGCTGTTATACTCAGCTAGAAGTTGGAAGATGTCTGATTAACCGAAGCATGTCTGATTTTATGTCCACTCGTGACATGTTTTTTTGTAACAATGACATCATTACTTCTACAAATGCAGTTTTATTCCAATGAAATAGCATTTCGTTGTCGTCCATTGGTAATATTGTTTTGTTCGCTCATCTCCAAGATGCACTCAAAAGGTTCCTGTCAGATTCTGAGGACGAAAAGAAAACACACAACTGTATGAAACCGAAAACACGCTCTTTGTGTGGAAGCAGATAATAATAAAAAATAAAAAATAAAACCCCCACAACAGCTCCTTTCAGAGACACCCCTACAAATAAAAGCCCTTACCCTTGTTGACATTTCTTCCCCCGCGCACGCACGCAGCACGAAAGCCTCATCCAGGGATTTTCAGGCTGGTGGCCATGGAAATGGGACTGTGCAGGCTGAGGGATTGCACAAAAACATTTCTGGGTGTGGTGTGTACACAGGGGACTGTTGTAGAGACGTGCTAGTGTTACATGGAGAGCGCACGTGCCACAATCTGCATTTCTCAGCATGCTGGCATATGGAAATGCGACTGTGCAAATTGTCCATTGAGATGGTCAGAGTGTGTGTCACAGGAAAAGGCGGACATATTTTGTTTTATTACTCTGTGTAATGAGGCTGGCAGAGATGGCGAGATGCACAGTTTTCATAGTGGCTGATCACTTTGTGGTAGATCGGCTCCAGTATGCCATGGAAAGAGGCTTTAATGGCAATTTCAATATGGAGGAAGTGGACGCTTTGTGGTGCTGTGTCGCTGTCCGTACTTTGGACCATTCGCTTGCAGAATGTCGACAAGTGGCCACTTTCGCTACTGTACACGTTGGGGTCCTGCACTATGGAGCACTGCTTTTGGGTTCCATAGCTTGTTCAAGTGTGTACCGTCAAATCAAAAAGATGATGAAAGCACTGAAGTGCATTTTTCCCACTGAGAAGGTGCTTTTCTCATGTATACCACCAAGTCCAGTATACAACTATTCCAATGAATTTTGTTGGCAGCCAGAGGTCAGAAGGCGTCTTAACAACAGAAGCGTGTGTAACTTGCATGCTGCAGGCATGTACTCCTGTGAGAATTACAACATTGGTTATCGATATTTGCACCTTCTCAATGGAAATGGCATTTCATTGTTGCAAAGTGGCAATGACATTTTGTTTTCCAATCTCCAGGCTGCACTGAAGAATGTGAATGTGTTATTGTAAGAATGTGAGGTGAACTGCAATAAACACAAACACTTATAAAAACCTGAAAATAAAATGTTTCTATGGAAGCACCTTTAAAAATACAAAATTGCCCTTTTGAGATCCACCACTACAAGCAACATCCCCTGGTTGACATTATTCCCTGACCCCGCGCGTGTACACTTGGAAAAGTCCACGGACATCGTAACAGTTGCAGGGTTGCACTTGTGACATACGCCCCTTTTGCACATGGCCACCATACATTTGGGCCTGTGGAGCATACGCACAGACTGTGGTACTCAGTATATTTGTGGAGCAAAATAGAGAGGGTGTGCTTATGGCTCTGTGTTGCACGGGCCACAGAGTATCCTTTGTGGAGCAGTTCTACATACATTACTTCACAGTGAATGGAAAACAGAGTCCAGTGGGAGCTGATTGTGGATTGTATCATGTGGATTTGTATGCATATGAAGAACCTACAATGCAGTGATTGATTTTGGTTTGTGAGTGTGAGACTTTGGTGGCACGCAATCACGACAATATTATTGTTGTTCATTGTGGAGGAAAAATTGTACAACATGTAACACGATTTTCAGTGCCGTTCGTGCTAAAGGAGGCACTTGGCCAGGTCATGCGTCTGTTTCCGATCTCCTTCATAATTTTTTATCCCAGTACGCAGACACCCATGTCGTCGCGTTATTTTTCATTTGTCCCGGAAGTGGAGAAAGTGTGACACATTGTGAAGAAGTGTATTTGTACCTTTTTACGAATTGTGCCAGTGTCGTACTTTACAAATGGGAATCTGACAGTTCAAAGCACAAAGAGTTATCCCTACAAATAGCATTCCTCTTAACATTACTGCATTTCACACAATCACACCTGACATCTTGTGACCAACATTATAAACACAACCCCTTATAGGGACTTTTCATCAAAATTAATTTTACATGTGATGTCATCAATGATGTCATAAATTACATTAGTGTTGTCATCTTTGAGGTCATGGGTGTTAGTCCTTGCAGTGCACAGTGCAAGCGTGAGTTATGATTACGTACCTTACCATAACTGGCACATTTCTGGTTTTTTTCGGTTTTACCTGTAACCATAGCATCCCTTTAAGAATGTTTTTCCAATGAATTTCATAGGTTTTTTAGTAGTGCAACTTAACCATAACGTCCCTTTAACAATGTTTTTTGTTTGTGATATATATATATATATATTATAGGATGGCGGTTGGTGCCCTATAATAAAGGTGAGTCGGAGTTCTATAGGAAATCCCAAAAATGAATTTTTGAGTGACAGAGAAGGAGAGGCCATGCTAAAACACTATTGTGAGAGTGAAGCTGGCTAATGTGGAGTTCCATTGAAAAAAGCCAGTACAAAACAGTGAATTTGACATAAGGCCTAGTGAAATGGAAATAAATGGGCCTAGCCATCTCCACTAAAATGGACAGGTGCGCAAATGAAGGGGAATCTACACGAGAGCCTAAAACTGATGGATATGCCCAATGAATGGGAAGCAACATGAGTGCTGCAGAGGCTGACTTTGTGCAAACTGAGAAAAGTCACCTTGGACAGATGTAAAACTGCAGCCGTGTATGTGGAAAGAAAAGATACATTTGAAACACTGCACATTTAGAAGATAAAAAGGAGGAATGATACCTGATATTTAAGAAATAAAGTCAAGTTACAGATCGTGGTTATCATGAATAAGGAGATTTAATTTTCATCATATAAACAGACAGCCTGTAAATGGAAAGGCCTATTTAGTTTTTGCAGAAGTGAGCACTGGTTTCCTATTTTAATTGTGGCCTAGTTGTGTGCATAAGATTAATAATGAACTTACCTCTGTTGTAATATGGTAGAAAAGAAAGATTGTATTTTAAACTACATGCCCAGACACAAGGCTAAAATGTTACATGTAAGCACATCTTGTTGATTTAAAGTTGTATTTTCTGAAGTATGGCTACAGCTGGTGTTTTCCCCAATGAACTAAAAGGTGTGCGCCTTTGAAAATTTGAACTCAAGAGCTTTGGCTGAGGACCTCCAGGAGAAAATCTGGTTTTCAGTAATAAATACAAAGAATATACAGAGAATTAGATTAGAGTTGTGGGATTTAAAGAAAACAGAGCCAACATAAATGACCATTGAGTTAGGTCTGCCCATAAACTGTGCATTAGTGGCTAACCGAAATGACCTTTTCATGGCTAACTCGACCTCAAGAAATGACTTCAGAGCCACTAAATGATGATCAAACATTGTGTATGAAACAGATTACTGATAAGCAGATGTTCAGGCCAGGTGATGATGGAGAAATGCAACCTAAGAATTGACGGGGGCTGATGTGAAACTGAGGGACACATAGGATGCCTTGCCATTGACTAACATTGAACATATTTTCCTGCATTGTACGTCCCAGTGTGCTCATCCCAGTCTAATATTTAAGGTGATAAAAAGCCTATTGGTACCATGTAAAAACAAATTGTGTGTGATGGATACGACTTCAGTTATGAAGACAATTAGGATTCCTGCCTTCTCATAATTCCGAGGGAATAGAAAGTTACTGTGATGATAGGTTGTAGAAGTAAGGTTTGAATCAGGAAGAGGCAGATTTGTGACTGTTTTCGGAGCAGCAGCAAATCACAAAAAATGGTAGCTTCTCCCAGGAAGGGTGTGCCGGGATATGATTAGTATTTTCCAACTCGCCATAATATATAGAACTCAAAAATATATATGGGCCCGCAATTATCTGAAAAATTAGGGTAGCTGCCATGTTGTTAGATTTTCAGAACCCAAAAGTGTAAAACTACCTTTCATTTTGAAATGGTATATTTTCTTTTCCCCCCTCAGCTTCCATAACCCATACCTCCCAACATCTGGTCCTATTAGTAGCCAGTGGGCGTCTTGGTGGGAGGTGAAGGGAGAGAGCTAGCCAATCCTTATTGTGGAAATTATGATAATATGTAGGTGTCATCAGCCCTATATCTTGGCAATTTCCAATCTTAGAGGGGACTTGTAAGAAAACCACTAGGGAGATAGACAATGAGAACTGCCTAATCCATCAGGGCACCATCTTGCCAGGGGAACAAAGCTAAACCAAGGCCTACCAAGAAGGAGGGAGAAAAGGAGACCCAGGGACTTTGCTTGGAAATCTGGGAGCCCTATCTGAGAGAGGTCTGTGGCTGGAGAGACCTGGCTGGTGGATAGAGGATTGAGGTGTGAGCTGCCTGCCTGAAAGAGGGTCCTAGGATCTGGCGGGACTCCTGAGCTAAGAACAGAGATCTCCCATATAAGTAGATATATGCCAAAGCTATAATTTGTGTGGGGAGCTATCCGTCTTAATCCCTTTCCCTTAGTGGGTGAAGTGGGGCAAAACTGGGTGACCATGTCCATATTGAACTAAAGAGTTAAAAGTTAACTCAATGATCACTCTGTAGAAGGAAACTCTATCCAGTTACATTGTATCGTGTTGGAATCTGTCTGTTTAACCCTTACCTTTGCATTGGTGGGTGCTCTCCATTAGTGGGAAGGGGGTGAAAACACTGCATTTCATGCAAATAAAAAGGCCAAAATGATTTTCGCATTGAGTTCCTTTCTTGACTTTGCCTTTCAAATAAAAACCCAAACCGATTTTCCATTGTGTTCCCACTCCATGTTCCTTGCCTTCAGATCAGAGGGGTCATATCTAATTGATGCCTGGAGGGAGGGGGTTGCGGGGAGAAAGGATTAATGTGCAAAACTAAGCAATCACTGTGTATTTTCTATTTTTCCTATTAGTTAATTTGCAATAAATCTGATGTACATTGTGACTGCAAACTTTAACATTTTACCTTTGCCTTATAGTCACTGAAAGCCCTTTAAACCTATGTTAGTCAACTGGTGTAAGAAATGTGACTTTGTGATATTGTGTAGTGTCACAGCATTGGTGGTTGATGTTTTGGTTGCTATTCTTCTCTGTCAAACCTTAAATAAATATGTATTCTTATTATACACTGGCCTTGTTCCTAGATCATTGGCGGTACAGAGGGTATTTGTTGGCGTGGTGCGAGACGGGTTGAAGGCTTCATTCACTAAAGTTCAATCTCTATAAGCGATGTTGGTGCATGCCACCCTGCTTGGGCGGGGATGGAACTCCATGTTGAGAGTGACTGCCTAATTAACCATGACAAAGAGGGTGCACCCTTCTTCAAAATAAATAGCTATAGCTGCCCAGATACATTGAGTATCCGGGTGTTTATGAATGAAACAGCTGCTATTTTCTTTTTCTCAACGCATTTATAGCTCAGGTATCGGAAAAGTAAAACATGGAAAAAATACATTTGCAGGTCAAAAAACATGCAAATGCCATCAGGCTAGTGGTGGGGGTGGGAGGCAAGAGTACAACATTTGACATTTTTGATTTGGAGAGGGGCTATGGATGAGGTTTGCAACACGAGGCTCAAACATTTGTCACATACCCTTGGCTATAACCTGAGGTATAACCACAGCTACCTGGCATTTGCACTGAAACGGCATCACAGAAATGATGAGTGTTGTGGGCAAGATGTCATTTGGGGATTGCTATGGGTTGCAACCGTTACCCCTGTGGTCTCCCTTGCAACCTCTACCCTCATCTTTGTGACCCATCCTAATTTGAAAAAAACAAACGTCAATTTTTTTCAATATAGCTGACTTCCTGCGTTGCACTGCTGCGGCGTGCGCCACTGCGTTCGGTGCTTTCAAGAGTTTTGTAACTTTTCAGTGTTTGCATCAGGAGCCTTTAGGATCAGTGTCTTTGGATCACTTAGGGGTGGAGGGACCCTGCTGTGGAGCCTGTGTGCACCCAAACTATGGGATGTGAGTTTCCCGGCAGAAGCCTTACTGCGCCCTGGCTGCACAGGCACAGCAACGTACCATACAGCATTTTAAACATCAGCCACGTCTTTAGTCACTATCCCAGTCTTTTTTGCTTCTTTGTACTTGAGATAAACCATATGCCAATCTCACAGCAGGGCTGTTCCATGCGCTTTCCAGCAGCACAGCAGCAAAACTCCATTTATGCTACAATTCCATTGTGAACATGGTCCCATGAAGAAACCCAGGTATAACTTTGCATGGGTGGCCTACCAATGCAGACTATTTCATGTTTGACACTAAATCTTCCCTATCAACACTCTTTAAGTATTGTCTGTATGTGACATATTGTTTTCATTACAGCACATTTTAGACTCTTTTGCTTGCCGGTTTGTTTTCCTTTTTACCCAGTGTAGAGGACAAGCCAAGTACCCCCACTCCACCTACCCGCCTACATTACCTGAGAAGTATGAACCAAAATATGTGACATATACTACACCAATCAGAAGGCAAGAAGAAGAGCAACGACACTGTGCAGTACCCATAAGAATGCCTATACCTAAGAGAATATGGGAAGTAAAGTATCCATTAAGGAAACCATACCAACATCCAGGCAATATGATGGTCATTTGAATGTGATTCCTGATGAAACAAAGAAACTGAATGACCATGATGAATGGTGACATCATACGAAACAGAATCGATTCCATAGATAGAAGATAATCAGACCTTAGAGGCAAATGATTTATGAAGAATGAAGTACTAAGGATAAGTGACATTTTGGGATCAAGATGAAGACACTTATGCCACAAATGTGATGAAGATATTTAGTTAGTTTAAACGTGTACAGTTGCAATGAAATGCAAGCAGCAAAGCAATCATGAAGCTAGTCAAATGATTATAGGAAGTAGATTGCGGCAAGCGCCAATATATACATATATACCTCATAGATACATATGGATTGAATAAAGAATGAAGTTTCCAGTACGCATATAGCAGTTTTGAACAACGAGGAAGGCCTCAAATTCAGTGTCGCAGTTACAAAACCAATTGAATTAAACAGAATATATTTCAGCTAAGGAGTTGGATGAGCTAAAGAGCCACGGTCTTAGAACTAAAATTGGCTGACACAAGTATAAACAAAGACGTCAGAGGACTATTGGAAAATACAGTTAAACACACAAGAAAGGCTCAATTCATGGTGTCCAGTCACGTGATGGAAGAAAGTTAGACGCATGAGGAGATCACACCTAGGCACAGAAGCCAGACAGTACCCATACTCCTTAAAAAATCCCAGAGAAGAGTACAAACTCAAGGCCAACTTCAGACACTAATTGACACTGAACCGTTGAGGTGATGATGGAGTGTCCTTTTTAATTGGTGAGAAGCTCGTATTGCGTCAAGCTCACCTGCACCTGGTTGTTCAGTCTGCACACTGCTCACGTAGGTGGAAAGTTATTGATGGGGGTTACTAGGCAACCAATTGTAGAGGGCCACATACTTGGGGGTCCCATAGTTGTGTAGCCAATGGGACGTAGTACATTTAGTGTCGTTCATAGTAGCCATTTTAAAGGGAGGGCGTAGTTGTCCCACCTGTTGTTGACTATCCAATTATTTCTGTCTCTTACTCTATACAGATATTAAATCTATACTTAGTATTTCACTTAGAGCCAATCCCGCTTACCGATTTTAGGTTTTCGACGTTTGCCATGTAGGATGACGTTGGTAATGATGCAGGTCTACACGTCAGTAGTGACACATTTGGTCTATAAAAAAATCTTTTTTTCTTAAATAAGTTGAGAGTTGAGTATCGAGCGATTGCTGATGTTCATTGTACTCCCTGTTTTACTTACTTACATTAAAACAGACAAACCTTTTGCCAAACTATTTGTGTCGTCTGAATTATTGATGTTTGATTAAAATCTGCATCCCCATTCATCTCAAGGGTATTGCTACTCATCTTAAAGGGCTGAAAGTCTCCAGTTCACCAGCAACAACAGTCCTAGCATGACAAATTGTTTTCCACAACAGCATGGTTTTGGTCATTTTGCATGCCCTTTTTTGCTTCTTTGTATTTGGGACATATAACACTTCGGCCTCACAGACAGTGCTTTCTGTGTTCGTTCCAGCAGAACAACCACACATATACAATTAGCCTATCGTGCATACGGTCCACTGTAGTAGTTCATGCAGTGTTTTGTATGGTTTTCCCATTACCATGGATTACCACTGACATCACATAAGAACCCCTCCTCCCTACTCCACTCAGTGTTTCGGTTACCTTTAGGGGCTCTGTCCGCAAACTGCAGATGAACGACCACGAATACTGGTGAATTTATGCAGTGACTGCATTAGTTTGTGCTCGAGCCCAGGGGATGGATAGGGCAATCCAGGGGTGAGAGTAGCAGACTAAGGGGCAGATCCCAGTAATGAAATAACTCCTTTCCACCGGTGTCCCCCCTCCCCCACACACCGAGACAGCACAAGGAATCTTGCTTTAGACAGAGAAGCTGCACTCCAGCATCCATGCTCAAAAATTGGAACAAGAAATAATTTAGGAAGGAGAAAGTAAAACAATCTATCTTTTGGTCGCGCTCTAGAGTAGTTATCGTGCAGACTTTTGTTCCCTCTCACCTCTTCTCTGCATCCCCAGATTGAGCTCTGTGATGTCACCTCAATCTGTCAGTGAGAAACTGCACATGTCTAAATATATATTGTGTTGCCCCCTGTGTGTGGCATTGTGAACAGTGCCCTACGCGCTGCACAAGGCATTGCCAAGAGAGAGCACATCACCGCTGCCAGAAAAGCTTCCCACTGGCTCCCCATAAAGGAGAGGATCCTATTCAAGGCTCTAAGCATCACCCACAAATGTGTCCATCTTGCCGCCCCAATGTACCTTTCGCAGAGGATCCACCTGGTCTCCTCCACAAGACCCACTAGATCACCCTATGCCAGCATGCTCTCAGTACCCAGGGTAAAAAGGACCAGAGCAGGGGGCTCCAGTTTCCCGTACCTCGCTGCCGTACACTGGAACACCCTCCCTAGCTCCCTGCGCTCTGAACCTTCACTGACCGCCTTTCGGAAAACCCTGAAAACGACCCTGTTCATCTAACAATTACATGGCCTAGCCCTCATAATTGTATTGTATGATGTATTATGTGATATATCTGATCACAGGTCACTGCCTTACTGTAACCTAAGGCACAACCTGCTCACATTGTAACTAAGTCTTCCTTGCAAGTAACAGTGCCACAATGCCCCTGGGCTGCCTGCGCGCTATATACATTTAATAAATAAATAAAATAAATAAATTGTGACGAATCACATTCCGGGGCACCAGTGGTTCAGGGATGAATATCGGTTCTAAACCATCTAAACCATCAATCAGCCCCACACCTCTAGTACACCAGAAGGGATCTGAACAGATTGGAACACAAGTAAATAATAAACCCCCTTGTCCGATTTTTGGTTACATGGACGGAACTGCAGGCTTATCTTGCAAGGTCACGGATCATTGGTAAGTTGTAACATAGCAAACATTCAATTATTACCCAATGATAAAAGGCACTGTCCAGTCAAGGCTCTATAAAAATATCTACTTCATTATTATTACAACAGGCTGTTCTAGCACACTACAAAATACAATCCACCTTGTAAAGGAAAACAGAGACAGACAGTTACACAAAGGAAAGGGATGCCCTCTGGATACTGACAGGAGGGTAGTCAGTAAAGCAATCAGTTCTAACTGTTCAAGGTTATTTGGTCTCAGAACCAAGGGAGCAAGGGGTTGTAAATGTCACTAGCATCCTCCAGAGAAGGACCAGGGGGACAGAACCACAATGTACCTGGTGCTTGAGATAATCTTGATGCTTGACAGCGTTGAGTCAGTTGCAGGACGCTTTGCAGCTCTGGCGACAGAGTTCAAGATGGGAGAGTGCTGCGGGTATCAGGCGGCAGGCAGTGCGGCAAGCAAGGCTGGACGGATGGCTGCAGGCTGTCCTACACAGCGGCTCGGGTCAAGAATCGTTGTCTCTGTGCTGTTTGGTGGATCTGGAATGCTGGTCGAGGCGTCTTGGATGGCTTTAGTGACTGCAGTATGACAACAGTCAGTGGCACAGCCGGTTGCGGGACGAGAGCTTGGCTGCCTCGGAAATGTCCTTAAAAGATGGACGATGGTTGATGCTTGTTGTGGCACTCCTCCTAGCTTCTTCACAGGACTTGTGTCGTCCTTTAAGGGGGACGGCCCAAAGCTGAGCAGAGTGATTGCAGACAACGGCCTTGTCCTTTGTTCAGAGACTTTCTGACACTTCCCACCTAGGGAGCTTGCTGGCAGAACCTAGCAGGGCACGCTGTGTTCTGGCTGGGTACCAGTTCTGGAGCTGCTGGAAGGATCCTCTGAGTCTGGAATCTTCCTCTGTTTCCTGGGAGAAGTTTAGAAGAGGGATCATGCTTCCCTCTTTGGAAATCCTGGCCTTCCTTCACTGGTGGAAGCTGTAAGGCAGACTGTACCTTCAGCCAGGGTCAAAATGAGTCCTTCTTCTTACTCCTTTCAAAGTCATCGGATGATCTGCTAAGTGAGAAGTTCATCCCCCTTTTAAACCCAAATGGGACCCAATGATTGGTGCAGGCAAAGCCTACATTAATGAACCAATCCTGGGTCCCTACTGAACCTGTATACCTAAGGGCCCTTTAAGATGAGGTAGCAATACTTAGAGATGAATGGGGATGCAGAATTTATTCAAACATCAATAATCAAACCGACTCAGGAAGTTGGCAAAAGTTAGTCTGTTTGATTTTCAATTGTCTAAAACAGGGAGTGACAACAGACATCAACGGACGTTTGCTAGATTTCTTTCTCACTCAACACAATTTATAAAAAACACAGCTTTTATAGTAAAAACCCATCATCACTGACATCACCCTACGTGGCAAACTACAAAAACCTACCTGGGAAAGTGATAGAATTAGAAGGAACATCTAATTATACGTTCCATACTTGACAGGGATAGTGATTGGGTCTCTAACATCAGGTGGGCATCTAAGCCTTCCTCTAGTACATGTCATCTACATCATTACAAATTACACGATGATTCATTGGTTATACAAACTATATTGCTCTCTGTTAAGTGGCCCTCTATAATTGGTTGGCACCCTCGTACCCTTCTGGAATATTCCACACGCTACCAGCACGCAGGTTGGTAGCCCAGGTGCTTGTGGGCTCGTCTTGACCATGGCTTCCCACCCAATTAGTCTGACATCCATCATAACTCTTGCAGTCTGTCAGTCAATTAAGCTTTGAACTTGGCCTCGTAAATGTTCTCTGTGCCTGAGAATAAAAGGGAGCCTAGGCATAGTTTGTCTCTTGGTTTCGGTGTAGCTCGACGCAATGTCTATTTTCATCTGACCATGTGACTGGAGACCACGTTTCTGAGCTTTTTGCTGTATTAAATACTATTAAATGATGAACTCTAAGGTCTTCAGTGTTTTTTCACCCCACCTCAGACAGGGGTTTGTTCTTTTCTCACGTTTGTAACTACTGAATGAACACCCAGGCTCGCGATAGCCTGAACTTCTTGGTGCTGGGCCAGCCAAGTCTTTTTTGAATTTTCCTACGCTATTTAGCTAAAGTGCGTTGTGGAACATCTATATTCCATGCATTCCTATATGTATACATTGGTGCATAGCCGCAATCTATTGACTACTTAGCCTACCTTAAAATTACTTTGTCTGCTTGCGTTACTGCGTCTGTACAATTGTAAAATGACTTTTCATTTTCTTCATTGTTTCTGTAGCATGAGCATCTTAATCTCGAGCCTGAAATGTTGCTAATCTTTTAACTCCTCTTCTTCAGATCTCATATAATGTTTAAGTTCGCTAGCCTTTTACCACTTTTCTGGGTGCATCAGCTCTGCTTTGCAGGACGTCACCAGTCTTCTTTCCTACTCATTTTCACACATCTTTCGTGTCCAAAAAGCCATCATATCTTTGTAAAGCCGGTCATGTGGCACAGCAAGTAGAGCACTTGCTTTGACATTGGTGTAGAGCCTGCTAACACAGGTTTGAATCCCGGCGCAGCCAAACTCAGCCTTTCATCCTTCCGACGTCGATAAATGAGCACCACACACCGTGGGTAATAATAAGCAGTGCTCAGATACATGACGGTTTGTAGTGCTATACAAATGCCAAATAATAATAATAATTATTATTATTATTATTAAATGCATATAGGGTTTCCTCAATGGATACCTTGTTTCCAGAATTTCTGCGGTACAGGCATCCTCAGTGGTACTGCATGTGTCTCACATTCTGGCTCCCAACATATAGGCAACATGGGGGCAGAGCTTTTGGTGGGGGTACTTGACTCCTTCTCTACACTACCATCAATCTTCTGTTATGCGTGATGTCAGGACCAGAGTGCTTTGCAACTGGAAAGGTAAGAGGTGACAACATGTACATGTATGTCCACCCATCTTCCAGTCTGTTGTATATCAAAGTGTCTCTCTGGTTAACTGAGCCCTCTGTGGCTCTCAATCATGGTGCAGTTCTCCCTTGAATTTTGTGGTGAGAACAGACTTCTGTCTCATTCAAATCACATACTTCGTCTTGCTGAAAGGAGTCCGTTCTGCAGGGGTTGCCTATGGTAAATAGTGGACCCAGACATGCCATTCACTGTCCTTCATACAGAGGTGTGGAAACTAGCTTAAAGTTGACACATTGCACATCCAAGAGGCATTAGTCCTGCCTTCCTCCTGTCCATTCTGCGATCAAGACTCACTCAGGCCTGTTCCAATGAAATCCTATTAGTATGCGCAGCCTCCAGCAGTTTAGACAATAGGAAGGCAGATCCATGGAGCCTTTGATATTTTAATTAGGCTGTCCATGGCCGGAGTAAGGTGTCACCTTATCCCTTCTTGAGATGCTTTGATGCACCGTGACTGTCACATTCCAGCTGAACATGACATGTGAGGACGGCACCTGTAGGCTGTGTCCTCCTGGAGTACAATTGACTATGCGTATGTTGTGCGGTGAGCAGGGAGAATGTATGCAGAATGGCCCCACACATTTTTGGAGGCTGATCTCCCATCATTCATTTTCATTTCAAAAATCAAAAAAGCCAAGGCGAGCGCACACTCCCCATGAGGATGTTCAAATTCCTCACAGGCATGAACCACTCTCCCTCCTCTACATCGCCACACAACTCTCCCAGAACTAAGTAAATCTCTGCCTGGAGAGCCCTAGCAGCCACAGCCCCGCAGTGGCCAGTGACACATTGCGTCCATCTGCCTATGTGTCCTGTCACTGGCATATGCACGGGGTGGCGGCTGGGCTGAGAGTACACACACAGGCAGCAGATCAATCTCCCACCATTGACCAGCCCTGTTTATGTTCTGCGGGACCCGGGTTTAGGTAGAAAGGAAGCTGCTGCAATGCTTCTCCCCAGGGACGCTAGACTCTCCCTCGGTATCCCTCTCACACTGCACATCTCCCATGCTACAACCCTACTTCCCTAGCGGGAGGGAGCTGGGCCAGTGGTGCAAGGAGGATGCTCCTGATTGGGGTGCTGTCCAGATTCTCTGTTATCAGTCTGGTCACCTCTAGATACCTGTCCTGGGGAGTGGAGGGGCCAGTGGCAGGAGCTTCACACCTACAGCTAGAGCTAAATGGGCCAGGAGGCACCCAGTGGATCAGAGGCCCACCACCACATCTTCCCAGCCTCACATCATGTTATGACCAAGGCTACCACAACGTGGGCTATCACGGGTCTGAGATCAAGATGCCCACCTTGGACAGGCTGACTGTTCACAGGGGAAAGCTGGAGAGCTACTACGTGCAGCCCATCTGCTCTCCATCCAGAAGCAAGTTCATGACTAGGAAGCAACTGCATTTAATGTTTAAATCAAACGTTATTTCCACTTTATCAACTCAGTAAAATCCACATACAGAACCGAGGATGCTTTCTCCTCATGTAGTACAGTCTAATTTCAGTTAAATCGGACAGTGTTCAGTTGTGCTTCACTGATATAGCATGGATGGATGGATGTGACATGACATTGTTTACTGGGTAACTATGATAAAGCAAGCATGATAAGTGTTCTTGAGTGTCTAAACTGGCCTACACTGGACCCAGTTTGTACAAGTTTTTTTATTATGGCTTTGCCTTTTTATGGCAAAGCTAACAGAAACATGTTATGTGGCGCTACTGGCATACTGGCAGAGCCAGCTTGGGCATATTTTCTTATAGTAACATTACTGGCATTAAATCAAACATGAGTATGTTCTTCTATGGGAACACAGCAAATATGTGTGCAGCCACCATGGACCACACACAACTGCTAGTAAGGAATGTGGGCTTGTGGCAGGCATTGGCTCATAATGTTGGCTCAGTCTCCATGTGGCCTGGAGCCAAAGGGGAGGAAACAAATGAGAGTCTCTCTCTCTGCGTCCCTTGCCACCACTCAATATGTGAGAACTGTCTTCCAAATGAAAATGCTTCAGAAAACTTCCAACACCTCCAAATATATATAACCTGCTCCAAACTATATATATTATTTTTGCATATGCCGACAGGGGATGACTGTAGATTCGCTTGGTTCTGGCTCAGTTTCTAAGGGTTGAATTTGTTGACACACCTTCTTTCATTTTGTATAACAGTCACATGTATTTTCTTTTCATTGCATGGCATCATTTGGCCTTGGACATCTGCTTACATTCACAGTAATTTGGTAATATGGGCCTATGGACAGTGATATTTACACTACATATGGTGTTCCAATCTAGTATGAAATGTATATTATATTACAGTGATATCGTAACCATATTTTGCTTAGAGTACTGAGGAACAATGCTATGTGATCCCACTTCCTGTTTTGTCAAGAGGTGAAATGTCATGTGCCATCAATTCCTGTGATGTCACTTGGGGATGGTGACAAATGATATCAATTCCTGCGATGTCATCATAGGTCACGAGTTGTGTGATGCCACTTCTGCTACCCCTGGTATTTTGGTGAAATTACGTCATTGGTTGTGGGGGGCACGAGAGAGGGCACGAAAGGTAAGGAGGCCAACAGGGGTTTGGGGGGAAAGGCACCGATGTGGGGAGCACTTGGTGAGGGCCTGGGAGGGAAGGGAAGCTTTTTGTATTCACGTTGTTTTTCCTGATAACCTTCAGGTATTAAAAAACTACAATATCCATGGGTATATGTAGTCCGATACCCTCAGGTATAACCCGGGGTATAACCTAGGGTATACCCATGGAAATGGGAAAAAGTTATACAAATAAAATGTGTCGTTGGGACATATACAGTGAAGTCGGGGGTGAAAGATCATTAGCCATGGCCAAAGGCCCTGGCCAGCGATTTGGTAGTGTTTTAAGGTAAAGAACGGGCACAGAGGATCGGGCGTGATATACATTGGGCACGGCCAAAGGCTGTGGCCAGTGACCATCGCCGAAGGCCAGGGCCAGTGGCTGCATGTATTTTAAATATGCAGTGTTCATGGCCAAAGGCCATGGCTAATGGTCTGATAGTGTTCTAAAATATACCGTGGACACGGCCAAAGGCCATAGCTAGTGGTTTTTTAATGTTTTAAAAAATACAGTGGATATGGCCGACGGCTGTGCCCACTGGCTATTGCCAAAGGCTATGGCTAGTGGTCTGGTGGCGGGGTACCGGTTCCTTCTGTTGTATTTTCGGAATCTGAATAGGGTTTCAAGTCACCTGATTCCTCCGGGTCTGATTCCGATGGAGGGGAGGATCTGGATAAGTTGATTGCTAAGCCTTATGGACTTGGAACCAAAGCCGATTTGGTATCAAAAAGGAAAGGTTTGGGAAGAGGTGGAGTCAGAGCTCTAGGTGTAATGAAGATGTGTGTGGGTCATATTTTTAAGATTATTCGATCCCACTGTTGGATGTTATAGTTTGAAAATGGAAGGGTCTCTAATAACAGCTGAGTTTTGAAAAATAAATCTTGTTGACCAGTTGGGATGTGAATCTGGGAAAACACAACCTCTTTGGAAGTGGATACACGATCAGAATCGAGGAGTTCAACAATTCTATTCTCGCCTTCTGGTGGTAAAACGTTTAACATGCATGGATTCTCAATTTGTGTCAATTAAATCATATCCCACCCTGACACCATATATAAGGAAGGCGTGGGATCAAACAGTAAGACAGACACAAGTGATCACAGTTCAAGGGCGTTTATTGAACTTCAATTGGCTTTGTAAAACATCTATCTAGTCCTAAATCTAATCCTAAATATAAAGATGGGAGCAAACTACGGCCATCAAATAATAATAATAATGCAGTCCTAGTTGAGTCTGTCAAAATAAAAGGTCCTATACTAATGAGCCTATTGACAATTCTAAATACAAATAGTGTGGCAAACAATGTTATGCAAAAGAAAAGTGAGCACGAAATGATATGTCAGGATATTCAAGCCGCTGGCTTCCCTTGCCCACTTTTTCAGCATGGGATAAGGCGGCACACTGAAGCTTTGCACACTCTCTGGTTTCTGCGCCAAAGTCTCTTTTCCATTCAAAGTCTCATATTTCAGAGGGCCTGATGTAACAAAACAAACATTAAAGTTCCTTTCTTCTTAGGATTTCAAATACACAACTTCTCAGTGATTTACTGTTCACGACGGGTCCCCTTCTGCCGGGCTCAAACCCACTTTAACACAAAACCTTCAATTGGTCTGCCTCTGCCGGACTGGGGCCAAATTTCTCTACTTTCCAAACCTTCTCTACTTCATCAAAATCAAAGACTTTCGACTGTGCGCTGGATTTTGTTCGACCCGTCGCAGGACCATTTTGATTCACAGTTACTCATTCTCTTCTTGATATAACCTTTATCTCACTTTCATTTGTGCCTCTTCTCTGCTGGATACCTTACAGAGACCTTTGATTGAGCACCCACATGTTCCCGGACCACTCTGTCAAAGGTATTGCATCTTGCTTTTACAGTTCAATCACTTATCAGCAGTTCAACTTTACTTTCATCTCTTATCACATGAGTACTAACAATGTTCATTCTAGCGCTCGCCCCGGCGCTCGCTATACAATGTTGCTGCCTGCAACCTTGGCTTCAACACAGACTGGGTTTGTATTAGTCTAACCAACCTCCTAACTGTGTTGATTTAACTGACACTGCTTTGTTCTTGGAGTCAAAGACAGTACCAGATGTTGATTCTCCCCACCTTGATTATTGACGCAGGAGGGCCACAGACATCTTCGACACATAATGCAGGGTTCTTCAGCCTGGTTTCCTGGTCTTATGCTTTCTATTCTCGAGGTTTCTGAAAAGTAACAGTTCCTTGTCGAAAAGGTAAAGGGAACATTCCTCCTTGGAATCCCCTTCTCTTTAGCCATCTTTCTTCTCTCGTTCAGCTGCCGTCTCGAAACTGCTCTTTCCTCGTATGCTTTTCCTCGCTCACAGTGTGCTCTCGTGCTCCGCCTTTTATCCGTGTGGGGAGCTTAATGAGAGTCAGGTGTGTGTGATGGTCAGTAATTGCCTGACCTCGCATTACCGTTGTATTGGGACACGTCAGGTATACTGCTCGGGTGTTAGTCTATTCTCTCTCATAGCGGGCTGTCCGTGTGAAAGTGTCTGTGTTGTAAAAGGTGGGTGGGGTTTGATTTCCTAAATATCCTACCTGGTAGGATGGGTTAAAGGTGTTATGGGAAGGGGATACCGCGTCTCACCATCCGGTGTCCCACTCCAACTCCTGGAATACCCCTCATCTAGGTGATCCTCACGCACTGTTCTAACCACAGAAACTGGATTCAAAAGTGATGGCCGTGTCCTGGCCACCTGGATGACAGATCCTCAGGGACTAGTGGGTGAGACACCTTCTGGTTTCTCATAATAGGCTCTCCTACAGTGCCTTTTAAACTCTGAATATTTCAACACTAGTTCTTCTGAATGAAACACTTGTGCCATCACTACAATAACCAGAATCCTTTGAGACTGAAATTGAAAAAAGTAATTAGCAACACCTAAAAAGGAACACAGCTAACACAGCCTCCCTGATGAGAGTTTGAGACTTGAAAGTACTTGGAGGAGTAGAACTAACTATTGTGCTTTGGAACTGTAGCAGTTGGGATTTAACCCTGGTAATTTTTGAACATTGTTGGGACTATTTGCATCTGGGATTCAGCCCTGTTATTATTTTTTGAACTGTGTTGGGATTCAACCCTGTTATTACTTACATCAGGATTAAATGACTTGGAACCAGAGGGCGCGCCTGACCTTCTTTTTCTACTTAATGTTACAGGAGACCCGGGCTCCAGAGGCAGCAGCACCGGGGCTATTATGCCCCCACTTTGGAGAGCCATATTCATGGTTTTCCCCCCTCCTCCAATTGTGGGTAAGATTTGTGTTTGGAGGGGAGTTGGTTCCTGGTCTCCTGAATGAAACACTTGTGCCATCACTACAATAACCAGAATCCTTTGAGACTGAAATTGAAAAAAGTAATTAGCAACACCTGAAAAGGAACACAGCTAACACAGCCTCCCTGATGAAAGTTTGAGACTTGAAAGTACTTGGAGGAGTAGAACTAACTATTGTGCTTTGGAACTGTAGCAGTTGGGATTTAACCCTGGTAATTTTTGAACATTGTTGGGACTATTTGCATCTGGGATTCAGCCCTGTTATTATTTTTTGAACTGTGTTGGGATTCAACCCTGTTATTACTCACATCAGGATTAAATTACTTGGAACCAGAGTGTGTGCCTGACCTTCTTTTTCTACTTAATGTTACAGGAGACCCGGGCTCCAGAGGCAGCAGCACCGGGGCTATTATGCCCCCACTTTGGAGAGCCATATTCATGGTTTTCCCCCCTCCCCCAATTGTGGGTAAGATTTGTGTTTGGAGGGGAGTTGGTTCCTGGGCTCCTGAATGAAACACTTGTGCCATCACTACAATAACCAGAATCCTTTGAGACTGAAATTGAAAAAAGTAATTAGCAACACCTGAAAAGGAACACAGCTAACACAGCCTCCCTGATGAGAGTTTGAGACTTGAAAGTACTTGGAGGAGTAGAACTAACTATTGTGCTCTGGAACTGTAGCAGTTGGGATTTAACCCTGGTAATTTTTGAACATTGTTGGGACTATTTGCATCTGGGATTCAGCCCTGTTATTATTTTTTGAACTGTGTTGGGATTCAACCCTGTTATTACTTACATCAGGATTAAATGACTTGGAACCAGAGTGCGCGCCTGACCTTCTTTTTCTACTTAGAGAGTCATCAAAAACTGCGATACCAATTATCCCCTAGTGGTACACTTCCACAGCCAACATAAAAGCAATGTCTCCTTGATGAGTTTTTGAGACTTGGCTCATGTTAATGCACACAGACGGAAAGGTGATAGAGAAAAACAATTGAGGTGTCTAGAATTGAGACTCATCATCAAAATGGAAACATTGAAACCCAAAGGTCACAAAGGTGATTAGGAACTATACGTCTATCTAAGATAATGAGGATGTTGTATATATCTATCATCAAATAACATATAGTGCCACTGATTCTTAGTCACTAAATTGGGACCCTGTCAAGTTAATTCTAGCTATTTACAAGCCCACTGGGGCATTATTAACATTATCTACATTTCTCAATGAGATGGCATTCTAGAATGACCATTATCCAATTTGAATGGTATGTATTTTTAAAATATTGTGCAGCCAATCTAGTATTTTCATGTTTACAGCTGTACTAGACAAGGGACACTAGCTAATCAGATACCAACAGGAGATCTCTCCGGTGACCATAGAGTCCTAATCATTTACAGAGATATAATGTTCACCCAGACTACCATTTCCATGTGTTGATGATGGGTACCGACAGATCCCGTCCCCCCATCATCCTTTCCCTTAGACGGCTGCTAATGCAGTATTTAAGTTGCCACATCTATATATATTTTGGATTATGTTCTGGATAGCATTTGACTGCTCGCCTGAACACTCGTGACGACTTGCTCTCCAATCTTGACTCTAATCTCCCTTCTGTCCTCTGCTTTTGACATGGTCAACCATGCTATCCTGCTCAATTGTCTCTGCAACAACCTTGGTATTACTGATCAGGCCCTGGTCTGGTTGACCTCCTTTCTCACCGACCAACCCTCTCAGGTCCAACTGGGGTCTTTCCTTTCTTCTATCTCTTTCTCTACTTGTGGTGTTCCCCAGGTGTCTAACCTCTCTCCCTGGCTCATCTTTTTATTTTAAACTTTCTTTATTGAGTGATTCGCGTCTCATCAGCATCAGCCAAACATGGCCACAGTGCTAGGCAACATTGATTACCAATGTGCGTCACATTAACGTCATCAAACAGTGAAAATAGTCGGGTGACTTAACTTTGTAGGGGCAGACACCATTCAACGGGGAGACGTAGAAACATTGAAAGAGAAAAACCTTCTACTTTCCCAGCAGTCCTGTAGACCCATCCATTAGGAGCCACATGCAGACGGCCTCCCTCCCCCAACCAGGCTGAGAATCAATCTGGAGTGTTATCCCGGGACAGCAGGTATGCAGTGAGGGGGTTCCAAATGTTTTTATGCCGATTCTGCAGTCCACATAGATTTGCATATTCTTTGTCTGTATCGCTTAACCAGATCGTCTTTTAGCCATACTTTCAACCCTGGGGGGATGCACTCGTCCGTTTCATCAAGACACATCATCTAGCGGTGATCATGCAAGTCGAGAGTAACCTTCGGTATTGATTGGGCAACCCGGGAAGCCACCCAAACATACAACACAGCAGTTCACGAGGTACTGTATGCCCCAACATCCCAGACAAGATTTCTGCCATTCCCTCCCAGAATGAGCATAGTCTAATAGAGGCCCACATCATATGTAATAGATCAGCCGGTTCAGTATTACATCTCAGGCAGCTAGCATCTCTAGTATTGTCATATTCGTGTATGCGGGCCGGGGAGAGGTACACCCTGTGCAGCGTCTTGAGCGGGATTAGTTGTAACCGAGAATTGAATGCTCAACTGTGTGCACTGCCGCAAACCATGACACACTGTTTGTCTGAGAGGGTCATCCCGAGTCTTTCTCCCATTTCCTTTTACACTTCAGGGTTCCCGAGGGGAATCATTCTGTATTAGCTTAAAGAGCACTGATACCACCCCTCTAATCCCTGTGGAGCATCGGATGTATTTCAGTAGTGGGGTGTTATGCAGGATTTCCGGGAACCCTGGGGACCACTTTTGGAATGCCACCCTCATTCTGAGATATTGTAGTTTGCGCTTATACCCCCCACCCATCTTTTCTGCAAATAACTCTTACGAGACAAATGTTCCATCCGGGTACATTTCCTCCATACGATTAATGCCCTCCCCTGCCAGTCCTGAATGATAGCTTTGTCACAGGTTGGTGCTAAAGCTGCTATATTCCAGAGTGAGATGCCCGGATCAAATGGCTGGTCCACCCCTATCCTTTTCAGGGCTCTCTTCCAGGCATGCTACCGGATCAAACTTACATTTCTCAGACACCTTGTCAGAGATCAACATTCCCTGGAGGGAGGGCGGGTACACTGAGCATTGTTCTATGCGCACATGAGGAGGACTTTGGGCACCCGGCATCCACAATGTTGCAAAGAAAAGCTGCGATGCCAGGAAGTACATCTCCACATCCGGCGCGCCTTCCCCCTTATGCCTCCATGACAGGGTCAGTGTTTCCCAGCTGATACGGGTGTTCTTTGGGTGCCAGGCCAGCCTGACCAGCAGGGATCATACCTCTTTGAAATAGCCCATCCCAGGCCATACTGGGATATTCTTGAACATGTAAAGGAGCTTGCGGACCACAACCATTTTGGCAACCGCAATCATACCCAGTAGCGTGAGGGGAGCCTGCACCAACTTTCCAACACTGGCCTGCAGAGTGTTTAGGTATTTAATATGGTTGTCTTCTAACAGTGTTTGGGCGGCTCTGCTCACCTGCACACCCAGGCATATAACTACAAGCTGTTCCCAGTTGTATCCTTCTCTATTTAGGGGGTGAGTCGTATCCTCATTCAGGGGGAATAGAGTGGATTTGGCCCTGTTGATCCTGAGGCAAGAGGCTTCGCCGAAGGTTACCAGATATTTCATCGAAAAAAATTGGTCGACTGGACAAATGGTCGAACCAATTTCGTCGAAAACCAAATGGTCGAATTTTTTTTATTTTTACCCTTTTTATTATTTTTTTTTTTTGTCCCCCCCAACCCCCTTTTTTTTCGTATCAGGGTTTAGCAAGGATATCGGGCGGCACGAGGAGCAATCGAGGGGGTTTTTACCTGGCTTGAGTATCAATGTTATCACGCAGCGTGGGTGGGAGGTGCCCCACCATCAGCCCTTTCTCCCACACTGCCAGCATATGCTGGGCTACCCCTGGGCCCCACTCCTTGTAAAACTTGGCAGTGATCCCATCCGTATACGGCGCTTTGGATAAGGGGAGAGCGCGCATTGCACTAAGAATCTCGTCAATAGTGACGGATTTAGCTAGGGCCTCTACCACCTCCGAGCTAAGTTTCGGGAGGGTCGCCAATTTAATAAAGTCCTCAAGCTCCGCTATAGGGACTCATAATAATGGCCGAAAGCGTCCGCGATCACACTCGGCTTCACGACCACCTCCCCCTCTGCCGTTTTCACCACCGTTATTTCCCTACAGCCTCTTTCGTGCCTAACCATTGCCACAAGGTGTCTACCTGGTCTTCCCTCCTCGCCGCACCTACGGGCCATAGCTGGTCTGGGCAGATACTTGACCTCCCGCTCGACTAGGTCGTTAAAGCGGTCCAGTTCTACCCTTAGTTTAGCCAGTGATTCCAGTGTACCATCCCTGTCCACCTCTCCCTCCCATCGTTTAATTCCTATCTCAGTACCATTCAACTGCCTCTGTATCTGTTTTAACACTCCCAATTCTAGGGACAGACATCCCCCTTGAACGCCTCTCATGTAGAGCTCATCTTTGATACTGTGTCCAGATTCTCGCGGAAGTAGTTCTTGACCATGCTGTGGACTTCGCTCCTTAACACTACATCTGACATTGCTGCGGGTTTGAACCTCCAGTGGGGGCGAGACACTACTTGATCCAGGCACAAGGTCCACAAAACTGGGTAGTGGTCAGAGAGTTTTCTCAGAGAAGAACACAGTCGTCAGTCCGATGCACAAGATAAGGGAAGGCAAGGATATAATCTAACGGGGGTGAAGAATTGTGGGCTGTCTAGTGGTGCAAAAACTCCCTCCCCTCCGACCTTGGTAGTCTCCACACATCCTCCAGCTCTAGTTCACCCATGCCACCCAGGAACGCTTGCGCAGCCCTAGAGCGTCGTCTCTCCTCCCCAACCAAATTATCTCTCCTTGGGTCTAAGATAATATTGAGATCCCCCGCCCACAGAATATTAGTGTGTAGATATTTCTAACATCTGTTCACCAGTGTTTTAACGAATCCAGGGTTGTCCACATTGGGACCGTATATGTTGACTAATGTGATCATTGTGGTACCCAAGCATCCTGAGACAATGACGTATCTCCCTTGTGGGTCCACTACTATGTTGTTCGTTTGGAATCCCAGCAACTTATGCACCAGTGTCATCACCCCTGCTGAGTGTTCTGAGTATGAGGTGTAATATTTGATGTCTCCCCTGCTTCTAGCGACCACCTCATTCCCCTTACCCACCAGATGTGTTTCTTGCAGGATAATTATTTTGGCGCTCACAATATTGCACCACTTTACAGGCTTTGTGTGGATTGTTAAGCCCCCACACATTCCAGCTAATCACTCTATTCGCCATAGCTGGGGTGAGGGCTATAAATAAAGGCAATTCCACCCGCCCCCTCCACCTGCTGGAGAACCGACTGTTTGCTGAGCTGCCGAGACACAAATCTTTTTGAAGAACCTTAAACCAACATCCCCCACAACCCCCTGTCACCTCCCACCTCCCTACATCCCAGCTAGTCCCATCCCAGCCTCCTCCCACCCACACTGCCCACCCCCAACCTGCAGTGAATAGAATCCCCCATATAACTTCCCTCAATAAACATTTTACCATGGACCACAGCCCTGGGGGGCAGGCAACGCCACCCAAGCGACCACCACTGCTTCAGCCCTCGAGTGGAGGACCACAAAACAAGAAAAACATTTCCTTTCCAAGCACTCAGACTTATTCATTACATTTTCAAGAGGGACATTCAGTACCCATCGAAGAGATCCTATAGAGAGCATCTATAAGACCGCGAACCATGCTGACTCAGGATTGAGCGGGCTTGGGAGTGTGACCTCTTCATCGCCCTTGTACCACATTATACATTGTAGAGCCTGGCAGTTCACTTCGGCAGGGTTTCAAGGAATTCATGTACTGCCTCAGGGTCAGTAAAGAAGTGGGTTTGGCCGCTGTGCTGGACACGTAGTTTGGAGGGGTACTGCATTAAGTACTGAATCCCTCAGTCATGGAGCACCCTTTTAGCTGCAAGAAAAGAGGTAAGGGCTTCCTGGACTGCCGCGATGAAGTCTCGGTAAAAGGATACTCTGGTGTTCTCATAGGTGAGGTCTCCAAGTTCTTGCGATCTGCGGAGTATGGTGTTGCAGTCCCGATAATTCAGAACTTGCGCAATTATCGGGTGGGGGTTCTGGCCCGGCCTTGGAGTGATCTGGGACACCCGGTGCACCTTCTCCATCCTTCATTGGGAGATGAATGGGGGCACTTGCAGCATATCCTTGATGAAGTTCTCCATAAAGACCTCCATGTTCTGTTGCAGGATTGATTCCGGGACCCCCACTACACAAATGTTATTTCTTCTTGACCTTGCTTCCAAGTCATCATTCTTGTGTCTGATGGTCTTCACCTCCCTCCGCAGCTCCCGGATCGCTTGTGTCACTTCATTGCTGGTGTCCTCCAGTGCGCTCACCCGGAGTTCGACCTCGGAGGTTCTACAGCTCTCCTTGTCTATGTGTTCTTGAATTCTGTCGACTTTATATGCCATCCCATCTAATTTTGTGTTCAATGGAGGCAAAGCCCGATCTCATCTCCGCCAGCACCAGGCCCAGCTCTGACGTTGGCACTCCCTCGCTCGACCCTGCAGTCACGACCGCCTGGGTCCACATGGATGGCAATTCTGGGGCCTCTGTGGATGCCATCAGCTTGTTGCTCTCCTTGTGTAACCCTTCTTTGAGGGTGAATGGCAAGTGGGACTGTTGTTTGTTTCCCTTCACCATATAGGTCTTGGTAAGGTTCGCAGCTATTGCCCTCCGGTGCAGATTCCGCGTGGCGGGAGGAACACACGGGGCGGTTTCCACATCTGAGTCAGATCCCTGTCGACCTCCGCGGGGACGGCTCCAGGCCCTCTCTCAGATATTTTCTCGGTGGTATAGAGCACAACTCACTTACATTTGCTATGGTTTGGTAGAGGCACCTGCGCGGCTACCCCAATGTGGTCAGGGTGCAGCACAGGGTACCATCACATGCCCCAGAGGGGTGCAGCTCTCAATTGATAAAGCTATTTGCCTTGGGTTTGCCCTTAGTATGTCAGTCTTTGCTGCTGGCTTTAACACTCAGCTTTCCGTATCACCGGGACTACTTAGGGTGGTATCTGTCAGGTGCAGTCCTGATCACACGCAGTGTGTGTGGTCTCTAAACTGGAGGCCAAATTCCCAGTAGGGCTGGCTGATAGTGCGCCCTGGTGCTGCTGCTAAGGAAGCATTATGTTTGCCTCGGTTCCCTCCGGTGCTGGGCCTCAGGTTCAGTCTCCCTTCAGACCATTACTCTGTGGTCCAGGGCCAGCAGTTGTTTATGTCCATTACTCTGAGTCAGCCCTGGAGCCCCTGCAGTATACCTTGTGTGAGACGCTGCGACCCGGCATGAGATCAAATGAGCCCCAGGATACAGTTGCAATGCTCCTACCACGGCCGCCTGCCTGAGCACTGTTCTGCTTTGAAAGGCCCCCAGGGAGCGTGGTCTGGGTCTGCCAGTCTCCGGCACAGGTCTGCTAAGCAGGGGGACGTCGGACGGGGCCTCTCAGGCTTGCCGCTCCTCCACCACAGGCCCTGAGTCGCAATGCCCACCACCACGCACTTATTGGTTTCGGATCCTGGGCTCTAGTGGTAGCGGCTTACTCACCGCTCTGATGGCTACCAGGTCCACCACACTTATTCTGCCTGAGGCAGGTATCCTCTCCAACGTTGCCTTCCCTTCTGTTCTGATTCCCCTCCAGCAGGCCAAACTTGTTGTCAGGGCTGCCGCCTCACATTGGGAGCCCACGTACTGCCTCCGTTACACCGGGCTGGTGGGTGTTTCGTTTTTGGGGAATGGATCAGGGTGGTAGCACCTAGCCATGGCAGTCTCTCTGCGTGGGGTCCGAGCTGCTCCCAGCAGCTATACAAGTTCAGCATCCAGCCGCGCTCCGGGGCCCCGTGTACGTGTGGCACTGACTTCTCTAATCGGCACTTCCAGTGCCGCATTCGGCTTCAAAATTGGGCTGCTACACGGTGAACACATGTGTGGCACCCACGGCTTCTGGGCTGATGTGGACATCGATGGGTAGCTTTTGGCCTCCCCTCTTCCTTGGTCTGATGAAGAGCTCACAGAGATGCGGCCACCTTGGCAGTGGGCTCTCTAGCGCCCCTCCCCTCCCTGGCTCTTCAACCACTGCCTGGCACCTCTTGCCCAATGCATTGCTACTTTCTGCTACAATTTTCAATGTTGTGCAGATGACACTCAGCTCTCTTTAAGGCTCCCCTCAGCCACCTCTGCTTCTTCTCTCATACCAGACTGTCTGGCCGCAACTCAGGAATGGTGTGCCACCTATGATCTCTGCCTTAATGCCAGTAAGACTGAGATCCTCCTAATTGGGACACCCCCTTCCTCCTTTCCTCTCTCTCTGGCGGCCCACTCTGGGCCCTCTTCCTACACTTTCCTGTGAGGCTAAGAACTTTGGTATCATCTTCGACTCTACCCACTATTTCTCTCCTCTAATAAGTCAAATTATCAGATGCACCTATTATTCCTTTTCACACTTTCCTCCAAAAACTTGCCTTCTTCAGAGCTCTGGTCCTCTCTAGGCTGGATTATTGAAACAGCCTCTTTCTAAATCTTCCTGCCTCTACTCTTCGACCTTTACAACTTATCCAGAACAGGACTGCGAGACGTGTCCCTGGCCTCAAGCCCAGGGATCGTATCTCTCCAGCCCTGAAATCTCTTCACTGGCTCCCTGTGGTTACAAGGATCACCTTCAAGACCCTCTGCATTGTCCAGAAGGCTTTCTAGGGCCTGGGGCCTCCCTCTGGAATAGCCTCCTTGTCTCTCTCAAACTTGAGCAGAACCACCTCTGGTTCCGGAAGCAACTCAAGACCTTTCTTTTTGCTTCCCCTTTCTCTCTTCCTCTCCCCTGCTGAGGCACCTGACTGCTCTGCGCACTGGTCACCTGGTCACCCTCTGGACTCGGGCCCAGGCTCCTTCATGTCCTGTTGTCCTCACACTGCCTCCTGGCTCCCCAGCACATAAGGGTCTGTATCTGCAACCCTACAATCCCTTCTCTCTGCACTTATGAGCCACCCGCTGGCTGCACTTAGGAGTAAACTGCACTTGCCGCTTCCGCTTCCCCCCTGGCACTTCTCCCCTTCCCTCTGCCCTACACTTACACAATCTGAATGAGACAAGGTCTAGTAAGAACGTTATTTTGTCCTCCCTTGTTTTCCCCTCCTTGTCTTGTCGCACTAGAAACACTTGTGTACAAGCATGTTATAAATGCCACATCATATCATATCATATATCATATCATATGTATAACACAGTGTATTGGAACATATAAGCACTAGCTTGTATAAACAGATTGTATATCCTCACAATGCTTACAACTGCCTCCTGTCATCCTGCAACAAGCACCCTAACATGTGTTTTATGTAACAATCTGCATTATGTAAGAATTTTAAACAGCACTTGGCACCTTACTCAGTATAAATGTAAATTTTTGCAATACATTAAACCCTGTGCAGTAGCAGTCCCAGCAACACTATTTGAGTATTTATTCGTAACCATGCATTTATTTTATGCATTTGGCAGCACTCATTTAGAACTCACAACCACATACATGACACTGGTCGATAATGGCTGCAATAATTTCAGATGTTAGTTAAGGTACCTTCCGAGTAGTGATGTGCCCAAGCAGTGGCTGATTCCTGTGTGCGGGTCTTACTGTTTCAAATAGTCAAACTGAGTCATTTTACTTTTAACATTAGCATAAAGAAGTCTGTATATCAGATGGAACGCGTGTCGATAATCTAAACCATTGTTACTGGGTGTTTTGCACTTGTATCATGCCATGTTAACAATTCATTTTTACCTAAATCTCAAGACGAATGGTTGAATGAAATAACCACTTTTTGCACTTTTTCCAAAAATCAGAGTGTCAGGGTTTTTTCTTGCAACAAAAACGCAACTCATTTTGACCTGGAATAGATGGTTGTTCTGTTGGACCATGTTACGGGATTTTATTGCGGAGCAGTGCTTACTCTTGGACCTGAGGCACCCACTGCACAGTAGGTAGGCAGAGCGCTCTTTATTTTCTAAGCCACCAGTTTTTTTTGCTTTTCTATATATATATTTTCTTTCAGCCTGTGATACTTCCAGCAATTGATTCACACTCCCTCAGTGCTATATTGCACAAATATTGGCCAGAGTCTGGATAAAAACCTTAAAAAATGCATATTACAAGGCCAGCGGTAGGGCCCTGTAGTTATGGTTAAGTTGCTGAACTCATAGAAGATCACTTTTTGGGAGGCTTATCATTTTGCCTCCCACCCCAAACTTTGCCAAATAAGTATATGGCCCCCCCTAGAATGATTCTGTGAAGGCTGGTGGGGTTTCGCCCGGGGGGGGGGGCAAAGTTATAGGAGCGTCCCAAAATTGGTGGAAATCCTCATAGATGCAATGGTAAAAAAATGTTGCTTGTGCCTACAGCCCAAACCGCTGGAATTATTGTCACAAAATTTGTGCCAGGATCAGCGGCTTGGTCTCGAAAGTGTGCTTTTGTAAATTTGGTGTAAATCCATCCGGCATATTTTCTTAAAGCGGCGAAAAAGTAGGTAACAAGAAAATTGTGATATCTGGGTACGGTACGCAGATTCACTTACCTGTTCGGTGTCCGTGGACACGTCTGGACCAATCAGGGGGTAGCATGATGTCCGCGGACATCGTACGCGCCCACTGGTTGGATGCTCAAAAGCGTGAGGTTTATCATATTTTTAGAAACGGTTGGCATGTTGGGTATGCGGGCAGCTGCCGTAGTTCACGGACAGCGCAGTGAAAAAAAGTCTGGAAATCGCAATTGGGGTAACTTTGTGCCCAAAAGAGGGTCTGGAAAGAGTGGGAGAGTGGAGCTATTTTTATTGGTGAAAAAGGGGTTTGCAGGTGCCGCCGAGTCCGCAGATCCTGTGGTAGTCCGTGGACCATCCAGGTCTTTTAAGGGGGATTAGCCAATCAGGTTTTGTGTCGTGAGGAGGAGTTGAAGTGAACCAGAATACAGGCTAGGAAGTGTTTTCTTTGTTGTGTGTAGTGAAGATGGCTATGGCTATGGCATTAAGAAGCAGAGTGTTTGGATGGTGGGAGATTCCTGGATCCATTCATTGAATCTCGTTGCATCAGTGTTACTATTGGATTGGGCGAAGTGGAAGTTTTGTATTATGCAGATTGTGGGTTCTGTGAGGAGATGGCTCACTTTAAATGTCCAGATATTATTTTTGCGCATTGTGGAGGCAACAGTTTGGGCTATGTGATTCCAGGATCTTTGCAGTTTGCACTGTAGATATGTTGAGAAGCCTAATAGAACTCTTCCCAGCTGTGAAGATAATTTTTTCTGAAATCAATCGAAGACAAATATGGAGACGTCCACATTTGTTTTGCCCTCAGATGGAAGAAGGTAGACAGCTTGTGAATGGAGGTGCATGTGCGTTTTTATATGCTTTAGGAATGCGTCGTTTCACAACGCAAATATCAAGTTGGATGATGTAAATAATTTTCCAGGAGATGGTGTGAATTTGACTGATGTTGGAAATCAGATAAATAAGTTCAGTAGAGCATTTGTTAGTTGAGTATATAAAATCCCCACAAAAATAAAAAAAAAGTTCTTTTAAGAGCCACCATTTTTTATGTAAAACTATCAAAATTATTTTAATTCCCCCTCCCCACTCTTGGAATTTTCAAGTTGTCCACAGACTATCGTACTGTCCACAGACCATACAGGCTGCAAAAAGTCCTGGTTTTTTTTTTATTCTATTTTTTTTTAACAAGGAATAGTGGCTCCTAAAGGAACCATTTTTTTGTGTTTCTGGCTTTTATATTTTTTTGTTTTTTTGTAGGACAGGCGGGGAGGTGAGGTGGGGGAGGGAGAGGAGGGAAAGGGCATCAACTGTAGATATGGAGGGGCAGGTGGACCGGGGAAGAGGTTGGGTGGGCCTTAAATGTAAGGTATGGGACAGTGATTGTCCTGTTCCTTGACCGCACCCTCGAAAGTACTTTAACACTGCTCTGCCCTAGAGTGGTGTGTCGCACTACATGCAGAAAAATATAACCCTTGAAAAGTAAGGATCAACAGCCACCTATATGGTCTGCGAGGCAGCTGGCGGGATTCTCTGCCCCACAGGAGTATGCTGTATGGTGGCAGGAGTGGTTGGGGAAGATGGGGTAGAGGACGTTAATCTGCTTCTACCTGAGAAAGGAGCAACTTTTCTTATAGCACCTGGCTGATTGGATCTGTTGTGGCGGTGCATGGAGGTGGTCTCGAAGGAGTACTGCCCATGTTGTCTGTGACTTAGTATAACCCCACACTCAATATATTCAACACGGAAATCCAGATCCTTTGGGATCCCCCTACGGTCTTAAAGATCCACCACACCCATAACTGCCTCTAGGTCCTGAAAATGAGAGGTCCGTTATAGTTTTTGGAATGGTGGCCATATTGGATGGGCGGATCACGGCCTTTGTCCGCTGACAGTGCCGTGAGGAAAAGACGTCTGTAAAATATATTTGGGGTCATTGTGTGGATGAAGGAGGGCTTGGAAAGTGTGGGGGGAGTGTAAAAGGTTGATATACAGCTGTTTTTATAGACGAAATAAAGCTGTGTAGGTGATGGTGTGTGTGCTGTGAATTTTTGAGGCCATGGACGTTATTGGGATTGGGGGTCGCAGGGGTTCTGGGTGAGTGTTGTTATTATAAGGTGTATTGTACATACTTGTTATATGCCCCCAAGAATCTGGCCACTGGCCACATACACTATATAATATTATGTGTATAGTCATTATAGGTAGTATAAGGGGAGTGTACCATGTTCATAATATGGTACAATAATATAATTGAAGTGTAAATGGTATTTTTCATTCATTGTAGTAGAATTGAGGGTAGTGCTCATTGATCTCTCCTCCGCCTTTAACATGGTAAACCATTCTATGTTTATTGAACACCTCCATTATACCTTTGGCATCACGGACAGGCACTGGACTAGCTGACCTCTTTGCTGACTAACCACCATTTCCAGTTTCAACAGGGCCATATGTTCTCCACCACCTCAATTTCTACTTGCAGCATCTACCAGGGTCCTATTCTATCGCTGTGGCTCTTTAATAAGTATCTTACCCCTGTGGCTCACCTCGTCTGCTTCTTCTCTCCTAATTTCCAGTGTTATGGTCATGATACACAGCTTTGCTTAAAACTTCATTCTACTAATTTCTTATCTACCTCTCTGATCCCCGATTGTCCAGGCACGGTGTGCGGCGAACGATATTTGTGTGAATGTCGGTAATATACAGATTTTGCTTTTTGGGACACCTGTGCCCTGTTTACTTCCTACTTTCTGGCCACTGTCCTTGGGCTTTCTATGCACGCCATCCTGTGAGACCAAAAAAACTTTCCTTAACTCCTCTGGACCTTTTGAACAATAGCCATTTTGAGCTTCACCTTTTTACAGGAATTCTACGTTTTCTTACATTCCCTCAGAAGCGGAATGTTTCGATATCCCTGGTCTTCTGTAGGCTGCACTACTGTAATCGACTTTTGTCAACCTCCCCCTTTGTTTCATACTGCCCCTTTAGCTAATCAGCCCCTGTAGCTAATCCAGAATAGGGCGCAAGAGTTATGCTTGGCCTTAAGGCTAGGGGTAATATTTCAACAGTCCTAAAAATGTGTACAGTGGCTTCTGGTGGCTGTAAGAATGAAATTGCATCATCCACGGGGCTTTCTGGGGCCTGGGACCATGCTATTTCCAACTTTCTGTCCCTAAATATTCCCTGCTAGAGTCTTGAGCTTTTTTAACTCTAATTGTCTGCTTGTGAAGCGCTTTTCCAAACAGAGAGGGGGAGGTAGATCATTCTGTTTAGCTAGAACCTTTCTTTGGAACAGTGCCCCTGCCCCTTTTAGCCTTTGAGCCAGACTTCCTTAAATTCCAGAAACATTTTTAAACTCTGCTTTTGTCTTCCTCTTTCCCTCTCTTGTTTCTCTGCTAACTGATCCCACTGCCACTGAGAGTGTTGGCCTGGTGCCTAACTTCACAGGTTCGAGGCAATATACCTAGTTCACAGAGGTATCCCCCATTCAGCTGGTGCCTCATTAACTTCACAGGTCCGAGGCACTATACATAGTTAAGTTGACACCAGTATACTCCCTCTTCTGCACTGCCTTTGAGGGCCCACTGCCTGGCTGCTGTGCACACCACCCTTTGGACTTTTCCGCTCCAGCACTTAGGTAGTGGCCTCCCACATTGGCACCCATTGACTCTTCCTTCCGGGCTCCCATCGTCACTTTCCCATCCCTACTGCCCCTTTCATTAGTACACTTCTCTTACTGCACAATGCCTATGTGCATTGATAGTAGTACTGTGCACATTTTTTATTTATATAAATAAAGGAAATGCAGATGGAAAATACTGTAGAACATTGTTAAGTGACAGTTGGTGCCTGGAGGTTTAATATGCTGATAGGGTTGCATGCAAAGTTTTTGGAAGTAATTGCTGGATGGATGTGTGACTGTTTCGAAAGCAGGCAATGAGGGAGTGTTGCGAACATAAAAGTGAAAAGGATGGAAGGGCTGTCTTGTGCGATGGTGTGCACATGCTATCTGGCTGTTTTAATGATGCCTTGTCTGGAAAGGGGACTGCAGAGACCATGAATAGTTATAAAGGTGCATTGATTATGGTTGTTGTTGCATGCTAGAAAAAAGCTTTTGAGACAGAAAATTGTTTGTCCTTTTTTCTTTTTCTCTACTATACAATTGTCAATTATTTCCATTAGCATAGTGCACAATTATAATGTAAATGTTGGGGAATCGTATTAACTACTTTATTGAAAAATGTAAAGTAGATGGAACCTATAAGATCATTTTTTTAGTTCTATTATTTAACTGTGAAAAATGTCTCCAAAATGAACCTTTTTTGTTGGTGTTTTTTTATTTTTATTTTTATTTTTTTGAGTGCAGGAGAGGCCAAAAAGTAAGGTGGGGGATGAAAATGATGGAAGGGGCACCAACCACAGATATGGAGGGGGAGGTAGACAGGGGAACATGTTAGAAGTGCCTTAAATTTAAGGTAAGGGGCAGTGTTTCTCACGCTCCGTGATTGCAGCCTCAAAGCACTACGAAACTGCTCCCCCCTGCAGAGTGGTGTGTTGCAGTATTTACAGAGTACTGTTGTCTTAGAAAGATATGGATCAAAAGCTTTTTTTATGGATTTCATGGTAGCTGGTGGGATCTTATGCCACACATGAGTAGCATGTGTGGTGGCAATATCGGTTTAAGATGTTGAGGTAGAAGAAGACAGTGTAAATCCTACCTGATGCCTTGCGGTAGCATCCGGACCTCTGGTGATGTTGTGTGCTGCATACCTCAGGACCTCTTGTAGTGTTGTGTGCTCCACACCTCTCCTTACCCAAAAACTGTACAGTATGGCATGAACACACACTGGCATGTTTGAGGAAGGAGGGGTTGGAAATGTTGGAAGTGTGTAGTAGGTGCTTCCCAAATGGAGGCCCTTTGTTATTGCTGTGAGCACCTAGAAGTAAAGGGACAATTACTACTGTGTTGACTACCCATTCCCACTATTCACCTACTCCCACAGGCAACTGGGGGAAGGCTGGACTCACCTTGTGGTGTGCTTGCTGCTTTGTTGAGTTGCTCCTGCTGTGGTTTGCACCTGCGACCAATTCCTTCACTGGTGTTTGCTTGTCCAGACTGGCTGCGACTTGCCTGGTGCTGGGACACCACGGACTCTGTCCTTCCCAATATATGTGTCTTGTTTTCTGTCTTGTTTGTCTTCCTCTTTTAGAGTCTTTGTTGGTTCTTGTTTAGGTTATTTCCATCTTCTGCCAGTGTATGCCATATACTGTGCTTCCTTTTCTTTCCTCTCTCTCACGTACTGCGATTTCAGTGCACCAACTAATGCCTCTTTTCTTCCCTTTATTGGTTGCCGGTCCTTGGTTGCCGGTCCTTGGCATCCAAGCGGATGCGGAAGAGAACGAAGATGAATGCCGGCAAACACAGTGGCAAAGCCTGGTAAGCATATTGAGTGCGGGTGTGCAGGGTTGCTTTTACTTTCTTTTAACAGATTTCATTTTCCTTGCAATGGCTGTTCTTTTCCTTGCCATAGCTTTCCTTTTCTTTTCCTTCTTAGGAAAGGATCGAGTTGGGGAACCAGGAGCTAGGAAACGTGCTGCAGGTAAGCGCAGTGGGCGTTAAGCTGCTTACTAGGGGAGCAGAATGAAATTAATGCGAAGCAGGGAGTGAGCCCTAGGGTGTGATTTTTATAGCCCTGGGCCACTCCCTGGTTGAGGGATGTCCGTCAGCCATGTTGGGTTACGGGTTGGGTTTGCTGTATGGCAGCCATCTTGGAGTGATGGGATGGATCCATAATATGGAAGGTTTTTGTGCCTGTGCCATCCGTACACCAATCCCTCCCCAATGTACCGTTGCACTTGCTGTGTGTCCCAATGGGCAGGGTAACAGGAGCCACAGAGGGAGCCATGTGGAAATACTTGGATTTGACTCTTGTGATCCTGACAGACAACCTACTGCTTCCTGAGAAAGGAACATCCTTTCTCAGATCATCTTGTGGTTTATTTGGTGTGGCGGTGCATGGAGGTTGTCCCGTAGGTGTACTGCCCAGGTTGTACGTGACTAAGTGCATCCTTGATAGCCTGAGTTTTCGGTACTCACCCAATGGTGGTAAAGAACTGCCACACCCATGATTCTTCTCTGCATCATTGCGCTTTTTCCGTTGTCTAGGGATTCCAGGTGGTGGTGGTGGTGGTGGTGGTGGTGGTGTTGGTGGTTCCTGGCGAGGAGTGAAGGAAATGGCTGATGCATTTATGAAGTTAGACAGCTCATTTGCATACCCACAATGCCTTGCTGTTGTGGCTCAGAACTGGATGTGAACTTTTAGCGGTGGCTCGTAGGTGACGTTGTGGAAGGTGTGACTTGGCCCAAATGGACTTTCCTATTTATACCTTTATAGATATATGTTGACTACATCAAATTATATTGATTATGAAAGTTGGGCAGGGGCTTGCATGGCTGGGGACAGGGGGTGAGTGATGTAGGGCCCCGGTGTAGCGAAGGTGCCATGGGGAGTACTCCGCATATAAAAAAGCGGTTAAAAATGTCACAATCAAAGTGACTTTACAAAAGTTGCCATTTTCGAAAATGGAAAAGGACAGGGTGTAATAATGTATTGTGAGCAATATTTCATTTCCCAGAAATGGGAGACAATATTGGGACCTGAAAACCTACTGTGCCCTTTATTAGCAGGCACCTATTCTTGTATCCGCAGAGATGTTACCTTTTTTTAATTTTTTGCAAGTTTATTATCGGTATGTTGTTTTTTTTCTTCCTTTAAATAAATGTAATTATGCAGCGCCATTTCTGGAAAAGATTTAAAAGAATAATCTTAATAAAGTGTGTTTTTATTTTAAATAAAGTCGGAATTATATGTGCAAAATGAATGTATTTATAAAATTATTTTATAATATAGGATAGCTATATACATAATATACAAATAACAGTACGAATACATCCAATTACCTATGACGTCACAGAGAACTTACAATATCGGGGTTTAACCGTATTAACATTGGTATAACAATAAAAAAAAGGTGCATGGATATTTCGCTGAATTTACAATGCAATCATAAGTACCCGTTTACAAAATATGAACCAAAGTCGACACTACATTGTTCAAACATTATTTAAAATGTTTTGGGGCTTTAAAGCTGAGGAAGGTTCAGAACTCGGAATCTTGAAAGTGGAACCTATTGTATTGCTCGATTAAAGGGTTCAGAGGTGGGAGGGGGTGGCAGTGTCCTCGGGACACCGTGATACAGAAGGTGCTTTGTAGCTGATGAAAGTGTTTTCAAACAAAACGGGACATCAAAATATTAGAGTACATACACAACAAGGCCATTGTGGCTAAAACTAATTAGCGTTTCGCTGTTTAATGGCAAAGCCTACATGCTGTCTTGACCTTTCCCTACTTTGTGTCTAAGGTTGCGCCATAAAACAGAGGGACGCACAAAGCGCCTCCAGTCAGGCTCAGGGGCTTTCTCCGTTAAGGAGATCAATTGGTGGCGAGACAATGCGGGCTATGTGCGGCCGAGAGGGGCTACTTAAGCGACACTGTTTATTAGATGTCCATTACCAGGAGGCCGAAAGCCATCCTGCAGAGCAGCTGCAGCATGTGGGAACACGGCCACTGCTGCTTCCCTGCCATGCAGAGGCCCCCGCCCAAAGTACTGGCACCCTGTACAGATCGCGTGGTGCAGTCACAGGGAGTGGCCCCAACCTGCACAGTGTTTAGGCAGTGCCTGCTCTGCACAGGGAAACTCACAGTCATGCACAGAACAGCTCAGACTATGATTTCAAAACAAGGCACACTAAATAAAAATAGCGCCCGATTAAGACCGATTCTTCTATGGTAACCGTAAAATAGTGGTATTCCAAATGCCACATGCTTTTAAAATACCCCCTAATTGTAAGGGCGATTAGCATAGTATATTTACTGGATGGATTTGTCTGTGGTAAATTATTCCTATTTACCACATACAGTCCTTGTTTCTACCCCATATCAGAAAATAGGCAAGGTCATATTTGCCTACCCATGATGCCCTGCTGTTTGATGCGTTCTTCCTGTATCCCAAGCTCTGCTGCCAGGCAGATGGATTACAGTAGCTAAAGTGGACAGACCTGAGTGCATAGATTGTGATGTGGGAGTACACATGGCACCCTAAATGTAACATATTATAGTGCTATAAGGACACATACACACATGCAAATGCACACACACACGCTCAGGCACTTGCAGGTTCTCTGTGCTCCAGAATCCCAATGTTCCTATTTCTCTTTAAGCTTGTCGGGCCGCTATACAGCTCTCCACTTTTTTCAACTTATATCACTCTCTTCCCAACTTTATATCGGTTTACTGTGGCCTGCTCACTCAACCAAAACTATAACTATAGCACGGCACGCTCAAGATTCAAGGGGACATCCATTTCTGGCCTTACCTGGCTTCCTCTGTCTCCAACTGTCGCAGCCCTCCTCTAGTCTCTCTTCCGCTGTGTCCAATCTGTCTCTCCCTCACCTCTAGGGGACTCGCACGTTTACACTCACCCACCTTTACCATCCTATCAACCACTGTTTATGACTCTATCTATGACTTTCCAAGTTTCTATTAAATTATTGGACGATTTCTCAATCTCAGCAACTAAATTCTATGAAGGCTGAAACCCAGTATGAACCTTCTAGAGCTGGTTAGATGTCTTCCTCTCTACCACACTGGAGGGGATGAAGGTAGAAACTGTTGATGGGGGAAAGAGCAGTCTTCCAAAATGTATTCTTCAATTCACTTTAATATCTGTTTAGGATTGCCAATTCAGATACTCTACAGGACAAAAAGACAATACAAAGAGCATGCTGCAAAGTTACTTTTGCCTATGAGTTTAGACTGGTGCTAACCAGTAGATAATAGAACATGTGAGTCTTTATGCTTTTTTGTGTATTATAGTTACATTTAATTGGTGAGAAAATGGGAAGCATCTTGCATGCAGGGGCCAAGATCATGGAATTTCCAAGAGCACTGGCACACAATCTAGAGCCTGCTTTGGAGGAACTCATAATGGTGGGATTGTGCAGTTGTATGTAGCACATGAGGCCAGAGTTTAGTTTGTGTCTAAGCTGCCCCAGCATTTTCAAAAAAGAGATCTGAGTCAGGGAGTAACTTCCAAAGGAACACAAGTAGATCAAATGTGTTTTTTATTTTTTATGGTGTGTTGTATCATGTCCATGACATTGGGCGGCTGTTCTAGTGGTCTGAGAGTGATAGAAAAGGGAGTGATGGATGGAATACGGGGGAGGAAGAGCTACAGAGAGTGTCCAAACAGGAGTCCAGTGGCCCAAGATCCATCAACAGACCAGAAGAGATGCACCTGGATGCAGTCAGGTCTGAAGAAGGGAGAGAGCGGGAGGTTGGTCTAGGCTGATCCTCCACCACACACATTTGTGCATTGGCTGGCAGATGGCCAGCGGGTATTTAGAACTCGAGATTTGTAGTCAGGTAAATTGGCTGACCAGATGTACTCTGGTGCTGTGGTAAGGCATAGTACCATAAAATGCTTTGTGTGTATGTCAGATGAATCTTCGTGTTGCTAGCCAATACCGCGATTTCCTGGCTGGGGAGATGTTATCTGACTGCTTAAAGAATACGATTAGGCAGGTGCTGTAATTTCAGTAGGATTTGGGATTTTGCCTCAGTGCTCGATTTATATTCCTTTACAACAGGATAAGCAAGGCATGAATATTGTTAGCAGCTCTACAGCAAAGCGGTATAGCATGAACCTTGACTCCCTAAACACAAAGCACATTCCACCAACAAAAACATAGGGAGTTAAAATTCTCCTTACGAAACATAGCTAGCAGTGGCGCATAGGATCCTAGCCTCTGCTTAAACCCATACAGCTGCACGGCAATGTTCGGATCAGTGAAACCAACAGAATAGAGCCACAGGAAGGAGCTCAAATATTATTGCTGCTTAAAATGAAGAGACGAGCATCATAGTAACAATAGGGAGTAAACTACTCCCACCTTAAAATCTTATCTGATGCCTTGTTTGTTAGGGTAAGTGGAATCCCATAGGGAATCAGTAAGGTCGACAGTGTCCCAGGCTGGAGCCAAGGGATGCAGAAAGCTGCCTTTGAGGCTGCATTAACTTGCGATACAATGTGAAAGGCAGCACTGAAGCTCACCCTCAAGTTGTGGAAATATGCTTAGTGGTGAAAGCAAGGGCCAAGATGGGCAGTCATAGGAACAGAAGAGGTCCACAGGTCTACATGGCCTGATATTGAAGAGGTTGCCAGTATGGCCTACCGTTGAGCACTTCATGTGGCACTTGGCAGGCAGAATGCCAGTTTCACCTGGAGGATGCTACTGGTGAGGAAGCACGTGTACTACTTTTTTGAGGTATTGTTGATGATGATTGACATATTCCGCTTGCATTATAGAATTCTGTGATTGATTGTGTCAATGGCTACAGAAATGGTACAGGATTTGTCGCACTTGAGTTGCAGATGTCTGATATAGGACTCAATGTTTTGATGGACATTTGGCCCTTTACATCAGCGGCATGTGACAATGGGGTGAAATTAGAGAGTGTGACTATGGCAGACAGGTTATGGGTTTGATTCAGATCGTGAGGGGTTGTTGGTGAGGCACTGTTTGATCAGAAGGATTTGATTTGAGAGTGAAAGAATATCAGGTCTTCACAGCATTGCCATAGAGGAAGTGTATGAAGCCATCCCTGTGTGAAGAGCCATCTGATGGAAGATGTAGAACAGTTACCCTGATGAACACTTATCACCTGCAATACGACCTCAGTAGTAAGATGTTTCGCTTCCCATGCGGACAAAACAACATGTCTGGTCAGCTGGATATTTATAGACTTACACTAGCACCTTTTGAGTGCCCATCGGCATTGCTTCTGTGAACAAATACCATCTGTGAGGATGTACTAGACTGAATTCTTCTGATTTTTGTGACACAAAATGATGCTGGTAATTCTGTCTCAAAAGATGAGCTCTGCTATTCAGGCCTCACTTTAGTATATGATTCATGCTGCAAAGTAGAGCACACATCTGTTCTGTCTAGCGACATCCCAGCAATTGCAATGTAGATTGCCAACATGCCACAGAGTAACATGTGAATTCCTAACAATCTGCTGCAACTAAAATAATCTTTGGCAGTACTAGAGTCACGTGTTAATAAGTGCAAACATGTTTTTAGTCGCCAAATCTACTACACAAGTAATTGCAGTCTACAAATTGGATTGAACATTTATGACCTCTTCAGGTGCACTCTAAAGGACCTTTTACTAGAGTCTCTTTGATGTAACGCAGATAGGATTGGGGAACATGTTGGGTCACCCAGGAGAGCAGTTACAATAAGAGGTGTCTTCCTTCAGCTTGACATTTCTGAAGCCACTCACACTTATTGTGCCCACTCCCTGCTTCCTGCAGACAAAGCATTCTGGGTCTGGAATTACCTATCACATACTCTTGCCACAGCAGTCAGAATTGAACCATTACAAAAGGCTTGCAATAGGCCAATCCACGGTGGCTAAAGTCCTATAAAAGGGTTCAGACCCCCTTTATTCCTTATTTGAATATTATTTGTCCTTTAAAAGAAGAAGAATTTCAATGACCCTCTGTTGGTGTGCAGAATATGAAGATTTCCCAGGAAAGATAAATACTTCCTTCCAGCCATCCAGGTGAACATTCGGAGTGATCTGCTGTTGTACAAGGCCTTGCCTGCTGTCGAGACACTGGTACCTAGGACTCTGCAGCCTTGCAAGTTCTCTCTGTCTGGCACCCTTCCTAGCTGGGAAGCACAGAAGAACTAATTTTTTCTCAGAGATCCTTGACATGGGTTGTTAGCACCCAAAGGAAGCTGTCTTTGACTCCCCCTGCCATTCCAGAGTGGGTTCCTGCTTCCATCTTACCAACCCAGGCCTATTCTTCCTTTAAAAGCCTGGGTTGCAAGTTGGTCATCTCTCCCATCTCCACCCTTACAATTGCTACCATTTACCTGGCTCCAGACGCCACCACACTGTTCCTCTCTGAATGGGCTGACTTCTGTTCTTCCTTACTTTCATCCACCTCTAACCTCCTCCTCCTGGGTGACTTCAATATTTGACTGGACTCCCCTGGCTCGGCATCCATTCTTTTTACTGACCTCTGCACATACCTTTCCGTCTCCGTTCTCCCTTCTGGGCCAACCCACTCAGCTGGACACCCTCAAACATTCTGACCTCCTTCTCCATCCCACTAGTCACCTTTCTCTCCTGGACAGACTATTCTCTCCTCTCCAGCCACCTGTGTCCCTTTGGCCCCCTGACCACTCCTCCTAATGTCCCACCAACCTCGTTCGCTAACATCCACCCAATGAAATAAGTGACTGCGGTTGCCTTCGCCTCCACCTTCACACCCCACCCCCCCCACCTCTGACCCTGCCCTCAGCAACCCCCACCTGTCCATCACCAACACGCTTGACATTCTTGCCCCAGTCATGAGGGTCCGCCTGAAACCTGCCTCTAGGCATAACACCTGGTACAACATGGGCCTGAAACGAAAGTGCGGCGCAGCAGGACAGAAGTGGCTAACCTCAGGCTCATCCTCTGACAAACGAGCCTGCTGCCTACTATAATGGCAATACAGTCTCGCCATCCGTGCAAAAAAAGGAGCCCACATGCAGGCACGGGTCTCCGGCGCATCTAACAACACGCCAGAACTTTTCAAGATCCGGAGGGAACTAGCCAACTCTTCCGCAGTCTCCTCCTCACCTTCTCCTTCGCAGACTCTGCAATGCACTGGCCTCAGATTTTGCCACCAAAACTCAGGACATCCCAACCACACCCTTTCCTAAACTACCTCTCAACCCAACCCACACCCCCTCACCTCCACCCACCCACCTTCCCCATCTCCTCTTTCTCCCCTGTCACACCTGAAGAAGTTACCAGAGTTGTCCGCTCCATGAAGGTCTCTTCTAAACAGGTCTCCCCCTGCTCATCCAGGACCATAAAGGATGACATCGGCCCTCTTACCCCTGCTCTCACTGATTTCTGCAATCACTCTTTTGCCACTGGATCTTTCCCCTACCTGCTTAAGCACTCCCTTGTGTGCCCCCTCCTGAAAAAAACATCCTCTGACCCTACGTGCCCTGCCAGCTACTGCCCTATTTCCATCACCCCTTTCCCAGGGAAGCTGCTTGAGAAGCTTGCCTTACCCTAACTCACCTCACACACTGAACTTGTTGGTGGTCTCCACACAATCAATATGGATTCCGGGTCTCCAGAGGCACGGAAACTGCTCTTCTGAACACATGTGAAGAAGTTGTAGCAACTCCCCAGCTGCCCCTATCCTTCTCAATCTCTCCTCTGCCTTTGACACAGTCAACCATTCCATTCTCATAAAAAGGCTCCACAATACCCTCGGTATCTTGGAATGGCCACTGGGCTGGCTGACCTCTTTCCTCTCTAACTGCTCTTCCCAATTCATCCTGGGCACCTTCTCCTCTCCTTCCCTCTGCACCTGTGGTGTCCCCCAGAGCTCTATACCCTCCCCCTGGCTCTTTATCATCTAGCTTGCTCTCCTTGCATGCCTCATTGCCTCCTTCTCCTCCAGCTTCCTGTGCTATGCAGATGACACACAGCTCTTTCTCAAACCCCCTGCTGTCCCCCTTGCAACCTCCATCATTCCTGACTGCCTATCTGCCATCCAGTCCTGGTGCACCTGCAACTATCTCTCTCTCAATGCCTGTAAATCTGAGCTCCTTCCCATCGGGACCGCTGCTCAAAGATGCAGTGGCAAAAGAGTGATTGCAGAAATCAGTGAGAGCATGGGTAAGAGAGCCGATGTTATCCTTAATATCCAAGCATCCTCCACTCTGCGACCCCTCCAGCTAATCCAGAATAAGCAGCAAGACCTTAAGCCCAGGGAACGCATCTCAACTGCACTAAAAAGTCTTCACTGGCTCCCGGTTGCTGCACGGAATAAATTCAAATCCCTCTGCATCATCCACAAGGCGGGACCACACTATCTTCAAATGTATCTCACTAAATACTCTCCCTGGCACCAACTCTGTGTATAAAGTGTTTTGCTAAACAGAGAGTATGTGGTCGTTCACTTTTCTCAGCGTGCTCCCTCCATCGGAATAGCCTTCCTCTCCTTCTGCACTTTGAGCAGGAACTTCTCAAATTCCAGAATCTCCTCAAGACTTTCCTCTTTTCCTCCTCCTTCCCTTCTTCTATCCTCTGCTAATCCCACAGTCGCTGCAATCAGTGTCTTGGGTCCTTATGCATCCTCATTGCGTTGACCTCCCACACCAATCCTGCCCAGCTCCTGTCTATCCACAGCACTTGCATCTGCACATCCTCCGCTCTGGAGGTTCGCACGTACACCTCCCGCGGCCCCAGTCTGTGTAGCACTCAACATTCTTAGCACTTCATCTGTAGCTCACCCATGAACTCAGACTTCCCAGCACTTACCCCCTCTTCCCTCTTCCTTGCTGAACTTGCACGTTCTGAATACTCACAAGGCATAGTAGGTTTGTCCCTTCTACCTCCTCCACCCTCTGCTCTTAAATTGTGTGTTTTTAATATTTCTTTCCCCACCCTTGCTCCCTCCATGCCCTGTGGGCGCTTTGAAACAGTATTTTCCTATTGTATAAGCGCCTAACAAGCAAACAATGAATAAATAATTAAGTAAATACATTTCTAACCGCATTGATCCCTTGCGAGCTACACTAACCTGAACATCACCAGCATGGCCCAAGCTTCTTCAAGCCAATTGCTGTGGCTGCTTTTTGAATTCCACCACATTGCTGAATTCCATCATACCATCTCGAGAAGCCCTGTACCTGTTTTGGAGCACTGGAAGGGGCAAATAAGCCTGTCTTGACACTACCAAGCCCGGGAAAGAAGGTATTTTGGGTTCTACAGTGGGTATGTCCCCCCGGTCTTGTTCTGTTAGCAGTGGTGACAATTAAGTTCACAGTCCTTACCTTTTTAAAATGCTTAATCCTGGACATTGCTGAAAAGACAATTGGCTTCATACCCCGTCTTAATACATAGAGAACTGCAAAATTCTAGCTATTCTGTGTATTTAATAAAGTGGTGGGCCTTTAGTTTTTTTTATAAATTGCCTGTCCTTTATATTGACTGAATTCTTGTACTCTTCAAAGAACCTTTACTGGACATTTCTTTTATTTTGGTATCTGGATTTGTCTGTGATGGCTCACACTCCTCTTGAAGAGTACGCCTTCCCTCATCTAATGCTAGCGTACTGAGGCGAAAGAGGTCTGCTATTCATGCTGAGCCTGTTTCACCTTTACAATTGAGGTCACTGCTGGTTTAGTAGTAGTCTGGAGTTGCTTAGGTGTTTGGAAACTGCTACTCATACCTGCACTCCTGCAGAGCAGTGGCCATTCCATCACACTGGTGGGAAGTGGTTGGAACCAGCACAGACAGTGCCTAAAGCTTAGTCGGCCAACATAACACAACTTGTAGGCAACGTTAAAGACACTTCCAAGTATTATTTTTTTTTTAAATGGAACTGAACTTGGATTCTGAGAAGGTTTTGAAATCTTATGCCCTTTGCGATATATGTGAGGAAAGGACACCCCCCACATGGCAGTAAGTGTGGTTAACCTGGAATGCTGAAATGCCTCCAAGCCTTTTGCGAGGAATTGCCATCTGTCAAGGGTGCAAAGCCCTGTCTTTCTTTTTTTTATTTACAAATAGAATGATGAGGGTAGTTCCATCTCAAAAAGGGGTAATATGCCAACCAGAATTCCCTTTTGCATCGACTCCATGCCAACAGCATGGTTTAGTCATGCCCTGCCGATTCAGTAGCATGATCTGCAGCACCAATCTACTCATGACACAGAGCAGGGTCAAAGGTAATGATATGCCCACTTGACAGCCACAGAGACAGCCATGTTCCATGGCTATCTCTGCGGTGCAGAGACAGAATTTAATATATGCCCCTCTGTCCCCAACAATATGATGGTCATAAATTGCCAATGCTGGTGGCAGGGTAATTCTAAATACAAGCTATGTGTTACATGTGTAAATAATCTGTTTGTATAGCGTTATGTATCTCACTCCTTTCACCACCTCACAATCCACCTTAACTTCACTGCCATCTAAATAACTATATACAAACAGATTTTTTACAAATGTAACAAATAGCTTTTATTTAGAGTTTACCAAGTACTGGCGACGAGGATGGGATGCTCTAGGGAAAACTCTAAGTAAAAGCTGTGTTACATTTGTAAATAAAGGAGTGAGAATGAAGATAGTCAGTGCTAAGAAGGGGCTTCACAAAAAGACTGTTCCAAAACATTTATTCTTCAAGATAAAGATTATACATTATAGCAGCCCAAGCCTCCCAAACTCCTCCTTTTGTCTTTTCTCTCGCTCGCTCCAACCGCCTCCTTCAAATCCAAACACTATCTCGCAAAACACTCCACCTTCCAACTTGGAACTTATAAACCAGGTTTAAAGCTGCCCCTCCTCACATTCCGCCTTAACTTCAGTGCCACCTACATAACTATGCATAAACAAATGATTTAAAATGTAAAACTATGCCTACGTTTAGACATAGTGCATGTTACTAGTTATGATCACGACAGCCACATTCCAATTGATATTGTACATGTGTCAGCTCTTGTGAGTCAGCTCTGCTCTCCAAGCAATGTGTATTCTGGACAGGAACTTGGAGGGCCAGGCCTCCTCTTTGATCTCTTTGTGAGGGCAGGTAACACCCTCCGTCTGACACAGCTGCACAGCAGACATCTGTCTTGGGCATCAAGGGAGCACACCTATTCAAGAGGAGTAGTCTTACACCGGGGTGCTGCATCTAGAAGGCCTTTGTTCTTAGTGGGAAGGGAAGGGGCCGTATTCTGATAGTCAGGAGGGATCTGGTCAATGGGAAAGACTTCCACCATCTTCATTCTCACTGTCCCTCTCTCTCTTTCCTGTCCTCTCCACTTCAGAACAGGGATTGGACCACAAGGCAGGCTACCTTTAATCCAATCGCCAGAGGACTTTTGCCCTTAAAAAAGGTGTAGTCCACCCTTTCAGCAGAAAGCCCTCAGCCTGGAATCATCCAAGACAGAAGGAAGATCTATCCCCTACTTCTCCCAGGGCACGTCAGGGGTAACCTCTGTGGTGGATCAGGGCTAACCATTCTGCACTGGAATCTCCTCAACTGGAAGAGCAGACCCTGTATGGAACCAACCCATCCTCGAGTCCTCCTAAATTGGCATCACAGCAACTGGAAGACCAGACCATCTGAAGTTCCCTGTACTACCGAATCGGTCTCACAGTGTCCACTGCACATGATGCAAGAGGGAAGTCAGCGGCACTGGTTGCTGCTCTCCTCCACTACATCGAACACTGCTTGCACCTTCAACCAACTCGACACTGCATCATGTCTCAGATGAAGCTCATACCTGGTAGGCCCGAAGATACTGCTCAACACTGGGACCCAAACCGAATCACTGGTGAGTCACACGCATACTCTAACCGGGGATTACAACCACAGCTCGACCCTGCTAGCCCTTGAACTGCTGCCTTATTGATCGCACTTCGATGCAACTGATATCACTGATTTGACGACTGTTGTCCACAAACTCGAACCACTGGGGCGTCACTCATTGACCCCTCTCGGAAAATAAAGCCTTTTTAGCCTGGCTGTAAAGACTGAAGGGGGAGGTCTGTCTTTTTGCTCTCTATATGGTAGAGGAGTGGCACAGAGGACCCCAGCCAAGATTCTCTATTATGGTAGCAATGAACGAGCAATCAAGGCCTAGCTTCTCAGGGGTGATGCGGGCTGCTTCTTAAGTACAGTGTAGTCCCCAAGCACCCACAAAGAAATGTCTGCACACTGTATTAGTTAAAACACAGTCTTTATATAATTAATATTCAAGGTTATATACAATATCAGAATAACTCACTTTGTACTCGGTTATCTATAATGGCATATCTATACAGTTCTACATGGTACCACAATTACTATTAGATCTCTTTAAAGTGCATCAACTGTACGGTTAAATGGCACACTAATCAGTTTGTAAAGGAAACCAACAATAGATTTAAGATGGAAGCAGTTGGTTGGAACAATTGGCAGAATACTGGCCCCTACCAATAGACACAGCTCTGTGTGGAGATCCCCACACCTGGGCAACCTGTAGAATAAAGATATATCACAAGCCCAGTTCATATATTGTTCACAAGAGTCTTTCCAATAGTTCAGCAACCCCAAAGTACCTGGCGTTGTAGCGTTCCTCGTTGGGGAATCGACGGCCCTTCTTGAATGCCCTCCCTATAAGGCAGGAGTCACGGGTCATCGAACGTCCGGCGAAGAACAGGGTGAACTACAGTGATGAAGTGGCAGCTTCTTTCCTAGCAGTGCTCATTGACGGGGAAGAGTAAACGTCGTGCAAGGAAGAGGTGTGCGGGGCACCTTGGTGTCGATAGTTTGGACCGCAAAGAGTTTGAAGAACTGTGGCCAAGCAAGGGCGTCGAGTCGTCGGCCTCTCTGTGGTCTTTGGGTGGCAGGAAACCCACCGGCGGATGCTCCTCGGTGCGTCGATGGCCTGACCTTCTCCGGCATATAAGTCGGGCGGCGGTGCGGACGAGCGCGTCCATGAATCAAAAGTTCTTAGGCAATGGAAGCATGGCGGCTCCGGTCGGTGAGAGCGATCGTTGACAGTGGCGGACAACAGTCTGGGCGTTTCTCTTTGGGATTCCGCGGCAGTCCCCATCTCCGGTCGGCAGACTTTCATAGGTCTGTCTACCAGCGATCTTTGGCAAAGCTCAGCTGGTGCACGATGGTCCCTCGTAGCTTGGGAAGAGGGCGCCTTACCAGGTCCTCTCTGGGTCAGTCCTTGGAGACACAGCAGCTTTCAGATTGGTGAAGAAGAGCAACAGCAATTCTTCTCTTCCAGCAGGGCTTCAAGGTCAAGCTTCAGTTTCATTCCAGTTACTCTTCGTAGTTTGGACTTCAGCTTCTGAACACGATTCCTAGCAGTGAGAGGTCCCCAGATATACTGTTGATCTCCCATTAATTCTCCTGGGTCACACTCAGGCATCCAATCACTTTGAACGGTATTCAGCAGTCAGTCAGTCAATCAGGCGCACGGTGCATTCAGGCCATTCTTCTCCATCCAGACACTCACAACACAGAACGCCACAGAACAACACAGAACGCCATTCAACACTACACACTGTATTCATACCAGTTTCGGTCAGGGATGTCTCAGTCATTGGGCCTCATTATGAGGTTGGAGATAGCCATGGAGCTATTAGCTCCATGGCCTCCAAAACCCTTCCGACTCTGGTGAATGTAGGTCGGAATGACCGGTAATTCCCCATTCACCAGGGCCATTCCGCATTCCCATTGAGCCCCCGTAGGGCTCAATGGGAATGGGGAAGGCGCTAATAACGGTACCGCAAATTGCGGTAACATTATTAGCTCTAGAGTCCCTTTGCGGGTCCCAGACTTAACGCCTGCAAAAACCAGGCGTTAACGAAGGACCCACAAATGGAACTAGTAGTAGGGAGGTAAGGGATTACCGGCACCGGTGCCCTTATCGGTGCCGGTAATCCCTTACCTCCCACCTCGTAATGAGGCCCATTGTGTCAAACACCATATACCGGACTTCCACAACAAGGAGTGTAGATTTGTCACACACTCCATTCACCCAGGTCCCACCCACAGGTGTACCCACAACCTACAGTCATTGGGAAGGCTCCAGCCAGTCTGGTCGGCACTTCCCCACACTACCATGTATGGAACTTCCACCCAGCAGCCAGTCAGGGGGACGGGACAGAGTCAGGGCTTCCCGGGACTTTGGGAAGATCAAGGTAACAGGAGATGGAAGGCAAGAGGTCACGGGGCCATCTTTTCTCCATCAGGAATCTACCGATTCCAACGACAGGGCCTGGGAATCCCAAAATGGAGGACGTTCAGGGTACCAGTCAATTCAGCACGGAGCTGCCACCAGCTTGTACCCTGTTCTGTGGGTCACACACTGGTGCCCAAAAACATACACTAGGGGCACAGGGTTGTACCCCCACCCATGGGTGGCATAAGGGTATCCCATGGGTCTGTACACCAAACCAAAAGAGAGAGCTGTACCACCAGGAGTCCCACATGAACTCCTGCGCAGAAAACACAGCAGAACACACAATAAAAAGCAGTAAAGGACAAGGATAGGCGGGCTCTGTCCCTCTGATGCATTTCCAGCATCACACTGGCCAACTGTGAAGCATTCCTGGGACTGGTCGACCTACATCTTTTGAGAGCCGTACTTCTACCGCACAGTGCACCCTCATTCGCCCCTGCTCGATGCTCGCTTTCTGAAGGGTACTCCAAAATCATACGTGCCCGAACTAAGCCTGATCAGCTGGCATCTATGTTAAACTCTTGGTCTGACTGCATCAGCCAACCAAGAACTGAATCCAGGTACTGTTGACTCTGAACTGCCCCCTCGGTCCACTTGGAACCTAGAGATTGGTTAGGTTATGATTGCTCTTGTTTTCAAAAAGCTATCCTTTTTGTGGTTAGTGCTTTAGCTACCACCCCTGGAACTACGGTCATAGTGCTACTTTCTCCAGTCTGTCGCATCTTCTCTTTTCTTCTTTTAAGGTGGGTTTTTGTATAGAAATCTATGTGCAGATGGTGTGTTTGATTAAAGTGTTTATATTTTTATGGAACCTTGATTGGACATTCCGTTTATTTTGGACTGTGATACTGTGTTGTGAGGTTCAGTACTGGTTCACCTTCACACCGCCCTTGAAAGTATAGCCTTCCCTCGGCCGATGTTACCAAAAAAGGTAAAGGAGGTATATCTCTTAACTGTCCCTGTTTTAACTTTATGATTGCGCTGTGTTTTGGTTTGTAGAAGTGTGAGCGCTGAGGGGGGCAATTTACCTGTCCTCCTCCTTGTACTCCTGTGGAGCAGAATTCAATTCTTGACACCTTTGAGGAAGCAAGGGTGGCTGATGCGATCCATGGGACGGGTAATCCACCTGGGCCTTAAAACAGGGTTCCCATTCCAATCGGGGGCATGGTAGAGTGATGGTGACAGGGACAGCTATTCTCACCATTCTTCCCAAAGGGTGAGCAGTGTACTATGCAAAATATCCTGCATTTCAGTTAGGACCTACCTTTTCAGCTAGGTGCCTAGTCTCAGCCAAGTCCCAATGTAGTCTCACTGGGGCCTAGAAACACTTGTGTACAGGTGTGTTATAAATGTAATATCATATTGGTATTTTTATTGTTATTTGGCATTTATATAGCGCTGTGTATATCATTGGTATGATCTCAAAGCGCTTGCAGGTTGAATGCCCTTGAGGATTGCAGTCCAGGTCACTCGAGAGAGTAGGGTAGAAAACAGTGCTTGGATGCACTCAATATGTGTGCAGCCAGTGTGATTGGCGTGAAGGAGGCAGCATCCTAACATTAGGTGTGGTGGTAGTGCGAGATCAGTCAAATGTGTGCAGTCAGGCGGTTGGTCTCGGAGTCTGCATTCTGGCAGCATTAGGACTATGTAGGAAGTTTATGTGTGCAGCTAGGCCGATTTGTTCATGGGGTATAGCTGCGTTATGATATGATATGGCATTTATAACGCGCCCATACACAAGTGTTTCAAGGCGTGATCTAGCAGGTTGTTGAGGTTTTCATGGAGAATCGTTCATATGTGTGCAGCTAGGCCGAAATTGATTGAGGGGTATAGTGGCACGCTATTGTTTGTTGGTGTAAAGTGGAAAGAGAGCATGGTGGTAGGAGAGGTGAGTGTCTGCTGTGGATGGTGTATTTTTTGGAGCTCATTGGTCCAGGTTACTTTCTGGGTCAGGATGAGCTGTCCGTGATCGTTCTCATGATTCGTGGTAGAGGTACTCAGGGATGGTTTCACACAGTGGACCGGAGTAGGTAATGCTTTGTACGATCATAGGGTCATTATTCTAAGGGTCAGCATTATGTGTCGGAGCGCCTATTTTCATTGTACTCATGATTCTGTAATTGCAGTGAGTTCAGGGAATTAGTCATGGTTATGGAAAAAGCCAGGTTTTTAGAGCTTCATGGAAGGCCATGTAGTCTTGGGTGTGTCGAATGTGAGGAGGGAGTGAGTTCCACAGAGTTGGAGCCAGGGATGAGTAGGCGCACCCTCCAGTCCAGGTAGAATTGGAAGTTGGAATCACTAGTAGGAGGGCAGTGCTTGACCTTAGGGTGTGTGATGGGTGGTAGGGTATAATCTTATATTGTAGTTAAGATGGGCCAGTTTTGTGCACTGCTCGGTGGGTAATGCATAGAATTTTGAAAGTGGCCCTTCGTCCAAGAGGTAACCAGTGAAGGGTGAGGAGAGCGGAGAAGATGTGATCCCTGTGTCCCGGTGTAAGAAGGAGTCTGGAAGCACCGTTTTGGGCACTTTGGAGTTTGTGATGTTGGTATGCCGGGGTACCCAGATAAAAGAAGTTTGCATAATCCAGTCTCGACATAACAGTGGACATAATAGCAGCGAGTATGTTGGGGTAGGTGGGGTGTGGATAAATGTGCCTTAGGAGTTTAAGGTGGTATTGGCAGTATTTTGATACATTATTGATCTGATGGGATAGGTTTAAGACTGAGCCCATAGTGCAGCCAAAGTTTTTGACTATTTCGGAAGTAGGCGGAGCTTCGAGGGAGGAGGGCCAAGGGACTTGTTGCGGGAGAAGGGCAGAGTTGCCGCTCACCATGATCTCAGTTTTATCAGGGTTCAGAAGGAGTTGGTTTCTTGTCATCCATTGATCAATGTCTCTGAGGCAATATTCGGGTCGGGATTTAGGGTATCATCAGCGTAGTTGTAGCAGGGAAGGTTGTGCGCACAGATGATCCCTGGTAGCATGGTCAGATAGAGGTTGAAGAGGAGAGCAGAGAGGTAGGCGCCTTGTGATTCTCCGGTATTCACAGTGCGCATGGTTGAGAGAAAAGGGGACAGAAAGGTTTTGTTTCCTGTTGTTGAGGAATGAGGCAATCCATTTGAGTGCTGAGCGTCGGATTACAAGGAAGTGTAGTCGGTCAAGGAGGATAGAAAGGTTAACCATGTTAAAGGTGGCTGACAAATCAAGGAGTCGCTGCAGAGCCCTCCGAGATCGTTGAGACCTTGAGATCATACCAGATCAAGAGCAGAGTGGTTTCTGTTCCATGGCTCTGACTGAAGCCTGATTCAGCGGGTTGAGTAGGTTGTTGGATTCTACAAAGTGGTTGAGCTGAGAGTACGCAGCCTTGGAAATCCAACTTTAGTTCTTAGGCTCGAAGGGGTCAAGGAATGGCCTTTTCCGAAGTGGTTTAACATATACTATTTTAAAGGCCTCGGAAACGATACCAGAGGTGAGGGAGTTATTTATTATGGACTTTGCCTGTTCTACCGCACATGTAGAGGAGACAGGGATCAAGAGGTGATCTGGAGGGTCGGCTGCCGGATAGTAGATTAAGGAACTCGTCACTTGAGATGGGGTTGAAGGAGTCAAATTGTATTATGGCAGCTGGGAGAAGCAGGTGCTGGGCAGGGGGTGAGGGTAGAACAGTTGGAATGAAGGGTTGTTGTCCTGTCTATAGCTGTGTTGTAGAAATGAAGGGAGAGGGTGTTGCAGAGCATTTGCATGGCCGTGGTCAGGGTAGACTGGCAGGAGAGTTTCAGAAATTTGGAGATGATCCTGTGGACCTCTTTGCTACTGTTGCGACAATTCAGGATTTGTTTATTGTAGTAGGCCTTTTAAGCTTTTCGGATCTTGTATTTGTAATTGCGGTAATGGTGAGCGAATATGGATCAACTGAGGGGGGTTTTAGATGATCGCCATTTGCATTCAAGAGAGTTGTTTTTGCTTTTGAAGGCCTTCAGGTGGGGCGTGAACCATTTGGGGGATGGTCCATTGTGAGAGGCTGTGGGGCATGAGGGGGTGAAAAGAAGTAGTGATTCATTGAGCCACAAGTCAAAGGTTTCAATAGTTAATGGTCCATCTGAGGTCTGCTGTGCTGGGAGACTGTGCAACAGGGCTTCAGCTAAATTGGGAAGTACCTTGACTTTGTTCCTGCATTTGTGATTGTGTCTGTGTAGGCAGCAATGGTCTTGGATGGAGGGGGTGGAGTGAGGACAGAGAAAGGGATAGCAGAGTGGTCTTTCCAGATGAGCAATTTGGGGCTATATACAGAGACAAGGTCATCGGAGCTGAAGATTGCATCGAGGGTATGACCTTCAAAATGTGTTGGACCTGTGGGGTGTCAAGATAGATTGAGTGCATCTAGACTGTCGACTACAGGCTGGGTAATGGAATTGTTTGGTACGTCAAACCAGATGTTGAAGTCTCCCAGTAGTGTGAGGGTTGGGTGGCATACCTGAATGGTAGCAAGTGAGTCACAGAGATTGTTGGCAAAGTGCCTTTCATATCTGGGGGGTCTATATATGAGTAGGAAGCTGTGACTGACTCATGGTAGTAGAGAGAATTTTATAAGAATGGATTCACAGTTTGCTTGCATGGTTGACTTTCTGTAAGTATGATGGAGAATGGGACTTATAGAGGATTGCTACTCTGCCACCTCTGGAGGGTCTGTTGAGGGAGATAAGGGAGTATCTTGGGGTGAAGGCCTTGTGAGCAATTGGTGCAAAATCATCTGCAAACCAAGTTTTAGTTATGAAGATGAGGTCCGGCTTGTCAGAGGATAGCAGGTCAAAGATGCTGTGTCTGTTTCTCGCCACAGATTGGACATTGAAAAGGAGACAGGTGACTACACCAGGCATGGCATGTTTCCTGACGCTTGTGGCAGGGAGGGCTCAGTTGGCATGAGAGGCAGTGAGTAAGGTTTCAGTCGCTGTGAGGTAAGGTGTGGTCAGGGTGGGTGAGGTTGACTGGGAGGTGATTGCGGGGGTTTGGGACATGGGTGTTCTTAAAGGGGGGTGGGGCGTGTCGATTGGGGAGCAGGAAGAGTAGGTGGGCGGTGGTGGGTATTCGTGGGATGGGGTGGGGTGGGTGTTAGGGAAAGTGTGGGGGTGAGTGGTGTTCATGTGGTATGTGTGTGAGGACGAGTTGATGAGGGTGGTTCATGTCTGGAGGGGGCTAGGGTTTTAGGTGTACTGGGGAAATGGTCATGTTCAAAGAGGTGTAAACAGGGAGTGGCAGGTAGGGTGGCCCTTACGGCAGGGTTGGGAGAGGAAGGGAGGTTGGACTCACAAAAGAGTGGCAAGGTAAGGAGGCTTGAGGGAGAGGGCCTGTCACCCTTTCGCGTTTTGTGCATTTGGCTGCAACAGGAGTGTGAGAGAGTGTCGGGGGGGTGAGGGGGGAAAGGCCTAGGTTTCACAGAAAGGCAGTCAGTAAATTAAACACAAATTAGGTTTGAGACACCTAGTTAACGGGGGAAAGACTAGGTTACACAGAAAGGCATGCAGTAAATTAAACACACATACATTCGATAGACCTGGATAACGGGAGAAGGGCCTAGGTTTCATAGAAAGGCAGGCAGTCAGTCAAACACACCTACATTTTATAGACCTAGATAATGGGAGAAGGGCATAGGAATCACAGAAAAGCAGAAAGTAAATTAAACACAACTAGATTTGTGAGACCTCCATAATGGTTGAAGGGCCTAGGTTTCACAGAAAGGCAGGCATTAAACACACCTAGATTTGAGACACCTAGATAACGGGAGAAGGGCCTAATTACACAGAAGGCAGGCAGCAAGTTAAACACACCCAGATTTGAGAGACCTAGATAACGGGAGAAGGGCCTAGGTTTCACAGAAAGGCAGGTATTAAACTCACCTAAATTTGAGACGCCTAGATAACTGGAGAAGGGCCTAGGTTTCACAGAAAAAAAGGTAGTAAATCAAACACACCAAGATTTGGGACACCTAGGTAGTGGGAGAAGGGATAGGTTTCACAGAAAGGCAGGCAGTAAATTAAACACACAGAGATTTGAGACACCTAGGTAGCGGGAGAACCACCTAGGTTTCACAGAAAGGCAGGCAGTAAATTAAATACACCCAGATTTGGGACACCTAGATAACGGGGGAAAGGCCTAGGTTTCACAGAAGGCAGGCAGTAAGTTAAACACACCCAGGTTTGAGAGACCTAGATAACGGGAGAAGGGCTTAGGGTTCACAGAAGGCAGGAAGTAAATTAAACACACCCAGATTTGGGACACCTAGATAAGTGGGAAAAGGCCTAGGTTTCACAGAATGCAGGCAGTAAATGAAACACACCCAGATTTTAGAGACCTAGATAATGGGAGAAGGGCTTAGGGTTCACAGAAGGCAGGAAGTAAATTAAACACACCTAGATTTGGGACACCTAGATAAGTGGGAAAAGGCCTAGGTTTCACAGAATGCAGGCAGTAAATGAAACACACCCAGATTTTAGAGACCTAGATAATGGGAGAAGGGCCTAGGTTTCACGACAATCAGGCAGTAATACAGCACCTAGATTAGGGAGTCCTGTAGAGTGGGGGAGAGGCCTGAATTTCACAATACGATCAGTTTAATTTGTCTGTACAGAGGATTCCCTGTTGTAGGCGATGGACAGGGAGTGGTTGGTGCACTTCAATCTGCTGGTATTGGAGGTTATCGTTACTAGTGTGATTGTGTGGGAAATTGGCCTACCTTATCCATTGGTGCTGGTTGACGGTAGTCTTTTCTTCATTTGATGTGTCTGGGTACTGCAGCCGGTTGGTGATGCTTGTTTAAAAGTTGTGGTGAACAGGTGTGATGTCCTGAGAAAAAGAATCAACCTTAATCTTGTGTTTCTCATAAAAAAGTGAGGTATGGAGGAGAGACTAGAACTGCATTCTTTAATAAATCATTATTCAATTTTATCATTGGTTACATACTTTTTTTTTAGAAAAATATTCCATAAAATACAATAAAATATAATTTCATTCATCATAATACATTTCAAAGCATGAATCATCAATTTCATCAATAAGAACCATGTTTCTGCAAGTGGAGGTCTATAGAGACCACTTTACCGAAAGTCTTTCCAACTTACTAATTTACAATTTCCTTAATATGGATGATACTCTTGCTCTTAGTCCACACACAATAATCATCAACTATAGTTGTCCTAATTATTTAATACTTTCTCATAGGGCTTCCCTTAATTAATAGTTTCGACCTTAACAACATCTAGCTACTTCTTTCCTGGTGTGGTTCTGCGTCCTCTTCAGGATTTGTGAACTTTAAGCCAATTTACATTTTGTTAATTTTCATACTAGAACAGAAATACGAATAAAACAGTCTGTTAAAACTAACAATTAAAACACAGTTAAAACAATGCAGTGACACATCTCTTCACCAATAAACCTCTTCATTTTACTTTGTTGTCACAGGGAACAGTATCTTAATTTACTGTTCATACCGGGATTCTTGTGGGTGCAAACTCTAACAATATCTTTTAATTTATTTTCAAATTTCTATATGTAGGGAACCTTAACAGGACCTTAATCAACCAAGTCCCTTAAACACATGGGCGTGTAAAAAATACCACCACATGTTCATGCAAAAGAAAATAACTTAATTAATTCTAGTTCAGTGCGGCAAATAAACAGGTAGCCCTCCCCGTCAGGTGGTAAGCACAACAAGTTGCATGGCATTAATCTACATATAAACTGTGATCTCTAATATGTCCATGTCCCCTGCAGTTTCAAAAAAACCCTGGGTTTGGATAAATTACCTTAGTGTTTGTGAATAATGGCCTCCCAATTCGGGCGGGCAAACTTCATTAATCCACAATAGTTCTTTTAGGCCTAATTCTCAAACTGCCTCATCTCTTTCAGTATATAGTAATTATCTATATATATATTCACTAAAAAAAACTTTGTTAAAGGGACGTTATGGTTAAGTTGCACTAATAAAAACCTATGCAATTCAGTAAAAAAACGTTGTTAAAAGGACGTTATGCTTACAAGTAAAATCTAAAAACCCCTGAAATTCGCCAGTTATGGTAAGCTAAGCAACCATAACTCGCACCACCACCGTGCCCGGCTAAGACTAACACCCAGGACATCAATGATGACATCACACATATCATTGATGATATCACTGATGACATCACATGTCTAGCCCCTTCTTAAACTTAAGTTTCAAAAGGTATTACTTTTATAGCTATTGCTATTCTGACATGTTCTTACACTACTTTCCTTAGAATTTAATCACCTCTTATGATGTACATATATAGGGGAAGAAGCAGGCCTGAAACACAGCAATCATTTCTGTGCATGCATACACTTATGTAGATTATACACAGCTGCTAATGATACTGCCTCTTGTTTGCTTACTTTACTCTCTATATATAAACCCCATATTTGTATGCATTGTAGTCTATTTATGTTTTGCGTGTGTTACTACAAATATGTAGTAAGTAATGCATTATTAGCTACTTATGACATGTTTCAAAGTACGGAAAAGTCTAATACAGAAGCATTCACTGTTTTATGATATAACTTGGAAAATTACAAATATAGCACCTCTGTGGTGTATGCTGCAACCAATACCTACATGTCTGTATGAGTAGGTTCCTGTAGTAGAAAAAGAACAGTGAAATGGAATGTTGTTTAGGACACTACATTGCATGATGAAGAATGTAGTTTATTACACATCCCCCGACAATCCGTGATACTTTTTTGCCAACATTACATTCAGAACCCCTTGTATGAAAAGTAAATGCACATGTGTCCCCTCTTTGCTTTCCATGGCAGCCTACAAAAAGTAAAAATATGTGCCGTGATGCAGAACCTGAAAATGAACATACAGCGAAGTACAACGTAGCACGTTTCATTTTGAAATAATACATTGTTTTTTAAAAGAAAACATTTAGATTTTAGAATTTGTAAAGTAGTTTTATTTCACAAGAAACTGTTTAGACCATCGGAATATTCCCATTTTCCATGAAAGTGTAACATTGTGTCTATGTGCATCATCGAAAATGTTAATGGTGAGCCACACGTTGTTCTTTTCGTATACACAAAGTATGCGTTTTCGATTAAGCAACCGCTTTGTTCACACAGTGGGCCTCATTACGACCCAGGCACTAATGGGTTAACGGCGCCGTAAAAGGCTGCGGTGCCGTTAACCTATTAGCGCCTAATTACGAGGTCCCTTTGCGGGACCCGACCTTAACGGCTGGTTTTACCAGCCGTTAAAGTAGGGTGCCGCAAAGGGCCTTTGGATCTAAGTACGGTGCCGCAGTTTGCGGCACCGTACTTAGCGCCTTGCCCATTCCCATTGAGCCCTATGGGGCAAAAATGGGAATGGGGAAGGGCCTATGGTGAATGGGGAATTACCGCCCCGCCAAACTTGGAACGGGGCGGTAATTCCGCCATTCATCATGGCGGACCCCGGCATGGACCATGGTGCTAATAGCACCATGGTTTAGTGCCGGGGTCGTAATGAGGCCCAGTGATTTCCAAGACGTCGCCATGACCTTCGGCCTACACCACCATAAAAGAGGTTATGTTACTCCTAATGGCCACTTCAGCGAAAGACAAAGGGGGCCGGCGCAATTATCCCACAAAATTGTGACAGACAGGCAGCTGGTCACGATTAGTTGCATCTGATGTCCAAAGAAGCCATCACTCGGCATCTGGAATCCATGGCACGCACAGTGAGGCAGGATGTAGCTGGTCGGAAAACGTAAGAGTAAGTACGTATCAATACCCAGCCTTCAGCAAGCAATGCCAAAAAAGACAAAAAGAATGTGGAATCTAATACACAAATCGAAGTGGTCATACATTACATTTTAAGGAAATATTAGCGTTGAACATGGGTAAATCTATTGACAAGCTACAAACGCAGAGAATCTGCACTCTCCATAAGTTACAAAAAAATGACAACTACACACAAAGATGGTCCTTTAGTTACAAAGCCAAAATTAATGGTCAAGTAACAAAAAATGACATCTCATGATTTCAAAAAAGACCAAAAGAATGTGCAAAGTGATACACAACACGATGTGGTCAAACATGACATTTTAAATAAGAAATATTAGCGTTGAACAAGGGTAAGTCTAGGCAGAACATGGGTACATCTAGTGACAGGCTACAAATGCTGAGAATCTGCACTCTTCATTAGTTAAAAAAAGACAACTACACACAAAGATGGTCCGTCAGTTAGAAAGCCAAAAATAATGGTCAAGTAACAAAAAATTACATCTCGTGATTTCAAAAAAGACCAAAAGAACGTGCAAACTGACACACAAAGCGATGGGGTCAAATGTGACATTTTAAAGAAGAAATATTAGCGTTGAACAAAGGTAAGTCTAATCATAGCCTGCAAAGGCAGAGAGTCCGCACTCTTCGTAAGTGGAAAAAAATGACAACTGAACAGAAAAGTAATACTTCAGTTATATTGTCAAAATTATTGTTCTGGTAATAGGAAATTTAAACTCGTCCGGTGTAGAGTCGTCAAAATTAAACTTACATGATATTTACCGCCTCATTGGTTTTTGATAAAGTCAGAGAGCAATGTGTTTGCAGCAAAGAATTTGCGTAAACTGATATTTCATGTGTCTTACAAACGTTTTTGAAACATAACCTTATCAAATGGTATTTTTTGGAAACTTTAACTCCCTGCATTGTTGCTTAAGTTTCCCTTTTGCTCAAGGTCAAAAAACAATTGCCCCTTATGGTTTTAGACGGATGTGTGGGCCTACTGAACTCGCAACCATAAAAGTAAACCAAGTGACCTTCACTCAGAATGAAAATACATTCTGACTTTGCAACAACATATGAGAATCCATTAATGAGAACCGCTACTCCCATACACTTGCAGAACCGCTGTTTCCAACAAACAGTGCAGGTGGCTGGCTCAGATTGCAAACTCTAGGACGCCAGTCTGACTGCAAAAAATAATGACAAACTTGTTAGTTACCCTTATCCCAATTAACAGGGTAATTCATAGAATTTCGCAGAAAAGTGTCGCAAGCGGCAGGCGCAGAGTGTCCGCGTGCGATTGTCTGCGCCAGGCACGTGCGCCAAAACCGATTTCCGCACACAGCGTATTCATGGATTTTAGGCTCCCAAACCAGCCGTGGCGCAGAGTATCGCAGCGACCCTGCAGCAGCGCCAGTAACGCCCCCAAGAACGCCCTCGCGCAAGGAAAAGCCATCAAAATCGCTAAATCATCGCAAAGGGCAGCGCTAACCCTGGACCAGTCCACAGGGCTGCCAAACAAGGAACGCAAAGCGGGTAACGTGCATATCAGGGGTACGCATGAAGTTATACACGCGATTAGCCAGGGTACGTGTATTACAGGGGTACGCGTGAAGTTTTACACGCGATTAGCCAGGGCACGTGTATCACAGGGGTACGCAGGAATTATCACATGCGATTTGGCTGGGTACGTGTATTACAGGGGTGCGCAGGAATTATCACACGCGATTTGGCTGGGTAGGTGTATTACAGGGGTACACGGGAAGTTCTACACGCGATTCGGCTGGGTACGTGTATTACAGGGGTGCGCAGGAATTCTCACATGCGATTTGGCCAGGTACGTGTATTACAGGGGTGCGCGGGAATTATCAGACGCGATTTGGCTTGGTACGTGTATTACAGGGGTGCGTGGGAAGTTCTACACGCGATTGGCCAGGGTACGTGTATTACAGGGGTACGTGGGAATGATCACACGCGATTTGGCTGGGTACGTGTATTACAGGGGTACACGGGAAGTTCTACACGCGATTCGGCTGGGTACGTGTATTACAGGGGTGCGCGGGAATTCTCACATGCGATTTGGCCAGGTACGTGTATTACAGGGGTGCGCGGGAATTATCAGACGCGATTTGGCTTGGTACGTGTATTACAGGGGTGCGTGGGAAGTTCTACACGCGATTGGCCAGGGTACGTGTATTACAGGGGTACGTGGGAATTATCACACGCGATTTGGCTGGGTACGTGTATTACAGGGGTACACGGGAAGTTCTACACGCGATTCGGCTGGGTACGTGTATTACAGGGGTGCACGGGAATTCTCACATGCGATTTGGCCAGGTACGTGTATTACAGGGGTGTGCGGGAATTATCACACGCAATTAGGCTGGGTGGGTCCTCACAGGTGTTCCCTGTACACCCTCCACGGCCCCTGCAGGCAGCCCACAAAACAGGGGACTACCCTGCACACCTGCTCATGTCCCCCTGCACCCCCACACCCCAGCATCCAGGGTCACCCTCCACCAGGCCCCCACTCATGTCTCCCACCACCCCCACCCCCCAGCAGTGCAGGGTCAACCTCCACCAGGCCCCCACTCATGTCCCCCTGCACCTCCACACCCCAGCATCCAGGGTCACCCTCCACCAGGCCCCCACTCATGTCTCCCACCACCCCCACCCCCCGGCAGTGCAGGGGCAGCCTCCACCAGGCCCCCACTCATGTCTCCCACCACCCCCACCCCCCTGACACCATGGGCAGCCCCCACCAGGCCCCCACTCATGTCTCCCACCACCCCCACCCCCCAGCAGTGCAGGGTCAACCTCCACCAGGCCCCCACTCATGTCCCCCTGCACCCCCACCCCCCGGCAGTGCAGGGGCAGCCTCCACCAGGCCCCCACTCATGTCTCCCACCACCCCCACCCCCTGCCACCATGGGCAGCCCCCACCAGGCCCCCACTCATGTCTCCCACCACCCCCACCCCCCAGCAGTGCAGGGTCACCCTCCACCAGGCACCCACCCATGTCTCCCACCACCCCCACCCCCCAGCAGTGCAGGGGCACCCTCCACCAGGCCCCCACCCATGTCTCCCACCACCCCCACCCCCCAGCAGTGCAGGGGCAGCCTCCACCAGGCCCCCACTCATGTCTCTTACCACCCCCACCCCCCTGCCACCATGGGCAGCCCCCACCAGGCCCCCACTCATGTCTCCCACCAACCCCACCCCCCAGCAGTGCAGGGTCAACCTCCACCAGGCCCCCACTCATGTCCCCCTGCACCCCCACCCCCCGGCAGTGCAGGGGCAGCCTCCACCAGGCCCCCACTCATGTCTCCCACCACCCCCACCCCCCTGACACCATGGGCAGCCCCCACCAGGCCCCCACTCATGTCTCCCACCACCCCCACCCCCCAGCAGTGCAGGGTCAACCTCCACCAGGCCCCCACTCATGTCCCCCTGCACCCCACACCCCAGCATCCAGGGTCACCCTCCACCAGGCCCCCACTCATGTCTCCCACCACCCCCACCCCCCGGCAGTGCAGGGACAGCCTCCACCAGGCCCCCACTCATGTCTCCCACCACCCCACCCCCCTGCCACCATGGGCAGCCCCCACCAGGCCCCCACTCATGTCTCCCACCACCCCCACCCCCCAGCAGTGCAGGGTCACCCTCCACCAGGCACCCACCCATGTCTCCCACCACCCCCACCCCCCAGCAGTGCAGGGGCACCCTCCACCAGGCCCCCACCCATGTCTCCCACCACCCCCACCCCCCAGCAGTGCAGGGGCAGCCTCCACCAGGCCCCCACTCATGTCTCTTACCACCCCCACCCCCCTGCCACCATGGGCAGCCCCCACCAGGCCCCCACTCATGTCTCCCACCACCCCCACCCCCCAGCAGTGCAGGGTCAACCTCCACCAGGCCCCCACTCATGTCCCCCTGCACCCCCACCCCCCGGCAGTGCAGGGGCAGCCTCCACCAGGCCCCCACTCATGTCTCCCACCACCCGCACCCCCCTGCCACCATGGGCAGCCCCCACCAGGCCCCCACTCATGTCTCCCACCACCCCCACCCCCCAGCAGTGCAGGGTCAACCTCCACCAGGCCCCCACTCATGTCCCCCTGCACCCCCACACCCCAGCATCCAGGGTCACCCTCCACCAGGCCCCCACTCATGTCTCCCACCACCCCCTCCCCCCGGCAGTGCAGGGGCAGCCTCCACCAGGCCCCCACTCATGTCTCCCACCACCCCCACCCCCCTGACACCATGGGCAGCCCCCACCAGGCCCCCACTCATGTCTCCCACCACCCCCACCCCCCAGCAGTGCAGGGTCAACCTCCACCAGGCCCCCACTCATGTCCCCCTGCACCACCACCCCCCGGCAGTGCAGGGGCAGCCTCCACCAGGCCCCCACTCATGTCCCCCTGCACCCCCACACCCCAGCATCCAGGGTCACCCTCCACCAGGCCCCCACCCATGTCTCCCACCACCCCCACCCCCCAGCAGTGCAGGGGCAGCCTCCACCAGGCCCCCACTCATGTCCCCCTGCACCCCCACACCCCAGCATCCAGGGGCACCCTCCACCAGGCCCCCACTCATGTCTCCCACCACCCCCACCCCCCTGCCACCATGGGCAGCCCCCACCAGGTCCTCACAATCCCCAATCATGTGCGTAATGGTCAGCCTCCACAGCCAAAAAGCCCTACCAAGTAACCCATTCACCCACATGGAAATGAAAACACATGTTACACCCCCAATGTTCATGAAGCAAATGAACCCATGTCCGTCACACACATATTTTCCAATTGAATGGGAAAACACACAACATGACATGCATGAAACCAATGAGATGAAACCACACAGTGAACAATGGAAAAAAAAATGTATTGGACAAAAATACGAATGCTAAAGAAAGAAAAATAACTACAATGTAAATGTGAAAAAATAAGCTGCATGTCCGCATAAAAACACAAAAGTAGAAAATCAAATCCAAAAAATTTTGTCCAAAGTGAAATGTAAAAACTCTACATGCAACAAAGAACTATGTACAAAAATAACAAGGGTCCATCATCACAACTGAACTAAGGAAACCTCCTAAAAAACCTACCTAAATATCAACTATATACAAAAAGTGGAGCAGTATCCGTCGACTCCAAATCATAAGAAAAAACAAAGGAAACCTAAAACTAAAGAACTATATACAAAGGCGGCGGGCAAGTCCAGCGGCTCACTCCGTGGTGTTCCGGGCCAGGGCATCATCGAACTCCTGTTCGATGTCCCGGAGGCGGTCCAGTTCCATGGCCCCGAGGGTCCGCAGGGACGACGCCGTGTCCTCCTCCAACCCCCTGCGGATTGCCTCGAGGCACTCGGCCCGCCTCAGGGCCCTCCGCATGGAGTTCTCCGCCCTGACCATTGTGAGCCGCGCCTCTTCCGCCCGCCGCCGCTCCGCACCTATGGCGTGGCCCAACCGCTGCCACACGGAAGACACTCTCTGTCCTGGGTCCTCCTGCCCTCCGGCCGATGCCTGCCCCTCCGATGTCAAAGGCCCCGAGCCTTCATGGCTCCCACCATTTTGCTGCTGCTGCTCTGCCTCTGCCCGTGCACTGCCTCCTGCTGCCTGCACATCCTCCGCCGGCTGGGGTGCAGTTGTTGATGTGGCCACCCCTGCTGGACGTCCGACTCCCGACTGTGGCAGGGATGCCTCCTCCACCAGCCTGGCCGCACTGTCAGAGGCAGCTCCACAGGGCACCCAGGTGACTGATGGGTGGGAAGATGGCAGGGAGGACGACTGGTGCGTAGGGGGTCCAGTTGAGGAGGGGGTCGGAACAAGCCCCATCAGACGGAGGAATCCGGTCTGGGTGACCTGTCCTAGCAGGCTGACGTGGTCAACGAGCCATTCGAGATGACGTGCAGTCTCTCCATGAAAAGACTGCAGGTCACCTCGCATGGCCCGTTGACGCAACGCCACACCAGCCAGGACAGGCTCAACCCGGACCTGGATAGCCACGTCCGCAGGCAGAGGAAGGCCAGTTGACGTCAGCTCATCCCCTGCCTGGAAACGGGTCTGGATGTAGGCATCCCTGCTGGTGCAAGATGATGCAGGGACAGGATCGGGGACAGGATTGCACACAGGCACTTCCGCGGCGGCCTGTGCTGCCTCCTGTCCCTGGTCCTGGACTGCACCACTAGCACCAGTGGGATCCCCACCTCCAGACCCCGTCTCTGGTGCTTGCACGGCCTCCTCCTCCACCAGACCCCCCACCAACCTGGATGACTCCGTGCCATCTTCCCCTGTTGGGCCCTGTGGGGTCCCAGCTGCCCCTTCTGCTGCCGAGGAGACCAACTCCAACCTCCGCCTCTTGGACCTCCCCCCGGCAGCTGCGGCCTGGGACGCGGCACCGGACTCCTCACTCCCCGACGAGATGACAACACGGGAGGGGAGCCGGGCCTTGCGTCTCCGGCTGGCTGTCGGATCCCCGCCGCTGTGCTCCACAGCACCTTCTCCGCCCTCTTCATCAGTTGACGCTGCAGACAGGGAGAAACAAAACACAGGCATCAGGGCACTGTACAATGGACACATACACACATGACAGTTGCACATGAGTGGCATTGGCAAACCTCAGACATGTCATCACAATCCCCAACACACATGTCATTGCAACTCGCACACATGAGCCATACCACAGCCATATCGCAACTGCCACCACCATCCATACACATACAACAGCATGAGCAGCCAAAGGTGACCCAGACATCACATGCAACACAGGAAGTGCACCACACATGTACACACACCACCACACTTGCATGCATGTGTACACCTCTGCCAAGTGTCGCACTGTTCAGACAGGCATCCATGTCACATCTGCCAATCAGGCTTACACATACCGCAGTCACATGCATCCATGTTGCATCACTGTTGCACCCTTGTCAAATACACACACATGCACATGTACACAGTGCTCATACATGCAGCCCAAAACAACATACATGCGTGACATCACGGACATGTCTACTTACATACACATACATACAAACATGTGTGCACGCACAACTGCATTTGCCATGCAAGCCTACACACACAAGCACCATCCATGTCTCACACATTACAGCCCTCGCATGTGTCAGCCCCACGGCCATGTACACCCCCACCCATACTCGACCCCATACAAACAGATGTGCAACCTGCACAATACCGAATAATCACCACACGCACTGCTCACAATCAGGATGCATGTACACTCACCGCTCGACTCCAGACGGGTCTGCTTCTCCAGGACCTGGACGTGGAGCGCTGGGGATATGCGTTCCAGGACCCCCATCTGTTCTTCCGACAAGTGGCCCCGGCGCCCCTTGGCATCCGCTGCCTTCAAGAGGCGCCGGGCCTTGTTCAGGGTCCTGGACCTGAAGTCCTCCCAGCGCTTCCTGACATGTTGTAAGTCCCGGACTGCCACCCCCTCCGCGTTGATGGCAGTCACGATGTCAGTCCAGATCCGAGTCCGTCCTTCCTTGTCGGCGCGGGAACTTCCGAAGAGGGCATCATACTGCCCCAGGACTTGCTCCACCAGGACACCAACTTCGGTGGCACTGAAGCTGGTGCCCCTCTGCCTCTCTCGCCGGGGGTTGTCAGTGGTCACAGATGGTGTTTGCCCCGACATGACAACCCCAGAGGCAGGAGTGGGTGGGCAACTGGGTCCTGGGGCTGGGCTGTGGAGCGATGGAATTCCAGTCGGGAGTCTTCGGTTCCAGCAGGGGTGGTCACAGCAACAGCACCCCTGGCTGATGTGCAGGCAGCAAATGGCAGTGCACGTGGGCAGCAGGCAGTCAGGCAGCAGCAGATGGTAGGTGGGAGCGTGCTCGGGGCTCTGGGGGGCAGTAGTTCGGCCTTCTGGGCAGGAGCGTGGTCTTCCGTGTGCTTACGCGTGGCCAGTTTGGTACGGAGTGATTTGGCACGTGAAAATCCTGCACGTCAGCGTGAAAATCGAGGAAAGGCTCTTAGCGCGTAAGCGCGTCAGCACGCATACGCGATTCTATTGGACCAAAGGCCCTCAGCGCATAAGCGCATCTGTGACGTGACCCGCACGGGTGTTTCCCACACAGCACGTGATGACAGAGCACACGTGGAAAGACTGCACGTCAGAGTCTCATCGCGTGTGATTGGTGGAAATGGCCCTACACGCTGAAGTGACAAAGCGTGTAATTGGTGGAAATGGCCCTACACGCAGAAGTGACAAAGCGTGTAATTGGTGGAAATGGCCCTAGCGCGTACACGCCGCGTAAGTGACGCTGGACGTGTGGCCCTGTATAAAAGGTATGTGTAGAACACGTTTTCCTTGTACGTGCTTTTCGTGGAGAGCGAGTGGGTGAATTCTGTACTTCTTGTCGTTTCACACGCGATTTACTTCACGGCGTTTCAAGTTCGTATTCCCTGTTACCTCTGACAGCTTTTTCTCTTTTTTCGCTTTTACTGGTTTACCTGGGCATGTTCCCTCAAACAGTGTTCCCTTCTACTGTTGTCCTGTCTCCTCAGACAGCGTACAAATCTTCTTTTGGCGGGGGTGTTGCCAACCAAACGTGCTCCTTTTACACGCTCGTTTACCAGGCAGACGGTGAGTCACGCACGTATCTAACATCTGTGCTTGCCCCGTGTGTAGCCTACCCCTTCAGAGGTCATTCTAGGCTGCGTGTGACACGCATACGTTCATTCTTGTGTTACTGGGTGCCACAGCGTAGTGCAGGTTTTTCTTTCTGCACACGTGGTCTAGGAGGGGTTGCGTGCACGTCATCTCCCTTTTTTGGGGCTCCTGTGCGTAGCGTGACCTGTCATCTTTCCCCAGGGGTTACAATCAGCCTTGCAAGAGCACTAGGGTACAATTACCATCTGGTACCCAACCCCTTTGACCCCCTATTGCCCAGGACAATAGTTGCCAGCCACTCCCATACGCACATTTACATCAGTGCCATGGCTGGGAGGCGAGGATTCCGTAAGGGTGGCAAAGGTGGAAGAGCCACAAGTGGTGGCCGTGGTGGATCCGGTAGGGGACGTGGTCGTTACTTGCAGGGTGAGCCTGTCCCCCCATGTGTGGAGGACCAGCCAAGGGCACCCATAATCCCCCCCCCTCCCGTTGAGGCTGATGTGGCTGACACCATCCATGCTCAGCCCTTGTTGGACCAGCCCATTGTGGCACCAGATCTGGCTGACTCCATGGCTGACTTCCAGGTCAGCAGGCCTATGACACGTGCGCTGGTGCACGTTGATGTCACCATGCCACGTGCATCTGGGCCAGCAAGGTCATCTGCTGCACCAAGGAGGCAGGGCGGAGAGGCTGCAGGGGCAGCTGCGGCTCCATCCACCCCAGCCCTCACACACCCAGCCAGGACAGTGTCGGTCCTAGTCCATGCTGCTGACATTCCCCCTGACACCATCACACTAGAGCCAATGCCTGCACCAACTCCCATGCTGAGTGTGCAATCCCACACTCCTGATAAAGAGTCCACCAGGGCTCCTGCCCCTAGTGTCCAGAGCGGCGCAGGACACTCAGGATCACCACCACCTTCCAAGCGGAAGAGGAAGAGTGCTCGTCCGGCACAGGCTGATGCCCCAGACACGGCTACACAGTCCGGCCCATCCAGGAAGCCCAGCTTCACGGATGACGAACTGAATGCACTTGTCGAGTATGTGTCCGGACATGACAACGAGATGGTCATTGTTGCAGGATCCAAGACCACACCTGCACAACGCCAGGCACACTGGCAGACCGTTGCGGACATCGTAAGTGCCCTTGGAATCGTGAGGCGCACAGCCAATGATTGCTATAAGCGCTGGAATGACCTAAAGCGCAGGGCAAAGAGTAAGCTGGCCTCAAGTCATGCCGCAACTCTAGTGACTGGAGGTGGGTCTCCAGTAGTAGACATGGAACTCACTCCACATGAGTCAGTCGCTGGGACCTACGTCACGGAGGAACAGATCCAAGGCGTGGGAGATCTGGCTGATTACGAGGCATTGTCCGGTGAGTGCACATGCATGTGTGTGTCATCCATGTGCATGGTGTGTGTGTGAGGGCTTCTGTTTGTGTGCCAGGTGAGAGTGTGTGCGCCTGAGTCGTATGGGTCAGCCATGTGCTTCATGCAATACTTCCTGCACAGCTGCATTTGGCCATAGCAGTATCCCTTCTGCCAACAGTAGACATCTAGCCCAACTGCACGCCAGTTGCCCTTGAAGTGTCACCTTGCCACAACATAGTTGCTTATTTTTCACTGTTCATTCAGTCAGTTTGTTTGCATTCCACCACTTTCACCAGGCATGTCGCTGTCCACTAGTCACATGTCTGACATGGCTATGGTAAAGTGGAGTGACTTTGTTACCTGGATATCATTTGTACACACATGTCCCTGTGCAATTGGACCATTTCAGACTGGCAGCTCCAGGTGAAAAATCTGACCTGTTAGAATTAGGAAAGCGATTACATGCGGGAACTGGACTGAATGAATAGGTGCTGCCCTCCTCTCCATCTTCACTCAATAGCAATGGTACATGCCATCTGTGTGATGGCATGTGTGTATCACCTGGCAATCACAGGCCAATGTGTGATGCCACTGCCAGGCAGCATGCAGTAAATGTGTTCATCTTCCATCTTGGTGTCATCAGTGTGTGCCATTTGCCTGCACTTCATACGCTTTGAGGGTGCATGCATGGGAGGGTTTCAGTCATGTGGGACATGTGTCAATCAAGTACTGGTTCTCTTGCTTCTCAGCCCTCATTGTGTGCCATGGTGCTAATGCCTGTTTCCATTTCTTTGTTTTCATGTCTTTGCAGGGGAAGACGCACCTGATACTGCTGGGGTTGTGGAGATGGTGCAGACCCAGGAGGGGTCCGAGGGCTGACCAACCACCAGTGAGGGACGTGGTGTGGTGGTGGGGGAGAACCCACAAGTGCTGCAGGTCGTGCTCTCAAGGGGTGTCTCTGGCTGCACCTCCCCCGAGCTGTACTCAGGTGTTGATTCGGATGAGACCTACGTGCCGTCGCAGGTGAGTGTTCCAGGGAGGGATTCTGTTCTGTCTCACCCACCTGCACCACGGTCAGAACCCTCCATGGGGATGTCAGTGTTGGCAGCTACGCCTTCGGTGGTTACGGATGCAGGGTCACACTCCGCGACATCTGATCCTGTTCCTGGGCCAGCAGATCAGAGGGGGAATGCAGTCCTGCAGCCTCAGGCAGTGCCGGCACAGCAAGGCGCAGTTCGCCTTGCCCCAGACAGGTGTGGTGCCCGCCGACGTGGTGGCCGTACGCCACCCGGCAATACCGCATGGGAGCAATCCATTTACGGTATGGCAACCCAACAGGCTGCATCATCCGAGATGATGGCTCAGGCCATGGATAGGGTGGCCACTTCCATTGTCCCCCCAGAAAGGCTGATGGAGCGACTAGAGCAGGCAACCGACTCCATCTGCCAGTCACACAGGGAGGACATGTTGGGGTCCAACAGGGACAGGCGGGCGGCACTGGCGACTCTGCAGGAGGCCATCTCCATTGAGTCCCAGGGCCACAGGGAAGCCCTGAGGCAGGAGCTCCTTCACCTCAGGACGGCTCTTGTTGAGCTTGAGGCTTCAACACACCAAAGGACAGAACAGCAGCTGGAGCGTCTCACCCGTACGCTCTCAGCTGAGATGCAGGCAACGAGGGCGGAGGTCCGGGCATCCCGTGAGTTGTTGCATGGGGACCTCCGCACACTCATCCTCCAGAACCAGACCTACCACACCCGCATGCTTGCAGCCATGGAGGAGCAGACTAGGGCCTTGCGTGGGCTGCCTCCCATAGTGCAACCACCTCCGGATGCAGCTGCACAGGGTGATAATAGCGACAGCAGTGATACTCCCACAATAGGGTAGCCGTGTGGGCCATGAGCCCATGGAGGTGTTTTATCTTCCCAGGATCCACGCAGGTGGGTTCTGGTGTGCATCCTGTCCTCGGACCTCCTGGGTGGCCTCCCCAACCCCCCCGGGCCCATCAATGGCCATTTTTGATTGTTTCTTATTTTTATTTTTATTTTGATTTCTTTTATTCCCAATTTTTTTGGGACGATTTGTTGGCTTCCGTGGTTCCTGTGGGCATACGCTGCATTGTGGCTGGGCACATGCAGGCTTGTAATGTATTTGGTTCAGATGCTTGGGTTTGAGTCACACACACCCCTCCTGCTTCCCGTTTCCATGGGCTTGCAAAGGGTGTGCCCAAGTGACAGTGAATTACACAGTGACGTTGGACTCCCATGAGCTGTGTGGCCAGTCTGTAGTCAATACTGTGTATACATTCCTAGTGCATATTGCTGTTGTGTTGTACACTGCATGTTGCATTGATGTGTAACTCTTCTTCTGTGTCTACCTCCATATTTGCAGGTCCCTTCCTCATGTCTACACAAGGACCTCTAGTCTGGAGATGGGGTCCGTGTTGGCAGCAGTGCACCTACAACTCTACATGGCGCCAACACTGCACAGTTGGTAGTGGTGGGAGTGCAGGCATTTCCAGGTGGTGAGACTACTAATATGTAACATTTGTGATGTCATGTTAATGGTACTACGTGCTCAAGTATGTTGTTGGTCCGGCATTGCTGGGGTGTGGGGGTGGTGGGAGACATGAGTGGGGGCCTGGTGGAGGGTGCCCCTGGTGGCTGGGGGGTGGGGGTGGTGGGAGACATGGGTGGGGGCCTGGTGGAGGGTGACCCTGGTGGCTGGGGGGTGGGGGTGGTGGGTGACATGAGTGGGGGCCTGGTGGAGGGTGACCCTGGTGGCTGGGGGGTGGGGGTGGTGGGAGACATGGGTGGGGGCCTGGTGGAGGGTGACCCTGGTGGCTGGGGGGTGGGGGTGGTGGGTGACATGAGTGGGGGCCTGGTGGAGGGTGCCCCTGGTGGCTGGGGGGTGGGGGTGGTGGGAGACATGAGTGGGGGCCTGGTGGAGGTTGACCCTGCACTGCTGGGGGGTGGGGGTGGTGGGAGACATGAGTGGGGGCCTGGTGGGGGCTGCCCATGGTGGCAGGGGGGTGGGGGTGGTGGGAGACATGAGTGGGGGCCTGGTGGAGGCTGCCCCTGCACTGCCGGGGGGTGGGGGTGCAGGGGGACATGAGTGGGGGCCTGGTGGAGGTTGACCCTGCACTGCTGGGGGGTGGGGGTGGTGGGAGACATGAGTGGGGGCCTGGTGGGGGCTGCCCATGGTGGCAGGGGGGTGGGGGTGGTGGGTGACATGAGTGGGGGCCTGGTGGAGGGTGACCCTGGTGGCTGGGGGGTGGGGGTGGTGGGAGACATGGGTGGGGGCCTGGTGGAGGGTGACCCTGGTGGCTGGGGGGTGGGGGTGGTGGGTGACATGAGTGGGGGCCTGGTGGAGGGTGCCCCTGGTGGCTGGGGGGTGGGGGTGGTGGGAGACATGAGTGGGGGCCTGGTGGAGGGTGCCCCTGCACTGCTGGGGTGTGGGGGTGGTGGGAGACATGGGTGGGGGCCTGGTGGAGGGTGCCCCTGGTGGCTGGGGGTGGGGGTGGTGGGAGACATGGGTGGGGGCCTGGTGGAGGGTGACCCTGGTGGCTGGGGGGTGGGGGTGGTGGGAGACATGAGTGGGTGCCTGGTGGAGGGTGACCCTGGTGGCTGGGGGCTGGGGGTGGTGGGAGACATGAGTGGGTGCCTGGTGGAGGGTGCCCCTGCACTGCTGGGGTGTGGGGGTGGTGGGAGACATGAGTGGGGGCCTGGTGGAGGGTGCCCCTGGTGGCTGGGGGGTGGGGGTGGTGGGAGACATGGGTGGGGGCCTGGTGGAGGGTGACCCTGGTGGCTGGGGGGTGGGGGTGGTGGGTGACATGAGTGGGGGCCTGGTGGAGGGTGCCCCTGGTGGCTGGGGGGTGGGGGTGGTGGGAGACATGAGTGGGGGCCTGGTGGAGGGTGCCCCTAGTGGCTGGGGTGTGGGGGTGGTGGGAGACATGAGTGGGGGCCTGGTGGAGGGTGCCCCTGCACTGCTGGGGTGTGGGGGTGGTGGGAGACATGAGTGGGGGCCTGGTGGAGGTGGCTGGGGGGTGGGGGTGGTGGGAGACATGGGTGGGGGCCTGGTGGAGGGTGCCCCTGCACTGCTGGGGTGTGGGGGTGGTGGGAGACATGAGTGGGGGCCTGGTGGAGGGTGCCCCTGCACTGCTGGGGTGTGGGGGTGGTGGGAGACATGAGTGGGGGCCTGGTGGAGGGTGCCCCTGGTGGCTGGGGGGTGGGGGTGGTGGGAGACATGGGTGGGGGCCTGGTGGAGGGTGCCCCTGCACTGCTGGGGTGTGGGGGTGGTGGGAGACATGAGTGGGGGCCTGGTGGAGGGTGCCCCTGCACTGCTGGGGTGTGGGGGTGGTGGGAGACAGGAGTGGGGGCCTGGTGGAGGGTGCCCCTGGTGGCTGGGGGGTGGGGGTGGTGGGAGACATGAATGGGGGCCTGGTGGAGGGTGCCCCTGGTGGCTGGGGGGTGGGGGTGGTGGGTGACATGAGTGGGGGCCTGGTGGAGGGTGCCCCTGGTGGCTGGGGGGTGGGGGTGGTGGGAGACATGAGTGGGGGCCTGGTGGAGGGTGCCCCTGCACTGCTGGGGTGTGGGGGTGGTGGGAGACATGAGTGGGGGCCTGGTGGAGGGTGCCCCTGGTGGCTGGGGGGTGGGGGTGGTGGGAGACATGGGTGGGGGCCTGGTGGAGGGTGCCCCTGCACTGCTGGGGTGTGGGGGTGGTGGGAGACATGAGTGGGGGCCTGGTGGAGGGTGCCCCTGCACTGCTGGGGTGTGGGGGTGGTGGGAGACATGAGTGGGGGCCTGGTGGAGGGTGCCCCTGGTGGCTGGGGGGTGGGGGTGGTGGGAGACATGAGTGGGGGCCTGGTGGAGGGTGCCCCTGGTGGCTGGGGGTGGGGGTGGTGGGTGACATGAGTGGGGGCCTGGTGGAGGGTGCCCCTGGTGGCTGGGGGGTGGGGGTGGTGGGAGACATGAGTGGGGGCCTGGTGGAGGGTGCCCCTGCACTGCTGGGGTGTGGGGGTGGTGGGAGACATGAGTGGGGGCCTGGTGGAGGGTGCCCCTGGTGGCTGGGGGGTGGGGGTGGTGGGAGACATGGGTGGGGGCCTGGTGGAGGGTGCCCCTGCACTGCTGGGGTGTGGGGGTGGTGGGAGACATGAGTGGGGGCCTGGTGGAGGGTGCCCCTGCACTGCTGGGGTGTGGGGGTGGTGGGAGACATGAGTGGGGGCCTGGTGGAGGGTGCCCCTGGTGGCTGGGGGGTGGGGGTGGTGGGAGACATGAGTGGGGGCCTGGTGGAGGGTGCCCCTGGTGGCTGGGGGGTGGTGGTGGTGGGTGACATGAGTGGGGGCCTGGTGGAGGGTGCCCCTGGTGGCTGGGGGGTGGGGGTGGTGGGAGACATGAGTGGGGGCCTGGTGGAGGGTGCCCCTGCACTGCTGGGGTGTGGGGGTGGTGGGAGACATGAGTGGGGGCCTGGTGGAGGGTGCCCCTGGTGGCTGGGGGGTGGGGGTGGTGGGAGACATGGGTGGGGGCCTGGTGGAGGGTGCCCCTGCACTGCTGGGGTGTGGGGGTGGTGGGAGACATGAGTGGGGGCCTGGTGGAGGGTGCCCCTGCACTGCTGGGGTGTGGGGGTGGTGGGAGACATGAGTGGGGGCCTGGTGGAGGGTGCCCCTGGTGGCTGGGGGGTGGGGGTGGTGGGAGACATGGGTGGGGGCCTGGTGGAGGGTGACCCTGGTGGCTGGGGGGTGGGGGTGGTGGGTGACATGAGTGGGTGCCTGGTGGAGGGTGCCCCTGGTGGCTGGGGGCTGGGGGTGGTGGGAGACATGAGTGGGTGCCTGGTGGAGGGTGCCCCTGCACTGCTGGGGTGTGGGGGTGGTGGGAGACATGAGTGGGGGCCTGGTGGCAGGTGCCCCACAGTGCTGGGGGGTGGGGGTGCAAGGGGACATGAGTTTGTGTTCATTAGTTCAAGGAGACATGTGCCTTTGCTGGGGGGCATGCCCATGTTGGGTGGGCTGCCTGCAGGGGCCGTGGAGGGTGTACAGGGTACACCTGGGAGGACCCACACTGTCAAATCACATGTGGGACTCCCCGGCACCCCTGAAATACACGTACCGTGCAGAAATCGCGTGTAAAACTTCCCGCGCACCCCTGAAATACACGCGCCCAGGCTATTCGTGTGTGGAACTTCCCGCGCACCCCTGAAATACACGCGCCCAGGCTATTCGCGTGTAAAACTTCCCGCGCACCCCTGAAATACACGCGCCCAGGCTATTTGCGTGTGGAACTTCCCGCGCACCCCTGAAATACACGCGCCCAGGCTATTCGCGTGTGGGACTCCCCGGCACCCCTGAAAATACACGTACCGTGCAGAAATCGCGTGTAAAACTTCCCGCGCACCCCTGAAATACACGCGCCCAGGCTATTCGCGTGTGGAACTTCCCGCGCACCCCTGAAATACACGCGCCCAGGCTATTCACGTGTGGAACTTCCCGCGCACCCCTGAAATACACGCGCACAGGCTATTCGCGTGTGGAACTTCCCGCGCACCCCTGGAATGCACGTAGCCCGCTCCCCCAGGCCCGATCGCGTGAGGAACTTCACGCGAACCCCTGTAATACACGTAGCCCGCTCCCCCAGGCCCGATCGCGTGTGAAACTTCACGCAAACCCCTGAAATACACGTAGCACGCTCCCCCAGGCCCGATCGCGTGAGGAACTTCACGCGAACCCCTGTAATACACGTAGCCCGCTCCCCCAGGCCCGATCGCGTGTGAAACTTCACACGAACCCCTGAAATACACGTAGCACGCTCCCCCAGGACCGATCGCGTGAGAAACTTCATGCGAACCCCTGAAATACACGTAGCCCGCTCCCCCAGGCCCGATCGCGTGAATAACTTCACGCGAACCCCTGTGATGCACGTACCCTGCTGAAATCGCGTGTGAGACTTCCCGCGCACCCCGGTATACACACACACGTATTTTTTGTCAGCGGGTGTCCGTGTTTGTGGGTACCCCTTTGCACGTCATTTTTCCTGGAGGGCCACAGTATGGGACATTCATCATGGCAGTATATGGGTGCTATTTGTTGGCGCACCTTTTGGCGCACATTTCTTACAGCCGCAGAGACGCTACCGCCTGCTTTCTTGTGGCGGTCGTGTTTGTGCCTGTGCGCTGGTTTGAGCGTGCGCTTTTTTCCCCTATTCTATTCCATGAATACGTGTTGTAGGCGAGCATGTGGGCGTTCCGCGCACTTGTGCCCTGTACTTCCCCCGTGACGCCCACGTTTTGGCAAGTTGTTCCCCATTCCGAGTGTTACGCCCGTGTTCCGCCTACTTTTGTTGCGTGCGCCGCGCTATGTGCGAATTTCGCTGTGGCCTGTGCGATTTTCGCTGTGACCTTGCGCACGCTGTTAGATGGCCTGTGCGCCAACGTGCGCCGCGCACTTTTTTATCGCACATCCGCTGGTTTTCTCACGCACGGCCTTCCATGAATCGACGTGCGCTGCTTTTCGTGCGATTTTCGCACTTGCACTGCGATTTTCGCTATTCCACTGCGATTCGCACGTTTTTGCCCACTTGCGCCGCGCTAATTATTCCATGAATCGGCCTGTAAGTGTGACCAAAAGGGCGCAAGAGGAAAATAACCTATTTACTTCTAAATGAGCCGATCTTCTGTTCTTTAATATCGTGAGCTTTTGACAAAAAAGTGCTTTCAATCTTTAGTTGCGGGCCTAAACATCCATCTCTGGATCCCAAAGCAATTTCTTTGTCTATACATAGGAAGAATCACACGCTAAGTTTAGAAAAAGCAGTGTATTATTCTACTTCTATCTATAGCAACCTTAAAGTTCTGAACTAGATAAGGAATAGAGTCTGTAAGTCTTACCATATTGAGCAAATGAAAAGGGGATGTTTTCTAGAACCAGCGTAGTGCATGGTTGCTCATCACGTATTCATTAGGAAGCAAGTGCTTCACAATGTCTGAGTGTTCCTAACCCCGCAGTTATAGGTGACTGTTCCTCGCACAGTCTTTTAAATACACGCCTGTCAGAATTAATCTATGGACATAGATGACATACTTTTCAGTGCTTTATAGAGGGCATAGAAAGAGGACTAATTCCATAAATTCATGGATGCAAAGAATGGACTCTTGCCCGTTATTTTAGATGGCTAAACTGAACGGCATGAAGAGTCAAGCATGCCAAAATTAAGCTATAGACATAGAACCCATACTCGCGATATTAAATTAACTATTTCTCACATATATTGAGAGTTTCAGGGTGTTTAAATTACTTAGCAACATTATATCTGAACAGTCACCAAAAACATTTGTTGCGTTTATTTAACACTTTTGGGGAAATATTTTCTGTATTCATGAAGTTATGGCTCAGCTTCTATGCCATTTTTTTCACTGTTTTTGTATGTATGGCTGCAAGGAATTAGTGGCCCTTTATGTGTTCCGGATAAACACAGAAGAGTATGGGGTCTACGTCTATAGCTTAATTTTGGCATGCTTGACTCTTCATGCCGTTCAGTTTAGTCATCTAAAATAGCAGGAAATAATCAGTTCTTTGTATTCATGAATTTATGGAATTAGTCCTCTTTCTATGCCCTCTATAAAACACAGAAACGTATGTCATCTATGTCCATAGATTAACTATTAAAGGCGTGTATTTAAACGACTGCACGAGGAACAGTCACCTATAACTGCAGGGTTAGGAACACTCCGACATTGTGAAACGCTTGCTTCCTAATGAATACGTGATGAACAACCACGCACTATGGCGGCGCTAGAAAACATCCTCTTTTCATTTGCTCAATACGGTAAGACTTATCTAGTTCAGAACTTTAAGGTTGCTATAGATAGAAGTAGAACAATACACTGCTTTTTCTGTGATTCTTCCTATGTATACATAAAGAAATTGTTTTGGAATCCAGAGATGGAGGTTTAGCCGCACAATTAAAGATTGAAAGCACTTTTTTGCCAAAGGCTCACAATATTAAAGAAAAGAAGATCTGCTTGTTTAGAGGTAAATAGGTCATTTTCCTCTTGCGCCCTTTTGGTCACACTTAATTGGGATAAGGGTAAGTAACAAGTTTGTCATTATTTTCTGATAAACTAGATATATATATAGCTGATGACTATATACTGAAAAAGATGAGGCAGTTTGAGAATTACGCCTAAAAGAAGTATTGTGGAATAATGAAGTTCTCCAGCCCGAAGTGGGACGCCATTATTTACAAACACTAAGGTAATTTATGCAAACCTTTTTTTTTAAACCGCAGGGGTCATGGGCATTTTAGAGATCAAGGGTTATATGTAGATTAATGCCGTGGAATTTGTTGTGCTCACCACCTGACGGGGAGGGCTACCTGTTTATTTGCCGCACTGAATTAGAAATCATTAAGTTCTTTTCTTTTGCATGAACATGTGGTGGTATTTTTTTACACGCCCATGTGTTTAAGGGACTTGGTTGATTAAGGTCCTGTTAAGGTTCCCTACATATAGAAATTTGAAAATAAATTCTGTTCTAGTATGAAAATTAACAAAATGTAAATTGGCTTAAAGTTCACAAATCCTGAAGAAGATGCAGAACCACACCAGGAAAGAAGTAGCTAAATGTTGTTCAGGTCAAAACTATTAATTAAGGGAAGCCCTATGAGAAAGTATTAAACAATTAGGACACCTATAGTTGATGATTATTGTGTGTGGACTAAGAGCAAGTGTATCATCCATATTAAAGAAATTATAAGTTATGAAGTTGGAAAGACTTTCGATAAAGTGGTCTATATAGACCTCCACTTGCAGAAACATGGTTCTTATTGATGAAATTGATGATTCATGCTTTAAAATGTATTATGATGAATTAAATTATATTGTATTTTATTTTATGGAATATTTTCCCCAAAAATTGAATAATGATTTATTGAAGAATGCAGTTTTAGTCTCTCCTTCATACCTTACTTTTTTGTAAGGAACACAAGATTAAGGTTGGTTCTTTTTCTCAGGCATCTCACCTTTTTAATATATAAAAGTGGAATTATACCATTGCAACCACCTTGTTGAATGCAGGTGCAGTGGGGAGTGACAGCTGTTGTTAGAGGGAGCGGTAGAGTTTGATACTGCACACTAGGACTCCAGTGGGAGCACTGCAGGTCTTTCAATTGAGTTCAGTGTGGAGAACGAGCTAGGCGATGGGGGTGCTCTGGGTCATTTTCGTTATATGTGGCGTTGATTTTTGGGTAAGTTGCTGCTGTATGATTTTAGTGTTGGTGGTGTAGAGGAGGAGCCAAGTACCTCTACCGAAGTCCCACCTCCATTCTGCATGTATGTTGGCAGCGAGAAATTCCGACATGCGCAAAGCCAATAATGGTACCTATATCACGAAGAGTCCTTGAAACAAGGTATCCATTGAGAACACCTTATATGTATGCGCAAAGAAATCTTCTGAAGGAAGTTCCACAAGAAGTGTGAAAATGAATGAAAGAGAAGACTGGTGACATCATAAGAAGTAGAAATGATGCACCTACAAGAGATGCCAATGAAGAAAGAATATAGACCTTATAGAATCTGATGACAAAGTAGCGAATGAAGCAACATTTCGGGAGCAAAATGAAGATTGCACGTGTGGAGAAGCACTGAAGAAAATGCAAAACCATTTCACAAATGTACAGATGCAGTAAGGTAAGTAGACAAAGTAATTATGAGGCTGGCTACGTAGTGAAAAGATTGCAGGTGGTGCCGCCAATATATGTATAGGAATGTATAGAATCTGGATGTTTCCCAAAACATTTTAGCAAACTTGGGCCCCGTGAATGAAAGGGCTGGAAGTGTGGCACAGCAGAATAAAACAAGCTGAAGGCGAAGGAAGATTCAAGAAGGCTTGCCTGGCCAACTGCGGAGATTTGGGGCCACCAAGTGCCTGGTTATCTTCTCAAGAAGATAATAAATGTGAGAAGAGATCTGAGCTCCTGTTTGAGGTGTAATGGAAAAACACTAGAAGTGCCAGGGTTTCTTCATTTAATAGTATTAAATACAATGAAGGAGCTCAACATGTGGTCTCTAGCCACATGGTCAGATGAAAATAGACTTTGGTGCGAGCTACACAGAGACCAGAAGATAAGGCCATGCCTTCACTCCCTTTTATTCTCAGGCACAGTGAGCCTTCGCAAGGCTGAGTTAAAATGCATTAATTGAATGGCAGACAGCTGGAGTGATGATGGATTTTGGGCTAATTGAGTGGGGAGACATGACCAGGCCAAACCCCTAGCACCTGGGGTACCAGCTTGCGTGCTGCAAACAAGTGGAATATTCCAGAAGGGTACAAGCGTGCCAACCAATTGTAGAGGGCCACATAGAAAGGAGCCCTATAGTTTGAAAAGCCAATACAACATTGTGTATTAGTCTGACACAGAAGATGACTTGCACTTGGGGTGGGCTTGTCCACCTGATCTTAGAGATTCAATCACGTTCCTCATCCCTACAGAAATTATACTTAGATGTTCCCTTTAAGCCTATCACATCCCCTAGTCCTAGTAGGCTTTCTTATTTTGCCAGCCATGAAGTATGACGTCACTTATGACAAATGTTTAGTGTAACGTGTTTTTTCATGTAAAGCGTGAGAGACTTGAGCGAATGTCCGTTGATGGTTGTTGTCCTCCATGTTTTCGACCCAGTAGGCTTTTAGAATTTCGGAACATCAGACGTCCTCTGCCATTTAGCTGGAGAATCGCGAGGCTTCCTGTGGAGAATGGCCGACATAGAACTTTTCCAAGAAAAGATGATTACAGGTGGGACGGGTCCCTCTTTCACGAAATCCCTCCTGGTTTCCACAGGCACTTTGGAACGTTGGCTGGTTGGAGTAGGTGACGATCCCGAGGGTCAGGAGTTGAAAGGCTAATGGTGAGTAGATTGAGGGTGCTGCCAAAATAAGGGAATGGGGATTGTGGTAAAAGTATAAGGTAACAGGTGTTGGTTAATATATGACGAGGAGCGTCAGAGATATATGACGAGGAGCGTCACAAAAGGAGCCCAGAGTCCTAAGCTCAAGGAGCTTTTAGAAGGAGTCATTTAAAAAACCAAGGAGTACTTAGGCGGCACAAAGGCAGGTCTATGAGAGGAAATGATTCAAACTCCAGTTGGAGTATTTTAGCCGCTGAGGGAAAAAGAGTGTCATGGCAAGATATATGTAAAAGTAGACTAGTTTGTCTGTTTGTGTGTTTTGTGTATTGAAAAAGTGAAGTGTCGAAGAGCGACAAAAATAGGCTGTGTTGAATAGAGATGAAAAGTTGTTACCTATCTTTTTAGTCATTGTCGGCGCCGACTGAAGAGGTAGATTGGAGTAAACTGAGAAATAGAGGCTTTGAGCGGCGAGGGAGGTGCGTGTTCATATTTGTTATTTTTCTGAAACGTATTTTGTGTAAAGCGACAGTAACTATTGACAGTCAATTGAGACTCGTCACAATGGGGGATGTTACTGCACGCACCCAAGCTAAAACAGTATAGTGTGGAATGGGTTAAGGGTACAGCAGATAAAATGTTCATGCCATGGCCGCAAGGGGGATCGTTGTCAAAAGTGGGTTTGCAACACATGACCACATACTTGTACACTGCATACACGGAAAGAAATTGGAGAAAAGTTTATCTAGTTTAGAGCTCTGGAAAATGTACCAGGAAGAACGAGAAGATACACCTCCTGAGGACAGGATGCTTAATCAGTGTAGGGAGGAAGGTGTTGAGTCTTCTGCTCCCCTTACTTCGCTCGAAGTAAATGGCGATAGTATAAAAGATGAAGGATTGTATCCATTAAGGGAATTAAAAGCGGCGATAGGATATAGTAATCTGATACATGAACCACCTGCTTATAGCAGTGATGATAGCTTAGAAAAGGCTAAAGTAAAAGAGGAGACCTTTTAAGGTCTTGCAAGACAAAGAGGAGAAAAGTGAACAACCAAATGTGACCTTAGATATAGAACAGGAGATTAAGAGATGGAAAGGAGAAAAATATAGAGCTGATGAGGTTGCGCTCATACAGAACTAATGGATGGGTGGACAGATACTGCTGAAGCTCGATGGGAAGATTGTCGAGTAAGTAAGGCAAGGGGAAGATCAAGACAAACAGGATAGAATAGACAGGGAATGAGAAAAATGATTGAAAGAGGATGAGCATAAAAGGAAGAGTAGACAAAAGCGAGAGCAGATGTATCAAAAGGAGCAGCTAAGAAAGGAAGAAAGGACATAGGAGCAAAGGAAGTATGACAACAGGCAGAGGGCAATCAAAGAACAAGACAGGTTAGAAAATAGAGGAAGAAGCTCAGAGATGTAGGGGATAAAAGAATGCAAAGACGAAGGGAAGAGGAAGTGCGTAGAGCAAACGAAAGAAGGGAAGAGAAAAGACAAGAAGAAGAAAGGGTTAAATGAGAAGCAAAGAAACACAGGGAATTAGACGAAGAAATGGCCCGAAAAAGGAGACAGAGGACACGTGATATTGATCGCATTGAGAAAGAGCTGATGGAACCGAGTCCATAATATGGGGTGACATAGAGGAGTTTCTCCCGTCACAAGGAGTAATGACAGGACCATCTAGGGTAAACCTAGATGTGAATTTCGAGATAGGAAGCATCAGAGATAGGATCGATAAAGCTTATCAGGAGATGAGGACAGAAGGTGAATCGGCAAGCAGAGGAAAAGGAGATCGCTCTATAGTTGCCCAGTCACATGGCAAAGAAGGAAGCCCATTTAATCTCAAGCATAGAGCCTTGTCTTTAGACAAGCTGACTTTAAATAGGGATGAAAAAGATGAAAGCCCTACTAGTTGGGGATTGGATATGTCATACAAAGACAGAGAAACAAGTGCATGCGGTCCTGAGGGATGTTTGCAGACAGACAAGGAAGTGAGATGGTCGGATCTAGAGCAACCTAAAAATAGGACTCCAGACCCAATGGTGTACCCAGAACGACCTAAAGGACGATCACATAGTGAGTGGGGGGAATCCCCACCATATGTGAACTGGTTGATGTCATTGCCAGGTAGACGACAATCAGGAACCATTGTCCCCATTATGGATAGGAAGACGATGGGAGTCGATTGCGGACTTGGGTTCACGCAGTAAGATGTAAACTCCCTAGTTTAATGGCGGGTGCGGGAAAATGGATTTATGAGCTAGAAAAAATGACAGGAGGAAATACTTTATTCATAGGGGCAGCTAGCTATTCTTCTGGAAAGGGCTGATGACATTTGGACAAGAGCAGGTTACTCAAGTGTCAAGAGCAGACGTTTGGAGAGCATTTAGGATAAAATATCCTGATACGTCAGATATGGGTGCCATTATGGCACTGAAAATGAAAGATGACGAAGATCTGCGTGCTTACAAAGTATTCAGAAATGCTGGACTTTGGAAACACGAGAGCCGTGGTGGAAATCAGTGCAAGTACTTTATCCCATTTTGTGTCAGGGATTGCCAGAGCAGGTACAGAGACAGCTCAAGAAACTAGTGGGAATGGAAGCGAAGCCATGGGCAGAGATACAGTTGACTATTGCACATCATTGACAATTGCCACAAGACAAAAATAAGAGCAAAGAAGATGCTAGAAAACGTGAGGAAGTTAAGCTAGTTCAGAAGAAATTGTTCACAATAGAAGGGGCGGTACTGACAAGGGGAGAAGGGCTGGGAACGCAGCAAGCAGTGGGTATAATGCAGGCAATTTTTCAACGCCAACCAGATCAAGGAGAGAATGGGTTCACGCCACAAGCCAGAGGAATGGGTTTCAGAGGAAGCGGTAGTTTCCAGAATAATCAGGGTGGTTTTCAAAATAACCAATGTGGGTTTCAGAATGATAACCAAGATGCACAAGGAGGTTTTAATCAAGGGGGTTAGTCAGACGAGCCCCTCCTATATGTTGGACATGTGGCATTAGAGGACACATTGTGCGAACATGTGGGAGCCAAGGGTATGTACAAAATAGCCAGTTCTCAAGTGGGGGGACAGCTTATTCTCCAGCATATAGCTCACAAAATAGGGATGGGTTTGCCCAAGATCAGACAGTTTATCAAGCAGAAACGCTGCAAATGCAACAGGCTTTGCAACCACAGGAAGCACCACTGAATCCACCATAAGGGCAGTCACAGAATGCACCCGTGCAGATACAGCAGAGTGCAAACACGGGACAGTTACTGACACCTAGAGTAGGGAGTTTCACTGTCGTGGGAGGAAGTCCTTTCACAGGTACAGGGATAAGTATGTAGCCACAATAGGACAGCTCACAGGGTGACTTGATGTGTTCAGTACTATCGGTGACACCAAACCCCCAATAGGAACCAACGGTTGATGTTCCCATAGGAGGCAAATCTTTTTCTTTTTTAGTAGACACTGGGGCAACTCGCTCATGTATACAAGAGTGAAAATGTCTGTTATAGGGAAATACCATGAGTGCTCAGGGCTTCTCTGGTAGAGTTCCTTTTACTGATGAATTACCAGTCTCTATAGGAAAATGTGATATGACTGTCCCATTATTGTATTCAAGGCAGACACTGGTTAATATTTTGGGCCCAGATTTAATGACGAGGCTAAATATGACGATTTCCTTCACTGATGAAGGCACAGTGTGTTGACTCCGGGGATACATTATCTAAACATGGGCAAATTTATAATGGTGTTTACAGGTCTAATAGCTCTGCGAGGGATGCCATTAGAGCCAGAAGTCTTTCTTTATGTGGTACACATTTCGTTGACATGGCTACCTGTCTTAGTGGGCAAAATTATGAGGATACCTGATGAGTTCTTGTTCAGGCCACAGGTACCTATGGAAGAAGAGGGGGGACAGATTATTCCCCTAGAGTTACAGGCAGCCATAGTGCGAGGGGAATTGGCCATGCTCAAAGGACCCAATGACTAGGGCAGGCCATGGAGAACAGTAATTGCCATTGGGGAAGGGTACAGATTGACTGACGTCACAGACAAAGATATGTTTAGAGATGATCCATCAGATGATTAAGTCGTATTCCAGATGAGCATTACATATTGGATCAGAATAGAGAGAAGGGAAATCCCACCGTGAATAGTGACAGTGGAGCAACGCCCAACATTTTTTGATGAGGACATGGAAAAAGTGCCAACCTCTTTATGGACTACAGGTCCCTATGATGCAGGCCTACTGAGGGGGGTGGAGAAGTTAAGATTAAGCTTAAACCAGGAGCAATTTTACCTCTAGCAAAGCAGTACCCGATGTCTCGAGTGGCGGATGAGGGTATTGTTAAGACGATATCATCTATGATGTAAAAAGGCATCTTGGTGAAGTCAGTCACTGGCCCTCATTACGACCCTGGCGGAAATCGAAAAACGATGGCGGAAATGCAATACCGCCATCGAATAGCGCTCGGTGCGATTATGACCCGTCACCGTAAAGTACGATGCCATTAGCGACACCGTAGTGAACGCCAACGCTAACTGCACCAAGTACGCGCACGCGCGCCATGCCAAACCGTAATTACCACCATGGCGCAACGGTACGCGAATTCTGACCCTAGCGGACATATACCTAATGCCATCAAGCATGGCGGAAAGTACCATTCCGCCATGGTGAGAAGTACGGCATCGCGAACCAACCGTAAAAGGCCCTACTGAGTGCCTGTACACCACTCCCTGGCCACATTGCACAACTCCCCGTAGGTGCAATGAAGTCACAATGCAACCAGTGAAATGTACAAGTCACCCATGCATGCCAACGAACAAATGAATCTAGGGGCTCCAAGTGCCTTGTGAGTGGCCATCCATATTTGCCATGGCACCATTGCCGTACTGATGCAGCACAGGCATGTGAAGGTTCAAGTCCAGCAACATGAACTGAAATATGAGACAAACAAAAACAGGCCCCCCATCGCTTGACACCAGTGTAAGGCAACATTCAAAGCAGTATCCTGAGGGAGACTGCACCAGCCCTGTACTCCTGCCAGTAAACAAACCAACCATCAGCATAAGCATGTACCACACAAGTTGGCAGAGTGACTGAGCAGCCAGGCTCATCTCAAGAGGGGCCAATGGGAGCTGCAGGGCACAGATGGCACGAATACAGAAGCCATTCCAGTGGACATGACCTCAGTCTCCCTCCAAGAAACGCACGCAAACACAGGCACCTGTGACCAGCCATATTCTGATAATCACATCATTCCACCAATCCACCTGGCTGACCGGCATCTGTTACACAAAAGCTAATCCCCCGCCCCTGAGCATGACATCATTAAAACAGTCATAATGGCAGCCCCTATCCCTGACCTCACTGGGCTTCGTAGGCAAACGCGCCCAGTACAGTACCACGCAACTATACTCAGAAGCCGGAACCCAATGCAGATCTTCTCACAATACATCGCTCCACAAATAGGAATATGCTACATTACTTGCAAAGAATAACGCTACACGGTCAATATCAGAATCAAAATTTAATGCACAACAAAATCACCAAGCCCATACAGCTATTAGGTCATGAACTCCAAAATATATTTCATTATTGTGGGCTGCATCCGCAATAAATGACCAGCTTCTTCTTGTGTGACGCCCTGTTCCTTCATGGTACACAGGGGCTACATTCACGTTCAAAAAGGCAACATGGAAGCGCCTAGAACCGCAGGGCCGTCCCATTAGGTAGGCACTAGTCCAGCTGAAAGGTCGATATGTTGCTCCTAGCCACTAGTACTGCGTAAGGGCATGTGGCCCATTGGCGATCGTCCCATAAGATCGTAATGGTGCTCCACTGATTAACACGAAGCAGCAGGTGTCGGGAGTAAAAGCCATCTGCAGGAGTGGCATACAGATGGCAGCGGCAAAAGGGGAGGAGATACCTGTCACCCAAATGAAATGAAAAAGAATAGTATGGGCATCAGAACTTCATTTGAATTACTCACTTCAATGATCACACTAAATCCACAGCCATATGCATGCTAGCCCACTCAAAAGGATTATTCCCACCCAAAAATCACTTGCGAATCATAACTATGAAAATCGAGGTGAAAACACTATTACAAACGAGTGTTTGTGTGCATGCGTCTGTCAAAACAGAATCCATTAGATGGGATTAGTAACGTGCATAGACACAAGTGTTTGAAGGCGCGTCGAGACAGGGCGGGTTCAACAAGGGCAGATAGACGATGGTCCCACTATGGCAGCCCTGCATCACATAGCGCAGGGGAGGTGGATAGATTCCAAAAAGCCCTGTACATGGCAAACTCTCCATTAAATCATCTGTCCATGCATCCATACATCATTCCCTCATCCCGGAATGAAAACGCCTGATTATTTACTCACATAACATGTGAAATTTCCATTGAGTCTGTGCGTAATGCAGTCTGCAAAATCCACTGTGCTCCAGGCCGGAATTGCAGTGTTGTGAAGTAACATGTATTTGGGAACGTCCTGCCTTATCGTCCACTACGCTATTGCGCATCCCATACTATTCATATCAATCATTGCATTCTCGCCATGGCCCCTGTCCCAAGGACATTAAACAATAGCACGTTATATTTGCAGTCAGACCTGTGGGCGTCTCCTCGCCGCTAGCTGAAAACCGAAAGCGCTGTCCTTCGAATTCCTCATTTGCAACATCACGTCGAAAAGGCATCTGTGACCGCTTGAAATCACAAATTCATCCATGTAGTGCGGCAGTGTGTGAAAATGGCAACTGGCTTCACTCACAAATGGGACGCCCCGCCCGTCGGTGAACCTCGGTACAGTGCTCGCCCAAAGGGGATTGCAGCTGGCACAGGTGGAATGAATCACCACAGGTGGAGGCTATACAGCCTGAAAACACATAAATTGCACACCCAACCCCCTCCCACAACCACACCCACTCCAAAATGCTACCGGCAGGACTAGCGATGTTGGCCCTGGGGGACCTGATAGAACTGCAAGTACTCCAACTTCAAGAAGAAGACGAACACCAACTACTACAACAACCGGCCGCACAGAGGAGACGCAGGAGGAGGAGGAGGGCAAGGCAGGGCCAGCAAGGCCCACCAGCACAGCCACTACCACCACGCAGGCAGCCCGCAATCCCACGCCTCCGAGCTCATCCGTTCAACCTCACTGCTGAGCAGATCCACACCCTCTACCGTTTGGACCGGGACACCATAACCGCCATTGTGGACATGACACAGGCTGACCTTGTCAGCATGATAGATAGCCCAACCGCCATCCCACCCCTACTGAAGGTGGTGTCTGTACTCCACTTCCTGGCCACAGGCACCTACCAGCACACAGTCGGACCGTTGCATGGCATTTCACGGCCACTGTTCTCACGGACACTATTGCAAGTGCTCGATACCCTCCTGAAGCACGCAGACGACTACATCTCTCTACCACGCTCGGAGCAGGAAATTACGAACACAAAAGTGGGATTCCATGCACTTGGCGGCATACCGGGTTGCATTGGTGCCATCGACTGCACCCATGTGGAATTGGTCGTCCCACATGCCATGGAGGCCCAGTACCGCAACCGAAAACAATTTCATTCTCTTAATGTACAAATGGTGTGTGACTCCAACAGGATCATTACACATTGTTGTGCCCGATTTCCTGGATCAACCCATGATTCTATGGTCTTGAGGAACTCTACAATACCACGCTACATGGAGCGACACGCAGGGAACAGATCCTGGCTACTCGGTGAGTCTCATTTCATGCATGATAATGTGGGGTATGTGATGCGGCAATGACCTGGCAGGAAGGGGGGGGGTGCGTACATAGCAATGTCATTCCACAAACATCCTTTATTGTCCACATACAGGTGATGCCGGGTATCCACTGAAGAGATGGCTCCTTACACCACTCCGGAACCCACAGAACCAGCATGAGGAGGACTACAACCATGCCCACTCACGTACCCGTGTAGTCATAGAACAGGCATTCGGCCTACTGAAGACTCGTTTCCGCTGCCTCAGCAGGTCTGGCGGGGCACTCCTGTACCGCCATGAGAAGGTTGCAAAGATGGTCATGGCATGTGTCATGCTACACAACATGTGCGGACGTAGAAATGTGCCCATGCCCCCTGACGCAGAACTGCAAGCACCTGAAGATGGTCATGATGAGGGTGGGGATGTGGCAGCACCTCAAGGAGTCCGCGAGGCACAGGAGGGCCGTGACATTCGTCAGATTCTCATAGATTCATGCTTCTAGCACTCACGCCTGGTGGCTGATACATGGACACGGGACTTGTGGCACTGTGTGTGTCTGGAACATGCACAATATGGACTGTACGCCTATAAAGGCCTCGTACACAAAGATCAATGTCCACACATCTCATTGGATGATTGTGCAATGTTTATAGCATATGTGAAATTATGTTACACACCCCATCGACCCGCCACCCAAGTGAGCCCAACACCCCCCCTCCACCCTCCTACCTCCCCCCCGAACACCAGTGTCCAAAGATGCTCATTGTCAGTGGGCAGACGCTATTGCAAGCCCCCTCTCCGGGTATCAGGGGCACCCCTGCCTGTGGAGCACAGGTTCCTCCCAGATCTACGTTGGGGGCTGCCCTGGACGGAACTTGCAACGGATGATGTCTCTGCCTGCTCACGTCCATGCATGTCCCTAAGGGTTTGTGAGAGCTCAGTGAGCACACGGCGCACAGCGGCAAGTTCAGCACATACGTCTTTGGATGTCGCATGCAGTTCCCCCCTCAGGCTCTCGGTGCTTCTCTCCATTTGGACTCTCAGGCTCTCGGTGCTTCTCTCCATTTGTGCCCTTAGTGTCTCTGTACTTCTCTCCATTTCTGCCCTAAGTGTCTCAGTTGATGTTTCTATGGCTGCCTTAGTACCCCCACATTCATCAGCATGGTCCTTGAGGAGCGTGGCCAGTTGCTGCTGTTGCACGATCACCTGGTCGAGGGACTGTTGCCTCTGCTGTGCCATGGCCATTTGCGGTGGTGTCACAGAGGGGCTGATCACCTCATGTTGCCTTGCCACAGGGCTTGTGGGGGATGGCCAGTCGTCGTCTTGTGGGTGCCCCTGCGTGGTATCCTCATGGTGTACGGGATGAAACAAACAGGGGGATTGAGACAGGTCATGGATGGATCCTACATCGACATCACCGTTTTCTGTGTCGGAGCATGCTGCCATTAATGCAGTGTCACCTATGGTGCTGCTGCCACCTGAAGCAGTGCCTTCTGTGGCATCAATTGGGGGGACCTGTGGTGGTGCTGTTGTGGGCATGCTGGCTGCTGGGGTGCCTGTTGAAGTCCCCTCCTGTGTGCTGCCACTTGATTTGTGCTGCTGCCGTGTCTTGATCCGTGCAGCTGAGGTGGAGGGTCTTTGGCCGTTGGTCTTGGCCCTCTTTGCAGGTGTGCTGGTAGGGGTGTCCTGGAGCTCGTCGTTTGAATCGGACCCTGTGGTGGAGTAAAGGAGGGCGAGCGTTATTAATGGGTCTGTGGAAATTGGAATGGCAATGTATCACATGCATTGGGGTGGTACCTGAGGGTGATTTGGGTCAGGGCCTTGGAGGTGGTTTCATTTTTGTGTGGAATGAGGATGCAGTTGTTTTGCAGCCTGCAGTTAGGGTGTGCCTGCTGCACGTGTAGAGGGTGTTTTTAGGATTTTTAATTATTTATGTATTTAATGTGACTTTTAAAGTGCGCTATCAGGCCAATGTATGTGGACGTTCTCCTGGCCATGTGTTTCTGTTGCACTATGTGGACACATGGTACTTCACATGATTGGACATTGTGGATTTAGCATTGTTTTATTTGGGCCACCTACCTGATTCTTCGGATGTCTGCACTCCTTTCTCCATCCCTCCGACTCCCTCTATACTCTCCATTCCAATGGTGGAGGCACAGATTTCTTCCCAGGGGGTCAACTTGATGGGTGATTCCGATCCTCCCCCGGTAGCTGTGGCAATGTTACGGTTGGCGGATAGTATGCTCCGTACGCGTATCCGCAAGTCGTCCCATCGCTTTCTGCATTGCTGTGGGTTGCGGGGTGCGGTCCCCACCGCACTTACCCGCTGTGCCACCAGGGCCCATATGGCCTTCTTGTTCGCAAGTGCCGTCCTGGTCATTTGCGTCGAGAAGACGACGGCAGCATTCTCCTGGAGGGTCTCTGTGAGCACGGTGAGTTCCTCACGGGAGAAGTGGACCTGCCGCTTGCGGTCGCACGCTTTTTTCGCTACTTTTCCCATTTTTATTGCTTTCACTAGGGTGGATGACGGGTTGGGATGTGTCTCAGGGTAGTATTTTTAATGGTTGTGTGGGAATTCTGATTTTATAGGTGTACGGCGTGCTGTTTCCCGTTCCGGGCCCATGTTTTTACTTCCGTTTCCGTATATTTACAGTCACTGTACTTTCCGATTGCCGCTCATTACGGTGACCGCTATGATGGGTGGCGGAATTGCACCTAGGGCGCCGTACGACGGCGGTGAGGGGCGTTTTGGGGACATTTCCGCCATCGCGGACTTTGCACTTCGCCATGGCGTAGTGCTCGTGCCCGATGGGTCGGAATTAGCCGCACTTTACTCCGTCGTGCAATGGCGGAAACGCTATTTACGCTATGGCGGTCAGGTCAGTTACTTTCCGCCAGGGTCGTAATGAGGGCCACTGTCTAATACTGCTGGGTATCCTGTGAAAATCAAGGGGCGGGGTCGTGGAGATTAATTCAGGACATGAGACCAATTAACCAGATGTAGAAGCAGAGTTTCCTCTAGTTTCCTCTAGTTCCGAACCCTGCAACAATTTTATGTAGTATCCCCAGAGAGGCACAATATTTCATGGTGATTGACTTGAAAAATGTGTTTTTCTCAATCCCATTGCATAAGGACACCTAAGACCTTATATCATCGAAATATCAAAACACTTGTGTATAGGTGCCTTATAAATGCCATATCATATCATATCATTCATGTTTTGTCAGACTAAGCTGAAGAGTACTTGTTTGCCTCAAGGGTATTGTGAATCTCCATCAATCTATCAATCTTTAAAAGGGTCCTACATATGTACCTAGGCAATATTAAATTGGAAAATAGTGTTGTGATGCAGTACGTAGATGACATTTTAGTTTGTAGCACGACAGACGATGAGTGTAGAAAAGATTGTATTGTGTTAATGACTATCCTAGCAGTCACGGGATATAAAGTAGACAAGGAGAAGTTGCAATATTGCAAGGAAGTGTCATACATAGGCCAGTTAATTTTGCATGAAGGAAATAATGTTACACCTGAAAGAGCTGAGGCGATTATGAAAACACCAAAACTGCACACAATAAAGCGAATGCAGCAGTTTCTGGGATTGTGAAATTATGTTAGAGCATGGGTATTTGATTATAGTTCATATACGAGACCCCTTTTGCAGTCTTTAAAGAAAGCCCAAGTGAGCACAGAAAAAATAGAATGGACTGAGGAAATGGAGGGTGGGTTTGAGGAATTGAAAAAAGCAATTTGTACATCTCCAGCTTTAGGAATTCCCAACTATTCTGAGGAGTTCTTCCTGTTTTCACACACGAATGGGACAGTTATGACAGCAGTGCTTACAGAGAGGGCTACACTTGGGTATAAACTGCTGGCATATTAAAGTGGGATTCTAGATCCAGTTATGAGAGGACTCTTTCCTTAAGATCAATCGCTGACAGCATCCACGTTTGCCATCAATAAGTTTACAAGCATTCTGTTGGGGTGTTCCATGACTTTATTTGTTGAGTATGCTTTGTTTGCTGTTTTGGAGAAAGCTCAGGGTACACTGACATCTCATAGGTCTTCTGCATATGAGGTAGTTATACCAAATCCAGCGATCAAAATAGTCAGGTGTAAAATAGTGAATCCTGCCACGTTTGTAGCCGAACCTGTGACAGCGGATGAGCAAGTGCACGATTGCTCCAATTATGAGGGGTTCCATGACGAGATCCCAAAGGTGAAGGAGAAGGCTCTAGCAGGGGGGAGGTTCTCTTTATTTATCTTTATTGACAGGTCATCAAAAACTGATAAAACGGATGGAAAAAGGCATTCAGGTTCAGCTGTGGTAAGGCATACAGCTAATGGGGAATTTGAAGTGGCAGCAAGTGCAAGATTACCATCTCACTTTTTGGCACAGGCTGCAGAATTGGTGGCTCTTAATGTCACGCTCAAGAAACACGCAGGGCAGGAAGTAACAGTGTACAGTGAATCCGCCTACGTGACATCAACCGTGCATGCAGGGCTAGCACATTGGAAAAACAGGGGCTACCTCCAAGCAGACAGCACTCCAGTGCAACACGCTGCATTATTGGACAGGATTGTTAAAGAACTACAACTCCCAGTAGCCATCACAATAGTTAAATGCGCAGCACATACAAAGAGAACTGATTTTATTTCACGCAGGAACGAAGCTGCAGACAAAGAGGCCAAAAGGGTTGCATATGCTACAGATATTTCCAGTTTTGATACTCCAGATATAAAGGGAAAAAGTGGTCACGATTATGATTATAAATGAAGGGTGAAATCATGTGTCCAGAACACAGTTGATGGAAGTTCAAGGCAGTGCTCCTCAGGAAGAGCAAGAATTTTGGAAACGGAGGGGGTGTTCTTTATACCCCTCTGAAGCATTGTGGCGGCAGGACAGCACTGTAAAGCTGATGATGCATGTAGCCTTATTAAGGGTAGCGCTTGAACAGCTGCACAACTGTAAAGACGCCGGAGGGGGGTGTCTGTAGTCCGCTCTCTATATGGTAGAGGAGAGGCACAGAGGACCCTAGCCAAGATTCTCTATTATTGGTATCGTGGTCGAGCAATCAAGGCCTAGCTTCTCAGGAGGTGATGCGGGCTGGTTCTTAAGTACAGTGTAGTCCCCAGGCACCCACAAAGGAATTTCTGCATACTGTATTGGTTAAAACACAGTCTTTATATAATTAATATTCAAAGGTATATACAATATCCCAATAACGCACTTTGTGCCTAGGAAATCAACAATGGTAAATATATACAGTTCTAAAGTGGTACCACAACGATTATTAGATCTCATTAAAGTGCATCAACTATACGGTTAAAATGCCACACAGATCAATAAAGAGGAAACCAGCAGTAGAGAGAGGAAGGAAAGCAAGATGGTTGAACAATTGGCAGAATGCTGGCCCCGTACCACTAGACACAGTTCTGTGCTGAGATCCCCCCCACCTGGGCAACCTGTAGAATAAAGATACAAACCCAGTCTATATATTGTTCACACTAGACTTCCCAATAGTTCTGCAACCCCAAAGTACCTGGCATTGTAGCGTTCCTCGGCGGGGAATCAACAGCGTTTCTTGAGTGCCCTCCCTTTAAGGCAGGAGTCACAGGTCGTCGAACGTCCGACGGAGAACAGGTTGAGCTACGATGGTGAAGTGACAGCTTCGTTCCTTGTGGTGCTCATTGACAGGGAAGCGTAAACGTCCTGCAAGGAAGAGGCGTTCGGGGCACCTCGGTGTCGATAGTTCTGGACCACAAAGAGTTTGAAGAACTGTGGCCCAGCAAAGGCGTCGAGTCGTCGGCGTCTCTGTGGTCTTTGGGTGGCGGGAAACCCACCGGCGGATGCACCTCGGTGCGTCGACGGTCAGTCCTTCTCCAGCAGGATACAGCGGCGACGATGCGGACGAGAGCGTCCTTGGATCAATGAAGTTCTTAGGCAAAACGGGAGCACGGCGGCTCCAGTCGGCGACGGTAGTCGTCGACAGTGGCGGACAATAGTCCTGGTGCTTCTCTTTGTGATTCTGCGGCGGTCCCCGTCTCGGGTCAGCAGCCTGTCGAAGGTCTGTCTACCAGGGAGCTTTGGCAAAGATCTGATTGTGCATGATGGTCCCTCGTAGCTCGGGAAGAGGGATCCTTACCAGGTCCTCTCTGGGTCAGTCCTTGGAGGCACAGCAGCTTTTAGATTGTGAAGGAGAGCAACAGCAATTCTTCTCCTCCAGTCGGGCTTCAAGGTTAAGCTTCAGTTACTCTAGTTACTCGTCGTAGTGGACTTCAGCTTCTGAACACGATTCCTAGCAGTGAGAGGTCCCGAGATATACTGTTGATCTCCCATTCATTCCGCTGGGTCACACTCAAGCATCCAATGACGACTAAGGGCATTCAGGCAGGCAGCCAATCAGGCACATGGTGGATTCAGGCCATTCACTTCGCTCCAGACACTCACAACAAGTTATGTGTATTGGGACAAGTACTGAGCCATTCAACACTCCATACTGCATTCATACCGGTTTCGGGCACGGCTGCCTCAGTCATTGTGTCAAACACGAGATACTAGATACCCACAACACAGAATGCGTATCTGTCACACACTCCATTCACCAAGGTCCCACCCACAGGCGTACCCACAACATACGGTCGTTGGGAAGGCTCCAGCCAGTCTGGTCAGCACTTCCCCACACTACCATATATGGAACTTCCACCCAACAGCCAGTCAGGGGGAAGGGACAGAGTCAGGGCTTCCCGGGACTTCGGGAAGATCAAGATAACAGGTGATGGAAGGCAAGAGGCCATGGGGGCCATTTTGCCTCCATCAGGAATCTACCGATTCCAATGACAGGGCCTGGGCACCCCAAAATGGAGGATGCTCAGGGCACCAGTCAATTCAGCACGGAGCTGCCACCAGCCGTACCGTGCTCTATGGGTCACACATAGGTGCCCAAAAACATACACTAGGGGCACAGAGTTGCACCTCTACCCATGGATTCCATAAGGGTATCCCATGGGGCCGTTCACCAAACCAAAAGAGAGAGCTGCACCGCCAGGAGTCCCACATGAACTCCTGCGTGGAAACCACAACAGAACACATGATAAAAGCAGTAAAGGACAAGGATACGGAAGCCCTGTCCTTCCGATGCATTTCCAGCATCACAGTCGCCCCCCCCCAGACTGAGGTTAGGGTGCCTAATCTCCCACGAGATAGACACCCTCATCCAGACGGTCAACAAACCTTCTGGAAAGGCCATCTGCATTATCGTGACTCTTCCCTGGTCTGTGCTCAATGGTGAAGTCTAGCCCTTGCAGGTTTATGGACCACTTGAGCAGTTTCGGGTTCTCACCCTTCATCTGCACAAGCCACTTCAAGGGCTTATGATCGGTTTGGACCTTGAAGGTAGACCCAGTAAGGTAGGGTCTAAAACACATAAGGCTCCAAACTATACTAAAACATTCCTTTTCAACAGTAGCCCACCTAAGTTCCCTACCCTTAAATTGTCTACTGATGAATATGATTGGATGTTCTCTTCCTTTGTTATCTAACTGGGACAAGACAGCTCCAATTCCCATGTCGCAGGCGTCAGTTTGAACGATAAAGGGCTTGCTGTATTTGGGCGCACACAACACCGGTGCCCTACACAGACTTCCTTTCAAGCCATCAAAGGCCCTCTGACAGTCTTCCCTCCAATTAACCTTCCTAGGCTGTTCGGGCAAAGTCAGAGCTGTCAGGGGTGCAGATATGGTTCCATTGTCTGCCATGAAATTGCGATAATACCCAGTGAGGCCCAAAAAGGCTCTCACCCGGGTTTGAGTAGTGGGAGTCTCCCAGTCATGTACGCCCTGTAATTTACTGGGGAGAGGTTGGATTTTACCCCCTCCTACCTCATGACCAAGATACGTGACTTTCCCCTGAGCTATCTGGCACTTGGTGGCCTTGATAGTGAGGTTAGCCCTTTTCAAAGCCTGCAACACTTTATCCAGATGCGTCAAATGCTCTTCCCAGGTGGAACTGTAGACAGCAATGTCATCTAAGTAAGCCACACAAAAGGCTTCCAGCCCACTGAGCGCATGGTTGACCAATCTCTGGAAAGTGGCAGGGGCATTCTTCAACCCAAAAGGCATGACCCTAAACTGGTAGAGTCTCTCTGGTGTTCAGAACGGTGTCTTTTCTTTGACATGGTCCGTCAGAGCTATTTGCCAATAGCCTGAGGTAAGGTCGAAGGTGCTCACAGATTTGGCAGCACCTATGGTGTCCACAAGCTCATCAGATCTAGGTAATGGGTGCGCGTTTGTTTTTGGTGACGGCATTGACTCCTCGGTAGTCCACACAGAACCTCCAATCCTTGGTACCGGCCTGGGAACTTGCCTTGGGGACAAGGATCACTGGACTGGACCAGGGACTGGTTGAGGGTTCAATAACACCCAGATCCAACATCTTGGTAACCGCAGCCTGGATGTGGTTCTTAACTGTATCTGACATACAGTAGCACCTGCTTTTGACAGGCACACTGTCGCCAGTGTCAATCTCGTGCCTACACCACGGTGTAAGGCCTGGTGTCAGTGAGAACAGAGAGGCGTACTGCCGAAGCAAAGTCCTGCAGGCCTTCTGCTGCTCTGTTGTCAGATCGGGAGAGAGATGTACTCCCTCCATTGAGCCATCCTGAGGGTTGCTATGCAGCAAATCAGGAAGGGGCTCACGCTCATCCTCTACTTGCTCTGAAGCTAGCAAGAGACATGAGACTTCGGCTCGCCTGTGGAAAGGCTTGAGTCTATTAACGTGGAATACCTGAGGGGCTAACCCCGAGGATCCCATGTCAACCAGATAATTGACCTCACCCATCTTGGAGAATATCCTGAAGGGTCCAGTCCATTTATCTGCCAAAGCCCGAGGCTTGGTAGGCTCCATTACGAGGACCTCCTGTCGCGGAGTCCAATCCACTTGCGATGCTTTAAGGTCATGCCAGTACTTATTCAATTCCTGGTTGGCATTGAGATTCGCTGTTGCCTGACCCATCATCTGTGTCATCCTCCGTATGAGGCCTAACACATAGTCCCCCACTTGCTTGGCGGGACCTGGAGGGGTGGCCTCCAAACCTTCTCTGATTAAGGCAAGGGGCCGGTACCTCTCTATAAGCAAACAGCAGGCATGGCAGGAGAAGATCCCACTTCTTCCTTAGGGGCTCTTCCAAAGCGCCTAGCATGCCCTTGAGAGTTTTGTTAAATCTCTCAACCAGACCCTTGGTCTGAGGTCGTAAGAGGTGGAGAACTTGTAGATTACCCCGCACTCTTTCCACATGGTTTTCATGCAACTTGACATGATGTTGGATCCTCTATCGGAGACAACCTCCTTAGGGAATCCAACACGGGTGAAAATGCCCAGGAGAGCCCTGGCAACCACCTTGGCAGTTACAGTCCAAATCGGTATAGCCTCAGGGTACCTGGTAGCATGATCTACCAAGACCAGGATGAACCGATGTCCACCTGACGGTTGAGGGTCAAGGGGACCGATGATGTCGATGCCCACCCTCTCAAACAGTGTCCCAACCACTGGCAATGGCTGCAGTGGGGAAATGACACTGCCACCAGTCTTGCCAGACAACTGACAAGTTGGGCAGGTCCTGCAGTGGGACTCCACTTCTACTCCCATCTGGAGTCAGTAGAAATGGGCAGAGAGCCTCTGCTTAGTCTTCTTGGTCCCAAGATGACCAGCTAATGGCACCTCAGGTACCAACTGCAGCAGGAAGGGGCTGTAAACCTGGGGTAACACCAACCTCTTGAGGGTACCAGGTTCAGGCTTAGTGGGCTCACTAACAAGGAGCTCACCCTCCCAATAAATCCGGAATGCCCTAGGCACTTCTCCTTGTGCCTGGGACAGGGCCTGTTTCCTCAGACCCTCGAGAGAGTGGCACTCTCTCTGTCCCTCCAGAAGTCTGCCTGGGAGGGTCCCCCTTCAGCTAACAAGCATTGAATGTTGGGATGATCCTCCGGGTTGAGAGCCTCTCCCACAGGAGAGTCTTCTGGCTCTTCTCCCACAGGAGTTGAGACGGGATTCACCACTGGACCCAGCCCGTCCGGAGCATGGATCCCAATGGGTGCTGTCGGAACAGCAGGAAGAGCAGGGGCTCCCTCCACAGAGGTGGCCTTCTTACTCTTCCGTTTCCTTCACGCCTTGGGTTTCCCCGTCAGCGAGGGTGCCGGGCTCTCAGCCGGACCCTGTGTGACCTGCGATCGAGTGTCCGCCACAGTAGCCATGGGTAGACCATCCGTGATCATCCCCAACTCGACCAAATCATTTCCCAACAAAATGTTCGCAGGCACGTTGTCCTGAACCAATCGTAATGTTGACTAAGGCTACAGGCGATAATTTGGGAGGCCCACCAGCTAACCTGGTGGTTCTCAGAGGAGCACCTACATAGTCCTCTGGCTTGAGCAGGGTCCTGTCCACCACTGTCATGCTTGCCCCTGTGTCTCTCAAACCAGTAGAAGGCTGGCCATTCAAGAGGACACTTCTCAAAAACCTACGAGTGTTCTGTGGGATAGTCACCAGTACTTCTGCGTACTGGTCCCAGGCCCCAAGGGACACTAAGGAAATCTCTACGGGAGCACCGAAGGTGATCCCAGTAGAGGAGGGGCAGACAGTGGCCTCCACCTCAGGTATGGAGTAGGGATAGGTCAGGCTGACAGCCTGGACTGCAAGTGCCTTAACCTTACACTTGGGGTCACCCCTTCGGTGGTCCAGAGCCCCACAATCCCACCAAGTGCCAGGAGTGCGGGGTATGGTACTGGAGCCACTGGGACCCTGCTTTGCAGCAGGCGGACCACTACTCTTACTCCCACCCACAACAGACTTATCCCCACTAGGTTTTTGGGTCTTTGGAGAGGAAGGTTTTGGCTTATCCGACTGCGATTGCTTTTGGGACTCTTCAGCTTTCTGAGAGGCCCCCTTTTCTTTGTCCTTGTCCTTCCCACTGGAGTCCTTAGGGGACACCCGGTGGGAGACCCACTTGTCAGCCAACCTAGCCAGCTTAAAGGGGTCCAAAATGTTCTGGTCAGCAACATACTGACGCAGCTCTGGTGAACAGGCTTCTGAAAAATGCTCTAAAAAACAAGAGGTGGGACAATTCAACAAACGTTTTCAATTTGTAACCATCAATCCACCCCATCATGTTCATGTGCGCAGCACTCACCCAGTCAATCCAAGACACATTCTCTTGTTTCTTAAATTCCCTGAACCATTTAAGGTATTGGGTAGGCATCTTGCCAAACTTTGCAATTAAAGCAGGCTTCATGCACTCATACTGACCCCTTTCTTCCACACTCAGTTTCAGAATACAGTTATATCCAGTTTGAGGCACTCTGCTTAACAAACACTTAGCCCAATCTCTTTTATCAACATCGTGAATTGCACAAGCCATTTCAAATGCTTCAATCCATTGGAGGATATCAGAACCCTCCGAATACACATCAACCAAATATTTTATGAACTTGGTTGCTGGGGACCTGACAACTCTCAACTGGTTTTGCTGAAGTCTCCACTCAAGCTTTCTCTAGCTGGATTCACTGACATTCAGTGTCACGGTTCTTGAGTTCAAGGTCCTTATTTTTGAGTTCAAGATCCCTATCTTTAAGTTCAAGATCTCTGAGTTTAAGATCCCGATTCTTGAGCTCCACTTGCTGTGCCAACTCCTCTTTCTTAAGCTCAGCATCTATTTCCAACTTGCGATATTCAAAGGCCGTTTTCATCCTTAATAACTCAAGCTCCAAGGAATTGCTGGGGTTCGGAACAGAGGCAGCAGGAATGGTGGCATTCCCAGAATCAGATTCAGCGACAACCCTCGGGGTAGAGTCCTCATTGGTTGCATCCCCCCTTCATGAGTTTCACAATTAGTCTGGTAGTCCACCAGGGCAGCTATCAGCTCAGCCCTAGACTTATCCACAAAGTCTAACTCCCTGGCTTCACTAGCACTCTGGAGAGCCTCTAAGCTCATCCGAGTAATTTACCATTTGCAATAGATTCCATTGCTTGTAATGCAGTTATCTTGTACACAACTAAAGCTTAATTTAACAAAGTGCAGATATCCTTCGTAAGTGGCACGGTTATACACTGATTCTTAAAACCATAAGCATCCCACTGCTGCCACCAGTGTAAAGACGCCAGAGGGGGGTGTCTGTACTTCCTCTCTCTATATGGTAGAGGAGAGGCACAGAGGACCCCAGCCAAGATTCTCTATTATTGGTATCGTGGTCGAGCAATCAAGGCCTAGCTTCTCAGGAGGTGATGCGGGCGGGTTCTTAAGTACAGTGTAGTCCCCAAGCACCCACAAAGGAATGTCCGCACACTGTATCGGTTAAAACACAGGCTTTATATAATTAATATTCAAAGGTATATACAATATCACGATAATGCACTTTGTGTCCAGGAAATCAACAATGGTAAATATATACAGTTCTAAAGTGGTACCACAACGATTATTAGATCTCATTAAAGTGCATCAACTATACGGTTAAAATGTCACACAGATCAATAAAGAGGAAACCAGCAGTAGAGAGAGGAAGGAAAGCAAGATGGTTGAACAATTGGCAGAATGCTGGCCCTGTACCACTAGACACAGTTCTGTGTGGAGATCACCGCCCCCAGGCTACCTGTGGAATAAAGATACAAGCCCAGTCCATATATTGTTCACACTAGACTTCCCAATAGTTCTGCAACCCCAAAGTACCTGGCGTTGTAGCGTTCCTTGGCAGGGAATCGATGGCCCTTCTTGTGTGCCCTCCCTTCGAGGCAGGAGTCACGGGTCATCGAACGTCCGACGGAGAACAGGTTGAGCTACGACGGTGAAGTGGCAGCTTCATTCCTAGTGGTGCTCGTTGACGGGGAAGCGTAAACGTCCTGCAAGGAAGAGGCGTGCGGGGCACCTCTGTGTCGATAGTTCTGGACTGCAAAGAGTTTGAAGAACTGTGGCCCAGCAAGGGCGTTGAGTCATCGGCGTCTTGGATCAATGAAGTTCTTAGGCAAAACGGGAGCACAGCAGCTCCAGTCGGCGATGGCCATCGTCGACAGTGGTGGACAACAGTCCTGGCGCTTCTCTTTGTGATTCCGCAGCGGTCCCCGTCTCGGGTCGGCAGCCTGTCGAAGGTCTGTCTACCAGGGAGCTTTGGCAAAGATCTGCTGGTGCACGATGGTCCCTCGTGGCTCGGGAAGAGTGCGCCTTACCAGGTCCTCTCTGGGTCAGTCCTTGGAGACACAGCAGCTTTCAGATTGTGAAGGAGAGCAACAGCAATTCTTCTCCTCCAGTCGGGCTTCAAGGTTAAGCTTCATTTACTCCAGTTACTCGTCGTAGTGGACTTCAGCTTCTGAACACGATTCCTAGCAGTGAGAGGTCCCCAGATATACTGTTCATCTCCCATTCATTCCGCTGGGTCACACTCAAGCATCCAATCGCGACTAAGGGCATTTAGGCAGGCAGGCAGCCAATCAGGCACATGGTCCATTCAGGCCATTCACTTCACTCCAGACACTCACAACAAGTTATGTGTATTGGGACAAGTACCAAGCCATTCAACACTCCATACTGCATTCATACTGGTTTCGGGCGGGGCTGTCTCAGTCATTGTGTCAAACACCAGATACTAGACACCCACAACACAGAATGTGTATCCGTCACACACTCCATTCACCCAGGTCCCACCCACAGGCGTACCCACAACATACGGTCATTGGGAAGGCTCCAGTCAGTCTGGTCAGAACTTCCCCACACTACCATATATGGAACTTCGGACCAACAGCCAGTCAGGGGGAAGGGACAGAGTCAGGGCTTCCCGGGACTTCGGGAAGATCAAGGTAACAGGCGATGGAAGGCAAGAGGCCATGGGGGCCATTTTGTCTCCATCAGGAATCTACCGATTCCAATGACAGAGTCTGGGCATCCCAAAATGGAGGATGCTCAGGGCACCAGTCAATTCAGCACGGAGCTGCCACCAGCCCCTACCCTGCTCTGTGGGTCACACACAGGTGCCCAAAAACATACACTAGGGGCACAGGGTTGCACCCCTACCCATGGGTGCCATAGGGGTTTCCCATGGGTCTGTTCACCCAACCAAAAGAGAGAGCTGCACCGCCAGGAGTCCCACATGAACTCCTGCGTGGAAAACACAACTGAACACATGATAAAAAGCAGTAAAGGACAAGGATACGGAGGCCCTGTCCTTCTGATGCATTTCCAGCATCACAACTACCCTGCGCATGTAACTAGGGAACGCCTTGCAGCAGCTACTGCGGATGACTGGTTCGTACCGAACCTGTTGGAACACGTTGCCTTTTATGTAGTAAATTGCATCGTATGTCAAAAATGTACCGCTGGGCACACACTGCGAACCATCAGAGGAGTAATTCCTCGACTGACTGGTCCTTTTCAGCATTTGCATATCCACGATGTCAATATGCTGCAAGTATGTAGTGGATATAGCTATATGATAGTGGTAGTGTGCCCCTTCTCGAGATGGATTGAAGCTGGTCCATGTACACACCATGATGCCACTTGCGCTGCAAAGTTTTTAGTTTGAGAAGTCTTTCCTAGATGGGGAGTATGTGAGGTGCTGGGATCCGGCAATGGGCCTCATTTTGTTAATGAAGTATTCGAACAGATCAGCCTATTTGCTTAGTATAAAGCATACGTTTTCTTCTGCTTATCACTTGCAAGTGAACGGTATACGTGAGAGACTCAAAGGTCTTCTAAAAACAAAATAGCTAAACTCAAATTGACACTTATGAAGGGATGGCTGTATTGCCTGCCACTTGCATTATATGCATTAAGGAATCAGCCTTGGTCGAACCACCACCTCACACCCTATGAGTTAGTGACAGGAAGGCACATAAGAATGCCCCTGTTCCCTCCATCAAGGAGTAGAAGTGATGCCCAGACAACTGCAGAATTGTTAGGAAATGAGCTACCTGAATATTTAACATGTATGACTGCTAGTATCGCTGTCATTTCAGATCAACTCAAGTGTAAAGGGTGTCAGTCTCAGGACACATATGAAGACCATTCTGCAACCGGATGTACGGAACTACTATCTATACCCAAGTTATTTGTTGGAGACCCCATTTTAGTACGTAACTTCAATAAGAACTTGCACGAGCCCCGGTTTAGTGGACCATACATCGTCGAGAATGTCACTCCCTCAGCTGTAAAAGTCCAAGAAAGGCATGCCTGGATTCACCTGGGCAACGTGAAAATGTATGCTGGTGAGACTGATACCCCCCATCTGTTTATGCAGAAGCAAGACAAGAAGAAGCAGTACAGCACGTGCAGACTCGATCGATGACGAGGAAGAAGGATGCTAAGATTGCTGATTAAATAAATGCAAGTGTGCATTTGGACTGTGGCTCACCTCGGAAACTCTTTATAGATATTTTAGCAGGAGTGCAAAATCAACATTCTTGAGCCACAGGAATCTTTTTCATTGGACTTTTAGAAAGTGCTGATGTGCAAAAAATGCCAGATCTAGATTTCATATTCGACGACTGGAAAAGGGATCAGTTCCTTGATTTGTTCCTCACTGAGTTTCTCTCTGTTTAGATTCATGGTTCTATCGGATGTCGATAGCCATATACTCCTTCTCGCTGTCTTTGTTTTTATACTTTAAGCTTACCCTGCTCTTGTTGGGTGTAGCAGTGACATATGTACTTTTGTGAAGGATCCTAAGAATGGCCCTGTGATTAGAAGATTGTTTCCAGCGATAATAGAGCACATTTGGCAGCTACCTGAGCATCTAACAAGGATGCCTGCTTAAAAAGGTTTTTTCCTTCCTTAAAAGTAGTATACAGGCACAATGTGGTCCGGTGAGAATAATGCAGTTCCAGAAAGTGAGCAGACTCAACGACATGTGGAGAGACACCAGTGGTGGGGTCTTATGTACTGGTGCATAATATATGGGTGCACAGCATCTATCACTGATTTTCTGTTTTTGCTAATACACGCTACTTACCATGCTGCTTCTAGAAAGATAGGAGTACCTTTTGATTCTCCCCACTCCAGTGACCTATGCAGAGTTCGATGTTTCAAGGAGACCAAGACCATATGTGATTATCCCTACTCCAGTGACACATGTAAGGTCTCCTATTTCTCTGACAATTCCCCCTGTAAGAAAGAAGATGACTGATATACTCCATGAGCATTATGCACACATTCTTATGGCAAGCAAAGAGGCCCAAGAGAAGTGCAAGGGAAGAGGATTATGAGTTAAATAATTATCTAGACAGCACAGCACATTTGGGGAACAACATGTGGTATCAATGCATGAAAAAGGTGGGAAAGAGTTCCTCTGAGGAGGATTGCTATGTTTGTGCTCTCCTACAATATGCTATGGGGAAGTCCAAGAAGTTCATAACTATAGAAATAGACATCCAAACAGCTCCTTGCCTGACTCACATTGCACTCTGCCGTACAAGAGGTCAATTTCAGGGTCGAACAGCATCCTTGGTATGGGTGACGGAATGGTCAGCTCCAGAAGAAGATGATTATGTTCAAGATTTGAAAACAAGAGCAAGAGCACACACCAGAGATCATCTGATAAGATATGAGAAGCCTGGAATGAAAGGAGCAGGAATCAGATGGGAGATAAATAAGAAGCTAATTTGGCAAGGAAGAACTAAAGAAGAAATACAGAGATGCAAGGAAAGAGGACAATTGTAGATCTGGCGAACAGTACTTTCTCCAGATGGCTGGGAAGAAGACATAGGGCCTCATTACACGGATGCCGGTAAGGATTTACAGGTACCGGTAAAATACCGGTACCGGTAAATCCTTACCGCCTTACTACGAGGTCCCTTTGCGGGTTGGGGGATTTAACGCCTGCTTTTTGCAGGTGTTAAAATCCAACCCGCAAAGGGACCTCGGAGCTAATTACGGCACCGGAAAATTGCAATTGCAAAATTGCGGTGCCGTAATTAGCGCCTTCCCCATTCCCATAGAGCCCTATGGGGTAGAAATGGGAATGGGGAAGGGCAATGGTGGAAGGGGGATTTACCGCCCCTCCAACCTTGGAATGGGGCGGTAAATCCCCGTTCCACCAAGGCGGTGCCGGTATTTTACCGGCATGAGCCATGGCGCTAATAGCGCCATGGCTCACCGCCTACCGTGTAATGAGGCCCATAGTCATATGCAGAGCTGTGGCAGTACCACAACATCACAAACCAATCATAAATCGTGTGGAAAAAGGATGCAAACGTCTATGGCCAAAGTTGCAAAGTTGATGACATGGGTCAAAGACAAAGGAGGCCAGTTACAGATAGTGCCTCTGGCTAGTGCTGAGCTATGCTTCAGAAATAATGGCACAAGAAAAGTTGGAGAGAATCAGCAGTGCAGTCGAATCTTCGATGTACCAGGAATGAAGGATGGAAAAGTAGTGATAATCGACTACTACAGAGCCTGCAGATCCAGAGTATACATGAGGCTGCCCAGAGACTGGGGAGGACTGTGTTCCATAGTGATTATCAATTTTCCAGCACTGGTGATACCGAAGAGTGACCTGAAACTTAGAGAATTTCCAAAGGTAGATGCTTATCTGAGAAAGAGGAGGTCAGTTAAATTCCTTAATCAAAAAAGAAGGGAGAACTACTTCTCAGCTAAATCGATAGAAGCTTTCAATGACATTCCAAATGAACACAGGTTGCACAGCCAGACATCAGCGATATTCACCACAATCTTCATGCCATGGATCTAGACGATGGCAAATGCCAGATGCTTACAGATAACCAGATGGGAGCTCCTGCAGACAATTGGTATTACCATACAGGGATTCAATGCTATCAAGGAAGAGCTGAGAGCCATAAGACTGATGACTCTTCAGAACATATATGTCTTGGATATGATTACAGCTATGGATGGTGGTTTTTGTGCCAAAATCGAAAAATCATGTTGCACATTCATACATTCTCACGGGGAGGAGAAAGGGACCTTGACAGAGGCCATATTGATGCTCACGAACTTACATGTCAAGATGGAAGATGAATTGGAAGACATTGCTGATGACAGTTGGTTTGCATCAATCTTCTCATAGGTACCACAATGGATGGTGAATATCTTCAAGTTTCTTGGAGCATTGTTGGTGATGATCATGTTTGGATTCTGTGTGATCACAATAATAATCACACAGTGCAAGAAGACAGCAAAGAAAGCAACAGGAATGAAGATCATGATTGATGTTGAGTCAGGCTTTGGACCCAAAGAGCTGACAGATGAATAAATCAGAAACTATGTAAATGTCAATATTCATGCACCTGAGGGAACAAAGTTCCTGTATCAGAAGAGCCGCATGAAGTATGTGGGAAGATGGGTTTACTGTAGCTCGAATGGACAATGAGGTCGTATAACCTGGAGTGTTGATGAACATGTGATATCAGCAATATGTATGAAAGGAGTAATAAAGATATGGACTTTGAAGAAGCAATCCTCCAGAAAAGGATGTCTAGATGTGAAGAATGATGGGAGAGTGGTCGATAAATCAACCAGAGTGGGGAGTGTAGAGGAGGAGACACGTACCTCTACCAAACGTCCCGGCTCCATTCTGCCTATATGTTTGTAGCTGGAAATTGCAACATTCGCAAAGCCAATAATGGTACCTATATGACAAAGAGTTCTTGAAACAAGGTATCCATTGAGAAAACCCTATATGTATCTGCGAAGAAATGACAGTCTTTTGACGGAAGTTCTGGAAGAAGTGTGAAAATGAGTGAAAGAGAAGACTGGTGATGTCACAAGAAGTAGAAATGATGCACCCAGAAGGGATGCCAATGTTGAAAGAATATAGACCTTATAGAATCTGATCACGAAGTAGCGAATTAAGCAATATATCAGGAGCAAAATGAAGATTGCACATTCAGAGACGCACCAAAGAAAATGCAAAACCATTTCACAAATGTACAGACGCAGTAACACAAGTCGACAAAGTAATCATGAGGCTGGCTATGTAGTGAAAAGACTGCAGGCGGTGCCACCAATATATACATAGGAATGTACAGAATCTGGACCCTGTGAATGAAAGGGCTGGAAGTGTCACGCAGCAGAATAAAACTAGCTGAAGGTGAAGGAATATTCGAGAAGACTTGCCTGGCCCAGTGTCTAGAGTCTGGGCCTCTAAGAGCCTGGTTATCTACTCAAGAAGATACAATAAACGTGAGAAGCGATCTGAGCTCCTGTTTGAGGTGTAATGGAAAAATGCTAGAAGTGCCAAGGTTTCTTCATTTAATCGTATTAAATACAATGAATGAGCTCAAAATGTGGTCTCTAGTCACATGGTCAGATGAAAATAGACTTTGGGCAAGCTACACCGAGACCAGAAGATAAGGCCATGCCTTCACTCCCTTTTATTCTCAAGCACAGTGAGCATTCGCAAGTCCAATTTCAAATGCATTAATTGAATGGCAGACAACAGGAGCGATGATGGATGTTGGGCTAATTGGGTGGGGAGGCATGACCAGGCCAACCCCACAGCACCTGGGGACCAGCTTGCATGCTGCTAGCGAGTGGAATATTCCAGAAGGGTACAAGCTTGCCAACCAATTATAGAGGGCCATGTAGCAAGGAGCCCTATAGCTTGAGAAGCTAATAGAACATTGTGTATTAGTCTGACACGGAAGATGTCCTGCACTTGAGGTGGGCTCAGTTGTCCATCTGACATTAGAGACCCAATCACAATCCTCATCCCTACAGAAAGTATACATAGATGTTCTCCTTAAGCCTATCACATCTCCTAGTAGGTTTTCCTATTTTGCCACGTAGTATGACATCATTTATGGCACATTTTTAGTATAAAGTTTTGTTTTTTCATGTTCATTATGGGAGACATGAGCGAACGTCCGTTGATGTCCGTTGTACTCCCTGTTTTAGAAATGTGTTAATAAAACAGCCATGATTTTGCCAAACTTCCTGAGTGGGTCTGATTATTGATGTATGAGTAAGATTCACATCCCCATCCATCTCAGAAGCTGTTATCTTGTCTTAAAGGGCCTATGGGTTCAGTGGATTGCTGCTTCCCCTGCAGACACCTCAGATTCAGTATGGAGCTGCCCTTTGCCTTGGGCCCTTAGCCACCGGGCTGCTATGGGCAGAGGGCTGCCCTCGGGCTACACTATTAATTGGATGCTACGAACCAATCGGGCGAGGGGGTGGGACACAGGTGGGGAGAGAACATGGAAGTGGTTCGTGGAAAACAATGAGGTGCCAGAGCACTTTAAAAAAAAATTACACTGAAATCATAGCCAGAGCACTTTTAAAAGAAAATTACACTGAAATCATAGAAAAATGCAAGAGGAGCTGAGAGGGCCTCATCTTCACGCTGGCAGGAAGCAAAGTGGTAGGATCAGGTGGCTCGGAGAGGAACTTGACCCTACTCAAGTCAGAATGCCGATCGTCAATCAGGGGAGGGGGCGGGACACAGGCAGGGAGAGAACACGGAAGAGGGTCGAGGGAAAACAATGAGGCGCTGGAGCGCATTAAAAAACAAATTTACTAAGATGACCCAGAGGGTAGACAACATCGAGGAGAGACTAGAGGGAGTCGAGAACAATCAAGCTTCAATCGACACCCTAGAGGCCCAAATGGAGCTAAGAATACGAAACATAGAAAAGAAAGAAGACGAGATTCGCCTAAAGATAGACGATTTGGAAAATAGAGAGAGAAGGAATAACCTACGGTTTTTTGGAATTCCGGAGAGAGAAGGGGAGACAGAAGAAGATCTCAAACAAACGATACATGATATTGTCAAAATCCTGACAGCGGACGAGGACATCGATGAACTCAAGACCGAGAGAATTCACAGAGCTGGCGGCCCCCCAGGTGGCCCGAGATCAGTCCTCGCCAGATTTCACAGGTATCAGGACAGAACAAGGATACTTGCTAAAGCCAGATCCGGAGGCACCCTTACCCTTGGAGGGCCCCAGATTACTATTTTCCAGGACCTTTCATCGTTGACACTGGCTCTACGCCGCCTCTGTGGTCCTCTCACGAGATGGCTAAAAGAGCAAGGCACAAGATATAGATGGGGATACCCCTTCTCTCTCGCGTTTGAACATGGGAGCAGGAAGATCCTACTCCGCTCTGAGTAAGAAATCCGAGAATGCATCGCCAACCTCCTCGGACCGCCTTCGGGGGAGGGAACTCAGAATACCCCTGCGCAGGACAGATCAGGATGGGAACTTCAGGGCCCGAGAAGGAAACGAGTAAAGGGATCCAGGAAGTACAGGCGACCCAACGACACACCGGACAGCAACAAATGACATTGCAAGCCCAAGCTCTATATCCCGGCAACCTTTGTTTCCATGGTACCCGCAGGGGACCTACCTACATCCTAGACCACGGTACTCCTGTATCTCTGATTTCATCATACGACAAGTGAACTGCCTGAACCGCAAACGAGAACTGCCGAGGAATGAAGATTCCGGAAACCGCATGTATCACAATATATATTAGCCTACAGTTAAAGTTGTTGGTGTTTGACATACTGCCGTTTGTTACACAATTTTATGAAAGGGGGGATGGGGGCTCAAAAATGCTATGCTGATGTTATTAGTTGACGGGTCGTGCGGTTACGACCCCTGCTGGTGGTCCAACAGTAGACCGGCTGTTCACATCCAGTCCAACTCGGACGCCATCACAAATAGACACAGACCCTCATTGAAGAACCAAAGAGCAACGCAAGAGAACAGAGGGCAAAGGGTATGATGTTCAATACCCTACAGGGGCGGGGGGGACACAGGGAATGGCACAGCCTCAGGTAAAGCCTCTGTTAAGTAGGGGCAGCTACGACACTACTTCCACCAAGGCAATTTCCTACAATGGGCAGCGTGACATTGCGAATGCTCGCTACGAACTTATCAATGTCCCGCAGACATAACGAATCAAGTGACAGGCAGGGCATACTTAAAATTGGCACGCTGAATGTTAAGGGTCTTAACTCCCCCACCAAGAGATCGCTGGTAACGAGAGAGTTCAAGAGAGCCAAACTAGACGTACTCTTCTTACAAGAAACCCGATACAGCAAGGGAGAAGAGAGGAAGGTTTTGTATGCTAAACTAGGCTCTGAATACTGGGGCTCTGGCCCACTGAAGAAGGCGGGAGTCGGCATATTAGTCAACAAAACGATCCGATTTGATCTCATGAAGTCATGGATAGATGTCAGGGGCAGAGCGTTGGTCCTAGTGGGCAGGATACAAGGCACTGTCGTCACCCTTGCGGCAATATACGCCCCCAACACAGGACAAGACAGATTCCTGCAGAGGATAATCCCGAAAGTCATGAGCGAAGCAGAAGGCGACGTAATACTTGGTGGTGACCTGAACACGTGGATGGATCCGGAACAGGATAGACAATCAGGACGCACCTCTACGCCCCCTCTCGCGGGCACCAGACGCCCACCGGTTGCAGATATGATGGCTGCCTACAATCTTACCTATGCGTGGAGACATACCAACCCCAACCGAACTGGCTTCACTTTCTTCTCAGCGCTGCATGCGACCTTTTCCAGAATAGACTATATATATCTGACTGCAGATCTCATCACAGCAATGACAGAAGCCATTATAATCCCTGTCTCATGGTCAGACCACGATATGGTCACGGTCACCTTTGATCAAATAGCCCTTCCTCGCAGATGCTCCAAATGGTGCTGTAACGAGACCCTCTTTAAGGACCCAATTTTTTTGGGAACAACTAGAGCATGACATCACCCAATACTTTGAGATTAACAACACGGGCGAAACATCCATGAACACAATTTGGGAGGCAGGCAAGGCGACCTGGAGAGGGCTTCTTATTAAAGAGGAAGCAGCGAAAAAAAGAGAAAGACAGTTGATAGAAAACAGGCTCCGAAACGAGATTACCCAACTGGACCTCATGGCACAGTCAGCTGACCAGGATAGACTACAAAAGATTAAAGAGGCCAACGATAAGAGGGAGGAACTACGGCAACTGGAGGTGGGTAACATCGCACACAAGCTTCAATACCTGAAGCAGAAACACTATGAACATGGGGACAAGGCGGGCGCCCTATTAGCCGCAAGACTCCGAGGTCAACGCCAAGAGCGGTGGGTACCCACGATCCAAACAGAAGGGAGCTCCTGCAAACCACTTCCCCCCAGCGTCCCGGAAGCCTTCGCTGACTTTTATGAAGAGTTATACACGTCACACGCTGCTTCGCATCCAGAAGCGATAAGTGAATATATGGACAAAATACCCTTGCCCACTCTCTGATACTGCATATACCTTGGAAGCCCTCATCACAGGAGAAGAAATTGAAGAAGCAATCAAAAGACTTCCAACGGGAAAAGCCCCCGGAAACGACGGGTACACGACAGGGTTCTATAAAACTTTCAAAGATGCCCTTCTCCCATTCATGGTTGACCTATTTAACAATATCCTTCAATCTGGTGTGGCACCCGAATCCTTCTCTGAAGCATTGATAACTGTCATCCCTAATGAGGGTAAGGACCCAAAACTGTGTGCTTCCTACTGCCCAATATCCCTTCTAAATATCGATGCCAAAATGTATACGAGAATCCTTATTGCAAGACTGGAGTCACACATGCCCGCAATAATCCACAACGACCAGGTGGGTTTCATCCTGGGCAGACAAGGAGCGGACTCCACCCGGAAAACCTTGCACCTAATCCACGAGGCCCAAACATCGTAGAGCAAACCGGCGTTACTCTCAATTGATGCCGAGAAGGCGTTCGACAGAGTCGAGTGGCATTTCCTGGAGGCCACTTTAACGAAGATAGGCCTAGGCCCCACACTCCGTCGAGGGATCAAAGTAATCTACACATCCCCAAGAGCTTCTGTCATGGTGAACGCCTAATTCTCCCGCTGGTTTCCCCTCAGCAGGGGCACGAGACAGGGTTGCCCCGTCTCGGCAATACTTTTCGCACTGTCCCTAGAACCCCATGCCGTAATGCTGCGAGCAGATCCTGCAGTAGAAAGGATACGGGTGAATGGCAAAGAATATATGCTAGCCTTGTATGCGGACGACATTCTGCTCCGTGTGTCAAACCCAACATCTTCCATTCCGCGAGCGATCCAGCTGATAGAGGAATACGGCACACTCGCAGGATTCAAGATCAACAAATCCAAATCCATTCTTTTTCCACTCCACGATCCAACTCCAGAACATCAAATCGCCCTCGAGCACCTCGGGCTGATCATCGGAGGCCCAACACTGAGATACTTGGGGATTAACTTAACGCGACACCTCGACGACCTTTCCAAAGCCAACTTCCCTTCGCTTCTCGAAGCCCTCAAGACTGATCTCAAAAAATGGAAACCACTGACAATCTCCTGGATGGGACGCTTAAACGCAATTAAAATGGTGACCCTCCCACGGTTCCTATACCCCTTTCAGGTCTTACCCATTACAATCCCAGAGCACTTCTTCAGACAGAAAGGCCATACTAGAATTCCTATGGAACGGAAAGAAACCCAGAATCCCCTATGATGTCTTAATATTACCAAAGGACTTAGGAGGAGTGGGTCTGCCAGACATAGAACGCTATTATCAAGCTACACAGCTCAGAATTCTAATCCCACACCTGCGAGATAGGAAGGACCTCCAATGGGTCCAACTGGACAACAACGTTTTAGACAACGCAACTCTGGCAGAATGGCTATGGGTACCCAGACCAAAACTAACGAGAAAACTGCGTAACCACCCGATACTGGGCACAATGTGGAGCATATGGAAGAAGGGGAGAGCGATATTGGGAGTCACCATGTGGCCTTCGCCCCTGAGCCATCTCTGGTTCCCCGGGATTAGAGAAGAAATCCCAGAACATGCTAGATAGCAATCTTGGTTCGATGCCGGCCTCGAGAGAGTCGTTCAGCTGTGAAGAAAAGGGAAATTCATCTCAATAACGGATCTAGAAGAAGCCCTCCAAATCCACCCAATACCAGTCTTCCTGTACCTGCGATTGAAGGGCGTCTTATCCAGGAAGGAATGGAAGGCCACCACACAGAGAGAACTAACGCCTTTTGAGACGATCCTAGACACGACTACCACCTCCAAAGGCCTCATAGCACGAATGTACAGGGCCTTAATTACCAAAGACGACGCACCAAGCCACCGTCTCAAAGCAAGATGGGAACGAGACTTTGCCAGAGAGTTTGACCAAAAAGCCTGGGACAAAATTTATGAGACGCCATCCAAAACATCAATCGCAGCCCAGTATAAATTGCACGCCATAAAACTGCTTCACAGATGGCAGTATGATCCATACAGACTGTCTAAAATGTTCCAGACCTCCAGCCCGAGATGTTGGCGACAATGCGGTATGAATGCCGACTACTGGCACATGTGGTGGGCCTGCCCCAAAGTTCGCATTTACTGGCAGGAGGTCCTGGGATGGATCAAACAGCTGGACGGCATAGAGAGGGAATTGACACCCCTCCTGATCCTTTTTGGCCTCGAGGAAGAAGACGACAACATGATCAGGGTAAAAGGTCTGATATCCCCCCGTTACTCGCGGCGAGAGCAGCTCTAGTGATAAAATGGAAAGCCCCATGCCTACCTGATTAGAAGGACTGGATACAGATAGCCACAAACATCTACACAATGGAAAAAATAACAGCAATACTACATGACAAAGCCGCAAGACAAGAGGTAGCCTGGTGCGACTTCATCTCACAATATATCTCACGTTCAACCACAGATGACTCAACACAGAAAAGAAGTTAACACTTAACCTACACCACCACTGGCGGAAAGCCGAACGACCCACTGCCAATAACCCTTGCCTGTCACAGTCCATATTGGAGATCTATGACCGAAGGACGATTGAAGATGAATGCCATGCAGCCTACAACGATTCAAAGTAGCAAAGCCTTGAAGGGAGGAGACTTGAGAACCGGGAGGGAGGGCGGGGGCGGGGGGTCGGGGCTTTCACTTTTTCTCCTCATTGGAATAATGAACGTTAATGTTGATAAATTTTGTTAAGGTGGACTGGAACACTGACGTGAAATAGCTCTCAATGCATAATATGTACCCACCTGTATGTTCACATCCAATGTTAAAAATTAATAAAAGTTAAGTGGAAAAAAAGAAATGTACACTGAATTGGGAAAAAAATACAAGAGGGGCTCAGGGGTTCCTCACCTTCACGCTGCCAGTAAGAAAAGTGGTAGGATCAGGTGGCTCGGAGAGGGACGAGGTCCCTGCTCGAGTCGCATTGCCGATAGCCAATCAAGGGAGGGGGCGGGACATGGGCAGGGAGAGAACACAGAAGAAGGTCAGGGGAAACAATGAGGCGCTGGAGCACTTTAAAAAACAAAATTACACTGAAATGAGAGAAAAATGAAAGAGGAGCTCAGGAGGGCCTCACCTTCACACTGCCAGGAAGCAAAGTGGAAGTGGTATCATAACCTACTTGCTAGAAAGGTTCTTCTAGAAGAAAAGAAGGTAGCCATATCAAAACAAAAGCAGAAAGATGGGGCACAGATACAGAGGGATTGAGTGTTCCCGGACCTACACAAGTTACAACTCGAGGAACCGAGGGAGGGCGACAGACAAAGTGTTTCAAGCCAAGGAACCCAGGACACACCAGGTCACAACCTCCCTACATACTCAGTTCAGTCATATGATGTGGGGAACATATTTATTACTGCATTGAGAAACTGGAATTAGCTTTTCAGTTCCAAGAGCTGAATGAGGGATTGCGGGTTCCACCTTGATGAGCAGCTACCAATACAGGCCTAAGCAGTCATCATTAATTATGGCTCCCTGTAGAGGCCCATTCATTCAAAAATGAACGCAACCATCATCAGAGAATTTAGCAAGACCACAAAGAAATAGCTGAGGAGTTTTAGAGAACTCAAAAAGGGGCAATCAAACGTTCAAGGAATTTACAGTTATCTGAGCAGGTGGGTGGCTGGAAACAAAGTTGACACATTGGAAGGATGATTTATTTGGTTGCATGTGAGCATATCCTGAAGAATTATGAGGCAGAGTTATACCAGCTTGCACTGGTGATGGGAACACTAGAACTGCGGGACTTCTGCACATTCAGATGAGCATATCTGCTCATCTGCCCTGCTGCATGTGGCTTGGTCCCCTTGGGACAGTGTCCCACTGTCCCTGGTTTGGGATTCGAGTTGCGGTTTTGAGACCTGTCACGTTGACACTAGCCACTGTGTAGATGTCAGGAGAGAGCTCTCTCAAAAAAGCTTAGGAGATCTTGTTTGAGCATAGATAGGAGTTTATTTGGATTCGCTGACACGTGTTTCGACCATAGAGGTCATTTTCAAGGCAATATGGGTTAGGTAGGGCTATTAATATGCCTCAAGATCAGAAACGCCTCAATATCAGGAAGGGGAAGGCCCCTATATTAAGGTGGGTAATCCACTTGGGGGTTGATGTCAAGTCTGATGGTTTCTTGATTCTACTCTTCCCAGTCAATCTCACTGCTTACACTGCTTGCCCACTGTAAGCAGTGCGATCGACCGGGTTGACTCGAATCAAGAAGCCATCAGGCTTGACATCAACCGTCAAATGTCTAGCATGAATGTGACAGGTCTCAAAACCACAACTAGATTTACACTGGCATCTAGAGGACAAGTACATCACAGACCCTACAGATCTAATTAAATTCTGCTGATCAGTATGTGAGTTATCGTGTCCAAACGAAGGTGCTGGCTAGTACACTTAAATCAGAAGAGAAGGCTTCTCACAAAGGTAAAAACACAGAAGGTGAGACAAAAGTTCTCACTCCATTTACAATAAAGGCCTCCAAAAATGTGATGGGTAATCCCAGACACATGCCTCATCCGCCTCCATGGAAAGGAAGAGGGATTGTACCTCTAAAACTGGGGCACCAGAACCCTCAACATCAAGACAATGTTTTCTGTGTGGAGACTTGACACATACAAGGGGATATGTGGCCTGCCAGGGAAACCCCAAGAGGCTGTTGTGAGTGCTAATCTCTTGAAAGAGTCAGTGTTGTTTTCCTAGTGGAAAAAGTCCTGAACCCATAGCCCTTGTAAGAGGAGGTAAGAGTATCTGAGATGGATGGGATGCAGTTCTTACTCATACATCAATAATCAGACCGACTCAGGAAGTTGGCAAAAACACAACTGTTTTATTTGCAATTGTCTAAAACAGGGAGTGCAATGGACATCAATGAACGCCGCACAAGTATTCTCTCTCTCAAGAGTCTCAATGCATCACATAAAAAAACACAACTTTATACTAAAAATGTGTCATCACTGATGTTATACTATATGGCAAAATAAGAAAGCCTACATGGGTTTGTGATAGGCTTAAGGAGAACAACTAAGTATACCTTCTATGGGCTATGGGATCGTGATTGGATCTCTATGGTCAGGTGGACAGCTATGCCCACCCCTAGTGCAAGTCATCTTCCGTGTCATACTAATGCACAACGTTTTATTGGCTTCTCAAATTATAGGGCTCTTTGCTACGTGGCCCTCTATGATTGGTTGGAATGCTTATACCCTTCGGGAATATTCCACTCACTAGCAGCACGCAAGCTGGTACCCCATCATCAACATCCATCATCACTCCTGCTGTCTGCCATTGAATTAATGTCTTTGAACTCAGCCTTGCGAATGCTCACTGTGCCTGAGAATAAAAGCGAGTGAGAGCATGGCCTTATCTTCTGGTCTAGGTGTAGCCAGCCCCAAAGTCTATTTTCATCTAACCATGTGACTAGAGATCACGTTTTGAGCTCTTCCGTTGTATTTAATATAATTAAATGAATAAAACCTGGTACTTCTAGTGTTTTTCTATTACACCTCAAACAGGAGCTGGACTCGCTTCTCACATTCATTGTATCTTCTCGGCAGCCCAAACTTTAGACACTGGGCCAGGCAAGTTTCTCAAATCTTCCTTTGTCGTGAGCTGCTTTATTCTGCTGTGCCACACTTTCAGCCCTTCCATTCATGCGGTTCAGGTTTGCTAAAATGCATCATGTAGCATCCACATTATATAAACACTCATATATATATACATATATATATATACATATAGACGGCACCGCCTGCAGTCTATTCACTACATATAGACAGCCTTATGACCTTATGATTACTTTGTCTACTTGCATTACTGCAGCTGTACATTTATGAAATGGCTTTGCATTTTCTTCAGTGCTTCTCTGCATGTGCAATCTTCATTTTGCTCCAAAAATGTTGCTTGATTCTCTACTTCACCATCAGATTCTATAAGGTCTATATACTTTCTTCAGTGGCATAAGTTGTGTGTGCGTCATTTCTGCTTCATGTGACGTCACCAGTTTTCTCTTTCACTCATCTTCACACTTCTTCTGGAACTTCCTTCAGGAGACTGTCATTTCTCTGCAGGTACATTATGTAGGGTTTTCCCAATGCATACCTTGTTTCAAGGACTTTTCACGGTATAGGCACCATTATTGGCTTTGGACATGTCGCAATTTCCGGCTGCCAACATATAGGTAAAATGGGGGTGGGACTTCCGGTAGAGGTACTTGGCTTCCCCTCCGCACTCTCTGCTCTGGTTCATTTAACGACCACTCTCCCTCAGTCTTCACATATAGACATCCTTGTCTGAAGAAATGCTTCCTCAGAGTCCATATATTTATTACTACTTTCAGAGATCCTGCTGATTTCATGTATTCATCAATGCTCCAGGTCATAAGACTACATCATCCATTCAGGCTGCAGTAGATCGATCTTCCCACTTCTTGTGGTTTCTCGGATGCAGGAACTATGTTCCCTCAGGTGCATGAATACTGGCTTTTACATAGTCCCTTATTTCTTAATGTGTCAGCTCTCTGTGTCCAAACCCTGACTCAACATCAAGCATTGCTGTTGCTTTCTTTGCTGTCTTCTTGCACTGTGTGATTAATATTCTGCTCACACAGAATCCAAACATGATCATCACCAACAAGGCTCCAAGAAACTTGAAGATATTAGCCATCCATAGTGGAACCCATGAGAAGATTGATGCAAACCAGCTATCATCTACCATGTCTTCCACTTCATCTTCCATCTTGATGTGCAAGTTTGTCAGCATTGTTATGTCCTCTGTCAAGGTTCCATTTTCTTCATTGTGAGAAGGTATGAATGTGCAACATGATTCTACAATTTTGGCCTAAACACCTCCATCCATGCTGTAATCATATACAGTACCTATCTGTTCGGAAGAGTTATCAGTCTCATGGCTCTCAGCTCTTCCTTGATAGCATTGAATCCCTTTATGGTAGTGTTGATCATCTTCAGGAGCTCCTACCTGGTTATCTGTAATCATCTAGCATTTGCCATCATCTAGATCCCTGGCATGAAGATTGCCGTGATATTGAAGTCTGGCTGAACAACTTGTGTCCATATGGAATGTCATTAAAAGTTTTGATTTAGCTGAGAAGAAGCTCTCCCTCTTTGTTCGGTTAAGGAATCCAACTGACCTCCTCTTTCTCAGGTGAGCATCTGCTTTTGGAAATTCTACGATGTTCAGGTCATTCTTCGGAATCACCAATGCTGGAACATGAACAATCACTATAGGATGAAGTCCTCCCCAGTCCCTGGGCAGCTTCATGTACGCTCTGGATCCACAGGCCCAGTAGTGGTCCATTATCACTACTGTTACATCCTTCATTCCTGGTACATCAAAGATTCGATCTCACTGCTGGTTCTCTCCAACTATTCTTGTACCATTGTTTCTGAACCATAGCTATGCACTAGCCAGAGCCACTATCTGCAACGGACCTCCGTTTTCCTCGAACCATGTCAACAACTTTGCAAGCTTTGGCCAGAGAGGTTTGTATCCTTTTTCCACACAATCTATAGCTGGTTTGTGATGTACTGCTACTGCCACTCCTCTGCATACGACTATGCCTTCTTCCCAGCCATCTGGAGAAAGTACTGTCCCCCAGATCTACATCTGGCCTCTCTCGTTGTATCTTCATATTTCTTCATCAGTTTTTCCTTGGCAAGTGAGCTTCTTATTTATTTTACATGTGATACCCCCTCCCTTCATTCCAGGCTGTTCGTATCTTATCACATGATCTCTGGTGCGTGCTCTTGCTCTTGTCTTTAAATCTTGAACATAATCATCTTCTTCTGGAGCTGATCATTCAGTCATCCATACCAAGGATGCTGTCCGACCCCGGAACTGACCTCTTGTATGGCAGAGTGCAACGTGAGTCTGGCAATGAGCTGTCTGAACATCTATTTCTATAGCTATAAATATCTTGAACTTCCCCATAGCATAAGGTAGGGGAGCACAAACATGGCAATCCTCCTTAGAGGAGCTTTTTCCCACCTCCTTCATGTGTTGATACCACATGTTGTTCCCCAAATGTGCTGTACTACCTAGATAATTATTTAACACATAATCATCTTCCCTTGCACTTCTCTTGGGTCTCTTTCTTTCCAAATGAGCTCACACATGATGTTCATGGAGTATATCAAAAATCCTACAGAGGGAATCATAGGAACACTCGTTAGAGAAATGGTAGACCTTACATGTGTCACTGGTGTAGGTATAATCACATATGGTGTTGCTTTCTTTGCAACAGCTAATTCTGCAGAGGTCACTGGAGTGGGAAGTATCAAGGCGACTCCTACCCTTCTGGGACCAACAGAGTGAGCAGTATGGATTAGCAAAAACAGAAAAACAATAATAGATGCTGAGCACGCATATATTATGCACCGATATGAGACCCAATCACTGGTGTCTCTCCAACACGTCGTCGAGTCTGCTCACTTTATGGAACTGCATTATTCTCAACGGTCCACATTGTGCCTGTGTACTACTTTTAAGGAAGGAAAGACCTTTTTAATCAGGCAGCCTCATTATATGCTCAGGTAGCTGCCGAATCTGCTCAATTATTTCCATAAGTAACCTTCTAATTGTAGGGTGATTCTTAGAATCTTGCAGAAACACACAAATGTTAGTACTACACTGAGCAAGATAAGGATGGACTCGAAGTAAGTATATAAAGATATCGATAAGTAGTCTATGGGCATCGACATTGGATAGAACCATGTGTCTTAACCAAAGAGAAACTCAGTGACGAATGAATCAGGGAACTGCTCCCTTTTCCAGTCATCAAACTCAAAATCAAAATGTGCCATTTTTTAGCACATCAGCACCTTCTAAATTCCAATTAAAAGATCCCTGTGGCTCAAGAACATTTGCTTTTCACTCCTGCTAAAATATCTATAAAGAGTGTCCGAGGTGAGCCATAGTCCAAATGCACACGTGTATTTATTAAATCAGAAATCTTAGCGTCTTCCTTCTTCCTCGTCATCAATCGAGTCTGCATGTGCGGAACTGATTTGTTTGTCTTGCTTCCGAATCAACGGGTGGGGGTGCATCAGTCTCCCCAGCATACGGTTTCACATCACCCATCCAGGCACGCCTTTCTTGCACCTTTACTGTTAAGGGAGTGATATTTTCGACAATGAATGGTCCACTAAGACAGGGCTTGTGCCACTTCCCTGTGAAGTTGTGCACTAAAACAGGGTCTCCAATAAACAACTTGCATACAGATAATAATTTCTCACATCCGGTTGTTGAACAGTCTTCACCTGTGTCCTGAGACCGACATCCCTTATGCTTGAGGTGACCTGAAATGACAGAGATATTAGCAGTCATACATGTCAAATATGTACGTAACTCATTTGCTAACAATTCTGCAGCCATCTGGGAATCACTTCTACTCCTCGATGGAGGAGATGGGGTGTCTCATTTGTCTCCATGTTACTAACTCGTGGGGTGTGAGATGGTGGTCTGACCCATGCTGATTCCTTAATGCATATAATGCAAGTGGCATGCAATACAGCCATTGCTTTTTCAATGTCAATTTGAGTTTAGCAATTCTTTGTTTGAGAAGACTGTTGAGTCTCTCACATTTCCATTCACTTGCAGGTGATAAGCAAAAGAAAACTTGTGATCTGTTCAAATACTTCATTAACAAAATGGAGCCCATTATCGGATCTCAGCACCTCACATACTCCCCATCTAAGAAAGATTTCTCTAACAAAAACTTTGCGCAAGTGGTTTCAGGGAGTATGCATGGACCAGCTACAATCCATCTCGAAAAGGGGCACACCACCAGTATCATATACCTATATCCACTACATACTTGCAGCATATCAACATAGTCAATATGCAAATGCTAAAAAGGACCGTTCTGTCGAGGTGTCCCTCCTCTGGTTGTTTGCAGTGTGTGCCCAGTGGTAATCTTTTGACATACAATGCAATTTACTACATAAAAGGCAACGTGTTCTAACAGGTTTGGTACAAACCAGTCCTCTGCAATAGCTGCTGCAAGGCTTTCCCTAGTCACATGTGCCGGGTAGTGCAGCTGTTCAAGTGCTACCCTAAATAAGGCTACAGGCATCACCGGTTTGACAGTGCGGTCCTGTCGCCACAATGCTTCAGAGGGGGATAAAGACCACACCCTCTGTGTCCATAACTCTTTCTCTTCCTGTGGTACATTGGCTTGAACCTCTATTAACTGTGTTCTGGAAAAATGATTAAACCCTTCATTTATAATCATAATCGTAACCACTTTTTCCTTTACGTTTGGAGTATCAAAACTAGAAATATCTGGTGAATATGCAACCTTTTTGGCCTCCTCATCTGTGGCTGCATTCCCGCGTGAAATAAAATCAGTTCTCTTAGTATGTGCTGCACATTTAACTATTGCAATGGCCACTGGGAGTTGTAGTGCCTTAATAAGCCCGTCCAATAATGCTACATGCTGCACTGGAGTGCCATCCACATGGAGGTAGCCCCTCCTTCTCCAACGTGCTAGCCCTGCATGCACGGTTGACGTCACGTAGGTGGTCTCACTGTACACTGTTACTTCCTGCCCTGTGTGTTTCTCGTGTGCGACAATAAGCACCTCCAATGCTGCAGCTTGTGCCAAAAAGTGAGATGGTAGTCTTGCACTTGCTACCACTTCAAGTGTAAGCAATCATGCACTTGCTCGTCCTTTGTCACAGGTTCGCCTACAAATGTGGAAGTGTTCACTATTTTACACCTGACTATTTTTATTGCTGCATTCGATATAACTACCTCATATGCAGAAGCCGTCTGAGATGTCAATGTACCCTTAGGGTTCACCAAAACAGCAAACAATGCATGCTCAAGAAATTAAGTCATAGAACACTCCAACACAATGCCTGTAGACCTCTCAATGGCGAATGTGGCTGCTGCCAGCCATTTTTCGCAAGGGAAATGTCCCCTCATAACTGGATCTAGAATCCCACTATAGTATGCCAGAGGTTTGTACCCTAGTGTGGTCTTCTGTGTAAGCACTGCTGTCATAACTGTCCCATTCGTGTGCAAAAATAAGAAAAACACATCAGAATAATTGCGAATTCTTAAAACAGGAGCTGTACCAATTGCTTTCTTTATTTCCCCAAACCTACCCTCTATTTCCTCAGTCCATCCTATTTTGTCCTGGTTCACCTGGGCTTTCTTCATGTTTTCATAATCACCTCAGCTCTTTCAGGTGTGACTTTCCTCCCCTCATGTGAAATTAACTGACCTATATACAACACCTCCTCCTGAAAATATTGCAACTTCTCCTTATCCACTTTATATCCTTTTCTGCTAGAATAGTCATTAACTGAATCAAATATTTCCTGCACTCATCTTCTGTTGTGCTAAAAACTAGCATTTCATCTACATGCAGCACAACACGTTGCAAATCAATATTGCTTAGGTCCATCTGCAGGACCCTATTAAAGATCGATGGAGATTTAGAGGACCCTTGGGGCAAAAGAGTGGTCTTCTGCTTAGTCTGACGAAATGTAAATGACGTAAGGTCTTGAGAGTCCTTATGTAACGGGATTGAGAAAAATGCATTTTTCAAGTCAATCACCGTGAAATATCGTACCTCTGTGGGGATACTACATAAAATCATCACAGGATTCAGATCTAAAGGAAACTCTGCCTCCACAATCTGGTTAATTGGCCTCATATCCTGAATTAGTCTCACAACCCCCTTTCGATTTCTTCACACGATACACAACAGTATTACACAGTGACTCTGACTTCACCAAGATACTCTGTTCCATCATGGCTGATATAGTCTTAAAAATACCCTCATCTGCCTCTCGAGATATCGGGTACTTTCATGCTCGAGGTAAAATTTCTCCTGGCTTCAGCTTAATCTTACCTCTCCTACCCCTTTCAGTAGGCCTACATCATAGGGGCCTGTAGTCCATAAAAAGGTTGGCACTTTTTCCATGTCCTACTCAAAGAATGCTGGGTGCTGCTGAACTATCACCATTCACTGTGGAATTTCCCTTCTCTCTATTTTGATCCAATATGTAATACTCATTTTGAATATTACTTCATCATCTGATCTGTGGTCGAAGTGTACAAAAAGAAGTAGTGGAACTATGTTCCCTGCTGGCCTGCACCCACTCCACACAAATCCATCACCATGCCCCCTCCCACACATAATACAAACCCCCAAACCCTTGCGTTTGCTGTTTAAGGGAACGGTTCAGTGCAGTGCTCTGAAAGTGCAAGCTGCAACGTCTTCCTACACTTCTATTTTAAAACTAAACCATTCCGGAACGGTTTCTTTTTAAAATAAAAGTATAGGAGCTGTAAAACCTAATTTAAAAAAGTAGAGGAGCACCGCTCCCGACCGCTCCCGCTCACTTCGACCACTGCATCTGATGGATCATCTCTGAACATATCTTCATCTGTGATGTCAGTCAATCTATACACCTCCCCAAAAGCAATTACTGTTCTCCATGGCCTACCCTCATCATCGGTTCTTTCGAGCATGGCCAATTCCCCTCGCTCTATAGCTGAAAGTAATGCTAGGGGAATAATCTGTCCCCCTCTTCGTCCATAGGTATCTGTGGCCAGAAAAAGAACTCATCAGGTATTCTCATAATCTTCCCCACTAGGCCAGGTAGCCATGTCAACAAAATGTGTACCCCATAAAGAAAAACATCCGGCTCTAATGGCATTCCTTGCAGAGCCATTTGCCTTGTAAACGCCATTATAAATGTGTCCACATTTAGATAATGTATCCCTGGAGTGGAACACACTGTGCCTTCATTGTTAAAGGAAATCGTCATATTTAGCTTTGTCATTAAATCTCGGCCCAAAATATTAACCAATGTTTGCCTTGAATACAATAATGGAACAGACATGTCACACTCGCCTATAGAGACTGGTAATTCATTAGTAAAAGGAACTCTGCCTGTAGCTCCAGAGAAGCTTTGAGCATTCATGGCATTTCCCGATAACTGATATTTCCCCTCTTATATACATGACCGAGTTGCCCCAGTGTCTACTAAAAAAGAAAAAGATTTCCCTCCCATGGTAGCATCAACCCTTAGTTCCTCTTGGGGGGGGGGTTCAATGTCACAGATAGTACTGAACACATAAAGCCACCCTGTGAGCTGTCCTTTTGTGGGTACATGCTTATCCCCGTACCCGTAAAAGGACTTCCTCCCAACACAGTAACACCCCCCTACTCTAGGTGTCAGTAACCGTCCCGTGTTTGCATTCTGCTGTATCTGCATGGGTGCATGGTGTGACTACCCTTGCGCTGGATTCAATGGTGCTAGCTGTGGTTGCAGAGCCTGTTGCATTTGCAGCGCTTGTGCTTGATACACGGTCTGATCTTGGGCAAACTTGTCCCTATTTTTTTAGCAATATGCTGGAGGATAAACTGTACTCCCTTTTGAGAATTGCCCATTCTGTAAATACCCTTGGCTTCAACATGTTCGTGCAATGTGCCCTGTGATTCCACATGTCCAACATATAGAAGGAGCTCTTCTAACTACCCCTCCTTGCACATTTTGATTATCATTCTGCATATTCTGAAACCCACCTTGGTTATTTTGAAACCACCCTGATAATTCTGGCAGTGGGAACCCGTTCCCTCCTTGATCCATCTAACATCGATTATTCGCCTGCGCTATACACACTGCTTGCTGCGTTCCCAGCCCTTCTCCGCTTGTCAGTACCCACCCTCCCCCTTCTATGGCATACTTTGACAATTTCTTCTGAGCTAACTTAGCCTCCTCAAGTTTTCTAGCATCTTCCTTCTTATTTTTCTCTTATAACAATCGGCAGTGATGCTAGATAGTCAACTGAATCTCTGCTCATGGCTTCACTTCCATTCCCACTCCTTTCTTGAGCTGTCTATGTACCTGCTCTGGCAATCCCTGACACAGAATGTGGTAAAATATTGGCACTGATTTCCCCCACAGCTCCCTCATTTCCAAAATCCAGCGTTCATGAACAATTTGAATGTAAGCAAGCAGATCTTCGCCTTCTTTCATTTTATGTGCCATAATTACACCCATGTCTGACGTATCAGGATACTGTACCCTGAGTGCTCTCCAAACATCTGCTCTGCAATTTTTAAATGGCGCTCCAACATGAGTTGTGTTCTGTGCCGTGACACTTGAGTAACCTGCTCTCGACCAAATGTCATCAGCCCTTTCCCCAAGAATGGCTAATAAGATACCCTTAATGTCCCCTTATAGCCAGAGTAATTCCTTCTGTCATCTTTTCTAGCTCATGAATCCATTTTCCAGCACCCGCTATTAAACTAAGGAGTTTGCATCTTAAATTATCCTTATCTGTTTGGGGTTAGGGGATAGACTGTGGTCTGGCCCCTCCTTTCTCCAATAAAGGGAACTGCGTGAACCCAAATTCGCAATTGTCTCCCATTGTCTGCCTATCCATAGTGGAGACGATGGTTCCTGGTTGCCTTCCACCTGGCAATGACCTCAGCCTGTTCACATATGGTGGTGACTCTCTCTTCTCAGTATGCAATCGTCCTTTAGGTCACTCTGGGTATGCCATGGGATCTGGCGTCCTATCCTTAGGTTGCTCTAGAGCAGACCATCTCACTTCCTTGTCTGTCTGCAGACATCCTTCGGGACCGCATGCACTTTCTCCCTCCTCCTCACGGAAGATTTCCCATTCTTCATCTGACATATCTGGTCCCCAAATAGTATGGCTTTCTTCTCTGTCGCACCTGTCTAAGGTCAGCCTGTCTAAGGTTAAGGCTCTATGCTCAAGACTAAACAGGCTTCCTTTTTCGCGTTGTGATTGGGCGACTATAGATCAATCTCCTTTCCCTCTGCTTCCTTATTCGCTTCTCGCCTCATCCCTTGATAGGCTTTATCGATCCTGTCTCCGATGTTTCCTATCTTGAAATTCTCATCTAATGTAACTTTTGATGGCCCTGACGTTGCTCCCTGTGATGAGAGGAACGTTTCTATGTGGCTACATGATATCACTGGACTTGGTTCCATTAAGTCTTTCTGAATGCGATCAATATCGTGTTCCCTCTGTCTCCTTTTCGCTCCATTTCTTCATCTAATTCCCTTCGCTTTCTCGCTTCCCATCTAAGCCTGCCCTCCTCTTGTCTTTTCTCTTCCCTTCTTTCATTGGCTTTAAGCACTTCTTCTTCCCTTCATCTTTGCATTCTTTTATCCCATAATCTCTGATCTTCTTCCTCTTCTTCGTCTTTTCTATCCCATCTCGTTCTTCGATTGCTCTCTGTCTGTTGTTATACTTTCTTTGCTTCTCTCCCTTTCTTCTTTCTTTTGCTCTCTTCTTGATATATTTGTTCTCGCCTTTGTCTATACTTTCTCTTGTATTCATCCTTTTTCACTTGTTTCTCTCGTTCCGTCTTTTCTATCCTGTTCATCTTGATCTTCTCTTTGCCTAATTTCCTCCATACTTTTCGCATCGAGCTTGAGCAATATCTGTCCACCCATCCATTCATTCTGTACGAGCGTTACCTTGTCAGCTTTATCCTTTTCTCCTTTCCACCTCTTAATCTCTTGTTCTGTATCTAGGGTCACATTTGGTCATTTGCTTTTCTCCTCTTTGTTTTGTAAGACCTTAGAGATCTCCTTGTTTCGTTTAGTCTTTTCTGATCTATCATCACTGCTGTATGCAAGCGGTTCATGTGTCAGATTACGATATCCTGTCGCCTCTTTTAATTCCCTCAGTGGATTCACTCTTTCATCTTTTGTACTATCGCCATTTACTTCAGGCTAGATAAGGGGAGCAGACGGCTCTGCACCTTCCTCCCTACACTGATTAAGCACCCAGTCCTCAGGAGGTGGGTCTTCCTTTTCCTCCTGGTACATTTTCCAGAGCTCTAAACTAGCTAACCTTTTCTCCAATTTCTTCTCTGTGTACGCAGCCTGCAAGTATGTGGTCATGTGTTGTAAAACCACCTTTGACAGTGATCCCCCTTGTGGCCATTGTATGAACATTTTGTCTGCTGTACCCTTAACCCATTCCGCACTATACTGTTTGAGCTTGGGTGCGTGTTTTGGCAGTGTCTTGCACAGGTGCATCAGTGGCGTAACATCCCCTATTGTGACAAGTCTTAATTGACTGTCAATACTTACCGTTGATTTACACCAAATATGTTCCAGAAATATAACAAATATGAGTGTGCACTACCCTCGCCGCTCAAAGCCTCTACTTCTCAATTTATTTCATTCTACCTGTTCAGTCGGCGGCGCCAATGACTAAAAAGATAAAAAACTTTTTCCTCTTCTTTTACCTCACAATTTTACTTTTGTCGCTCCTCAACACCTTTCTTAAATGTCAAAATACACATACAGACAGAGTAGTCGATTTTACATATATCTCGTCATGACACTCCTTTTCTCTTAGCCCCTCAAATACTCCAACTGGAGTTTGAATCATTCCCTATCATAAACCTTGTTTATGCGCTGCTTAAGTACACACTTGGGTTTTGAAATGACTCCTTCCAAAAGCTCCTTGAACTAGGACTGTGGGCTCTTTTTCATGCTCCTCGTCATATATCTCTGACGCTCCTCATCATATATTGATCAATCCCCCGTTATTTTCCTTTTACCACAATCCCCGTTCCCATATTTTGCCAGTCCCCTTAATCTACTCACCATTCTCCTTTCAGCTCCAAATCCTCAGGATGGTCTCCTCGTCCAATCAGCCACCGTCGCTTTCCGTCCACTCAGCGCCTGTGGAAACCAGGAGGGATTTCGTAAAAGGGGGACCCGACCCACCTGTACCAATTTTCTTGCAAGATTTTTATATCGGGCGCTCTCCACAGGAAACCTCGTAATCCTCTGGCTAAATGGCGAAGGATGTCCAATTGTCCAAAAAATTCTAAAAGCCTACTGATCGACAGGTCTGAACCATCCTCTTTCTGCTACCAAGTGAACCCGTAAGCCCTTTAAGACTAGTTAACAGGATCTGAGATGGATGGGATGCAGATCTTAATCATACATCAATAATCAGACCGACTCAGGACGTTGGCAAAAACACAACTGTTTTATTTGTAATTGTCTAAAATAAGGAGTACAACAGACAACAATGGATACCGGACAAGTATTCTCTCTTTCAAGAGTCTGAAGGCAAAACTCAACTTTATACTAAATATTTGTCATCACTGTTGTCATACTATTTGGCAAAATAAGAAAACCTTCCGGGGGGTTGTGAAAGGCTTAAGGAGAACATCTAAGTATACTTTCTATGGTCTATGTGATCGTGATTGGGTCTCTAAGGTCAGTTGGACAGCTATGCCCTCCCCTAGTGCAAGTGTTCTTCTGTGTCATACTAATACACAACGTTCTAATGGCTTCTCAAACTATTGGGCTCTTTGCTACGTGGCCCTCTATGATTGGTTGGCACGCTTATACCCTTCTGGAATATTCCACTCGCTAGCAGCACGCAAGCTGGTACCCCTGGTGCTGGGTGGTTGGCTCGGTCATGCCTCCCCAACCAATTAGCCCAACATCCATCATCACACCTGTGGTCTGCTATTGAATTAGCGTCTTTGAACTTGGCCTTGCAAAGGCTCACTGTGCCTGAGAATAAATGGGAGTGAGAGCATGGCATCATCTTCTGGTCTCAGTGTAGATCGCCCCAAACTCTATTTTCATCTGACCATGTGTGATGTGGAAATGCATCGGAGGGACAGGGCGTCCGTATCCTTGTCCTTTACTGTTTTTTATCATGTGTTCTGTTGTGTTTTCCACGCAGGAGTTCATATGAGACTCCTGGCGGTGCAGCTCTCTCTTTTGGTTTGGTGTACAGACCCATGGGATACCCTTATGTCACCCACGGGTGGGGGTACAACCCTGTGCCCCTAGTGTATGTTTTTGGGCACCTGTGTGTGACCCACAGAGCAGGGTACGGGCTGGTGGCTGCTCCATGCTGACTTGACTGGTGCCCTGAACGTCCTCCATTTTGGGATGCCCAGGCCCTGTCATTGAAATAGGTAAATTCCTGATGGAGACAAGATGGCCCCCGTGGGCTCTTGCCTTCCATCGCCTGTTACATTGATCTTCCCGAAGTCCCGGGAAGCCCTGACTCTGTCCCTTCCCCCTGACTGGCTTTTGGGTCGACGTTCCACATATGGTAGTGTGGGGAAGTGCCGACCAGACTGGCTGGAGCCTTCCCAACAACCGTATGTTGTGGGTACACCTGTGGGTGGGACCTGGGTGAATGGAGTGTGCGACAAATCTACACTTCTTGTTGTGGATGTCTGGTATCTGGTGTTTGACACAATGACTGAGACAGCCCTGCCCGAAACTGGTATGAATGCAGTGTGTACTGTTGAATGACGTGGTACTTGTCCGAATCTACATTCTGTGTTGTGAGTGTCTGGATGGAGAAGAATGGCCTGAATGCACTGTGTGCCTGATTGGCTGACTGACTGCTGAATACTCTTCGAAATGATTGGATGCCGGAGTGTGACCCAGTAGAATGAATGGGAGATCAGCAGTATATCTGGGGACCTCCCACTGCTGGGAATCGTGTTCAGAAGCTGAAGTCCAAACTACGAAGAGTAACTAGAATGAAACTGAAGCTTGACCTTGAAGCCCTGCTGGAAGAGAAGAATTGCTGTTGCTCTTCTTCACCAATCTGAAAGCTACTGTGTCTCCAAGGACTGACCCAGAGAGGACCTGGTAAAACGCCCTCTTCCCGAGCTATGAGGGACCATCGTGGACTAGCTGATCTTTGCCAAAGCTCCCTGGTAGACAGACCCATGAAAGGCTGCCGCCCGGGGACGGGGGCTGCCGCGGAATCCCATAGAGAAGCGCCCGGACTGTTGTCCACCACCGTCGAGGACCACCGTCGCCGACCGGAGCCCCCGTGCTCCCATTGCCTAAGAACTTTCGATTCACAGACGAGCTCATCCGCATCACCGCCCGCCTTATCCTGCCAGAGAAAGCCCAGCCACCAATGCGCCGAGGAGCATCCAGTGGTAGGTGTCCCGCCACCCAAAGACCACAGAGACGCCAACGACTCGACACCCTTGCTGGGCCACAGTTCTTCAAACTCTTTGCGGTCCACAACTGTCGACACAGAGGTGCCCCGCACACCTCTTCCTTGCAGGACGTTTACGCTTCCCCGTCGACGAGCACTGCTGGGAAAGAAGCTGCCACTTCATCTCCCTAGTTCACCCTGTTCTTCGCCGAACATTCGACGACTCGTGACTCCTGCCTTAAAGGGAGGGCACTCAAGAAGGGCTGTCGATTCCCAGACGAGGAACGCTACAACGCCAGGTACTTTGGGGTCGCTGTACTATTGGAAAGACTCTTGTGAACAATATATGGACTGGGCTTGTGATATAACTTTATTCTACAGGTTGCCCAGGTGTGGGGATCTCCACACAGAGCTGTGTCTATTGGTAGGGGCCAGTATTCTGCCAATTGTTCCAATCAACTGCTTTCCTCTTATATCTATTGTTGGTTTCCTTTGCGAACTGAATTGTGTGCCATTTAACCGTACAGTTGATGCACGTTAAAGAAATCTAATAGTAATTGTGGTACCACGTAAAACTGTATAGATTTGCCATTATAGATAACCGAGTACAAAGTGAGTTATCGTGATATTGTACATAACCTTGAATATTAATTATATAAAGACTGTGTTTTTGGGGACTACACTGTACTTAAGAACCAGCCCACATCATCTCCCGAAAAGCTAGTCTTTTATTGCTCGTCCATTGCTACCGTAATAGAGAATCTTGGCTGGGGTCCTCTGTGACTCTCCTCTACCATAGAGAGAGCAGAAGTACAGACCTCCCCTCCAGTCTTTACACCATGTGACCGGATGTCACGTTTTAAGCTCCTTCGTTGTATTTAATAAATACTATTAAATGAACAAAACCTGGCACTTCTAGTGTTTTTCCATTACACCTCAAACAGGAGCTCGCCTCGCATCTCAAGTTTATTGTATCTTCTCGAGTAGATAACCAGGTTCTTGGTGGCCCCAACTGTTGACACTAGGCCAGACAAGCTTTCTCGAATATTCCTTCACCGTTAGCTGCTTTATTCTGCTGCGCCACACTTTCAACCCTTCCATGCATGGGGTCCAAGTTTGCTAAAATGTGTTGTGGAACATACAGATTCTATACACTCTTATAAATTATCATGTAATATTATCCCCACAAAAACATCGCCGTATATATGGTCATCGGGAACGGCCATAGGCAATATTTTTAGTGGGGATAATATTAGGGTTTTTTGGGAGCAGGGGTGCCCCCGCTCCTTTTAAAATAATACAAGGGTTGACAGGGATTGCGAGGGTGTTGCCCGCAGGGTCCATGCCTTAATATCACCTCAACAATATGGCAATATATTTTATGGCGATATTTTGGCGGGGATATTAACACATGGAACCACTTATATATATATATATATATATATATATATTGGCGGCACCACCTGCAGTCTATTCATTATGTATAGCCAGCCTTATGATTACTTTGTCTACTTGCATTACTGCATCTGTACAATTATGAAATGGCTTTTTACCATTTTCGTCAGTGCATCTCTGCACGTGCAATCTTCATTTTGCTCCCAAAATGTTTCTTGATTCTCTACTTCGCCATCAGATTCTATAAGGTCTAAATACTTTCTTCATTGGCATCTCTTCTGGGTGCGTCATTTCTGCTTCATGTGATGTCACTAGTTTTCTCTTTCACCAATCTTCATGCTTCTTCCGGACGTTCGTTCAGGAGACTGTCATTTCTCTGCGGGTACATTATGTAGGATTTTCTTAATGGATACCTTGTTTCAGGGACTTTTTGCGGTATAGGCACCATTATTGGCTTTGCACATGTCTCAATATCCGGTAGAGGTACTTGGTCTTCCTCTACAGTGCCACTAGGTCAGGGAGTGGCCGAATGTTCCCTAGTCACTCTAAGTTGGAATGGTAACAGGGGCCCAGAAGAGGATTATGTTTCCACCATTACTCAGATATTTTTGGATCATGAATTCCGAAATTATAATAATACTCCTGCGGTTTGTGACACAGCTGCCAGTGTCACATCTATCTTGTGACAATGGGTGCAAGATGAGCAATATGTCTAAGGTCTAGATTGTCAGATGGTTTGACGTCTTCAGCCAATGGCCCATTACAATAATAGAGTTTAGAGGGAGAGGCAAAACCCCCCATGCACCACATGGTAGAAAAGAATTTTATTTCAGAAGTGTGACTGTTTGGAAATGACCTTCCTGGTGCTGACCTGGTTGCAGCAGTCACTACAGTAAGAACTCTTCAAGCTGCTAGAGAAGAGGTGCTTAAGGCCCTAGCCCCTGAGGACCGTTTTGTTATAGACAGTGAGAGACCGGTCCCACCAATAGCTTACAGTCCAGATCTTAAGGTCACCTGATTCTATAGGAGAGGGACAGGCAGCCACTGAAGTGCTCTCTGGGGCCGAATGGGACACAGTGATCTTAGGCTTGCCTATTGGTGTAGAAAAGGAATGTGAGATGGAGGACACAGAAGCATCTGACCTGCACCGCCAGACAGAACTGGGCGAGGTTCACACCATTGCATTCCTCAAGACTTGCCAGGTTTCTGTAAATCGAGTGGGGCAAACAATTCCCATATTCATTTGACAACTAGTGGCAGGATGGTCTTATGAAAGGATGGAACTAGTCTCACAGTTGGGATTCCCCCAGGAAGTCATCTGTGAAAGGGGGCCCACTTCATATGTCTGTATATGTAGACATCCCAAAAAGTCAATTGGACCTCTGCCTGCCAAGCACGTTTTCAGTACACAGTGCATCTAGGGCTCCAGTTCTAAAGATCCTAGACTATGGACACACATTAATAATTCAGAGAGACACCTGTGAATCTGAAATTGGAGCATTTTTAGTACAGCTAAACTCTAAAGCGGTAGGTCAGGCCGTTGACAAAAAGAGAAAGAAACTGGGCAGCATTTGAGAAACACCCAATGCTTTTGCACTGGGCCATATCTTCACAGAGATAACATATGGACATAACGCCTACGCCTTGATCTCAACACTCCATTGAAGTTGGACTCAGTAGATACTCTTATCTTGAGGATGAACCTGATCCTTAGTAGGATTTGTGCAAACATTTTTGGCTGAGTGCCATGTTTCGAGATGCCACCTGCGAGGTTGTACTAGCCTGAGTCTTTTTGATATTTTGAATGCAAAATGATTCAGGTAATTCTGCCTCAAAATTTGAGCTATGCTGTTAAGTCCTCCCTTTCATATATGCTCCATGGCCAAAAGTGTTACCGACGCGCAAGTCTTCTCTTTGTTGTACCCTGTCTATGGACATCCCAGAAAATGCATGTAGTTTGGCAACTTGGCAGGCACATAGTATCATGTACATTCCTGACAATTTTCTACAAATAAATTCATCTTTTGCAGTTAAAAAGTGCCCACACATTTCTGTTTGCTAATTTTTCAACGACAGTGGTAGCAGTCTACAAATTGAAGGTAACATTAATGACTTCTTCCGCAAGGTAGCCTCTAAAGCATTTATCACTGGAGCATATCTGATGTAAGGCAGGCAGGAGACGGGTACATTTAGGGTAGCTCAGGAGACCAGTAACAACCAAGAAAGGGGTTCATACCATCGCAACCAACCTCTAACCCGATTCGACGCACTGGATTGGAATGCACCAAGAAGCCAGACTCGCCACTGTCGAGCCCCAGGGAGAAGCTATTAAGGTATGCACAGTGGTACAGTGGCTTTATCCTTCTGGCCTTGTTCTATGCCCCCTAGTATGAATTGAGTATGCACTCCTTACCTTTTGAAAAAAACAGATTTAAACTTGAGCATTGCTGCAAAGGCAGTTTCCTGCATACCCCTGTCTTCTTGCACAAAGTGCAGTTTTCATTTCAGGGGTGGGTTTTTAATGTTATTATTAGTTTTCCAGGATTTTTAGTTTGATAAAAGTCTTGTATTTCTTATAGAAACCTCCATTGGACATTTATTTTATTTTGGTTCAATTGTACTCTTGTTGTTTATATGATTCTGGCATAAGGGACAGACTGATCCGGTGAAGTGATGTAAGTGCCTTTATTCAGTTTTGAAGACACAATTGTTGTAGCGCCCATCCCGCAGCCAACATCTTATCCATCAACTCCCTTTTCTTGAACACTCACTACCATGATAAACTTACCACTGCCCCCCCCCACATCCACGGGACACCACACGCCCATTGCTAAATCATCTCACACTCCTTTCAGCACATCCAGCTTAATAAGGGGCTGTGAAGGGGCCACAACATCCTTACTGGCCCTCTCACACTCAATGCACTTCTCTAACCACCACTCAACTGCACAATCAAATCCTAGCCACGAGTAATCCCCTCTGAATACTGCGTTGGTCCTCAATACTGCCATATGGCCTAAATGGGCCATATCAATCAGTTTCTCCCTAAATACAGTAGGTACCACCACACGTCCTCACCTGTATAACATACCTCCCACTACACTCTACTCCTCCCTCACTTCTCAATACGCTATTTGCCCTCCAAACTAAGTGGTCCTCTAAACTGTTCTCTCTTCCTGGAATGATTTTCATTCTGAATGCATGACTCTGCATTCTTGTAACCCAGCTAGCTACACTCCTCGATATCTTATCTAGACCCTTAGATTCAATCCACCCCCATGCAAATTCTGGAATTTCTCAAACTGCCCAATGGCAGGCCACAGCTTCCTTCTCCAATACTGAATATCGTTTTCGCAAGACTCACGATGGTTGAGCAATAACGTTTTCTCCCCCTTCTTCATCAGTCTGTGCCAACACTGCCCCAACTCCCACGTCACTGACATCGACCGTTATCACAACTTCTTCCTTGTATCTAATTGCTCCAGTGCCATTGCCATATTCATCTCCCTTTTGATCATCTGAAATTCCTTTTCACATTTATTATTTCAAACAAACTCCTCGCCCTTCTTTAACAACACCCTCATCTCACATACCTTATCAGCAATGTTCTTTTTGGTACAACTCAATCATTCCCAGAAAAGACCATACCACCCCTTTACTATTTGGACATTCAACCATTCTGATACTCTCTGCCATCTCCTTTGAGGCCTTACCTTTGCTGCGGATATCTCATGACCGAAATATTCAACCGGTTTCTTCCTGAATATACATTTCTCACCTCTCAATGTCATCCCCCTTTCCACTAACATCTCCAATACCTTTCCCAGCGTCATTTCATGATCTTCCATCAACTCCCCACAAATCAAAATATCGTCCTGAAAACAATATACCCCCCTTAGACGATAAAAGTATTTATACAGGAATAGGGACGATGCAGACACCAAGCTGAAAAGCATCCTGTGAAATCGGAAAATACCTTTGTGTGATATGAATGCAGTATGTTTTCGTGACTCTGACTCCAGTTCTACCTGGTGATAAGGTGAAGCTTAGCGCCATTTCATAAAAAAACCTCTCCCTTCCAATCATTGATAACATTTCTGACATATTTGGAAGAGGATGCCTCCTAGCTACCACACATTTATTCAACTCTCTTAAGTCCACGCACACATGCAGTTCACCACTGTTTTTCTTCACCACCAGTAGTGACAAAGTCCACTGAACCCCACTCGCTCTGTCAATTATCCCCATCTTACATACTCTGTGAAGCTCTCCTTCCCACAGCACTAACGGTACAGGCCATGATTTAGCTGCAAGCGGAACACTCCCATTTTTAAAGGTAATTTGATGCTGCATCGCTTGTATCTTCCTCACTCTCTTTACAAACACCTTTCAATACATTTCATTAACATTCAGTTGAGCCACCTTTCCCATGTGCAAGACCTGCTCATTGGTGTTTGGGTCTGGCCGTATGTTGAGCTTCTTTTTCTCCCTCAATCCAAGTAATGTTGCTCCCTTCTCTGTAACATATACTTTTCCTTCACATGTATTTCCACCTCTCGACTCTCACAACCATCATCCTGACCCTCCATAACATTCACCATTATCATGTGATCACTCTCTTCCCTGTCTTCCTCAGATTACTCGTATCCATCAGCAGACATGTAAAACACTTTCTTCTTACCTTGCCCCACTTGAAAATTCTTACATTTCGCAAAGTGTTGCCACTTTTTGCACTTCACACAATTCATTTTCCTCCCAGGGCACATGGCGACCCAGCAAAGTGTGCCTTACTAGCACACGAAAAACATAACCTCTCCTCCACCTGCACTCCCTTAAGTCCTGGACAGTCGCCTCTCGGTACACACCTACCCAAATGCATGCCATTTCCTTTATTCCTCTTCTTTCCCTTCTTCATCATGAACTGATCCCTAATTTGCACATTGCATGCTTTCGCCGTTCTTCTGGACATGCCCACCAGAGTTGCAGTGCTCCAGGTTAGTACTCGTCTTTGGATTAAAGTGTGTGTCCAATTTCATCATGGCACTATCCAACTCATCAGTCGCATCTGTATCCGCCACATTCCCCAATTCTGGTAATGTCTTAAAAATGTGTTGGCTCTCATATCCCAGGAAGTGCATTCATAGAGACACTTCCTGTCTGTGCGAACATTACTACCACATGCCACCCTTATTTAATGGAAGAAACCCTTCTTTCAATGGGCCCATTTAATCTTGATGGGGCCAGGCAATGCCATAAAGATCAGAGGACCAGGCCCACTGTGCATAGCCATGACCTTGTACACTCGGGATAACTTCTCTTTTGTAGACTGTTACCCTCTCCTAACGTTGTTCCAAATACTCCCAATAGCATAAACTGTAGTTTAATCTCTCTTTGTCCCCTAATAGGACATAACACAGCCCTTTTGTGAGCAAACTGTGAGCAAATTATGTTTCCAGCCAGCAACTCTCATCTGAGCTGCTTGGCGTTACCGTAGTGCATTGGCAGGCATGGCCAGGCCCTTCGAGCCACAAATACTGACACTTCTACCCACAGCGTCCTCCTATGCCTTCTAGCAGCGGTCTTTGTTCCCTCTTTGCTGTGAGCCATGCACGAGATGCACAGCGCGCACTCTGGGATCCTTTCCTCTGCCTTGGTCTTCCTCCTTCACCCTCACACAGCAGTCATGTGCGGGTTATGGTAATTCACCAACATTGGATTGCACCCGTGCGGCGGGGTCGCCTTGTAGCTGTGTCACACCTGTGACCATCTTCCGATACCCAAAATCAACATGTGGCCCACTGAACTGCAACCGCTACGACGGCGCTCCAATGCTGCCCTGCCAGAGTGGACACTGCCACAGGCTACTCCAGTTAACACTCATCACCATTTACATGAAGGTTACGCAGATCCAGTGAAGTGAGGTAAGTGTTTTTATTCAGTTTTGTAAGACATAATTGTTTCAGCCGCCAGCCTCCATGCCACAGCTTATCGACCACCTCCCTCTTCTTGAACACTCACCTCCACTCAAGCACAGACACTCCATCTTCCATGCTCCGCGTTCCACGCCTCCTTCACGGCATCCAGGTCACTAAGACACATTACTACAGCTTCCTTGTTGGCTCACAGCCCCCTCTAGAAGATAATGCCCTGGGCCATGCTACCTTAAAGAGGTGGACCACTCATGTTGAACCTGTTTTACTTTTATGACTGAGGTTACTGCTGATTTAGTAGTAGTGTGGGGCTGAGAAGGAGTTTTTTTTAATTCTTTTACATTTTTATTAGTTTGTTACAAACTTTTAAAAAAGAAAACTGAATTTAAGACTTTCCACAGACCATGTGCCCTGATATGACATAATTCTCACGACATGAAGTCTCTGTGAGTATGTCCTGTATTTATCCATTCTCTTTCATTTTGGAAGTGCCAAGAGATGATGACAATAGTTTGGATATTTGATCCAAGAGGGTAGACAAGGCATAGGTACATTTTGTGTTCAGTCCCTCGCAGATTGTTTGCCACCATTCTGCTACACTTAGCAATGGTCTTTCTGGGATGAGGGCTCCAAGGTGCTGCATTCTTAATGTTCTCAATGCAGAGTGTGGGGCTGAGCAGGGGTTTAAAAACTCATACTCATCAATGTGCTCATGCAGAGCAGTAGTCATTTCATCACAGCTCCATTATCTGGAGTTTGTTATTGACAAATATTCTAGCTTTATCTTTGCTGACTGTGGGTGTGAGCAGTTTGAGGGAAGCCATGAGATCCCTGGCCACTGTCACTCTTTTCCAGGGTGTACAGATTCAAAGCTGGCTGGCAGTCAAGAGGGATCCCGAGAATTGGGAATGTTTGGATGACACATCGGATGTATGTAAATCCGGTTTCTGTATCAGGAGCAAGGCTCTGCAGAAGCTTTGGTGGCACTATAGAATGTGTGTGTATGCTTAAGTAGATCAGTCTGTGATTTGATCCTTGAGAGTACCTGGTAGTCATAATAGTCTTAGAAGTTAATGTGGCCAACAGGACACACGTCTCTATGGTAAGATTTGTGCTAAAATAAGTGGCCCATATCATGGCGAGAGAATTACTGAAGATGCACAATCATGCAGTAGAGCTCCACTATTCTTTTAAGCACCTTAGAGGGATGCCATCCAGCACTAAATAGATGGCTATTTCTATTCATCTAAACTGAATTAAACATGGGACCGCAGAACAAAAAACAAAAATGGAATTTACCAAAATGCTCGTACTCACACTGATGGTAATGTATGAACTTGCTCCTGGAGGGATTGCATGATACTCCATGTGTGAACGAATGACCTGTCAAGTATACTGTTCCTCCCTTTGCAATATATATGCTCTACAGCTCAAAGTAGACCGGCCTATCTGCATTTTTACTTATTTATTTTATTGTTTGCTTGTTAACCGCTTATACAATAAGAAAATACTGCCCCTCACGCAGCAGTACTGAGTGCTGGGCAGGGGTGGACTGGCCTATTTGTATCTGTATTTGTTTTTATTTATACAAATCTCCCCGTAGGCCTCTGCACCCCAGGGCATCTTTTGCGGTAACCTATTTTATTTCCACATTTTCTCACAGGAAAAGGGTTGGGCATGCTGAAAATGTGTAAAATGCGGCAATTTTATACATTATTTCCAGGGTCTCTTTTTGGTTCCCAGTCCATCCCTGGTACTGGCTTGTCATTCATTTCTTTCAGGCACTGCATTCAGGCTGAATACATGAATTAATCATCATTCCTACATTATGACTGCATAAAGGGTAAGGTGCTTTTAAATATGCAAAAGACTGTTGGCCTGATTTATGGCATTTTTTGCACAGTGCAAAGTGACTGCACTGCTGAAAAGTGACTTTGCACTGGCGACACAAACCCTGATTCATGGATCCGTGCAAAGTGTATTTTTGAAGTGCAAAGACCGTGCAAATTCATTTTGTACTGCAGAAATGACTATGCACCGACTGCACGGATTTTGCACTGCAAAAATACACTTTACACAGTTCCATGAATCAGGGTTTGTGTCGCCAGTGCAAAGTCATCTAAACTGTCGTGGATCGTTGGTTAGTTGCAACACAGCGAAAATACAATTATTACCCAATGATAAAAGGGACGGTCAAGGTTGCATAAAAATATCTACTTTACTATTTTTCAACAGACAGTTCTAGCACATGTGTGGGAGCGAAGGGCCAGCAGGCTTATAAAAGGTAACGTTGAATATTGATGCACAATAACTGTCAGTAATTGAGAAACGCTTAATATATTGTTGACCTATAAAAAAGAAAGAACGGTGGTTGAAGGGTGTGATTAGAGGGAGGATCAAGTGCAAGAGCGCACACAAAGAGAAGGGAGAAACATCGTCATGGGGGGAATAACACCATTAGCTCACATTTGCCAACATCTCCCACTATATAGTGACAGGATACAGAAATACCACGATCAATGGGTGACAGAGATAAAAGGGGACAGCGTGACACCAATTTGGCCAGATGGAGGGTAGTTTGACAAAAGGGTGTTAGATTTAGTATCCACACATTTATTGGCAAAATATAAGGGAAAGCAGTTGCATAACAGAAGAGAGGTATTGGACCTGTGGCGAATGTTCGAGGAAGTTACCCCTACAGCAGAGGTAAATACAGAAAACACAATCGAAAAACAGAAAACACATTAAGAGGTAAGCAGAACACCAAAGGGGGACTGCACAACGACCACAGCTGGGAATGATACAACCAAAATATACCCCTTAATGAAAAGACCAGCAGTAGGATACAGTGAGCCTCTGTATATACCAGCGTGCCCCATCCCCACTCCCTCAAATGGAGCGGTAGCCACGGCGCCACCACCATACGATAAAGGAGGCTTTTATGGTCCGACAAGTGCGCCCCGTGTACATTTAGCACGACTAACCGGAGAGTTAGAACGCCAGTTAGCGCATGCACAAATGGAAATAACACGGCTACGAGCACTGTGTGACAGGGGACAAATGCTACCGGGGGGAGGGGAAGTACCACCATTGTTCGTAGCAGATCTCACCCCCCCCCGCTAAGTGCAACAGGGGAGTTAGCCCCAGCGACGCCAGAACCAGCGCAGTCCATACTGTCTCAGGGAACACTCACATCACAGGGGTGAGAGAAAAAATGGCGATCTGGGGGATTTCTTTTCCATCTGAATAATAAACCAGTGAGAATCATACGCCCAGCCAACCCAGAAAGCCAGCGAGGGGAAGAACAAGAGGAGAATGGCGAGCAGGAAGAAATTGAAGAGGTGTGGAGTGATCTAGACGAATACGAGGAAGGAGTGGCAGCTGTAGGATCCCCACTGCCACATCATTTCGATGACTTAGATCCACGATCACCCCCACGATGGCAGGGTAGATTAAGGCAGCGAGTAGGGAATATGCTGGTAAGTAAGACAAAGAAAGGGACGGTAAGTAAAACAGGAAAGTAGCATAAGTTGCAGATGCTGTTGATACATAAGGGAGCAGGTAGGCCACACTATATTCCATGGGCCCAGATAGACAAAAACAACATGTTGAAACTCCTCCCCCCACTTGCGGGAGGAGCAGGGAAATGGATACATGCGTTTGAGAAGAACACGGCAGGAGTACCGTTAGTGATAGGTGATGTTAAAAGTTTGCTAGTGTCCGCCGTCGGTGATCAAGCAGACGCTGTGTGGGAAAAGGAGGGGTTCCCAGGAGTAACAATGAGTTGTGACCGCCACGATGGATCACCCTTCAATAATGTTCGAGCACAAGTATGGGAAGCATTGCAGCGCACATTTCCAGATATTCCAGATTTACATTTGGTAATGCAATGTACAATGGAGGAGAACGAGGATCCTACGCAATTCATAAAACGGGTGCAAGGCTTGTGGAGAAGCGAAACTGGTACGGCATGGAACCAATCCACCGCCTTGTTCTATTTTATAATCAAGAAAGGCCTCCCGAAGGAGGTACAGGAGGCCTTGGACAAGATAGCTGGGATAGAAGCCAAGGGTTGGCCTGAAATTCAGAGCATAATTGTGCACCACTGTAGGAGGATCAAAGAGAGAGAAAAGGAGATAGCACAAAAAAGGCTGGCAGACGAAGCAAAACTAGTACAGAATAAATTAGTGAAGGTTGCCGCCATAAACACCAGCGTAACAACAGATAGAGAGAATGAGGGGGATGAAAGTGCAAGAAGCAGGCCAGTCGGAATAGCAGCGCTGTGGGCAGCAGGAGAACAAGGACCGTGGAACGGAGAGGAGCAACAGAGAGGACCACAGTGGCAAGAAAGGCCGGCAAGAGGACGGGGTGGGTACCATGGCCAGAGAGGGGGGTTCGGAGGCATGGGGAATAGAGGATCCGGTGGCCAAGGGATGAGAGGAGGACAGCAAGGGTCATGTTGGAACTGTGGGAGATGGGGACACTATTCAAGAGATTGTAGAATGCGGCCCTCAGGGTATTTCCAAGGGCAACCACCCGTGGACAATGAACAGGTATGGGGATGCCCATACCCATGTAGCCCCTATTTATTACCAATGGGAGGGGGAAGACCACAGGACCAGTGTTATAACGAACCCCAAATGCAGCAAAGACAACCACCCTCACAACCACATCATAGTGCATCACAGCCCATGACAAGACAAAACACTGTAGGAAACGCCAGCAGCAAGAGTTTCGCGGCAGCTGCACATGGTGCTGCTGCACCGTTCCGTGGCACAACAGTAGTTGGAGATCATGTTTTCTCAGTGCCCAGACAAGAAAGGTACGCAGATTAGGACAGCCCACAGGGAGAACTTGCGTGTCCAGTCCTATCCACCACCCTACGTGCAGAAGAGGAATCACTAGTGGGGGCAGAGATAGGAAATAATCAGTTTATCTTTATGGTAGACTCAGGAGCGGAAAAATCATGTCTTATGGAAGGGCGGTTTCCGCTCTCTGGCAGGAATTTGGAAACGTAAGGGTTCTCTGGGGCTATTTTAAAAGTTCCTTACACCAAAGATCTTGATATAACGGTGGGGGGAAAAACAGTGCGCGTACCCTTACTGTACCATGAAGACGTGCCAATCAACTTGCTGGGTAGAGATTTGCTAAGTAAATTGAACATGACCATTTCATTTACCGAGCGGGGAATAGTGTGTTCCACCCCAGGAGTATGCCCAGTGCGAGCAATGTTAATGATTAGCATGATGATGAATGAAGTTGTGGTGCGAGGGATACCCATAGACATAGACATGTTTATCTATGGCATCAAAGTGTTAGCCCGAGTAGTACCTGATATAACGAGAAAAGAATGCAGGACACCATCAGACTTTATATTCCGCCCAATTGCGAATACGGACGTCGTGCCAGGCACTATAATGTCCATAGATATCGAGGCAGTTCAGGTATCGAGTAAACTTATTGTGGTCATAGGCTTGGACACGCATGGATGCGAGTGGAGAACGGTGTTATGCATAGATCCAAACATAACGCTAAGAGATCTAACTGACGAAGAACTATTCACTGACAACGAAGATGATGGAGAGATAATAATGGAAATAAGCATACCATGTGATATCATGATCCAGTACAGAGAGGTACACAACCCACTTATGGCTAGTGTTAATGCCCTACCAACAATATTTGAGGAAGACATGGCAAAATTAGCACCAGAAATTTGGACTACAGGCCCCCATGATGTAGGGTTATTACATGAAGTAACACCAATAAGGATAAAAATCAAACCAGGTGCCATACCGCCAAGAGTGAAACAATACCCAATATCCAGAGAAGAAGAGGAAGGGATTAGGGAGACAATAAATGCACTCCTGAACCAATGCATCATAGTGCCATCAAACTCCCCGTGTAACACAGCCATCTTTCCGATTAAAAAAGCAAAAGGAGGGGCGTGGAGGATGATTCAAGATTCAAAAAGAATTCCCACTAGTGCCTAACCCGGCATCAATACTGTGCAGTATACCCAAAGAATCTACATGTTTTAATGTGGTTGACTTGAAGAATGCCTTCTTCTCCATACCAATTGACCCAGGATCGCAGTACCTCACAGCATTCACACTGGGAAATAACAGGTATGAGCATCGCAGACTCGAACAGGGATATTGCGAAAGCCCAAGTATTTTTAACAGAGTATTACGAGAGGACATTGGATATATAGATGTAGAGAGCGCCATTACACTATACATAGACGATTTACTCGTCTATAGCAAAACAGAAGAAAAGTGTAGAGAAGACTCTATAACACTGTTAAACGTGTTAGCTACCAAAGGATACATGGTTGATAAAGGGAAACTACAATATTGCCTTGCCGAAGTTGTATACCTCGGACAGTTAATATCGAAAGATGGAAAACGAATACTCCCTGACAGGGCAGCTGCTATACGTAACATAATAATACCAAAGACAGTGAAGGACATGCAAAAATGTCTTGGCATATGTAACTATTGCCGAGCATGGATCCTTGATTATGCAGCATACACACGCCCATTATTGCAAGCATTAAAAGAAGCACAGAAAAGTAGAGCCTCAATAAAATGGACACATGACATGATGGCTCAGTACTTCAGACTGAAAGACCTTATCGCTGAGGCTCCAGTCCTCGCGAACCCAGATTATGAGAGGGAATTTTTCTTGTTCTCACACTGCAATGGAACACTGATGACGGCAGTGTTGACACAGAAAACATCATTAGGCCACTGGCTTACTACAGCGGAACACTGGATGCAGTGATGCAGGGTCACTTCGCCTGTGAACAGGCCCTCGCAGCCGTGGCCTTCGCCATTAAAAAAAGTGCCACAATTGTAATGGGATGTTCAGTAACATTGTATGCAGAGCATTCATTATTTGCAATTCTTGAGCGGTCAAAATCAACACTAACAACACAGAGGGCAACCGCATATGAGATAATAATTTCAAGCCCCAACGTGCATGAGGTCAGGTGTAAAACAGTAAACTCAGCAACATTCATTACGGAGCCATGTACTATGGAGGATATGCAGGAACACGACTATGCAACCTATGAGGGGGAGGGTGATAATATTCCCAAGGCGAGTGAAAACGCCCTGAAGTAAGGAGAATATACTTCATAGATGGTTCAGCATCAATAAACCCAGAAACAGGAGAGAAGCATGTAGGGATGGCAGTAGTACAAATGGAGGAAGATAGCTATGAAACAATCGTCCAAAAGCGTCTCCCGTCCCATTACTCCGCACAAGCGGCTGAACTAACTGCATTAATTGAAGCATTACGTACAGCCAAAGGATGCACAGTGACTATATACTCAGATTCAGCAGATGCAACTACCACTGTCCATTCAGGACTATCACGCTGGCTTAGAAGAGGGTTCAGATGAGCAGATGGCTCACCAGTGCAGCACGGCACACTATTGAATGAATTAATAGAGGCGTTGGCAGAGCCATAGGTAGTGGCAGTGGTGAAATGCCAAGCCCATACCAACAACACAGATGCAATCTCATTGGGAAACGCGGCAGCCGACGCAGCAGCTAAGGAGGCCTCGTATTTCAATATAACACCAGCGGCTGAGTGCATTGTTAAAGCCGCCACCGTAGAACCACTAGAAGAAGCCTATAGTAACACGCCCATAACATAGCTAATAGAGTTACAGAGGAGAGCACCATTGGAGGAACAAGAATTATGGAGCAAGCGGGGATGTAAACAATCGGCCCCAGACCTCATTTGGAGGCAGGAGACAACGGGGAAGGTATTGATGCCGGTAGAATTACTAGAGCTAGCATTCCAACAGCTGCACTTTCCAGCCCATGTAGCGAAACAACACATCGCTGCAGACATTCAGGAACATTGGTTTGTCCCCAATTTACAGGAACATTTGTCAAAATTTATCATAGACTGTACAACATGTCAAACATACAATTCAGGGATGACATTGAGGACATTGCGAGGTACTTTGCCACGACCGGCAGGGCCCTTCAGAGAGCTCCACATAGATTATGCAGATATGGGAGAGAGATGTAACGGGGCAAGATATCTAATTGTGGTAGTATGTCCTTTCTCAAGGTGGGTGGAGGCGGGCCCATGCCCCCACCCAGACGTGAAGTGTGCCGCAAAGTTTCTGGTGAGAGAAGTGTTTTCCCAGTGGGAATATGTGATGTGATACGGTCGGACAATGGCACACACTTTGTGAATGACCTCTTCAAAGAAGTAACGTCACTCTTAGGGGTGAAGCACAAACTGTTCCATTTATCATCCGATGGCTAATGGAGTGGTGGAAAAGATCAACGGTCTGCTCAAGAGTAAACTATCGAAATTGTGTAATACACTAAAGAAAAGCTGGGTGAATTGCTTGCCCCCTGCACTGTTGCAACTCAGAACGCAACCATGCAAGGACCACCATTTGAGCCCCCATGAAATTGTGACTGGGAGGCGAGTACACACACCACTCCCCCCGATTAGGAGATCATCAGTGCACACAGGGCAGCCACAGTGCTGGGGGAAGATTTTAAGGAATACTTGACTCAGCTGAGGCACGCAGTATGCAGCATAGCGCGGCAAATAGCACCGCCTTTTACTGAAAATGTGGCAACTGATACTACCACGCCAGCTACAGATAGCCCGACTGGGCCGCTGATGCCAGGAGCACAGGTATATGTGAGCAATTTTGTCAGGAGATTGAATTCACCAAGGTTTCATGGCCCATATGAAGTGATTTACAGTACGCCCACTGCAATGAAAGTAAAGGAACTGAAATATTGGGTGCACCTCTCAGATGTGAGGAGGGCACGCGATATTACACTCCCTCAGAACGAACAGGAATGTGCAAGTGGTACTACAAGTGAGGTTGGGAAGCAATGACAACCTGATCAAATGAAACAAGGAACTTGTAAGGAGCAAAAACAAAGATGTGCCTTCTGATTTGCCTTGCCCTACATCTCTATCTTTCTCCATTTCACTCTCTTTTCATCACTATATCTTCCTCCTGCTATAAAAATGCACAGTAAAAAAGAGGATATAAGTGAAGTAAATGACAGAAAAATGTATAATAATAAGTACAGCAACCATAAAAGAAAACAATGAGTAAACATGATGTGTAATATATATATATATATATATATATATATATATATATATATATATATATATATATAATGTACATATTCTGGTGACTCAACAAATTTGTATCGTCCCTCCAGGTGACAAAATGGCCCAACGAAGTGCACTCGCAGAGAACACGTTAATGTTAGATAGCAATAGGGATGCCATTAGGGCTAATAAGTTTAGCAATGTTGAATGTGTTTTGAAATGCGCTGCTGTTTTGCTTTCTGTGATGTTGTTCTTCATGGCCTGGTATTACACTCTCTTATCTCTGGCTAATGACATGCATAAAGGGGGGAGCGGGGCTAAGCTTATACGAGAAGGGTCAAGCCTAATATGGACTGGAGTAAAGACAATATGGGGAGAAACATATATCATTGGTATTAACGATACAAATGTAACACAAACTTCAGAGCACGCTCCTGCTGATCCAACAATTGTTTCCTTGTCACATCCGGGCATAAATATGATTAATGATTATGAATCAAATGAATATGATGGCGACTATTGTTGGCCGAGTAACCAACACAAGTCTGTATGCACAGACAACAATAGAATCTACCGCATATTACACTGCTGCTACTAACGAGTATACACATGCCATATTCAACAGCAATGATACTGCCTGGGCTGGAATGTTCTCAATACATTATCAAAAAGTGAGAAGCTATAAGAAGGAAGGGAAAAGGAGAGAAAAAAGGGGGACGGGAAGGAAAAGATATGACATTTATCATGACCTGGGGTTAGATGAAATAGAAGACCCCCGCCACCCGGATCAATCTAACAAATGGTATTCAGACATGAGTGCTATGGCAAAGCAAGCAACAAATGAAAGCTGCTATGTCTGTTCACTCATACCGCATGCATCAGGGACACCCAAAATGTTGGTACCACAGGAAGTGCCCTTGTCAGAGGCTCAATGTGTGATTCACTTAGTTCTCTGTAGGATAAAAAGACCTTCCAGGCACACACCATCACTATAGAGAGGTTGGAAAATGAGAGAACATGCACGAGCCGGCGTCAAGGAGTAATTTGCATCAGAGAGCCATTTCTTGTCATAAAAGGAACGAGGTATGCAGAGAACAAATGGCATGATGAAACCATTGAGTGCAAAGCAGAAGCACTCCCGTGACTATCTGAGGACACCTTCCAATGGATAAACGAAGTGTGTGCCCCTATTTGGTCACAACACGTCACTAAGCTAACATGGATCACAGCACTGGAAAAGCCTATAAAAATACAAAAAGAAGTACCACACGAACAATGCTTCCATTCGGAAGGGAAAGTGAACTTGGGGGAGGCAAGAATTTAATCAATTCTTTAAAGGGGAACATATGTATTAATATTCACACTTTAGGATAGGAAGAGTGGTGCTTACCATGAGCCATATTATGTAAACTGTTATTAATTTACTCCTGGTTGAGTCATTTGGATTGTTGCTAACCACTGGGTGCACCTTTTACTTATCCATCAGCCAGGCAGAGGCATCCTTTCATGGGGTATTAAAATTGAAACACCTCTGAGGCCTACCTTGTTCTTGACCATACTCCATCATGTCTCCCACAGAGGTTGAGTTGAGTTCAGTGGTTTTCTGACAACATACCAGCCTATGTAGTAATAGGATCCAGGTTGGTGTAAAACAATAATGTCACAAGATGAAGGCGGGATCTTCAGGGCCTCCTGGACCTCCTGGACTCTGCAGTTATTTCCAACTAATCTTGATCAAGGAAATGCAACAAGACAGTAATAATACCTGATATGAAGAAAGGCACTGCAGCACTCATGGACATGTACTGGATTTGCGGCAAACAAGCCTACCTGCATCTACCTGCATCCTGGAAAGGTACTTGCACCTTAGCCACCCTCCATATGTCCCTGATGGTAATACCCAAAAGCCATATCCAAGGAACAGCAGGGGAATCGGCTGGCAGATCGGCAGCAGGAGAATCGGCTGACAGATTGGCAGCAGGGCAATCGGCTGATCCAACGACAGCGCCCCAACAAGTAAAAACAGAACCTCCAGTTTATGAACTGCTGTCAGAACACGAGTTGAAAACAAAGTTATCATGAAGTAAAAGATCATCCAACTATATTTCATCTGAATCATCAAAACTCCTTGCTGAGATCCCACAAAAGCACAAGTTCTTCTCATCCGCAGAGACATTTTTTGCATCGCTCCTAGCGCCAGGGCTCCAAGCACGAGCAAATGCCAAATGGTTACAAATAGTGCGCTGAGAGCTAATCAAACTGGCCAACGACACTGAAGAAGGATTCAACGTTATAAAAAGAGAGCTCCGTGCCTTGCGCCTAATGACAATGCAAAACCGATATGTTCTAGATCTCCTCACGACGATGGACGGTGGTGTTTGCCGAAAAATCGGGGGGGCGTGTTGCACATTTGCCCCATATGAAGATGGAGATAATGGGACACTCTTACGTGTGATAACTGCAGTTCACACCTTAGGAGAGAGGATGAGAACAGGGGCGGAGCAGAAGAAAGCACATGGTTTGACAACATGCTCAGCTGGATGCCATCATGGGTAAATGTGATGATGAAAATACTCGCTCCTGTCATCGTCTTTCTGTTGCTATTCTTCTGCTTGTGCCAATTAGAACTCCGGTGTTGTGCAAAAAGTATGCCTACCGCAACTTTAATGATGGTAACAGTGGGCCGACCGACAACGGTAGCAACTATGATAGATGCACAAATACAAACAGGGGAACATAACACTCCAAAATACAGGATGACTGCCATCTATAGGCAATATGGGGACAGGGTTGATAATTTATACCACACCACCATCAAGGAACCAAGAGAATTGCAATGGTATAAAGAGGTATGGGTAGACCTGGATGGGGATGGTGGGATATACCTAACATGCACTCCAGACAAATATGCAAGAAGAGGTAATAGCTTGAGAAGTGTATGCAGAGCATGGATGCCAATAAAAGGTACCCCAGCATGGGAAGAAGCAGTTGCTGAAGCTGAGTACTACCGAAGGGAGAATGAAAGAAAACAAGTGTCATAATTTGTTACTTTAGATGTAACAAAAGGGGGGAATGTGTGGGAGCGAGGGGCCAGCAGGCCCCTCTCATCCTTTACTTCTCAGTACAAAACTCGGACCAAGTGCCTCCAGTAGTGGGTTCTCCCCTTGCCCTTATGCGATGTCGACTTTGGTTAACATTCGCGTAGGTGGGACCACTGAGCAGGACACAGGGCATCCATTTTTGTACCCCCTTTCGACTCCATATTGGTGACTAGTCCTCACTGCGATAGTAAAAAATGCTTTGCTTCCCTTTCTTGCAGTGGCCGGACGCGCAGGGGCACATGGCCCCCACCAACTTTCCCACTTTGACTGAATAACTCTGCAGCTCCATTCTCACGATGAAGCCGGAGGTACTTGCAACAAATAATAAATGTAGCACATCACTCTTCCTCTGAGATCACTGTCCTGCATGTGAACCAGCATGAGCTAAGCACATAGCTCGTTCATCTCCACAAACGTGTCCTTGCCCCCGCACCCTCGCCAGTGGAAACTTACTGCCATTGTGACCCTGTGCCCCTGCAAGGTATTCCTTTCAAGTGCCAGACCGCTGACCACGCCATGATGCCCACCCAACAGATCCCCAACTAACATTAGACCCCTGCTGTAATATATCTTTGTCTACCACTAACAAATGTCACATACCAGAGATTCTTATGAACACAGACCCTCACTTCAACCTGTGTATTATGGTGGTCAAGGCCCTTAACATAAGGCCTTTATAATCTGATGTAACTGATAGTATAGATGCACGTGTGACGTTTATAGAAGACATGATTAGTTATTCAAAGACTTTGAACGATTATTAATTAGTGCATGCATTTTGAGAATATATTATGTTAGCTTAGCTAGTGACCACCCTGCTTCACAGCGACCTGACCTTCACCCACCCATTCGGAGCACAGATGCCTGACTTCCATCCTCCCGCCAACCAAGCAGCCAACCCAGACGAAGAGATGCCACCCACACCATGGGCACCATATAGACTGTCCAATCCGGGACCAACGTAGCATCCTATGTTAGTTTTGTCATTTGCCCTATAAAATGTATTGTAACATTAATTTTGGTCAGAGCGCTCTCAGAGGCAACAGAGATCTTTGAATGCCATTTACTTATATAAACCTTGCCTTCAACTCTCGCAGCCTGCTCTCTTTGCCTCATTCCCCGTCTGGGGTGTGTCAGTTTATTCTTTTGCATGAGAAAGACGGGGAGGGCACAAACACACACTACATAATACAATCCACTGTGTAAAGGAATGCAGAGGACAGACAGTTTCAAGAAGGAAAAGAGATGCACTCTGGATACTGACAGGAGGATGGTCGGTAAAGTAATTAATTGCAATAGTTCGAGGATACTTGGTTTCAACCGAAGGGGAGCAATGGGTCGTAAATGTCACTAGGGGACTTTGGAGAAGGACCAGAGGGACAGAACCACAATGCACATTTTGTTTGCAGAAGCTCTTGGTGCTCGACAGCATCGAGACGGTTTCAGGGCTCTTTTCAGCTTCTGCAACAGAGTTCATGATGGGAGACGGCTGCTGTAGTGATACACAAAATTGCAACCTTGCCAATCAGGGCTTTAGATGACAGCATTAGCCGCTGAAAGCCAATAGTGTATTCAAAGTATGTGCCAAAATGCTGACAGTAGTCTGTTGTAGCACTTCCATTATGCAGTAGTGAGCTACAAGGAATATGCAGGCCTAGTAGGAGTGATAGGTCACATTATGCATTGTTGATAGACAGGCAGGGAGAGGGCCCTAGCTCTGTAGCTAATGGACATTTTTGGAGTGTTTGGAACATTATGGCACCTATATAGCGCTTAGATAGCCAGTCTTAAGCGCTATGAACACTAAGCTATGAGTGCATGCCTTTTAGAGCTTGCAGATGGGGTTAATACATCCCTGCTTCCCTTAGAATATTCTGCCTCACTAACGGTAGCCCTGCATGGCCCGAAGATAATCTCCTTTTCTCTGGGAAGGCACTGATAAGACATTCCTGAGCTTTCGCGCAGATGGGAGCCAGGGAGGGGCTCAGAAGAAGGAGCAGTGGAAATTAACAGAGTTGGGTTTTTTTCCATGAGCCAGCCTATATTTTGCACAGGGAAAGTTCTGTAACTTTGCGTCATGGACGGGCAGCACGAGATTATAAAATATGCATGCTCACATGACTCGGGTTGGAGATCGTCCTGTGGACTTGGTTCGAGCAAGATCAAGTGCCCGGAATTGGAGCTCTGACGGCACCCGGCAGCGCTGTCCTCTGAGCGGGGCTTGTTACAGCTAGCTTATGAGGGCCAGGGTCTCCCAGTGCTGATTGAAGGGGCGTAAAACTGTGTTTCTCTATGTTTCTCTATGTTTATCTAAGTTCCATGTTTCTCTATATTTTGCATTTCTCTAAGTTTTATGCTTTGTAATCTTCTCTAACTTGAATCCCAAATGTATATGAAATTCACTGTTTAGAATAAATACTAAAACTTATTGAAGGTGTCATTTGTCACTAGCATGAGATCACTGCTCAGCACAATAGAACCTGTATTTTGGGCTGAATTGGGTATTTTTTGCTCTCAAAGGGCTGGCCCCGAGGAAGATTTTGCCCATATCAAGACATTTGGTGGCAGCAGTGGGATTTGTGAAGAGCAGTGCCTTGCTGTGAAATGACAAATTGTGTGAGAGAACACAGTGCAGAGTGAGGAGCAGGCTGTCGCATTTCCTTGGTGGTCTCACTGCAGCTCTGAGACTTCAAAAGGCAGCAGCATTGTGTCGGCTTGCCGTGGCCGATAGCTTGTGTGGTTAAGACTCCCTTCAGTAAATCAGTCGTGACTGACTTATTGCTTGGGAATGGAGCCAGGGAGTACATGGCGATAAACAAGCGGGAAATGGCTTTGTTTAAAGCGCTCCGATGAATGGTCAAGAAAGATGTATGTTCAATTAGGAAATAATTTTATCATGCGGTTTCCCCAGTTTAAAGTTGTAATTTGAAATGCAAAGTGAGACGGAGTTCTCAACTCTATTCTGTCATGAGGGCAGGGAAAAATAGTTGCAAGGATTTGACATGCAAATTGTGAATGGTAATTTAATCATTGATTCAGCCCCAGTGTTCTAGCGAGTGGGGGGTTGTAATGTACGGAGGCGAAGGTTCGCTTTTTTAATGTATGCTTTTGAAGTGTTGACATTCCTGAAGATAACGTGGGGAATGAGCCGTGCTTAGGAGAAAGAGTAACATCTGTGCTGAGAGCCTAAAGGGTTTGTTTTTCTTTTGGCAACTGTAAATTCCATGTGCTAGTGGTGGTACATTCTGTTTAAAGGAAACACACTAAAATGACTATATTGCATTTTAAGCTGTGCCATGGTGTATTGATTTGAAATTGCAGAATCAGTTTGCAATGGTTTGAGGGGGAAAAAACAATTTATATTTTTCTAAATTGCCTCTAAATTGCCCCTGGAGTATTTTTGACTGTTCCCACGCTATGCCATGGATTTGTACTGTTGCCTTATAAGTGATGCATGTTTGGAAATAGTGACCTGTTGACTGTGGTACATGGTGAAAAATGTTGTTTACACATTTAACAGCCCACAAGCAATATAGAGTGTGGGTTGCTCTTGCAGAAAAAAAAGTGTAGGGAGCTGCACTAAACATGGCATTTTTTAAATGCACTGAAATAAGTGGTTATATTCTGGCAATGGTACACAGAATGAAAAAATCTGTGTGTGATAAGATAGCACAAAGATTTAGTGGGTTGCGGGTTCTTTTGAAAGATCGCACATTGCATTGGAGTGAGCTCGTGAAGCCAAACTACAAGGTTACAAGGAAAAAAAAAAAACGTATGCTTTTAAATGAGACATTAATCAGTTCAAAACAGGCTAAAAGACGCTTTGACATTTTGCAAAATTACATGGAGTAGAATCTGATGAGAAGAGAAAGTGCCTCTTTTGAAAATAAGAGTCTTGCTGTGTGTGCAGAGCTTGTGCCTTGAACTTGCACTGTCTTGGGCGAGGTGCGCGAAGAAAAAAAAAAACTGTTGGAGGAAGGCAAACAAAAGCAGAATACTGCGCTTCTGTTTAATGAAATGGTGTTTCAGATATGAGAGCTTTTCTGAGTTGCTGGAACAGTGCAAGAAAGAGTTAATCTGGATGAACTGTCTGAAACGAGTGCCTTTCCATTGAAGCCGCCACAGTGTAAGAGTTATAGGCAAAGAGATAAGCTTGCTGCACGAAAGATAAACAATGACATTCCTGCATTCCATCCCCTGTGAGAGACACGTCAGTGTGAGCAAAAAACTGAGGAGAGGGGGTGCAAAGACAGAAATGCTGATCAGAAGTAAAGAATTTGCCCAGTATCAACACTGGAAGGAAAACAAAGGCTGCATGCAGGATGGCAGACGGGCACATCACATCTGAACATTTGGGGAACTTGTGCATCTGTGAATGGGCTAAGAAAAGACAGCTGCCCAGTTCAAGAGACATTGCTATGCAAACTGCATTCCCATGCACCATGTGATGTGATGTGAAGTGAAGCGACATTGCTGTGCAAGCTGCATTCTAGTGCTCCATGTGATGCGAACTGAAGTAAAGCGCTGTGCACTGGAGAAGAAACCTCTAGGCGCTTTGAGAAGAGAAAATACACAGCTGGCAAAATGCAAGCTACATTGCCAGGGCTGGAGTAACTGACAAAGACATTATGGCATTCCAGATGGAAGCAAAACTGACATAAAGCGCTTAGCCATTTTGCAAGAGACAACATGCAGAGCGGGGCTTTGGAGTACAACATGAACACTGCACATTAGCCATGATCCAGAAGCCTCACGGCTTAGTGCAAGAATGAATGACTTGTTGAAGCAACAAAAGAAACTGACTTAGACTATCGCGCTTAAAGGGGTGGGCCAAGAAATCAGCAAACACCCTTTGAGAAAATGATAAGTAAAAAAAAAACAGAGGCTTGAAAGACACTAGCTGTATGGAGAAAAATAAACAAAGCTGCTTGTGCAACTGCAGGCGATATTGGACTGAAAGACTTTACCTTTGAAAAATGGAGTGATGTCAGCAGGGCAAACTAAATCAAGATCATGAGACACTGGAAGCAAGTTGGCGCCTGGCATTCGTGATCGCTTTGGTGAAAAAGAAAAGCATTGTGCGACCTGGGTACTTATTATATGGCTTTTGTAAAAGCACAGATCAGTCTGAGGTACCATTGACCAACTATGATCGCATTGCACAAATGAGTTTGTGATTAGGCAGTTACATCCCGTATGGTTGAGTGTAAATAAGCCCCCAGAAACATGCAGAAGGGTGATAAATAATTGCAGTAGCAATGATAAAGTGTGTAGTTACCTGATGAGACGTCTGAAGATGGGGGTGGTGTTATGGGAAGGGGTGGAGAACGCTGATATTGAAGTTTTGATAACATCCTAACATTTCTGTTTGTATTTTGCCTAGGCAAAAAAGCAAGACATTAACAGAAGTAGATGTGTGCAATTTGTGGATGACACTGATCAGTCAAGCAAACTGTGCTCAGAGAAAGCGAGTCAACTTTAAACGTGTCCTGCACGCACTCAATGCTGCTAACATGCATGACGTATGAGGACATTTGTTCTGCAACCTGCGAAAGGTGTCCAACAGAGTAATAACTTTTGCTGAACTGGCATGGTGCAGACCTGGATAGTTATCAAATATTTGATGCTACACATTCAAATGATTCAGTTGCTGGAAATAACTTAATTGACATGTCTTGCCTTTCTTGTTTAAAGGACTATGGACAATGAGTTGTGGACTGTGACATCATGCACCACAAACAGCTGTGTGACACAGCACTTGTATGCTAACACATTGAAAAATGGTTTTTAAATGTACTTTTTGAGATGAATCTGAAAAAACGAAATGGTTTTGCTCTTCCAACTGAATTGCTTTAACCAGAGATGTTTTGCTTTTTGAAAAAAAAAAAAAAAAACTTCTACGTTGCACGTAGGCAGGAAAATGATTTATCAATTGTTGGGGCAGCAGGATTATGCAAGCAGGAGTGTAATTTATTTTGAGATAAGATGAGTGCGCACATCAAAGTCACCTGTGCGTAGGTTAAGATTCTTAATTTGAAGTAATGCTGCCAAGTGTGTGAGCTCCAATTTGAAATGGTAACCTTTGAAACACTGGATACTTTTACAGCCAGCTTAAGGCAGGTAAATGAAACCATGACTGACTTGATGTTTGATTTTATGACACATAGTGTGACACGGTTTTTGTTAAACCAACCAGTTTCATGTTTTTGTGGGGACAGCTGTCTCCAGCACACTAATGCAAAGAGTCACCTTTTGATTGTAGACATTTGGAATAATTCTTTGGAAAAGCGCTACAAATGAGTATCCACATGGAATTGCTATCGTACTGGCCTGGCACATTGTCAGACATCTTTTGTCACTGACTCATATGACTGGTGTCTATGAAGTCATAGGCCCAAATGTTTCAGTGAATGGATACAACGATTTGTTTAATTTGTTTAATGTGATGTTTTTTCTGACCAAGAAATGCAGCGAGTGTTCTCGCCAAGATTTTATGGGCTATAATTTGACTAAATGCATTTTACACAATGGTGTGATGAAACAGCCACTGCCGGATGGTAGTATGGTGTTTGTGGCAAAAACTAATATTGTATATGGTAGATATCCCATTTGAAGAAGGGTATTCTCCAAGTCACAATAGGTAGACACTGTGAACATGTTAGATTTTCTAGTAGTAAGGCAACATTTAAATTGTAGGCTGGTAATGCACACCTCTATTATTACAGTGATACACTTAGACATAGATTTATCATGAGGCAATGTTTCCTTAGTACTACCAAGCTGCTACAAATGGAGTCCATTTCTATGGCCCATCACTAGAGTGCGCGTAGCTAGGGAGCTAGATTCATTAATTGCAGGAGCTTTATATGTTTGTGACATAGAAACTGTGCACAATAAGCTAGCCACTATGGGTTCTGATGCCAGCTCTGCTATAGAACCTCTAGCCTAGTGGGGTTCATTGATACGCCCAACACTGCTACAAGTATTGGCAACCACTGAAGATGGCAGAATTTTAGGTATGAAGACATTTCTTCTGCCATAGGGCAGGTCAACAAGACTGCTAAATACACACGATGCATTGTATGGCAAACATTGTTTAATCAGCAGGTGTTGGCTTTTTACTGAGTGGGGGCGACCACCCTCCACACACTGGCAAGCAGAGCTACAGTTACCAGCATACATATGGATTAAATTGCTTGCTTTTGATTGCATGAATAACACATGCCATGCTTTGATGTAAATTAGTAGAATTGTTTTTATTTAGATAACCTGGTGCCCATGAGTTCACCTTGTTCACGAAATTAGATGGTTTCTGGTTGGGTTCCACATACATGGGGGAAGTGTCTAGTCACACAGCCCATAGTCACGTTTGAATGCCCTGGGATCAGGGGGAGGGTAGGCCCTTAGAGTGAAAGGCTGCCAGGTTTTAGAATTGGTAACCATACATAAATACAATAGTGCATTGTAGATTAGACTACACTGGATTGCCTTGACATTCTAGCTGCATGCTGCTTTTTAACTGACAATCAGTTATACAATAATTATTTAGGTATTGTTGTGTAGGCCAGGTTTTGGCTAGAGTAAATGTCCATGTTCAATTTGTGTACATTTTTGTTTAGGTAGTGTTTTTTACTAACCTTGCATGCCACGCTAACTAACCGCTAGAAGATAGTTTGCTTAAACCTCTTGCAAAGCCCCAAGGTCTTTATCACTGCACTAAATACTATATTGATGTGTATTAGTCAGCATTTGTCGCACACACGTTGAATACGGGTGGAATGTAGTGATACACAAAATTGCAACCTTGCCAATCAGGGCTTTAGATGACAGCATTAGCCACTGAAAGCCAATAGTGTATTCAAAGTATGTGCCAAAATGCTGACAGTAGTCTGTTGTAGCACTTCCATTATGCAGTAGTGAGCTACAAGGAATATGCAGGCCTAGTAGGAGTGATAGGTCACATTATGCATTGTTGATAGACAGGCAGGGAGAGGGCCCTAGCTCTGTAGCTAATGGACATTTTTGGAGTGTTTGGAACATTATGGCACCTATATAGCGCTTAGATAGCCAGTCTTAAGCGCTATGAACACTAAGCTATGAGTGCATGCCTTTTAGAGCTTGCAGATGGGGTTAATACATCCCTGCTTCCCTTAGAATATTCTGCCTCACTAACGGTAGCCCTGCATGGCCCGAAGATAATCTCCTTTTCTCTGGGAAGGCACTGATAAGACATTCCTGAGCTTTCGCGCAGATGGGAGCCAGGGAGGGGCTCAGAAGAAGGAGCAGTGGAAATTAACAGAGTTGTTTTTTTTTCCATGAGCCAGCTTATATTTTGCACAGGGAAAGTTCTGTAACTTTGCGTCATGGACGGGCAGCACGAGATTATAAAATATGCATGCTCACATGACTCGGGTGGGAGATCGTCCTGTGGACTTGGTTCGAGCAAGATCAAGTGCCCGGAATTGGAGCTCTGACGGCACCCGGCAGCGCTGTCCTCTGAGCGGGGCTTGTTACAGCTAGCTTATGAGGGACAGGGTCTCCCAGTGCTGATTGAAGGGGCGTAAAACTGTGTTTCTCTATGTTTCTCTATGTTTATCTAAGTTCCATGTTTCTCTATATTTTGCATTTCTCTAAGTTTTATGCTTTGTAATCTTCTCTAACTTGAATCCCAAATGTATATGAAATTCACTGTTTAGAATAAATACTAAAACTTATTGAAGGTGTCATTTGTCACTAGCATGAGATCGCTGCTCAGCACAATAGAACCTGTATTTTGGGCTGAATTGGGTATTTTTTGCTCTCAAAGGGCTGGCCCCGAGGAAGATTTTGCCCATATCAAGACAGCTGCGGGTATCAGCTAGCAGGCAGTTCGGCGAGCGAGGCTTGACAGCTGGCTGCAGGCTGGCCTAAATGGCACATCGGGCTCAGGAATCGTTGTCTCAGTGCTGGTCGGCAGGTCTGAAGCACTGGTCGAGGCGTCTCAGACGGCATTAGAGACTGCAGCATAACAACAGTCAGCGGTGCAGTCAGTTGCAGCTTGAGGGCCTCGACTGGCTTGAAAATGTCCTTTAAGGCAGACGTCGTGGATGCTTGTCGATGCACCCCTCCTAGTTTCTTCAATGGGCTTGTGTTGTCCTTTAAGGTGGGCGGCCCCAAGCTGAGGAAAGTGTTGCAGGCAACTGCCTTGTGCTTGGTTTGGTTCAGAGACTCTCTGGCCCTTCCCACCTAGGAAGCTGTCTTGCAGAGCCTGGAAGGGCATGCTGTGTGCTGGCTGGGAACCGGTTCAGGAACTGCTGGAGGGTCCTCTGGATTCACTATCTCCCTTTGTTCCATGGGAGATGTTTAGGGGAGGGATCTGGTTTCCCTCTTTGAAAATCCAGCGTAAGCTGTACCTTCAGCCATAGTCCAAATGAGTTTTTCTTGTTACTCTTTGCAAAGCCTTCAGACGATCTGCCCAAAAGTGGGGCTCAGCCATATTTTAAAGCCAAATGGGCCACAGTGATTGGTGTAGGCTAGGCCTACCTTAATGAACCAATCCTGGGTCCCCACCAACAATCTCCTGTATGCATGAGGTCACAACCACAATGCTTTACAACAGAAAAGGTAAAGGGGTGAATACAGGTAATACTAAGCCCCACCCATCTTCGTGTCTGTTGTGGACCAAAAGGTCTCTCTAGTTAATGGAAGTCTCTGTGGTTCCTAATTAAAGTGGCAGGTCTGCCTTGAAGCTGCAGCGAGACCAGAGTTTTGGTCCCCAACAAACCACAAACCCATACCTTCTGAATGGGGTCCCCTTGAGGGGATGCCTACTGTAAACTGCTGTCCCAGAAATGACAGGTCACTGCCCTTGATACTGAGAGGTGGGAGCTGGCTTCAGGTTGACACAGTGCATATCAAATGTTGGTGGGTTTTAATTTCCTTTGTTAGTCCTGCGACCACGGGCCATCAGAGTTAACAAAGGATAGGGTGGATCCATGGAGCTGAGATGTCTTGATGTACTCCTGGCTGTCATATTCCAACTAAATGTGACATGGGGGATGGCGCCTGTAGGCTGTGTCCACCCAAAGTACACAGGTCTATGTGTATGTCGTGGAGTGAGCATAGGAAAATGTATGCAGATTAGCCCCACTCATTTTCCGCAGGTTCATTTACCATCATTCAATTTCATTTAAAATTTCGAAAAAGCCCACGTCAACGCACGCCCACCATGCAGATAGTTGAATTCCTCATAGGTATTCAGTCATAAATAACATCGTCCACAAAAATAACTTTGCAAGGGCGACATTTCTTCTCCCACTAAATCATGTCTCACAATCTTGATTTGGTGGTTGATGTTTGATTGGGTGTTCAGTGAAATGTTTATTAACTTATGATACTTGTGCCACCGATAACAGCACCACTATGTTTTTATTCATGGGTCTCTATATTTTTAAGTAGAACTGCTGGTGTCAGCTGCACACATTTTCGACCTTGTAATCTTAGGAGGCCCTTGGTGAATGTACAAGCAGCTCAGGTGCTCAGGCAGTGCAGCTGAATTGGTGATGCCTGTCGGGGCACATGATGCCAATCCATTATTTCTTTTCTTCCTAGGGTTCAGAGTCATCTAGTGTTTTGTTCACAGCCAGCTAGTTCACTGTGCAATCTGTTGTTTCAACATATGGGGCTGCTCACTGGTGTTCAACAAAAATGGGTACGGGTCAGGGATGCCACAACATTATTTACCCAAATTGCCTGTTCCAGTCAACTGATCTTTTAATCTTCTTGTCCACCAGCCCTGAGTGACAGGCTTGATGACTGGCTGCAATACCTCCTCGGTTCCTGAAGATTTATTTCTGGCACACCTTCTTAATCCTATGGGGTGGGTCAGGTCATGATCAAGATTAGTTGGAAATAACTGCAGAGTCCAGGAGGCCCTGAAGATCCCGCCTTCATCTTGTGACGTTATTGTTTTACACCAACCTGGATCCTATTACTACATAGGCTGGTATGTTGTCAGAAAACCACTGAACCCAACTCAACCTCTGCGGGAGACATGATGGAGTATGGTCAAGAACAAGCTAGGCCTCGGAGGTGTTTCAATTTTAATACCCCATGAAAGGATGCCCTACTGAGTTGATGTCTCTGCCTGGCTGATGGATAAGTAAAGGGTGCACCCAGTGGTTAGCAACAATCCAAATGACTCAACCAGGAGTAAAATAATAACAGTTTACATAATATGGTTCATAGTAAGCACCACTCTTCCTATCCTAAAGTGTGAATATTAATACATATGTTCCCCTTTAGAGAATTGATTAAAGATATTATACGTAGGTCAGCAATAGGTTGTGTGTGTGTATATACATATTACACGCCCCCCGATAGCGTCTGTGTAGTTATGGTTAAGTTGCTCATCTCATAAGAAGACCACTTTTTGGGTGGCTTATAACTTTGCTTCCCCTGGACGAATCTTCACCATACTTTGCAAAAAAAGAATATGGCCCACTCTGAATTATCTTGGCAAGTTTTGTGAGGTTTTGTCAGGGGCGGGCAAAGTTATAAGGGAGGTCGCAAAATGTCTTTTTTTTCCATAGTCTGAATGCAAATAATCTTTGCTTACGTCTACAGCTCAAACCCCTGGACACATTTTCATCAAATTTGCAGCAGGAGCAGCGGCTTGGTCCCAAAAGCGTGCTTTTGTAAATTTGGTGAAAATCCGCGAAAGTACTTTTTTTAAAAACAGGCAAAATATAGGATTAAAAAAATGGTGATATCTGGGTCTGCTCCGCGGACTCACTTCCCTGTTCACTCCACAGACAGGACTCCAATTGGCTGGGAGAGCACCGTCATGTCCGCGGACATATGGCGTGCTCACCGATTGGCTAGGGGGAAGCGTGAGGTGCCATCATGTTGGATCTGCGGATAGAGCGGCGGTAAACAGGGCCGAAACCCAATTCTGGGCAGTGTGTTGGGGGGGAAGAGGGGCTGGAGAGGGTGGGGGAGTGAAAGATGGGTTAAATGCTGTATTTGTTTAGGTGGAAGAATGTCGTGCTGTGATCGCGGTGTCCACGGACACCGCAGTAGTCCGTGGACAGAAGAGCCACTGGACAGATTGTTGGGTATTTTACTATGTTACGGTGTATTGCTTTTGGGTAGTTAGTAGAGTTTTGGGTGGAGAGGGCATGCATTGAAGAGAGTTTGTGCATAAGTCCTGTAATAGTATGTCAAGTAAAGTGGATAGGGTTTGAGGTGGTTGTATTATGTTTTGGGTTGTGGTAAGTCGTGTTTGCTTGCATGGCTGTGATATGCTGCAGTGGTTGTGGCCAGGGTCTAGAGTCTTGGGTGCATGGGCGAAGGCAGCGGCATGCACCCAAGACTCTACGCCCTGGCCACACCATGGCAGCATAACACAGCCATGCAAGCAAACATTTTGACAGTGGCATGTTGATTTCATCAGGGGTATGTACTGAAGAATTTGTCCACTTGCCGCAAGTAGTGTAATAGTATTTGTAGAAAAGTGGACATGGTGTGTGGCAGTTTTTTGGACTCTGTTTAAAATGTTGGGTGTATGATATTGTATGGCTGGCTATAACTATCATAGTATAATACAGGTATGCACTGCATGTCGTGACACCAATCATTGGGCCTCATTACCAGGTTGGAGGTAGCCTTGCCGGTTTTACCAGCAAGGCTACCTCCAAACTCGCATCTGGTAATTGCCCTTTCACAGGTGCCGGGCCGGGTACATCCCCATTCCCATTTGATCCCCGTAGGGCTCAATGGGAATGGGGAGGGTGGTAGCTACGGTACCTTTAATAAGGGTACCGGTGCTACCATTATGTTCTGCCCAGGGGTGCCGGTATGACCGCCAGGGCAGACCTGGTGGCTGCAAGGGCACCCGCAAGCAGAACTCCTAGTATGGCAGTACGGTAGCAACGGTGCCGGTAGCGATACCGGCGCTGTTGTTGCCTTATCGCCATACTTGTAATGAGGCCCATTGTATACTTACTGTTTGCATTGTTGAGGCTGTATGCAGTTCTTTGCATTGCATGGGAAAATGTAGCAGACATGTTTTTTTTCATTTGAAAGGAAATCCGGGTTCTGAGAGCCCTTCTCCACCTGAAGGCAGCGCCAAATTGAAAAATACTCCAGACAAAAGAATGGTGAAAAGTAAAAGTGTATTAGACGTGCACTATTTGAGACACGTGTTTCGGCGATAACGCTGCCTTTATCAATCAGGGCTAATGTAATGTAAGGACGGATTCGCCTCTTGCAAGGTGGGATTTAACCCATGACCAGGGCAACCAGCAATTTCTATCGCCGAAACACGTGTCTCAAATAGGGCAAATCTAATACACTTTTACTTTTCACCATTCTTTGTGTGGAGTTTTTTTCAATTTGGCGCTGCCTTCAGGTGGAGAAGGGCTCTCAGAACCCAGATTTCCTTTCATATTTAATTGGAGCAGGGGGATTTCTCCAATCCAATTAAGCGCAGGACATCATTGGTTGATATTTTAAGACCCCCTCTTGCATGTTTTTTTCATTCTCTGTGATAAAAGAAAGGATCACATGTTAGGGTAGGTACTTTGTAATGTGTTATTGCATTGCATAGCAGGCATTTGTGTACTTTGTGGACCCTCATAGTTAATACTTTACAAGTACTATGCTTCAAACCAGTGTACTGGGAAATGTGATCAGTTCCTCTGTTTGTTCGCATAATCATTGGGTCTGTGGGAAAAAAAGATCCATGCAGGATTAAAAAAACAATTTCTTTGTTTATTTGTTGAAATATGGCACAGTCTTTTTCGGTGGTCGATTGTAGTAGGAGTAATTGAAAAGGTGTATGGATTTTGGTTTGGAAGTAGTGGTACTGTTGTTGCAGTTAGATACCAGTTGGCGTATTCTAATTGTTTATTTCTTGGTGACTTTTGGCAGTATTCATTTATTTGTTTGGTTGTTGATCTTTTGTAAGTACTGTCGTATTGCAAAGTAATGTTGCAGAATTTTGGAGCAATTAGATAACTGTTGGCGTATTCTAACTGTTGATAGTTTCGAAGTTATTGAGGGTATGTTTATACGTAATAATTGTTGTGGGTTTTCCACAGAAAAACGTATATTGCAGTATTATGGTTGCAGTTAGATACCAGTTGGCGTATTCTAACTGTTTACAGTTTTTCACTTCTGCAGGGTATGTTTTCAAGCATGTTTTTTCTTGTTGGTGAATGTACATTTTCACTGTTAGATAGCTGTTGCCTTATTCTACCAGTTTGTGGTTTTAAAGTTTATTTTTTTATTTTTTTTATTTATAGAAATCTACAGTTTGAACACAAAAATTCAAATGTTTTAAAGTTTATTGAGGACATTTTGTAGATGCTTACACTCAAATTAGTGAATAAATGTTGGTTTTAAGAATATTACGTAAGCGTTTGCAAGATTTGCTGGTAATCTCTGTTTAAAAGTAATGGAAGTATCGTCACATTCAAACAAACCACTTTTCTTTTTAATGTATGCAGTATAGTGACATACATTGGTTGTGGCTCCTGCGTGGTAGATTATGCCTACTGTGGTGAAGGTTTACTTGCCAAGTGATACTTGTCCATGTGTGAAGCCAGTCAGCTTGCAGTTGTTTTGGGTACCATCTGCATTGTAACGCAAAAGCATTACTATTACGTATTCACTATGGGAATGTATCTGTAAGGTGGAACGATTATCAGAATTGCAAGTAGTACATAATAAGCCATGGTTTGCATTTTGTACGAGCTGCTGAAATTGAATTGATTCACAGTTAGGTATAGATACATACACAAAGCTCTCGTTAGGGACTTGTTCATGCCACACATCACTGCAAAGAGTGCATGTATGTTTCCACATGTATGAAATCTGGAAGATTTCATTTATAGGTATGTTTTTGTTTTCCAGTACTTGTGGTAAGTACATTAGAAATTCTTGTGGATCTTCTTGTGTGTTTATAGCGAATCTCACAATTCCTGCACAGTAGTCCAATTCCTAGCTTATTCCAGAAACACTGTAAGTGTTGTCAGGATTGTTTGTTGCATTTCTGTGAAGGACTAACATTTTTTTTTAATTGTTTTATCTGAAATTAATCACCTTTTCTATTAGTATTAACAAAATATTTAAAACTATCAAATTATACAATTATCAAAAATTGTCACATAATAAAAAATGAATGCTCAACATATTGAAACAATCAAGATATAAAATAAAAAAACATGCTTGAAACTTAGATATGATATGATGTGATATGGCATTTATAACATGCCTATACACAAGTGTTTCAAGCGACGAGGCCATGGAGGGAGAACAGAGGGAAGACAGACATGCAATTATTTGTGGACCAACTACCCAATGCTTGACAGCTTGTTATAATGACAAGCTTATGATTTGCTGGATTATTGTAGATTGAGCAGAAACAGTTTGAGTTACATGCATAGTTGGAGTTTGTACCACAAATCAATAGCAAGTTGTCATTGATTATGATTGTAAAGCTGTCATTGCTTTAAATAACTTACAGCATTCGTCATTCTCATTTCGTGCATGCAAGTCTAAAGCAATTATGAAATTGCAATTTGCTATCCGAATACTGATAGAAGAAGTGGACAAGATGATTGGCCACCTATTTTCAAAGGGCATGTTTCTGAAATAAACTAGATGTTTGACAAAATGCTTCTCTCTCAGTTGTATTAGAGCTGGACAGTCCACTATGAGATGTTCCATTGTTTTTTTGTTGTTGTAGAGTCCTTACAGAAGCGACAACATTTTTGTTGCAGGCCGATGATTTTTCGTTCGGCCAAAAGATCTCGAGTGTGCCACAAGTTCAGCTGTAGTCGCAATATTGAGTTCTGAATGAAGGGTGAAGGAGATCTGTAAAGATATGGTTCCATGTGTCCGAACATTTTTTCATCAAAATGTTAATTGTTAAAATGTTTATAATGAAGACATGTATTCCTAGTCTCAGTCCAGTCCATCAGATACATTTTATGTTTCGCTGTGTGCAGATTTGTTATCAGAACCTCTACAATTACATCCGCATTAGCCAGAATTTAAAAAATATGATTTGACCATTTTTGCACAAACTGATGTTGAGAGGAGGTTATGTACACTGATAGGGTTCTGAATACATTGTTTACATCAGTCGAGATTAACCACTTTCGAAAGAGAACACACAAACGCCAGTTATACAGTGCAATTAGTGAAGTTAATCCCAGCTCATATCGCAGCCAAGGTCCTGGGAAAGATTGCGGTAGATGGAGTACTTGTCTCCATAATTTGGCCTTTAGACTATTAAGGGAGGCTGATGTTATTATTGCTCTAGCCTCCAAGCCATACAAAAGCGTGGGAATCACTTTCTGGTTCCAAAATAACAGAGCTGAATTAATGGAGAATTTCCCATATTTGTGTAGGATCAATCTGGGTGCGAAATGGCTGTCTCCACTTTACACTTTATTATTTCCCATTGTGTATTTAGGGATGGTGAACCATTAATCATCATCCCCAAGTACACATAATTAGGAACCACTTCCAATTTGACATTTTTGATGTTCCAGTTCAACTTGCATCTATTGACAAGAGTCGAAGGATATGTCACAATCTGCGACATTTAAGATTGATTACAAGTTCATTCTGATCCAGATATAGGTTAAGAGCTGTCAACAGTTTTTGCAAACCTATTGTAGTTTTGGAGACTAACACTAAGTCATCTGCATACCATAGAGCTTGGATGGATACATTATTCCATTTTGGGAAATCTGAGCACACATTTAGGAATACATACCTTAGCCCTGAATAAAGAATTTAAATATTGCTGAGGCGAGTGTGCACCCCTGTTTCAGCCCTTTAGCTGTTGCAATTGAAGTTGATAATAATCCAGAAGTAGTTAATCTGACCTGGATTGATGTGTCTGAATGTAGGCTATAAATTATATCACATAGGGTGGGTGGGCACTCTTACTTTAGTAGCTTAGACATTAATTTGACTCTAGATACAGAGTCAAACGCAGAGTGCAGATTCATAAATGCAAAGACAATTGGTTGTTTTGTGACATGGGCTTGTTCCTTAAGTGCATGAAGTGTTAACAGATTTACCGCCTTCCCCATGCCCACTACAAAACACGTTTGATTTGGATCACAGTGTTGTTGAGTCTGTGTCCATTCATTGAAATCTCTTAATACCAGCCTCGTAAAGGTTTTCCCAGGTGTGTCAAGTAATGCGATCAGTTGATAATTTGTGGGTAAAGATTGATCACCCTTTTTAAAGATCGGAACAATCAAAGAGGAGCGCCAGGATGTTGGTATTGAGCTTGTTTTTAGAATGTTGTGAAAGATGTTATTCAATATGAATGACCATTGTTTTTGATGTGTCTTAAACATAAAATTGTTCAAGCCATCTGGCCCTGCTGCACAAGACTTGGAAGATTTTTGAATAAGTTCTTCAATCATCTGCGCATTACACTCCATCAACTAAGCCTGTGGGGCTTGTAAGGCATATTTATATTCGTCAAAACTTTCATCAGCATAAAGTTCTGTAAAGTCCGCTAACCATTGAGATTCTGACACACCATTTGTTTGAGCACTCCTTTGTTTATGTGGAATATGATTATTAAGTAAATCCCATGTCTGTGCAGAACTTTTGTTTGCTAATGACATTAAGAAGGCTTCACTGTCATGTTGAAATATTTTAGCTCTACGTGCTCGAATCCAATTTTTATATTTACATTAAGCTGTTTTGAAGGTGTGCTCTCGAATTTCAATGGGAAGCTTTGCTAAATTCTTGCGTGGTTTTCTGTAGTTAGCTCTTGCCTGGTGTATCTGGATCATATGAGTGTTTATGATTAAGGGCAAGAGGGCCCAAGGAGGTATGTGCTGACTTGAAAGGTGCTAGAATCTCCAAATATGGGAGAGGCATAGCAGATGGTATCTAGTTAATATGTCGAAATTAAAATGTCGAATGACAAAAATGTCGGAAAAAAATGTATTCTTTTTTTAAATTACATGTTTTTTTTGGGGTTTCGCAAGTAAAAAAAGGCTTAAAAAAGGGGGGGTTTCGGGGGAACCCCCCCATTTAAAAAAAAAATAACAAAAAATAGACATTTGAATTTTTTTTTGGGGTATTATTTTTTCGACATTTTTGCATTCGAAATTATGAATTTCGAAATATTAACTATAAACCATAGCAGATATCTGTTGAATAATGAGATTATTACTCAATAGATGCAACTTGGGTTTGGTCCATCTAAAGCGAGTGTGTGCATTATTGATGATCAAATGTTGTTTGGACCAGCCAGAGTTGTTATCTCGCTCCGTGACTTCCCACTTCCAGTATATCTCACATTTATCTGCCCTATGGAAGAGCGCATCACTCAGATATATATAATCAATAATGCTGGTTGAGGTACCTCTCATCCAAGCGTATTGTGCTGGAACATCTCCCGGTAAGGCTCCATTGGCCATTCTAAAGTTTCTCTCAGCCATGAAATTCTGCCACCTCTTGGCGTCATTATGTTTGATTTTTCCATTCAAAACTATACTATTTACTATTGTGAAGATGATGTCATCAAATCTGGCTGTGACTTCTAGTAAAATGGTAAGGGCCTTGTAATCATCTGTAATGCCTGCCGGGTTTCGGTACAAGTTCATTAGCGCTAGATTCTGATTCTGGTAAGAAATGCGGACCAGCTGCATAAAGTTATTCGCCGACGCCCATGGATTTAGAGTCATCCCTGCACTTGTTTTGACTTCTACCAATAAACCAGAGGTCGGTCTGCCCCTATTCGATGACTTTGCAGGGACGAGAAGAACATCATGATCATCCCAAATAGGCAACGATTGCATCCACGTTTCTTGTAATGCAATGATGTCAAATGTGTTAATTTGATTATTTGTCGATAGCTGCAGGTGAGAATGACCACAAGAATTACAACTTGTATATGCACTTTGTTGATGGTTATGCATTATTTATGCAATGGATATCCTCTTGTGTGTTACTCATCCTTGGCCAGTGCGCACATTGACATGCTGGTTTAATGTTTCTTATCATTTGAGGTTCTCGAATGGTCTCCTTTGCATCCTGGGATCGAAGATTTACTCTTTCAGGATCTTGAGCTATAAGGAATCCTATCTTAAATAACTCAATTTTGGCTCTCCATATTGCATTGAAAACTACGCCTGATTTGATCCAGAGCCGGACTATTGAAGGATTGTGATCGCACACAAATTCAACCTGATCAATGTCACTTGATGACATATCTTCTAGATCATGAATGTCAGCAAAGATGTTTAATATGCTTGAGTGGCGCAGATCATACTTTGTGAATGGTGCATCATGGCACTTCATAATAAGAGTGTGACACATGTGCGCTAGATTTTTTGTGCAATTCCTTGGGGGTTCGGAGTTTGCATGCAATTGACACTGACTTATTGTCTGATCTTTGTTCCAAGGGCTATTGTCCCATCCATTTGGTTGGGTGTTCAGTGGTTTTATTTTAAATCTTCTCCAGAGATACCTGTAAAAGTCACTAGTTTTGCAGATGTTTGTTGGAAAGGTGCTTGGTGTTGCAATCCAGACAATTCAGGCTTGTTCATGCTTCCTGCGTTCAAGCAACATAAACTTGATTTGGGACACTTCGGAGTAGTCTCACGTGTTTGTTCTAAGGTCTCGGGCTGCACTGTTGTGCAATCTAGATGAGGCTTCACTACTAACATCACTGACAATTGTTCGACCTGGAGCGAGGTTCGTGAGGCGTTGAGCGAGGTAGGCATCCACTGCAGCCTTTATTTCTAAAGTGAGGCAATCCAGGTCTCTCTTCTTGATGTTGGCTTCGGTATCAACCAGTTTGTTCACGGTCGTCTTTTTGACTGTTGATGGCTCAGCTTGCTGTTTTTCCATTGCACTCAGTTCGATGATTTCGATCTGGTCATCTAGCGGAGGATGAGCCGTAGGTGGGCGCTGCAGACTTTCGATAGACACCGGTGACAGAGAGTCCTGCATGTTTTCACCAAAAACAGGCATGACGGTAGTGATGTGCAATGTCAATGTAAGGTTCTCTGTATTAGGGGCCATCACCGCTTTGTTTGTAGTTGCAGAGACCTCTACTGTTGTTTTCACATTCGTCTTGGCAGTTGGTATTTGAGCACTCCACTGACTTTGATTATTTTTCTTTTTTCTTTTCCGTGATGTTAGTTTCGTTTTACACAGAGTTCCTCTATAGCGAGTTTGAAAGGGGAGCTTCTGAGTAAAAATGTCGAAAGGATTTCGTTGCTCATAGCAATTGTTCGCACTGCTTGGGTCCACACTTACCCATGAGGAATTATTGATTTCTACTACTGCGGCATCAACAATTTCCACTGGGCGAATGACGTGTGCAAACGAAGGGAGGACGGATATTACCTCGCCGCCATTATGTGATTGCTGGTTCCAAATGGATTGCTCTGCCTCATTTGCCACAGAAAGTATTTCCGGACCACCAATTAGAATCTTTGTACTATTAGTGAGGCTGACCATCCATGATACCAGTTGTTGGATTTGTTCAGATTGTGACATGATCTTTGCATTGAGAGTTTCAAACAATTTAAAACGACTCGTAATGGTAGTGTTGACCAACGCTAAGGTAATTTCGATCATTTAAGTGGGATCAAAATTTGTTATTTGAGTATTTGAGGCGGGGGTCCTCTACGTGGTGTTGGTTGGGCATATGTAATCGAGACTGAGTGGATTGATGAGTCCATCAAGCTGCGAGCATTGTAATCGGGCAAGCTAGTTTCATTACAGATGCTTTGTTCACCAATGCTTGCATGTATTGATATATCTGAGAATACAATGCTCGAGTCCGGTAGAGCTATGTTTGGAGACTCTAGCCGTGCATTAGTCGCGTGTGCCAGTTTAAATGGAGTCTGAGGCACCTTTAAAATAGTTTGATCCGATATTGCCTGTAGTGGGAGTACTGTGCGCGCCACTGGGGGCACTTCTTTTGGTATTATCGAGCGGGAATCAGTATTGGCATTGATTGTCGAGTCTACTAATAAGGGGTCTGAAATAGAATTTGGTAAGCACTTAGCACCCATGTTTTCACTACGAAGTGCACAAAATGTGCGAATATCTCGATTCAACCCCAGTGTACGTGGGACTGGAGTCAATACAATGGCCTTTAGGGATATTTATTGAACCTGCTCTGCTATGTGAGATAAGGATTTTTGTGGCGTGGTTATGTTATTAGGCATATCAGTTTTTAAAGAATACATGCAAATTAAATGGCCCCCTGAAAGGTTCACAGTCACAAGATAGAAACCACTCAGCCTAACACACACACCTAATTTGACGTACCTGCCTGCACTGTACCGCAGCGCCGTGGTGAAGCAGCAAAGCAGTACTTTCGGTACTTGCTAGGTGCGCGCACGCTGCTGTGCATGTGCTCAAAATAAGTAGAGATGACCCTGAAGGGGGTGTGGCAACCAGCTTGTTGTGTGTAATCATGCCTAAAGCAAGCAGAAACAAGGTACAAAATTCAATATGAAGTGATACTGTTGTCAACCAAATAATCTAAAGTCCGTACAAAGTTCACTTTCCACGTTGGGTAGCAAAAGCCCAGTGAACAGCAGACAAAGTAACGCAGCAAAGTGGTACTTTTGGTACTTGCTGGGTGCACGAGCGCTGGTGCGGGCATGTTCACAATAAGTAGAGCCGTCCCTGAAGGGGTTGTGGCAACCAGTTTGTTGTGTGTAATCACACCTTCCACGTTGGCTAGCAAAAGTCTGTTTTTTCGCACAAGTCCAGTGAACAGCAGACAAAGTAAGGACTAACATTTGCAAACACAATTGGTCTCTGCCGTTTAAGTAAATGTTTTAAACAATTGGTGGCAATTGGAATAGAACATTGATTGCTACATTTGCATAGCAATTCACGCCAGTTGTATTGGAAAAATTTGAATGGACCAGACAGTTCTGTGTCTGAGTCATTTGATGGAAGTGCAAGTAGTTTCTTTGAAGAGCTAGTTGGCTTTGTTTGTGCAGTTCGGTATGCATTTTTGTCAGTAGATTCCTCTTTGGTTGTGGTAATTGATGAAGTACCAGCTGCTTTTAATTTATTTGAAGGTACTGTTGTGAGATCATGCATAAGTTGTGTCTGCACTAGTTTTCTCTTACAAATTTTCCCTTTTTGAGGAACAGGGTACATTTTGAGATGGGTGTGTAGAGTACACGTAGTCTATTGTACTCTACAATGCAAGGAATATCAGCGTTGACTTTACTTGCATCAACATTGACGAGAAATAGTCCTTCAAGTGTACATAGGTGTGACAGTGCTACCTAACTCATGCCTTCTTTAAAGACTGTGCTTCCAATATCAATCAATGCTTGATCTAAGGTAAAACCTTGTGATTTATGAATGGTGACTGCGTATGCTAGAGGCAGAGAAAATTGTTCTCTGTGTACATACATGTCTTTGAAAAGAAGGAATTGTGCTGTTGAGTGTCTTATCCTTTTAACTTCTGAAAGTTTGTCAAAGTAAATATTGACAAACTGAATGTTGTTGTCACGTGGGTATGTTTGGAAGCCAACAACGGTACCAAGTGCTCCATTAACTAATTCTTGCTCCACATTAAGGTTACACTTTGGCATCACTTTACAGTTTGAACACAATTTTAAAATTTTCTCTAAACCAGCTGAGTTAGAGATAAAGGGGGTCATTACAACCCTGGCGTTAAGGGTTTAACGGCACCGTAAAAGGTGTCGGCGCCGTTAAACCCTTAACGCCTGATTACGAGGTCCCTTTGCGGGACCCTGGTGCTAATTACGGTACCACAATTTGCAGTACCGTACTTAGCGCCTTCCCCAGTTCCATTGAGCCCTATGGGGCGAAAATGGGAATGGGGAAGGGCCATGGTGAAATGGGGAAATACCGCCCCGCCAACCTTGGAATGGGGCGGTATTTCCCCATTCCCCCATGGCGGACTCGTTACAACACTGGCACCAACCATGGTGCTAACAGCACCATGGTTTAGCGCCGGGGTTGTAATGAGTGCCAAAGTTTTCTAAGGTATTTAGTCGGGCTGTGGCTTGTTGACTCATGGGTAGTGTCATACCATGCACGTCCGGTTTGTCTGTGGAGTAAATTTGCACTTTTGGTTGCATTTCTTTTTTCAGCATTGTTTCATTGAATTGTGCACAGCTTGTTAGAGTTGGCATCAAGGACACACAGTTTACATTTTTGTTTGCTAATTTTTCGATGACTTCAGTAGCACATGTCTTATTGCTGTAGAGCTCATGATGTGTTTGGTATTTAATATAGACTGTGCTTCTTTAGATAGTACACCAATCCAAATATTTTTCTAAATGTTGGCGTAGGTGAGGTCTGCAGACTGACGCATGTTTTCAGTTAGTTCTTTGTATTGGAAATGTTGCCAAAGATTTACATTTCTTATGCTGCCAAGAGGTTTATGGCAAGTTTGTGTCCTAAGATTTTAAAAATAGGTTCACCTTTCACTGGTGTTAATTGAAGAAGATCTCCGAAAAAACAATAATGTGTTTTCATCCAAAGAGTTATTCGAAATCTGTTTGAAGACCTCTTGCAATCTGAGGTAAATCAAAGCCAACATTAGGTTGGAGACCATGCTGACCTCATTTATTAGGAGCATTTTCATTTGTTTCAAAACTCTGTGTAGTTCCATAGCAGCTTCTGCTGAAGGTTTGAAGTAGTCAAATTTGTTTTGGTATTCTACTGGAAGGAGTAGCAATCAGTGTAAAGTGACACCACCTATGTTGTAGGCTGTAGGCAGCTAAGCCTGTGGGGGCAGTTACAACAGCTGAACGTTAGTTGTTTGTCAATTGTTGGAGGAACTTGCTGATGAATTTTTTATTTGAACCAGCTTGACCACTTACATACAGCAGTATAGGTTTGTATTCTTGACAGGTACATGTTTTAGTTTCGTGCTGCACACCATGTTCAATTTGTTTAGTTACTTCTAGGAAAATGCTATGCTGTTCATTGTTTAATTGTGATTTGAGTATGGCAAAGTCTTCTGTAGATTCCTCATACTTTTGTCATTTGGTGTAGGATTTCCCTTTGTTTTTATATTTGCGCTGACAATACTTGCCACACTTGTGTCTATGAAATTGCAAAATGTGTGCATGTAGGTCCCTATGTGTAGTTTGTGAAGGGATTTTGCAAGTGACATATTTGTAAATGAACTGCAAAACAGTGGCATCACTCACCTGACCAAATTTAGGAGCAGCTTCAATCCACAAAAGCATGTGGATGTGTGGTGCTCCTCTGGCTTGATATTCTTATCTCCAAAAGAAGTGTTCCACTTCTCTGAGGGGAGGAACTGTTTTATTACAAATGAAGTGCAGCATGACAATGAAGCTATGATGGAAGTACCTTGTTACATTTACAGGATCAAGATAGCAAAGTTCTCCTGGTGTTTTTATGTCTATATTTGCTTTGTTTTCGTTTGCTATGCGTAGGAAATTGTGGAAATCTTCCCATCGGTACTCTGTACAACTTAATGTCACAAACATGTGGGTGGGCCAAGGTTGCGTATCATACAACGTACATCTGCGTGATGTCGGAATCAGTATTCTTTCATACCACGCATGTTTGCTAAAAGATTTGTAATACTTGACTGTAAAACTTAATCTTTTTCTTCCACCTTTTGAAGTAGCTGTATAGCAGACATATTTTGAAAATTGGAACCTGTTTTCAATGTGTGTGCAACTCTGTAACATAGAGTTGCTAGTTCAATTTCAAAGTGGAGGTGGTATATATATTCAATGTGTTCTCTGAATCTGGGGTCTTCAGAATACATTCGTAAAGAGCGGTATTCTGATGCTGTTACTTGTGTGGGTCTTTCATTGTACCTTCTACCTTTTCCAGTAGGAAAAAGTAGAGGAAAGGCTTGTGCTTCTACACTTTTTTCCCATATGCTTATTGGAGATCCTTTGGCTTGCCGCATTTGATATGTTTCCAGTGCATCATCTATGGTGTCCTTGAAGTGCAGTGGGTGAATAGTACAGAGGTCTAAAATATTGGATGCTGTAGTAGGATCTAGAAGTTGAAATTGGACAGTTCCTGACTAGTCTTGAAATATTTTGCCGGTTTCCCTCAGGTTTTCTTCAATGTTTATTTCTTTGTAGTATTCATTGTTGTCTTTTAGATATTTCAGGGCTTCTCTAACTTTATGTAAGTCCACTAGTTGCTGCCAAATCTTTTTGTCTTTTGTAGGTACGCCATTCACTAGGATAATCAAAGATTGATGGATTGGCTGTTGCACTCCCAGAGTATGTAAATGTTTTCTTAGATCTAATAGAAATAAACTACTTTGCCACACATGCCTTTTAGTAATTTAGAGGGAGGCAGTTTTGAAGTTTTTGGTTGAAGGCATATTATTGCTTGAAATGGGTGCACTGTTTGGATTATAATGTTCTCATACAAGTGAAGTTGTTGGAGTTGTTTTGGCAGTGGGAATATTGCCAAGTCATTAGTTATAGCCTGTGGGGGTATTTGGTTGTTGTCAGGTTTTGCAGTGCAGTATCTGCAAAGTATTGAGGGGTTAGTAATATCGTATTTGTCTTGTGCTAGGAGATAGAATGCTAATTGGAACCATTGGGATTCCTCATTGTCTTCTATCTTGTACATTATGTCTATAGTTTTGGTGCTCTTTTTATAAAAAGTACTGTGGCAAAACACACACACATGGTTTGGTACTTCAGCAGATGTGCTTTTAAACTTTTGTATTTCTTTTTGTATGTGTGTATTAGTGGGTTGATATCTGCAAGGTTGTTTCTACTCTGTTCTAAAGGTACTGGATTTTGTAAGTGGGTTTCACTTCCAAAATATTTGCTTTGGATGTGTTCTATTTCTTCGAGTAGTTCTTTGGCTGTACCATGTAGAATAATGTTATTTAAATGGTCCAGTGCTAAAGCAGGACTTTTTGCATAGTACAGTTTATGAATGAGATTTCGTACAGTTGAATGGTGTGTTGCTAACATTTTTATGTGGTGGAAGGTGCTTTTGCAAGTAAGTCCAGAAATGCAGGCTAATGAATGTCCTTGTAGTCCTGTGTATTTGCGCACTGGACAGGAGTCTATAGTTTGTAATATTTTAATTTTTATTTTTGTCTTTGCCTTTCACATACTGACTTGAGGAACTGACGTGAAGATGTGAAAGATTTTTTGCGCACATTACACATTGATGTGCACGGCCATTTGTAGACTGGACATATTGGTTCGGTGGAATGGAGAGTTAATTGTAAGTTTGCTGGGGATATTTCTGTGAGCTGTGTTTCTTGTTCCATAATGGTATTGTTAGCCTTTTCATACCATCGTCCACTACTATGTGTGGCAATTGGGTTTGTTTGCTTTTGTTTGTATGCGTCTTCATTGAAATATTGCTCTGTGTTGGTGGTGTGACTCCACTCACCTGCACACATGTTTGCAAAGATATCTTTGTCGATATTCTGGGCCTCATCACGAGTTGGGTGGTAATACCGGCGCTAATAGCCCTACCGCCAAACCCCCCTATTAGCGCCGGATCACGGGTTTGGCGGAAGGGTTATTGCCCATTCCCCATTGGGCCCATTCGTGAATTCCTCATTCCCCATTGGGTCCAATGGGGAAAATTCACGCTATTACCGCCGGCGGATTTTCCGCTGGCAGTAATGGCGCTGAAAATCAGCAATTTTGCTGTGGATTTCCCCCCAGCTCAGAGAAGGAGGGAAATCTGTCAAAGCCATGATCTGGCGGACCCTTAAATGCAGCAGTAATAGCGCTACTGCCTCATTTAAGGGTTACCACCAGACTCGTGATGAGGCCCGCTGCGAAGTCCTTGTTGTAGTTTAATAATTAGTTTTGTTAGTGGTTTTATTATGTTTAAAACTAATATAAATAATTTCCTTTTGAGAAGGATTACACTGCTGATGAGAGCTTCCAGAATTAGTTTTCTGCGTTATGTTTTAAAGGTTGAGCGTGATTTGTCCCCTGTTTTTATAAGGTTCAGAAGGACTCTGTGGTGAAACATTTTTTGTAAAATAATTGTTTTGGTATGCTTACTTGTGTCTACATCAGGATTTATAGGTGCAGTGTTAGCACTAGTGGTAGTTGCAGTCTTCTTAATACATTTCTTTTTAGTTTTACATTTTTAAAGAGGAGTTAGAGTTTCTTTCCTGCAAGCTGCTTCAGTTTTGCTTAGTGACTGTATTAGCTGTTTTGTTTGAACTTTCTGTACACATTCTGCTAGAGGTGGATGGCTATTTTGTAAGTTTTTAGATTGTTCTGCTCTATTTCTGCGTTGCTTTCTACAGATTTGCTTTTTGGTAGACATTCTTCAGTGTCTTTCGGAGAAGAAAGGAAACTGTGGGTTGAGAGGTTGTGCAATGTATATGTTTGCACAGTGCATGAGTGTCTGAATATGACGATTTGTATATTTATAGAGGTGTATGATTGTGGGAGCAGAACAGGGGTGATCAAAACAATGATCTTACTAGGCTTAGTGACATTAAGATTGTGCAAGTGCATATGAAAGGGAAAAGAAGGGAAAGTGCATGGTGGGGGAGGAGTGTAAAGTGAAGAACAGAGAGGTGACAGAATAAATAATAAGTGAAATAAATAAGTAAAGGTGATCAAAATGGTAGTGCAGCTAGTAAGTGGCAAGTGCTTGGTTAAGCGGATACGGTAACATTTGAAAAGTGAATGAGGGGACTGTATGGGTCCAGATACAGATGCCAGTGCAAATAGTGGCCTGCAGGCAGTGTAGGAGGGTGGGAAGGTAATTAAATACCTGGGTCAGAAATACAGAGGGCGGTTAGGTGTACGGTATCTGAGAAAAGAAGACAGATTAGCAGGGAAGAAGAGGGGCAAAGGCAGAAACTAAGAGGAAGGTCTTGAGGTGCTTCTGGAACCGGAGATGGTCTCCTAAAGTTTGAAGGTGGCAGGAAGGCTGTTTTAAAGCGAGGGCCCAGCCGCTAACAGTGATTTACCTCCAGTTTGTTTCTTTGAGAAATGCCTGATCCCGAGGGAGTTAGACGTAGAGGAACAAATGGGCTGTTACTTAAGGTTGGGAAGGCTGTAGTGGTGTTTGCATGTTAATGTACTGGTGTTAAAATGACAATACAAATTGTGCACCTGCTGAGGTGCAATGAGTAAGAGTGAAGCAAATGATGTTGGGTTGATACAATTCTGTAGCCTAGAATACAGGAGCACTGCACTGTCTGAGTAATGGGTAGAACAGTATGACAATATTGTAATTACTTTGTTGGATGTGAACAGTAGGTTTCTTCTGGGATGTACTTTGCACTTTAGACTCCACTGGGTTTCAGTGAACACATTATTTAAAGTTAGTGAAAGATTTCTTGGTAGGAAGAGGTAGTGTGTGTGTGTGAAATTGCACAGCTTTGTATATGAATGCACAATTTACTTTGAAAATAGATTAGTGCAGGTTGTAGTAGAGTGAGAAAAAGGGTCCGAAAGATGTACATATTGGAAAGTATTATGTTTCTGTGTGTGGAATTCCACTAACATGCAGTTTTCTTTTTCTGTGTGTATTGTAGGCATTTTAAAGCATGTGTATTAATGGGGAAGTGGTTGTAAAAATGGCAGTAGGAGTGAAGAGAATAACAGTTTGCACATTACAATAGTCATATGGGTAAAAGAAAACTTGTAAAGTACACTGCTTTGTAAGAGCCACTTGATGGTAGGAGAGGGCACAAGTGAAAGTATGCTTATGGAGTAGGTTATGCAGGGTAAGTGGCATGTATCCTGTTCACAGGTATTTATAAAAGAATTGCAAATGTAGTGTAGAAAATATATATGCATACCTGTAGCTTGTGTTGATGGATGTAGATTGGATAACTCTAGAAGCAGATATGTTGGCGAGTTGTACAGTATTTTGTTCTGGAGGTGCTTTGCAATCACAGTGGCCTTGTAGCCAGAGTGTTCAACAGTAGATCTAAAGTGCTGAAATGTGATCATAGGGGTAGATGTAGAGGTCTTGGATGTGATTGGTGGATGGTTGTGTGACTGCTTATGTGTAGCCAATGGGGGAGTGGTGCAGAGAGTGATGTGGAAAGGGGAAAAAGGCTTCCCCTGTGTTATGGGGTCCGCAGACACAGCGGAAGTCTACGGACAGGACGTGCCACATCCGGGGCTTCTCAGCATGCCTGCCATAGAAAGAGGTCTGTGGGGACTAGCCAATCAGGTGTTGAGGTAGTGCTTTGTAGGAAGAGAGGCTGTGTGTAGTGAATATGGCAGAGGTGCAGAAAGTCAGGGTGTTGGTAGTAAATGTAAATGTTTTAGAGAGGTATGCTAAGTCTAAAGATATGGCTGCCAATTTTATTTTTGAAGGAGTGGAGGTTTTATGGCCAACTGTCCCTGGCTCCGCATACAGGCAGTGGTTGGAGTTTGTAAGCATATGTCCTTTTGGAACAGTCTGGATGTAGTAGTACTGCATTGGGGTGCTGTCCATTTGGGATATATCAGTGCTCCTACTTGGTTGATTCAGGCAGTGGTGGTGTTTCTTCCAAATGCCAAGGTTATTTTTTCTGAAATGCTACCGAGGGTAGCATAGGACAATTGTAATTTTTTTTGGCCCCAGCAAAATGGTGCAAGGTGTTTGGTTAACAAAGGCATGTCTGTTTTCTTGTTTAGAGCTGGGATGTTGTCTTGTAATAATGAGAATATTGATTCTGTTAATGTTAATTATTTCAAAGCAGATGGCATTTCTTTGTCCATACTGGGAAATGCCATGGTATTTGGAAATATAAGGAATGCTTTACAGAGGATAATGTAAAGAAATCTGGAGGAAAATAAGTGAAAAATACACAAAAAAATACAAAATAAAAGGTGTTTCTTTAGAAGCACCTTTAAAAAAAAAACAAGAAAAAAGGCTCTTTTCAGAGTCACCATCAAAGAGGAAATGAAATACCTTGGTTGCAATTTCTGTGCCCACCCTCACAGATTGCACAATATGTCCGCGGACACGGCAGTGGTCTGCGGATTGCACATGCCACACACAGGGCTTTTGAGGTTGGTAGGCATGGAAATTCGACTGTGGAGATTAGGGGATTTGTCAATAAGTTTTCCTGGGTGTGGTGTGCAAGCAAGGACTGTGGCAGAAGGTCTACTTGCTGAGAGGAGTGCAGTTGGCTATGGCAATGGCTGTGTCTTTCAGGAGGCAGAGTGTATGGATTTTGTGGGACTCCTGGATAAATTAGTTGGAAGTGAATGTCGAACACTGTGGAGTGGCTGCACATCTTGGATTCCATCATGTGGATGTGCACTGGTATGCAGTGCATGAAATGAAGTGGTCAAATTTCGTTCCTCTTTGTGCCATTTTTGGTGACGCTCCATCATCCTGACATTATTATTATTCATTGTGGAGGGAACAGTTTAGGACATGTTACTGGATGAAGGTAGCACTTGGGAAAGTCAGAGACATGTTTCCAAACTCGCGAGTAATTCTTTCTCGCATTGCGCAGGGACAGACCTGGCTGCGCTCTTCTTTATTTGGTCTGCAAATGGAGAAAGCGAGGTGCAATGTTAACAAGGCAGTTTGTGCCTTTTTGAGAGATGTTGGTTTGTCCTTCCATAATGAAAATATTGCCTAGCACGAATATTTTTCGCAGAGATGGAGTTCAATTTACTAATGCTGGTAATCAGCTTTTTTGCAAAATATTTTTTTGCAACCCTTTTTGCAAGTGTAGGAAGTATTTTTCTAGTAGATGTTGGACTGTTCCACCCTTGCAAAAAGAAACAAACACCACAAAAAGGCTCTTTTCAAAGCCACCACTTTCTCCTGGAAAAGAGTGTTTTTCCGAAAGTGCCAACCCCTACACTTCTTTTGGGAAGTCTGCGGTCTACCACGCTGTCCGCAGACTGTTCAGAATGGCCAGGGCTCTGCACCATTTAATTGGCACTTCTATTTTTAAACTGTGAAAGGTGCCTCTGAAAAGAGCCTTTTTTTTCTTTTTGGTTTTTGTTTTGTATTTTCTTTTGGTTTTTTAGAGATGACACATAAGGAAAGGAAGGGACGGGAGGGTAGGGAAAGGGCACCAACCGCAGGGATAAGAAAGGGCAAGTGGAGAGAGGAAGATGTTGGGTGAGCCTCACTTGGGTAGGTGACACTCTTTCTCATGCTCCCGGACCGAAGCCTCGAAAGCACTCCGAAATTGTTCCCCTCTGCAGAGTACCGCTTTGCAGTACATGCACAATATAGTGACCCTCAACAGGTAAGGGTCTACTGTGTTGCATATGGCCTGCGAGGCTGATTCAGGGAATGCACTGCCACACAGGAGTGTCTCATATGGTGACAGGAGCAGATACTGAGGATGTTGTAGAGGAACTCAACCTACTACTTTGTTCAAAGGGGATGATCCTCCGAACTGCCGCCTTGTGGTTGGACCTCAGGTGTCACCGCATGGATGTGGTCCCGTAGCTGTACAGACCCGGTTTGCCACGACTGAGCACCATTTTGCACTCAGTGCAGCGTACCTTGTCTGCACGTGCCTTGGGTACCCCTCCAACGGTGGTAAAGAGCCTCCACACCCAAGACTCACGCTGGCTGGCAGTAGTAAGGACTTCTACTGCCTCATCCTCATCTTCCCTTTCATCCCTCTCTACATCTCCATGCCTGTTCCGCTCTCCAGGCCCTTGGGAAGGTGGTGGTGGTGGAGGGAGTGGGGGTGGTGCTGAGGCAGAGGCAGCTGCAGTGGAAGAAGCCATGGTTGCCACTTAAGTAGTCTTCCAAAAGTAAAGTAGCACAGCACAGCAGGCACTGCTCAGCAGCAAATTCAATGTAGGAAACCAGCAATGTGGAGGAATGATCTCTCTGGAAGCCAAAGGCAGAATGAGGAGCAGCTCTGGGGTGTGGTTTTTTAAAGGGGTGTGGAGTGTTCTGCAGACAACTGCGTGCTCTGCAGACACTTTGAACACCAAAGAGAGCTCAAAAAGCACCAAAAAGTGTTTAAATCGCCAGGGGCATGTCTGGGACCTGTGCAAGGGTGAAGTTTTACAGTGAAACACCTTGGATTGCTCAAAGAAGCACTTTTTCGGTGCCTGGGGGCTCGGACACAGCCCGCTGACACGGGCTTATGCTGAGCGTGGGTCCGGTCACATGGTCGCAGATATTCGTGTATGCGACGGGTGCCTGTAGGACTCCTATTGCACGGGATTGGTTGTACACATGCGCATAGGTGTTCTACGGACAGGATTGGGCTCCCCGGACTAATTGAAAGTGCGACACATGCGGCGAACAGTTCTGGACAGGTGCAATGTTCGTAGGACCCTGAAAGTGGGATGCACATGCCTTTAGGTGTCCCCCGGATAGGACTAGGGTCCAGTGTTTCAGTGTATTGAACAAAGTGTGTTGCTGTAGTAATATGTAGTGCGCTTACCAGTTTGTTGTTCAGTTGAGCTGTTAGTTCTTTACAGGTGTGCTGTTGACATTTGGTTTGCAGTTTCTGTATAAAGCAGCAGTGAGGTAAATCTGCTGGAGACTTAGGTTATTTTTGTTTTTGGTGTGTTCCATTATGTTGCATATCTTATGGAATTGCACTATGGTTTTCCTAAGTATAGAGTTTGTAGACATAGTTTATTCTTCTTTGTAATTCAGTCATGTGGTTATGATATAATATTATATTTTATTTGCATCGCGCTCATACACAAGTGTTTCAGAGCACGACTAGGCAAGGGAGGGGAACAGGGGAGAACACAACACAACAATAACAACGATCTTACTAGGCCCAGTGACATTGAGAACGCGCAAGTGCATGAGAAAAGGAAAAAGGGAAAAGTGCATGGAATGGGGAGAGTGGAAAGTGCGGAGCAGAGGAGAGCAGATAAATAATAATACATACAAATAAATAGAAGAGGCAATAAAAAGTCATAGTGCAGCCAGCAAGTGGCAAGTGCTGTGTGTAAGGAAACAGACTGTGTAAGTGCAGAAAAAGAAGAAAAGTGGGGGGGGCTGTATGGGTACAGATACAGTCCCCAGTGCAAGGAGTGGCCAGGAGATAGTGCAGGAGGGTGGCAGGGTGAGCAGGTACCTGGGCCCAGGGGACAGAGGGTGGTCTTGAGGTTCTTCCGGAACTGGAGATAGTTCTCCTCAAATTTTATATTGGCAGGGAGGCTGTTCCAGACGGAGCCCCCAGCCGAAGATGGAGATCTACCCCAGCTTGTTTCTTTGAACGGAGGGAGTTAGAGGTAGAGGAGCAAAGAGCTTGAGAGGGGAGGTATTTGTGGAGGGATAGCAGAAGGTATTCTGGACCGAGGCCCCAGAAAGCCTTGTGAACAATGCAGAGGGTTTTGAATGTAATCCTTGCATCCATTGAGAGCCAATGGAGAGATTTCAGGGCTGTAGAGATACGATCCCACGGCTTGAGGCCAAGGACAAGTCTTGCAGGGCTGTTCTGGATAAGTTGCAGAGGGCGTAGAGTAGAGGCAGGTAGATTTAGAAAGAGGCTGTTACAGTAGTCCAACCTAGAGAGAACCAGAGCTTGGGAGACCATGAGCTTCTGAAAGAAAGGCAGAGTGCCTCTGAGGAGGTGCAGTAGGAAGTTTGACTTTTTAGAGACTTCAGAGATATGGGAGGAGAAGGAAAGTGTGGAGTCAAAGATGACCCCGAGGTTCTTAGCCTCACAGGTAGGGGTAGGAGGAGGGCCAAGGGAGGCCGGCCAGAGGGTGAGGGAGAAGGATGGAGATGGTGTGCTGATGAGGAGGATCTCAGTCTTGCTGGCATTCAGACAAAGATAATTTGTGGCACACCAATCTTGAATGGCAGTTAGGCAGTCAGAGATGAGAGCAGGAGAGGAGGTGGCCGAGGGCAGCAGGAAAATGAGTTGAGTGTCATCAGCATAGCACTGGAAATTTGAGCAGAAAATGCCAATGCAGTGGGCAAGAGTTGACAGGTATCGGTTGAAAAGCCAGGGTGAGAGGTTAGACCCCTGGGGAACCCCACAGGTAGAGAGGAAGATAGATGATAGGAAAGACCCCAGTTGGACCTGGAAGGGTCAATCAGAGAGGAAAGAGGTCAGCCAGGCCAGAGCCTGATCAGTGATGCCCAGGTTATCACAGAAATGGTTGGGCAGGATGGTGTGGTTGACCGTGTCGAAGGGAGAAGAGAGATCAAGAAGGATGAGGACAGAGGGAATGTTAGAGTCCAGGTTGGAGAGCAGATCTTCACGGATATTCAGGAGATCAGTTTCCATTTTTCTGGCTGCTCTGAAGCCAGACTGGTGGACATGGAGACAGCCAACATAATCTGAATGAAGGTTAAGCTGAGAGATGGCCAGCTTTTCCAGGAGTTTGCCCAGAAAGAGGGTAATGGAAATTGGGCGATAGTTAGCCGGACAGGAAGGATCAGCTGTGGGTTTCTTGAGAAGAGGATGCAAAAGGGAGTGCTTCAGAGAGGAGGGGAAAGATCCTGAGGCAAAAATGTGGTTGCGAAAATCGGCAAGGGCTGGAGCGAGGGTGTCAATGTGGTCCTTGATAGTTTTAGAGGAACAGGGATGAACCTGTTTTGATGAGGCTTTCATAGATCAGACTTGTCTAGCGACCTTGTCAGGGGAGAAAATAGGAGAGGAAGAGAAGGAAGGTGGGGGGTGATTAAAGGGGGCTCTGCAAGCACAGACTGAGAGGGAATGGGAGGAGCATGTGAAGAGAGGGTGGACAGAATGTCCTGGGTTTTGAGATAAAGTGTGAGGCAAGGGCATTGCAGAGAGCCTGGGAGGCAAGAGGAGGGGTGGAGACTACCGCAGAGTTGGCAAGCTCCTTGCAGATTTGAAAGAGTTTGGCCGAGTTGTTGGATGCCGCAGAGGCACAGGCTTGAATGTGGGCTCTCTTCTTGGTACAGACAGAGAGTCGGTATTGCCTTTGGAGCAGGCGACATGCCAGTTTGTCAGAGTATGAACAAGAAGCCCTCCATTTCCTCTCAGCTGCCCTAAACCCAAGTTTAAGTGTTGCTAGGTTGGAGTCATACTAGGAATTGCACTTGGCTTTGGACTTCAAGCGGATCCTCATGACAGGGGCAAGAGCATCAAGATTATCAGAGATAGAAGAGTAGAGAAGAAACTTGGTTGTGTCAGGGTGTGAGTCAGCCAGAGGAGGAGGAGGGGGAGAGAAGGTGGCAGTGAAAGCCTCAGCTGACACACGCTTCATAGGTCGGATGTCCGCGAAAGTAAGTGGCAGTGTTAGGGGGGGGTTGGCTTGGGGGGAAGAGGGTGAGAGATGGGAGGAGAGAAGGCAGTGGTCACTCCAGGAGAGATGATTGGTCAGAGGGCTAGAGAGGGGGAGGTCAGGGGAGATCAAGAAATCAAGTGTGTGTCCTGCAGAGTTCGTCGGGCCAGAGGGGAGTATAGAGAGAGAGAGGTAATCACAGAGGTTGCGAAAGAGCAAAGATGAGGGACAGGGAGAATCGAGGTGGATGTTGAGGTAACCAAGAAGGAGGAATTGAGTGGTTGAGGCCAGGAGGGAGTTGGAGAGGTCAGCCCACTTAGAGAGAAAGGAGGTGATTTTCCTGGGGGGGCGGTAGAGTAGCAACAGTAAGGGAGTGGCTGGGAGAGATTGAGAGCCTGCAGACAAGGCATTCAAAAGAGGAGTAAGTCTGAATCGGGATGATAGCAGCGGGAATCCACTCAGGAAAGATCAGAGCTTCACCCCCTCCCTGTCGAGTGGATCTGGGTGCGGAGAGGATCTTGAAGCCCTCAGGGAGTAGTGTGTCAAAGCTTGTGACAGAGCTGGCCGTAAACCATACCATGGCTCCGTAAGACCGAGGACATCCAGGTCCAGTTCTTCAAGGAGTTGGCAGATTTCAGAGGAGTTTTTGACAGCAGAGCGAAAGTTGAGAGTGGCAAGGTGAAGAAGGTTGCCGGCCTTAAAGACCTTCCGGGGAGGGGTACAAATCAGAGGTATGCCCTGCAGAATTGTGGAGGTAGCCTGAAGAGTGACAGAGGAGGAGGAACAAGTGGGCAAGGTAGCCAAGGGGTGAGAGGAGGGGATAGCTGGAGATGAGAGGAAGTTGATGAGGCGAGGGAAGTGCCTATCGAAGAGGAGGAGGTTTGCCTGAGGACCTTGGACCATGACAGTGCCATTTAGGTAGACATTAAGAAGGACTCTGGAGGAGTCAAAGGAAGCCATGAGGACATCCCAGCGAGTGCCACCATTAATGGGAGAGGAGGAGACAGAGCAAAGCACAGAGATCATATGGGGGGGTCCATAGATCCAGCGAAGGGACAGAAAAGAGGATGTCAGTAAGGGTCTGTTTGGAAGAGGCACTGGTATAGGTATCAGCGATAGGGAGACTAGGATTGGAAGCCAAGATATCCTTTTTACATTTCTTTTTTCCAGACTTAGTGAGAAGGGGAGGATAGTTGATAGAGAAGCAGTTGGAATAGATGGGAGAGACAGAAAGTGCCATGAGTGGAAAAGAGTGGAGGCAGACGGAGAATTAAGCACGTAAAGCAGTATTGAACAGCCACTGGGCTAGCAGGTTACAATCAATGGCCAAAGTTAGATGGAAAAATACACTCAGGTTTGACTTTCCACAAAATGCAAAAATACACTCAGGTTTGACTTTCCACTAAATGCAAAAAATACACTTAGGTTTGACTATCCACTAAATGCAAAAATTCACCTAGGATTGACTTTCCACTAAATGCAAAAAATACACTCAGGTTTGACTTTCCACTAAATGCAAAAAATACACTCAGGTTTGACCTTCCACTAAATGCATAAATACACCTAATTTGACTTTCCACTAAATGCAAAAATACACTCAGGTTTGACTTTCCACAAAATGCAAAAAAACACTCAGGTTTGACTTTCCACAAACTGCAAAAACAGACTCAGCACTCAGGTTTGACTTTCCACTAAATGCAAAAATACACTCAGGTTTGACTTTCAAGTAAAATGGGAGACCAATAGTTAAGGAATTTAGAGTGGTAATCAGATGTTAGAGGTGAGTATAGATAAAACTTCAAATGAGTACCTAAGAGGGAGAGTTGAGAGTACTCTCAGAGAAAGAAGTACAGGTAAATCAAGAAGGAGGAAACTAACCCAAATAGAAAAATGGTAAGAGTCATGGCAGTCCAATAGTCCAGGGCTAGCACCCACAGTGAGGATTTGGCTGTTGCAGTTATCTCATGTTGCAGCCTGTAAAGCAAGCTGACAGGGGCCTCCTCGTGGGCCCTGTAATTGGTGCCGCCTCCAGCCTCACGGTTGCTCCGATTGGGCAATGAAGGCCCAGGCAACCAATGGGGGTGGGAGTCAGGCTAGGCAGGAAGACATCAGACACAGAGGCGAAAATGAGGTCATCTTGAAAGGGCCTCAAAGAACAGTGTTGCCCAATGGATTGCCAGTCTCAGAGGCACAAACCCACAAGATGGGTAGAGATCAAAATGATTGTTTCCTAAGAGGTGCAGTCCGCCATCTGCCGGGACATAAATCCGAATTGTTTAAAATAAAAATGCAATTTCTTTTCCAAAAAATTTGCGCAACACGCACGATTTGTAAGCTAAATTTCAGGCTTACCCTGCAAATTATGTCTGCTCTCTGGAGCATGTGGCTGGGCAGGAGAGCAGACACAATTTAGTGATTCAGTGTGTTTGTTGTACGCTATGAATTTGTAGGATACTCCCTGAGCTTTTGGGCAGTGTGGATGCTACCTGGGGTCCGCGGACAACCGCATAGTCCGTGGACACTGAACCCATAAGTATGGCATCAGCAGGTTCAGTATGTTGTATGGTACATCTGTACAAACTAAAGGTATCCTCGTAAAATCATATGAAATTCAGTGAAAACATGTTTTTAAAGGGACTTTATGCTTAAGTTGCGCTACTAAAAACCTATCAACTTCAGTGGAAAAACTTTTTTAAAGGGACATTATAGTTACTTTACACTAATAAAAACCTATCCATATTATGGTTACAAGTAAAATCGAAAAACCCCAGAAATTCGCCAGTTATGGTAAGCTAACCAACCATAACTTCCCCACCACTGTGCACTGCTAAGACTAACACCCATGATATCAAAGATGACATCACAAATGTCATTGATGACATCACTGATGACATCACATGTCCCTCTTTTTTTCTTTACTGACATATCTAGGCCAGGTGGTTTTCTTCACTGATAGTCAGGAACTAAATATTCAAAAGGTACTATATTTGTAGACCTTACCCTTCTCATATGTTCTTACACTACTTTTCTAAGGGTCCAGTCACATCATATGATACTTATACATAGGTGAAGAAGCAGGCTTGAAACACAGCAATCATTTGTGTGCATGAAGATAAACACTTACTTTATGAACACTTTGTGGTAGTACTGCTGCTTTTTTGCTTACTTTACTTTCCCTTTATATGGTCATGTTTGTATGTGTTGTTCTTAGACTACTTTCCTTACGGTCCACAAATAGCATATGATACATATACATAGGGGAAGAAGCATGCCTGAAACACAGCAATCATTTCTGTGCATGAATCTAATCAGTTATGTTATGAACACTGTCTGCTAGTACTGCTGCTTTCTTGCTTACTTTACTTTCCATGTATGTACTCATAAATCTATGTGTTGTGCTCTCTTTATTTTATGTCTGTAGTAGTACAATTATGTAGTAAGTGGGCCTTCATTACCTACTTATTACTTGTTTCACAGTGAGCAAAACTCTAATACGAAACATTTAGCATTTTACTATCCAGCATGGCAACATTATGAACATTCCACCTCTATGGTGAATGCTGCACACAATGCTAATGTTTCTACCTGAGTAGGTTCCTATACTGGGAAGAATTCCGTAATACAATGGTGTTTATAGCAATACATTGAGTAATGAACCACGTAGCTCATGATATGTGCCCCAATAACCTTTGACAGTTTTGTGCCAAAGGTATAATAAGAATCCGTTGGACAGACTTTTCATGAAAAGTAAATGCACATGTGATGCCATCACTGATGTCATCAATGACATTTGTGATGTCATCTTTGATGTCATGGGTGTTAGTCTTAGCAGTGCACAGTGGTGGCACGAGTTATGGTTGCTTAGCTTACCATAAATGGCGAATTTCTGGGATTTTTCGATTTTACTTGTAACCATAATATGGATAGGTTTTTCTTAGTGTATTATAACTAAAATGTCCCTTTAAAAAAAATTGCACTGAATTTGATAGGTTTTTAGTAGCGCAACTGGACCATAACGTCCCTTTAACAATGTTTTTTCACTGAATTTGTTAGGTTTTTAGTAGCGCAACTTAACCATAATCTCCATTTAACAACGGTTTTTCACTGAATATATATATATTCAAGGAAAACGTTTGTTGCACGGACTCTTTAAGGTGAAACCCCTGAAATTAAGCTAAAGCCACCTTAACTTCGGATCCCCTTTTGTGCATCCTATGATCACAGTGATGACATCACAGATCACATCACTGATGCTATCACTAATTACATGATGTATGAGAACACTGATGACATTACAAATCACATCAATGATGCCATCACTGGTGACACTAATAACATTGTATATAACTGATTACATCAATATTGGAATTAGGCATACCATCATTTATAAGTTAGCTCATGAAAACTTTGATTACCTTAATTACAATTTAGGCCGTGGACTTGGCCAGGACAAAGGCTGGGGTCACTGGCCAACACCAAAGGCTGTAGCCAGCGGTCGGTTAGTGTTCAAAAATACCAATGCAGATGCTGTGTAGTATAAGATATTTAAAACTAAGAAAGCATATGCATTTGGGACTGTGGACTGTCTCCCATTCATGCAGTAAGCGGGACCCACCCTGTTTAGTTTCAAAGCGAGGAAGGATCCAGCCCCCTTTGGCCATGTTACTCTAAGTGGTGTTGTAAGGTGGGCTAATTTATTAGGCAACATGGCCTTAGGGAAGTGGCCCCTTCCTCGCTTTGATGCTTCGATGGAAGGGTTCATCCCAGTTACTGCAGGGATGAGAAACCCACTGTTGCTGTAAAAACATCTATTTTTTAAAATTATTATTGACTGGGAGACTACAAACACCAGAATGCAATTCAGCAAAAGGCAAAAAATTGTCTCTGAGTGCAAATCTTTCTAGGAAAGGTAAAAAAAAGAAAAGATTTGAATGACCATCCATGCAGTAACCGGGAGTGACCATGCTTAGCTTCAAAGCAAGGAAAGGGCTGACTCATTTCTCTAAGTGGTCTTGTAACTTTGGCTCATTTATCAGGTAACATGGTCTGAGGAGGCTAGCCCCTTCCTCACTTTTAAGCTAAGCAGTGTCTTTCAAGTTTACTGCATGGATGGTAGACCTGGATGGCAATTGTGGCACTGGCCATGGCCATGGCCAGTTTTTCACTCCTGATGTCACTCTAGCTGTAAAAATATCTTTAAAAAATAAATGAATGTGGGTACTGAACTATACATACCCTTGGCTATCCGTAGTCCTTTATAGCCATGAATATCCGAAAATGGGTGAAAAAATAAATGCTTTCCTGCCCCCCCCAGGCCCTTAACAAGTGCCTACCTCATCTGTGCCAACTTCCCCCACTCCCGAGATGGCCTCCTCACCTCCCCTGCCCTGTACCTTTCGCCCACTACACATGCTGTTTCTGTGACACTGTGCTTTGAGATGTCGGCTATTCGTGACTATAGCAGAGGCTATAGAAAGCTTCATGTTGCAAACTCAGTCCCTAGACCCCCTCCAAATCCCATGTTTGTCTTGGTGTTCTCTAGCCACCCCCACCTCTAGCCTGATGGCATTTGCATGTTTATTGACCTGCAAATGGATTTTTTACTGCGTTTCATTTTCCCATATCCTTGGCTTTAACCTTGAACATCACTTGCATCATGAGAAAAACAAGATGGCTGCCGTTTAATTTCCAAAAACACCAGTTTTGGGTAAATCCCTGAAATATAACTATCTATTTTTGAGAGCGGGCATCCATCCCATTCTCCGTCAAATATTGAAATAGCTACTGCACGGATTAACCCCAAACCAAACATGGATCGTGAGTCAACACTTCGTGCCCAAGTTGTTTTGGACCTGGTCCAAATCGATCCTGCGGTTTGGGCTGTGCTCTGTGGCAAAAATCGACCTTCTTTGTCTATTTTCGGTCAAATCCATTACTCTGATCTAAAGTAGAATTTTAAGGGGTACCTATGGGAGTCTGACTCACCTTTACTATAGGGTGGCTATCGCCGCCCTATAATGTCATATTTTTATGCATAGATGTTAACTTTCACACACTGGGCAGCTGCTATTTATGGAAAAAAGTCTTATATACAAATATATCTGTAAAACAAAGAAAAATAATATCAATCGTAAAGGTCTAATGGAGAGACTTGTTTGAGCGATGAAAGTGAAATGATTAGCAATTCATGTCCATGATCTTATCTTTATGTAGCTGGCTGCATAATGCTCACCTTCATGATGTTTTCACTCATTGTAACATATGTGAGTGTTCGATGTCTTTTCTTCATTGACAGTGGTTTAGCTCATAAATGAATGCTAGCTTTACCTTGCACTTGACACAACTATTTTGACTGCATTCAAGAGTTGCATCCCCTACTAGAGAGCAATGTCTAGCTTATGCGCATGAATGCTTATGCAGGAATCAGTGTGCAATATTTCACTGTGCCACGTACATAGGGGATCAATCAAACACTATACAGCCTTGAATATAATTTTTAGACGCTTATCCTAAACATCTGCTGTTAAACGATTCCTCCTTTACTCAAATGCACAGCACGAAATAGTGATGCCCTTTGCCTGGATCAAGAGAAAGGGAAAATGTCCTCTAGTCAATTAAAAAGTTTCCCCAGCCGTGCCAAGATCTCCCTCATTTTTTTGTTTTCAGGAGAATTATGAACAATTCTCTTCTGGCAGTTAGTTTTAGGATCATTAAATGATCCTCATTTGCAATATATTTGCAGAAGATTACAGCTCATCTAAATTGACCCTGAAGGGAGACTTATTTCATTAATGGGCTGTCCTGTGCTAATGTGTAAAGCCGGAAAAATATATCTATTAAATTCTTAATGCATAAATGATGTTTCTGACTTTCCCCTTAATTACAAAGCAAAATGAGCCTGAAGTGGTCTTCTTCGGGGAAAAAATAGCCAATTGAAACCATTTTTCAGTTCAAGAGGGAACTTTTGGAAAAACACCACTGATAGAAGGATTTTTTTTTTGGTATGAACCTGTCTTACTATCAGTGAGCTAGCATTACAAGAGGAAAGCAAGAATTGACTGAACAAAATAATTGTGAAGCTGCTGTTCACCAGCATGTCCCTCCATACTGGGCTTGGGCAATATTTCAATAACGAGGCCCTATTTGTACAGCATTTATTGGGCTTATCTGTTTCCACCTCAGTAATAATTACTATCTTGCCCTCGTGTTGCTATAAAAAGCAGAATCTAGCGTTATCATTACCCAATCACTTAGCACAGGTGGAATTGGACGGTGCATTCAGAACCTCTCTTACAAGCACACATCACCTTGAAAACCAGCTGCATCATATATAAAACCATCAACATGCAAGCTCCCTCCTACCTGGCAGACATAGTCACAATCTCTGGGGGTCAGTTCATCAGCAGAATTCAGGACCTGGGAGCACTAGAGGAGCAACAGAAACAAGAAAGAAGCAGTAAACAAGCAATCCTAATCTGTGCCCACAGGCTGTGGCGCCTCATACACTCAAACACGTTTCCACCCTCCGAACGTCACACACTATATCCATGTAATCACCCCACCCCGTTCCCCAGATTTCAGCCCCTGCACACATGAGATAGTAGCCTGGAAGTGGTGAAACGTCAAGGTGGTCGTAGAAGCACAGGACAAAGCTCATTGCGAGTATCTGGATGGAAGAAACAAAACCCTAGGGCCTTGAAAACCTTATTTCAAAGACCTAGAACGCACCGTTTCTGAGATAGTTGCACCACAATGCGCAAAACATCAATGTGGTCGTAGAAGGACTGGACAACGGCCAAAAACAAAACTCATAGGGAGCACGAAAACCATATTTCAAGGCCTAAGGTACACTGTTTCTGAGATATCTGCACCGCAACGCACTACACCCCGCCAGGGTGAGGCGACAGGTGTGGAGACACAGAAGGTCCCATTATGCTGCAGCACGCCAATTCTCACCTCCCCTTCACATCTGCTTGGGGTATGTAAGCCAGCCACACGTGCCCATTCTCAGTGCAGTTAACTTCAGGGTGCAGCACACATCAAATGATAAGCGACTCGAAACAGGAACCTACAGGACCATTAATTTTCATAAGTGACTCACAGCAGGGACCTATAGGATCATTGATTGTCAATGAGGGATTAGAGTGTTAACATGTCTGTCTACAGAACCCGTGCAAAGTATGGGTACTTTTTGCTAGTTAGTATCTATCTATCTATCTATCTATCTATCTATCTATCTATCTATCTATCTATCTATCTATCTATCTATCTATCTATCTATCTATCTATCTTTCTCTATAAAATGGAGACTGATTTCGCATAGTTACCTGCACAGGACCCTCCGGATATCACTGGTTACATTACATGTGGACACCCCACCCCGTTCCCCGGATTTCAGCCCCTGCACACATGAGATAGTGCCTGGAACTGGCAAAACATCAAGGTGGGCATCATTTTAAGTGTCTTGATGTGAGAGACGAAAACTACATTACAAGGCCCTAGCACTGTTTCTGAACTATTTGCACCACAATGCACAAAAGTCGGTAAAACATCAATATGGTCATAGAAGGACCAGACAAAGCTAATTTTCAGCGTCTGGGTGCCAGGTACAAAACTTGAAGGGAGAAAATCACGTTTCAAAGCCCTAGAATGCCCCGTTTCTGAGATACTTGTACCGCAACACACACAATCGACCAAACATCAATGTGGTTGTAGAAGGACCAAACAAAGCTAATTTTAAGCATCTCAATGCCAGGAACAAAACTCTGAGGTCCCTATGGGACCGTATCTCAAGGCCCTATGATGCACCAGTTCCGAGATATTTGCACCACAATGCACTTCACTGTGCCATGGTGAGCTGACAGGTGGTGAGAGTGCACAAAAAGTCCAAGTATGCTGCAGCACGCCAATTGTCGCCTCCCCTTCACTCTTCCCAAGGGTATGTAAGACAGCCACACATGCCCCTTCTCAGTGCAGTTTAATTCAGAGTCCAAACCACATCAAAAAATAAGCAACTCGGATCAAGGACCTACAGAATCATTGATTTTCAACATTTAATGACAGTGTTATCATGTATGTCTACTGGCAACATGAAATTTGCACACCCGACCCCTTTCCCCTGATTTCAACATCTCAACACATAACACTGTTGCCTGAAATCGGTGAACCATCAATGTAGACGTAGAAGGACCGGACAAAGCAAATTTGAAGCATCTGAATGCCAGGAACACAACTCTAGGGTCCATGTTTCAAGGCCTTTCGATACACCATTTCTGAGATATTTGCACCTCAACGCACTGCACCACGCCAGGGTGAGGCGACAGGTGGTGCGAGTGCAAATAAGGTCCAAGTATGCTGCAGCACGCCAGCTCTCACCTCCCCTCCACCTATGCTCCGGGGTATGTAAGCCAGCCACACGTGCCCATTCTCAGTGCAGTTTACCTCAGAGTGCAAAGTACATCAAGTGTTAAGCGACTCAGAACAATGACCTACAGGTTCATTGATTTTCAAAAATTGATGAGAGTGTTATCATGTCTGTCTACAGAACCCGTGCAGAGTATGGGATCCTCTTGCTTTGAGCAGGTGCAAAAAGCAGACACTTTACTTTAAAGAGAAACTAACTGACATCCTTATCTTTTCAGATGACAAATGTACCTTCCAGTCTTTTATGCTCTCCAAAATCGATTCCTGTAGCTTTGCCAGTTTAAATGGTGTCATCAGAGGAGATATACGATTGCTGTCCTCCTCAAGCCCTAAGTGGGTTCTCAACATTGATGTCAATGGGACAAACTTGACAAATGACAGCAACCTAAATCTCTGTGCCTTTGTTCCTTTGCTCCCTTTTCTCTTACCAACTGAGGCAAGGTCAGTCCCCTTAGCAACCTCTCCCTTTTCACTTCTCCTTTGTCCTTGCATTCTCCTTCCCATCAGTTGCCCCTGGTCGCTGATCCTCAGTGCTATATCTCCAGCTTTCCAGAACCGCACTTTCCTGTCCCCTGCACACCTCATCATTAAACTCTCAATGCTTCTAATTCCCTCAGATTATCACCCTCAATGGTAGGTCCAGCAACAAGCACCCCTCTTCCAACCACAACATGCCTTAGCCTCACTGACACATAGTTCTCTGATAACTACATTGCATCAGTTGACTTTCAGCTCTCAGATGGTTTTAACATTTTGCGGAAAAACAGATACAATAGGGTGGGTGGGAGGTTGCTCTGGTTTAACTTGTTCCCCTCACTACCACCAGGATTGCTTCTCTTGGGTGATCATGCCCTCTCTGCCAAGAGGTGCCCTGTTTCCCTGGATTCTATCCAATCCATCTACTCCTACACCCCCATAATGGTGTAGTCAAATATCTGGTGGGACATTAATTCCTATAAGTCCACAGCTCTCTTTCTGGACTCCTGTGATGCTCCCTCCATCAATACAAGGGCCTATATCACCACTCAGATTTATGGTCATGCACTCAATGCTTTCCTATCCAACCATCTGTCACTTTCTAATATCCTCACTGCATGGTCTGGCCACACCCTCCTCACTGCCCACATGAATATACCCACTAGGATTCCTCCCTTGACTCTGTTGAGTCTGAAGTACCTCATCTAAGACCTCACAATTGCATACTGGCTATACTGGCCCCTGTTGTCAAGAAGGCAAAGAAGCCACCACAGAAATGCAATAACTGGTTTGATACCGGCTTCGCCGATATGAAGAGAAAGAAAAGGGAACTTGAACAGCATGGAGGAAACCTAAAACCAGGGATGACAAACCTTTTTTCCTATCCCCCTTGCGAGGTTAGTAAAACACCATCAGACAAAAGAACAAAGCCTTCCTTCGCAGACAGATTGACTCTGCCCCTAATAAATCCACAGAACTGTTTAAAGGGAGATAGATGAAAATCCCACATTTTTGTACTGCTGTTCCTTTGTTGCCTCACACCCTTTTAGAGAGTCTTCCTGCCTTCTTCACTAAAACATTGGAGCTCATTCACTCTTCATTGCCTCAGAAGCGCAAACCATCCTATCTCTCCCTCCAGTTACACGTGGAAGACCTACATCATGGTTCTCTGACTTTATGTCTCTTTCCACTACTGATGTCCTGACTACTGTTAAGAAAATTAAGGCTTCAGAGGATCAGGTTGTCCCTCGCCCAGCATGGATTTTCAAGGAAAATATTGAGACCTTGGCCCCTTTCCTGGATGCTCTTTACAATAGCCTAATGCTTTTGGGTGTCTTCCCGTTGAACTCAAGAAGACTTGCATCCTCGCACTTGCTCAAAAACCTTCGGCTGACCTCGTAGTGTCCTCTAATGTCTGCCCTATTTCCAATACCCCTTTCATTGGTAAAGTCTTGGAAAGGATGCCATCTCCCAACTCCAGGCCTCATTATAAAAAAACATTGGACTGTTGCAGGACAGACAACCTGGGTTTCAGACCTTGAAAGCCACTGAATATGCCATCCTCATTATAATGAAATCCTGCAGTCACGTGACAATATCTAACCTACGGTCTTAATACTACTCAGTCTTTCCTCTTCCTTTAACACTATCAACCACGCTATCCTTCTAGACCATCTGGAAATCACATTGACCTTTCACGACCAAACCCTGAAATTGATTTGTCCTTTCTCTCTGAGAGAATGGTGCTTCCTACCTCTCTAATTGAGGGGTTTCACACTCTCTCCCTAGCTCCTCAACATCTACCTAGCAAATCTTGCAGAATTTATTGCGCCTTTCCCTGGCTCCTTTCAGTCCTATGCTGACGACACATTGATCACTTTCACATTTGCAGGTGACCCATTTTTCTGCAAATTATCTGATTTTTTCATGTCTCTCTCATGACCAGGGATCGGGTGTTATCTACCATTGTGTGGCTTAATGCAGCTAAGACCAATGTCATATGCTTGGGATCTCCCATTCTTCCTTTCTTTTCTTGGGCCCCCTGCTATGGGCCCTGCACCCACGTTGGTCCCCTCTACCAAACACCTGGTTGTTATCTTCAACAGATCTCTCTATTTCTCCATGCATATGTTTGAAATCTCTCGATTTCCAACTTAACCTCTTCAAAAGTATTCTACCCTTACTCAACGTCCCTCTGAGAATGGAGGTCACTAGAGCTGTGGACCTATCAAGCATGGACTACTATAATAGTCTTCATCTAGGCTTTACTGCACCACTTGCTGATCAGCCCTGCAATCGCTTCATTGGCTCCCTAGTGTGGCACGGATGACTTTCAAAGCACTGTTTCTTATTCACAGAGTCTTCTATGGCATCGCCCTGTGCACTTCAGCACACTGTGTGAAAACACTGTCCTTCCAGGTCCATGGTTGTCTCCTCATCCAAGTAATTTGTAGGCTGGGGCTCTAGAAAAAGCAGACAGAGGGTCAAGATTATTAGTTTTGGTGGGGCCCGACTCTGGATCATGCTCCTGTTGGCTCCACTTTAGGAAAGGAGTAAAGAATCTTTTATTCAGGGAAGCCTTTGCCTCATAGGTGCACTTACATTCTCATCCTGTAGGGCCTATTCTCTGACAATGGTGTCGGCTCTCTCCTATTGACTCTATACTTGCCAACATGACCCATTCCAATCTGTATCTGCTTATCCAGTCCTGTTTTGTTTTCTTTCCTTTGTATTCTGGTACTTGTAATTCTACGTTTTCCCATTACAAAACACGGCCTCCAAGCCCCAGAAAGCAAAGAAAAAAACAGGATTGGATAAGCACATACAGATTGGAATCGGTCATGTTGGCAACTATGAGACTCCATGATGTGTTGGTTTGCTCTTATCCTATTGCATTAATGTTATTATTTTTTTTAATGTTATTACGTGCACATGGAAGAAACGTCCTCCTTTTACACATAAAAAGACATATTACAATTCATACAATCATCATCATTTAAAATCATGTAAACATAAAACAATTCTTCATTCCAACCAGAAAATTCTAAAAAGACAAATTTCTTATCTTACTATACATTAATTCCATAAGATACTCCTTTGCACCAGGTTAAAACTTTGCAATATTCCATAAATTAATTAACATGCAGAGTGCAGCTTCCTGGTTTCATTCATAAACAATCCAACCCAACTTTTAAATTTTGGTAGGTGGCTATTACAAGTGAGTCTGCTACCAAAACCATAGACCTAAATTGATCAGAACTCAACAGACCAAATTTGTGGTACCCCTTTGCATATTTCTTTTTCAAATATACACAATTCGGTCTTCACCTGCTTAGAACATAATCTGCAAATGCCCTTTTCCCAGGGGATCCCCAACCATGATCCTGTATTTTTCAAAACTGGAAGAAAATGTTAATGCATGGCAAGAATGAATCTAGTCAGCAGGGGTGAAGATCATTTTGTGGAGTATGTCTTAGGGGAACCGATTGTGAACCCCTGATGAGAATACTCTGCATACAGCTGGAGCTTTGTTAGATAATCAATTGCTTGAATCACATGCAGCTGTTTTGTTTTATGCTCCAAATTTAAGAGGTAAAAATCCTGCCATGAACTTGGAGGTATATCAACTCCAAGTTCTTTAAAGTAGAGCAAGACCAGTTGGACCAATTCATTATATCAACAGCTTTTTGAATGACGCTTAGCATTTGAGATCGTCAGGTTTAACAGGGTCACTTCCTGTGTTCCTCCAAACTTAATCTTTGCCCATAGTTTACATGCTGCCATCCTCCAAATAGACATCAAGGAAGGAACCCCAAGTTCTAGACGGATTACCTCAAATGGGACCATTATCGGCAGACCCACCGTAGTGTGTAGGATTTTCCCCTCTAGTTTAGGTAGCCAATTAATTGACTTCAGAGGACAAACCTCCAGTGCATACAAAATGCATGGCACTATCGTGGTCCTATACACTCTAATCTTTGCCTTCAATGAACAACCCCCATGTGTGTCAATGATTTTCTTAAGTGTCGCCCATTTCTTTCCAGGCTTTTTTGCCAATTGTTTCACCTAAGTGTGCCGAGGTCATTTTGGGTCTAATTCCCAGTCCTAGATATTTATACTCAGCAACCAGTCCTAGGGTATTCCATCCTAGGTTCCTCTTGAAGGATGGCATTCCATTGGCTCCCATTCCCACAATCATCACCTTAGTTTTTGAGGGGTTGGGGACAACCCCAGCTTTGTTGCGTAAGGATCTTTTGAGACCTATAGCAAAGCGGTCCAATAAGACCATATCATCTGCATAGGTAATGCAGTGCATCCCTTCATTTGCTTACGCGTGGGAAAATTATGCACCGCTCTTAATGGCAAATGTAGTTCTGACGTATACAGATTATAAAGCAATGGGGCCAGATAGCACCCCTGCTTAAGGCCACTATTTGTGACAAAAGGCTTTGTAACGGCCCCGTCCTGGGATATCCAAACCCTCACCTCAGTATCAGAGTGGAGTGCTTTGATAAAATAAAGCAGAGTCTGGTCTATACACCACCTCTCGAGCTTCTCCCACAGCATTGTCCTGATAATACTATCAAGGGCTGCAGAATAATCATACAAGGTAAAGAGTCGTACCTGGGTAAGAGTACGTATCAGAAATAAGGGTAAGTAGAGCTCACAAAGGATCTGTGGTTTCGCAACGCTTTCTAAATCCTGTCTGATGATAGGGTAGTAATCCTTCTCTTTTTACCCAATCCGATAGGCGTGAAAGAAGGATGAATGTAAAGAGCTTTGCACTGCCATCTAGCATTGCAAGCAGTCTGAAATATGCTCGCAGATTGTGAGGACCTTTCTTGTGGTCTGGAATAAGTATAGAACTTTTCCATGTACTTTGAATCCTTCCTTTATCACAGATATGTAGAAATAACAGGCGAAGCATGGTACCCCATAAGATAGGATTACTCTTTATGGCCATATTAGATAAGCCATCTGGGCCCCACAGCCCTGGAGGCCTTCATCTTAAGTATCATGGCAACCAACAGGGTAATTCATAGAAATTCGCACAAAAGTGGCGCACGCGGCTGGCGCACAGTGTCCCCGTGCGATACACTGCGCCAGCCGCGTGCGAAAAAATCCTTTTCATCGCACAGCGAATTCATGGATTTTAGCCTCCGAAACAAGCCGTGGCGCAGAGTGGCGCAGCGACCCTGCAGCAGCGCCAGTTACGCCCCCAAGAATGCCCTCGCGCAAGGAAAAGCCTTCAAAATTCCCAAATCATCGCAAAGGGCTGCACTAACCCTGGACCAGTTCACAGGGCTGCCAAACAGCAAACGCCAAGCGGGGAACGTGTATTTCAGTGGTTCTCGGGAAGTTTCACACGCGATTGTCCTGGGTACATGTGCATCAGGGGTGCGTGGGGAGCAACACACGCGATTCCATCAGGGCACGTGTATTCCAGGGGTGCACGGGAAGTATCACACGCAAAAACAGCAGGGTACGTGCATTTCAGGGGTGCACGGGAAGTATCACACGCGATTCCATCAGGGTACGTGTATTCCAGGGGTGCGCGGGAAGTATCACACGCAAAAGCAGCAGGGGACGTGTATTCCAGGCGTGCGCGGGAAGTATCACACGCAAAAGCAGCAGGGTACGTGTATTTCAGGGGTGCGCAGGAAGTATCTCACGCAATTCCATCATGGTACGTGTATTCCAGGGGTATGCGGGGAGCACCACACGTGAGTTGCACGTGTGGGTCCTCCCAGGTGTACCCTCTACACCCTCCACGGCCCCTGCAGGCGGCCCACACCACAGGGGCCTACACTGCACATGTCCCGCAGGCAGCCCATCCACCATGCCCATGCCCCCCAGCCAACCCACATGTCACCTTGAACTACTGCCCACCAACGCATGTCCCCCTGCACCCCCAGCCCCCAGCATCCAGGGGCACCCTCCACCAGGCCCCCACTCATGTCCAACTCATGTCTCCCAGCACCCTCACCCCCAGCAGTGCAGGGAAACCTCCACCAGGCCCCCACTCATGTCTCCCACGACCCCCACCCCCCAGCAGTGCAGGGGCACCCTCCGCCAGGCCCCCACTCATGTCTCCCATCACCCCCACCCCCCAGCAGTGCAGGGACACCCTCCACAAAGGCCCCCACTCATGTCTCCCATCACCCCAACCCCCCAGCAGTGCAGGGCACCCTCCACCAGGACCCCACTCATGTCCAAATCATGTCTCCCACCACCCCCACCCCCCAGCAGTGCAGGGCACCCTCCACCAGGCCCCCACTCATGTCCAACTCATGTCTCCCACCACCCCCACCCCCCAGCAGTGCAGGGCACCCTCCACCAGGCCCCCACTCATGTCTCACAGCACCCCCACCCCCCAGCAGTGCAGGGCACCCTCCACCAGGCCCCCAATCATGTCTCCCATCACCCCCACCCCCAGCATCCAGGGGCACCCTCCACTAGGCCCCCACTCATGTCTCCCTGCACCCCCACCTCCCACCAGTCAGGGGCACCCTCCACCAGGCCCCCACTCATGTCTCCCATCACCCTCACCCCCCCCAGCAGTGCAGGGCACCCTCCACCAGGGCCCCACTCATGTCCAACTCATGTCTCCCATCACCCCCACCCCCCAGCATCTAGGGGCACCCTCCACCAGGCACCCACTCATGTCTCCCTGCACCCCCATCCCCCACCAGTTAGGGGCACCCTCCACCAGGCCCCCACTCCTGTCTCCCATCACCCCCACACCCCAGCAGTGCAGGGCACCCTCCACCAGGCCCCCACTCATGTCCAACTCATGTCTCCCATCACCCCCACCCCCCAGCATCCAGGGGCACCCTCCACCAGGCCCCCACTCATGTCTCCCACCACCCCCACCCCCCAGAATCCAGGGGCACCCTCCACCAGGCCCCCACTCATGTCTCCCACCACCCCCACCCCCCAGCAGTGCAGGGGCACCCTCCACCAGGCCCCCACTCATGTCTCCCATCACCCCCACTCCCAAGCATCCAGGGGCACCCTCCACCAGGCCCCCACTCATGTCTCCCACCACCCCCACCCCCCAGCATCAAGGGGCACCCTCCACCAGGCCCCCACTCATGTCTCCCACCACCCTCACCCCCCAGCAGTGCAGGGCACCCTCCACCAGGCCCCCACTCATGTCCAACTCATGTCTCCCACCAGCCCCACCCCCCAGCAGTGCAGGGGCACCCTGCACCAGGCCCCCACTCATGTCTCCCACCACCCTCATCCCCCAGCAGTGCAGGGCACCCTCCACCAGGCCCCCACTCATGTCTCCCATCACCCCAACCCCCCAGCATCCAGGGGCACCCTCCACAGGCCCCCACTCATGTCTCCCACCACCCCCACCCCCATCAGTGCAGGGCACCCTCCACCAGGCCCCCACTCATGTCCAACTCATGTCTCCCACCAGCCCCACCCCCCAGCAGTGCAGGGGCACCCTCCACCAGGCCCCCACTCATGTCTCCCATCACCCCCACCCCCCACCATCCAGGGGCACCCTCCACCAGGCCCCCACTCATGTCTCCCACCACCCCCATCCCCCAGCAGTGCAGGGCACCCTCCACCAGGCCCCCACTCATGTCTCCCATCACCCCGACCCCCCAGCATACAGGGGCACCCTCCACCAGGCCCCCACTCATGTCTCCCACCACCCCCACCCCCCAGCAGTGCAGGGGCACCCTCCACCAGGCCCCCACACATGTCTCCCAGCACCCCCACCCCCCAGCATCCAGGGGCACCCTCCACCAGGCCCCCACTCATGTCTCCCAGCACCCCCACCCCCCAGCATCCAGGGCACCCTCCACCAGGCCCCCACTCATGTCTCCCAGCACCCCCACCCCCCAGCATCCAGGGCACCCTCCACCAGGCCCCCACTCATGTCTCCCATCACCCCCACCCCCCAGCATCCAGGGGCACCCTCCACCAGGCCCCCAATCATGCAGTGCAGGGCAACCTCCACCAGGCCCCCACTCATGTCCAACTCATGTCTCCCACCACACCCACCCCCCAGCAGTGCAGGGCACCCTCTACCAGGCCCCCACTCATATTCAACTCATGCCTCCCACCACCCCCACCTCCCCAGCAGTGCAGGGCACCCTCCACCAGGCCCCCACTCATGTCCCCCTGCACCCCCACCCCCCAGCATCCAGGGGCACCCTCCACCAGGCCCCCACTCATGTCCCCCAGCCAACATGTCATCACAATCTAGATCCCTGCCCCTTATGGTCAGCCTCCAAATGCCAAACACCCACCCGAGTATTGCATCCACCCACTTAGAAATGGCAATAACATGATAGAACCCCAATTGCAAGTTTGGAAATGAACACATGTCCCTCACATACACCCAATGGGTGTCAGTGAATGTCAAAACCCATATCATGATATGCATGAAACCAATGAGATGATACTACACATTGAAGTTTGAAGAAAAAATATGTATTAAAAGCAACATAAATTGAATAAAAAATAAACAAACTATAATGGAAATTAAAAACAAATAAACCAGCATGTCCGTGAAATAATGCAAAACCACAAATCATAATCCAAAGGAAAGGTGTCCAAAGTCACAGTCCACAAAAGTAAATCCAATGGAAAATTAAAATCGAAAACCATTGCTCCATGGGTAAATAATAAAAAAAATGAAAATCCAAAAGTCAACTATATACAGATAAACAATCCAGGGTCCATGATCCCAACAGAAGAAATGAAACCTATCTAATAACACTACCTTAAAAAAAAAACTATATACAAAAATGTGGCCCATTGTCCAAAAGGTCAAAAAAAATGCAAAACCAAAGGAAACCTAAAACTAACTACAGAACTATTTACAAGGGCAGCGGGCTAGTCCGACGGCTCACTTCGGGATGTTCCGGGCCAGGGCATCATCGAACTCCTGCTCAATGTCCCAGAGGCGGTCCTCCTCCATGGCCCCGAGGATCCACAGGGCCGTCGACATGTTCACCCCCAACTCCCTGCGGATTGCCTCGAGGCCCTTGGCCCGCCTCAGGGCCCTCCGCATGGAGTTCTCCGCCCTGACCATCGTGAGCCGTGCCTCTTCCGCCCGCTGCCGCTCCGCATCTATGGCGTGGCCCAACCGCTGCAACACGGAAGACACTTCCTGTCCTGGGTCCTCCTGCCCTCCGGCCGATGCCTGCCCCTCCGATGTCGAAGGCCCCGAGCCATCATGGCTCCCACCACGTTGCTGCTGCTGCTGTGCCTCTGCCCGTGCACTGCATCCTGCTGCCTGCACATCCTCCACTGGCTGGGGTGCAGTCGTTGATGTGGCCACCCCTGCTGGACGTCCGACTCCCGACTGTGGCAGGGATGCCTCCTCCACCAGCTTGGCCGCACCGTCAGAGGCAGCTCCACAGGGCACCCAGGTGACTAATGGGTGGGAAGATGGCACGGGGGACGACTGGCGCATAGGGGGTTCAGTTGAGGAGGGGGTCTGAGCAAGCCCCATCAAACAGAGGAATCCGGCCTGGGTGACCTGTCCCAGTAGGCCGACGCGGTCAACGAGCCATTCGAGATGACGTGCAGTCTCCTCATGAAAAGACTGCAAGTCACCTCGCATGGCCCGTTGACACAACGCCACACCAGTCAGGACAGGCTGAACCCGGACCCGGATAGCCAGGTCCGCAGGCAGAGGAAGGCCAGTTGTCGTGAGCTCATCCCCTGCCTGAAAAAGGGTCTGGACGTAGGCATCCCTGCTGGTGCAAGATGATGCAGTGACAGGATCAGGGACAGGATTGCACACAGGCACCTCCGCGACGACCTGTGCTGCCTCCTGTCCCTGGTCCTGCACTGCACCACTAGCACCAGTGGAATCCCCACCTCCAGACCCCGTCTCTGTTGCTTGCACTGCCTCCTCCTCCACCAAACCCCCCACCAACCTGGATGACTCTGTGCCATCTTCCCCCGTTGGGCCCTGTGGGGTCCCAGCTGCCCCTTCTGCTGCTGAGGAGTCCAACTCCGACCTCCGCCTCTTGGACCTCCCCCCGGCAGCTGCGGCCTGGGACGCGGCACCGGAGTCCTCACTCCCCGATGAGATCACAACCTGGGTGGGGAGCCGGGCCTTGCGTCTCCGGCTGGCGGTGCGATCCCTGGCACTGAAGCTGGTGCCCCTCTGCCTCTCTGGCCGGGGGTTGTCAGTGGTGTCAGATGTTGCAGTGCCCGACATGACAACCCCAGAGGCAGGAGTGGGTGGGCAACTGGGTCCTGGGGCTGGGCTGTGGAGTGATGGAATCCCAGTCAGGAGTCTTCGGTTCCAGCAGGGGTGGTCACAGCAACAGCACCCCTGGCTGATGTGCAGGCAGCAAATGGCAGGGCACGTGGGCAGCAGGCAGTCAGGCAGCAGCAGATGGCAGGTGGGAGCGTGCTCAGGGTTCTGGGGGCCAGTAAATCGGCTTTCTGGGCAGGAGCATGGTCTTCCGTGTGCTTACGCGTGGCCAGCTTGATACGGAGTGATTTGGCATGTGAAAATCCTGCACGTCTGCATGTAATTCGAGGAAAGGCCCTTAGCGCGTAAGCGCGTCTGCACGCATACGCGATTTCATTGGCCCAAAGGCCCCCATGCGCAGCTATGACGTCACCCGCATGGCCGTAGAGAATGGCGTGTGTAAAAAAAAAGATACAAGTCCGAGTGTCAAAGCGTGTAATTGGTGGCAATGGTCTCATCTCGTATGCGCGTCTGTGACGTGTGTATTAAAGGTACGTGTAGAATGCCATTTCCTTGTACGTGCTTTTTGTGGAGAGCGAGTGGGTGAAATCTGTACTTCTTGTCGGTTCACACGCGATTTACTTCACGGCGTTTCAAGTTCGTATTCCCTGTTACCTCTGACAGCTTTTTCTCTTTTCCTCTTTTTCCTGGGCCTGTTTCCTCAAACAGCGTTCCCTTCTACTGTTGTCCTGTCTCCTCAGACAGCGTACAATTCTTCTTTTGGCGGGGGTGTTGCCAACGCGCACACGCGCATATTTTTCACGCTTTTGTTCCTGGCAGACGGTGAGTCGCGCACGTATTTAACATCTGTGCTTGCGCCGTGTGTCGCATACCCCTTTAGAGGTCATTCTAGGCTGCGTGTGACACGCATACGTTCATTCTTGTGTTTCTGGGTGCCACAGCGTAGTGCAGGTTTATTTTTCCACACACGTGGTCTAGGAGGGGTTGCGTGCACCTTACTTCCTTTTTTTGGGGTGCCTGTGCGTTGCGTGACCCGTCATCTTTCCCCAGGGGTGACATACAGCCTTGCTAGAGCACTAGGGTACGATTACCATCTGGTACCCAACCCCTTTGACCTCCAATTGCCCAGGACAATAGTTCACAGTGACTCCCATACGCACAATAACATCAGTGCCATGGCTGGGAGGCGAACAAGCCGTAAAGGTGGCAAAGGTGGCCAAGCCCCAAGTGGTGGCCGTGGTGGATCCGGTAGGGGACGTGGCCGTGACTTGCAGGGTACCCCTAGCCCCCCATGTGTGGAGGAGCAGTCAGGGACACCCATGCCCCCCCCCGGTTGAGGGTAATGTGGCTGACACCATCCATGCTCAGCCTTTGTTGGACCAGCCCACTGTGGAACCAGACCTGGCACAGGGTGACTCCATGGCTGACTTCCAGGTCAGCAGGTCTAGGCCACGTGCGCCGGTGCACGTTGGTGTCATCAGGCCACGTGGATCGGGGGCAGCTAGGTCATCTGCTGCCCCTCGTAGGCAGGCTGGGGAGGCTGCAGGGGCAGCTGCGGCTCCATCCACCCCACCTCTCACACACCCAGCCAGGACAGTGTTGGTCCAAGTCCATCCTGCTGACATTCCCCCTGACACCATCACACTTGAGCTAATGCCTGCACCAACTCCCATGCTGAGTGTGCAATCCCACACTCCTAGTACAGAGTCTACCGGGGCTCCTGCCCCTAGTGTCCAGAGCAGCGTAGGACACTCAGGATCCCCACCACCTTCCAAGCGGAAGAGGAAGAGTGCTTGTCCAGCAGAGGCTGATGCCCCAGACACGGCTACACAGTCCGGCCCGTCAAGGAAGCCCAGCTTCAATGAGGCCAAACTGAATGCTCTTGTAGAGTATGTGTCCGCACATGACCGCGAAATGGTGATTGTTGCAGGATCCAAGACCACACCTGCACAACGTCTGGCACACTGGCAGACCATCGCGGACATCATAAGTGCCCTTGGAATCATGAGGCGCACAGCTAATGAATGCTACAAGCGCTGGAATGACCTGAAGCGCAGGGCAAAGAATAAGCTGGCCTCAAGTCATGCCGCTACTCTAGTGACTGGAGGTGGGTCTCCAGCAGAGGACATAGAACTCACTCCACATGAGCATGTTGCTGGGACCTACGTCACGGAGGAACAGATCCAAGGCGTGGGAGAACTGGCAGATTATGAGGCATTGTCCGGTGAGTGCACATGCATGTGTGTGTCATCCATGTGCATGGTGTGTGTGTGAGGGCTTCTGTTTGGATGCCAGGTGAGGGTGTGTGTGCCTGTGTGATTTGGGTCACCCATGTGCCTCATCCAATACATTATGCGCACCAGCATTTGGGTATAGCAGTATCCCTTCTGCCAACATTAGACATCTAGCCCAACACCACGCCAGTTGCCCTTGAAGTGTCATCTTGCCACAACATTGTTGCTTATTTTCCTCTGTTTATTCAGGCAGATTGTTTGCATACCACCACTTTTACTAGGCATTTCTCAGTCCTATTGTCACATGTCTGACATGGCTATGCTACAGTGGACTGGCTTTGTTTCCTGGATATGATTTGTTTAGACATGTCCCTGTGCTATAGGACCATTTTGGACTGACAGCTCCAGGTTAAACATTTGAACCATTTCAATGAAAAAATCAATTTCATGAGCAAACTAGACTGAATGAACAATTGGTGCCCTCCTCTCCCTCTTCACCGTATGGCTAGGGTACATGCCATCTGTGTGATGGCATGTGTATTTGACCTGCCAATCACAGGCCAATGTGTGATGCCACTGCTAGGCAGCATGCAGCAAATGTGTTCATCTTCCATCTTGGTGTCATCAATGTGTGCCATCTGCCTCCCCTTCACACGCAGTGACGATGCATGCATGGGAGGGTTTTAGTCATGTGGGACATGTGTCAATCAAGTACTGTTTCTGTAGCTTCTCAGCCCTAATTGTGTGCAATAGTGCTAATGCCTGTTTCCATTTGTCTTCTTTTATGTCTTTGCAGGGGATGACGCACTTGATACTGCTGGGGTTGTGGAGATGGTGCAGACCCAGGAGGGGTCTCAGGCCCGACCGACCACCAGTGAGGGACGTGGTGTGGTGGTGGGTGAGAACCCACAACTGCTGCAGGTCGTGCTCTCAAGGGGTGTCTCTGGCTGCACCTCCCCCGAGCTGTATTCAGATGTCGATTCGGATGATGAGACCTATGTGCCGTCGCAGGTGAGTGTTCGTGGGAGGGATTCTGCTCTGTCCGACCCACCTGCACCAGGGTTAGAACCCTCAATGGGGATGTCAGTGTTGTCAGGTACGCCTTTGTTGGTTACGGATGCAGGGTCACACTCCGCAACATCTGATCCTGTTCCTGGGCCAGCAGATCAGAGGGGGAATGCAGTCCTGCAGCCTCAGGCAGTGCCGGCACAGCAAGGTGCAGTTCGCCTTGCCCCAGACAGGTGTGGTGCCCGCCGACGTGGTTGCCATACGCCACCTGGCAATACCGCATGGGAGCAATCCATATACGGTATGGCAACCCAACAGGCAGCATCATCAGAGATGATGGCTCAGGCCATGGATAGGGTGGCCACTTCCATCGTCCCCCCCGAAAGGCTGATGGAGCGACTACAGCAGGCAACAGACTCCATCTGCTAGTCACACAGGGAGGACATGTTGGCGTCCGACAGGGACAGGCGGGCGGCACTGGCGACTCTGCGGGAAGCCATTTCCATAGAGTCCCAGGGCCACAGGGAAGCCCTGAGGCTGGAACTCCTTCACCTCAGGACAACTCTTGTTGAGCTTGAGGCTTCAACAAACAGAAGGACAGAACAGCAGCTGGAGCATCTCACACGTACGCTCTCAGCTGAGATGCAGGCAACTAGGGCGGAGGTCCGGGCATCACGTGAGTTGTTGCATGGGGACCTACGCACAATTATCCTCCAGAACGAGACCTTCCACACCCGCATGCTTGCTGCCATGGAGGACCAGACTAGGGCTTTGCGTGGGCTGTCTCCCATAGTGCCACCACCTCCTGATGCAGCTGCAGATGGTTAGGAGAGTGACAGCAGTGATTCTCTCACAATAGGGTAGCCGTGCAGGCCATGAGCCCATGGAGGTGTTTTTTTTCCGCAAGATCCACACAGGTGGGTTTTGGTGTGCACCCTGTCCTCGGACCTCCTGGGTGGCCTCCCCCACCCTCCCGGGCCCATTAATGGCCATTTTTGATTATTTTTTTATTTTTTTTTTATTTTTTTCAGCAGTGTGTTGCCTTGTGTGGCTCCCGTGGGCATACGCTGTATTGTGGCTGGGCACATGCAGGCTTGTCATGAATTTGGTTCAGATCCTTGGGTTTGTGTGACACACACCCCTCCTGCTTCCCGTTTCCATGGGCTTGCAAAGGGTGTGCCCAAGTGACATTGACGTACATGGTGACTTTGGACTCCCATTTGATGTGTGGGCAGTCTGTAGTCAATACTGTGTATACATTCATAGTGCATATTGTTGTTGTATTGTACACTGCATGGTGTATTGATATGTGCCTCTGCATCCATCTCATCCTCATAATTTGCAGGTCCATTTCTCATGTCTTCACAAGGCGGTCTACCTTGGAACTGGAATCCATGTTGTAAGCAGTGCACCTACACTCTTGCGTGGCGCTAACACTGTATACTTGGAAGTGTTCGAAGTGCTGGCATTATCAGGTAGTGAGGCTATCAAATTTGGAAGTCTGTAATGTCATGTTTAAGGTAGGTTGGAGGTTGTGTAGGTGATTGGTATTCTCGGTAAGTATTTGGTAATGTGTGTTGTAGGTCCTGCATTACTGTGAACATTTCATGTGTGGCCAGTTTCCATTAGGGACACTGGAGTTGGTGACACTTGGGGCATGTTGTGAGGATTAATTTGTTTGCTCTCACATTGCATGACATGCCATGGTGTGTTGTGTGGCCGTGCCGGGGAGGGGTTGGGTGACATGGCACTGTTCTCATGTAATATTTTGCAAGTGGGTATTCATTTCTGCAGCATGTAAGTGTATCTTTTGATGACACTCTATTGGTGGTGTTTGTGTAGGTAGGGATGCACACATTCTGACACTTCCACATGAACAATCTCAGGCTGCTATGGTTCTGACAGTTGACTGTCCCTTTGTTCGTCATAATTGTCAGGTCGAGTCATCATTGCTTATCAGATGGTATGTGCCAGGGCTGTGTGCACTCCACAGGGGTGTGATTTCTATGTGAAGTAATTAGCCACCAGCTGCGTACGGGCTGCCTCACCCCGTGCCCTTTCCCCTCCCATGCACAGCGGGCGTGCATGTGGTTGGGGATGTGGGGGCACCACCATGTCCACAGCCAGTCCCTGGCGTGTTGCAAGATTGTGCAGGACACATGCTGCCACTATGATCCTGCACACTACTGGGGGCGCATATAACAGCTGCCCGCCAGAACGGTCAAGGGAGCGAAAGCGTGACTTGAGCACTCCGAATGTGCGCTCCACTATGCCCCGGGTTGCAATATGGGCTGTGTTGTATCTTACCTCGGGAGGCGTGATGGGGTTCCGAATTGGCGTCTTCATGTGGGTGCTCAGAGGGTAGGCACTGTCCCCTGGTGAGGAGGTGATGGGTATCATTAGTGGGGTAGTGACATAACTCTGCATCTGAAATGCATGCATGTGCAGTGGCATTCATACTCACCAAGCAGCCATGTATCGCCATGCCGCCCAGCTTCTAGGTCCCGGCTTAAGGTAGACATTCGGTAAATGAAGCTGTCGTGGGTGGACCCTGGATAGTTGGCATATACTGAGGTGATGATTCCCTTGGCATTACATACTACCTGCACGTTGATGGAATGCCAGTGCTTGCGGTTCCTATAGATGTGCTCAGATGCCCTGGGGGGACGTAGTCCCACATGGGTGCAGTCAATGGCACCTAGCACTTTGGGGAATTGTGCCACACCGTAGAAATCCAGGGCGGCAGCCTGCCTTTCTGCAGGTGTCCTGGGCAGGTATATGTGCCTGCGGACTGATGGGCGTGCAGTGATGATGTTCAAGACCTGGTGTAGGCAGCGTGACTGCGTGGCCTGTGACACCCCACCCATTATGGCACTTGTCCACTGAAATGATCCAGTGGCCAAGAAGTGCAGTACATTAAGGACCTTCTCCAGGGGGCTGAGTGCTTGGGAGCACAGGGTGGGTGATGTGAGGTCATCCTCCCACTCACTGACCAGGTCCAGTATTATGTGTGGTGGAAACCTGTACCTCCCATACACCTGGTCATCAGGCATCCTAAAAAGGCTGGTTCTGGGAGTGAAAATTCGGGCCCTCACTATCCTCCTCCTCCTCCTTTGGTAACCCACGGCCACTGCTGCTAGGAACGGTATATTCATCCTGGCGTCTGAGCTTGTTTGTTGCTTGCGTGCACTTTTATGCTGCGCGGGTCGACGTACGCCTGATTCATGCTGGCGTACGTGTTTCAGGATTGGACCATTTATTTTTCGGTGCGTTGTAGGCGACTGTGTGAATCTTCCCGCCCACCCCAGGAATACACGTAACACGCTCTCCCAGGCCCAGTCACGAGTAAATATTCCCGCCCACCCCTGGAATACACGTACCCCACTCTCACAGGCCCAGTCGCGTGTGGAACTTCACGCGCACACCGAAATACACGTACCCTGAAAAATCGCGTGTGAAACTTCACACGCACCCCGAAATACACGTACCCAGGGCAATCGCGTGTGGAACTTCCCGCGAACCCCATAATACACGTAGCCTGCTGGTATCGCATGTGAGACTACCCGCGCACCCCAGGAATACACGTACCCAGGCAAATCGCACGGCTGGGGGGTGGGGGTGCTGGGAGACAGGAGTGGGGGCCTGGTGGAGGGTGCCCATGGATGCTGGTGGGTGGGGGTGATGGGAGACATGAGTTGGACATGAGTTGGGGCCTGGTGGAGGGTGCCCATGGATGCTGGTGGGTGGGGGTGCCGGGGGACATGAGTGGGGGCCTTGTGGAGGGTGCCCTGCACTGCTGGGGTGTGGGGGTGATGGGAGACATGAGTGGGGGCCTGGTGGAGGGTGTCCCTAGATGCTGGGGGTGATGGGAGACATGAGTGGGGGCCTGGTGGAGGGTGCCCCTAGATGCTGGGGGGTGGCGGTGATGGGAGACATGAGTTGGACATGAGTGGGGGCCTGGTGGAGGGTGCCCTGCACTGCTGTGGGGTGGGGGTGATGGGAGACATGAGTGGGGGCCTGGTGGAGGGTGCCCCTGGATGCTGGTGGGTAGGGGTGCAGGGGGACATGAGTGGGGGCCTGGTGGAGGGTGCCCTGCACTGCTGGGGGGTGGGGGTGATGGGAGTCATGAGTGGGGGCCTGGTGGAGGGTGCCCCTGGATGCTGAGGGTTGGGGGTGCAGGGGGACATGAGTGGGGGCCTGGTGGAGGGTGCCCCTGACTGGTGGGGGGTGGGGGTGCAGGGAGACATGAGTGGGGGCCTGGTGGAGGGTGCCCCTAGATGCTGGGGGGTGGGGGTGATGGGAGACATGAGTGGGGGCCTGGTGGAGGGTGCCCCTAGATGCTGGGGGGTGGGGGTGCAGGGGGACATGAGTGGGGCCTGGTGGTGGGTGCCCCTGGAAGCTGGTGGGTGGGGGTGATGGGAGACTTGAGTTGGACATGTGTGGGGGCCTGGTGGAGGGTGCCCTGTACTGCTGGGGGGTGGGGGTGGTGGGAGACATGCGTTGGACATGAGTGGGGGCCTGGTGGAGGGTGCCCCTGGATGCTGGGGGGTGGGGGTGCAGGGGGACATGTGTGGGGGCCTGGTGGAGGGTGCCCTGCACTGCTGGGGGGTGGGGGTGGTGGGAGACATGAGTGGGGGCCTGGTGGAGGGTGCTCCTGGATGCTGGGGGGTGGGGGTGCAGGGGGACATGAGTGGGGGCCTGGTGGAGGGTGCCCCTGGATGCTGGGGGGTGGGGGTGCAGGGGGACATGAGTGGGGGCCTGGTGGAGGGTGCCTCTGGATGCTGGTGGGTGGGGGTAATGGGACACATGAGTTGGACATGAGTGGGGGCCTGGTGGAGGGTGCCCCACAGTGCTGGTGGGTGGGGGTGCTGGGAGACATGTGTTGGTGATCAGTAGTGCAAGGTGACAGGCCAATCGCGTGTGGAACTTCCCGCGCACCCCGAAACACACGTACCCAGGCTAATCGCGTGTGGAACTTCCCGCGCACCCCAAGTACACGTACCCAGGCTAATCGTGTGTGGAACTTCCCGCGCACCCCGAAACACACGTACCCAGGCTAATCGCGTGTGGAACTTCGCGCGAACCCCGAAGTACACGTACCCAGGCTAATCGCGTGTGGGACTTCCCGCGCACCCCGAAGTACACGTACCCAGGCCAATCGCGTGTGGAACTTCCCGCGCACCCAGAAACACACACACACGCTATTTTTCACACAGCGGGTGTCCGTGTTTGTCGGTACCCCTTTGCACCTCATTTGTCCTAGAGGGCCACTGTATGGACCATTCATCATGGCTGTATATGGGTGCTTTTTGTTAGCGCACATTTTGGCGCACATTTATTTCAGGCGCAGGGACGCTACCACCTGCTTTCTTGTGGCGTACTTGTTTGGCCATGTGCGTGTCTTTCACCGTGCGCTGGTTTGCCCTATTTGATTCCATGAATACGGGTTGTAGGCGAGCGTGTGGGCGTTCCGCGCACTTCGCTCCTGTACTTCCCCCGTGACGCCCATATTTTCACGTGTTGTTCCCCATTCCGAGTGTTACGCCCCGTGTTCCGCCTACTTTTTGATGTGCGCCGCGCTATGTGCGATTTTGCAGTGGCCGTGGCGCACGCTGTTGGATGACCTGTGCGCCGGCGTGCGCGGCGCACTTTTTCAGCGCACATCCAATGTTTTTCTCGCCCACGGACTTCCATGAATCGATGTGCGCTGGTTTCCCTGCGATTTTCGCACTTGCACTGCGATTTTCGCACTTTTACTGCGATTCGCACGTTTTGGCACCTCTGCTCGGGAATTTTCGGCGCACATTAATTCCATGAATCGACACCCAAATCTGTATCCCTAACGGTATCAGCAACCAATGAGGACCGCATCTAAAGGATTTTCCCCTCTGCCCTTTTTTCAGTATCTAACCATTAGGTTTCTTCAATATGTGTTAGACACTACATATTTCTTTAGCGTAGCTCCCCACCTCATTAGACCGAATCAAATACCCACATTTCTGGGAATTATTTGTCCTGATCAGGAATTGAATACATTTCCATGCAGCAGAATTTACCCTGTGCCCATAGCTCCGGAGCCAGGTTTTATAGTTTGCTCGTGCCTTGGACAACATCTGTATCTTGTCCTCCATCGGGATAACGATATTTCTTTTGCTTTTTCGTATCAGTGTATTTCATTCTTACTTATTGTTATTGTTGTGAAAGCTCTTGGTACTGAACATGTTCAGTACCAGGGAGTTATCTGTATCATTGGCCCCCTGGTTGTCTGTTTGTTGTTTGGGGCTCCTGCATGTGTTCTGCACTTCCCCTCCTTCTCCCTCCTGATGTCCTTACCAGGTCAAAGTGTGATATTTCTGTGAAGATGGGTTCGCAATTCCTCTCACACCTTACACCTTACATTTGTGGCGGCATGAAGTGAATGAAGTGACATGAAGTGACTGCTTCGTTTCACAGAGGGTACCTTACAAATCAGTAACGGCTAAATACATAAATACAGTCTCCAAAGAAAAAGATATACAAACACATACAAATTGGAGCTGGGCACGTCGTTCCACCAAATGGTAAAATCCAGTCCAATAAATCACAAAATATGCACATAAACCTCATTAAAATCTATAATATACAAATGTTTATATGAAAATAGAACTGGAGTTAGTGGCTTTACCACAGCGCATAACACGAAAAACTTCAATGCGCTAGGAAATTAGCATCTTGCAATTTGCAGATCAAGATCATTGTGCTTAACACCAAGAACATGAATGCACCAAAAAGTTTAACCTTACAATTTTGAGCTCAAGGGCACACAAAAAAAGACTAACAGGTCATTGTGTTGTCTTAAAAGAAATGCAAAGGCACTGCGGCTGAGAAAACATTCAGAATTTGCTCCAGAGCTTCGAGGCTTGCAACAACCAGGCCTGCTTTTTTTTCAAAGTGGTCAATGCCACAATTCCTGCATTTTGTTGTTTACTTGCAGACACGCAGGAAGTGGCCTTGATTGTATAGCGGGGGTGATGCAAGCTCGGCTGTGTCTCTGTAAAAACATCGTCCCCTTTCTCGGACGGCTTAATGGTGGCAGTAAACACTGTCCCTAGGCTGAGAAGTAGCCAGGCGTGGCAATAATATCTGCAGAGAATCTAGGAGGTTAATTCACTGGAAAATGATTTAAGAAGGAGCCTTTTTTGTAGTTTGTATGGACTCTTTGATTGCAGGCTGCCTGCCAGCCTGAGCCCTTCCATGCACAAGCTGCAAAAAGGCCTCTGGCATCTCGCTCCAGCCAGCATGATCTTCCGGATGTTTTACTGTGCATCACAAGCTGGCATTGTGCTGGCCTCCAGATGCACGTTTTATCTTTCACATTCCAGGGCAGGTCCTACCCAAGCCCCATTCCACCTCTCCTGACCCCCAGCATGACTCCACTCTCGTCTTCTCGCCTTTTTTCTCTTAAGCTCTTGGCCTTTCCTTGGTTTTGTTGTCTATTATTTACAGTCAGTCCATCATCATCGTTTGCTTACAGGACACGCGTCTCGAGGCAAGTAATGAAGCTTCGCGCAATCAGGATAGGATCTGCTGTTTTATAGCCATTGACAAGTCCAACAGGGAATTGAGTCACAAAAAATGTGTTCCAAGGTATCCAGTGCCAAAATGAATGTATTACCCAATGGGAGTTCTACAAAAGGATCTCTATCACTACCGCTGCCCACAGCCTTTATTTTACTTTACTTTTAAAACTTATGATGTGCTCCCATGAACCCTTAGGCTTTAGGGCGCAGACAGACCTACAACAGAGAGCATGAAAAAGTGGTGAGGAACTATCCATCGTATTAGGGAAGAGGGAGAATCAGAGAGCTAGAGAAACCAAGACGGATGTAAACAGAAAAGTCTTCAGCTTATTTTTGAAGACGTCGATGCTTCTTAAGTCCAACAGCAAGTCATTCCAAGCCTTTGAAGCAATAGCATATAATGCTCCCTTGGAGGCTTTCTCAGTTCTACACCTTGGGATCATCAGAAAATCCTGGGTATTGGACCTGAGTTCTCTTCCCTGTCTTTTGTTTGCAAGAAGTGATTTCAAATACCTGGGCATATTACCCTTTTTACACTTTTGTGTAATGACTAAAACTCGGAACATAATTCTAGATTCTACCGGAAGCCAATGCAGTGTACGCCTTGCTCCTCTATCTCCTCACTATCCAGGGGACAGCTCGGAACCCAGCCTCAACTACTTCTCCCCTTTCCCTGGCTCCTCTCTCATTACCCAGGGGGCACCCCCAGAACCCTTGCTACCCCCTTCCCTTTCCACCTGTCGAACCCCCCACCCCTCCACTTCCCAGTATGTCTTCTCCTCTCCCCTATCCCCCCCTCTGCACTTCCCCCTTAATGCTCTCCTCCTACCCCTCCCCTGCTGAACCCCAACCCAGGCCCCGACACAAGAGGATTGATTGATGCCATCCGGCTGACCCTCACCAACTCACCACCTTAGAACCGATAAAACTGATGCTGAGTACACAGCTATGAATCGTGTAAAGGAAAGTTCCCTCCCTTGCTTGAACTTCACACCACCTCAGGCTCCAAAGGCACAGCTCAACCAACATTCTCCTTCCTGTCCATCCAACATTCCTTAAATACGGGATGCACCAGTCAGTGTCGGTGTCTCCCTTTTACCAATCCTCGTTGTAAAGACTGGAGGGGGAATCTGTACTTCTGCCCCCTATATGGTAGGGTAAAGGCACAGAACAACCCCAGCAAGGCTCTCAGTTGGGTAGCTATGGACAGACAGCCAGCCTTAAGCTTTCAGGAGGTAATGCAGGCAGGTTCGTAAGTACAGTGTTTCCCTAAGCCCCCACAAAGGAATGTCCACACACTATGTTGGGTGATAACACAGCTTATTTATATAAAATAAGATGTGCAACTTATACCAACTGTATACACATATAAATAGTAACACTTTGTACATGGAACAACTTATTCAGAGAATGGTAAATATATACACTCTATGTGGTACCACACACTCCTTAAATTCAGTAAGAAATGCACTCACTGCAGACAGTTTTAAATGGCAGGTGAATTCTTAAATAAGGTTTAACCAGCATGGAATATGAAAGAAAGGCAGGTTATTTATGAACAGTGGCAGAATGTTATCTTTAGACTAGGCAAGTAATTCTGAGTGACGATCCCCACACCTGGGGAACTTGTAATGGAAAATATTATTCAATAACGTTTGTGCTTTCTTTTAAAAGGTTCTACCACTCCAAAGAGGCCACAGGAGAACAGGATCAAAGAAGGGTCAGGGTTTCCCTGGACAACTCCTGAGGCTAGAAGATTTTCTTCCCGGTCACAGTACCTTTGGTGCCTTGGCAGGCAAAGAGTCAGAGTTTCTTGGCTTTACTCAACGATTCCTTCTGAGGATGCACCCTCTTTGGAAGAAGGAGCCATTGGGATGCTGAGTCCATAAATAAAAAGGAACCAAAGTCTTTCAGAATGGCAGAAATGTGGCTCTTCGCGGTGCTCTCCTGTGGTCGATTATTTTACAGACTGCAGAAGTCCTGGGAAGACAAAACTTGCTGTGGTCTCCTTCAAGGCTTAGTGGATGAAGATAAGTCCCCTGGACCCTTTAATGACTTCTGGCGGTGACGGGTGCATAGGTCACTTTTGGTGGAGGGTTTCGGAATATCGTGGTTGTTCGACTTTCAGTAGTTCGGTGTTGCAGCCTCAAAACAGCCCTCTGGATGGCTTCTCGTGACCTGGACTTGACCAATGGAGTGGGCCTTTGGACCCTCACCAAGCCTGGACCCTCAGGACGACCTTGTTAGCTTCTGGTGGTGGTTAACCTACCGGCAGACCTTCCACAGCACTTCACGACTCTTGGCTCTTTCCAGTGGGAAAAAGTGGTCAGTGGTGACTGCAAGGATGTCCTTTCAATGTTCTTAGGCAGTTTGGAACTTTCGCAGCTCCGGGTGTCCAGCAGCAGTATGCCAATGTACCCCCTCTTCTGGGTTATAGACAGCAATGATTTCCAGGGGTCACAAAACGCACCTCCTGACCCTTCGCAACACCAATGGACTTCTCTGGCTCGAGACGTCCAAAACTCCTCTTCTGGACTTTGAAGACACCTTCTCCATATGGCAGGCACACAGGACTGGCTTCCAGGATACTTTGAGGAAGAGCAGCAGTTTTGCACGATGGTCCCTCGTAGCTCGGTGAGATGTATCCTTTGCAGGTCCTCTCTGGATCAGTCCTTGGGAGACACGACAGCTTTAGGATTGGTCAAGAAATATAACAGCAGATTTCTCTTGCATCTGGGCTTCAAGGAGCAGCTTCTTCTTGCTAAGCTTCGACTTCATCTACGGAACAAATTGGTAAGTGAGAGGACCCCAGATATACACATCTGTCTCTCATTCACTCTGGCTGAGCCAGACTCAGTCAGCCAATCACACAGAAGGGTATTCATGCAGGTAGTAAGCCAATCAGGCTCATAGGCAGTCAGGCCATTCACTCCACCTAGACACCCATAACAAAAGATGTAGATTGGAGCAAGGACCCCGCCTTTCAGCACATTACACTGCATTCATGTCAGTTTTAGGCATGGGTGTCTCATTCCTTTTGTCCCACATACAGATACCAGACACCCATAACAGAGAATGTGAGTTCGCTTCAGATTCCATTCACGAGGTCCCACCCCTAGGGTGTACACACAACACACAACACCTGGGAAGGCTCCAGTCAGTCTGACAAGAGGCAGCCATATATGGCCTTTCCACCCAACAGCCAGTCAGGGGGAAAGGGACCAACAGAGACATATAAGGTGTTTCCACCTACCAGCCATCCAAGAGAAAGGGGCAGAGTCAGGGCTTAGCAGGACTTTGGGAAACAAGGTAAAAGGCAATAGAAACCAAGAGGCCACAAGGGCCATCTTGCCTTCTGTCAAGAATTCACTGATTCCTATGCCAGATCCTGGGTATCCCAAAATGGAGTATACTTAGAGCCACTGTTAAGTCACGATGTAGCTGCCACCAGCCCATTCTCTGCTCTGTGCGCCACACACAGGTACCAAAAAACACAAATGTACCCCCACCCATGAGTGCCATAAGGGTATCCCATGGGTGATGTTCACCAAAAGACAAGAATGAAGAGCTGCACTGTCAGAGGTCCAGACGGGACCTCAGTGGCAGAAAACATAGAGCACTTGGATCGACCACCTTGGAACCCTCAGCCCACATGGTATTAATGAAGAAATCAACTTTCTCTGTTACATTAAAGATCTACGATAGCAAGACTTTGTGTGAATGCATCTATTTCACTGAGACAACACCAGTGTACCAATTCCGCTAGCAATTAATTTTATAACCAGAATTGTACGGTGCTGCAAAAGGGATGGTGCATCAGGCGACACATGCCTAGTAGCGCTAAATCAGTAACAAGCTATGATGGAGTACATCAACACTTGTTTAATATACTATTGAGGCAGACTATCTGTGGATGGTCTAATCATACCTATATGAACTTTGGACATTTATTAATTGCAACGTCTTCTGCAGATTGATTGGATTTAAGTGTAAATATGCTGTTTATAGGTCCACACTTTTCCTTAGCTACATGCTCAATGTGACAATCACTAGTTATGTATTCACTTATTTACTTTTTTTACTTTTTTACTTTTTTTTGTTTCTTATTCCAATATGGGAAATGCACAATAATTGTGGATGACGTTAGCCAACATTCGCAAACAACAGGCATTGGCCGTGACGATTTGGTTCACAATCTTGAATTAGCATTATTAAGCATCGTCGATGCGCATTTTATATTGGTTTGAAATATGTGATATAAGTTTGTGGAAAACACTAAGGGCCTCATTACAACGGTGGCGTTAAGGGTTTAACGGCGCCGTAAAAGGTGTTGGCGCCGTTAAACCCTTAACGCCTGATTACTAGGCCCCTTTGCGGGACCCGACCTTAACGGCTGGTTTTACCAGCCGTTAAAGTAGGGTGCCGCAAAGGGACCTCGGTGCTAATTACGGTACCGCAATTTGCAGTACCGTACTTAGCGCCTTCCCCAGTCCCATTGAGCCCTATGGGGCGAACATGGGAATGGGGAAGGGCCATGGTGAAATGGGGAAATACCGCCCCGCCAACCTTGGAATGGGGCGGTATTTCCCCATTCCACCATGGCGGACTTGTTACAACACCGGCACCAACCATGGTGCTAACAGCACCATGGTTTAGCGCCGGGGTTGTAATGAGGGCCTAACAGTCATCATGCAACATTATGAATTATGTGTAATGATTTGATCTGCAATTTGGTATAAGCATTATTATGCACCATTGAGAAGCACTCTATACTGAACCTAGGTTTTAAGCAACATGCGATAAGTGCATGTTTATGTTTCCCTACATTTTGCTTCCTTAGTTGTTTTTGATTTTTATCTTCTCAAATACTTGACTGGCACATGTAGGTCTCTTTCTCAGTTTGGCATTCACTTGTTGCTCCCATGAAGACCCTACTGGGCGTCATGGGCACAGATATGCTTAGCAAGATGAAGCACTTGCACCAAGTAACAGGTGGTACTTCTGCTAAACGCTCACTTTACAGCAGTCATTGTTACAATTAAACGTGGGTGCACCACGTATAATTTACTCCACGCTGTTATTTCCATTTTACATATTGGCATCACGGCGGTCTGCACGTCCCAGTCTCTGCCTTCGGGCTGATATTGGGACGTGAGGCGCCTGGACTATTGACACACCCCAGGGTCATGGTGTGCCATTTCCAGGCGTCTATCCAGACGCCATGGCAGTGGTATTTAAACAGCTGACAGAGCGCTGCATGCACGCTCTCCATTCCTGCAATGCTACGTGACTCCGCACAGTTGTACTCAGCAGAGGTAAGCTAAGAGCCCGCGCTTATAGATCTCTAGGTTTCGAGATTTGATCACCAACAGTGACACAGCGTTCTGTATTCTTTTGATTCACACAGACTAACTTGTGAGCCACGAGTGGGAGTCGGATCAGTTGCAGATAGTGCGCTGTTGAAACACACGCATGGGGTCTGTAAGTAGATACCTTTGCATTACATTTGGTCCACAACTAAGAAGGTTTTAGATCAGATTAATCGCAATTTGGACATTTTGCCTCTAGGTCATTGAGCAGAGAATCTGTCACGCCTGCAAAGAATAGTTTTCGCTGCGCTGAACAACGGGCAATATTTTGAAGGTAATTGCGCATGACGTGTTACATACAGAAACTAGATCATAGATTTACAATTGCTTGAATGTTTTCCTAAATGTTTTCCATTTTTTATTTTTTCTCCTTTTAAAGGCCTTGTTTTTTGAAAACCCATCTTGGTATGTATATGATACTTTTTTTATGTTTTGTGATGTTTTTTATGTCTGCTGTTACAACATTATGCATATGCTCACTGCGCTACCTGTTTATGATTTATTTTATAATAGAGGGCTTGGCCCTGATGAAGGAGTTTGAATACTCTGAAATGCATTGGCATAAGAGCTCTCTCATTTACTTTTAGGCCTGTGCTGGCCTTTGCTTCTTTTCAGAAATTAAATTGCATACCTCACATTGGGGTACTTTTGAATACTTTCAACAATTCATACGGAAGATACCATTAAGACACGTTTTGGATGAACCTCATCGATACCATTGTTAACTTTCTAGTAACCCTCACAGGGGCACAGTATGAGAGCAACTGTTTAGCTGGGTGTTCCACTCAGTTTTTTTGTTTGTAAAAAACATAGAGCCAACACACACAGAGAGGTGGTAGGACAAGGACAGGGGCCCATGTGCCTACATAAGGCATTTCCATCAGCACACTCGTCGTCAGTTAAAATGTGATAATAAGGAGTGTCCACAGCCATATCAAGGTTTTACAAGTTTATTTCAAGGGAAAGACCCCAACACAGGTCCGTCTGCTGGGAGCATGGACAAACGGATTAACAGATGCATGATGGCATTCCAAATTGGAACGTTTAGATGCCATTGCCATAGACACGCCCCTTTGACTTCCTGGATTTCGAAATGCACGCTTCACACTGATTACACATGCAACATCAATTCCATCTAGGAATAACACCACAAAATAAATATTGTTTGACTAACACAAAGTACGTGCCACATTTTGTGTCTGATGACATATATTATTAGTACATGAGTTACCCCTCGATTTGAAAAATAGTATTGCCTAAACGTCCATGCAAAGTTGTTTGAGAAATGTGATTGTTAAAGTACCCTAAGATTACTGTTCATAGTTCATCATAGGCCGACTACTTGCCACTTTGGGACCTATGACTTTTTCCAGGGTTAAATTTAGACTGCAATATGGCGTAATCTAGACATGTGGTCATGTATGATTTAAATGAGTTTACATGTAATATGTTTGTATGTGCAAATGTGACATGAGTCTGTGCGCTGTACACAGGATAGAGAACACAAATGAAATCAGATTGAGTGGGAAAGTGGTCATCTCAGAGTGTCAGATGCAGTGGAAGCCCATCGATAATGGGCAACGATGTGATGCCCATGGGCACAAATAGAATGAGAATGTATTTTGCAGTAGCAATGATGGTAAATATTCTTGAGACAGGCCAGATGTTTTAATTGGCACAAAACATCATGGAAAAGTGATTCAAGTGGCAATACTAACATATATTTTTGACAGACTCCTCATATCGTTTTCTTTGGGCGCAACCAGTATGAGAGGGGTTTTTCTTTGTGCATGGTCAACATGAAAATGGGCAGCAAAATACCCCCGTGTACTGCTATTGGATGGCCTTTATTGTGGTATTTAATGCATTCCCATAGAAAAACAATTGAGCGTTTTGATGGCTTTTTACAATTTTACATTTTCTGAGGTCTGTTCTCTAAAATGTTCCATCTGTCCCCATTATTCCAATATTGTGGTTACACAATTAAATCAGAGTCACTTTGAAGCCGGCCCTCCTTGTTTAAAATACAGTAAGAGATGCCAGTTACTTGTAGTCACATAATGTAAAAGGCCTACAAGATGGTAAATCTAATACCTCCAGCTACATCGCATCTTTCAACTGAGAATCAAGCACCACTCACCACGTCCTGCAGCCAAACTAGGAGAAATAACTTCCACCGGTTTGTACAAATGGATTCTCCAAGATCACCAACTCTACCCATCACCTGTGGAGACCCGGAAAGATCCATTCTCTCAACTGTGATCTTCACTCATTGCACACAACAGATTGGCACCCTTCTGGCTGGCTCCACACACCATCCACATTCATCAATATGCAGATGACACACAACTCTACCTCAGGATATGCTCCATCGCAGACGTGCCTTACATTGATCCAATCCTGGATGGCCAGTGATTACTTGAATCTCAACTTCTCCAAGACCAAATTCCTACTGCCAACCAAAAACACCAAACACCATGACATCTAGACCGGGGTCTCTGCTAGGAACCTAGAGGGCTTCACAACTCAGCTGGCGACCTGTGGCAGGTCTCTTGCGTTTGACACCTCTGTTTCAAACAGCATATAGCAAGGAAGTCACTAACGACTTGGTACCAACTTTCTCTATTGTCAAAAATTCTGCCCTTCATATCAGAAAACAACTTCAGATCTGCCTTAAAAGCCTTGCTCCTCTCTCACCGGGATGGTGGCAATGCCCATTTGGAAGGCTTTCTGACGACTATTCTGTCACCCTTGAGGTGTGTTCTACATGCTGCGCACAACATGAGGGAGAGTAGGTTATGCGTTCAAAGAACTCTGCCACTTCGACCACACCACCCCGAAACCCTCATCAAACTGCATTGGCTCCTGGTGCAAGCACATATCATCCTCACATCCTGCTGAAACATCGACAAGAATATTTTCCTGAAATCCCCAAGCTACCTCACTGAGACAGTCATCATATCTGGACGTCTCAGATCCACAAGAAATCCGACATGTGCAGACTTGAACTCTGCTGGGGCAAGACGGAGCAAACCAGAAACCTTCTCTGTCTATGTCCCCAGACCCTGGAACCGCTTCACAGTCAACACTAGACTCATCCCATTGCTTCTACATTTCAGGAAAGAGCTCAAGGCCCTCCTCTTCCAGGACTGGCTACTCCCTAACATCTAGGTAAACACACCATCCCCTCCCCACCCAACCTGCTCCACCCTTTCTCCCTTTCTATCCTCATTGTTAGATCCCCATTCTCTTGTATCTCTGCTTCGCTCACTGCGTCATTCCCTCTAAGATGTTTTAAGTGCTCTGTTGCTTAATCATAAAATAATAATAATAATAATAACAACTAATGTGGATCAGTGAGATGGTCATTAGGACCCAGGGGAGCCACCCATGGGGTAGGTGAACACTGGCAAAAGTGCAGCAGCGCTGGCAGAAGAAATTCAGGAAAATCCATCTGGTGCCTGTAATTATGAAGGACAATCAGACTTGTTATGATGAAATCGTTTTCTGGGCAGGTACATTAAAAAAGGGAGAAACAGCTTCGATGCCTTGTACCATAAACGGGCTCAGGTGTGTTTAATTTATAAAGGTAACCCAGGTAAAATGCATAGTGTACCTCCTTCATCAGTATAATAGTATATTGGACAAAGGGGAGTCCATTCTCTCAAAGCTGTTATTCATTAGTGGAAGCTTCCAACCAGCAATACTGCAGTAACTACCAATGTAAAAGTGATATACACTCTCTTTACAGTTGTTACAAACACTAAGAACGATATTTATGATACTCAATGTGCTTTTACTGTCTTAGCCAGCAACAAGTTTTCATCCAAAGGCAAACAACACATAGCGGACACGATGGACCGCCAGTTCCCCCCACCACCACAGGGACAGCCAGCCTCCTCATCATCTGTGAGTTCAAGGCAGACAAGCCCCTCCCGCCGCTCCATGCGCACCACGAGGCGCACATCATCCCAACCTCCCAATGGTGGTGGTGGCAATGGGAATTAGGGACAGCAGGGTCTAGCTGGCACATGTGCAGCAGGACACCAACATTGTGCAAGGCACACATGGGGTTGTTGTGGGGGGAGGGGGGAAAGGGTGTTTCGGGAGTGTTGTGGGGGGAGGGGGAAAGGGTGTTTCAGGAGTGTTGTGGGAGGAGGGGGGAAAGTGTGTTTTGGGAGTGTTGTGGGGGAGAGGGGAAAGGGTGTTTCGGGAGTGTTGTGGGGGGAGGGGGGAAAGGGTGTTTCGGGAGTGTTGTGGTGACTAGTTAAAACACAGGCTTGGACTTCGTCATTGTCTATGTTTACTTTATTGGTGACAGGGTCCATTGTGCGCTTCACCACAGACACCAGTGCACTAATACCCATATCCATCCTACAGAGTTAAACCATGTGTCTCAGAATATTTGGTTGATCAGATGCTGTCACACATTGCGTCCCTCCTGGGCATCGCCTCTTGCATGACCAGCAGCCCCGTCACCTCTGTCCTCATCACCATCATCATCCTCATCAGGTGGTTGCATTTCAACGTCATGGGGCAGTGGCACATTCCGTCTGATGCACATATTGTGCAGCATGACACATGCCATGGTGATCTTGGCCACCTTCTCATGGCCATACAGGAGAGCCCCACCTGACCTGCTTAAGCACCTGAACCGTGTCTTCAAAAGGCCAAATGTCTGCTTAATCACGACACGGGTACGGGTATGTGCACAATTGTAGTCCTCAATGTGCCTGTTCTGTGGGTTCCGTACAGGGGTAAGGAGCCACCTCTTCAGGGGATAGCAGCATCACCTGTATGGGGGGAAGAATGGGGACCTGTTACTCTTCACCTCAAGTGCGGCCTGTACATATCACACAAATCGACTTTGCATTGTGATTGAAATCCACGATTACCAGCATGCATGCAGACGATCTGTGTGAGCTCGACCCTGCAAGTGGACATGCCCGATTCATGCCTCCAACAGTAATTGACATGTCCTGGGTGAGGCCAGGTCTTAGGTGTCCCTGGGGCCAGGCAAATTTGGTACCACACTGCTAGTGTACTGCCATTCCGACATCGATGATGCCATGCTGTGAGGCATCACTTCAGTGGTGCTATAGGTGTGTGGGTCAGTGCTATGGCTAGGGGTGATCCCTTTGCATGCATTCAAGGGCGCATTGCTGTATTGATGTTGTGCTGCGCGAAGTCTGTATTACTATTTTGACGCCATGTTGCTGATTTATGTATTATGTGGTGTGGCATGATGTGCAATGTGGATGTGGATGGATGTGTAATATTTGGAAACCTGGATTGTTCTCAATGTTGTGTAGCTTCAAATTGCATGTGGGTATTTCTCAAGTACATTGTGGCCTTCCCTGATGGACACTGGCGTACATCTCTATGTCCATTTGTCGTACGGACGACTGTCAACACCCAGTTGTAGTATGTATCTCTCCCCCCCAATCACACCCAGTTGTAGTATGTATCTCCCCCCAATCACACCCAGTTGTAGTATGTATCTCCCCCCCCAATCACACTGCCATGTGCTTGCCCTGCTACTCACCAAGTAGCCACGAACGTTGTCCGGCTTGTCGCTCCATGTAGGGTGGTATGGTTGAGTTCCGCAGGACCATTGAATCATGGGATGATCCAGGAAATCGGGCACAACAATGTGTGATTATCTTGTTTGCGTCACATAACATTTGGACATTGATAGAGTGGAATTGCTTTCTGTTTCAGTAGACTACTTCATTGTGATGTGGGACCACCAATTCCACATGGGTACAGTCGATGGCCCCGATGCAACTTGGGATGCCTGCCAGTGAATAGAAGCCAACTTTGGTGTTTGCGATCTCCTGGGCAGTCCGTGGCAGGAATATGTGTTCACGTGCATGCTTCAGGAGGGCATCGAGAACCTGGTTCAGCGTGCGTGAGAATACTGGTTGTGAGATGCCATGCATCTGCCCCACTGTATGCTGGTAGGTGCCTGTGGCCAGGAAGTGGAGCACAGTCACCACCTTCAGTAGAGGGGGGATGGCAGTTCTGATGTCTATGAGGCTCACAATGTCGTAATGTATCATGTCCACAATGGTGGTGATGGTATCCCGGTCCAGACGGTACAGGGTGTGTATCTGCTCAGGGATTAGGTTAAATGGACTGCGCGGATCCTGGGGATTGGTGGCACCCTCTGTGGTATTACTAGGTGCCCTGGTGGTGCATGCTGCGCCTGTCTTGCCCTCCTCCTCCTCCTCCTCCTCCTGCGTCTCCCCTGTGCTGCCTGTTGTTGTTGCTGCTGCACTGCAATCATGTCCTCCAGCTCATGTAATGCTGCTAGTATTGGAACCATCTTAGTGTGGGAAGGGGTGTGTGAAGGGGTGTGGTGTGCTCCTTTTGTGCTGCCACAGTCGCAATTGCCTCCACCTGTGCTAATTGTGTCCACCTGTGGCAGGTGGGAACAATGCTCAGTTCTCTTAATGGGTGGTTCGCGATGCCGGTATTAGCGCCATGCCGGCAAGGGATTTTTGGGGCTTTAGAATGCTGCTGTTAGCATGTCTGCATGGCTTGTGATGGTGTGCTATTAGCGGCATGCCGCTATTTACGGGATGAAGGGTCGCGCGCCCGCGAACAAGCCACTATTAGTGGCACCGTACTTAGCGGTGCCGCTAATAGCGGTAAACCGGGTCGTAATTAGCATGGGTATTTAACGATACCGGTATTCCCTTACCGGTAACGTTAATCCCTTACCGCACGTGTAATGAGGCCCTATATCTTCTCCAAGGCTAGCAATGCTGGCCAAATTTCGACGTTTAGTAATCAATCTGATCAATAAAATTGCCATCCTTCTCGTAGTAGGAAGGATAAAGGATGGAAACAGTGTCTTGAAGTATTTGACCGGGTGTGTCTTAATACTAGGGCAAGAGAGGGCAGACCCATGCAATATACGTGGATGAACGGGAAGCAGTTCTCCTGGTTGCACTATGTATTTGTTAGTCGCCATTACATTTTTCCTTACCACAATAAGTGACCATTCTTTAAATATTGTTGCGTTGGTGCAACATGTAAATCCACCAAAAAATGAATTAGTCCCAATATCACTGTTGACAGTCAGATTAATCGGGTCATTTGGACTAATAAAAACATAGAAACATGTATTCTCTTATCTCCTCTGACCATATAGCATTGGAGTACTGGCTGTGCTATTATAATTGGGACTTGCATGTGACCATGTTGGCACTTATTCCCACCTGAAATTATGTAGCGTAAGGGATTGCAAGGGGTGCAGAGAGAGGGGTCTTTTTGATGCTGCTATTCATCAAAAGAAAAAGGCATATGTAGAGCCAAAACAATAGATAAGCAGGCGACCGATTTGACCAGGGCTGATCGAGCTGCCTCACTTTCATCATTAGCAATGAGATACAAAATCTGGCTTAGACAACATAGCCGCTCTTTCAATATTGCAAATTGGAGGTACCTTGTTTATCTATTGACAACAGGAAATTCTGGGCATATTAGGGCTACTGGGGGTTTGCCGCCGGACTCATAAGCCCCTTTCGCCGCCTGATATCCCAGTGCCACCATGGCATTATAAGTCCCGAAGGCTCGGAATGGAAGGCAGTGGAATGTGTAAGTCCCCAAGTCCCATAGGACTCCACGGGAATGGGAATACGGAAGCACTGGCACCGTTAGCAAGAGTGCTGGTACTTCTGTGAAAACCATGCCTCCAGGGGCTGGTGCCTCCAGCAGGACAGACCTGCCAGGAGCAACAGCCCCTGCAGGCATACTTGTAGTCTGGCAGGTCTGGAAAGGATGCTGGTACAATGCTATCGGCACCCTTATTTCCAGACCACCAGGCTTATAATGAGGCCAATATCTTGCTGGGAACTCCACTCACGAATTAAATCCTATCCCAAAGGATGTATGAATCAATCAGCTTTTGTCACTTTATTATGATTGTAACACAATACCCACAACAAAGGGTATGCTGCATCTTTACACTGTTATGTCCTCAGGGTTTGATGAGGATGACATCCTCGAAGTGATTATGAGGTTGAAGTCTACCAGAGCACCGGGCCCTGTTGCATTTCCCACTGCTGTATACAAAGCCATCCCGATTTTTTGGGATAGACTATTGGCCACATGGTACCACCATATTATGAGTATTGGCGAGATCCTTGATAGTTGGAGAGAGGCTATTTTGGTACCTGTGTACATGAAGGATGGTGCACATGACCCCTCCAACTTTAGCCTTCTCGCCATGTTAGACACTAGCTCAAAGATTTTTGCATCATTAATTTTAAGGAAACATAATAGTTGAGCCGAGGAGAAAGAACTTCTGAAGATGTTCCAGCCAGGTTTCAGAAAAGCACCTACCTAACACTACCCATAATATCTCTGCTCTTCATTAGCTTGCATCTGAAACATCTCTTAAAGGGCAGAAAATATACCTCGGCTATATAGACCTCTCCAAAGCCTTCGATATTGTTTCCTGTTCGATACTGTGGAGCAAACTGCAACAATGGGGTCTCGATCCTATCCATCTAAGCCCTGCATAATGACACCTCAGTTGCCATTCGGCTAGAACAGGAGCAGTCTATTTCCCGGAGAGTCAGTACCAACACAGGATTGAATCAGGGGTGTGTTCTTGCACCCCTCTTATTCAAGCTATATGTATCTGATCAAGATGAGGCACTGAATGGGGTATGCAGCTTCCCTCCTCGAATAGGAGGTGAGGCAATATCATGGTGAACATACACTGATGATACAGTCCTTATGGATTGTACGCCCCTCGGCATGCAACGCTCCATTAATGTCCTCTTCACCATTAGCCACCTATGTATCAATGTCTCTAACAAAAAACTTAGTGGTAGGCAATAAGAACAAATGCAATTCTGCTTTTGTTTGGAAATTAGACAACTTTAGTCTAGAAGTTGTAGACAATTAAGCCTACTTGGATCTACCTATTCGATCTCGTCCACCGCTTCCTTTCTATGGAGAACACATTTCACCCAAAATTCATAGCAAGTGTGGGGTGCATTCAAAGGCCCCAAACAGAAGTCCCTTTCACGTGAACAGCAGGATTTTAAACACTGAAACAAAAACGGCTTGGCCTTTGTTTTTTTTTCAAGTAAAATTGAAGAACCATGTGAAAAAGGGGCCCACCCGTCATTACCAAAGAAGGAGGAATCAATGATCCCTTTCACATGGAAAACAGGATTTTTAAACAGTAACACAAAAACGGCCTGCATAGGTGGGTGCAAGTAAAAGCAGTTTAAATGTGAAAAATGTATCACTGCTCAAAGAAAAATGTCAGGTAAAAGACATGGGGGGTCATTGCGACCCTGGCGTTAAGGGGTTAACGGCACCGTAAAAGGTGTTGGCGCCGTTAATCCCTTACTGATTACGAGGTCCCTTTGCGGGACCTGACCTTAACGGCTGGTTTTACCAGCCGTTAAAGTAGGGTGCCGCAATGGGACCTCGGTGCTAATTACGGTACCGCAATTTGCGGTACCGTACTTAGCGCCTTTACCCAGTCCCATTGAGCCCTATGTGGTGAAAATGTGAATGGGGAAGGGCCATGGTGAAATGGGGAAATACCGCCCCGCCAACCTTGGAATGGGGCTGTATTTCCCCATTCCACCATGGCGGACTCGTTACAACACCAGCACCAAACATGGTGCTAATAGCGCCATGATTTAGCGCCGGGGTTGTAATGAAGGCCATGATGTGCAGGTTGTCAAAAAGCAATGTATGTTATGTTTCACATAGAAAACACCAGTGACATTTGAAAAGCCATTTTGTTTTCATGGAAAAATGTCAGCCAAACACAAACCCTTTTGCTGGCTGTGGGAAACTTCACAAGGAAACTCTGACTGCCAGTCTGGATGTTACATCCCCCATCTAATTACCAAATGCAATAAAGTATCCGGCTAAAGTTGTCAAAATTTAGTGTTCTCCAGACCTGCTGGCTCTGAAGGCATTGACTGCAGGAGAAGTTCCCATTGGATGGAGAATGACCACTTTGTGTGAAAATGGGGCCAGCAATTTCAAAGAGCAAGCTTGCAACCCAAAGAGAGTGATAACAAAAAACTCTGGGTGCAGGCTCACCCAGTGACAACAAATGACCGGAAGGCAGGAAAGGGACATTTGTCCCACATAAAAATTCCCTATTAATTTAAAAGGACTATTATCATTCAGGCCTTTTTCTCAGTAACCATAAGGCTTATTGATGTCATCTATGTACCATTATTTAGGTAATTTTGAGCTGATTTCAAGCTGATTTGAGACAAAAATTCATCCACCTGTGACTCACGGAACTGTAATGGCTATCTAAGATGTGTTTCTGGCCGATCTGAACATATTCCAAATGTAAGAGTTGGTGAGCAGGTGGAGAATAAAATGAGGGATATGGCTAATCACTTATATATTCATAACTGTTATGCTTTTTATGGAAATGCAGAAAGGTGCCACATGGCTGTGCTACATGGTATGGACCTGGTGGTCAGCTTATCTAATTCCCCATTATTAGCTAAATCAGAAAATATGTATATTATGGCAGTGGCTAGTAAAATTATGAAGTTGTGCTACATAACTAGCTTTTGCCAAAATGCGAAAGGAGAACAAATGGCTATTACAAATGGGAATTGCCATGTTGCTCCAGACTCCTAAACCAATCCAGGAGGCTGGGTTTGGGAGGAGAGAGATGGGTAACTGTCCAAACCGAGTTGCGGGAATTATTGCAGGGTACTTCCCCAAGATTGTAACATTGGTGGTGTCATCTCTGTTATATAAGGGGGACTGCACTAGGAGGAGGTGACACACATAAAAAGACACACAGGCAGACACAGACACACAGACAGCAGACAGACAGACAGAGAAGGCTGCTGAAACCTACCATCTGACAGCTGCAAGGAAGCATTAGAGGAGACTTCTAAGAGTGTATCTGGGTGGAGCAGTCTATTTCTAGGAAGTCCTCAAAGCTGACTGGGTCCTATGGTCTAGAGACCGGAAGCCATCTTTGAGAGTGAAGTAACCAGACCCCTGCCCTTACCTTCCAGAGTGTCCTTAGATGCAGCTGGCTTTCCTGAACTTCAGAGGCTTTCTATGTAAGTAGAACTGAGCCCTAGGGAACCAAAAGGTGGGGTGGCGGCTTGCCTTGAACTTTTTCCCTTTAGAGTGGGCGTGGGGGCAAAACTGTGTAGATCCTTAGCCTATTTAACCAAAAATATTCCACCTTTGGCAGAACGTGACAGGTTGAATTTTGTTAAAATTCAAAATTAACAATCCTCAATTCTCAGCGTGTGCTGAAAACAATAGCCTATACATTAATTAGGTTATCCTTGCGGTCCTGCTGGCCCCGACTTCTTTAAGGAAGTCAAAATCAGTCCAACCTTTTTGTCTGACTTCCCCAACACAGACCACATAAGAGGGGGGGGTCTGAAAAACAAACCGCTAAATCACACTGTGTTTATTTTAAACCAAAAGTGTGGGCAAAATCATAATTGCCATATGTATTTGTACCAATCTTGAAATCCTACTACTAGCCTTTAAGCACTCAGGAAAATGAAAATCACACAACACTACATGATAATTGCTTTCATTATTGATCAGTGTCATTATTTCTTGAAGGGAAATTGGTAGAAAGTAGAGAATTGTGATTTGTGTTTTTTTTGTAACTAATTTGCGTTATCGATTTTCGTAACAATAAGTTATTGTTGAGCCACGGATAAAGTGGTGTTTGACATTTTTGTGCAAATTTCCAATATATTTCCTGTACCCTGGCCCGGTCCTTGACTCATTGTTAACTCAGGGGGAGGGTTTCAAGGGGCATGATATGTGTCTGAGTTAGGGCTAAAGTAAAGAATCTGTTAAACCGTTTGTTGCATCACACCTTAAGTGGGAAAGGAAGGAAATCCCTGTGTTGAGCAAGGCTTCTCAATTAACCGTTACACAAGGAAGGGCGGCAACAACCTAGATGGCCTGATGACGATATATCGAACTAGTATCATACCAGGGTTGACATACGGTCTAAAGATATTATCTGAGCAACACATAGGGCCTCATTACGGGTCCGGCAGTAACCATGCCGGTGATACCGGCAGGTTGCCGCCAGACCCATAATGATTTAGCAGCGCCTCACTTCCCGATAACACCGGGGGATTACAACCCTGGCAGTCCAGAAAGTCAGGCGTGGTAAATTGTAATTCCCCATTCCCATTGAGTCACATAGGACTCAATGGGAATGGGGGAACATGGAAGCACTGGCACCGTTATTAACGTTGCCGGTGCTTCCGTGACCGTCTGCATACCGTGGTCGCTGTGCTGGGCAGGGTCAGACCTGCCCGGCACAGCGACTCTGGCAGGCAGACCTGTAATATGCTAGTGCTGAAACAACGGTGCCCATAAGCTTAACGGCACCATTGTTTCCAGACCGGCATAGTTGTAATGAGGCCCATAGAGTGGATAGTGGGCCTTGTTGCATCTAGGTTGCATTCAGGAAATCATAGCCGCTTCTTGACTGAGCTAAAGACGACAGCGCTAACGCACTTGATCAATATTGATTTTTCAGTAGATACAATGATGGAAATACCTAATGTCTTGGCAATACTTAAGCAGAGGATACAAGTTTGGGAAAGGGCTGACAATACTCAAAAACGGTATAATAAAAGGCCATAAAGAGATACTGCCAACAAGACTTCCCTGTAGATGTTCCTTGCACTTATTTAATTAAAATGTGATGAGAAATTAAAAAGATTAATTTCTTACTTACGACTTAACATCTTGCCGACTTTTGAATATTACAGCGGCTGGTTTAATGTACCCTTCGAGGTGAAAGTATGTCGACTATGCAACTTAACAGTCAAAACTAGTCACCATGTACTAAGCCAGTGTCCCTGCTTAGAATCACAATATTTGAAGGGATGCCAAGCATTAGTAAAATGTGTTGAAGACATTCAGGGCAATACATTTTGGAGCACCCTTGTCGGAGCCACTTCGCTAGTGATAACTTGTGTGGCGTATTATGTGTGGAAGGAGGCCTTGATACTCACATGATAATCCTAGTGTATGATAATTTGTATCATTTGTGTAACTAAGTGCTTGAGAAGTGGATAGTACTGCTTATTCCATACATTCATTATGTGGTATAAAGATCGAGAAGTCCTTTTCTAATCCACTTTTCTTATATGGACATTGCTTTGTCGCATGGATTGCTAATTGTTTTAAATAGTTTAATATTGATGATTGTGTAATATTTTTTATAGTGCTATTGTATTTTGTAGTGTATTTAAAATGCTTTTTTATGTGAAACTGTGCTTAAGGTTTGGTTTAAACATATGCACAAAACAAATTTGTCTCTTGTCGCGTTTTGTTCCTCCATGTCCGAGAGAACCTAATACGTTAAGCTGGTTTATGAGTTTGCATTGATTGTGGTGTCTGTCAGAGTTCACAACTTTCCCCTATGTTTTTAACTTTTATATTAGTCATATGATGTCTCTCTCTCTGACAGATTTTGACTGAAAATACCACTCCCACTCTGACGCAACCCATGTGTACCTTACGGACACTGTGCCAAATGACGGTCTTAACTGTCTTTCCAATTGCTGGAGCGAAGTGAGGATGGTCTATAATGCCTTGCAATTAAAACCCTCTAAAACTAAGGTTCTCCTACAGGGTTCACATATCTGCTTAAAGATTCCTCTTTGCACCCCTCTTCTTTTTATTCAGACTGGCAACAACCTGTTCTGATATAGGAAAACATGTGGCCATCTTCTTATAGTCCTATTTTGGTTGTACACCAAGTAGTGGACGTGGTCAAAACATCCTTTTAAACATTGAGCCCAAGATACCATACTCGTCCACATCTTCAGAGAAATTAGTATGTGTAAGAGGTTGGAACGCTGGTCATACATAAACTTGACTATGCAAATGATGTGCACGTTGGTATTCCTGACTAGCAACAGAATTACCTACAATCTATTCAAATCGCTGGAGTTCAACTGATCTATGGAAGTTCTAAATTACGCACAATCTCTACTTCTAGATAGTTATTCTATTGGCTCTCAGTGTGTCAGAGTATCCGCTGTAAACTGCCATGTTTAGTCTTCAGGTGTGTTCATGAACTTGCCCCTCAATATCTTGCGAGGCATAGTGCTCTCTATCAACCTATCAGAGCTCTTCATTCTCAAAACTGCTTTTTTGTGGAAGATTCCTAAAACCAGAGGTAATTTGGCATCCCCTTTGGAATACTCTGCCTCTTAAAAAAAGTCTTACTTGATTGTCTGTCTTCCGTAAAGCACTTCTGACTCATCTTTTTTGCTTATGTCTTTCTTTTTTTTCTCTTTCTTTGTTCTTTTCCTCCCGCTCATGTCTTACCCACTATCTAAACCCAGATGCAACTTAGTCTATCTTGGTTCGTGCGGTAGATATACTTCAAATTAAGCCATGTTCCTTTTGCCCGCTTAGTCATTAATACATTTGAAAAAAAGATATGACTTTGCTGGGTGCACCAATATGTGGCAGTGTCCCCAGATAAGGCCAGTCTCATGCTCACAGCGTTTCGCGTGATAATTCAGCGGTGGAATTTTGCACAGCTGAAATTATCAAAAATCAAACATTTCGGATGCCCTTATCCCCTCTACTCGCCATCCCTATACCCCTTAAAATTACCCCAAACTACCTGCACTTACCTGCCTTCGGCTCCCTGGGTTCGGTCTCTCCCTGTAACCTCAGTTCCATCTACAAATTGTGGGTGAGAACTGACGCTGCAGGGTCCCTTTCTTTTCTTTTTTATTTTTTTATTTATTGTGCTTCGCTTTCCATGTAGTGGAAAGCAGAGTACACCCCCGCTACTCCCAAAATCTCATAATGTAGAACAAGGGGAACAGCGGATGCCCCCGCAAATCCTGCTCCCCTTGTCCATTTTCGTTGTTTGTTATACCATGCCGAATTCTGCATTTTTTACCCTTCATTTTTTTTCTCTAAATATTTGGGTACTTCTGCTCTTTTGGAAAAAGCCAGAGGAAGAGGTAATGGAGTAAGGAAGAGAGACTGAGATGAGTAAGAAGAAGAATGAGGATGAGAGAATGGGTGAGGTAGAGGGACTGGGAAAAAGAAGAGAGGCTCGGGCAAGGAGAGACAAAGAGGGACTTGACGAGGAAGTTGAACAGAGGAGCAAGAAGGATTGGGATAAAGAGTGCGCTATACATCTTAGAGCAAGCCTTGATGGTTCAAACCAATTCGCACATTCGACCCTTCATGAAGACTGGAGATAAGCCGTAACAATCCCACCTGATTCCCCCATCGATGTAATTTCTCCTAAAGAAGTGATCTGCTGACAGCGTCAAACCCTGTCGACAGATCAATACTTCCAAATAAATTGAGTCGTATTTGACCAGCCATATCTGACTCATTGTACAATTCAGTACAAAGCCATTAAATGATGTGCCCATGAATTTGCAGAAAGCCTGTCTGCCTTTTGGAGATTCTACCGACCAGTGTTTGCCAATACTCCAGATGCTCCAACAGCAAGGCTGCAAATCCAGGATTGCAATGGGTCACCAGTTCTTGGGGTCAGATTTACTTGCCAATGTACCCAGTACCGGTATTGTGAAAAAACATGACCATGCCGGGTGCACCAATATGTGCCAATAGCACCATTGAACAACCCATTCATGTGCACTTTGCCCATAATGCCAGTAATGTAATTCTAATGTCCATGCTGGTTTTGCTAATATATGTCTGTTTCCCCAAGTAAATTCACACTCATGTATTCTTTGCCCATATAGCTCGTAATGTCATTATAAAAAAATGTCATTGCTGGCTGAGCCAATATATCCCATTATAATTATGTAACAACACACTAATGTTCACTTTCGCATGTAACCACACACGTATGCTATAATCCCCATGTAACAGCACATTCATATTTACTTTGCTCATAATGTCAGAATTGGCTTTTTTTTTATTGAGTTAGCTGAAATTAATGAACTTTTTCAATTATTACAATATATATCAGAAAAAACAAAATAACACATAATGAACAGAACATAATAAAACAATTTACATAATAGATATCAAGTACATAATGAACAGTTTACATAACAGATGTCAGACGGCTTATTAAAACGACACACTTAAAAGAAAAGGAAACAATCTTAAAAGGAAAAAAGGCAATCTAAAAAAATAAATGTTGCTCCAATATATGGCAGTATCCCCACGTAACAACACATTCAGGTTCACCCTGCCTATATTACCAGTAACGTAATTCTTAAAAAAACTAGTCCATGATGGCTGCGCCAATATATGGCAGCATCCTCATGAAACAACACATGCATGTTCAGTTCAGTGCCAGGGTTCACAGCGGCAAGCATAGCTGGCAGTTGACAGCAGTCTGCAGGTAGTTCACGGGGCGAGCGAGGACCTCATGGTAGGGTCTCTAACATCAGACATCTAACAGCGTGCACCGCAGCAGTGTCAGCCACAGATGCTCTAGAGACCTGACACCTGTGCACATTGAGCCCCCCCAGCCCACCCACAACCCTCCGGCTGATCAAAAGGACACAGTGAGTGTGTTCTCCCCCTTTTGTCGCCAGCAACTGTCAGCAGACAGGTAAGTGAGCTGTAGAATAAGGCGGACGCCAGCTTACTGAGCAGGGAAGCTGAGTAATCACTGTGAAAGTGAAAGGGGCAGTGAACCAACCGACTGTAGTGGTAGCGGTGGCAGGCGGCTGATGACACAGACATGGCCATGGTAAACGACCACAGAGGGTGAGCAAAATGAAACAATGTATTTGTTTTCTCTTGAAATTCTATTTGGAGCATCACAGATTACCTTGCAGCATATTTATGTATAAATGATTACCAGTACATTGGAAACACTATGCTATGCAAGTGACTTTAAATACTGACACTGTCTGATTTGAACATCGGCCTCATTGTACCACTCTACATCAACTGAATCTACTATTTTCGGAAGCTCTTGGACCGTGAGGCTTTGTCGAGGTCCCATAAACTACTGTGACCCTAGACCAAGATTGTTCATAGCACGGACCAGCACTAGTATCCCGGAAATGCAAAATCAGTACAACCTGCAGAGTGGTTGCCTCCGTGATAACCCCAGAGCTATAGAGACTGATTACATCAATAGTGGAGAAGGGGAGTCGACTAGATCACCGATCCAAATGGGAGCAGTAACAAGACTTCAATTTGGGACCCCTGGTCTTCAGGGGGATAATAGAGCAAATCTCGAGCCATATTCCTGGGAGGGGCTTCCAAGGCCTCCAGATGAAAATACATGATTTCACCTTGTCTGGGTCCTCCATGAAGAGAAAATGACGGACTTCTTCATAAACAGGCACAGTCTGAGTGATTGAGACCCTGAGGGGCTGAGCATCACAACTTGACCAGGGAAACAGAACTAAATGCAGAGGAAATCTCCGTAGATCCATTGCAGATCTGTTCCCCAGGCAGTGTGAACAATACTCAAGTCCGGAAATGAGCCTAACCTGAGTCCAATTTTGGTGATCCCAGTTGAATAGGGTGTACTTGATCCCTTGGATCAAGTAAAAGAGGCTAGCAGGGCAATGGACCAAATCCAACCTATGCATGTGGCCCAGCAATCACAGGACTTACAAAATGAGTCCAATAAGAACTCTAGCAAGATCATACTCTTAGCATTACACTTTGTGCTAAATTCGCTTGTGAATGTTTTTGAATTATTAAGGGGGATGTCCCAATCCACTTGTGCATATTACTGGAAATGACAAAGGAATTTGAATGCTGTGACTCATCTATCGTGGGATTAAAGACAGCAGTTATCATCAACGTCCTGGCATCACTGGAACAAATTAAAAAGGAACTAAAGCAAAATTTAGCGCTTTTAGGTGAGATGAAAATAGCCTCAGCGAGCTCCTCAGCCCAACTATTTGATATTCAAGCAAGTCTGGATGCAAATATTACAGGAGATGGGATGCCCAGCAAAGGAGTGGAGTATGGAAGATTGAGAATTGAGACTGAGATAATTCATAATGACTTTGACGATCCGCCTCTCACACAATCAACCCTTGAAGAATGTCTAAGGCAGGCGCATCTCCCCTGTGAAACAAGAGAATCTGGAGCAAGGACAGTGACAGATGTGCTCCTCCAAGTTTCCGAGCATACACTAGAACTGAAAATGCCGAAGGTGGTAAAAAACGAAAAGGAAAAAGAAGGGTTGAAAAGAATGGACAGTTTTCCTTGATGGCCAAGGAATTGCTACTCCTGAACAAAACTCTGAAAATAAAAAGAGACCGAACATTAAGAACAGCACTAAGGTGACATTGAGACACGCTTTGATGATGACAAAACCCCCAGTGAGTATCATAGGGATTGCAAGTGCCCCAAAAAAAGTGCAACTGCTGAAGAAAAAACCTTATGTGGCCCTATTTCGATGAAAAAGAAAAAAAGGTCAGTCTCAACAACACACCCAACTAACCTAAATGTTGAGTATACAAATGGGTCCTTAGAGATGGTCTGCCAAACAGAACAGTGCCTGCTCTAGAATTTCCCTCAAGCAAAGATGGCTGAACCGAATAATGGAAATGAGCATACTATGTCTGGGAAAGGACTAATCGACCTAACTAGAAAACCACTGGCTCCAACGGTTCCCATGATAAATACACAAAGTCAGGAATGGGGCCCCCAATTATCCCACAAAAGTGTATGCGTTCAAGTGGGAAACATAACACAAGAAAATCACAGACTGGTTGACCGTAGATCCAAGGTAAAATGTCCAGGAGGTTTGGAGGCACAAGTTTTGAACCAGGAAAAGGGTAATCCATGGTCCCTAAAAAATCATGCTTGGTTCATGATGGAATATGTTTTCCATGATAAAGAGGACTTGATTATGAATCGCAGCACCATCTCATCCCAGTTACATGCGATACCAGCGCTGCGAATAATAACATCAAGGGGCATTACGAGTGTGGAACACATATTGGATCAAAACTTGGACATGGAACTGATTGACATTCCATCCACCCTGGTTCAGATTCACTTGTTCTCGCACATTAACGACTTAAGATCAATGGGCATAGAAGTTCGTAGATTTACTGATTCTTGCCAGGTATATTTTCATTTTCAGGACAGGGGAGGATTAAGCAGGGCCGGTGCAAGGAATTTTGCCACCCTAGGCAAACTGTCAGACTGCCGCCCCCACTCCAGATTCTAACTGTTCTCAATCAACCGTCCTCCCACTAACCCCCGCCTCCCCACAGCCTTGTGTTCACGAGATGTGTATTGCCCTGCAGGAGGGGGTGACTTCTAGGCAAGCATGCATAAACAAACAAATGTGGGGCAGCTCAAAACAGCAGCTCCAGGTGCCCTGACAGATTTGGCACCATACCACGAAAACAAAAGAAACAAGCATTGGCAATGCCAATGGTTTGGGCCTTTTTGTAGACATGGGAAAGGCATTTGCCAGGCACTGCTGTAGTGGTATAAACTGCCCATTGATGGTAGCAGGTGCAAATGGTGCCGCTACCTGGGCATATAACTGCAGTGCCTGGCAAATGCCTAGTACCTATATACAAGTCAAAACTGTTGGCTTTGCCAAGGCTTGTTTTAACAGGACTTCAGTGAAGGACACCATAGTGATTATAAATTGAGTGGCTGTGGGCAGGCCTGGTAAGACATTCCTATTATATCAGTAGCACGTACAGCTCAAATTAAGTGAATAACTCTCAGAAGACTGCTTTGAAAAAACATTTGTTTATTTATAAAGCGCCTATACACAAGGCAAGTGCTTCAAAGCGCCCAAGGAGGGTGGGAACATGGGGACAAAACAACAGTCGTTCAGAACCCTTGAAATTCTGAGACGACAATAGTCTTCACAGGCAGAGTAAGTGCAAATAACACAATTAACAGTTGAGACACAGCAAATAGGCCTGCCGGCGATTCTGCAGTTTTCCCAAGTGTAATTAAGGGGGATACACAGGGGGGAACAGACAGACAATCTTCAAACACGGTGCATTCGGATCGTGGCAGTGCACAGACAGTTCCAGGGGGGGTCCAAGTGCACCCAGTTGGTGGATACTAGGGTAAGTGCAGAGAGAGCCACTCTCTTGGGTCCTTTCTCAAGTGCATTGAGGGTGGGGTGAGTGCAGGGCGCTGAGGCAAGTGCAAGAGAGGACTGGTGGGGTGCAAGGGACCTGTGAGACTTTGAGGTACACCAGGCGGCCAGTCAGCAAGCTGTAGAGGAAAGGAGGGAGAGAGGGAGAGAGAAGGGAGAGGAGAAAAGGAAGGTCTTAAGGAGTTTCCGGAACTTAAGGAGATCAGGCTCAAGACGGAGGGTGGCAGGGGGCTATTCCAGAGGGTGGCCCCTGCTGAGGATAAGTATCTCCACCCAAATCTCTGCTTGGAGAACCGGCTCATTCGCAGAAGGTTGGAGGTAGAGGAGTGGAGGACTCGGGAGGGACAGTATTTAGGTAGGCAACGTTGCAGATAGGTAGGTTCAAGTCTCCAGAAAGCCTTGTGGACAATGCAGAGGGTCTTCAACTTGATCCTTGCAGCCACAGGGAGCCAGTGAAGGGATTTCAGTGCCAGAGAGATGCAATCGCTGGTCTTGAGGCCAAGGATAATTATTGCGCTTCTGTTCTGGATGAGTTGCAGAAGGCGCAGGGCAGAAGCAGGGAGGTTGAGGAAGAGGCTGTTGCAGTAGTCCAACCTAGAGAGAACCAGGGCTCTGGAGACAGAGAGCCGCTGGGGGAAAGTGAGAAAAGGTAGAGTACCTCTGAGGAGGTCTATCTTATAGTAAGACTTTTTAGCGACGTCAGAAATGTGAGAGGAGATGGACAGAGCAGAGTTGAAGATCACTCCAAGGTTTTAGCCTTGCAGGTGGGTGCAGGCACAGGGCCAAGGGAGGCCGGCCAGAGTGAAAGTAGGAAGGCAGGAGCAGGGGTGACTGAGTAGCGGACAGACAGTCAGATATGAGCGAGGAGGAGGAGGCGACTGAGGGTAGCCTGAAAGATAGTTGTGTGTCACACGCGTAGCACTGGAAGTTAGAGGTGAAAGTGCCAATCACATGTGCCAAGGCAGCCATATCGACGTTGAAGAACCAGGGGGATAAGTTAGATCCCTGGGGTATGCCACAGGTTGAGAGAGCGATAGTTGAGAGAAAGGCTCCGAGTTCCACCTAGGATGGGCGTTGGAGGGAAAGGAGGTTAACCACACCAGAGCCTGAACTGTGATTCCCAGGGTGTCACAGAGCCGTGCAATCAGGATGTTGTGGTTAACTGTGTCAAAGGCAGAGGAGAGGTCAAAGAAAATGAGGACAGAGGGAGTGTTAGTGTCATGTTTGAGAGCAGTTCTTCACAGGTGTTCAGAAGAGCAGTTTCCGTGCCTCTGGATACTCTAAAACAGACTGATGGTCGTGGAAGCACCCAAAAGATTCAGTGTGGAGGGTCAGCTGAGAGATAGCCAACTTCTCCAGGAGTTTGCCCAGTAAAGGAGTGATAGAGATCGGGCGGTAGTTTGCCAGAATGGAGGGGTCGACAGAGGGTTTCTTGAGCAGAGGGTGCACAAGGGATTGCATAAGAGCCGTTGGGAAAACTCCAGTGGAAAAGGAGAGATTGCAGAGATCAGCCAAGGCCGAGGGAGTCAATGTCATCCTTAATGGTTTTGGAGGGGCAGGGGCGACCTGTTTGGATGAGGCCTTCATGAACCGGACTTGTCTGACGACCTCAGCGGGTGAAACGGGTGAGAGGGAAGAGAGGGGAAGTGGTGGGGGGGCAAAAGAGGCTCCAGTGTAGGTGTATGTTGTGGTGTGGAAGGGAGGGAGGAAAGGATGTCTTCGGTTTTTGTGATGAAGTGTGCAGCCAGGGCCGAGCAAAGGTCCTGGGTGGGTGTGACAGAAGCAGAGGCTGCTTCAGAATCGGTCAGTTCCTTACAGACTGAAAAGGTTGGCGATGTTGCTTGATACCACAGAGATGCAGGCTTCAATAAAGGCTATTTTCTTGGTGCGGATGCAGAGTCGATATCACCTTTGAAGGAGGCGGCAGGCCAGTTTGTCAGAGGGTTCGCCCGACAAATTCCATTTCCGCTCAGCTGCCCTACACTTGCGTTTTAGGGCTGCCAGATCGGAGACGTACCAAGAGTTTCACTTTTTGGGAGACTTCAGACGGACCCTCATGACATGACATGACATTTTGTAAAGCTCAGGCAATATTATGTTACCACAGGTTGACAGAGCCTTTGAGCCACATATGGAAGTACTGTGGTTGAGGCGGACCTGGAGCGCTCGCTCCTGGGAAGCAAGCGGTAGAGCCAAGCGCACTGAGTGAGGACTGCAGTCTGCAGGGGGGGCCGTAGGCTCCATTCTGGCCACTGCCCCCCACAGTAGTTCTGCTCTCAGCCCCTGATGCCCTGCGCCCCCAGCCATGGAGCCCCGGGGATGGGTGACGGCGCTGAGCCTGGCACTGGGCCTCATCTCTCTGGCGGCGGTGCTGCTCGTCACCGACACACTGCCATCTTCAGCAACCACACCCCAGTACCCCACGCCCAATCTTGCTGAGATATCTCGCAGGCACTGACTCTGGCTTTGTTGATTTGAATAGTCTGCTTGGGGCTTGATGTGGAACCCATTCTTGAGCCGCCACATAGCCCTTCAATGCAGTTTTTCAGCATGTGTGTTCTGCAAGTAAGTAAGCACGTTTAACGTGGGTTTGTGCACTGGTACATCTACTTACTTGGTTGGCAGTGTAGTCGGCATGGCACCTCGGTCCAGGGGTCCTCCTCACCTGTCCTGACTCCTGCGTCGTGGTCGTCGCACTGCACTGCAGCATTCATACCATTGAGTTGACGATCGGATCGGTCAAGGGGGCACTTGTGGTGTTTGGTGGCGTGCTAATGACCATTGCACAGGTGCCAGCGCTGCCACCACTCCCATTCACCCATTGTGACCCTGACCCGGCCCCAAGTCCCAACCTTCACTGCGCCACCTGGTCTGCTGCTGCAGCCAGCCTTACTGCAGACAGTACCTAACAACAGGACCGGTGCTATCACCAGGCAAGGCAGTAGTGTGGGGGTGTTAAAAAAGCATTTTGCAGCTCTAACATTTCCAACATATAGGCAAGCGCCTAACCTTGCCTAGTGATAGCACCGGCCCTGGGATTAAGGAATAGTAGTCCCCTCTCTAGTACTCGACCTGTTATTGATCACTATAATTCTAAAGAAAGGGAAAGTGGGTATGGATACAGGAAGCATAAGAAACCACTGAAGCTCCAGATGACCATTTTGACAGACTTGGTTTTTAACATTGCCAGCTGGAACTCTCACGGCTTCAAGCATCTGTCCTGCCAGGAAAATGCCATTAACAAACTTGGTGATATTGAGTTAATCTTAAAAAAGCTCATTTCCAGTGCATGCTGAAAACTATAGCTAGTAATTTAATTGGGTAATCCTATTTGTCCTGTTGACCCTGACTTCTTTAAGGAAGAGCGGGGGCCTTGTCCCTAAACTAGAACATTCCTTCAACTGATAACTTCCCCAACCCATGCCTTTAAGTGGAGGGGGGACTGCTAATCCAAAATTACTAAATCATCCCAATGTATCTGTCCAGCTTCCTCCAAACAGGTCTTTATGTGAAGGGTGTCTGAAAAACCAAAATTCCTCAAACATTCCAATTTTTATGTCCGGCTTCCCCAACACAGAACTTTAAGTGAGGGGGTGTGGGGGTATGAAAAATAAACTGCTAAGTCACCCTGTGTTTAAGCAAAAGTGTGGGCGAAATATTAATTGCCAGATGCAGTTATACAAATCTGCAAACCAAACTGCTAGCATTTTTAAGCATGGAGGAAAATCGAAATTGCACAGCACTGTATATGTAGGTTAATTTTGTTTATTGACTAGTGTTGATTATTTCTTGAATTGAGAAGGTGGTGTGTGTAGTTTTAGTGCAATCTCCATTACCTACAACTCCAATAAAAAATATAAATATATTTCCTGTACACCGGCCTAGTTCTTGGCTCATTGGTGGCACAGTGGGTAGGACCCAAAGGGCATCAGATGAATCGGAAATAGGGCTGAGTGAACATTAAACAGTTTGTTGTGTGACACCTTGATTGGGTGAGGGAAGGAACTCCCCGTGTTGATGGTGGCCTCTCAATAAACTGTTACAAATTGGGAACTTTGGCCGGAATTTGGCAGGCTGTTTTTGACTCATGACGCGTACATTGTGACAGACTATTAATTTTGATGTAATTGCATCAAGGTGAAGGGAAAGTCATCTTTGCTTTGTTAAACTGCCGCAAGGACTTGACCCCAGAGTTCCAGGGAGGTTTATGGGTGAAAAATTAAGATTGAGTAAGAAATGATTTTTGATTTGGCATTGTGAGTGAAAATTAAGTGGGATCAGGGGATTCTTGCTACTTGCTTAAAGGTAGTTCTAAAAACTGTAAAATAAATGCAATTTTTAAAAATGAGTGCTGTTGAATTAAGTGATGCCAGGAGATATTTCCTTACTAAGCTGTTCATTTGTGGTGTGTGTACAGAGGATGAAGGGAGCTGACAAGCTAAAATGATGCAAGATGTAACATCAGAAGGAATTGACATTTGGTGTGAAAGTGGGATATGGCAAAACACATTAGAGGCATTTTATATGACCCAAAATGCCCACGAAGAACTGAGTCAAATGGCTCAACTCACAGCTTATCTATACTTCCACTTTCAGTTAGTGTAAGAGCGAGTGCAGAAGAGTTAGGCCTGTGCACAGAGTCAGACTGAGATTCTAAATGAGGCACAGAAAGAAATTAAACAGTTAGAAGATCAAGCACAGCAGAGCCATATTTTCGAGTCAAAACAAGAAAGACTCATGGAACAACTAAAAAATGAGTTAAAAACCCAGTAGCAAGAAAGTGTAGAGTGTGGAATGCAGTTTTCTGCACTGCAAGATGCACATAAAGAGTGTGTGGAAAATGTGAGTACACTGCAACTTATGGTAAATTATCAGACTATTCATAATAGAGGGCTGTTAGATGGAAATATGGCCTTTCAATTATAAATAAAGGAGTTGAAAAGTTAAAACAGTCAATAAATTATAAAAGGGCCTGATTCCCAAAACGACTTCGATCAGATGTATCAGAATGTACATACTTTATAACAACAGGACATTCAAATGGTGAAAGAAAACGACCTCTTGAACCAGGAATAGTGTCCTTGCACATGAAGTGAATACCTTGAAAATGGATTCCGAAAAGAGTCAGTCAGGTTCTGAGGAACTGACTGGAAATGGGCAAGAAAATGGAGAACTTATGGAGCGTGTGAGGCAAGTGGAAGCTGACCTGTTACAGGCAGCACACTGCAGAAACGTGCAAGAGAAAGAGAGATTGGTCTTTTGAAAGCAAACCGCTTTCAATATGCACGCACAATGCAAGCCGCACAAAACGAAAATTAGTCAAGTTGGAATTAAATCAGGGAATTCAAAGGTAGATTAAGGGCCCAGAGTAAAGTGATCAAAGCCAATCGGGCCCTGCTGTCAGAGTTAAAAAGCAAGCTCTCTGAACACCATCAGGAAATAAGGACAGAGAGAAGCAGGTGTGAGCATTTGACAAATATAATTGAAAAATAGGCATTGAGGCACCCTGACCAATCAGGGTATGGGAAAGGGCCCTCTTACCCAGGGGTGATGCCCTCCCCATCATGAACCTCATGTCAGTTAACCACACCTTCCGATGGGATGACTGCGACTGACCTCATGCTTTCCACCTACAAAGCCCAAGGAAACATGAGGCACCTAGACCTACCCAGGCCTAACCAAACTGATCCAGAAAACTGATCCAGAGACCAGTCCTTATTTGAGATTGATGTGTGCTCACCGCTACCACACAAAAGGGAAGGTGGCCAGACCAGTGTGTCCTGGGAAGTCAAGAATAATCCTGTGAGTACTTCAGACCATGAAGACTCCCTTGATGAGAAAATGAGATTGCAGAGAGACCACCTAGCTCGCTTCGCTGGAGAAGAACATTCAAAGCTTCAGCCCAGGAGGCGCATATTAAAAACCTACTTAAACTCAGATAAGGGGAAGATACAGAATTGAGTACCAATTGCAGCTCTGAGTCAGAAGGTGAATGAACTCAGGTGCAGAGAAAAAGGAAGACAGGGAAAAAAGAAAGGGTTTTGTCAAAGACCCAGTTAGACAGCTCAAGGCCATAACGAGCTTCATGAACCCATGCCATAAAAATGCTAAGTATTCGGTGTGGGAAAATCTAGAATTATATGAACAAATGATATCCTCATTTGGAACTAAAAATGATGTAAATTGTATGGAGTTTGTGAAATAGATGTTCTCTCCTGAGTACTCCGGTTTCTTTTCGGGACTGGAGGACCAGAATCATTATAAATGGTCCGCCTCTAAGGCGACCATTTTGAAACAATTCTCCACACATAGGAACCCACAAGAGGCCCATACGGCTGCATATAATCAGCAATGTGAGGAGGATCAGGTGCCTAGGGAGTTTGTGCAGGAGTTAAAGCGGGCATTTGATCAGAGTTCCTGGCGAGTGAAAAATAATAGTGGGAGTTCATAACTGCATATTTCCTTGCACTCCCCAAATACATAATGACTCAGTTGGTGCCTGATTTGTATGAGCACCACATGTCCCTGGATTGGGTAATTGAGAAGGCCATCAGGATCTCTGACATACAGAAGCCCACTGAGAGTAAACCCCCTCCAAAACCCCCAAACCATCTAACACCCTAGATGCTGCGAAGGTGGCAGAGGTAAAACCTACCCCTCCATTGAATGTGGAGATGGGACTAAAAATACTCCTTCAAGAACAAGCAGAATGAAAGGGAGAGGAGACCCTCGGACCCAACCCAATCGAAGGGTAGTCAGGCAGGATCTCAGAACAATGACCCCTCTGATCCTGCCACCTATGTGAGCCCTAGGTACAAGGGTAACAAGCCAACCCTGGGGTATGCATATACTCCCCTGGCCCAAGGGAGGGGACATCAGGTAAGTACTGATCCTGGAAACTTCCTTCCAAACTTTCAGCAGGAGAGAAGTATCTCTCCACCTCCCAATCTGAACTTTTTTCCCCAGCTATCTCTGAACCAGAACTTCCAAAATAATCTTCCTCTCTCTACCTGGTTCCAGGACAATATATCCCTAAAGCTGGTAGAAGTGAGATTCAGGATGGAAAATGATGGGGGAAATATCTAGTACCCGACCTACTTTGGGAGAAGAGAAAGTTTCCCTTTTTTAGGATCAGCAGAGGTATGACTTAAGACCTCCCTATCACCCAGAAAAGGTCTTGCAGCTGGAGCGACATGTCCAGCAACTGACCGATGATCTGGGGCGCATGTTGAGGGTTCAGTCCAATTCTCAACCTAACCTTGCTTCCCAGAATTCCTGAACACCCAGGGATGATGCCTCAAGGGGGAAATGATGAGAGAAACGTCCGACAAACCACATATTCCTGAAGAGGGGAGAGGCCAAGCCCTAGAGGATGTTTCCTTTCTCACCCAGATAGAACCCGTAGAAACCTCTCAGCCTGAAAGTGATTCTTCTACCCTTAAAATGTTAGAACACAAAGAGAAAATGAGGCAAAAGAAGAACCCACCTTGTAGAGGAGCTTAAGATCATCCCTTTTGAAAGAGAAGAGTCATTGAGGACTCAGGCAAAAAGACCTTCTCTTTGAGAAACAGGGGTTCCCTCCCAGAGACAAATAGGTCCCAAAAATCCTAAGTAGGACAGGGTAAGTCTGGAGACCGACCCAGAAGAAGAAACCTTTCCACCCCACACATGTGTGCTAGATAAGGTAGAAACTGAGGTGTCTTCCCCCCCAACAGCATCTGAGAACTGCCTCCAGGTAAAGGGGGACAGCAAAGAGTCGGGGGAAAATGAGGATTCCCCAAATCTGGCCATTGTTAGTTGCTACATTTATTTTACAGAATCCGAGCTCCGACAGAGGAAATCACCCAATATCACACAGTGTCAGAGTTCAATAACAAGAAAAGGATCACCTGGCTTTCAAATAACTCACACCTTCTTTGTACCTTGGAGGAGAAAGAAATCCTATTTTATGTACTGGTCAAGATTTATGGTCAGTTTGAATTATCAGCTCTGGTGGACACTGGATCCCAAGCCACCCTCCTGTCCAAAAAGACCTTTGACCAACTCAATTCAGGATGGGGGTATTCCGCTCACACCACTTCAGGGACAATTCCAAAATTTCGACGGAAAGGGACTGCAGATCTGGAAATCAAAATTGGGCGACATCGAATCAAACATCGGGTGATAGTCATGACTCCAGAGTGCACACCATGTTTACTGGGGAACGATATCCTGAGGCGGTTATCACCTCTGATTGAATGTGTAAATAAGGACTTCTGGACCCAGACTACCCAGCCTCTAAATTTAAAAATGAGTACCAATTATGGAGCAGGAATGGTACACGTCATTTAATTGATCAACTTTCTGAGAAAGTAGAATTCCATTTAAAAAATAACCAAGTCTCAGACATCACTGCTGTGTCTGTGGGAGAACAAACTGGTGATGCGAACCCTTCTCCATTCGTGAAAATAAATCGTCCTCCCAGTTTTAAGTGGCAATCCACACTGCAATGGAACACCCAAACATTTTACACCAGTCCAAAATCCGAAGAAACCTTGAGTCCCGTGAAACCAGACAAGGAAGATCCCGCTCAAAGTCTGACAGACATACAGAAAAAGCATGAGCAGTTGTTTTTCCCCATTTAGTTAATTGAGTGGGAGGAACCTGTGCTCGCCAGAGTATGCCTGAATAATGGAAGGAGCTTCATCAGCGAAGGATTATTCAGAAAACTCCCAAAATATCAGACCATTCCCACATTTAAATTGATAGACACATGGGAAAGTGGTCTGGAAACCCCAAATTCCAAACACCTCCTGCTTAGCAGGTATATGCTAACAATTTCCATTGGGAACAAAAGCATAGAACATAATTGTTGGATTATGAGAGATGTCCCTTCTGCCTTTTATTTAGGCAGTGACATTCTCAACCGATTCACAATCAATTAGGATCTGATTAATGATAATGCCTGGTCCCGACTGGGGGTAACCCCATGTGTTGACAACATTGAAAAAGCATTCCGGTCAGCAAAATTGCTGCCTTATGCAGTTGAAGTTCAAGTGCTAGAAGAGGTTACAATCCCAGGACAGGAGCAACATTAGATTATTCCCCTTAAAATGAAGTGAGGACAGAACCACAAACATCAGGATGCGTACATAAATTTAAATTTGCATCTTCAACAACAAGGTTTGTATATAAATCTGACACCTCTAGTACACATAGAACACGACTCCATTTGACTATTGGTGGATAACAGCGACCATTGAAGTATCACTTTGGGCGCTGTAAGGAAGGCATTGTATCAAAGTAAGTGAGACACAAGTGACCACAGTTCAAGGGTGTTTATTGAACTTTATCAATGCTGTGATAAACGCCTATCTAAACTTAAATGGAAAGATGGGAGCAAGCTATGACCATCAAATAATAACGCAGTCCTAGTGGAGTCTCGTCAAAATAAAAGGGCCTATACTAAAAAACCTATAGCCAAACCTTACTGCTAATTTACAAATAGTGTGGTCAAATGTTCATGAAAAAGAAAGAAGTGTCTGCAAAATGATAAGCCAGGATGTTCAGGCCGTTGGCCTCCCTTCCCCACGTTTTCATCACAGGACAAGGCGGTTCACTCGAGCATAGCACACTCTTGGGCTTCTTCGGCATGAGGACACAGTTCCATTAGCAACATCAGGGCCTTCTGTGCCCAAGTCTCTTAAGTTATCAAAGTCTCTTGATTCAGAAGGCCTAATTTACTAAAACAATGAAACATTCCTTTACAAATATTCAAGTCGGGCGATTCACTCTTCACCCTGGATCCCCCTCAGCCAGGCTCAGGTCCCTTTTCTACTACAATCTTTAGTTTGTATCCCCCTCTTCTGGGCTCAGATCCTCTTCTTCAATGCTTATAGAGTATCTCTTCTCGGGTGACTCATGGTTCACCCCGCATGCCTCTCAGCTGGGCTCAGATCCCTTTTATACAATTAGTCTCCCTCAGCCGGGCTCAGACCAATTACAGTTCGTATTAGCTATCAAAGACTTTTAAAGGTTCATGGGGTTTGGCTTGACCTGTTGCAGGACCACTTCAATTTCACAGTTCACAATTGTATACTCTCAGTTGGATGCCTTACAGAGACCTTCGAATGAGCACCCACGTGGCACCGGACCACTCTGTATATGGCATCTACTGGGATATTCAATAATATTTGCGTCACTCATCACATACGCCTTACACTACGTTCTTTTAAGATTTCTTCATTCAATGTTGCTGCTTGCAACTTGGATCTAGCACAGACCGGTCTGCTATCAGTCTCCCCGACTTACCGACTGTGCTGGCTTTACTGGGTTGGCTTTGTTGTAGGAGCCAAGGATAGTACAGTGGCAATTGCTCCTCCCCGCCTCGGCTATCGATGCAGGAGAGCCCCGGGTACCTTCGACACACACTGAACCTTTCTTCAGCTTTAATTCCCGGCCTTATGTTTCTTATCCTCGAGGGCTGGTGGAAGTAGCAGGTTTATTCCTCTGAAACGGCCAAGGGCAATTCCCTACTTGCAATACTTTCTGGTCTTGGCATCTTTCTCCTTGATTTAAACTGCCATCTCGGAACTGCCGCTTACTTGTGTGTTTTGCCTTGCTCAGAGTGTGCTTTCGTGCTTTGACATTTATCCATGTGGGGAAGTGTGATGGAATTAAGGTGTGTGTGTAATTATCAGTAATTGCCTGAATCTGCCTGACCCTTGTGTTGGGTCATGTCAGGTATACAGCTCGGGTGTTAGTCCGTTTTCTCTCACAGTGAGCTGTCCGTGAAAAGGTGTTAGGTTCCTAGGTATCCTACCTAGCAGGATGGGGAAAGGGTGTTACAAGGAAGGGGATATCACGTCTCACCCTTCAGTGTCCCACTTCAACTCCCCGAGGATCCCTCATCAAGGTGATCCTCCCACAATGGTTCACCCCCAGGAACTGGATCCAAAAGCGATGGCTGTGCCCTGGCCACCTGAATGACAGATCCCCGGGGACTAGCGGGTGAGACACCTTCAGGTTTCTCACAGTGCAGTTACCTTTATTGGAATGGCGGTTGATGCCTGATATTATTCTATTGAGTTAGTTAATGAAATCATGGGACCAATCCCAAATAACTGTTTCAACTTCAGCGACATCTGCGGTGGTATTCCTCCAGAAAAGATTTTTGCTAGGCATGTGGGGAATTTCTTGGTGTACTCTTCCTGCTACTAAGGGGTGGAAAAGGTGACCTGCAACATCATGATGTGACATCAGGAGGGAGGTGGTACTCACTAATCATAGTCAGAAGTTCATTGAAGACTACACAGAGTTCACTCGACCCTTGGTCATTTTATTAAAGGCTGGAGTCAAGTGGCAGTAGGTTCCGAACAAGCCCAGGCAGTTAAACAACTGAAAAGAAGCCTTTCCCAGGCTTATTGTTTAGCTTGCCCCATAAATTACAAGGAGTTCTTCTTGGAGACATGGTTCTCGGATATTTGTCTAACAGCAGTGTTGTATCAAAAGCATGACAAGGTCAACAAAGTAATCTTGTACGCGAGCAACACTTAGTTCTCTGTGGAGGAAAAATTCCATGAATGCAAGAAGGTACTCCTAGCAATTGAATGGGCACTGAAAAATTACCGTCCATTCATCCAGGGGGAGCACATCATTGTTGTAACTCATCACCAACCCTTGCAATATCTCCAAAGTGACAGAATTTGGGCAGGGAACATCGGTAATCCCAGTATTACTTCCTGGATTCAGTCCATGCAAGTCTTTCTGTGGAAGTCAGAAATGGCCACAACAAGAAGAGTCCCCTCGCGCAAGGGTTGGCGGACTTGAATGTTTGTGTTCAAGAAAAGTGTCTTGACGACGAAATTCTAATGACCAACAACACCCTGGAGGCGTACTTAACTTCCGCACCCAAAGTCAATGAAAAGACACGTGTCAGGAGGTACCCACAGTTTATGTGGATGGGTGCTCCTACCATGTTGATAACAGGGAAAACGAATTAGTGGCAGGAATTGGGAATGCATGGGTGAATGATACCCCAGAACCCTCTGCTGGTTACAAAATAGGACCCTGAAGTAAGTCAGATTGCAGAGTTGAGGGCTGTTCATCAAGTCATCCTCACTGCAGTGCACCACCAACTCAATGAACTGGTCATAATCACTGACTCTGATTATGTCAGCAATGGGTCTGTAGAGCACCTGATTTACTGGAAGAATTGAGGCATGCTTTGTGCCAACAACAAACCATTAAAGCATGCCAAAACTATCCAGTCAATTGATTATCTGGTGACCTCCAGTAAAATGACCATCTATTGGAAGAATATAAGAAGTCATTTCAAAATAGAGGGGCCAGATAAGACTGGGAATGACCTGATGGACCAGTTGGCTAAAACCAGAGACATGCAGGTGAATTTCATAGAAACAGAATCCCTCCTGGGGGGAATCCAATTTGCTGTTGTCACCAGGTCACAAACTTGTGAGAATAGTGAACTCTCGAATGCCTAGTGGAATGAAGATAATGCAGATGCAGATTTGATCACTGCACAGAAAGAGGACTCGATCATTGGTAAATTGTATCGACACATTGAAGACACTGTGAGTTTCCCTCTAACACAGTCGGATTATACTGGTAAAGAGGATCTCCAGGTGTTGATGAAGATGTTCCAGATCCAAGATGGTTTGTCGGTAAGGAGAGCCCTATCTGGGTGTGACCAGTTGGTGGTACCTACTTCTTTCCGAAGCCTGATGTTGAACCATATCCATGATGTGGCCGGATAGGCCTCTCCTTATCACATGGGGTTTAACATGACATTAGACATCTTTTGTGAGGTTCCCTATTGGCCACACATGGGCCAGGACCTCAACACTTACCTAGAGGGGTGTCTTGTGTGCACTCAATTTCAACCCAGTTCACTCACGCACAGAGCTGCCCTACAAAAAAGGGGAATGACACTGCCTTGGTCAGATTTGCAATTCTATTTCATTGGGCCAGTGATTTGCTCCTCTAGGGAAAACAAGTACATGTTGACTGTGACATGCTTGTTCACAAAGTGGGCAAGGGGGATACAGCTGCAGCATTAATGATCAACCACATCTGCTCAAGTTTCGGGCTCCTGCAAAGGATTAAGTCGACCGAGGAAGTCATTTTACCAGTGAGTTTATGGCAAAGATGTGGGAGATTCTATGGGGTAAAAAGAAAACTCCATATTGCCTACCACCTGGCTTCAAGCGGCGGAGGGGAGTAGCGAGATACAGCAAGACAATTGCGAGTATCTTAAAAAAGTTTGTGGCAGACCTTGGACCCTGTTGGGACATCCAATTGCAGCTTGTCCTGATGGCTATTGGGTCTACACCATCTTCTGCAACAAAGATGTCTCCATTTGAGCTTTTGACCAGCTGGAAAATGGTGTTACGTCAGCATCTGCTTTATAGAACTCATGAGCAGATACAGATAAATGTGTCCACCACTCACTGAACATTTGAGGAAGCACCTCCAGCAAGCTTTGTCTTATGCTGAGCACATTTTAGAAAAGTCGGCTGAGGGAATGAAGACCTATTATGATCTAAAGACTTATTCCGTCTTGGCGTGATACGTTTGAAATTGTAGATAAAATATCACCTGTTGACTACAAGATATGCATCCCAAAAGGAGAACAGACAGAAGAAAAATGGGTCCACATCAATCAGTCTAAAAGCTGTCATCCCAGCCAAGCTTTATGACTGATTGAGGAGCCAAAGGAAAGTCGATCAGAGGACCCGTCCGAAGAGTGAAACCCCTGGATGGAGACTTATAACAGGGGAGTAGTTTAATCAAATATTCTTTGGAAATGTTAAAGAAAAGGATGTGATATTTTTTCTTCTCTCATATGGATGATTTGAAATGTCATATTGATATTTATGGAATATTGTTCTCTCGAATGCAATGTCCATCTTACTAGGAAATATGTTTTGTAATAAGTACTGAACCTTTATTTTCTTTCTATTGCTCAATAATTAACTTCATTCACTTTCAGACTGGACGCAAGAGGGGAGTCTGGGGAGAATCCCAGGGACTACGGGAAGAAGATAAGAAAGGGGATGCCATGCTAGGCGCACTAATCCTAAAGGACTTTGTATGAAACCCTGCTCTTCCCCATGAAAGAATCATTGAAGAACCGGGGGTGGCATGTGGAGTTTAATCAAAGGCCCAAACAAACAGAAATGAAGGGTCCACTGAGAACATAACCTGCCAGCCTTTAACAAAAAAACTTCACACTGAAAATTGGCCTATTTAGGAAGACTATGTGGGTGTTTTTCTGCAGTTGAAATCCAGAGAAAGCTGAAGAAAAACAATTTCATCTGAGTGCAGATTGGAAAAGCATATCACATTGCTGGCTGAGAAATAAATGTAACATTTTCACTGAAACTGCCACCCATCAAAAGGTGGTCCACTGTGACCCACTGTGACTCACTTTTTCAGCATAAAAATGAACAGCAGATACATAAAAATGTATTTTATTAATGACTGAAATAAACAGCCCTGTGCTTTCATCTGTCATATTTAAAAAATAATACTGTGTGAAAAGAAAGAAGAAATCCACTGATGCAAAAGCAAAGTGAACCATGATCAGTAGCATACACAGTATTTCAAAGAATCAAGTCTGATGTTACAAAATGCAATATGTGAGTACATTTCAGCCAAGGACAATTAGTGGGTCTCTGGGCAGAATTTACAAATGGCTTCCTCCACTGCAAGCTAAGCTCTCGCATCCCAGCTATTTACAACTGCAATAAAGTGTGACCTGCTCTTAAGGGTGTTGAAAACACACTTTCCCCAGACTTGTTGTCTCTGGAAGAAACAGAATAGCAAATGCCCTAGCCAGTGCATGACTGGAATGTGGGGAGGAGCTGTGCAATCAAGGAAAGCTGAAATCTGAAATAAATACAATAAAATAGAAGGTTTGCAGATTGAAATGGTAGTCTACTTCAGATAACAGTACAGGATGCCAGATGTCAGCAGGGCATTGTGACATCACAGGCCTTAGCTTATTATCTGTAGTATGAGAACTCTGTGCAACCGATGCATCTCAAGTATTTACGACCTGCAGCCTACCAACTTCAAACAACAAAGAGGCTCATAAAAACACAGTCCAAGAAGCTCTGGTAACATGCTGGCCAGGAATGGCAAATGGCCTGGAGACAGGAGACCTCCAATTTGCATGCACATGAAGATTTTTCATTAGTTTAAAAGGACTATTATAACATATGCATTTTTCTCAGCAACCACAAGTCGTACTGCATTCATTTATGTGTCATTTTTAAGCTACATTCCAGGCGATTTTGTTGAAATAAAATTCATCCAGCTGCGATTTAGGGAAACATAATGGCAAGCTAAAATGTGTTTCTGGCTGCTCTTACCATGTCCCCAATTTAGGAATTGGCGTGCTGGTGGATGGTAAAATTAGGAGTTTGGAGAGTAAATTGCATGTTCATAACTATTATGCTTTTTGTATGAATGGCGAAGAATTGCCACACGCCTGTACAACATGGTGCAGACCGGCTGTCATTTTTTTTAAGACCGCATGATTAGCTGATGCAAAATATATATGTTATGGCAGTTACTAGTAAATTATGACGTTTTGCCACATAACAATTTTTTGCCAAAAAGCTGACATGAAAAAGGGGGATTTCATAGGGGAGTTGCCATATTTATGTGATAAACTACTAAACCAATCCTTAGAGAGAGGCTGAACTTGGAGGGAGAGAGAAGGGTAACTGTCAAATCCTGGTTGTGAGTATTCGTGCAGGGTACTGCCCAATATTGAAAATCTGATGGTGTCATCACTGATATATAAAGTGGATGAACTATGAGACAGGGGGAGAGGTGGTCAAAATGACCAACTGACAAGCGCAAAGAAACACCAAAGAAGATTTGCTGAAATTGCATCTGGGTGGAGGTTGGAACAGGCCTACCAGCTGACTGGGCCCTATGGTGAAGAGCTGAGGACCATCCTTGAGAGTAGTGTGACTCAGAAGGATAGCTTAGGGCCACATGCTCGCCTTGGAAGCAAGACAACACAGAGAAACACAGGTTTGACCCCCGGGTCTGCACTTAGAAACCTCTGGGCATTAAGCACAATAAAAATTACCAATCATATCATATCTTACCAGGCCCCTGCACTATCCCCAAAGAGGGTTGTAAAATGCAGCTAGCTTTCCTGCAATTTAAACAGAGGTTTTCAATGTAAGTAGAATTTAGCCATTTGAAACCCAAAGGTGGGGGAATTTTCTTGCCTTAAACCCTTTCCATTTATAGTGGGCATGGGAACAGAACTGTGTAGATTCTAAGCTTATTTGACTGAATATAATTTAATAAATTCTCATTTAGCAAAACAATTTGGGGTGTTTTTTGTTAACATTCAAAATTAACAAACTTCATTCGTAGTGTATGCTGAAAACTATAGCCTGTAATTCAATTGGGTAATCCTATTTATCCTGTTGACACCAAGCTCTTTTAGGAAGATGGGTGTCCTTGTTCCTAAACTAGAACAATCCCTAAACTGCCAACTTCCCCAGCCCAAGCCTTTATGTGGAGGGTGTCTGAAAATCACAAATTCCTAAATCATCCCAATTTTACCGTCCAACTTCCCCAACACAGACCTTTAAGTGGAGGAGGGTCTGAAATCCTAAATTCCTAAATCATTCAATTTTCTCTGTCCGACTTCCCCAACACAGACCTTTAAGTGGAGGGGGATCTGAAAATCCCAAATTCCTAAATCATTCCAATTTTTTTGTCCGACTTCACCTACACCGACCGTTAAGTGAGGGATGTCTGAAAAACAATCTGCTAAATCACCTTGTGTTTATTTCAAAGCAAAAGTGTGGGTGAAATAATAATTGATAGAAGCATTTGTAGAAACTGTAAACCAAACTTCTACCTTTTTAAGCGTGCAGGAAAATCGAAATTGCACAGCACTGCATATGTAAATAGATGTTGTTCATTGACCAGTGTTGATTATTTCTTGAATTGAAATCTGGATAAAGTAAAGTATTGTGATTTGTGTTTTCCCAACCAACTTGTGTGATTTATTTATGTAAAAAGATGTTCATTGTCAGCCACAGAGAATGTTGCGTGGGTAGGTTTAGTGCGATCTCCATTACTTACAACTCCAATAAATATAAATATATTTTCTGTACACCGGCCTGGTTCTTGGCTCATTGATGGCACAGGGGGAGGGATCCAAGGGGCATGAGATGAACCTGAAATATGGCTGAACAAAGAATTGACATTAAACAGTTTGTTGTGTGACACCTTGATTGGGGAGCGAAGGAACTCCCTGTGTTCAGGGTGGCCTCTCAAATAAACTGTTACAAGCCACACTGCCCAATAGTTAAAGCAAAATAGCATTTTTCACGTACATATTTCATAGTCTTGCTACTCCTTCCAAGATCACCACAAATGAACCAAACATCTGGCATTGGTGCAAGTCGCAGTACAATTAAAGGAAACACATGAATGCATGGCAGAAATACCAACCCTCGAGTCAGTCATCCCTTTGAAGGACATCCCTACATCCTTCTGATCCTGTGCACTGGTCTCTTGGTTCTTCTCAGTCAACAGACGACTGGCCCTCTCAGAAGCTTGAACATTTGTTTTTATATATTTTTAACCCTTCAGTGCTCTTATATTTTCTTTGATTCTAGGATTAACTAATCATCTTGTAACCAATAGGATACTGAATCAATGGCCTAGTGGGCAAGAGGGTGCCCCCTGGATGTAGGCACATTGCTAGATGTAAAGGGTTCCTCTCTCCAGGGTCTCTGGCAGTGCTGGCAGGCAGGAAAGGTTCATCTGGGAGCTCCTTTGCACTGTAGTAAGAATAACTATCCCCATTTGCCTGTGATACCTCTTTGGGCTACTTCTTAGGCTCACTCCCACCTGCACCCTCTCACTCACCAATGAATGGAAGCAGGGAAGACCCGTGTACCATGCTGGAATTATCTTTAAATAAAATGCTGAATCCATTGTCAGCTGAGGGAACCTCTTGGTTTAAAAAATCTGGGGAGCTCATGTTATGGGTTTCTCTAGGCAAATGCTCCTGACTCTGTTATCCTGGTAGGGGCACAAAGGCACCTGATTCTGTTATCCTGGTAGGGGCACACGGAAGGGTATATCAATTTGGGGGAAAAGGGAAGAGTAGGCTGGCTGAGAACCCATGCTGGTGTGGTGAAGGAAGGCTCATCATGGAATGGTAGAACTGTTGGAAACTAATGGAGGGTGACACAAGCAAGAGCTGCATCCTAGGGGGCAAGAGCTTGCCTTCTTCCCAGCCTGGCATTAGGAAGCAGCCCAGATGAACAAGTCACCTGATGCTTTACTGTAATCCTATGTGTCACCAAATGTGAGAAGTTAACTCTGGGCAGACAGAGAATGGAGGAGGGCCTAGGGGGTGTAAGGCTCATACCCAGGAGTATGGAGACAGAGAGGAGCAGATAGCAAAAGAGGGGATGCTTGAGTGCAATATTTCAGGTCACACAATAGAACCACTAGGGGCATTTCTCAGTGCTATGTGGGTAGGTTCAGGATTCACAACAGGGATAATCCATGACCTGCCAATAAAGTAAGAGTTGGGGTCACTTTTGCTTTATGTGTGGCACAGAGCGTGCATTAGGAAGTCATCACAAGGAGATGTAAAAAAAATAAAGTAGGTAACATATTTGAGTATTCACTGCCAGCGAGTCAGGGAGCATTGTGGGACAAAGAGACCAATAGAGGCATGAAGTGGGCCCCAGAAGCACAGGGAGGGGTGTGGTGATGGAAGGACACCGACTATAGAATGAAATACATATTTAATGATGACCTTTACCTGTTAGAGGCTGGAAAATTGTCATATTCGAGGGTGTGAGGGTGTTCCTCTTCTGTAATCGAAGAATAGGCTACAGTGTTGGACAATGCTCCCCCACATTACTTGGAATGGTTTAGAAATGTGACTGCAGGCATTTCCATCACTGTGATGCCTTCTTTTTATTTGAGGTCGGCAAATACAATCAGTGAAGTTTAAAACATACTTTTGTTTCCATAAGGCCTCAAAATTCACAAGCAGCCCAAAACTCACTTGCATTAGATCTAAAAATGATTTCTAAATGCTTGAAATCCATTGCTACACCAAGAACCTCATAAGAAAGTCTTCTGTCAGTTATTTACAACCCGTAATGTATGTAATGTGCCCACTGCTTCGACTATATGATTCTATGTGGAAATGTCCCCAGGAAAATGCAGTCATGTGAAAATGTATCCAGTAAAAAGTCGTTTTAAACAATGTAGTCATTCAATACAATCAATGCAAAGTGTGAAAATGTTGCCAGTAATAAGATTGCCAAAAATATACAAAGGTACAAGACTGTAACCCTAACTATAACCCAAACATTTACTAAAACCTCCAGAGTCACCTTTAATTAACTTTAATTAATACCCTAAACTCTCAGAGAACACCAACTTCATGCACGCTAAAGCATTTTATTGAATGTTCATCAATACAAAATCAATGGAAACAGAACAGTGAACCTAACTCCAACCACTTCAACAGCTTGTCCCAAATGGCATAGCCCTTGCCCTAATCCAAACCCTTACTCTAAACCTACCCTTACCCTAACCCTAACTGCAACACTTACCCTAATGCTCACTTTGCTCTAACCACTAGGTTTAGACTAATCCTTATCCTCTGCCAACATCACCAGCCCTCCCCAACTTCCCTATCCCTTTTTTAACACTTAACCAAACCATTACTCTATTAGCCCTAGCCTTACCATAACCCCTACCCTAACACTTACACAGAAACTTAATCTACCCGAACAACTAACAAAACCACAATATTTTTGGCTACTTTTCAGTTGCATTTTTGGACCACTTTTAGCTTGGTAGTTTTTTCACTGCATTTCACTGTATGTTTACCAAGTCTTTTTCACCGACTACATCTTTGCTGGCAAAATGTTCACTGGATACCGACCATATACAGTCTGCACCTTCAAACTTCATCAATTATTCAGCATTATAAAAAGCTATGTATCTGTTGCAATAATTAAAAAACCACGGTCAAAATATGGCATACGGTAGGGCTGGCGCTGCTCTCATGTGCTTGCATTTTGATGAAGGATGCTGCTGGTGAGATGCTTGTGTGATGGCCTGGCTGCTGTGATGCTGCGTGGTATACTGAGAGAGAGTTGTAGGTGGGTATGCAGAGTGTCAGTCGGACGGTGGCCGGCTGAGGTCTTGATATGTTTGGAGGGTGTCTCTCTTTGTGGCTTCTACTGACAACTGGCCTTTAGTGCAATTGCAGAATTACATGTTTCCTTTTGCTTTAGGGTCCCCGAGTCTTCTTGGAACAAAGTAACACACAGGGTAATTCATAGAATTTCGCAGAAAAGTGTCGCAAGCGGCTGGCACAGAGTGTCCGCATGCGATTGTCTGCGCCAGGCACGTGCGCTAAAACCGATTTCCGTGCACAGCGTATTCATGGATTTTAGGCTCCCAAACCAGCCGTGGCGCAGAGAATCGCAGCGACCCTGCAGCAGCGCCAGTAACGCCCCCAAGAACGCCCTCGCGCAAGGAAAAGCCATCAAAATCGCTAAATCATCGCAAAGGGCTGCGCTAACCCTGGACCAGTTCACCGGGCTGGCAAACAGCAAACGCCAAGCGGGGAACGTGTATTTCAGGGGTGCGCGGGAAGTTCCACACGCGATTGGCCCCGTGCAAGCAGGGTACGTGTATTTCAGGGGTGCGCGGGAAGTTCCACACGCCATTTCATCAGGGTACGTGTATTTCAGGGGTGCGCGGGAAGTTCCACACGCGATTGTCCCAGTGCGAGCAGGGTACGTGTATTCCATGGGTGCGCGGGAAGTTCCACACGCGATTTCAGCAGGGTACGTGTATTTCAGGGGTGCGCGGGAAGTTCCACACGTGAATGGGCCAGTGCGAGCAGGGTACGTGTATTCCATGGGTGCGCGGGAAGTTCCACACGCGATTTCATCAGGGTACGTGTATTTCAGGGGTGCGCGGGAAGTTCCACACGCGATTGTCCCAGTGCGAGCAGGGTACGTGTATTTCAGGGGTGCGCGGGAAGTTCCACACGCGATTGGCCCCGTGCAAGCAGGGCACGTGTATTTCAGGGGTGTGCGGGAAGTTCCACACGCGATTGGCCCCGTGCAAGCAGGGTACGTGTATTTCAGGGGTGCGCGGGAAGTTCCACATGCGATTTCAGCAGGGTACGTGTATTCCAGGGGTGCGCGGGAAGTTCCACACGTGATTTCAGCAGGGTACGTGTATTTCAGGGGTGCGCGGGAAGTTCCACACGCGATTTCAGCAGGGAATGTGTATTTCAGGGGTTCTGGGGAGTACTACACGTGAATTGGCCGTGTGGGTCCTCCCAGGTGTACGTTCCACAACCTCCACGGCCCCTGCAGGCAGCCCACACCACGGGGGACTACCCTGCACCCCTGCTCATGTCCCGCAGGCAGCCCATCCACCATGGGCATGCCCCCCAGCCAACCCACATGTCACCTTGCACTACTGATCAACAATGCATGTCTCCCACCACCCCCACCCCCCAGCAGTGCAGGGGCACCCTCCACCAGGCCCCCACCCATGTCTCCCACCCACCCCCACCCCCCAGCCACCATGGGCAGCCTCCACCAGGCCTCCACTCATGTCTCCCACCCACCCCCACCCCCCAGCCACCATGGGCAGCCCCCACCAGGCCCCCACTCATGTCTCCCACCCCCCCAACCCCCAGCATCCAGGGGCAGCCTCCACCAGGCCCCCACTCATGTCTCCCACCCACCCCCACCCACCAGCCACCATGGCCAGCCCCCACCAGGCCCCCACTCATGTCTCCCACCACCCCCACCCCCCAGCATCCAGGGGCAGCCTCCACCAGGCCTCCACTCATGTCTCCCACCCACCCCCACGCCCCAGCCACCATGGCCAGCCCCCACCGGGCCCCCACTCATGTCTCCCACCACCCCCACCCCCAGCAGTGCAGGGGCAGCCTCCACCAGGCCCCCACTCATGTCCCCCTGCACCCCCACCCCCCAGCATCCAGGGGCAGCCCCCACCAGGCCCCCACTCATGTCTCCCACCACCCCCACCCCCAGCAGTGCAGGGGCAGCACCACCAGGCCCCCACTCATGTCCCCCTGCACCCCCACCCCCCAGCATCCAGGGGCAGCCTCCACCAGGCCCCCACTCATGTCCCCTATCACCACCCCCCCCCAGCAGTGCAGGGGCAGCCTCCACCAGGCCCCCACTCATGTCCCCCTGCACCCCCACCCCCCAGCATCCAGGGGCAGCCCCCACCAGGCCCCCACTCATGTCTCCCACCACCCCCACCCCCAGCAGTGCAGGGGCAGCACCACCAGGCCCCCACTCATGTCCCCCTGCACCCCCACCCCCCAGCATCCAGGGGCAGCCTCCACCAGGCCCCCACTCATGTCCCCTATCACCACCCCCCCAGCAGTGCAGGGGCAGCCTCCACCAGGCCCCCACTCATGTCCCCCTGCACCCCCACCCCCCAGCATCCAGGGGCAGCCTCCACCAGGCCCCCACTCATGTCTCCCACCCACCACCACCCCCCAGCCACCATGGGCAGCCCCCACCAGGCCCCCACTCATGTCTCCCACCACCCCCACCCCCCAGCCACCATGGGCAGCCCCCACCAGGCCCCCACTCATGTCTCCCACCACCCCCACCCCCAGCAGTGCAGGGGCAGCACCACCAGGCCCCCACTCATGTCTCCCACCCACCCCCACCCCCCAGCCACCATGGGCAGCCCCCACCAGGCCCCCACTCATGTCCCCCTGCACCCCCACCCCCCAGCATCCAGGGGCACCCTCCACCAGGCCCCCACTCATGTCTCCCACCCCCTCCCACCCCCCAGCAGTGCAGGGGCACCCTCCACCAGGCCCCCACCCATGTCCCCTATCACCACCCCCCCAGCAGTGCAGGGGCAGCCTCCACAAGGCCCCAACTCATGTCTCCCACCACCCCCACCCCCCCAGCCAGCAGGGGCAGCCTCCACCAGGCCACCACTCATGTCTCCCACCACCCCCAACCCCCAGCCACAAGGGGCAGCCTCCACCAGGCCCCCACCCATGTCCCCTATCACCCCCACCCCCCACCAGTGCAGGGGCACTCTCCACCAGGCCCCCGCCCATGTCCCCTATCACCACCACCCCCCAGCAGTGCAGGGGCAGCCTCCACCAGGCCACCACTCATGTCTCCCACCACCCCCACCCCCCAGCCACCATGGCCAGCCCCCACCAGGCCCCCACTCATGTCTCCCACCACCCCCACCCCCAGCAGTGCAGGGGCAGCACCACCAGGCCCCCACTCATGTCTCCCACCACCCCCACGCCCCAGCATCCAGGGGCAGCCTCCACCAGGCCTCCACTCATGTCTCCCACCCACCACCACCCCCCAGCCACCATGGCCAGCCCCCACCAGGCCCCCACTCATGTCTCCCACCACCACCACCCCCCAGCATCCAGGGGCAGCCTCCACCAGGCCTCCACTCATGTCTCCCACCCACCCCCACCCCCCAGCCACCATGGGCAGCCCCCACCAGGCCCCCACTCATGTCTCCCACCCCCCACCCCCCAGCAGTGCAGGGGCAGCACCACCAGGCCCCCACTCATGTCCCCCTGCACCCCCACCCCCCAGCATCCAGGAGCACCCTCCACCAGGCCCCCACCCATGTCTCCATCCACCCCCACCCCCCAGCAGTGCAGGGGCACCCTCCACCAGGCCCCCACCCATGTCCCCTATCACCACCCCCCCAGCAGTGCAGGGGCAGCCTCCACCAGGCCCCCACTCATGTCTCCCACCACCCCCACCCCCCAGCCAGCAGGGGCAGCCTCCATCAGGCCACCACTCATGTCTCCCACCACCCCCACCCCCAGCCACCAGGGGCAGCCTCCACCAGGCCCCCACCCATGTCCCCTATCACCACCCCCCCCAGCAGTGCAGGGGAAGCCTCCACCAGGCCCCCACTCATGTTTCCCACCACCCCCACCCCCCAGCCAGCAGGGGCAGCCTCCACCAGGCCACCACTCATGTCTCCCACCACCCCCACCCCCCAGCCACCAGGGGCAGCCTCCACCAGGCCCCCACCCATGTCCCCTATCACCACCACCCCCCAGCAGTGCAGGGGCACCCTCCACCAGGCCCCCACTCATGTCCCCCTGCACCCCCACCCCCCAGCATCCAGGGGCAGCCTCCACCAGGCCCCCACCCATGACTCCCACCACCCTCACCCCCCAGCAGTGCAGGGGCACCCTCCACCAGGCCCCCACCCATGTCTCCCACCACCCCCACCCCCCAGCCACCAGGGGCAGCCTCCACCAGGCCCCCACCCATGTCCCCTATCACCACCACCCCCCAGCAGTGCAGGGGCAGCCTACACCAGGCCCCCACCCATGTCTCCCACCACCCCCACCCCCCAGCAGTGCAGGGGCACCCTCCACCAGGCCCCCACCCATGTCTCCCACCACCCCCAGCCCCCAGCAGTGCAGGGGCACCAGCCAGCAGGCCCCCACCCATGTCCAACTCATGTCCCCACCACCCCCACCCCCAGCACTGTGGGGCACCTGCCAGCAGGCCCCCACCCATGTCCAACTCATGTCCCCACCACCCCCACCCCCCAGCACTGTGGGGCACCTGCCAGCAGGCCCCCACCCATGTCCAAATCATGTTCCCCACTACCCCCACCCCCCAGCACTGTGGGGCACCTGCCAGCAGGACCCCACCCATGTCCAACTCATGTCCCCACCACCCCCACCCCCCAGCAGTGCAGGGGCACACTCCACCAGGCCCCCACCCATGTCCAACTCATGTTCCCCACCACCCCCACCCCCCAGCACTGTGGGGCACCTGCCAGCAGGACCCCACCCATGTCCAACTCATGTCCCCACCACCCCCACCCCCCAGCATCCAGGGGCAGCCTCCACCAGGCCTCCACTCATGTCTCCCACCCACCCCCACCCCCCAGCCACCATGGGCAGCCCCCACCAGGCCCCCACTCATGTCTCCCACCCCCTCACCCCCCAGCAGTGCAGGGGCAGCACCACCAGGCCCCCATCCATGTCCCCCTGCACCCCCACCCCCCAGCATCCAGGGGCACCCTCCACCAGGCCCCCACCCATGTCTCCCACCCCCCCACCCCCAAGCAGTGCAGGGGCAGCACCACCAGGCCCCCACTCATGTCCCCCTGCACCCCCACCCCCCAGCATCCAGGGGCAGCCTCCACCAGGTCCTCACAATCCTCAATCATGTGCGTCATGGTCAGCCTCCACAGCCAAAAAGCCCAACCAAGTAACCCATTCACCCACATGGAAAAGGAAATTACATGTTACACCCCCAATGTTCATAAAGCTAATGAACCCATGTCCGTCACACACAATGGTTGCAATTGAATGGGAAAACACCCAACATGACATGCATGAAACCAATGAGATGATACCACACAGTGAAGTATGAAAACAAAATTGTATTAAAAAAATAAGAATGCAAATGAAATAAAAACAAACTACAATGGGAATGAAAAAAAGATAAGCTGCATGTCCGTGTAAAAAAATAAAAACACCAAATCCTAATCCAAAAAAATGTAGTCCAAAGTCAAATGAAAAATAAAATCAATCCAATGAAGAACTATGTACAAAACATCCAAGGGTCCATGAGCCCAACTGAACAAAGGAAACCTACAAAAAACCCTAACTAAAATGCAACTATATACAAAAAGTGGAGCAGTGTCCGTCGACTCCAAATCATAAGAACAAACAAAGGAAACCTAAAACTAAAGAACTATATACAAAGGCGGCGGGCAAGTCCAGCGGCTCACTCCGTGGTGTTCCGGGCCAGGGCATCATCGAACTCCTGTTCGATGTCCCGGAGGCGGTCCTGTTCCATGGCCCCGAGGGTCCGCAGGGACGACGCCGTGTCCTCCTCCAACCCCCTGCGGATTGCCTCGAGGCACTCGGCCCGCCTCAGGGCCCTCCGCATGGAGTTCTCCGCCCTGACCATTGTGAGCCGCGCCTCTTCCGCCCGCCGCCGCTCCGCACCTATGGCGTGGCCCAACCGCTGCCACACGGAAGACACTCTCTGTCCTGGGTCCTCCTGCCCTCCGGCCGATGCCTGCCCCTCCGATGTCGAAGGCCCCGAGCCTTCATGGCTCCCACCATGTTGCTGCTGCTGCTCTGCCTCTGCCCGTGCACTGCCTCCTGCTGCCTGCACATCCTCCGCCGGCTGGGGTGCAGTTGTTGATGTGGCCACCCCTGCTGGACGTCCGACTCCCGACTGTGGCAGGGATGCCTCCTCCACCAGCCTGGCCGCACCGTCAGAGGCAGCTCCACAGGGCACCCAGGTGACTGATGGGTGGGAAGATGGCACAGAGGACGACTGGCGCGTAGGGGGTCCAGTTGAGGAGGGGGTCGGAGCAAGCCCCATCAGACGGAGGAATCCGGCCTGGGTGACCTGTCCCAGCAGGCTGACGTGGTCAACGAGCCATTCGAGATGACGTGCAGTCTCTCCATGAAAAGACTGCAGGTCACCTCGCATGGCCCGTTGACGCAACGCCACACCAGCCAGGACAGGCTCAACCCGGACCTGGATGGCCACGTCCGCAGGCAGAGGAAGGCCAGTTGACGTCAGCTCATCCCCTGCCTGAAAACGGGTCTGGACGTAGGCATACCTGCTGGTGCAAGATGATGCAGGGACAGGATCGGGGACAGGATTGCACACAGGCACCTCCGCGGCGGCCTGTGCTGCCTCCTGTCCCTGGTCCTGCACTGCACCACTAGCACCAGTGGGATCCCCACCTCCAGACCCCGTCTCTGGTGCTTGCACGGCCTCCTCCTCCACCAAACCCCCCACCAACCTGGATGACAACGTGCCATCTTCCCCTGTTGGGCCCTGTGGGGTCCCAGCTGCCCCTTCTGCTGCGAAGGAGTCCAATTCCAACCTCCGCCTCTTGGACCTCCCCCCGGCAGCTGCGGCCTGGGACGCGGCACCGGACTCCTCACTCCCCGACGAGATGACAACACGGGAGGGGAGCCGGGCCTTGCGTCTCCGGCTGGTGGTGGGATCCCCGCCGCTGTGCTCCACAGCACCTTCTCCGCCCTCTTCATCAGTTGACGCTGCAGACAGGGAGAAACAAAACACAGGCATCAGGGCACTGAACAATGGACACATACACACATGACAGTTGCACATGAGTGGCATTGACAAACCTCAGACATGTCATCACAATCCCCAACACACATGTCATTACAACTCGCACACATGAGCCATACCACAGCCATATCGCAACTGCCACCACCATCCCTACACATACAACTGCATGAGCAGCCAAAGGGGAGCCAGACATCACATGCAACACAGGAAGTGCACCACACATGTACACACCCCACCACACTTGCATGCATGTGTACACCTCTGCCAAGTGTCGCAGTGTTCAGACGGGCATCCATGTCACATCTGCCAATCAGGCTTCCACATACCGCTGTCACATGCATCCATGTTGCATCACTGTTGCACCCTTGTCAAATACACACACATGCACATGTACACAGTGCTCATACATGCAGCCGAAAACAACATACATGCGTGACATCACGGACATGTCTACTTACATACACATTCATCCAAACATGTGTGCACACACAACTGCATTTGGCATGCAAGCCTACACACACAAGCACCATCCATGTCTCACACATTACAGCCCTCGCATGTGTCAGCCCCACAGCCCTGTACACCCCCACCCATACTCGACCCCATACAAACAGATGTGCAACCTGCACACTACCGAATAATCACCACACGCACTGCTCACAATCAGGATGCATGTACACTCACCGCTCGACTCCAGACGGGTCTGCTTCTCTAGGACCTGGACGTGGAGCGCTGGGGATATGCATTCCAGGACCCTCATCTGTTCTTCCGACAAGTGGCCCCGGAGCCCCTTGGCATCCGCTGCCTTCAAGAGGCGCCGGGCCTTGTTCAGGGTCCTGGACCTGAAGTCCTCCCAGCGCTTCCTGACATGTTGTAAATCCCGGACTGCCACCCCCTCCGCGTAGATGGCAGTCACGATGTCAGTCCAGATCCGAGTCCGTCCTTCCTTGTCGGCGTGGGAACTTCCAAAGAGGGCATCATACTGCCCCAGGACTTGCTCCACCAGGACACCAACTTCGGTGGCACTGAAGCTGGTGCCCCTCTGCCTCTCTGGCCGGGGGTTGTCAGTGGTCACAGATGGTGTTTGCCCCGACATGACAACCCCAGAGGCAGGAGTGGGTAGGCAACTGGGTCCTGGGGCTGGGCTGTGGAGCGATGGAATCCCAGTCGGGAGTCTTCGGTTCCAGCAGGGGTGGTCACAGCAACAGCACCCCTGGCTGATGTGCAGGCAGCAAATGGCAGTGAACGTGGGCAGCAGGCAGTCAGGCAGCAGCAGATGGCAGGTGGGAGCGTGCTCGGGGCTCTGGGGGGCAGTAGTTCGGCCTTCTGGGCAGGAGCGTGGTCTTCCGTGTGCTTACGCGTGGCCAGCTTGATACGAAGTGATTTGGCACGTGAAAATCCTGCACGTCAGCGTGAAAATCGAGGAAAGGCCTTTAGCGCGTAAGCGCATCAGCACGCATACGCGATTCTATTGGACCAAAGGCCCTCAGCGTGTAAGCGCGTCTGTGACGTGACCCGCACGGATGTTTCCCACACAGCACGTGATGACAGAGCACACGTGGAAAGACTGCACGTCAGAGTGTCATCGCGTGTAATTGGACAGCACGTCAAAGTGTCATCGCGTGTAATTGGACAGCACGTCAGAGTGTCATCGCGTGTAATTGGACAAAAGTGCGCGTACACGCGATTGGCCTATGTACGTGTATATCAGGGGTGCGCGGGCACTTACACACGCAAGTACGTCAGCGCACCTGTATCCCGGGGTGCGCGGGAATTTCCACACGCTATTGGACTGGGTACTGGATTGCAGGGGTGCGCGGGTCACACGCTCGCCTACAACACGGGCAACGCATAAATTTGCGCGCTAACAAAATAACAAGCTCAGACCCAGGATGAACATACCATTCCTAGCAGCAGTGGGCGTGGGCTACCAAAGGAGGAGGAGGAGGATAGTCAGGGCCAGAATATTCACACCCAGAACCAGCCTTTTCGGGATGCCTGATGACCAGGTGTATGGGAGGTACAGGTTTCCACCACACATAATACTGGACCTGGTGAGTGAGTGGGAGGATGACCTCACATCACCCACCCTGTGCTCCCAAGCACTCAGCCCCCTGGAGAAGGTCCTCAATGTACTGCACTTCTTAGCCACTGGATCATTTCAGCGGACAAGTGCCATAGTGGGTGGGGTATCACAGGCCACCCAGTCACGCTGCCTACACCAGGTCTTGAACATCATCACTGCACGCCCATCAGTCCGCATGCACATATACCTGCCCAGAACACCTGCAGAAAAGCATGCTGCCGCCCTGGATTTTTACGGTGTGGCACGATTCCCCAAAGTGCTAGGTGCCATCGACTGCACCCATGTGGCTCTACGTCCCCCCAGGGCATCAGAGCACATCTATAGGAACCGCAAGCACTGGCATTCCATCAACGTGCAGGTAGTATGTAATGCCAAGGGAATCATCACCTCAGTATATGCCAACTATCCCGGGTCCACCCACGACAGCTTCATTTACCGAATGTCCACCCTAAGCCGGGACCTAGAAGCTGGGCGGCATGGCGATACATGGCTGCTTGGTGAGTATGAATGCCACTGCACATGCATGCATGTCAGATACTGAGCAAGGTCACAACCCCACCAATGATACCAATCACCACCTCCACAGGGGACAGTGCCTACCCTCTCAGCCCCCACATGATGACGCCAATTCGGAACCCCACCACGCCACCCCAGGTAAGATATAACACTGCCCACATTACAACCCGGGGCATAGTGGAGCGCACATTCGGAGTGCTAAAGTCACGCTTTCGCTCCCTTGACCGTTCTGGCGGGCAGCTGTTGTACGCTCCCCCAGTAGTGTGCAGGATCATAGTGGCAGCATGTGTCCTGCACAACGTTGCAACACGCCGGGGCCTGGCCGTGGACATGGTGGTGGCCCCACATCCCCAACCACATGCACAGCCGCTGCGCATGGGAGGGGAAAGGGCACGGGGGGAGGCAGCCCGTACACAGCTAGTGGCTAATTACTTCACATAGTAATCACACCCCTGTGGAGTGCACACTGCCCTGGCACATTCCATCTGACAATCAATGATGACTCAACCTGACACTGATCCTGAATGTCTGGAGAATCAACCGTGAAAACCATATCAGCCTAAGATTGTTCACCTGGAAGTGTTACAATGTGTGCATCCCTACCCACAAAGACACCACCAATGCAGTTTTGTGAAGAAACACATCCAAGCAGCTAAAATGAATACCCACTTGCAAAATGCAACAAGAGGACAGTGCCATGTCAGCCAACCCATCCCCAGCACCGCCACACGACACACCGTGCCATGTCATGCCATTTGCAGGTAAACAAAGTAATCCCCACAACATGACACTAGTGTCACATTGTACAGTGTCCCTAATTGAAACTTGCAACACCTGAAATGCTCACAGTAATGCAGGACCAACAACAAACTTGAGCAGGTACTACCATTAACATGACATCACAAATGTAATAAATTAGTAGTCTCACCACCTGGAAATGCCTGCACTCCCACCACTACCAACTGTGCAGTGTTGGTGCCATGTAGAGTAGTAGGTGCACTGCTGCCAACATGGACCCCATCTCCAAACTAGAGGGCCTTGTGTGGACATGAGGAAGGGACCTGCAAATTGGGAGGTAGACACAGATGATGAGTTACACATCAATGCAACATGCAGTGTACAACACAACAGCAATATGCACTAGGAATGTATACACAGTATTGACTAGACTACCCACACATGTAGTGGGAGTCCAATGTTACCATGTACGTCAATGTCACTTGGGCACACCCTTTGCAAGCCCATGGAAACGGGAAGCAGGAGGGGTGTGTGTGACTCAAACCCAAGCATCTGAACCAAATACATGACAAGCCTGCATGTGCCCAGCCACAATGCAGCGTATGCCCACAGGAACCACGGAAGCCAACAAATTGTCCCAAAAAAATTGGGAAAAACTAAAATTAAAAATAAAAATAAAAATAAAAATCAAAAATAAAAATCAAAAATAAAAATCAAAAATGGCCATTGATGGGCCCGGGGGGGTTTGGGAGGCCACCCAGGAGGTCCGAGGACAGGGTGCACACCAAAACCCACCTGTGTGGATCCTGGGAAAAAAAAACACCTCCATGGGCTCATGGCCCACACGGCTACCCTATTGTGGGAGTATCACTGCTGTCGCTATTATCACCCTGTGCAGCTGCATCCGGATGTGGTTGCACTATGGGAGGCAGCCCACGCAAGGCCCTAGTCTGCTCCTCCATGGCTGCAAGCATGCGGGTGTGGTAGGTCTGGTTCTGGAGGATGAGTGTGAGGAGGTCCCCATGCAACAACTCACGGGATGCCCGGACCTCCGCCCTCGTTGCCTGCATCTCAGCTGAGAGCGTACGGGTGAGACGCTCCAGCTGCTGTTCTGTCCTTTGGTGTGTTGAAGCCTCAAGCTCAACAAGAGTCGTCCTGAGGTGAAGGAGCTCCTGCCTCAGGGCTTCCCTGTGGCCCTGGGACTCTATGGAGATGGCCTCCTGCAGAGTCGCCAGTGCCGCCCGCCTGTCCCTGTTGGACACTGGGCCACCCAGTCACGCTGCCTACACCAGGTCTTGAACATCATCACTGCACGCCCATCAGTCCGCATGCACATATACCTGCCCAGAACACCTGCAGAAAAGCATGCTGCCGCCCTGGATTTTTACGGTGTGGCACGATTCCCCAAAGTGCTAGGTGCCATCGACTGCACCCATGTGGCTCTACGTCCCCCCAGGGCATCAGAGCACATCTATAGGAACCGCAAGCACTGGCATTCCATCAACGTGCAGGTAGTATGTAATGCCAAGGGAATCATCACCTCAGTATATGCCAACTATCCCGGGTCCACCCACGACAGCTTCATTTACCGAATGTCCACCCTAAGCCGGGACCTAGAAGCTGGGCGGCATGGCGATACATGGCTGCTTGGTGAGTATGAATGCCACTGCACATGCATGCATGTCAGATACTGAGCAAGGTCACAACCCCACCAATGATACCAATCACCACCTCCACAGGGGACAGTGCCTACCCTCTCAGCCCCCACATGATGACGCCAATTCGGAACCCCACCACGCCACCCCAGGTAAGATATAACACTGCCCACATTACAACCCGGGGCATAGTGGAGCGCACATTCGGAGTGCTAAAGTCACGCTTTCGCTCCCTTGACCGTTCTGGCGGGCAGCTGTTGTACGCTCCCCCAGTAGTGTGCAGGATCATAGTGGCAGCATGTGTCCTGCACAACGTTGCAACACGCCGGGGCCTGGCCGTGGACATGGTGGTGGCCCCACATCCCCAACCACATGCACAGCCGCTGCGCATGGGAGGGGAAAGGGCACGGGGGGAGGCAGCCCGTACACAGCTAGTGGCTAATTACTTCACATAGTAATCACACCCCTGTGGAGTGCACACTGCCCTGGCACATTCCATCTGACAATCAATGATGACTCAACCTGACACTGATCCTGAATGTCTGGAGAATCAACCGTGAAAACCATATCAGCCTAAGATTGTTCACCTGGAAGTGTTACAATGTGTGCATCCCTACCCACAAAGACACCACCAATGCAGTTTTGTGAAGAAACACATCCAAGCAGCTAAAATGAATACCCACTTGCAAAATGCAACAAGAGGACAGTGCCATGTCAGCCAACCCATCCCCAGCACCGCCACACGACACACCGTGCCATGTCATGCCATTTGCAGGTAAACAAAGTAATCCCCACAACATGACACTAGTGTCACATTGTACAGTGTCCCTAATTGAAACTTGCAACACCTGAAATGCTCACAGTAATGCAGGACCAACAACAAACTTGAGCAGGTACTACCATTAACATGACATCACAAATGTAATAAATTAGTAGTCTCACCACCTGGAAATGCCTGCACTCCCACCACTACCAACTGTGCAGTGTTGGTGCCATGTAGAGTAGTAGGTGCACTGCTGCCAACATGGACCCCATCTCCAAACTAGAGGGCCTTGTGTGGACATGAGGAAGGGACCTGCAAATTGGGAGGTAGACACAGATGATGAGTTACACATCAATGCAACATGCAGTGTACAACACAACAGCAATATGCACTAGGAATGTATACACAGTATTGACTAGACTACCCACACATGTAGTGGGAGTCCAATGTTACCATGTACGTCAATGTCACTTGGGCACACCCTTTGCAAGCCCATGGAAACGGGAAGCAGGAGGGGTGTGTGTGACTCAAACCCAAGCATCTGAACCAAATACATGACAAGCCTGCATGTGCCCAGCCACAATGCAGCGTATGCCCACAGGAACCACGGAAGCCAACAAATTGTCCCAAAAAAATTGGGAAAAACTAAAATTAAAAATAAAAATAAAAATAAAAATCAAAAATAAAAATCAAAAATAAAAATCAAAAATGGCCATTGATGGGCCCGGGGGGGTTTGGGAGGCCACCCAGGAGGTCCGAGGACAGGGTGCACACCAAAACCCACCTGTGTGGATCCTGGGAAAAAAAAACACCTCCATGGGCTCATGGCCCACACGGCTACCCTATTGTGGGAGTATCACTGCTGTCGCTATTATCACCCTGTGCAGCTGCATCCGGATGTGGTTGCACTATGGGAGGCAGCCCACGCAAGGCCCTAGTCTGCTCCTCCATGGCTGCAAGCATGCGGGTGTGGTAGGTCTGGTTCTGGAGGATGAGTGTGAGGAGGTCCCCATGCAACAACTCACGGGATGCCCGGACCTCCGCCCTCGTTGCCTGCATCTCAGCTGAGAGCGTACGGGTGAGACGCTCCAGCTGCTGTTCTGTCCTTTGGTGTGTTGAAGCCTCAAGCTCAACAAGAGTCGTCCTGAGGTGAAGGAGCTCCTGCCTCAGGGCTTCCCTGTGGCCCTGGGACTCTATGGAGATGGCCTCCTGCAGAGTCGCCAGTGCCGCCCGCCTGTCCCTGTTGGACACCAACATGTCCTCCCTGTGTGACTGGCAGATGGAGTCGGTTGCCTGCTGAAGTCGCTCCATCAGCCTTTCAGGGGGGACAATGGAAGTGGCCACCCTATCCATGGCCTGAGCCATCATCTCGGATGATGCTGCCTGTTGGGTTGCCATACCGTAAATGGATTGCTCCCATGCGTTATTGCCAGGTGGCGTACGGCCACCACGTCGGCGGGCACCACACCTGTCTGGGGCAAGGCGAACTGCGCCTTGCTGTGCCGGCACTGCCTGAGGCTGCAGGACTGCATTCCCCCTCTGATCTGCTGGCCCAGGAACAGGATCAGATGTCGCGGAGTGTGACCCTGCATCCGTAACCACCAAAGGCGTAGCTGCCAACACTGACATCCCCATTGAGGGTTCTGACCCTGGTGCAGGTGGGTGGGACAGAACAGAATCCCTCCCTGGAACACTCACCTGCGACGGCACGTAGGTCTCATCATCCGAATCAACACCTGAGTACAGCTCGGGGGAGGTGCAGCCAGAGACACCCCTTGAGAGCACGACCTGCAGCACTTGTGGGTTCTCACCCACCACCACACCACGTCCCTCACTGGTGGTTGGTCGGCCCCCGGACCCCTCCTGGGTCTGCACCATCTCCACAACCCCAGCAGTATCAGGTGCGTCTTCCCCTGCAAAGACATAAAAACAAAGAAATGGAAACAGGCATTAGCACCATGGCACACAATGAGGGCTGAGAAGCAAGAGAACCAGTACTTGATTGACACATGTCCCACATGACTAAAACCCTCCCATGCATGCACCCTCACTGCATATGAAGGGCAGGCAAATGGCACACACTGATGACACCAAGATGGAAGATGAACACATTTTCTGCATGCTGCCTGGCAGTGGCATCACACATTGGCCTGTGATTGCCAGGTGAAACACACATGCCATCACACAGATGGCATGTACCATTGCTATTGAGTGAAGATGGAGAGGAGGGCAGCACCTATTCATTCAGTCCAGTTCCCGCATGTAATAGCTTTTCTAATTCAAACAGGTCAGATTTTTCACCTGGAGCTGCCAGTCCAAAATGGTCCAATTGCACAGGGACATGTGTGAACAAATGATATCCAGGTAACAAAGTCACTCCACTTTACCATAGCCATGTCAGACATGTGACTAGAGGACTGCGAAATGCCTAGTAAAAGTGGTGGAATGCAAACAATCTGCCTGAACAGTGAAAAATAAGCAACAATGTTGTGGCAAGGTGACACTTCAAGGGCAACTGGCGTGCAGTTGGACTAGATGTCTACTGTTGGCAGAAGGGATACTGCTATGGCCTAATGCAGCTGCGCTGGATGTATTGCATGAAGCACATGGCTGACCCATACGACTCAGGCGCACACACTCTCACCTGGCACACAAACAGAAGCCCTCACACACACACCATGCACATGGATGACACACACATGCATGTGCACTCACCGGACAATGCCTCGTAATCAGGCAGATCTCCCACGCCTTGGATCTGTTCCTCCGTGACGTAGGTCCCAGCGACTGACTCATGTGGAGTGAGTTCCATGTCTACTACTGGAGACCCACCTCCAGTCACTAGAGTTGCGGCATGACTTGAGGACAGCTTACTCTTTGCCCTGCGCTTTAGGTCATTCCAGCGCTTATAGCAATCATTGGCTGTGCGCCTCACGATTCCAAGGGCACTTACGATGTCCGCAACGGTCTGCCAGTGTGCCTGGCGTTGTGCAGGTGTGGTCTTGGATCCTGCAACAATGACCATCTCGTTATCATGTGCGGACACATACTCGACAAGTGCATTCAGTTCGTCATCTGTGAAGCTGGGCTTCCTGGACGGGCCGGACTGTGTAGCCCTGTCTGGGGCATCAGCCTGTGCCGGACGAGCACTCTTCCTCTTCCGCTTGGAAAGTGGTGGTGATCCTGAGTGTCCTGCGCCGCTCTGGACACTAGGGGCAGGAGCCCTGGTGGACTCTGTATCAGGAGTGTGGGATTGCACACTCAGCATGGGCGTTGGTGCAGGCATTGGCTCAAGTGTAATGGTGTCAGGGGGAATGTCAGCAGGATGGACTAGGACCGACACTGTCCTGGCTGGGTGTGTGAGAGCTGGGGTGGATGGAGCCGCAGCTGCCCCTGCAGCCTCTCCGCCCTGCCTACTTGGGGCAGCAGATGACCTTGCTGCCCCAGATGCACGTGGCATGATGACATCAACGTGCACCAGCGCACGTGTCATAGGCCTGCTGACCTGGAAGTCAGCCATGGAGTCAGCCAGGTCTGGTGCCACAATGGGCTGGTCCAACAAGGGCTGAGCATGGATGGTGTCAGCCACATCAGCCTCAACGGGAGGGGGGGGATTATGGGTGCCCTTGACTGGTCCTCCACACATGGGGGGACAGGCTAACCCTGCAAGTAACGACCACGTCCCCTACCGGATCCACCACGGCCACCACTTGTGGCTCTTCCACCTTTGCCACCCTTACGGAATCCTCGCCTCCCAGCCATGGCACTGATGTTAATGTGCGTATGGGAGTGGCTGTAAACTATTGTCCGGGGCGGCAATTGGGGGTCAAAGGGGTTGGGTACCAGATGGTAATTGTACCCTAGTGCTCTAGCAAGGCTGAATGTAACCCCTGGGGAAAGATGACGGGTCACGCTACGCACAGGAGCCCCAAAAAAGGGAGATGACGTTCACGCAACCCCTCCTAGACCACGTGTGCAGAAAGAAAAACCTGCACTACGCTGTGGCACCCAGTAACACAAGAATGAACGTATGCGTGTCACACGCAGCCTAGAATGACCTCTGAAGGTGTAGGCTACTCACGGGGCAAGCACAGATGTTAGATACGTGCGTGACTCACCGTCTGCCAGGTAAAAGAGCGTGCGAAAGGAGCGCGTTTGGTTGGCAACACCCCCGCCAAAAGAAGATTTGTACACTGTCTGAGGAGACAGGACAAAAGTAGAAGGGAACACTGTTTGAGGGAACAGGCCCAGGTAAACCAGTAAAAGAGAAAAAAGAGAAAAAGCTGTCAGAGGTAACAGGGAATACGAACTTGAAACGCCGTGAAGTAAATCGCGTGTGAAACGACAAGAAGTACAGAATTCACCCACTCGCTCTCCACGAAAAGCACGTACAAAGAAATGGTGTTCTACACGTACATTTTATAAAGGCCCACACGTCCAGCGTCACTTACGCGGCGTGTACGCGCTAGGGCCATTTCCACCAATTACACGCTTTGTCACTTCTGCGTGTAGGGCCATTTCCACCAATTACACGCTTTGTCACTTCTGCGTGTAGGGCCATTTCCACCAATTACACGCTTTGTCACTGCCGCGTGTACGCGCTAGGCCCATTCCCACCAATTACACGCTTTGACACTCGGGCGTGTCTTTCATATTTTTTCACACGCAACATTTCCAAACGTGTGCCCAATTCAACGTGCATGTGACTTCATAGACGCGCATACACTGCCGACGCGTTTACGCGCTGAGGGCCTTTGGTCCAATAGAATCGCGTATGCGTGCTGACGCGCTTACGCGCTAAGGGCCTTTCCTCGATTTTCACGCTGACGTGCAGGATTTTCACGTGCCAAATCACTCCGTATCAAGCTGGCCACGCGTAAGCACACGGAAGACCACGCTCCTGCCCAGAAGGCCGAACTACTGCCCCCCAGATCCCCGAGCACGCTCCCACCTGCCATCTGCTGCTGCCTGACTGCCTGCTGCCCACGTGCACTGCCATTTGCTGCCTGCACATCAGCCAGGGGTGCTGTTGCTGTGACCACCCCTGCTGGAACCGAAGACTCCCGACTGGGATTCCATCGGTCCACAGCCCAGCCCCAGGACCCAGTTGCCCACCCACTCCTGCCTCTGGGGTTGTCATGTCGGGGCAAACACCATCTGTGACCACTGACAACCCCCGGCCAGAGAGGCAGAGGGGCACCAGCTTCAGTGCCACCGAAGTTGGTGTCCTGGTGGAGCAAGTCCTGGGGCAGTATGATGCCCTCTTTGGAAGTTCCCGCGCCGACAAGGAAGGACGGGCTCGGATCTGAACTGACATCGTGACTGCCATCAACGCGGAGGGGGTGGCAGTCCGGGACTTACAACATGTCAGGACATGAGTGGGGGCCTGGTGGGGGCTGCCCATGGTGGCTGGGGGTGGGTGGGAGACATGAGTGGAGGCCTGGTGGAGGCTGCCCCTGGATGCTGGGGGGTGGGGGTGGTGGGAGACATGAGTGGGGGCCTGGTCGGGGCTGGCCATGGTGGCTGGGGGGTGGGGGTGGGTGGGAGACATGAGTGGAGGCCTGGTGGAGGCTGCCCCTGGATGCTGGGGGGTGGGGGTGGTGGAAGACATGAGTGGGGGCCTGGTGGGGGCTGGCCATGGTGGCTGGGGGGTGGGGGTGGGTGGGAGACATGAGTGGGGGCCTGGTGGAGGCTGCCCCTGGATGCTGGGGGGTGGGGGTGCAGGGGGACATGAGTGGGGGCCTGGTGGTGCTGCCCCTGCACTGCTGGGGGGTGGTGGTGATAGGGGACATGGGTGGGGGCCTGGTGGAGGCTGCCCCTGGTGGCTGGGGGGTGGGGGTGGTGGGAGACATGGGTGGTGGCCTGGTGGTGCTGCCCCTGCACTGCTGGGGGGTGGTGGTGATAGGGGACATGGGTGGGGGCCTGGTGGAGGCTGCCCCTGGTGGCTGGGGGGTGGGGGTGGTGGGAGACATGGGTGGTGGCCTGGTGGAGGGTGCCCCTGCACTGCTGGGGGGTGGGGGTGGTGGGAGACATGGGTGGGGGCCTGGTGGAGGGTGCCCCTGCACTGCTGGGGGGTGGGGGGGGGTGGGAGACATGAGTGGAGGCCTGGTGGAGGCTGCCCCTGGATGCTGGGGGGTGGGGGTGGTGGGTGACATGAGTGGGGGCCTGGTGGGGCCCCACGTACCCCTGTCATACACGTGCCCAGCCAAATCACGTGTGGAACTTCCCGCGCACCCCTGAAATCCACGTACCCTGACAAATCGCGTGTGGAACTTCCCGCGCACCCCTGTAATCCACGTACACGGCCAAATCGCGTGTGGAACTTCCCGCGCACCCCTGTACTCCACGTACACGGCCAAATCGCGTGTGGAACTTCCCGCGCACCCCTGGAATCCGCGTACCCTGACAAATCGCGTGTGGAACTTCCCGCAAACCCCTGGAATTCACGTACCCTGACAAATCGCGTGTGGAACTTCCCGCGCACCCCTGAAATCCACGTACCCAGCCAAATCGCGTGTGGAACTTCCCGCGCACCCCTGAAATCCACGTACCCGGCCAAATCGCGTGTGGAACTTCCCGCGCACCCCTGAAATCCACGTACCCGGCCATATCGCGTGTGGAAATTCCCGCGCACCCCTGTAATCCACGTACACGGCCAAATCGCGTGTGAAACTTCCCACGCACCCCGGTATACACGCACACATATTTTTTGTCAGCGGGTGTCTGTGTTTGTGGGTACCCCTTTGCACGTCATTTGTCCTGGAGGGCCACAGTATAGGACATTCATCATGGCAGTATATAGGTGCTATTTGTTGGCGCACCTTTTGGCGCACATTTCTTACAGGCGCAGAGACGCTACCGCCTGCTTTCTTGTGGCAGTCGTGTTTGTGCCTGTGCGCTGGTTTGAGCGTGCGCTTTTTTGCCCTATTCTATTCCATGAATACGTGTTGTAGGCGAGCGTGAGGGCGTTCCGCGCACTTGTGCCCTGTACTTCCACCGTGACGCCCACATTTTGGCAAGTTGTTCCCCATTCCGAGTGTTACGCCCCGTGTTCCGCCTACTTTTGTTGTGTGCGCCGCGCTATGTGCGATTTTCGCTGTGGCCTGTGCGATTTTCGCTGTGACCTGGCGCACGCAGTTAGATGGCCTGTGCGCCAACGTGCGCCGCGCACTTTTTTATCGCACATCCGAAGGTTTTCTCGCGCACGGCCTTCCATGAATTGATGTGCGCTGCTTTTCGTGCGATTTTCGCACTTGCACTGCGATTTTCGCTATTCCACTGCGATTCGCACGTTTTTGCCCACTTGCGCCGCGCTAATTATTCCATGAATCGGCCTGTTAGTTTATAAGTTTATAACAATATACTCATCATGGCTGTGTAATAAGGGGTTGACAGCTGAGTGGCTACTTGTTGCATGAATATCTTGACTTTAGGAACCTTCTATGGCAGCTACCCAAACATGGCGCTTTGGGAGAGGAGTTTAGCTGAAATGCACCTAAGACATGCCGTTACTTACTGTTGTATATTGATTTGTTCATCTCTATACCCTCCTCCCAGTGCACTTTCTTCTGTGCTGGTCATCCCCTGATATACGTATGTATTATAATTTCTTCTACAATCCCATTAAATAAATAAACAAACATGCACAAAAATACATGTTTTTCTCTGCTTAGCCTAGGTATGATCAAAGGAAGTCTGTTTTGGAGTTGGGTAGGGTGTGCTGATCATGGACGGCTAATTAACCAATAAGAATGCTGCCATTTTCTCAAGCGAGTTGATGTTGGTGACCAGGTTCTTGATATGGAAGCTCATCCCACTTTTAAGGAGTGAAGGGACCTCATCCAGAGGTTGACCCACACCCTCTTTCACCTGAGTAGCATACTTCTGAAACGTCCTTTATGCTTGGGAAGCATTGTTGTCACCCCATAACCCCAAGAACACCAAACCAATAGGACATAGCGAACTGCAGACCCATCAGGATATTCCTGTTCATCCATGAAGACATATAAAGAATGCATCTGTGACCCAAATATTTGCAAAAATTGGCCAGCTTGGCCTCCTCTGCGATTACCAGTCTGGGTTCTAGCCAAAATGAAGTGCTAAAACTGCAACCATCCAAGTGGTGAATAATGTGATGCAAATCACTGACACCGGGGACTCTCGCCTACTAATATTCTTAGACCTCTCTGCTCCCTTTGAAATAGTCGACCACCTAACACTCCTCTCCCTCCTCTCTGACAGCATGGTTTTTTTCTAGAACTATCCTCAAATAGTTTGCATCATACCTATCCTGCAGAACCCAGGCCATGCAGCTGGTCTCATTGATATCCAATTGACTCTCTGTCACGTGTGGGATCCCCCAAGATTTTCTTCTCTTCCTATTCATCTTTAGTCTACACATGGAACCATTGGGAACCCTGTGAAATGACCCCAACACAGCCATCCATCAGCACGCTGAACACAATCTGCTTTATCTTAAGGTCAGTGGCCCCCAAGACATTGCTCACCTCATGAAAGTCTGGCCATCATCTAAACATGGATGTCAAATGCCTACCTCAAACTGACCCCCACCATCCTCATCGGTGCCCCCATCAACAACAACTTAAATACAACAATGACTGGATTGCAGGCACCTGAAATGATTCACCCCAAAGCTGTCAAACTCAGCCAACTCCTTGGGATTAATTGTTGACAGTAGACTTTTCTTCAACAAGCACTTTGCCAAACCGACACAAACCACATTGCTACAGATCTCCACACTCCATAAAATCAAACCCCCCCCACATGATTTCCACACAGTGGTCCACGCCCTTGTGATCTCACATATCAAAGCCCTCTTTAGTGGGCATGAGGCCGGCACCTGGACTGTGCCTGCCTCATTATAGGTGCCTGCAAATTCAACAATATCTCTCTGACACTACGTAAGCATCACTGCCCCCCCCGCAAAGCATGTCGCCGTCATGCCATTGACTGAAGACATGGAGATGGGAGCCCCAGAAGTATGTGCAGGTGTGCCCGCCATGGAGAGCACAACCAACTCTGACAGAAGTAATCCTGTGAGTGAGAAGGCTACTGAGTAAATGCATGCATTTACATGTCTTCTGCCTTATGAAATAATTGGCTTATCACATCCCTAAAATTTGAGGAAAAATGAGGCTAAGCCTGTATGGCAGTAAAACCAGGAGGAGATTGAGTGGAAGAGTGGAAGATGTCACAACCAGCAATAAGATAAACAACTAGTTTAACTGTAACTCAAAGGAAAGCCCTTGGATATGTTGGATCTAATGAGCAGAACAGTGTTATGTACTTCGGCCTTCCCCTTATTGAATTTCACCATAGCAGATTTAGTCATGTCTAGAAAAATAGAAGCCGATTTGGAAAAAAAGTCCACTAACGAACCAGCTGAGATTACCAATATTGCAGCTGAAGCCAGAGTACCAGAAATAACGAGACAGGATCAGTCTCTCATCACGGGAACTCGACACAAAAATTGCAAGCGTTAGACTTCCTATCCTCCCTCGGCGAACTCTGTGAAAAAACACATCAAGAAGTAAGACATCATACATTAGTCCTAATTAAGATAACTAAACATTTAGGGATTAAGTCGATATTAAGTAATGTACCACATCTCACATCTGAAATTATTGAGAAATGACATTCCCATTGATTATGACCGAGCAAAAGCAAATACTAACCACGACACTTTTGTGCCACATCTCATGGAGCGCACAAAACCACCTACGCAGGAGCAGGAATTAGGTGCAGCAGAAGAGAAACTAAGGGAGACATCACAGCACCACTTATTTGAGACTGAGATAAGAATCCCCAAAGTAGCAAAACACAAAAAGAAGGAAATGTCCAAAACAAAAACAAAAAGAGCAAGGTAACTCAGAGAACAAAACAAAAACTAGAAAAACGAATTAAACCAAGAGTAAACATATAGTCAATCATAAAACGGAGGTAGTCCACTTTATAAATTCCAATTCAGGCAATGTAAACTTTGGAATTACCTCTGAGGCTCACTACACCCTATCCAAAAGGAAAACATGGAAACAGAGAAAAGCACATATTAAGGAAGGCAATAAGGAAAAACATTCTAATGATTCCACTGAACACCTATACTCTCCATGGAGAAAACCTAATAATTGTAAACATGGAACAAAACAGCACAGCAGATGCCGACTGACCAAAAGAGGGAAAGCTGAAACCAACTGATATCCGAGGCTTCTTTGAAAGCAAAGTGGCATCAACCAAAGACAAGATATCATATCAAAGTTGTATTGAGGATCCCTCTATTCTAGAAGGGTTAAGCCTCCTAGTCAACAACTGGAGGAAAATGGGCAAGCAGGTCGGAAGAAGGCCAACTGATTAATTATACGAATGCTCTAGCAATTTGTACAAACCACCCTATAAATAAAATGCAAGATCTGAGAAAGACGTTCACTCATGCCACAGATGCAGACAGGACAGGGGCATCCTCGAATTAGTGTGATGCAGGAGATAAACTGAGGAGAGCATTACAAATATAAAGTCTCTTTTGTAGCCCAAGAGAGTGGACCCTGAACAGAAGGACTTTTGTGAACCTGATGCAAATTATTCTACCTTTACTGTTAATTGATTCAAGAGACATCAATACCATGGAACAAACGGAAAAGGCGTTACTAGCCACAGCGATTATCTTTTTCTAATGTGACTCGTTCCTGGAAATTGTTCTATCACACAGCCAGGAATTTGGGAAATTAGGCTATGAATGCTCCAAAGTAAACATCCACTGGAAAAGCAGAATCAAGGATTTCAACCTCCTTGCAAACAGCACAGATGCCTGCATCAATATAAGTGAAGCAAGGGGAATCTATCACTGTCACCTTGGGTAGTGATGGCTTAAGGAAATCCTACTTTAACCCTCCCAAAACTCCAACTACATCTGGGACACACAAGGATAACTGGTTTTGCTTGGCCAGGGCACTGTAATCCAAGGGGAAAGGAAGACCATAACACACAATCCCAGTTGATGACCTGGAACACCAGCGATCATTCCTATTACCAGGAAGAGGGCGGAATTTGGACTGCCCTTGAATACTTTGCAGTAGTAGCCTTACAAGAGACTTGGGTGTTGAATGAACTATATTGCTATGGCAGGAATAATATTCAGAATTTGGCTACATAAGGAGCTATGGGTAGACCAAAAGGAAGCCTACTAATTAGCGTCCAAATGGACTCACATTGAAACAAATTCCAATAGGCTCTGATAATATATTTGTGGAATGCAATATGGGAAATTGGATAGGATCCAACATTGTTACTGTTGTAATTAACATTGATGACCATCCGGGAATAGAATGCACACAGGATATCATAGAAAAGCTGAAAAACTTTTTCAAGGCATATGTGCCCAGATAACTTTGGGTTAGGCGCACTATATGAATAAATAAATAAATAAATAAAATACATAAATAATTATAACTATATATAACTACTGTTTCAGTTATAGTAGTGGGTGATCGAAATGCCGAAATTCCACCCAAAATACCCTTACTGAACAAGATAATTTCAGTCTTCATTAAATATTCCCCCAGGTTGCCACAAGCAGTCCTCGTGCAACATAAAGGGGAACAGATGGTCTACATTCTTGAACAGTTTTAGATTCATCATGTTAAATGGCCAGTTCCCTGGAGATATCCCTTGAGGATTCACAAGAGTCACAGGAGTGAGTGCGACAATCATTGATTTTTGTTTTATACAACCATGCTACTTTCCCCTTATCTTACCTCTAGTACTGCAGAGATGAGGGCGATCACGTTCCACTGATTATGACCTGTACGCCGCATACATTAGAACTAGATCACACAAGCAAACTTGGAATAATTGAAGGGTCAAACCGCATTATGAGGAAAACTGATCATTTAGACAAAGTCATTGCATTGCTCACCTGAATGGCAGACCAACTAACAGTTCAAGCAAATTCAAATGATTTGGCTAGAAGCAACGTCATGAAGCACGTAGTAATTGACCCTAGATATGGTCATGGATTTAAGTACTTGGAGGCCTGTGAGCTGTTTACTAAGAGCCTAAATACAGAACCGTTTTAATAAAATGCTAATAATCAGGGAATATACAATTCCATTCAAACAGCATGAAGCAAAAGTCATAAAAAGCTGTATGACCACAACATTTGCGCTAAAAATAGATACCTAAGGAAAAACTTGCTTGAAGACATACGGTCTCCTACAGACCCTATTATCTTAGCCAATCGTTGTCAAGATCTCAAATTAGGATACCGATATTGGTTGCGCCGACATAGAGCCAGGCAGAAATTAGAATGTTGGAAACAGTGAATACATAAATACCTGTAAGAAACATGGCACACAAGCATTCTTGAAGACAGTATTTGGTAAGACAGGGAACACCAGACTGATGGAGGGAGCCTCAAAGCAGTCCTGGGAAACCTACATATCAAATACCTTGGCTAGTAATCGGGTAGATAATCCTGAGCAGGAGGGAGAATTATTGTTTTTTTTTGTTTTTTATAACAGACACCTAGCTTGAAAGCAACAGCGCACTACAGAAGAGCTAAAGCAACTGGAGTGCAGTTTACAATGGGTTTGGAGCACTGATAGACCTGAGAACAGAGTTACCCTGGTTGTGCCTAGGAATTCCCTGAAGAGCAGGATTTAGAATTATTTTCTGAACTTCAGGAGCATGGAAGTGGTCCTGATGGTCACTGGGATGGTGTTCCATTATGTCGTGATGGAGCATGCGAATGACTGTTATCCGGACATTTCTCCGTGGGCTGGTTTACTTTCCAGCCGTGAATTGGTCCAACTCCTATAAGAGCATGTACCGCCTGAGGTGGCTGTTTCAGTACTGCATTTAGGATGGTACCGAAATTGGTAGTCTTAGAGCAATGCTGAGCAGTTGATCTGCTCGTTAAGTTTATTTTCCACTACGTTGTCATTGATTTTAATAATGAATGGGAACCTGGTGATCTGTCAGTATTTGTTGAGGTCTTCTGGGTCTAGTGGGGGTTTCTCAGGGTGTGTGCAGTCCCGCGTTTTTTTAAGCAGCTTCAGAACAATACCCGGTTTGAGGGAGGCAATACCATTCTGAAGCAGCTCGGTGAGAGCATGACCTGAGATCTTTTTTGGATGACAGGATGTCATTGGTATAGGAGGTTGGCTTTATTGACACAAGCATCTTGGTGAGATCATTGGTGGTGAGGGGGGCAAAGTCAGACCAGGATAGGGTGGACCATGATGGGATTTATAGCAGCGGTGCAGATGATTTGGAGGCCTCCATGTGATGCATAATTGTGTCAATTTTGCTAATGAAAAATGATGGCATTGCCTTTCTCTAGGGGCTCTTATATTTCTGGGTCTGGTAAGAGGTGCGTGCAGTGTTTGACTCTCTCAAAGAGGGCTTTGCTCCTATTAGAGGCTGCCACAATTGAGGAGTAGTAGGAGACTTTGTTTTCAATAATAAGGCCATGGCGTGCCCAGTGTAAGGCCTTAAGGGTGAAGAGGTACTCAGGTTTGTGTATTTTTTGCTAATGTTTGATGTGTGCTGTGATGTGTACATTTGCTCTGAGCTAATTCCTGGGTGCACCATGGGACAGAGGGCTTGGCTCTGACATGACATCTTTTTTAAAGGGGCATAAATGTCAAAGTATGGTTGAAGATTTCTATTAGGGAATTTAGGTTTGTGTTAGAAGGGTGGTTGGTCAGCCTGTTTTCCAATACCTGGTGTGGGTTTGGGTTTGCACATGTTGCATTATGTGCATAGATTCTGCCAGGTTAAGGAGATCATCTCAGGTGTCTTTAGTTGACTTGGTTTCAGGTCGTTTGAAATCTCTGAGGAAGATGTTGGTGGACTGGGTGACCAAAGCAGATAAGAGCAGGTCAGTGATTTTGTCCATGACAGTGCGACAACTATGAGGTGTTATGTGAAAAGTGGCAAATTGCTTTTTTGATAGTGGGAATTGACATGTAAGGGGCTCTATACATTCAAATCACGTTTGGCTCACCACCGTGCGGGGCCATTCGATCTTATGGATGACAGCCACAATCTTCCCTGACTGGTCAGCATGTTGCATGCTGAATCCGGGTTACTCAAAGATGTTGAAGACATGGAAGGAGGTGGGGTAGGGTCAGGTTTTCCGTGATGAAGATGGTATTTGGCTCATGAGTGGTAAAAGGATTGGCAATGTCAATCATTCGCATTGGCAATCAGTTGTGTGTATAATGGGCGAGTAAGCATTAATAAGTATAAGGGTATGCAAGCGTATTATTCGAGTGGGCGGGTGGTGAAGAGTGGAACTTTATTGAGGAGTGCAAGGTTGGATGTTCATTACAGGTGAGCCTGTTTGTGGGAATGCACCCAGTGAGCTTTGGGATGGTCTGTGTTTGTAGGAGCCACACAGTGATGCATTACTCGGTTTCATGGGATTGGGGGTCCCTTTGTCCCTGTCAGTCACTAACAGGCACAAACCGGCACAACTGAGCATGCCAATGTTGAGGATGCCTAGGTGAGCTCAGTAAATTATGTTGCTTGAGGTAGGAGGGGTCTGAGCACTGATCACATAACCAAAGCAGCCTGGACTCAACCCTGGCCTTGTAGAGCTGGCTTTGCACTCCCAATGTTGGTAGGAAGAAAATTGAAGCCCTAATGATCCAATGGCCTTTTTGGAAGCAACTAATGTCTACAGTTGACAATGGGTATGTTATGATGATAATGATGTGCTATTTACGTAGCGCTTTGGCCAAAGTGTTTTACGGGGAACATATATACATACAATATCACCGAACCGAAGTTGGTACTCATTTATGAACCTTGGAAGAATGAAAGGCTGAGTTGGCCTTGCCGGGATTCGAATCTGTGACCTGTAGATCACGCACAGATCACATCTGCGAGCGCTCAACTCACTGTCCTGCTGTTCTATTTTCTCTTTGTGTTTGCACCCTGGCGCCCACGGGCTTTGGCGCTAGACAAATAAATCAACATAACAATGGGAGCACAATTTTCTTCATCAGGGAACATCTATGAACAATGAACATATTAATAGATATTCATTTGAGTAATCTAATCAATTGCTCAATGTGTGTACTGTGGGACTTATTTGAAGGGTATGAGTATACAACAATTACAGTGGGGACACACTCTTTATCAAAATACTTATTAATAAAAGTCATACATAAAGGCATATGGCACAACTGATTGGTCAAGATTTTTCAAGTGCGAGTGCTTATCCACATCATACTGACCCACTAAACACATCTAATAAATATTGCTACAGAATAGATTTATGATACAAAGAGCTTAGTGAGAAATCATCATGTAGCAATTGAAGTTACAAAATGTGCAATTCATACAGCTGGCACGTGAATAGACACATAAATCACACCTATATCTAAAACCTGATATGTTTATGTTATGTTTCTGGTTATTAGGTTTATATAGCGCTTTAATCCAAAGCACTTTACAATATAACAACAAGGTACAATAATGAAAGAAGCATATCTACAATCATGAAACAAACCGGTGAGACAATATATAGAACAATTTACATAGATGGAGGGGACGAGGGGGCTGGGGGATTGGGGGTGGTCAAGGGAGGAAGGGTTGATTTTCAAAAATCTGATTCAAAATCAAGTAGGTGAGAGAAGGAAGGTGAAGGGGGGAGAAAGGGAATGCGAAGGGGACAGGGGAGCTGGGGATGAGTGATGGTAGGGAAGGAAAATCAGGGGGGAGTGGAGAAGAAGGACTTTCAAGGAGGTGCGGAAGGAGGGGTAGGTGGAAATGGAGCAGATAGAGAGAGGTAAGGAGTTCCAATGTAAGGGGGCTAAGAGCTGAAAGGAACGGAAGCGTGAGGAGGCACATTGGGACGAGGGTATGGTCAGGAGAAAGAGGTCAGCCGAGCGTAGAGAATGGGAGGGAGTGTAAAATGAGAGTAGAGAATAGAGATGGGGGGAGCGAGGTCAGTAAGAGATTTGAAAACCAGACAGAGCAATTGAAATTTAAGTTGGGAGAGATAGCGAAGCCAGCCAAGGTGAGAAAGTGAAGAGGAAATAGAGTTGCGAGGACCGAGGAGACACAGAGTACAGCTAGAGGAGTGGTAGATGGATTTGAGGGAGGCCAGGGGAGAGACAGGGAGTCCAAAGAGGAGAGAAGAGCAGTAGAAGGGACGGGAGAAGATGGGGGAGGAGATTAGGAGTTTAGAAGCATGGAAGGTGAGGGAGGAGCGGATCTTCAGGATGTTGAAGAGATGGTGTTGGCAGGCATGAGAGGTAAGAGAGATATGGTTGGAGAGGAGAGGAAAGAGTCAAGGTGGAGGCCAAGATTGCGAGCATGGGTGGAGATGGGGAGGTTGGAAGGGGAGAAGTGAATGAAGGGGGTGGGGTAGAGGAAAGTGTGTTAGAAGGAAAGAAGAGGACGTCCGTCATGTCAGTGTTGAGGGAAAGAAAGTGTGATGATATGCAGTTTTTGATGTCTGTGAGGCAGGAAGATAGAGTGAGATGGAGGTCAGGAGTGAGAGGATAGTCCTATACATTTACAATTACCCTAGGTTATCACATATAGGTATGGTTCTAATTAATCACCTGCATATACCCTAAGTTAACAGACACAGATTTATTTCTAATTGTCTGCATATGTCATATGTCAACTGACATGCACTATGATGAACTTACCATTTAACAGCATGCTTCTTCCATTTGCCATCCGTGCAATGAATACTGTGACCTGTTATGGTCCAGACACTGAGTGTAAACTAGTTTGATGTCTAATCAATGGACTCTTACTCAGGGCTGATTAATTAGTCATTGTGTTAATGCTTTGGGATCAGCCAACCAACAGTTTTTTCCAGATTGAATTGCCATCTAGATGAATTCTTGACAGTGCTTCCGAATGGCTATGACGGTTGACAGTGAAGAAAGGTCATTGGGTGGGAGGATAGGATGGACAGTCCAATAACACTTTGCTAGGTAATGGTTTCTACCCAAGTTCCTTGGAAAGCGTCTCTGAAGCTGCTAACTAATTGATCTTTTTTTTAACACACTTAATACCGGAGACCAGTCTCTAAGTGCAGGACCAGGATTTGAACCTGTGTTGCTCTGCATTGTGTTGCTTCCAGGACAAACGTGTTGCCTCTGAGGTAATCTCCTGGGCAAAGCAGGCATGCCGTAATTGCATGCTGTAGTTTACCCTGCATACTTATGGGACTGATTGTCTAAACTAAATAAATAGTGTAAGTTACACTTACACCACATAATGGCTTAAGTTCCAGTTACACTACTTTTTGACTTCAGTGAATCAGCCCGATAGAAATATACATGTGGGCAGATTTACTAAACTGAAAAAATAGTGTAAATTACACTTGCACGAAGAAATGGCTTTCGTTCTTATTATGCTATTTTTCTTTAGCTTAGTAAATATAGTCTGACTTAAGCCACTTATTAGGCTCAATAAAGCAGCCCCATATGTCTTCATTAGCGAAACGGAATGCAAAGGCAAAGAGTACAAATGGATGAAATGTACCTCTGTGCCTTGCTTTTACATTCTGTTTTACTAAAAATGTAAATACTGGCTGGCAATTACATTGTCACGCAAGATTTACAATGGATTCCTACGACATCCACCTATTATTATTAGCTGGTGTCATAGAGATACATTTGTTTTACGCCTGCATGAAAGTTGTACCGGCTTAATGCAAAGTACACTTTGAGGACAGAGGAGGAAAGCATGGAGGACACGTTAATTCTGCTTAGTGCTCATACTCTGGAGCAGTAAAGCAAGGCGTGTGCCGCTTTAGACCTTCGTTTTTCACACCTGTTTACCACTTTGGGGCTTGGAAAATGAGACTCTGTGGGGCTCATTATGAGTTTGCCGTTTCGGAAATAAGGTGCAGGTAACAACGTGTACTGGCACCCTTCCAGATCTGCAAACTCCAAGTCTGCCGGTAGGGGATGTGATCTATCGGCCGGCATGACCTGCTGGTAGTTCAGACACCTACCGCGGCGGTGATTGCTGCATCCCCATCTCACAGAGTCCTATGGCACTCCATGGGAATGGGGCTTTGCCGGCAACTGCACCACCCGTAATATCCCGGTGATACCGGAATATCAGGCAGCAGACAGTACGGTAGTCCCCCGGTCAATTCAGGCGGGATACCGGGGGACTTGTAATGAGCCCCTATGTTGCAAACCAAGGAGCGGAAGCGGTTTGTCCAAAACCACCAAAGGCATAGGCCAAGTTTTTTTTTATTAAATCCAAAGTTGTATGGTCAAGAATGTAACCTTTTACAGCCATTATAAAAGCCCACCCAGATATGGTGCCATGGTTTCAAATTTCTGTGTTCATGAATGGGAAAATCATGCAGGATAAAACTGCCTATTATGCAGCAATTCACTTATCCAAAATGGTCCTGGACCCCTTCCTTTCCGTATGTCCTTACTGTATGTGCTGTGCTGAGTCAAACCTAGTTCTTACAGTGAAAGTTGAGGCATTTAAATCATGAGTGTGTTAGTGGGACTCACTGGTGCTGCGGGCATCTGGTATCAAAATATTGGCCCGGCTTTGTCCTGTAAAATAATCAAAAGGTGTGTCATAGGAGTAATATGCTCTAGGATTATTTGTGCGTTTTCTGAAATAAAATGTGTCGGCACTATTGAAAATTTCACATTTTGCATTTTTTTGTTGCAAGCGCACACTTGCTAGTAAGGGGATGGGCTGATTACATATGATAATAATTCACTCATTGATCACAAGAAAAAAGCTTTCTGCAGACATCTTGCTAGTGTGGCTTCTGTAAGCAGCTCCGGTAAATCTAGCCTTTCCTTCCACAATCCCCACTTTTGATAAAGCGAATACTGTTAGGAAACAGTACATAGCAAGGGTCTAATTGCCTTTCTCTGTGCTTTGATTTATTCCCCCGTCACATCCTGTGCATCTGCAACACAACCAATGGGTCTCTAGAGGGATATTTGTGATGATTCTGTGTCAGTGAAATTAAGCCTGATCAATTTTACAGTTCCCATTTTTATTTGATGGCTGCCAAGGGAATCACTATAGCCAGGATTGACTGGGTCTCTTTTGTTGATGAAACATGCTTTGCAAACACTGGAACACAGCTGATGAGCTCCTAATGCCTCCTTGGGCTCACATCTCCTACAGGTCAGCAAGACTGATGTGTGTCAGGTTGGTATATCAACTAACATTAGGGCCCCAGGGGTTATCAGCCCCACATTTAGTGAAGATGAATACTTATCGGATCTCAAATGTTAGGCTTCATATTATCAGGTCTTCCAGATCTCCATTTGCAACTACCTGTATCCGCTTAATGTTGATGTGCCCCTTAGGTGGAGCTAGAAATTCCTGCTAGGTGCATGGAACGTGTTCACACAACATCATGGTTTGTTATTGAGTTTTTGCTGTTGATAGTGCATAAAAAGATGAAGTATGCCTGTGATCATTATTCATGCCTGATAACACACATATTTCTTCTGATGAAAAGCAAGGCACAAGGTTTTTCAAAATTGCTAAATGGCCAGGTGTCATGTATGACATCTGAAAGTAGTTCTGGGCTTTCAGACATCAGTGCACGTCATTCTCAGACTTGTAGTTGCACTTTTCACTTTATAAGTGTGGATCTAGAAGTCCAAGCATGCAAAGTACAAATGGATTAGAACCAGATCTTGCAGGAATTGTGACATGTGACAGGGGGAAACTTTACATATATAAGGGGCATTACAGCGGAGCACAGATATGTCCAAGATTAGTCTTGGTATTAGTACCAAAACTGTCACCCTGTAAGTATCATTTAATTGTTAGAGGGGAATCTTGCTTCCTCATCCTCCTTGAGCAATCTGCTTTGTTTGGCTGGTTGGATCACAGGTAACTCCTCAGCGAAATGGAGACTTAACCCGTGAAACTGCAAGACTCCACATCCCCCCTAAACCCATACTGAATGGCCTTTGCTAAGGCTCCATCCTGTCCATGATGATGTTTACTACCTGAATGGAAATTCTGGAAGAGCTTACTAGAAATATCTGTATCCTCATACATCAAAATACTGATGATACTGTGATGAATGTGATGATGTCATCACTCCATTCCCAGCAGTAACCTCTCCCGATGTGGCCAGAGGTCAGCAGCCGCTACGTGATCCTGACCCTGGGGGTGGCTATATGAGGGAGGATCACATTGGGGGAAGCAGCCCTCTAAGGAGTGACACATCAACAGACGAGGCATGGTATCCCCTTTATCCTTTTAGCGATAGCCCTTCCATTCCCCATGCCTTAATGGCATATTGTTATGTCTTCCTTCAGCCACCCATAGAAGCTACTGAGAATACCTTCCAATGTTCTATGCATAAGTTACCAGGAACTGACTACCTTGTCCATGCATGGGAAAGTACTGCGATCAGAAAGCTGACTGGAGTAATGAGTATCAGTAAAGGCGAGAAGCACAAGATGCGCTCTAGTGTTTGGTAGTGCATAATAGGTGTCGGGACATTTAATAACCCTAACCAGCTGACAGGTGAGGGACACTGCCTGGTGAAGCCTCATCCTCTAAGTGCTAAATGAGGGCCTACTCTGCTGCAAGGAAGACTGTGCAGCCAACCTGCTCAAGAGCAAGGCCAGGGAAAGAAGACTGCAGGAACTGGTCTGCCACGGAGAAGCCACAAGAGGAAGAGGAGGGAAAACTGACTGGCATTTGCAGGAACCAGAGAGCAGTATCTACGCCGCATGAACACAGAGTAGCACACAACAGGCAGGCAGGAGTCACGAAGGATGCAGGAGCCAACAAATGAAGTCGGTGAGCCCAGGAAGTGGGGTTGGGACACTGAAGAGCCACTTCACATTCACTGCCTGTCAAGTGAAACACATGAGAATGCCCTGGCAGGAGAGCATACCAGGAAAAGTCAAGTTTGCAAGTGTTAAGTGAAGCACATGAGAAAGCCCTGGCAGGAGAGTATACCAGGCAAAGTCAAGTTGGCAAGTGTGTAAAGAGAATCACATGAGGAAGTCCTGATAAGAGAAATCATCAGGCAAACCCAAGATTTTGAGACAATTAAATTGGAGCAAAAACCCTGCAGGGGAGTACACCAGGTATCATGTAAAATTGGGAGTAATAGCCAAGTTGTTCTGTATACAAGTTTTTTTTCTTGATCAGAGAATTCCAAGGAAGACTCATACCCTTAGAAGATTGAAATATCTTGAAGAGAAAACCTGGGGAAGGGAACAATCCCCTGGAACTCTGAACTTTATCCATTGGGAATTTTTGTGTTGGAGTTACGCAATTTCTTTTGAACTAGAGGACCATTTGTGCACTTTCATGGCCAATGACATTATCCATTTCAACTGAGAGTTAATTTCAGACTGTGAGGGCCAGATTCGTAATTGGACACAGACCAGTTTTGCTTTGGACAACTCGACATCGGACAGGCCCTTAGCTTTGGTAGAGGTAGGGAAACACCTCTCAGAATAGGAACAGAAAGGCATTTTCCAACCCTCACCCCGTTTTATTTTGAATTAAAGTTTCTAGCCAAAACTATGAGCTTTCTGTGTCCGCGTCTCATTCCTGGCTCCTCACAATGCCCATATCCAAATTAAAGTCACTGCTACACAAAACCTTGCACACCTCACTGACTGGATCATAAACAATTATAAGTCCATGTTGCAACAGCATCTCAAACTTTGCAGGATGGAGTCCATGCTTCCCATATCATTTTATTCTAGCCTCCATACTGATAGTAAGGTGATGATTCTCTTCAGTGTACCTGCTCCTTCGCCATAGATTCAAACTGCAGCTTCACCTAAACAACTTGATGAAGTGAGTTCAACTGCAACTATGTATTCTGAGGAGTGCAAAGTACTTATATCAAGAATCTGATCAGGGCACAGTTGTGTGAGTGCTGATATGATCCCAAATGGATTATAACAATGCCCTATTGGTGAAGTTCACGAATACATCCTTGATCCTCTAAAAGCAGTCCAATAAGCTCCCACATAACTGGCCACAGCCTTCTGCCATTATGACAGTATCACCCCAGTGCTTATTTCACTGCAATGCTCCAGTGGACTAGCTTTCTGTTTCAGGGGGTCTCCAATGCCCAATGCGACAAAGCTGAACTATGCACGCACAGTCTCTTTTTGAAGTGTTCAGAAAATCCTCAACTATGCATCACTTGTATTGGATCATACCACTTCTATCCCAATCATTTGTAAGACATTAAGACATTTGTGCTAAACACCTCCAACAGATCAACTCTAATCTCTTCTGTATACCCCTGCCTCTCCTGCTCTTTCTCAGCAAAGGGCAATACAAACAATGATATGGAATGCTGGCTTTCCACAATCCCCTCGTCTTACCAGCCTTTGTTGATAATGGGTCACACCTGCCATAATCACACCCCTACAAACCCCCTCAAGCAAAAGGTATGTGTTCTTGGATCAGCTACGATCATTTAAATGACCTCTAAAACCTCTTTTAACCCACACATTTCCCTCTGAACACCTCCCTTTCAGATGCCCTCATCCATAGGATAAGTAATGTTTTCTAAAAACCTTGCGTACATTGATTCTTAGTCCCTGTTCAAATCTCCACACACGTATGCCACCCTTCAACTTTGTTTTCTAATGGTACGATGTTCATTTATCACCCTTTTTTCTGTGGCACTTTTTGCAGAACAAATTTAACAGAAAAAAACATCAAAAAATATGGGGGGGCATATAAGGGCTAGGGTGGGGTGGTGTTTAGGGAATACATAATAAGACCAAATAAAACAATACATTTGATGATTTCTTTCGGCAAAACATTTTCGGCAAAAAGAGGAGCGGAAAAGAAATGGGCGAAGAATGAACATAGAACCTTTTCTAATATGCTGCTGACTGTCTATTATACGTCCTTGGCTTCCTCACGCCACCTGCCCCTCAAGAGAACCACATAGAACCTTTTCTAATATGCTGCTGACTGTCTATTATACGTCCTTGGCTTCCTCACGCCACCTGCCCCTCAAGAGAACCACATAGAACCTTTTCTAATATGCTGCTGACTGTCTATTATACGTCCTTGGCTTCCTCACGCCACCTGCCCCTCAAGAGAACCACATAGAACCTTTTCTAATATGCTGCTGACTGTCTATTATACGTCCTTGGCTTCCTCACGCCACCTGCCCCTCAAGAGAACCACATAGAACCTTTTCTAATATGCTGCTGACTGTCTATTATACGTCCTTGGCTTCCTCACGCCACCTGCCCCTCAAGAGAACCACATAGAACCTTTTCTAATATGCTGCTGACTGTCTATTATACGTCCTTGGCTTCCTCTGCTGACTGTCTATTATACGTCCTTGGCTTCCTCACGCCACCTGCCCCTCAAGAGAACCACATAGGACCTTTTCTAATATGCTGCTGACTGTCTATTATACGTCCTTGGCTTCCTCACGCCACCTGCCCCTCAAGAGAACCACATAGAACCTTTTCTAATATGCTGCTGACTGTCTATTATACGTCCTTTGCTTCCTCACGCCACCTGCCCCTCAAGAGAACCACATAGAACCTTTTCTAATATGCTGCTGACTGTCTATTATACGTCCTTTGCTTCCTCACGCCACCTGCCCCTCAAGAGAACCACATAGAACCTTTTCTAATATGCTGCTGACTGTCTATTATACGTCCTTGGCTTCCTCACGCCACCTGCCCCTCAAGAGAACCACATAGAACCTTTTCTAATATGCTGCTGACTGTCTATTATACGTCCTTGTCTTCCTCACGCCTCCTGCCCCTCAAGAGAACCACATAGAACCTTTTCTAATATGCTGCTGACTGTCTATTATACGTCCTTGGCTTCCTCTGCTGACTGTCTATTATACGTCCTTGGCTTCCTCACGCCACCTGCCCCTCAAGAGAACCACATAGAACCTTTTCTAATATGCTGCTGACTGTCTATTATACGTCCTTGGCTTCCTCACGCCACCTGCCCCTCATAGAACCACATAGAACCTTTTCTAATATGCTGCTGACTGTCTATTATACGTCCTTGGCTTCCTCTGCTGACTGTCTATTATACGTCCTTGGCTTCCTCACGCCACCTGCCCCTCAAGAGAACTTGCAGAATCATAAGATACAAATTCCATTTTAACTTTGTCATTATTGCCTCATGAACAGATATGTATGCTTGCACCCCGACTTTCCAATAGACTACAGAGTCGTTGAATGACTGTAGGCTCTTCTTTTCCATCAACATGAAAGGATGTATAAAATATTGGAAATTATCAAAAAACTGTTAATCTGATTATTAATTGTAGGCAGGAATGCATTCACATAGCTGTACTGTATGTTAACGGTGAAAACCACACAGAAGTATGTACTACCAAAGCTACATTTGACTCTGTCCTTCTATCAGCTCCCCGCATTGTTTAGGAATTTACTACAAGAGTGACAAACAAAACTGTAGTCTAATTGCAACCCTCCGCCATCTTTGGATGTCTTTGACCTCTTTCCACGCTATCTTTTGCTTGCATTTATCATAACTAGGTCTCCTCCTTCTTTTCCTCCCTTCCCCGAATTCTTTAAACTGCTCTAGAGAAAAAAAAAAGAAATATTGGTTGAGATTTTTCAGTGATAATATTCATATACATCATCTGAGCGTATCCTGAAAGCAGGAGCCACTCCTTAGCACAGCTTCCCCTCAGGATTGTGTTAAGTGGCATGGTTAGTGCAACACAACAGCAGCACTTACAGGCATATTCATAGACTGCTTTAGTAATAGATGTGCTTTACCCTCTCTACTCCCTTTTTCAGGGACCAGAAATGCTTTTGGGTGGAGCAGAGGAGACGCTGGTACCACAAGTTCCTCACTTCTGGGATCGACAGCATTTGCAGGATCTGTAACTTAGAGATGAAAATGAATGTGGGGTCTCCCCTCACCTGACCCATCTCCTATAGTGTATGGCGTTGATAGGCCTGAATGTTTGGTCTTTGATTAAAGAGGCTGCAGGCTAAGAGTGGGGAAGGAGACATCAATTCCACGTCTCACCCTCCCAGGCCAGTCCAAGGCCTAGTAGAAGGCTACTCTGGTTTCTTAGTGAGGAAGGCCATGGAGGCCAACCTATATTTCCCATGGGAGCCAGCCCTATGGAACATTGGTAGTGCTGGGATCCAGCATCAATTGATGGCCTGGATGCGGTAGTGGCTGGACCAGAAATCTCTGGGTACAGGGCACTAAATGAGTTTGAGCCCTGATATCCTGCACCCCTCCATCCAGGCACTAGTCTACAGAGCCATCCCGCAATGTGCCTTATCAGTTAATGGAACAGCCTGCTACTTATGTATGAAACTTTTTATAACATTTGCACCCGGGGAAGGATGCTTAGCCAAGCAGGTGGTTGGAAAAGCAAGAGAGAACAGATTGTGAACCGCACACTATTTTCCAGCCACCTGAGTCCCTTACCCAGGTGACGCCATCTTGTTTGTGTTGCCGCTCCACAGCACCACCTCCGTGCGACCTGCAAAGATATTCTGCACCCTTTCCCCATCCCGCTTCCTCCCTCTCCGCATTCCTGCTGGAAAAAAGATTTGTGCTCCTCCTGTCCGAGGGCCACCATGCAAATAGCGGCGGCCATCTTGTTTTTGTTTTTAACTGGAGATTGGGCTCCTACAGAGAAGCCCATAGCCCATAAGAAAATTACAAAATAAAACTATTTGCACCCTGGATGTACACTGAGGAGCGACTGGCAATCACCCCCACTCAGGGTGTCTGTACCGAGCCTATGGCAGCCCTGAGCACTCACCGAGGCCCTCACTTCAGTGAGGCCTACCTTGGCTTAGGCTGGCAGGCCACTACAGCCCTGCATGGTCCCTGAGCGGGGGTGATTCCTACAAAATGCTTCCAGAAACATGTAGTGCGGCCAATGACCAAAATGTACCATATGGGGTGAAATCAGGAATGAAAGATAGTTACTGATTAAAACCCTAGTTTCATACACACAAAGGTTGCCCATTCAAAAAACATATATGCATTTGCTTAAAACAAAATGATACACAGTGACCCTCCTTGTTTATAAACCTTCAGTTCTATTTCTTCATTTTAGGGGGCTTTTGTCTGCACCTGAAGCCCTATCTGTGCCTCTCCGAAGCCCAACGGGCTCGTGAACGGGCACCCATGGAGAGAGGTAGTGCTTGCAACCCAGGTGCGCCACCCACTGAAACGTTGCCCTTTTCAATTTTAGAGACACTCTGTTTGTTTCTGTGCTTCTTATGCACCTGTGATAAATAGCAAGGCACCCCCCCTCCCCTTTGTTTCTATATCCCATTAAATGGCTACTTTGGTTCCAAATGCTTTTTATCATATAAAATGTATGTTTGCTTGAAAACCAGGTTTACATAATTATCGGTGGCACCCAGAGTAAACAGCGTAGTAAATATTGCCACCTCCGGAGAATGTGGCATTAAGAGTGCCAGCCAGCCAGACACGTATTCAATGTAGGTCAATTTAATGATGGACTCTACAGTGAGTTGCATTTCGTAATGTGTTGAAAATGCCAGGAAACAGATTTATATAGAGACAGGAGTGCACTGTAGCTCCACTTCCATATCTTGGTCCAAACCAGCTTTAGAAAAATGGTTTGGGAGCCATGGACAGCAGCTTGCAATAGCCGTGATACATTACTCTGACAGCACACATCTTAAGTCACCTTCTCATTGCAGCTGGAGGGCCCACAATATTAACATATCGATGAAGCTCAAGCTGCAGTTGCCCACATGCGTTGTGTGTAAATCCATGTGCTTTGGTGTATGCATGCTGGCACTGAATAAGAGCTCACTGGGGTGTTTTCCTGTGGGATACATAGTTCCTTGAAACAGCATTGTCTAAGTTTCACGCAGGGCACTATGCAGCCTGGGATCACTGCACACCTGTACATGATCACCAGTAATTATGCTGCACGTGTGATTGGGACAAGGAAGCAGCAAAGGTTGGTAGTTATCAGCCCAGGCACCACACTCAGCATCAATAAAGACCTGTTTATTGGGCTTTGATGCCATTTATGGTTGTAACACATAGCACTTGATGGACAGTCATCCCCTAATGTTACTCTGCATTGCAGGCCCCTTTCCTGTGAAAGGTGTATATTAAAACCTTTCTGTAAGCCTATAACTTGCAATCACTATTTGAGTCTTAACCAGAAATATTATAAAAAAGTAAAGCAATTTGTTGAATAAAAGAGTAGAAAAAAATCAAGGAATAAAAGCAGGCAGTTAGCGGGCATGGTCCTTATTTCCTCTTCTTCTTCTCTAACTCCTCTCCTCAAAAGAGGCAGTAAATAAACAGACGACTATTCATTTCTGGCAGTAAGGTGTAACCAGGGACGTCATTTGGGGGGGGACGGGCGTCGCAGTTGCTACCCACAAGGTCTCCCTTGCTACACCTGTGGTCTCCCTAGCTACCCCTAAAAACGTGTTGCCTCTTTGTTTCTGGAGTGGATGGCTTTCTTGTTCAGGCCTCTTAAAAATACAGGGGGTTTACTATAGCCCGTAAAATAGCTATAGCCAGAAGACAGCTCAATGGGTTGAGAGCTCACTGATGCAATGTGTTTGTGATTTGTGAGTTCCAATCCCAGCGAGGCAAACCCAGCCTTTCATCCTTCTGAGGTCGACAAATGAGTACCAACACAGGTTGGGTGATATTGTATGTACATTTGATCTATATAAAGTGCTTAAACGTAAGTGCTATATGCACATCATTACCATTTGGCCATGGACGTGTGCTTGTATTCACAGTAATTTGGTAATATGGGCCTATACACACTGATATTAATGATATTCCGTTCTTGTATGAAATGTAAATCACATTACAGCGACATCACAATATGTTCCGTAGTGCACTTAGGAACAATGCTATGTGAGCCACTTCCTGTTTTGTCAAGGGGTGAAGGGTCATGTTCCATCGCTTCCCAGGGTGGGGTCAAATAACATCACTTCCTGTGACGTTATCAGAGGCCAGGGCTCGTGTAATGTCACTTCTGCTAATCCTGCCATTATGGTGGAATGACGCTCCTGGATGTAACTATTGAGAATGATTTGGAAGGACTGCTCTGCTCTGGGTCCCAACTCCACTATGTTTTCTAGTCCCACTTTTACCTCTGTTCATAACATGCAGAATGTGTTTCTCAGCTTTGGGAAACAGGGAACAGCGGGGTGAAGGCAGGGAAAGCTTTGAGGGGAAGGGCACAAGGACCCGGAAGCACGCTGTTCTGAGGAAAGTCAACATAAAGCAGGGTTCCTGGCTCTCTGGCTGTGGGCGTGGCAGAGGTTCACGGCTACTTAGCTGGAAATAACCAATGGAACAATATTGAAAGGACTGTATTAAGCACTTTTGGTTCATCAGCATATGATGGAAAACGTAATAATAATTTGGTGATATATACCGAGTTTCATGGCAGATTTCACCAGCTTCTATGCAGTATAATGATAAATGTCTCAGTTATTACCCAGTTGTGATACTCGGTTTAGCGACCTGGGGGTGGTGGTGAAGGGTTTCTTTATCTGAATAACGATTACGGTAAAAACTGCCTCGTCATTGTGCAGTCATAATAATGATAATTTAGCATTTATACAGTGCTACGGAGCCCCAGGCATCTGGGCACTGCTTATTATTACCCAGTCAACCTCGGAAGGACAAAAGGCTGTCTTTGGCCCTGACGGGATTCGAACCCGCACCAGAAGGCTCTGCACAGATATCAAAGTGAGCGCTCCACTCGCTGTGCTATCGGACCAGCTTGCCATGTTTACCGCTTCGGCAGCTCGTACCTTGACCCCATGCAGCAGTACCATCCATGTCGGAATCACCCTATTTGAGAAAACAGCCGACCCATCACGTGGGTAAACAGGCCCTTCCGGGGGACAGCCTCTGCCATCATTTCGCTTTATGGGTTTGACAATTACCCCAGTAGCCATGTGCGGCGCTCCCGAACACACTCCAGTCCTGAGCAGCTTCTAATTACTGCACTGCAGTGGATAATAGGAGCGCCCCCCTAGAGAGCCGTCCATCTTGAGCCTCTCAGATGTGCTCAATTTACGATTCCTTTCAGGAAACGCAGAAAAAGACAATCTATTCCAGCCTTTGTCGAAAAGATTGTCCTCCGGGGCAGGACAGACATGTGGACGGCGCAAAATGTCTGTTCTCTGATAGTGAAGAACTGCGATTCCCATTAATATATCCGCACCATCAAGGTACACGCTCTTCTCTGATTCGTCCCTGATCTGAGATTGTTTTTATATGGTCTAAAGGAAGCAGAGAAGATGCGGGAGAGGATCAGACTGTGCTGCAGCCCTGAACAGGCTCTGACTGACCTATATGTCAACTGGGCACTCCCCGAAGCAAACATGCAAAAGGCTAGTGCGGGACAGTTGTTTTTGGTCAAAGTGGGCCACTTTTTTTTACCAATGTGGCCCAGTTTGATGAGTTACTTCACTATGCGGCTAGTAGTTTTGACCATTGGTGCCGAATAAATATTCTTTAAATTGCAGAATTTGCATCACCTTTCATCAAAAACTCCCGCTTGGGTACTATTCAAACAGTGTCACAAAAGGAATGAATTGCCATTTGCAACTTTGGGCCACTTTTTCAGTGGTGCCAGAGACAATTTTATACCCCAGTACAACCCTGGCCCTGAACAGAAAAGGGGTACCTTTAAAACTGGCTTTTAAGCCTACATGTCACACGCCAACCCATTTGAGTGTTTACACAAGGCAGAGGATGGTCCTAGAACAGAGTTTGTATTTCCGCCGTGCTTTCCTCCTCTGTCATGTGTGAGCACTTCATTTTACGACCGCAGGAGAGCTACAACAAGCTTAAAACAAATGGAATCTGCCTCGATTTAGCACCTGCTGAACCTCAAGAGGATTCCCTACTAAATGCCGCCAGAAAAGCGTAATTTACAGGTGGAATTACATTTTTTTAGAGTAAAACTGAAGCGCAAATGCGGTTTGGTATGGTTGTACTCTTCAGTCTTCTGTGCCACACTGCAAGGGTTTAATATTGCAGGCAGGGGATGCAACAGCAGATTAGGTGCAAAAAAAAGCTAGTGGTCCACGGCATGCAATTTGCATTTTACAGCAAATCACCCTCAGAGAGAGAGAGAGAGAGAGAGAGAGAGAGAGAGAGAAAATTGTGGGAGGTTAGGACACTACAGTGTTAGTGTTACGCCCACAAAGAAAGAGCGAATTTAATGAGCATTTCAAAACCGATAGTTGGGCATTAGCGAGCACATTTTCCAAGTCCCAGGTTGTAAAAAAGTTGCTGAAGACAGATTACGCCGATTTTAACATCTTTTTATGATCCAGGTATTTTCTTTCTTTTTGCTAGCAGAGTGGGGGATAGAATGGGATGTACATGTGCTCTATGCATTCTATGCATTCACGCACCACCTGCAAAACTGCCTGGTTGAATGTCATTTTCTTGCTGGCATAAATCCAATTGATTACAATGGAAATCCCCGTTTTTTTTGCATCTGGAAATAACATTTGGGATTCTTATGCAATCAATCGTACATGCTGCCTCGGATCCTTCAATGCAGGGGTCATTTATGACTTTTTGCAAAACGCAGTGCAAAATAGGTGCTTTTTCCTCTTTGCAGCACTTTTTAGGCACTAGCTCATGCATATGTGGAAAATGTAAGTGGGGGGGATGCAAGCTAATGTAAGAACCTATCAACATATACAGCTACAACTATAAACATACAGGACCTCATTTTAAAAAAGTGCCCATTACAAGAAGGGACTGCATTCGATATGCACTTTGGTGTACTTGAGTACCCTCTGTCCAATTTTGTGAAATGCAATACACTGCGTTACACCTAGTGAAAACAGATTAAGGTAGTGCAAAGTAGTGTAAACGCCTCTGGCAATGTATGCATGTAGGGCCCATTTACAGTGGATTCCTGTGGAATTGTATGCATTAATACTGGCGTAAAAATGCCTTACTGGCATTAAGGCATGCCTCCCTGGAAGGCAGAGGGTACAGGGCATGCAGAAGTGGTCATTACGTTATGTGCCTCTGCCTTACCTGCCAAAATATGACAAATGCCCCAGAGTGTAACAACAGATACACAACCTGGTACACACCTTTTACGCCAGGTTTTTACACCTATTTTTGCACTCCAAGGACTTGCAAAATGAGGCTGAGTTGCCACGGGCAAAGGTACACAGATGTAAGAATGGCCAGAACAATAAGGCCATTTGGCCATCCAATTTGGCACTATTAGATGCTGAATGAGGGAAGGAAGATAAAAGTAATGATCGGGGATTCACTGCGGAACAAGGAAGCATACAAAATATAGCTCAAGGGATGTTTTCATGCTGAAAAGAGAAAATGAAACAGGTGTGTGTGTGTGTGCACTCACCAGTGTGTGGTGTACCACTTTTTGAATGGTAAGTGGTTGGATGATGACCCTTATCTTACTAATATGAGACGTTAAACTGAGGATATGGTGCTGTGTAATTGTGTGGGATAGTGGTAGCTGTAAGGGGTGGGAAGTCCACCCCTCGCTTACTAATATGGGCCGTTTAACATATGATATGCTGGTGTGCATGCTTGTGGGTGTAGTGGTAGCTGCTAAGAGTGGAAAGCCTATGTGGATATGCAGAACGAAGACAGGTGTTGTTAAGGGGTTCTTGTTTGAGTGTTGGACTAAGCATCCTCTTATTAATAAAATAAATGATTCATGGCGTGCCTGTGTAGGTGTGCTGGCGTACCTGTAAAAGTACATTGGGACCAACGCGTGTTTTGCAGTGCTTCCTGCTTCTTCTCCCATCTAGGGGGCATAGGTCTGCTGATGCTGTAGCACATTTAGTAATGAGGTGTTGGTAATGTACACTATGTACATAATATGTGTGTGTGTATTAGAAGAAGCGCGTTGTGCTTACCTCTAACATTGGGAGGCATGGACATGTTTATATTGTTAGACGAGTGCCTGCGTTGTGGACTGCACGCGCTAAGGTGCGACTGTGTTGGTTCCCCAAGTGGAAGACTTGAGGGGAGGCCTGTGTGTGGGAGGGTTCTGGGCAATACGCCTCTGTGGATTGAGGTGATTATGTGTGGAAACAGCTGCGTGTGTGTGTGTGCGCGTATGAGGAGTTCAAGGATGAGTAGGGGTAAAATGGCCCAATCTTCCCTCACACTTCTACAAACCAAAGCCCCAGAGGAACATTTAAGAGCTATCCCTGCTTCGCCTTTTGTGGTAAAGTGGGCCAAGGGAAGGCTATGCTCTTAAGAGGGGTTCAAATGTGATCCAGTAGTGACCCAAAACACATGGTAACACAGTCCAAAATAAAGGGAATGCCCAATCAAGGTCAATAGAAAATATATATGCTTTAATTAAACTCACCATCTGCAATATAACAAAATAGAAAATACTGTAGAAAGGCCCACCCATATGGAAGAAAGGAAGCAGCAGACTGAGAAAGAAGTCTGCAGAGCATGAGTACAGGGGTGATATGCAAATGCCAACCACAAAATGATATGTCTTAGGTAAAAGAAGGTGCTGTGGTGACCTAACCAGTCTCTAGGGTTCGAGTGGACCAAAGGGGCATTTCGAGGTCAACAGTACCTGGTTTTGGTTCTTGGAGGCTTGACGGATTTTGAACCCAGTGTCGAACGTTGATGGGAGAGGATAAGGCTCAGTTCGGGCATGTTGGATTGGGTTGGTCCAAGCAACAAGATGGCATTGAGTCTGGGCAAAAGTGTTCTCTCTGTGCGGTCGAAGGGGGTCTCTTAAAAATGTAGGTCAAGGTGGTTCCAAGATCTCTTCACAGCTGGGCCAGGCCGAGTTGGGCTTCTAACTGTTGGGAGCAGTCAATGCTGGATGCTTCAGTGGTTCGAGTTGGCAGGGCTAGCTGGGCCGAGCCGTGGTTGTAACCCTTGGTCAGAGTCAGCATGTGACTCTCCAGTGATTTGGATCAGGTATCTGTGTTGAGCAGTAATTTTAGGCCTAGCAAGTGACGGGTGCAGTTAGGGCACAATGCAGCTGTGAGGAATTTGACCATCTGCATGGGGAGAGTGCACTCGCCTGGGCTTTTTTTAAATTTTTTATATTGAATGATGGGAGACCACCCTCTGAGAAATGTGTTAGGCCATTCCGCACCCATTTCATCTGCTTCCTGCACAAAAGGCATAGTCACATGTACTCCAGGAAGACACAGCCTACAGTTTCTGTCTTCCCCTGTCATATTCAGCTGGAATGTGACAGCCCCGGGTACATCAAAGCATGTCAAGTAGGGGGAAGGCACACCTTCCTCCAGCCATGGACAGCTTATTTAAATATCAAAGGCTCCATGGACCTGCATTCCTTTTGTCTAATCTGGCTGGTGGCAGTGCATACTAACGAGATAATTGAGGCAAACCTGAAGGGGCTTGGTTGCCGGATAGACAACAGGAAAGGCGGGGCTAACACCCCTTTGGTATGCAGAGGGGAGAAGTATGTGATTTGGGAGGAGACATGAAGTCTGCTCTTGCCACATACTTCAAGGGAAACCTGCGCTTTAATCAAGAGTTACAGAGGGCTCAGTTAACCATAGAGACACTTTGATCTATAACAGACAGGAAGAGGGATGGGACGTAGGTATATGTTGTCACCCCATGTCTGTCCTGTTGCAGAACAATCTGGTCTTGACCTCATGCATAACAGAAGATTGTTGGTGGGGACCCAGGATTGGTTCATTAAGGTGGGCTTAGCGTGCACCAATCACTGGGGCCCATTTAACTTTAAAAGAGGGTTTTCACCCCTCACTTAGCAGATCATCCGATGACATCAAAAGGAGTAAGAATAAGGACTCATTTGGACCCGGGCTGAAGGTACAGCCTACCTTATATCTTTCTCCAGTGAAGGAAGGCCAGGAGTCCCAAGAGGGAAGCAATACTCCTACCCTAAACATCATCTCCCAGGGAACAGAGGGAGATACTGGACTTTAAAGGACTTATCCAGCAGCTCCAGAACCGGTACCCAGCCAGCACACAGTTTGCCCTGGTAGGTTATGCCAGCAAGCTTCCTAGGTGGGAAGTGCCGGAGAGTCTCTGGACAAAGGACAAGGCAGTTTCCTGCAATCACTCTCCTGAGCTTCGGGCCGTCCGCCTTGAAAGGATACAATCCCTGCGAAGAAGCTAGGAGGAGTGCCACACAGGCATCATCCAGCGTCTATCTTTTAAGGACATTTCCGAGACAGTCAGGTCCTCGAACCGCATCCGGCGATACTGCTGACTGTTGTCATGCCGCAGTCACAAGAGCCATCCGAACCGCCTCGACCAGCATTCCAGATCCTCCAACCAGCACAGAGACAATGATCTTGGACCGAGCCACCGCGCCAGACAGCCTGCAGACGTCCCTCCAGCCTTGCTTGCCGAACTGCCTGCCGCCTGGTACCCGCAGCTGTCTCCCACCACTAATTTTGTCACAAGGGCTGCAAAGTGCCCTGGTACCGCCTCGACACTGTCGAGTACCAAAATCTTCTTCAGCAGCAGGTACATTGTGGTTCTGCTCCCCTGGTCCTTCCCCGAAGGCCCCTAGAGACAGTTACGACCCTTTGTCCCTTTGGTGCTGGGACCAAATAACCTTGAACAGTAAGACTTATTACTTTACCCACTACCCTCCTGTCAGTATCCAGAGTGCAGCCCTTTCCTTCGTGAAACTGTTCCTTTACAGGGTGGGTTGTCTTTTGTAGTGTGCTAGAACTGTCTGTTGTAGTAATAATAAAGTAGATATTTTTATACAACCTTGACTGGACAGTCCCTTTTATCATTGGGTAATAATTGTATTTTTGCTGTGTTTCAACTAACCAACGATCCACGACCTGGCGGAGATAAACCTGCTGTTCCATCCACGTTACCTAAATTGGAAAAGGAGGTCTTATAATTTATTTGTATTCCAATATGTTCAGTTCCCTTCTGGTGTACTAGAGGTGTGGGGTTGATTGATGGTTTAGAAACCGATATTCATCCCAGGACCACTGGTGCCCCAGAATTTTATTTGTCACAGCAGCATCAAGCTGTTTGAAATGCAAGCAAAAGTTTGGATTGGTGGAGAAGTGCAAAAGCCAACACCAGCATAGTCCCTCTAGTTCATGGTGCGGTGAACATGGATCGACTGGTTCAGTGCGGCAGAACATGTAGATTCAGCTGGCCTGGTGCTCCTGCTGCTGGGAGGCCCACTCAAAGGTAATAAAGGACAGGAGGGTTCCATTCAGGGTTTGCTCTCCCAGCTTTGGGGAGATTCCAGTACAGAGTGGAAGAGCCTGGTCCACAGCAAAGGTTCACCCTCAATGTGCTTGCTACAGAAGAAATGGAGGGGACAGGAAAGGGAAAGAGAGGCAGAGAGAAAACAAAAGGGCGGAGGTCTCACTGCATTGACCAGAACGCTCCTGCCTGCTCTAATCCCACCCCTTCCCTTCTCTCTAAGCTCTAAGGACAAAAGCCCCTGGAGATGCAGCACCCCGGTGTGAATCTACTCCTCCTGAATGGGTGTGCTCCTTTGATGCCGGGGCCCAGTACTGCTGCCTGCTGTGCAACTATCTCTGGTGGTGGGTGTTACCTGCGATCACAAAGGGATAAAAAAAGAGGCCTGGTCCTCCAGGTTCCTGTCTTGCCATTTGGCAATCTGCACCCGGCTGACCATAGCAGAGTTGACTCACAGGAGCGGACACATGTGCGATACCATTTGGGTTGTGGCGGCCATGAACATAAGTAGTGCCATGCATTATGGTTAAACTCAAGCATACCTTTATTTTAGAGATTACCCTACCACCTGCTTGGGTTACTTATGATCATCGTAGTTTTGTTGGTACATGTGGGCATATCTTAAATGCCACCCTTGGCGCCACAGAGACTGGGCTGTCGCTGCGGCTGTCGAGTGGCATATTTTGACCTTTGAACAGGTTCTATGCCATGGGTAAAGCAGGTGCAGCGGATCAAGCTACTGATTCAGCAGGGCACAAGTACACTATGCTTTGGCATGGAGTTGACAGGAAAGGGCAATCTGGTTAGCAGATTACCCTTTTGGAGATGGAATTACCCTCATCATTTCATTTACTAATACAAATCAAAAAAGCCAGTGCTTTGCACCCTTGTCAAATGGCCATTCCTCACAGTGTGTTGATCTCTATAGGTGTCGGGGACCTGTGTGAGTGGCTCTGTGTATGGTAGGTGGGGTATCTTTTTCTTTTTTGTAGTGCATTCATATTAGATAGGCTTTCTGCAACTGCGGACACAGTAAATGGCACATAATAAATATGCTTTGATGGCAGTCTTTGATTTCACATATGAGCCAAGTGTTTGTTCCTGGGCAAATCACTTTCCCTCCTGGTGTCATTGTTCCTTTTTATCTGACAAAACATGTAGGTCTTACAAGCGAGACCAATCCCAGTAAAGCACTTTTCAATGATTACTGACAAAATGAGGGGTGCTTCTTCTTGGCCATAAAACAAATTATATCAGTCGTAATGCAATTAGATGTTCACATTCATTAAAAATGCAATCTGCTCGAAAACACAATCCTGCATTTTAAATTTAGTGGTGAGATACATTAAACCCTTTAGGAAGAAGTGCATCTGGGTTTTGTTTTACGGGTGCACAAACCCCTTTGTCTCATATTAAAAATGCATGAATTCCTTGGCACACACATTTGCAGTAGCATTTTGTAATACAGCAATAACCACTATTACTTTGGGCGGACAGGTCCTTCCAGACCATGCCAGGTATGCCGAAGGGATGCGAGGACATTGCAAGGGCCCAGGGACATTGTCCACCCTGTTCATCCTAAATAACCATGTCTCTCATTATTAGAACCTCGGGATTCCCACTAGAGTGCTAATGGAATGTAGTATCATATAGTGTGTCCCCTGATTGGGTAGACACTCTCACACGGGAGCTAATGATGTTTACACAATAACACATTGGCACTGGAAGTGGTAGAGTTCCTCTGCTTGTGGCTTTTGTTTGTTGAACTGTGTTCATAAATGTGACTTGTGCCCCTTCATGGAATGAGCGTACAAGGGAAAGATGTATTTAAAATGATTTGCCAAAATGGCTAAATGACTGAAAATGTTTAGTCAAACATCAACTTTACATTATTTTAGCTCATGAGAACACGGCTCTTCATAGAAAGCAACACTTTGAGAAAATACCAATGCCACAGAAGCCTCACACCTTGAAATCAATCCACTCACCCTGCAAGATATATTTTTATTAATGTATCGCATCTGCAGCAGGTGGAAAACCCCAATCCAATACCACCTGACCTATCAGGAACAGGTGGTTTGATCAGAAATGACATTTATTTAAATAATAGAATCAAAGGTGATGGCTAAGCCTTATGCAGGGAAAGTCATCACAATGTTACACAATCACAGGCAGCTTGTCCACAGAATGCAAATGACCTCACTATTTCGCATACACAAGCATCATTTCCAAAATCAATTTTATATACACATTGAAGTCTGAATAACTCAAACATTCTAATTGTAACTCTTCTGCATACCAGCCATTGGGTTTAAGTGTTCCACATAGCAATCAAGGTGGCCAAAGGGTCACAATAATAACATCTTTAAACGGCACATATAGTTATACTTGCACATGATACACGGGACTTTTGCTTTCTCCAAACTTACCAGCAAATGCTGTAATCAGGGAACTGTTGCAGGCCTCTAGCCTCCCACGTAATATGGTGTTGTGGGCTGCTAATATGTGTGTTTAAAATATGCATACAATAACGTGTATTATAATTCGCACCCTGAAGTGGCACGCAAGTGGGCTGTTGGGCTGGGAGACTCTGTGCTACGTTGCCCTTCACACAGATTTTTTTCAATCAAAGTCCGTTTTTTGTCTCTATTGTTTGGATCCCGCCTTCCGCACACAGCATTTAATCACTGGTACTAGCGCACCCGCGCGCGCGCCCGGAAGTGGCACATAAGTGGGCTGTTGGGCTGGGAGACTCTGTTGCTACGTTGCCCTTCAAACGGATTTTTCGCAATCAAGTGAGTGATTCGGCAAGAGAAAGCACAAGTGGACTTTGGCTGCGTAACACGCGGCCTCTTGGTGGAACATTGCAGCCCAGTGCTTGGGATCTTGTTCTGGGACTTGTTTGGGGACTGGGACTGGGATTAGGGGACTAGGGGAATTGATTGCAATACTGACCTCCTCTTTCTCTCTCTATTGCCTTGTAGAGTCCGTTTTTTGTCTCTATTGTTTGGATCCCGCCTCCCGCCTCCCACGCACAGCATTTAATCACTGGTACTAGCGCATCCGCGCGCGCAGCCGGAAGTGGCACGCAAGTGGGCTGTTTGGCTGTGCGGAGGAGCGGAGGCAGAGAGAGACGGCTTTACTATTTTGTTTTTGGGGTAAGAAGTGTACATAAAAAGGAAAAAAAATATATATATATACCCCCTATAGAACATTATGGCAACTGTGTTGCGCAACGGGAAAGTATGCCCTATAAAGACTCCCGGGCCTACATTGGCCGTTGAAAATAGCCAGGCCTCTCAGAGTGTTGGTACAGAGATAAAATATAGTATGGATATGCAAGTACCATACGAAACCACTCCAATGCGAGATGAACACAAAGATCAAAATCTGAGATCCCCCCCAGGTTACTACTATTCAAGAGGAGAACCTAGAGGGGGGGAAAGTATAGGAGGATGAAAGGGCAAAAATGGACGTCATTAAACAGGAAGTGGAATTTTCCTACATTCACTCGCAAAGACAAACAAAAATGGGAGCTCAATCGTTGGGGGAGGAGGATATTTCCTTTGTGCCTGCGGGCCTGTCATTTGATATCCAAATTCCAATTCAATCAAGTTTTCTGAGTATAAGAGATCCACTCAGTCAAAAGCTGACTGCGGGGACAGAAAATAGGTCAGAAGAGATAAATATTGATGTATCCATGATGGGCCAGGCAGTAAGAACGGAATTGGGGAAGCAAGCTCGGCTCTCAAGGGGCCCCTCTACGCCTGTAAATGCGTCTAGAAATGGGATTGATCAAGTGCACCTATTTAATACACTCCCTCAATTGAGTTCTACTGTACCATACAGAGTATTTTCATCAAATGCTAAATCTCTGTTACCATCTGCCTCAATATTTACAAACATACAAGAGGGCTGGGGAGTGGAAGACAAAAATGTTATAGAGGCGCAGGTGGGCCACATACCAAAGGGGAATCTGCCGATCCCCGCTCTGCCAACTCACATTGATACTTCCCCAATTTTAGGAGCTTCCCTCACAAGTTCCCCCATTAATGATAGTAATGCCAAATTTGAGGAGTCACTGCCAGTAATATCTAGAATATTAAACCTTCTAGATAAAGGCCATGAGTTTACCCATTGGGAAATGAGAGACGTGAAAAGGGTTGCTCTGGATATCCAATTAAAACTAACCAGAGTGGAAGGTTTTCTCATGGGCAAAGATGATAGGATGGAATCCTCAAAAAAGACAGATATCACACAAATTCCTAAAATAACTAACTCCCAAGGATCACAAACCTTGGATGGCGGAAAGGAAGCATTGAGCTCTGCCACTGTGATACCTGTGGGGATTGCAATGAACCCATCAAAGGAAAGAAAAACATTGATGAGAAAAATGAACAGAAATCTGACTCAGAGGGGGAAAAAAGGATCATGGAGGTCCTGAGAGAGCTATCAGTGAAAATGTTATCACTAGAAAAGGGCATGTTAGAGCTACCAGGCAAACTTGCATCTATAATGCCTTTGAGACCGGCAAGGTCTGTCCAGGGTGAGGACCCTAATTTCACGGTTACCCCTGACAGCCCATCAGTCCTGATAAAACTGATGGATTCGGCTGATGGTGTAGGAGTCAGAGATGATGATAAAAAAAACCAAAAGGAGGAGGGGAGCCCGATGGGAAACGGCTTCTTCCTGTCAAGGAAACAGAAACGATTGGTTCTAAAGGCAAAGAAAAGGCTGATGAAAAGGGGACTGACCTCCTCTAAGCCAGAAACCTTTAAGAAAGAACCCAAGGTACCCTCGAATGAAGTTGCACTATCCGATTTAAGACAACTTAACGACGAAAGTAGGATGGCCTTGCAACTAAATGTTGCTGATACCTCGCAATCCATTAAGGAAAAAAAAAATCAAGGAAACAATGTAAATGGGAAAAACTTGAAAAAAATGGGGAAAATAAACATGATTCAGAGGGAAGATATTAGACCAAAGGCAAATGATAAGACAGAAGGAACCGAGAATGAGAAAATACACCCTCCAGAAATGGATGGGGAAAACAAAGAGATAAAACAGTCACAACTGTCTAATTTTTACAAGGTTCTGGAGAAGTCGACATACCGACAGGTATTACCACAAGATATCTCCAACGTTTTGGTCGAACATCCTACGACCTCAGCAGAATCCAACAGATTAGGTTTTTCCTCTCTACCCCCAGCTCCATCCTTTGCACCCACAGCAATGGAGACTGTGTAGACCCTTGGGGTGGATGCAATTGAGGCAAAAATGAACTCTAATTCTGGGATCTCCCTACTGAATGGAACTCTGAATGAGTGCCCAAAACTATCCCTGAAGGAAGTCCAACAACCCCGGCCTGGGGTGGAAGGGGTAATTGCGAATCTCCCCGACACTGTAAAAAAGATCATGATGGACCTCCTTCCTGACCTGTCATGGTTGGGTAATAAGGATTTGGGGGGGAGGGGTCCATGAGATAAAGGAAAGTCGACCTCGGGTTATGAATGAGATACCTACCTCTTCCTCATTTAGGGGAGGAGGGACACAGTGCGAGCAACCTGAAAGAGACCCCTTACAATTTCCTGTGGGACATGGGGATTCTTACCCCAATGGTCCTCTGGATATGAGGAATCCTACACAATATTAACCGGCAAGACCCTTACATGTGAAGGATAGCGATTTAAGGAATATAATGTGGCGAAACATCTCATTTCCGGAATACCCAAGTATCCTCCTTTATAATTCGTGTGACATTGGAGGCCCCTCCTCGCTGAATAGACCACGCATTTTGTCATTATTTAATGAGGTGCCCCGACTTAGGATGATTGGTTCAGCGGATATTAGTCTGGTGGATTTTATCCATCCCTCTCGCTATGACCCTGTCCGTATTGTTCCCAACTCCCAAAAGATCTTTGAAATGATTATTCAGGAGACAATTCAATAGAATGGGTTACGATATCCTGATCTTCAGTAATGGTTGGGAGAAAGGAAATGTTCAGGAAATGGAAAAAGTAAGTACTAATATATGTAGGGATGAGGCAGATACACGAAAAGTAAACACTCTGCCTCAGGGGATGGGCAGGACTGGGTTTGGCTAGCCCAAACACTTAGAGAATCAATATCTAAAATGCAAATAATGAAACAAAAGCTTTAACGTTACTAAAGTAGTGGACCACTGGAAATTCCTTTCATGGAACTCCAGGGGCCACTCGAATTTGATGAATTCTGGGATCTTATGTGCAAAACTTAAATCTTTTCATCTTTTCTGTATACAGGAAACGTGGTTGACTGCCCCGATACAACTTGATGGTTTCATATGTATACATCTTTTAGCTTAGCTAAAGTGGGATTACGTGGCAGACCCACTGGAGGTTTGCTCGTTGCAGTCAAACTTGAGCTAAGTACACGTATTCTAGAATCAACTGAACTAATGAATTTTGCACTTGCAATTGTAGTGGAATATGGAAGTGATTCTCACTTTGAATTGTTGTTAATTCTAAACATTTATTGGAACTCACAAGTACCACTGGGCAATGCTGTCTCGCATTTGAACAATTGTTTATCCGCCATGTTGCTTAAATACAGAGGAATTTACATCATAATCTCGGGTGATTTTAATTCTGAAATCAAATATGGACTAGGGATTGGGAAAAAGATGGGCGTATCAGCATTAAGGTCTATGCTGAACGCAGATAAGGGGGTGGTAGCCGCTTGTGCCATTAAGCAAAAATCCATTAACGGTGAAATTTGGAGGAACTTGTTTGACTACTGGGGTTTGGACCATGTTAATTGCCTTTTCAATTCCTTTGTGTATGAGCACACATGGTCGAATGGCCTTCATAAATCACACATTGACCATATTTTCATGTCAAAATAACTTTCAGTAATATGTTCAGAATTCCATATAACTGACACAAATATGAGCGACCACAGATTTTTGGAAATCAAAATGGTACTAAATAACAGACTCCCTAAACAAAGTATAAAGCAGATACACTCGATAGTGTCATGCGGTGGAAATCGCATAATTTGGCACAAAGGAAATGTTGATAAACTCAACACAGTCTTTGTCCAAGACTATGACAGAATGTCTCTGTCAATTAAAATCAAGTGCTATTCGGTCATGAATTATACTGAGCATATTAAAAACTTGATAGGGAGATCAATTAAACCAAGTGAATATGGCACTCTGAAACCTATTCACATACATACGTATGACCCTTTGGTAAGGCAAAAAAAAAATCTTGCAAATCGTCAAATTAGATCTATTTTGAAAACCAATATGACTGAGATGGAAACAAAGAGAGAACTTCTACAAATTAAACAAACCAAAAAAAACTGGTTGAGAAATCATAAGTGTGTCCTGCAAAATAATGATAATATCGATATGCTTGCAGCTCTAAAGGGGACTTCGGGCCGTGAATTTTGGGGGCTTATAATCGCACTTGAAAAAAGACAGGATATACTTCAATCGGCTAATATACAGGCAGATGCCTGGGGAAAACACTTTGCAATTCTCTACAAGGGCAAAACGGCTATGACGCATGAACCTTTGCTCATAAAAAAGGGGTCTTGGGGCTTTGATTTTACGATTGAGAATATTGAATCCCAGATCAAGAGGGCAAATAATTCAAGAGCGGCCGGCCCTAACGGGCTAACAAATAATACCCTGAAGAAAACTCCGGAATATTGGGCGAAATCGCTATTTATCCTCTTTAACTCTATTATACAGTCCAAGACAATTCCTCAGTCCTGGAGGATATCATATGTCGTGCCCATATATAAAAAGGGGGATAGAACTTGCCTGACAAAATACCGTCCGATCTCAATTATGGACGCTGACTCCAAGATCTTTGCAGGGTTAGTACTACAGAGAATAGAGGAATGGGCGGAATACAATCACATCCTACCCCCCCAGCAGTTTGGTTTTCGTAAAGGGATGGGAACTGAAATAGGAGGACTGATTATTTGTTTGCTCTTAGAAAAGGCATGTAAAAAAACTGCATCTCCTATATACTTGGCATCAGTAGATCTGTCGCTTGCCTTTGATAAGGTGTACAGGGTGAGACTTTGGACAAAACTAGCCCAAATGGGGCTGCCGTCTCAACTATTGACAGTCCTTATCAATCTCCATGAAGATTCAGCAATTCAGGTGAGACTAAACATGTCTGGTGATCTTTCAAAAATAATCCAAACGAATAATGGTCTTAGACAAGGGTCTTTATTTGCCCCTACTCTCTTTAATCTTTATACTACTGATGCGAATGTCCCCCTTACGACCTTTTCCTTGGTTTCTCCGAAGATTGAGGGAACTAAGATATGTTGAAACGCCTATGCTGACGACCTGCTTTTGGTCGATAATACCCTGGGGGGTTTACAGCGAAAACTTACAGCACTAACAATATATGCGCAAGAAAATGCATTGGTGATAAATGAAAAGAAGTCTGTCGTGATATCCTTTACCTCCAGGATGAGAATTCCAAAATACAAATGGTGAATAAATACATATCTTCTAGTAAAAGTAAGATCATTGTGCTACTTGGGATTCCCTATATTTGGGACTATATCGATACACTCTTACTGGAACTTTTATTTGGAGAAAACAGATAAGCTCGTTCTCCAAATGAAGAAGATCTCAGGCAAATATTGTAAATTCTCTATCATTCCCCTCATTATGTTCTATAACCTGAAAGTTGTACCAAAACTGACATACGGCATGGAAATTTTACCGTTTGAAACATCTCGTCTGGTACAAAAAATTGAATCTAAGATCTGGCGGAAAATTATTTTTTACCTGCCCCAGAGTGTTCCTATATCTGCAATTCGCTATGAATTAGGCCTTATCTCACTAAATATGAGAGTGAAATGGAAAAAAATGGCACTATATCGGAATCTAATGGTATCTAAAAACAACTCCCTTTATACACTACTGGGAGATAGACTGAGAAGGGGAATCAGTGAATCAGTATGGATGCTGAGACTACAGAAGGATTGTGTAGATCTCCTTAATACCACCAATGTCTCATATGAAATGCTATTTGTTAATCCAAATGGTTGCAATGGTCAGACTGGGTCAACACCACGGAAAAGGTAGCTGCCTCCAAGATCTATAAACAACTGGTCGCAGAGGGGAAAAAGCTAGGTACGTTGGAGTCCTATCTAGTAAAATTTCCAGATCCTATGAGGATCTTACGTTTCCATTTCAATGTCCTCCCTACTGGGGAAATTCTCGAGATTAGATCGGTTACGGGCCAAAAAATTTCCTGTCGCTTTTGTCACTCCGCTTACACGACCGAATCACTTGAACATCTTCTTTTACACTGCACAACAATAGTCAAACAGAGAATACATGTGTTTGGAAAATTTGTTCATGACCCCTCTAGGGTCCATACTGAATTACTATGGTGGTACATGCTACATGGAAAATCAAACTCACTAAAGCTAGCAGTGGTCACCTTTTTAGTAGAAGTGTGCGGTCTGGCAACCTTAGCAAGAACAAATTAGTACTGTAAAGAACCTATGTTAAGAGTCCTAATTATCTACTGAAGACACTTATGGGCCTTTCTCTCTCTCATGCTCTAACAATATGTATAAGTCTTGAAATATGGAAAACACTGTAGAGGGATTCTAAAAAGAAAGGATATCTGTAATGCAATATGGACTGTACTTTATATTGTGCTCTGTGTCTGATGAATTTTATAATTGGAATAATGCTGTAATTGTTCATTTTAATACCGTGAAAATGTTACTTTAAATTTTGTAAAGGTTTAATTTGCATAAACCAGATACAAATAAAAAAATAAAAAATACATTATAATTCTGCAGGTCTTGCGTTTGGGAAGATGTGTTATTGATCCGGAATGCACAACATTTTCGGTTCACCCACCCAACCTTGGACAATAGTTTAAAGATTGTATTAAACAGATATGTTCCCCTTCCCTTTCAAATCACAGATTAAGTCCCACTGGTGTGAGATTCCTTTTCTGTGCTATGTATTCAAGAGTGAGGGGTTGCAAGAAATGTACATCTGCATCTTTTTCTAGGTGAATATGAATGACACAATTAAACTTGCTCTAACATAAACCAAGAAGAACTTCCTAAGTACTGTGAGCTCACATAATAATGCCAAATGGCTATTGCATGCACACCATATTTGTGATGACAATTAAAGTTGCTCTAATCTTTAACTTTAGTTTAAAAAGCTTTGGCCTTCACAGAACACACATTATCAAGCTCATCTTCATTAAGCCATGGTACAGAGCCCTCAAACCATTGTCTAATGTCATCTATATCTATGATAGTACCAGGGAACATTTGAACTATTATTTACTAAATGGTGCACTGTCAGTGATAGGAATTGTTCCCTGTTTTACACAGTGAACAGCACATAAAATGACATTTTTCATGTAGATTTTCCAATGCCAGATCCTCTCCTCTGTGCTCACACTGTTTCTAAAGTGTCCAAAATCCCCATGCCTATGTCATAACTATGTAACACTAAGTGGTTGGCACAATCCTTCCATTTGTCTGCCTCATAGTTAAGCACTGCTATTGAATACACACCAATAATCTTAATTGGGTGTTCATATTTCTATTTTTGTGATCAGTAAAATGTAGAGGCCAAAAATGACTCCTAATACTTTTGACAGCAAATTTGTTTTTGTTCTATAATTCACTGCAGCATCATGCTCATTTAATGAAAGATAAATTATTGTAATCCTTTGGTTTAGATGTACATCTGACCATGCAACATGACAGCTTGGCAAATTGATTCATACAGTTATGAATTCTAATTTTAATAATGTGTGGTTAACATAAAAAATGTGAATGTTGTGTCAAATTAAAGAGTAGTTTCTGATCTTTGAAACACATCTCTCTCATCTACCTAAGTCTTATAATTCCAGAATTATGAGCAATATTCCCTTTTGCATATAGGATCAATGGTAAATAACAAAACATATGCTGTTTGCCAAGTGAAATATAATTCAACTTGAGGCTGGATGATCAGCACATGAGTAATATGTAAACAACTTTTTGTGATGCCTTATTTACTGATTGATAGGGCATTCATTGACAGGCCCCATTGTCCAGCTTGCATTTGTCCTACCAAATGGCTGATTTTCATGATAGAGTATAGTCAAAAAGTACCAGCTAATGGATGTATTTGCTAATGAGTCTGGGTCATGAAATAGACCATGTAGCCACTCTAGATGTTAATCGACTACAGATTTCAATATCTTGGTATGCCACTTTACTTTTGTAAGAACATTGCATAGAATTGTCCCAAAGGTGGGGTGGCTTACTGGATCTAAGTTGAAACTCAGGCCAACTTGAAGTTAATAAAATATAAGTCTGTTGAATAGAAGTATTATTTAAATCAATAGACCCATTGCTTCCATTTGTTTTCTTCATTTATAACTGTATAGTCATTTTACATTCAACATTACTTCAAATGATTTGAATGAAATGCACTGCAGGACACAATCCATTCATCAATAAGGTGTGCTGTATTTAGAAGCAAATAGTAGGTTAGTTGCACATACATAGGCTTTATGTATGGTTTGACATATATATTTCTACAGTGGAGGCTGGATTTATTTCCTTGTTGATTCAAATTGAAGATTTGCTTTTCCAGTGTGGCAGGCACAGTGCTCCTGTTTTCACTGCTATCTCTGATGGTAGCAAGTAACTGTTGAACATGTTACATAATAACATGATGTACTCTTTTGGGACCTCTAACTTTACATTGAGGCAGTCTACATGTCTTGTATCAGGTACTTTCCATTACAGAAGGCCACCTATTCATTTGGTTTGGTCTGTGTAATATGTCTCCAAACAGTTGAATCATTTATGTCATACTTGATGAAGCAGTGCAACTTTTCAGCACCAGTCACTTCAAATTCAGGCCATCTACATTTGCCTTTCATTCTTCCCACAGAACGCCTCACCCAAGACAGAAGTATTGGGAGGGAAGGCAGAGGAGCAGGGGTTGTTTCACAGAGGATAGAATAACTTTTGTTTCCAGATGTTGATGCAAAGCTGTTCTTCTCATTTAGTTTGGTCTTATATTCCTGATCCTCAACACTGAAGTTTGCTTTTTGGCACTCTGTTTCTTTGGGTACAAAATCTGCAGAACCCTACCTCCTTTCCTTCATTGGGGTGGGCGGTTGACACCCTTTCCTCAGGCCCCTTTCCCTCTTTCCATTTTTGGTCGGGTGGCTGGAAAAAATGTGCAGTTAATTACTAGAAGAGAGGGAGAGAAAGGCTGGTTTAGTTTCATATCATGACATTTTAATTTTACATATTTTCCTTTGATTCCTTATCCTATACTAATCTTTACACAATGTACCAAACATAATTCAATTACTTTCTATTTTCAGCATTTCACAAACATTCATCCTTTCAGTGAACCATTCATACTCATCATTCATGTAGGTTTCTACTTCATCATGTTTCATTTTATCGGGCGGAGGATTGGATTCTCAATCCAGTTCAGGTCAATTTGGGGATGGCAAGTTTTCAGCTGGTTCATGTGGACCCAGCTTTCCTCTGTCAGCTCCTAATTTGGTATGTCTATTTAATAGGCAACAGGGGAGATCTTATCTATGATCTCAAAAGCTCTGCGCCAGCTGGGAAGGAATGAGTGATCTTTAGATTGTTTCCTTTGGATATCATAGAGGCAAACCTGATCACCTGCCTAGTACTCCTTTTTGGATATTCACAGGTCGTATTAGTTAGGTATGCCCTCGGAGAAAGGGCGAGTTTCTGTTGTTATGCTGTACTTCGAGAGACGGAATCCTGAGTTTCACCAACCTGAACTGCAATAGCTCACAGAGGTGCGTGTGCCTTTAAGGAGACTGAGTCAGCTGTGTCAGCTGACTATAAAAAGGCCGCCTCAATGCCCTTGCGGCGTAAGCCCTCGGAGAAAGGTCAAGTTTCTACTCTTGTGCTGTACTTCGAGAGACAGAATCCTGAGTTTCACCAACCTGAACTTCAATAGCTCACAGAGGTGCGTGTGCCTTTAAGGAGACCGAGTCAGCTGTGTCATCTGACCATAAAAAGGCCGCCTCAACACCCTTGCGGTGTAAGCCCTCGGAGAAAGGGCGAGTTTCTGCTGTTGTGCTGTACTTCGAGAGACAGAATCCTGAGTATCACCAAGCTGAACTGCAATAGCTCACAGAGGTGCATGTGCCTTTAAGGAGACCGAGTCAGCTGTGTCAGCTGACCATAAAAAGGCTGCCTCAACGCCCTTGCAGCATAAGCCCTCAGAGAAAGGGCGATTTTCTGCTGTTGTGCTGTGTTGCGTGGTTTGCGGAGTGGGCGGAGTCAGATCTCCGGGCTCCCTACCTCCGACTGCTGTTTCCTATTGCTGCTGATAGTCGGAAAGAAACGGAAATGAGTCACCGCCCTGAGGCACCCGCGGCACTGCTTCCAAAGTTACTGAAAACGAGAGCCCAAACTAGAAAAGAGAAGCTATCTGAATCTCTGCAAGACACCATAGATGTACGTAGAGTCTCGACAGAGCAAGAAAGTACATCATACTCGCATAAGTCGGATTACGCGGATGTCACGGCGCCTGGCACAGACATTAATGACGACGGTGGGGTGCACTGTGCTGAGTCTGTATTAAACAGTAAAACTGAAAGGGAAGGTGTAAATGGCAAAATACTACCACTTTTTGCAGAAAACACGTTGACAGATATCCAAAGTAGGCACTTCGAATATGCTCTGAACGAAGCACCGCTGACTGAATCCATCTTCACCACAGGGAAACTTGGGAATGACAAACAAATGGAGTCTGCTGGTCTAGAAACGGCGCCCTCTGAGATGGAAACGTCTCAATTCAATAGCGGTGCAATGATACACATCACTACTATACTGAACCCTCATCAGGCGGGACTTCTGGGTAACATGCAACTAGAACACCCAGACATAACAGGATGTCCTAAAAACTGCACATATTTGGTATTTGAGCATGAGACTCAACCCACAGAGAATATGGATGAACACTCCTGTCAATCACTAAAATCTGACAGTTCATCATCAGACTCCTCACTAATGGAGCGTCCCTACCCTAAAATCAGGAACTCCAGAAGATATACTCGACAAAAACAGGATAGACAAGATTGATACACAAAGCTTGACCAAAAAACATCATCAGATAAAGACCTATAGGCAATCATCATGGCAGCCATGGGCATGTCTATTGCCCCATTTATCAAGCTTTATGAACACCTAAGCGAAAATATGAAAGACCTTACAACGCTGTCGGCACTTCATAACACCAAACTAATGGAAGTCGAAAGAAAAGGGACGGGCTATAAAGAAGACCTCACTGCTATTAGTAGCAAAATGGATTCCCTGCTGGAGATAGTTCGTGGGCAGATGCAAAACAACAACGAGCACCAAAAACCTCTTGCTGAAGTAGCCAAAGCAGCCCTGAAACTATTTAGACATAATCCTGAGCAATACACGAAAAATACCAACACAGAGAAAACGTGTGTAGGAACTGTCGAAACATCTAAGGGCATTGATCTTCCAAATTTGGCTGACTGTAGTCAACCAGTAACTTCAACAGAAACCTGTAGCCAAACAGCAACTAATGGCCTCTCTGGAAACTACAAACCTGATTCAACAACAAAGATTAGAGTATCCAAGACGAAAACTTTATGTTGCTCAAAAACAAAAGCGGCACTAGCCTCAAACAGTAACACCTCTCCAAAAATGTGGACCAACCAGTATTGACAGAGACAGAGACAGATATGGTTATCCAAGATTTGACCTCCTTTGACGAAACGTTAGAAGACAGCCGCAAAGCAAGTAATCCTGCAATACTGGACCCACAAACACCCTCATCATCTAAAACTTCAGTTGAGATACTCGATAAAAGTACAGAAGGAAAATTGGGTACCGCAGAAAAAGCTGAGACAAATTGCAACAAAAATATACCTACATTTGACATCTTTAAGGGAGCGAAATGCCCTACAAGGCAAACTAACATCTTTACCTGGGTAAAAACTCAAGTTCAGGGCAGAAAAACAAAAAATCAACCAGTGAATAGGATGAGGCGAGGAAATGGCTCAAAAATATTTTTGCAAAATATAAAAACTGTCAATTTAACAGTCCATAACAATAATGTGACCAAAGAACAAAACTCACACAAAACAACACCAGAATATAAAGCCCAAAGTAAAACTGCAAACTCTAACAGGCCGATTCATGGAATAATTAGCGCGGCGCAAGTGGCCAAAAACGTGCGATTCGCAGTGGAATAGCGAAAATCGCAGTGCAAGTGCGAAAATCGCACGAAAAGCAGCGCACATCGATTCATGGAAGGCCGTGCGCGAGAAAACCATCGGGTGTGCGCTAAAAAAGTGCGCGGCGCACGTTGGCGCACAGGCCATCTAACGGCGTGCGCCAGGTCACAGCGAAAATCGCACAGGCCACAGCGAAAATCGCACATAGCGCGGCACACACAACAAAAGTAGGCGGAACACAGGGTGTAACACTCGGAATGGGGAACAACTTGCCAAAATGTGGGCGTCACGGGGGAAGTACAGGGTGCAAGTGCGCGGAACGCCCACACGCTCGCCTACAAAACGTATTCATGGAATCGAATAGGGCAAAACAGCGCACGGTCAAACCAGCGCACAGGCACAAACACGACCGCCACAAGAAAGCAGGCGGTATCGTCTCTGCGCCTGTAATAAATGTGCACCAAAAGGTGCGCCAACAAATAGCACCTATATACAGCTATGATGAATGTCCTATACTGTGGCCCTCCAGGACAAATGACGTGCAAAGGGGTACCCACAAACACGGACACCCGCTGACTGAAAAATAACGTGTGCGTGTATTTCGGGGTGCGTGGGAAGTTTCACACGCGATTTGGCTGTGTACGTGGATTCCAGGGGTGCGCGGGAAGTTTCACACGCGATTTCGCTGGGTACGTGGATTTCAGGGGTGCGCGGGAAGTTCCACACGCAATTTGGCTGGGTACGTGGATTCCAGGGGTGCGCAGGAAGTTTCACACGCGATTTGGCTGGGTACGTGGATTCCAGGGGTGCGCGGGAAGTTTCACACGCGATTTCGCTGGGTACGTGGATTTCAGGGGTGCGCGGGAAGTTCCACACGCGATTTGGCCGGGTACGTGGATTTCAGGGGGGCGCGGGAAGTTTCACACGCGATTTGGCCGGGTAAGTGGATTCCAGGGGTGCGCGGGAAGTTTCACACGCGATTTCGCTGGGTACGTGGATTTCAGGGGTGCGCGGGAAGTTCCACACGCGATTTGGCTGGGTACGTGGATTCCAGGGGTGCGCGGGAAGTTTCACACACGAATTGGCTGGGTATGTGGATTCCAGGGGTGTGCAGGAAGTTTCACACGCGATTTCGCTGGGTACGTGGATTTCAGGGGTGCGCGGGAAGTTCCACACACGATTTGGCCGGGTACGTGGATTTCAGGGGGGCGCGGGAAGTTTCACACGCGATTTGGCTGGGTACGTGGATTACAGGGGTGCGCGGGAAGTTTCACATGCGATTTGGCAGGGTACGTGGATTTCAGGGGTGCGCAGGAAGTTCCACACGCGATTTGGCCGGGTACGTGTATTTCAGGGGTACGCGGGAAATTCTACACGCGATTTGGCTGGGTGCTCCCAGGTATTCCCTGTACACCCTCCACGGCCCCTGCAGGCAGCCGACACCACAGGGGACTACCCTGCACACCTGTTAATGTCACCCAGCACCCCCACCCCCCAGCACTGTGGGCCACCCTCCACCAGGCCCCCACTCATGTCTCCCACCCACCCCCACCCCCCAGCACTGAGGGGCACCCTCCACCAGGCCCCCACTCATGTCCCCTATCACCCCCACCCCCCAGCCACCATGGGCAGCCTCCACCAGGGCCCCACCCATGTCTACCACCACCCCCATCCCCCAGCAGTGCAGGGGCAGCCTCCACCAGGCCCCCACTCATGTCTCCCACCCCCCCCACCCCCCAGCACTGTGGGGCACCCTCCACCAGGCCCCCACTCATGTCCCCCAGCACCCCCACCCCCCAGCACTGTGGGGCACCTGCCACCAGGCCCCCACTCATGTCTCCCACCCACCCCACCCCCCCAGCAGTGCAGGGGCAGCCTCCACCAGGCCCCCACTCATGTTCCCTATCGCCCCCACCCCCCAGCCACCAGGGGCACCCTCCACCAGGCCCCCACTCATGTCCCCTATCACCCCCACCCCCACCCCCCAGCCACCATGGGCAGCCTCCACCAGGCCCCCACTCATGTCTCCACCCACCCCCACCCCCCCAGGAGTGCAGGGGCAGCCTCCACCAGGCCCCCACCCATGTCTACCACCACCCCCACCCCCCAGCACTGAGGGGCAGCCTCCACCAGGCCCCCACTCATGTCTCCCACCACCCCACCCCCCAGCCACCATGGGCAGCCTCCACCAGGGCCCCACCCATGTCTGCCACCACCCCCACCCCCCAGCACTGAGGGGCACCCTCCACCAGGCCCCCACTCATGTCTCCCTGCACCCCCACCCCCCAGCACTGTGGGGCACCTGCCACCAGGCCCCCACTCATGTCCCCCACCACCCCCACCCCCCAGCACTGAGGGGCACCCTCCAGCAGGCCCCCACTCATGTCCCCTATCACCCCCACCCCCCAGCCACCATGGGCAGCCTCCACCAGGGCCCCACCCATGTCTACCACCACCCCCACCCCCAGCACTGTGGGGCACCCTCCACCAGGCCCCCACTCATGCCTCCCACCCACCCCACCCCCCAGCAGTGCAGGGGCAGCCTCCACCAGGCCCCCACTCATGTCCCCTATCACCCCCACTCCTCAGCCACCATGGGCAGCCTCCACCAGGGCCCCACCCATGTCTACCACCACCCGCACCCCCCAGCAGTGCAGGGGCAGCCTCCACCAGGCCCCCACTCATGTCTCCCACCACCCCCACCCCCCAGCACTGTGGGGCACCCTCCACCAGGCCCCCACTCATGTCCCCCAGCACCCCCACCCCCCAGCACTGTGGGGCACCTGCCACCAGGCCCCCACTCATGCCTCCCACCCGCCCCACCCCCCAGCAGTGCAGGGGCAGCCTCCACCAGGCCCCCACCCATGTCTACCATCACCCCCACCCCCCAGCCACCATGGGCAGCCTCCACCAGGGCCCCACCCATGTCTACCACCACCCCCACCCCCCAGCAGTGCAGGGGCAGCCTCCACCAGGCCCCCACTCATGTCTCTCACCACTCCCACCCCCCAGCACTGTGGGGCACCCTCCACCAGGCCCCCACTCATGTCCCCCAGCACCCCCACCCCCCAGCACTGTGGGGCACCTGCCACCAGGCCCCCACTCATGCCTCCCACCCACCCCACCCCCCAGCAGTGCAGGGGCAGCCTCCACCAGGCCCCCACTCATGTCTCCCACCACCCCCGCCCCCCAGCAGTGCAGGGGCAGCCTCCACCAGGCCCCCACCCATGTCTACCACCACCCCCACCCCCCAGCCACCATGGGCAGCCTCCACCAGGGCCCCACCCATGTCTACCACCACCCCCACCCCCCAGCAGTGCAAGGGCAGCCTCCACCAGGCCCCCACTCATGTCCCCCACCACCCCCACCCCCCAGCACTGAGGGGCACCCTCCACCAGGCCCCCACTCATGTCCCCTATCACCCCCACCCCCCAGCCACCATGGGCAGCCTCCACCAGGGCCCCACCCATGTCTACCACCACCCCCACCCCCCAGCAGTGCAGGGGCAGCCTCCACCAGGCCCCCACTCATGTCTCCCACCACCCCCACCCCCCAGCACTGTGGGGCACCCTCCACCAGGCCCCCACTCATGCCTCCCACCCACCCCACCCCCCAGCAGTGCAGGGGTAGCCTCCACCAGGCCCCCACTCATGTCCCCTATAACCCCCACCCCCCAGCCACCATGGGCAGCCTCCACCAGGGCCCCACCCATGTCTACCACCACCCGCACCCCCCAGCAGTGAAGGGCACCCTCCACCAGGCCCCCACTCATGTCCCCTATCACCCCCACCCCCCAGCACTGAGGGGCACCCTCCACCAGACTCCCACCCATGTCCCCCTGCACCCAGGTCCTCACAATCCCCAATCATGTGCGTTATGGTCAGCCTCCACAGCCAAAAGGCCCTACCAAGTAACCCATTCACCCACATGGAAAAGGAAATTACATGTTACACCCCCAATGTTCATAAAGCAAATGAACCCATGTCCGTCACACACAATGGTTGCAATTGAATGGGAAAACACCCAACATGACATGCATGAAACCAATAAGATGATACCACACAGTGAAGTATGAAAACAAAATTGTATTAAAAAAAATTGAATGTAAATGAAATGAAACAAACTACAATGTCCATAAAAAAAAGACAAGCTGCATGTCCTTAAAAAAAATTAAAACTACAATTCAAAAAAATGTTGTCCAAAGTCACAGTAAAAATAAAATCAATCCAAGAGAGAAAAATAAATGCAAAGACCATTGCTACATGGTGAATAAATAAAAACTAAAAAAATAAAACAATCCAATGAAGAACTATGTACAAAACATCCAAGGGTCCATGAGCCCAACTGAACAAAGGAAACCTACAAAAAACCCTAACTAAAATGCAACTATATACAAAAAGTGGAGCAGTGTCCGTCGACTCCAAATCATAAGAAGAAACAAAGGAAACCTAAAGCTAAAGAACTATATACAAAGGCGGCAGGCATGTCCAGCGGCTCACTCCGTGGTGTTCCGGGCCAGGGAATCATCAATCTCCTCTTCGATGTCCCGGAGGCGGTCCTGTTCCATGGCCCCGAGGGTCCGCAGGGACGACGCCATCTCCTCCTCCAACCCCCTGCGGATTGCCTCGAGGCACTCGGCCCGCCTCAGGGCCCTCCGCATGGAGTTCTCCGCCCTGACCATCGTGAGCCGCGCCTCTTCCGCCCGCCGCCGCTCCGCACCTATCTGCTGGCCCAACTGCAGCCACACGGAAGACACTTCCCGTCCTGGGTCCTCCTGCCCTCCTGGCCGATGCCTGCCCCTCTGATGTTGATGGCCCCGAGCCATGATGCCTCCCACGTTGACTCTGCTGCTGCCTCCGACGCAACCGCCTCTGCCAGCAGGACGGCATACAGGCTGCTGGAATCCACCGACGCTGTCGTGCACGTGCCCTGCCTGATGATGCCGGCACATCCTCCATCTGCTGGGGTACAGTTGCTGTAGTGTCCACCCCTGCTGGACCTCCGACTCCCGACTGTGGCAGGGATGGGATCCCCACCGAGCTGGCTGCATTGCTCAGGGCAGGTCCACAGCGGGCCCTGGTGGCATCTGGGCCGGAAGACGGCAAGGAGAATGACCGGCCTCCACAGAGGAGGAGAGGGCTGCCAGATTGGCCGACACATGCAGAAAGCCCCCGAACATGGAAGATCCCAATTGGGCCACGTCGGCACGGTGCTCTTCGTGATGACGTGCGTGCTCCTCCCGGGAAGCAAGCACGTCATCACGAATCGCACCCGCGCGCATCGCGACCCCAATCAGGACCTTCTCCATACGGCCACGGGTCCCCTCGTCTGCAGGTGGAGGGGAGTCAGGTGACATGGACATCCCCTCTACCTGTGGACGGGCCTGGGACGGGGCATCCCTGCTGGTGCATGGTGGTGCACTCACAGGGTCAGGGACAGCGACATGCACAGGCCCCTCCACGGTGACCTGTGCTGCCTCCTGCCCCTGGACTGCACCACTTGCACCAGCAGGGAGGCCCCCACCAGGCCCCATGTGCGCCTCAGTGGTGGCCTCCTCCTCCTCTGTGGAAACCACCAACCTGGATGGCTCCTCACTGTCTTCTGCCGTAGCAGGCCCCTGTGGGGGCTCACCCACCCCTTCCGCTGCAGCCGTGGGGGCATCCCCGCCGCCTTGCTCCACAGTGCCGTCTCCGCCCTCTTCTTCACTATCCGCTGCGTAGAGGGAGACATAGAACACAAGCATCAGGGTACTGTACAATGGTCCCCTAGACAGGAAGCAATAGCAGATGAGTACCACTGTCAAAGTACACTTCCATCATGTCCCTCCACAACACATGGGTCAGTCCAGGCAAAACACACACAGTAACAGGCATGGTGCATGCCATGGACATTTCCATACATGTCCAATGGACTCTTGAAACATACAATGATATGGAACTCACATGCATCATGGGTCATGCCTATCACATGCACACACTTCACCTCAGTCACATCCATCTGGCCTCATACACCCCAAACACAGCGGATACAAGGATAACTAGGCTGCATCAGTGAATCTGTACATTGTCACAGACATGTGTCATGCATCCATGGCATTCACAAGTCACAGACACGCAGGTCAGGCACACAGACATGGCTACCATATATGTACCTGGCATCAGCACCCATCCCTCACCCCCACCCATGTCCAGGAACAGAGACTGGCATGCTCTCATGTGTAAAATCTGCATAGGGCTCCCCATGTCGCATTTAAACACATGCAACGACCATGTGGTTCACACATCACTGGTCGCACATGCATTACCATGATGTCCCTGCACACATACATGCGTACATGGCCTATGTCACACATACAGGCAAGTATCAGACAACCAGCACACCGCAACATGCCCTGTCTCACACAGCAATGCTTGGCCACTTACCGCTCAACTCCAGACGGGTCTCCCTCTCAAGGATCTGGGCGTGGAGCGCTGGGGCGTACGCGTTCCAGGACCCTCATCTGGATGGAACTCATGCGGCCCCGGCCCCCCTCCACGAGGCGCCGGGCCTTCACGAGGGTCCTGGACCTCAAGTCCTCCCAGCGCTTCTTGATCTTCTGGATGTTGCGGGTTGCCACCCCCTCCGCGTTGATGGCAACGACACAGTCGGCCCAGATCCTCTCCCGTCCTTCCTTGCTGGCGCGGGACGATCCGAAGAGGGCATCATACTGCCCCAGGACATGCTCCACCAGGACACCAACTTCGGTGGCAGTGAAGCTGGTGCCCCTCTGCCCCTCTGGCCTAGGGTTGCCACTGGTGCCAGATGTCGAAGTGCCCGACATGGCAACCCCAGAGGCAGGAGTGGGTGGGCAACTGGGTCCTGGGGCTGGGCTGTGGAGCGGATGTTATCCCAGTCGGGAGTCTTCTGTTCCAGCAGGGGTGGACACAGCAACTAGACCACTGCAGATGGCTGATGTGCAGGCACCAGATGGCAGGGCACGGTGGCAGCAGGCAGGCAGGCAGGCAGGCAGGCAGCTACAGATGGCACGTGGGATGCTGCTCAGGGCACTGGGGGGCAGTAATTCAGCCTTCTGGGCAGGAGCGTGGTCTTCCGTGTGTTTTCGCGTGGCCAGCTTGATACGGAGTGATTTGGCACGTGAAAATCCTGCACGTCAGTGTGGAATTCGAGGAAAGGCCCTTAGCGCGTAAGCGCGTCAGCACGCATACGCGATTCTATTGGACCAAAGGCCCTCAGCGCGTAAGCGCGTCTGTGACGTGACCCGCACGGGTGTTTCCCTCATAGCACGTGATGACGGAGCACACGTGGAAAGATTGCACGTCAGAGTGTCATCATGTGTAATCGGACAAAAGTGCACGTACACGCGATTGGCCTATGTACGTGTATTTCAGGGGTGCGCGGGCACTTACACACGCGAGTACATCAGCGCACGTGTATTCCGGGGTGCGCGGGAATTTCCACACGCTATTTGCCTGGGTACGTGGATTTCAGGGGTGCGTGGGAAGTTTCACACGCTCGCCTACAACACGCGCAAAGAAACACGTACGCCAGCAGGAAGCAGGAATACGTCGACCCGCAACGCATAAAATTGCACGCAAAAAACAAAAAAGCGCAGACTCCAGGATGAATATACCGTTCCTAGCAGCAGTGGCCGTGGGCTACCAAAGGAGGAGGAGGAGGATAGTCAGGGCCAGAATTTTCACACCCAGAACCAGCCTTTTTGGGATGCCTGATGACCAGGTGTATGGGAGGTACAGGTTTCCACCACACATAATACTGGACCTGGTGAGTGAGTGGGAGGATGACCTCACATCACCCACACTGTGCTCACAAGCACTCAGCCCCCTGGAGAAGGTCCTCAATGTACTGAACTTCTTAGCCACTGGATCATTTCAGCGGACAAGTGCCATAGGGGTTGGGGTGTCACAGGCCACGCAGTCACGCTGCCTACACCAGGTCTTGAACATCATCACTGCACGCCCATCAGTCCGCAGGCACATATACCTGCCCAGAACACCTGCAGAAAGGCATGCTGCCGCCCTGGATTTTTATGGTGTGGCACGATTCCCCAAAGTGCTAGGTGCCATCGACTGCACCCATGTGGCTCTACGTCCCCCCAGGGCATCTGAGCACATCTATAGGAACCGCATGCACTAGCATGCCGTCAACGTGCAGGAAGTATGTAATGCTAAGGGAATCATCACCTCAGTATATGCCAACTATCCCGGGTCCACCCACGACAGCTTCATTTACCGAATGTCCACCCTAAGCCGGGACCTAGAAGCTGGGCGGCATGGTGATACATGGCTGCTTGGTGAGTATGAATGCCACTGCACATGCATGCAAGTCAGATACTGAGCAAGGTCACAACCCCACCAATGATACCCATCACCACCTCCACAGGGGACAGTGCCTACCCTCTCAGCCCCCACATGATGACGCCAATTCGGAACCCCACCACGCCACCCGAGGTAAGATATAACACAGCCCACATTGCAACCCGGGGCATAGTGGAGCGCACATTCGGAGTGCTTAAGTCACGCTTTCGCTCCCTTGACCGTTCTGGCGGGCAGCTGTTATACGCTCCCCCAGTAGTGTGCAGGATCATAGTGGCAGCATGTGTCCTGCACAACGTTGCAACACACAGGGGCCTGGCCGTGGACATGGTGGTGCCCCCACATCCCCAACCACAAGCACGCCCGCTGCGCATGGGAGGGGAAGGGCACGGGGGGAGGCAGCCCGTACACAGCTAGTGGCTAATTACTTCACATAGAAATCACACCCCTGTGGAGTGCACACTGCCCTGGCACATACCATCTGACAATCAATGATGACTCAACCTGACAATGATCCTGAATGTCTGGAGAATCAACCGTCAAAACCATATCAGCCTGAGATTGTTCACCTGGAAGTGTTACAATGTGTGCATCCCTACCTACACAGACACCACCAATGCAGTTTCGTGAAAAAACACATTCATGCAGCTAAAATGAATACCCACTTGCATAATGCAACATGAGGACAGTGCCATGTCACCCAACCCATCCCCAGCACCGCCACACGACACACCATGCCATGTCATGCTATGTGAGGGCAGAAAAAGTAATCCCCACAACATGACACAAGTGTCACAAAGTACAGTGTCCATAATTGAAATTCGCAACACCTGAAATGCTCACAGTAATGCAGGACCAAGAACACACTTGAGCAGGTATTTAGCAATAACACTTATCAGCTACTGACCCTCAAAACTACCATCAACATGACATTACGAATGTAAGAAATTAGTAGTCTCACCACCTGGAAATGCCTGCACTCCCACCACTTCCAACTGTACAGTGTTGCCACCATGTAGAGTTGTAGGTGCACTGCTGCCAACATGGACTCCATCTCCAAAGTAGAGGGCCTTGTGTAGACATAAGGAAAGGACCTGTAAATTAGGAGGTAGACATGGATGATGAGTTACACATCTATGCAACATGCAGTGTACAACAAAACAGCAATATGCACTAGGAATGTATACACAGTATTGACTAGACTACCCACACATGTAGTGGGAGTCCAACGTCACCGTGTAAGTCAATGTCACTTGGGGACACCCTTTGCAAGCCCATGGAAATGGGAAGCAGGAGGGGTGTGTCTCACAAACCCAAGCATCTAACCCAAAATCAGGACAAGCCTGCACGTGCCCAGCCACAATACAGCGGATGCCCACGGGAGCCACACAAGGCAACACACTGTAAAAAAAATATATGAAAAAAAATATATATCAAAAATGGCCATGAATGGGCCAGGGAGGGTGGGGGAGGCCACCCAGGAGGTCCGAGGTCAGGATGCACACCAGAACCCACCTGTGTGGATTCTGGGGAAAAAAAACACCTCCATGGGCTCGTGGCCGACACGGCTACCCTATTGTGAGAGAATCACTGTGGTCGCTCTCCTGAGACTCTGCAGCTGCATCAGGAGGTGGTGGCACTATGGGAGGCAGCCCACGCAAAGCCCTAGTCTGCTCCTCCATGGCAGCAAGCATGCAAGTGTGGAAGGTCTGGTTCTGGAGGATAATCGTGCGGAGGTCCCCATGCAACAACTCACGGGATGACCGGACCTCTGCCCGAGTTGCCTGCATCTCAGCTGAGAGCGTACGTGTGAGATGCTCCAGCTGCTCTTCTGTCCTTCTGTGTGTTGAAGCCTCAAGCTCAACAAGGGTCGTCCTGATCTGACTGAGTTCCACCCTCAGGGCTTCCCTGTGGCCCTGGGACTCTATGGAAAGGGCATCCTGCAGAGTCGCCAGTGCCGCCCGCCTGTCCCTGTTGGACGCCAACATGTCCTCCCTGTGTGACTGGCAGATGGAGTCTGTTGCCTGCTGCAGTCGCTCCATCAGCCTTTCTGGGGGGACAATGGAAGTGGCCACCCTATCCATGGCCTGAGCCATCATCTCTGATGATGCTGCCTGTTGGGTAGCCATACCGTATATGGATTGCTCCCATGCGGTATTGCCAGGTGGCATACGGCCACCACGTCGGCGGGTACCACACCTGTCTGGGGCAAGGCGAACTGCGCCTTGCTGTGCCGGCACTGCCTGAGGCTGCAGGACTGCATTCTCCCTCTGATCTGCTGGCCCAGGAACAGGATCAGATGTTGCGGAGTGTGACCCTGCATCCGTAACCATCAAAGGCGGACCTGCCAACACTGACATCCCCATTGAGGGTACTACCCCTGGTGCAGGTGGGTCGGACAGAAGAGAATCCCTCCCAGGAACACTCACCTGTGATGCCACATAGGTCTCATCATCCGAATCGACACCTGAATACAGCTCGGGGGAGGGGCACCCAGAGACACCCCTTGAGAGCACGACCTGCAGCAGTTGTGGGTTTTCACCCACCACCACACCACGTCCCTCACTGGTGGTCGGTCGGACCTGAGACCCCTCCTGGGTCTGCACCATCTCCACAACCCCAGCTGTATCAAGTGCGTCATCCCCTGCAAAGACATGAAAGAAAAGAAATGGAAACAGGCATTAGCACTATGGCACACAATTAGGGCTGAGAAGCAACAGAGACAGTACTTGATTGACACATGTCCCACATGACTAAAACCCTCCCATGCATGCACCCTCACTGCGTATGAAGCGGAGGCAAATGGCACACATTGATGACACCAAGATGGAAGATCAACACATTTGCTGCATGCTGCCTAGCAGTGGCATCACACATTGGCCTGTGATTGCCAGGTGAAATACACATGCCATCACACAGATGGCATGTACCATTGCTATTGAGTGAAGATGGAGAGGAGGGCAGCACTTATTCATTCAGTCCAGTTCCCTCATGTAATAGCTTTTCTAATTCAAACAGGTCTGATTTTTCACCTGGAGCTGCCAGTCCAAAATGGTCCGATTGCACAGGGACATGTCTAAACAAATGATATCTAGGTAACAAAGTCACTCCACTTTACCATAGCCATGTCAGACATGTGACTAGAGGACTGGGAAATGCCTAGTAAAAGTGGTGAAATGCAAACAATCTGCCTGAATGAACAGAGAAAAATAAGCAACAATGTTGTGGCAAGGTGACACTTCAAGGGCAACTGGCGGGCTGTTGGGCTAGATGTCTACTGTTGACAGAAGGGATACTGCTATGGCCAAATGATGCTGCGCAGAATGTTTTGGATGAAGCACATTGGTGACCCAAACAACTCAGGCGCACACACCCTCACCTGGCACACAAACAGAAGCCCTCACACACACACCATGCACATGAATGACACACACATGCATGTGCACTCACCGGACAATGCCTCATAATCTGGCAGATCTCCCACGCCTTGGATCTGTTCCTCCGTGACGTAGGTCCCAGCGACTGACTCATGTGGAGTGAGTTCCATGTCTTCTACTGGAGACCCACCTCCAGTCACTAGAGTTGCGGCATGACTTGAGGCCAGCTTATTCTTTGCCCTGCACTTTAGGTCATTCCAGCGCTTATAGCAATCATTGGCTGTGCGCCTCACGATTCCAAGGGCACTTACGATGTCCGCAACGGTCTGCCAGTGTGCCTGGCGTTGTGCAAGTGTGGTCTTGGATCCTGAAACAATGACCATTTTGTTATCATGTGCGGACACATACTCGACAAGTGCATTCAGTTCGGCATCCGTGAAGCTGGGCTTCCTCGACGGGCCGGACGGTGTAGCCGTGTCTGGGGCATCAGCCTGTGCCGGACGAGCACTCTTCCTCTTCCGCTTGGAAGGTGGTGGGGATCCTGAGTGTCCTACGCCGCTCTGGACACTAGGGGCAGGAGCCCTGGTGGACTCTGTATCAGGAGTGTGGGATTGCACACTCAGCATGGGAGTTGGTGCAGGCATTGGCTCAATTGTAATGGTGTCAGGGGCAATGTCAGCAGGATGGACTAGGACCGACACTGTCCTGGCTGGGTGTGTGAGAGCTGGGGTGGATGGAGCCGCAGCTGCCCCTGCAGCCTCTCCACCCTGCCTACTTGGGCAGCAGATGACCTTGCTGCCCCTGATACACGTGGCCTGATGACATCAATGTGCACCAGCGCACGTGTCATAGGCCTGCTGACCTGGAAGTCAGCCATGGAGTCAGCCAGGTCTGGTGCCACAATGGGCTGGTCCAACAAGGGCTGAGCATGGATGGTGTCAGCCACATCACCCTCAACCAGGGGGGGGGATTATGGGTGCCCTTGACTGGTCCTCCACACATGGGGGGACAGGGTCACCCTGCAAGTAACGACCACGTCCCCTACCGGATCCACCACGGCCACCACTTGTGGCTCGTCCACCATTGTCACCCTTACGGATTCCTCGCCTCCCAACCATGGCACTGATGTTAATGTGTGTATGGGAGTGGCTGTAAACTATTGTCCTGGGCAATTGGGGGTCAAAGGGGTTGGGTACCAGATGGTAATCGTACCCTAGTGCTCTAGCAAGGCTGAATGTGACCCCTGGGGAAAGATGACGGGTCACGCAACGCACAGGAAGCCCAAAAAAGGGAGATAACGTGCAGGCAACCCCTCCTAGACCACGTGTGCAGAAAAATAAACCTGCACTACGCTGTGGCAACCAGTAACACAAGAATGAACGTATGCGTGTCAAACTCAGCCTAGAATGACCTCTGAAGGGGTAGGCTACACACGGCGCAAGCACAGATGTTAGATACGTGCGTGACTCACCGTCTGCCAGGAAAAAGAGCGTGAAAAAGAAGCGCGTGTGCGCGTTGGCAACACCCCCGCCAAAAGAAGAATTGTACACTGTCTGAGGAGACAGGACAACAGTAGAAGGGGACGCTGTTTGGGGGAACAGGCCCAGGAAAACCAGAAAAAGAGAAAAAAGAGAAAAAGCTGTCAGAGGTAACAGGGAGTACGAACTTGAAACGCCGTGAAGTAAATCGCGTGTGAAACGACAAGAAGTACAGATTTCACCCACTCGCTCTCCACGAAAAGCACGTACAAAGAAATGGTGTTCTACACGTACCTTTTATGCAGGCCCACACTTCCAGCGTCACTTCCGCGTGTACGCGCTAGGGCCATTTCCACCAATTATACGCTTTGTCACTTCCGCATGTACGCGCTAAGGCCATTTCCACCAATTACACGCTTTGTCACTTCCGCGTGTACGCGCTAAGGCCATTTCCACCAATTACACGCTTTGACACTCGGACGTGTCTTTCATTTTTTTAACACGCAACATTTCAAACGTGTGCCATATTCAACGTGCACGTGACTTCATAGACGCGCATACGCTGGTGGCCTTTGGGCCAATGAATGTACAGACGTGTACGCTTACGCGCTAAGGGCCTTTCCTCGAATTAAACGCAGACGTGCTGGATTTTCACGTGCAAAATCACTCCGTATCAAGCTGGCCACGCGTTCATACACGGAAGACCACGCTCCTGCCCAGAAGGCCGAATTACTGCCCCCCAGAGCCCTGAGCACGCTCCCACCTGCCATCTGCTGCTGCCTGACTGCCTGCTGCCCACGTGCCCTTCCATTTGCTGCCTGCACATCAGCCAGGGGTGCTGTTGCTGTGACCACCCCTGCTGGAACCGAAGACTCCCGACTGCTTTTCCATCGCCCCACAGCCCAGCCCCAGGACCCAGTTGCCCACCCACTCCTGCCTCTGGTGTTGCCATGTCGGGCACTGCAACATCTGGCACCAGTGGCAACCCCTGGCCAAGGAGGCAGAAGGGCACCAGCTTCACTGCCACCGAAGTTGGTGTCCTGGTGGAGCATGTCCTGGGGCAGTATGATGCCCTCTTCGGAAGGTTGCGCGCCGACAAGGAAGGATGGACTCGGATCTGGATGGACATCGTGACTGCCATCAACGCGGAGGAGGTGGCAGTCCGCGACTACGAACGTGTCAGGAAGCGCTGGGAGGACTTCAGGTCCAGGACCCTCAACAAGGCCCGGCGCCTCCTGAAGGCAGCGGATGCTAAGGGGCGCCGGGGCCACTTGTCGGAAGATCAGATGAGGGTCCTGGAACGCATATCCCCAGCGCTCCACGTCCAGGTCCTTGAGAGGCAGACCCGTCTGGAGTCGAGCGGAAAGTGTACATGCATACTGATTGTAAGCTGTGCGCATGCACACCTGCCAGGAGTGTGCAGGTTGAACATGTATTTTTATGTGGGCAAGTAGGGGGGGTGTGGTGTACAGGGCCGTGAGGGTGACACATGCGAGGGGTCTCATGTGTGACACATGGATGGTGCTTGTGTGTGTGGGCTTGCATGGCACAGGATGTGGAGGAATGATTGTCAGGTGTGACATGGATGTCGATCGGAACACTGCGACAGTTGGCGGAGGTGTACACATGCATGCAAGTTTGGTGGTGTGTGTGCATGTGTAGTGTACTCCCTATGTTGCATGTGATGTGTGCATGACCTTTGGCTGCTCATGCTGTTGTATGTGAATGGATGGTGCTGGCTGTTGCAATATGGCTGTGGTATGGCTCATGTGTGCAAGTTGAAATGACATGTGTGTTGGGGATTGTGATGCCATGTCTGAGGTTTACCAATGCCACTCATGTATAACTGTCATGTGTGTATGAGTCCATTGTACAGTGCCCTGATGCCTGTGTTTTCTTTCTCCCTGTCTGCAGCGTCAACTGATGAAGAGGGCGGAGAAGGTGCTGTGGAGCACAGCGGCAGGGGTCGCACCACCAGCCGGAGACGCAAGGCCCGGATCCCCTCCCAGGTTCTGATCTCGTCGGGGAGTGAGGAGTCCGGTGCCGTGTCCCAGGTTGCAGCTGCCGAGGGGAGGTCCAAGAGGCGGAGGTTGGAGTTGGACTCCTCGGCAGCAGAAGGGGCAGCTGGGACCCCACAGGGCCCAACGGAGGAAGATGGCACGGAGTCATCCAGGTTGGTGGGGGGTTTGGAGGAGGAGGAGGCCGTGCAAGTGACAGAGGCGGGGTCTGGAGGTGGGGATTCCACTGGTGCTAGTGGTGCAGTGCAGGATCAGGGACAGGAGGCAGCACAGGCCGCCGCGGAGGTGCCTGTGTGCAATCCTGTCCCTGCTCCTGTCACTGCATCATCTTGCACCAGCGGGGATGCCTACCTCCAGACCCGTTCTCAGGGAGGGGATTGGCTTACAACACCTGGCCTTCCTCTCCCTGCAGATGTGGCTATCCTGCACCAGGTTGAGCCTGTCCAGGGTGGGGTGGCGTTGCGTCAACAGGCCATGCGAGCTGACCTGCAGTCTTTTCATGATGAGTCTGCACGTCTTCTCGCATGGCTCGTTGACCACGTTGACCCACTGGGACAGCTCACCAGGGCTGGATTCCTCCGTTTCCTGGACCTTGTTCCGACCCCCTCCTCCACAGAACCCCCTATGCCCCAGTCGTCCTCCATGCCATCTTCCCACCCATGTCTCACCTGGGTGCCCTGTGGAGCTGCCTCTGACCGTGCGGCCAGGCTGCTGGACAACAGATCCCTGCCACAGTCGGGCGTTGGACGTCCAGCAGGGTTGGCCACATCAACGACTGCACCCCAGCTGGAGGAGGATGTGCAGGCACCATCGGATAGGGCACATGGACAGCAGCAGCTGCAGCAGCAGGAGGCTGTAGGTGGGAGCCACGATAGCTCGGGGCCTTCAACATCGGAGGGGCAGGCATCGGCCGGAGGGCAGGTGGACCCTGGACGGGAAGTGTCTTCCGTGTGGCAGCGGTTGGGCCACGCCATAGATGCGGAGCTGCGGCGGGCGGAAGAGGCGCGGCTCACGATGGTCAGGGCGGAGAACTCCATGCGGAGGGCCCTGAGGCGGGCCGAGTGCCTCGAGGCAATCCGCAGGGAGTTGGAGGTAAACATGTCGGCGTCCCTGCGGACCCTCGGGGCCATGGAACAGGACCGCCTCCGGGACATAGACGAGGAGTTCGATGATGCCCTGGCCCAGAACACCACTGAGTGAGCCGCTGGACTGGCCCGTCGACATTGTATATAGTGATTTAGTGATAGGTTTCTTTTATTGTTTATTTTAATTTGGAGTAGACGGACACTGCTCCACCTTTTGTATATAGTTCCATTTTAGGTTTTTTTGTAGGTTTCATTTCGTCTGTTGGGATGATGGACCCTGAATACTTTGTACATAGTTGGACTTTGCATTTGGATATTTTTTTAACTATGAATATTTTTTTCCATGGAGCAATGGTTTTCTATTTCTTTTTTCCCTTCATTTACTTTTTATGGACTGGAACTTTGGAAGACATTTTTTATGTCTATGATTATCATTTATTGATTTTAATTTGAAAAGGGACAGCCAGCTTAATTTTCTTTTTTTTTTACTTGTGTATTTTGTTTAATTTTGATTGCCATTGCTGTTGTTTTTAATACATTATTTTGATTTTTTCATTCTTCAATGTGTGGTTTCATCTCATTTTTTTCATGCATGTCATGATATGGGTTTTCAGGTTCACTTGCAACCATTGTGTGTGTGTGAGACACGTGTTCATTTACATTGTTTCCATTGGAGTAGTATCATGGGCGCATATAATACTTGGTTGTGTCTTTGGGCTGTGGTGGCTGGCCATGAGGCCCATGCTTGAGGATTGTCAGGACCTGTGGGCAGGGGGACATGTGTGGGGGCCTGGTGGAGGGTGCCCCTGCACTGCTGGGGGGTGGGGGTGGTGGTAGACATGGGTGGGAGCCTGGTGGAGGCTGCCCATGGTGGCTGGGGGGTGGGGGTGGTGGTAGACATGGGTGGGGGCCTGGTGGAGGCTGCCCATGGTGGCTGGGGGGTGAGGGTGGTGGGAGACATGAGTGGGGGCCTGGTGGAGGCTGCCCCTGCACTGCTGGGGGGTGAGGGTGATAGGGGACATGAGTGGGTGCCTGGTGGAGGCTGCCCCTGGTGGCTTGGGGGTGGGGGTGATAGGGGACATGAGTGGGGGCCTGGTGGAGGCTGCCCCTGGTGGCTGGGGGGTGGGGGTGATAGGGGACATGAGTGGGGGCCTGGTGGAGGCTGCCCCTGGTGGCTGGGGGGTGGGGGTGGTGGGAGACATGAGTGGGGGCCTGGTGGAGGCTGCCCCTGCACTGCTGGGGGGTGGGGGTGATAGGGGACATGAGTGGGTGCCTGGTGGAGGCTGCCCCTGGTGGCTGGAGGGTGGGGGTGATAAGGGACATGAGTGGGGGCCTGGTGGAGTGTGCCCCTCAGTGCTGGGGGGGTGGGGGGTGGCAGACATGAGTGGGGGCCTGGTGGAGGCTGCCCCTGCACTGCTGGGGGGTGGGGGTGGTGGTAGACATGGGTGGGAGCCTGGTGGAGGCTGCCCATGGTGGCTGGGGGGTGGGGGTGATAGGGGACATGAGTGGGGGCCTGGTGGAGGCTGCCCCTGCACTGCTGGGGGGTGGTGGTAGACATGGGTGGGGGCCTGGTGGAGGCTGCCCCTGCACTGCTGGGGGGTGGGGGTGATAGGGGACATGAGTGGGTGCCTGGTGGAGGCTGCCCCTGGTGGCTGGGGGGTGGGGGTGATAGGGGACATGAGTGGGGGCCTGGTGAAGGCTGCCCCTGCACTGCTGGGCGGCGGGGGTGGTGGGAGACATGAGTGGGGGCCTGGTGGAGGCTGCCCCTGCACTGCTGGGGGGTGGGGGTGGTGGTAGAAATGGGTGGGAGCCTGGTGGAGGCTGCCCCTGGTGGCTGGGGGGTGGGGGTGATAGGGGACATGAGTGGGTGCCTGGTGGAGGCTGCCCCTGGTGGCTGGGGGGTGGGGGTGATAGGGGACATGAGTGGGGGCCTGGTGGAGGCTGCCCCTGCACTGCTGGGCGGTGGGGGTGGTGGGAGACATGAGTGGGGGCCTGGTGGAGGCTGCCCCTGCACTGCTGGGGGGTGGGGGTGGTGGTAGACATGGGTGGGGGCCTGGTGGAGGGTGCCCCACAGTGCTGGGGGGTGGGGTGGGTGGGAGACATGGGTGGAGGCCTGGTGGAGGCTGCCCATGGTGGCTGGGGGATGGGGATGGTGGGAGACATGAGTGGGGGCCTGGTGGAGGTTGCCCCTGCACTGCTGGGGTGTGGGGGTGATAGGGGACATGAGTGGGTGACTGGTGGAGGCTGCCCCTGGTGGCTGGGGGGTGGGGGTGATAGGGGACATGAGTGGGGGCCTGGTGGAGGCTGCCCCTGCACTGCTGGGCGGTGGGGGTGGTGGGAGACATGAGTGGGGGCCTGGTGGAGTGTGCCCCTCAGTGCTGGGGGGGTGGGGGGTAGGAGACATGAGTGGGGGCCTGGTGGAGGCTGCCCCTGCACTGCTGGGGGGTGGAGGTGGTGGTAGACATGGGTGGGAGCCTGGTGGAGGCTGCCCACGGTGGCTGGGGGGTGGGGGTGATAGGGGACATGAGTGGGGGCCTGGTGAAGGCTGCCCCTGCACTGCTGGGGGGTGGGGGTGGTGGTAGACATGGGTGGGGGCCTGGTGGAGGCTGCCCATGGTGGCTGGGGGGTGGGGGTGGTGGGAGACATGAGTGGGGCCTGGTGGAGGCTGCCCCTGCACTGCTGGGGGGTGGGGGTGATAGGGGACATGCGTGGGTGCCTGGTGGAGGCTGACCCTGGTGGCTGGCGGGTGGTGGTGATAGGGGACATGAGTGGGTGCCTGGTGGAGGCTGCCCCTGGTGGCTGGGGGGTGGGGGCGATAGGGGACATGAGTGGGGGCCTGGTGGAGGCTGCCCCTGCACTGCTGGGCGGTGGGGGTGGTGGGAGACATGAGTGGGGGACTGGTGGAGGCTGCCCCTGCACTGCTGGGGGGTGGGGGTGATAGGGGACATGAGTGGGTGCCTGGTGGAGACTGCCTCTGGTGGCTGGGGGGTGGGGGTGATAGGGGACATGAGTGGTGGCCTGGTGGAGGCTGCCCCTGCACTGCTGGGGGGTGGGGGTGGTGGTAGACATGGGTGGGGGCCTGGTGGAGGCTGCCCATGGTGGCTGGGGGGTGGGGGTGGTGGGAGACATAAGTGGGGGCCTGGTGGAGGCTTCCCCTGCACTGCTGGGGCGTGGGGGTGATAGGGAACATGAGTGGGGGCCTGGTGGAGGCTGCCCCTGCACTGCTGGGGGGTGGGGGTGGTGGTAGACATGGTTGGGGGCCTGGTGGAGGGTGCCCCTCAGTGCTGGGGGGATGGGGGGTGGGAGACATGAGTGGGGGCCTGGTGGAGGGTACCCCTCAGTGCTGGGGGGGGGTGGGAGACATGAGTGGGGGCCTGGTGGAGGCTGCCCCTGCACTGCTGGGGGGTGGGGTGGTGGTAGACATGGGTGGGAGCCTGGTGGAGGCTGCCTCTGGTGGCTGGGGGGTGTGGGTGATAGGGGACATGAGTGGGTGCCTGGTGGAGGCTGCCCCTGGTGGCTGGGGGTGGGGGTGATAGGGGACATGAGTGGGGGCCTGGTGGAGGCTGCCCCTGCACTGCTGGGCGGTGGGGGTGGTGGGAGACATGAGTGGGGGCCTGGTGGAGGCTGCCCCTGCACTGCTGGGGGGTGGGGGTGATAGGGGACATGAGTGGGTGCCTGGTGGAGGCTGCCCCTGGTGGCTGGGGGGTGGGGGTGATAAGGGACATGAGTGGGGGCCTGGTGGAGGCTGCCCCTGCACTGCTGGGCGGTGGGGGTGGTGGGAGACATGAGTGGGGGCCTGGTGGAGTGTGCCCCTCAGTGCTGGGGGGGTGGGGGGTGGGAGACATGAGTGGGGGCCTGGTGGAGGCTGCCCCTTCACTGCTGGGGGGTGGGGGTAGTGGTAGACATGGGTGGGAGCCTGGTGGAGGCTGCCCATGGTGGCTGGGGGGTGGGGGTGATAGGGGACATGAGTGGGGGCCTGGTGGAGGCTGCCCCTGCTCTGCTGGGGGGTGGGGGTGGTGGTAGACATGGGTGGGGGCCTGGTGGAGGCTGCCCATGGTGGCTGGGGGGTGGGGGTGGTGGGAGACATGAGTGGGGGCCTGGTGGAGGCTGCCCCTGCACTGCTGGGGGGTGGGGGTGATAGGGGACATGAGTGGGTGCCTGGTGGAGGCTGCCCCTGGTGGTTGGGGGGTGGGGGTGATAGGGGACATGAGTGGGGGCCTGGTGGAGGCTGCCCCTGCACTGCTAGGCGGTGGGGGTGGTGGGAGACATGAGTGGGGGCCTGGTGGAGTGTGCCCCTCAGTGCTGGGGGGGGGTGGGGGTGGGAGACATGAGTGGGGGCCTGGTGGAGGCTGCCCCTGCACTGCTGGCGGGTGGTGGTGGTGGTAGACATGGGTGCTGGCCTGGTGGAGGCTGCCCATGGTGGCTGGGGGGTGGGGGTGGTGGGAGACATGAGTGGGGGCCTGGTGGAGGCTGCCCCTGCACTGCTGGGGGGTGGGGGTGATAGGGGACATGAGTGGGTGCCTGGTGGAGGCTGCCCCTGATGGCTGGGGGGTGGGGGTGATAGGGGACATGAGTGGGGGCCTGGTGGAGGCTGCCAATGCACTGCTGGGGGGTGTTGTGGTGGTAGACATGGGTGGGGGCCTGGTGGAGGCTGCCCATGGTGGCTGGGGGGTGGGAGACATGAGTGGGGGCCTGGTGGAGGCTGCCCCTGCACTGCTGGGGGGTGGGGGTGATAGGGGACATGAGTGGGTGCCTGGTGGAGGCTGCCCCTGGTGGCTGGGGGGTGGGGGTGATAGGGGACATGCGTGGGTGCCTGGTGGAGGCTGCCCCTGGTGGCTGGCGGGTGGTGGTGATAGGGGACATGAGTGGGTGCCTGGTGGAGGCTGCCCCTGGTGGCTGGGGGGTGGGGGCGATAGGGGACATGAGTGGGGGCCTGGTGGAGGCTGCCCCTGCACTGCTGGGCGGTGGGGGTGGTGGGAGACATGAGTGGGGGACTGGTGGAGGCTGCCCCTGCACTGCTGGGGGGTGGGGGTGATAGGGGACATGAGTGGGTGCCTGGTGGAGGCTGCCCCTGGTGGCTGGGGGGTGGGGGTGATAGGGGACATGAGTGGGGGCCTGGTGGAGGCTGCCCCTGCACTGCTGGGGGGTGGGGGTGGTGGTAGACATGGGTGGGGGCCTGGTGGAGGCTGCCCATGGTGGCTGGGGGGTGGGGGTGGTGGGAGACATGAGTGGGGGCCTGGTGGAGGCTGCCCCTGCACTGCTGGGGCGTGGGGGTGATAGGGAACATGAGTGGGGGCCTGGTGGAGGCTGCCCCTGCACTGCTGGGGGTTGGGGGTGGTGGTAAACATGGTTGGGGGCCTGGTGGAGGGTGCCCCTCAGTGCTGGGGGGATGGGGGGTGGGAGACATGAGTGGGGGCCTGGTGGAGGGTACCCCTCAGTGCTGGGGGGGGGGGTGGGAGACATGAGTGGGGGCCTGGTGGAGGCTGCCCCTGCACTGCTGGGGGGTGGGGTGGTGGTAGACATGGGTGGGAGCCTGGTGGAGGCTGCCTCTGGTGGCTGGGGGGTGGGGGTGATAGGGGACATGAGTGGGTGCCTGGTGGAGGCTGCCCCTGGTGGCTGGGGGTGGGGGTGATAGGGGACATGAGTGGGGGCCTGGTGGAGGCTGCCCCTGCACTGCTGGGCGGTGGGGGTGGTGGGAGACATGAGTGGGGGCCTGGTGGAGGCTGCCCCTGCACTGCTGGGGGGTGGGGGTGATAGAGGACATGAGTGGGTGCCTGGTGGAGGCTGCCCCTGGTGGCTGGGGGGTGGGGGTGATAGGGGACATGAGTGGGGGCCTGGTGGAGGCTGCCCCTGCACTGCTGGGCGGTGGGGGTGGTGGGAGACATGAGTGGGGGCCTGGTGGAGTGTGCCCCTCAGTGCTGGGGGGGTGGGGGGTGGGAGACATGAGTGGGGGCCTGGTGGAGACTGCCCCTTCACTGCTGGGGTGTGGGGGTAGTGGTAGACATGGGTGGGAGCCTGGTGGAGGCTGCCCATGGTGGCTGGGGGGTGGGGGTGATAGGGGACATGAGTGGGGGCCTGGTGGAGGCTGCCCCTGCACTGCTGGGGGGTGGGGGTGGTGGTAGACATGGGTGGGGGCCTGGTGGAGGCTGCCCATGGTGGCTGGGGGGTGGGGGTGGTGGGAGACATGAGTGGGGGCCTGGTGGAGGCTGCCCCTGCACTGCTGGGGGGTGGGGGTGATAGGGGACATGAGTGGGTGCCTGATGGAGGCTGCCCCTGGTGGTTGGGGGTGATATGGGACATGAGTGGGGGCCTGGTGGAGGCTGCCCCTGCACTGCTAGGCGGTGGGGGTGGTGGGAGACATGAGTGGGGGCCTGGTGGAGTGTGCCCCTCAGTGCTGGGGGGGGGGGGGTGGGGGTGGGAGACATGAGTGGGGGCCTGGTGGAGGCTGCCCCTGCACTGCTGGCGGGTGGTGGTGGCTGTAGACATGGGTGCTGGCCTAGTGGAGGCTGCCCATGGTGGCTGGGGGGTGGGGGTGGTGGGAGACATGAGTGGGGGCCTGGTGGAGGCTGCCCCTGCACTGCTGGGGGGTGGGGGTGATAGGGGACATGAGTGGGTGCCTGGTGGAGGCTGCCCCTGGTGGCTGGGGGGTGGGGGTGATAGGGGACATGAGTGGGGGCCTGGTGGAGGCTGCCCCTGCATTGCTGGGGGGTGTTGTGGTGGTAGACATGGGTGGGGGCCTGGTGGAGGCTGCCCATGGTGGCTGGGGGGTGGGAGACATGAGTGGGGGCCTGGTGGAGGCTGCCCCTGCACTGCTGGGGGGTGGGGGTGATAGAGGACATGAGTGGGTGCCTGGTGGAGGCTGCCCCTGGTGGCTGGGGGGTGGGGGTGATAGGGGACATGAGTGGGTGCCTGGTGGAGGCTGCCCCTGGAGGCGGGGGGGTGGGGGTGATAGGGGACATGAGTGGGGGCATGGTGGAGGCTGCCCATGGTGGCTGGGGGGTGGGGGTGGTGGGAGACATGAGTGGGGGCCTGGTGGAGGCTGCCCCTGGTGGCTGGGGCGTGGGGGTAGTGGTAGACATGGGTGGGAGCCTGGTGGAGGCTGCCCATGGTGGCTGGGGGGTGGGGGTGATAGGAGACATGAGTGGGGGCCTGGTGGAGGCTGCCCCTGCACTGCTGGGGGGTGGGGGTGGTGGTAGACATGGGTGGGGGCCTGGTGGAGGCTGCCCATGGTGGCTGGGGGGTGGGGGTGGTGGGAGACATGTGTGGGGGCCTGGTGGAGGCTGCCCCTGCACTGCTGGGGGGTGGGGGTGATAGGGGACATGAGTGGGTGCTTGGTGGAGGCTGCCCCTGGTGGCTGGGGGGTGGGGGTGATATGGGACATGAGTGGGGGCCTGGTGGAGGCTGCCCCTGCACTGCTGGGCGGTGGGGGTGGTGGGAGACATGAGTGGGGGCCTGGTGGAGTGTGTCCCTCAGTGCTGGGGTGGGTGGGGGTGGGAGACATGAGTGGGGGCCTGGTGGAGGCTGCCCCTGCACTGCTGGGGGGTGGGGTGGTGGTAGACATGGGTGGGAGCCTGGTGGAGGCTGCCCATGGTGGCTGGGGGGTGGGGGTGATAGGGGACATGAGTGGGGGCCTGGTGGAGGCTGCCCCTGCACTGTTGGGGGGTGGTGGTGGAGGTAGACATGGGTGGGGGCCTGGTGGAGGCTGCCCATGGTGGCTGGGGGGTGGGGGTGGTGGGAGACATGAGTGGGGGCTTGGTGGAGGCTGCCCCTGCACTGCTGTGGGGTGGGGGTGATAGGGGACATGAGTGGGTGCCTGGTGGAGGCTGCCCCTGGTGGCTGGGGGGTGGGGGTGATAGGGGACATGAGTGGGGGCCTGGTGGAGGCTGCCCCTGCACTGCTGGGGGGTGGGGTGGTGGTAGACATGGGTGGGGGCCTGGTGGAGGCTACCCATGGTTGCTGGGGGATGGGAGACATGAGTGGGGGCCTGGTGGAGGCTGCCCCTGCACTGCTGGGGGGTGGGGGTGATAGGGGACATGAGTGGGTGCCTGGTGGAGGCTGCCCCTGGTGGCTGGCGGGTGGGGGTGATAGGGGACATGAGTGGGTGCCTGGTGGAGGCTGTCCCTGGTGGCCGGGGGGTGGGGGTGATGGGGGACATGAGTGGGGGCCTGGTGGAGGCTGCCCATGGTGGCTGGGGGGTGGGGGTGGTGGGAGACATGAGTGGGGGCCTGGTGGAGGCTGCCCCTGGTGGCTGGGGGGTGGGGGTGATAGGGGACATGAGTGGGTGCCTGGTGGAGGCTGTCCCTGGTGGCTGGGGGGAGGGGGTGATAAGGGACATGAGTGGGGGCCTGGTGGAGGCTGCCCCTGCACTGCTGGGGGGTGGGGGTGGGGGTGGTGGTAGACATGGGTGGGGGCCTGGTGGAGGGTGCCCCACAGTGCTGGGGAGTGGGGTGGGTGGGAGACATGAGTGGGGGCCTGGTGGAGGGTGCCCCTCAGTGCTGAGGGGGTCGGGGGTGGGAGACATGAGTGGGGGCCTGGTGGAGGGTGCCCCTCTGTGCTGGGGGGTGTGGGGGGTGGGAGACATGAGTGGGTGCCTGGTGGAGGCTGCCCCTGGTGGCTGGGGGGTGGGGGTGATAGGGGACATGATTGGGGGCCTGGTGGAGGCTGCCCCTGCACTGCTGGGCGGTGGGGGTGGTGGGAGACATGAGTGGGGGCCTGGTGGAGGCTGCCCCTGCACTGCTGGGGGGTGGGGTGGTGGTAGACATGGGTGGGAGCCTGGTGGAGGCTGCCCATGGTGGCTGGGGGGTGGGGGTGATAGGGGACATGAGTGGGGGCCTGGTGGAGGCTGCCCCTGCACTGTTGGGGGGTGGTGGTGGAGGTAGACATGGGTGGGGGCCTGGTGGAGGCTGCCCATGGTGGCTGGGGGGTGGGGGTGGTGGGAGACATGAGTGGGGGCTTGGTGGAGGCTGCCCCTGCACTGCTGTGGGGTGGGGGTGATAGGGGACATGAGTGGGTGCCTGGTGGAGGCTGCCCCTGGTGGCTGGGGGGTGGGGGTGATAGGGGACATGAGTGGGGGCCTGGTGGAGGCTGCCCCTGCACTGCTGGGGGGTGGGGTGGTGGTAGACATGGGTGGGGGCCTGGTGGAGGCTACCCATGGTTGCTGGGGGATGGGAGACATGAGTGGGGGCCTGGTGGAGGCTGCCCCTGCACTGCTGGGGGGTGGGGGTGATAGGGGACATGAGTGGGTGCCTGGTGGAGGCTGCCCCTGGTGGCTGGCGGGTGGGGGTGATAGGGGACATGAGTGGGTGCCTGGTGGAGGCTGTCCCTGGTGGCCGGGGGGTGGGGGTGATGGGGGACATGAGTGGGGGCCTGGTGGAGGCTGCCCATGGTGGCTGGGGGGTGGGGGTGGTGGGAGACATGAGTGGGGGCCTGGTGGAGGCTGCCCCTGGTGGCTGGGGGGTGGGGGTGATAGGGGACATGAGTGGGTGCCTGGTGGAGGCTGTCCCTGGTGGCTGGGGGGAGGGGGTGATAAGGGACATGAGTGGGGGCCTGGTGGAGGCTGCCCCTGCACTGCTGGGGGGTGGGGGTGGGGGTGGTGGTAGACATGGGTGGGGGCCTGGTGGAGGGTGCCCCACAGTGCTGGGGAGTGGGGTGGGTGGGAGACATGAGTGGGGGCCTGGTGGAGGGTGCCCCTCAGTGCTGAGGGGGTCGGGGGTGGGAGACATGAGTGGGGGCCTGGTGGAGGGTGCCCCTCTGTGCTGGGGGGTGTGGGGGGTGGGAGACATGAGTGGGTGCCTGGTGGAGGCTGCCCCTGGTGGCTGGGGGGTGGGGGTGATAGGGGACATGATTGGGGGCCTGGTGGAGGCTGCCCCTGCACTGCTGGGCGGTGGGGGTGGTGGGAGACATGAGTGGGGGCCTGGTGGAGGCTGACCCTGCACTGCTGGGGGGTGGGGGTGATAGGGGACATGAGTGGGTGCCTGGTGGATGCTGCCCCTGGTGGCTGGGGGGTGGGGGTGATAGGGGACATGAGTGGGGGCCTGGTGAAAGCTGGCCCTGCACTGCTGGGGGGTGGGGTGGTGGTAGACATGGGTGGGGGCCTGGTGGAGGCTGCCCATGGTGGCTGGGGGGTGGGGGTGGTGGGAGACATGAGTGGGGGCCTGGTGGAGGCTGCCCCTGCACTGCTGGGGGGTGGGGGTGATAGGGGACATGAGTGGGTGCCTGGTGGAGGCTGCCCCTGGTGGCTGGCGGGTGGTGGTGATAGGGGACATGAGTGGGTGCCTGGTGGAGGCTGCCCCTGGTGGCCGGGGGGTGGGGGTGATAGGGGACATGAGTGGGGGCCTGGTGGAGGCTGCCCCTGCACTGCTGGGCGGTGGGGGTGGTGGGAGACATGAGTGGGGGCCTGGTGGAGGCTGCCCCTGCACTGCTGGGGTGTGGGGGGTGATAGGGGACATGAGTGGGTGCCTGGTGGAGACTGCCCCTGGTGGCTGGGGGGTGGGGGTGATAGGGGACATGAGTGGGGGCCTGGTGGAGGCTGCCACTGCACTGCTGGGGGTGGGGGTGGTGGTAGATATGGGTGGGAGCCTGGTGGAGGCTGCCCCTGGTGGCTGGGGGGTGGGGGTGATAGGGGACATGAGTGGGTGTCTGGTGGAGGCTGCCCCTGGTGGCTGGGGGGTGGGGGTGATAGGGGACATGATTGGGGGCCTGGTGGAGGCTGCCCCTGCACTGCTGGGCGGTGGGGGTGGTGGGAGACATGAGTGGGGGCCTGGTGGAGGCTGACCCTGCACTGCTGGGGGGTGGGGGTGATAGGGGACATGAGTGGGTGCCTGGTGGATGCTGCCCCTGGTGGCTGGGGGGTGGGGGTGATAGGGGAAATGAGTGGGGGCCTGGTGAAGGCTGCCCCTGCACTGCTGGTGGGTGGGGTGGTGGTAGACATGGGTGGGGGCCTGGTGGAGGCTGCCCATGGTGGCTGGGGGGTGGGGGTGGTGGGAGACATGAGTGGGGGCCTGGTGGAGGCTGCCCCTGCACTGCTGGGGGGTGGGGGTGATAGGGGACATGAGTGGGTGCCTGGTGGAGGCTGCCCCTGGTGGCTGGCGGGTGGTGGTGATAGGGGACATGAGTGGGTGCCTGGTGGAGGCTGCCCCTGGTGGCTGGGGGGTGGGGGTGATAGGGGACATGAGTGGGGGCCTGGTGGAGGCTGCCCCTGCACTGCTGGGCGGTGGGGGTGGTGGGAGACATGAGTGGGGGCCTGGTGGAGGCTGCCCCTGGTGGCTGGGGGGTGGGGGTGATAGGGGACATGAGTGGGGGCCTGGTGGAGGCTGTCCCTGCACTGCTGGGGGGTGGGGGCCTGGTGGAGGCTGCCCATGGTGGCTGGGGGGTGGGGGTGGTGGGAGAGATGAGTGGGGGCCTGGTGGAGGCTGCCCCTGCACTGCTGGGGCGTGGGGGTAATAGGGGACATGAGTGGGGGCCTGGTGGAGGCTGCCCCTGCACTGCTGGGGGGTGGGGGTGGTGGTAGACATGGTTGGGGGCCTGGTAGAGGCTGCCCCTCAGTGCTTAGACATGAGTGGGGGCCTGGTGGAGGGTACCCCTCAGTGCTGGGGGGGTGGGGGGTGGGAGACATGAGTGGGGGCCTGGTGGAGGCTGCCCCTGCACTGCTGGGGAGTGGGGGTGGTGGTAGACATGGGTGGGAGCCTGGTGGAGGCTGCCTCTGGTGGCTGGGGGGTGGGGGTGATAGGGGACATGAGTGGGTGCCTGGTGGAGGCTGCCCCTGGTGGCTGGGGGTGGGGGTGATAGGGGACATGAGTGGGGGCCTGGTGGAGGCTGCCCCTGCACTGCGGGGCGGTGGGGGTGGTGGGAGACATGAGTGGGGGCCTGGTGGGGGCTGCCCCTGCACTGCTGGGGGGTGGGGGTGATAGGGGACATGAGTGGGTGCCTGGTGGAGGCTGCCCTTGGTGGCTGGGGGGTGGGGGTGATAGTGGACATGAGTGGGGGCCTGGTGGAGGCTGCCCCTGCACTGCTGGGCGGTGGGGGTGGTGGGAGAACTGAGTGGGGGCCTGGTGGAGTGTGCCCCTCAGTGCTGGGGGGGTGGGAGACATGAGTGGGGGCCTGGTGGAGGCTGCCCCTGCACTGCTGGGGGGTGGGGGTAGTGGTAGACATGGGTGGGAGCCTGGTGGAGGCTGCCCATGGTGGCTGGGGGGTGGGGGTGATAGGGGACATGAGTGGGGGCCTGGTGGAGGCTGCCCCTGCACTGCTGGGGGGTGGGGTGGTGGTAGACATGGGTGGGGGCCTGGTGGAGGCTGCCCATGGTGGCTGGGGGGTGGGGGTGGTGGGAGACATGAGTGGGGGCCTGGTGGAGGCTGCCCCTGCACTGCTGGGGGGTGGGGGTGATAGGGGACATGAGTGGGTGCCTGGTGGAGGCTGCCCCTGGTGGTTGGGGGGTGGGGGTGGGAGACATGAGTGGGGGCCTGGTGGAGGCTGCCCCTGCACTGCTGGGGGGTGGGGTGGTTGTAGACATGGGTGGGAGCCTGGTGGAGGCTGCCCATGGTGGCTGGGGGGTGGGGGTGGTGGGAGACATGAGTGGGGGCCTGGTGGAGGCTGCCCCTGCACTGCTGGGGGGTGGGGGTGATAGGGGACATGAGTGGGTGCCTGGTGGAGGCTGCCCCTGGTGGTTGGGGGGTGGGGGTGATAGGGGACATGAGTGGGGACCTGGTGGAGGCTGCCCCTGCACTGCTGGGCGGTGGGGGTGGTGGGAGACATGAGTGGGGGCCTGGTGGAGTGTGCCCCTCAGTGCTGGGGGGGTGGGGGTGGGAGACATGAGTGGGGGCCTGGTGGAGGCTGCCCCTGCACTGCTGGGGGGTGGGGTGGTTGTAGACATGGGTGGGAGCCTGGTGGAGGCTGCCCATGGTGGCTGGGGGGCGGGGGTGATAGGGGACATGAGTGGGGGCCTGGTGGAGGCTGCCCCTGCACTGCTGGGGGTGGTGGTAATGGAAGACATGGGTGGGGGTCTGGTGGAGGCTGCCCATGGTGGCTGGGGGGTGGGGGTGGTGGGAGACATGAGTGGGGGCCTGGTGGAGGCTGCCCCTGCACTGCTGGGGGGTGGGGGTGATAGGGGACATGAGTGGGTGCCTGGTGGAGGCTGCCCCTGGTGGCTGGGGGGTGGGGGTGATAGGGGACATGAGTGGGGGCCTGGTGGAGGCTGCCCCTGCACTGCTGGGGGGTGGGGTGGTGGTAGACATGGGTGGGGGCCTGGTGGAGGCTGCCCATGGTGGCTGGGGGGTGGGAGACATGAGTGGGGTCCTGGTGGAGGCTGCCCCTGCACTGCTGGGGGGTGGGGGTGATAGGGGACATGAGTGGGTGCCTGGTGGAGGCTGCCCATGGTGGCTGGGGGGTGGGGGTGATAGGGGACATGAGTGGGTGCCTGGTGGAGGCTGCTCCTGGTGGCTGGGGGGTGGGGGTGATAGGGGACATGAGTGGGGGCATGGTGGAGGCTGCCCATGGTGGCTGGGGGTGGGTGTGGTGGGAGACATGAGTGGGGGCCTGGTGGAGGCTGCCCCTGGTGGCTGGGGGGTGGGGGTAGTGGTAGACATGGGTGGGAGCCTGGTGGAGGCTGCCCATGGTGGCTGGGGGGTGGGGGTGATAGGGGACATGAGTGGGGGCCTGGTGGAGGCTGCCCCTGCACTGCTGGGGGGTGGGGGTGGTGGTAGACATGGGTGGGGGCCTGGTGGAGGCTGCCCATGGTGGCTGGGGGGTGGGTGTGGTGGGAGACATGAGTGGGGGCCTGGTGGAGGCTGCCCCTGCACTGCTGGGGGGTGGGGGTGATAGGGGACATGAGTGGGTGCCTGGTGGAGGCTGCCCCTGGTGGCTGGGGGGTGGGGGTGATAGGGGACATGAGTGGGGGCCTGGTGGAGGCTGCCCCTGCACTGCTGGGCGGTCGGGGTGGTGGGAGACATGAGTGGGGGCCTGGTGGAGTGTGCCCCTCAGTGCTGGGGGGGGTGGGGGTGGGAGACATGAGTGGGGGCCTGGTGGAGGTTGCCCCTGCACTGCTGGGGGGTGGGGTGGTGGTAGACATGGGTGGGAGCCTGGTGGAGGCTGGCCATGGTGGCTGGGGGGTGGGGGTGATAGGGGACATGAGTGGGGGCCTGGTGGAGGCTGCACCTGCACTGCTGGGGGGTGGTGGTGGTGGTAGACATGGGTGGGGGCCTGGTGGAGGCTGCCCATGGTGGCTGGGGGGTGGGGGTGGTGGGAGACATGAGTGGGGGCCTGGTGGAGGCTGCCCCTGCACTGCTGGGGGGTGGGGGTGATAGGGACATGAGTGGGTGCCTGGTGGAGGCTGCCCCTGGTGGCTGGGGGGTGGGGTGATAGGGGACATGAGTGGGGGCCTGGTGGAGGCTGCCCCTGAACTGCTGGGGGGTGGGGTGGTGGTAGACATGGGTGGGGGCCTGGTGGAGGCTGCCCATGGTGGCTGGGGGGTGGGAGACATGAGTGGGGGCCTGGTGGAGGCTGCCCCTGCACTGCTGTGGGATGGGGGTTATAGGGGACATGAGTGGGTGCCTGGTGGAGGCTGCCCCTTGTGGATGGGGGGTGGGGGTGATAGGGGACATGAGTGGGTGCCTGGTGGAGGCTGTCCCTGGTGGCTGGGGGGTGGGGGTGATAGGGGACATGAGTGGGGGCCTGGTGGAGGCTGCCCATGGTGGCTGGGGGGTAGGGCTGGTGGGAGACATGAGTGGGGGCCTGGTGGAGGCTGCCCCTGGTGGCTGGGGTGTGGGGGTGATAGGGGACATGAGTGGGTGCCTGGTGGAGGCTGCCCCTGGTGGCTGGGGTGTGGGGGTGATAGGGGACATGAGTGGGGGCCTGGTGGAGGCTGCCCCTGCACTGATGGTGGGTGGGGGTGGTGGCAGACATGGGTGGGAGCCTGGTGGAGGGTGCCCCACAGTGCTGGAGGGTGGGGTGGGTGGGAGACATGAGTGGGGGCCTGGTGGAGGGTGCCGCTCAGTGCTGAGGGGGTGGGGGGTGGGAGACATGAGTGGGGGCCTGGTGGAGGGTGCCCCTCAGTGCTGGGGGGTGTGGGGTGTGGGAGACATGAGTGGGGGCCTGGTGAAGGCTGCCTCTGCACTGCTGGGTGTGGGGGTGGTGGTAGACATGGGTGGGAGCCTGGTGGAGGCTGCCCCTGGTGGCTGGGGGGTGGGGGTGATAGTGGACATGAGTGGGTGCCTGGTGGAGGCTGCCCCTGGTGGCTGGGGGGTGGGGGTGATAGGGGGCCTAGTGGAGGCTGCCCCTGCACTGCTGGGCAGTGGGGTGGTGGGAGACATGAGTGGGGGCCTGGGGGAGGCTGACCCTGCACTGCTGGGGGGTGGGGGTGATAGGGGACATGAGTGGGTGCCTGGTGGATGCTGCCCCTGGTGGCTGGGGGGTGGGGGTGATAGGGGACATGAGTGGGGGCCTGGTGGAGGCTGCCCCTTCACTGCTGGGCGGTGGGGGTGGTGGGAGACATGAGTGGGGGCCTGGTGGAGTGTGCCCCTCAGTGCTGGGGGGGGTGGGGGGTGGGAGACATGAGTGGGGGCCTGGTGGAGGCTGCCCCTGCACTGCTGGGGGGTGGGGGTGGTGGTAGACATGGGTGGGAGCCTGGTGGAGGCTGCCCCTGGTGGCTGGGGGGTGGGGGTGGTGGTAGACATGGGTGGGGGCCTGGTGGAGGCTGCCCATGGTGGCTGGGGGGTGGGGGTGGTGGGAGACATGAGTGGGGGCCTGGTGGAGGCTGCCCCTGCACTGCTGGGGGGTGGGGGTGATAGGGGACATGAGTGGGTGCCTGGTGGAGGCTGCCCCTGGTGGCTGGGGGGTGGGGGTGATATGGGACATGAGTGGGGGCCTGGTGGAGGCTGCCCCTGCACTGCTGGGCGGTGGGGGTGGTGGGAGACATGAGTGGGGGCCTGGTGGAGTGTGCCCCTCAGTGCTGGGGGGGGGGGTGGGAGACATGAGTGGGGGCCTGGTGGAGGCTGCCCCTGCACTGCTGGGGGGTGTGGGTGGTGGTAGACATAGGTGGGAGCCTGGTGGAGGCTGCCCATGGTGGCTGGGGGGTGGGGGTGATAGGGGACATGAATGGGGGCCTGGTGGAGGCTGCCCCTGCACTGCTGGGGGGTGGTGGTGGTAGACATGGGTGGGGGCCTGGTGAAGGCTGCCCATGGTGGCTGGGGGGTGGGGGTGGTGGGAGACATGAGTGGGGGCCTGGTGGAGGCTGCCCCTGCACTGCTGGGGGGTGGGGGTGATAGGGGACATGAGTGGGTGCCTGGTGGAGGCTGCCCCGGGGGGGTGGGGGTGATAGGGGACATGAGTGGGTGCCTGTTGGAGGCTGCCCCTGGTGGCTGGGGGGTGGGGGTGATAGGGGACATGGTTGGGGGCCTGGTGGAGGCTGCCCATGGTGGCTGGGGAGTGGGGGTGGTGGGAGACATGAGTGGGGGCCTGGTGGAGGCTGCCCCTGCACTGCTGGGGGGTGGGGTTGATAGGGGACATGAGTGGGGGCCTGGTGGAGGCTGCCCCTGCACTGCTGGGGGGTGGGGGTGGTGGTAGACATGGATGGGGGCCTGGTGGAGGGTGCCCCACAGTGCTGGGGGGTGGGGTGGGTGGCTCGACATGAGTGGGGGCCTGGTGGAGGGTGCCCCTCAGTGCTGGGGGGGTGGGGGGTGGGAGACATGAGTGGGGGCCTGGTGGAGGGTGCCCCTCAGTGCTGGGGGGGTGGGGGGTGGGAGACATGAGTGGGGGCCTGGTGGAGGCTGCCCCTGCACTGCTGGGGGGTGGGGGTGGTGGTAGACATGGGTGGGAGCCTGGTGGAGGCTGCCCCTGGTGGCTGGGGGGTGGGGGTGATAGGGGACATGAGTGGGTGTCTGGTGGAGGCTGCCCCTGGTGGCTGGGGGGTGGGGGTGATAGGGGACATGAGTGGGGGCCTGGTGGAGGCTGCCCCTGCACTGCTGGGCAGTGGGGTGGTGGGAGACATGAGTGGGGGCCTGGTGGAGGCTGCCCCTGCACTGCTGGGGGGTGGGGGTGATAGGGCACATGAGTGGGTGCCTGGTGGATGCTGCCCCTGGTGGCTGGGGGGTGGGGGTGATAGGGGACATGAGTGGGAGCCTGGTGGAGGCTGCCCCTGCACTGCTGGGCGGTGGGGGTGGTGGGAGACATGAGTGGGGGCCTGGTGGAGTGTGCCGCTCAGTGCTGGAGGGGGGGTGGGAGACATGAGTGGGGGCCTGGTGGAGGCTCCCCCTGCACTGCTGGGGGTGGGGGTGGTGGTAGACATGGGTGGGAGCCTGGTGGAGGCTGCCCATGGTGGCTGGGGGGTGGGGGTGATAGGGGACATGAGTGGGGGCCTGGTGGAGGCTGCCCCTGCACTGCTGGGGGGATGGTGGTGGTGGTAGACATGGGTGGGGGCATGGTGGAGGCTGCCCATGGTGGCTGGGGGATGGGGGTGGTGGGAGACATGAGTGGGGGCCTGGTGGAGGCTGCCCCTGCACTGCTGGGGGGTGGGGGTGATAGGGGACATGAGTGGGTGCCTGGTGGAGGCTGCTCCTGGTGGCTGGGGGGTGGGGGTGATAGGGGACATGAGTGGGGGCCTGGTGGAGGCTGCCCCTGCACTGCTGGGCGGTGGGGGTGGTGGGAGACATGAGTGGGGGCCTGGTGGAGGCTGCCCCTGCACTGCTGGGGGGTGGGGGTGGTGGTAGACATGGGTGGGAGCCTGGTGGAGGCTGCCCATGGTGGCTGGGGGGTGAGGGTGATAGGGGACATGAGTGGGGGCGTGGTGGAGGCTGCCCCTGCACTACTGGGGAGTGGGGGTGGTGGTAGACATGGGTGGGGGCCTGGTGGAGGCTGCCCATGGTGGCTGGGGGGTAGGGGTGGTGGGAGACATGAGTGGGGGCCTGGTGGAGGCTGCCACTGCACTGCTGGGGGGTGGGGGTGGTGGGAGACATGAGTGGGGGCGTGGTGGAGTGTGCCCCTCAGTGCTGGGGGGGTGGGGGTGAGAGACATGAGTGGGGGCCTGGTGGAGGCTGCCCCTGCACTGCTGGGGGGTGGGGGTGGTGGTAGACATGGGTGGGAGCCTGGTGGAGGCTGCCCATGGTGGCTGGGGGGTGGGGGTGATAGGGGACATGAGTGGGGGCCTGGTGAAGGCTGCCCCTGCACTGCTGGGGGGTGGTGGTGGTGGTAGACATGGGTGGGGGCCTGGTGGAGGCTGCCCATGGTGGCTGGGGGGTGGGGGTGGTAGGAGACATGAGTGGGGGCCTGGTGGAGGCTGCCCCTGCACTGCTGGGGGGTGGGGGTGATAGGGGAAATGAGTGGGTGCCTGGTGGAGGCTGCCCCTGGTGGCTGGGGTGTGGGGGTGATAGGGGACATGAGTGGGTGCCTGGTGGAGGCTGCCCCTGGTGGCTGGGGGGTGGGGGTGATAGGGGACATGAGTGGGGGCCTGGTGGAGGCTGCCCATGGTGGCTGGGGGGTGGGGGTGGTGGGAGACATGAGTGGGGGCCTGGTGGAGGCTGCCCCTGCACTGCTGGGAGGTGGGGGTGATAGGGGACATGAGTGGGGGCCTGGTGGAGGCTGCCCCTGCACTGCTGGGGGGTGGGGGTGGTGGTAGACATGGGTGGGGGCCTGGTGGAGGGTGCCCCACAGTGCTGGGGGGTGGGGTGGGTGGTCGACATGAGTGGGGGCCTGGTGGAGGGTGCCCCTCAGTGCTGGGGTGGTGGGGGGTGGGAGACATGAGTGGGGGCCTGGTGGAGGGTGCCCCTCAGTGCTGGGGGGGTGGGGGGTGGGAGACATGAGTGGGGGCCTGGTGGAGGCTGCCCCTGCACTGCTGGGGGGTGGGGGTGGTGGTAGACATGGGTGGGAGCCTGGTGGAGGCTGCCCCTGGTGGCTGGGGGGTGGGGGTGATAGGGGACATGAGTGGGAGCCTGGTGGAGGCTGCCCCTGCACTGCTGGGGGGTGGGGGTGGTGGTAGACATGGGTGGGGGCCTGGTGGAGGCTGCCCATGGTGGCTGGGGGGTGGGGGTGGTGGGAGACATGAGTGGGGGCCTGGTGGAGGCTGCCCCTGCACTGCTGGGGGGTGGGGGTGATAGGGGTCATGAGTGGGTGCCTGGTGGATGCTGCCCCTGCACTGCTGGGCGGTGGGGGTGGTGGGAGACATGAGTGGGGGCCTGGTGGAGTGTGCCCCTCAGTGCTGGGGGGGGGGTGGGGGTGGGAGACATGAGTGGGGGCCTGGTGGAGGCTGCCCCTGCACTGCTGGGGGGTGTGGGTGGTGGTAGACATGGGTGGGAGCCTGGTGGAGGCTGCCCATGGTGGCTGGGGGGTGGGGGTGATAGGGGACATGAGTGGGGGCCTGGTGGAGGCTGCCCCTGCACTGCTGGGGGGTGGTGGTGGTGGTAGACATGGGTGGGGGCCTGGTGAAGGCTGCCCATGGTGGCTGGGGGGTGGGGGTGGTGGGAGACATGAGTGGGGGCCTGGTGGAGGCTGCCCCTGCACTGCTGGGGGGTGGGGGTGATAGGGGACATGAGTGGGTGCCTGGTGGAGGCTGCCCCTGGGGGGTTGGGGTGATAGGGGACATGAGTGCGTGCCTGTTGGAGGCTGCCCCTGGTGGCTGGGGGGTGGGGGTGATAGGGGACATGGTTGGGGGCCTGGTGGAGGCTGCCCATGGTGGCTGGGGGGTGGGGGTGGTGGGAGACATGAGTGGGGGCCTGGTGGAGGCTGCCCCTGCACTGCTGGGGGGTGGGGTTGATAGGGGACATGAGTGGGGGCCTGGTGGAGGCTGCCCCTGCACTGCTGGGGGATGGGGGTGATAGGGGACATGAGTGGGTGCCTGGTGGAGGCTGCCCCTTGTGGCTGGGGGGTGGGGGTGATAGGGGACATGAGTGGGTGCCTGATGGAGGCTGTCCCTGGTGGCTGGGGGTGGGGGTGATAGGGGACATGAGTGGGGGCCTGGTGGAGGCTGCCCATGGTGGCTGGGGGGTAGGGCTGGTGGGAGACATGAGTGGGGGCCTGGTGGAGGCTGCCCCTGGTGGCTGGGGTGTGGGGGTGATAGGGGACATGAGTGGGTGCCTGGTGGAGGCTGCCCCTGGTGGCTGGGGTGTGGTGGTGATAGGGGACATGAGTGGGGGCCTGGTGGAGGCTGCCCCTGCACTGATGGGGGGTGGGGGTGGTGGTAGACATGGGTGGGAGCCTGGTGGAGGGTGCCCCACAGTGCTGGAGGGTGGGGTGGGTGGGAGACATGAGTGGGGGCCTGGTGGAGGGTGCCTCTCAGTGCTGAGGGGGTGGGGGGTGGGAGACATGAGTGGGGGCCTGGTGGAGGGTGCCCCTCAGTGCTGGGGGGTGTGGGGTGTGGGAGACATGAGTGGGGGCCTGGTGAAGGCTGCCTCTGCACTGCTGGGTGTGGGGGTGGTGGTAGACATGGGTGGGAGCCTGGTGGAGGCTGCCCCTGGTGGCTGGGGGATGGGGGTGATAGTGGACATGAGTGGGTGCCTGGTGGAGGCTGCCCCTGGTGGCTGGGGGGTGGGGGTGATAGGGGATATGATTGGGGGCCTAGTGGAGGCTGCCCCTGCACTGCTGGGCAGTGGGGGTGGTGGGAGACATGAGTGGGGGCCTGGGGGAGGCTGACCCTGCACTGCTGGGGGGTGGGGGTGATAGGGGACATGAGTGGGTGCCTGGTGGATGCTGCCCCTGGTGGCTGGGGGGTGGGGGTGATAGGGGACATGAGTGGGGGCCTGGTGGAGGCTGCCCCTGCACTGCTGGGCGGTGGGGGTGGTGGGAGACATGAGTGGGGGCCTGGTGGAGTGTGCCCCTCAGTGCTGGGGGGGGTGGGGGGTGGGAGACATGAGTGGGGGCCTGGTGGAGGCTGCCCCTGCACTGCTGGGGGGTGGGGGTGGTGGTAGACATGGGTGGGAGCCTGGTGGAGGCTGCCCCTGGTGGCTGGGGGGTGGGGGTGATAGGGGACATGAGTGGGAGCCTGGTGGAGGCTGCCCCTGCACTGCTGGGGGGTGGGGGTGGTGGTAGACATGGGTGGGGGCCTGGTGGAGGCTGCCCATGGTGGCTGGGGGGTGGGGGTGGTGGGAGACATGAGTGGGGGCCTGGTGGAGGCTGCCCCTGCACTGCTGGGGGGTGGGGGTGATAGGGGACATGAGTGGGTGCCTGGTGGAGGCTGCCCCTGATGGCTGGGGGGTGGGGGTGATATGGGACATGAGTGGGGGCCTGGTGGAGGCTGCCCCTGCACTGCTGGGCGGTGGGGGTGGTGGGAAACATGAGTGGGGGCCTGGTGGAGTGTGCCCCTCAGTGCTGGGGGGGGTGGGGGTGGGAGACATGAGTGGGGGCCTGGTGGAGGCTGCCCCTGCACTGCTGGGGGGTGTGGGTGGTGGTAGACATGGGTGGGAGCCTGGTGGAGGCTGCCCATGGTGGCTGGGGGGTGGGGGTGATAGGGAACATGAGTGGGGGCCTGCTGGAGGCTGCCCCTGCACTGCTGGGGGGTGGTGGTGGTAGACATGGGTGGGGGCCTGGTGAAGGCTGCCCATGGTGGCTGGGGGGTGGGGGTGGTGGGAGACATGAGTGGGGGCCTGGTGGAGGCTGCCCCTGCACTGCTGGGGGGTGGGGGTGATAGGGGACATGAGTGGGTGCCTGGTGGAGGCTGCCCCGGGGGGGTGGGGGTGATAGGGGACATGAGTGGGTGCCTGTTGGAGGCTGCCCCTGGTGGCTGGGGGGTGGGGGTGATAGGGGACATGGTTGGGGGCCTGGTGGAGGCTGCCCATGGTGGCTGGGGGGTGGGGGTGGTGGGAGACATGAGTGGGGGCCTGGTGGAGGCTGCCCCTGCACTGCTGGGGGGTGGGGTTGATAGGGGACATGAGTGGGGGCCTGGTGGAGGCTGCCCCTGCACTGCTGGGGGGTGGGGGTGGTGGTAGACATGGATGGGGGCCTGGTGGAGGGTGCCCCACAGTGCTGGGGGGTGGGGTGGGTGGCTCGACATGAGTGGGGGCCTGGTGGAGGGTGTCCCTCAGTGCTGGGGGGTGGGGGGTGGGAGACATGAGTGGGGGCCTGGTGGAGGGTGCCCCTCAGTGCTGGGGGGGTGGGGGGTGGGAGACATGAGTGGGGGCCTGGTGGAGGCTGCCCCTGCACTGCTGGGGGGTGGGGGTGGTGGTAGACATGGGTGGGAGCCTGGTGGAGGCTGCCCCTGGTGGCTGGGGGGTGGGGGTGATAGGGGACATGAGTGGGTGTCTGGTGGAGGCTGCCCCTGGTGGCTGGGGGGTGGGGGTGATAGGGGACATGAGTGGGGGCCTGGTGGAGGCTGCCCCTGCACTGCTGGGCAGTGGGGTGGTGGGAGACATGAGTGGGGGCCTGGTGGAGGCTGCCCCTGCACTGCTGGGGGGTGGGGGTGATAGGGGACATGAGTGGGTGCCTGGTGGATGCTGCCCCTGGTGGCTGGGGGGTGGGGGTGATAGGGGACATGAGTGGGAGCCTGGTGGAGGCTGCCCCTGCACTGCTGGGCGGTGGAGGTGGTGGGAGACATGAGTGGGGGCCTGGTGGAGTGTGCCCCTCAGTGCTCGAGGGGGGGTGGGAGACATGAGTGGGGGCCTGGTGGAGGCTGCCCCTGCACTGCTGGGGGGTGGGGGTGGTGGTAGACATGGGTGGGAGCCTGGTGGAGGCTGCCCATGGTGGCTGGGCGGTGGGGGTGATAGGGGACATGAGTGGGGGCCTGGTGGAGGCTGCCCCTGCACTGCTGGGGGGATGGTGGTGGTGGTAGACATGGGTGGGGGCATGGTGGAGGCTGCCCATGGTGGCTGGGGGGTGGGGGTGGTGGGAGACATGAGTGGGGGCCTGGTGGAGGCTGCCCCTGCACTGCTGTGGGGTGGGGGTGATAGGGGACATGAGTGGGTGCCTGGTGGAGGCTGCTCCTGGTGGCTGGGGGGTGGGGGTGATAGGGGACATGAGTGGGGGCCTGGTGGAGGCTGCCCCTGCACTGCTGGGCGGTGGGGGTGGTGGGAGACATGAGTGGGGGCCTGGTGGAGGCTGCCCCTGCACTGCTGGGGGGTGGGGGTGGTGGTAGACATGGGTGGGAGCCTGGTGGAGGCTGCCCATGGTGGCTGGGGGGTGAGGGTGATAGTGGACATGAGTGGGGGCCTGGTGGAGGCTGCCCCTGCACTACTGGGGGGTGGGGGTGGTGGTAGACATGGGTGGGGGCCTGGTGGAGGCTGCCCATGGTGGCTGGGGGGTAGGGGTGGTGGGAGACATGAGTGGGGGCCTGGTGGAGGCTGCCACTGCACTGCTGGGGGGTGGGGGTGGTGGGAGACATGAGTGGGGGCCTGGTGGAGTGTGCCCCTCAGTGCTGTGGGGGGTGGGGGTGAGAGACATGAGTGGGGGCCTGGTGGAGGCTGCCCCCCCCTGCACTGCTGGGGGGTGGGGGTGGTGGTAGACATGGGTGGGAGCCTGGTGGAGGCTGCCAATGGTGGCTGGGGGGTGGGGGTGATAGGGGACATGAGTGGGGGCCTGGTGAAGGCTGCCCCTGCACTGCTGGGGGGTGGTGGTGGTGGTAGACATGGGTGGGGGCCTGGTGGAGGCTGCCCATGGTGGCTGGGGGGTGGGGGCTGTGGGAGACATGAGTGGGGGCCTGGTGGAGGCTGCCCCTGCACTGCTGGGGGGTGGGGGTGATAGGGGACATGAGTGGGTGCCTGGTGGAGGCTGCCCCTGGTGGCTGGGGTGTGGGGGTGATAGGGGACATGAGTGGGTGCCTGGTGGAGGCTGCCCCTGGTGGCTGGGGGGTGGGGGTGATAGGGGACATGAGTGGGGGCCTGGTGGAGGCTGCCCATGGTGGCTGGGGGGTGGGGGTGGTGGGAGACATGAGTGGGGGCCTGGTGGAGGCTGCCTCTGCACTGCTGGGAGGTGGGGGTGATAGGGGACATGAGTGGGGGCCTGGTGGAGGCTGCCCCTGCACTGCTGGGGGGTGGGGGTGGTGGTAGACATGGGTGGGGGCCTGGTGGAGGGTGCCCCACAGTGCTGGGGGGTGGGGTGGGTGGTCGACATGAGTGGGGGCCTGGTGGAGGGTGCCCCTCAGTGCTGGGGGGTGGGGGGTGGGAGACATGAGTGGGAGCCTGGTGGAGGGTGCACCTCAGTGCTGGGGGGGGTGGGGGGTGGGAGACATGAGTGGGGGCCTGGTGGAGGCTGCCCCTGCACTGCTGGGGGGTGGGGGTGGTGGTAGACATGGGTGGGAGCCTGGTGGAGGCTGCCCCTGGTGGCTGGGGGGTGGGGGTGGTGGGAGACATGAGTGGGGGCCTGGTGGAGGGTGCACCTCAGTGCTGGGGGGGTGGGGGGTGGGAGACATGAGTGGGGGCCTGGTGGAGGCTGCCCCTGCACTGCTGGGGGGTGGGGGTGGTGGTAGACATGGATGGGGGCCTGGTGGAGGCTGCCTATGGTGGCTGTGGGGTGGGGGTGGTGGGAGACATGAGTGGGGGCCTGGTGGAGGCTGCCCCTGCACTGCTGGGGGGTGGGGGTGATAGGGGACATGAGTGGGTGCCTGGTGGAGGCTGCCCCTGGTGGCTGGGGGGTGGGGGTGATACGGGACATGAGTGGGGGCCTGGTGGAGGCTGCCCCTGCACTGCTGGGCGGTGGGGGTGGTGGGAGACATGAGTGGGGGCCTGGTGGAGTGTGCCCCTCAGTGCTGGGGGGGGGGGTGGGGGTGGGAGACATGAGTGGGGGCCTGGTGGAGGCTGCCCCTGCACTGCTGGGGGGTGTGGGTGGTGGTAGACATGGGTGGGAGCCTGGTGGAGGCTGCCCATGGTGGCTGGGGGGTGGGGGTGATAGGGGACATGAGTGGGGGCCTGGTGGAGGCTGCCCCTGCACTGCTGGGGGGTGGTGGTGGTGGTAGACATGGGTGGGGGCCTGGTGAAGGCTGCCCATGGTGGCTGGGGGGTGGGGGTGGTGGGAGACATGAGTGGGGGCCTGGTGGAGGCTGCCCCTGCACTGCTGGGGGGTGGGGGTGATAGGGGACATGAGTGGGTGCCTGGTGGAGGCTGCCCCTGGGGGGTGGGGGTGATAGGGGACATGAGTGGGTGCCTGTTGGAGGCTGCCCCTGGTGGCTGGGGGGTGGGGGTGATAGGGGACATGGTTGGGGGCCTGGTGGAGGCTGCCCATGGTGGCTGGGGGGTGGGGGTGGTGGGAGACATGAGTGGGGGCCTGGTGGAGGCTGCCCCTGCACTGCTGGGGGGTGGGGTTGATAGGGGACATGAGTGGGGGCCTGGTGGAGGCTGCACCTGCACTGCTGGGGGGTGTGGGTGGTGGTAGACAATGATGGGGGCCTGGTGGAGGGTGCCCCACAGTGCTGGGGGGTGGGGTGGGTGGGAGACATGAGTGCGGGCCTGGTGGAGGGTGCCCCTCAGTGCTGGGGGGGTGGGGGGTGGGAGACATGAGTGGGGGCCTGGTGGAGGGTGCCCCTCAGTGCTGGGGGGGTGGGGGGTGGGAGACATGAGTGGGGGCCTGGTGGAGGCTGCCCCTGCACTGCTGGGGGGTGGGGGTGGTGGTAGACATGGGTGGGAGCCTGGTGGAGGCTGCCCCTGGTGGCTGGGGGGTGGGGGTGATAGGGGACATGAGTGGGTGTCTGGTGGAGGCTGCCCCTGGTGGCTGGGGGGTGGGGGTGATAGGGGACATGAGTGGGGGCCTGGTGGAGGCTGCCCCTGCGCTGCTGGGCAGTGGGGTGGTGGGAGACATGAGTGGGGGCCTGGTGGAGGCTGCCCCTGCACTGCTGGGGGGTGGGGGTGATAGGGGACATGAGTGGGTGCCTGGTGGATGCTGCCCCTGGTGGCTGGGGGGTGGGGGTGATAGGGGACATGAGTGGGAGCCTGGTGGAGGCTGCCCCTGCACTGCTGGGTGGTGGGGGTGGTGGGAGACATGAGTGGGGGCCTGGTGGAGTGTGCCCCTCAGTGCTGGGGGGGTGGGGGTGGGAGACATGAGTGGGGGCCTGGTGGAGGCTGCCCCTGCACTGCTGGGGGGTGGGGGTGGTGGTAGACATGGGTGGGAGCCTGGTGGAGGATGCCCATGGTGGCTGGGGGGTGGGGGTGATAGGGGACATGAGTGGGGGCCTGGTGGAGGCTGCCCCTGCACTGCTGGGGGGTGGGGGTGGTGGTAGGCATGGGTGGGGGCCTGGTGGAGGCTGCCCATGGTGGCTGGGGGGTGGGGGTGGTGGGAGACATGAGTGGGGGCCTGGTGGAGGCTGCCCCTGCACTGCTGGGGGGTGGGGGTGATAGGGGACATGATTGGGTCCCTGCTGGAGGCTGCCCCTGGTGGCTGGTGGGTGGTGGTGATAGGGGACATGAGTGGGGGCCTGGTGGAGGCTGCCCCTGCACTGCTGGGCGGTGGGGGTGGTGGGAGACATGAGTGGGGGCCTGGTGGAGTGTGCCGCTCAGTGCTGGAAGGGGTGGGGGGTGGGAGACATGAGTGGGTGCCTGGTGGAGGCTGCCCCTGCACTGCTGGGGGGTGGGGGTGGTGGTAGACATGGGTGGGAGCCTGGTGGAGGCTGCTCATGGTGGCTGGGGGGTGGGGGTGGTGGGAGACATGAGTGGGGGCCTGGTGGAGGCTGCCCCTGCACCGCTGGGGGGTGGGGGTGATAGGGGACATGAGTGGGTGCCTTGTGGAGGCTGCCCCTGGTGGCTGGGGGGTGGGGGTAATAGGGGACATGAGTGCGGGCCTGGTGGAGGCTGCCCCTGCACTGCTGGGGGGTGGGTGTGGTGGTAGACATGGGTGGGGGCCTGGTGGAGGGTGCCCCACAGTGCTGGGGGCTGGGGGTGCAAGGGGACATGAGTGGGGGCCTGGTGGAGGGTGGCCCACAGTGCTGGGGGGTGGGGGTGCTGGGGGACATGAGCAGATGTGCACAGTAGTCCCCTGTTTTGTGGGCTGCCTGCAGGGGCCGTGGAGGGTGTACAGGGTACACCTGTGAGGACCCACCCAGCCTAATCGCGTTTGTACCTTCCCACGCACCCCTGTAATACACGTACCCGGCCAAATCGCGTGTGATAATTCCCGCGCACCCCTGTAATACACGTACCCAGCCAATTTGCATGTGATAATTCCCGCGTACCCCTGTAATACATGTACCCTGGCAAATCGCGTGTAAAACTTCCCGCGTACCCCTGTAATACACGTACCCAGCCAAATCGCGTGTGATAATTCCCGCATACCCCTGTAATACACGTACCCTGGCTAATCGCGTGTAAAACTTCACGCGTACCCATGTAATACACGTACCCTGGCTAATCGCGTGTAAAACTTCCCGCATACCCCTGTAATACACGTACCCTGGCTAATCGCGTGTAAAACTTCCCGCGTAACCCTGATATGAACGTTACCCGCTTTGCGTTCCTTGTTTGGCAGCCCTGTAAACTGGTCCAGGGTTAGCGCAACCCTTTGCGATGATTTAGCGATTTTGATGGCTTTTCCTTGCGCGAGGGCGTTCTTGGGGGCGTTACTGGCGCTGCGCAGGGTCGCTACGATACTCTGCACCACGGCTGGTTTGGGAGCCTAAAATCCATGAAATACGCTGTGCGCGGAAATCTGCGCCAGCCGCTTGCGACACTTTTCTGCGAAATTCTATGAATTACCCTGTAAATCTCTGGAAAGATTACAAAATGATGAAAACGATTTGATCAATCTATCTACATATGATGACGTTGAGGAAACCTCACAAATAGAGCTGGAATGTCTCAAAACAAAGGAGTCAAATTCATCAATGACAGAACGTACGATCTTAAATACAAATATTTCAATCACAAATGAGCCTTCCACTGCCCAGCTTCAGAGTGCCCCAAAACAACCGAGGTAACAAAGAATTTGCCAACAGATGATAAAAAACACAGACAAAACCATCAATGAAGAGCCGTGCACTCCCTTCTTGACAATGGAGGAAAAGCGTGCAAAACAAATGGCGTCTAGGTTTGAGGCAAATGATTGTGAAATTAGGTTATTAACGATGAAAAATGTATTGGATAATCTAAATAGGACGCAGAATCCGCGTCCAATCCAACCAACTCCCGATACATTAAACCCACAATCACAACGTAAAAGTGAAACAAAGCTTATCACCCAGTGCAATAAAACAAATCTTAAAATAATGAAAAAACACTCAATATTTGAAAAACTGATCCTGGAAAGGGTGGAGTCTGTGGAAAACTTCATCTTAAATCGGCATTATATAACCAGGCTCTTTCACCTTGTGCCTAGTTTGAGAACTATAATCTCAGAGGATCTAAAAATTGTAGAATTCCACTGTGAGCAAAGAAATGATATAGTAACCTTACATCTTGCTTCAAGAATGATGAGATCTATTACTAGACGCATTACCTGCATTACTATCTTGTGGTTTTGATTTGTACCTTCAGCCACACAATGATGTAGTACAAGAGCCCCTAATCGAGAGCACGACTAACAAAACCCCCAAAAACGCAGAACAGAGTTACACAAATGAAAAACTACCTGTAAGCAGAGCGGATTTGTCACCAATGATCACAGAAACAAAACTTAAAAATAAGGAAATATGCCAACGATTCCTAGATGAGCAAATCAAAATAACGATTGAAGGCAACATTGCAAAATCCGACAAAATGATCAGTGAACACGGAAACGCAAGTATCACCGAAAATGAAAATTGGGCATGGCTGGCCTCCACTCTAAATAATAAACAGCGAAAGTAATGTCAGAACCATTGGGAAAACCGGACACTGAAAATTGGATCGTGGAACACGCGTGGATTTGCCCACCTGTTCCACACATCCTGGATGCGGAACTTGGACCTGTTATGCATTCAGGAAACATGGCTAAGTGAATGTCCAATCTCTTCCTTATTTGAAACAGTTCTAAATCCTGCTATCCAACAGAGAAAGGGTAGACCAATGGCTGGATTACTAATAGCTGCCAAAAAATAATCAGGCTTTAGGATTATTGAGTCAAAGAATGTCACATCCTATATACAAACTGCAAAAGTAATGATACTAGGCACTTGCGAGCCTGAGTTCCTCTACGTTGTGAATCTTTATTGGAACCAGATTGCAATGGGAACAACAACATTCATTGACCAAGTGGCCGCAATTATCGACGAAACCCTCGAAAACTCATGCGTCGCTCAAATAATAATCTGTGGCGATTTGAACATCGACTGTGTGAATATGGATACAAAGAACACATTAAAACCAGCTAGAAAAAATCCACATGAGGAAGCGGCCCGCCTATGGTGCCTTGAAATGGACTCCCGAAAACTGACAATTCTGAATGGAAATTTGCCCAGCGATACACCTGCGAATCGAACATGGAGTAGAGAAAATCAGCACTCAACAGTAGACTATTTTTTTGTATCGGAATCCTTACCAAGAGCTTGCGGCCTGAAAGTCTGAAAGACGGAACATATCGATCATGATCTCCTAAAAATGACCTTCATTGCTAGCAAAAATCTTACACAAAAATCATGGTCACATGACATTTCATACCGCTCAGGTAGGATAAGGCTAAACCTGAAAACCAGTGACGTAAATCAGATCACATCTAACATGGCATCAGCATCTGACGCGATTTAATACCAACACTTACTTATGCAATTCGTAGAACATAAACAAGGGCTTAAACTGCGGTGGCTGCAACATAAGTACAAGTTTGATGTTCAAATATTACAACGAAAACGTACGATGCAGAGAGAAATTCGAAAGCTATCACACAAGGACAAAAGTCTTTTTCTTGCAGGAAGAAAACTTGAAATGCCAAAATATCGTAACTGGAGAAAGGCTCACAACGCAATTTTGACGCAAAATGATACTGAATAGATGCAAAAAAAAATAAAAAACAACAACTCCTCTGAATTCTGGACCTTAATAAATAACATGGCTGCTCCACAAGAAACAACCAAAACCTCACCAATTCTTTAGGAAACCTGGATAAAACATTATACAGAAATGTTCAGCAGCTCCAAAGTAAAAAGCAAGATAAATCCTGAAAACCTAATGTCGTGGGACTTGTGCTTTGATAAATCTGACATCTTGAGTTCAATCAAAAACTCCAGCGCCTTGAGAGCCCCAGGCCCAGATGGCCTGACAAACTATGTGCTAAAACTAAACCCTGAAGCATGGGCCAATTTCTGCAGCATGCTATTCGAAAGAATAAAAATGAAATGTGTGACACCAAAAACATGGAAAAATGCTATCATAGTACCTATATTCAAAAAAGGCGACAGATCCAACCCTAGAAACTATCGGCCAAACGCCCTACTCGAGGTGCTGGGTAAGATCTATGCACGCCAATTGCAAAAAATGCTGCTAGCATGGTCGACAGAAAAAAACCATATTGAAAGCCGACAAGCCGGCTTTGTCAAAGGAGTTGGCTGTAGTTTAAACACTCTACTACTAAATCTACTAAAAATGGAATCAATCAGAACCAATGCCCCAATTTATGTGGCTTCAATTGATTTCTCGCACGCCTTTGATAGTGTCAACCGACATATTTTATGGGTCAAACTCGAAGCTTGGGGGTGCCCAGCTAGTCTACTTGCAGCAAAAAGAGAACTGCACTCAGACACGGCCATACAGATTAGATTAGACCGAGGTGCCATATTATCTCAACCGGTAAAGACATACAAAGGTGTGAAATAGGGTTGCCTCCTGGCCGCCATCATATTCAATCGTTTCATCTCGGATATTGGAGATACACTCAACATGGTAGCAACTTTTTCACCAAAAATCCATGGATCACACATAGGTTGGCTAATATATGCAGATGACCTAATACTCTTAGATGTCACTCCGATTGGGCTACAGCGAAGGCTGGACACCCTTGAAAAGTTTGTCAACGAAAATGACCTCTGCATTAATAAACAAAAATGCGAAGTATTGACATTAAGAAACTTGTCAAACCAAAAACGAGGAACCAAGCAATTTGTATGACACTTGGAAAAAACACCACTCAAGACATCATCTCATATCAAGTATCTTGGAGCCTTGATAAGTTCAAATATAAATGACGGACCATGGGTGGAGGAAACAAAAAGAAAATGCAAACAGTTAGCCTGCCATGCTGCCATCATAAATAAAAAGTACAGTAAATTTTCAACAAAGCCAATGACTGACTTTTATCGACAGAAGGCTGTTCCGGCTTTAATTTATGGCACTGAAACCATGTTTGGTTTCCCTCACGAGTTATGGGATACACTGGAGAACATTTTCTGGACCACAGCGTTGCATTTACGCAAGGGCTGCCCTACCAGCAATATACTATATGAATCGGGCTTGATATCAATAAAAGCGAGGGTGAGTTGGAATGCACTTATCCTCTATAGGAAGACTTTGCTTGACAACCCAGTTCAACAATTTAAAATTCTAAAAAAACCAGCCTCTGACCCAAAACATACGGTCCTATCAGAATGGAGTAATCTCTGCATAGAGATAGTGGACAGAAACAACATACAAATCGAAACTCTGATAAAAAATCCAGACAAGGCAAAATTGACACTATGGAGATCAGACTGGCACCAAACTTCTGCAGAGCGAGAAAGCTCATGTCTGATGAAATATGCCCCTCCAGAAGCCCACGAGTATGACAAATTGCAGCTTTATCTACCCCAATCACCCGATCAAAATTCGAGACTGTTATTTCTGCAATTTCGACTCTGTTTTTGACTAAAGACCGCACAAGATCCTGGAAGCGGAACGAAAGTGCAAACATAACTTGACATTTCTGCAACCATTCATCGGAGACTCTCAAACATCTGACCCTATTCTGCAAAAAGTTCAGATCACTACGAACTAAACTACTTGGACCACTCTTTGAAGAATGCCAAACTTACAGCGCAACTGACTGGTGGAAAACCATGTTCGACGGTTCAAACCGAAAAGTCATGTTCGGACTGGTAATGTTCTTGAGGAATTTAAAAACCTGCTTAACTGAAGCAAATACCACATCTGTATCGTAACCAACAGAGCCTTAGTAGATCTATGTGAATGGCTGAAAACAATCAAAAACTCATTGCGAGAGGGTGTGGGATTGTATGGTGAGATGTGATGTAAAAGGGAAAGAACATGTTAAAAGGTTTTTCGAAACCAAATAAAATAAAAAATAAAATAAAAAAAAATACAAAATTAGGTCTTTGTACTTACCACAGATGTATCCAGGTGCTTCTGGGCATAGGCAGAAGCATGTTATTGTAAATGCTTTTTTAGGTTTTCTACATAATCATGAGTGGTAGACAAGTTGGTCAACATCGGTTCCTGAGTTTGATACAGCAGATGTTGAGGCAAGACCATTTTCTTCCAGTCATGAGTACAAATGGGGACCTCTTAGTCGCAGAACTATTGATTTATTTACATACAGGGAAGAACAATGCCCTTTTGGTCTCAAAACAACATACAATCGATGATATATCAGATTTGATGGGAAGCAGTGAGCTTCCTCTAACAATGCAGTGAGTTTGAGTAACATTCTGTCCAGGTTGTGGAGGATAGTAGATAGAACAGTCACCAAGGTCAATACATGGTTTTACATACATAGATTAAGGACAATCAACATTAGACATTTTTAAGTGCAGGTAGGCAGTACGGACAGCTGTGTTAGGGATGTGACCATGATGGATGAAGTCTAAGAGTGGAGGCAGAGAAAATGAGGGATGGAGAGTCAGTGGTGAGGGAAAAATGTAAGGTTGAAGGAAGAGAGAGGTAGGTTAAGAGGGTAACTCAGGGGTGAGGAGGTAGGCTTTCAGTTTGGATCGACATAGGGTTAGACCTCAGGTAAACCACAGAGCCATCAGGACTAGGGGTAAATGTAACTCCCAAATGGGTCCAAAATCGCTTCACCTCCCCCACCCTGAATACTAGGTGGAAGGCGAAAAGTAACTTTCTTTTTTACAGCAAAGAATTCCCACATATTAGTCATTACGTTGCTGGTAAAATGACTACCACGGTCAGACTCAATCTTTTGAGGAAAGCCAAAACGTGTACTGTGTACGCAATGAACCACTAGACCAATGAAGTCTACCTGAAGTTCTCATTCCTCTCTTTTGTAGAGGAGTCATGTGAGTGGGGGAACTCGGTTGAAACTTAGCACACATCAGACATGTGTGCAAACCTATTTCTGTCCCTTACACTCTAAACTAACTAAGGAAAAACTGTGTGTCTTTGTGATCCAGAAGGGAGCTACTCTCGTTCTGGATATTAGTTTGCTTGTTCAGTGCTTGATGAAGAGAGGAAACACAAGAAATTATCCTTTAACTTAAAATGTCTTGGACTTTACTGCTCTTCCAAAGGTATACAAACAACATTCCCAAACATCAGACGGGGAGTCTCTTCCCCTGCTCTCTCCAGCTTACAACTGTAGCATCAAGTCTGGTTCTCGCACTTGACTGAAGATTTTCAAAAACACAAAACACATGTATCAGGGGGGAGTCTCTGCCCCTGTTCTTTTTCCAGTACACAAATGTCATCTGAAGTCTAGTTTACTATACTGCCAGACTTGACTGTAGCTCTTAGAATTCCAGAAAATGTCTCTTCTTTTGGCAGTGGGTCCTCAAACCCTTGTTTTAGCTTCTCGCGTCTCTCTTTCTCTCTTACATGGGTCCCAGACCCCTTTGGTTTGTCTTGGGATAAACGTGACTTGTTCTGCAGCTTGTTTCTTTTTTTTCATTGTTGTTTTTATATTCTTGATTTAATCACTGCTGTTATTTTTACAAGGTTTTTGTTGTCAAAGAACATGCATTTCATAAAAGTCCAGAAGAACCTGTTACACTTTAGGTGTATGCGCTTTCCTCGGAAGAAGCGAAAGTCATCTTAGGTTTCTTTCTTTAGTTGATCATTTTGTGGTTCTCGTCTTTCTTCTTTAACAGAACCTGTTCCATAATTTTTGTCGCTGTCACCCAGGTGGTCTTTTTGCCTCCAATCAAGCGCTCCCACCAAAGGTCTTTCTCAAAGATGTGCGCCGTGGAGAAGAGATTTTTCAAAAAAGGTGCTCTAATACTATCAGTTCCTTGACATGACAGCAAGAGATGTCTCACAGTCTCAATAATTACCTTGCTTCCACAAAATCTGCAATTATTTGCTGTCGACTGCCCTCTAATTGCAAGGATTTAATTTGTAGGCATGAGATTCAAACGCGTCCTCAAAAAAGATGTTTGTAAGCGCTCTACTTGGATACTTTTTCAAGAAGGCTTGGGTCGCATTTAGTTTTCTTATCTGAGGTGGTAAGGGAGAGGCCAGTTTGTATTTTGAAGCCTTGTCAAGAGTATTTGTCCAATCAAGTTCATTTATCTTAGTTTGCACTTTTGTAGGGTTTTCCCTCAATTCCTTTTTTGAACTTAGAATTTCTGACAATTTGTGGTCTTGTTCTCTTTCCCAGAGAGTAAGGAACTTACAACAACATCCTGCTTGTTCCCTATTTACCAAGGTAAGAAGCCAGGGGCGGTTTTCCAAAAGGGTTTTCCTGTGCAGCATGATACTCTTTGTCTCGATGATTGATTGAAGAGAGGGTTGGCTCAATTCAAGTCTAATCAAGACCAAAGGAGTTGACTTAGGCAAGAAAAGAACCTACCTATAAAAATGGCTTTCCAGAGACTGCCAGATTGTTTTTGGAAGACATGGCATTGCTTCCACTCCATATGATATCACCGGAACGACCTTTGCTCTGTAGAAGTTTATTACAGCAACTAGTGAAAAGCGGCCAAACTTTTTATCGATGACTTTAGCTTGCGTTGTTAGTTTCCACATTTTTCATGTAGGGCCGTCTGCATGGAGATTTCGGATTTTGAACTGTCTAACATCACTCTGAGATATTTAAATTCCGGAACATTTTTGATTTCTGTACCATCGAGGTACCACTTTAGTTTTCCTCCTTCACAGCCTTTTTCTCAAAACACATGATTTTGTATTTGTATTTGTTGATTTCCAAGTCATTTTCAGCAATGTATTTCGAAAAGCTGTCCAACTGTCTTTGTAGTCCAATCAGAGTGTGGTCTAAAAGAATCATATCGTCCGCATATAGTAATATGGGTATGTTTTCCTGGCCAAGTGTAGCAGGGAATGATCTTACTCTATCTTCCACTTCTTTGTAATCTCCCAAGTAAGAGAAGAACAGAGCTGGGCCCAGGGGGCATCCTTGGTTTACCCCACAAGCAGTTGATATTTCTTCAGACAGTGTTCCCTAATTACTTAGTTGAATTTTCATTCTGGTGTCTGTGTGCAAGTCTATTATGGGGCTCAGAATCTCTTCTGGACATTTACATGCGCGAAGTTTGAGCCACATTTTTGCTCTATTGACTTGATTGAAGGCTTGCGCTAAATCATTAAACGCAAGAAAAAGTCTCGGGCCTCCTGTCCAGATTTTTCCTTTGAGGGTGCTCAAAACCATGATGTTAACGTTGATTCCCATGTACTTTTTAAAGCCCGTCTGAAATGGATCTGGGCATGGTGCATGGGATGCCCATGTTTGAAAGCGAGTTAGTAAAAGAGCACCAAAGACCTTGCCGATAACATCCGAAAGAGCAATGGGACGGAAGTTCTTTGGGTCATCCTTGCAGCCCTTTTTGAATATACGGACCACAACTGACGAAGTTCAGGATGATGGTATTTCCTTTGCGTCAGTGCATCTTTTAAATATAAGGCTGATAAGAGTTGCCCATTCCACTGGATGGTTTTTCAGGTCGATATTCGAGATCCCATCTGGCCCCGGAGCTCGGGAATTTTTCAACTTGCAAATGGCATCTATGATTTCTTCTTTGTCGTGAATATCGACCCTACATGTGTTTTCTACAAACTTGAGAGGTGGCGAGGCAAATTGCGGTAGCTGGAATATCGCTTTGTAGTGTTGTACCCAAGTACGTTCTCCAATACTGTTCTGGAGAGCGTTGTTTGTCGGGCGCTCTGTTGCTCTGATCGCGAGATGAAGATGTAATCGATAGTGGCAAAGGAAGTGCCTCTCTCCCAAGTTGGAACACGGTTTGGACAGTTAAAGATTGTAGTTAGGTCGGCTAGTTCTCTTGAGGACATAAGGTTTGCCCATGCAAGGCCTCTTTCTTCAGCCGGGGATCTAAATGCACCCATTGACTTCTTTTTGCAGGTGGCGTTTAGGTCGCCACATATAATTAGGTGCAAGACTTGATGATCGACATATGCGCTGTCAATGGCCCTTTCCAATAAGGAGATGAAGCTGCTGTTTGTCATGTCTTCAGGGTGCGAGTATGTATTTAGGATTATAATGGGCGTCGCAAGGTTTTCCCCTGTAGTTTCACTGTAGTGGTCCCATTGCTCTAAAACTGCCAGTAGTGAAACGTCAAGGGGCAGAATTTGTCTTAAATGTAGCCCACTGCCAGAACAAATTGCTAGCAGGAGGTCTGAAGATGGACGTCATCTGTTGCCTTTTTTTGCTGGAGCAAGCGCCAATTCTAACCCTTCCAGAGTTGGTTTTTCGACAAGCCAAGTTTCCGGAAAGCATAAGATGTCATACAAACCCAGGTCAACGTCGCCCGGCTCCGTCAGATGGGAAAAGCCATGCGTATTCCAGGAGCCCAGCCTCAATGATGTTACTATTCGCGTTTGTTGAAGCAAGTTTTCTGGCGTTGAGGTTGGGGCGACCGGAAACGCAGGTTGCTATTTATTTAGTTGCACTGATAGGGCTTTAGGGATCCAGGCCCACAGTTGTTGCATTCCAGCTTTTTTATCTTTTGCCTCAGGTTTTGAAGTTTCCCTTGGGAATTTCTGTGTAATTGTCCTTTTAATGTCTGTCAGAGGCCCCTTTGGGCGTCTTTTCCCATCTTGACCCGCCTCTGGAATTGGCGTTTGTGGTAGCTCAAAGTTGGAACGTAAGCAACCACGATGTATAGTCAAAGGCGGGTATACTTTCTTTTCATTTTGTCTTGTAGTTGACGATTTGGCCAGGATTGGCGAGTCTGTTCCTTCGTCCGAGTAGGTTTTAAAGACTCGCTTTTCCGGTGTCACCTCTCTTTTCTCTCTATTGCAAGTTTTCCACTATAGGGATCTTGAAGACTGCTCAGGGCTTTTCAGTATCTCATGAAGATGGGATGAGTCTGATTTTCCTGTTTTATCCCTGAGGTCGTATCCCAACTTAAGTAGGTTCTCAGCAGATTCACAAATCTTTTTTTCTGCTTCTGAGGAAGCGGTGTACAAGTAGGTTATAGCTCGCTTTCCCTCGTGTGAAGGATCCACAAGTTTTAGGTCTTATGTTCTTAAAGATCATAATGTTGGGATGCATTGGAATAGGTTTAAGACTGTTCTTCGATTTAGGACGACGTATTCTCTACATGCCTCGAATTGTTCCAATTTGAAAGATGGTTTGCTTGTTTCTTTTCTCATGTAACAGGGGTCTATTTGATCTTCACTTTGGTACTTTTTTGTTTCCAGGTGCTGCAGTATTCTTGAAGGTCCAGTTTCTAATGGGACGGGTGAGTGTCTTGAGGACCTGACTTGATCAGTTTTAACATTTGATGCTCGCTTTGTTTTGACTTTCATTGGAGAAAGTTGTGTAGGCAAGGCTCTCACCCTGCTGTGGTGATGTATTCAATGTCTTTTTTCTTCAATTTGTGAATAGGGTCGTATATCTAAATTTAGGCCCCAAATTGTTTTCATGTCTTGTTTTTTACAACGATCTTCTAACGTTGAAAAATGTGCTGGTATTTCCCAATCTGTAACACTGTTTTTGATGTGAGGGGTCTTTGTTGGGCTAGTGAAATTTTGAGGTGAGGTGTCTCTGGGTATTTCGACAAGAAAACCATCAGAGTCACTACTGCTTCAAAGTTCTAAAGTCTGTATTCTGGGTCTGGTTCTAAAGTCTGGAGCCTGGATCTTCCTGCAGGGTGCTTCGCCAAGAAATCAGTTGATGAGTAGAAAGGGTGTGTCTTGTCTGTCTTCAGCAATCCCTATTTATCCATTTCCAAAGTGGGTGGGGAGGCTGATTATCTATGCCCAACCCTCTAAGGATCTGATAGTTCAGAGAATTCCCTGTGCCCTGATTTGAGAAAGGAACAGTGTGTCATCATGTGTCAGAGTGATGCTGCCATTTACAACCTAGGGAAGAACCTCCCCTTTGCTTTTACTTAGAAAATCTATTTTTCCCCAGAAACATATTTCCCATATGCAAAACTTGTTTATAATACATAATTACATGACAGATTGCTTAAGGTATATTGCTGTGCAACTCTCATCTTCCTGCGAGCTTTAGTTCATAAATGACAACTTTTTTGCACTTTTGGTGGGTTTCTTAATGTTAGTTCTGCACCAATTTTAATACATGCATACAAATCCATCTGGGCATATTCCTGTAATTTTTCATGTTCCCATCATAAACACAATGGCTACAATATAAATAATTTCCAGGGTTCAGTCTCAGAACATCGCACAGATTCCAAATTAGTCTTAAACTATGAGCACATTTTTTGTTTTAACAACCTATAAGTTTCATATTTTTGTCAGTTCAGTACACTTTACTATAAACATTTTTCTAAAACATACATTTACTTCAATCTTCAATTCACATTTCCAGTCTGGCCCGCCTCCAAAGCTGGGCTGAGTCAGAGGGTCACATGGCTTGCCTTCCTGCCATAGCTGTTGTTGTCAGTCACACCCGAATTAGTATTTTCTATTCAGTTCAAGGAACCCATTGTTTCTTGCTCAGGGCAGCAGAGGAAATCTCCTCTTCTTCTGATTAACATGCCAATGCGAAATTCTCTCCTTTTAGTGGGAATGAACAAGTTGTGAGATTCTCAGGGAAAGAAAGCCTTTAGGAAGTTTTAGCTAAATCGGGTTACCTTATGGTCAATTGTAACATAGTTCCTTTTCCTTGTGAAAACATTACATTTATAAATTTAAAATCAGCAAACATATCTTTTAATTCCAGTCATGTGTGGCACTCTATATGGCATTTTGATGGAAATCCCTTCTTTGGCATAGTTTGAGTTCAATATACAACTTTACACATGACAAGTTTTAAATCGGCGGCTTCTGACAGAGTTGAGTAACGGTACTACACCCATTTTGACAGATTTCTTCCAGTTCAACCATCCTCAAAAGTGGACTTTGTTCAGATAATATATACTTCTGTGGACATTGTATTTATGTGGATTTTCGAAGTAAAATGATGTTCAGCACCCAACAAGGAGGTTGGATCTTTTTGGGTGGTTTGTGAGCCATGAGCTTTGCAAATATGATAGCCAGGGAAAAACGGATTTTTAAAACAGCTCTGTGTTTCTTTTGAAATGATAATGCTCTGTGGGCAGCCAAATGATGGGTTTTGGCAGTGGTCTCCTGTGTTCCCACTGTCATAGGCAAAAGTGGATGGCGGCCTACTTTTCAGATTTTTACTGCGCACTTTCTGGTGATTTTTAGCGAAGCGCATGCTTTCCGGCGGCCATTCTGATGTTTCTGCTGCAAGCAATGCACAGTAATGTTGCAGGGCCTCGACTAGTGGGTTGAAACATCCCACAAGCCCCCCTCTTGCGATTGGCTTTGAACGATCATCAATGGGAATTCACAAGAGTGGGATGTCAGTTTCATCTCTTCTGCTTCCACAAATGGCAAAGTTCATCATATTTTCCTCCATCAGGGGTGGATCGATCGGTTCTCCTTGCCAGTCCTGATGGGAGTATTGAGCGATACTCCGGGCCCCTCAGATCTTTGCTTCCGGTCGCCGGGTAGTCCACCTTGGTTATTCTCCATGGTTTCCAAACAATGATAGGTTATCTCTCCTAGGATGACAAAGCAAAAACATATTTGTAGACATTTCCCCACCACTATTAATGTAGTGGGGCGGACACATACTTTTTGATATTCAAGACACATTTTTATTATTATATTTTATAGACTATATGGAATATTTAGAGTTGTAATTTTATGGAGCTGGAGTGGGCACCTCTGGGGTTCCGGAAGACTCCTCCTGTTGCTGCAGAGTGTGCCTAGGATGGCACACTTTAGCTGATTAATATCCTCCTCTGCCAAACTGCCTTTGGGGATGCGGATCTTGTAGGCGACTGGTGAGATCTTGTCTACAATTTCAAAAGGTCCCCTCCAGGTAGGCAGAAATGTTCACTGTTTGGCCTGGTTCCTTTGGAAATTGTATAAGTAGACCCAGTCTCCCACATTGTATTCTTTTCTGGTAGTCTAAGTCATAGTGGGTCTTCATGCTGATCTTTCTAGATTTCGCTGAGCATAGGCAAAAGCATGTTGAAGGTGTTTTCTTACATTTTCAACATACTCATGAGTTGTGGAGGCATTGATCAATGTCTGCTCTTGGGTCCTGTAGAACAGATGCTGGGGAAGCACCATTCTGCGTAAAGTCATCAGCTCAAACTGTGACATTTTATTTGCAGATGAAGGGGTAAACCTAATGGCCATTAGGAAAAGAGGTAATCGAATATCCCAACTTGGCCCAGAATCTGCCACAAACTTTTTTAATATTCTCACAATTGTTCTATTGTATCTCTCTACTGCACCACTAGAGGCTTGCCGGTAAGCAATGTGTAGCTTCCTTTTAACCCCAAGTATCTCCCACATCTTGGTCATCACTTCACTGGTGAAATGGCTACCTCTATCTGACTCGATCCTTTGGGGCAGTCCAAAACGCGAAAAGATGTGATTGATCATCAGGGCAGCTGCTGTTTCAGCCTTTCAGTTTGGGGCCGGGAGACATTCCACCCATTTAGTAAACCAGCATGTCACAGTCAGCATGTACTTTTTCCCCCTAGAGGAGCGAATCACGGGCCCAATGAAATCTACTTGTAAAAATGACCATGGCAGTGTCATCCCCCTCTTTTGGAGAGGTGCACGGTGTGAGGGATGTTGGCTGAAATTGTGCACACACAAGACATCCCTTCAAGTATTGGTCGAAGTCCTTCCCCATGTGTGGCCAGTATGCAACCTCTCTTAAGATTTCAAGTGTTGTATGAAACCCCCTATGACCGGCTGTGGCGGCATCATGGGCATGACTTAACATCAGGTTTCGGAATGAGGTAGGAACCACTCACTGATCATGGCCAGCTAGGGATTTCCTCACCAACAAACCGTCTTTGATTCGAAAAATAATTTGACATTTCATCAACACTCTGAGGTTCTCTTTCCCTATGTAATCGGTATCCGTCAGGGGATAGTTCTCAGGGTCCTCAATGTGTTGATAAAACTTACCAATTATTGGATCACCTTTTTGAGCCGTAATCAAATCAGCATCTGGGGTCTCCTTACTCCATTGTGCAGTTGAGAGGTCATTGTGAGCATTTGTCTGGGACCTAGTGATAGCAGTGACCTGGATTTCCCCCAACAGGGACTCGACCTCTATTAGATCCCCTAGGATGGCCACGGTTTATGGCCAACTGATCAGCTAAGTCATTTCCAGTTTTGTTTGGTCCCTCTACTTTGGAATGATCCTTGATCTTTTTCCAGTAGATGGTCATCCCATTCGAGGTGACCAGATCATCAATATTTTGAATCAATTTCCCATGTTTCAAGGATTTGTTATTAGCACATAGCATGCCTCTGGTTTTCCAATTAACCAGGTGCTCCACGAACCCGTTCCGTACATAATCCGAATCTGTGATTATGACAGGTTTGTGGAGTTGATGTTGGACAGCAGTGAGGATGGCTTGATGCACAGCCATCAACTCTGCCACTTGACTACTTCAGGGACCAATCTTGTACCCAGCGGAGGGTTCTGGGGACTCATTCACCCATGCATTCCCTACGCCGGCCGCAAGTTTTGTTTCCCCGTTGTTGTCAACATGGTAAGAGCATCCATCCACATAGACAGTGGGCATTGCCTCACATTTGTCTTCTTCAAAGACTTTGTGTGGGGAATTAAGGTATGCCTCCATGTTGTCCTTGATTTTTAGACTCTCGTCCTCGAGACAGTTTTCTCTGGCACAATCATGCAGGTCAGCCAGACCTTGCACGAGGGAACTCTTCTTGTTTTGGCAATATCTGACCTCCACAGGAAAGGCTTGCATTGACAGAATCCAGGAAGTAATTCGGGAATTACTCACATTTCCGGCCCGGATTCTGTCACTTTGGAGATATTGCAGAGGCTGGTGTGGAGTCTCCACTATGATGTGTTCCCCCTGGATAAACGGGCGGTAATTCTTCAATGCCCACACCGTTGCCAGGAGTGCCTTCTCACAATCGTAGAATTTTTTTCCCCACAGAGGATCAAGTTTTACTCGCATAGGAGATTACTTTATTGACCTTGTCATGCTTTTGGTATAATACTGCAGTCAAGCATGTATTAGAGAACCCTGTCTCCAAGAAGAACTCCTTGTTTCTGATGGGGTAAGCTAGGCAAGGCGCTTGTGAGAGGCTTCTTTTGAGTTGTCTTACTGCCTCGGCTTGTTCTGGACCCCATTCCCACTTAACCCCCCCTTCAACAGATGAATCAGGGGTCTGGTGATCTCTGCGTAGCCCTCAATTAACTTTCTACTGTAATTAGTCAGTCCAAGGAGGCTCCTTAGTTCCCGCAGAGTTGTGGGGTCTTTCAATTTCTGGAGGGCTTCCTTTCTCTTTTCCTGGAAACAGAGACCCTAGGAGTAATCTCATGCCCCAAGAAATGTACACGGGTTCTACACCACTGTGCCTTTTGAAAGGAAAGTTTTGCTCCAGCGGCCCTCAACTGTGTCAGAACATAACAGATCTCTGCTATGTGTTCCTCCACAGTCGAGCTTTTGATGAGGACATCATCTACATAAGCCAGGTTACCCCTTTTACCCAGGCGGGGCATGGCCTTATGAAGAAAAATGTTAAACTCATTGCCGGAGTTGATGTATCCGAATGGAGTTCGGGTCCATGTGTACTGCTGCCCCCCACAGGTAAAGGCCAGCTTGTATTGGTCCTCCCTACTGACAGGTACAGTCCAGTATCCATTGGTCTGGTCTATTGCAGTGAATACCTGTGACCCCTGGATCTGGGCCAGCCCTTGGTCAATGTAGGGAAGAGGCCATCAGGAAGTATGGACCCATTTGTTGAGCTCCCTAAAGTCGGCGCAGAGTCTCCTCTGGCCGTTTGGCTTCAATATCCCCAGCACCGGATTATTGAAGGTGCTGTGGACTGGACGGATTATCCCACGGGACTCAAGGTTCTTAATTATTTCAGTAAGGGACTCCATTAATGAGAAAGGCAAGCGATATTGCTTCACAAACACTGGAGTCATGCCAGGGTCCATGGGAATTGTTGTGTGGATGTCGGTGCGACCACAGTCATATAAGTCCACTGCAAAGAGATCTTGAAAATCCAAGAAAATTTGTTTCAAATTTTGCTTCTGCTCCAGAGTCTCACAGGCATCAGCTAGGTTGACTCTCTCTTCAACCATCTCCGTGAAGCCTGGAAAGACTTCTGGTTTCGCTATCTCAGTGGCCTCCTCCAGCTGGGTGGAGAAGTCCCTGGGCAGAGTGCTGATTTGGACTGGTGGCTTCAGGTGGGGAAGGCAGTCCTCACGGACCTGGAAAATCACCTCATCCCTCCTGAAGTCACAAGTCACATCTTCCTTACCATAAGGGCAGGAAGTGTACACCAGGAAGTTCCCCCCATGCCGGGTAAAGATCCTGTCTGGTGCTGTGTTGTAATCACTGTCACTTTCAAAACAGTCCTTGGGGATTGGTCCTAACATTTCATTGCCTAAATCAATGGAAAAATGCCGGTCATCAACCGCCATTCCAATAATGGTGCCTGCGGCTAGAGTGATACTCTTTAAGTCGTTGTTTTCCACCTCTATTGGAATGGTGTCATGTTCTATATTGACTATTGGTGTTGGGTTTATCCCAACCCTTGCTGTTGGAGAGGAGCATTTCGATGAATATAAGCATCAGGGTTTTTCAATTTCTGTCCTCTTTTAACTTTCACTTCCAGGGAGAATTGTCAAGGTCCTTGCTGGGATGGTGACCTCCTCTCCAATCTGAATTTCAACTGCATAAGGCAGCAGTTGAGCTGACCTAAATGCTTTCTCTGGGTCATCAAAGCCCATTAGAATATCCGCTAATCGGGACCAAGCTTTGAAGTTTATTAGGTCCAAAGCAAAGCGATTGAGAATGTCACTGCCTAAGTAAAAGGCGGCAGTGATATCTCGCACGACCCAACAATTATGGACTATGGTCTTGTTGCCAATGGAGATTTTGAGCATACACCTGCTTGGCAGGAGATGTTTGGAATTAGGTGCTTCCTGGTCTATTTCCCATTTGTCTATCAGTTTGAATGTGGGAATGGCTGGATCTTTTGGGAGTTGGCGGAACATGGCTTCGCTGATGAAGCTCTTACCATGGTTCACGCACACTCGAGCGAGAACAGAGTCCTTCCCATCATTTAACTGAACAGGGATGAACAACTGCTCTCCAATCTGCTGAATATCAGCCAGGCTCTGAGCTGATTTCACATCTTTCTGGACTATAGGAGTGGGAGTTTCTGATTGTGGATTGGTGAAGAATTTCAGAGTGTTTCCTTCCAGTGTGGAATACCACCTTAAACTGGAAGGAAGGTTGATTTTCAGAAATAGAGAGGACCCCCCATCACCAGTCTGTTGTCCTACTGCTATTACTGTCACGTCTGGAGTTTGGTTGTTCTGGAAGTGAAATTCTACTTGGTCAGATTTTTGTTCAACCATGTGGCAGGTGCTGTTTAAACTAACATGGTTGACACTCTGTTTTAATTGTATTGGTCGGCTAGTCTGGGTCCAGAGGATCTTGTTTACACAATCTATTAGGGGTGACAACCTTCTCAGGAGGTCATTCCCTAGTAAAGAAGGGGTGCCCTCTGGAGTCACTACTATGACCGGGTGTTTCACCTTGTGTCGCCCAATTTTAATGTCCAAGTCTGCAGTCCCCTCAACGGGAATTTCCTCCCGTCAAAGTTCTGCAGTTGTCCAGGAAGAGAGGTGAAAGGAATTTGGTAATGCTCCCCCCTTCCTGCATTCAGTTCGTCAAAGGCCCTTTTGGACAGAAGGGTAGCTTGGGATCCAGTGTCCACCAGTGCCAAAATTGTACCCTGCCCCTGTACTTGTACCGGGGCATAGTATCTTCCCTCCTTCTCCTCAAGGGGGCACAGATAATGCACATTTTTAGACAACTGGTGGGCTAATTTTCTGGTTTTGGACATTGCTAGAGAAGAGATTTGGGCAGAATTCTGTGGAGAATTTTAGGAATCTGAAAGAAAAAGTTGGCAACTGGAGATCAGAGCCATTGTGGGTTCCCCTGGTTCCGGTTCTGGGCCGCCCCCCCCTTTTTGGAGGCCGTCACCAGGATGGGTTTGAACCAGGGGATTTCGGTATTGTGGGTTCTGTGATGAGATGATGGGCGGCGGTAGCTCAGTCTCCATGTCTCCCCAGTCTGGATTGGAATCCATTGGGACCCATTTTTCTTTGGGAGGAGTTCCCCCATCTCTGAAGGAGACGATCCTTTTCCCAGGATCTTCTGAGGATCCCTCTCCCTCAAATTGGAAGACCTGTACCTCCTCCACAAAGTGGGTCTGTTTGGGTCCTTTGTTTCTCCTACCCCCCCTCTGCTCCTTGGGAGGCAGGCTTTCAGGGGTAGGAGATTTTGTTTCCGGTTCCTGGTTTTCCAGGGGCTGTTTACAAGTTGGGAAGGAAGCTTCCTCCAAGGCTTTACACCCCCCTTCCCCTTGTGCCTCCTCCCTGGGAACCGGTGTGTTATCGGGGTGCTGCCCCCATCATTGTTCTGGAGCACCAGGTCCAGAGATTGGGGCATTCGGCGGTGGCATGCTATTCTGAGGGTTCTGTTGAGCCCTCAGTATGTGACCCAGATCTCGTTCCATATTTTGGACCTGGCGCTCAAGTTGTGAAACCCGCTCAGGCTGATACGGGGCTCTATTTTCTCCCCTGGGCTGATCCCGGGAAGGGTAGCTATCCCTTCTCTGGTAGTACCCCTGGTTGGGAAGATTTTGGTACCCCTCCACCCTTGGCCTCCCCTCTCTCGGATTAGGTTGTCTGGGCTCAGGGAATTGGGGAAAGAAGGATGGATGATTTTGGGGCTGGAAATTGGGTGGATACCTGGGGAAAAAGTTCTGCCCAGGATTTGGAGAATTTCTGCCCTCCTATGGGAAGTTGTGAGGGAAGTTCCCTGGGTTAGGTGCTTGGCCGGATCCCCCCCTTGGGCTGGAGGAGTCCACACATAACCCAGGATTGGTCGGTTTCCCTTGTAGCGGGGACTTACATAGTCAAGGGAGTGGGGGACCCCATTTGTGGGACTACCTCCTCGACTCCCTGTCGGTGACTGGCCCGAGGGCCTTCTGGGCTGTGAATTATTTGGTGCAGGCAGGTTTTGAGGCCCCCCATCACCAAATCTAAAACGGGGGCAACCTTTACTTCTGCCACCTTGGCAGCAGCAGGGGTGCTGTTGGTTTTGGGGTTTTTCGGCGCGTTATTTTTATTTTCGATAGGCTTCTGCACCTCATAGATCCGGGTAGCCTGTTCAATGACCCAGTCTAAAGATCTTTTCTCATGAAAATCTCTCACGAGCTGGGTCATTATATATTTAGGGATGAAAATATTTAGGGAGAGCATGGAAAAATGTATTGACAAACTCTTTGCTGTCTGTGCGCACCCTTCTAGTGGTCTGTGCAAAAGCACGCTTTAATTCTTGCACAAACTCTTGTGGGGCCTGATCCTCCCCACATTGCAAATTGTAGGCTGCCTTGCGAGCCTCTTGAGGATTTCTGTGAACAGAAAAATGTTTCAAGATGGCCGCCTTATAGGTGGACCATCTTAAATGATTTTGGTCCTCCAGCCCCGCAAAGAAACTGGAGTATTCTGGGGAGAATGTCCATTTGTTGTACTGGATGCAGCTACTGCTGTCCTTCAAATGGAAAGTCTCCATCATTTGCTCATAGAACTCCAAGTGTTCCCAAACGGAATACTTGGCGTTCTTATGATAAGGCGTGATGACACTCCTTATTGCCTTGATTGACCCTGATCTCTCCATATGTCTGACCCTGTTTCAGTGACCTGTTGCGCGATGGCCTGCAACCAGACCGTTTGGTCCTGGTGAGTCCACTCACCTCTCACAAATAGCTTATGTAAGAGGTGCTCCCTCGCTATTTTCATGTCTACCAAGGTCATCATTCTAGAGATTGATCTCTGTCCTGACTTACAGAAATTAGTATTTTATTTTTGAAAAACAGACCTTTTCCTTAGAGTGTCCCTTTGAAGAGTGCTTTACAGCGTAAAACAGCGTGGTGATCCGACCAGATGTATGTATCCCGTCAGTTAGCACACTGTATTGAGCTGCACAAGTGATAGATCTAACCCAGACATCCCAGACGAGCCCCCACTTTGTAAGAAGATTCAATCCAGCACTACAGCCAAGTCAATGCCTAGCCTGGGATACTGAATGAAATACCCTTATTGATATATCTTTATGTCCAGGTTCATATTCTGGATGACAACCCCTGTATAACACCCCTCTCTTAGAATCCCTCTGACCCCACTGAGCCAAGAAGTAGATCTGTTTTGCAAGTTTAAAAGGTTTATTTGAAAAAAAATTAAACAGTATATATATATATCACACTTTTATAATGAATTATCACACTTAATCTGAGCAGTAATCAATAATGGATAGTCGGGCACTAGCACACTTCTTTATAATCAATGATGAGTCGGTATAGGATGGATAAGATAGCAACAATACTTTTATGGTTTCAAATAGATGCAATGTGGAATGAAAATGCAGTACAGAAAATAACTTGATAGGATTTCAGCAAAAGACAATGTAATCACTTTCTTGGACAATTCACCCCCCCTTTATGCAATGTAAGGAGATGAAGATGAGAGCACACAGTTCTCAGACATGCAATCAAATGTAATTCAGTTCACCCCAGCAAGCTTAGACTACGGACAGAAGTTGAAACACAGGCCCAAAATGCTTTTATATGTGCTGGCAATGAAGTGAGGAATATGCTGAAAATGGTTTAAATTCCCTTTAGGAGGTTCAGGGTGAGTGAAAGATACTTGGGATGAGCTCAGGCTCCCTTTAACAATGCTCTAGGAGTAACTAGCAGGTTAAACGAATTTTTGTCAAAGGAAAGCAAGGAAGCTGCTGTTTTCACACGTGGCTGGATTTTTAACCAAATCGCGAATCGCGGCAAAATTCGCGAATGCGTGAATCACGATTACGGCAAAAGTATAAGGAGTAAGTCGGTTCTAGGTTCGTTGAAAAGCTAAGCTTTCAGAGGAAAGTTAAACCAAGTTTCTAGCCCAAACGGTTCCAAAGATATGAACGATTTTGTAAAGGTCGTTTTTCGAATTTAAAGTAACTCAAATTGACAGGTGACAGCTTTTAAAAATGACAGGTGACAGCTATGCGGCTGCAGAATTGACAAGTGACAGTTAGGAGGCAGTTCTACTTAGATTAAATAGATTGAATTATATCACTGGAAACTAAGAGATTTGGTTTCACACCGTCCTAGCTGTACTCACAATGTATTTGGAAGGTCTAGGTCTCACGGATCGGGTCAAGATGGCTTCGGTTCTGGTTTCGCCCCGGACGGTCTCTGCGCACAGCGTCTGGTCTCTGCTCTGCTGGTCTGGTCTGACACTGCTCCTGGCCCGGCTCCTGGATCTCTGGGGACAGCGTCTGTGCACAGCTCCTGGATCTTTCTGCACAGCTTTCTCTGGACACAGCGCTGATCTGCACGGCTCCTGGATGCTGCTACCGCTGTTAGGTTTGCTGGATGCTGAGGCCTGCTGAGAAGAGTTCTCAGTTTGTGGGTTTAGGCCCTTGCTTTGAGTTCTGAATCAAGTTCTTTGGAGTTTTAAAGTCTAAGTGCTGGATCTGGTATCTTCTGGATGTTGTGTGGTCCGGCAGAGCGCATTGCAGCAACTGGATTTGAATGTCTCTACCTGTCCCAGCAGTCTCTTTTTATGTGTTTTGAAAATGGGTGTGTGCCTGGGCCTAGCAAAGCCTACCCCTCTCTACTTGTCATTGGCCCAATTCTCCCCTCTCCCATGATTGGGGGAAGGAAATGTGAGTCAGAGTGATGCTGTAGGTTTTATGGGTCAGAGGATCCTCCCCTGGTCAGTTTGCCCACAAATCTATATTTGATTCAAATACATATTGCACAGATACACAGTTGTTTAAAATTACATGCTCCCATCACATATCACATGAGGTATACTCTGTTCAAACTCTGCTTTTCCTGGGGGCTTGCATTCAGAAATGGCAACATTTTGCACTTTTTAACTGGTTTTGCAATATCGGACATTCACCCAAATTTACACACATGTGCTCAAGGAGTGTGGACATTAATTGATAAAGTGTCAGATTTTTAACATGCAGACATTTGGATTGAAACCCTATTTTCCGCTAGCAACCCCCCAGATCATACCACCAAGTCCTAAAACCTCTTAAAATGTGGGCAGAAAAATCACAAGAATTATGGTATCATTTAGATAATTTTGACAAGTCCGCACCATGAGTTATACATCTTTCTTAAAATCATATTCTGGCCAACAGGGGTGTGTCTTCCCAGGTCACATGGTGGAGAAACCAGTCTATCCACTTTCTTTAAGCTCAGCCTGTCCTCAAAGGGGCTGTCCCTCCCCGTTTCTGCCAATAGGAAGCCACTTTACGACCTCCCCTATAAACCATCTGCCTGAGTCAAGGAAGGGCTTTGTTCAAAAGGAAGCCATTTACGACCACCCTAATAAACCATCTGCCTGGGCCCAGGACAGGCCTTTGTTCAACTTCCTGTAGCTGCTCCACCCCTAATCTAATCAGAGAGGTGACAACTCCTTTTGGCAAGGGGAAGAGTGGCTGAGCAGGTTTTAACTCCTGTTGGGGTAGATGTCAGGCAGAATTCAGTTTCATTAAGCCAGGTTTCAGCTAAATGTCACTTTTTGTCCCCCAGTTTAAGTCTATTACAATTTTTACATACACATTAAATAATTACTTCCTTCAAGTCATTTCAGAGTATAGTTTTACATTGTATCCACCTCTTAGCAAGTCTTTCCTTGGTCTGGTTTTGTTTCATTTGTTCAGTTTTACACAAAAGTCTGGTGGTTTTAAAACGCCGGCTTTCTGATAGTGGTGAGTACTGGTAATGCAAACATTTTTGGGATTAAAGCAAATTAATTCCCCACAGTTCTAGGTTGCTTTTGGCAATCAGCATTGCCATTCCCAATGGTTTCAGGCTACTGTGTGGGTAGCCCAATGGTGGTTTTAGGCAGTGCCCTCCTGTGCTCACAACCTAGGCAAAAATGGGTGGCAGCCTATTCTTCATGCATTTCCCTGTGCATTTTCTGGGAAGTTCTGGCCATCATGATGTTTTCCATGCCAGTACTGCACAGTTTTCCTATTCTGGCGTACATGTGGGCTTCTTGGCCATCTTGGATTTTCTAAGCCCACAGCACCAAATGTTGCAGCATGATAGCTCAAACGTGGGTCAGGACACCCAACATGTACTACACCCATTTTTGACAGATTTCTTCCAGCTCAACCATCCTCAAAAGTGGACTTTGTTCAGATAATATATACTTCTATGGACATTGTATTTATGTGGATTCTTGAAGTAAAATGATGTTCAGCACCCAACAAGGAGGTTGGATCTTTTTGGGTGGTTTGTGAGCCATGAGTTTTGCAAATTTGACAGCCAGGGAAAAATGGATTTTTACAACAGCTCTGTGTTTCTTTTGCAATGATTTTGCTCTGTGGGCAGCCAAATGATGGGTTTTGGCAGTGGTATCCTGTGTTCCCACTGTCGTAGGCAAAAGTGGAAGGCGGCCTACTTTTCAATTTTTTTCTGCGCACTTTGTGGTGATATTTAGCAAGCAGCATGCTTTCCGGCGGCCATTCTGATGTTTCTGCTGCAAGCAATGCACAGTAGTAGTTGAAACATCCCAAAATCCAAAGCAATTGAAGTTGGAGGGGGAAATTAGGGCACCTTCCATTGAGCCGCGAGGAGGGGGCTCTCTTCTTCAAGAGACGGGGAGGTGCCTCCATTTACAGTACTTTGCTCACAGACAGAAACGGGCTGCGAATTTGGTGAGGCTCCCGCTTCTTGTAGTGTTTGTGAGAGTAAGAGAAGTGAAGGTGGAGTTTGTTTTTGAGAACGCTTCTGTGAGGAAGGAGGCACCAAGATTTCTGACTTTTCTTCCGGGCAGTTGCCTGAGCTTCTTAGGCACCTGCCTTTCCCTTCTGTCGGAGAGCAGGGCAGGGTAGCGTCTCTGACATCCATAGCGGCCATAGCTACAGAGACTGCTATTCTGCTGCGACTCAGCGGTCGCTCCGCAGGATCTGGGGGTATTTGAATAATGCTCCTCCCCAGCACACAATAGAAACTGGAGACAGATTGGTCACCAGGAAATCACCAAAGAAAGTAGCCGAGACTACTATTCTGCAGCTTGTTTCTCTTTTGTGCGAGTTCCAGTCCCCTTTAGCTTATCTTGGGATCTCCACTACTTGTTTTGGGCCTCAGCTCTGTGGTGTGCAGTAATAATATTGCAGCAAAAAAGTCATCTGTAAAAAGAATTGTGACCAAAATGCTGCAGTTGGACGGGTTAAAGGTGTATCCATTATACCATTTAAGGGGAGCAGGGATGTCCCACGCCCACCCTTATATGGTATAATGGGTCCAGAGGTTGCAGGGGTATCCCCTGCATCCATTACATGGATTGTGGTGGGAAAACCACTGCCTTTTTGCCACAAATTATTCTGTAAACTGTCATTTTTGCTACAATGTTAACACTTGGAACCAGCTTCTTTGTGTTTGTGTGTGTTCCTGACACCTCCATGCTGCTTTTGCGGGCCTCTCCCAACTTCATATAGGTCCCGGACTACGATATGCTGTTCTGGCAGGGCTTCCCCAACTTCATATGGGTCCCAGACCACGGTGTGCTGCTTCTGCAGGACCTCTGTCTCTACTTCACTTAATGACCAGTTGAACAGACCAGGTGTACTCTCCTGTTAGGGACGGTTCAACATAGAATATTTCTTAAAGTTTTTTCAATTTTTATAGTTCTTTCATTATCCCTTTCTGTCTCCCGGGATATCGGTAAGTGCCGCTTTACTCTGTTCAGCCCCTCTGTGTCTCCAGTCTGTCCTGGGAGCGGGGCTTCGATCTTGCTTCCGCGTCCGGTATCCTGCTCTCTGCGGCTCTGCAGAAGTAGGCTCTCTCTCCCGCCATCGACTGCACAGCTTCTTCTTCCTTTGGTTTCACAGGTCGGGTTTCTTCTCTCCCTGTTGCCAGACAGGGTCCTGCACCATGGATGTAGTGGAGACACTTGTGCCTCCTCGAGAGTGTCTTGTCCTCTTCTCCACAGGGCTTTTGCCACGAAACCAGTGTGTCATTCCTCTCTCTTCCAGGGATGGCTTGACAAGGTGCATAGCCATCCCTTCTTTGATTTTTATCACCAGGGCTGCCTCTAGTAAACTGTACTGCGTATGTTGGTTCTGCAGTGGCTTTTTGTCTCTCGTCCCTGTATGATTGGGGTGAATGAAGTCCACTACTCTACAGTGGTACATAGAGGTGTGGGTACCACAGGGGACTCAGCGGGGGGTCAGAGGAGATAGGGGACAGAAGGGGGTGAAAACTGCGTTCTCCCAAGGCTGTCATCACTGTTCCCATGCAGGGCCCACCCCATGAGGTTTACCCGCTGAGTACCACACCCAGAAGGAGTATTGGGTAGCAGCCACACCACCCTGGCCTCATGGAAAAGGAACTCCCCACATAGAGGCAGTGACAAAACCCTGGGGTTTGTCACAGGAGTAATAAGATCTTGATCAGCCGAATTGTTTCCTGTTTTATCGGGACCATCAACTTTTCAGTGACCCTTTATCATTTCCAAAATAGGGTCATATTGTTTGACTTCACTAAATCATCTATTGCTTGGATTAACTTCCTGTATTTCAGGGGTTTGTTGTTTGCACAAAGCATACATATAACTTTCCAATTCACTAAGTGCTGCAAAAATCCATTTAAAACATAGCCTGAATTGGTTATGATTACTAATTTATAGAGTCAGTGAGTTACGGCAATAGGAACAGCTTTATATACGACTACTCTGAGGACCAATTTTATACTACTGGGTTCATGGATGTCATTCTCCCAAGCATGCCCTAGTCCAGCTACTAATTTCTTCTCAACAGTTTCTTTAAAATCGTAGGAAAATCCATCCACTTAATCTATGGACATTCCCTGATAGGTGTTCTTGTCACTCTGGTCACATACCATATGAGGAGAACCTAGATATGCAAATCCATGAGCAATACTCAGTCATGCAGACAAAGGGACAGTTGACAGAAGATCTGTAATGCCTTGGTCCTGTACTGTACTAACAGGACCACAGCATTGCTACTGCCCATTTTCAGCAGCCCTTGTCATGCCCGTACCTATATTGTTCTACATTTCTCTGCACCTGGAAGCTATTAGCCTCGTACAGTAGGTGAGAGGTGGGCTACACTAGGCACAGGAAGGAATTCATGGAGAGGGAGACCTCTTCCAAACCCAAGGATACTCGCACATACCTCCCACTACCCTGACTCTCAGCTCAGCCCCTACAACACACTAACTAGAATGTAGCAATCCCCCACGATCTATTGGGCGTAGCTGCACACATAATTATATACCACCTTGCACACCACAACAATCTTTATAATGCAGATATCCCCCATGATAAATGTGGCCTAGCTGCACAAATAATCATCTCACAACTAGCACCACATCTACTAGAATGCAGCTACTGCCATGACAATTCGGCCAAGCTGCACACATGCTACTTGTCTCACATACCCTGCACACTACTTCCACCACAAAAAATGTGGTCTAGCTGCACCCATGCAGAGTGCACACACGCTATTTACTGCTAATTTAACATTAATTATTACCATTAATATATGGATGGTGTCATCTTTGAGACCTACTAATGGGGGTTGGATGTAGGAACAGGCCCTGTTGCTGAAGAATAATGTTCAAATGTACAAAAGCTTCTTCATGAAACTAGTTCAATCCCTTTTTGATCTTTATTGGCAATGTGTATTGGCAAGTATTTCCTGGACTAGCATTTTCTTCTTTAATTTGAACTTCAGCAGCACAAGGTAGCAATTAAGCTGACCTAAATGCCTTTTCTAAATCCTTAAAGTCCATTGAGCTTCCCCCCGATTCTGGATCAGACTTTGTTATTAATAAGATTAGAATACATTCTAATTTATTGATCTCCCACGACCCAACAATTATGATTTATCCTTTTGTTTCCCATTTTGATCTCCAGCATGCACCTTCTCGCAAGCATGTGCTTTAAATCCATTCATAAAGTCCAGACTGCCATTTATCTAAAGGATCATGAGAATTTTTTGACCCTGCTGCAATTTCCTAAAGAATCTTTCACGACTTATAAATAAAATTTGGAGAGATTGGGTTCCTTACCTTCATTGATTTGAATGTGGGAGGATATGAGTTCTCTTTTCCTTGTAGTGGAGTTAGGCTGTTTACCTTTAGTTATCCATTGTTTGACCCGGATCCTCACTGGAGATCTGCCATGAATATAATTTCAGGGTATTTCCCTACAAAGGGGAGAACCACTCATTATTTGAGGAAGATTTATTCTCAAAGATTCTGGGGAAGTCTGTTCACTATCACCTTGTTCTTTCACAGATGTGATACTGTTGTCTGAGACTTGAGTGTTCTGAAAATGAATCTTCACTCGGTCAGGATGTTTTTCAATCAAATGGCAGGTGCCATTAAAACTAACATAATTGAAATTTCTCTTCAGCTTAATCGGGCGGTTGGTTTGGGTCCAGTGGATATAGTTCACACATGCTATCAGGGTTTGAAAGCCTCCGAAAGTAAATTCAAAGTAAATTGTTTCCCAGTAAAGTAGGTGTGCTATGAGTGGCTACGACAATCACTGGATGGGTGAGTCCATGTTGCCCTGTTTTGATTTCTACTTTAGTAACTCCATGTACTGGAATCTCCTTTCCATCAAAATCATGGAGCTCTCTAAAGAAGGGATTTGCGGGGAAATGTTTCTCTCTTCCGTGGTTCAGAGATTCCAGTACTTCTCGAGAGATCAAGGTCAGCTAAGAACCCGTATCTATGAGAGCCAATAAGCCACACAATCCTTGAACTTAGATAGGCACAAAATCCTCCAAATTACAGAAAAAGTGTGAGTTTCTGGATAATTCAGACTGCATTTTGCTAATGTTTGGAATTGAATGTGATTGATCTTGGGCAGCCCCCGTCTGGGGGATTCTCCTCAGGGTCAAGTTCATGGGGATTAGTCAACGACTGTGTAGGAATGAAATACACTTGGAAATTAACATCAGTGTAGGGACTTTCTGCCCTTCGTGGGATCCAGGTCACTGCTACCGCTGTGGATTGTGATACCGAGAAAAACCTGGAAAGGAAGAACTTTGTTTTGTTTTAGTATCTCTGGTGGCATTCTCAGGTTTAATTCTTCTTGGCTGTTATGCCTAGGGGTTTCCTTGTTACTCTCTTCGTTTTCATTCAGGTTCTTCGTCATACAACTCAGATTCTCTGCTCTTTTGGAGGAGACATACATTTGAGAAAGAAGCAACATTGGATTATATTTCCAGTTTTCCTCTTTTTCATATAATGGTCACATTGTTCTACTCTTTGAACTTCAATTTTTTATTTTCCTTTGATTTGGCAGGGACCAGTCATTCAGGCAGGCCAGGAAAAGCAATTGTACCACTGGTGCAGTTGCTCATAAACTGCAATCGCTAATAAATAACTGAATGGTTCTCTCCAGATTGGGGCTCTTTATTTAGGGTAGAACAGTGGGAGACGGGGTGCCAAACTGTGGTAAGTACAGCCATCAAGCCATGGCATCTTAATCACGTCCAATTGAAACTTTTCAGCCCATCCAGGGAGAAATCACCTTTGTGAAACGGTGCAAACACTTTGAAAGTGACCAAAACTATCAAGGGGGGTCACACTGAAGGATGTTAACATCTCCATATCAGAGGTGCCTCCTTATCCCACTGCGATAGAAACTGAAATGCTGGAGCACTTCCCGGACAAAGTGTGGTGCACAATTTAAATAAGAAGTCTGTTTTTGCTGGTCACTAAGTGTGACGTTGGAATATGCTAGAAAGTAGAGCTGGATACCATGGGATTAAGAACCTGTGCCTCTTCAGTGTTGATACACACAGAACACCAGCCCTGGCCCGAACATGTATGAACTATGGTCTGGTTTTATTACAAGAGGACAACTGGTGTACAGAAAAATTAAAAGAAGAGAGAAATGGTAATTGTTAACAGCTGCATCAAAAGAGGAGCTCAATGAAGAAGAGTATCTATGAAGACAACATAGAACAAAAGGTAGACATTTTCATCAAAAATAACTTTAACCAGCGACTATGACCTCAAACCTATGATCCATAAACCCAAGGAATGACTCATCACCAGCTCCCTGGAAGTGGTTAGAAAAAATTCTGTTTTTACAGCAACAGAAGCAGCCAAAGGGCAGCTGCCCAAAACAACAACACTTGTAAAGCTTAACTAGAGTGACTTGCACCTAATATAGTGTCTGGCTATAGAAAGAATTATTCGAAAGACCAACAATTACCAAGAGCATATAGTCCTGAAGCTAGGTCATGCAGCATGACAACTAGTGGGGATAGAATAAGCAGAGACCTTGTTGGGAAAAGTGATTTGCAGTCAGAAGATAGCACAACATTTGATAGAAACAGACATAGATCAAAATGATCCTTGGGATATTGGTCATGTCAAAAGTATGATCTGCCAAAGAAGAAGGATTAGGGAACAGAAAGAATTCCAGGAGATGCTCAGGCTTTCAGAATGGGTGTTGAGCAGCTGGATTTGGTGGCAGATCTCTGGGTTTCTGAATGGGAGCGGGTGGGGCTCTACTTGCGAATATTAAGAGTAGAAATCTAGACATCTAAATGAGAGGACTTCTAAATGCGAGTGCTCCCTTTCTCAAACCTTTTTCTCAAATATTTTAGGTTTTAGGATATAAAGGTATTTACGTATGCGGGTTTGCAGATATCCATATAGTGCATACTTGGCTAGGCATCAGTGAGGTCTGTGCAAAGGTGCTGCATGTTGTGGCAATCTATTAAGGTGATAGGGAGGCATATATAGGTTTAGGCAGTCTGAGACAAATTCCGTGAACAGGAGTGTCTTCAGTTATGTTCTGATCAGTAAATGTGTTGTAGGTGTATGTATGAAAAGGCATGTTTCCTGGTCTTCTCTAAAATGCATTTTTTATTTTCCAGTCTCCTGGAATTGTGTTGGCCTCCAAAAATGTTTTGTTATTGTATTTGGTGGAAACCAACAACCATTATAAAAGTAGACATATAAAAGAGAAATATATCAAACAGAACAAATCGCATGTCACACATTGTAAGCATAATCACTAGAAAAACCAACCATCAAGTAAAAAAAGATTCAGCAGTGCCATCATAAAACCGATAAAACAGTACATACTTTGTAAAATTGAGACAATTATTTTGCCCCTTGTAAAACTTCAATTGTCTCTGAAAGGTTGACAAACCTGAAAAGCACTAAAACAACAAGGCAAACAATTGTGGGCTAGCCATACAATAAATACTTCCAAAAGCGTTCATGATCATAGCAATTCATGTTTCTGACTAATTTATCTAAATATTTGACACGTGGTTCCATTAGGGCTGGACAGCAAAGTATCACATTTTTCAGTGTTTCCTGAACATTAGCGTTGGCACAGTACCTGCAGAAAGAGTCATCAGCAGAAATCATCTTTCTCCTTAAGAGGACAGATCGCGTGACAATAATGTCTTATTATCTAAAACGCATACAATCACACCTAGACCTAAAGTCAGAAAATGTACACAGACAAGGAGCCAGTTGGCTTTGTTTCAAGTATCCTAAGCTGTCGGGGTCGGACCAGCCTATAGGGCAATAGGCTTCTAGTGTGAGCCAGTTTTATTGACAAGAAGGGCCACATTTGTGGCAAGAGTGGGTCAGTTTCATAAGTTACTACACAGGTTTTAACCAATGTTATTAAGCCAATAGGTTTTCAAATACATTATTTGCAACATATTTGACAAGAAATAACCCTTTGGGTAGTACTTAAACAGTCTGTCCGTATAAGTAATACATTGTGGTGTGTGATTGTGGGCTACTTTTCCAATGGTGACTGGACCAATTGTATGACCCAGTTTGACCCTGAAGGTTGTGGAGCAAATGAGCCTTCTGTGCGTAGAGTAAGAACGACTACTACCCCATAACACCTGACAGGCTTACAATTGGACAGCAATATTGTCTTCTGTCTATGTCTAGTGTATCTATGTTCCAATGCTTTTTACCCTTGTGTGTATGATAAACGACACCTGCTATCATTGTTTTCCCCATACTGTTTCATCACTGAATGAACAATTATTTGCATTTGCAATATTGGGTATGTTATACTCATGAATAGAAACACATTAACATGTTCTCACTCTCTCTTGTAGCATTTATGTATAGTTACTCTCTTGTAGAAATAATATATTAACATTCAAATAGTATGTAGTCAAACAATATACATTTCCCAATATTAGCAATAAGGAAGTTGAGTATATATCCAGCATCCTATTCTGGTAATTACTTCTAAAATGTCTAAGGTTACCATCCAGCCGTGATTATACAAAGCTTTTTTTTATCCTGCAAGAACTAATAACAAGGTTGTCGACCCCCAAACCAACCTCATTAAGAAAGTGTTTGCATATTTCTTCAAAGTAGCAGATCGAGGTACATATCGCGAAGCAAAAACCTGAGCAAGTTCTGCATACACCATTGAGGCCAGAGGGTCCACAAATTTAAGGAACAGCTACAGATAGCGCCATTTTGCCCTGGCGGTAAGGGTTTTAACACACAACTAATAGCGTATGGCTGCCATTGGAACACAATTAGGTAGTCTAACGCCCCTCGGCTAAACTAAGGCTTTGTAACTTTCTAAGCACTCCACTGCCCATAAATGCATTATTTCGATCCCATATAGAATCTTTGGGATGCTCTCATAAAATTTGATCCGGATCATCTGCCCTGCGGAAGCCATTGATTTATTCTTCAAGAATTCCATTTGATCTTTTGTATTAAGCTTATCAAATATAGGGAAAATTAGGTAAACCAAGCTCGAAGCTTTCTTTATCGCAATCTTATCTATAACCCATTTAAAAGACACTATTTTCTTTGACTTGGGGAATCGAAGAATCCTGGATTTAGTGGGATTAATTTTCAAAACGTGATCTGCTGTAAAGGTTGTAAAGTTTTTGAAGGACCGTTGTAACCCTACCAGAGTACAGTCGAGCAGATGGAAATCATCAGCGTAGGCCAAACAAGAACATGTATAATCAGTCAATGTAGGTGGGATAAGCTAATCCTTTTCAACTAAGTAAGTTGGAACTGGAGTTTATAGCCTTACATATAATACCGTCTATGTTAAACATGATCTGGGCTCAGATCAGCTGCCAGTGAAAATTCTTGAGAACTAAGAGAAATGGTGAAACTTCCTCATGCTGGTGATTTGGCTGACAGCAGCGTTTTGTACAGTTTGCATGGTGCAAAGACTGGGACAATGATAACTAGGATGAATGGGATGCCTCCATCCAGTGGTAACAGTACTAATGCTTCAATGGTGGTCGTGAAGTCAGGGAGTGGAAGAAAAGTATGTTCAGCAGTGTTAGCTAAAACCAGCCCATTTTGGCCTTTTTGGCATTTTTAGGATTGAAAGACATGTTGCTGTCAATGATGAAGGCCAGACAGCTAAGATTGGATGAGTGTTTTGTTTGGCAGTGTAGCTGAAGTGAACAAACTCTGCTTTGGTGGGATTAAGCTTTAGGCAGGTACTTCGCATCCAAGATTGGACCAGCTTGATGCAGTGTTTCAGATGTGAAATGTCAATTGCAACGTTCCTTTACGCAGGAGTTAGAATAGCATTTCTTCAAGTTCTGGATTGTTTTCTGTACCTATACGCGATACATGTAGGGTAAGCCTGCGTATTCCAATCTGTGTTGGGACTCTTGTTGGAGCTGGTGCTTTGATTCATTCTCACTTGCAGCAACAACTCCTTCCATCTCTTTGACCTTCAAGGCAAAAGCCCTACATAATCAGACAGCTTCTAGTATGTAGGCACTTTCCCACTGTTATGTGGAAAAGTGTCCACTCAGGGGGCTGTGCAATCATGTTTTACTCTACTTTGCCTTACCAGAGGAGAGATAACTATGTGCAAATGGGTCTGGTCTACCCCACTAGGACAATCCAGCATTAAAGTGTTAGCCAATTTCCTTTGAACAAGGGCACCAACAGAAATCCCAGACACATATCTGTGTCTTGTTAGTTTACAGAAGAGGGGGTCCCACATTTTTAGAGGGCTTCTGGTATATAGTCTGTCTCTCTGTTAATCACTCTTATCCCAACGTCCATTATAACATGCATGCCAGAATGTACCCTCCACCACAGAGATGGTCTAAGTGCTCACCTGGGGCTGTACCAGGGTTTGCAGCAGAGAATAAATATTGCTGTGCCTGAAGCAAAGCAATAGGGCAATAGGGATTCTAGTATGTGCCAGTTTTATTGACAAGAACAGGCCACTTTTGTGGCCAGAGTGGGTCAGCCTTTTCTCCCCCTCTCCTCTGCTGACCTCCTGGTTTACCTGAAATGCACTGGTGACCTGGACACCCTCTGATCTCGGGCCCTGGTCCCCCCCCACCTGGCACACGCATGCACTGCCCACCCGGCAACCCCCATACTAGGGGACTATTTCCGTATTCCAACAGTCCCCCTACCAGCCCTTGACCCCCGATGTATGCCCTTACCATTGCCACTTGTTGGCGGTACTTATTATTGTTATCATCTTCTCATGTACTGCACTGTCCCTACCCCTTCCCATGCACTTGTGTGATTGGAATGACACCAGGCCTAGTAGGATCATTGTCTGTCCTCCCGTTGTTCCCCTCCCTTGCCTCGTCATGCCTTGAAACACTTGTGTATAGGCGCGTTATAAATGCCATATCATCTCATATCATAACTTACTACACAGGTTGTAACCAATGTTACTATGCCAATAGGTTTTCAAATACATTATTTGCAACATATTTGACCAAAAACAACCCTTTGGGTAGTACTTAAACAGGCTGTTCTGATAAAGTAATGAATTGTAGTGTGTGATTGCTGGCTACATTTCCATTGGTGTCTGGCCCAATTTTCTGTCCCAGTCTGACCCTGAGGGCTGTGGAGAAACTGAACCTCTGAGCTTAGAGCAAGGGAAACAACTACCCTGTAGCACCTGACAGGCTTACTATTCACCAGCAATGTTGTCTTTGGTCTATGTCTAGAGTATTTATGTTCCAATTCTTATTAACCTTGTGTGTGTGATAAACGATATGCTATTAATATTTTCCCCACACCGTTTTATCACTAAACCAACAATTATTTGCACTTGCAATATCAGGTATGTTATACTCATGACTAGAAACACATTAAAATGTCCTCACTCTCTTGTTTGGCATTTATGTATATTTATTCTATTGTAGAAATAATATCTGAACATTAAAATAGTATATAGTCAAGCAATATACAGTTCCCAATATTAGCAATAGGGTAGTTGAGTAGATATCCAGCATCCTACTCTTCTATTTACTTCTAAAATGTTAAAACTACAAACAACCAATCAACAATGTCTTGCAGCCATAGTAGCACAGCAACATTTAAAAACATTCCCACGCTGGTGATGCTGTGGATTGGGGAGCCAGGGGATGGGTGAGATTATAAAGACCACCCCCTAAAAAACCCATTAGGTGGGAAGTGTTGAAAATGCCCTCAAATGTCCATGGCTCACGTGGAAAGTTAACTGCAAACAACCTAAAAGCAATCTACGGCTATGGATAAAAAGATATCAGATAAAGCTCCCTGCAAATATTCCTCTTGCTCTTCCTATGTGATTTGATGTACCCCACTTTCCTGGCCGAAGAAGAACAAGGGGCAGCAGAGGCTATCTTTGAACGCTGTGCTGAAACACAGTACCACTCTAAATTCAGTGGTTCAAACAACAGGGAATATTGAAAGGCTTATCTAACAAAAAGATTTCATAGTGTCTCTTAATGGTGTAACCATGAAAAGAAAAATATGCAGAATTAAAGATGGGTAAAAATGACTCATATTCAAATATGAAAAAGTAAAACAATTAATTCGGAAAAATTGTCAAAATGCAAGGTTTTATCCCCATGCTGTTTGCTTCTTTTTTTCTAAAGCACTTTAGCTCTGAATTTAGTTTTTCCTCCAAATTATTAAAGTAACTATTAAACTTCAGAATTTGAAAAAATAAATTGGCAAGTGTAGTCTTGGGCTAGCTAGTACATGTTTGGCTTGCTTCCTTACACAGGCAGTCAAGTCTTGATGGATCAGCTGTTATCCTCCAAGTTCGAGCCACTTCAGGACTGCAGTGATGTAGTCTCTTGCATCCTTTAAGAAGTGGATCTCCTAGGTGTCTGAAACAGCTGGTTAATAAAAGATTAGACCCTCGCCATCAGCTTAATTTGTTCCACCCCTATTTTCCTATTAGCAAATCCAATACTAACACATGGATGTCATTCATGTGGTCAGTTGCACTGACCCGTCTGTTCGTTTGCATTGAAATAAATCCAATGTTACCCTGTTAGCCAGGGACGTCATTTCACCAAAATGCCAGGGGTAGCGGAAGTGACATTACACGACCCTTGACCCCCTGATGACATCACAGGAAGTGATGTCATTTGCCCCCGCCCCAAAGCGATATCGCGGGAAGCGATGCAACACAACCTTTCACCCGTTGACAAAACAGGAAGTGGCATCACATAGCATTGTACACTACGAAAAATATTGTTACGATATCACAATAATGTGATGTACATTTTATACCTGAATGGATCGCCATATGTATCGTTAAGAACAGTGTGTATAGGCCCATATTACAAAATTACTGTGATTGCAAGCAGACGTCCATGACCAAATGATAACGATGTGTTATTATATAGCACTTAAGCTTAAGCGCTTTACATATAAGAAATATACACCCAATATCACCCAACCTGTGTTGGTACCCATTTATCGACCTCAGAAGGATGAAAGGATGATTTGACGCATTTGAGAATAGACTAAATCAATGACTCACCCCCTGAAGTGTGCATGAAACAAACCTTTAATGAGTCTAGCAATTATTGTATAGAATTCCAGAAAGACACATTTTTTGTCATTCCTATTCTTTCTTATTTGGGTTCAGTGCTGAAAGTGTTAGACCTGTGGCCCTCATGTTCTTATTTTTCTTCTTTTTTTAAGGGACCTGAACAAGAAAGCCAGCCACTCCAGAATTAAAGAGCCACATGGTGCTGGCCACAGCCCAGGAGCTTGCATTGCAAAAAAAAAAAAAAAAAAATTCTTTTTTTTTTTTTTTTTTTTTTTTAGAGGTCGCAAGGGAGACCCCAGAGGTCGCAAGGGAGACCTCAGAGGTCGCACTTGCGACCTCTGGCGACCCCCAAATGACGTCCCTGCTGTTAGCTTTGCACGTATAATCTGGCATTCTTTCAAGAAGCCCAGGCATATCTGTCTTTGAACAAGGATATACAAGACCAATGATTCCCATCTGAGCCTTTTAGCGGCTACCCTTGCTAAAGAGAACAGAACGACAGTGTTGCCCATAACAAACATTTATGCTTGTATCAGCATATTTCAATAACAGCTCACACCGGCTTAGTTTAAATTTAAATGAACTAACATGGAAGTCCATCATTTGTTTACATAAGCAACTTCAGGTTAGGACATGTACAGCCCCTTTTTATAATTGCAACCTATCAACTTCTGCTTCTAATAACTAAGAGTGTAGAACAGGCTTGTTCTCTTTGCATGGCATCCCATTTCAATATGGAGGATTGCTTCGTTTGTGTCTTTCATAGACTTGTTTAAAATAAGAAACAATTAACACATACTGTTCTACAATTTACAAAGCTATGCTATATATACGACTGTAAATGAATTTTTATTAGTGTGTAATGAGGCCTTTTCAAAATACACTTCTTGTGTTTAACAGACAGCTGTTCTTTGTTTTGATTTTTTGTTCTCTCCATTACTGTATTTTCATAACTAAGCAAGAATATAACAGATGTGTTGCTGTTAACTATCATTCTGGCAGAACACAAAGCATTGCTTTGACAAAATTATTTTGAAACATGAAATTAAGTATTTTCACATGGAAAAAATTGATTTGAACTGCACTAGGTTTTTGTGCCTCTCATATCAATTACAATTAGCACTATATTAACCCTATCATGGCATTTGAAATGGTTTAATAACATTCTGTCTTTTATTCACTTGTGCTTCAAAACAGAAGGTATGAAGGTCAAAAGTTCAGAATACACATATGTGAAATGCATCCCTGTCAAATTCAGTGGAATGTTCCAGGCATATGTGACTGCCTAGAATTGAGAGCTGCTGAAACCACAGTATATTCATTCAGTTTATGATGCTTTCTTTATGGCAAAAACAACACCTGCATTTGCATATCTTTTTATTTTTGTATTTATTGGGTATTTATAATGTGCCTATACAGTGTTTCGAGGTGCAACAAAACAAGAGGGTGGGGGAACATGGAGGACAAAAACAAAAACGATCCTACTAGGCCTTGTGACATTTGGATCGTGCAAGTGCAGCATAGAGAATTGCAGGGGAGAGGGCAGGTGAGGGGATTGCCAGTCAGGACGGGAGGGGCTGTGAGAACAGCGAGTGCCAGGGGAGGCTAGGTGGACAGGGCAAATCAGAGTGTGAAGAGGAAGCAAGGTCCACAAGCTAAGTGCAAGGGCAGGGGCTGGAAGGGTTACAAGGGTGCAGGCCCAGCTAGGCTACTGCAGGGGCCCAGAAGGGCAAGTGCAGGTTGAGGGAGGAGGGGGGTTCAGGGAGACCAAGTGCAGGGGTAGACTGGACTAGGGGGGCTGGCGCCCTGTAAGAGTATGAAGGAAACAGGCACCAGTCAAGAGGCAGACAGGGACATTAGTATGGGAGGGGTGATGGGGCCCGTAGGGGACCCTCGCGTATGGAAACAAGGCACAATCACCACACATGAACTGATACGCCAGACTTTAGGTTCAATTCCCAAAATCTAGGGTTTATTACAAAGCAAATAGTCTCAGTCGGCCGACTGGGTCTCAAGTCCCGCAACGTGTGTCACCCAGACCTCGTGGGACGCAAGAGAGCAAGCATTCTGCATTAGTTACATAGATACAAAATGGACATCTTATTATCAGTAGTGACACATTCAAAACCGCCCATAATGTATCTTTCTTTGCAATGGTTTTGATGATTGACAATTATGACGAATATGACACCCTTCAGACATTTATTCAGCAACAGTTTGCAATTTGCAAGGTGCAGACACCATTCTTTGTTTAAGGGAACATAATGCTCTTGTTCTTCCAAGCAAGCTGCGTGCAGGGGAGAGACTCATTCCAGGCCTCACTATCTTCAAGTTTCTATTTGTGGGCTAGAGGTCAGCTCGATCTACAAGGGCTCAGTGAAGGGGGCCTGAAGAAGAGAGTATAATTCAGCCTTTAACTGTTAATTTCTACAGTTTCTGCCGCACCAGCGAGACTAGCTGGTACATGCGTAGTGATTAATTGCATTGTTGCTTACTTCCAAGGACTTGTGGGCGAGGAGACCGGGGCATTGCTGTCTGGGTTGTCTGGGCTGCGTTTCAACATGTAACTTGTGGCCTTGCTCTATGCATGAGCAGAAACGAAATAGAATTCACTTACAGCAAAGCAGTTTGAACATAAAAGCAAGAAAGCAAAAATTACTAAAATGGCGAATTCTATTCCATCAAAATGGACGCTCTCTGGTTATGCTCATGAGTCTGTACCAAAAATGCTGAACATATGATGCGGTTGGTTTTCGGCCAAAAAAATATACCGCCTATGTTATGGGAGGGTAATTTCTAGACTCACAAACCCTCCTCTTGGCCGTAAGCCAAACACATCATCCAAACATCGCGTCTTCCTCTGACCATGTATCTGATTCCGAATTTTGCATACTACTATAGTCGTCATCATTGTCATCGATATTAATTGACATAAATTCTTTTACTGTCTTCATTTCATGATTCATTTTAGTATCCAATCTGGGGGTTCTTTTCTGCATTACCATGCGTACGCATTACTCACTTATTTCAGTGCAAATTATTGGTAAACAGTGTATGCAACAACAACATGTCATGAATATTCTGAGCACTGCTACTAGAATTGCAACAAATTTCCATCACCATGAGCATAATACATCCCAGAACCAGGAGCTTATGTCTAATTCCCAACTACCTTCTGGAGGATGGAGGTCGTAGCTCAGAACGTGCAACTTTTTTATTGCTTCAAAAATCGTAGGGGAGGAGGCACTTATGACCCCACGATTTTGCAAACTCCCCCACGATCAGCCAAAACTATGTCAAGAGCCATCCTACTTTGGAGTGTCATCAATCTAATCGCTTTTTCCTCCAAAGTCATGTTGTATAATATATCCATTGTTCCATATATCGTTTTTTCTAATATTCTGGACAGTTGTCTTATATTATAGGAGTTTATTGCTTGACCCCCAAAATGGTATAAATGATTTTGCTATGTCTTCTGCGATTAATCCTCCTTCCTCATCTCGTCGCCGTCTTCATCTAGATAGTTTGGCTATATCTGCCATTTTTGAAAGGAACACCCTTGGAAACAGAATCCCTAAGTAACAATTACCTCCCCAATTTCTAGGGAACCAGCGATAAGCTTTTGCTCCGCATATGAAATAGACAGGATCACCTGTATATGCTGGTTCTTCCTCTCTCGCGAGGAACGCTATGTTCATACATCTAGTGAATGTCCCTATTGAATAGGAGCCTTTTTTTTTCAAGCAAAATGGAACAGAGCAAGGACTGTAATTTATTGCATAGGATGGGGCACTGTTTCTTTATTCCCTTCTAGGTTCGTGTGAAACGTGATTACAGATGATTTATATGGCACATATAATCTATCTTGTGGCATTACTAATGGTGTTATTGGTCTTGCTTTGCAAAATATAGAGCAACCTGCAGGTTTCATTATTACCTCCTCAAATTTGTCCATGTTTGTTCTATCTAATTGACCCGTTTCACTCTTATTCCATTTCCCATAATATAGTGCACTTAAGGACGCGTAACATGCAGAACTCAATGGCAATGGCTGCACATACCAACCTATTCCCTTACGACCATGTTTCGGTATATGGGTACACACCCAACAATTGTTTTTTCTCAGAATTGAGTGTGTCATATTCATTATAAGAAGTAATGTGTTGTTTCCATAACCTTCCCTGTGACTTTCTTCCATTGGGGACCAAGTATAGGAAATTACATGGACTGGGCTTTCAGTGGCGGAAATATTTCTAATAGGCAAGAACAATTCCAATGGATGTATTTCTTCTAGATACCATAATACCAGTACTGTCATTATCAGTGCTAGTATTCTCATAACACACATGACTATTGTTAAGATCAGCATACAATTTTTTCGGCACTTTATTTTCAGCAATTTTACAGTCTCTATATTTACTACATTGTCAGCATTGGTGCAGGAGGGGGCAGAAGCTGGTTCAGGCATTTTTCTTGATTCTTCTTCTCCAACAATGTTCGTCATGAATACCTCTTACCGCTGCATTTGTCCGAATATCAGTAAGTTCTGAAGTGTCAAAAAAGTGTTTTAGCCAGTTCTCAGCAGCCTGGATTGCTATACGTTGGACAAGATTATCGTGCTTCTGCACATTGCTCAAAGAACTCCGGAGCAGTCATCAATTGCCTTTGTACCATGTGAGCCCCACTTGTCCATGTGGGGTGATCAACACATGGATTTTTTTTTTGTTTTCAAAGATAGCATCGGGGGGCCGCATTCCTGAGCTGTCAGATTTGCACAACTCCGATGCCTCTCTCCCCTAGGCCTCCGGTTCCCACTTCATCCGTGGTGGGAAATAGAGGCAACAAAGAAAATAAAACGAAGATCTGATCACTTTTTATCTCGAGACCGTAGATTGTACCGTATTGCTCCAGGTACTCTGTGATCGATGAATAGTACAGGTGCACTTCCAGATTCAGGCTCAGAGTCAGCCTGCGGCGCAACGAGAAGTGATGGGCGCCAAAGTGATGATGCAGGCTTCGTGTCAACCAGCAGCGATGCAGATTCTGCTGGGCAACGTTGGGGCACTCTTAGCCCTTTCCCCTTTGTAGCAATCTTTCCAGGCTTTGTTTCAGGATCAGACAGTTTTTGTAGAACTGGCAACAATTTCCTTCGTTTCAGAGGCAGAAAATTCTTCACCAGGATCCAGTTGCCTGGTTGCAGAGAATGCCCCAGACCAGTATATCTGATGGGAAGAGCCTCCTGCACCTGCTGATGAATCAAACACAATTTCTGCATTAAAAGGTTATAATATGTACTAAGCACAGGATATTCTACTTCGCTCAACCGGCGTGGCTGCGGCGCACACCAAACATTAGCAAGCCTCCCCATCCCTATTTCATAGTGCAAGAGCCCAGTCCTGGCTTGCACAGATGTAAGCATGCACAACAAAGCTAGGGGCAATGCATCAATCCACCTTAACCTGTTTCCTGCATACATTTTACTAATCGTGTTCTTTAGTATGCCGTTCCGACGTTCAATGAGCCCGGCACTCATCGGATGTCTCGCGCAATGGAATCTTTTATCAATCTGAAGACCTGAGCAAAACTGTAATATTACTGTGCCAACAAAGTGCGGGCCGTTGTCTGACCACATGACTCGGAGCAAGCCAAACCGTGGAAAGTACTCCTTTAACATCACCTTAGCAGTGCTCATGGCGATGCAATCCTTCCGTGGATATGCTTCCACCCATTTACTGAATGCACACACTACCACCAAGATTATTTTAAGTTCTGACTCCTTTCGATCTCTATAAAATCAAAATGGATCACCTCAATTGGCATAGAGGGGGGGCCAAAACTACCCATTGGAGTGGGTGTTCCTTTTCCAACATTGTGTTGTAAACACGTTTTGCAATTTTGTACTAGCCTTTCTGCATTTTTTCTTATGTGCGTGTACTGCCACACTGTAGCCAAATGCTGAATCATCATCCTTGCACAAATGTGCATGGGGCTGTGGACCATTGTGACCATTGCAGTTACATAGGAGTTCGGCAGCATCCAATTTCTACTCTTTTTATCCACCCATCAACCTTCCAGATCTAATTCTGCAGAGCCCACAGGCCACTCTTGTATTTCATCAGCAGTTGCTTCTGCCTGCATCTCTTTGACTGTCGTGATCCCATTCTCTATCATGCAGGGCACTTCCTCTGACTGTACTGTTAACATTTTGGTGCTCGAATCAGTGGCAGTTTGTTTTGCAATCCTGTCTGCAAATGCGTTTCCTTCTCCCACTTTTACATGTTACTTTTTTATGCGCCTCACATTTTATTATTGCTAGTCGCTTTGGACACGTAAGTGCAGACAGCAATCGCACAATCAAAGGGCCATGTGAGATCCTAGTTCCATGTGATGTCAGGAAACCCCTCTCAGCCCAGAGTCGGCTAAAATGATGTACCACCCCAAAGGCATACTGACTGTCAGTATATATGTTTACATTCAGTTTTTCAGAACTTTCACATGCTTTGGTTAACGCTATTATCTCTGCGGCGTGTGCGGAGTTGTAGGGGATTCTTTTGCTTTCTACAATACTTTTTTTTGTCGTAATGGCATAGGCCGCAGTTGATGTGCCATCAGGTAATTTAAAACAGGAGCCGTAACAAAACATTTCTCCATCTGGCTCTTTCTGCGAGGTGTCTGTTAAATTAACTCTTCCTTTCGTTTTTTCTTCAGTAACCATTAAACAATCATGGGGAGGTGATTCATTCTCCCCTATTTCTCCCCTGGGCAGTGGCATTAATTCTGCAGGATTCAAAGCGCTACACCACAAAATTTGAATGTTTGGTCCAACTAGGACAATTTCATATCTAGTTAATCTAGCGGATGTGAGATGTTGCGTCTGCGTTCTATTTAGTAGAACGTCTATGGCATGTGGCACCATCAAAATTAAGGTGTGCCCCAACACCATTCCTTTAGTTTGTTTCACTGACGCAGCAGCCGCTGCAACAGCTCGCAAACAACGTGGTAAAGTGCATGCTACAGGGTCCAGCGTGGAAGAAAAGTAACCGCAAGGTCTATTTCTTCCACCTTGTTCCTGCGTTAAAACAGCCAGCGCACAGCCTTCATTCTCATGCACAAACAATCTGAAAATGTTTTCATAATTTGGTGTGCCCAAAAGTGGGGCAGAGCACAACGCAGTTTTGAGCAGATCAAATGCTCTCAGGCATTCTTCATTCTATTGCAAAGGCATTACAACAGCCTTTTTCGTCAATGCCACCATCGGCTTCACAATCATCGCAAAATTTGCTATCCACTGACGGCAATAGGAAGCCATGCCTATTATGACTCTGACTCCTTTCTGCGTTTTTGGAATAGGCATACCAGAGATACCCTCTATCCCTTCTGGGGTCAGTCTTCTCCCCTCTCTCGAAAGTAGGTAGCCCAAGTAAGCCACCTCCTTTTGACAATATTGGAATTTCAAACTTGCTTTATGGCCATGTGCTTCTAAGTGTGACAATAACAAAATGGTACTCTTTTTACAAATCTCCTCTGTATCAGCAGCAATCAACAGATCATCTATGTATTGCAATAATACACAACCCGTCCATAGTTCTAGCATATCTAACTGTTCTTTTAATGTTCTTCTGTAAATACTTGGGCTTTCTGTATAGCCTTGTGGAATGCGTGTGAATGTAAATGACCGCCCCCTAACGTAAAAGCAAACAAATATCTGCTATCCTGGTGTACTGGAATGCTGAAGAATGCATTCTTAAGGTCAATCACTCTATAATATGCTGCTGAGGCAGGTATCCATTGTCAGAATTGTGGTGATGTCTGGGACCAATGGGAATTGAGGATCAACCACTTTGCTCAATGCGCGTAAATCAATTATGAAACAATATGGTATCTCATTACCTCCTTTCTTATACACTGGGAGAATGGGGCTGTTACAAGTGCTACCTGTAATTTCTTCAATTACTTTCCTTTTTACCAAATCTGAGACAATACTTTTCAATGCTTTCTCTCCCTCTATCGAAATCCTGTACTGAGGAATATGTGGCAATATTACCCCTTCTTTCAAAACAATTTTCACTGGTTCTATCTTCAAACATCCCACATCATTGTCATTCATTGCCCACACACAAGCTGGCACTTCACTTAACTCCCCTGGCAGAGGTTTGGACAGGAACTCGGACACTGGGATATTCTGTGGTGATATTGTCAAAAACACTCCATCAGGAGTGCAATGGATAATTGCACTTAGTTTCTTCAATAAGTTTAATACTAATAGATTTTCCCCGCAATTCTCTGTCAATAAAAATTGACAATATTCGGTAAATGGCCCTAGTGTTACTGGTACTGATTGGGACACAGGATTGATTACTGGGGTACCTGCAAACCCTACTGAACCATTCTTTTGCCCTGACAGCTGTATTTCCAGAATCAAGTGGTGGTCTATTGAGCACTTTTGCGCACCCGTGTCCACGAGAAAGCTGTGCTCTCTATTCCTGACTTTCATTTCTACGTAGGGTCCTTCTTGATTTACGGGACTAGACACTGGTTCCGACCCCTGTCTTGGGCTGTCCTATCGGGGATGTGTAGTCACCAGAATAGTATTTATTTGGTTGGGTATCAAAAATATTTCTGCCCCCACCTCTATTGCGCTCACTTCGATTTTGGAATTAAGGAGTCTGACTCTGATCTTGGTTCTGATTCTGATTGCTATTTCCTTGATTATTCTGGTTTTGCTGCATATTGTTATTTCTATCCTGTCCATTTGTTCCCGGGCGACCTCTGTGCTTTCTTCTCTGACCATACCCATTTCTATTTTGCAAGTGTGGGCATTGCGCTCGCCAATAGCCCTCTCCCTTGCAATATGCACACTGATTCAATCCCAGAGGACCTCCATGCATGTTGGAATTACTTCCGCTCCCTTGCTCATTTCCTCTTCCTCTATTGTGACCCGCTACCTGCTGGAGTAACATCCTCGTTTTTAGATTCACTCTTTCTTTCACCTCCTTCTCTTTCTCTGTATTCACTCTATTCTCATAATACTGGGCCATATGTAATACCTCACTCAATGATTTGGCTTACCATGCACTTTCAGATGTCATTATTAGGTTTTGAATTGGAGGTATTAATCCCCTCACATATTTATCAACAAATAGTCTTTTCCCTGCCACAGTGCTTACATCTTGCCCACTAAAATCTGTAAATACTTCCTCAAATGTATTAAAATAGTCTGTTGCTAAATCATCTTTGCCTTGAACACATGCAGTTAGTTTGTCCCATACAATCCTTTTTTCTGGAACTATTTCCTTCAATTTTTGTATTATTCATCCTGGTAATGCTGCCATATTCGGCGATGGTTTCTCTCCTGCTTTCCTGTCCTCATCCTCTTGTGTTAAATGCTCCCACGTGTCACCAAAACTATCTATATCATCTGCTTTTCTTATCTGCTTCCATATGTCTGCTGGTAAAATTACTGGGAATATTAGGTCAATATCGTTCATAGTAAAAATGGACGATCTCAAATAGGACTCTACTTCTTTATAGAATCCCGCCGGATTTTTTCTCAAAACAGGGATCGTCTGGTTTATATTATTCACCTCTTGTCTGGAAAAAGGGACATGTACATATTGTGCTGTATAATGTGCTTCTGGTACCTGTGCTGGTTGATTACCCACTGCAGGAATTTCTACTTTCGGCACAAAAGTAGATGGAACTTCCCTCATGGGAAAAATCGCACTTACTTTTCCTCCTCCCTCCCTCATATGCAACACTATTGCTAAATCAAGGGATAAGGCTGTTTCTCTTGTATCGCGTTCAATAGCTCTCTTATACACTGCCATTAATTTGGGGGTGCTAAGTTGCTTATTTTCTATGTCTCTATCCTGCAAATATTCAACCATCACCTGCAGTGCTTTTCTCTTCATTGGTAAAGCATATTGATCAAATATTTCGTGCACTTCCATCGCGGGAATACTAGCATCTGTAATCCATTTTAGCGCCTCCTGTGTACATATTTTCATTTTATCACTAGCCTGTCTTGACGGCAGAAGAAATCGCTGCTGCACCTATGGTACCGCCTCTTGCCTTTCCCTTCTTATATCTTTGTTCCTATACCCTGGCATAGAAAACATTTCAGCATATGCTTCATCAAGTTCATTTTTAAATTCAAAAAGCCTGTCCACATGTTCCTTTATTTCTACATCTCTTTCTCTCAACCGTGCAAAAGCATTCAAATCCTGCAACTTCTGCGACGGTACCATCCCAATCAACTGCTTCCATCTTTCCATTAAATATTTTCCCATGCATTCCAACAATACCTGTTTTTCACTAGTCTTCCTGAAATCATACATCGAATCCGGCGTCGATGTCTCATCGTTTCCATCTATATACATTTCTGCCTGTTCTTTTAACTCCTTTCTCCTCTCCTTGCTGACCGCACTACGGGTTACTCTAGTGCACTCACTTTGTGCCGTCCCCTCTCTTCCCATACCGTCTTCTCTTGTTACAGTGAATTCAAGTTCAATAGGTGGAGGGGGAAGGGGGATGTATTGGAGGGGAGGGGCCAGTGCAGATGGGACAACTGGAAGGGGGAGTGGTTGCTGTGGCTGTACGATCTGCGGCTGTAATGGAGGCTGGGCAATAGGGATAGGTTGGGCAATGGGCGCTAATGCAATTTTATCAGTCTTGCTTTTTGGGCGTTCTTGTCTCTTTTTGTTTAATATTTTAATAATTAACTCATCTGATGAATGCAATTCTTTTTGAGGATATATTTTGTCTACTCCCATCTGGACACATCTGTCTGTCTTTCTTATATTCTCATCCCACTCTTTTTCGTCCTCTTCTTTCACTCTCTCTATTCTAGACTTATGCCTGCGTGCATTTTTCTCTCTGCTTCTCAACCAGAGCATAGCTTCCTTCCTCCAGTCTCTTATGACGTCAAATGTCGCAGGGCGCGCTTTCTTTCTCAGTAGCACTGATTCCAAATAATCTATGCGTGCCATCTCATAACTCCCATGTTTTGGCCATTGCAAATCTTCATCGTGTCTGGTTTGCCTATGCCAAATTTCACAAAACATTATTGCCCCTATACCATACTTCACATACATCTCATATGCTGGCGACCCTATGGCTGGCGCAGCCGGTCCAGCTTCCAAAGATTGTCTACCGCAGTGGAAAAAAACCACTAAACAGGAAGACAATGTTCCAGGCATGTTTTAACCTTACCTTGGGTGTTTGGTCTTGCAAGAACAACACTCAACCAATATCAGGGTTATTTAGAATCGGGGCACAACTCACCTGATCAACCAAGTCGTCTTTCAAGATGCAATTCCTCTGTATACTGACGCAACCAAGAATCGTCGTGTCTGCGTATCTTGGCTCACTCTGCCTCGTTTCAGGACCCTCACCTTCTTGCTCTCTGACTGGACACGTCGATCAGGGATCAGTTGTGTACAGATCTGCAAAGGAGTCTCTCATCACTTTCACAGGGGCGCCCCCCGAACACCTCTCAATCTCAGCTCGACCGTTTCGTCCTCGCTTCATTTTTTTTCTTCTCTCGCCTTCCTTAAATTACAACATATACAATGGAGCAAGTGGGACCCTCGCGTATGGAAACAAGGCGCAATTACCACACACAAACTGATACGCCAGACACGAGGTTCAATTCCCAAAATAGTCTCAGTCAGCTGACTGGGTCTCACGTCCCGCAACATGTGTCACCCAGACCTTGTGGGACGCAAGAGAGCGAGCATTCTACATCAGTTACATATATACAAAATGAATATCTTATTATCAGTAGTGACACATTCAAAACCGGCCATACTGTATATTTCTTTGCAATGGTTTTGATGATTGACAATTATGACGAATATGACACCCTTCAGACATCTATTCAGCAACAGTTTGCAATTTGCAAGGTGCAGACGCCATTCTTTGTTTAAGGGAACATAATGCCCTTGTTCTTCCAAGCAAGCTGCGTGCAGGGGAGAGACACATTCCATGCCTCACTATCTTCAAGTTTCTATTCATGGGCTAGAGGTCAGCTCGATCTACATGGGCTCAATGAAGGGGGGCCGCAGAAGAGAGTATAATTCAGCCTTTATCTGTTCATTTCTACAGTTTCTGCCGCACCAGCGAGACTAGCTGGCACCTGCATGGTGATTAAAAGCCTTGTTGCTTACTTCCAAGGACTTGTGAGGGAGGAGACTGGGGCATTGCTGTCTGGGTTGTCTGGGCTGCGTTTCAACATGTAACTTGTGGCCTTGCTCTATGCATGAGCAGAAACGAAATAGAATTCACTCACAGCAAAGCAGTTTGAACAGAAAAGCAAGGAAGCAAAAATTACTAAAATGGCGAATTCTATTCCATCAAAATGGACGCTCTCTGGTTATGCTCATGAGTCTGTACCAAAAATGCTGAACATATGATGCGGTTGGTTTTCAGCCAACAAAATATACTGCCTATGTTATGGGAGGGTAATTTCGCAGGGGGAGAGAGAAGGAAGAAGGGAAAAGGAAGGTCTTGAAAAGCTTAAGGAACCTAAGGAGGTCCAGATCAAGGCTGAGAGGGGCAGGGAAGCTATTCCTGCGGGAGGCTCCTGAAGAAGGAGAGAAATCTACCCCCACTCTCTGCTTGGAAAAGCACCTGATCTACATAGAGCGAGAGCTAGAAAGAATTGTGGATGATTCAGAGGGTCTTGAATTTGATCCTTGCAGCAACCAGGAGTCAGTGGAGAGATTTTAGGGCTGGAGAGATGCAGTCACGGGGCTTGAGGCCGAGCATAAGTCTTCCAGCCCTATTCTGGATAAGTTGAAGGGAGCAAAAAGAAAGACGAGTTAGACAGATTGAGGAAGAGGCTGTTGCAGTAGCCCAGCCTGGAGAGGACCAGATCTCTGGAGTAATTGGGTTTCTGATGGAAGGTGAGGAAAATGAGAATGCCTCTGAGGAGTTGCAGCTGAAAGTGGGCCTTATTGACAAGGTCTGTGATGTGAGAATAGAAAGAAAGAGCAGAGTCATAGATGATGCCATGGTTTTTTATCTCATAGGGGGGTGAGGGGAGGGGGCAAATGAAGGGCAGCCAGAGTGTGGGACGGAATGAGGGAGCAGGGTTCCCAATGAGAAGGATCTCTGTCTTGTAGGTATTGGAATTTCTCATAAAGCAATTCAGCTCAACCCACAATTTTACCATGCCTGGTGAAATCCCTATGATATCAAATGCACTATTAATCATGCTGAGGCAAATAAAGAGTCACGGCCTATCTATCTGTTTAAAGGCAATAGATCACGCTATAGACACAACATTTTAAAGAGGCAAAGTCATCCAGGCAACATTTAGCCACATCCATTTATCTGCTTTAGGCAGAACTGAAGACATTGGGTTGCTTTGGTGTGGTACAATCCTAATAGAATGGTCGAAAGGAGTTGGTTGACATCATTTTAAGATATTCCATTTGCCTTGTCACACTAGTTCAACTGATTTGTAAAACTACCAGCTGAATGTAAATCTAACAGACTCAAAGAATCCAGTCAGAAAATCAGTTTGTTAAGTTTGACCTATAAACCCCAAGAAGGGAGATTTGGATGTTGCATAGCAGTCTGGAGAGGATCCAAGGTAGAAAACACCAAACACAATCAAGTTCTTTTCACAGAGTTTAAACATTAATTTTCATGCTTGGAACTGTGCAACTTAGAGAACTGTGGCTAGCATGGGCCATCAAAAGTAAAATCACAGGAAACTACTGGAGTTGTGAAGTACCGTGACCCAAAAAGGTTGCTTACACATTTAAAGTGGAGACAACTATTCCCAATGGGATAACATGGGCGTTCCATAATTCACCTATTTAAAAGGAGGGTGGACTGTTTTCTGCTATCCTTGGCATGATACGAATAAGGGAATCTGCCCCTTAAAATAGTAGAACAACTACTAAACTGAATGGGATGTTGGTGGTATTAAGGACATGGGGCTCATGCTTTTATCATAGCCATTCTACTAAATTCCACATGTTGAGTACACTAGTTCCATGTTCATGATTTCTGAGGTTCAGAGTACAGGTTTTTTTAGAAGATGTTTCCCTGGATTGGCAGGCAATTTAGTGTATATGAGTTCTTTTCCAGTCAAGTGTTAACTGGTAAATGTATCTTAGGAAATTAAATCTGCATATCAGACATGTTGGTGGTCCTGAAAAATTGAACGGCTGCTGCAAAGTATGGTCTGAATACGGCTACTACTAGTGCTCTAGGTAATGAAAGATAAGTGACAGAGATGAAAGACCAGACAGACACAGAAAACTTAAATTCAAAGTGATTTATTAGGGAACTGTACCACTGTTGGGCAAAATAAAGAACCAGGTATTATAAAGCATAACTGAAAAGTGTCAGGATATGTCTGGTGATTTCTAATTAAATTTGTAGGGAAACTAAAAGTTAAACAATGGCTTTCTTGCCGCCTTATAATGTATTAGGGGTTCCCTTCCTGGGTCAAGAGCTGTCTCTTTAAACAAAGCCTCTGGGTTCTGAAGATCTGGGGCACGCCTTCTCCCGGGTTATATGGATAGTCTTCAGCAATATTGGTTACTGGAACATCTACCAATTATTTCTCCTCTTTCTTCTTGTCCTGTCTGTACTACTTGTTAGACTCTCATACTCCTGACCCAGAATCTCGGTCATCTGAAGTTCGAGGCACTCTAACTCGATGGGACCCTCTGAATTGTGGGTTCAGAGACTGGGGAGCTCAGCAAGGGGGCTTTGTAGATCCATACGTACTTGTGTGGACACTAACGGCATAGTATGACAGATAGGGTGCCAACTAGTCTAATTCTCATTCTTAAAGTTCCTGTCCATCTTGCCTCCTCCTTCCCAGATCATATCCTACCCTTTAGACTTTAACATCTCATAACCAGAGTTGCCTTTCTCCCCTTTTAACCATAAAACAGCTTTCCAAGCAACAATCTTTTGTCCTCATTTCTGTATCATATCCTCCTCCTGTTCTCCCGATTGCCATCCTGCTCTCCACCCCCCTCATTAACTCCTTTACCAACTCCTCATCACTTTCCTCTAGTTTCTTCTTTGTTATTAACCACCTCTACTTGCTTTGTTTGCCTTACTTTTCTTTACACTTATCCTTGCATTCTTCTGGCACCTTTATTTTGCCAGTCCCAAATCTATAAACACCCACCATCTCTCCCAGTTTCTTCAACACTGTGGGAACCTTCTTCTTTGTATTCCATGTTGGTCAGGTTTTTCCGATCTCTACCACCTTACTCACCCATAATACCCTTCCTCTCGAACTCAGATATGTCTTGCAATGTCTTTGCTCCTCTTGGAACAAGCCCTTTCCTTGATGATTTTCTCTGACTCCCTACTTCCTCTAGCACTCTTTTCACTCTCAAGGAACCACCCACTGTCAGGTCACCTTTGCTACCTTTGCCCCCCCCCCCCACTCCATACCAGCAGCCTCCATTCCATTGGATGTATGGTCAATGGTCTCCTGGCTCCCTCCACCAGCTCACAGGCTCATGGTTGGCCCAGGCTTCTCAACCTCTCTTCCATCCTCTTGGGCTCTGCTCCCCCTCCTGTTCCTTCTGGTCTCATCTTCAGCCTGGTCTAAACAGCTTCTGTATTCTGTCACCAGTCTCCAGATCCTATTCCAAACACATCCACTCTCAACCGAGTATTTGTTTTTTTAGGGCCTTAGCCATACAACCCAAACAGTCTTTGGGGAAAGGGCTTTCCAGTGTGTCAGCTTCGAATGGAAATGGCTGTTGGGGTCTGCCCCATGGGATCATTTACAGCCCTGCTGTAGGACCTGTGATTGGTACATCCCTCACCTTGGATGGTCCTTTCTCTGTCTGAAGAACCTAGTCCTTGTTCTCTCCTCCAGCTCACAGGCCCCAGTGTGGCCCAGGCTTCTTGACCTCCCTTCCATTCCCTCAGGCTCTGCACCCACTCCAGGTCCTCCTGGTCCCCCCTTCAACCAGCTCCTGTCTTCTATCTTGAGTTGGCAACTCCTACTCCAAATGCTTCCATGCTTGACAGAGCCGTTGCGTGGTTAGCATCATTTTTTAAAGACAGGAGTGCTAAGATCCACTTGACATTTGGATGCAACGTCATTGGATGTGTCTTCATAATGCGAAAACCGAACTGATGATTTTTGGGACGCAACAGACCAGATCCAAGTTAGGGACAGAATACCAAACCTTTACTATCAAACAGGCTTAAATCCCAGTGGTGCCCCACGTAAAAACCCTAGAGATGGTTGTGGAAGCATCTGTAGGATCCGAGGCTCAGGTTAACTACATGCAGAAAAACCATGCCTACCACATGCGTCTCATGAGAGCCATAAGGTCATTTATTAATGAAGCGAATGCAGCAACTATACCAAGAGCGGTCATTCTGTCACGCCTTGACTACGGTAACGCCTTACTGATAGGAGCCACGAAGAGGGATATACAAAAGTGTCAGGTCATGGAAAATGATGCAGTTCGAGCTAACAAGAGGATCAAAAAAGGGAGCATGTGACTATGGGGAGAAGATCCCTTCACTGGCTAAGAGTGGAAGAGAGAGCACACTTTAAGGCGATGACCATTGTTCACAGATGTCTGTATGGAGAAGCCCCAAGATATTTTAAGAAGCAATTTTCTTTGTACCTGCCTCAAAGACACCTAAGAGCAGAGGATAAAGCTTATCTCAATATTCCTAGAGCTAAACATGTGCAAGAGCGGGGGAAATCTTTCCCAGTGAAGGCAGCAAAATGCTGGAACGAATTGCCATTAACTCTACGACTAGAAGAGAACTACCGGAGTTTCAGGAAATCATTGAAAACCCACCTCTTCAAATGATAATCTCATTATCTTTCCGCAGACCGCCCTCTAGAGCATATAATATTATGCACACTGAATTACCCCGGGCACTCCCGCGCCCTGATGCCTGCGGGCTATCGGCGTGTTATAAACAAACACATAACATAACATAACATAACATATATAGGGCCTCAGCCACACCTCCCAGCCTCTCTCTGGAGTAAGGGGATTCCAGTGTGTCAGCTGGTAATCAGATTGTGTGTTGGGGTCTGCCCTGTGTGATCACCCAAAGCCATGCTTTAGTACTTGCAATCAGTACATCACTCCCCTTGGACAGACCTCCCTCTGTCTGCCACAACCCAGTTCTGCCTTCCAGCCTCCCATGGGAAAGGGTGTCTCTTCAGGCAGCTGGTGTTGAGAGGGATTAATGGCCCCACCACTGAGGACGGATCCCAGGACAGATTTGCAACTCGGGGCTGGCCTGTCCTTCCTCTAAGATGGTCCTCACTGTGGTTTTCACACCCTAAAGATTTCCCCTAGGTGGACTCCCTGGGCCTGTGTGTTTCTAACTATTTGACACTTGTGGCCTTATAGGTTGGATTTCTGTTTGATTGGAAAGTTTCCCCACCTAATTTACAACCCCTCTTTCCCTCTGTAGATAGCATTTCTGCGCGCACGCAAGGTGGGCTGTTCATGTGCATGATTTCCTTAAACGGCCAGTAGTAGTGGAGTCACTAGGTTAAGCAGAATTGAAAGCACTGAACTTTGGTTTTGCAGGGAGCCTGGTTTCCAAGATCCCATATGGTCTCTGCTTCCAAGGTGTAGGAGCTATACCCCTTAAAGAGACACTGTCCCCAGCTGGCATCATGTGACTGTCCCTTGCCCTAATACAGGGACAAAGAGAGGGTGACCCGGAGACCGTCCTCACTGTGCCCTCGGGTTTATCATCTGCTATCATGTGAGGCACCCAGTCCCGTTAGTCACCTCACTGAAAGTCCCCATAGTGAGGCTGTAGGAACCTGCACAACTACGAATGATGGGAATTTTTGAAGAAGTAACTCCACAGCAAAAACACCACTACCTAAGACCTTGGGACTGTCATTCATAAACAGAGTGGTGCTGGACTTGGCTTCTGCCCTTGGGGACCTGGCAGGGGCAGCAGAATGCTCTAGAATAAAAGAATCTTCAGGGTTAGGCCAAGTGAGTGATACTAGAATACCTAGCCCAGTAGGCAGAATCCAAGGTGGGAGGAGGAGGAGATTCGCCTCGCCCACGCACAACAAGAAAAAAAGAAGGCTGTGTGGGCACCATTTCACCAGTAATGTGCACTAAGGTTGTCACATAAGAATTATTGGCACCCCACATAAGTGTCAGGCCAGTTATAAGCGAGGGTGGAAAGTCGCTGCAATTATCCTCCTCCTCCTACTAGAACAACAACAACTACTACTACTACTCCCAGTGATGGGTATCCCCTTAAAGAGGACAGGGACCTATACTGCCAGTCCCCTAGTCCACCCTCCATCACCAAGGTAGCCAGTGCATGTGCCATTTAGGTGTGTCCCATCTCCAGTTATGCCGAGGGTCATTACTGATACCTTTACATGTATATGGTTACCTAGTGCAGTTGTATCTAACAGGGGATCCACCTTTCTGTCTGTATACAGGATAACATTACGAACAAGCGTGTGTGGAGTGAGTTTCCACCTATTAACAAATTGTCCTCATTCCGGGTCTCAACCCTTCCAGTGCTACCGGTGCGTTGCTGCCGGATTCAGAATAATTTACCGGTGCCTGACCGCCCTGTGCCAACGGCTCATTCAGAGTCCGGTGGCCAGGAAGTCAGGCCCCGGTAAATTGTTAATCCCCATTCCCATAGAGTCCTATTGGACTCTATGGAATTGGGGACACGGGAGCACCGGCACCGTTAGCAAACTGTGCTGGTGCTTCCGTGAAGAGTCTGCCTACCGTGCCTACTGCGCCCAGTCCTGTCGGGCACAGCGGCTCCAGTAGGCAGACTCATAATTTGCCAATCTGGAAACAAGGGTGCCGGTGAGCTTACCGGCACCCTTGTTTCCGGTCCCGGAAACTTAATATGAGGCCCATTGTCTGGTGTTAAAATTCAAAAGGACCTTAATAAATATCAACATACCTGGAAGAAATGGTCAACAAATGAGCAGTTGGGCGGGCATTGTACTCCCATAGTTCCTGTTTCCCAGTGGGTACGATGAGCATGAAGAAGCAAATGTCACAATACACGGAGAAAAGCAACTTCTTTGTGCATGCCAATCAATACTATAATGAAGCACTGGTGTGATGAAAGGGAAATAACAAAAACGAGAGGTATGGATTACCAATGGTTTATGATATAGCGTCTAGATTTCAGAAGTTCCCCAAAATCTCTTGAGCAATTATGTGGACCAGTACAAATTAATTTTATTACGTGAATCAAATGACTGCTCTCAGAGAAATAATGAAGGTTATTTGAAGTGTACTGAACTCAATGCATTCCATTATCAATTGTTGATTAACAGTGGTCTTTAAGCCACACCATTATTTTGGTGGTCATTTCTTGCCCCTTAAACTTAACTCAGTTTGACCAACTCAGTCTGTTTTGGTTGTAGGAAGTGGAGCTTGCTTCAGCACAACTAATGACGAGAGTGATGCAATCAGTTCTTCTAACTACAGATTATTTATTTTAGAGAGCACCACTGCATTTTTTTACAAACTTTTTCTGAGTGAAAAAAAGAATGGGCAAGAACAGAAATGCACTTCCCGACTATCATTCTTGCTGAAGTGTTAACCTTGGGCCAGTGTTCGACTTCATTGCATTTGGCTCTGAAGTACACCAGGCTTACATTGTGGACTTCTCTCTTTGGATCTTAACTTTATTTAGTACACGTTAGTAGTTTAGACTATTCCCACGAAACATCTCCACTATAATGACCTTACACGATCACACCAGTTACTGACTTGAGAATATCATGGACCAACGCTGTGGAGTAAACATAGTGCAGAGCAGAATGGGCGACTAAATAGAGGTGGGCAAACTGGAGTCCTAGGGCCTCATTACAACACCGGCGCTAAACCATGGCGCTATTAGCACCATGGTTGGTGCCGGTGTTGTAACGGGTCCACCATGGTTCAATGGGGAATTACCACCCCATTCCAAGGTTGGCGGGTCGGTAATTCCCCATTGAACCATGGCCCTTCCCCATTCCCATTTTCGCCCCATAGGGCTCAATGGGACTGGGGAAGGCGCTAAGTACGGTACCGCAAATTGCGGTACCGTACTTAGCACCAAGGTCCCTTTGCGGGTCCCTACTTTAACGGCTGGTCTAGACCAGCCGTTAAGGTTGGGTCCCGCAAAGGAACCTCGTAGTAAGACGCTAATGGGTTAACGGTGCCGCAGCCTTTTACGGCGCCGTTAACCCATTAGCGCCAGGGTCGTAATGAGGCCGCTAGTCTTTCATCCATATCTGGTTATTTAAATGTGCTAATCCCTAGATTTATTGAAAAAGGGAAGAGACAAACAGAGGTGAGCCGTGCTATAGATTAAGTAAGGATACAGTTTGTGTTTCAAGAAAAGGCCTGGCAATGGAAGTGCCAGATTGTCCTCATCTGCTATACATTCTTATCAGAACATACATTGGTGGCTGGTGAATTTTTTAAGAGGCGGGGCTTAAATATTTGGGATAAACATGCACAAGTACCTAGTGTAGCGAGAGAACCTGAATCAAGCAAGTGGGATTCGGGGAGGTTGTCCCACAATAATTTATTTTTAAATAATGGGTTCAAATGGTGCATTACCTAATACACTTTGGCATGGAAAATTGGATGAAAAGCCAGACAGTTTGTAATCAGTTATGTATAATAATTCATGAAAAACTCCAATAGATGCAAGTCACTAGCAGTGCACAAAGGCTTTCCAAACACATTTTCATGAAGACTTCCCCCATAAAACAGTATCGAAAAAAATGTCATGATGGCTGTCCCATACATTTCCATGTTGGCTGCACAGTTATATGCCAGTATTCCCATGTAATGACATACTCATGTTTGCTTTGTGCATAATGCCAGGAATGATACCAGATGAAACCATGTCTAAACTGGCGCTGCCAATATATACTAGTACCTGCATGTAAAACATACTTACTCATGGTGGCTTAGACAGGAAAAATTCCATGCCACAATAAGAAAATGGGCCTCATTACGACCCAGGCGGTAAGTTACCGCCTGGGTCGTACCTTTACCACCATGGCGTAAACTACGTTTACGCCATGGTGGTTGGCGGACTTACCGCCCCATTCCGAGGTTGGCGGGGCGGTAAATCCCCAATCCCCATTTACCCTTCCCCATTCCCATTTTTGCCCCATAGGGCATAATGGGAGTGGGGAAGGCGTTAATTACGCCACCGTAAATTACGGTGGCGTAATTAACATCAAGGTCCCTTAGCGCCATGGATTTTAACACCTGGCTAAAAGCAGGTGTTAAAACCTCCATGGCGCTAAGGGACCTCGGAATCAGGCGGTAAGGGTCGGCGCTGTTTATGCCGCCGTAAACCCCTTACCGCCTGAGTCGTAATGAGGCCCAATGTGTTCAAACTGGCTGTGCCAATGAAGACCATTCCAAGCACATTATGACTTTTATAATGTTTGCTTCAGCAAAGACTCCCAATTAAGGGGGTAATTCATAGAATTCGGTGCAGAAGCAGTGCATGCAGCTGGCTCAGAGAGGGAGCGTGCGCCAGCGTGCGCCAGCCGTGTGCGCTAAACAGCAATCTGCCGCACCGCGTATTCATGGATTTCCCAAGCCATTTTGAGCTGTGGGGCAGTGAACATCTGGCAGCGCCAGTTACGCCCCCAAGAACGCCCCTTGCGCAAGCAAAAGCCATAGAACTCCCCAATACGGCACAAAAGGCCACGCTAACCCTGGACCAGCTTACAGGCCCGCTACACTGTAATCGCGTGAAAAACTATGCGTACCCCGCTCACAGCGGCCAAAACGCATGAACATGTACTCGCGCACCCCCTTGAAAATGGGTATCTCGCTCGTGGGAGCCAAAACGTGTGAAAATTCCCCGCGCACCCCCTTCGATACGCTTACCCCACTCGGGGCAGCCAAAACGTGTGGATATCAACTTGCGCACCCCCTTGAATACGCGTACTCCGCCTGTGCCAGGCAAATTGCATGGAAAATGTCCCCACTGTAGTGTGGGCTGCCTGCGGGTCATGGTCTGGGGTGATGTGCTGCCTGCGGGGCATGGGGAGGATGGATGGGCTGCCTGCGGGCATGGTCAGGGTGGATGGGCTGCCTGCGGTTCATGGTCTGGGGTGATGGGCTGCCTGCGGGTCATGGTCAGGGTAGATGGGCTGCCTGCGGGTCATGGTCAGGGTGGATGGGCTGCCTGCGGGGCATGGTCAGGGTGGATGGGCTGCCTGCGGTTCATGGTCTGGGGTGATGGGCTGCCTGCGGGTCATGGTCAGGGTAGATGGGCTGCCTGCGGGTCATGGTCAGGGTGGATGGGCTGCCTGCGGGGCATGGTCAGGGTGGATGGGCTGCCTGCGGGTCATGGGGAGGGTGGATGGGCTGCCTGTGTGTATTCCGGGGGTGCGCATAGAGTTTTACACGCGATTGGCCTGGCGCGAGCGGGGTACAAGTATTCCAGGGGTGCGCATGGAGTTTTACACGCGATTGGCCTGGCGCGAGCGGGGTAAGTGTATTCCGGGGGTGCGTGTGGAGTTTCAAATGTGATTGGCCTGGTGCAAGTGGGGTACATGTATTCCTGGGGTGCGCAGGGAGTTTTACACGTGATTGGCCTGGCGCGATAGGGGTTTGCGTATTCTGGGGGTGCGCGTGGAGTTTCACATGCTATTGGCCTGGCGCGAGCAGGGTACGCATATTCTGGGGGTGTGCGTGGAATTTCACACGCGATTGGCCTGGCGCGAGCAGGTACACGCATTCTGGGGGTGCGCAGGGAGTTTTACACGCAATTGGCCTGGCACGAGCGGGGTACACGTATTCCGGGGATGCGTGTGGAGTTTCAACGCTATTGGCCTGGCACGAGCGAGGTACGCGTATTCCGGGGTGCACGTGTTGTTTTACACACGATTGGCCTGGCGCGAGCGGGGTACACATATTCCAGGGATGTGTGTGGAGTTTCACACGCTATTGACCTGGCGCGAGTGGGGTATATGTATTCCGGGGGTGCGTGGGGAGTTTGACACTTGATTGGCCTGGCGCAGTGGGGTACGTGTAATACGGGGGGGTGCAGAGAGTTTTACACGTGATTGGCCTGGCGCTTGTGGGGTACGCGTATTGCGGGGATGCGTGTGGAGTTTCACACATGATTGGCCTAGCGCGAGCGGGTTACGCGTATTACGGGGGTGCGCGGGGATTTGGCAGTGTGGCCCCTCCCAGGTGTGTCCCTCCTGCCCTCCCCATGCCTCGCAGGCAGCCCACACCACAAGGGACCACCTTACACCACTGGGCATACCCCACAGGCAGCCCATCACCCAGGCCATGACCCACAGGCAGCCCATCACGCCAGACCATGACCCGTAGGTAGCCCACACCACAGGAGACCACCCTGCACCTCTGGGCATGCCCCGCAGGCAGCCCATCACCCAGGCCATGACCCACAGGCAGCCCATCCACCCTCCCCATGCCCCGCAGGCAGCCCATCCACCCTGACCATGACCTGCAGGCAGCCCATCACCCCAGACCGTGACCCGCAGGCAGCCCATCACCACAGACCATGACTCGTAGGCAGCCCATCACCGCTGACCATGCCCTGCAGGCAGCCCATCACCCCTGACCATGCCCCACAGGCAGGCCACATGGCACCATGCACTTGGGAGCCCCGGCATATGTTCCCCATACCCCACCCCCAGTGAGGGCACGTGCCAGCAGGCCCTGACTCATGTCCCCCACCCCACTCCAGTGAGGGCACCTGCCAGTAGGCCCCGACACATGTCCCCCACCCAACCCCGAGTAGGGGGGACCTGCCAGGAGGCCCCGACTCATGTCCCCCACCCCACCCCCAGTGAGGGCACCTGCCAGCAGGCCCTGACACATGTCCCCCCACCCCACCCCCAGTGAGGGCACCTGCCAGCAGGCCCCGACTCATGTCCCCCACCCCACCCCCAGTGAGGGCACCTGCCAGCACGAAAACAATGAGAGAAAACCACACAAATAAAGTGGAAAAAAATATGTATTAAATACAAAAATGAATGAATTAAATGAAATCACACAAGAAAACAAATAATAAATACAAGTCTGGATGTCCAAAAATAAGAAAAAAAATGAAGGCTGAAATCAATAAAATCCAAAGTAAAATGGCTCCAAAGCGTCCGTCCATAAAACAAAATCCAGAGTTCCAAAAAAAGCAAAGCATTCCACCATGGGTAAAAAAATAAAGTAAATCCAGGTCCATAACTATATACAAAAGAATATCCAAGGGTCCATGAGCCCAACAATCCAAAGGAAACCTAGCCAAAATTCTACCTAATAAATAATGATATACAAAAAGGCGGGGCATAGTCCATGCGCCCCAAAGAAACAAAAAAAAGAAAAAGGAAACCTACACCTACATAACTACTTACAAAGGCGGCAGGCTAGCCCGACAGCTCACTCATTGGTGTCCCGGACCAGGGCATCATCAAACTCACTCTTCCCTGGCCCCGAGGTCTCGCAGGGATGCGGCCATGGCCTCCTCCAACTTCCTGCGAGTTGCCTCGAGGCACGCAGCCCGCCACAACACCCGGAGCATGGAGTTCTCTGCCCTGACCATTGTGAGCCGTGCTCTCTCCGCCCGCTGCCTCTCCGCATCTATTTGCCGGCCCAACCGCTGCGACACGAAAGACACTCCCAATCCTGGGTCCTCCTGCCCGAAGGCCTATGTCTACCCCTGGGATGTTGTTGGCGCCGAACCATGAGCGCTCCCACCCTGAGCCTGCTGCTGTCATGCATGTGCCCTCCCTGTTGATGCCTGCACGTCCTCCTCTTGCTGGGGTCCAGTTGGTGGGGTGGCCACCCCTGCTGGACCTTTGACTCCCGACTGTGGCAGGGTTGTGTCCTCCACCAGCCTGGCCACTGGCTCCACAGGGGGGGCCGTTGATACTTGGGCCGGAAGATGGCACGGAGGATGACTGGCGCATAGCGGGATCAGTTGAGGAGGGGGGTCGCAAGAAGTTCCAGCACACGGATGAACCCAGTGCCGACGACCTGTCCTAGTAGGTCAACGCGGCCAAAGAGGTATTCGAAATGACATGCATTGTCCAGATGAGAACCCTGCACGTCATCCCGAATACCACGTTGGCTCAACGCCATCCCAGCTAGGACAGGCTCAATACGCTCATGGATTGCAATGTCCACAGGGAGAGGAAGGCCAGTTGTTGTATGAGCATCCCCTCCCTGAAAACGGGTCTGGACTGAAGCATTCCTGTTGGTGCCGGATGATGCAGTCACAGGATCGGGGACAGGATTACACACAGGCACCTCCGCGGCGGCCTGTGCTGCCTCCTGTTCCTGCCCCTGGACTGCACCACTAGCATCAGTGGAATCCCCCCCTCCGGGCCCCATGTGTGGGCCTTCCACAGCCACCTCCTCAACCAAACCCCCCACCAACCTGGATGACTCTGTGCCATCTTCCTCCATAGGCCCCTGTGTGGGCTCAGCTGCCCCTACTGCTGCCAAGGAGTCCACCTCCAAACTATGCCTCTTGGACCTTCCCTCAGCAGCTGCAGCCGTGGACGCGGCACCAGACTCCTCACTCCCAGAAGAGATCACTACGCGGAAGGGGAGCTGGGCCTTGCGTCTCCAGCTGGCGGTGGGATCCCTGTCGCTGTGCTCCACAGCACCGTCTCTGCCCTCTTCATCAGTTGATGCTGCAGACAGGGAGAGACAGAACACAGGCATCAGGGCACTGTACAATGGTCTGATGCACACATGACAGTTGCACATGAGTGGCAGTGTCAAACTTCACAGATGGCATCACACTCCCAACACTCATATAATTAGAACCCACACACATGCACAAATTAACAGGAATCGTGCAGCAGGCAGCAGCATCCATACACACACCCCAGCATGAACATCCGAAGGTTGACATGACATCACAAGCAACATGGGGAGTTCCCAACACATGCACACACGCCACCAGACAGACATGCATCTGTACATCTCCACCACCTGTCACAGTGCATTCATCGGCAACTATGTCACATCTGCCAATCGGGTTCCTACATGTCTGTGTCACATGCATCCATGGCGTATCGCAGTCGCACACATGTCAAACACACACACACGCTCATGTGCACCGTGCACGTACATGAAGGTGGAACAAGCATCCATGTGTCACACATGTGTGCGTCTCCACATTAAGTTCTGCATCATGCTTTGGAACACATACACCATTGATGTGCATCACACATGACTGGACTCACATGCAGCAGGGTCATGTCCCTGCACATACATATACATACATGGGCCTTTCCAGACATATGTCCAAGCTGCACACTCCTGGCACACCTCAACATGCACTGCGTAAACTAAGTACGCATGGACACTTACCGCTCGATTCCAGACGGGTCTCTCTCTCTCTCTCTCTCTCTCTCTCTCGGGCCTGGTGGTGAAGTGCTGGGTTATTGTGTTCCAGCACCTTCATGTCGTCAGTGGTAATGTGGACCCGGCACCTCACTGCATCCGCTGCATTCAAGAGGCGCAGGGCCTTCCTGAGGTTCCTGGACCTGAAGTCCTCCCAGCGCTTATGGACGTGTGGTAGGTCGCTGGTTGCCTCCCCCTCCGCGTTGATGGCAACCACGATGTCCATCCAGATCCTCTTCCATCCATCCTTGTTGGGGCGTGTTCTTCCGAAGAGGGCATCATAATGCACCAGGACTTGCTCAACCAGGATACCTATTTCTCCTGCAGTGAAGCTGGCAGCCCTCTGCCTCTCTGCCGCGTGGTCGCTACTGGTCCCAGATGAATTTTGGCCCGACATGGCAACCCCCGAGGCAGGTGTGGGTGGGCAACTGGGTCCTGGTCCTGGGCTGTGGAGAGATGGAACTGCAGTCGGGAGTCTTATTATTTCAGCAGGGGTGGTCACAGCAACTGGACCCCTGCAGATGGCTGACGTGCAGGCACCAAACAGTAGGCCACGTAGCCAGCAGGCAGGCAGGCAGCAGCATATGGCTTGTGGGAGGCGGCTCGGGGATGTGGGGGGCAGGAAAATGGCCTTCTGGGCTGGAGCGTGGTCTCCCGTGTGTTGTCACGTGGCCAGCTTGATACGGAGTGATTTGGCACGTGAAAAAACAGCATGTCAGTGTGTAATTCGAGGAAAGGCCCTTGGCGCGTAAGCGCGTAAGTGACGTGACACGCATGGGCGTTTCTGTGGGCAGGGTTTAAAGGTCCGCGTAGAACACCTTTTTTCTTGTACATGCTTTTTGTGGAGAGCGAGCGGGTGATTCTTGTATTTCTTGTCGGTTCACACGCAATTACTTCACAAACGTTGCAGTGCGTACTCCTTGTTTACTGAAACAGCGTTCAATTCTTCTTTTGGCGGGGGTGTTGCTAACGCGCCCACACACATCTTTTTCCCGTTCTTTTTGCAGGCAGACGGTGAGTCGCACACCTATTTTTCCACTCTGGTTGCCCCCGTGTGTTGCGCACCCATTCAGAGGTCATTGTAGCCTGTGTTTAACACGCGTATGCTTTTTTTGTGTTTCTGGGTGCCACAGCGTACTGCGGGTCCTTAATTCCACGCATGCGGGCTACTGAGGGGTCGCGTGCACGTTACATTTTGTTTTTGGGGTGCCTGAGCGTTGCGTGACCCGTCATCTTCCCCCAGGGGTCACAGACAGCCTTGCTAGAGCACAGGGGTATGTATTCCATCTAGTACCCTGCCCCCTTCACCCCAATTGCCCAGGACAATTGTTTACTGCACCTCCCATTCTCACAAGAACATCAGTGCCATGGTTGGGAGGCGAACAAGTGGTAAGGGAGGCAAAGGTGGCCGACCTCCAAGAGGTGTCCGCCGTAGGGGACGTGGCCAGGATGAGCAGGGTGGCCAAGATGGCAGTGGTGGCCAACGTGGGGAGGGTGGCCCAAGAGGCCAGTGTGTTGAGGACCAATCAGGGACACCTATGCGCCCCCAATGGGTCGGGGAGATGCAGCTGACACCATTCCAGCTCAGGCCCTGTTAACCCGGTCCAGATTGGTCATAGAACTGGCACGGGAGGACTCATAGGCCGACTTCCGTGTCACAAAGTCAAAGCCACGTGTGGCGGTGAAAGTTGCTGTCACCAGGCCACATGGATCTGGGGTAGCAATGTCATCTGCTACCCCAAGTAGCCAGGGTGAGGAGGCTGCAGGGGCAGCTGCAGCTCAATCCACCCCGGCTCTGAGTCACCCAGCCAGGACAGTGTTGGTCCCAGACCATCACACCAAGGCAGTTGTGCTGCTTGGTCCTGGCAACAGTACCCAGCAGCCAATGCTTGCAGTGAATCCTTTGGTCATCGTGCCATTGTCTGCTTCCAGTGCCCAGTCCACCTGCATTTCAGCCCCTACCGACCAGAGCGGTGTAAGCAACTCAGGGGCTGCACTACCTCTCAAGAGGAAGAAGCGTGCTCTTGCGGACAGGCTGGGACCCCAGACACGGCTTGCCCCTCAGGCACATCAAGGAAGCAGAGTTTCAATGATGTGGAACTGGACGCACTTGTGGGCTACGTGTCGGCCCATGGCCGCAACATGCTGGTGACTGCAGGGTGCAAGACTACGACTGCTCAACGTAGGGCCCACTGGCAGTGCATCGCAGACCAGATTAGTTCCCTTGGATTTGTGAAGCGCACAGCTGATGATTGCTCAAAGCGGTGGAATGACCACAAACCCCGAGCAAAAAACAAGCTGGTTTCCAATTATGCCTCTACTCTGGTGACTGGCAGTGGGTCTCCACCAGAGGAGGATGAACTCACAGAACATGAGGCAATCGCTGGAGGGTTCATCGCAGAGGATCAGATCCAAGGCATGGGAGACCTACCAGATCTTGAGGCAATGTCCGGTGAGTGGCCATGCGTGTGTGTGCAAACCATGTGTATTTTGCTTGGGTGATGTGTTCTAATTGAGTGCCAGATCAGGCTGTGTAGTCATGACTGCTATAGGTCACCCATGTGGTGCCTCCAAACCATCTCCCGCCCTTGGGTTTGGGTTTCACAGTATCCCTACTGACCGCAGAAAACACTTTGCACCTGATGACTGCACTTGCCCTTCAACTGGCATCATGCCACAACATTGTTAATACTGTTTTTTTTTTCATTCTGCCTGATTGATGGAATCATTTGCATGATAAACACACATTTTTGTGCCGTAATGCCCCAAATTCACCATACTTCAGACATAGATTTCACCCCACAATGCCCCACATTTGGTAACTTTTTACGGGAGTGATTTCATCAATCAGGCTGATTGACTTTTGTAAACCTACACATGCACTGCACACGATCACTTCGGAGCCCTGTTTGAATGTTCAACATGACAATTGACTTGTGTCATGTCCAAGTGACCTACAATTGATGTATCCATGTGCCTACCATCACTGTATTAGTAAACACTGGCTTTGTTGCAGCGTATGACACATGTGTGTTTTGTCACACTCTGTTGCATGTTCTATTTCATGATGTGCGTCTCACATGGATGGGGGACAGTACTGATTTACTACCATCTGGGTGTCCTTGTCAAATCTGCCATGGCTATGCTACGTGCCATCTGTGTGCTGGCATGTGTCATGTTTGTGGATTGTCCATACCACTCACAGGCTAATGTGTGATGCAGGTGCTAAGCACCATACAGCACATTTGTTGATTTTCCATTTTGGAGTCCTAAGTGTCTGCTTTTAGGGTCCCCTTCCACTTCATCGCCAGTGCATGCATGCCAGAGTTAGTGTCATGTGTGAAATGTCTCATGAATGTATTCGATATATAGATTGTGATGCCTATGTGTGTCGGCTATGCTGTTCATGCCTGTCTTCATTACTTTTGTTTTATTTTTGTGTAGGTGATGAGGCACTAGATGCTGTTGAGGAGGAGATGGCGCAGGAGTATTCAGAGCCCCAACCAGGCACCAGTGGAGAATGTGGGGTGGTGGTGCAGGAAAATCCATTAGTCCTACAGACCATCCTGTCCACGGGTGTCTCTGGGTACACCTCCGATGACCTCTATGCCACAGGTGCTGAATCAGACATTGAGACAAATGTTGCGTCGCAAGTGAGTGTTTCTGGCAGGGATGCTGTTCTGTCCAACGCACCTGCACTGGGGGTAGACCCCTCAATGGGCCATTCAGTGTTGGAATGTCCACCTGTGGCAGTTACGGATGCAGGGTTACACTCCACTATATTTGCTCCTGTTCCTGGGCCAGCAGATCAAAGGAGAAATGCAGTCCTGCAGCCTCAGGCAGTGCCAGCACAGCAAGGTGCACATCACCTTGGCCCAAACAGGTGTGGTGTCCGCCAACCCTGTGGCCGTGCGCCACCTGGCAATACTGCGTGGGAGAACATATTATTGCAGCACAACAGGGGGCATTGTGTGAGATGATGGCTCAGGCCGTGGATAGGGTGGCCACTTCCATTATCCCCCCAGCAAGGCAAGTGGAGCTCCAGCAGCAGGCAACATAGTCCACGTGCCGCTCACAAGGGAGGACATGTTGGCGTCCAACAGGGACCGACGGGCTGAACTGGAGACTCTGCGCACAGCCATGTCTGCAGAGTCACAGGGATGCCCTGAGGTTAGAACACAGGTCCCTCAGAGATACTCTGGGTGCACTTGAGGTGTCCCAGAGCACAAGGTCAGAACAGCAGCTGGAGCAGCTAACATGCACAATCTCAGCTGAGCTCCCGGCAACCCGTGAGGAGATCCAGGCATCACGTAAGGCCTTGCAGGCAGAAGTCTGTGCTACCCGTGAAGTGCTGTATGGGGATCTCCGGATCATCATCCTGCAGAACCAAACCTTTTAGACCTGCATGCTTGCTGCCATGGAGGAGTATGCCAGGGCTTTGCGTGGTCTGCCTCCCATACCACACACACCTTCTAATGTACCACCAGAGGGTGACGACAGCGACGGCAGTTCTCCCACTATCGGGTAGCCGTGCATGCCATCAGCCCATGTAGGTTTGTTTTTTTCTCAACATCCACGCATGTGGGTGTTGGGGTGCACCCTGTACCTCCTCCCTCCTGGGTGACCTCGCCCCCCCGGTTGACCCATGGCCATTTTGAGTTTTATTTTAAATTTTCATTCTTATTTTTTATTTTTCATATTTACATTTGATTTTTAATTTTCATTTTTTATTAGAATTTGAATTTTTAATTTTCATTTTTTCTTTTCAATTTTTGAGTTTATTTTTTGATTTTCATTTTCTTTTCATATTTCATTTGAATTTTTTCATTTTCATTTGATTTTTTCTTTTTTCATTTTCATTTTTTCATTTGAATTCTTTAGTTTTTCCTTTCCTTTTTTGTTCATAACTTTTTTTTCTTCAGATTGTACATTCATGTTACAGTGTGTTGCTTTGTGTGGCTCCCATAGGCATCCACTTTGTGTTCCAGCTGGGCCCATGCAGGCTTGTTCTGTGTTTGTGTTTGAAACTTGGGGTCCTGACGCATATGCCACTCCTGCTTCCCCTTGCCATGGGCTCAAAGGGTGTCACCGGGTAACAGTACACAGACATTGGGCTTCCATAAGTTGTGTGGGCAGTCTGTAGTCCAAACTGTGTATACACCCCATAGTGGGGATTGATGATGATTTCTCCACGGCATGGTTGATTTGTATATTGTATTCCATACTGCCCATTATGCATATTTGCATGTAGCTTCTTCATGTCTTAACTTGCCTGTCTCCATTGCAGATGCAGTTCATGTTGTATGCAGTACACTGTCACATTTATCTACCAGCAACACACTGGAGATGGAAGGGGTCGATGTGCTGCCTTTGTCAGGTTGTGTCACTTGCACTATTATGTTTGCTTACTGTCATACGTTGCCACTGTTGGGTCCTGTACTAATGTTTTGTCTTGCTGGTAAGTATTTGTTCATGTGTGCTGTTTCTTTTTCATTGGTGAGAGGGAATTATCTCTGGCCTGTTTCCATTTGGGACAGTGCACTTTGTGACACTTGTGTCATGTGTTGTGCATTAATTTGGTTTCTTTGACATTGCATCCCATGCCATGGTGTGTTGGGCAGATGAGATGGGGTTTGGGAGGGGTTGGGTGACATACCACTATTTGGATGTACTATTTTGCAAGGGGGTGTCCTTCATGCTGCATGAATGTGTGCCTTTTACTGATACAGCATTGGGTCTGTTTAAGTAACTAGGGATGCACACAATGTAGCACTTCCAGGAAAACAATCTCAGGGTGGTATGGTTGTGACAGTTGACTGTCCCTTTTGTCATCATCATCAATTGTCAGCTGGTATGTGCCAGGCCGGTGTGCACTCCACAGGGGTGGGATATTAGGTGAAAAAATGTGCTACTAGCTGGGTACGGGCTGCCTCACCATGTGCCCTTTCCCCTCCCATGCGCAGCACCCGTGCATGTGGTTGGGGGTGTGGGGGCACCACCATGTCAACCGGCACGCCCCACCGGGTTGCAACGTTGTGCAGGACACATGCTGCCACTATGATCCTGCACTCTACTGGGGGCGCAAATACCAGTTGGCCACCAGAGCGGTCAAGGGAGCGAAAACGTCACTTGAGCACTCCGAATGTGCGCTCCACTATGCCCTGGGTTGCAATATGGGCTGTGTTGTATCTTACCTGGGGTGGTGTGGTGGGGTTCCGTATTGGCGTCATCATGTAGGTGCTCAGAGTGTAGGCACTGTCCCCTGGGGAGGTGAAAATGGTTGTCATTAGTTGGGTTTTGCCATTTGTCAGTGTCTGACATGCATGCATGTGCAGAGGCATTTCTACTCACCAATGAGCCATGTTTCGCCATGCCTCCCAGCTTCCAGGTTCCGGTTTAGGGGTGACATTCTGAATATAAAACTATCATGACTGGACCCCAGATAGTTGGCATATACAGAGGTGATGATTCCCTTGGCATCACATCCAACCTGCACGATGATGGAATGCCAGTGCTTGCGGTTTCGATAGATGTGCTCAGTAGCCCTAGGACAGTGGTCTTCAAACTTTTCTGGCCGGGGCCCCCTTGACCAAAAATTGGGCAGGTCAGGACCCCCCAGAAATGCCAAATGGACAGTATGCATTGCGCGCCGTCACCTGCTCCCATCACAGTCGCTGGGCTTTCATCCCACTCCTACCCAGTCCCTGGTCTCTCCCCACCCCATCACACACCCTGGGCTCTCCCCACTCTGCTCCCACCACTATCCCATGGTTCCTGCCCATTGTGCTCCCACCATAGTCCCTGGGTTCCCCCATCCCGTTCCCAGCACAGTCTGAGGGCCAGTGGCAGCTGGTGATTTTTTTAAGTGGAGGGGCATAACTATTTCCCCCAAAAATGCCATAGCGACTGAGCATAGTGAGGGAGCCCGAACCAATAAAGAGGGTTCGGGGGGATTGCCCCTGTGAATTCTTTTTAAATAATGGGTTAAAATGTTGCATTGTAGAGCATACTTTTAACAAAAAAATGGGTAAATAGCCAAACAGTTTGCAATTGGTGCTGGGGGGCCAAAGGGGCAGGCATGGCATTTTTTACTGGACATCTAAGATAGATGTCCAGTAAAAAGATACCATCCCTGTTCCCTGGGCCCCACTGGGCCTAACACCATCAAAATGATTATGTGTGTATGCAAGGCGCTGCACATTCATACAGCAATCACTCTATCATTCACACGAGCATCCATCACCATACGCTCACTCATAACATAAGCATACAGGCATCCATACACATGTTTAAATAAAAACAATGAACATAAACGTACCTTCTGCATTGGCCTGCGTGTGGGTGCTGAAACGCCCTGCTCCAGGCTGCTCTGTTCGTATGTGCGAGGAGGCGCAGGAGCTCTCACTCTGACATACAGACATGCAGTGCCCCAGCCAGCATTTCCAAGGAGCTATGCAATGCTGGCGAAGCAAAACGCCCCAGCACTTGCATGGCTCAGTGAGCATGTGCGACTGGGGAACTAAACTGAATTGTCAAAGGGAAACATTGTTTCCCTTTGACAGTTCAGCCAGCCCAGAAGCACATCAGCTGGAAAAAGCAGCTGAGGGAGTGCTCACTGTTTCACTGGGCTGGCTCCTTAACTCCTCCATAATGGGTGAGGGGCCACTGGGTGGGCGCCCCCTCGTCATTATGGATGAGCTGCCAGGCTCGGACTGGCCTATTGGGCAATGCCTGTACCAAAAATGTAAAATGCTAGTGTGGGCCAGTCAAAATGGGCCACCATTTTGGCCAATGTGGACCAGTTTGATGAGTTACTTAACTATGCAGTTAGTAATTTTGACCATTGTTGCTGAATATATAACAATGTACTTCCATTTTAACACAAAGCACCCCCTTGGGTACTATTGAAACAGTGGGCCTCATTACAACCCTGGCGGTAGCGGTGCCGGCATCCGGGTCTGGCACCCGCGAATGGGCAATTACCGGGTCATGCCGAGTTAGGCGGACCTGATAATTGCCCTTTCGCGTCTGCCGGTACCGGTAGATCCCCATTCCTATTTGAACCCCATAGGGCTCAATGGGAATGGGGAGCTCGGATGCAACGGCACCATTAATAACGGTGCTGGTGCATCGGATGAGCTGTGCTTGCGGGTGCCACACGGCCTGCCAGGTATCCGCGAGCACAACTCGTACTATGGCGGTACGGTAGCAACGGTGCCGGTAGGTTACCGGCACCGTTGTTACCGTACCACCAAAGTTGTAATGAAGCCCAGTCTGTGACTAAAGGAATGAATATCAATTTACAACTGCAGGCCACTTTTTCATCTTTGCCTGAGACAGTTTCATGCTTCAGCCCGACCATGTGAGCCACCCCTGCCCATTTCTTCCAATCTAAAAAAGAAAATTAAAAAAAAAACTTTTTTTTTATACATTTCATGCTGAGCTCTCAGGGCCCCCCAGGGATGCACCCGTGGACCCCTGGGGGGCCATGCCCCACAGTTTGAATACTGCTGCCTAGGAGGACGTAGAGCCACATGGTTGCAATCAATGGAACCTAGCACTTCGGGGAAGTGTGCCACCCCGTAAAAGTGCTTGGGAGCACAGGGTGGGTAATGTGAGGTCATCCTCCAACTCAGTAACCAGTTCTAGGATGATTTGGGGTGGAAACCTGTACCTCCCATAGACCTGGTCATCAGGCATCCCACAAAGGCTGGTCGTGGGTAAAAAAATGTGGGGCCTGGCTATCCTCCTCCTCCTGCGGTGTCCCACGACCACTGCTGCAAGGAACGGTATATTCACCGTAGCATATGAGCTTCTTTGTTGTTTGTGCGCTCTTTTCTGCTGCGTGAGGCCGCTTACGCCTGCTTCATTCTGCCGTACGTGTTTCCGGATTAGTGTGTCTTTTGTGGTGTGTGAGTTTCCCCTGTTTGATTCCATGAATACGTGTTGTTAGCGCGCATATGGGCGTTGCAAGGATTTAGCAGTGGTACTTCCCCCGTAATGCCCACATGTTCACGTGTTGTTCCCCATTCTGCATGTTCAGCCCCCTTTTTAGGTGTGTGCACTGCCCTGTTTGCGCCTTCACTGGCTGTCTTGTGCACAGCCATCGGGATGTCGCAATGACGTGTGCGCCACATGCCGATTCAGCGCATATTTCAGGTAAGCCACACACAGCGCATTCCATGAATCGACAAACGGCTGCGTGCGCGGCTTTAGCACGCATGCGCTGCGATTTTCACACTTCCACTCCCCTTTTCAGCGCACATTAATTCCATGAATTACCCTGTAAAAATGCTATGCCACAGTAAGATATTATAGCTAGACTGGCTGAACCAAAATGGCAGTCTAGCCATGTAATACCACTTATCATTCTTGCTTTTTTATATATGGCCAGCAAATAAATGTCATGTCACAGTAAGAAATGGCTATACTGGCTGTGCTAAAATCCCAGTGTAGCCATGCAATAACACTTATCACGGTTGTTTTATCATAGATGGGCAGTAAATAATATTATGCCACAGTAATAAATGGTGAAACTGGCTACATCAAAATGCATAATACTTTTTCTGCAGTCATGTCGGAAACGGCCTCCTGGAGTAGGTGTAGCTTGACACATCCAGTGACATTTTGCGGCATTTCCTCTAGCCTGCGAGTGGAGTCCTAGCTCGCAATCTGTGCAGAGAGCGGTGACGAGTGCTGAGCGTTGAGGCCTGGAGTGCACTGCCAGAGTTGCCACCAGAGCTGCTGAGCTGAGTGGTGTGTGGCATTCTGGGCGGCAGGCAGCGGTAAGTGGTAAGTGCAGCTGGGTCCCCAGAGGGGGGTGCAACCATCGCTGGTTCTGCACATGGAGACAATTCCATCCTCCAGCATTGGAGATTACTGGGGAGCCCTGGAGCTAAATCATCGCTGCCAGTGCTGCTAGTGCTGCTTAGCACTAATCCAGAACAGGATTGCGAGACTTGTCCTTGGCCTCAAGCCCTAGGATCGTATCTCTCCAGCTCTGAAATCTCTCCATTGGCTCCCAGTGGATTCAAGGATTAAATTCAAAACCCTCTGCATTGTTCACAAGGCTTTCTGGGGCCTGGGTCCAAAATACCTTCAGCTATCCCTCTGCAAATACCTCCCCTCTCGAGCTCTTCGCTCCTCCACCTCTAACTCCCTCAGAGTCAGTCGCTTTTCAAAGAAACAAGCTGGGGGTAGATCTCTGTCTTCGGCTGGGGCCTCCCTCTGGAACAGCCTACCTGCCACTCCAAAACTTGAGAAGAATCATCTCCAGTTCTAAACGCACCTCAAGACCTTCCTCTTTGCTTCTGCCTTCGCTCCCCCTCTCCCCTGCTGATCTACTCTCTCTTGGCACTGTGCACCTGGCCACCCTCTTATCCTGGGGCCCTGGGACCTGCTCAGCCTGCCACCCTCTTGCGCTGCGACCTGGCCACCCCTTGCACCGGGAACTGTATCTGTACTCATAAAGTCCCTCACATCCCACATTTTCTTCTTTTTCTGCACTTATTCAGACTTACCCAGTCTGCTGACTTAAACACAGCACTTGCCACTTGCTGGCTGCACTATCACTGTTTATTGCCTCTATTATCTATTTATTTTTATTTATTATTATTTATCTGTTCTACTCTGCTCCGAACTTTCAGCTCTCCCTTCCATGCAATTTTCCACTTTTCACTTTCCCATGCATTTACACGTTCTCAATGGCACTGCGCCTATTAAGATTGTAGTTTGTTCTCCCCTGTTCCCGTCCCTTGCCTTGTCGCACTCTGAAACACTTGTGTACGAGCGCGATACAAATAAAACATCATATCAAAGCCACTTAGCTTAGCAGCATCCTGTTAATGCTGAGGGTTTCACCAAAAGTTCAAAAGTACAATTGTGGGCACTATTGTGAACGGGTGCTTATCGCAGTGTATGAAAGGCTCTCCTGCAAGGCTCTTCTGCACTCTGCCTGTTCTGCACGTTCCTATTGGTGTGCTTTAAAACGTTTCTTTTTCTGGCTTTTAAGTATTACTGTATTACAGTTGTGTTGCCATCGTTGTCGCGGTGCAGGTGTATTATATCATCCTCTGAGGAAAGGAGCATGGCGACTGTGGGGAGCCGTCCCTTTGAGCCACACCTCCCTTACTGGACTTCACCTCAAAGTGGGTTTTCTGTCTAAAAGAACATCGCAGCTGCAAAAACGCCGAAATGATGAGCCTCTGGAGTAATTTCAGCGCAAGCCTCTAAACAAATCGCAGCTGCTAAGCGAGGTAGAATCATGGAGGCTCACGATGGAACCCAGGTGAAAACAGTGAACTTAATCCTCTCTGAAAGTTCAGAACACGAGGATAGTGGTTCAGCAATTGAGTGATGTGACCCAAGTAAAGTTAGGGAAGCAGTTGACCCATTAAATGGGGGTGATCTATCCTGCTCACAACGTATATCTCAAACATGCCCCCATAAAACCTTTGAGTTGAGAGACGTCAATAGGGGGATACATGAGGGCGAACTCGGATGCAAAGACTTTTAAAATTACTGACTTCTTTCCTGTTCGAGATATCACTTAAGTCAATGTCAATGTCGATGTTAATATGGATGCCGACGTGCTTATCTTGAAATTCTGCTCAGACTTTACTGAGGAACTCACTAATTCACTGTCGTGCCTTGGCACTAAAACTATTGAATCTGTAGTAAAGACATTGGCCAAGACTTGTTCGGAGCAGACATTGACTCAGAAACATCTTCTGGCATCCAAAATGAAACAGCTTCTTGTATGCCTCCTACAAATTCATGCTACTCATGTTCTAGCCCGGTGTTGACGACTCCGCTAACAGCTGATGCCCTGGTATCAGTATCAGAACCTCCAACTTCTTCAAGTTTGAACAACAACATCACCATGGATCAAAATGGAAATCTCAACACTAACACCTCAAACATGCCAGAGCTCCATGCGGAAATCCATCCTATAAGGCAGCAAGTTGGTATTGATTTCTTTCTGTGTGGCTCAGAACAGCTTTCCCTTAATAATGTCTCATCTCCATTCGGAGTGCCTACCAATGACTAACAACTTATCATTGTACTACAAGGCGAGTAGTTCATTGGTAGAATGTTTAACAATTTCGAAAATGCACCCTCACAGCTGACAACTAGATGTGATGACATTGTAAAAAAGATAGACAATCAAGGCCCCACAATTCAATTAGTTGTGGGTATTGTGAGAAACCTGAGGGTATCCTCACTCCTATTCCCCATGGATCCACTGCGCAGGTGGCCACGGAAAGCCCATCGCTCTCAGATGCTGACCCTGTGGGTGGATAAGCAAGGGAGGATCACCTGGGTGGAGGGTCTGTGGGAACTGGTAGTGGGATACCCTTTGGGGAGTCATGGTACCCCTTTTTTCTAATAATGACCAAACCAACCCTTACCCCATCTTTATGGCGTTAAACGCGCCATCTTGTATGATAATCGTGCATCTAAAAAGCAAAGAAATAAGACTACAACATTTTCGTCTGACCCTTAAAGACGCTTCTGCACCACTGAGACATGTTGTGTTTTGCACAAATGCACTGTTAACATTCCTTCCAATTGAAAGGGTCAATCCTCGAAAGGGTCCAATTTGAAAAATGGTGTGGTTGATGTATCGTTTACGGTGTAGGAAGAGAATGTTATTGTAACTGCAAACAAGGCTCCTCCACCTACTACTGATGAAGCTCGGAAATGTCCGATTGGTACATCCCTTTAAGGTAATGCCCTTCCGGTTGGTAATCGGAAACAAAGTAAACTGAATTTCCCTCTGCGAAATCAACATAGTAAATCGGTCGGTCACGTGGAGGCACTGATATACAATCTTGAAAGGTTGTTTTCCTGTTGCTGCTATATCCGAAGCAGTTGTAGAGGCGGGGCCCTTAGTAACCAGTGTTGTGGTTCAAACAGATCCAAATAAATGTGCATCACAATTGCAAACTGGCTCTCAGGCCCACACTGCTTTGGACAAGACCAACGTTTTACAAATTTGTAGTCTTTTTTGTGATGAAAAAAAACTTTCATTTAAATCGCTCTTGAATACTGGAGTTGTTTCACTCTGTTATCCCGTCACGATTTATTAGCAATGACGATATTAGAATTGTGGACTCTTGTGATAATGTTAGAAGTGTTCCTTCACTTGTGCACCTTAAAAAGGACTGTACTCTTTCATAGGTTATGGATCACTGTTCTGCTCTAAAGAAGTCTGGTTATGAATGTTCTGTTTTGGAGATCGAGGCTCCATGTCCAGTATATAGACAGAATAACTCACGGGGGGGGGGTGGTTGAAATCCAGTCTTATGGTGCGCTCAGAAGCACCATAAACTGCCCTGATCCAGCAGACCCGTGAGATTTTGTTTATCAGATAATTACACTCAGATGCTTGCTACAGACCCTCACTCAGGTGGTTGCGAGCCTCATAACCTAGGTAAATTGCACGGGCGGATGGACAAGGAGGAATGGTGGAGGAGTGCCACTAGGAGTGGCTGGCCAATATTGTGGAAAAGCGAAGAAAGCTTAATTCCTAGTCCTCCTTTCCTATTTCTTAGCTTGAATTCCCGTGGGAACCTCCACCTTTTTGGGGATGACGGCCTTCTGGAACATATCGATAATTTTAATGTGATTCACTTCAAGAGACATAGCTAACGGAATCACTTATGATTGATGGGAGGGTCACATTATCAGCCTTGGCCACTCAGGGCCCCAGAGGTTGCCCTAAAGGCGGCCTGGCTTTGGGAGTTAAGAAAGCACTAACCTTTGTTGAAATTTCCAGTCCTTCGATGAACATTCTTGTTGGTAGAATCATATTTCCACTAAAACCTGATAGGGCTGGACCGAAAGAAATAATTGTTATCAACATCTATGTTCCCCCATATACGGCATGTCACACTGCAGCAATTAGGGATGGGACAGCACTGTTAAACAGTGTGGTTGCCTCGACACCTGTCGTTTATGTGGGGATTTGAATTCTAAGATTCCATGTCCTCTCCTGTTTCAGGAGTTAGATTGGATAAGAGCTGATCTCATAGGAATAACTGGGCAAACCTGTTATATATGGCGGTGTTTAGCATGGCAAACAGTGCATACCCCTCTGACTCTCCGCCTCAGTTTACTAGAATCAGGCATAATAGCAGCAACATCTTAGATTATACTTTTGTTGCTAACCTCCCTTTACTAATCACTGATATGTGAGTTTTGCAATGTCAGGAAAGTGACCACTACCCACTTGTTGCTAGTCTTAACTTGAAAAATCAATGTTTGAGTTCCATTTCTTTCGGGTCTTAAGTTAATTCAGCATTAAATTGTATTTCTTGGACTGATGGAAAGATTGGGACTGCCTCCGCTTTGGCTCAGGCTGCCATTAGTGAGGTAATTATGTATATGTTTCTGTTTTGACCTCGGAGGCAGCCCTTCTAGCCACTACTAATTACGAAACTCGTATAGAGAACAAGTCTGGCACCTTTGTAAAGGCAGACACCTGTTCTAGAATGGGCATAGGTCTCAAACAATTGCATAAACATACCTTTGATACACATGTTGAGCAAGAGAAAAGGGAAGTTCGTAAAAAACTTTGGGCCTTGCTCTTTCTGCAGGTTGAGTGTTCACAATGGCGGGCTCTAGTCTATGTGTCTATAACTCACAACACAACAATGTTTTGGAGGATCATTAATGGAAAGAGACCCTTGGTTAGAGTTATTAATGGCGTCTCAGAACAGGACTGAGGTATTCATATGGATCAGACCTTCGGAGGTGGTGGTGCGGCGAACTCCTCGGCTGCCCATATTTCTCCCAAATGACTTTTCTTGAAAAGCCCTTCTAAGGATGTTTACTCCTTGATTATGGCCAGTAATTCATTTCGAACTCCCAGTCCCGATAGTATTTGCAACTTACTAATTAAGACAGACCTGGAACTCTGGGCCAACACACCATGTTGTTTGTTACACTAGATCAGTCTAGTCTTGTTCCACAGACCATACCATCATCTTGTAGGGGTAGCATGATAGTACTGGTGCTAAGAAAGGGTAATCACGCTGACCAAGGAAACTACCGTTTACTAGCAATGTTGGACGTGCCCGCTAAGATGTTTGCCTGAGTCATACTGGAAGAGCTTGGCGACTGAGCAGAGTCCAATAATATCATTCCAATTAACCAAACTGGTTTTAAGAAGGGATTCAGCACTATGAATAATGGACTGAGCCTGATTACTGTCACTCAACAGGTCTGGAAGATATGTAACATTCGCGTATATGCAATCTTTATTGACTTGAACACAGCTTTTGACACAGTCGATAGGGGTAGACTGTGGAGGAAGTTGCACAGTTGGAATATCCCTCTAGGTCTGTTGAAAATAATAATCATTAGGCACGAACACACCAGGGTCAAGGTCTATTTAGACCAACAAGGAGGACTGTCTAATTGGATTCCCACCTCAAAAGGGCTCAAGCAAGGGTGTATACTTGCTCCAATGCTGTTTAATCTCTACCTCTCTGATTTAGGCTTAGCCATTGCTAATCCATCTTCTATTCCCCCGAAATTGGGGCATGTTTCTTTACATTGGATGGGTTATGCAGATGATATTGGGATACTTGATTTAACACCTGGTGGTTTGCAGTCTTCGATGAGCCTTCTGAAAAGCTATGCTGATCTAAATTCTCTTAAAGTGAATATCACTAAAATTAAAATCATGATTCTTAGTTCTACGCACAGGAAGACGAAAAGGTTTACCTGACATATTGCTGGGGAGCGAATTGAGGATGTCAAAGACTATAAATGCTTGAGAGTCCATCTGGACTCTAAAATGTGGGTAGTTACTCACTTGGAACAAGGTAACATCAATGCCTCACATACATAGGAACGATTGGTTCTTTTGCTAATGGGGGTGGTGATTACTCACTTGGTGGTTTCATCACATTCTACCAAACTAAAATCTTACATATCCTTTTAGATGGGGGTGAGATTTGGGTTTTTACAGGAATTTGACGTGGTTGATTACTATTGAGACTGCCATTTTGAGGAGATTATTCAGATTGCCTCCTTACTCCTCAATGGAAATTATATATTTGGAATTTAACATTTTACCGATCTATAGTAAATTTCATTTATGCTGTCTGGTGTTGTACTGGAAGATTGTTAATGCCCCGGAAAATTCCTTGAGCGAATTGACACTTGGGGTGCTAACGACCAGAGCAGGCCTGATGCCTGCCAGTTTTATTGAAAAATTCAGACAGATTGCTGACATGTGGCTTGAGTTTGCCCCGGAAAATGTACTGTCAATGTCGCTCAGCCAATTTAAACAAACTATGAAGGTTCTCATACTCCAGCAGACCAAGGAGAAACTGATTGTCAACCTGGCTATGAAATCCAACGCCACAAGATTCATTGATTACATCCAGGACTGACTATTTTTATCAAGCTAAATTTGTCATTTATTGGGCAATTCTTTGTTTGGGACTACATCAGACTGAAATTTAACATGTGTAGACACTTCGGAGAACAGGTGCTTGGCTTAATATATCGAGAAACGATAGATTCTGCCGCTTATGTGGTGATACGTTATTAGAATCGGTTAAACACTTACTGACTGCATGTACATAATAACCTGGGTATCACTGGTCAGATTCTTGCGTGGCTGACTTCTTTCCTCTCTGACCGACCCTCCCAGGTTCAACTTGGGTCCTTCCTCTCTGCCACCTTTTTCTCTACCTGTGGTATCCCCAGGGCTCTAACCTCTCTCCCTGGCTGTTCAGCCAATACCTGGCTCTCCTTGCCCACTGCATTGCCGCCCTCTGCCCCAACTTTCAGTGTTTTTTGCGGTTGACACCCAGCTCATTTTCAGGCTACCCTCTACCTCCTCCTCTCCTTACCTCATCTCTGACTTTCTGCTATCCAGGAGTGGTGTGCCGCCAATGACCTCTGCCTTAATGCCAGTAAGACTGAGATTCTCCTCATCAGCATACCCACCCCCTCCTTCCCTGCTGCTCTCTGGCTGGCCTCTCTTGATCCTCTCCCCGCTCCCACCTGCAAAGCCAAAAACGTTGGGGTCATCTTCGACTCCACACTCTCCTTCTCTCCTCACATCTCTGACGTCTCCAAGTAGTTACGCTACCAGCTTTAGCTCCTCAAGAGGTATTCTGCCTTTCCTCTCCTTCCCCCAGAAGCTCACTGTCTCCAGAGAGCTGGTTCTCTCTAGGCTGGACTATTGCAACAGCCTCTTTCTAAAACTGCCTGCCACTACTCTTTGCCCTCTGTAACTCATCCAGAACAGGACTGCGAGATTTGTCCTTGGCCTCAAGCCCAGGGGTCGTATCTCTCCAGGACTGAAATCTCTGCATTGGCTCCCAGTGGCTTCAAGGATTAAGTTCAAAACCCTCTGCATCATCCACAAGGCCTTCTGGGGCCTGGGTCCTCACTACCTCCAACTCGCTGTTCCTAAATATCTTTCTTCTCGAGCTCTTCGCTCATCCGCCTCCAACTCCCTCATGGTCAGTCGCTTCTCCAAGCAACGAGTTGGTGGTAGATCTCTCTGCTCGGCTGGCACTTCCCTCTGGAACAGCCTCCCTGCCTCGCTTAAACTTGAGGAGAACCATCTCCGGTTCCGGAAAGACCCTAAAACCTATCTCTTTGCTTCTGCCTTCTCTCCTCCTCTCCTCTGCTGACCTTCTGGCTGAAACCGGTATTCACTGGCTACCTGGACACCCTTCTGATCCCTGGCCCAGGGCCCTCTACTGCCAGTGTCACACACCTGCGCTGCCCACCTGGCAAAACCCGCACTTGGGGACTGTTTCTGTATCCCTACAGTCCCCTCACCAGACCTCAATAGCTGATATCCGCACTTACCCTTGCACTTGCCACTTGCTGGTCGCTATTTATTTTATTTATTGTTATGATTTACTGCCATGTACTACACTTTCCTTTCTTCCCTTCCCATGCACTTGCGCGATCTGAATGACACCTTGCCTAGTAGGATCATTGTTTTTGTCCCCTGTTACCCTCCTTGCCTCGTCGCGCCTTGAAATTCTTGTGTATAGGCGCGTTATAAATGCTATATCATATCATATCATATCATACATCATTAAAGCTGCTTAGACTGAAGGCCCTTAGAGCAGCAGGTCTGGAGGAAAGTTTGCCCGCCGAGGCACCTTGGGACCGTTTTATGAACGGCTGTCATGAAGCGTGCATCATTCAGTTTGTCATTCTTTGGAAAAGAATTGTAACTATCATCGAAATTTTGGTTTGACGAGCCGTGTCTTTTTGATGATGACCATTCTAATTTGTTTTGGAGATGTTTATACTTTTGTTTCCGTTCATTTCATGTTTTGATTGTGTTTTAAGGCAGACTCATTCATTTTTTTAAATGTGTGTATGGTATTAAAAGTTGACTTTATTGTTACCTGTATAATACTGACAATAAAAATGTTTTTAAAAACATTTTCAACTGATTGCATGCCAAAATGTATATTGGGTTAATCAATACTGGTTGACCAAAAGTGGCAGAAGTGAGCAAAACGTCAGTCATGTGCAATACTAGTCCCATACCAGCATTGGCCTGATGGTGCAATTATTGGAAATCTACTGGCTGCCCTTAGCCAACGGTGCCCTCCTCAAATATTCACAGCAGGTTTTAACTACCTACTGTCCACTACGTGTTTATAGATGAAGACATGGCTTTACGAAGGAAGAGCTCGGAAATTTCCCTGAAAAGGAGAGAGGAATCATAAAAATGAAATAACTGCTGTTCAGTAATGTTTATACTAGAGATATAGGAAAACAGACAGAATATAAAGTAGGGATGGTATTAAACCGAAAATTAGAATGGGGAGTGGTTCATGAGGGTAAAGAGGGAACACCACAGACAGACGAGGGGATGAGAGAGTCAAAGGAGAGACCCCAGATTTGCAGAGACACGCTGATCAGCTCCTCTGTGGCCTGACAAAAAGCATTAAACAAAGGAAAGCATCAGTGATGAAGCACTTTTTCCTTAGAAAGAACACCCTCTGAACACAGAATACTAAAATGCACCATTGACACTCAGCAGGTGTTGTAAAAAAAAAATCCTGATCACCACTAAAAGTAAATCTCAACATGGGTGCACCCAAAATGATCCCTGCCGGTCCCAAATGTATGCTCGCCTGGAATATCTTTTTTTGTAGTCTGTTCAATGAACTGACTCAGCATCAGCCCGATGAAGTCAAATCATTGATGAGGTTTGAACTCGGCACTTTCGGCTTCTCGCTTCCCATAGGGCTAGTGTTCTAACCCTTGTTCCACCAATGCTCTTATATGGCTGAAAGTACTAATCCTGCGTGCATAGTAGACAGTGCATGGAAGTGAATGACCAGGAGCCAGCTAGAGGTAAGATGATAGTCATTATTGTCTTTCATAACTGTATCGTCTATGTAACAGAGATGGGTTGGGGCCAACAGATTTGTATTGGCTATGTAACAGAGATGGGTTGGGGCCAACAGATTTGTATCGGCTATGTAACAGAGATGGGTTGGGGCCAACAGATTTGTATCGGCTATGTAACAGAGATGGGTTGGGGCCAACAGATTTGTATCGGCTATGTAACAGAGATGGGTTGGGGCCAACAGATTTGTATCGGCTATGTAACAGAGATGGGTTGGGGCCAACAGATTTGTATCGGCTATGTAACAGAGATGGGTTGGGGCCAACAGATTTGTATCGGCTATGTAACAGAGATGGGTTGGGGCCAACAGATTTGTATCGGCTATGTAACAGAGATGGGTTGGGGCCAACAGATTTGTATCGGCTATGTAACAGAGATGGGTTGGGGCCAACAGATTTGTATCGGCTATGTAACAGAGATGGGTTGGGGCCAACAGATTTGTATCGGCTATGTAACAGAGATGGGTTGGGGCCAACAGATTTGTATCGGCTATGTAACAGAGATGGGTTGGGGCCAACAGATTTGTATCGGCTATGTAACAGAGATGGGTTGGGGCCAACAGATTTGTATCGGCTATGTAACAGAGATGGGTTGGGGCCAACAGATTTGTATCGGCTATGTAACGGAGATGCTTTGGGGCCCACGGAATCGTGAGATGTTTTGATGAGATGGCAGTGTCCCGTGATGAAAATAGTGCCATTTTCAAGTATATTAGCACCCGGTTGGGGTGAGTTAGCCAATCACGTGGCTAGGACTGTGGGCTTGAACCGCCAGTAAAAGCCTGCGTTCCAAGCTGCCTGACAGCTGGCTACCCCCGCTGCTATCTTCCCCCACCCTCCAGTTTATTCCCCCCCCCACCACTTACCTTATTATTTCAACTGCGGCGGCTTTCGCAGCCGCACCTTCCTCTCAGCGTCTCACGGCGTCACGTTCAACGAGGGAAAATCCTTTTTTTTAGCAGTCTGGGTTTCCAAAGCGCCAACCCTGGGGTGCTAATGGCGTTATGTACCAGTTCCATGGGCAACACCGGGGGTAATGGCCATGCCCCCACATTCATGGCCCTCACGTCACTCGGACTGTTCACTGGGGCTGTGGGTGGTTATCCCCGGTGTTGCCCATACGCCACCACAGTAATTACGTTGATTCAATTGTCTGTATACATCATTAGTTCCAAACAGAAGGATGAAGAGCTGGATGCACCTGTCAGGATTCGAACCATTGTCCATGAGGTCACACAGCAATTCCTGTAGCAGATGCCCGAGTCCACTGAGATACAATCACATGCCAAGACTTTTGCATGATCATTGTCTTTCATTTGCTTGGGATGACCACCAATTCTTGTTTCCACTATAAGCCATGCAACTGTCTGTGTCGGCTCACCCTCCCTACCTGCGTGTTCCAGTCTCTTTTCTCGTTCACATTTGGCAGTATATAGGTCCAACTTTTGACAGTGTTTCTATAAAGACAACACCTAAGATGTTCTATTTAAAGTAGGCGACTCTTTTTTGTTCATTGCTAATAAGAATTGTCATATTTTAAAATCTGAATAAACAAATGGAGCGTTTGATTCTTTTAAGAATGTTCCACTTTGCAAGTCTAATAGAGGAAGTGGACCTGCTTTCTCACACATGTATCTTCATGTTTGAGCATGTTGTGCTCGATTAGTCTAAAGTTGTCTAGTTAATCTACTTTGGTAATGTATGATTGAGTCAGAGAAATATTGTTTTTAAGTCGTTTTGTCCCAACAAGAATAAAACACGTTGTATATTGTGCTGAGGAATACCTAAGAGATAACACTACACGTAATGGAAACATGGTGCTTGGATGTGATAGCATGGCGAGCTGCAATATCAGAGCACCCCCCTTTGAGGCTGCAAACACCATCTACAGATAATGAGGTGTTATTTATATAGCACCTTAATCCAAAGCGCTTTACAGAGCACATATTTACATACAATATCACCCAAACGAAATTGGTACTCATTTATCGAACCCAGAAGGATGAAAGGCTGAGTTGTTCTTGCCAGGATTCGAACCTGCTACCTGCAGATCATGCTCAGATCGCAGCAGCAAGTGCTCAACCCGCTGAGCTATCTTACCAGCTAGCAGCAGGCACCACTTGTTTAGCACTATTCTACATTTTCCCTCCCTTCAGTGTCGAACAAACAATGATTTCAGGTGCAGAGCCTTAGGTTATGGAAGTGAAAACAGTGGCCCTGATGCGGTTTGGCTTGCTGTCTACTAAGTGGGTGGGGAAAGGGCGCGCTGACCCCGCTCCCCTCACTCCAGTCTGCCTAACAGCTTTGGCCTGTGGGTCAGCGCAATTTCCCCTCGAATGAGTAGCCATTACGGTGCTCCACTGTGATAAATGGTTTTTGTAAGAGGTTGCATTGGCGGCAGCAAGCACTAGGGAAGGTCCAAGCCGGCTCATCCAGGAGACTGGGGCTAACATGCCTGTCCACTCAAGGGCTCGTTACCTAGCAACCTGGCTGATATCACACACAAAAACAATGGCACCACAAACAAAAACGAAAAGGAGATGAAAAAAACTAAAGGTGCTTGGGGCTCAAAGGTTAATTATCCTACATACAATAACTGGAAAATGCATTTAACCTTTTGGGAGCTTTGATCTGAACGACTGTTTTGAAATCGAATTATAGAAAACTGGGAATGTAAAACTTCCTTTTCTCTCTGATTCGGATTCGTTTTTATTGCTGCCTTTAGGATTCTACCCATTTACTACCCATAAAGACAGGGCCCGCGCCATCCAAGCCAGATAGTAGATGCTGTACTGCATGCCAGCCACACACCTACAAATAAACAACGTGTCAACTTTCGCAGAACATACAGAAGTCTTGTCCTAACGTTGATGAGTACACAGGCCAGGCCAGGTGCCAGGAGCCTTTAGCAATATTTTCCCAATGTGTGGGATGTTTTAAGGTTATGCTGCGTTCGTTTTGACAGGCGCATGCAAGCTGTCTACGGGACTGTAGTGTCGCACAGGAGAAGCATTTCAGCGTGTGTGTTGCGGTGCAGCAGTATTCCAACGCCTAACTGGGCTGCAACGGTACTAGAGTTATGTGTATTGTGGCGACTTTACTGGTGGCGCACAATGTGGTTTTGCCCCATTTATTTTTGTTCGCGATGCTTTTCTTTGACTTTTCATATTTAGGGAACAATTTCATTACTTTGGGCCCCTTTGGGTTTGACAGACATTTTACAGCATTTCTATGGCATTGCCATCAAACTCAATCACAGTTACTGCCACTCGGTTTCACACAATTACTGTGAGATTGCGAGTGGTGTAATTCCCCATTTTTGGAGGCCATACTTCACTTCATTTCGGGTGTAAACCCATAACATATTATGCATAATAAACGAACAAATCCCTCCTTAAAGGCGGCAAAAAAAGCGCTGTGCAAATAGATGTTAGTACACATACAATATAAACGACATTACATTTAATTTCGCCTTTCCGTAATGACTAACAATAAAACTGGAACAAAAAAAAATATTATATATGTTTTAAAATCATTATCAGAGGTCAAAATGATCACACAATATTTACCTCTTATTTGTTTTTTATGTTTTAGAGTATATGAATATTTGATGATGTTTAAAAGTTTATGTCTAAACTAATATGCAATAAATTGAAAACATTTTTAAAAATGATCACACAATATTTACCTCTTATTTGTGTTTTATGTTTGAGTATATGAATATTTGATGATGTGTAAAAGTTTATGTTTAAACTAATATGCAATAAATTGAAAATATTTTTTAAAAATATCGCACAATTTGTACCACTTATAATGCTTATATATTCAGTTCAGTCCAATATTTCGCCATATATTTGGGCCACGCCTCCAGGACCTACACAACATTTCATGTCACAACATTTCTCAGGGCCTTGTTTCTAATGTGACAGCTTATCCCAACCAGCTTTACATAGATCACATGCCAAGAAAGCTACAATCCTTCTTTAAGATGTAATAGTAGGCTCACGGCATCACTATAGGCGATACACCCCAATTATTATAGCCATGGAACCAACCTTCTCGTTCAAAGATCTGTATACCATGTATTGCAAATTATAAAGTGATATATGTTATGGAGAGACTGGATGCTGCATAGGAGGTTTGAATAAGGATGTATTGTGAATGGCACAGTTTAGTAGCAAGTCCACAATGTAGTAGGGCCCGCTCGAAAGAGACCAGTAAGATTCCCGCCATTTGCTCCAGCACCCTTCCGGTTCTCGCCCAGCAACAGCTGGTTTACAATTGAAAGGTTGCGGACATGGTCACAAGATGAGCGAAGGGACACACGCCGGAGTGATCCCATCGCCGCTGTGTAGCCGATTCCCCCAATCATGCTTACCAACCCACTGCAAAGTCCTTGAACTTGGTAGGCAGGCTGTGCAACTGTTGAGGCACTCTGGAACAGCTCTCAGTACTGGTAGGTGCCTAGGCATGGCGGTAAAGAGAACCTCTCCAACATTTCCTTCTTATTGTCTTATATGAGCGGCACATGGTAATCCATTCGGTATGTGATCGGGTGGGTCTGAATGTTTGAGTTTTGTTGAACTTGGTGGAAAGGTATTTCGGTGCGGCGTGGGAGTTGCTCTTATGGGTTATGGCAAGGGATTTGAAGAGAATGCGATCACGGATATGCAACCAGTGTGCTCTTCTTCTGATAGGGGAAATGTGATCTTTCTTGGGAATGTGCAAGGCTGCTTTTAGGGCATTATTTTAAATGATTTGCAACGTGTTGATATTGTGGGCACTGGTGCCAGTGAATAGGGAGTTGCATAGTCAAGCCTGGATCCTATTAGTGCTCTTGCAATGGCAATACAACTGTGAGGGGAGAGAAAGGGTCTGCAGGCATTGATGAACTTGGTCGTATAGGCTGCTGAGGAGGCAATAGCATTTACTTGTTTGATTAGGGATAGGTTGGAGTTAAGATAAACTCTAAGGGTTTTGACTTCCTGGGAGACTGGAATATAAATGTCGATGATGAACGATTTGTAGGTGGTGTTAAGCTTGTTAGCTGGGCCCGAGAGCCGTCCAGGAGCAATTCATTCTTATCATCATTAAGCCAAAGCGAGTGATAAGCCATCCAAGCCTGGATGGTGTGAAATACTGCATACAGAGTGTTAGTGTCTTTGCTGTAGTTGCCTGAGATGGGTAGAGGTATATGCGTGTTGTCCGCATAGTTCATGTTGTAGATACCTTGGAAGTCCAGAAGGCCGAAGAGTGGCTTTGTGAATACATTGTAGAGGGTGGGGATACACAAGAACCTTGTGGGATGCCACAGGTGACTTGAGCTGTCTGGGGAGCTGCGGAGGGTGAGAAAACTCTTATGGTTCTGTTGTTGAGGAATGATGAGATTCAAGTGGTGGCTACATTAGACATATGGGCTGCTATGGAAAGGTGATTACAGAGGATTTGGTGGTTGAAAAGGTCAAAGGCAGTTGCGAGGTTCAGCAGTAGCAGTAGAGCCAGTTTGCTGACATCTTTGATTTTGTGCAGTTGGGTCTTAAGGTATACAAGGTATACAAGGGCTGATTCAGTGCGGTGGCCTGGCCGAAACCCAGATTGACACAAGCCCAGGAGAGGATTGGATTCCAGGTGAGCTTGAATTTGTAGATATACTGCTCTATCTAAAAGCTTGAGGATAAAAGGGACGGTTGTTATTGGGTGGGATGTTTGAATCTAGTGTAGGTTTCTTTAGGAGTGGTAAAACCCAAGCATCTTTGAGGTTAGTAGGGACTGTGTTAATAGAGAATGCAGCATTGATGAGTGACGAAAATGAAGGAACCCAGGGTGTCTCCACGATGTTTAGTGACTGGGGCAGGGCAAATATCTTCTAGCCATCTGGATGGTTTGAGGCCTTTAATGATTTTGATTATCAGAGACAGGTTTGAAGGAGAAGGGAGAGTCTATAGCGGGGCAGGAGTAGGTGTAAAATCAGGAGGCATCCCAGTAGAGATGAGATTGCTTTTCTTTAGAAGGATCTTTATTTGGAGGGATGAAATTTTGTCAAGCTGGGCAGTTTGAATGTTTGTGCAGGTTGCGTCTTTCAAGCAATTGTTGGACCAGGGGGCAGGGGATTCTAGCTCCTGTAGGATGGCAAATAAGTTTCTGGATGGTGAGCCAGCCTTGTTAATTTGCGTGTTCTATGTTGAGCTTTTTTGCATTGAGTATAGCTAGTTTATAGGATTTTGAGGAGCTGGAGAAGAGGGCTTTGTTGGATGTAGTCGGTTTCTGATGCCCATTTCATAGTACAGAGTACTTTGAGATCTTGAGTGTACCAGGCGTTTATATGGGCAGGTGGTTTGGGTTTGCATGGACCTAGAGGTGCAATGGTTTTAATTGCTTGAGTTAGAGAGAGATTGTAGAGGTCTACCATAGTAGATCAGTCACTAGGTGTGACTGGAGTGCTGGTGATTTCAGTTAGTAAGGGCAGGATGCGTGCTGGCGTGATGTTCGTGGAATATCTTGCTAGTGTGACTGGGAGTTCTGCTGGGGTAGAGTTGGGGGTGTCACAGTGGGGACGCTAATGCTGATGATATTGTGGTCTGACCAAGGGCACTGTGAATTAGCTGTGATTGTGGTATTGCAGTTCTGATCCAAAAGCCTATCAAGGATTGGACCTTTGTTGTGTGTGAGGTGCAGAATGAATTGTGTGAAGCCTAAACCTCTAGGGTGTCGGCCACAGCTAGGGCATTAGGGTCAGAGCTATCATTATAGCCTAGGTTGACATCAACCATAAGGACTATTTTTGTAGAGGGCTTAGTATTGACTGAAGTATATGGGTGATGTTGTCTTCAAAGGACAGTAGTGGTCCTGGGGGTAGATAGATTAAGTGAATTGTAAAAGGATATTTAATGAGTTTCTGGCTATAATGGCCACTACTCCTCCACTGGTGTCCACTCTAACTTTACGCAGGATAGAGTAGTTGCTAGGCACTGCAAGGGAGATGGCGGGCCCTGAGGCGGTATGCAAACATGTTTCAGTTAAGGTCAAGATGTCTGGATTGTGGGAGGTGATCAGATCCCCTATATCCAGCGCATGGGTTGTCACTGATCTAGCATTTATGAGTGTGGAGGGGGCTGCTGGCAGTATTGTAGGCGGTATCATAGTTCTGGGCAGGTGCTGAGGTGGACAGGATGGTCTGGTTGCAGGTGTGAGGCAGGATGTGATGTGATAAGGCGTCAAGGGTGCTGCTAGTGTTAGAAACTGGTGGTGTAGGGCTGGCCATAGAGTTAGCTACTGCTGGAGCATGGCCCAGATTGGTAGGGAAGTGTGCAGGTCTGGGGCTCTGGGCAACCATAGGATCCAGGTATCCCCTGTCGGATGGTAGAGGACATGGCTTAGAGGCGGTTGTTAACCAAGAAGAGGTATATGTTAGAAGGGCCTGAGGAGTGTCAGTGACGGCCATCAGGGCCAGCTGTGAGGCGGGGAGGAGGCCAGTAACAAGTGAGACTATGGTGCAATCGTGCACCCAGAGGTCTTTTGGGTGATGGAAGACAAAGGCTTAGGCGAGTCTCTGTGACTTGGATCTGCTGCTGACAGAGCAGAGCACCAGGCAGCATCTAAGGTGTCTGACTGTGTCAGTGTGGGCTGTGGTGAGTCTATGCTACTGTCAAGTGTGAGGCACATGCCTGAAAGGAGCACCAGTCGTTTGATGCAGCGGCAGATCGGGCATAGAATGTCTCAGAGCAGCCTTATGGGTTTCCTCGAACCAACACTTGCATCCAGCTTGACACGTCTCTGCTATCCTGAACACTTCTCTGCAATCCACGCTCACTGATCCAGACACTCCCAACCACTCTGGGGCCAGCTCAAACACTGGTTTATTCCCCTTCAATGCCACAAATAGCATGACTCCTGTGCTGTAGTGTGTAGTGGTACGGTAATCCCATACCATGTGTCTCGTGCGTTCATGTTTGATATCTTTAAGTTGGAGTGTTCCTTTGAGCACCCTATTGAATCTTTCCACCATCCCATTCTGCCTGGGACAGTACAATCCATTGGTCACATGTCTTACCTCTGCCCTGTGAAGAGATTCCATGAATTCCCTAGACTTAAATTGCACCCTATTGTACGTAACTAAAGTTTAAAGTTACCCCTCTTCAAAGTATACTTCACTGAGAAACTTAACAACTGACCTAGCGTCGTCATCATTCGACCAAGCTACACATGGCCACTTGGAGTGGTTGTCCATGAGGAAAATGATGAATCTGCTGTCGTAGGTCATCTCTGCTAGGGGACCTATAATGTAAAAGGCAGCTTTGATCCATGAGGTTGAACGATTCTGCACTGATTGAAGGTGAACTTCCATGTGCACATATGTCTTGTCACTCACTCGGGAGGATAGCTCTGGGGTAAAATGCTCGCCTTGGAAGTAAGACGAGACGGAGCACGCAGGTTCGATCCCCCGGTCCGCTTTTAGAAACCTCTGGGTATTAAGCGCGTTATAGATAACCTATCATATCATATCAAAGCGCATCATAAGCACCATTTAACTACCTCTTCTACTTCGGCATCCACTCTTACACGCAGCTTTAATGAAACGCCACCCAAAGGTGTCCTTTGTGCATTGCTTTTATGATATAGGGACATAGTCCTTTACCAGGTACTACTTTCTCTCATTTGAGCATAATGTCCCTTCCATCCATGATTCTGTGTGTATCTTGTTGAATTGATCATTAACCCCCACATTCCCCTGGGTTGTATGGACCATCTAGCTACTATGAACATGCAAACCTCCTGCAGTTCATGGTCCTTTTCGTAGGTCTTTTGCAATGTATGCTTATAAATTATGGGTCAAACTGCTACTTGTGCAAAAAGCTAAATCTTCCTCAGGACTCTCATGATTCGTGAATAGGGTGGCTGAGGGAAGGCAGGAGAAACGCTTTGCTAGGTCCTCATTACGAGTCCAGCTGTAACTTTGACAGTGCTTCTGGTGGTCTGCCGCTGGCCTCGTAAAACTTTTTCGGCACCTGACTTCCCAGTGGCACTGGGACATTACAAGTCCCAGTGGATCGGGTAGTCAGGCACTGGAAAATGTTAGTCCCCATTCCCATGGAGCCCCATAGGACTCCATGGAAATGGGGACATGGAAGCAACGGCACTGTTGCTAACGGTGCCAGTGCTTCTGTTTAAACTCTGCGGCTGAGGGTCGTTACGCCCTGCAGGTCAGACCAGCTGGGCGCAATGGCCCCCACCTGCAGAAGTGTAGTGTGGTGGTCGTTAAATGGGTGCCCGGTACGGTGCGACCAGCACCCATAATTCCGGACCGCAACACTTGTAATGAGGCTCATGTTTCTTGGACTTGGAGTTTAGCTCATCATGAAATTAACTTCTTGAAGTGCTAGTGCCCACTTGTTGATTATAGGAGAATGTGAAATTCCTTTGCCTGCCATGGCATACATTAGGGGTTTGTGGTCTGTGTGAATAGCAAACGGCACCCCCATACAAAAATCCTTAAATGACATGCTGCCCACTGGCAAGCAAAAGCTTCACTTTTTACTGTGGAGTAGTTCTTTTCACCACCCTGCACTGCCCAGAAAGGAAATGCTTTTGTTACTTCCTTCCCTTCCCTTAGCATTCCTAGAGTGGGCACACGTGCAATTTGTTCTTTAATACTGCTGAATACTTTCTGATGTACGTCCGTTCATTCATATTTCACTTTCTTTTGGAGTAATTCCCTAAGAAGGGCACATTTGTAGGCAAAATATCACACAAATGTGGATGTAGTATGTGTCTTGCATTGAGTGCACCCATGCAGGCATTGGAATGTAGCTGAGCAGCCTGGGACATTACAGTACATCAAGGTTCCAGGAATGACAGTTAGGGAGACAGGATGGGAGAAGTAACTGGAGAGGATGTGTATACCTGAGCTCCTGCCTCCCTTTTATGACCTGCCCTTTAACTGAATAAAGACAACTTTCCTTTTGTACTTACCTGCCTCCAGCGTCATCTCTGATTACCTGTACCTGCATTCAGAACCCAGATACTGCAGTGGAATAGAATTTTGCTAGCCTCAGGAACAACCTCAGACCATATTTGTTTTGTGCCGTTGAAGTGTTATTCACTGTGGCTACTAAGGTGGGGTCGGGCCAGATGCCTTCACTGTTAATTACGTGTCCTAAATATGTTACTTACGGTTCTTTGAACTGGCACTTTTCTTGTTTAAGTGTAGGTCCTCAGACGTTAAAGTGCTGAGCACTCGCTCGGGACAATGATCATGCTGAGCGTCTCTGCATGCTACATGTATATCGTCCTGGAAACACTTGACATTGGGGTTGCTCTGAAATAGCTTTTCCATTACCCTTTGAAAGACGGTAGCTGGTGACGTGAGGCTGAACGGCACATGTTTAAAGTGATAAGCACCAAAAGGGTTTGTAAAAGATGTAAGATGTTTGGAATGTTCGTGAAGATCATTCTGGTGGTAGGCACTAGACACATCTAGTGTGGAAAAACATTTGGTGCCCTCTAAAAGCATTACCATTTCCTGCACTCTGGGTGGAGGGTGTTGATCAACCCATATCCTTTCATTTAGGGATCGGAGGTGAACACACATGCAAATGTTTCCGTTGACCTTTTGGGCAATAACGAAGGCGGAAACCCACTCTTCTCCCTCTACCTCTATTACAACATCACTCTTACACAACCTATTTATCTCCCCTTTGACCTGGTCCCTCAATTATAGTGGTATTGCTATGACCCTTTAGTATTAGTCCTCTCCAAGACTCTGCAACATCCTCCCCATCAACATCAGACTTTCCCCATCACTTCTACAGTTCAGGAAAGAGCTCAAGACCTTCCTCTTCAAGGAATGGCTCCTCCTTAACACCTAGGGCCACACACCAGGCCCTCCCTAACTTAACTCAGCCTCAGTGATCTGCTCCCAATTGTCTTCCCCCATGCTGCCAATTGCCCACGCTCCCCTGTTAGCTCCCTGCTCTTTTTTTTCGGCTTCCCTCACTGTGTTCTTCCCCTTATGACTGTAAAGTGCTCTGTTGCTTCCAGAAGCTAGGCCCACGCTCAATAAATACCCTAATAATAATAATAAAAAATAAATATTAAAACAAAATAATAAACTAGCGCTAGAGCTACACTGTCAGAACTGACATAACAAACTGACAGATCAAGTTAAAATAAGTCAAAATAAATACTCTCATCCTGTCTTGCTGGTGTTCACAATATAGTCTCCCTTGGAGCCTGTGGGGGAAGACTGTTCTGGAAATACATGTCTTCAGTTCTTAACTAAGCCGTTACCAGTCGCTTCGAGACAGTTCTTCAGCTTTGTATGGGTAGCCAGGCTTTTTCAGCTGCCTGTGAAGAGCCAGAAGGCTCCAGGGTCCTCTTCTGTGCCCCGGTCCAATGCTTGTTGCGGGCCCTCTTCAATGTTCACCTGTGTGGTGCAGCATCGAATTGCTGGAAATAAAGTTGTTATGCGTATGAAAGCTGTGCTGGCTTGTTCATCGCCAATCTGTTATAGAGAGACCAGAGGCTTGAAGAAGCATTTATTGAGGAGGGTGCAAGTAAGTTGCAAGTCCACAATTAAGTAGGGCTCGTTCACAGGCGACCCATAAGTTGGTTGCTGCCTGCCCCAGTGTTCTCCCAGTTCTTGTTCCGCAACTGAGGGCCTAAATTCAAAGGTCACAGACACAGTCAAGAGATGAGCCCAGGGATGCATGCCGAAGCAAGCCCACAGCTACTGAGTAGCTGGCCCAATTTATATTTTCAACCATCTTCAAATCATACAAGCACAGAAAAGAAAGACAGGCATATTCATTCCAAAAGCCCAAATGCCCAAAATCTGTTGTTGATTCAATTTCAGCGTGGTCAATTATTTTCCAGATTGGTGTTTACCTATCTAGGCCATTTCGTATACTTTAACACTGTCGTCATTGAGGTGGTCTCCATCATTCACGCCTCCTCTCCACAATCCCAAAGGCACTAACAATTTGTTTAGCAGTGTTATAGTTGCAGGAGTAGAAAACCACTCCCCCTTCACCAGCAAGACACGAACGTTTCTTCATACACCACACAGTGGACAATGATCGACAAACAGGCCAGACCAGGAAAATGGGTTAACAAAGGATTCAATATCTAAAGGTTCAAAAATAGGGTCTGACCTAAATTAAAAGTTGTCAGGATGGATCTTACTCTCGGTTCGGTATGGTAGTGCCGTGGGGACACTTAACAAAGTTTTTCCAGAGTTCTTTGGGTCTCTTCTCATGCATTCCCAGGTTCTGATTTAAGGGTTCTGAAACTCTGCTCCCACAATTCTCAGGTTCTTTTCTCCTTGATGAGTAGCACTGCACCTGGAGATTTTGGGTGCATTCCATAAGTGGTGTCGTTAGAGGTGGGCCTTCTACTATGGATTGGAGAAAGAGGATGACAGGAGGCTGTCCTAACACTGTACAAGGTTCACACTAGGTTGCCCGTGTCCTTACTCTCTGTCAGGGCTCTGCTCCTCCAGCTACCCGCTCAAAGGCATCTCTATTCAATGGTATCTCGCCTCAAGTTTCACTCCCTCAAGGCTTTTTCCTGTTGGCTATGTTTGTATAGGTAACTCAATGTATCTTTGTGGATACAAATTCCCCTCAAAATCCCCCTAAATCTGCTGTGGGAATTGTAGTTTTCTGCGCCTGGAGGGATCATGTCCGCAACTTTGAGAACCACGTCTGCCATATTGGAACTCCCAACTACTGCTTGTTCCTTAAGCTGCTGGCTAACTCTCATGGGGATATCTTAGTCTAGCTCAGGCCCCCCTCTTGATTTAAATGGATTCTGGAGCAACTTCAGCACCTGAGAAAGGATATAGTAGCATACCAAAACTGCCACCCAAGGAAACACCACTCCTGGACTTTCCTAAAGGGACCGTAATAACAATGGTTGTCCCATGATGGTGACCCCACCATCCACAAACTAGGCCAAACAGGGCACTTTGTTGCATACCTACACTCCCTTCTTTAAGCTCTCCCCAAAAGAGGTAGCCACGGCTCATTCAGCCTTACTCCCCATGTTACTTTCCAGAATGAAACTCATTAGACCCAAAGAGTCCAGTGACCTTTCCCTCTTCCCCTGAGTCTTCTCATGTCAGCCATCTTCCTCTTCTTAATTTACACTTGAGGTGCCTGTCTTGTCTGGAACCTCCCTGAAGGTATTTTTTCTCTGTCTTCTCATGCCTCTTCCTGATTTTCACATGAGTCTCTTAAGGAGCAGGGTCTCATGCGCCTGAACCAAACGGTCATCTTCTCCAAAGGGAAATCCTTTTCAATTTTCCTAGAGGGGTTACCAGTGGTTAGCCTTCCTCCTGACAATTCTCCCCAAAATTGTTGTTGCTTATCAGCTTTTTCATAGCTTTCTCAACAAACTGCTTTGCAGGCCCATAATTCAAGACTCTTCAGTGAATTTGTGTCTGACAGCCTCTACTTCTTAGGTGATGCTAAAGACCGAAAGTGATTCCCTTCTTTTGGTGTCACCTCAGAAGGCATTCTACCAGAAGACCTTAAGTGTGTCCTGTGTTTCCCGATAGATGGAGACAGAGCTATGTTGATCTCCCCTGTTGTGGTTCCAGTGGTGGATAGTAGGCTTGGTTAGGTTCTGAATGTTGTCTTGTTGAACCTTTCTGTGTTCAAAATATTGATCCTCTGGCTCTTGAGGATATGCAAGCTGGTGCTCCCAGTACAGCTTTGATTTGAAGTGGACCTTCTGTTGCTCACAGCTTTTCCCCAGTGTCCAACGGATGCCCTCTACTACAGTTCAGGTAGTTCAGCCAATTTAGAGAAAGGATGACATGGTGTCTCCAGTAGGTAAGAAGACTTTAACATCTTATGGTATAGATACTGATATGATAGCTTATTTATAACGTGCTTAATACCCAGAGGTTACTAAGCGTGGACCGGGGATCGAACCTGTGTTGCTCCGTGTCGTCTTGTTTCCAAGGCGAGCACATTTTCGCTGAGCTATCCTCCCAGGACACTGTTAGCAGTGTGTGTCTGGGACGTGTCTGGGTATCTTCCCTGCTTTTTGGCTTCATGAAACTTGGATATCTGCCTTCTGATTTCTGCATTCATGTTGTTCTTAAGTTGGCTCTATGAACCCCAGATTCTTGTAGTCAAAATGACCAATGATAAATGATTGATAGATGTAGAGAGGTGTGTCTGAATAAATCATAAGTAAAGCCACTTGGCTTCCGGGGTGTTCCATAGGGACCATGGTACGCATCACTCTATGGCAGTGGTCTTCAAACATTTGGGCTGGCCCCCCTAGGAGGGCTCGAATGATGGATAGGGGTTACGTGGTTCTTCGAAAAGGAAATGCAGTGACTGCATAGAAAATATAAGCAGATATGGCATCTGGGGGGGCAACAGCAATATTTATACTCAGGGGGGGGTCGAGCATCAATATTTCAACTCTATGGGGGCTCAGCATAAAAACATTTGAATACCACTGCTATATGGTGTGATGGTGGTGGTTACAGGACCTTGCAGCAGTGAACTGGTAGGTCTACATGCACATCAGTCTCTATCAAGGATTTGTTGCCTCTGTGGGATGTAGTAAGCAGTACACTAAATTAATTTCATAGGTGGAGCTATATGGAAGCCATTTGTTAGGCATCCTAGCTCTCTGAGTCAAATGGGTGAACATAATCATGGATTTGATCGGTCCCACCTCTTGGCTCCCAGGATTCATTCCACTGCTCTTGCATCAGCTTTTCTTAGGATTGCTACTAAGAAGGGCTTCTTATCGCACCCTCTGAGCTCAAGCATTATTTCTGGGTTGGTGTCTGCTTCACTGACCTGAATGGACACTTGTGATTGGTGGCCTACTGTGTCTAGGGCTGTCAATCCCACTATTATACTATGGGCCTGATCACGACTTTGGCGGTAACGCCGGCGGTATTACCACCGGCGGTATTAGCCCTACCGCCGAACTCCCCGGCGCTAATAGCACCGGATCACGAATTCGGCGGTAATGTAATTCCCCATTGGGTTCAATGGGGAAAATTTGCGCTCTTACTGCTGGCGGATTTCCCGCCGGCGGTAATAGCACGAATTTTCTGCGGATTCCCCCCCAGCCAAGAGCTGGGGCGAAATCCGCCGAAGTCCTGATTTGGTGGACCCTTAAAACCGGCTGTAATAGCGCGACCGCCGGATTTAAGGGTTACCGCCAAAGTCGTGATGAGGCCCTTTATGTTGCACTGCAGACATTGACTTACAAACATGTCAGACCAGACCAGGGGATCAGGTTAACATAGGGTTTTATTATTATAGATGAACAGGATTTGCTAAAATAGAGAAATATTGTCTGAATTAAACAAAACGTTGTCAGGATGGATCTTCCTCTTGGTGGAGTATGCTTTGAGAACACTTACCAAAGAAAGTGCCTTTAATGAAAGTAAAGTGTTTTAACAAGTGTTCTGCCAGTGCTCTGAAGGTCCAGGGGCCGGATATCCCTTGACAAAGCCACAAAGACTCATGAGCTCACAGTCCTAGGTTTTAAAGTGTTCCTGCACCCTACATCTCACAGTTCTTGGGCCTCTTCTCTTGATATTTCAGTCATGGGTTTAAGGAATCCTGTACCCTGTTCCCACAGTTCTCAGGATTTTTTTCTATTTGACATTTAGTGCTGTACCTGGAGCATTCTTTAAATGGGGCCATGAGGGGCAGCCCTCTAGGGTAGATTTGAGTCAGTGGATGACAGAGGATGCCTTAAAGTTGGATCAGGGTTTTCACTAGGTTCACCATGTCCCTTCTCTCTGTCAGAGATCTGTTCCTCCAGCCACCTGCTCCAATCCCTCTCTTGTCTGTGAAATCTCGACTCACGTTTCGCTTACACAAAGATTTTTCCTCTGTTAGCTACCTTTCTAGGGGTAGTTATATTAGTCTTCGAGTCTACTACCTTCTCTTCACCAAAATTCCCTTCTACACCGTTCTGTACTACATCCTCTGCTAGTCATTCACTGGTCCATGTTTCCACCTATTCACTTCTTCCTGGAATTTACCCAAGGCTTTACCCCTCACTTCTTTCTGACAATACCTCCTTAAGGTTACGGATGTTTGTCCATTTCTCCAACTCGTTCAATATTTCCTTTTAGGCGCTACTGTACCAGGCGGCTGACTGGACACCTTTCTGGTTTTCAGCACTGCATTTGTTGTAACAAAATCACTTATTTTTATTTAACATTTCTGTCCTCTCTTAATTAGTTTTGTTTCCTTGTCTTCCGCTGCATTGCAGCGCTAAGTTTGCCTGGACTTGTGTGGAAAACCAGCACTCGTGCTGGGACTCCATTTTCCAGCTATCCTTGTTTTCAATCACGCACGCATATCTGGTGGCGAGTAGTCCCTCGTTTTCATTGAATCTGACACCGGGCGCCTGGTCTCTGCAATACAATGACAGAGATGTTTAAATCTCGCCGGGAGTGCAGCGATCAAACACAATCCAAAGTCAGGCCAAAGTCCGGCCCATCTGCACTCATCCACGCAGAGTCCGTGCTTTGGTCATGTCACTCTGAAGATCTTACATGATCACAGACACAATTACTTGCGCTGGTGTCTACGGACTTGTACTTTCCTGCGGGCTGGGACGAGTCCTTCAGCGCACCATAACTTGTGTCATCAAGTGCGCCTCTTAGCAGTCATCTCAGAGCTTCTCTCATTAATACGCGATCACTAATGGCACATAGTTTAGAACATTTGGTTTTTATCACTGAGACCAGGCTCTCAGACTCCTCAGGACTGGATGTGGTGCAAGGCCTGCCACCGGGTTACGCAATCCTTCAGGTAAACAGAGATTCCCCTCATCCATAAAGCCGAGTCGGTGCTCGTACAAATATTGGGCAATCTCACCATTAGGGACAAGAGCGATATGGCAGGTCTTATTTTATTGGATCTGTCGGCTGCCTTTGACACTATTGATCACAGGATCCTAATCTCCAGACTACAAGGGGTGGGTTCTTCTGGCCCAGTCCTTGACTGGTTCCAGGCCTTTTTGTCCTCGCCGTACAGATTGTTTCTCTTCCACCTTATAGGTCCTCTGCAGTTCCGGTCACATGTGGGGTTCCGCAGGGCTCTGCTCTGTCCCCGCTGCTTTTTAACTTGTATATCCTCCCCCTGCTGATGCTGATTCGGTCTTTGGGGGTTCCGAGTCTTCTCATATGCTGGCGATACCCAGATATTGTTTAGCCTGTGCCCGGGCCAAATGGAAACAGCATTCAAATTGAAGCTCTGTCTTGATGCCATCAGAGTTTGGATGGAAGCCAACTGGCCAAAACTGAATAGCGGGAAGTCAGACGTTCTGATTTTGGGGCCACCTGAAGCCCCTGCAAGCTGGCCTTCTGCGTTAGGCCCATTACCAGAGCCGACTAAAGTAGTCCGGAACCTGGGAATTAAGATATCTGCCTCGCTTACCATGGACAGCCGGATAAACCCAGTCTGTGGTCTTGCCTCTCTGAAACTGAAACAGCTGAAGAAAGTCCTCCCCTTCATTCCCAGACAATTTCATGCCCAAGTGGAAGCAGCCTGCCTAAATGGCAGCATTGACTATTGCAATGCTATCTACCTTTCTCAGCATGCCTATCTCATACACCGCTTGCAAGTTTTGCAAAATGCAGCAGTTCGGCTGGTGAAAGGGATTCCTTTCGGGCAGCATGTCTCGAAGGCACACCAGTCATTACACTGGCAGCCAGTGGAAGCCAGGGTAACATTTATGGCTTCATGTAAGATCCAGCATGCCCTGAATTGGAAAGGCTGCTCAGTAATCCAAGAGAAGTTGCGCAGCTATTGGCCATGGTCGCTCGTTGAGAACTGTCAATGCTGCGCTTTTATGCATCCAAAGGTATCGCAAATAACGAGTTGGGGGTGAGCAAACTTTAGAACTCGCTCCTGCTTCTGCTATAGCTGATCAATGGCTTTGAGCTCTTCAAACGCTACCTCCAAACCCATCTTTTTGCATGATCGCGTTTCTCTGTCATCTGTGCTGTCTGTCGTGGATATCTTTTGACTGCGCACTGATGCCTTTAGTAACATTGCGCATTATTAGTAACTGATTGATTGACTGATTTCATCTACCCACTGTGCTTCACTTTCCTATCTTTCCTGTTCATTTCCTGCCCATCACTAATCACTATATGCTCGCACCAGGTGTCTAACATCTGCTCTCCTCTGTTTCGTTTTTGTTGTACTGCTTTTGAGAATATATAGATGTGGTTTACATATTAACGATTTATTAGCTTTCATATCGTGATTTACTCTTTGATAAAGAATCTTATATTTAATTGTGTGTTACGTTTATAATAAAATGTTACACATTCAGTATAAAAGATGATTGCATTAAATACATTACATATGTGCAAGGCAAAACAATTACTATACCGTAGATCCATAAAAGACATAAAGAGATAAAAAAGAAAAACAAGTAATTAAAATCAATCATTTAGAACACCCAGAATACTAAAGATTTTCTCCCAAATAGGCATGAATACGTATGAGACTCTGGAACAGAGCAATTATTAAGGAGATCTGATGACCACTTAGGAGTCTATGCCAGAAATCCTCTCACGATCGGGAATCAATACTATGGACACATTGCCCCAGAAATCTACTTCTTAGATTAAAAGTTTCACTTCAATTTAGCATTAGATGCTTTAATGTTTCAGGTGAGGTATTGTCGCCAGCGCTGATCGTAAGGCACAATATTGCTGATCTATACCCAACCCTCAAGGGTGCCCAACAGATTGAATCAAAAGTGCATGCAAATATGGCGATAAATTGGGCTAGGGAATTTGCAGAGGTATTTAGGTGATGCATTGACTCTGTAATACCTGTTTCCGTACTCTTTTAAAAGTTTACATTTAGTAATAACCTCATGGTTCCGACTCTGCACCAATTTAACCTTCTTTTCTTTTTAAGATGTCAAAATGAAAGAGAAGATTATCTTTATGAAGACAATATTAGGTCAATATTCGCAGTCATTTCTGCATTCATTAAGAACCACTTACTTACTTGACTACATCAAGAAGTTCAAGGCAATAAATAGGGAACCAGGGAGGGAGGGGGGTTTTAAAATCTTCACATACAGTTTTAATGTATTCCATTGCATATAGGACCTCCAAGATTGTATATGAAGTTCATGTTTAATTAATAAAAATGGCAGAGAGCTCAGGAGGCCCAACAGTTTCTTCCGAAAGCGTTTCAATTTATCTTGAACAATTCAAGTCCATAGAGAATAGAGGGTAGTAATTTGCCCCCATAGTATCATAGCAAAGGCAACATGGAGCACTTACTAAACCTGATGTAAATCCTGTGCATTTGTGCCAAACAAGGCATCAACGTTGGTGTTATCTTGTTGTCCAAATCAACAAAGCCGCCGGTGGCTTGGATGAAAATCCCATGTATTTCAATCTATCGACTATGGCTATCTTAACTCTGTCAATTGTCCAGTTGAAATGCCTGGGTTTAGCCCTGCGGACAAACCTGATCATAATCATCGACTTTGCAGCGTTACATTCCAGATTATTGTTCCTTAAGTATATATTTAGGCTTTCAAGAAGCCGAAGGAGCTCAATCTGCGTCCTATCACGCAACATAATGTCACCCTCAAATAAAAATGCCCCAATATGCAGGTGCCCAGCTTGAGAGTATACACACATATAGAATGCTATAGTCTCCCTGGGTGCTTCACTTTGCGCCTTGCCTGTGAGCACACAGATTTGCAGCTAATTTGCTTCAGTTCGAGTTTCAGAGGTAAAAACAAGTGACCCTCAGTCCTGCAAAAACCACCTCTAGGCGAGAGCATCTGAGAGATGTAACAGCATCCTCAGTGAAGAATGCTGAGAACCCAAGTCATAGCATGGGATGTAATAAGGAACACATTTGAATCCAGTAGCTAGCAGTGTGAATGTAGAGGAAACCCCATCTCAAATTCAATTTAAGTTCTAAGCTAGTCGCAAGTGATGCTGTGCTGTATAAGCACACGAAGGGGGAGGGAGTGTGCACCTCTCAAATTAAAGTTAGATGGCCAAGTCAAACCAGAGGCTCCTAGCATTGCATGCATTCCCATTCCCATGAAGCACTGCACAGTACCTTGGGATAGATACATTGTATGATGTGTTCCTTACTGTGCACCTTTTCTGCCCCATGGTCTAGAACCTTGTAGTAGGAAGCTGAGAGGCTGCGTCGCTAGGGGGCGCTGAGCAACGCGGGCCCTGCAGGATGCTGAACGCCCATGCAGGATATTAATCGGACTGCCCTGTCGGATGCCCCCACCTCACCCACCACTCAGCCAAAACTGCGATGTAAACTATTGTGCTCAGCCAGAAGCACCTAGGGAGACTACATGATTCTGTATGAAATAGTAAATCACTCAGTTAAAACTGTGATCTCTACTCTTGTGCTCAGCCGGAAGCACTTATAGAACAATACGATTCTGTATCAAAGAGTAAATCACGATATGAAAACTAAAAAGCCGTTAATATGTAAAACACATCTGCATAATTTCAAAAGCCTCCCACCACCCCTACCACCACATGCAGATAACATATAGTTAAACATAATATTCAGCAAATATCAAACCGAGCAAAAGTGCACAAAAACCATGCACATGAGGAAACTGGCAATGAAATAAAAATGCATGACATCTTGTGGGACATCAAAACATAGGAGAGGGCGAGATGAGCTGCTGACCCAAGAAATAGGGTGGTATTCATTGGGTGGATCTCATGGGGAGGGAAATCTTTCATGGGACCAGTGACAATGGCCCTGGGAGAACGCAGTATCCATTTACACCTTTGGTGTCCCGATTTAACTCATCCTCCACTCAGGTCTCCCTGGTTCCCCATGCCACTGCATATTATAGTAAATTAGAGGATATCCTTGACAAGAATGGGACAAGGAAGGGGGAGACTTACTCAAGATTTATGCAAAAGAATACTGAGATGAAGAAGATTGAACAAAGAGGCAAAGGCCTATAGCGGAACCAAACACTCGGTATAGCTGTCAAGAGGCAGCTGTAATGACAAAAAGGGAAGAAGGACTCAATTGTCCCTCGAACCAGCACTGGAGGAACATGAAACGAGACATTCATTCCATGACAGGGAACCCGAAGGCTGTGAGTTGGGACACAGTGAGACATGGTGACCAAAGAGGTCCAGGTGAGGTGGACCTGGCTAGCGTCAAGAAGGAAGACAGACCCGTAGAAGCAGAGCAAGAAGGAAGGTGCAGGCAGCCAGAGACGTGAAATAGAATCCCTGTAACGCTCACCTGATTCCCGTAGAGGCGCCGGTCTTGACTGGGCGTATACCGTATCTTCAAAGGTGATGTGTAACACACGGCTGGCTCTATGGGCTGGACCTCTGTGCACTGTATGTTTGACTCGAAGGGTAAGATGTCTGCAGATAGAAAATATGGGATTAATGAACTGGGTTATTGAATGTCTCTCTCTTCTTCCCTTTCTCTTCTCCTGTAGGACCCCGAAGGTTAACGCTCTCACCTTAGGTAAGTGAACGCCGTGCTCTCCATCTGCCTCGGGGCAGGGTGCTGTAACCAGTTTCTTCACTGGATAAGGGGAGCAGGCCTCTTGACTTCAGAGGACTGCTGTCCATCGTTTACTGCACGAACGGTAAGTTTCGAGTAATTGTAATGTCTTTAAAGTCTTTACTAATGATGTCTCTTGTTTTGCAGGGTTCCGGCGATGGTGGATGACGGGCTGAAGTGAGTTGAAGATGGAGCCTGTGTGATGAATAGAAGCGCCTGGAAGCACGTAAGTAAGCGCTTGTTGCCTGCTTCACGATGCGCTCTGTCTTTTTATTTTGCAGGTACAAGTTCGGAGCGGCTGCAGGGTGCCGGAATACCCACTGGGTTAGATGTGGAAAGGAGTAATGGCACGTGAGTATTAAAGTTCCCCAATGTCTTTAAACGCACCTTGTTTTGTCTTTCAGATGCGGGATGCAGCGCCGAAGGCCTCCGGAGCGTGCGAAGAGTTGGTAAGCTTTTGTCTTTCAGATGCCGGAATGCAGTGTGAAGACCTCCGGAGCGAACGAAGAGTAGGTAAGCCTTTGTCTTTCAGAATGCAGCGCGAGGCGTTGGTGACAGCCGATGGCCCAGGTAAGTGAAGAGCTGTCACTGAAGACCGTAATGCTAACCTGTTCTTTCTTGTCTTTATAGGTGTTGCTGAAGACTGGATTCAGGATGGTAAGCCTTTTTCCTTAGGCCCAGGATCAGATGCAGAAGACACGATGAGCGTTCTGCTGCAGAGGATGCAGAATAACGGAAAGCAAGATTCATCCATCGGGTGTGGTTTAAATAGCCTCCTGTAGTGCTTAGGTGTCTCCTTCCACAGCCACGCCTAGGTAAGAAAAGTTCTTGCTTTCCAGAAGAGTTCCAGTGTTCTGAACCTAGGGAGTGGCTCCTGCCCCACCCAACAGGAAAAGTAGTTCCAAACAGAAGAGGATCAGAGGCTCAACTGGCAGGCAAGTAAGCAGCATGGTCTGCTGCAGGTAAGTCCACCCAAGCATTATGAGCCCGGCGCTTCCAGCGCTGGGACTGGGCATATTAATGAGCCTGGTGCCACTGGCGCCAGGACTGGGTCCAAAGGGTCCCAATTGGGACTGGTTGGCACTCGGAACCTGGGTTATGAATCTGCTTCCAAGGGAGTTGGGAAAACCCTGACCTTTTGGAAGCAGAGATCATGACAATCCCAAACTGCAGAACCATGAGGAGAATGAGAACACAGGGCACAGCAACAGCAGAGAAGCTCTGCTCCCCGAAGAGACCGAAGACCGCCCGAGGACACCCTAGGCTAGTGAAAGGATTGGACCGGTGGTTAGGGCACTGAGGTAGCTGGAGGAGCTGAAAGCCAAATCGCACACATCCCACAGAGCACAAGGGGATACAACTGTTTTGCTCCTCTCCTCTTTCTCCTCCTTTCTCCCTCACCTCTTGTTTTCTCCAGCTCTACCAGAAATGTCATCAGGACTAGTACGGTAGTTACATGTCTGTTCCCATTTCCTTCCCACCCCATCCCTCCCTTATTTGTGTCTTCGCTCTTGTACTATCTGAAATGACACCAGGCCGAGCATGCTAGTTAATTTCACATTCTTATTGTTCATGGCCTGTAAGAATGTCTTGTATTTTCCCTTGTTACCTCCCTTGTCTGAAGCATTTTTAAACATTGTGTATAGGCACTATATAAATAAACCAGCATATCATATCATATTTGATACAAACTTTGCTAACCATGAAAACACATCCTGAAGAGCACAAGGGGATACAAGCGTCATTAAATTTGATACAAACTCTGTAACCTATAAAGATATACCCTGAAGAGCACAAGGGGATGTAAGAGGCATTACACAATCCGATGCTAACTTTGTAAACTATGCACCTACATCCCAGAAAGCACAAGGCGATGAAAACAAGATTTCAAAGAGTAACAAGAACTTTGTAAAGCAGATTAAAAAAAAACAAAGTCTAGAAAGGTATAACAGAGAGAGTACTCAACCTGATAGGTTTATACCTATGTGGATAGTGCCTGGCAGGAGAGTATACCAGATTTGTCCAGGCCTGCTAGTGCCATGCGGGACATGAGGATGGAGTGGTCGACAGTGTCAAGGCTGCTGACAGATCTAACAATATCAGCGCTACCACTCCACCCTAATCAAACAGAATGGCAAGGTCATCAACAGCTGACACCAGGACACACTCTCTTCTGCGCCCAGGCTGGAAGCCTGATTGAAAGGAGTCGAGAAAAAGAGAAGACTCAAAAAAAGAGTAAAGTAGAGAAACCAGAGATTCCAATAACTTTATAAGAAATGTGAGGATGGAAATGGGGCGATAGTTAGCCAAAACAGAAACATCTAGTGACAGTTTCTTAAGAAGGGCGATTACCATAGCCTGCAGAAGGTTTTTGGGATTAGTGCCCGATTGGCAGGAGCGATTGACTGCTGCCGTAGCCCTGGGAATAATAGAAGTTAAGATGTCCTTTAATACCATCAATGGCACAGGATCAGAGGGGGCTGCTGACTTCAATGAGCTTGCCGCCCTAGACACATCTTCCATTCAGAACTCAGGGAAGTGAGACCAAGGTAAAAAATCATAGGTGACAGGATCAGCTACAGTAGTATTGGCAAAGCTCGGGACGCTGGACCCAATAAAGTTGTGAATATCAGTAATCTGTGTTACAAAAACTCAGATAGTGAATCACAAAGAAGTTGAGTCAGCTTCACAATAGGTGTAAAGCGAGTGGACGAGGAAAATTATTTAACCACCAAAAACAAATCTTTAGATTGATTGAGTGCAGATTCCAATTTAGATGTAAAGTAAGATTGTTTAGCGATCCAGATAGATGCATGATATTCGTGAGTAAGTCAGTGATATGACAGCTTCTCTTTATGTCTGTAGGACAGACACCACTTACGTTCTGCGTGCCTTAGTTTCAAGTGAGCTACTATAAGCTCTTCCGAAAACCATGGTGCAGATGGATGTTTCTTCAAGTGGTTAGCTTTAGAGGGAGCCACCAAATTGCAGCCTACTGCAAGATCTTGGATAGAAAGGGTAGGTGCACCGAGTGGTGCTCTGACACTCCTAATTCATAAAGGAAGCCATGAAAGAAAGATCAGCAGTACGTCATTTAAGTTTCAAAATAGTAACCGGGCTAATAGCAGACGCAGAGCATGGACAAAGTACTTCAAAAGGTATTAGACAATGGTCAGACCAAAGTACTTCCCTAACTGGAGCAACTGTGATAGTGGATTCCGCAGAAAAAACGAGATCAAGAATGCACCCCAAAGAATGGGTGGCTTCAAGTACAAATTGCTGAAGGCCAAAATCAGTAAAAGATTTTAGAAAACTGAACCAATGGGGCATTATATCTGATACTAAAGTCTCCCAATATCATTATATTGGAAAACCTAACTTGAAGAGAGGCCAACAGATCTAAAAAAGGGGTTAAGAAAGCAGACAATGTATGGAGTAGGAGGCATCCACTACCCAACGCAAAAACAAGGCTTCCATGTTCAGATTGTACAACAATAGAGAAATAGAGAAAGCCAAATTAGATTTAAAAATGATTGTAAATCCACCGCCAGGATGGAGAGCAACTCAATCGAGATAAAGTATGTTGTAGCCATCTGGAAGTGCCTCTGTAAAAGTGAGACATATCACATCCGGAGAGTTATCTCGTAGGAGCTCATAAACCAATACAGCAAGTGCCACTAAACAGCATGTTTTTAGTGGATAAGCATTGAGGACAGGTTTCTCCACATGCTCTACAACTTTTTAAACAGACAGGATTTTTTCAAATTCACTAGAAGTACAGAGTGCACAGGTGCTAAACCCACTAAGGTCTTATGTGAATAACTTACCCCAGCAGAGGAATGGCAACTGCCCAGCCCGTCCGTAGCCTGGACGGGCACAGACAGGCTTAACTTAGGTGCCACATCGGCGCAACAGTTTCTTGCCTGCCGCGCCGGACTGCTGTGCTGTCAAAATGACTTCTCCATAAATATGCACATTCTTTGACTAAGGCCAATACCCCAGTCCTCTCATGATGTGTGGAAGGGGGACTTCCTGCCAGCAATGTGTGTGAGTCTGAAATAAATTCCACGCAATTAACTTCACCAAGGTCTCTATCAATGAAGTGGAAAGAACTATTCTATCCCTTAAACCTTCGAACTGTCAGGGAGACATATGCCCGGCACAACTTATCAAGGATGCGGCCCGTGATCTATCGCCATTCATCACCAAACTCATCAATGCGTCTTTCACCACGGGCATTATTCCCATTAACCTGAAACAGTCGTGGGTACTCCCACTTCTTAAAAAACCTACTCTCGACCCATCTATTCCTACCAATTATAGACCCATTACTACTGTGCCTGTTCTTCTAAAAATCTTGGACAAGGTAGAATATACTCAATTTCAAAAACACCTGGAACAACATCATCTATTAGGAGCAAGACAATCAGGCTTCCGCCCCCAGCATGGCACTGAAACTGCCCTCATCGATTTGAAGACCCAAATTGATGAGCTCAAAGATAGGGGGAAATCAGCACTACTCCTCCTCCGAGATCTCTCAGCTGCCTTCGATCTAGTTGACCATTCCATCCTATGTAACCATCTAAAAACAGCAGCACACTTCTCTGATCAAGCCATCACCTGGATTAGATCCTTCTTAAATGGGAGATCAATGAGGGTCTTCTCGCCGCTAGCTGCCGCAGACCCCATACCCAATACCTGCAGTGTGCCTCAGGGATGTTGTGTCTCGCCAACACTCTACAACATCTTCACTAAGCCCCTTTTCGATGATCTGGATCATCTTGGTATCACCTACACTAACTATGCAGATGATACCCAGATCCTCCTCCTGCTTTCTGGGGATTATGAAAAGGATTTGGCCTTTTAGAATAGAGTGTATATTATCATCCAGGCATGGATGGCCACTCACGGTCTATGCCTGAATGATGATAAAAGTGAACTCATCATCCTGGGCACCCAATCCAACCTGAAAAAACTATGTCCCAATTACTCATCATTCACAATCGATGGCAACATCATAAAAGTAGAGCACGAGGTAGAAACACTCGGTTTCTACCTCGACTCGCACCTATCATTCACTAAACAGGTTAACTCCCTAGCATCCTCCACAGCCTACACGTGCAAATTGATACACACTGGTAAACCATTCCTCTCTGATAGTAGTAGCATTACTCTAGCCAGAGCCCTCATCCTCTCACGCCTTGGCTACTGCCATCATCAAAAGAATCCAAATCCTACAAAATAATGCTCTCAGAGGCATGTCCCTTAGAGACCATATTTCGGATACCAGTTGACAGAATAACTGGCTCACAACTCATGACAAAGTCCTCCTAAAAACTCTATCACTGACACACAAATCTCTCAATAATGCTGCACCCATTTATTTGGCTGAGAGATTTCACAAGCAGACGTCTACTAGATCAATAAGACTTGCAATAAAGACTGTCTTGTCATACCCAGTTTCAAATGGTCCACAATTGGAGGCTATTGACAGTAGAAGTCAAAGGGCTTACACTACTTGTCTACGCCCCAATCGATTTAACACGAAACAGACAGTAGCTACTTTCTTACAAATTTAGTTATTCCTGGGTCTGAGTCCCTATAGATAACTTACTGGCCCTGTATGTAAATATCTCATGTCCCCAAAAGCGTGACACACCCATCCCTAGAATAGCGATGCTGTGTCACCTACAAGGGGATGTAGAGATAATGGCCCTCAACTCTCTCACTACTTTCCTAAAACAGGCTAAAAGGTGCACATAAATTGATGGTCGGTTTTCTTCTTCATTGTCACCACCACGACAAATGTGTCTTATAAATAATAAACTGTTGTGGTCATATTGGCCACCTTCAGCTTGTTAAAAATATATCAGTTAATGTCCTATTACTGTTTGATGTAATTAAAATGATGGATAATTCCTCGAGCCCTATCTTCAAATGTATATAGGATCTCGGAGTTGTGGTCATCAACCTATCAACTCTACAATCTGTCAACCGATTTCAGCGGAGCGGATAACTCGCCGCCTTCTTCAGGACGGAGAATTTTGCATTCTCAATGGCTCTTTGATTTCTTCACAGGTGTCCACTTGGTGGATGAATGGAGAGTTTTCTCAGGGTTTCCCACGGGCAGTACAGTTAATGTTCTGATCCCTGTAGGATTGTAAAAATGGACAAACAAAAGGGGAAGGATTCAGTATGTGGGGTATATATAGAATTCAAAGATGGTGCAATTATAATTCAAAAGGGAAGTTACCTGTAATATCACTGGTTTCTCCCTATTCTTGATGATTGCTTATTAGATTCCCCTTGGTTGCTTCTTTGTTTCCTGGTCACATGGCCTACAAAATAGGGGTCCTCATATATCATTTTTTCTCCTTACAATTTCCTTGGTGCATGCAAAACAGTGTCCACTAAACGGACCCAATACAGTATAATTACCTGTAGGATGCATGTCCCTTCCTCACAGGCTCTTGACATCTTTTGTGCTGGCGTCATATGTTAGCGTCATTGTATCAGGCACTCATCATACTCCAGCAAGGGGGAGCTGTGGATGACAGATGATGGGCAGTCAAAATCAGTATTTCTCAAATATACCATAGCGTTAATAAAACGCTGCTAGAAATACTTTCATACAATATTTTGGTGGCGTGTCTAAGTGCCACGTTAGAATATATGTTAAATTAGCAACGGATGCATAGTCCGTATTTTATAGTTTAAATGAAGTCCCAATGGTCTCTGACCTGAGTGTAGCTGGAGCATTCCTCCCGTTGTGAAACACTGAAGCGTCTGCAGTCTGTCAGCGGTTACAGCCACCTGAGAATGCTACGTTCGTATTTACTAGCAACGCCTAGTGTGATCACGTGATTTCTAAGTTCTTGTTCGTCCACCCGGTCACGTGTCTTGCACGAAAACTACCAGGGACTTTGGGTAATGTACTTTCCGGGTGCCCACCAGTCCTTTCGATGCAGTGTTGCTATCTCGGCATTTTCGAATATTCCCTGTCTGTAATATAGGCATAACGACTGTTCTGTCGTACTGAATGGGACCGCGCTCACATTCTGCTGTGTGCGCAATATTTAATTATGCATGTATTTCGTGTTGCTATTTAGAATAATGTCGCCTGTTGCTAGAGGCTATACTCAAATATACGGTGCGGGCTGGAACTCCGCTCACAGTCTGATGTATATTAAACGCAGGCATATCAGCTATTCTCTCTTGCTAGTAACGGAAGTATGCCGACTGTAGTTAAAGATGCTAGCTGATACTTCACACACAGGCTGGTTGGGATGTGCAACCAAAGGGCCATTATATTAACCAAGTGCAGCTGGCTAGCGTAAAATAGCTTTCACACGAGAGAAGTGTGACAGTTGTAAATGCTTATTGGGAATTATTTCACAGGGTGAAAAAACACGCATTCTAATGGCCGCAAAGTAGCATTGTGGTGTATATTACAGAGTCTTATACATGACTGATTGTGGATCCAGCTGTCATCTCTTGTACTCGCGTCTTCTGCGTTATTGCACAACTAGTGTTTGCCAGCAGATTTCTTCGTTAAGGCCAATCTTATGACTTTGAAGTCGAAAAATCCACATCTGTTCTCGTCTTAGTAATAATGCTGCTAGGTTACCACCTCTTTTCAGTGCAGTGACTTTCTCCAAGACTGTCCATGTGTGTTCATTTTCCAAGTGACCCTTTGACATATAGTGTTCTACTAGTGGTGCAGTAGCTCGTTTTGTCCTGATGTTGGATCTGTGTTCACAGATCCTTGTTTTTATAGCCCGTGTTGTCATACCGACATATTTCATTTTACATGGGCACTGAATCAGATACACCACATTTGTAGTGTTACAGGTTGTAAAAGTTCTCTGTTCCCACAGGTATTGCCAACCAATATCGTCTGTGGTAGTTCTTTTAGTAAACTGACACACAGAACAATTTCCACTGGGAGCATGTTCCAACGGTTTTTGCGTATTCCAAATAGTGTGAGTTTCGGGTGGTTTTGGTTCTTGGTAAGTGTGCACTAGACTGTCTCTGAAATTCTTCCTTCTCTTAATTGCAAATAGTGGTGCTGGTAAATTGTGATCCTCGAGATTCAGGAGATGCCCTGATTTCTGAATTTCCTTTTTAAGGAGGTTGATGACTGGAGAGTGGCTGAAAACTGCCGTGATGACATCTGGTCCCCGTTCTTTTTTACCATGTTTTGCGAGGGTTACCTCTCTAGGGATATTTCTTGCCCTCTTTCGTGCTTGTCTAATAATCTTCTTAGGGTAATTTCTTTCTCTCAAATTGGATGTCAATTTTTCAGCCTGTTTGTCATACTCCGTTAGGGTGGTACAATTTCTCCTGAAGCGGAGAAACTGCCCAAATGGTAAAATCTCCTTAAGTGATCTCTGATGAAACCTCGTATATTCTAGGAGAGAATTTCTGTCTGTGGATTTCCGAAACACAGTGGTTTCAAAAGTATGACCCGTTCTTTTGATTGTAAGATCCAGGAATGTGGCTTCGGTTTTACTAGCCTCATGCGTAAATTTCAAAAATGGATCACGGCCATTCAGCCATGTGATGAACTCCTTTAGGGTGTTTTCATCACCCTCAAAAAACATCAGAATGTCATCAATGTAATGATGCCAACTCACAATGTTTCTTAGAAAGGGATTGTTTTCAGGATACATATGTTTTTCTTCAAAGGATGCAACGTACAAATTTGCCAGGGTCGGACCAAAAGTTGCCCCCATCGCTGTCCCGGCTATTTGTTCATGATATGAGTCCTCTTTTAGGAAGACATTTTGGGTAAGTGCGATCTCAGCTAGTTGTAAAATGAGATTGATAGGCATATCTAGGGTTTCTCTTTTGCCTTCTAGGATCCTTTCAACTACTCGGAGGGTCTCCAACTGGGGAATCTTTGAGTATAGCGATTCTATATTCATTGTGACAATCAGAATGTCTGGATTATCTAGCCGTAGATGTTCCAGATAAGTGAGGACTGACGCAGTGTCCTTAATATAAGACCGCATTTTGGGTACCTCTTTTTGTAGAAAAAAATTGGCAAACTGTGACAAGGGTTCCAAAATGGACCCAATGCCCGACACTATGGGTCTACCTGGAGGCGGGATGGTCCCCTTGTAGATTTTTGGGAGTCCGTAAAACGCTGGGCATTTAGGATGTTTAGGACACAGAAAGTCTGCTTCTTTGGCACTGATGTGGCCTTCTGCCAATGCTTCTTTGATGATGGGATTAATGAGAAGTCTTAGGGCCTCATTACACGGAAGGCGGTAAGGGTTAACGGTCACCGGTCACCGGTAATGGTACCGGTGACCGTTAACCCTTACCGCCTTACTATGAGGTCCCTTTGCGGGTGGGTACTTTAACACCTGCTGTTTAGCAGGCGTTAAAAACCAACCTGCAAAGGGACCAGGGTGCTAATTACGGTACCACAATTTGCAGCACCGTAATTAGCGCCTTCCCCATTCCCATAGAGCCCTTTGGGGCCAAAATGGGAATGGGGAAGGGCAATGGGGGAAGGGGGAATTACCGCCCCGCCAACCTTGGAATAGGGCGGTAATTCCCCTTTCCACCAAGGTGGTGCCGGTATTTTACCGGCATGGACCAAGGTGCTAATAGCACCTTGGTCCTCAGCCTACCGTGTAATGAGGCCCTTAATCTTTCTGTTGGGTCACTATCCAATTTCCGATAGGTGTTCTTGTCCACAGTCAGTGTGTTAACCATCTTGTCATAATCTTCTTTATTCATGACAACGATTACGCCCCCTTTGTCTGCAGATGTTATTATTATTTCATTGTTAGTTTTCAATTCCTTCAGAGCCACTGTTTCTTTCTTGGTCATATTATTGAAAAATGTGTGTTCCTCCTTTTCGATAGTTTCAAGTTTTTTCAAAATGACCGTCTTGAAGGTCAGTGACTCTGCTGAGATGGCATGTGGAGGCGGATAAAATGTTGATTTATTATGTAACTGTGTGATGTCGCATTTTCCCTCGTAGATATTGTTAAAAAAATACTGCTTCAAACAAATTTTTCTCATGAGCTGGGTTAGCTCAATTCTGGTTTGGAATGGGTTGTGATGAGAGGTGGGTACATATGAGAGCCCTTTCTCTAGTACTCGTACCTGGTCTTGTGTTAGTATTGTCTTGGAGAGATTCACGACCAAGGAGTCTGTCTGGGATGTCTCCAAATTCTGTCTTATTCTGGGGGTTGGTTCTGCTCGTTCCATCCTCTTCCACGGTTTCTGGTGACCCTGGGAGACTGCTCTTGTCACCATCCTCCTCTGGGTCTGCCACGTCCTCTTGGGACCTGAAAATCCACCTCTGTTGGACTCCTGTTCATCGAACCGGAGTGTTCTATTAGATCTTCCCGAGTCTTCATCTGAGCTCCCGCTCAAAAAATTCCAATTCCCTGGTCTCGGTCTATTCCTGGGTTGGAATTGCCTCCCTCTTGTGGAGAAATTGTTGTTGGGGGCACTGGTGTTCTTTTCCACTTCCTCATAATATTTGTTTGTCGTGTATGGATATTTTTTCTCATGTGAGAATGCTACAATACCTTTTTTTAATTTTATCACTTTTTTGTTAAGATCAAGTTATTTAAAAACTTTTATTGTCGCATACAGGACTGCCATGTTCTTCAAGTACTCTCCTACTATTATTTTAGTCGCCATGGCATCTTGTTTTATAATGATCTCATTCAAGAGTCTTACTGACACAGCTTTGTCGGCATTCAGAGCGGACGCTGGCATTTCCAGCCCAGACCAAGATTTCTAATCACTGAAGATCTGTAACTTGGAGACAATCTGGTCTACAGACACCTACTGTAAAAGGTGTTTTCACCACCACCAACCTAGAAGCCATTACTTACCATTTTGAGGTACATTCTTGTTCCTTCACGGCTCATTCATTGCCATTCAGACATCTAAACTCATGATGGATTCTCTGGCTTACCCTTGCACAGGATAAATCTTGGATAGAGATCCCGGGACTACCATTTGTTTCATCACACGTCCTGATGAAGGCCTGCCCACCAAGCTGCACTTCACAGCTCCATTAGGCCGAAAAACCTTTGTGTCGACGTTAAATACTACCCGAACAGTGCACAATTTTAGCATTGTTATTGTTCTTTGTGACCCTTTGTATATATGTTCATGAAATTGAGTTTATGTTCTTCCCTGTGACTGCACAAGTGTTATGGTTGACCAAGAGTAACATTTTGCTGTTGCTGTTCTTTTGCATTAAGATCCAGTTCTGTCCACTGGATCATACTTATTTGTATTGTATTTTCAAACACCCCTGGGTGCCCTATCCCTATTAGTCTTATCTAGATGCCATTAAAACACATTTATGTGAAGAAAAATGTATTTCCAATGACTGTGTTATATATTTAGAATGTTGGAGCAGCGTGACCTCTCACCCTGATTGTTTGTTTTTGTAGGTTTTATATTAAGGACACTACATCAGTCCTCACTTATCTGGAACATCTACGGCTAGATAATCCAGACATTCTGATTGTCACAATGGATATAGAATCGCTATACTCAAACATTCCCCAGTTGGAGACCCTCAGAGTAGTTGAAAGGATACTAGAAGGCAAAAGAGAAACCCTAGATATGCCTATCAATTTCATTTTAGAACTAGCTGAGATCGCACTTACCCAAAATTTCTTCCTAAAAGAGGACTCATATTATGAATAAATAGCCAGGACAGCGATGGGGGCAACTTTTGCTCTGACACTGGCAAATTTGTACGTTGCATCCTTTGAAGAAAAACATATCTATCCTGAAAACAATCCCTTTCTAAGAAACATTGTGAGTGGGTATCATTACATTGATGACATTCTGATGTTTTTTGAGGGTGATGAAAACACCCTAAAGGAGTTCATCACATGGCTGAATGGCCGTGATCCATTTTTGAAATTGACGCATGAGGCTAGTAAAACCGAAGCCACATTCCTGGATCTTACAATCAAAAGAACAGGTCATACTTTTGAAACCACTGTGTTTCGGAAATCCACAGACAGAAATTCTCTCCTAGAATATACAAGCTTTCATCGGAGATCACTTAAGGAGAATATACAATTTGGGCAGTTTCCCCGCTTCAGGAGAAATTGTACCACCCTAACGGATTATGACAAACAGGCTGAAAAATTGACATCCAATTTGAGAGAAAGGAATTACCCTAAGAAGATTATTAGACAAGCACGAAAGAGGGCAAGAAATATCCCCAGAGAGGTAACCCTCGCACAACATGGTAAAAAAGAACGGGGACCAGATGTCATCACGACAGTTTTCAGCCACTCTCCAGTCATTAACCTCCTTAAAACGGAAATTCAGAAATCATGAATTTTTACAAACTGTAACACTACAAATGTGGTGTATCTGATTCAGTCCCATGTAAGATGAACTATGTCGGTATGACAACACGGGCTATAAAAACAAGGATCTGTGAACACAGATCCAACATCAGGACAAAACGAGCTACTGCACCACTAGTAGAACACTAAGGGCCTCATTACACGGATGGCGGTAAGGGTTTACTGGTACCGGTAAGGGCACCGGTACCGGTAAACCCTTACTGCCTTACTACGAGGTCCCTTTGCGGGTTGGTACTTTAACGCCTGCTGTTTAGCAGGGGTTAAAAACCAACCCGCAAAGGGACCAGGGTGCTAATTATGGTACCGCAATTTGCGGCACCGTAATTAGCGCCTTCCCCATTCCCATAGAGCCCTATGGGGCAAAAATGGGAATGGGGAAGGGCAATGGGGGAAGGAACCTTGGAACAGGCCAGTAATTCCCCTTTCCTCCAAGGCGGTGCCGGTATTTCACCGGCATGGACCAAGGTGCTAATAGCACCTTGGTCCTCCGCCTACCGTGTAATGAGGACCTATATGTCAAAGGGTCACTCGGAAAATGAATTAACATGGACAGTCTTGGAGAAAGTCACTGCACCGAAAAGAGGTGGTAACCTAGCGGCATTATTACTAAGACAAGAACAGACGTGGATTTTTCGACTTCAAAGTCATAAGATTGGCCTTAACGAAGAAATCTGCTGGCAAGCACTAGCTGTGAAATAACGCAGAAGACCCAAGTACAAGAGATGACAGCTGGATCCACAATCAGTCATGTATAAGACTCTGCAATATACACCACAATGCTACTTTGTGGCCATTAGAATGCGTGTTTTTTCACCCTGTGAAATAATTCCCAATAAGCATTTACAACTGTCACACTTCTCTTGTGTGAAAGCTATTTTACGCTAGCCAGCTGCACTTGGTTAATATGATGGCCTTTTGGTTGCACATCCCAACCAGCCTGTGTGTGAAATACCAGCTATCATCTTTAAGTACAGTCAGCATACTTCCGTTACTAGCAAGAGAGAATAGCTGATATGCCTGCGTTTAATATACATCAGACTGTCAGCGGAGTTCCAGCCCGCACCGTATATTTGAGTATATTTTGAGGCAAAATTATTCGAAATAGCAACACGAAATACATGCATAATTAAATATTGCGCACAAAGCAGAATGTGAGCGCGGTCCCATTCAGCACGACAGAACAGGCGTTATGCCTATAATACAGACAGGGAATATTCGAAAATGCTGAGATAGCAACACTGCCCCAAATGGAATGGTGGGCACCCGGAAACTACATTACCCAACGTCCTTGGTAGTTTTTGTACAAGACACGTGACCGGGTGGACGAACAAGAACTTAGAAATCACGTGATCACACTAGGCGTTGCTAGTAAATACGAACGTAGCATTCTCCGGTGGCTGTAACCGCTGACAGACGGCAGACGCTTCGGTGTTTCACAACGGGAGGAATGCTCCAGCTACACTCATGTAAGAGACCATTGGGACTTCATTTAAACTATAAAATACGGACTATGCATCCGTTGCTAATTGAGCATACAATCTAACGTGGCACTTAGACACGCCACCAAAATATTGTATGACAGTATTTCTAGCAGCGTTTTATTAACGCTACAGTATATATGAGAAATACTGATTTTGACTGCCCATGGTCTCTCATCCACAGCTCCCCCTTGCTGGAGTATGATGAGTGCCTTATACAATGATGCTAAGATATGATGGCAGTACAAAAGATTTCAAGAGCCTGTGAGGAAGGGACATGCATCCTACAGGTCATTTTACTGTATTGGGTCCGTTTAGTGGACACTGTTTTGCATGCACCAAGGAAATTGTAAGGAGAAAAAATGATACATGAGGACCCCTTTTTTGTAGGCCATGTGACCAGGAAACAAATAAGCACACAAGGGGAATCTAATAAGCAATCATCAAGAATAGGGAGAAACCAGTGATATTAAAGGTAACTTCCCTTTTGAATTATAATTGCACCATCTTTGAATTCTATATATACCCCACATACTGAATCCTTCCCCTTTTGTTTGTCCATTTTTATAATCCTACATGGATCGGAACATAAACTGTACTGCCTGTGGGAAACCCCGAGAAAACTCTCCATTCATCCACCAAGTGGACACCTGTGAAGAAATCAAAGAGCCATTGAGAATGCAAAATTCTCCGTCCTGAAGAAGGCGGCGAGTTATCCGCTCCGCTGAAACCGGTTGACAGATTGTAGAGTTGATAGGTTGATGACCACAACTCCTAGATCCTATATACATTTGATGATAGGGCTCGAGGAATTATACATCATTTTAATTACATGTAACAGTAATAGAATATTAACTGATAGATTTTTAACAAGCTGAAGATGGCCAATATAACCACAACAGTTTATTATTTATAAGACACATTTGTCGTGGCGGTGACAATAAAGAAGAAAACCGACCATCAATTTATGTGCACCTTTTAGCCTGTTTTAGGAAAGTAGTGAGAGAGTTGAGGGCCAGTATCTCTACATCCCCTTGTAGGCGGCACAGCATCGCTATTCTAGGGATGGGTGTGTCACGCTTTTGGGGACATGAGATATTTACATACAGGGCCAGTAAGGTATCTATAGGGACTCAGACCCAGGAATAACTAAATTTGTAACGAAGTAGCTACTGTCTGTTTTGTCTTAAACCACAATTGGAGGCAACAGGTTCCCGGTGAAAGCATCCAAATTATGGAACACTCTGCCTCCTAGTCTAAGAATGAACCAAACCTATCACAAGTTCAGAGCCAACACTATTATATGGCTAAAATCCGACAACCAGCATTCCTACCCTTAGGCCTACTGATATGACTACTTCAGCCTGTAATTAGCCACTCCGATCTCTATTCCTACATATGTCTTCTGGATAGGATATCATGTTTGTAAATATGCACTCTTTTTATTTAATTCTTACCTTCATGTATCTTGTACAAATCTGTTTATATAATTCTTTTATAATTCTGTGTAACTAAGCTTTGCATATTCTTGTAACCACTGCGCCCTGTTACCCCTGGGTATGATGCATTATAAATAATAAACAAACAAACAAACATAAAGAAAGGACTCTAACCGAGTGCGAGTTTCTGAGTTCAAAGAGGCCAGGCACCCTTTGACACCAGTGTAGCCACTGGTTACAAGGAAATTAAGTAAACGGGAAACAAAAGCAAAAAATAAATCAAGTATAAAACACTACAATGTGGCATGAGTGTAGGAATTGAGGTGCCCAGTCACACGCCATGGAGGGTAATAGGACCCCACCTTAAAAGGAAAATAAATAATTCAGCAAAAAGAAATGAAACCAAAGGAAAATAAAAGGCAACAGGGGCTCAAGCCCTAACAAGAGCTATAAGCTGTAAAGTGGCCAATCCCCTAGTGCTCTCATGATGTGTGGACGAGGGACTTTCTGCCGGCAATGCGTGTGAATATGAAATAAATATATGACTCCGACCGAGTGCGAACCTCAGCGTTTGAAGAGGCCAGACACCCTCTGGCACCAGTGCAGCACTTGTTACAAGGAAATTAAGTAAAAGGGAACCAAAGGCCAAAAAGAAATAAAGTATAAAAACACCACAATGTGGCGTGAGTGCAGAAAATGAGGCGCTCAGTAACAGACAACAGAAGGGAATAGGACCCTACCCTAAAAGGAAAATGAATAATGCATCAAAAAGAAACGAAACCAAAGGAAAATAAAATATAACAGGGGCTCAAGCCTTAGCGTGTGCATTCCACATGTTGCCAGGAAAGGCTGCATTCTGGAGCCTAGTGTTCATGTTCCTAGAGCACAAATATAAAGACACATTGCGAAGACCCACTGCATGATGGAACTTAGAGTCTTATTTGTGAGAGTATTTTAAACACTGAAGATTTTAAGTCGTTGTTGGGTATGGAAGTCACAGCTCCTCAAACATTTTAAGAAGGAGACAGTGAGCGAAAACAGTACATATTGGATAAGGGGGTCCAAACTCTAAAAGCATCTTAGGCAAAAGATACTGACTGATCAAAATAGATTTGGATAAGGGAGCCTGAATTTCCAAGCATCTGAAGAAAATGAAACTGAAATATTTAAATTCATGCTGGATACAGGAGTAAGACCTCTCCAATCATTTTAACACAGAGCCACTGAAGGATTACCATGCATTATTGATGTGGGAGGCAGTGCTCTAGAAGCATCTCAAGAAAGATACAATGAAACAGTAAAGCATTGGCTGAACCTGGGAGTCAAGTCACCCCTCATAGAACTCAACAAGAAGGTATAATATTGTGAGATGTCAACCCTGAACTATCCAGTGCCATACCTGACAACAGATACAAAAATGAACCAATACCTTTACCACACAAGTTTAACTCCCCACTTACCTCCAGATCAGTGAACAAACCTTTTCTCTCCTTAAATTTACTGCTCAATGTGATAATGAGTGGCACAAAGTTGTTATTTCCTCCTTTGCCGTGTCTGTGCCGATTGGAATGTTTCCATACCTCCATACCCTTAGAGGCACAAGTTAAACCGTACATATAAGCCATACATGAGTTTAGGGTATGCTAGCCAGCCTCTCCCATAGTTATCCAAGCAACATCAACTTTATATAATACATGTGCCAGCCCTGTGAGACAAGTTCAGCTATGGAAGGGTTATGTGTATTCTCAAAGACAGGCTGGACCTTGCCACTGCTGGCACGACTTTAGCCTTGGGGGATTTCTTTTCTTTGTTCCTTTGTGAGGGCAGGTAACACCCTCCCCAAAGAGACGGTCTGTCCACAGGAAACTGGCCAGGGACCTGGAATCAAAGGGAACACCCATTCACAAAAGGAGTATCCTCACATAAGGGTGCTGCATATGTAAAGGCCTTTGATTCTATTGAGAAGGACCAGGTTTAGTGTAGACTGAGGGAGCTCTTTACAGTTGGAGGAAGGTTCCACCATCTTGTTTCTCTCTGCCTCTATCTTTATTTCCAGTCCCCTCCGCTTCCTGTAGAAGAAAGCTTGTGTGATGTCAGAAGGCAAAGTCCACTTGTTTCAAGAACAGGGACTGGACCCCTAAAGCAGGCTAGCATTAGTTTCATCACCGGGGGACTTTTGCCTTTAAAAGAAGGAGTCTCCAATCACTTCTTTGAAACATCTTTTTGACTTCAACCCTTGCAGAAGATTTTGCTGTGAGGTGCAGATAGGTGTTCCAAGGTAGAGACAAACTATGTCCCCTAACCATCCCCAGGAACCATTGGGAGGTGAACCTGCTGCTGTAACAAGACCTGCAACTCTGCCAGCCACACTGCTGTCCAGGACCTCACTGTGTTGGAGTACCCCTGTAACGTGTGTGCAAACCTCCCCCTTGTTTGGAGACTCCGAAAAGGACTCATCTTGTCCCTGAGATCCTGGAGTAGGACTCATAGCTCCTGAGAACCAAGACAGACAGTATTCCTGCCATTTCACCATCAAATTGCTGCAAGCCATGATTTGTGCATGTTCACCCTGTAAGAGGATTCAATTCAGCACCACAGCTAAGGCAACGCCTAGTCTAGAATACTGAATGAAAACCCTTATTGATATATCTTTATGTCCAGTTCATGCGTTCTGGATGACTACCCCTATATAACACCCCTCTCTTTGAATCCCCCTGACCCCACTGAGCCAAGAAGTAGTTCTGTTTTGCAAGTTAAAAGGTTTATTTGATAATTTAAACAATAGATATATATATATCACACTTTATAATAAATTAATAATTGAATATCACACTTAATCTGTGATGATAAAGATTAACAACGGAGAATCTGGCACTAGCACACTTCTTGATAATCACTAAGGAGTTGACATGAAATGGATAAAATAGCAACAATACTTTTATGGTTTCAAATGGATGCAATGTGGAATGAAATGCAGTAAAGAAAATAACTTGATAGGATTTCAGCAAAGACAATGTAATCACTTTCTTGTACAATTCACCCCCCCTTTTATGCAATGCAAGGAAATGGAAGGAAGCACACAGTTCTCAGAAATGCAATTAAATGTGATTCAGTTCACCCCAGCAAGCTTAGACTACAGAAATTGGAAACACAGGCCCAAAATGCTTTTATATGTGCTGGCAATGAAGTGAAAAATATGCTAAAATGCTTTTAATTCCCTCTAGATGTTCAGGTTGAGGATTAGTTGGTTTAAATTAGTTGCAGGCTTACTTTAGCAATGTCCTAGGAATGATTAGCAGGTTAAACGAATTTCTGCAACGGAAGCAAAAACAAACTGCGGGAGAAATTTGCAAATCGCGGTAAAATTCGCGGGTGCGCCGGGCGCGATTACAGAGGAACTACAAGGACAGCCTAGGATCTCAGCTTCCAGATGAAAGTTACTGCAAGTCTCTAGCACAAACGGTCACGGAGATATGAGCGATTAAATAAAGGTCGTTTTTCAGATTTGAAATTTTAAAGTTCAAAAAGACAAGTGCAGCTTGCAACTAGAAAATGACAAGTGACAGCTTTACAAATGACAGGTGACAGTTAGGAGACAGTTCTACTTAGATTAAAATAGGATTGAATTATATTATTTTAACTAAGAGATTGGTTCTGCACAGTCTGCTAGGTACTCACAATATATTTTTTAAAATATGCCTCGCCACGGATCTGGTCAGGTTTTCGACTGGACTCCGGTCTGGTCTGGGTCTCTTCACAGTGATCTGGGTCAGCTCTGCTCTGCTGGTCTGGTCTGGGTTTCTGGTTCTGGATATTGATAGATTTGAAGTCTGGATCTTTCTGCACAGCTTTCTCTAGAGATTGATGGAGGTAAAGTATGGATTTTCCAGCAGAGCGTCCCGCAGCAAATGGATTTGAAGGTCCCTATCTGTCCTGTCTGTCTGCTTTTATGTGTTTTGAAAATGGGTGTGTGTGCAGCATCACTAGGCTCTACCCCTCTCCACTTATCATTGGCCAAGCTTTCATTTCTCCCCTGATTGGGGGAGCTAAGTTGTGTCAGAGTGATGTCATTTTACAGCCTGCAGAAAGTCCACTCCTCCTGTCAACTTGCACACAAATCTTGATTTGAACCAAATACATATTTGCAGAGGTACATATTGTTTTAAAATTACACGCACCCATCACATATCAAAGGAGGTATACCCTGTCCAAATCTGCTCTTCCTGAGAGCTTGCATTTAGAAATGGCAATATTTTGCACTTTTTAACTGGTTTGCAATACCGGACATTACCCCAAATTTACACACATGTGCGCAAGGAGTATTGACATTAGTTGATGAAGTGTCAGATTTTTCACATGCACACATTTTGAGTAATATCCTCTTTTCCGCTAAAACCCCCCTGAACATACCACCGGGTCCTAACACGTCTTAAAATGTGGGCAGAAAAATCACAAGAATTATGGTGTCATTTAAATAATTTTCACAAGTCCGTACTATGAGTTATTCATCTTTTTAGAGTTATGTTCTGGCCCCAAAGGGGTGTGGTTTCCCCCCAGCACAAGGTTGAATTTCTGGTTTTTCCAGTTCTGCCAAGCCAGCTTGCTCTCACAGGCAGTGCTCCTCCCCTGTCCTTCCAGGAGGAAGCTCCATTTATGACTCCCGCCAATAAAACATTTGCCTGAGTCAGGACAGGGCTTTGTTCAGAGCTCCTGTATTCTGTGGGGGCTCCCCTTAATTCAATTACCAGAGAGATGGCATATCCTTAGTGTGGCCAGCAAAAGGCAGATAGGCCTGGGAACACAGCTGTGACTCAAGTTTCACTCCTGATGGGGGTAGTTGCCAGGCAAAATTGGAATCTCTTTAAGCCAGTTTTTAGCTACATGTCATTTCTGTTCCCCAGTTTTCTGCATTCAAATAAAACTAAACATTTTTACATATGCAGCTAGAATGCTGATTCTAAGTTTAAAACTATGACATTTAAACAATTGAAACCTATGTGACACTCAAAAGTAGGGCACTCAGTCAATTTAAACTTTTATATTTTTAGTGTCTTTCAGTTCAAATTTACTTAAACTGCTGAAATCCACAGCTCAGCCAGTCTTGTTATAAACCTTCAAGTCACTTCAGAATAAAACTTTACATTGGATCCACCTCTCAGTAAGTCTTTCTTTGGCCTGCTTTGGGTTCATTTATTCAGTTTTATACAAAAAGTAAAATCTGGTGTTGTTTTAAAACGCCGGCTTTTGGATAGTGGTGAGTACTGGTACTGCACCCCTTTTTGGGATTTAAGAAAATGAATTCCCAACAGTTATGGGTTTGCTTTTGGCAATCAGCATTGCCACTCCCAATGGTTTCAGACTACTGGGTGGGTAGTCCAATGGTGGTTTTAGACAGTGTCCTTCTGTGCCCATAACATCGGCAAAAATGAGTGGCAGCCTATTCTTCATGCATTTCCCTGTGCATTTTCTGGGAAGCTCTGGCCATCATGATGTTTTCCATGTCAGTACTGCACAGTTTTGAGGTAGGGCTTGGATGCGTGGATAAAAACATCCCACAAGCCCCCCTCTTGCGATGGCCATTCTGTTTCACTGATGGGACTCGCAAGACCTGGGATGTTTCCTCATCTTCTTCCAATAGATGGCACAGTTCAGCATCTTTTTCTCCATCCGGTCGGATCGATCGGTTCTCCTCGCCGGTCCTGATGGGAATATTGGGCGGTACACTGGGCCCCCTTGCGTCATCCTCCCAGTCTCTGGATCGTCCTCCTTGGCCGGTCTCCAGGTTTTCTTTCTCCTAGGACGACAAAGGAAGAGCGGCAATACCTACTCATAGACGTCTTTCCACCACTGTTGAGATAGTGGGGAAGCATATGCATTTCATCATAACGAAACATTACATTCTTATTTTGAAAAAAAAACAGTATAACTAAGAGACAATTTCATGTAAATCACAATATTTTAGAGACTAGATGTGGTATGTTTTATGGTTGGAACTGAATTAATCTGAGACAGTACCCGCTAGGATTCCAGAGGATTCCTCCAGTTGTTGCAGAGTGTGCCTGGGATGGCAACATTTCAACTGGTTTATGTGGACCCACTTGTCTTCCCCCTCTGCCCAAGGACCTTTGGGGATGTGGATTTTGTAGGCCACAGGGGAGATCTTGTCGATGATCTCAAAGGGTCTCTTCCATGTAGGCAAGAATTTCCGCTGTTTTGCCTGGTTCCTTTGGAAGTTGTATAGATAGACCCGGTCTCCCACCTGATATTCCTTCCTGGAAGTTTTCAGGTCATAATGGGTCTTCATGCTATCAGCCGATCTTTCTAGATTCCGCTGAGCGTAAGCAAAAGCATGTTGAAGGTGTTTCCTTAAATTCTCCACATATTCATGAGTTGTGGAGGCATTTATTAGTGTCTGCTCTTGGGTCCTGTAGAGCAAATGCTGAGGAAGCACCATCTTGCGCCCAGTCATCAACTCGAATGGTGACATTTTGGTTGCAGATGAAGGGGTAGATCTGATGGCCATTAGGACCAGAGGTAATCGGATATCCCAACTTGGCCCAGAATCTGCCACAAACATTTTTAAGATGCTCACAATTGTCCGGTTATATCTCTCTACTGCCCCAGAAGAAGCTGGCCTGTAAGCAATATGCAACTTCCTTTTGACCCCCAGTATCTCCCACATCTTTGTCATTACTTCACTGGTGAAGTGGCTACCTCTGTCTGACTCAATCCTTTGAGGTAGACCAAAACGGGAAAAGATATGGTTAATCATCAGGGCAGCTGCGGTTTCTGCCTTGCAATTTGGGGCTGGGAGACATTCCACCCACTTGGTAAACAAGCATGTCACAGTCAACATGTACTTATTCCCCCTAGCCGAGCGAATCACAGGGCCTACAAAGTCGATTTGCAAATCTGACCATGGCAGTGTCATCCCCCGCTTTTGGAGAGGCGCACGGTGTGTGAGGGATGATGGCTGAAATTGTGCACACACAAGACACCCCTTCAAGTATTGGTCGAGGTCCTGCCCCATGTGTGGCCAGTATGCAACCTCTCTTAAGATTTCCAATGTTGTGTGAAACCCCCTATGACCGGCGGTGGCCGCATCATGGGCGTGACTTAACATCAAGCTTCGGAATGAGGTAGGAACCACCCACTGATCGTGGCCAGCTTTGGATTTCCTTACCAGCAAACCGTCTTGGATCCGGAACATTTTTGGACATTTCATCAACACTCTTAGGTCCTCTTTCCCAATGTAATCGGTATCCGTCAGGGGAAAGTTCTCAGGGTCCTCAAGGTGTTGGTAAAACTTACCAATAACTGGATCCCCCTTCTGAGCTGTAATCAAATCAGCATCAGGGGTCTCCTTACTCCATTGTGCAATTGAAAGGTCGTTGTGAGCATTTGTCTGGGACCTAGTAATAGCAGTGACCTGGATTTCCCCCAACAGGGACTCAATCTCAATTAGATCCCCTTGGATGGCCCCGGTTTTGGCCAGCTGATCAGCTAAGTCATTTCCAGTTTTGTCTGGTCCCTCTACTTTGGAATGACCCTTGATCTTTTTCCAATAGATGGCCATCTCATTCGAGGTGACCAGATCATCAATGTTTTGGATCAACTTCCCATGTTTCAAGGGTTTGTTGTTAGCACATAACATGCCTCTGGTTTTCAAATTAACCAGGTGCTCCACGAACCCGTTCCGTACATAATCCGAATCTGTGATTATGACCAGTTTGTGGAGTTGATGCTGGACAGCAGTGAGGATGGCCTGATGCACAGCCCTCAATTCTGCCACCTGACTACTTCGGGGACCAATTTTGTATCCAGCGGAGGGTTCTGGGGACTCATTCACCCATGCATTCCCTACGCCGGCCACCAGTTCTTTTTCCCCGTTGTTGTCAACATGGTAAGAGCATCCATCCACATAGACAGTTGGCATTCCCTCACACTTGTCCTCTTCAAAGACTTTGAGTGGGGAATTAAGGTATGCCTCCGTGTTGTCCTTGATTTTTAGACTTTCGTCCTCGAGACAGTTTTCTCTGGCACAATCATGCAAGTCAGCCAGACCTTGCGCGAGGGGACTCTTCTTGTTTTGGCCATATCTGACCTCCACAGGAAAGCCTTGCATTGACAGAATCCAGGAAGTAATTCGGGAATTACTCACATTTCCGGCCCGGATTCTGTCACTTTGGAGATATTGCAGAGGCTGGTGTGGAGTCTCCACTATGATGTGTTCCCCCTGGATAAACGGGCGGTAATTCTTCAATGCCCACACCGTCGCCAGGAGTGCCTTCTCACAATCGTTGAATTTTTCCTCCACAGAGGATAAAGTTTTGCTCGCATAGGAGATTACTTTATTGACCTTGTCATGCTTTTGGTATAATACTGCCATCAAGCACGTATTAGAGAACCCCGTCTCCAGGAAGAACTCCTTGTTTCTGACAGGGTAAGCGAGGCAAGGCGCTTGTGAGAGGCTTCTCTTGAGTTGTCTTACTGCCTCGGCTTGTTCTGGACCCCATTCCCACTTGACCCCCCCCTTCAGGAGATGAATCAGGGGTCTGGTGATCTCTGCGTAGCCCTCAATGAACTTTCTGCTGTAATTAGTCAGTCCAAGGAGGCTCCTTAGTTCCCGCAGAGTTGTGGGGTCTTTCACTTTCTGAAGTGCTTCCACTTTCTTTTCCTGGGGACAGAGACCCTGAGGAGTAATCTCATGCCCCAAGAAATTAACACAGGTTCTACACCACTGTGCTTTCTGAAAGGAAAGTTTTGCTCCGGCGGCCCTCAACTGTGTCAGAACATAACGGATCTCCGCTATGTGTTCCTCTACAGATGAACTTTTAATGAGGACATCATCTACATAAGCCAGGTTACCCCTTGCACCCAAGTCGGGCATGGCCTTGTGTAGAAAAATGTTGAATTCATTGCCGGAGTTGAGGTATCCGAAGGGAGTCCGGGTCCAGGTGTACTGCTGGCCCCCAAAGGTAAAAGCCAGTTTGTATTGGTCCTCCCTACTGACAGGCACAGTCCAGTATCCATTGGTCAGGTCTATTGCAGTGAATACCTGTGACCCCTGGATCTGGGCCAGCCCTTGGTCAATGTAGGGCAGAGGCCATCGGGAAGTATGGACCCGTTTGTTGAGCTCCCTGAGGTCGGCGCAGAGTCTCCACTGGCCGTTTGGCTTCAATATTCCCAGCACCGGATTATTGAAGGTGCTGTGGACTGGACGGATTATTCCCCGGGACTCAAGGTTCTTAATTATTTCAGTAAGGGACTCCATTGATGCGAGAGGCAAGCGATATTGCTTCACAAACACAGGAGTCATGCCAGGGTCCGTGGGGATTGTTGTTGTGTGGATGTCGGTGCGGCCACAGTCATATGAGTCTACCGCAAAGAGATCTTGGAAATCCAAGAAAACTTGTTTCAACTTTTGCTTTTGTTCCAGAGTCACACAGGCATCAGCTAGGTTGACTCTCTCTTCCACCATCTGCCTGAAGCCTGGAAAGACTTCTGGTTTGGCTATTTCAGCGGCCTCCTCCAGCTGGGTGGAGAAGTCCCTGGTCAGAGTGCTGATTTGGACTGGAGGCTTCAGGTGGGAAAGGCAGCCCTCATGGACCTGGAAAATCACCTCATCCCTCCTGAAGTCACAAGTCACATCTTCCTTACCATAAGGGCAAGAAGTGTACACCAGGAAGTTCCCCCCATGCCGGGTAAAAATCCTGTCTGGTGTTGTATTGTCATCACTGGCACTGTCAAAGCAGTCCTTGGGGATCGGCCCTAACAGTTCATTTCCAAGATCAATGGAGAAATGTCGGTCATCAACCGCCATTCCAATAATGGTGCCTGCGGCTAGAGTAATACTCTTTAAGTCGCTGTTATCCACCTCTATTGGAATGGTGTCATGTTCTATGTTGACTAATGGTGTTGGGTTTACCCCCAACCCTTGCTGTTGGAGAGAAGCGTTTAGATGTATGTAAGCATCAGGGTTTTTCAAATGTTGTCCTCTTTTAGCTTTCACTTCCAGGGAGAATTGTCGGGTCCTTTCTGGGATGGTGACTTCCTCTTTGATCTGAATTTCAACTGCATAAGGTAGCAATTGAGCTGACCTAAATGCTTTTTCTGGATCATCAAAGCCCATGGGATTATCCGCTAATCGGGACCAAGCTTTGAAGTTTATTAGGTCCAAACTAATGGCAAAGCGATTGAGAATGTCACTGCCTAAGTAAAAGACGGCAGTAACGTCTCGCACGACCCAACAATTATGGACTATGCTCTTGTTGCCAATGGAGATTTTGAGCATACACCTGCTTGGCAGGAGATGTTTGGAATTAGGCGCTTCCAGGTCCATTTCCCATTCGTCTATCAGTTTGAATGTGGGAATGGCTGGATCTTTTGGGAGTTGGCGGAACATGGCTTCGCTGATGAAGCTCTTACCGTTGTTCACACACACTCGAGCGAGAACAGAGTCCTTTCCATCATTTAACTGAACAGGGATGAACAACTGCTCTCCAATTTGCTGAATAACAGCCAGGCTCTGAGCTGATTTCACATCTTTCTGGACTATAGGAGTGGGAGTTTCTGATTGTGGATTAGTATAGAATCTCAGAGTGTTTCCTTCCAGCGTGGAGTACCACTTTAGACTGGAAGGAAGGTTGATTTTCAGAAATAGAGAGGACCCCCCATCACCAGTCTGTTGTCCTACTGCTATTACTGTCACGTCTGGAATTTGGCTATTCTGGAAGTGAAATTCTACTTGGTCAGGTTTTTGTTCAACCATGTGGCAGGTGCCGTTTAAACTAACATGGTTGACACTCTGTTTTAATTTTATTGGTCGGCTAGTCTGGGTCCAGAGGACCTTGTTTACGCAATCTATTAGGGGTGACAGCCTTCTCAGGAGGTCATTCCCTAGTAAACAAGGGGTGCCCTCTGGGGTCACAACTATGACCGGGTGTTTCAACTTATGTCGCCCAATTTTTATGTCTAAATCTGCCGTCCCCTCAACGGGAATTTCCTTCCCGTCGAAGTTCTGGAGTTGTCCAGGAAGAGAGGTGAGAGGAATACGATAATTCTCCCCCCTTCCTGCATTCAGTTCATCAAAGGCCCTTCTGGACAGAAGGGTAGCTTGAGATCCAGTGTCCACCAGCGCTGAGATTGTACCCTGCCCCTGTACTTGTACCGGGGCATAATATCTTCCCTCCTTCTCCTCAAGGGGGCACAGATAATGTACATTTTTGGACAACTGGTGGGCTAATTTTCTGGTTTTGGACATCGCTAGCGAAGAGATTTGGGCAGAATTCTGTGGAGAGCCTTGGGAATCTGAAAGAAAAAGTTGGCAACTGGAGATCAGAGCCATTGTGGGTTCCCCTGGCTCCGGTTCCGGGCCGCCCCCCCCTTTTTGGAGGCAGTCACCAGGATGGGTTTGAACCAGGGGATTTTCTTGCTGTTGGTTCTGGGATGAGATGGTGGGCGGCGGTAGCTTAGTCTCCACATCTCCCCAGTCTGGATTTGCATCCCTAGGGACCCATTTTTCTTTGGGAGGAGTTCCCCCCTCTCTGAAGGAGAAGATCCTTTTCCCAGGATCCTCTGAGGATCCCTCTCCCTCAAATTGGAAGATCTGTACCTCCTCCTCAAACTGAGTCTGTTTGGGTCTTTTGTTTCTCCTACCCCCCCTCTGCTCCTTAGGAGGCAGACTTTCAGGGGCAAGAGATTTTGTTTCCGGTTCCTGGGTTTCCAGGGACTGTTTACAAGTGAGGAAGGAAGCTTCCTCCAAGGCTTTACACCCCCCTTCCCCTTGTGCCTCCTCCCTGGGAACCGGTGAATTATCGGGGTGCTGCCCCCGTCATTGTTCTGGAGCACCAGGTCCAGAGTTGGGTGCGTTCTGCGCCGGCATGCCGATCTGAGGGTTCTGCTGAGCCCTCAGTATGTGACCCAGATCCCGCGCCATGTTTTGAATCTGGCGCTCTAACTGGGAAACCCGCTCAGGCTGATACGGGGCCCTGTTTTCTCCCCTGGGCTGATCCCGGGAAGGGTAGCTATCCCTTCTTTGGTAGTACCCCTGGTTGGGAAGATTTGGGTACCCCTCCACCCTTGGCCTCCCCTCTCCCGGATTAGGTTGTCTGGGCTCAGGGAATTGGGGAAAGAAGGATGGATGATTTTGGGGTTGGAAATTGGGTGGATACCTGGGGAAAAAGTTCTGCCCAGGATTTGGAGAATTTCTGCCCTCCGGTGGGAAGTTAGGAGGGAAGTTCCCTGGGTTCGGTGCTTGGCTGGATCCCCCCCCTTGGGCTGGAGGAGTCCACACATAACCCAGGATGGGTCGATTTCCCTTGTAACGGGGACTTACATAATCAGGAGAGCGAGGGACCCCATTTGTGGGGCTGCCTCCCTGGCTCCCTGTCTGTGACTGGCCCGAGGACCTTCTGGGCCTAGCATTATTAGGTGCAGGTAGGTTTTTAGGCCCCCCCATCTCCAAATCCAAAACGGGGGTGACCTTTACCTCTGCCACCTTGGCAGCGGCAGGGGTGCTGTTGGCTTTGGGGTTTTTCTGGGCATTACTTTTGCTATCTACCGGTTTCTGCACCTCATAGATCCGGGTAGCCTGTTCAATGACCCAGTCTAAAGATCTTTTCTCGTGAAAATCCCTCACGAGCTGGGTCATTATGTATTTGGGCAAGGCATGAAAAAATGTATTAATGAATTCTCTACTGTCTGTGCGCACCCTTCTGGTGGTCTGCGCAAAAGCACGTTTCAGTTCTTGCACAAATTCTTGTGGGGCCTGATCCTCCCCACATTGCAAATTGTAGGCTGCCTTGCGAGCCTCTTGAGGATTTCTATGAATGGAAAAATGTTTCAAGATGGCCGCCTTATAGGTGGACCATCTTAAATGATTTTGGTCCTCCAGCTCCGCAAAGAAACTGGAGTATTCCGGGGAGAAGGTCCACTTTACATATTGAATACAGCTTTGGCTGTCCTTCAAATGGAAAGTCTCCATCATTTGCTCAAACAACTCTAAGTGCTCCCAAACAGAATACTTAGCGTTCTTATGGTAAGGCGTGATGACGCTCCTGATCGCCTTAATCTGCTTTACGGGGTCCTTAAGCAAGGCCCTTTTTGCCTTATTGGCCTTTTTGGTTCGGGTAACCCTTGTCCATTCATCCTCTGACTCAGAGGCACTGCTCCCAGAGGTTCCTGTCTGTTCTTCCAGGTTTTCCTGGATTCTGCGAGCCTGGGAATGGCTGGCAGAATGTGGGGACCTGGTCTCCTGTTTCCTGTGGTGCTCAGAGGAGTCCTCAGATCCCTCCTTGCTGCCAGGATTTGCTGGGTACCCCCCCACTGACCTAACTGGGCAGAGGTTTTCAGGATGCCCTTAAGGGGCCTACTCTCCTGGGGTTCCCCACTGAACTGTACTGTACTTGGGTGCCCATACCCGGATGCCCGCCCCTCCATACCTGGGTGGTACTGGCCTATGAGCCCATACTTTTATCTGGATAGTAGTCTGCCATCCCTGTGGCCCGGTGCTCATGTGCGCCAGGGAACATGGGGGTGGCAGAGTCCAGGGACTGAGAGGTATGAGGGCCTCTGGTACTAGGGCTCCTGAGGTTATGCTCCAGAGCTTCCCTTTCCCAGCGAACCTCATCTCTATCCGCCCCTGCTCCCTGTTGCAATGCAAGAGCCTGCATTTGTGCCTTCAGTTCCTCAGTTAAGGCCTTACTAGACTCTATCAGTCTCTCCTGCATCGCTACCTGTTGTTGGAGCCTATCATTGTGTTGAAAGAGGGCCTCATTTTCCCTCTGTGCTTCCTGGTTGGTCCTGGAGAACTGGGCCAGTCTTTGCTGCAGGAGGTTTACCTCCTGAGTCCCATCCCTACTGGCCTGCTCCTTTCTTGCCAGAGCATCTTCCACCCTTCTGGTGTGCTCTACCAAGTTCTGGTTTTCTTTTTGGAGGTCACCCAGCCCCTGGAGGGCCAGGTGATTTTCTTCAATTTCCTTTTTTAAGTGGCAGACTTCCTGGCCTAAAGTGTCTTTTTCCTGACTGAGAGCCTGCATCTGTGCTGCTAGGTCGTCCCTCTGTCGTTGAAAGGCACCAGCTTTTTGGCGCTCCTCATCAAACTCTGCCTGGGTATCCAGGTCTTTCAGAATCAGTTTATTGCTCTCCTCTTTCTCTCTATCTAGCTGGCTTTGCAGGGTGACTACCTGCTCCGCGCATGCCCTGTTGAAATTGATCTGTTGCTCCAACTTTTTCTGGTTCTGCAGTAAGGAGTCCAAACTGTCTTGGTGCTCCTTCTGCAGGGCCAGAAATCTGGTATCCTGGTCTGTCTTTTCCTGTTGTAGGATGCCCATATCCTCTTTTATTTTAATGATATATTGCCTACTATCATTTTCTGACTCCTGGCTCCTCTGCAGCCTCTGCTCAGAAGAGGCCAGATCAGATCGGGCCTTCTCTAACGCCATCTGTCGCTTATTCACCAGATCTTGGCTTTCAGTACATTTATCCTGCATGTCTCCCATATATAGGTACAGGTATGCCGCTATCCTAACCATCTTGTCTTGTTCATCCTTAGCTTTAGGAGCCATGTATAGTTCACTCAGGGCCACATGTAGGGGACCCTGATCTCCCCATATATCTGACCTTGTTTCAGTGACCTGTCGCGTGATGGCCTGCAACCAGGCATCCTGGCCCTGTTCAGTCCATTCACCTCTCACAAATAGTTTATGTAAGAGGTGCTCGCTGGCTATTTTCATGTCTACTAAGGTCGTCATTCTAGAGATTGGTCTCTGTCCTGACTTACAGAAGTTTGTATTTTATTTTTGCAAAACAGACCTTTTCCTAAGAGCGTTCCTTTGAGGAGTGCTTTACAGCGTAACACAGCGTGGTGATCCGACCGGATATGTGTATCTGGTCAGCTGGCACGCTGTATTAATCTGCACAAATGGTAGATCTAACCCAAACGTCCGGCACGAGCCCCCAATTTGTAAGAGGATTCAATTCAGCACCACAGCTAAGTCAACGCCTAGTCTAGAATACTGAATGAAAACCCTTATTGATATATCTTTATGTCCAGTTCATGCGTTCTGGATGACTACCCCTATATAACACCCCTCTCTTTGAATCCCCCTGACCCCACTGAGCCAAGAAGTAGTTCTGTTTTGCAAGTTAAAAGGTTTATTTGATAATTTAAACAATAGATATATATATCACACTTTATAATAAATTAATAATTGAATATCACACTTAATCTGAGATGATAAAGATTAACAACGGAGAATCTGGCACTAGCACACTTCTTGATAATCACTAAGGAGTTGACATGAAATGGATAAGATAGCAACAATACTTTTATGGTTTCAAATGGATGCAATGTGGAATGAAATGCAGTAAAGAAAATAACTTGATAGGATTTCAGCAAAGACAATATAATCACTTTCTTGTACAATTCACCCCCCCTTTTATGCAATGCAAGGAAATGGAAGGAAGCACACAGTTCTCAGAAATGCAATTAAATGTGATTCAGTTCACCCCAGCAAGCTTAGACTACAGAAATTGGAAACACAGGCCCAAAATGCTTTTATATGTGCTGGCAATGAAGTGAAAAATATGCTAAAATGCTTTTAATTCCCTCTAGAGGTTCAGGTTGAGGATTAGTTGGTTTAAATTAGTTGCAGACTTACTTTAGCAATGTCCTAGGAATGATTAGCAGGTTAAACAAATTTCTGCAACGGAAGCAAAAACAAACTACTGTTTTCACACGTGGAGAAATTTGCAAATCGCGGTAAAATTCGCGGGTGCGCCGGGCGCGATTACAGAGGAACTACAAGGACTATCACTATCGTTTTGGGGTCCTAGGACCGCCTAGGTTCTCAGCTTCCAGATGAAAGTTACTGCAAGTCTCTAGCACAAACGGTCACTGAGATATGAGCGATTAAAAAAGGTCGTTTTTCAGATTTGAAATTTTAAAGTTCAAAAAGACAAGTGCAGCTTGCAACTAGAAAATGACAAGTGACAGCTTTGCAAATGACAGGTGACAGTTAGGAGACAGTTCTACTTAGATTAAAATAGGATTGAATTATATTATTTTAACTAAGAGATTGGTTCTGCACAGTCTGCTAGGTACTCACAATATATTTTTTAAAATATGCCTCGCCACGGATCTGGTCAGGTTTTGGACTGGACTCCGGTCTGGTCTGGGTCTCTTCACAGTGATCTGGGTCAGCTCTGCTCTGCTGGTCTGGTCTGGGTTTCTGGTTCTGGATATTGATAGATTTGAAGTCTGGATCTTTCTGCACAGCTTTCTCTAGAGATTGATGGAGGTAAAGTATGGATTTTCCAGCCGAGCGTCCCGCAGCAAATGGATTTGAAGGTCCCTATCTGTCCTGTCTGTCTGCTTTTATGTGTTTTGAAAATGGGTGTGTGTGCGGCATCACTAGGCTCTACCCCTCTCCACTTATCATTGGCCAAGCTTTCATTTCTCCCCTGATTGGGGGAGCTAAGTTGTGTCAGAGTGATGTCATTTTACAGCCTGCAGAAAGTCCACTCCTCCTGTCAACTTGCACACAAATCTTGATTTGAACCAAATACATATTTGCAGAGGTACATATTGTTTTAAAATTACACGCACCCATCACATATCACATCACAAATCTGCTCTTCCTGAGAGCTTGCATTTAGAAATGGCAATATTTTGCACTTTTTAACTGGTTTGCAATACCGGACATTACCCCAAATTTACACACATGTGCGCAAGGAGTATGGACATTAGTTGATGAAGTGTCAGATTTTTCACATGCACACATTTTGAGTAATATCCTCTTTTCCGCTAAAACCCCCCTGAACATACCACCGGGTCCTAACACGTCTTAAAATGTGGACAGAAAAATCACAAGAATTATGGTGTCATTTAAATAATTTTCACAAGTCCGTACTATGAGTTATTCATCTTTTTAGAGTTATGTTCTGGCCCCAAAGGGGTGTGGTTTCCCCCCAGCACAAGGTTGAATTTCTGGTTTTTCCAGTTCTGCCAAGCCAGCCTGCTCTCACAGGCAGTGCTCCTCCCCTGTCCTTCCAGGAGGAAGCTCCATTTACGACTCCCGCCAATAAAACATTTGCCTGAGTCAGGACAGGGCTTTGTTCAGAGCTCCTGTATTCTGTGGGGGCTCCCCTTAATTCAATTACCAGAGAGATGGCATATCCTTAGTGTGGCCAGCAAAAGGCAGATAGGCCTGGGAACACAGCTGTGACTCAAGTTTCACTCCTGATGGGGGGTAGTTGCCAGGCAAAATTGGAATCTCTTTAAGCCAGTTTTTAGCTACATGTCATTTCTGTTCCCCAGTTTTCTGCATTCAAATAAAACTAAACATTTTTACATATGCAGCTAGAATGCTGATTCTAAGTTTAAAACTATGACATTTAAACAATTGAAACCTATGTGACACTCAAAAGTAGGTCACTCAGTCAATTTAAACATTTAGATTTTTAGTGTCTTTCAGTCCAAATTTACTTAAACTGCTGAAATCCACAGCTCAGCCAGTCTTGTTATAAACCTTCAAGTCACTTCAGAATATAACTTTACATTGGATCCACCTCTCAGTAAGTCTTTCTTTGGCCTGCTTTGGGTTCATTTATTCAGTTTTATACAAAAAGTAAAATCTGGTGTTGTTTTAAAACGCCGGCTTTTGGATAGTGGTGAGTACTGGTACTGCACCCCTTTTTGGGATTTAAGAAAATGAATTCCCAACAGTTATGGGTTTGCTTTTGGCAATCAGCATTGCCACTCCCAATGGTTTCAGACTACTGTGTGGGTAGTCCAATGGTGGTTTTAGGCAGTGTCCTTCTGTGCCCATAACATCGGCAAAAATGAGTGGCAGCCTATTCTTCATGCATTTCCCTGTGCATTTTCTGGGAAGCTCTGGCCATCATGATGTTTTCCATGTCAGTACTGCACAGTTTTGAGGTAGGGCTTGGATGCGTGGATAAAAACATCCCACAACCCACTTCAATCAACCAGGATCATCCGAAGCTGCCTTTGGCACTCATCGCATTTCAAACCATTGTCCAACTACACAAACAATTCTGCTGACCCTCACCATGCCAGCTAAAGCACACTTTTATCTTGGCTAGAACAGAGACGTGCCACTGCAGCTGCATTGCTCAAACTGCTGTTTGCCCCACCAGCCTCTTCATCTCTAAATCCATAATGGAACTGCTGCTGGTGTTCTTCCTGAACCCTGTCCTTTGAGCCCCATCGGACTGTCATGCTTACACAAGTGCCTCCACCCTCTAAACTTGACTGTCAAACCTAACCTGGTAATCTCTACGATCAACTGGAGCCTTCTGCCAGTTTGACCCCTCTTCAAAACCTGCTTGCCGCTGGAAAATCACAACTGCTTCATCTTGAACTGACTCAAACTACCAAACAGCACTAAGAAGTCTGGTTTGCCATTTTCAAACCACCAGGACATTGCAAAGGGTACTATTGGCAGATAACTAACCCCTGTAGTCCATTTTTGGCCTTAGAGACTGACTAGAGCACCTTAATTCATTTTGGAAACCTCAAGATCATATCCTTTAGAACATTGTGGTTTGTATTTCCTTTTCTTCCCACGTCTCCTTAGGCAGAGTGCTGAATCTACTTTATCCTTGTATCTTTGTTGTCTTTTTTTATAAGGGTGGATTTTTGTAGTGCTTTCTATTTAGTTATTATTGCACATGGTGTGTGTGATTAAAGTATATATACACATATTTTAGTAGAACTTTGATTGGACTTTGGTTTATTTTGGACTGTTATATTTCAATGTTTGATTTTCTACTGAACCACATTCATACCCCTCTTGAGAGTATAGCCTCAGCCTACGCTACCATAAAAGGCACAAGAGGTATATCTCTTAACTGTGCCTGTTTAACTTTACAATTGGCTTTTAGAAAGGAGCGTGCCGAGTAAGTAATGTAGCTTTCACTCCTAATTGTATTCCTGCAGGGCAGAAGTCAATTCACCACAGTGTGTATGCAGTGAGATATAATTGTGGCTCCCAATATGAGTCTTCTGTGCTTGTGCATTACACATCGAAGGAATCATGGGATCCCCCAATATACATAGCATAGGATCTATTTCCTCAATTCTATAATTCCAGAAGCACATACACTTCTGAAGTACTTACTCATTTCCAAGCATGTACAGTCAATATATATACTACCCTCCCTTCCGTACTTTCACAAATAAAAGTTGTCTATAATTTAATCTACTCCCCTTAAGTGTGTATTTCCTTTCAATTATGCTTTCCCTTGGCTTTATACTTACATAGGAGTTTCGTTGTCTGTCTCACAGACAGGTGGATACCCTTTTAGAAACTGGTTCAATTATCCCCTCTAAGAACAGGTGGGCATCAGTCAGCAAGATTGGCTCATCTTCCCTCCATAGCCTGGTGTCCCTTCTGTATTGGGCTTGTCTGCCATGTTTTCCACAGAATAATGCCTGGGCTTTAACTCCACATAGGCCACTCTTACAGTGCACTGCTGATAATCCAAAATGGGCCCAAAAGAAAAGTAATATATCCCATTCACTTTCAGTTGTTGTCAATTCTTCTTACTTTCCTTCTGTCAGTCAGTCAATTCCAGTCAGTGGGTGTGCAAGTGAGTCAGACCCCAGAACCTATGGGTTTGGGCTTTTATAGTTTAGAACACCATTCCTTTAGAGGTGGATGTAATTTCTCTAACCTAATTGATCAGTATATGTTGTTGAATAAAAGTGTCCACAGTGCCCATACCAGGAACAGCCTCAGATGACAACAGTGATGCAGGTCCACTGGCTGAACATTGCAGTTTTGAATTTCAGATGTCTTGGAACCTCACAGAAATACAGCTTCAAGGTTGGCACCTGCGTTTTATATATTTGTAAGTGCTTCCCTTTTGAGGTTGAAGTTCTGTGAAAAAAACAGCAACTTTGGAAGTGTATGTTATAATATTTAGGATGGATACCCCCGTGAGTATTTGTGTTCCCCCTGCCCCCCGTGAGTATCTGTGCGCCCCCCGTGAATATCTGTGTGCCCCCCTGCCCCCCGTGAGTATCTGTGCACCCCCCGTGAGTATCTGTGTGCCCCCCCTGCCCCCCGTGAGTATCTGTGCGCCCCCGTGAGTATCTGTGTGCCCCCCGTGAGTATTTGTGTCCCCCCCTGCCCCCCGTGAGTATCTGTGCCCCCTGCCCCCCGTGAGTATCTATGTGCCCCCCCACCCCCCATGAGTATCTGTGTGTCGCCCCCTGCCCCCCGTGAGTATCTGTGCGCCCCCGTGAGTATCTGTGTGCCCCCCCTGCCCCCCGTGAGTATCTGTGTGCCCCCCCGCCCCCGTGAGTATCTGTGTGCCCCCCCTGCCCCCCGTGAGTATTTGTGTCCCCCCCTGCCCCCGTGAGTATCTGTGCCCCCTGCCCCCCGTGAGTATCTATGTGCCCCCCCTGCCCCCCGTGAGTATCTGTATGCCCCCCTGCCCCCCCTGCCCCAGTGAGTATCTGTGTGGCCCCCCCTGCCTCCCTGCCCCCCGTGAGTATCTGTGTGCCCCCCCTACCCCCGTGAGTATCTGTGTGGCCCCTCCTGCCCCCATGAGTATCTTTGTGCCCCCCTCCTGCCCCCGTGACTATCTGTGTGCCCCCCTGCCCCCCGTGACTATCTGTTGTGCCCCCCTGCCCCCCCGTGAGTATCTATGTGCACCCCCTGCCCCCCCTGTTTGTATCTGTGTGCCCCCCTGCCCCCTGTGAGTATCTGTGTGCCCCTCCTGTGCCCCCCCCACCCCCCGTGAGTATCTGTGTGCCCCCCCTGCCCCCGTGAGTGTCTGTTTGCCCCCCCTGAGATTCTGTTTGCCCCCCCGTGAGTATCTGTGTGCCCTCACCCTGCTTGCCCCCCCCTTGCTCTGCGCTCCACCCCCCTCCTCATTTCCATCCTCTTCAACTTCCCTCCTACTCCCCCCTCCTTTTCTCCCCCCTCTTAGACTTCCGCCTCCTAGTACTTACTCCTATCATCTGTTGCGTGACTCTTGATAGCAGCTTGTCTGTCCCTATCCTTTTTGTTCTCCCTCTCCCCCCTCCCCTACTTTTCAATTTGTCACTGACTTTTTGATCAATAGCGTGTCTTGTTCTCCTTCCCCCCTCCGTCCACTTGCCCCCCCCTCCCACCCCGCCTCTTGTTACCACCTGCACTGCGTAAATTGTCGTCAGACTTAGTAATGTTACTGCTTGCTCTGTTTTCCTTCCTTTCCATCACCTCTTGCCTTACTTGTTCTACGCACTTGCACTATCAGAAATGTCGACAGGCCTATTATGATAGTTATTTTCACATTCTGTATTGTTTCAAGGACTTTTGCTGAATGTAACTGTATTTTTCCTATGTCCCCTCCCTCCTTGAAGCGCTTTGAAACACATTGTGTATAGGGGCTATATAAATAAACTATCATATCATATCATGTTCCAAAGGGGATATCATGCTAAACCATCCCTTTTGTGATCATTGGGCAATCTAATGGAGTAACTTCTATACCCATCTTCCCTCTCATTTGATGTGATGTTATCTTGGATAATTCGACATTGAATAATTGTGGTTTTCTGAAACATCATGTTCCTCATATGTGATCATGATACTAATAAGTTCATCAGATTGCTCCTACATAGGTGAATCCAACGACGTTAATCTGATTTTGGCATACCATGTGATATGCGTGTGACAGATTTGTTTTGTTTTTATATTCTGATACATTTACAAAAAGATTGTTTCCCAAGCTCAGAATAATCGCCTAGCCGACACATATGCTAGTATTTTTGAATCAGTGACCTGCAATGTTTCTGAGCAAAAATGTTCACATTTATCTAATTTGCATAATTAACCATAGCAAATATGGTTTTACATTCAGCAGATAGAACTTTCCCCCCTGAACAATTTTAATAAAAGTATGTTGCTATGACATGTTGTTCAAAGGTTATACGCAAAAATATGATTCTATATGTAACATTTAAAATACATAGTTATTTTCTTTTACATGTAGTGGGTTGAACAAAAATCATAATAATATTTACAATTCCAGGCCTGATAACAGCCACATTGTATCAGGTCCTTCTGAAGCCCAGAGCCGGCCCATGTATGACTCCTGAGAATGTTGATGCCGAGGGACCAGTGTCAGATAGCTCTTTAAGTAGAGAGCTGGCAAGGGCCATGTATGACCCAGTTCCACACCCTTGAGTGATTTTGGTATCTGCCTGTCCCCTTGTCAGACACTAGGACTCTGAAGGTGTGAATTGCATTCTCCTGGCTGATGAAAAGATTTGATTATTTTAGAAGAGACCACTTGCAGGAGGTCCTGTACTAATACAGAATATATTTTCCTAATTGTTGTCATGTTAATCCACTTTGAATTGGCAATTGAAATCATAAGCATAAATAGGCTAATTGGGCATTATGAGGACTGTACATTGTGCACTAACTGTGTAATGTGCTAACTTGAAATGCTGCGCTAACTGGACATAATTATTTTATTGTTCTCATTCATAGCACTTCATGTGCATTTATACATTTTGAAATATCTGAGATATACGCAATCATACTCAACAGGTGTGGTACCCATTTTATCAACCGGGTAATTCTGCCCTAACAGAGCATTCTAGAACCGGCAGTACTTGGTCCTGGAGATTTGCTACTTCTTTGAGAATCGGGTTGCTCATGTGGCCTCATATTGTTGCATGTGCATTTGCTTGCAGGGATTTGTTTGACTCCCCAAGCCCTTTTAATTGAAAGTCCACAGGCCATGCCCCACAAACCTTTGTGAGTATCCACATTTGGGCCTAAAGAAGAACACTCGTTCAACCTGAAGTAGCAAAACGTGAGGCCCTCTTTATAATTTGAGTGGAACTATAGAGGAATATTCTAGGTTTGAAGTACAATATGGGCTAAGCAGCATCATTCACACTTATTTCAACCTCAGACCAGGCATTGTAAATGTTAGAATGGAAATGTACCCTTCTGTATTGATGAAATATCATCGGAGTAAAAGATTGTTCAAATTTGCATTGAAGGTGCACATAAAGATGGTTATCAAAATTGAAGAAGCGCAAAGGTTATAAGGGCCTCTATGGGCCGAATTACAAGTTTGGCTGTGTTTACAGAACTAATGCCACTGAATCCAGTCTCCCTTACGGCATGTGTTCAAAATAATTACGGCCGGTTTATAGTTAGAGCTACTACACATCCTGATAACCATAGGATTTCATTGGTAATTGGCAGTATAACCCCATGTGGTTTTGCCACCATTACCACTTCCATTGCTGCCTTTTTTGGGCTGGTAAGACTAAGAGCCACGATGAAAGTGTCCAGTACACTGTAATTCACAGAGAGAGTGATCATCATTACGTGTAGTTTGATAAGGCTAAGTCAAGCGTTATTTTGGAATACAACCTGCTTCACAATGCTTCACTTTTATGGGATTGAGAAATCAAATGTGCTAAAACACTGCAGTTACCAAATACAGTAATACCATATGTTCCCAAATGGTGTCCGAGGGGACTCCAAAATCAGAAGTAATGAGGGAGTCCTCATGACTCTGCCCCATTAAATTACTGTTACCACATGTTTTAATGATAATTGATTGTGGCTGTACTACTAGAGGTGATATCACAAAAATCATAATGCAGCTCTTTGTGTGAAGGTTTTCGCTTGTGAGTAGGAGTTCTTGAACCAGGTAGAAAGAGGGAGGGACTGTTGACCACAGTCCTAAAACCAGGCTGTTGTTTGGGCTAGCCTTAACCCCATCCTGTGGCCTTAGTCAAAACCTAACACTACTCTGTATGACCAGATTAAAAGTGATACTGAGCTTTTAAATGATCTTGTGTCATCTGTTGATATAATGGGCAAAGCACATCCCAAATAGATGTAATGTTATGGAAATGAAGTTTGGATTAAACGATTTGGCAGAACTCAACATCTGGAGAATGATAATCTTACAGGAGAGATTACTCTTACTTTCTTCCAATAGTTATGTAGAACTACATCTGCTTTATTCAGTTCTGTAGGCCTCATCTGGCCTGCAGCATTGCGTTCAGTTCCACAGTCTATATATATATGGGGGAAATTCATCCTGATGTGGATTTAGAATGCACAGTTCTGTGTCCAGTTCTGAATGCCTAATCTATCCAGCAGTGCTTTGTCTAGTTTGAGAATCCACATATGGGGTAAGCATCCTTTCCTGAAGGCATCCTCTGAAATGTCTCTATCTAGTTTTGGATGCCACATCTGGTCTGCAATGTGTCCAGTTGCATAACCCGCATATGGGGTGTACCATTATGTCCTGAAGGCTGCATCTGAAATTATGCATTTAGTTCTGAAGGTCTCATCTGATCTGTCCCATTTTGTCAAGTTACACAATTTATGTATGGGCATACAATCTAGTCTTCGAGGCCTCTCCGGCAATTATTAATCTAGCTCCAAAGGCCTCATTTAGTATTTGGTATTATATCCAGGTCCAGAAACCATATATAGGGTATAGCAGTCAGTCATGGAAGTCTCATCTGAAGTCCTGTATATAGTCCTGAAGTCCTCATCTTGTCATGATTTACATGTGGCAGAGAATAGTGATGTACCTGGATCAATGCTCTGGAGAAGGTTGGGTCTTTATGCTTTAATAGGCTTACTATTGGACAACACATTTGTTATTGGTCGGCCATCTTTGTGATTCTATTGATCAATGCTTTTTACCCTTCTATGTAAGATAAGCATTAGATGCCATCAATACCATTCCTAACACATTTCTATCACTAAAGTGTTTGCACTTGCAATTTAGTTGTCTTTATAAATAGTAACACAATAATAATGTGCTTAATCTCTTTATTATCATGTATGTATATTTATTCTCTTGTAGAGATAATATATTAGCAATAGTCAAACAATGTACAGTTCCTAATATTAGCAATAAAGTAGCGAGTAGATACCCAGTGTACTACTCCAATATTAATTTCTAAAATGTTTGAACCACCTACTGCCAAAGTTGTATTGATAGATCAGCATACAAGCCCACTTGGTTGTTCTTAAATAATTGTAGACCTCCTTCATTGGAGTTAGACAATTGAAAATCTGTGGGCTAGTTCCCTTGACCCTATAACAGACCCTATAGAAGTAAATATATACCAAAACTACCATGTATCCTCAAACATTATGAATAGAAACGCTTGTTTAGAGTAAGGTCCTGGTACCGGATCATTTGTATTCTCTACTGTTAACATTGTATTGCTTCAAAGTTTTTACAAACTGCCCTTGATCTATTGTAACATGCCAACATCCTTCAGTCGCTGGTCAATATGTAATTGGGACATTGCTCAAACCTCAAAATCAGTAATTGCCATATGAAATCTCGAAAAGACCAGAATATCTGGCACTATATTCTAAAAGTACCCTCTTACCTTCTTTTTAGTGGTTGAAAAACATGCGCGAGTGTGTATTTGCCGCAGGTGCCATTTTAAACTAGGTATTTATTTTGTAAACACTTTGTGACATCACACGTTGTGCGAGTGATATCGTACGTCTTGGAATGCCCCGGAATCACTGCATCTATTAAAATACGTTTCCATGGATTACAAAGCATATTAAAGGCTGATGACTTTGCATACATTACAGCCCAATTTTAGCACACTATTACATGGTATCCATGCTAGGTCCACCAGGGAAATGCTACCACTTACAGGATGCATCATATTATCATTCGATGGTCAATCTAAATTACATTTCTGACAAGAAAATGCCATCATTCCATGCCCTGTTCCCTGGTTCAGATACCCATGCCTATTGTGTGAGGCTAGTCTTACCTGGTTATCACAATGGCTGCATTGGTTAATGCATGCGCCTTCTGACTCAGGCACATTTTGAGAGTTTAAATATTTAAAGTCTACATTTCTAAGTATTAGAAGGTATACAATCGGGGAATAGTCTCCCTCTGCTTGGTCAGTAGGGTATGACACTTGAACTATGATTAGAAACTCTTATTAATAAGTCTCCTGGATCTATACATTTCAACAATACAACCTGCTTCAAACACAACTCAATATGGATTTAACCACAATTATGTGTTTTGATTGGGCATAAAGTGCTGATGATCTACATTGTCCCAACAGTACTCATCCCAAATTAATCTTGCAAAATTGTAATAGTGGTAATGTTCAATGCCCATGCAATATTAGAGTGATCTTCAGAAAAGGGAACCCATCTCGTGGTCACTGTTTAGGCCATATTCAGTCGATCTCATTTTACATATTAGTTTCGATTCCTTTTTCCCAGGGAGACTTTTCTTAAGCCAAGAAATCGCAAATATTTCTTGTCCTCTATTTGGTGTGTTGACTGTTCGTGTGTTGCTAGTGGAAAGTTGGGATCCTGGCTCCCAATTGTCACTATATGTTTACAAATCCTAGTTCTGAGTTCACGGATTGTGCTCCCAATATAGATCCTTTTACAGACACATTGAATTGATTAAATTACATAATGAGATCTATCCAAAGGTCATGACTCGGATAATCTGGCTACTGGCCATGACCACAAAGGACTGGAAATGGGGTTAAAGTGGGCTTGGCCACCAGGGACTGGCTATGTGGTCAACTCTTTCAAAATCGGGATAGGTTTGAATGGGAAAACAAATTCTGCCCGTGGCTAAAATTCTTTCCATGGCTACAGCACAAAGTGCTGCACAGGAATGCATCAACAGATCGTTGTGACTTTCTCTACATACACTCTGAGACAATGCTAATCAGCAGATAATTACCAAGCATGCCGAGCCAGGTGCCCACGTGGTCACCAGGCCACCCCTTGAAACCATTACCCACCCTTATTTGCGACCATAATGGGACAAGATATTGGGATTGGATGCTGGACTCATTTCCACCACCTTGCAGCAATGACTGGCCCAGAATTCACATGCCTTGAGAAAGACTTTAGAGAGTTGATTTACATGTCGGCTGACTTCTAACAATAAATATAGAATCAAGAATGGTTTTGAAGTCTGCTTCATTACGACAACAGTTACCTATTGAATAACCCAGCACTCAGGTGAACAGGGCTCATTCTCCAATTCGAAACCTAACACTTGAAGAAGGAAGGGCACCTTCACAAAAGAAGCCCATCATTAGCAGCAGGGTAATCTGTTTAAAGTACTAGATGAAGCGCAGTGATCTACCGAATCTACCGCCCTGCAATTAAATGATCAATTTGTACTTTGATTTGATTATTGGGGCATGCAGCATGGCGGAACCCTAAGTTTAAATGGGAAAACATATTTTTCTTGTGGCTACAGCCTGAAGTTCTGTACTGAATGACAACAAACCCGCACATGGAACATCAGCAAGCACCTGAAGCATGATTTTGAAAATATGTTTTGTGTTTTATTTTTCCAAAGTTTCCAAATGTAAGCACAAAATATTGTGATATACGTTTGGTGCATGGAAAATGGGCCTGGCCTTCCGCAAGGACGAATGCCTACTCTGAGTTACTTACTGGGGCATGCAGCATGGGCAAAGCTCCATCAGGAAATGGGAAAAAATGTCAGCTTGCGGCTGAAGTCCAGTGTGCTGGACGGGATTGTAGCAGACATGCGCAAGGAGTATCAGCAAAGACCTAGAACTTAAAGGATGCTTTTGCAAATCTGTCCTGTATTTTATTTTTGGGGAAGTGTTGAAACGCAAATACAAAAAAAAGTAATATAACTTTTCTGCCGTGGGCAGTGGCACAGAAAATTATGATATAAGTTTGGAGCACGCACAGTGGGCCTGACCCTCGGCAAGAATGAATGCCTACTTTGATGTACTTATTGGGGCATGCAAAATGGGCGAAGCTGTAGGTTTAAATGGGCAAAAAAAATCTGCTTGCGGCTGCAGCCCCTAGTGCTGGACGGGATCGCAGCAAAGTTGTACAAGGAGCATCAGCAAGGACCTGAAAGGATGTTTTTGCAAATCTGTCCTGTGTTTCATTTTTTGAAAGTGTCAAAATGCAAGTACAAAAAATAGTGATATAACTTTTCTGCCATGGGCAGAGGCCCTGCCCTTCGTCATGGATCAATGTCTACTCTGATTTGCCTATTGGAGTATGCGCTGCTGGAAACGACTCACATAAGTATGTGTTACAAAAAATATGTTTGCTAAAGGAGGTTTATAGTTGTTTCATATATGTTAAAAGAGGAATTATTAATAACTGATATACAGTGATGTAACATTATGAAACATTTTCACTTTTGAAAACAGATTCAATTGACATAAAAAAACCTTGTTAAAGGGACGTTAAGGTTAAGATGTACCCCACCCTTGGGACTCATCCTGCCCCAGCAATTAGCTAGTGATCTCCCACCTTGGCATGCCTTGGCACTACCCTCCTGTGCGCCCATGAGCACTTCTTCATCCGTTCTGCCCCTTTTATTTATGCACTACTGTCACTGCACAATGCATATGCGCATTTATAAGAGCACTATGTAATGTTCTGGTATAAGTATGGGAAATGTAGATGCAAAGGATTTGTAGAACATTGTTAAGTGGCAATGGTTGGTGGAAGTTTAATATGTTGATCGGCTACATGTAGAGTTTTTTTTAAGTGATTGGTGGATATATGTGTGAATGGTTTAAAGCAGGCAATGAGGTGTGTTACACACATAACATTTAAAAGAGCAGAAAGGCTGTTTTGTGTGATAGTGTGCATGTGCAATCCAGGTTTTCAAATGAGGCATGGGCTAGACAGGGGAATGCAGAGACTGTGGATAGTTTTAAACAGCAATGGATTATGGTGTTTATTATATACTAGAGAGAATCATTTTGGACAGAAATTTGTTTCTGTGCTTTTTCTTTTTCTCTAGTATACAAGTGTCCATTATTTCCATTAGCATAGTAGAAAATGCTAATGGAAATGTTGGAGAATCTTATTGAATATAACTACTTTACTGAAAAATGTAAAGTAGATGGAGTCTATAAACTTATTTTTTTTAGTTCTATTTTTTAACTGTGAAAGGTGGTTCCTAAAGGAACCTTTTTTTAATGTTGTTTATTTTTATCTATTTATTTTTTCCAGCGGAGGCCAGAAAGTAAGGTCGGGAGGGAAATGAGGGAAGGGGCACCAACCACACATATGGAGGGGCAGGTGGACATGCTGCGTGTGTGTTAAATCTCTAAGGAAGAGCCTTTCTGAGAGTATTGCAGAGGTTGGATTTGGTGTGGCGGTGCATGGAGGTGGTCCCATAGGAGTTCTTCCCAGGTTGCCCACGACTCAGTGCATTTCACTTTTGTAGCTTTAGCCTTTGGTACATTTCCAACAGTGGTAAAGAACTGCCAAACCCATGATTCTCTCTGGGTGCTAGAGGTAGGCACTTCTTCTTCCTCATCTTCCTGGTCTTCCTCATTTTTGTTGGACGTATTATGTTCTTCTGTTCCTCTGGCTGGTGGTGGTGGCTCTTGTGGAGGAGGGATGGCAATAGCTGATGCCATTTTTAAGATAAATAGTGTTTGCCTAATATTGTTCCAAGTATGTTCTGTGTGCTAGATTGACAATGGATAAAGAGTAAGAATAGGTGTAAGAGCTGTGCAAGGGTACATTTTGAGTTTCAAAGTTCCTAGATGAGCTGAAAAATGCATTTCCAAACTGTTTGCGAAGCACGGACCTGTTCGTGAAGTGTGGACGCGTTCACGAACACTTCATCATGCCGCGCGTGAGCGCGTTCTCACATGACAGTGTCCGAAAAGTTTGCGATGATGTCAGACTTTCGCGAACATCGGCGAACACAAAAAAAGTGGAAAAAGTTGCAAAAAGTGCAACGAAGTGTTAAAATTTGTGATGTCATCTTTGATGTCCTGGTTGTTAGTCTTAGCAGTGCACAGTGGTGGCACGAGTTATGGTTGCTCAGCTTACCATAATTGGTGAATTTCTGAGGTTTTTCGGTTTTACCTGTAACCATGATGTCCCGGTAACCATTTCTTTTCCATTGAATTTCATAGGTTTTTACTAGTGCAACTTAACCTTAATGTCCCCCTAACTAAGTTTTTTCATTGAATTTCATAGGTTTTTATTTTTTTCATTGAATTTCATAGGTTTTTACTAGTGCAACCTAATCATAACGTCCCTTTAACAAAGTGTTTTCATTGAATTCATAGGTTTTATTAGCGCAACTTAAACATAAAGTCCCTTTAACAAAGCGTTTTCATTGAATTGTATAGGTTTGTAGTGGTGCAACTTAACCATAATGTCTCTTTAGCAAAGTTTTTGTTCAGAGAATTCCATGGGTTTTTACCAGTGCATGCTATTTTCCTACAACTTACCAATGTCATACTTACCCCACTATAGCAATGTTTGTGTCCAATTTACATTGTTTCACCTTAAAACTCTGCCATTTCCCACCTTCTAGCATCATTTTTAACACTTCTATAATTTTCCACTCATTTTGCTTCCGTCGACATCTGCGAACGGCTGACTGTGGACTTCAAGACAGTGCCACATGACCGTACATAGGCTCAATACATTTTTCCAACATTTCTATTAGCATTTTGTGTTATGCTAATGGGAATAATGTGGCATTCATCCCCTGTTCCAGGGACTGGAAAGCAGGATAACGGCCCGAAAGCCCAAGTTATGGGCCCATAAGAAGTGTGTCTGTGTGCTCCCTGAGGCCTGCGGGCTTCAGTGCGTTATAAATAAATAAATAAATAAATAAATAAATAAGTAGGGCTCCGGACCATTATCCTCCATTGCAGCCCCTGCAATGGGGGGTAAAGGCCATTAGCACCCCTGGTTCCCAAAGCGAGAACCCGGGGTTCTAAAAAATAGATTTTTCTTCCTACAGCGGGATGCTGTAGGAAGGAAAATCCTTTTCCAAGATGGCCACCATAGAAAAAGAAGGCGGGGCTCAGTACAGAGCCCCTCTTCCCTTTCCATGGCAACCTGCAGAAGGCGAAGTCAGAACCCTATGACCATATTACCATAAGCATATTTTTTTTCCCTTTCAACCCTATTCTATTTTCGAATAACTTTATCACGTAGCCGGTCCCAGGTGGACATGGCCACTTTAACACCACATTTCATCCCTCGTGGTCAAGGTCAGTAGCCAGATTGTCCGGGTCATGGACTTATACCATAACCCAGACAATCTGGCCACTGCCCATGGCCACAGGCTATACCTCAGTCACCGAAGGTATATCACTATTTTTTGTACCTATTTTATGACACTTGTGAAAAAACTATTTTTTGTACCTACTTTATGACACTTGTGAAAAAATAAAACACAGGCAATTTGCAAAACCATGCTTTCAGGTCCTTGCTCCTTACACGAGTTTGCTTGAAATCGGCCCATGTTTTTTTTTTTTCAAAATTGTCAAAATGTATGTACATACAATAGTCAAATAACTTAGCCCCCAACTTGACAAATCATTCAGACTTTACACCAACATTCAAGGTTGGGTCTATAATCTTTCTGAAAACATTTCTCCACATTCGTCAAACACCAATAAAGTTATAAGCCATCTAAAAATGTTGAGACCCCCTCTAATTTAGCCCCCTCTTGAGAAAATCCAACCAAACTTTACCAAAACATGTATATCTGGATTTAAAATCATTTTGCAAACTTTTGTGAAGGTTCGTCAAATGGCACCACATTTATAAACTTTTACAATATTTTGCATCCCCTCTAATGTTGCCCCCTCTTTACAGAATTCTGCCAAACTTTGCAGGAACATGTATATCTAGATTTAAAATCGTCTTGCAAACTTGTGTGCAGATTCGTGAAATGGCACCACATTTATGAGCATTTACATTATTTTTTCGGACCCCCCTCTAATTTCGCCCCCACTTTACAGAAGTCCACCAAACTTTGCAAAGCCTTTCAGTACCAGGTCTATAATAGAATACCAATATTTCATGCAGTTTCATTGAGTGGTTCCAAAGTTATAAGCCATCCAAGAACTGCTCCCGAACATATGAAGTGTCCCCGAACTTCACAGAACTGCTCATGAACATCCGGAACGCTCGCAGACTTTTACGCTGAACAACACCCAGTTTTTAGCTTCTTATGGTCATATCCCATCCCATCCACACCAGCCTTCACCTCCCCAGAGATTGTTTAATAAGTTTGACTAGTGTAATGTTGTGTTTTTTTTAATATGTCTTTTTACTGCGACGTCCACAGACATCAGCCGAAGTCCGCGTATCCAACATGGCGGGAGTTTCCAAAAATCTGACGCACTTCACAGTTTTCACCATCCTATCAGGGGACGCGTCTGATGTCCGTGGACATCACATCACCCTCTAGACCAATCATATGCCTGTCTGCGGAAAGAACAGGGAAATGGGTAAGCGGAGCGGAGCCAGATAACACACATTTTTTTTACCTACAATTTGCCTGTTTTAAAATAAACTACTGGATGGATTTTCACCGAATTTACAAAAGCACGCATTCGGGACCAAGCTGGGGCTCCTGCTGCAAGTTTGGTGAAAATCAGTTCAGCGGTTTGCACTGTAGGCGTGAGCAAGTTTTTTTCCATTCCGTCTATGGAGAAAAACACATGTTGAGCAACCCTATAACTTTGCACCCTCTTGACGAAACCCCACCACCAAACTTGCCATAGAAATTCAGAGCGGGCCATATACTCTTGTTGCAAAGTTTGGTGATGATTCGTCCAGGGAGAGCGAAGTTATAAGCTGCCCAAAAAGAGCTCTTCCTTTGGGTTTAGCAGGTCGTGTAATATATATATATATGTGAAAGTGTGTTTGTAGGTACAGGTTGGCTCCAGCCCCATAACAGTTGGTGGGCTGAAATTATGACTAAGATTGGCATACCAGCCTGGGGTGTACTGGCAATAGTGCAATCTGACCAACCCCACCTAATCGCCCTGCACAGGGCGAGACCAGGCCTTGTGCTGTCAGTATAGGAGATTATGGGAGATTGACGATTTTGCGATTGTTGGCTCCAGCCCCACAACAATTGGTGGGTTTAAATTTTGACCCAAGGTCGGCATACCAGTCTGGGATGTACTGGCGATAGTGAAACCGACCAACATCACTCATTCGCCCTGCAGAGGGTGGGGTCCGGCCCTGTGCTATCAGTAGCGGCTATTTCGGGAGATGGCCTATTTTGCGATTTTTCAAGAATAGGAAGTTATGACACAATAAAACATACACAAGGCTATAGCCGACCCCCACGTGCATATCTGGGCAACACCGGGTGGTACCACTAGTTGCTTATAAATCCGTTGCTGGAGGCACACCTGGTTAAAACATTTTTATTACACCTGTAGAAGATTTAACACTGCAATTAAGCGCTGCACTGACACACCAAACTGATTAAAACTACCACTGGCAGGATCTGTACAGCACACAGTTTGATTTTACTGCTTGAAAGAGCTAGCTCAAAGAGATACCAGGAGGCTGTGTTTTGGGTGAGCAGAGGCAGATAGAAGGTGGGCATGGCTGTGCACCGCCTTACAATCAATATCCCTACTATCTGTATTACAATGTAATAGTTTTGGCTTAAAATAGCTAAAACAAAACCAAAGAAATATCTTTCCTTTTCTTATTGATAGAAATGCAAGCAAGATAGCCTGTACTCACACCAGAGTCTGCGCCCACACCAGAGCCAGTTCTCGCAGAAAGGCCTTGTTGCACAGTGTTTGTAGGGAAAGCCACATTGATAAGACGTCCAGATTGTGTCAGGCATCTGGGGTGGGCATGTACATGCTGTTTTCTTTATTGCAGCCTGGAAAACACCTAATTTCTGTAGTCACCTAGGTATGGAATTCCATATGTTAGTTTCTAGAATAGAAACAGAGTTCTCTTTTTGGCACTTTCGGTTGCAACTATATTGTTAAAACGATGAATCCTGACAAGCGTGTATTGGACAACATTTTTCTCTGTGGTTTCAGAGCCTCTGGACGGTAGATTGGGCCACGGAGACAGTTAAGAAGTTAATCCTGCTTTTTCCTGGGGGCTATTTAAGGTTTTGGAGTGATGGGGTTCTCATTGGTTATGTACTGCTGAAGCTGGTTGATGGCAGCACATAGCTGTGTAGTGTATTGTTTTGCTACTGCAGAAAATTACTTTTGTTTTACTTGAGTAAAGTTGCAGGTGATTTGTCATTATCCTTAAGTCTACTCATGTTATATGGCTATTACTGCCATATGTTTGATTATTGGTTGAGGCTTGTATTAGTTTCAGTGTCAAGAAGGCACTCTCATGGTATACGTGTGCTTTATAAATATACTGAAATAGAATCTTGCAGTACTCTGGCAGGTTATAATGTGGGGCCACAGGTGGTTTGAAAGGAGGCATGTTAGTTGTCTCTTTCCTGTGAGAACAGAAGAATGGCACCCAGAATAGCACATTCGTTTTAGGAGGAATTGGCAGCTGATTATGACAGATGCAGACCAGATGTCCAGCAGAGTGAGGGTGCTTTGTGATTGATAGATTGATTGATTGATTGATTGATTGATTGATTGATTGATTGAAGTATTTGTATAGTGCTTGTAGCTCAAAATAAATCGAATCACAGATGGATGTTGCAAACTTGAGAGTGATTGCTCAATCAGTGTCTGAGTGCTCTATGCTTCCTCTACCCTTTCCAAAAAATACTTCTCAAATCTATTCAAATAGATACGCTTTAGTTTTTTTTTTTAAACACTGGCAGGGATACCATTCTTCTTAGGTCAAGTGGAACACTGTTCCAAAAGATTGGTGCGAAACGGAGAGTCTACAATCTCTTCTGGACACACACCTGGCTGGTGTAACAATTAGTAGATGTTTGTCATTTAATCTTAGAGAGCGGTTTGGTTGATAACAATGTATCTTTTCCATGAGATAACTAGGTGCTAGATTGTTCAAACACTTGAAAATGATACATCTCATTTTGAATGTAATCCGATCTTCCACTGCCCATCAGTGAAGTGATCGGCACATCCCTGATATGCACCTTGAAGCTCTAGCACCTTGCAGCGTCTCTTGTGCTGGATGGAATTACCAATAAAGAGCTCACACCAAATTACCGAACAGACTCAAAGAATATGACACATTTCTACATTATTCTCAATTTAATAAAGCAGGGTCAACTGGCAGACAATGGGCTGATGCTCACACACTCACTCACAAACTTGATTACACAGAGGTCTTATACCCAATATGTGTCATCTATGATGTCATCCTACGTGGCAAACTATGAAACCTATTAGCGGGAGGGATTGGTTAGGGGAACATATCTACTTATAGAATATATATGGACTAGTAATTCATTGACTGTCTCTTATCTGTAAAACATACCTCAAATTACCTCTAAATACGTATAATACTGATTATAGCGAACAAAATGGCAGTGGATTGGTCTATGCAACATTGTATAGCAGGTTGCCCCATAGACGCACTGATTGGTTGGCATACTCACCCAATCTTGGACTTTCAGCTCGGCTAGTAGCACATAAGTGAAATGAAACCCAGGTGCCTAAATCATGTCAGATTACTCCCCACTTTCCCAATTAGTCCATCATCTCTCACCATTTCAGCCATGAGACAAAGTGTCCTGTCTGTAGTTGACCTTGTAGCCTGGTCTCTGTTCTGGGACATTCAAGGGAGTGTAAGCACATCTCTATCTTCATCCGAATTTGTCAATTTCAGCCCTTTATTTACTGATATTTGATTTAATTTTACTGGGAGTCAGTGCCCCTCTTGCCCTCGGGAGACTTGCTCACTCTACCTTGCATAGACTGTATACACTTTTAATTGTCCAATACTTGGCTCTTGCAGATGTATTCTTCTTCTTTAATCCAAGAGATATATGTCTTATGTCCATGACTTATCCGTCTGCGACCTCTTTGTGCTTTACAGCTATTCCTTGAAATAGCATCCTTTATCCCAAGCCAACATAGACCTCACTTTGTTTTCAACACAAAGCTGTTCTTTCAGTATCTACTGACTCTGCAACCCTGATCTGTTTCTGAGGTAGCTGAATTGAATCTTAATAAGAGCCAGTGACCATTTTCCCATAATGGCCGTCCTAATCACGTTATATATTCCTCTATAGCAAGCTTCTATATGTCTTTTCTACCTTGAGTTACTGCGTATTTACACTCATTGGTCAGTGAGTTACTTTGTCTTCTTTTGCCAACATGATTCTTTATCGTTTCGTACATGTTTCTCTTATCACTTCAGTGACATTGTCTTTCTTAAGTATTTTCATATCGTTTCAGCATGACTTCATATATTTGCTTAATAAAATCACTCTGCCTTCATCAGGTTTCACTCAGCGCTCCATGATGTCCAATGATGCATGCTGACATCCTTCCACACGGCATCCTTCCACACTTTCAATGCGAGGGTGCATTAGATACAGTTGTCTGAGTGCATATCATCTCTCATACACTTGATGCGCTATAGGAACAACACATGGAGTCCCATATAGGGCCCTTCTCCTGCTGATCCAGTGGTAAGGGGGCAGGAGTTAGGGAAAATGCATCGAAATGCTCCTCTACAAGTTGGTGTGCTGGCATCAGTGTTGTTCTTTGGTGGGTTCCAAATGGGTGAGAGGGTTGATTCTGTGCCCGATATTGCTCTGAATCCGTGTTGAGTCTCGTGAATGAGGTTGTTGCCACTTATTCTTCTAAGCTGCTGGAAGATACATTTTTCAGGAGGTTTGCTATTTTTGGAACTATGGCTGTAGCTTGCAGTGTCATCAGGATTTGCTGTGGGTTTTTAATAGAGGCTTGACGCATTCAGTTTTGAAGGCCTGTCAAATGAATATTTCTTTCACAGACACGTTGGCATGTTATTGGAAGAGTTAGGCAAGTTCTGGTTTTTGCGTTATGGTTATATGCATTTTAGACGAGCAACAAGCATATTTGCACATTTTCCAATCAGCCAAGGGATGTTTTGTGCAATGTAAGCACCTTGGTAAATTAATTTCATTTATTGAGGCTTGATTATTGCAACAAGGTACATCTCGGTCTCCCATGGAGATACATTGCACACTTGCAGTGAGTTCAGAATGTGGCTACTAGACTGATATTTTCCTGAAGAAATATGATCACCTTTCACTGAACCCAACTCTGTATACCATTGGCCAGGTACACAGCACTGCCTACTACACCTTGTTCCTGGTTCACAGGGCTTAACAGGTGTGCGACCCCCAGTTTGTCAAGGGGCGATTCATAAGTATATCCATAAAGATCAAATTGATGAGCACATTTGCCCCTAATGTTGGTCCCTCACTTCCACGACCAATGTTTCTGCCTTATCATATCTGGCTCCAAAACTGTGGAATTCACTTCTAGGCAACATCTACTCAATAGATGAGCATTTTGCTTTTCATAAAGCTGTGAAAACATGGTTAGACCCCTGTGCATATTTCTTACAGTGCATGTCCTCATGCTTTCATGCATATGCTGCACCTTACCAATATTATTAGCATAACATACTCACGCAATTTTCAGTGAAGTTTTCAAAAGTCTTTGGGAGCAACCAACCGCAGTGTACTGTCAAAACACAACTTTATATTTTAACTAAACCATTTACTCAATTGATTCCAGCTTGAAGGTGATCTTTCTCTTCATGTTGATCTTAATTTTAGAGGGGTGCCCCTGAGTAAATTGGTCAGGGATCCGCTGTGTATAAGTCAGCTATATTTTTTTTCACAACACAGTGGAAAGACATTAACATTACATTGGTGAAGAAATGCCCAATACAATCTAGTGGAGGGTGAAAAACATGCTACATTAAACATCAGCATTGGGTTTACATATTTTTTATGGCAGCCGCTTTTGGCATATCCACTTAGGAAAGAGAACAGGTTCCAAAGCATGCTGGCCGCAACATGTTGACACTGTTAGCGTGTAAGATTATATGCAGATCATTTCATGAGTAATTAGCACTCAGGGCTGGCACGTGCACTTTTCATCATTTCCTCAATTTGTATCTAATCTTGACCAAATATGTGTTGGTCCTGAACTCTTCTTTCTACGTGGCTTTCATGGACCTCAGGCCCCTTTCGACCACAAGGACTGACCGCTTCTTTGGGAAACCCTGGACAAGATGAGGATCCCGAGACCACTTATTCAAACGATGGAAGCATTTCATGAGAATTCTAGAGTATGTGCTCGGTATGGACCTTGAGGTGAACTAAGCAAACATATCTTGGTCAAAAGGTTTGCCCGCCAGAGATGCGTTTTGGCCCTTCTTCTTTTTATCCTTGATGCAAACTCCCTATATTCATATTTAGAGTCTACTTAGACTGATGTCCCGTGGTGTGGGGCATGGAGACTGCCAGATATCAGCTATGCTGATGACGCTGTTCCCCTTGCAATGACTCCAAGCTCCTTACAAATCCTGGTGGAGGAATATTCCTCATATATGAAGTATAGGCATCAAAGGTAAATGCTTTGGAATGTGGATCTCACAATCTGCTGTCAGGTTTCCACCCGTGGTCTTGGACAGTCAGCAGCTCTCTCGCTGCTCTTCCTTTGCCTACTTGGGCTCGAGATTAAAACAGCAAATTGACTTGGACTGGTCACAATGCAACGCAAACTGTGAAGATGCAGCAAGTTGTAGGCAGTATTTTAAGATTTGCAAAGACGCTGAAACATAGCTCAGTCAATCACATGCTAACGATTTACTGGGGCAAAGCGATTCTGGTGGGGTGTTACAGATGTGAGAGTTGTGGTAATGGCAAGCTAGTATCCCTGCAAAAGGCTGAGGATTACTTTCTTAAACGACTGCTAATGGTCCCCCCTGAGTCTGCTGTTTACCCAGTTCACATTGAAACTGCAACTACCTTATTTACTGATACTATCTTCTCGTGACCAATTCAAGTGTACCAGAATCTGTGGTCACGGGAACGTGGGCTTCTAACTAAGGATTTGATATGTAACCTCTGCTTGCACATATAAAGCTCACATTAAACTATCTATGGTTTCCTATTTAGGAATCCCAACACCATTGGGAACATCTCCAAGAGGGAGCTTCAAGCAACGGTTTTACACTACCTGGAAAACATTAGAGAGGACGCTATGCTTTCAAAACCTCAGGTAAGAGGGTATATTCCGTTAGCACCTGTGGAAGGCCCAGTGAGCTATGTTCTGAACATTCTTAGAAATCTGCACAGAAACATTCTTACCAGAGCCGGATTCAATCTATTACCAGCTAGGGCTGTTTCATGTACATGGATGAAGAATTCCATTGAAGGTACAAATGCATGCTGCTTTTGTGGGGAAGTGGAGAGAATGATCCATCTGCAGTTATTCTGCCCTTTCTACAATGATATAAGGAAAATCACAGTTACTAGGGCTTCACAGAAGGAGTGGCCTCAGGTACTATTTACCATCAGTGATGTTTCTGTTGTACTAGCCAAATGTGACGGTACATTTTGCCCTGGCAAACTTCCTAAAGAAAGTATGGACAAGCATAGACAAGTAGAGGGATTTTTTAGGGAATGTTTTAGGGACTGTTGAAACTGTTTTTATGAATCATATTTAAATTATGTAAACTTTATTGACATGATGCAGTTGAATTGGATTTATTTTGTGATTTTATTGTTTTGGCTGATGTTTGTATGTTTTATGAATTAATAATCTGAAATAAACACGTGATGACGATGATTAATTAGTCGTTTAGCAGTTGACACTATCCCTATTATCCACTGATCATTGAAATCTAGTTGGGATTTGTGATTTCAAATGTTTGTTTTTCACCCACTGCAGAGGATAATTTCTGGGATCCTTTTCAGGTGTGCATGTGAGGGATGACTTTTGTTCACTCTTTAGTATATAGTAGTCGCTACATGGAGGCTCTATGGATGATTTAATTCTATAAAGGGTCAGATAGATCTTTGGCATGATTTACCGCCATTATGGGTGAATAAGTTCTTGTTCCTGTGACCAGACCCTAAATACTTTGAATAGATCGGGGAGCTCTTGGTTTAGAGAGAGGCAGGTACACTGTCTATCTAATTGGCGTTTTCCAGAGGTAAAGTGTTTCATTCATTGGTGAGAGAATGGAGTCCTGGAAGGGCGCGGGGGGACTCGGTGTATCCTGGAAAACAGTGTTTGGTAGGAAGTCATGTTATTCTCCTACTCGATGAACTGTCTGACACAAAGGGCCTCATCGCGAGTTTAGCCTGAGCCCTTAAATGTGGTGTGATGGTATTACCGCCACATTTAAGGGCTAGCCAAATCATGAGTTGGGCAGAAAATGGCATTTTTACCTCCTGCTTTTTGCTGGAGGTAAATTCCTCATCACTAGTTGGGCTGTAGCCTTTAAATGCGGAGGTAATGGTATTACCGCCACATTTAAGGGCTGGCCCTATCACGAGTTGGGCGCTAAACAGGCTGTTTTACCTCCAGCTTTTTCTGGAGGTGAAAATCCCGTTTAGCACCCTGTATTACTGCCGGCTGTGTTAGCACGTAGCATTAGCGCCGAAGATTCCCCATTGGGTCCAATGGATTTAAAGATAACAGCCAACCCGTGATCCGGCGGTAATATGGCCAGATCGATGGGTACTAATGCTATTACAGTTGGATGGTATTACAGCTGGGATATTGCCGACTCATAACGAGGCCCGATTTTCGTCTATTTTTGACCGGTTTCGGCGATATTACCGCTGACGCAATTACCGACAGCGGTAATAGTGCTCTCCATCTCCATTGGGCGCTGTCGACCCAATGAGGAAAGGGCATTTACCACCCCCGCAACTCGTGATCCACCGCAAATTGTGCTAGACCAAGTTGCAGTAGCGCTATTAGAGTTGGGCGGTACACCGCCCAAGTTGTAATGAGGCCCAAAGTAGTGAACCATTGTACGGCTGTGTGGTGAATGCATGTTCATGAGGTTGGGGCCAAGAGATGCGAGGGGTAGAGAGGAGTTGTTTTAAATTTGTTGTGCCAAGCACCGCTGGTGAAAATGCCAGGTCTGCCAGAATGTGATCCTGAAGGCAAGAGGCTGGTTGGCAATACATGGGGGTCATTTTAGGGGTGGACATCAGTTTCCGCCCCCCCCCCCTCCAACTTTCGTGGCATGCCATTTTGCCCCACTCATTTGGAAGGGGCCCCTTTCCTTTAGATGTCATGTCCCCCCCAATATTTTCAGAAAACTTAATCCACTGCCTCTATATTTCATCAGGCTCACAAGCTCACTCAGGGATCCTGTCCGGTGGTTTTCCCCTGCCCCCAAGACTTTGCTTCCATAGAAGTAGCCTTTTAAATAAAAATAACACATTTGGTGGCAACTAGCTACAGGATCAAGAAAAGCACCAATACATGTATTTTAGATTCCTCAGAGTGGAGCACTTTATTCAGACAATCATCGTTCTCACCTCGAATTTTGGAGCGCTCCAAAACGGTGGATTTCAGGAAGCGATTTTGGCAAATTTAGGATCATCACTGTCCAAATTAATTTCTGCCTACAGTGAAATACATATAAAACGCTGAATGAACTCACTTGCTTCTTTATTAAAGGAGGGCCTGCTCACGATTGAGTTGTTTAATTCATTAAACGCGAGGATGCAGAGAGAATTACAAATGCATCCTTGCCCAGGACCTGCTGCTACTGGGCAAAATTACCTTTCTTGAAGTAGGATGCACCTCTAAACATAATGGTTCTAAAATAGCAGACACAGTGCACCTCATTATCATTCATGATTTGCCCTTGCAGTAATTCACCTGCCTTTAGAAAACAGAAACATATTAGTTAGAAATGTTAATTAAAAGCCCAACACCTTTAAGTGAGATGACCTAAATGGAATCATGCCTGCAAGCAGAAACACAGACGACTAGGAAATAATAGCTGTTCGGGCAGCATTCTGCATTTCGCGACAGCCCCTTTTACACTAACAGGAACAAATGTAACCTTGCATTCGTGTGTGTTCATCCTGAAAGGTGCATTGAAGTATGTGGGTGCAGGTAAGGAATTGATCAGGGTGTTGCTAGGTCTGGAAAAGATCCGGGGCTACGCTAATGTCGGGACTGTCCGGACCCAGGGCTAGCTAGCCTTTTGGTTGTATCCCCTGAACTTCTATCCAGAGCTTCAACCGAAAGACCCGGTGCTATAGCCCCCTAAACCCTTCACATCCCCTAGCAACACCTCTGCTTTCCTCCATCATTTTGCCCAAGCAAAGAGAGATTGTGTGATGCAGTCCCCCTTAAGCCAGTCTTGGCGTTTTAGCCAACAGCACTTATCATGCTTGGATTTGCAAGATAATAATTGTAATTGAAACGTGAAACTACAAGTCCCTAGCATGTGGGCTAAAAACCCAGAGCTAAGGACGTGGGGCTTGTAATATAGCTTTATAGATCTGCAGCGAGGGCCGTACCGGGCGTTATGGGCCCTGAAGACCGAGTTAATGCGGTAACGCGGTATGAGGGCCCAATTCTGAACTTGGCGCAGTGAATGTGCTAAAAAGCAGGATTCACTGCCCCAAATCACTACGCCCAGGCTCCACCAGTATTTTCAAGTGGGCCTGGGTGTCCTCATGGTGCACGACAGTGCACCTTCAGGATTACGCCTGTTTGTCATAACGGGCGTAATCCTGAAATCTCAGCAGCATTTTTGTAAAATATCGACATATTCGTTACTTTACAAAAAGGCTGCTGAGAACATGGGTGTACATGAACACATTCATATACACCAAAGTAAGCAGCTTCAATGTTGCAGAATACAACGTTGAAGCTTCTTGCTTTGATGTATGTGAAAGTGTTCATATACACCCATGTGGTGTATATGAACATCTTCATATACACCAAATAAAGCAGCTTCAACGTTGTACAATACAACGTTGAAGCTGCTTGCTTTGCAAACACCCGATTTGCGGGCTGTAATCAATCTGCAGGCTCTATCACTGTGTATAGCCAGCAGACTGACCAATCAGCTTCTCAGAAACACCACTAGGGTGTTCTAAATTCCTTATAGCAACTCATAGAGGGCTGGGTTAAATATGTTTTTCAGAACTATGCAGAATAGAGTCCAGCAAATATTTCGGAACTGCGAGTGCTGTACCATTGGTATAGGAACATATTCAGTGGCAAATATTGATCTGTGAGGTAGGGAGATTGAGAGAGGGAGAAGGAGAGAGATAGGGAGAGAGAGAAGGGGATTGTTATTTTGGTTGTATTATGAAATCTATCAAACATTTAATTCACAAAAGAAAAATCACATTACATAACAAATTATCCACGTCCACACAGACAAATAAATACAATCCAAACACTCAAATGCCCACTGGCTACCTGTGAAGGAACGCATACTGTTCAAAGCCATGACCATCACACACAGATGCCTATCCCTGGATGCCCCACCCTATCTCGCAGAAAGAATCACACCGAAAGCCTCCATCAGACCCACCAGAGCTCACCGCACCAACATGATTGATGTCCCCACGTTTCAAAGATCCAGGGCGGGAGGAACCAGCTTCCAACACCTCGCACCAAAAAACTGGAACTCCCTACCTACCTCACTAAGGAACGAAAAATCATACCATACCTTCCGTAAAAACCTCAAAACCCTCCTATTCCGCTAAAGTCTGCCACATTCACTCTCATGCTTGCATTGTATCCACAGCATAGCATAACCTTTAAGCTCAATGTTTATTACCAATGTGAAATGTACTATGTAACTCGGTTACATCTGTAAACACATTCCTATGCTTGTGTTCATGACTAAGTCTGCTGTAACAGCGCCACGATGCCCCAGGGCAGTTCTGTGCGCTTTATAAATGCAAATAAATAAATAAAATCAAATACATTCAAATCAATAATAAATGCTAAGATATCCCTCTTGGCAAAATATTCAAACAATGTGGACTTCACGAAACCCAACTTTAATCATTAGCACATCTGGTGCAAGAATTGCGAATTTGTGAAGGCCTGTTTCTGATGTTGTAGATAATAGGGCGTTTGCTGCCTCTCTATAGAGTGAACAATTTAGAATTCTTAATAAAGAGTGCAACCATTTATTTCTAATATCGAGATAGCATCCATAAAAGACAACATGTGCCTTTAGACCTCTTAATAAAGGGTGCAACCATTGTTTTCTAACATCTGGAATAGAGCACCTATATCTCCATCCTATTCGGAGATACTAATTTGGTTAAAAAATAATCAAATAATCAATAAGTGTCTCTGAAAATGGGGTGGCAAACGTTGGAGCAGCTTGTCTATCCATACTTGTTTACATTGCCTACTGCCTTGCAACAAGTGGAGCAGAAGTGAGATACAACTAAAACATTGTGGGATTCCCAAAGACGTTTGGGGTTGACTCTGGGCCTTGTACGGATTTGCGGTTAACCCCCCATTGCTCCAATTTTGACGGTTCTGACATCTATCTCTTCTTCCTCCACCGAGCTGTCCCCATTTGAATTGATCACTGGGCTACAAATGATGTTGCCTCAACATCTATTATATTGCACAAAAGAACATACTCTAATCAATGTCTCTACTACCCACAAGGAAGTAGAACTCCATTAGAAGCATGTACATTAAGCTTCTGCACAAACACAATGAAAACTTGAAAAGTCTTCTGTGGGTATGAAAACTAAAGATGACAATAATGGAGTATGAGGTGGGTGATAGGGTCTACAAGTAACTTCTGAAGGGGCCAAACTAAGGAGAAGGCATGTTAACCCACTTGGATCAATCCTTTGAAACTGTAAACAACATATCACACGTATTCAAAAAGGAGACAGAAGAGTGCTGGGTCAACATAAATTAGATGAAAGGCTCTCTTTGCCAGTCAATCCTCAAAAAGATTGAGGAACAATCTGGAAGGCTCTGAAGGAAGACTGAATCAGAACTATTGTTAAGAGTAAGTAAGAGGTGGCCACCATGGGGCGCACGGATGAGCTCCTCTCCTGCGTGAGCTCCCGTCCCGAGGTCCCGAAAAGTGGAATGCGCCCCCACTTTTGGAACCCCCCTGGGGTTGAAACTCGAGACGAAGGTTTATGAAGGTATTGACCATACACGGGAGTAATCCCGGGTGAAAACGGCTCAGGCTTCCAGTAAATATTCCCAAGAACCCGTGGCGGTGAAAACGAAACTGGATGCGGCCTTGAGGCGGCTGGGGACCTCGTGCCTGCCGGGGACTATTACTGCGCTGACACCAAGAGGAGCGCCCACCGGAGGTTGAGCCCCCTCACCTACGCGACACCACTCTTGGAAACGAGGACCCCACGGAACAGTCGATGGGATGCAGTAGCGGGGAAAGGGCCTGAAACAAGCTAGACGGTGTGAAGCTGGTCGCCCCGCGGAGACGACAGAGGCACGGGCCCTCTGTTCCCTCTTCTGCTGAGTCGTACTCCCGCGTAAGGATTACTTTGCCACCCTCTGCAAGGAGCGTGACCCAAGAGAAGTAAGTGATTCCCGCTGGCCCCTCCATCGCTTGGCGGTAGCGCACAAAGCTTTCAGCCCGAAACTGTGACACAACTGATTGCGGCCTTGCCGGCGCCCCTCGCCCGGAGGAAACCCGCAAAACAGAATATAGGCAACGCGCTACCTTCCAGCCGCGTGGTGCCCTTGGGGTTCCTTTCTTAAGCGATAACGAAGAAGCGGGCACACGATGGGTGCTCTTTGCGTCTGAGTCGCGGGTCCCCACGTGGAGGTGTCCGCGGGACCTTGAGAGACTACGAACAACCCTGCTCCCCCAAGACGATAAGGCCCTTGCTCGGACTGTAACAACAAACGCATCTCCCCCACAGAGGGTAAGGCCCCCGGCGACACCCTTAAAACGGTCCGTCTGGGCCAAAAACCAAAATAATAGAAGGGGGAAATTGGTCTAGGGGCGTGTGCCTCCTCTGTGGTACCAAGTACTTGAACTTTTGCACTTATGACACATTGAGTCTGCAACACCAGGCGCATGAACGCCCGCCAGAAACATGCCATATACGCATACGGATTAGCACCCCGAATTGACGTCGGACCCACAATGGCCACATCATCAATTGTTGGCGCAGAAACCGCCGCGACAAAAGGAGATATTGCGGATTTACTGGCGGAAATAAGAAATATGGGTGCAAGCATAGGAGGAAAAATCGATAAGCTCACACAGCGCCTTGATAACATAGAGGACAGGGTTGAGGGTGTTGAGAACAATCAGGCCTCAATTGACGGCCTAGAAACGCAGCTCTCACACAGAATAACCGAATTAGAACGAAGGGAGCAAGAATTTAAACTCAAGATGGACGATTTGGAGAATCGTGAAAGGCGAAATAATCTATGCTTTTTTGGGATTCCTGAGAAGGAAGGAGAGACAGAGGAGGACCTAAAAACGACCCTTCATGACATCATTAAGCTACTCGTTGCGGACGACAGCATTGATGAACCCAAAACGGAACGCATTCACAGAGCGGGAGGCCCACCTGGAGGGCCGAGGTCAGTGCTGGCAATATTCCACCGTTATCAGGATAGGTCGAGAGTGCTGGAAAAAGCACGGAGTGGGGGCACCATTACCCTAAGTGGGGCCCAAATAACAATATACCAGGACCTCTCTTCCCTGACACTAGCCCTGAGGAAAATGTGCAAACCACTCACGATGTGGCTCAAGTCTCGGGACACACGCTACAGGTGGGGATATCCCTTTTCTTTCTCCTTTGAACATGAAGGGACGAAGATCAGGCTGAGCTCCGAACGGCAGATCAAGGATTGCATCACTGACTTACTAGGCCCGCAGGATTGCGAGGAATCCAGAGACCGTCCTCCCAGGACGGGTCAGAATGGCAGACACAGGGCCCGAAGAGGAGGAAGGTGAAAGGCTCGAGGAAATACCGCAAAGGGAACGGTTCTCCGGAGGGGGGCAGCTAAGCCTCGATAAGTATAGTACTCTTTGCTTGAACTGACATTTGATATAAGGACAACATGGTTGCCTTTTTTTTGGGGTGAAATGTGATAGAGACTTCCACTCATGTTTCAGTATTGAGCTCACTCTGGGGGGAGGTTCTTGGGGGCTCATTAGTTATTTTGATGTTTACTTTATGAGGGGACCATGAGGTAACGGTCTCCACTGGTGGTTCGGTCCAGGGCGAGTGAAGCTAACTCGGCCCGATCGGACGCCACCAAACTCAGGTAGTGGGAGGGAAGGGGGGGAGGGGTCAGGGGACTGGGGCGCCTGTTGAATCAAATGTAAACTTAAGAACTATGAGTAGTGCAACGGTCATGTGGATGTTTCGATACCAAGGAAGTGAGTTACAACGGTCAGAAGATATGGATGGTCCTAGATCCCGTCGTTATGATGACCGCTGAATCATATTGCAGGGGTGCCATAAGGGTGGGGACGTTAAATGTCCAAGGTCTTAATTCACCAACAAAAAGATCACTTGTCTACAGAGAATTTCACAGATCAAAAATTGACATCCTTCTATTGGAGGAGACTAAATATATGAAAGGAGAGGAAAGGGTGGTCCTGGGGAGGCGTTCCGGGATGTAATTTTGAGGCTCGGGACCGTTGAGGAGGGGGTGAGTGGGAATCTTCGTTAGGAAGGGGTTGGACTTCAAGATCACAAAGGTCTTGTCAGATGTTGAGGGCCGTGCCCTACTGGTTTCGGGGACCATTGGGAATGTGTCCACTATGATTGCCACGATTTATTCCCCCAATGTAGAGCAAATTAGATTTCTCTCCAAAACAATTCCCAAGATTATGTTAGAGTCAACAGGTCATGTCATCCTTGGGGGTGACTTTAATATATGGGCAGATCCCACGCTTGATTGGAAACCTGGTAATCCAGAAACGCGCGAAAAACTTGGGAGGAGATCACGCTCAATTCAGGTCATTGATGGAACTCTATGGACTGACTGATGTGTGGAGAGAAATGCACCCTACAGAGAAAGCTTACACCTTTTTTCAGCCCCACACAACACCCTCACCTGCATCGACCACCTCTATTTCTCGAGGGACTTATTCGGTACGACCTCACACACAGAAATCATACCAATCACATGGTCTGGTCATGACATGGTGATCGCTGACATGGTATGGGAGTCCTTGCCAGTTAGAGGTGGGAATTGGAGATGCAATGAAACCCTATGGAAAGACCCTGTCTTTAAATTGGAAATGGAAACTGAGATCACTGAATACTTTCGATTGAATGATACTGGAGAGGTTTCTAGACAAGGGGTCTGGGATGCGGGCAAGGCGACCTGGAGGGGAATCCTTATAAGGGAGGGAGCCAAAAAGAAAAGAGAGAGGGCTTTGATCGAAAACAGACTCCACAAGGAAATCACCCAACTAGAAAACGAGGCGAGGGACGGGGATGTGCTAAATCATGAAAAAGCCTGCCAAGCGCCGACAAAAAGAGAGGAACTCCGTCACCTGGAACATGATAAAATAACTCGCAAACTCCTCTTCCTTAAACAAAAGTTTTATGAGAAAGGGGACAAGGCGGATGCGTTGCTGGCGGCCAGGCTGCGAGCACAACAGGCAGAACGCAGAGTGCAGGAAATAGTTGATGGAGGCCCCAACACCCGATAACTAGCAACACCATTCCCGAAGCCTTTGCAGACTTTTATGAAGCTCTGTACACCCCAGAGACGGTACCGGATTCGTCCGGTATTCGCTCCTACTTGTCTGACATCGACATGCCCAAACTGTCGCCCACTGAATCAGAGGCCCTGGACGCCCCTGTAACTGAGGAGGAGATCCAGGAGGCCATAAAACGATTAACACTGGGCAAATCCCTGGGCAAAGATGGGTACACTTCAGGTTTTTATAAGACATTTGCCACCCAGTTTATGCCCTTCCTAGCGGAATTATTTAATGAAATCCTAGAGACCGGGAAACCTTGAGACTCATTCGTTAAAGCACTCATAACTGTCATCCCGAAAGAGGGGAGAGACCCCAAAATATGTGGATCATACCGCCCCATTTCCCTGATCAATCTAGACGCGAAAATATACACAAGGGTCCTGCCTGCTAGAATTGAGTCATTCATGCCCCGCCTCATCCACCCGACCGAGTTGGCTTTATATTGGGCCGACAGGCTGCAGAGACCATGCGTAAGACCATGCGTAAGACCCTGTACCTGATACATGCCTCCCACAACCTGAATACTGATCCTTCATTATTTTCCATCGAGGCAGAAAAAGTGTTCGATAGGGTTGACTGGGACTTCCTCATGGGAGTCATTCGCAAGATTGGCATGGGCCCTAAACTTAGGAAGGGAATCCAGGCAGTTTACTCAAGGCCCACAGCTTCGGTATTCTAGGTGGTTCCGATTGAAGCGAGGAACCCGACAGGGATGTCCATTATCGGCCATCTTGTTTACCCTATCGCTTGAACCCCTGGCGCATAAAATAAAATTGGACCCCAGCATAGAAGGGATACACCTAGGTCACACTGAACACAAACTGGCATTATATGCTGACGATATACTCCTTCATGTGGTCAATCCCTCCAGATCCATCCCACGAGTTATATCTCTCCTTGAGGAATATGGGCAGTTATCAGGGTTTAAGGTCAATTGATCTAAATCCATACTGTTCCCCCTCCAGGGCACACCAGAGGCGAAGGAAACAAAATATTCCTCCCTTGGATTGACGTTAGAACATGACGCTATGCAATATTTGGGGATTCCAATTACGAAACGAACAGACACCCTATACGAGGCAAATTTCCCAAAACTCCTTGCGAGATTTCATGCACAGCTGGCCAGGTGGGACAAACTAACCATCGCGTGGCTTGGCAGACTTAATGCTATAAAAATGATGTGCCTCCCGAGGTTCCTCTATCCCTTTCAGATGCTCCCCATTAAAATTCCGGAACGATACTTCGCCGAGGTCCGAAAAGGAACCCTAATGTTTTTGTAGCAGGGGAAGAAGCCAGAATCGCCTACTGCATATTGACACTGCCCAAAGACAAAGGAGGGGTAGGCCTTCCCGATCTTAAGAAGTACTATGTTGCGGCTCAACTTCGAGTGCTCATCCCTCACTTACGCAACCATAAAGAGCCTCAGTGGATAGCTATGGACAACCACTATCTAGACCCAGCGACACTCTCGGAATGGCTATGGTCCCCAAGAAAAAGAGTCTTGAGGAAGACAAGGGAGCATCTGCCTTTTGCCACCTTATGGGAAATATGGAGAGAGGGTCCGGAGACGAGAGAAATCCCGACATGGCCGCCCCCCTTGCGTCACCTGTGGTCCCCGGGCATTAATAACTACATCCCCAATGTTGAAAGATTCCAGGCGTGGTATGAGGCGGGACTAGAGAGGGTAGGACAGCTCCTCCGATGTGATTCCTTCATCACCCTTCCGGAACTGACAGAGGCCCTACTATCGACCTTCCATTACCTACAGATCAAAGGGGTCCTAACGAAGGCGGCATGGAAGGCAAAACTTAGTAGAGAACTCACCACCTTCGAAAAGCTCCTGGACTCCAAAACTGACAGGAAAGGCCTGATTTCCGCCATGTATAAATTACTCGTAGAAGCGGGTGGAGAGAACACATTTAATCTCAGGACGTGTTGGGAGAAAGACATGGGCCTAGAAATAGATGATGACATGTGGGATAATATGTGCCTCATGGCAACGCGCACATCCATATCGTGCCAATACAAGGTCCATTCCATCAAACTTTTGTGTCGCTGGCAGTATGACCCCTAAAGACAATCCAAAATGTACCAGTCATCCCCCCCCCCTCTGTTGGCGTGAATGTGGACAAGCTGCGGACTATTGGCACATGTGGTGGGGATGCCCTAAGATTAAGATCTATTGGGATGAAGTCTTGGGGTGGATTAGACACCTGGACGGGATTCAGAGAACAGCCAACCCTCATCTAGTCCTTTTCGGACTAGAGAAAATAGAAGATGAGTGGAAGAGTGTACAAGGCTTGGACCCTCATCTCCTGCTTGCAGCCCGAGCCTTAATAGTCACCAAGTGGAAATCAGCTATGACCCCAACCGAGACTGAATGGATAAACATTGTAATGAACATATGCACCATGGAAAAAATCACAGCCTCACTCCACGGCAGAGCAACACAGTGTGAGATCCTGTGGTCCGATTTTTTATCCAAGCACACATCAAACAGACATCCACCCTAGTGGGGACAAGGTCCAATGTCCGTGTGGCTCGAATGGGTCCCTCCCTCTTGATGCTGTCCCCCCTCCGCCCTCCTCTTTGATCCTGTTCACATACTGCCGACCAGACGTCATCCAAATTAAGATAGGATAGGAAACCCTCCCTATGGAGAGCCCCTGCACACATGACATCGAAAAAGTTTCAAGCTGTGACAATGACCACATGACCATATAAGCACGACTCCTTGGTAACACGACTTCCTAGTCCATGGGGGACGGGGGGAAAGTGTAAGAGAATGAAGAAAACGAGGGATCCAAGTAAAACGTTTTCACTGTTACTCAGTTTGGTTCATGGTTACGAAATTGTGCAATGTATTCTGGTTTTATTAGTAAGTAAGAATGTTTAGGTGAAAGGATGAATGACTGGGTAATATTGTAAAATATATATGTGTAAAACAGCTGGAGGGTCAAGGTAGGAACGGATGTCAGAATCAAACCTTTAGATCAATATTTTATACTAAACCGCCCTTTCTACCATATTCCGATAGTAAGCAATTCACCTTCCTCTAGGTTGGTGACTCTATCCCGGAAGAGCCGAGTGGATAAAGCCTACCACCAGACGCAAGTCCAGGATTTACCAGAAGGAAAGGGGACAAAGGAGAAGATGAGAAGAAAAATATAATGCCCTCTTGGACTGGAATTAACAGGTACTATTGGTTAAAACCTTGGAACCAATAGAATATCTCAAAGGAACCTCCTTCTAGTGACCAGGTACCTCTCACCTGTACCCCTCCACAGAAGTACTTCAAAAGGGGTTACCTGCGCCACATTGCTACTCTCAGCTATCGCTCAGCTGTCAAACACTCCTCTGCCATCTCCTGGAATGACTTGATCTGGATGTACTCGTTCAGACCGAGCCTTGGTTCACGGCCAACTCTGTCACGAGCTTTGACACTCTCCTTCCTGATGGCTACAAGATCCTCTCTGAACCCAGAACCAACCGCCCTGGTGGGGGTGTTGCCTTGATCTTCCCAGAGTGGATCCCTGCTTCTATCATTCCTGTGCAGGACTCTTCCTCCTTGGTCTGCAGGCTCTCTATCTTTCTGGCCTTTCTCTGACGGTGGCCACTATCTACCGGCTGCCTGGCCAGGTTGCCCCTTTACTCTCTGAGCGGGTAGACCGCTCCTCCTCCCTCCTCATCTCTATCTCTCAGCTTCTCCTCCTCAGAGACCCTAACATCCACCTGGATACTACCTGCCCTTCTTCGGGACTCTTTCAAGACCTCTGCAACACTCTCTCTCTCTATTCTTCCTTCTGGTCCGAATCACTGCAGGGCACACCCTGGATGTTCTGATCTCCTCACACCTCCCCCTCTCCAACCCTCTCACCACGCCTCTCTCCTGGAGTGATCACTTTCTACTTTCCTCCCACATCTCTCTCTCTACCCCTCAGGCCAAGCCGATTCCAGCACTGCCACCTACCTTCTCGGTCATCTGACCCATGAAGTGTGTGTCAGCTGAGTCTGTGGCTGCTACCTTCTCTCCAACTTCTGCACCTTTGGCTGACTCACACCCTGACACAGCCCTAGTTAACCCCCATCTCTCTATCTGTAACACTCTTGATGTATTTGCCCCTATCATGACGATCCGCTTGAAGCTAAAATCCAAGTGCAACTCTTGGTACAACTCTGACCTCGTCACCCTCAAACGCAAGTGCAAGGTGGCTGAGAGGAAGTGGAGGGTATCAGGAGCACCCTCTGACAAACTGGCCTGCCGCCTGCTCCAAAGGCAATACAGACTCTCTGTCCTCACCAAGAAGAGAGCCCACATCCAAGCCTGCGTCTCAACGGCATCTAACTACTCAGCCGAACTCTTCAAAATCTGCAAGGAGATGGGCAATCCTGCTGCAGTCTCTACCTCTTCTGTTCGCTCCCAGGTCCTCTGTACGGCCTTGGCTTCTCATTTCATCACTAAAACTCAGGACATCTTGTCCACCCTCTCTTCCTCTTCCTCCTACTCTTCTCCTGGCCCTCCTGTGACCGTACCTCCTCCTCCCTTCTCTTCCTTTCCCTTGGTCACCCCTGATGATGTTTCTAGACAAGTCTGATCTATGAAAGTCTCATCAAAACAGGTTCTCCCCCTGTTCATCCAGAACCATGAAGGACCACATTGACACCCTTGGTCGATTTCTGAAATCACACCTTTGCCTCTGGAACCCCCCCTCAAGCACTCCCTTTTGCACCCCCTCCTTAAGAGGTCACTGCTGCTCCTTCCTCTCCAGCTAACTATCACCCGATCTCTATCACTCCTTTCCTGGGCAAACTCTTGGAAAAGCTGGCCATCTCCCAGCTTAATCGGTACACTGAATCTGTTGGTTGTCTCCCCGACCACCAGTCTGGCATCAGAGCTGCCAGAAGCACAGAAACTGCTCTCCTGAACACCCGTGAAGACCTGCTCTCCAACCTTGATCTAACCTTCCTTCTGTCCTCATTCTCCTTGATCTTTTTTCTGCTTTTGATACGGTCAACCATGCTCAAACTCCTCTGTAATAACCTGGGTATCACTGATCAGGCCCTGGCCTGTCGGAACACCTTTCTCACTGAAAGACCCTGCAGGTGCAACTGGGGTCTTTCCTCTCTTCTATCTCTCTTTCTACTTGTGGTGATTCCCAGGGGTCTAACATTTCTCCCTGGCTTTTCAACCAGAACCTGCCACCTCTTTCCCACCACATCGCTGCTTTCTGCTCCAACTTTCAGTGATATGTGGATGACACCCAGCTCTCCCTCAGGCTCCCCTAGGCCGCTTCTTCTCCCTCTCTCATTCCAGATTATCTGGCCGCAATTCAGGAATGGTGTGCCACCAAAGATCTCTGCCTCAATGCCAGTAAGACTGAGATCCTCCTCATCGGTACCCCAGCTCCCTCCTTTCCTCTCTCTCTCTGGCAGCCCACTCTAGGCCCTATTCCTGCTCCTCATTGTGAGGCTAAGAACCTTGGAGTCATCTTTGACTCCACCCTCTACTTCACTCCTCACATCTCTGACGTCTTTATGAAATCACCTGCTCAGAGGTATTCTTCCTTTCCTCACTTTCCTGCAGAAGCTCACTGTCTCCAGAGCTCTGGTTCTTTCTAGGCTGGACTACTGAAACAGCCTCTTTCTAAATCTTCCTGCTTCTACTCTCCAACCTCAACAACGTATCCTAACAGGACTGCAAGACTTTTCCTTGGCCCCAAGCCCAGGGATCATATCTCTCCAGATCTGCAATCTCTTCACTGACTCCCATTGGTGGCAAGGATCAAATTCAAGACCCTCTGCATCATCCACAAAGCTCTCTGGGGTCTGGGACTGCATTATCTACAGCTATCTCTTCCTAAACATCTGTCTTCTCGAGCTCTCCGCTCATCCTCCTCCAACTATTGGAGGGTTAGTTGTTTTTTCCAAGCAGAGAGTTGGGGGCAGATCGCTATCTTCGGCTGGGGCTCCCTCTGGAACAGCTTTCCTGCCTGGCTCAAACTTGAGCAGAACCACCTCTGGTTCTGGAATCAACTCAAGACCTTCCTCTTCACTTCTGCTTTCTCTCGTCCTTTCCCCTGCTGATGTCCCGACTGCTCCACACACTGGTCACCTGGCTACCCTCTGAACTTGGATCCAGGCTCCTGTATGTCCAGTTGTGCACCGCACTGCCTCCTGACACCCCACCACTGTGGTCTGTAACTGTAACCCTACAGTCCCTTCAGTCTGCACTTATGAGCTACCCGTTGGCCGCTTGTTTGAGTTACCGGAACTTAGCCACCCGCTGGCTGCACTTTTTGAGTTACCTGCACTCCCCCCACCCACTTGGCACATCTCTCTTTCCACTTCCCTGTACTTGTGTGATCTGAATGGCATGAGGCCTAGTAAGATCGTTATTTTGTCCTCCCTCTGTTTCCCCCTTCTTGTCTTGTCGCACCTAGAAACACTTGTGTACAGGCACGTTATAAATGCCATATCATATCATATCACACAGATGACTCTTCTGTGCCCCCTGCACCCTCACTGCACGCACTCGAGCTCCATGAATTGGTAAGCCATTTAAAAATGGCTACTGCACACTCCGCAGCCTTTCCAGGTGACCTCACTGCCATGGAACCAGCATCCAAATACGAGGTTGCTGATTGGTTGCCTTGTGATCATATGGGGATACTAACCCCGCACCGGGAGGCGAAGCCGGACCACTTCAAAGGGCAGCCTCCAAGGTGTGGTTCCTGTCTTGGCCTGCATGAAGAATATCTGCCCAGGAGTGAAGCATCAAGCAGATGTCCCTTATGTGCCCCCTGCAGCCTCACTGCATGCACTGGAGCTCCATGGAATGGAAAGCCATTTAAAAATGGCCACCACACAGCCCATAGCCTTTCCAAGCGAAAACAACTATGAAATTGCTGATTGGTTGCCTTCTGATCATAAGGAGATACTAACCCCAAGCTGAGAGGTGAAGCCAGCCCACTTCAAAGGCTGTCTAACAAGGCCTGTGGTACCTGTCTTGGTCTGTCTTGGCATAACCAATGTGTCCACCATTCCAAACGACCCTACTACTCACCCCCAAACTAGGATGACAAAGCCGATGCTCCAGCTGCCCACCGGTAATAAATCGAGCAAGTCAGAAACCCAGCCAAATCTCTACAGTGAACATGAAGGTGAGAAGCGTTTTTCCCCTTCCTTCATCTGTCCCTTCTATGAGCATAGTAAGCTTGTTACTGTAAGCCCTCCTGCACAACCCTCCCCGATGCCATTACTACCTCCAATGAGCCACTATGCCCATGCGGAGAACATGCAGATGTGTGTGTGCGATGCTGTGTCTCACCTTGTTTTTACACCAGGCTACCCTGCAATACCCAATGTGCACAGCCACATTGCACAGCCCCGGGCCCTCTTGTACAGTCAGCATTTCTGCTTCAGGAACGCCAAGAGTGGCTGTCATGCTTCAATCATGGCAACTATGCCGCCCATGCCTTAATCATACACAATGACCCCACGCAACTTCAGCCCCTATGGCCAGCATCCCCAGGGCTCTCACTGTTGCTCTTTGACCATTCTAGACAACATCATAATATGCCCTCTGCGCATAACAACACTGCACATCACCCCCTCCCATACTTCCCTAAACTACCACCTCCCACTTCATTCCTACCACTGGCTCTCTCCAGACAAGCCCTACCAAGCCCCTTGCCATGCACTGACACACCCCCTGCCACCAGGTGTCAACTACCAGTACCTCGGCGCAACAAGTACCTTCCACAATCTACCTTACATGTCACGCTCAAATTCACACCCTTCCTATCCACCCTCTCCCCAGTTTCCACACCACACAACTCTGCTACACTAGCCATGACATTCTTACCTAATGAGCCATGCCCTAGACTCCTTAACCCAGACCCTACAATCAGCGCCTGCCAGATCATCAAACCCTGCCCCTACTTTACTGTCACATTATCCAACAATGGCCCGCCCAAGGGGCCTGCACCCCACTTACAGCAGCTCCACCTCTGCTATCAGTACCTGCCCACCCAAGGCACCTCGCCTGACACCTAACAGGCTCAGTTCTATAGTCATCACCACTCGCAGCAGCTCTCGCCCTGCTATCAGTACCTGCTCACCCCAGGCACCTCACCTGACACCCCACAGGCTCTGCTCTATAGTCACCTCCATCCTCATCAAGTGGCCTTGATCTACCCCTGTGCCCTATCCACCAGGCCCAAAAGTTACCAGTCACTTGCCTGCCCCGCTGTGGTCTGAGCATCCAAATGGTCACTCATACTCATGTGTGGGAACCATCTGCCTTTACAAGCTCTGTGCTAGACCCTACACCTCGCACCTCTGCCTTCAGATCTTACTTTCCCCTCACTAGGTGAATCCAGACATGCAAGACTCAGCTCCCACACCATCTGCCCCACCCCCATTCCACCCTCCAGTGAGGCTGATCAAACCCCTACCTCCACTGTCCCCTTGCCATCAGATAAGCAAGCAGGAACACTGAACTGCACCCTTATTAATGTACGCTCACCAGGAGAACATGCTATTGGGATTCAGAACATCATACTGGACTACCACCTTGACATCCTAGCCATAACTGAATCCTGGCTACACAGTGCCTCCGGCCCACAGCTCTATCTAGCCATCCCTCCAAACTATACCATCTTTAGTGCAGACCAGCTTAACACCGCAGGATGAGGCGTTGCACTCATGGCGAAATGTTCTCTACAGATCAGATCCATCCTCATTCTTCCCATGTCTGGCTATGAAATGCTGCTACTCAAGCTCACCACTAACCCCCAATCCACCTACAATCTCCTTCTCTTGTACCAACAGCCCAACTGCTCTAGTCACCCAGGCATAGACATCTTCTTCCCGATCACACCCCTCCTTAGCCAGCCACCAAATGTATTATTTTGGGTGACAACCTCGGTTCTAAGGACACAACAGATACCAAAGCTACTGCACTGGCACAAGCATTAGAAGATATGAATGTTATCCAATTGATCTCTTCCACCACCCATGCCATAGCATGCACCCTGGACTGGATCCTCTCAGCCAATGCCACCATCGACATTTCTTCTATAAGTACAGTACCTTGGTCAGACCACTCACTCATAGAGTTTGACCTGTCCCTCACCAAACCCCCATAACAACCTCATCCCCTTTGAATCCAGAACTAACCCGAAATACCCATAAACTCATACATGAGATACTCAAGCCCACACTTCAGGCAGTGCTCAACATACACTCAGCACCCAGTAACAAAAGTCCACAAGACCTAGATAATCACTATCATCAGAGCCTCCTCTACACCATGGACCAGCATGTCCCGATCAAAGCTACAATTCCCAAATTGCACAAACCAACCAACACTTGGCTTGCTGAGGAACTTGTCATTCTGTGCAGAAACAAAAGAGCCCTTGAGCACCTTTGCCATAAACACCCCTCCCCAAGTAGCTACAAAATTCTCTCCATCACTACTAAATCTTACAAGAAAGCGGTAGTTGTACATAAAGCAAACTCCTATGATGCCAGAATTTCCAACACCAGCTCTAACACCAAAGAACTATTCTCCATCCGGAGAGAACTTGAAAACTCCATCCCTATGAGCGCCCGGATCCGTGCTGATAAAGCATGGTGCACCACCATTCAAGATGCACTGATTTGCAAAATGATGTCACTATGTACCAAGATTAGGACAAAAACAACTATCCTAACTGCTGAACCCTAGATGCCAGATAAACCAGTGCACCCACTAGAGGTCCCACCACCCTCGTTCCGGCCATTCATGTGCTCACAAATCACACAAGAGACGGTCCTGGCTACCATTAGTTCCCTGAAGCATTCTAATTGCAAGGCTAACATCTGTCTGGCACACATAGTTAAGATCTGTGCTTTAACCTTGAGACCCATCATCACAGACTTTGTCAATGCCTCCTTCTTATCTAATGAAGTCCCTCCTAGCATAAAATAGGCATGGATCTATCCACTCTTCATGAAACCATCTCTTGACCCAACTACTCCCACTAATTACAGCCCCATCACCACAGTCCCCTTCCTACTCAAAAACTGGACCCTTTGGGCTTCTCACAAGTTCAATTCTTCCTAGAATACAACCACCTAGGAATCAGACAATCTGGCTTTCCCCCAAAACACAGCACCAAAACAGCCCTTTTTGACCTGAAAATCCAAATGGATATCATCCATGACTCAGGTAACGTAGCCATCCTCCTCCTTCTTGATCTCTCTCCAGCGTTTGATCTTGTTGACCATGACACCCTCCTGCCAAAACCTCAGCCTGCACTTTCACTTCTCCCCCGACGGTACTACTTGGATTAAATCCTTCCTCTGTGAACGCACTACAGGAGTCTTCATTGATGCGGACCCCATCTCGGATCCACTAGGTGTCCCACAAGTCTCTTGCCTGTCACCCACACTCTACAACACATACGCCAAGATGCTATTCGACCGTCTGGAATCCTTTGGTATCATATATACTAATGAACTTTGCTGATGAGACCCAAATCCTCATCCCTATCACATGTGACCACACCCATGACTTTGTTACCATAAACAGCGGGTACAGCACTATACAAAATTGGATGGCCTGCCACAACATCTGCCTAAACTATGACAAAACGGAGCTGCTCATCGTGGGCCCTCCCTACCGGCTAAGAAAATGTGATAGTTTGTTCTCCACTTTCTGCATTGATGGCTCCATCATATCGGTCCTGAAGCATGTCAAAACTCTGGGTGTCCACCTGGAAGTGGAGTTAACCATGACCAAACACATTAATGCATTTGCATCAGTCGCTGCCTACATGTCCAGGCTTATATCTCTGAGTAGGAAATTTCTCTCCCTGAGCCACTGCAGGAGCACTTATCCTCAGTAAATTGGACTACTGCAATGTCCTCCTTATGGGTACATCAGCATCAAACCTGGCCAAACTACAATGTCTACAGAACAAAGCACTGCATACAGCTTAAGCTTTCATCGTTCAGACCACTTTTCAGCAACCAGGATATAGGCAGACTGACTACGAATCAAAGCTCTCATTAAGTTTATAACCCTGACTAGCACTCACTGCATTTATGAAGGGTCCCCCCTCTATCTCAACAACAGCATTGACCAGAAACTCCCAGTGCGATTGTTAAGATCGGGATCTAGCATCGCATTGCTCACCCATTGATTTAAGAATAAGAGAGCAGGAGGGTGTAGAGGAGCAGCTGCATGCCTCTGCAAGAAACCCTGCCCCCCTTCCTCCCATATGTTGGAGACCTGAGATTGTGCAGTGTTTGACACCAGCAGTTGTGTCAATACTGCATCGTGTGTACAAAAGAAGATACCCATTAAGACAACCGTACCAAATGTATCCCCGAAGTGATAACCTAAGGGAGGAACTCCCTGAAAAAATATGAAAAAGAGCAAACAAAGAAGCTAATGACATCACAAGAGACATATACGACTTCTCAAGATATTGGCTGAAGAAGATGTATGGATCCTACAGAAATTAATGACAAAGTAAAGAATCAAATGAACTTTTCAATACAAACAAGAAGATTACACTTGCACGAAATGCTGCACAGAGTCAACCGTTCAATAATTGTACAGGTGCTGAAACGCAAGTAGACTAAGTCATCATAAAAGCTGGCTATACGTAATAAATAGAATGAAGGCAAAGCCGTCATTGTACAGAAGCTGGGCATCGGTATCATGAATTTAGTAAGCCAGGACCCATGAAGAGGGAAGGGAATCTTTGTTGCAGCAAGAATAAGCAGAATAATGGAGCTGCATGGCAAGCTTGTCTGGCCTGGAGTCAGGACTGAAGCAGCCAAGGTCAGCTATCTATTCTGGAAAGGAGTGAACATGCGAAGGATGAATCATCTATTGTTAAGGTGTAAAGAAAGATAAGCAGGAGTGCCAAGTTTAATTCATTTAAAGCATTTAAAACCTGCAAAATTGACCAAATCGTGGTCTCCTGTCACACGTGCCAAGGATGAAAATAGAGTTTGAACTAAGAGTCTCAGAACACGATAGTGAGTGCTCTCACTCCCATGGATTATAAAGACAAGAATACTTTGCAATGCCAAGTTCAAAGACAATCTTCATGGCAGAAGGGATGGGTGATGAGAGATGCTGGGTTAATTGGGTGGGGCAATTAGTATGAGCAAGCACCATCAATCGCTGCTCAATCCTCTTGTTTCAATAGCCCATCTTTTCTTTTGATTGGCGCCAATCGTTTTGCTACACTTTATTTCTAATCACTGTTACCTTTTCAACTCTTCACATTTTCTATCACCCCTCAACACTTTATTCAACAAACAACATTTAGACTTGTTAAATATTACACATTATAAACACTGTGATTACTTTTTCCCTCGCCTTACGCAGTCCTGACCACGCATTTTATAATTTCACCCTACAACTGCTGGAGTTTGAAAGGTATTCTTCTCTTAGAATCCTTAGGCCGTCTCTCTTATTTCTACAATTATTTCCCGTTACCCAAAATGATCACAATCCTGTCCCTTTATTTGCCATTCCCCTTAGTCTACTTACTATTCATTAATCGACTCGAATCCCTCTGTATTGACACCTCCGTCACTCCAAATGGGGTACTGCCCACCGTCTCAGTTCTTCTTGCAAGTTTATTTCTATTCGGCCGCAATCCACAGGAAACTCTGCGATCTTCCAGCTAATAGCAGAGGATGCCCGGTCATCTGAAAATCGTCCGGAAATCTGGAGCTGAACTAGTTTGAATCTTTGAACCATCTGCACCGCTACCATTTGAGTTTAGGGCCCTTTAGGACATGCATGCAATGGATGCGATTACACAGAATAACTCCAATTCCAAATAACTGAATCAACTCAGGAAGATGACAAAGTACTGTTTTATTAACAATGATCTAAAATAGGGATTTTACAAAGAACATCAAAGGACAGAAGCTCAGGTTCTCTCAGCGATTTTCACACAAATCATAGCTTTTATATCAAAAAAACGTCAGAGGTGACGTCATACTATGTGGCAATAATCAAAAACCTACTTAAACCTAGCTTAAGGGTAACATATAGGTACACATTCCATACGAACTAGGATTGTACTTGGCTGCCCACTGTCAGGTGGACAACATATGCCTACCTCTAAAACATGTAATCTTTAGAAACATTAGATACACAGTTTCTCATTGGTCTTCAAACTATAAGGTCCTTCGATATACTGACCAATATAATTGGTTAGAATTCGAAAGGATGGGTGTCCCCTAAACCGTGGATCAGGAGAACAAAAGAATTTGAAAAGCAAGAACAAAAGGTCACACGGATAAATACACAATTGATTCAAATATAATGTGAGGAGGAGAGAAGGCTCGGTCAGGTATTTAATTATATAGTCATATTTTATTATTATCAAAATTCACAATAGAATAAAAATCATTCACACAATAACATCATAAAATGTATATAAACATAGAAAATTCTAAAAGCAAACCTCTAAGACACTGCTAAGCATAGTTCATGGTATGAATATAATAATAATAATAATAATAATAATAATAATAATAATAATAATAATAATAATAATAAAGATAATAAAGATAATAATAAAATATGACTATTTAATTAAATACCTGACCGAGCCTTGTCTCCTCCTCACACCTACCAGAGTCAATTATATTTGAATCAATTGTGTATTGATCCCTGTGACCTTCTGTTCTTCCTTTTCTAATATAATTGGTTGGCACACTTGTGCCAGGTCTGGAACATTCGGTTCACTTGCAGCACGTAAGCCCAGAACCGGGTGCAAGCAGTTGGGTCATGAAACTAAACCCCCCACCCAATTAGTCCAGCATCGCTCATTACCCATCCCCTGATCTGACCTGGCGGGCTGAAAGGCATATGCTTGCAGACCTTTATGGATGCACCATTCATGAATGGTGCTGGTGCATCCGTCCTTCCCATTAAGTCCAATGGGACTCGAATTGGAATGGGGAGTAATATTTTCTGGTGCCCGGCAATAGACAATTCTCAGGACCGCCAGGGCTGTAATGCCCGGGTAACTCCCCATCGCCAGGAGCTGGAAATAATATTACCCTGGCAGCAGCCGTGCTGTTTTTACCGGCATGGCTACCATCGGACTCATAATGGGGCCCAATATCCTGACAAATCGGATATGGGTGCAATTATGACACGTAAAATGAAGGAAGTTGAAGACCCTATTGTTTATATTAAGGATATTCAGGAGAAATGGCAGCTTGAAACTTGTGAACCGTGGGATAAGACAGTGGCATTATTTTACCATATTTTATGTCAGGGGTTGCCTGAGCCAGTACAGGGACAGCTGAAAAAACAAGTGGGCATGGAAGCGAAGCCATGGGCTGAGATACAGTTGACAATAGTGCACCATTGTCGGTTATTACAGGAGAAAAACAAAAAGAAAGATTAAAATGGGAAAACTCGAGGAAGCCAAGTTGGTTCATAAAAAGTTGTCAACATTTTCCATAGGAGGGGCAGTACTGACACGCAGAGAATGATTGGGAATGCAGGAAGCAATAGGTACATTGTAGATGAATAATTTATGCCCGATGGACCAAGGTGGCTATGAGTTTACACCACGAGGCAGAGGTATGGGTTATAGGGGAAGATGAGGCAGATTTCAGAATAACCAAGGTGAGTTTAACAATACACAGAATGACAACCAGAGTGCCCAGGGAGGATATAACCAAGGAGGTATTAATAGAAGGTTTCCCCAGTATTTTGGGACTGTGGAATGACAGGACATATTGCGCACGTATGTGGTAACTAAGGGAATGTACAGAATGGACAATTTTCCAGAGGGGGGGCAGCTAATCCTCCACCATACAGCACACAGACCAGAGAGGGCTTTGTCCAAGTTCACACATCTTATCAGGCCCAAGCACCGCAAGTACAGCAGGTGCAACAGCAGGGACAAGTACATATGAATCCACCAAAAGAGCAGTCACAACAAGCCCCTATGCAGACACAGCAGAATGCAAATACAGGACAAGTATTGACAGCTAGAATAGGATGTGTCACTGTGGTAGGAGGAAACCCTTTCACATAGACAGGGAAGTACCTGTATCCACAATCAGACAGCTCACAGGGTGACTTGATGTGATCAGTACTATCTGTGACACCAGACCCCTAAGAGGAACCAAAGGTTGATGTGTCTTGTAGACACTCGAGCAACTTGTTTGTGTATAAGAGAGGGAAAATATCCAATGTCAGGTATTGCCATGAATCCTAAAGGGTTCTCTGGAGCTACAAGTCAAGTTCCTTTTACTGATAAATTACCAATCTCCATAGGAGAATGTGACATGTTTGTTCCTCTGTTATATTGATGACAGACACTGGTTAACATTTTAGGAAGAGACTTAATGACAAAGCTTCATATGACGATTTCATTTACTGATCAAGGAATAGTGTGCTCCACTCCAGGGATACACTATTTAAAAGTGGGAGAGTTCATACTGGCATTCACAGGGCAAGTGGCTCTGCAAGGCATTGCAGCACATCCAGAGAATGTTCTATATGGGGTAAGCATTTTGCTGACATGGTTACCTGGTCTATTAGGAAAGATTATGAGTATACCTAATGAGATTATATTTAGACCACAAATACCTATGGATGAGGAGGGTGGACAGACTATTCCTATAGTACAAAAAGTAATGGCAATGCTCGAAGGGATAGACGATGAGGCTAGACCGTGGAGAACAGTGATAGCTCTTGAGGAGGGGTACAGATTGACTGACATAACTGATAATTATATGTTTAGGGAAGACCGAAGTGATGACAACTTGGTGTTATTCATGAGCATTACATACTGGATAAGGATAGAGAAAAAGGAAGTCTCACAAAGAATGGCAATAATGCAGCAGTGACAAGCATTTTTTCAGGAGGATCTTGAAAAGTTGCCAAGTACCCTATGGAAAACAGGCCAGTATGTCGTAGGTTTATTGAAGGGGACAGCGGAGGTAAAAATAAAGCTTAATACAGGAGCAATTTTACCCCGATCAAACGAGTACCCCATGTCCCAAGAAGCTAATGAAAGTATATTTCAGACTATTTTAGCACTGATGAATCAAGCGATTCTGGTACCATCAGAGTCATCGTGTAATACCACAGTGTATCTGATTAAAAAATCTAAAAGAGGCTTGTCGAGATTTATCCAGGATTTCAGACCTCTTAACCAGATTGTAGATTCTGAGTTTCCTTTAGTTCCTAAGCCAGTGACAATATTGTGCAGTATCCCAGTAGAAGCTCAGTACTTCACGGTGATCGATTTGAAAGATATGTTTTTCTCGATTCCCGTTGCACACGGATTCACAAGACTTGACTTCCTTTACGTTTCACCAAAAAAGACTAAGACATACTTGGCTGCCTCAGGGATACTGTGAGTCCCATCGATCTTTAACAGAGTCCTACAGATGGCCCTAAGCAATATCGATCTAGAAAGTGCTGTGATACACTACGTAGATGACCTATTGATTTGCAGTAAAACAGAGGATGAGTGTAGACAGGACTACATCCAACTAATGACTATTTGAGCAGACAAAGGATATAAGGTAGACTAACCGAAGTTACACTACTGTCAAAAAGAGGTGTTATTAATAGGTCAGTTAATTTTGCATGAAGGAAAGAAAGTGACACCTGAGAAAGCTGAGGCAATCATGAAAACATCAAAACCAAACATAGTGAGACAGATGCAACAGTTTCTGGGTTTGTGAAATGACGCTAGAGCCTGGGTGTTTGATTATAGCACATACACAAGGCCGCTCTTGCAAGCATTAAAGAAAGCACAAGTTGGTAAAACAAGACTAGAATGGACCGAAGAAATGGAGGAAGGATTTGAGGAGTTGAAAAGAGCAATTTCTACAGCCCCTGTTTTAGGGATTCACAATTATGCAGAGGAATTGTATTTGTTTTTGTACAAAAATGGGACAGTCATGACAGCAGTGCTTACTCAAAGAACCACATTGGGGTAAAAACCTTTGGCATATTACAGTGAGATTCTAGACACAGTATTGAGAGGACACTTCCCTTGCGAACAATCTTTGGCAGCCATCACGTTTGCAATTGAGAAGTTCATAAATATTGTCATGGGCTGCTCTATGACCCTTTTCATAGAGCATGCTCTATTTGCCATTTAAGAGAAACTCAAGGCCATATTGACATCCCAAAGAGCTTCAGCGTATGAAGTAATGATTTCAAGCCTACCGATTAAGATTGTAAGATGTAAAAGAGTGAACCCAGCCACATTTATAGCTGAGCCCGTAGAAGAAGGTGATCATGTGCATGACTGTGCCAATTATGTTGAATTTTATGATGATATACCTAGTGTGAAGGAGAATGGTTTAGCAGGAGGGCAGATTTTTTTTGTTGATGGTGCTTTCAAAATGTATCAGGTTAGTGAGGAAAGGCATTCAGGCGCCACAGTAGTAAGGCACAGATTAAAAGGAGAATTCGAGGTGGTAGCAAGTGCAAGGCTACCATCTAATTTTTCAGTGCAAGAAGCAGAATTAGTAGCGCTTATTGCACACTTGAAAAACATGAAGGACAGGAAGTGATGGTATACAGTGACTCTGGCTATGTGACGTCAACCGTACACACAGGGTTGGCACGTTGGAAGAGGAGGGCCTACATTCGCACAGACGGCTTTCCAGTGCAGCGTCCTAATTGGATAGGCTCATTAAGGGACTACAACTTCAAGTAGCTATAGCAGTTGTCAAATGTGCAGCACATACTAAATGAACAGATTTGATCTCTTGTGGGAATGAAGCCACAGATGTAGAAGCCAAAAGGGTTGCATATTCTCCAGAATTTTTGAGTTTTGATATTGAGAATATTAAAGAGAATTCAGCTACAACCATGTTAGTACAGAAGGGGTTTAATATGCTGTTGATAACCCAATTAATAGAGATTCAGGGAAGGGCACCACAGGAAGAGCAAGAGCTATGGAAATGAAGGGGGTGTTCTTTATCCCCCACAGAAGCATTATGGCAACAGGACAGCATTGGAAAGCCAGTGATGCCTGTAACTTTATTAAAAGCCACGCTTGGACAGCTGCATTAGCCCACACATGTAACTAGAGAAAGTCTTGCTGCTAACATTGCAGAAAGACTGGTTCATTCCTATTTTGTTGGAACAGGTTGCACTGCTTATGGTGAATTGCATCGTGTGTCAAATGTTTACTGCTGGGCATACACTGAAAATGATTAGAGGAGTAATACTTCAACCAAATGGTCTGTTTCAGCATTTACATATTTCCTATGTCCATATGCTGCAGACATGTAATGGATATAGATATCTATTAGTGATGGTGCGTCCCTTCTCTAGGTCGATCGAGGTGGGTCCAAGTACAAATCCTGATGCCATAAAAGGTTTAGTGCGCAAAGTATTTCCAAAGGTGTGCTGTGTTTGTGAAGTACTAAGATCCGATAATGGGACACATTTTGTCAATAAGCTATTTGAACAAATCAGGCTTTTATTAAGTATAAGGCACAGGTTTTCTTCTGCGTATCACCCGCAAGTGAGCAGGATATATGAGGGACTCAACAGCCTCCTCAAAGAGAGGATTGCCAAGATTAAATTGACTTTGAAGAAGGGATGTCTGTATTGCCTACCCCTGGCCTTATATGCCCTCCAGAATCAGCCAGGGTCAGACCACCACTTCACCCCGCATGAGTTAGTTACAGGGTGTTAAATGAGAATGCCCCTTACACCTTCGTCTAGGGTTAGGAGTGATGCCAAGAGTGTAGCCAAAACTTTAGGCGATGAGATGCATGATTATTTGACAAGTACGAGTACCAGCATATATTTTCATTTAAGATCAAGTCAAGCATCAGGGGGACAGTCTAAGAGCAGGGAAGAAGATAATTTGGCAACCGCTCTAAGTGAACTATTACCACCACCTAAGTTATATGTTGGGGACCTGATCCTGATAAAGACCTTTACTCGGAAGTGGCATGAGCCTTGTTTTAATGGCCCATTCTGTTTTGAAGAAGTGTCCCCTACATCTGTGAAGGTTCAAGGAAGACAAGCTTGGTTGTATTTGAACAATGTACAGGTTTATAAAGGCAAGATACTCCCACCGTTGCTGATCCAGAAGCAAGACAAGAAGAAGAATTTCTGTGTGTGCAGATTCGATCGATGACTGAGAAGAAGGGCGATAAAGCAACGAGTATTTAACACATACTTCATTTGGACTGGAATTCAATAGACACTCCTTATATATATATTTTAGCAGAGAGTGCAAGGACTTACAGAGAATTCCAGAGTTTGAAAAGAACTTTTAGAAAAATATTGAAGCAATAAATAATACACCAGATTTATGCCTAAACGTCAGTTCTTGATCAGAAATGGGAAACAAGACCAGTATCCAGATCCATTTAATGGATAATATTTGTTTAAAGTGATAAACAACACATGATACCTGTCAAATAGTAACGTTCATCTGCTTATGGTTGCTGTCTTTGTGATCATACTTCAATCTTACACTGCTCTTGTCAGTAGAGATGTTAATATTCACACTTTCTTAAAAGATCCTAAAAATGGTACAGTGATAAGAAGACTCCTTATTGCTATAGTTGAGCAAATTGTAAAGTTGCAAATGTAAATAAACTCAATGATTGTATTAAAACTGATTAATGAAAAACATGGTATGATCATAGAGAGTAAACAAGTTCAGCAAGCAGTAGGATGGCATGAAAAATGGTTGCCCAGATTTCGATGCATAATTTAAATTTGCATGATTGTTCTCGTCTTTCTGTTCCTTATTTTTCACAGTCTCTTTCATCTTAATACTGCTGCTGAAGCAAGAGTTCCTATGGTTCTTCCCACTATGAGTATGAATGCTGACAAATTCCTTGATCTCTATGCGTATGTTAGGAGACACAAGAGAGATGCACAGGACGATTATGAAGGGATAAATAGTTATCTAGATAATTGAGCTCACCTGGGGAATAACATGTGGTATCAACACATGGAAAAGGTGCGGAAAGAGCATCTGGTGAGAGTTGCTATGTCTGCTCTCTCATCCCCTATCCCATGAATACAGTAAGGACTTTCATTTAGAAGGAGGTTTCAGCACACAATGCGAAGTGCGTCAGTCATCTTGCAGCGTGTACTACTCGAGGACAATTCCAAGGAAGTTGGGCGACTTTGCAATGGAGATCAAAATGGTTGTTTCCATACCAGGATGACTATATCAAGACCCTATAAATGGAAAAGCAGCCTTGATGGAAGTGCAAGCTGCTTGTGCATCCTGCTGCATGACAAGATGAGGTGATCATTGAAGAAATTAAGAGAATGAATTGTCCCGATGTGATGGAAATAGCAGTATCGTCTGGATGTTGGGAACAAACTCAACTATAGATTTATGGACAAGTGCATACCAAGAAGGGATGGGAAGAAGGAATGATGTCCTGTGCAGCTCATCTGCTGAAAACAGATTATGTACACAAAGTGCAGAAAGTGAGTGATGGATGCTTAAAGTCATGGGCCAAGCACTCCAAACTATTGACATGGGTAGAAGATGAATCAGGCCCAGTAGTTGTAGTTCCATTGGTTAATGCAGCGCTATGTTTCCAAAATCATGGAAAGCACCATGTGGGATATAATAAGGAATGTAAAGCCACAATTGACAATCATGGGACGAAAGAAGAGACGGATTGATATTGAGGATGTGGATCTGGAGCCTATATGAAGATGCCTAAGGACTGGGGCAGATTGTGTTCCCTAGTGCTCATCCATGTTCCAGCTTTAGTGATTCCTCAGAGCGAACTAAACATTGGTGAATTTTCAAAGGTGGATAACCATTTGAGAAAAAGAAGATCACTTGAAATCATATAGACAAAAAGAGAAAACTATTTCTCAGACAAATCGATAACAGCGTATGATACCATTCCTGAGGAGCACAAGTTGTTCAGCAAGTTTGCTATGATAATGGCAGCTATATTCATGCCTGGGATCCAAACAGTGGCAAATGCCAAATGGTTGCAAATCACCAGATCAGAGCCTTTGCAGACAATCAATGCTACCATAAACGGATACAAAGCCATTAAAGACGAGCTGAAGTCCATATGATTGATGACCCTACAGAATAGGTACGTTCTTGATATGATCACAGCGATGGAATGAGGAGTCAGTACAAAAATCGGGCCATCATTTTGCACATTTATACCTTCTCACGCTGACCAGAATGGAACCTTGACAGAGTGTCATGATGCCTACCTCCAAGGAGCCAGGTCCGACCCAGCAACCCCAGAGGCAGGTATCATTTCCCCCAGGGGAGTGCCAGCGGGCCCAAGCTGGGGCCCTTTGGACGCAGTCCTGGCGCCTTAGGTGCCAGGCTCATGTTGGACCTCTGTCCTGGCGCCTTAGGCGCCAGGCTCATAAAGCTAGACATGTGTTCAAGTGTTTTAATGTGCACTTACCTGATGCAGACCATGCTGCCACATCCAGGCCCTCTTGAGGCCTGAATAGGAACTACTTTACCTGTGGGACTACTTTCCAGCCGGGTGTGGTCGGGGAAGGATACATACCTGATCGGAGGAAGGATACACACTTGGAACTTCTTCCAAAGCTATTTAAACCACACCCGATCAGCAACTCACGCTTCACGTTGTTCTGCTCCTCGCAGCTGGACGCTCATCGTGCCAGTTCCTGCATCTGGACGTCAGCCACGCCTGTCAGCATCCTGGGTCACCTGCAAAGGGAGACAAGAGACCTACCAGCTAATCTGCACCACAGAGACATCATCGATGATCCTGAAAGGGAAGACATCATTTTTAAAAGCATTTCGTTACGATCGCTGCAGCGCTGCATTTCACTCACCTTTCCTGGGTTCCTCCATTTCAGCAGCGATCATCCGGATACACAGCCACTTCCCAAAGCCTAGAGAAAAAGACAAGAATAAGAGGTGAGAGAAGGAAGGGAATAGGAAAAGCTCAGTTTCCTTCTAAGACTTACCTGTTGGGTCATTCCCATTTCATTTCGGGTCTTTCTGCTTCCAAGCAGGACCCCGGCCCCTATGGGGAAAAAAGACAAAGACATTAGATGAGCGAATGCAAAAACATTACCTGAGCGCTCATCTAGGACTTACCAGATCTTTACTGGAACTGCACGTTTCAATTCGGGTGGCGCCATATCTCCGGCATTCCGAACCCCGACCCCTATGGGGAAAAGACATCAACATCAGCGCTTTGTTGCAAGAAGTCTCCAAAGGAATCTTCATTCATCACCTGAAAAAAGACAATGAACATTATTATTTAAAGCTTGAACTTTTGAACTTGCAACAGAACTTTTACAGCGCCTTACCAGTATAATCAAGCTTACCTGAACTCCCATCCAACCTCAATCCAGTGAAGTAACTGGGTTCAACGCGCCCCTGCATCAGAAGCAGGATGGAGAGCTTGTTCTTTCAGACCCTAAGGTGAGACTTCACGGGGAATCGTGGAAGGGTATCGTGGAGGGTTGGAAGAGAGTGGGAGGATTGAGCATAACTCAGTCAGTAGGTAATACTCCCTTTTCACGCACAGGGGAATATTCCTGCGAGCCGGAGAAGCCAGAGTAGAGGGCCCTTCCTGTCCATCTTCAGAGTCCTGCGCTTCACCATTGAAGAAGCATCAGCACTCGAAGCCAGACCTGCGCCTCTGTGGGAATCAGGTGAGCGTTACAGAACGCGGAGCCTACCCACAATTTCCCACCCGGGCGCTATGGAGACTTCCGAGACTGACCAGCTGGCTCAGCTTTTGGGGGAGTTACGGGCAGAGGTGCACTCAGCCCGCCAGGAGACTAACGCTCTCAAAAGAGAACTGATCTTATCTAAGGAAAGAACTGATGACCTAGCCAAAAGGTTATTACAGGCCCAGGCAGGGCACACTCCTTTACCTAATTCCGGAGACATTTCCACATCAATGGGTTTGAGTAACCCGGTACAAATTAATCTACCTGTACACATGCCTTTGGCCCCGCCTGAACGTTTTGCGGGGGATCCCAAGAAATATGCCGTCTTTATGAACCAATGTCGTTTACACTTTCTATGCAGACCTGGAGCCTTCCCTAACGACCAGACCAAGGTAGCCTTTATACTATCTTACCTCAGTGGCAGTGCTGCCGATTGGTCTATTCCATTGGTAAATCAGGATGATCCCATCCTCCAGAATTTTCAGGGCTTCCAGGCCAGCATGGCCTCAAGAGTCCATTCGAAGCGTTTGTTTTTCTTTAGGAGAGTGGTGATGGGTTGGACTGTTCGGGAAAATTCCGGGATGAATCTTCGATAGAAATTGGCAAAGCCGAGCATGCTCTGAACTCCCTTCACCGATCTTGGAGATGGCCATTTGAGGATGGCGTCCACCTTTCGCGAGTCCATTCGGACTCCTTGAGGTGTCAGGATGAATCCGAGAAACTCAACTTCTGTGGTATGAAAAACGCATTTTTCGAGTTTTGCAAATAGTCTGTGCTGGCGCAGTTTCTCAAGAACTGCCCTAACATGTTTTCTGTGATCAGATTCTGAAGAAGAGTACACCAGGATGTCGTCAATGTAAACAATGACGCAGACATCGATAAGTTCCCGAAGAACATCATTCATAAAGTACTGAAAGGCGGCAGGTGCATTGCACAAACCGAAGGGCATCACCTGATATTCGAAGAGCCCAAATTTGGTGCGGAATGCAGTCTTCCATTCGTCGCCTTCTTTTATGCGCACCAGGTGATAAGCTCCTCGGAGATCTAACTTGGTGTACACACAAGCGTCTTTCACCTGGTCGATAAGCTCAGGGATCAAGGGCAGAGGATAACGATTCTTAATCGTTATTTGATGTAGGGCGCGATAGTCTATACACGTTCTAAGGTCGCCTTCTTTTTTTGGCACGAAAAACAGAGCTGAAGAGACAGGAGACTTGGACAGGCAAATAAAACCATTGGCTAGGTACTGATCTAAATACTGACGCAAATGCAGGTTCTCAGGTTCCGTAAGAGCATAAATCCTACTACAAGGTAGTTGAGCATTGGGTACCAGATCAATCTGGCAATCATAAGACCGATGGGGAGGTAACGTGTTAGCCTGTTCTTTCTGAAAAACGTCTTGGAATTCTTGGTATTCTGACGGTAGCTGTACAGGGGTGGAAGTTGCTGTGGCTAGACCCATAGCTGGATTTCTTGGATAACAAGTTGGTTCACAATCAGGAAAACTTATCTTCTTTGCTCGCCAGTCAATTCTGGGATTATGTGTTTCTAACCAAGGAATTCCAAGAATTACTTGAAATTGTGGGGCCTTCATCACATCAAACACGATTGCTTCCCGATGTCCATCCTGACCCACCAGTGTCACTTCAACAGTGGAATGCGTTACAGGCCCTGAGGCTATTTCGGTTCCATCTACTGTAGTAATGACATCTTGGGTTACTTTCGGGCGGAGAGGAAGCTTAATCCTGGAAGCCAATTCACGGTCTATGTAATTTCCAATAGCTCCACTGTCGATGTATGCTTTTATAGCATGCAACTGCTGAGGCTGTTTTGGATCCACGAGCACCATTGGCATGACGAAATGCGAGGTCAAAGAGTTAGTTTTCAAGCTCGGCAAGCGGACCCCTACGCTTGCCGGGCTAGGTCGTTTCCCGAATCAGGTGTCACTAATTCGTTATCAGTAGCTCCAACCACCTTCTTAAGTGGTTTAACTGGACAATTTCGAAGAAAGTGACCGGAAGTCCCGCAATACAGACAAAGTTGCATTTGCCGCCTTCTCTCTCGTTCTTTCTGTGTTAATGGTCCTTTAACACCACCGATTTGCATAGGTTCAGATACGTTGGTACTCTTGGAGGTAGCGTGGGTTTTGATCAGTGCTCGGTTTTCATACTTGAACCGATCTGCTTTTCTATTTTGAAGTCTGTGATCAAGTTGAACCACCAAGTCAATGTAGTCTGCGCAGACCTGGGGTGGGTTTACTATCTGAGCTAGAACATCCTTAAGCTCTCCGCGCAGGCCTCAATGAAACAATGTGATCCTTTTGCTTTCTGGCCATCCAGTTTCCACAACCAGTCTGTTAAAGGTGGCTATGTAGGACAGAAGATCCTGATTACCCTTTCGTAAGGATAGCAGTTCGTTATCAAGGGCCTGTCCTTGAGAGTGTCGAGCGAACAATCTTTCCATGCTGGCCTGGAAGCCCTGAAAATTCTGGAGAATGGGATCATCCTGATTTACCAATGGAATAGACCAATCGGCAGCACTGCCACTGAGGTAAGATAGTATAAAGTCTACCTTGGTCTGGTCGTTAGGGAAGGCTCCGGGTCTGCATAGAAAGTGTAAACGACATTGGTTCATAAAGACGGCATATTTCTTGGGATCCACCGCAAAACGTTCAGGCGGGGCCAAAGGCATGTGTCCAGGTAGATTAATTTGTCCCGGGTTACTCAAACCCATTAATGTGGAAATGTCTCCGGAATTAGGTAAAGGAGTGTGCCCTGCTTGGGCCTGTAATAACCTTTTGGCTAGGTCATCAGTTCTTTCCTTAGATAAGATCAGTTCTCTTTTGAGAGCGTTAGTCTCCTGGCGGGCTGAGTCCACCTCTGCCCGTAACTCCCCCAAAAGCCTTCCAGGACCTGAAAACCAAATTCACCTCTGCACCTGAATTGAAGCACCCGCACCCAGATCTCCCGTACGTAGTGGAAACCGATGCATCCAGTTCGGCCATGGGAGCTGTCCTGTCGCAAAGAGACCCAAAAACTAACCAACTACACCCAGTGGCCTTTTGGTCCAGAAAATGTTCTCCTCCTGAAATCAACTACGCAATTACCGATAAAGAGTTACTGGTCATCAAATCTGCTTTCAAGGCTTGGCGTCACTACCTTCTCGGGGCAAGACACACCATCACCGTAATTACCGACCACAGAAACTTACAGTATTTAAAGACGGCCAAAGCTCAATCTTCACGACAACTCCGATGGGCTCTATTCTTTGCGGAATTTGATTTTGTAATTACCTATCGCCCTGGCTGCAAGAATGGAAAAGCAGACGCCTTATCCCGGATTGGCATGGAAGAACCTAATTCGAGCTTAGAACCTGTGCCCATCATACCTGAGCAAAGAATCTTAGGCTTAACTTCATTGCAATCTATTGAGGATATCCAAACGCAAGTAAAACAACTTCTAGACTCTTCAACCTTACTGGAATGGAGTCAAAAGGGTCCTCATTACACCGTTAAGGATGACTTACCCTACTTCCAGGAGCGGTTGTTTCTGCCAAGTAAAGATTTGCAAGAACTTGTTATTGCCCATCATCATGAATCTTTAATGGAAGGACACCCTGGTATCGCTAAAACGGAGGAAAAAATCAAACGCCACTTCTGGTGGCCTTCTTGGAGAAAAGACATAAAGTCTTTTGTACTGTCTTGTGGAATTTGCGCCCAAAACAAGGCTCAAAAGAAAAGGCCAGCCGGCCTACTTCAACCCTTGGATATTCCACCGGCACCATGGCACACCCTGCCAATGGACTTTATAACAGATCTGCCTCCTTGTGCTGGTTACAACACAATCCTTGTAATTGTGGACCCATTCTCCAAAATGGCCCACTTTATCCCTTTAAAGGGTTTGCCTTCAGCTTCCACCTTGGCCAAGGAATTCCTGGAGAATATAGTTCGCATACATGGTTTCCCTTCCATTTTAGTCTCGGATCGTGGAAGTCAATTTATCTCACATTTTTGGAAGAAGTGTTGCCAACTAGCACAAATAGATGTGCGGTTATCCACCAGCCACCACCCCCAGACCGACGGACAAACCGAGAGAACCAATCAGACTCTCAAGCAATATCTTCAGTGCATGTTACACCAATCCGAGTTAAATTGGAAAGACATCCTTTGGATCGCAGAATATGCATACAACAATTCAGTGCATTCTGGAACCGGACAAACCCCCTTTTATACTTTGTATGGTCACCATCCTCGGACCTCTGATCTAGATCCACCTCTGACCCTGGAAATGCCCGCAGTAAATCATCTGCATTCCACAATAACCCGAGCCTTCAAAGAAGCTGCAACTCATTTACAGCAAGCCAAGAAAAAGTATAAAGAAAACGCTGATTTGCACCGAAGTAAAACTCCTCCTTACCAAGTAGGAGACCAGGTATGGCTAGCAACTAAACATTTACCCCTCAAGGGCCCACGAACCTTCAACCCCAGATTCATAGGACCTTATCCCATCAAAGCTATAATCAACCCAGTGGCCTTTAAACTGGATCTACCGTCCAACATGGGTATTCATCCAGTTTTTCATGCATCACTTTTGAAGCCAGTACAACCAGGAACCCGATTGTCCAAGCCTCCAGATCCAGTTCAAATTGAAGGGGAACTAGAATTCGAAGTTAAAGACATTTTAGACTCCAAGGTGGTAAAGTCGAAACTCTTCTATCTTGTTGACTGGAAGGGATATGGACCTCAGGAGAGATCGTGGGAGCCTAGTAACCATGTCCACGCACCTCGATTAGTACAAAGGTTTCACCGGAGATTTCCGAACAAGCCCAAACCCCCGGAGGGAAGAACCTGGGGAGGGGCCTTGAGGGGGGGTACTGTCATGATGCCTACCTCCAAGGAGCCAGGTCCGACCCAGCAACCCCAGAGGCAGGTATCATTTCCCCCAGGGGAGTGCCAGCGGGCCCAAGATGGGGCCCTTTGGACGCAGTCCTGGCGCCTTAGGTGCCAGGCTCATGTTGGACCTCTGTCCTGGCGCCTTAGGCGCCAGGCTCATAAAGCTAGACATGTGTTCAAGTGTTTTAATGTGCACTTACCTGATGCAGACCATGCTGCCACATCCAGGCCCTCTTGAGGCCTGAATAGGAACTACTTTACCTGTGGGACTACTTTCCACCCGGGTGTGGTCGGGGAAGGATACATACCTGATCGGAGGAAGGATACACACTTGGAACTTCTTCCAAAGCTATTTAAACCACACCCGATCAGCAACTCACGCTTCACGTTGTTCTGCTCCTCGCAGCTGGACGCTCACCGTGTCAGCTCCTGCATCTGGACTTCAGCCACGCCTGTCAGCATCCTGGGTCACCTGCAAAGGGAGACAAGAGACCTACCAGCTAATCTGCACCACGGAGACATCACCGACGATGCTGAAAGGGAAGACATCATTTTTAAAAGCATTTCGTTACGATCGCTGCAGCGCTGCATTTCACTCACCTTTCCTGGGTTCCTCCATCTTCAGCAGCGATCCTCCGGATACACAGCCACTTCCCAGAGCCTAGAGAAAAAGACAAGAATAAGAGGTGAGAGAAGGAAGGGAATAGGAAAAGCTCAGTTTCCTTCTAAGACTTACCTGTTGGGTCATTCCCATTTCATTTCGGGTCTTGCTACTTCCAAGCAGGACCCCGGCCCCTATGGGGAAAAAAGACAAAGACATTAGATGAGCGAATGCAAAAACATTACCTGAGCGCTCATCTAGGACTTACCAGATCTTTACTGGAACTGCACGTTTCACTTCGGGTGGTGCCATATCTCCGGCATTCCGAACCCCGGCCCCTATGGGGAAAAGACATCAACATCAGCGCTTTGTTGCAAGAAGTCTCCAAAGGAATCTTCATTCATCACCTGAAAAAAGACAATGAACATTATTATTTAAAGCTTGAACTTTTGAACTTGCAACAGAACTTTTACAGCGCCTTACCAGTATAATCAAGCTTACCTGAACTCCCATCCAACCTCAATCCAGTGAAGTAACTGGGTTCAACGCGCCCCTGCGTCAGAAGCAGGATGGAGAGCTTGTCCTTTCAGACCCTAAGGTGAGACTTCATGGGGAATCATGGAAGGGTATCGTGGAGGGTTGGAAGAGAGTGGGAGGCTTGAGCATAACTCAGTCAGTAGGTAATACTCCCTTTTCACGCACAGGGGAATATTCCTGCGAGCCGGAGAAGCCAGAGTAGAGGGCCCTTCCTGTCCATCTTCAGAGTCCTGCGCTTCACCATTGAAGAAGCATCAGCACTCGAAGCCAGACCTGCGCCTCCGTGGGAATCAGGTGAGCGTTACACAGAGGCCATAACCTTGTTGACAGACCTGCATATCAAGATGGAGGATGAGACAGATGACATTGAAGATGACAGCTAGTTTGCATCCTTTCTTTCATGGATGCCACAGTGATTGGCAAATATATTCAAGGTTCTTGGAGTAATACTAGTGTTAGTAATGTTTGGATTCTGTATGGCCAGGATGGTGATTGACCAATGCAAGAAAATGTCAAAGAAGCTGGTAGGAATGAAGATCATGATAGATGTCAAACCTGAGCCGAACACCAGGGAATTGACTGATGACACTGTTAGGAAATACATAGAGGCTAGCATCATAGCACCTGTAGGAACCAAGTTTCTGTACGCAAAGAATCATAAGAAGTATGTGGGACGATGGGTCTATTGTACTTCGAATGGACAAACTACATGACCTGGAGTGATGTCAAATCAGCAGGCACCCAGAGGGGGGTGATGAAGCTATGGACACCAAACAAACACTTTTTCAAGAAAAAATACCAGGATGTGGAAATGATTGAGGAGGTGATCGAGGACTCAACCAGAGGGGGGAATGTGGAGGAGCAGCTGCATGCCTCTGCAGGAAACCCTACCCCCTTCCCCATATGTTGGAGAACTGAGATCATTCTGTGTTTGACACCAGCAGTTGTGCCAATACCTCAGCATGTTTTCGAAAGAAGACAGCCATTAAGAAAACCGTACCGAATGCATCCCCGAAGTGATGACAACCTAAGGGAGGAACTCCCTGAAGGAATATGAAAAAGAGCAAAGAAAGAAGCTAATGACTTCACAAGACACAAATACGACATCTCAAGATACTGGCCGATGAAGATGTATGGATCCTACAGAAACTAATGATGAAGTAAAGAATCAGGTGAACTTTTAAATACAAAGAAGAAGATTACACGTGCACAAAATGCTGCAGAGAATCAACCGTTCAATAATTGTACAGATGCTGAAACGCAAGTAGAGTAAGTCATCATGAAGCTGGCTATACATAATAAATAGAATGAAGGCAAAGCTGCCATTGTATTGAAGCTGGACATCGGTATCATGAATTTAGTAAGCCAGGACCCATGAAGAGGGAAGTGAAACTATGTTGCAGCAAGAATAAGCATAATCGTGGAGCTGCATGGAGTCAAGACTGAAGCAGCCAAGGTCAGCTGTCTATTCTGGAATGGAGCAAACATGCGGAGGATGAATCATCCCATGTTAAGGTGTAAAGAAAGAACACCAAGAGTGTCACATTTAATTCATTTAAAGCATTTAAAACATGCAAAATGGACCAAATTGTGGTCTCCTGTCACATGGGCAAGGATGAAAATAGAGTTCAAACTTAGAGTCCCAGAACATTATATTAAGTGCTCTCACTCCCATGGATTATAAAGATAAGGATACTTTGCAAGGCCACATTCAAAGACAATATTCATGGCAGAAGGCATGGGTGATGAGAGATGCTGGGCTAATTGGATGGGGAGGTAGTGTCATGCCCCATCTCCTTGCACCTGGGCCTGAACTTACATGCTGCTAAGTGAACCAAATGTTCCAGACCTGGCACAAGCGCGCCAACCAATTATATTAGTCCATATATCAAAGGACCTTATAGTTTGAAAACCAATGAGAAACCATGTATCTAATGTTTCTAAAGATTACATGTTTTAGAGTTAGGCATATGTTGTCCACCTGACAGTGGGCAGCCAATCACAATTCTAGTTCCTATATAATGTGTACTTAGATGTTCCCCTTAAGCCAATCCTGATCCATGATAGGTTTTTCATTATATGTAATGTAGTATGACATAATCTCTGACGTATTTTTTATATAAAAGCTATGACTCGTGAAAATCGCTGGGAGAACCTGAGCGTAAATTCGTTGTTGTTTGTTGTAAACTCCCTGTTTTAGATCATTGTTAATAAAACAGTACTTTGCCATCTTCCTGAGTTGGTTCGGTTATTTGGATTTAGAGTTACTCTGTGTAATCCCATCCATTGCATGCATGTCCCTAAATTCAAGGCGTTCGGTTTTGTGTCACTGCATCCGCTCTCTGGAACTCCCTGCCGGCCCATATCAGGAATGAACACTCCTACCGTAACCTTCAAAAATCTTTTTCAAATGGGGCTATTCAACAAATACGACTAATGTTCGCATCAAATGTACCTGTCTGCTTCCCATACCTGTACCAAACGCTGTGATAGCCCAGGGTCTGCCCGTTACATAAATGTGATAAATAAAAATAAAAAAATAAATAGAGGAACTATTATCCATAGACACTTGTGAATAATTCACAGTCTCCCTTTCTTTTGTCCCAGTGAAACTAAGCTTCCCTTCTAAGATACCCATTTTCAACTGTTTTATATTTAGTGTTTTATATTTTCAAGCAACATACAAATCAAAATGTTAACTAGAAGCACATGATTTTATGATTTCCAAAGATAACATGAAATATTTGTTTCACATTTTGAAATACGAACTCATTGAAATGATATTGTGATTACTGCATTTATCTCACCAAAAGTGAATATAACTAATGAATTATTCAAATTATTAATTCCCCTATTTATTTAAAGGTGGGTGTTAAATTGATGTCTTTTCAATTTTGTATTGTTTATTTTGTCTATTTCAAAAATAAAGCCCAGGCAAACTGTACAGTTTTGGTGTGAATTCTATTGATCGCTTGTGTCTGCTAAAAATCTTTCAGGTGTATTTAATTTAATTTGATTTTAGTTTTTTTTTATTTTGCTAATGACTGAAGAGCCGGTATCTAAACGCTGTCCCAAATGATAGTTCCTGAACCCAAAGGGCATAAGAGCGAATTGTTTACTGTACCTAAAAGAACTGTTTTCTGGTGTTTCCAGAACATAAGTTGGTCGTCACCTCTACGCTGCTCCTCAAGGCGATGCATTCTTGTGCTTAAAAACTTGAACTTCAAATGATTGTCCCATGGTATAGATCTCGAGTGACAGACACCTGTGTTGGGACTTCAGGGCTCTATTTGGTAAATACCACTTCACCTTCTCTTGAAGGAAAGAGTAGATGGGTCCATAAAGAACCCTGTGCTCCAAGGATAAGGGTTTTAAAGATTATGCATGCTCCTATTGGAAGCCAATGTTGTTTTTTCAGTATCGGTTCAATATGGTCACAACAACTCTTGTTTATTACAATTCTTGCAGCCGTATTCTGAATTACCTATAATCATCATAGGGTAGGTTGATTTGCTTCAGCAAACAACACATTAGCATAATCCACTTTTTGCTCAAATAATTTATGTGGCTATCACTGAGCTATTTCTCTTGTACTGTAACAAATATTCTGTGAACTACCTCACCTTTGTTTCAAAGTATTCTTTATTTGAAATTAAGGAAATTACTGCTGTAAAAAGCATATTTCTTGTCACATTGCGTGGGAGTAGGATTGTTGTCTGCAAGACCATTATACTGGGGTTACCGACACCTGTTAAAAGACCTTGAAAGAATTGTGTGACAATTGTTTTGTGGTGTTCTATTACATTGGGGGTCATTCCGAGTATGGCGGTAGGGGGTTAATGGAACCGGTAAGGATGCCGGTGCCGTTAACCCCCTACCGCCACATTCCGAGATCCCTTAGCGGGTCCCACCAGGAACGGCTGGTCTGACCAGCCGTCCTTAGCTGGACCCGTTAAGGGACCATGGAGCTAATAACGGACCCGCTATTTGCAGGCCCGTTATTAGCTCCTTCCCCATTCCCATTGAGCCCTATGGGGACTCAAATGGGAATGGTTTTCGAAATGGGGACTTACCGGGTCCGCATAGGTCTGAATGTCCCGGTAAGTCCCCATTCCGACTGACCGGACCCGGAGCCGAGTTTGGAGGCAGCCATGGTGCTAATAGTACCATGGCTGCCTCCAAACTCGGAATGACCCCCATTGTCTGAATAAGGTTGCTACATCTCTCAGAGATCAACTACCTTTGGGACTTGCCATGAAACCATTCCGTTTGGCAAATTGCATTCTACGACTGCTATCCTTAGCTTTGCTGATGAAGGGTTGACCCAGAGTCCAGTGAGCTTTCTGTAATCCATGCTTGTGAGCGTTCTGTAATCCATGCTTGAGCATAGGGCCACATGTTCATTGTCAGGTGGACTTGTCTATCATCACAGTAGTGCGCTACCATACCATTGCTTCCAGATCATGATCGTAGAGGCATGGCACTGAGGCTTTCAAGGCGTAGCACCAACCCACCATTTCCTAGCAGGGATCAATGAGGCAAAAGAGCCATCTAAACTAAGACTGGCCCTAATCTCTTCTCCTTTTTGGGGCATGCTCAGTGTACTTGGTACAAGATGCTGTATACAGTATCTGTTGGACTGAGGTGCTGGTGAAGTTAATGTAACTGAGTGCAAAGCTGTACTATAAATACTAGCATTTGTTTTTTGTAATGTTTTTGCAACAGACTGAACACAGGCGGATGGGGAGCATCTGACGCTTGCTTCTTGTACGTACATGCACTTGACAAATATAACAGTTTGTCAAGGTCTGCACCCCACTATTCTTTCCCTTTGTCGTTCTCACTGTTTCTGGTAGTCTCGAAGAATATTTTTCTCAGTCTCAATTTGAATGAAAGCACAGAACACAATCTTTGTAATCTTCATTGTCGCCTGACTAAAAGGAAATCAGAGGTGAGGTATTTTCAGGATTAACCTCTTGTTCATGATCTGTGAACTGTTTTCTATGTTTTTCAGGTATTGTCACCTCTCCTCTCACTTTTGCCTCAAATAATGAGGGCTCAACGTTCTCCTCCTTCTCCCAAATGTCACTTCCTGTTGCCTGATAAAGCGTGACAGCTGTGCTTGCACGATTATATCTGTTCCCAGAGCACAGGATTACCTGAGGTAAATGGTACTGATTGGTTAGAGCGGTTGGTGCACGGACCCACGCACTAGCTGTGCTTCTCCAACACATACAGTAATTGCTGTAGCATGTGAAAAACCCCAATAGATATACTCATCCTCTACACCCAAGAAAAGGCACTTGTGCCTAACCTGTTTTGACCGTCTCTACCTATGAAATACTTTTGTGCCTAATTCTGCTATGGCATTTGCCTATAAAATACTTCTCTGCCTACTAGTACTATGTCATGTATGGCATTTTTCCCCCACCAACAAAAGGCATGTGTCTCTAACACTACGTTGGTCTTCATTGCCTTTAAAACTTAGACCTTCTCTACTAAGAAAAAACATGTGTATCTAACGCTGTTCGCATTGACCAAAAAGACGTGTGTGCTAACACTGTGTCCTTCTCGTTTCCCAAAAAAAGACACATGTACATTTGCCCTTCTCAGTCTATAAAGACTTGATGTGTGTTAAGCATTACTTTGACCTCTTTGGGAGATGGTGTACTGTATTCCCATCCAAATTCGATCATTTGCGGCTAACATCACTGAGATCCTAATATCAATGTAATACATACTACGCTAGGCTAGACTGTAACTAATCCTAAACTACACCCAGTTACGCAAAGCCATAGTTCTTCACAAACGACATGCTCCAATTTTCAACTCGCCTGCCTTGTATAGATGAAGGCCGACTTGGTTGAAAGTGAAAGGCATTCTATAAGATCTGAAGAGGGGGTGGTAAAGATGAGCAAGATTTCGGGCTCGCGATGAAGATGCTCATACTACAGAAACGGTGAAGAAAATGCTAAATCAGTTTACACTTGTACAGACACAGTAACGCAAGTAGACAAATCAATCTATAGGCTGGCTACGTAGTGAATAGTTGTTGCGATGCACCAATATATAATCCATAGGAATGTATAGAACCTGGATATTCCATGATGCACTTTAATCAAGGCTTGAAATCCTGTGATTGGAAGGGATTTTTCAGTGTAGCGCAGTTTGAAAATAACTAATGGCGAAGGAGAAATACAAGAAAGGATTGGCTGGCCCAGCACCAAGAAGTCGAGGCCACTGTGAGCCTGGTTGTCCATCCAGTAGTTACATGAACATGAGAAAGAAAAAATCTTCTGTTTGAGGTCAAATGGAAAAACACTGAAGGCGTCAAGAGTTCATCATTTAATAATATTAAATGCTGCAAAGACCTTGAACATGCGGTCTTTAGTCACATGGTCAGATCAAAATAGACATTGGGTCGAGCTACACTGAAACCAAGAAGATACTGTCTTTTATTGTCAGGCACAGAGAGCTTCTGCAAGGCCAAGTTCAAATCCTTAATTGACTGGCAGACTGCAAGAGTGATGATAGATGTTGGTCTAATTGGGAAAGTAGGCAAGATCAAGCCGACCCTCCCTGAACCTGGTATGGTAGCCTGCGTGCTGCTAGGGTGTGGGTTATTCCAGAGGGGTACAAGAGTGCCAAAACAATTGTAGAGGACCCGTATCAAAGAGCCCTTTAGATTGTGTAACCTATAAAGTGTTGAGTATTAGTATGACACAGAAGATGACTTGCACTTACAATGGGCTTAGTTGCCCACCTGATAGTAGAGACCCAATCACAACACCCGTCAGTATGTAACGTCTACTTAGATGTTCCTTGTAAGTAGTTTGCCACATAGTGTGATGTCACTGATGACGAGTTTTGACTAAAAGAGTTGTGTTTTTTATAATATGCGCTGAGAGAAATCAAGCAAACGTCTGTTGTCCGTTGTAACTCACTGTTTTAGATGAACAGACCCAAAAAAAACAGACCAAGTTTTGCCAACGTCCTCAGTTGGTTTGATTATTGATGTTTGAGTAAATTCTGCATCCCCATCTATCTCTAAGTAGCGCTACCTCGTCTTAAAGGGCCCAGGTCTATGGGTTCACCACCAAACTCTATTCAGTGATAGAGTTTGCTAGCATTACTTACTCGTCCTTGGCACTTAAGGGGTTAATCTGGCCCTTAATGTTTACACGTTTGGCAGATATGGCAATCGATATGCAGGGAGGTGTAATAACTACCCAAGATCAAACCATATAACCCTTACGGGCATGCCTGGATTCGATCTTAGGTCTCCTGAAATCAAAGTCTGCAATTTAACCAGAACCCTTAGTCAAAAACCTCACTGCTGTGTGCTGACTGACCCATGTCATATTGCTGAAAAGTGCCCACCCGCCCGTCCCACCAGAATACCTAAGAGTGCTTCAGCGCACAGCATCCCTGGAGGGGCTGCAGTAACCGAGAATATTTCTGTCTGTGAAATCCACCAAGCACTGTCCCAGTGCCATGTGGGCTGCATGCCTGGGTGAGCGGGGCGGGGGAGGGTATGAAGGAAGATGTGAGGGTAGCGTTTGGAACATTGGCGTGTGACTGCTTTGAAGATTGATGTGTTCTGATCAAAGTGAAGTTATTTTACAAAAATGGGAAATCGACAGTCACTTGTAAGATGTAATTGTTTGTATCTGGGAGCTGTGATTTGAGAGATTGCCATTACTTTAGCTTGGAGTGCTTTTCAGTCCTATTTCCTTTGGGAATTTGCTTTGTATCAAAAAATCATATTTTATTTCGCAGGAGCCTGTGTCCAGCCTGTCCGATTTTCTCTCTGCCCACTAATCCTTGGCAATAAAATGAATGACCGAACGCCGACAGCCCCTAAGCGTTTGCCCACCCTGGGGTGGCCAGTCCAGACGGATGTCACTAATGCCTATTTTTAGCCAGCTTTCATTCCGAGCGCCAACATACTGTGCAGGGGAACACAAAGTGTGAAATTACATTATTGTAAGAACGCCGCTGCGGACAACAGAGACATTAAAAAGTTGTCTGACACACATAGGGGCCGTTTTCTAAACAACGTTGATGAAATAGAGGTGTCTAATTCAAATGTAAATAACTTCAAACATTATTTTAAGAGATAATTAAATAAGGATCAATACAGCGTCTTTTACTAGCCTGGGCCCTAGCTACGTTGTTTATGTGTTGGAATGCAATTAAAAATTACCGTATCCAGAAATGGGTAGTATCAGTGGCGTCCCTAGAGAGGGAACACCCCCCCCACACTTCTCCGCCCCCCTACCGCCCCCTACCGCCTCCCTCACACCCCACAGTGAGCAGTAGGAAGCTCTGGGCTGGGCCCGTGCAGCATGCGGAGTAAAAGAGACGCCATCATATTCACGAGGCGTTCCCGTCTTATATACTCTACTTAGCTAACATGTGTGCACTTTGCAGTTAATGTGACCTACATCGTGTCATTCCCGCCACAATAGCCCCTGCCACAAGCCGCCCTCATCAGTGTACGTGTGTTCTGACGTGCCCTGATGCAGCGGGGCATTTGATGCTGTATTCTTGGCGTTGTCTATATAGAACAGGCAGACTGGATGCCCCTGAGCAGGAGCTTAGCTACGAGTCTACTTCATTGCTTCAGTCGTGGCTTGTCATTTGGTACGTGCTCAAAATGGTCCATGTTACTGAGCCTAGATGTGTCCATACCCAGCTGGAATATTTCACATCTCATCATATTGTTATTCATGGTGGTGCATGCCTGATGCCCCCTGCTTCTAAGTTATGTAAGAACAGGGATTTTTACTGCCAAATGCCAGCTTCAAGAGGATGAAGGGGTGAAATGTCCCCATTGATATTTTAATATTGAAAGTTCAGACTGACACATGTTAGAGTTGAGTATTTATTTAAGCACGATGCAATGAAATGCCAGACAATCCAAACACACCTACATTAAATATGACCCATCAAATCAATCAAGGTAAAAAAGGCAATACAGTACCTACCAACAGTTCAAGTATATTTGCAAGAATGTTTTTCTCCAAAAAGTCTAAAATAGTCCAACGTGAGTTGTTCAAAATGCATCACAATCTGTCAATACAGATCTGTATTTGAAATGTTCACATTTCTAACAAACCTGCTCCATTTTGCTTTCAAAGAACTATTGACCCACATTCAACGATAACATGTTTTAATGTTTCCTACCATAGAAAATCCTCTCACAGTCCACATGTTCTATTACTATTCGGCAGAAGGCAGCTATGTGTTTAAGCTACTGAGCTATCCACCCACACTGCCATATCTTGTGTGTTCTACCAACCACCGTCTCCTGCCCTTTTTTAATACAAAATATAGAATCAATATTTTCACGTATGTCAAAAGTGTGCTTTGACCTATTCCTTCTGCTTCTAGGCACTGTAATAAAATGTGTGATATTAATAATAAAAGTAAACCCCAGAGTCAAGGCATTAGCAAACGCTGTCAGTATCCAAGTTTAAGAAGAAAAATGGTTTAACGGTTATCCTCATTCATTTTCCCATATAGCAAAAGGTTCTTCCATCGAACACTCAAGAGCTTGAAAACCGCTAGACCGATTTGCTCCAAATAAGAAGCAACTGGGTCAAACAGCGCTGCAGATGTGGTGCTTGTTGATTTGGTGTAAATCCGCTCAATGCCTCTGGTCCCAAAAAACATTTCTATATCTCCCATGGTGCATTGCAGCGGTGAGGCTTTTCCGAAATGAAAATACGCCATGTATTGTTTTGGGTGTTGCAAGTGATTTGTGTGGTAATCATGCAGGTAGCCAAAAAAAAGAGAAACGTGCTCAAAATAAGATTTGGGGGAAGGAGGGTTCATGGGGTCGATTCACAATAGGATAGAGTTGGGGGGAGGTAAAGAGGATCACATGTGTAGTTTGAAAGTATGGGTTGGGCTGGAGAGCCTGTTTTGTGGCCTAACGTTTTCAGCCTACTCCGCAAGACCCACTCAGAAAAAGGTATCACCTGAAACAACAAGTGAAAGGGTAATGGGAAAGGGTCAATAGAACTTAAATCCAGGCTACTGAAATGCATGGATAACAGGGAAGCCTCTTTGCTGATGCTACTGGACTTGTCAGCAGCCTTTGACCTGGTGGATCTCGTCTTTTCTCAATAATCGCGAAAGCTGTGCATTTGCCCAGCAGGCGGAAGCTGCTCCCATAACTGGTAACTTTGGGCTACCCCAGGGATCTTGTACCTCGCTCTGTTTGTACAACCTTTTTACAGTGCCCTTCTTTGCCATGCTAGCACACGGGGGGGTATGTTTTACGAATTATGCAGATGATACGCAGTCTATCATCCCCTTCTCAGGCAATCATGATCCAGATGAAGCTCTGATTAATAAAATGTTCTTATTGATAGAGACCTGGATGGTACAAAATAAAGTAGCCCTTAATAAAGATGGTGTCTGGGTCCCCTAACATGATACAGAATTTGGGTGTAGTATTTCAATGCTTCCATATAGGATCTGTTAAAATCAGCCCACTCAAAAGAGTCAAAACCCTGGGAGTCACACTGGATCAACACCTCAGTATGAAGTCTCATGTGGGGACTATTGTTTCATCTTGTGCTAATTACATCAAGCTCCTGGCCCGCCTGAGGCACCTGAGGCACTTTATATCCCAGACTAATGCAGAGACTATAGCAAGGGCAATAGTGGGCAATAGTGGGCAAAAGTGGGCTCCAAGATTGAGCTGCAGGTTGTTCAAAATGGAGCTGTCAGGGTGGTAAAGGGTCTTTCTTGTAGAGATCATGTCTCAACAGCAAGACATACTTTGCACTGGCTTCCGGTGGAATCAAGAATTCTGTTCCGAGTTTTAGCCATTACACAAAAATGCAGAGAGGGTAGGATGCCTGGGTATCTGCAAACTCTTCTCTCAAAGAAAAATCATGGAAGAATGCTAAGGTCTAACACAGGACCTCTTGGTGATCCCAAGGTATAGGATTGAGAAGACCCTGAGAGGGGCCTTCTATGCCATTGCCCCTAGGGCTTGGAATGACCTGCCATTGGATCTAAGAGGCATTGAGTCAATTGATGTTTTTTTAAAAAGAGGTTGAAGACTCGGCTGTTTGCCTAAGCTAGTGACTGGCTAGCCTTCTGACTCTTTTTGTTCCACAAATTCTTCCCGAGTGTTCAGCTCCTTTCATGTTTCTTGTTGTATGTCTGTCAGCGCCCTAAAGTCTACAGGTCCATGCATGCTCTTTATACATTTATTAAAAATGTTTTTTTTTAAAAAAGAAGAATTTACACAAGGGGGAGTTATGGGGACCTGTAAAGGACGAGGTGGGCCCATGGAGAGTAGTAGTGGAGAATGGGAAGACGTGTATATTGTCTAGCATGTTCCCATTAATGCAACAATAGGTCAGATCACCTCCTTCCTCTCCGAGTGGGCGGGCCTCTCTTCCTCCCTCCTGGAATCATCCACTCAACTCCTCCTCCTTGCAGACTTCAACATCCACCTGGATTCTTCCTGTCCCGTGATGGGACTCTTTCGCGACCTTTGCAACTCTCTCTCTCTCTCTCTCTCTATTCTTCCCTCTGGCCCGACTCACTCTGCAGGGCACACTCCTGATGTTCTGATCTCCTCAGACCAACCCCTCTCTAACCATCTCACCACTCCTCTCTGACCACTGTAAATGAGGGTCCCATCACCCCTACACCGGGCATTGGCATCTCTGGGCCGGGAAAGCAATCTGGAGCACATCAGGACACTGGAAGCAGGATTTTCAAAGACCTCAACTTTATTCTTTTTCAGCATGGCAGGACACAGCTTTACAGCACACCAAGAAATCTCTGGAACACCTCCTAAAGTTATACAATTTGCCTCCTTATATACCCTTCTTGGTTGGCCCAGCTCCCTATCTATAATGCAGAACACTCTCATAGGTTAAGGCACACCTAGACTAGCCCTTTCCTCCTCTAGGGTTGGTTGACTGAGCTGTCAATTCACAAAGCTCCCATGTCATACCTACGTCTGTAACTGATTAAGATTGTGTGAAATGTATCTGACTTTTAAAATGGGAACATTACTGATGTCAATCCTGAGATAATTTTAGCAACAGCATCATGGTTTCTGTCCCAGAAGCTCAAATATGGGGCTCCGCTGTGCCCTCTCTGCTAATTGAAACAGCTGCATGAAACACTCACTATCTTCCCTTGAATGATAGCCCACTCCCATGGCTCATCACTGTCAAGAATAGAGATAGGAAGCCCAGACACCATGTCCTTGACTACTGAACTCTCACTGAACTACCATGAGGTAATTCTTTCTTCATTTCAGCATAGCTTTTACATAAATCAATTTGCCCAGCATTATCTCAGAGTTTGCCTGACTTTGTCCCACCCCCAAAATGGCTGATCATTTATGAAATGCCTGACTAACCTATTTTTGCCTACAGCTTAGTCCCTACTCAATTTCGAATCTAGATTGTTTGATCATTTATCATAAACACATACTACCTTATATATTCTCCACTTTGCAAAGCATTCTGACCTCATAAAATAGATCACCCTTCAAAGTGCATTTCTATACAGCACTCCATTTTTTATTTTTTACACTATTAAAGTAATTGATAAACCCAACAAGTTATCAGCATTTGGTTTGAGGGGGAGGGGGTCTATCTCCAATGCATTCAGTTTGTGTGGGGCTAACTAGCTTCTGTACACCACTTTGTCCTCTCATCTCTCGCTCTACCCCTTAGGCCAAGCCTACCCCCACACTGCTACCCACCTTCTCAGTCATTCGACCCATGAAGCGTGTGTCAGTTGAGGCTTTCGTTGCATCTTTCTCTCCCCCTCCTGCACCTCTGGCTGACTCACACCCTTACACACCCTTTCCATGCTCCACTCTGTTATCTCTGATACACTCGATGTACTTGCAACTGTCAGGAGGATCCGCATGAAGCCTAAAATCAAGTGCAACTCATGGTTCGACTCAGACCTTTTCACCCTTAAAAGCAAGTGTAGGGTGGCCGACAAAAAATGGTTGGCATTTTGTACATCCTCTGGCAAACTGGCCTGCCGCCTGCTCCAAAGGCAATACTGACTATCTGTCCACACTAAGAAGAGAGCTTACATCCAAGACTGCGTTTCTGCGGCATCTAACAGCTCATCCGAACTCTTTAAAATCGGCAAGGAGCTGGTCAATCCTGCTGCAGTCTCTACCTCTCCTGTCCTTTCCCAGGCCCTCTGTACAGCCCTGGCTTCTCACTTCATTTATAAAACCCAGGACATCCTGTCTACCCTTTCGGCTTCTCCTGCTTCTCCCTCCACTCTCTCCTCTTCCTCCACCCCCCCTTCCTTTTCTGCCTTTCCTCTATTCTCCCCTGACGAGGTTTCGAGACAAGTCCGATCTATGAAAATCTCATCAAAACAGATTCTTCCCTGTTCTTCCAAAACCATCAAGGACCACATTGACATGCTTGCTCCAGCCTTGGCCGACTTCTGCAACCACTCTTTCACCCCTGGAAGCTTCCCCTCCCTAATGGAGCACTTTCTTGTGCACCCTCTTCTCAAGAAACACTCAGCTGTCCCCTCCCTTGCGGCTAATTATCGCCCGATCTCTATCACTCCTTTCCTGGGCAAACTCCCGGAAAACCTGGCCATCTTCCAGCTTAATTTTCACACTGAATCTGTTGGTTGTCTCCGTGACCAGTCTGGCTTCAGAGCAGCATGAAGCACGGAAACTGCTCTCCTGAATATCCGTGAAGACCTGCTCTCTAACCTTGATTCTAATCTCCACTCTGTCCTTACCCTACTTGATCTCTCTTCTGTCTTTGACACAGTCAACCATGCCATCCTCCTCAACCGGCTCTGTGATAACCTGGGTACCACTGATCAGGCTCTGGCCTGGCTGACTTCTTTCCTCTCTGACCGACCCTCCCAGGTCCAACTTGGATCCTTCCTCTCCTCTATCTCTCCACAGGGGCAAGCAGCGGTAACATTAATTCCCTTTGGAGGTATTATGGCAGATTTACCTCCAGAATACCTTCAAACTCGTAATGATGCCCTATATCTAGTTCAGGATCTTTAAATAAAATTAACAAACAAATTAGTCGCGCTTTTCAACCATTTTAAAATGTATTATTATGGAAAAGTCTAAACTAGTCCTAGTTATATTTTACGAATAGAAATTATATATAAAACAATTGTTAACATTTATCAAATGTCATGGATCCAATAGCGAACATTTCTTTGATATTTAAAAGAATATTATATCGACATAAAAATGTCCCTGAGAAAGGGACTACAAATGTTTTCGAGTTCTGACATAATTATTGAAGACTAACTAACGAGCATTGTTGGCTATACAATATATTAGAGATGTATCAAAATATTAGCATAGTGCCATACCCAGATGTTGTTTGGATAATTTCTGTCTAGTACCGATATGATAAAAGTTCTTGGATCTTTGAAACAAAATGCAAGTATTTGTGATGCATCAAATGGATGGAGGTCCATAACTACACAAGTATGAGACCTTATGTTAAAATCAATTTAAAAAAAGTTATGTTAGTGAACCACAATTGAATAAAAACACGTGCCTTGAGAGTAATGGCAGATTGTGTATACACATTATAGAAATACTGCCAAACTGAGCACCACTCAGCATTTTGCTTGTATAGAGAACATAAGGTCAAATGACTGGTCATGCTATGTCATGTTTAGACTAAGACAACTAATTAGGACTATAAAGGAACATAACATTGACTCTGTGTGGAACACCGTTCTTACACGTTTTGTGTGTGACAATACCTTGCACATAGAAATTTGAACTATCTTTAGCATAAACTTTAAGTTCAGCCAACAGGCAGGTGGCCCTCAGAAAGTGCTGTGCCAGGTCTTTAAGGTTTATGGGGAATTATATATGTTTCTTTGATCGTACATGAACACTCACATAAAAGAGAATAAAGCAGCGAGGCACTTGACTACTGTGCTCAATGGAGTTAGGACATGGGGGCATGCTACACACCCTCATTGGCTAACCTGTTTATGTCTCATTTTGAACTTGCTCATGCATTAAGAGCAGATAATGACTTTGCACAACACATTATTGGATGGTATTGTTACATAGATGATATTCTCTTAATTTGGAATGGTAAAACAGCAGAATTGACTGAATTCACAAATGTTATTAACGGCAATACATTTGGAATAGAGCTGGTACGACATATCAATATCTGTGAAATGCCCTTTCTAGATCTTACGATCTACGTCAAAGACAACACAATTCATACCCATACATTTCAGCAGCAGACCGAGGTTAAATCTACCTTGCCTTTTCATAGCTGCCATAAAAGACTTGTGATTAACACTATTCTGGTGGGTGAAATGCTACGGGCCAGACGAAACCGTTGCAAGGATGCCATTTTTGACCAAGAACTGACTGCTGTTAAGACTAGATTCATCAGAAGAGGGTATACTGATGTATGTGTGAAGAAGGCTGCAATGAAAATGCTCAATAGGACTAGAGAAGAGCTTATGGCAGATGTGCAAGACAATGCTCGTTCTAACAAACAAGTAGTGAGACTCAGTACTAACTATATCAGAGAAAGCAATGTATTTGTATAAACTGTTGAACAAACATTGGTACCTGTTAAAAAGGGATGAGACATTGAGTGAATACCTAGAAAATAAAGCTTATTGTTTGTGTCTGCAACAGACCCCTTTCCGACTCAGCAGAAGGATGACCTTGGCGCAGGTATTAGCATTTTTGTTAGTTTTGATTAGGCCGAATGGTACATTTGACTGAATTTGGCCTGTAACATTAGACCGAATAAAAATGAACAATTTGGCTAATACATACCGAACATGTGGAGCGGGGGTTGTGGAGGTGTGCCCCGCTCCATATGTTTGCTATGTATTAGCCATGGGAGGTTGCAGAGGTGTTCCCCACTTCCTCAATATTGGAGGCGAGGAACCGGGAAAGAAATTTAAAAAAAGGGGAAAAAAGAAAAAGGGCACTGCAGTGTCGGATACGACCTGCGTTAGAGGGAAAGGGGCTGGGGGTTCTGGGTGGTGGTGTTGGATCATTTGAGAATTGATCGCATGCAGGCTGTTTTTTTTTAACAGTTTGCTGCAATCAATTCTCACACGATCAAACACCCCCAAACCTTGTCACTGGAGTGCCTTCAGGATCCCCGGAATAAGTATCGCAGGTAAGCCCTGCTGGGCTTGATTCTTTGGTTAATACAAGGCATTTGAAAATGCCCGGCATGATGGCTGTGACCGGCATACCAGCATCAGGCCTCCTCCTATGCCCACCCCTGCCGACCATGGATTTGCCAACATCAAGAGAAAATAGGATGTCCTCAGGGAGCCAGCAGGTGATGCCGGCCCACTTTTAAGGCCTCTTGGAGAGACACCTATTAGGCCATAGAAGCCCATGGGAATGCACCCCGCATAAGATACATTTTTGATCTGCATACATGTCATGCTGTGAATCTCAGTTCGCCCTCTTTATTGCCACCACACAATATGATCCCTCCCTCTACCACCGTTTCAAATCAATTCTAACCCTAAGAGCCTCCTGCATGCCTACCACTCTTTTACAGCCTTGCCTCCTGCAGATACTTCCACTGCCCGATTTCTGTAGCATCACACAATGCTTTGTTCAGGCTGCTCTAAGCTACTTGACCTCCCTAGGCATTTCAACCCATCACCATTTTGTCTGCCCCAACTGTTCACTTGACGTAATCAGGACTGCACGCTTGCCTTCTGCGTTAAGCAGATGCCTTGTGCAGGCCCCCTAATACCCACCTGCATATCGGCATGCTCTGGCATATATCCGACTGTGCCGCATCACTTATGACTGTAAATATTGCTTTGCATCCTAACAACATGCCCATCCACTTGTCACGACCCTGCTCAGGCCTGCTGAGTTGCTTGCACTTTGTGACGCACACCTACCATTCTTATGCCCCCGCAGCCCATCCACCGACGTACACCACTATGAGGCCTAGTGAGCTTGCTGGCTCTACGGTCCCTCTTTCTCAGTCATACCCTGCAGCTTATGACCTCTTGCACCGTGTAGCCCACACCATGTGCAAACAAACACCTAAGCCATTAGCCACTAGCCGACCCATAACTGCCTGCACACACATAGCTGCAGATTCCTGGTTGCATGTAACTCACCCTACATTCTCCCTCCCAGCACCATGTGTCAATACCCTGATGCTGCCACAAGCACACCCACCTCCATTGAGGGTCTGCCCCTCTCTCAGGACTGCTCGGCCACCATGCTACTCTGGAACAAATACCCACACTTAACCTCACAAACAGGAGGCCTCTAGTGCTACGATTAGACCTTCCACCAGGAGTGTTCCACCTAGCCTCATTCCAGCAGCTACACAACCAACCATAACTGCCATACCCTATGGCGCTTCACCTCCTGAATGTAACAACCCCCTACAGGACTCCACCACTAATGCAGAGAGTATCCACACCATCCATCACCCTCTTCACTCCAAGTCAAATACTTGTAAGCCTGACACCAAACCTACCGCACCGCCACTAAAAGCCACCTTAATGAATGCTAGGTCTATCACCGCCCACCCTCTTGACATTGCAGACCTCATTACTATTAAAGACCTCGACCTTCTAGCCATATTGGAAACACGGCTGCATGCTGCCTCTGGCCCCTCATTATCCTATCCCTTGCCATCACGAATACAGAGTGGGCGCCAAAGGCGGGGGAGTAGAACTCATAGCTAAAGACTCACTGCCACTGAGGGAGATATGTAACACTCCTCCTGCTGAAGGCGATCTCGTGACTACCAACCTGAGCCACTCACATACCTCCACGGTTACAATACACTCCTGGCACTCTCTTCTCATATCAAGAGGATATATCCTCCCCAATGCCAAACCTTCCACTAAGACCATACTTCTAGGCGACCTCAACCTGGGCTTTAATGATGAGTCAGATCTAAATGCCCTCACGCTAGCTAACTCTCTTAGCACACTAGGTTGCTCCCAACATATCCTCAGTGCAACACACTCCAAAGGCTGAATCCTAGACTGGCTAGCTGACTTTAATTGCAACATTGCTATTACATCTAACCAGCCTTGCCCCTGGACTGACCAATATGTTATCCTATTCTCTATACCAGTGTCCAACCCTTGCCCATTGGCGGTCCGTCATCTACCCTCCTCTGCCATGTGGAACAACATAAATATTACCAAAACCCACATTTTGCCACTGCTGGATGAGCTTTGCTGCTCACAGACCCTAGTCAATGACTCAGCGGCCTTGGTAGACTTGTACAATTTAACACTTACACAGGCTATCAACACTGTGGCTCCCCTCACTTTGTGCAAAGCCAAACCTGTTTCACACTGCAACACTTGGTTTTCCCCTGATCTCAAAGCCCTCCGTCTACTCAAACACAAAGTGGAAACACAATGGAATAATAATCCTTCCAAGACCAGCAAAGCCTATTTCACCCTTGCTGCTAAGGAATATAAAAAGACATGTTTACTTTAAGGTTGGTGAATAATATTAGTCTGTGCGCTCTACCCCATTTCTAGTTTGTAGTGGTTCATTCAATTTCTGACTAATCCAAAACATGTGGAGGTCAGTGTTACATGGCTACATAGAGACAGATATCCACCTACCGGTCTGTTAGTTTAGGTAAAAGGTTGTATTTCTATGTTAGCCTGTGTGCATAATGTATACCGTTTTTGCATAATTCGTTTCTTCAATCATTTTCAAATGCACACTAATTAGTGAATAAACTTATTGATTTTAATTCAATTTTTTCAATGTATTCATATATGTAATTTGTATCGTTTTTGTGCCAACATAACTCTGCTAGGAGGCACGTGCGTGTGTTTCACCCTTTCTTGGTCTTCTTCAAGGCACTAGTACAATGGTTCAGTGAGAAGCACCCACAATCAAGCAAAAACATCGTCCTTCTTTTTTAGATCCTAAACCATCTACTTCAAGGGGAAATTGGCTCCAAACAGGCTATGGTTTCCACAAATGTGGAAACTACAACCAATGTAAATACGCATTAGACAAGTGTGAAACATATAATGATTCATTTGGAAACGTAATCAAGATTTCAGACTTCATAAATTGCAAAACTTGTTTCGTGGTATATGCCATAATTTTTGTATGTGGCAAGCACTATATTGGTAGCACCATAAAACAGCTACGGATACGCATACGTGAGCATCTATCCAGTCTAAGAAATCCAGATCCTAAACTGCCATTGGCCCTGCATTGGCAACAAGAACATCAGATGGCTAATCTAGATGATTTGCGGTTTATTGGTCTGATGAAAGCTAAAAAGGGAAAAAGGGGAGGCAATCTACAGCTAAAACTACGCAAAATGGAATCCAAACTTTTTTGTTTATTACGATCTACAGAGTGTGGTTTGAACACAGATCATGAAATGTACATATTCCTATAATAGGTTTTTCTTGCATTTGCTTAATTGATCATAACGCAGATTCTGAGATCGAAATGGTACGTATTATAATTTTGCGATGTGAAGTATCCAGTGTGCATGGTGCATTGGCCATCCTTTATCAGCTCCAGGATCACAATTATTCATATCCTCTTAAGGTGACACCAAAACATTTTGGGGTTATTTTCAATAAGTAGAATTAGCCTATTATACATTCTGATTGTGTCATATTAAAATTGCTATCACTAAATTGGGTTGGTGTCCAGATAAAATTACATTTGAATATGTAATCACATCACAATTTGTAACTACATTATGGCACTAACATTACATCCATTACGGCAATATTCAACTCAGACGTCACCCGCGAGGTCTTTCACGGGTGAATGACGTGTTTTTTTTACACAATGATGGCATACGTACGTTATGTATGATGTCATCACGCCGAAAGGTGTTTTTTCAATATTACTTATCCGAATCAGCAACGCCAAGATCAACACAACTACAAACGCCATTAGGCATGGATCTTGTCAGCGGGGGATTGAACCCTCTTACTTTTAGTTAATCTGCACCTTAGTATCCAATAGGTAAGCATTATCTGACTGCCAATTCTAAAGTTGAGCATTGGGGCATTCACATTGAATGTTTAGAACTCGTTCATATTACAGAATATACCGTTTCAAGCAATCGGGATTTGGGGCCAATAACCCAGCAAGTTACATTTTTTAATTTAAATGCTTGGCATAGCAAGTTTATTAACACATTGATAGTGGTCGCATAGCGCCTTCCGCATGTGAAGACAACATGAGCATTAGCTAGTTAAACACAACATGAGGATATGGCTAAATTACACATATTTCTCTTTATCTTTTTTCCATTTTAGAGGACCCTGCCAGTTAGACTGAGACTCTAATTTCGAGAAGGCTATTTGACCATTTTCAGTCACCGGGGTATTATACCATTAATGCACTCAAGACACATTTTCCACATTGGACTTTTGTGACTTCACTGCGATAATTTAAAGGTATGTTACATTACACGGTTCCATTGAGACATTTAGATCACATTCACAATTAAATAGTATACCCATTGAACCAATTTATTACTCCGACTTTACAGATTTGAGATAAGACATCACACATCAGGGTAAGCCAAGTTTGTTTTGGTTATCTCACTGAGAATTTACACAGCAGAAGGACACATGGATTTTGCCTGTGTGCATGCGCATGCTTTCTGTCATGATTTCTTCGAGATTTGCTAATAATATTAAGGATAGAATCTAAGGTAACCATAACCAGCGATAATTTTTAAACATCATGACATTCTCACCACTGTATGGGTAATGATCAATGCACTTGCACACTGAAACTGGCACCGGTTATTCTAATCTTTATGATTCAAGAAATTCCTAACACTAAATGTTTCACTGATTGTTCATTTTTTACAATCAGGATACACCGATTACACACAGTGAGATAATGTTTTGTGCAAAAGTTTTTTTGAATTGTAATTTTTCTCTTCTTTCCAATCTCCTCCATGACGTTTGTTTTCCTCAAACTCATCATCCTGTGTGGTATGTGTTATTTTTTTTTCATGGTTTTTATTTTGTCAATTGTTCATTGTTTCAACTTATTTTGCAATATTATTTACATTATTGTCAATTGTTCATTGTTTCAACTTATTTTGCAATATTATTTACATTATTTAGCTTTCTCAATATTGGATACAATGACAATGTACAGCCTTGAGAACGACCAATCGGCTCGAAACACGTGTCGGCTGAATGTTAAAATGAAAAAATAAATGCAAAATCTTCAAACTCAAGACAGTGCACGTTGCAAGAGTCTATTCAGTTACAATTTGTAACTATGAAATAACTTTGGACATTTATTGATAACAAATACTTTTGTACCAAGCGCGAATATTGTTTCGAGACACTAATCTTAACAAAAATAAATAAATGAGGAAGATGTTGCGCAGGCCTTAAATCTAAGGTAGGTCACAGTATTTCTCATGCTCCTTGACTACAGCCTTGAAAGCACTTCAAAACTCCTCCCCCTGAAGAGTGGTGTATCACATTATATACACATTACTGTTTTCCTAGAAAGACATGTATCAATGGCTTCTTTTATGACCTGCAAGGCATCTGGTGGGATCTTCTGCCCCAGAGGAGTAGTCTGTGTGGTGGCAGGAGTGGTTGAGGAAGATGAGGTAGAGAAAGACAGCCTTGTACTCCCTGAGAAAGGAACATCCTTTCTCAGAGCACCCGGGTGGTTTGAGTGGGTGAGGCAGCGCATGTTGTCCACAACTGAGTATGATTCCACGTTCAATGCATTCAACATGGGCAGTCTGAGCCTTTGGTACCTCTCGTATGGTCTTAAAGGACCACCACACCCATAATTCTCTCTGGGTGCTCGAGGTAGACATTTCCTCTATCTGTTACGCTCACCTGGTCTCTGCGGGTACGTTGGGGCACGATTGCAGCCCTCCTTGGAAGAGGATCACTCTTGTCTGGCTTCTTCCCCTGCACATATGCTGTGGGATGTGGCAATTGGTGACACTGATCCTGTGTGGATATGAGAGATTGTGCTAATGCTGCTATGTGACTGTTGTCTCTCTCGAACCCTTCTTCCCAAAGTGTGGTGAGCATGCGCCGAACCATATAGGCTCATCTGTTGATTAATGATAATGAGCTCTCCGTCCTGCTTCTCACTGCAGGGGCGCTTCTTGATGGACCGAGTTCCTTCGCTGGCCCATTGTACGTGGCAGCCCAGAGCAGCTGTGGTTTAGCCACTCTTGATGGTAACTGTCATATGGCTTTAAAATATTGTGATGTTAGTTCCTGATTATTGTCTGTGTCTTTTAATAATGTCTCTTGTAAGAGGATTCAATTCAACACTACAGCTAAGTCAACGCCTAGTCTATAATACTGAATGAAAACCCTTATTGATATATCTTTATGTCCAGTTCATGCGTTCTGGATGACTACCCCTATATAACACCCCTCTCTTGGAATCCTCCTGACCCCACTGAGCCAAGAAGTAGTTCTGTTTTGCAAGTTAAAAGGTTTATTTGATAATTTAAACAATAGATATATATATCACACTTTATAATAAATTAATAATTGAATAGCACACTTAATCTGATATGATAAAGATTAACAACGGAGAATCTGGCACTAACACGCTTCTCTATAATCACTAATGAGTTGACATGAAATGGATAAGATAGCACACTGGTAAATAGGAACAAAAGAAGAAGGTGGTACAGAATGCTTTATGTAAGCTCAGGTGGATGCAATATTCAATGAATGCAGTACAGAAAATGCTCAATATGATTTCAACCAAACAATGTAATCACTTTTCTCTGGCTATTCACTCCCCCCCTCTTTATGCAATGCAAGGAAATGGGAGGAAAGCACACAGTTCTCAGAAATGCAATCAATGTAATTCAGTTGAATCCCCCCCCCAAGCACGCTTAAAGAAAACAGATAGGGGTTTTGAAAACACAGGCCCAAATGCTTTTTGATATGTGCTGGCAATTCAGTGAAAAGTATGCTAAAATGCTTTTAATTCCCTTTCAGAGGTTCAGGGTGAGTGATAGCTACTCTCTATGAATTCAGGATCACCTTAACAATGCTTTAGTAGTAACTAGCAGGTAAACGAAGTTTTTGGCAAGGAAAAGCAAAACTGCTGTCTTTTTACACGTGGAGAAATTTGCAAATCGCGGCAAAATTCGCGGATGCGCCGAGCGCTATTACAGAGGAACCGCAAGGACTATCACGATCGTTTTGGGGTCCTAGGAAAGCCTAGGATCTCAGCTTCCAAATGAAAGTTACTGCAAGTCTCTAAGACAAACGGTCGCGGAGATATGAGCGATTTTGTGAAGGTCGTTTTTCAGATTTGAAATTTTAAAAGCTCAAAATGACAAGTGACAGATTTTGCAGCTAGAATGACAGGTGACAGATTTGGAGCTATCAGGCAATTCTACTTAGGTTAAATAGATTGAATTAGATGAATTTAAACTAAGAGCTTTGGTTTGGTACAGTTTGGCGGTACTCACAAGAGATTTTAAACAGGAAGGCGGCTTTGTCACAATCTGGTCAACAGGTCTGGACTTTGGACGGTCTCTGGGCACAGCGTCTGGTCTCTGGAACTGCTCACAGCATCGGGGTCAGCACTCTGGATACAATGGCCTGGTCTCTGCTAGGCACCGGTTCTCTGGGTCGGGTCCTGCCTTCTCTTTGGATATTTCTGTCACCGGGTTCTTGCAAAAGTTCTTGGCAAAATTCAGATGGCGTCAGCCGGCTGTATGAAGAGTTCAGTTGCAAAAAGATTTTTAGGCCTGCTGACAAATACTCTTGCTGGCAGTGACCTTTTTGGTTAAGGTTCTGAAGTCTCTGTTTATCTTGGAGTCTAAGTGTTGGCTCTTTGAAGTTTGATGGAGGTAAGTATGGATTTTTCCGGCAGAGCTTCCAGCGGCAGATGGAATTGAAAGGTCTCTACCTAAGTTTCAGTGGTCCATTTATATGTTCTGCAAGTGGGTGTGTGTGTTGGTCATAACTAAACTTGCCCCTCTCCCTTGTCATTGGTCAAATTTCCATTCCTCACTTGATTGGGGAAGGAACTGTGAGTCAGAGTGATGTCATTTTATGGCTTGCAGATAGGACACTCCCCTGTCAGATTGCACATATTCTATATTTGATAACAAAAGACATATTTCACAGTTACACAGTTGCTTGAAATTACATATACATGGTGTGGCTGAATTTAGCCATGTCTCTGTCCAAATCTGCTGTTTCTAAGAGCTTGCATTCAGAAATGGCACATAATTGACTTTTTAACTGATTTTTCAATTTCTGACATTGACCCAACTTTACATACATGTGCGCAGGGAGTATGGACATTAACTGATGAAGTTTCAGATTTTTAACATGCATACATTTAGAGTAATATCCACTTTTCCGCTAACACCCCCCTGAACATACCACCGGTTCTAAAAACCTCTTAAACTGTGGGCAGAAAAATCACAAGAATTATGGTATCATTTATAAAATTTTCACATGTCCGCACCATGAGTTATTCATCTTTTTCTAAACAATATTCTGGCTACAAAGGGGTGTGGTTTCCCAGGTCACATGGTGGAAATACTGGTTTATCCAGTTCTGCCAAGCCAGCTTGCTCTCACAGGCAGTGCCCCTCCCAGCTTCTGCCAAGAGGAAGCTACATTTTACGACCGCTGTAATAAAACCTTTGCCTGAGTCAAGACAGGCTTTGTTCAGAGCTCCTGTATTCTGTGGGGCTCCCCTTAATTCAATTATCAGAGAGATGGCATATCATTAGTGTGGCCAGCAAAAGGCAGATGGGCCTGGGAACACAGTTGTGACTCAAGTTTCACTCCTGATGGGGGTAGTTGCCAGGCAGAATCAAGTTCCTTAAGCCAGACTTTCAGCTAACTGTCATGTTTTTTGTTGCTTTTTAAATTAACTTGCAATTTTACACATGCAGCTAGAATGCTGATTCTAAGTGCAAAACTATGGCATTTCAACAGTTACAAAGGCATGTGACACCAAACATAGGTCACTCATTTAATCTAAACATTTTCGATTTTAGTGTCTTTAAATCCAGTGCAACTTAAACTGCTGACTCCATAGCAGTTTTGTTATAAGCATTGTTTTGGGCTCTTCATTTCCCAGATTTTGTAAGCACACAAAACCTCATTCTGCCAAATGTCTGCTGGTGTTCAGTGAATATTTTGCACATATTGCAATGTTTGAAAATAGGCATTTTGAGCCTGCCTTCAGAGAAACACAGGGTGGTTTTAAAACGCCGGCTTTTGGATAGTGGTGAGTACTGGTACTGCACCCATTTTTGGGATTTAAGAAATGAATTCCCCACAATTCTAGGTTGCATTTGGCAATCAGCATTGCCATTCCCAATGGTTTCAGACTACTGTGCGGGTAGTCCAATGGTGATTTTAAAGCGCTTTGAAGCTAACCGGCGCTACTGTTTTTCCTTTGGCAACCCATTTCCCTCATGGCAACCCGGCCTTTCATTCTCGCACTGGTGGGTGGCAAGTGAGGCAACCATTTTGGTGTGCGCACAAACTGCGCAGCTTTCCTGGATTTCGGCGCACATGTGGGTTTTCCGCCATCTTGAATTTTCTAAGCCCACAGCACCAAATGTTGTAGCATGATAGCTTAAACGTGGGTCAGGACACCCAACAAGCCCCCCCACGCGACTGCACTTTGAATTTGAGTCGATGGGGAGTCGCGTGCCCAAGGGTTTTGACCCACACACCGGTCTGTCCGCATAATCTTCTTCCTACTCTGTAGATGGCACAGTTCAGCATCTTCTTCTCCATCCGGTACTGATCGATCGGTTCTCCTCGCCAGTCCTGATGGGAGTATTGGGCGGTCCACTGGGCCCATTGGATCTTCCTTCCCGGTCTCCGGATCGTCCTCCTTGGCCCGTCTTCAGGTTTTCTTTCTCCTAGGACGACAAAGGAAGAGCGGCAATACCTACTCATAGACGTTTTTCCACCACTGTTGAGATAGTGGGGCAGCATATGCATTTCATCATAACGAAACATTACATTCTTATTTTGGAAAAAAACAGTATAACTAAGAGACAGTTTCATGCAAATCACAATATTTTAGAGACTAGATGTGGTATGTTTTATGATTGGAACAGAATTAGTCTGAGACAGTACCCGCTAGGATTCCAGAGGATTCCTCCAGTTGTTGCAGAGCGTGCCTGGGATGGCAACACTTCAACTGGTTTATGTGTACCCACTTGTCTTCCCCCGCTGCCAAAGGACCTTTGGGGATGTGGATTTTGTAGGCCACAGGGGAGATCTTGTCGATGATCTCAAAGGGTCCCTTCCATGTAGGCAGAAATTTGCGCTGCTTGGCCTGGTTTCTTTGGAAGTTGTATAGATAGACCCGGTCTCCCACCTGATATTCTTTCCTGGAAGTTTTCAGGTCATAATGGGTCTTCATGCTATCAGCTGATCTTTCTAGATTCCGCTGAGCATAAGCAAAAGCATGTTGAAGGTGTTTCCTTAAATTGTCTACATACTCATGAGTAGTGGAGGCATTTATCAGTGTCTGCTCTTGGGTCCTGTAGAGCAAATGCTGAGGAAGCACCATCTTGCGCCCAGTCATCAACTCAAATGGTGACATTTTGGTTGCAGATGAAGGGGTAGATCTGATGGCCATTAGGACCAGAGGTAATCGGATATCCCAACTTGGCCCAGAATCTGCCACAAACTTTTTTAAGATGCTCACAATGGTTCGGTTATATCTCTCTACTGCCCCAGAAGAAGCTGGTCTATAAGCAATATGCAACTTCCTTTTGACCCCCAGTATCTCCCACATCTTTGTCATTACTTCACTGGTGAAGTGGCTACCTCTGTCTGACTCAATCCTTTGAGGTAGACCAAAACGGGAAAAGATGTGGTTAATCATCAAGGCAGCTGCAGTTTCTGCCTTGCAATTTGGGGCTGGGAGACATTCCACCCACTTCGTAAACAAGCATGTCACAGTCAACATGTACTTATTCCCCCTAGCCGAGCGAATCACAGGGCCTACAAAGTCGATTTGTAAATCTGACCATGGCAGGGTCATCCCCCTCTTTTGTAAAGGCGCCCGGTGTGTGAGGGATGTCGGCTGAAATTGTGCACACACAAGACAACCCTTCAAATATTGGTTGAGGTCCTGGCCCATGTGTGGCCAGTATGCAACCTCTCTTAAGATTTCCAGTGTTGTGTGAAACCCCCTATGACCGGCAGTGGCCGCATCATGGGCGTGACTTAACATCAGGCTTCGGAATGAGGTAGGAACCACCCACTGATCGTGGCCAGCTTTGGATTTCCTTACCAACAACCCGTCTTGGATTCGGAACATTTTTGGACATTTCATCAACACTCTTAGGTCCTCTTTCCCATTGTAATCGGTATCCGTCAGGGGAAAGTTCTCAGGGTCCTCAAGATGCTGGTAAAATTTACCAATTATTGGATCCCTCTTCTGAGCAGTAATCAAATCAGCATCAGGGGTCTCCTTACTCCATTGTGCAATTGAAAGGTCGTTGTGAGCATTTGTCTGGGACCTAGTGATTGCAGTGACCTGGATTTCCCCCAACAGGGACTCAATCTCAATTAGATCCCCTTGGATGGCCCCGGTTTTGGCCAACTGATTAGCTAAGTCATTTCCAGTTTTGTCTGGTCCCTTTACTTTGGAATGACCCTTGATCTTTTTCCAATAGATGGTCATCCCATTCGATGTGACCAGATCATCAATGTTTTGGATCAACTTCCCATGTTTCAAGGGTTTGTTGTTAGCACATAACATGCCTCTGGTTTTCCAATTAACCAGGTGCTCCACGAACCCGTTCCGTACATAATCCGAATCTGTGATTATGACCAGTTCGTGGAGTTGATGCTGGACAGCAGTGAGGATGGCCTGATGCACAGCCATCAATTCTGCCACCTGACTACTTCGGGGACCAATTTTGTATCCAGCGGAGGGTTCTGGGGACTCATTCACCCATGCATTCCCTACGCCGGCCACCAGTTCTTTCTCCCTGTCGTTGTCAACATGGTAAGAGCATCCATCCACATAGACAGTGGGCATTCCCTCACACTTGTCTTCTTCAAAGACTTTGTGTGGGGAATTAAGTTATGCCTCCATGTTGTTCTTTATTTTTAGACTTTCGTCCTCGAGACAGTTTTCTCTGGCACAATCATGCAAGTCAGCCAGACCTTGCGCGAGGGGACTCTTCTTGTTTTGGCCATATCTGACCTCCACAGGAAAGCCTTGCATTGACAGAATCCAGGAAGTAATTCGGGAATTACTCACATTTCCGGCCCGGATTCTGTCACTTTGGAGATATTGCAGAGGCTGGTGTGGAGTCTCCACTATGATGTGTTCCCCCTGGATAAACGGGCGGTAATTCTTCAATGCCCACACCGTTGCCAGGAGTGCCTTCTCACAATTGTTGAATTTTTCCTCCACAGAGGATAAAGTTTTGCTCGCATAGGAGATTACTTTATTGACCTTGTCATGCTTTTGGTATAATACTGCCGTCAAGCACGTATTAGAGAACCCCGTCTCCAGGAAGAACTCCTTGTTTCTGACAGAGTAAGCTAGGCAAGGCGCTTGTGAGAGGCTTCTTTTGAGTTGTTTTACCGCCTCGGCTTGTTCTGGACCCCATTCCCACTTGACCCCCCCTTCAGGAGATGAATCAGGGGTCTGGTGATCTCTGCGTAGCCCTCAATGAACTTTCTGCTGTAATTAGTCAGTCCAAGGAGGCTCCTTAGTTCCCGCAGAGTTGTGGGGTCTTTCAGTTTCTGAAGTGCTTCCACTTTCTTTTCCTGGGGACAGAGGCCCTGAGGAGTAATCTCATGCCCCAAGAAATTAACACGGGTTCTACACCACTGTGCTTTCTGAAAGGAAAGTTTTGCTCCGGCGGCCCTCAACTGTGTCAGAACATAACGGATCTCCGCTATGTGTTCCTCCACAGATGAACTTTTGATGAGGACATCATCTACATAAGCCAGGTTACCCCTCGCACCCAGGTCGGGCATGGCCTTATGTAGGAAAATGTTGAACTCATTACCGGAATTAAGGTATCTGAAGGGAGTCCGGGTCCAAGTATACTGCTGGCCCCCAAAGGTAAAAGCCAGCTTGTATTGGTCCTCCCTACTGACAGGCACGGTCCAGTATCCATTGGTCAGGTCTATTGCAGTGAATACCTGTGACCCCTGAATCTGGGCCAGCCCTTGGTCAATGTAGGGCAGAGGCCATCGGGAAGTATGGACCCATTTGTTGAGCTCCCTGAGGTCGGCGCAGAGTCTCCACTGGCCGTTTGGCTTCAATATTCCCAGCACTGGATTATTGAAGGTGCTGTGGACTGGACGGATTATTCCCCGGGACTCAAAGTTCTTGATTATTTCAGTGAGGGACTCCATTGATGCGAGAGGCAAGCGATATTGCTTCACAAACACAGGAGTCATGCCAGGGTCCGTGGGGATTGTTGTGGTGTGGATGTCGGTGCGACCACAGTCATATGAGTCTACTGCAAAGAGATCTTGGAAATCCAAGAAAACTTGTTTCAACTTTTGCTTTTGTTCCAGAGTCACACAGGCATCAGCTAGGTTGACTCTCTCTTCCACCATCTGCCTGAAGCCTGGAAAGACTTCTGGTTTGGCTATTTCAGCGGCCTCCCCCAGCTGGGTGGAGAAGTCCCTGGTCAGAGTGCTGATTTGGACTGGAGGCTTCAGGTGGGAAAAGGCAGCCCTCATGGACCTGGAAGATCACCTCATCCCTCCTGAAGTCACAAGTCACATCTTCCTTACCATAAGGGCAAGAAGTGTACACCAGGAAGTTCCCCCCATGCCGGGTAAAAATCCTGTCTGGTGTTGCATTGTCCTCACTGTCACTGTCAAAACAGTCCTTGGGGATTGGTCCTAACAGTTCATTTCTAAGATCAATGGAGAAATGTCGGTCATCAACCGCCATTCCAATAATGGTGCCTGCGGCTAGAGTAATACTCTTTAAGTCGCTGTTATCCACCTCTATTGGAATGGTGTCATGTTCTATGTTGACTAATGGTGTTGGGTTTACCCCCAACCCTTGCTGTTGGAGAGAAGCATTTAGATGTATGTAAGCATCAGGGTTTTTCAACTCTTGTCCCCTTTTAACTTTCACTTCCAGGGAGAATTGTTGGGTCCTTTCTGGGATGGTGACTTCCTCTTTACCCTGAATTTCAACTGCATAAGGGAGCAATTGAGCTGACCTAAATGCTTTTTCTGGATCATCAAAGCCCATGGGATTATCCGCTAATCGGGACCAAGCTTTGAAGTTTATTAGGTCCAAACTAATGGCAAAGCGATTGAGAATGTCACTGCCTAAGTAAAAGGCGGCAGTGACGTCTCGCAGGACCCAACAATTATGGACTATGCTCTTGTTGCCAATGGAGATTTTGAGCATACACCTGATTGGCAGGAGATGTTTGGAATTAGGTGCTTCCAGGTCCATTTCCCATTTGTCTATCAGTTTGAAGGTGGGAATGGCTGGATCTTTTGGGAGTTGGCGAAACATGGCTTCGCTGATGAAGCTCTTACCGTTGTTCACACACACTCGAGCGAGAACAGAGTCCTTCCCATCATTTAAATGAACAGGGATGAACAACTGCTCTCCAATTTGCTGAATATCAGCCAGGCTCTGAGCTGATTTCACATCTTCCTGGACTATAGAAGTGGTAGTTTCTGATTGTGGATTAGTATAGAATTTCAGAGTGTTTCCTTCCAGTGTGGAATACCACCTTAAACTGGAAGGAAGGTTGATTTTCAGAAATAGAGAGGACCCCCCATCACCAGTCTGTTGTCCTACTGCTATTACTGTCACGTCTGGAATCTGGTTGTTCTGGAAGTGAAATTCTACTTGGTCAGATTTTTGTTCAACCATGTGGCAGGTGCCGTTTAAACTAACATGGTTGACACTCTGTTTTAATTTTATTGGTCGGCTAGTCTGGGTCCAGAGGACCTTGTTTACACAATCTATTAGGGGTGACAACCTTCTCAGGAGGTCATTCTCTAGTAAACAAGGGGTGCCCTCTGGGGTCACAAATATGACCGGGTGTTTCAACTTATGTCGCCCAATTTTAATGTCCAAATCTGCCGTCCCCTCAACAGGAATTTCCTTCCCGTCAAAGTTCTGGAGTTGCCCAGGAAGAGAGGTGAGAGGAATTTGGTAATTCTCTCCCCTTCCTGCATTCAGTTCGTCAAAGGCCCTTCTGGACAGAAGGGTAGCTTGAGATCCAGTGTCCACCAGTGCCAAAATTGTACCCTGCCCCTGTACTTGTACCGGGGCATAGTATCTTCCCTCCTTCTCCTCAAGGGGGCACAGATAATGCACATTTTTGGACAACTGGTGGGCTAACTTTCTGGTTTTGGACATCGCAAGAGAAGAAATTTGGGCAGAATTCTGTGGAGAGCCATGGGAATCTGAAAGAAAAATTTGGCAACTGGAGATCAGAGCCATTGTGGGTTCCCCTGGTTCCGGTTCTGGGCCACCCCCCCCTTTTTGGAGGCAGTCACCAGGATGGGTTTGAACCAGGGGATTTTCTTGCTGTTGGTTCTGGGATGAGATGGTGGGCGGCGGTAGCTCAGTCTCCACATCTCCCCAGTCTGGATTTGCATCCCTAGGGACCCATTTTTCTTTGGGAGGAGTTCCCCCCTCTCTGAAGGAGAAGATCCTTTTCCCAGGATCCTCTGAGGATCCCTCTCCCTCAAATTGGAAGATCTGTACCTCCTCCTCAAACTGAGTCTGTTTGGGTCTTTTGTTTCTCCTACCCCCTCTGCTCCTTAGGAGGCAGACTTTCAGGGGCAAGAGATTTTGTTTCCGGTTCCTGGGTTTCCAGGGGCTGTTTACAAGTGAGGAAGGAAGCTTCCTCCAAGGCTTTACACCCCCCTTCCCTTTGTGCCTCCTCCCTGGGAACCGGTGAGTTATCGGGGTGCTGCCCCCGTCATTGTTCTGGAGCACCAGGTCCAGAGTTGGGTGCGTTCTGCGCCGGCATGCCGATCTGAGGGTTCTGCTGAGCCCTCAGTATGTGACCCAGATCCCGCGCCATGTTTTGAACCTGGCGCTCTAACTGGGAAACCCGCTCAGGCTGATACGGGGCCCTGTTTTCTCCCCTGGGCTGATCCCGGGAAGGGTAGCTATCCCTCCTCTGGTAATACCCCGGGTTGGGAAGATTTGGGTACCCCTCCACCCTTGGCCTCCCCTCTCCCGGATTCAGTGGTCTGGGCTCAGGGAATTGGGGAAAGAAGGATGGGTGGTTTTGGGGCTGAAAGTTGGGTGGATACCTGGGGAAAAAGTTCTGCCCAGGATTTGGAGAGTTTCTGCCCTCCGGTGGGAAGTTAGGAGGGAAGTTCCCTGGGTTAGGTGCTTGGCTGGATCTCCCCCCTTGGGCTGGAGGAGTCCACACATAACCCAGGATGGGTCTGTTTCCCTTGTACCGGGGGCTTACATAATCAGGAGAGCGAGGGACCCCATTTGTGGGGCTGCCTCCCTGGCTCCCTGTCTGTGACTGGCCCGAGGACCTTCTGGGCCTAGCATTATTAGGTGCAGGTAGGTTTTTAGGCCCCCCCATCTCCAAATCTAAAACGGGGGTGACCTTTACCTCTGCCACCTTGGCAGCAGCAGGGGTGGTGTTGGCTTTGGGGTTTTTCTGGGCATTACTTTTGCTATCTACCGGTTTCTGCACCTCATAGATCCGGGTAGCCTGTTCAATGACCCAGTCTAAAGATCTTTTCTCGTGAAAATCCCTCACGAGCTGGGTCATGATATATTTGGGCAAGGCATGGAAAAACGTATTAATAAATTCTCTGCTATCCGTGCGCACCCTTCTTGTGGTCTGTGCAAAAGCACGCTTTAACTCCTGCACAAATTCTTGTGGGGCCTGATCCTCCCCACATTGCAAATTGTAGGCTGCCTTGCGAGCCTCTTGAGGATTTCTGTGAACAGAAAAATGTTTCAGGATGGCCGCCTTATAGGTGGACCATCTTAAATGATTTTGGTCCTCCAGCCCCGCAAAGAAACTGGAGTATTCCGGGGAGAAGGTCCACTTTACATATTGAATACAGCTTTGGCTGTCCTTCAAATGGAAAGTCTCCATCATTTGCTCAAACAACTCTAAGTGCTCCCAAACAGAATACTTAGCGTTCTTATGGTAAGGCGTGATGACGCTCCTGATTGCCTTAATCTGCTTTAAGGGGTCCTTAAGCAAGGCCCTTTTTGCCTTACTGGCCCTTTTAGTTCGGGTAACTCTGGTCCATTCATCCTCTGACTCAGAGGCACTGCTCCCAGAGGTTCCCGTCAGATCTTCCATGTTTTCCCGGATTCTGCGAGCCTGGGAATGGCTGGCAGAATGTGGGGACCTGGTCTCCTGTTTCCTGTGGTGCTCAGAGGAGTCCTCAGATCCCTCCTTGCTGCCAGGATTTGCTGGGTACTCCCCCCACTGACCTAACTGGGCAGAGGTTTTCAGGATGCCCTTAAGGGGCCTACTCTCCTGGGGTTCCCCATTAAATTGCACTGTGCTGGGGTGCCCATACCCCGATGCCCGCCCCTCCATTCCTGGGTGGTACTGGCCTATGAGCCCCATGCTTCTGGCTGGATAGTAATCTGCCATCCCTGTGGCCCTGTGCTCATGTGCGCCAGGGGACATGGGGGTGGCAGAGTCCAGGGACCGAGAGAGATAAAGGCCTCTGGTACTAGGGCTCCTGGGGTTATGTTCAGGAGTTTCTCTTTCCCAGCAAACCTCATCTCTATCCGCCCCTGCTCCCTGTTGCAATGCAAGAGCCTGCCCCTTCAGTTCCTCAGTTAAGGCCTTACTAGACTCTATCAGTCTCTCCTGCATCGCTACCTGTTGTTGGAGTCTATCATTGCGCTGGCAGAGAGCCTCATTCTCTCTCTGTGTTTCCTGATTGGTCCTGGAGCACTGGGCCAGTCTTTGCTGCAGGAGGGTTACCTCCTGAGCTGTGTCCCTATTGGCCTGCTCCTTTCTTGCTAGAGCATCCTCCACCCTCCTGGTGTGCTCTAACAAGTTCTGGTGTTCTTTTTGGAGGTCACCCAGTCCCTGGTGGGCCAGGTGATTTTCTTCCATTTTTCTTTTTAAATGGCAGACTTCCTGGCCTAAGGCGTCTCTTTCCTGACTAAGAGCCTGCATTTGTGCCGCCTGGTCGTCCCTCTGCCTTTGAAAGGCACCAGCTTTCTGGCGTTCTTCATCAAACTCTGCCTGGGTATCCAGGTCTTTCAAAATTAGTTTGTTGCTCTCCTCTTTCTCTCTGTCTAGTTGGATTTGCAGGGTGGCTACCTGCTCTGTGCATGCCCTGTTGAAATTGATCTGTTGCTCCAGCTTTTTCTGGCTCTGCAGTAGGGAGTTCAAACTGTCTTGGTGCTCCTTCTGCAAGGCCAGAAATCTGGTATCCTGGTCTGTCTTTTCCTGTTGCAGTATATCCATGTCTTCTTTTATTTTAATGATATACTGCCTGGTCTCATTTTCTGCCTCCTGGCTTCTGTGCAGCCTTTGCTCAGAAGAGTCCAGATCAGATTGGGCCTTCTCTAACGCCATCTGTTGTCTTTTTGCCAGATCATGGCCTTCAGCACATTTATTCTGTATGGCTCCCATGTATAGGTACAGGTATGCCGCTATCCTAACAATCTTGTCGTGTTCATCTTTGGCCTTAGGAGCCATATATAGTTCACTCAGGGCCACATGTAATGGACCCTGATCTCTCCATAAGTCTGACCCTGTTTCAGTGACCTGTCGCGTGATGGCCTGCAACCAGGCATCCTGGCCCTGCTCAGCCCATTCACCTCTCACAAATAGTTTATGTAAGAAGTGCTCTCTGGCTATTTTCATATCTACCAAGGTCGTCATTCTAGAGATTGGTCACTGTCCTGACTTACAGAAGTTTGTATTTTATTTTTGCCAAACAGACCTTTTCCTTAGAGCGTTGCTTTGAGGAGTGCTTTACAGCGTAACACAGCGTGGTGATCCGACCGGATATGTGTATCTGGTCAGCTGGCACACTGTATTAATCTGCACAAGTGATAGATCTAACCCAAACGTCCGGCCCGAGTCCCCAATTTGTAAGAGGATTCAATTCAACACTACAGCTAAGTCAACGCCTAGCCTATAATACTGAATGAAAACCCTTATTGATATATCTTTATGTCCAGTTCATGCGTTCTGGATGACTACCCCTATATAACACCCCTCTCTTGGAATCCTCCTGACCCCACTGAGCCAAGAAGTAGTTCTGTTTTGCAAGTTAAAAGGTTTATTTGATAATTTAAACAATAGATATATATATCACACTTTATAATAAATTAATAATTGAATAGCACACTTAATCTGATATGATAAAGATTAACAACGGAGAATCTGGCACTAACACGCTTCTCTATAATCACTAATGAGTTGACATGAAATGGATAAGATAGCACACTGGTAAATAGGAACAAAAGAAGAAGGTGGTACAGAATGCTTTATGTAAGCTCAGGTGGATGCAATATTCAATGAATGCAGTACAGAAAATGCTCAATATGATTTCAACCAAACAATGTAATCACTTTTCTCTGGCTATTCACTCCCCCCCTCTTTATGCAATGCAAGGAAATGGGAGGAAAGCACACAGTTCTCAGAAATGCAATCAATGTAATTCAGTTGAATCCCCCCCCCAAGCACGCTTAAAGAAAACAGATAGGGGTTTTGAAAACACAGGCCCAAATGCTTTTTGATATGTGCTGGCAATTCAGTGAAAAGTATGCTAAAATGCTTTTAATTCCCTTTCAGAGGTTCAGGGTGAGTGATAGCTACTCTCTATGAATTCAGGATCACCTTAACAATGCTTTAGTAGTAACTAGCAGGTAAATGAAGTTTTTGGCAAGGAAAAGCAAAACTGCTGTCTTTTTACACGTGGAGAAATCTGCAAATCGCGGCAAAATTCGCGGATGCGCCGAGCGCTATTACAGAGGAACCGCAAGGACTATCACGATCGTTTTGGGGTCCTAGGAAAGCCTAGGATCTCAGCTTCCAAATGAAAGTTACTGCAAGTCTCTAAGACAAACGGTCGCGGAGATATGAGCGATTTTGTGAAGGTCGTTTTTCAGATTTGAAATTTTAAAAGCTCAAAATGACAAGTGACAGATTTTGCAGCTAGAATGACAGGTGACAGATTTGGAGCTATCAGGCAATTCTACTTAGGTTAAATAGATTGAATTAGATGAATTTAAACTAAGAGCTTTGGTTTGGTACAGTTTGGCGGTACTCACAAGAGATTTTAAACAGGAAGGCGGCTTTGTCACGACCTGGTCAACAGGTCTGGACTTCGGACGGTCTCTGGGCACAGCGTCTGGTCTCTGGAACTGCTCACAGCATCGGGGTCAGCACTCTGGATACAATGGCCTGGTCTCTGCTAGGCACCGGTTCTCTGGGTCGGGTCCTGCCTTCTCTTTGGATATTTCTGTCACCGGGTTCTTGCAAAAATTCAGACGGCGTCAGCCGGCTGTCTGAAGAGTTCAGTTGCAAAAAGATTTTTAGGCCTGCTGACAAATACTCTTGCTGGCAGTGACCTTTTTGGTTAAGGTTCTGAAGTCTCTGTTTATCTTGGAGTCTAAGTGTTGGCTCTTTGAAGTTTGATGGAGGTAAGTATGGATTTTTCCGGCAGAGCTTCCAGCGGCAGATGGAATTGAAAGGTCTCTACCTAAGTTTCAGTGGTCCATTTATATGTTCTGCAAGTGGGTGTGTGTGTTGGTCATAACTAAACTTGCCCCTCTCCCTTGTCATTGGTCAAATTTCCATTCCTCACTTGATTGGGGAAGGAACTGTGAGTCAGAGTGATGTCATTTTATGGCTTGCAGATAGGACACTCCCCTGTCAGATTGCACATATTCTATATTTGATAACAAAAGACATATTTCACAGTTACACAGTTGCTTGAAATTACATATACATGGTGTGGCTGAATTTAGCCATGTCTCTGTCCAAATCTGCTGTTTCTAAGAGCTTGCATTCAGAAATGGCACATAATTGACTTTTTAACTGATTTTTCAATTTCTGACATTGACCCAACTTTACATACATGTGCGCAGGGAGTATGGACATTAACTGATGAAGTTTCAGATTTTTAACATGCATACATTTAGAGTAATATCCACTTTTCCGCTAACACCCCCCTGAACATACAACCGGTTCTAAAAACCTCTTAAACTGTGGGCAGAAAAATCACAAGAATTATGGTATCATTTATAAAATTTTCACATGTCCGCACCATGAGTTATTCATCTTTTTCTAAACAATATTCTGGCTACAAAGGGGTGTGGTTTCCCAGGTCACATGGTGGAAATACTGGTTTATCCAGTTCTGCCAAGCCAGCTTGCTCTCACAGGCAGTGCCCCTCCCAGCTTCTGCCAAGAGGAAGCTACATTTTACGACCGCTGTAATAAAACCTTTGCCTGAGTCAAGACAGGCTTTGTTCAGAGCTCCTGTATTCTGTGGGGCTCCCCTTGATTCAATTATCAGAGAGATGGCATATCCTTAGTGTGGCCAGCAAAAGGCAGATGGGCCTGGGAACACAGTTGTGACTCAAGTTTCACTCCTGATGGGGGTAGTTGCCAGGCAGAATCAAGTTCCTTAAACCAGACTTTCAGCTAACTGTCATGTTTTTTGTTGCTTTTTAAATTAACTTGCAATTTTACACATGCAGCTAGAATGCTGATTCTAAGTGCAAAACTGTGACATTTCAACAGTTACAAAGGCATGTGACACCAAACATAGGTCACTCATTTAATCTAAACATTTTCGATTTTAGTGTCTTTAAATCCAGTGCAACTTAAACTGCTGACTCCATAGCAGTTTTGTTATAAGCATTGTTTTGGGCTCTTCATTTCCCAGATTTTGTAAGCACACAAAACCTCATTCTGCCAAATGTCTGCTGGTGTTCAGTGAATATTTTGCACATATTGCAATGTTTGAAAATAGGCATTTTGAGCCTGCCTTCAGAGAAACACAGGGTGGTTTTAAAACGCCGGCTTTTGGATAGTGGTGAGTACTGGTACTGCACCCATTTTTGGGATTTAAGAAATGAATTCCCCACAATTCTAGGTTGCATTTGGCAATCAGCATTGCCATTCCCAATGGTTTCAGACTACTGTGCGGGTAGTCCAATGGTGATTTTAAAGCGCTTTGAAGCTAACCGGCGCTACTGTTTTTCCTTTGGCAACCCATTTCCCTCATGGCAACCCGGCCTTTCATTCTCGCACTGGTGGGTGGCAAGTGAGGCAACCATTTTGGTGTGCGCACAAACTGCGCAGCTTTCCTGGATTTCGGCGCACATGTGGGTTTTCCGCCATCTTTAATTTTCTAAGCCCACAGCACCAAATGTTGTAGCATGATAGCTTAAACGTGGGTCAGGACACCCAACACTCTCTTCTGCTTTCGTCCAACAGGTAAAATTGCGGCCATACGGTAGTTGCGGTGCATGAAGCGAGGCCAAAATGGAAGAGAAAGGAGCCCATGATGCTCCGACAGCAGATCAGTTTTGGTTTAAGGTTGAGCGCGAAGATTTGTCAAAAGCGCAACCTTAAACGTAATCTCTTTGTAATATCTAACCTTGTGTTTATCATTTTCTTTTGCAGGTGCCATCTTCGGATGAACTGCTCGCCGTGCCACGATGTCGGGGTTGAAGTGCTGCTTTCCGGAGGTCTGGAGATGGATGATGAATCCCAGAGTCAGCAGTGATGCGTTCCGACGAGAACAGGTCCCAGGGTAAGTGCTGAGGCTGGTAGCTGGAATCAAAGGTAAGATGCGCTAGGGCGGCGGTGAGCGTTACACTGCCATCAGTGCAGAATAACACAAAGTGCTTGCATGAAGGCTGGGCGGACTTATATAGTCTAGCTCTAGCCACGCGTATTAGCCTTGGCTTACCGGCCCCACCCTGCCACTCCTAACGGACGATGCACGTGCAATACAGCTGATCCCAGCAGCCACGCCCGTATAAATGCACGTGGAAGTTCCTGCAGGTGAAATAAAGTACTTTTGCACCAAATAAAGTGTGTCAGCTTACATTTGATCATGACCCTGGCACAGACTGAATCCAGCTGGGCCTTTTATGCTTTATTTTACCAAAGGGACAATTAAAAGTTGTGTTACCCCTTACCCTCGTCCCCTGATGGTGCGGGGTCTGTGTTTTCGGGCCAGTGGCCATGACACTATCTCATCTTCCTGGTCCTCTTGATCCTCCTCTGCATCATCGCACCTGTTCCCCTGTCCAGGCCCTCCAGCTGGTGATGGGGGTGTTGGTGGTGGTGGCCCCTGGGGAGAAGGGTTTGCCAGGACTAATGCTATTTCTGAAGTAAAATAGCAGGTGTGTCAGTATTCTTCGAAGCAGGTGCTCTCTCCTGGACTGTCAGATTGAGAATGATTAAAAGTAATGGGTTGTGAAAAGTTGAGTGATCAACTAAGAATGGGTATAGGAGCTGTGGCAGGGTAAACTTTCAACTTGAAACTGTCTAGATTGGCTGGAAATGCAGTTACAAAATATCTGCAAAGCACAGACCCGTTCGTCGACACGTCATCACGCCACATGGGCCCGGTCACGTGACTCTGTCCGGGGATGTCATAAAAAGTTGTAGAAAGTTGATAGAAGTGTTGAGAATGTTGCTAGGAGGTGGGGAATGGCACAGTATTCACTTGAAACTTCCTAGATCTGCCAAAAATGCAGTTTCAAAATGTCTGTGATGCACAGACACCATTCGTGGACACATCATCACGCCGCATTGTTGTGGTCACATGGTGACATCCATGATAGTATGATGACGTCCGAGGACCTCGATGGCAGGAGACGCTGGACGCATGCGCAGGAGCGTCCACGATCGGTGGTGCTATCTGTGGACTTAAAGGTGCATCGCACAACACCGCACACACCCGAACATGGTGTGACATCCGTGAACATCATCCATTGCATACCTAGACCCATGTTATGTCACCTTCGATATCCTGGGTGTTAGTCTTAGCAGTGTACGGTGGTGGCGCGAGGTAATGGTTGCTTAGTTTACCATAACTGGCAACATTCTGTTTTTATTTTATTTTAGTTATAACCATAATGTCCCTTTCACAACCTTTTTGCACAGAATTTCATAGATTTTTATTACTGCAATTTATCCATAATGTCCCTCTAACAAAGGATTTTCACTAAATCTCTCTCTATATATATATATTACAGGGCCTTCGGTAGCAGCTCTGTAGTAATGGTTAAATTGCTCAACTCATAGAAAGAGCACTTTCTGGGTGGCTTATAACTTTGCCTCCCCCGGTTGAATCCTCATGAAACTTTGCAAAGTATATGGCCACCTCGAGATGGTTCTGTGGACTTTGGTGCATTTTCGTTAAGGCTGGGGGGAGTTATAAGGGGTCCCAAAAAGTGTGGAAATCATCACAGATGCAATGGAAACAACATTTTGCTCGTGCCTACAGGCCTAACCGCTGGATGGATTTTCACTGAATGTGCCCCATGAGCGGCGGCTTGGTCCCGAAAGCATGATTTTATAAATTTGGTGTAAATCCATCCAGGAATTTATTTTAAAAACGGCCATAAAGTAGGTAAAGAAAAAGTGTAATATCTGTGTCTGGTCCGCGGATTCACTTCCCCAATCGGGGTCCATGGACACGTCTGGGCCAATCAAGGGGCATCATACGCACCCGCTGATTGGATGCTCAAAAGCGTGAGGTGTGTCATATTATTTTAAATGGTTACCTTGTCGGGTCCTTCGACAGTGGCCGGTGTCTGCGGATACCGCAGTGAGGAAAAAAGTCTGGAAAACACATTTAAGTTTCGTTTAGTTTATTATTTGTAGAGCACACCAAAGCCTGGGGTATCTGGGCGCTAAGCATAGTAAATTGTAACAGGCACAAGAGCATAGAGACAGTGGATGCATAGCTTATTGACAATGGTTACAAGTTGGTCAATCAAGCCAGTGTTGTAATGAATACACACGGGCAATACATGCAAATGACACAGGAAAACAAGATACAATGGCAGACAGAAAGTACAACCATATCCGTTGATCACATTGGATACAGTAGATACAATAAATGCATTTGGAGCTACTGGTTGAAAAGCCAGTCTTTCACTTTTGATCTAAAGGACCAGAAAGTGGGTTCAGCCCTGATGGCAACAGGGAGGGAATTCCAACGCTTAGCAGCCAACACCGGAAAAATAAACCCGCCTGTGGTTTTTAGTTTATACTTCAGGATATTGAGGCAGTTTGCATAGATGGTTCTAGTGGGTCTGGAGGATGAGGTCCTCGAGAACTTATCAGACAGTTATTTCGGAGCAGTATTTGACAAGCATTTGTGCGTGATGACAAGAGCACGCAAGGACATTCTGTCACGCACTGGGAGCCAATGTACATTGCGTCTGAAGGCAGAGATGTGTTTAGAGCGAGGGACATTTAGCACTGATCTGAGTGCATTATTCTGCAGGACTTGTAATTTATTCAAATTATGTTCGGTCAAGCCTAGGAATAAGGTGTTATAGTAATACAGCTTGGACAATATTAATGCTCTGGCAAGCATCAGGCAGCTGCTGGATGATAAATAGGGTTTCCAAGCATTGATCAATTTGTTGGCATAGGCGGTGGTTGAGGCTGTACTGTTAATTTGTTTTTTGAGGGAGAGAGTGGATTCTAGGTAGACGCCAAGCGTGTTGACCTCATTGGTGACTTTAATGATGTTTCCATCAATATTAACGGTCTTAAAGCGAGAGTCAAGTCTATTTAGACGGGTTTGAGATCCTATGATCATCAGCTCCGTCTTGTCGACGTTTAGACACACGCTGCTGGCAGCCATCCATTCCTGGATTTCAAGGTAAATTTTGTTTAACATAATGGAGTCTTTTTCATAGCAACCAGTGAACGTAATGGGGACTTGGGTGTCATCCGCATAATTAGTGTAGTTGACACCCAAGTTGTCAAGGCGGTCAAATCGTAGTTTACTGAAGATGTTGTAGAGCTGTGGAGAGACACAAGAACCCTGTGGAACTCCACAATGGATGGGTACTGGATCGGCAGATGCTGTAGGGGCAAAGACTCTTGTTGTTCTGTTAGAGATGAAGTATTGGATCCAAGTGTCGGCGTTCGAGGAGAATGCTACAGCCGTAGTCAGGTGTTGAGTGAGGATCTGGTGGCCTACAAGAACAAAGCTGCTTAGAGGTCCAGCAGTAGGAGGATGGACAACTTGCCTTTGTCATGGGTTTCATCCATTTGGATTGTTAAGTCCAGTAGGGCCGGTTCTGTGCCGTGCCTTGGTCTGAAGCCTAACTGGCGTAATCCCAGTAAGTTGTTATCCTCCATAAGCTTTTGAATTTTTAGATAAGCTGCTCTATCTAGTATTTCTAAGAGGGAAGGGACCGATGTGATCGGTCTATAATTGGTGGGTATATTAGGGTCTAAGTTCGGCTTTTTGTGGAGGGGCATAACCCAGGCTTCTTTGAGGTTGTTCGGGACTGAGTAGCTTTCGAAGGATGAATTAATCAGAGCAGTGATGAAAGGGGCTAGTTCTTTTGCTCCTTCCTTGATGACTGATGCTGGGCAGGTATCTCCCTGACATTTTGATGCTTTTAATCCAGTTATAATGTTTTCGACTTCGTTAGTGGTAACTGGAGAGGAGTAGAATGGGAGGCAGGGGGGAGGTTGTTGGTCATATGGTTTGTGCAAGTCAGAACACAGCGCAAGACTGTTCTTTTTTGACTCGATATTGGCTTGAAGTAATGCTATTTTGTCTGATAGGGCTTTTTGAATATTAGCGCACCAGGTCGCATCTTTGATGCAAGCTTCCATAGGCGGTGCAGGGGATTCCAATTCCGTTAGAATAGTGAAGAGTTCTTTCGAACCCGATTTTGGATTCTAACATTGTACATCTCTCATTTAGTATTGAGGATAGATGTTTTATAGGTAGTAGTTGCTGTACTGAACATTTCCTTGTAAGCGGTTGAAGGAATTTTTCTCCAGTTGGCTTCAGCAGATCTTTTAGGGTTACGGAGTGTTTTTAGCTCTGCTTTGAACCATTTGTTTAAATGGGCAGAAGGTTTCACCTTTCGTAATTTGAGAGGGGCAATTTTATTTCGTGCTTGTTCTAGAGTATGAAGCCTTGTCCTGGATAGTAGAAGGGTCAGTAATAGGTTGAAGTAGAGGTAATAAGTTGTCAAAAGATATATTTCTTGATGTGATTTGTGGTGCGATGGTGTCAGGTGTGTTGGCATTAGCATTTTCCTGTAAGGTGTATGTTATGCAGTGGTGATCTGACCAAGCACAGGGCGAATTGTTGAGGATTGTTGTGGTACAATTTAAGTCCGCCAGCCAATCCAGTGTTCTGCCCTTGTTGTGTGTGGGCTCAGTAATACAGTGTCTGTATCCGAGTTGTGTGATAGAGTTTTCAATGATGCTGGCATTGGAGTCTTTGGGGTCATGAAGGCCTAAATTAAAGGGGCTTGTTACGAGTTTGGAGGCAGCCAGGCCCTTAATAAGGGCATGGCTGCCTCCAAACTCGGGTCCGGGTTCCCTGAATGGGGAAATACCGGGCCATTCCGACCTTGGAGGGCCCGGTATTTCCCCATCCAGGGAACCCGGACCCAGTACATCCTCATTCGAGCCCCCATAGGCCTCAATTATGGGGAGCATGCAAACAACGGGCCCGTTAATGACAGGCCTGTTGTTAGCATGTTGGTCCCCACGTGGGACCCGCTAAGGACGTTTGTTGAAACCAGACGTCCAGAGTGGCTCCTGCGAGGGAACCTCGTAATGGGGCGGTACAGGGTTAACGGCTCTGGCACCAATACTGGCGCCGTTAACCCCTTACCACCCCTCTCATAATGAGGCCCAAAGTCTCTGAGCATAACATTATGTGAGCCGGGTTTGGTATTTTGAGTCAGTAAGAGGGTTAAGTCTTCATCGGAAGATGAGATGGGCCCGGGGGATGGTAGATGATATCTAATAGGATGGTTTGAGAGGCCAACAGGGGGAGTTTCACTGACAAGAGCTCAGCTGAGGGCACGCTTGATTTGGAGAATTCTCTAAGACCAGATGTGTTTTGGCTATGAAAGCCACACCACCACCTTAACCAGATCTATGTCAGCTCTGATTATTGTGTAATTATCTGGGAGAGCTAATGACAATGTAGGTCCTTCTGCTGCGTATAACCAGGTTTCCGTTATGGTGAGGAAGACCAGTTGGTTCAGTGAGATGAAGTCTGCTATGTCCAGGGCATGGGCCATCAGAGATCGTGCGTTGAAGAGAGGGGCTCTTTGATAACAGGAATGACTATAGCCAGACTAGGGGGTTGGCTTTATAGGTGGAGGGGGTAGGTGGACTTGTCTATGTGTTGTGGCTGAGGTGGCAAGTATGTTCCGGGTTTGTTGTTTATGTGAAGTTGGTGGATCACTAGAGTTAGGGGTTAGTAGATGGCGTGATAGGCAAGTTCTGGAGGAGAGACTGAAATTGCTATTTGACAGGTCATGGGATGAGAGGCGCGGTACGTGATATAAGTTGAAGGGACAACAGATTCCCTGATGTGGACTGGTAGGTTGTTCAGTGATGGAGAAAGAGGCTGGGGGAAAGGTCCAGTTTTTGGGAGAAAAGGGGTAGGGCAGGGGAGTGGGTGGTGATACGCAGCCTAGTCGTCCGAGACCATGTCCTATCTTGACAAAGGAACCATAGGTACAGGGCACATCTCATTGGTTGGAGGTAGCAATACTTAAAGTTAGTAATAGGCAGAGTGCAGTAGTGGGTGAATTGGCTATCTATGCATACGAATGTAGGCATTCTGTTCGGTCTGTTGGGAAAAAAGAAAGTGTGGGTTTGAAAGTTATGGAATGTATATGCATTTATTGTGGATGGGTGTCATGTATTGTGGATAGGTGTGTGGGTGTGATTGTAGAGATGAAGAGAGTGCTGTGTGATTGTGTAGTGGGATGATAGGTATAGATGGGAAGGATGTAAGAGTAAGAGTCTATACAGCTGTGATGGGCTTGCATTAGTGAGTAATGGAGTGGTGGTGTGATTGAATAAGTAGGGAATTTGTGAGGAAGGGAGCAGTTTTTATAATAGTTGTGGTTAAATTGGGAATAGAAAGTGTGTTAATGTTGCAATAGAATGAGTAAGGGTGAAATAAATGTTGATTCGAAAAGAATATGCTAGACTTATATATAGTGAAAATGTATAGTGAAAATAAATTTTTACAATTAATAAAATATACATGCTATACGTGCTATATTGATGTACTTTCACTATATATAAGTCTAGAGTATTCTTCTACAATTACAGGAAGAAGAAGAGTGCCAAAGACAGCAACCGAAAAAATAACTCTCTTCACATCCTACATGTCTTTGGCAATCTTCTTCTTTCCTGTAATTGTAAAAGAAAGTTAGTGGGTATATGTGGTAATGGTGAAGTACTTTAAGTAAGTAAGGTTGTTATTTATGAAGACAAAATATAGTGTTGTTCATTTGCGCAAAGACCCTAGATCAATTCAACCGAATCCTAATCAGTAAATAGACAAAGTCTTGATATGTTAGATCCAAATGTCTGTTCCCAAGATGTAATTTATTGGGCAAATCCAATAGGTCGACAGCCGACACGTGTTTCGACCAGTCGGGCGTCCTCATGGCAAAGTCGGTAGATTACTGGATTCCTTACTGTATATATCTAATAAATGATGAGCAATGTTAGGGTTGGAGCCCAGATCAGAAATGCTGGCACTTAATTATGATATGTAACAAGGCCCAATCCATGTACAGTTCCTGTGCTGTTACAGCTTCCAAACACTAGAAGGGTGAGAAAGCTTCAATATATTAGAAGCCACAATGGGAATGAAAGGGTTCCTCCTCTTGGTCTGCCCATTTAGTATTTGCAATTCAATGCAGATAAGGCTAACCAGTGGCTGGATGTACATTTTAAATAGCAAACGGGACAAGTCCGAACCCTGAGGCAAGCTGCATTACAGAGGGAAGGAGGCAAAGCAGAAAGGAGGTAAAGAAAGGGTTTGGCTCCTATTTGCAAGGAAAGATGTAAACCAGTTAGAAATGGAAAATGCTGACCATTTAAAATTGTTTCTTTTTAGGAGCATTTTCATGAAAGTTAAAGAGTGCAGATGTGCATTTACAGCAGCACTGTGGGTAACTTTTTTGGAAAAGAAAAGGAGATGTAAAAGATTTGTAGCACATTTTTAAGTGGCAGTTGATGTGTGTAAGTTTAATATGCTGGCAGTGCATGAATACTTGCCAACATGATCCATTGCAAAATGTAGGTGCTTAGGAAGTCTTGGTTTTTTCTTTGCATTCTGGGAGTTGTAGTTGCACTTTTTCCATTAGGAAACTTGGACTACAAGTCCCAGAATGACATTGGTGATGTCATCTTTGATGTCCTGGGTATAAAACTTAGTAGTGCATGGTGGTGGCGCGAGTTATGGTTGATTAGCTTAACATAACTGGCACATGCCTGGGGTTTTCCAATTTTACTTGTAACCATAATGTCCATTTAACAATGTTTTTTTACTGAATATTCATATATATATATATATATATACATATATATATATATATATATACATATATATATATATATATATATATATATATATATATATATATATATATATATATATGTATATATATATATATATGTATATATATATGTATATATATTCCATGAAAAACTTCATTTAAAGTGCAGTTAAGTCGAGCAGATTGAGATACTGAAATTCAGTGGGAAGTCAATACCAGCTTAACCCGATATCCCCCTTAATGCCATTTTGTATGTCATCCCTTCTCTTATAATATGTATGTGCTCATTGGCTTTGCAATAGGAACACGCCTAGTTAAGCTGGTCATGTCTTTCCATATCCGCAGAATTTTTGTATCTCAATGTGCAAGGGACTGGAACGCTTTGAAAAGAGTAGGCTATCTATCTTTTGCCAGTTCAACTTAGATTCAGCCATGTCCAAGTCACTCAATTTTAACACCAGTTCATTTATACAAAAAGAGAAAAATAGGGGATCCTAAATGCACCCTAGATGGATACCACTCCTGACTGGAAAAGGGTCAGAACCTTTCCCTCTTTGCCCATTTAAATATTGCATAGTTCTCATCGTAAAGGTTGCTTATGCATGATAGTAAATTGGAGTGAGTATTCATTGAGACCAACTTATTCCACAGTAAACGGCTCTGAAGACTACTGAAAGCAGAACTTCAGATGAATGATGTGTAAAAGGGTATCCCTTTGAACATTTCCAAAACGCTGGTTAACTGTGCCCACCACCTCCTTAAAACCTGCTAGGAAGGGTGATAAGTAGTTAATATCACATACCTAGGTCTGCAGGTGCAGTTAGAGAATGGCCATGCACATCTTCCACCTCCCATGCATCTAGCAACGAGATGCAATGACCATTTCTGGGAGTTGGGAGGCCCTCTCGCCTTTCTTTTTTCTTGTAAATAGTGTTAAGTTCCGGCCCTCTACAGGTAGCAGGAATTATGTTTGTCAAATAGATGGTATTAACAAAATTATAAAGGAAGGTAGCCATATCACAGGTTCTCTTTTGAATAGGTTGACAGGAAATATATCCAAGCCCATTGCCTGCCCAGGGTTTTGATCCTCCTTGGCTTCTGAAAATACTAAAGCAGTAGATGTAGAAATATCAGTAAGTAATGGCTATCGTGTGCATGTGTGGGAATTTAAATTTTCAAGATGATATAGGCCACCAAAATAATTGAGCCATACTCCAGCAGGGTTGTTACTGCGGATCTCTGTTTGATCCTAGAGTGGGCTTTTGAAACCGTCCTCTAAAAGGCCCTTTGATCCTTATTTATCACTGCCATCTGGTGTGTATTCCCAGATGTGATCTCTGTTAGCCTGTTGGTACCCTCTCGACTATCGTGCCTTAAAGTCTTCAAGCCCATAATTAATTATTTTTTGGCTTCAAGGCAATCCTTATTGAACCTAGACGTTAATGCTGTAGTGTTGGCCTTTATTTCCCGGCTTACTCGTTTAATATAGGAGGATTTCAATAACAACCTTACGAATTGATTGACCACTAATTCTGGAATTCATCTTCAAAATCTAAGAACCTTTCAAATAATGGTAGCAACGAATTGGAAGTGGGGCAATGCAGTCCAGATGTGGTGAATGCACTTCATTTATCACTTATTGCCTGCAGACTAAGGGGCCCGATACATGGAAATATTTGTGTGGAAAATAGGGAACTTGCGGGCCAAACTGCACGCAAATTGTCATTTGTCGATTCATGGAATAGAATGTGCAGTACTTCTCCAGGACTTGCATGGAGTTCATGCAGGCTCTACACGTCTGCATGCCATTGAGCGCCTTGCACGAGACACCACGCAGTGCATGGGCGAGGCCTGCATAGAGGACGGAGTAGGGGCGGAATACAGAAAATGGGGAAGAACGTGCGCAAAAAGTGGGCGTTATGAGTGACCACATGCGGGCAGTCCATCACACGCCCACAATTGCGTTGCACGAGATGTATTCACGGATTCGAGCGTGTAACCTCTCGGCAGGTGATTGGCCACACACGTCCTTCATACCATCTGCCACCCGAAGGCAGGCGTAAGTACACTTGCGCATAGGAAAATCAGAGCCGAGGTGGTTTTGCATGTCAGAGATAGGGGTGCGTGTACGCAACTGGGGTTCCAATCTAACGCAGGGATGCGTGTAAGCACTGTAGCGGGGTGCACGAATGGTTTACGGGGGTTCATACCCAGATTTTGACTGAGTTACAATTTTTCATACGCATGTTGTCGGGGTGCCAGCAACAGTTACGGGGGACCCTGTGCAAAGTCCCCGAGATGCAGGCCTGCTTGCGGGGCCCCCCACGCACTGTTTGAAAAGTGTGTTCATTTCGCACCCGGAGGAGCACGCAAAGGTTGCTTCTCTGGCTGTTTGTGCTTTGCATGGAGGAATGTTGGGGACATTCCAGGCACGACTTGCGAGTACGGTTGCTTTGCACAATGAATTCCATGTATACACAGGGTGCATATTTTTTATGCTGTGCGCAGGCTCACGCAGTGTCCTTCTCGGCGAGTGGCCCTTGCAGGATTTCTGAATGGGGCCTGTCAGTGTTCGAATCACTCGCTCTACAGCATGTTAAAACAAATATATAATATCCAGATATTCCCTTTTTATGACCTATGTACTGGGAGTGTAAACTTGACAAATCTAGTGTTAAACAATTGTAACATCTGAGATAGTAGCAAGTCAAATTAATTATGTCAATGACTAGACTGCCTTCTTACGGTCAGAGTGCTGTTGGAATTTTTACTTGTGAGCAATGGTCTGAGTTTGTTTTATTTTTTAACTACGGCATATCTCTGGAAACAGATACAAAATATAGCATTAATGCGCTAGGCTACAGTTTAACAAAAATGAGCCCTTTAATCGGAATAAGACAGCCTGTGGGTTAACGGATAGAATCATGAAATAAAATAATAAAGTATCCAAGGGAATGGTGGCACCTTTTGCTTTTATAAATCAATATTTTAGGTGAGTGCATCATTCAGCGTGTTGAATGCAGTTACATGCTTTTTAACTTGTTTATAGGTGTACTTGAATGTATTACTGAGGATAAGTGTATTATTTTAATGGACGGAGACTGAAATAAATTCATTGCTTGATTGAGTTAACAGATAAATGCATTGAAATCAAAACTATGGAATTGCTAGAGAAATATGATGTATTTATCAAAGCATGGAAAGGAGTTCTAAGCTCATGTTTAAAGAAAGAGCTGTTCCTTTTCATATCCAATTTGATGGTGATGATTATTCATTATGATCTGATATTCCTACCTGACTATCTATTCATTCCCTAACCTAACCAAACATAAAGAGGCCATAAATCAAAAAAGCAGAAAACGTCAGAAAGGCAAAAGGATTTAGAAACGGTTCTTAATCCTTCCTTGGTTTTCATGTTGCAAAGAAATGTGCAGAGACGGCCGTGCAACACAATCGCATGGGCTGGCGAAGCCAGGGGGATTCAAATTCTAATAGTTAATGAATGCAAAGAACAGATTATAATGTGCACGTGTATACATTACATAAAATGGCGGTCTATAGGAACTCATTATGCATGTGGGCATTACAAAACTCCTGATAAATAAATAAATACATTTAAATGTTTGACATTTTGCTACAACATCTGTGTCACTGCGGGAATCTGGACACAGTATCGGCCATTGACAGTAAGCATGAACATTAAACTGCCATCAGACCCATTGGCTCGTGCCTACTAGAACATTTTCTGAGTGTCAGTGATGGTCAAGTGGGTGAGGAAGGCATTCGGCTCTGTTGCCTCTGATGTACTGTCTGTGATGTTACTTATTTGGTAAATGGCTGACCACCTTATAGGCACTAATGTGGAATTACATTATTTTATGGGTATGCCATTCACTTGTACTGTGTGTCATATATGACCGTAGCCGTAGTAAGGCAGTGCTGCTTAGATAATGTAACTTCTGTTTGATTCGGCAAAGAGAAATTGGTCGATTATTTGTGCTGCAAAGGTGTAAGCACTAACCACTTATTTGGTTACCCACTTGCGCACTAACTCTTAAGAAAACTTTCTAGGTCACGAGAAAATACTAATATTTTTTATTTTTCACTTTTTTTTTAAACTTCCCTCTTAAATCCAATTCAGTAGTCCTTATTTATATGTAAAAAGTAGATTTTCTTGTGAACAGTTTTTGATCCACATCTTTCAAACAAAAATAGAGTTGATTTAAGATGCAGTCATCTGCATGGAGTGCATTGAAATTCAAGTGCATGCCTTTTTGCAGTGCTTGTCAGCAACATTTGTAATAGCGGCTGACTCATGATGCAGTCAATAAGGAACATACCATTTCTTTGAGTGACTAGTAACTGTTCTTCTCTACTCTAAGGTTTTGCCATACTGAGTGCATGGTAATGTGTGGGGATGTGTTAAAGCTCATCTACACATCTGCTTGGCTTTTGGAATTGGCTTTGTATTTTTACATTGTATTTATTACAGCAAATTACATGTGGCTGGAGACCGGCAGAAGGCCATGGTTGGCTTTACTATATCAGTTGTATCCTCCCTATGGATCACTATACGCCCAACATTGCAGGCCTAGCTGCCCCGAGGCAATGATGACAATACCCCTGGGGCCTTGTGGGTACTCGGGTATGTATCACACCATGTTCATCAACTCCTCCGGCTCGGACACTACAGACACAATACACAACAAGGGTAACCGTGTAAAGTCTTGAATCCACGCAGGTTCTCTGGATGAGTGGTTAAAATGGATACATCCTCACAACTGCAGTCAATATTGGCTAAGATGAAGACGCAAGTCACAAACACCACAGTCCAAGATATCATGAAAGAGTTAAAAGATACGACGTAACCCCTCATGCCCTCAGGATTGCTGGAAAAAGGCTGGACGGAAACCTAGAGGTCTGATTCGACCCTTGGATAGGAGACCTGGTAGAGAGAGTCGGGCTTGATTGTCACAGACACACTCAAATTGCTCTCTGGCAACAACTGAGGCAGTGCAGCGCTGAATGAAAACGGCCGGCCGGTGGTAAATGAGGATTTGACAGCATGAGCACACAGACTATGACACTGTCGTCAGTCAACCAGAGCATCTGCTCCACACTACCAACCAGGGTTATCACCACTCCCTACACAGAGATAACTATCACCACTGTCATATCATGCTAGTTCAACGGTCAGGCCTTTAACGCTGTATACTGCATCTCCCAGCAGAGGAGATCTTCACAGATCTGCCTCTCTGAACGGTGGTCCATCTTTCCCCACCCATTGAGACGAAACATACAATATAGTTATGGTAAAAATATGATGTGCACCGATGGTGGAGCCCTTTGGGTACTGTCCAAGGGGCTGCACACAGGTTGCACTCATTTCTTATTGGGATCCTACTTGAGGATCCCAATGTTTTATGGGTTTGCTGTCAAATGTTGTGTTTGGTTATGGCTTTATGCTGCAATGGCAAACAGTCGGCATTCCAAGGCAGGGAATCAGTCATCGGGAACCTACAAAGTAATGTATGGGCCAGAGATCATCTTATTCTATATGGAGCAGTGTATGCATGCACCCCAACAGCGATCTGAACTAACATATAATGATGAAGGGAAGGGGAGATTGGGTGCCCACCGTAAGAGCGTGAGGCAGCACAGCACTGTATATGACGTAGGATGGCTTCCATTATGTGCATAATGCTGAATAGACAAGGATTGGGAGGCTACTAAACTGCATGAGAGACAATGATGGAGAAGTGATATTCCTATTAGAGAAACACCTAGATAGGATAGCATCAGGTAAACTGTGTGAGGGCTGGGCGGAGAGGCATTTCATGCACAACATCGTAGGAAAATGGGAGGGGTGTTTATTCTCTGTCACAAGTATACCTCTTTTATCGCCCATGGCACGCTGATAGACACCAAGGGGAGATACCTGTTGGTGTTTGGGACCCTATCCCATCACAAAATTACCCTGATAAATATCTATGGGCCAACGGAGGACAACACTGTATTTTTAGACATGTGTTTATAAACTCCATGTCCTATATGGGTCAACTGACAATCATGGGAGGAGATTTTAATGTTGTTCTATCACACGCAGGTAATAGGCAATCTGCACCCACTAAATCCCACCATACCCCACAGAAAACTAGGGCATTGCTAGCCCTTGCGGAAGAAATTTGAAGAAGGGAAGTATGAGGTCGTTACATCATTCACAGAGGGATTTCTCCTTCTTTTCGTACCACCATTGAAAACTACACATATTTAGACCATTGGATGCTCCCATTGCTCACATATATTGTTGAACACTGCATCACCATTTCTATGATGCTATCTGATCATGCTCTGGTGGGGCTAAAGGTCGTATTCCCAATCAAACATAACCAGACCCCACCCTGGAGATTTAACCTGGCGACACTGTAGTACCCAGATAACATAGAGCAAGCATCTGGAACCTCTGAAAAGTTCTGGGGCAAAAACCTGGTTGGCAAATTCAATTTGCTTAAATGTTGTGATGCACCTCGCGCATACTGATATTTTGGATGCCTACCCTTAGAGTGCAATGCATCTCAGAATGGGCGTATAACCTCAAGCAATGGAAGACTTGATCAAATAAACCCGAGAACCGAACTGCACAATTCAGAACAAACACATAAAAGAACAAGGGATTCTTTCCTCCTCCCAAAAACGGAACAATCTCAGATCTGATATCAAAACTATTACCACTGCTCGTGCACAGAAGTTCTTCTACAAACAGTCTCAAACCTTTTTTGAGGAAGGGGAAAGGCCTCTTAGGTTAATGACCATGTACTTAAAATGCTAACTGCATGCCGATTATTCAGAAAGATTCAGGACAGATTAGGGAATATGCTCACAGGGCATGCCGCTGTAAATGACCGCTTTGTGGAGAATTATTTAGAACAGTACGCCCCCCTATACAAATCGCAGACAACGCAATACACACCTTCTGCAGCAAATACAAACTTCAAAGGTCACTACGGAAAAACATATACCATTGAATGCCCCAATCAGAGTAGGGCCATCGCTGGACGAGCTGCGAAAAGTTGTGGGACCAGAAAGCGTACCGAAATATCTGTATAAGGCTGTGGCCAAGATACTCTCACCCAGATTAGCAGCAGTGCATAACGAAGCTTGTGAAGGACATCACCCAGTCGGAAAGCTTACAGAAAATACAGTGGTCTTTCATACATCCGGCAGGTACCACACAAACTGTAGCGCATACAGACCAATCCCTCTCATAAATTTGGATGCTAAGATATTGGCCAAATGCTTGGCGAGGCGGCTAGAGTGGTTATTGCACCACCTCATACATCAAGATCAGACGGGTTCTCATACTTAATAACACTCCTCTGATAACATGAGATGCGGTCTGAATATTACTGCCTCTCAGGCAGAGCTGGGGGACATAATAGTATCCTTCGATGCCCAAAAAGCATTTGACAGTGTGGTGGGATGATATGTTCTCAGTCCTCAAGAAATTCAGCATCGAGGGCTACTTTGGTACCTTGGTTGAACTTCTCTACCAAAGCCCTGAAGAATCTGTGGACGTACAGTGACCCCATTGCATTCAGGCACACACCAGGACTGCCCATTATCTCCACTCTTGTATGCATTGGCTACTGAATCGTTAGCCTTTTGAATACATGCTGATGATGCCCTTAGGGGGCTAAACAGAACGGGCATAGAACACTGCATCTTCCTGTATGCGAATGACGTGTTGCTCTACATTAGTGAATGGTCTAGGAATCTTCCCTAAGTAAACAAAAAAATACAAGAATTTGGTACGATCGCAAGATAGAAAATAAATTGCAATCCATCGGAGGTAATACCATTGTGGAAGGACATATCCTGACATATCAGAGCACTACTCAGAACCCGCAGAAATAGGTATTATGGATTTTTATGATGGTCCTTCGCCTCTTCCATTTGTAGAGGCTGAGAGAACCCTAAGCCTCACCCCAATGGAGTGACTGCCACATAAAGCTCTAATGTTGCTAATTAACGCCAGGATCACTATGGCCACATATGAACATGAGCAATCCGCTTGTGAATCTGAACTGGTTCAGGACATATCAGACCTTCTACCTACTTACTATCCCGAATAATCTGGGGAGGAATCTTGTGCTAGCAACTCAGTGGTCGGAGGATCTGGAGGTCCCAAAAGATAGCAGGGATGTGTACTCTTGATGATCAATGATCAATGACGTTTCATATAACCTTAGAAGTAGGGAAAATCAATACAAATAATAAAGTGCATACATTACACCCTGGTATGCTACATACGATGAAACTACTAAAAAAAACATATATACTGGAGCGGCTGTAAACATAATCATACATTGAGACACTTATTTTGGACCTGCCCAAAAATACAGCCATATTGGGAAATTATATTCACAAGAATTGCACGCATTCGGGGCTCCATTCCAACTCAGCCACCAATGCCTGTGCTTTTCAGGTAGCAAGTGGAAGATTGGCACAATGTGATTTTGGTTAGGAAGCTAATGCACATTCAGTTATTTACAGCCCGAACAGCCGTGGAAATCTAAAGCAGCACCAAATCGGTTATTGTGGGAGAGCCTAGTGTTACAGACATGCTCAGCGTAGCGGCGTTACTATAGAAATCGACATGGGTCCCCCAGGTCAGATTGGATATGGGAACTGTTTGAGCAATATATTTGAGCCAGGTGTGCTCCAACCCCAGATCACACCCGGAAGAGCAATGAAGCTGAATTCATCCATGGAGAAAGAGTGGAACACATAACCTAGACATGAGAATCTGTGAAACATACAAATTGTGCATATGCATCCTTATACACTCACTTTTTTGTGAAGACATAATGTCGTACTTGTTGCTCTAATTTAAGGAGGACAAAACTGTTGTGATCTGTGTACATTATACATGGTACTTGATACCGATGATTAGCTGGTCCCTGTAGAACTGGCCGTGCCAAGGGGCTATTCGATTTTATGTTATGCTTGGTTTTACCCTTGGTCAGTTTTGGAGGGTGTGGTGAAGGGAATGAAGGGATAAGGCACATTTCAGGCTACAAAATTGCCAAGAGCTGAGAGTATTTAGTTTTTGTTCTAGCATAAAAGAGCCTGGTAAGCTTGAAACCAACAGCTACCAGAACCTACTTTTGACTCCCCATGCCAAATAATGCCACAGATCTACCTGCCATTATTTCTGTGTGCTTGAGAATGTGTAAAAAGAAGCATTATGACACATGTAGGGGACACTAATCATATGCGGTTGTACATAATAGACAAAAGGTCATAGTGTAAAGATAGATTTGTGATTCTCTATGGTGTAGCTCCTGGTTTCCAAGTGATAGCTCCTGCTTGCTGGATGATTCCTGATACCCAGGAGTTAGGTTTAGCTCCTGCTTATCAAATCCTTATTTTGACCCCTGCATTTTGGACTAGTATAGTGTCATCTTCTCTTGTATCATATGTATTGGTATCGTCTGTTTTTGTTACATTTTCATTTACAACACAGACCTCAAGAATCCTTAAAAATCCCACTAGACCTACAGGGAGAGTTCCTTAGTTTACACATTCATTCTAAAAGAAATGCACTCGCTCCATAGTGACAGGTGACAACATTTTCACCAGTTCTATCTGTAAAACGGTGCCTGTCACCATAAGCAAACTTCAAATTTGGTGCAATGCTGCCACACAAAAGGCCACCCATGCACAGTGAAACATATTTGCCATTTAATGCAAAGAGAGGTTGTTTGCAGTAAATGTCAAATAAATGTTTCAGACATCCCCATACTCATCAGCATGGTAGAGCACCATGGAAATGGTTCTTGCCGGTAATAAAATCTACGCGCCAATGCTAGTGGGCTATTAGATTTGGCAAGCCCTGAAATATTTCAATCAAACAAAACTATGCTCTACACTTGTGTGCATGTAAGCATTGTGACACATAGAGTGTGTGTTTGCAGTGTCAGTGTGTGTGTGTGTGTGTGTGTGTGTGGGTGTGTATGCATGTCTCGATGTAATTCAGAAGATGCCCATCCAGTTCTTTTTTTTGGTGCATTTTGTGACTTGTAGTTTTGTTTTGTCCATCAAATGTCCTGTACTTTAAGTACCAAAATGCAAAGTATAAAGGAAATCTGAATGATCATCTTCCAAATAACAAAGGGACGTGTGGCATATAATAATATATACAACACATGTAACTTAAGATTTGTAAGTTGTTGAAGGAGGTGGTACGTAGTGTAGTATCAGAGGAGGGGGAATAAAGTAAAATATGTTTTTTTCAGCTGGGGACAGTGAGAATAAGGGGCTGGAGAGGAGTGAGATCTACTTGCACCTGCTGTTTTCAAAGTCTAAACGTAGTTCAATATATTAAGGAAGTAATGGGACTGTGTGGCAAGCCCCTCCCTTAACCTGCAAAGAAAGTATTGTTTGTGCTGGCTCACGTGCAGTGGAAGACGTGCAACTATTATTAACTCATTGGTAGTGCAGCTCAAAAGACCTTTTTCAAAAGGTGATTGGTTGAACTTTTTCATCAAGGAGGCCACATGGATCAAAGGCTTGCCTGTTAAGACTACATAGTCCATAGTGTTTACCAAAATATACTGTTTTACATTTTTTCAAAAAGTCTTGAACGCTGGTGTTCCAGAGTTCAAGGACCAGCATTCAACCACTACACCACAATTGCTTAGTGCTTCAAGGTCCATACATTTCACACTTATCCTACAATTGAATATGTATGATTGTCAAAGGCTAAGTATGAAACTTGTGAAAATCCAAATAATAACATCATTCTAGCATAATGGTTACGTTATGTTTCTCGAACTCCTGCAGGCCAGGGTTCTCGAAGGCAGCGTCCAACACAAATGTGTTTTTATTTCTTTTTTCAGTTTTATAATGTGGCCCAGAGATGGTGTAATACATGTTCCATTCTGTTATATAATGTTGCAGTAAATAAATGAGTTTCAATTCTGCAATGACTGTGTAATACATGTCTCATCCTGTTTTATAATGTTGCAGTAAATAAAAGTTTTTCATGTTTAATCCATATTACAAAATGCAAAGTGCTTCCAGGTTCATGCAATTGCGACCTCTTGCACCAAAGCATCATTGCGCCGAGGGGTACAAAATGCAAACTGCCTGCAGGTTCATGCTGAGCCAATTCTGAACCCTCACGCCGAAACATCCTTGCACCGAGAGGTTCCTGCGCCCAACTGGCTGCGTCTAACTGGGCGCGCCCAAACGGGACTTGCAGAAAAATGGTAGCGCCATAACGCACCCATGAAAAATCCCAATACAAAACAAGTGCTTGTGGCTTGACAACCTGACTAAAATCCTGGTAGCCAAATACTTGTGCAAGCTTGCCAACCTCAAAAAAACACAAGTGGTTGCATCCATCCCCTCTGAAAACAAGTTATGCTGTCCACCCACACATGTCCTTTACTGGTGCCATGAAAAGCAGTGACAATCAGGGGAAAATAACTGCACCAGTGTCCAGGATTGCACACTCTCTTGCCACATTGTGGGCAAATACTCATGACTTACTTTCCCTCTCATCATTTCCCCTCCTCACGGCCATGCCTAGCTTTCAAAAATACTCTGCTTTATAAAGCTAAATTGAACAGCACACATAGTATCACTCAATATATAAATCTCTATAGAACTATGTTAGGCAAAAAGTGTACAATTGTGGCAGTATTCCCCCTGGCTTGATTGTGAGACTGCAACTACCAGAATGCATTTCAGCAAAAGATAAAAAAATGATCATGGAGTGCAAAACTATCACATTATGACAGTAGCACGGTTTAAAATAAAATAATGCATATGTCGTGTGTTATGAGATATTTAAAAGTAAGAAAACGCATGGCATTCGGACTGTTTCCTATTCATGCAGTAACCGGGACAAACCTTGCTTAGTTTCAAAGAGAGGAAGGATCCAGCCCCTTTAGGCTACGTTTCTCTAAGTGGTCTTGTAAGGGGGGAGGTCATTTATTAGGCAACATGGTCTTGGGGGGCTGACCCTTTCCTCGCTTTGAAGCTAAGCAATGTTGCTGTAAACATATCTATTTTTCTTAATTATTGACTGGGAGACTTGAACTACTAGAATGCTTTTCAGCAAAAGGCAAAAAAGGCATCTGAGTGCAAAACCTTCAAGGACGGACAGTAGCATGGTTTAAAAAAATAAAATAATTTGGATGCTCATTTGATTGTCCATCTATGCAGTAACCAGGAATGACCCTGCTTAGCTTCAAAGCAAACAAAGGGCTGGCCCGTTTCCCTAAGTGGTCTTGTAACTTTGGCTCTTTTATTGGGCTACATGGCCTGAGGAGGATTGCCCTGTCATCACTTTGAAGCTACGCAGGGTCTGTACTGGGTACTGCATGGATGGGAGACCTGGATGACAATAGCACTGGCCAGTGAATATTCATCCCAACGTCACTGTAGCTGTAAAACTATCGTTTGGAGGGAAAAGATCCTGGTAACTGTGGATACTGAATTACACTGGCTATCCAAAGTCCTTTATATCGGCTGAAGAAAATGCTTTCCTACCTCCCCCCCTAGTGCTCACATCTGTGCCAACCCCCACTCACCTTCCCTTTTCCCCACAACACATGCTCTGTGATGCAGTTTGCTTTGAGATGTCTGCTATTCAAGGCGTGTTGCAATCCCACTCCCTAGACTCCCCCCAACTCTAAAATTTCACTTGGTGCCCTCTAGCCACCCCCCCACCTCTGGCCTGATGACATTTGCATGTTTGTTGTCCTGCAGATAGCTTTTTTCCTGCGTTTCATTTTCCCATAGCCTCGGCTACAGCCGCGGATATCTCTCGCATCGAGAGAAAAACAAATTGACAGTCGTTTCATTTCTAAAAAAATGGTTTTGGGTAAATACCCGAGATATCGCTATCTATTTTTGGGAAGGGGGCACCCTCTTCTCTGACCAATGTTTAAAAAACTGCTGCACGGAATAACCCCAAACCACGCATGGATCTCGAGTCAGCGCTTCGTGCCCACGTTGTTTCAGACCTTGTTGAAATCCATCCAGTGGTTTGTGCTGTGCGCTTTGGCAAAAATGTACCTTGTTTGTCTATGGGAAAATAAATGGGAAGTAGGCCGCACTTTTGGAAAAATAAATGTTTTTGACGCTTAATATTTTTTTTATTTTAAATAAATCTTTATGGAACTTCGCAGTCTGGGGGGGGGCGCAGGTTTTTGAATCACTTTCAACATTTACGCCAAAACCATTACTTAAATCAAAAGTTATTACCAATAGAATTTTGAGGTGTTCCTGTTGGAGTCCGACTCACCTTACCTATCGCTGCCCTATAATATATATATGTATGTATATATTACACAGCCACCGTAGTGGCTGTGTAGTTATGGTTAAGTTGCTAATCCCAGAGGAAGAGCACTTTTTGGGCGGCTTATAACTTCGCTCTCCGTGGACGAATCGTCACCAAACTTTGCAAAAAAAGTATATGACCCACTCTGGCTTATGGATTTTGGCTTTGCAAAGTTTGGTTAGGTTTGGTCCACGAGGGGCAAAGTTGTAGGGGGATCCCAAAATGTCTTTTTTTCCCATAGACTGAATGGGGAAAATACTTTGCTCATGCCTACAGCCCAAACCCCTGGATGGGTTTTCACCAAATTTGCAGCAGGAGCAGCAGCTTGGTCCCGAAAGTGTGTTTTTGTAAATTTGGTGAAAATCCGTCCAGTAGTTTTTTAAAAAATGACCAAAAAGTAGGTCACAAAAAATTAATGATATCTATGTCTGCTCCGCGGACACACTTCCATGTTCGCTCCGCGGACAGTGTCCTGATTGGCTAATCGGCTTGCGTCATGTCCGCAGACATGCAACGTGTTCACTGATTGGATGGTGAAGAGCGTGAAATGCATCAGATTTTTGGAAACGCCTGCCATCTTGGATTCGCAGACATCTACCGGTGTCCGCGAACATCGCAGTAAAAACATGTTAAAAAGCACAACATTGCACTTGTCAAACTTATCAAATAATCTCTGGGGAGGGGAGAGTTGATGAGGATGGGATGGGATATGGCTGCAAGAAGCAAAACAACAGGTGTTTTTTGCCATGAAAGTCCGCAAACAGTTCGGATGTTCACGAACAGTCCTGAAAAGTTAGCGGACACCTCAGAATTACAGGGTTGGTGAAATGCAGTTCTTGAATGGATTATAACTTTGGCGCCACTTAATGGAACTGCATGACATTTTGCATGTATATTTCTGAGCTGATTCTGAGTGAGTATGCAATGTTTGGTGAGATTCTGTCATGAGACGGCAAAATTAGAGGGGGGGTCCCAAAATAATGTAAAGGCTTACAAATGAAGTGCCATTTGACGAATCTACACTTAATTTGGGAAAATGATAATACATTTAGATATGAATGTTTTCTCGAAGTTTGGTGGGATTTTGCGAAGAGGGGGCAAAATTAGAGGGGGGTCCCAAAATAATGTAAAGGCTTATAAATGAGGTGCCATTTCACGAATCTACACTTCGTTTGGCAAATAGATAATAGATCAAAATATACATGTTTTTGCGACGTTTGGTGGGATTCTGTCAAGAGGGAGCAAAATTGGAAGGGGGGTCCCAAAATATTGTAAAGGCTTATAAATGTGGTGCCATTTGACAAATCTACACAAAGGTTTGCAAAAAGATTATAGATCTAGATTTAGATGTTTTTGTAAAGTCTGAATGGATTTTGTCAAGTGGGGGCTAGGTTATATGATGATTGTATGTGCATACATTTGACACTTTTGAAAAAAATAAAACATGGGTGATTTCCAGCAAACTTGCATAAGGAGCATTAGCAAGGACCTACAAGCATGGTTTTGCAAATGTGCCAGTGTTTTATTATTTGATAAGTGTCATAATGTAGCTACACAAAAATAGCGGTATACCTTTAGTGACTGAGCGTTAGCCTGTGGCCATGGGCAGTGGCCTGATTGTCCGGGTAATGAAATAAGGTCATGATCTGGACAATCTGGCTACTGGCCATGACCTCAAGGGATAAAACATAGGATTAAAGTGGCCATGTCCACCTGGTACTGGCATAGTGGTAAAGTTATGCGAAATTAGGATAGATCTGAAAGGGGAGAAAAATGTGCTTGTGGTAATATGGTCATAGGGTTCTCTTTTTCGTGAAGTGGGGCCCTGTATGGAACCCTTGCTTTCCCTTTCCATGCTGGCCATCTTGGAAAAGGATTTTCCTTCCTACAGCGGGAAGCTGCAGGCGTTCCGGTGTAGGAAGAAAAATCCTCTTTTTTAGCACCTCGGGTTCCTGCTTTGGGAACCTAGGGTGCTAATGGCCTTCATTCCCCATTTCAGGGGCTGGAATGGGGGGATAATGGTTCAGAGACCTCGTTATCCACCCTTGCTTCCCTTGGGCTGATAACTTCGGCTGCTGGGCCGGTATTCACCATTCCAGTCCCTGGAACAGAGGATGAACGCCACAATATTTCCATTAGCATAACACAAAATGCAAATGGAAATGTTGAAAAATCTTATTGAGTATATGTACTTTACTGAGAAATATAAAGTAGATGGAGTCTATACATGTTTTTTCAGTTCTATTTTTTAACTGTGAATGGTGGTTCCTAAAGGAATATGTCTTTTGTTGTTTTTGGATGTATTTTTTTTGGCAGGAGATCTGAGAACAAAATGTGGTTAGGGAAATGAGGGAAGAGGACCCAACCCTAATATGGAGGGGTAGATGGACAAGGGAAAATGTTGCGTGTGTGTTATTTCTAAGGTAGGGGGCAGTGTTTCTCATGCTACTTGATTACAGCAGTGGTGGTGGCTCTGTGTACTGGATTGTTAATGGATAATGAGTAGGAATAGGTGTTGGAGCTGTGCAAGGGAAATTTTGAAGTTGAAAGTTCCTAGATCAGTAAAAAATGCAGTTCTGAACTGTCCACGAAGCAGAGATCTTATCGTGAGGTGCGGACGGGTTCTCCGAAACGTCATCATGCCGCGTGCCAGTGTATGGTGATGTGGCACTGTCCGGAAGGTCCGCTATGAAGTCAGATGTTCGTAGACGTCCACGGATGCAAAACTAGCTGAAATCGTTGCAAAAATGGTGTAAGAGTGTTAAAATTGATTCTAGAAGGTGGGAAATGGCAGAGTTTTAAGGTGACACTTTGTAAATTGGACACAAATATTGCTATATTGGGTAAGTATGATATTAGTAAGTTGTAGGAAAATAGCATGCACTGGTAAAAACCCATGAAATTCAATGAAAAAATTTTGTTGAAGGGACGTTATGGTTAAGGTGCACTCATAAAAACCTATCAAATTCAATGAATAAACATTGTGAAAGGGACGTTATAGTTAAGTTGCAGTAATAAAAACCTATGAAATTCAATGATCATACTGTCATCAATGATATTTGTGATGTCATCTTTGATGTCCTGGGTGTTAGTCTTAGCAGTGCATGGTGTTGGCGCGAGTTATGGTTGATTAGCTTACCATAACGGGCGGATTTCAGGGGTTATTCAATTTTACTTGTAACCATAACACCCTTTTGACAATGTTTTTTTACTGAATTTCATAGGTTTTTAATAGCGCAACTAAACCATAACATTCCTTTAACAAGGTTTTTTCATTGAATTTCATAGTTTTTTTTAGTGCAACTTAAGCATAACGTCCCTTTAACAAAGTTTGTTCATTGCATATATATATATATATATATATATATATATATATATATATATATATATATATATATATATACGAATTGGTGGTAGATCTCTCTCTTAGGCAGGGACCTCCCTCTGGAACAGCCTTCCTGCCTCCCTGAAACTTAAGGAGAACCATCTCCGGTTCCGGAAGCACCTCAAAACCTTCCTCTTTGCTTCTGCTTTCTCTCCTCCTCTCCCCTGCTGATTTCCTGGCTGAAAACACACTGGTTACATTGCCACCCTTTCTGCTCTCGGGCCCAGGCCCCACCAGTTGTGCACCTGCACTGCCTCCCGGGCAACCCCTGCACCTGGAGAGACTGTTTCTGTATCCCTACAGTCCCCTTACCTGCACCTGAACTTTCCCCTCTCCCTTCGCCCTCGCACTTTTTCCCTTTCCCCTTCCCATGCACTTGCGTGATCTGAATGACACCTGGCCTAGTAGGATCGTTATCTGTCTTCCCCTGTTCCCCCTCCGATTGCCTCGTCGCGCCTTGAAACACTTGTGTATAGGCACGTTATAAATGCCATGTCATATCATATATATATATATATATATACATTACACGTCCCACGGTAGTGGCCGTGTAGTTATGGTTAAGTTGCTGTTTCCATAGGAAGAGCACTTTTTGGGCGGCCTATAACTCCGCTCCCCCTGGACGAATCCTCACCAATCTTTGCAAAAAAGTATATGGGCCGCTTTGAATGTTTTTGCAAAGTTTGGTGAGGTTTGGTTCAGGGGTGCAAAGTTATAGGGGGGGTCCAAAAACGTCTTTTTTCCCCATAGACTGAATGGGGAAAAACTTTGCTCACGCCTGCAGCCCAAACCGCTGGACCGATTTTCACCAAATTTGCGGCAGGGGCATCGGCTTGGTCCCGAAAACGTGCTTTTGTAAATTTGGTGAAAATCCGTCCAGTAGTTTTTTTTAAAATGACCAAAAAGTATGTTAAAAAAAATTAGTGATATCTATGTTCGGTCCGCAGACACTTTTCCCTGTTTGCACCGCGGACAGTGTCCTGATTGGTCAAACGGCTTGTATCATGTCCGCGTACATATGACTTATCCGCTGATTGGATGGTGAAGAGCGTAAAGTGTGTCAGATTTTTGGAAACGCCCGCCATCTTGTATCCGCGGACGTCCGCGGACAGCGCTGTGTCAAATGGTGGGGAAATACAATTTTGGCAAGTGTGTTGGTCTGTAAGACTGGGGATGGTGGGGGGGTTCGAATATTGTATCTATTTAGGTGGTAGGCACCGCTGTTGTGTTTGTTGTGTCCACGGACAGTAGCGCTGTCCTTGATGTCTGTAATCATCCCATATGGGAATGTCCTAAGGACACTATACCTGTCCGTACTGTTCGCAGGCAAGTTGAAACTGTTCTAAGAACGCACGCCGTAACTGGGATGTCCGCAAATAAATGAAAATGGGGGTGTCCTAAGGACAGTATACCTGTCCGTATTGTTCGCAGGCAAGTTGAAACTGTTCTAAGAACACACGCAGTGTCCAGGATGTCCGCAAATAAATGAAAATGGAGGTGTCCTGAGGACACTATACCTGTCCGTACTGTTTGCAGGCAAGTTGAAACTGTTCTAAGAACACACCTGGTGTTCGGGATATCCGCAATTAATCAAAATGAAGGTGTCCTAAGGACACTATACCTGTCCGTACTGTTCGCAGGCAAGTTGAAATTGTTCTAAGAACACACGTGGTGTTCGGGATGTCCATACTGTTTGCAGGCAAGTTGAAACTGTTCTAAGAACACACGCGGTGTTCGGGATGTCCGCAAATAAATGAAAATGGAGGTGTCCTGAGGACATATTCCTGTCCGTATTGTTCGCAGGCAAGTAGAATCTGTTCTAAGGACATGCAAGGTGTCCGTGGACATTAAAAATACCATGAGGCCTAGTTAAAAATGTTTGATTATATGGGTGTGATCACATTTAAAAATGTTTGATTCTATGGGTGTGATCTATGGGTGAGATATGCTGCAGTGGTTGCTGCCTGGGCCTAGAGTCTTGGGTGCATGGTCAAAGGCCATGCACCCAATACTCTAGGCCCTGGCGGCAACCACCGCAGCATATCACACCCATCGATCACACCCATAGAATCAAACATGGGTGTGATGTATGGGTGTGATATGTTTTGGAGTTGTGGCCAGAGTGTACCCAAGACTGAAGTTATAAGTACTGAAGTTATAAGATACTATGGGTGTGATATGCTGTGGTGATTGTGGCAGGGTGCATGGGTGAAGGCTATAGGCTGTATGCTCAATACTCTAGTTCCTGACCACAGCCACTGCACCATATCACAGCCCTAGATCACACCTATAGATTTGATTATCTTTCAAATGGTTTCAATTATACTTACTGCATGATTTGTTGACATTCGATATATCTTTTACATGAGTTTGGTACCTGGAGGAATTATTCTTTCTCAAGTTCTGTGATAAAAGAAAAGAGCATGTTAGTGGATGTATTCTATAAAGACTTATTACATGTCATAATAGATAATTCATTTTTTTTTACCCTCATATTTGGTTTACAAACCAGTGTTCTGTGCATTTTGCTCAGTTTCTGTGTTTGTTTTTGAAATCATTGGGTCTGTGGGAAAAACATCCTTGTCGGATTAAAAAACCCTTTTTTGTTATGCTACAGTCTATTTGTTTGTTTCCTTTCAGTGTTTACTTCTTGTTTCTGGTTAATGTTCTACCTGTTGGATAGTTGCAGATTTCTAAAGCAGTTACATACCTGATGGCGTATTGTAACTGTCTATTTTTTGTTACAATTTATTGGTATTCGTTTATCTCTTTGGTTGTTATACAATCTTAGGCTAATTAGATGCCTGTTGGCGTATTCTAACAGTTTATAGTTTTTTCATTTAATTTTTTTTAATGTTGAAGTACAGATTATTTATTAAAATTTGGTTTTAAGAAAATTAAAAAAGCGTTTGTAAGATTTGCTGGTAATCTCTGCTTTAGAGTAACTATCCACATTTTTGTTGCAGATTTCTGAAGCAATTAGATACCTGTTGGCATATTCTAACTGTAATTATTATTTATTTTTAATTTAGTGGTATTGATTTATCTGTTTGGTTGTTGCAAAATCTTGGGGCAGTTAGATACCTGTTGGCGTATTCTAACTGTTTTTTTCTTGTTATAATTTAGTTGTATTCATTTATCTGTTTGGTTGTTATAGAATCTTGGGATATTAGGATACCTGTTGGCGTATTCTAACTGTTTTTTTCTTGTTATAATTTAGTTGTATTCATTTATCCGTTTGGTTGTTATAGAATCTTGGGATATTAGGATACCTGTTGGCGTATTCTAAAAGTTTATAGTTTTCTAATTGTTTTGTTAATGTTTAAGTTCAGATTAGTTATTAAATTTTGGCTTTAAAAAGATAAAATAAGCGTTTGTAAGATTTGCTGGTAATCTCTGCTTTAGGGTAATGGTACTATCATTACATTTGAACCATCCACATTTCTTTTTTATATATGCAGTGTAGTGACCTGCATTGGTTGTGGCTCCTTTGTGGTAGATTATACCTATTGTTGTGAAGGTTTTTCTACCAATTGATATTTGACCAGGTGTGAATCTAGTCAGCTTGCAGTTGTTTTTGGTACCATCTGCATTATAACATAGAAGCATTAGTATTAAGTATTTACTATGTGTTTGGATTAGGAAGGTGGTGCGATTATCTGAATTGCAGTTAGTACATAATCTGCCATGGTTTCAATGTTGTACAAGTTGCTGAAATGGAATGGATTCACAATTTGGTATGGATACATACACAAAGCACTCGTTAGGGATTTCTTCTTGTGTAACATTGTTGCAGAGAGTGCAGGTATGTTTCCACATGTATGAAATCTGGAAGATTTTATTTATATGTATGTTTTTGTTTTCCAATACTTGTAGTAAGTACATTAGAAATTCTTGTGGATCTTCTTGTGAGTTTATAGTGAATTGTACCATTCCAGCACAGTAGTCCAATTTTTGTCTTATTCCGTGAACACTATACGTGTTGTCAGGATTGTTTTTTGCGTTTCTATGAAGGACTAACATTGGCAAACACAATTGGTCTGTACTGTGTAAGTAAATGTCAACAATTGGTGGCAATTGAAATAGAATATTCATTGCTACATTTGCGTAACAATTTACACCAGTTACATTTCAAAATTTAAATTGACCAGGTAGTTCTGTATCCAAGTCATTTTTTCAGAGTGAAGTACCTAAGTTACTTTGACTAATAGGTTCTTCTTTACTTATTGTGAATGATGAAGTATTAGCTTCTTTTACTCTCTTTGCAGGATTTGCAGTCAGATTCTGTTGCATTTCTGTTTGAATTGAATTAGTTTTCTTTTACAATGTTTTATTTTTTGTGGAACAGGGTATGCTTTTAGATTGGGGTGTATAGTGAACATAGTCTATTGTTTTCTAGAATGCAAGGAATATCAGCCTTGACTTTACTTGCATCAAAGTTGATTAGAAAAAGACCTTCAAGTGTACGTAAGCGTGATAGTGCCTTCTTTAAAGACTGTGTTACCAATATCTATCAATGCTTTGTCTAGGGTAAGACCTTGGGATTTATGAATGGTGACTGCATATGCAAGAGTTAGAGAAAATTGTTCTCTACATACATACATGTCTTTGAAGAGAAGGAATCGAGCTGTTGAGCGCCCCATCCTTTTTACTTCTGAAAGTTTGTCAAAGAGTATATTGACAAACAGAATGCTGTTGTCAGGTGGGTATGTTTGAAAGCCAACAACTGTACCCAGTGCCCCATTAACTAGTCCTTGCTCCACGTCCAGGTTACGTTTAAGCATTACTCTACAGTTTAAGGATAATTTTAATATTTTTTCCAAGCCAGCTGTGTTGGAGATTGAATTTTCTAAGGTATTTAGTCTTGTTGTGGCTTCTTGACACATTGGTAGTGTAATACCATGTACGTCCAGTTTGTCTGTGGAGCAAATTTCAATTATTGGTTGCATTTCTTTTTTTAACATTGTTTCATTGAATTCGGAACAGCTTGCAAGAGTTGGCATTAAGGCCATACAATTGAGGTTTTTTTTGCGCTAATTGTTCCATAACATCAGTAGCACATGAGTTATCGCCATAAAGTGCATGGATGTGCCGGGTTTTTAATATTGTTTGTGCTTCTTGAGATAGTACACCAACTCTAATACTTTTTAAAATGTTGGCGTAACAAACCAAGTGGGTGGTCCAAGGTTTCTGATCATACAACGTACATCTCCGTGACGTCGGAACCAGTATTCTTTTGTACCGCGCATGTTTGCCAATAGATTTGTAATACTTGATTGTAAAACCTCATCTTTTTCTTGCACTTTTTGTATTAATTGTGTAGCTGACATATTTTGAAACTGTGTTCCGGATTTCAATATGTGTGCAACTCCGTAACATAGAGTTGCTAGTTCACTTTCAAAGAGTAGGTTGAATATGTATTCCACATTTTGTCTAAATCTGGGATCTTCAGAATACATTCGTAATGAACGGTATTCTGATGCTGTTATTTGAGTGGGTCTGTCATCGTATCTTCCTCCTTTGCCAGTAGGAAATAGTAGAGGAAAAGCACATGCTTCTATACTTTTTTCCCATATGCTCATTGGTGATCCTTTGGTTTGTCGCATCTGGTATGTTTCTAGTGCATCATGTATGCTGTCTTTAGAGTGCAATGGATGTATTGTATAATGATCTAAAATATTGGATACTGCAGCTGGATCCAGAGGTTTAAATTGACCAGTTTCTCGTGACTCTTGAATTATTTCAGTTGTTCCCCTTAAGTTTTCTTCAATATTTATTTCTTTGTAGTACTCATTATTGTCTTTTAGATATTGCAAGGCTTGTCTAACTTGATGTAAGTCGATGAGTTGTTGCCAAATATTTTTGTCTTTTGTTGGTAAACCATTTACTAAGATAATTAAAGATTGTTCTATTGGACGTTGCACTCCTAGAGTGTGTACATTTTCTGTCAGATTTAATGTAAATAAACTACTTTGCCACGAATACCTTTCACCAATTCAGAGGGAGGCAATGTTGCTGTTTGTGGTTGAAGACGTATTATTGCTTGAAATGGGTGTACTGTTTGAATTACGATGCTCTCATATAAATTGAGTTGTTGCAGGGGTTTTGGCAGTGGAAATAATTCCAAATTATTTGTGATAGCACGTGAAGGAGTTTAGTTGTTGTCAAGTTTTGAAGTGCAGTAACTGCAAAGTATTAAAGGGTCAGTTATTTCATATTTGTTTTCTGCTATAAGGTAGAGAGCTAATAAAAACAATTTAGAATCTTCATGGTCAACTATTTTGTATATTATGTCTATAGTTTTTGTATTAGTGTTATGAAAAGTTCGGCGGCAACACACACACACACATGGTTTGGTATTTTTCAGCGGATGTACTTTTACATTTTTGTATTTCTTTTTTGTATGTGTGTAGTAGAAGGTTGCCATGTGTACAATTGTTGCTATTTTATTTTTTCTGGATATGGTCAATTTCTTCAAGTAGTTCTTTTGCTGTACCATGTAGAAGATTGTTATATAAATTGGCTAGTGCTGATGCAGGACTTTTAGCATAGTACAGTTTATAGACTACATTTCTTATAGTTGAATGATGTGTTGATATCATTTTGATATAATGGAAGGTGCTTTTGTAAATTGGTCCTGAAATGCAGGCTAATGAATGTCCTTGTAGCCCTGTGTATTTACGCACTGGACAGGTATCCATATTTTGCAGCAGTTTCATTTTGATTTTATCTTTGCCTTTGACATATTGATTGAGAAATTGGCGTAAAGATTTGAAAGGTTTTTTGGGAATGTTACACATTGACGTGCATGACCATTTGTATACTGGATGTTTTCGTCCAGTCGAATGGAGAGGTCATTCTGAGTTTTCAGGAGATATTTTTGTAAGCAGTATTTCTTGTTCCATTATGGTATTATTAAAGTTTTCATAACCTCGTCCACTGCTATGTATAGCAATCGTATTTGTTTGCTTTTGTTTGTATGTTTCTTCATTAAAATGTGGTTCTATGTTTGTGGTGTGACTCCATTCACCTCCACAGATATTTAAGAAATTATTTTTGTTGACTACCGTTTATTGAGAAGTCTTTTTTGTAATTTACTAATTAGTTTTGTTAGTGGTTTCATTCTTTTTAACACTAAAATAAATAATTTTCTTTTGAGTAGGATTGCAGTGTCTATCAAAGCTTCTAATATTAATTTTCTACGGTAGGTTTTAAGGGTTGTGTATGATTTCTCTCCTCTTTTTATAAGATTTTGAAGGACTCTTTGGCGGAACATTTTTGGTATGTTTACCTGCCATTATATCAAGATTTATAGGAGTAGTTTTAGCAGTAGTGGTAGCTGAATTCTTGATAAATGTTTTCTGTTTCGTTTTACATTTCGATAGAGGAGGCAAAGTTTCTGTACTTGAAACATGTTGTGTTTTGCTAAATGACTGTATTAGCTGTTTTGTTTGAATTTTTTGTAGAAATTCTGCTAGGGATGGATGCTTATTTTGGATACCTCTTTTTTCATTTGCTCTACTTCTACGTTGTTTTCTATGGCCTTAATTTTTGGTAGGCATTCTTTGGGGTCTGTTGAAAAAAATAAAGAAGGTGTGGGTTGGGTTGAGTTGTTCTGCGATGCATGTGTGCTGTGTGCATGAGTGTCTGAGTATGATGGTAGAGATGTATGTGATGGTGTGTGAAGGCTATTCTTCTATTTGTGTGTTACTATACTGGGGTTCAGATGACAGTAGAAAGTAAGCTAGTGGTGAGGAGATCACAAATACTAAATCTAATGGTATAGAATTAAACAGTTCTTTGTTCTGCAATAATAACATTCTAGAGGCTGAGTTAGGTCATTTGTGCGCTGAAAAACAAGGATTTGTGCAGTATTCTGCCTGCAAATCTCTGTTTAACAAATGGGTATTTGTGGGCAGAATGGTGCACTAATCTTTTTTTTGGTGCACAAATACCATGAATCAACTGCACAGTGTGTTTGAGTAACAGTAAGAATATTATGGTAGTATTGTACTTACTTTTTTGTGTGGAAATGTTAGGTTTCTTCTGAGTTGTTTGTACTTCAGATTCTGCTGCTTTTCAGGAGAGTGCACTTCAGTGTAATTGTAAAGGAAAGAAGTTAGTAATTTTGTGTGTATATAGTATGTAGTTTCCTTTGACTATGTGCAGCCTTCATATTTTATTTACATTATGTTAGTTCAACATGCTATGCAAATACGTAGAATAGAAAGTGTATGAAACACGCTTGGTTTCTTAAGGCTGTGTTATAGGATGTTTGTTACACATTGTGGTAGATGGACTCTGTGGTCCCGTACCCGCTTGTGCGGTATCGTGCGGAAGTGCAGTTCCAAGATGGATGCCCGTCGGGTTTCTCCAGCCGACAGCTACGGTCTAGTCTTTTCACGTCTCTCCGAGACGCCACGGACCGCTCAGGTGATACTATATCAAGACTCCAAGCCAAGGATTCATCGCGTCGCTTCTGCTACCGACGCTCCGTGAGTTCGATATTGAATCCTGTACTTATTTGTCTATTAGTTCTTGTTTGCCCTTTAACTGTCCTAATCTTGTCTTTACCTATCTCTCAGAGATTATCTTCATTCACGCTATCCAATCACTGCTCCCTTCGTGTTCAGTCCAACCCGGCGAATTCTGCTTAACTTAGCCGTCTATAGAACCTCCTCCACGGTATTACCTTCCGCTTTGAAACCCGTCTGGGTAAGTTCCTTATTCCCTGAGTCTTCCCTTCTAGCCCCGATTAGGATCACTTACCTGTCTGTTCTTACAGACGACCTGCCTCTCATCCTTTGTTCTTCCGAAGTCCAGTTCCGAAGTTTCAGTCCCAATCCTTCCCTCCAAGGGTGAGAGCTTTTCCCTTCCGCCTTCTATTTTGGCTGTCTTACCTTTTCCATCTCTCTGATACTATCTTATTCCTTTCGTTTACTCAGAAGGGATATCCTGTGCAACTTCCGTTTGAAACCAACTCTCAAGGATTCGTCTGCTACAACTACTTCCCGATCGACGAGATTCCAGACTCGACCAGGGTTTTCTTCCCATTAGAGGGTTTCCCTGGCGATCCTATCCTTTCCCCCGGTTTCTTCTCTTTCCGGGTTGGAGGGGCCAGGACTGTCTCAGGGGAACTTTCACTGCTGCATTTGTCTCTTCCATATTGGATCTCCGAATTGTCAAGGTGAGCGGTTTTAAACCTTTGATATTTACTGAGGCTAACTACCGCTTTAAGCAATTTGCAGTAAGCATAACAGTAAGCGACGCCAAAAAATATATTGACATTCGGAATCCTTATGGAGCAACAAATGCAACAATTAATGGCAGCTATGCAAGCCATGTCCTTAGAGATGCAATCTTTAAAACAGGATAATGTTCAGCTGCGACAGCAAGTCACTAGGGCATTTTCAGACACTCCCCCCTCTTCCTTACATACCCTAATGTACGACGGAGATCCAATATGGAAGAGACAAATGCAGCAGTGAAAGTTCCCCTGAGACAGTCCTGGCCCCTCCAACCCGGAAAGAGAAGAAACCGGGGGAGAGGATAGGATCGCCAGGGAAACCCTCTAATGGGAAGAAAACCCTGGTCGAGTCTGGAATCTCGTCGATCGGGAAGTAGTTGTAGCAGAAGAATCCTTGAGAGGTGGTTTCAAACGGAAGTTGCACAGGATATCCCTTCTGAGTAAACGAAAGGAATAAGATAGTATCAGAGAGATGGAAAAGGTAAGACAGCCAAAATAGAAGGCGGAAGAAAAAATCTCGGGCTATGCATGTTCTGTGGGTCCTCTTCTCATGTACTGAAAGATTGTCATCTAGTTCCTCCTCGTCGCTCTACTACTCTGAAGTCGGGAAACTCCAAAGCTCTACCGAGAGGGGAAGAACGGTAGGGTTACAGAAATCTGTTTCCCCCTGTAAGTCGGGTCCGACGGTAGACAATGCTTCAACCAACCAGTTCATGGTAGTAGTTTCCTTGTCTATGATACTTTCAGAACACATTCTATCTGGTATTCCCGCCTTGATTGACTGCGGGGCGGCTGGGATCTTTCTGGATTATGAATGGGCTAAGAAACACGGTATTACCCTCGTATCCAAGAACATGGTTACTCCTATTCAGGGTGTGGACGGTAGTCCCTTAAGTTCAGGACCTGTTAAAGAACAGACAGATCCTATCACTTGCATGATTGCCAGCCATAAAGAAACTCTGGTTTTTGATCTGATCAGAACTGCCCACTTTCCTATCATTTTGGGCCTTCCCTGGTTAAGACTCCATAACCCATATATCAACTGGTCAGCAGGTACTCTGTTCTTGGGATCAGAATATTGCGTACACCATTGCCTTTCTCAGGAGTCAGTAGGCATACGTCTTCCCACTATTGAAGATCATCATCCTGCTGTATCCTCTATTAATCAATTAGAAATGATCCCTAAATGTCATTGGGGATTCCGATCTATATTTGAAAATCCCGAATTTCCTACCTTGCCTCCTCATAGAAGGGATGATTGTCATATAGATATACTCCCGAACAGCCCATTCCTTTTGGCCGCATGTATGTGCTTTCACAACGGGAGAAGACTGTTTTGAAGGATTATCTTCAAACCAATTTACGCAATGGGCTAATAACCGAGTATGTGTCTCCAGCCGGAGCTTCTCTCTTCTTTATCCCTAAGAAAGACTCGGACGAACTTCGCCCTTGCATTGATTATCGAGGATTAAACAAGATAACCATTGCCGACAAGTATCCAATGCCTCTTATCACAGACATCCTTGAAGCTGTTCGAGGGGCTACTATTTACACTAAGCTGGATCTCCAAGGTGCTTACCACCTCATACGAATAGCTGCAGGAGATGAATGGAAAACCGCCTTTCGCACCCCTTTCGGGCACTATGAGTACCACGTTATGCCATTTGGCCTGGTCAACGCACCGGCAATATTTCAGCGGTTCATGGACCACCTCTTTGCCGACATTTTATTTCATTTCGTCATCATCTATTTACATGATATCCTGGTTTATTCCAATAACCCAGAGGACCATATTCAGCATGTCAACACAGTGTTGGAACGTCTTCAAAACAATCATCTGTAATGTAAGGCCACCAAATGCGAGTTCCACCAGGAGCAGGTAAATTACCTCGGATTTGTGCTATCTTCTCAGGGTATCTCTATGGACCCAAAGAAGGTGTCAGCTGTTTTGGATTGGCTGATTCCCTCTTGCATAAAAGACATTCAACGATTTCTTGGCTTTGCCAACTTCTACCGGAAATTCATTCCAGGTTTTTCGGAAATCATTTTACCCATTACCAGGCTTCTAAAGAAAGGAGTCACGTTCTCCTGGAACGATTCGGCTCAGAACGCCTTCCAAACTCTAAAGGAGATATTCACTTCTGCTTCAGTTCTTATAAACCCTGATCAAACCAAACAATTCATTGTGGAGACAGATGCTTCTCAATTTGCGTTGGGTGCTGTACTTTTACAATTATCGGAACAGGGAGAAGAAAGACCTGTAGCTTATCTGTCTAAAACTTTCAATGCGGCGGAACAAAACTATTCCGTTCTTGAGAAAGAGCTTCTGGCTATCAAACAATCATTCAAAGAATGGAGACACTTACTCTTGGGATCTACCCATCCTATCAAGGTTCGCACTGATCACCAGAATCTACGAGCCCTGCAAAATGCCTACACGACCAACAGCAGGCAGGCCCGCTGGGCTTATTTCTTTCTTCCCTTTCGAATTGAGTTAACCTTTTTGCCGGGAAAACATAATCAGAAGGCAGATGCGCTGTCTCGTAAGGACTCTCCTACATCGACATTCTGTTCCGAGAAGATGTTTCCCAACGCTCGTTTTATTGCTGTCTTGACTGACTTTCTCCAAGAAGTACAAACAGCCACTGATCAAAATAAATCGTTCTGTGAAGACATTGCGTCCACCCACCATCTCACTAAAGAAAAGGAATATTTCTTTTACGGCACTCAGCTGTTGATTCCCATTCCTTCTTTACAACTCGAAGTGTTGCAAATGTGTCATGACTCTAGGGCTGCGGGTCATAGAGGGTTTCTCTCAACATTGGAACTCATACAACGACACTTCTGGTGGCCAAATATGCGATCTGATGTCCAGGATTATGTTGCGGCTTGTAGTATCTGTGCTCACGCAAAGACTCCACGTACTCCTCCTTTGGGGTTATTAACGAGGATGCCTATTCCAGATCGGCCTTGGCAAATCATCTCTACCGCTTTTTGTGTCTGATCTACCACCTTCGGAGAACAAGACAGCCATTATGGTGACAACTGACTATTTCACCAAATTGGCACATTTTACCCCTTTAGAGAAGCTACCGGGGGCAACTTTGATGGCTAAAATCTTCCTCTCTGAAATCTTTTCTCGTCATGGTCTCCCGGACACCATCATTTCAGACCGAGGTCCCCAATATACCTCACTTTTCTGGCAAAAGACGTGTCACGTCTTAGGGATTAAACAAGCCCTCTCGTCAGGATATCATCCCCAGACCAATGGGCAAACGGAGCGTTTGAACCAGACACTGGAAGGATATCTACGTTGCTTCGTTTCAGCGGCCCAGGATGACTGGGCAGGTTTACTCCCTTTTGCTGAATTTGCCTATAATAACTCCCGTCACTCTGCTCTCCAGACTAGCCCCTTTCATTGCTCTTATGGCTTTCATCCCTCCTTTGTTCCTATGGTGTCGACTCCTCCTTCCTGCTGCCCAGGTGTTGATGAATTTATTGCGGACATTCAAGATGGTCAGAGACTGGCTAAGCAGTCTCTTGTGGAGGCTCAAGTCCGTGCTAAGCGGAACGCCGATCTCCATCGCCGCATTGCCCCGAAACTTACCATCGGTGACTCTGTTTGGTTGGCATCCCGTTTTCTTCCTCGCCATCTTGTTCCGTCTAAACTATCGCCGAGATACTTTGGACCCTTTAAAGTGTTGGCCATGGTGGGCTCAGCTGCTGTCAAACTGGCTTTGCCAGCCTCTTGGTCTCGGATACACCCTGTATTTCATCTGTCTCAAATTAAGTTGGTGGTGCCGGATCGTTTTCGTCGGACAGGAGGGGTCCCTCCTCCTCCTGTTCTCACAGATAGGGGTCCTGAGTTTGAGGTGGCGGGTGTGTGTGACTCTCGCTTTCGGCGAGGTAGATTGCAGTTTCTGATTGACTGGAAGGGTTATTCTCCTGCTGAAAAGACCTGGGAACCGGCCTGTGGGGTTCATGCTCCCCGACTGGTGCAGCGTTTTTTCCGGCTTCATCCGGGTAAACCCGGGGCGCCCCCCAGGAGGAGGGGGCATACTGTTACACATTGTGGTAGATGGACTCTGTGGTCCCGTACCCGCTTGTGCGGTATCGTGCGTAAGTGCAGTTCCAAGATGGATGCCCGTCGGGTTTCTCCAGCCGACAGCTACGGTCTAGTCTTTTCACGTCTCTCTGAGATGCCACGGACCGCTCACGTGATACTATATCAAGACTCCAAGCCAAGGATTCATTGCGTCGCTTCTGCTACCGACGCTCCGTGAGTTTGATATTGAATCCTGTACTTACTTGTCTATTAGTTCTTGTTTGCCCTTTAACTGTCCTAATCTTGTCTTTACCTATCTCTCAGAGATTATCTTCATTCACGCTATCCAATCACTGCTCCCTTCGTGTTCAGTCCAACCCGGCGAATTCTGATTAACTTAGCCGTCTATAGAACCTCCTCCACGGCATTACCTTCCGCTTTGAAACCCGTCTGGGTAAGTTCCTTATTCCCTGAGTCTTCCCTTCTAGCCCCGATTAGGATCACTTACCTGTCTGTTCTTACAGACGACCTGCCTCTCATCCTTTGTTCTTCCGAAGTCAAGTTCCGAAGTTTCAGTCCCAATCCTTCCCTCCAAGGGTGAGAGCTTTTCCCTTCCGCCTTCTATTTTGGCTGTCTTACCTTTTCCATCTCTCTGATACTATCTTATTCCTTTCGTTTACTCAGAAGGGATATCCTGTGCAACTTCCGTCTGAAACCACCTCTCAAGGATTCTTCTGCTACAACTACTTCCCGATCGACGAGATTCCAGACTCGACCAGGGTTTTCTTCCCATTAGAGGGTTTCCCTGGTGATCATATCCTCTCCCCGGTTTCTTCTCTTTCCGGGTTGGAGGGGCCAGGACTGTCTCAGGGGAACTTTCACTGCTGCATTTGTCTCTTCCATATTGGGTCTCCGAATTGTCAAGGTGAGCGGGTTTAAACCTTTGATATTTACTGAGGCTAACTACCGCTTTAAGCAATTTGCAGTAAGCATAACAATGTTAGGAGACAGAAGAAATAATGATATACTTATTTTGCAATTTTTATAAGGTAAATGGCAGATACTTTATAGAAAAGCATGGAATGTATGCATTTGTGAAGGTGTGGGTAATAAATCAGAAGGATGTGATGTACAGCTAGTGGTGTTATTGCAGTTGGAAGTTTTTCAATGTTAGTGTTTATCTGTGTGAGTGTTTGAAGGTGCTTGACCTTATCTTGGCTGTGTGTAATTTTTTAGATAGCTGTGTGTGTAAAAAATTGTTTAGGTAGCAGACAGGTTTGGAAGTGACAGTTGATTATAGTAGATGGGAAAAATGACAGTAAGTTCATTTGATAGTTTATACAGATTAAGTGACAGTTACTCTGTTTATATGCATTCATAAGATTTGTGTTTGTACTGTGCAGAAAATATGCATAACTGTAGTTTGTATTCATGCATGTGGATATGCATGCAGCTGCAAGTAGAAATCTTGGAGATTTGTACAGTAGTGTTTGTAGTAGGTGCTTTCCAATGATATGAGACTTGTACTCAGAGTAATCTACAGTACATTTGAAGTGCTGAACTCTGATGATGCAGTTAGATGTAGAGGTCTTGAATGTGATTGAGGGAATGGCACAGAGAGTTGAGTGGAAATGGTAGAAGGACTGTCTAGGTTACGATATGTCCGCGGACATAACGGAAGTCCGTGGACACCGCGAATTACATACAGGGATTTTGGGGTGGAGAGGCATGCAAATGAGAATAAGCAGAGGAATTGATTGGTCAGTAAGGTTTGGTGGGTGTGTTGTGTAAGTAGACAGTTTGTCAGAAGGTCTTTTTCCTGAGAGAAGAACAGTTAGCTATGGCTGTGTGTTTCAGAAAACAGATTGTCTGGATTTTGGGAGACTCATGGATACATTGGTTGAAGGTGCATGCACAACGCTGTGGAGTAGCTGCAGATCTTGGATTCCCTCATGTGGAAGTGCACTGGCATGGAGTATGCGGAACGGAAGTGGCTAGACTTGCTACCTCGCTGTGCTAGTTTGCAGACAGAGCATTATCCAGACATAATTATAATTTATTGTGGAGGGAACCGTTTGGGACATGTGTCAGGAATTTCTTTGCAATTTGCAATGAAAGAAGGACTTGGGAAGGTCATGGATATGTTTCCAAATTCCCAAGTAATTTTTTCTCGTATTGCGCAAAGACAAATGTGGCTGTATTCTTCTTCATTTGGTCCACAAATGGAGAAAGCAAGGCGAAATGTCAATAAGGCTGTTTGTGCCTTTCTAAGAGATGTTAGCATGTCCTCTTTTCACAATGAAAATTTTATGTTTCGTAGCACAAACATTTTTGGTAGAGATGGAGCCATTTTACTTATACTGGTAATCAGATTTTTCTGAGAAATGTACAAGATGCATTGGGTCCTTTTGTGAAATTACAGCCAGCTTTTTTGCAGTAGGTGTTGATTTTTTTAAAAATACCACAAAAGGCTCTTTTCAGAGCCACCACTTCCTCCCAGATAAAAGTGCAATAATTTTGATAGGGCAACACCCCAAAATTTTTTATGTTTGCGAACTGTCCGCACACTTCTAAAAATAAAATCAGTAGCCTGCTCAATCTATTTCCCACTTCTATTTTTTGACTCTGAAAAGTGGCTCTGAGAAGAGCCTTTTTTTTAATTTTTGTTGTTTTGTATTTTTTTTGTTTTTTTATACACGACACACTAGGAGAGGAGGGGAAAGGAGGGTAAGAGGGGACACCAACCACAGGGATAAGAAAGGGCGGGTGGAGAGAGGAAGATGTAGGGTGGGCCTTACTTAGGTAGTGAGCAGGTCTTCTCGTGCTCTGACACCAGAGTCTCAAAAGCACTTCGAAGTCTCTCCCGCCTGCAGAGTACTGCGTCGCAGTACATACACAAAACTGTGACCCTCGAAAGGTAAGGGTCATCAGTAATGTGAATGGCCTGTGAGGCAGCTGGAGGGATGCGCTCTCCCACAGGATTGTCTCTTGTGGTGAGAGGAGCGGAAACAGAGGATGAAGTAAAGGAACTCAACCTACTACGCTCGTTGCAAGGTACAACCTTACGAACGGCCCTACCGTGGAGTGAATTTAGGTGATGCTTCATAGTAGTCGTACCAAAGCTGTATGAATCAGGCCTCCCGTGATTCAGTACCATTTTGCACTCATTGCAGGTAACTTTGTTCGCACGCGCCTTAGATATGTTACCATGAATGGTAAATAACCGCCACACCCAAGAATCACGGCGAGTGCTGGTAGTAGGGAATTCCAGTACCTCATCCTCATCATCCTCTTCATCCGCCTCTGCATCCTCATGCCTGTTCCCCTCTTCAGGCCCTTGGGGAGGTAGTGGTGGTGGAGAGGGTGGGGGTCATGCTGAGGCATATGTAGCACCAGGTGGCAGTAGAGGAGCCATGGATGCCATCAGGATTCAGAAGAAAATCTTTGAAAATTGGCAGCAAAATGCACTGCGTTCTGTAAGGTAGCCAGAAACACAATGAGGATGAGCTCTGGGGTGTGGCCTTTTATAGGGGTGCTGGTGCTCGGTTCGCGGACACCCGCACTGTCTGCAGACAGGGCAAACATCCAAAAAGTGCTCAAAAAGTTCTACAAATATGTAGAAAGTCAGGGTTTTTGTCTGGGACATGTGCTATGGTGCATTTTTAGTATAGAATACTGCAGATTGCCCAAAAAGGTACTTTTAAAATGTTCAGGGACCCGGACAGTGTCCGCACTTCAGGACACACGCTCAGCGTGGGTGCGGTCTCATGATGGTGTCGCGAACATGTCCATGAATGGAAGAGGTGTTCGCAGGACATCAAATGCACGGGAACGGTTGTGCTCATGCACGCGTGTGTTCTACGGACAGTGTTAGGGTCCTGAAATTAATTAAAAGTGCGACACAAGCGACGCGAACACTAACGGACAGACACAATGTTCGTAGAACTTACGGGTGTGCTGCGCATGTGCGTAGATGTTCTTTAGGCAGTACGGACAAGTATAGTGTCCTTAGAACACCTACATTTTGGTTAATTGGACATCCCGGACACCGAGTGTGTTCTTAGAACAGTTTCAATTTGCCAGCATACAGCACGGACAGGTATATTGTCCTTAGGACACCTCCATTTTGATTAATTGCGGACATTCCGGACACCGAGTGTGTTCTTGCAATAGTTTCAACTTGCCACCGAACAGTACAGACAGGTATAGTGTCCTTAGGACACCTCCATTTTGATTAATTACGGACATCGCGGACAACAGGTGTGTTCTTAGAACAGTTTCAACTTGCCAGCGAACAGTACGGACAGGTACAGTGTTCTTACGACACCTCCATTTTGTTTAATTGTGGATATCCTGGACACCGAGAGTGTTCTTAGAACAGTTTCGACTTGCTTGTGAACATTACGGACAGGTATAGTGTCCTCAGGACACCTCCATTTTGATTAATTGCGGACATCCCGGACACCTTGTTTGTTCTTAGAACAGTTTCAACTTGCCTGCCAACAGTACGGACAGGTATAGTGTCCTTAGGACACCTCCATTTTTATTAAATACAGACATCGCGGACACCTCGTGTCTTCTTAGAACAGTTTCAACTTGCCTGCGAACAGCACGGACAGGTATAGGGTCCTTAGGACACCCTCACTTTCGTTTGATTGCAGACATCCCGGACACCGAATGTGTTCTTAGAACAGTTTGGACTTGCTTGTGAACATTATGGACAGGCTTAATGTTCTTAGAAAATCTCCATTTTGGTTAATTGCGGACATCCCGGACACCTCATTTGTTCTTAGAACAGTTTCAACTTCCCTGCGAACAGTACGGACAGGTATAGTGTCCTTAAGACGCCCCATCTTCGTTTGATTACGGACATTCCGGACACCCACGCTGTACGCGGACAACTCAATTGCTTTTAAAAAATAAAAAAAATAAAAAATGAATTAGGTCACATATAATAATTTTACTTTATTATATATAGATGTAAAATTTATGAAAGAGAAGGGGAAGCAGAAACTGAGACAAACACAGGAGAATTGGGGGTTTCAAGGGGATTCATGGGAGGTGAAGAAGGGATGGAAGTCTCATCAAAACGTTTTTGTTCATGGAGAAGGTTTGGGGATAATTGACTGGGATATGGTGAGGGGGACAGGTACATGTGGGACAATGGTATCTAGTTTTTTCTTTCAAGTGATCCTCCACAAAGTTTTTCAAATTGTTGAAATTTGCCATAAGCATGTCCATTTTTTCTTCCATGCACTGGAGAGTCTTATCTCATATTTCTTTTGGTGTACTATTTTCAATGTTTGCATGATCTGTACAAAAAAAAAGATGTATATGTTAAGTGCATATAAAGTAATACTTATTAATTGGTTTATATAGAGAAGTGTCTACCATTAAGTTCACTATCTTCAGACATTTCCTCACGTGGGAAATTCTCCTCAAGCCACTCCAAAGTACTGGACATTTCTGTGAGAAAAGAAAATGATATCACTTTTTTTGTATCTAATACAGAAACTTTACAAATATATAATAAAAATGAAGTACACTGACTAGATTCTGGTAAGTTGTGTTTTTACTGGTTTGTAGCTCTGTTGTTGCTCCTAGTTATGCAGTTTCTGTGAGGTAATTATGTTGGAAGCCTATCTTTCTTCTTTTGGTATATTCCATTTTTAGTACATATATTTAAATGAATGGTTGATGTGTTACATATATGGGTTACACTTCTTATTTATTACTACATAGAATGTGAATGTGTGCTGGTTTGTGAACCTGTGCAGTGTTCATATGGTATGATATAACAATTTAAGATACCCCCTGACTTTTTGGGTAGTTTTGCTGTTGTCCGGGTCTGTCCGCGGACATACAAAGAGTCCGCAGACATCAAAGTCAGTAGCAGGGGTTCAGTATGTTCTATGTTACATGTATATAAAGTCAGGGATATTATTGTTAAGCTGTGCTACTAAAAACCGATGAAATTCAGTTAAAAAAACTTTGTTAAAGGGACGTTATGGTTAAGTTGTGCTACTAAAAACCTATGAAATTCAGTAAAAAAACTTTGTTAAAGGGACGTTATGGTTAAGTTGTGCTACTAAAAACCTATGAAATTCAGTAAAAAAACTTTGTTAAAGGGACGTTATGGTTAAGTTGTGCTACTAAAAACCTATGACATTCAGTAAAAAAACTTTGCTAAAGGGATGTTAGGGTTCCAAGTAAAACCGAAAACCCCCTGAAATTTGCCAGTTATTGTAAGTTAGACAACCATAACTCGCGCCACCACTGTGCACTGCTAAGACTAACACCCAGGACATCAAAGATGACATCACAAATGTCATTGATGACATCACTGATTACATCACGTCTGGCTCCCCCTTTATTCCTTTACTGACATATCTAGGGCACATGGTTTTCTTCAGTAACAGGCAGGAAATAACAATTGAAAAGGTACTATATTTGTAGAGTTATCCCTCAAGTATGTTCTTACAGTAATTCTCTTAGGGTGCAGTTATATCATATGAAACATATACATAAAGGAAGACACAGGCTTGAAAGACATCAATGGTTTCTGTGCATGAAGATAATCAGTAGAGTTATCACCACTTTCTGATAGTTCTTTTTTTTATTACTGTACATTCCCTGTATATATTCATATTTGTATACATTGTACTCACACTACTTTATTTAGGGTGCAGTCACATCATATGATACAAATACATAGGGTAAGTTGCACCTTTGAAACAGAACAATCATTTATCTGCATAAAGATAATTAGTTAAGTTATGAACACTTTATGCTACTACTATTGCTTTTTTGCTTACTTCACTTTCCATGTATATACTGATATTTGTATGTGTTGTTATTTCTTTGTGTTTTGTCTGTAGTAAGTAGGTTTTATTAGCTACTTATTACATGTTTGAAAGTATGCAAAACTGTAATAAGAAAGTAGTTATCATTTCAGTATTGAATATGGCAAAATTATGAATATTGCACTTCCATCATGTATTCTGCACACAATGCCTATGTTTCTACATGAGTACGTTAGTATACTTGATAGAATTTGTAATAGAATGTATTTATATCAATGTATTTAAATGCACTAAGTAGCTCATGATATTTATTCCAATGATCCTTGACACTTTTTTGTGAACATTATAATAAGAATCCATTGGACAGACATTTTATGAAAAGTAAATGCACATGTGATGTAATCAGTGATGTCATCAATGACATTTGTGATGTCATCTTTGATGTTCTGGGTGTTAGTCTTAGCAGTGCACAATGGTAGCGTGAGTTATGGTTGTTTAACTTACCATAACAGGGGTTTTTCGGTTTTACTCGGAACCCTAACATCCCTTTAGCAAAGATTTTTTACTGAATTTCATAGGTTTTAGTAGCGCAACTTAACCATAACGTCCTTTTAACAAAGTTTTTTTTTACTGAATATACATACACACATATATACATATATATACATATATCACTAAAATAACTTCTTTTCCTTGGTGCATTCAATCATCTATCAGTGGGTGCTTTTGCAGGTTGGAAAAAACCTCACAATTCTCACAAACCAGACTGTATCTCAGTGAAGTGCACTTTATATGTCAAAAACACACTCCCACTATACAGCTTGTAGCAAAAGCACCCGATCCCAGAATAGTGCTAAAATTTAACTTTTATTCAATAAAAATCATTAAAAGAAACACAAGTCAGCATGGATTTAAGAATTGTTGCTTGGCTCCATAGCTGTAGTGTTAGAGCCACGCGTTCCGTCGCAACCCGGGGACTTCTTCAGGCTAAATTTGCAGCCTAAGACTTCTGAGCCCTTTATCTAGGGTCAAACAGGAAGTAAAACCAACTCTTTCATGATCATGTGATCAATCTATGTTGGTCTTTGTAGATACTAAAAACCGGCAGCCATATTTGACTAGTCAAATTATATAGGCCTGTACTCTTTTTAGTTCAATAATTCATTACATGTTCAAATAAAACATTTGATACTCAATTGTTTAGTGTGGAATGTGCACTTTTGGCTGATTGTGAACGCTATATGCATGACTTAATAATGTAACTATAGGGCAATTCCATTGCACATTGACCATGCAATGCCTGCACATTGATTATGTGTGTGAGAATAGATACGATTGAGATCTCGAGGCATGGGATGGTAGCCTAACAGTCTGATTGGAGCAAAAGACGCCCACTGGGGAGTAACGACTAATACACAAGCGATTTTACATTGTGAGAGACTTATGAGCTGCCGCTCATTTCCAGAGTCTTCTCAGTTGCGGTCTCTGCTATAGTTTCCTAGCATATTCCTCTCAGCCTTCACCCATTGTTGCAGTGCTCTCGAGACTTTGGTTATGTTTCTAGGCATCCAAGTTATCCTGTTACCCCCTTGATTCAAATTGATATCCTTTACCTCTGCCCGATTCTCCTGCTATGTCAGCAGATACAAAGTCAAAATCAACATATGGTGGTCACTATATATTGTTTTCTGGGTCACCAGTGATATTACTTTCTCTGAGCAGGAATTAGTACCAAAAAAGTAGTCTAGTGTTGTGGCTTTATACCCCATGGTCCATGTACACTGACCCGGGCAGTCACCTACCATTCGGCTGGTATACATCAGGGCGTCCCAATCTCTCAACATGTCAATCCAGCTTTTCCCTTTCTTGTTCCCTTTGGGTTTGAGCATCATACTATTTGGACTCACATTATACATTATATTGTGGGCCACAGGAGTAATCTCTACATCTTGCATTTAGATCACCTCAGAGGAGTATACATTCATGGCATTCTACTACTAACCAATTTGTGCATATTTTATCAATATCTGCTTGGATCTCCCCCAGCTCCTCTATGTCTGGAGGTAGATAGATGTTTATCAGTAGTATCACCCTTTCATTTGAAACCTCACTGATTTTGACCTCAATTGCCAGGGTGTACTTAGAGCTCAATATCACATTTGCCCTTATCACAGGCACCAGCTGTTTTATTCCTATAATTAGGCCTCCATATGGTCTCCCCCTTTTTCCTTTTTCCGCCAGTTGCTGGTATAATGTAAAACCCTCCATATGTATCTTGGCGGTTAGCCACATTTACTGCAGAAACACCAAATCAAATTCTTCTAACCAACGTCGTGACACCCCGTTCCCCAACAGATTTGAATGGCCTCTAGTGTTCCAGCTAACAATTTTTAAAGATCACTTTTTCTCCACCAACTGTCTCATCAAAAACCTTTTGAGCCATTCCCACCTTGTGGCATCATCCATTGCTACCTCATTTGACAACCCCATGTTCTTAATACTAGGATACCATCCCCTGTAGGTATCACCACCTGGGTTATTTTGGTGTGTGTGGGACAATATACCACATAGCTGGCAGACTCAATAGATCTAAGAAGGTTGCGTATCAGTTCCGGTACCTCAACTGTGGCACAGTTCCCTCTCTTTATGTCCACTGGTTCAACAAAACCAAAGTCGGCGGTAGTCAAGACTCAGTGCTGGTACATGTTTACATAAATTCAGTAGATGTGATCGGTTAGTGTGTTTGTCTGTCAACGTTTTTGGGACACAACCAATGTTGAACACTTTATGTTCTTTCTCCGGGATGGGTGGGGGCGTTGGCCACTTCAGGGATTAGAAAGAGCCAGTGGTTGCGCCAACAAATGTTGTATCAGGGCCAAACCCCCTTTCCTCCAACAAATCCTATTCTACTAGCAGGGACTTCAGTTCTCCCCTGCTCGCTGGTAGCTTACACACCCTTCTTCCCTCATCTTCTTGGGAATCCAAAGATCTTTTGCCCAACAACCAGCTAGTCAGAGTGCCCACTTGTTTTGGCCATTTGGTAGTCCCTTTCTATAGGTTTTGATGTTCCTGTGCCGGTGCTATGGTTGTAGAAGCATTGAGGGGCTTTGGGATTAGCCTTTTCTGGTTATTCATTTGTTTGCTGTTTGCCACATCTTTCCGGAGACTGGCTCATTTTCCTAGCCGTCTTTCTCGTCAGGTTATATATTTATTTATATGCATATAATGCGCTGGCAGCCCACAGGCATCGGGGCGCAACAGGAACACAATAGGACAACAAAAAGGACAGGACAATAGGAATATCTGGAGAGGAAGTCCATTATCAAGGGGTGGAGTATCTGTGTGAAGAAAGTCACTTGAAGAGCTGTGCTTTTACGGTTTTCCTGAATGGCTTCACGTTAGACATTAATCTGATAGTGGGTGGTAAAGCATTCCAGAATGAGGTCGCTATGACTGGAAAAGATCTACCAAGACCCCTAGATCATGTGAATTTAGGTCCCTGAATCTGAACAAAGGTAGAGGATCGTAGATTTCTTGTAAGTTGATAAGGGGGTACCAAGGCTTTGGATATTTTGGTTATTTGCCATAAAAACAGTGGTGCACCTGAAAAGAATGTGTTCCTGCACGGGGAGCCAATGAAGTTCTGTCATGAATTTGAGAAGTGAGATCTTCTAGGGACATTCATAACCACGCAAACCGCATCATTCTGAATAATTTGACAGGGCATTACAATAGTCCAATCTGGTAAAAAATAGTGGCCTGAGCTAATATCACAGAATTCTTTTCGCTGAGATTGGGGTGAATGCAACGGAGAAGCCTTAGATAGTAATTGCCATTCTGATGAAGGTAGTGTACTTGGTCATTTGAATTAAGAGAGGCCTCTAATAAGACCCCTTAAGTTTCTACTTTCTTGTGGGTCACAATTTTGTTATCTTGTAAAAGAAAGTTGTCATAGGAAGGGCCAAGTTTATAACGAGCATGGGGAGAGCCAAAAATAAGAAGCTCTTTTTTGCTGCCATTAAGACACAGCCAATTATCAGACATCCAGCTCTCGATTATGTCACAAATGCTATTAAGGATGGTGGAGTCCTGAGTGTAGTCCCCACTCAGCTCGATGACCAGCTGAGTGTCGTCAGCATAATTTGTAAAAAATACTCCCAGCTCTTCCAAAAGAGAGCAGAAGGATGTAAGATAGAGATTGAATAGTAAGGGTGAGATGGAGGTGCCCTGAGGAACACAACAATTAATGGGTGAGGCTGGGGAGGAGGCTGAACCCCATAGAATTGTTTACTCACGGTAAGCAAGAAAGGACCAGTCCAGTCCAGAGTATCTTTGGAACAGTGGCTTGATTCAGAAGTCACAGTAAGAGACGCTCATGGTCGACAAGGTCGAAAGCCATGGACAGATCCAGTAGGATCTGTCCATGGTTTTCTCTTTATCCATGATTTTTAGACGATGGGATTGGAGATCCACAAGAGCAGTCTCTGTACTGAAGGAAGGGCGGAATCCGGAATCTGAAGCCTGTGGAGATTGTAATTAAGTTTGGTAAAGGATTTCAGCTGTGACGTTGCGAACTTGTCCAGAGTTTTCAAGAGGAAGTAACAGTTGGTAATCGGTCTTAAGTTGCTAGGGCCCGCAGGGTCGAGGTTTGTTTTTTTGTAATGGGGTTAATAGTTACTTTCTTAATTTCAGTAGGGACTTGGCTATCTCTAAACAAAGCATTTATTTTTATATATAGTTATCTTTGGGTTATCATCTTTTGGCTGCTCCCCATTCATTTGTATCACAATCATTTCTTGTTTGGGGCATATTACTTCACTCTCCACTGTACATGTGAGGCCTGGGCCTGTCACCTCTTTATTTGCCATCCCAGCCCCTTGTAAGCAACTCTCCAATGTGCCAATCATGACTCCTTGCTTCTTTACTTCTTCCAGTATGACTCTGCATAGTGTCAGGAGGATTGTTACCGTGAATTGTAGGACTCCTTCAGATGCAGTGGAATTGTTTTTTGGAGTCTATCAGGTTACTTTCGCTAATTCCATTAGAGGTTGTCCTTAGCTCTCTTTTATTTTCCTGGGCCGTACTAGGGAAGAGGTTTGGTGAGGCCGATAGTCGCTCTTCTCTGGGAGGTGTCAATGATTGCCTTACGGTCCTTTCTATTATCTCAGATTCACGTGGTGATGTACACCTTAGCTCGTTTGCTGTAGGAGCCTTCATATTTGCATGTACCATTAGAAGCACCACCTCTTTTTCCTTTACAGGTGTAACCTGACCGTCCATTTTCTCTTCCGGCATTACATTTTGAGCAGCTGTGCCTTGTAGCCTAAAGCATAAGGCCAAAAGCGAGTTGTCATCTATGTCGCCATAATCGGAGTGGGAGCCACTTTGAGGCACCATGTTTGGGGGCACTGCATTTGCTTGTGCCAGATGGATGTCTGTTTCTGCCACTGGATGGTAGTATTTTGTAATTCTACCTTCAACCGTCCAGTTTTCAATGTCATTATTAGTGCCTGCTACCACAGAGCGAGTGTGTCTGGACCAGGTATGGTTCTGCCTCACCACCCTCAAAGGGAGCCCTTTTTCCATAAGGGTTTCCTTTTGTGGGTTTTTTGATGCGTGCCTTTGTTGTCATTTAACCCGGAATTTCTAATGGGCACTTATTAGAAGGCTAAAACACACACACCAGGGAGTCAGGCGCACTAACCGGAGTAAGTAATCGCTTTCTCATTCCCTTTATTCAACTTATTTCGGGGCTATACAGTGTCACAAAAGTTTTCTCACCCACCACACACTCCCTCAGAGTTTTGTAGTATCTTGCTCACCTTTTTACTTTGCAGTCCAAAATTCCTTGTATTTCAGGTACCCTGGTGCGTTTGACTTCTGTAGCCTTTGCTGATTAAACTTCCAACCACTTCTCTGCGCCGTGCCCTGCACGGTCTGGTGGGTTTAAGCAGTGTAAGGAGTTGGTCTCACTGCTCAGTTCCTCCTTACATGAAAGACACTGTAGAGATACTGCTTGTTGCAAATCCTTTCACCACGGTACACCACTTCCTGCCACTTCTCTGCACGGTCTGGGGGGTTTTAAGCAGTGTAAGGAGTTGGTATCTCTACTCAGCTCCTCCTTCCACAATAGAACCCGTAGAGATACTGCTTGTTGCAAATCCTTTCACCACGGTACACCACTTCCTGCCACTTCTCTGCGCTGTGCTCTGTGCGGTATGGGGTTTTTTAAGGAGTGTAAGGAGTTGCTCTCACTTCTCAGCTCCTTCTACAATAGACACCATAGAGATAGTGCTTGTTGCAAATCCTTTCACTATGGTACACCACTTCCTTCCACTTCTCTGTGCCATGCTCCGCACGGTCTAGGGGGTTTTAAGCAGTATAAGGATTGGTCTCACTGCTCAGCTCCTCCTTCCACAATAGACACCGTAGAGGTACTACTTGCTGCAAATCCTTTCAACACGGTTCTCCACTTCCTGCCACTTCTTCGGGTATTACCCAAATTGTTCGTTTACAATTGTTCGAATTAACAATTGACCGAATTTAAAGGGTCACAATTGACCTTTTCACAATTGACCGAATATATATATACATAGGGGTTTTGGGGGGTTTGGCGTTGGGTGGGGGTTGTGGGGGGTTTCCCCCCACATATATGGTACAATTGACCTTCACAATTCGGTCAATTGTGAAAAGGTCAATTGTCATTCGAACAGTTGTAAAACAAACAATTCGTATACAACCCTTCTTCGTGCCGCGCTTCAAACGATCTGGGGTTTTTAAGCAGTGTAACGAGTTGGTCTCACTTCTCAGCTCCTCCTTCCATAATAGACACCGTAGAGATACTGCTTGTTGCAAATCCTTTCACCATGGTACACCACTTCCTGCCACTTCTCTTTAATAATAAACACTGCACACATTTGCCAACATTTATTTCCAGCGTTTTTTTCCCAGCACTTCAAAATCAGAGTATGTAAAAGGTAGTGATTAAATTAAAGCCCACAAAAGAAAGAAATACTATACAAAAGTCACAGGTGGAATATAAATGTTTTACTGGGTGCATTAACATTGTTAATGGTTGTGTTGATCAAATTCTAGGATCCAGTTGAGGAGTCACCCAGTTAAACATCTGTTCACCCATTTGATGATTCTGACATCAGGTTCAAACCTTGGTCCCCAATCTAGCAGGGCTCCACAGGGTAGGCATGCATCCCTGCAGCCACAGTTGACACATAGAGCAATGGGTGACTGAACATCTATGTGCTTGAAAGCATGCCTGCATTACACGCCTCTGGCCTGGCCAGTCCATGAAGGTGCAGATGCTGCCATTCCAGATAAACGGCAAGTCACCCACTGGAGAAAAGTCATCAGCATCTCGCAAGTCTCTTTTTTATTGGGTGAATTGACCACATCACTTGTAGATCTCTGCACAGTTTATTTTCTATGCATGCTCTTCAGAGACTGCCGCCATGTACTCAGACCTAGCCCTCCAAGGAACAAGCCTATCCAAGCACTAAGTTGAGTATAAGCACTAAAGTATCCGTGCAGCAATGCAGAACTACATTCTTGCAGAACATAACATCAGACTCATACTCACAAACAGGACGCATTAGGCTTCAGCTAAAGAAATGTGTTGCGGGTTGAAATTGAAGTCTGATACTCAGGTAAGGGAAGTGAACTTCTTTACTAAGTTCCAGTGACAAGGTAAATACATCAGGTATGTCCAAGAGTAAGTAGGAAGGTACACAGGAGACATCCACCGGCCTCCTCTCTCACAGGTTTCTTCACTCCAGCTGACATTCATCAAGTTTACAATGGCACTCACACCACAACATTCCACAGGAATAACATTGCATCAGGCATTCTCTCAGGCAAGCATTCATGCAGGACCAAGGCAGGGAACGCAAGAAACAACAGAATGCTATGGGGCAACAAAATGTTTGACACACATAACAGTGGCCATTTGAGTGTGACCGTGGCCAGTAAAAAAAACTCTAGTAGAAAATGGTTTTCAGTGTTTAAATCACAAGTGTCAGAGCATGCAATCTGAAGGATAAAACAACCAATGATTGTTCCATTTTAATGTTTAAGGTTTTTTGAAATGTACAACAGCCAACACGTCTGGCATTTTCCCAATGTTTTTGTGGGAATTAATTCAATCAGTGACGAGCAACCTTAGAAACACCCCAAAATGAAAAAATGAGTGTTGATTTGAGAAAATGGAGAGAAAAAAAACGGAGAGCGTCATTTTGTGATACACGGGTATTATGCAGGTTCTCGCACTATTTTTAATGTTTGAATTCCTTTTCTTACCCTTGTCATTTTATTAAGAATCCAATTAAATAGGTTGATGCACAGCTCAGGAAATGGGATGATTATTTCATTAATGCGGTAAAGGTTAACAATGTCAGAGTACAGTTTTAACAATGACTGGACAATTCCTAGCGTGGCTGCTCTTCATAATACAAAGGAGACTTCTTCCTGGAAATAATGTGCCATTTAACAAATAGTTTGGTCAAAGTAAATGTTGCTTTGTCTCCAGTGATATGTAAAATGCCTTCCTTGTTCTTTGAGTGAACCCAAATACCATTGAATCACCGTGGCGAGTTAGCATGCGACTCCATGCCCTAGTTAGCGGTCATATACTGCCTCCTTTAAAGCACCCAAAATGTGCTCGAATAGATTTGTTATAGGTCAAATGTTTTATCTTTTTGCAGATGGTTTACTAGATTGCCTTTAAGACTATTATAAGGTAAAGTCTAGAAAGTGTGCTTTTCAGTCTCTTTGGAGCATGAAAAATATGCATTTTCCAGTATGAAGGAGACTATGGGACTGATTTGCAAAGTGTTTTTTAATGGCATGTGTCAATGAAAAATGCTTTTGTAAATCCGGCGCATAGTACCTTAGCTTCAACCTTTGTGCCAAAGATTCCAGTTTGCTTGCAAGCATGGCGCCATGTTGACAAATAATGAATATGTGTGATCTACTTCTGAAAAAGTTCGTAATTTATGTATACTTATTTTACACCCTATGCACAGAGGTAATAACACAGGATACATAAAACAAGTTGCATCTGTTTAATATCCTTATCATTTATGCATCGCAATTCTGTACCAGGGGTCAGATCATCAAAGCCTTTCCCTTGTGCAAAAAGATGTAGCAAATGAGCTTAAAACCAGTGTTGATGCTTATACAATGCGGAATACAGAAAACAGGTTTGATGCTTATACAATATGCAATAGAGCAAACAGGTTTAACCCCATAAGATACTTTCGAAAAATGTTTTTACTAGAGCAAAGATTAAGCAGACTTTTATTTATTTTGTTTAATGTGCTATCTGAAAATCAATATAGCAAACACATTTATGTTATGCAGCAAATGTAGCACACAAACACTTCTGATTCATTTGCGCCTTAGTGCAGGGGTTTTCAAATAGTACGAATTGTGAGAAAACCTGTTTGCTTCGTTCTGTTTTATCAAAGCATTTGCTAAATTTTTAGCACAGGTGCAACGCTAGATAATCTGCATCCAGGCCCAGACCTGTAAAAGTCGGTGATCCAGAGTTGTGTCAAGGCAAGGGAAAGACAATGCAAATGTTGGTAAACACCCACCAGTCGTAACTTGGTTATTCACATACATGTGCAAATGTATTGCACACGCATTTTTGCAGAATTTACTTAGACATGAGGGCAGTGGAGGAGATAGCAAAAATGAGGGCACGTGCACCAAATGTAATCAATTTCAAAATATATTTGTTGGAAGTCATGAGGTTATTTACACAAAATAATAAAGGAACTTAAAAGTTAGTTTTAAGTCCCTTCTTAACTCTTATTCAATGTGTTGCCTAATCAATGCCTGCATTTTGCATATGTTAACAACATGTTCGGGCTCAATGTGTTTTCATTGAGATAACAACCAATTCAACATGTGCGTTCAGACAGCTGTAAGTTATATATGTCTTGTACATGGCTGTTTGGGAATGAAATGTCCAGAAGTAAGTTATAGTACAATCAAATATAGGTGTCCTTTCACCTATACTTACTTACATGTGCAATTCGAGATCTTTGTGGATCGGCCAAAAGAGTTTAATGTACGTAAAGAATGGTTGTCTGGCCGATGTGCAAGCATGTACAAAAACAAACCATATTCTGAGTAGCCTGGTGCACAGTTTGAAGGAATAGTTCACTCAAAAATGTTATTGGCTCAAAAGATGGGCCATGATGAAAAATATATATAAAACATATTTATTGAGAAAGTTCCTATGTAAACATTTGAGCAAATGAGGCTCAAAGTCACACATTTCAAGCACTAGGAGGCATCAATTTTGTGAAATGGATGAGCCTCCTGTGCTTGTGTTAATCTCTGTCCTTGCGGCACTAATGAAGCAAAAGCCAGCCAGCTGTAATAAACAAAAGCTAGCAGCAGGTGGCTTTTGCTTCATTATTGCCGGAGAGCAGAGATTAACACAAGCTGCTGCTGGTAAGTGCTTTAAATTTTATTCTTTTTACAAAGCACTGCAAAATAAATGCTGCGGTTTTCTTTCTAACTTAGAAAGAAAACCGCAGCATTTATAACGTTGTATTTATGTTTGCTGTGGCTTCAGCTTTGAGTCTCCTGGGCTCCACCAAACCGGGGGAGCCCAGGAGACTCAAAGATGAAGCCACAGAAAACATAAATACAACGTTATTGCATTTAAAAATGCTGTGGTTTTCTTTCTACGTTTCCCGGGCTCCTCCAAGCCAGAGGAGCCTGGCAAACGTAGAAAGAAAACCACAGCATTTGCAAATACAACAATGTTGTATTTCTGACTGCGGCTCAAAATGTCTGCCTGGATTTCCATAGTCTTCCATATACCTGACTTGGCATTGATGCATGCCACAAAAAAAACAAAAATGGATCATACAAATATGAGATTGACTTGTTTTAAAAAATATCCATATTTTGGTCTTGGTAAAAATACATTACGTTTCATCTGTGTCAGCACATTCTCATCCTTTTCAGACCACAGCTAGCCGGTAAGAATAAAGATAAAACAAGAGAGAAATACCATGCAGGGTACAGTTCAGAAATGATTGTGAAGGTGCATAGCACATCATGGACTGTCATGCAACTACACACCACCATCCACCCAAACAAAAATCACCCTTCCAACACACATAATGATTTCACAAAATACACACCGTCCTACCCCACACACATAGCCCATCTCCCACAAACACTGCCCTTCACCCCACGCACCACCCTCCCTCATAACCATGCCCACACAAACCATGCTTTCCACTCACATTCACAAACAAGCTCTTTCCACAAACACTGACACAATGCACTTCCCACATATATGCAAATACACCACTCTACTGGCACACATGCACACATACACTGCCTTCCTCAAACACTCTGTCTTCCTGCACCTACACAGACACTCCACCCTCCCCGAACACACAATGCCCTATACAAACACTACCCTCACCACCCTCCCCACACAAACATACATACACACACACACTATGCACACACACACACACACACACATCAAATCCAAGATGGATTGGAAAGTAAAATGTGCTCCAGGAAATGCATTTGAACTGGACAAATGGGAAATACATGTTTGCCTCTAGTTTGTTGACCTTTTGTCCGATTTGAAAAATAAAAATAGATCTGAATTCAGAGCGGCAATGAGAATAACACCCATATATACAAATGATATATTAAAATTATGGTATGTGTAAAGAATTTAAAAACCTTAGGAGTATATCTAGACTCCTCTCTCTCCCTAACAAGGCAGGTAAACTTCGGCCGCAGCTTACACCGCCAAACTGATTAATGCCTGCAGACCATTCCTGACCACTGACAACTATATCACCCTCGCTAGAGCCCTCATACTGTCTAGGATTGACTACTGCAGGATCTAACTCGTGCAACATTAACAAATTACAAATCATCCAGAACAATGCTGTAAGAGCTGCACTTAACATCCCTACAAAAGATTATATTTCATCAGCTAGACAAAATATCCACTGGCTCCTAGTCTGTGAACGCATAATATTCAAAACCTTATCTCTGACTCAGAACTGCCTGTCAGATAGTGCCCGATCTATCTAGGCAGACAAATCTCCAAGGCCCAATCCAATAGACCTACCCGATTGGCATACCTGTGCCTTCTAGCCATCCCTAGATACAGGTGCCAACAAGCCGGAGGCTGCAGCTTCCCTGTGATTGCGGCCAAACAATGGAACTCCCTTGCCCCTTGCTCTCAGATCAGACCCTTCCCGCTGGTCCATCCGCAAAGGCCTCAAGCCCTGGCTCTTTTCCCAAGATATCTAGAGGAACGACAGCCACACAGCTATTGTCTTTACTATGTACCAGTAATGTACCTGTACCTGTACCTAGATGTAACTAACTGTAACTATTATGTCAATCAAATAACGTATTTTACTGCATACCTGCATCTATAACGTGTGACCCACTGCAACATGTAACTACTTTTACCATCCCTCATATGTAACCTAGCGCCCAGTTAGGTGCACTCTATAAATACCAAAATAAAAAAATACATAAATGACTGAATGAATGATTAATACATTCAAATATTCTGATACCTTTGTTATGCAAACAGCCACAGACACATAAAGGATGTCTCAGGATTCTGAATATTATTTTGACTCTGAATATAATTCTTAATAAAGGCATTGTATTCTAAAGTATTATAAAGTAAATATACTTTGATTTAACATTCCTAAGGAGAGTGCTACCTCATAGTTAAGACATCCCCTTATGGCATACAGAATGTGATGGGCAAATGGATACAAAGGTGAGGATCTTAGTGGGGAAACCTATTACAGGCTCTGTGCAATCCAACATTTCTGCATCAAATGATGCTGCATGGGTGGTGTTTAGTGGGTATTTAAACTCAAAGGTATAGGAAGAGAGGAGAGTTTATTGAAAACAACAACGGAATAGAAAGAAAAGTGGATTGAGATCCAAATGGAAGTAGCTGATGTATATTCTCCTTAAGAAAGACTTTGTCAGAGAGGGGAACTGAATGCAGAGGCCTTTCCCAAGAAAGAGACATACTTTTGGGGGCAGGAAGGAAGACTGAAACAAAGTGCTTGCCTGGCAGCTATGCCTAGAACTAGTCGATGTCCCTATATGTCCTGGGCCTTTGAAAGACAAACCAGAAGTGAGTATAATAATCCCATATCACTTAGACAATTGACTAATCCCAGGTTTCAAATTAAAAGTATTTTCAGAGGAATGCTTTTTACATTCTAAGTTACCAAAGAGGGGACTGGCCCTGTAAATGGACTTTTGGGAAAAGTATATTTAAACTAGATCTTCCTAGAATCCAAAACTGTGCAGGGCATATTAGTCTCTGACAGAAACAAAATGTGTTATAATTTTGTGGGTTTTTACAGGAGCAAATTCTATCTGGGCTTGTGAGTATGGTATACAATGCACCTCACAGATATGTTGGGATTGATAAACATATTGACCAGTAAAACCATAGTTTCCATTAAAAAAATCTTGAATAGAGTTGTCTACTTTTTACAGTGAAATCGGAAAAGAGATTATTTTCTCCTATGTATTCCCCAAAAAATAATATCAATTTTACTAAACCTCATGTTTTCAAATAACATTACACAGAAATAGGTGGATTCTGTCTTAAGTGGACTTCTCATGCCAATTAAAATGAAGTTGAGGATTTCTCTTCTATGTTCATTTTATAATCTCATGCTTGTATAACACGTTAATGCATCAAGGTATGTTTTATCTCCAAAATAAAAGCTTATACCTGGTAGTGATTTCCAGATATTTCAACAGGGAACATTGAGTTATTTCAAAAGGCCTTGTCCATGGTGCTATATAAAAACTGTTTCCTTAGATCACACACTGGCACCAAAACATGTAATTTTTCGAATGATTTAGAAATTACTGTGTGAGATATCAGGGAGTTATTTCTTTCTTTTTGACACCATAAGATTGCTGGTACAATCAGAATTTCCTGGGAGCAACTTAGCTCCTGGTTTGGCTAGTCTGCACATGGTAAAGAAAGACCTTCTCAATGGATTTGAGCACCTGCTTTCGCAGTAATTGCTTGCTACCACTATTAGGTGGTGGCACAAAATAAGTAAGTTAGCCTTTTCAGGAAACTAGAAATACATAGTAAAGTGAATATTGATATTTATATTTGCATTGACCCTAACATCACTTAAACTTCAAATTATGCATTACATTTTCTTAGTATCACGACGAAAGGTGATTAATTAGTTGACATTTAAATGCTGTTAGAATCGTTAAAGGAGGCAAAGTGCAGTTTTATTGTACACCTCTTTAAAGGCATTTTTAATGTTATGAGTATTCAAGGAATGGCGTTAACATTCAAGAACATTGTCCATGGTTAAACACAAGGCTAACATTTCAATCTATTGCTATCCTGTGCTCACTTCATTTTAGGACATGAACATCATACTTTAAAGTGACTTAATTGAATTTCAGTAGAGTTTTAAATATGACTCCTTTGAAGAAGTGCAGCAAAGCAAACCATTTACAACAGGTGCAAATATTTTTACTGTAGTGTATGCAATTTTATTTTTCCTAGTATAGTTTTATGAAGATAAATGAAGATCATAAAATAAAGCTATTGTAACCTATAAATAGAACAAATATTCTTCAAATTTTAGTCCTGCGCTGAATGCATTCTACAAGATCTACTCCTAATAAATATATCTGTGTTTCATATTATATATACAAGTTGGTAAATGCTGGAACCATGTGAGCAGGACATTTAGCTAGGTTGCTTTGGTCTGCTATGCTTGTCTTTTGCAGATCAGTCCCTTTTGGACTATATTTCTCAAAGTTATTTAGGTTTGCTTAATATCAAATTGATCAAATAGTTCCTATCTGAAGTATGCAGGCACATGAGACATAAGGCAGGAATCAGGCTGAGGCTGTGAGTACAAAAGGAAAAAATGTACTTTATTCCTTCTTGTTACAGTAGAAGATCAGGTAGGAGAAAAGGGGAATCGATCCTTCTAGATCAGACTCCCATGTAGACGCCCCACTAACTGTCACATATCCAACCCAGCACAGCATTCCATTAGTTACTATATATGGATACTACACACCTTCCTCCTTTAGTCTCGGGAGGATAGCTCAGGGGCAACATGCTCGCCTTGGAAACAAGACGACATGGAGCAACAAAGGTTCGAGCCCTGGGTCCACGCTTAGAAACCTCTAGCTATTAAGTGCGTTATAAATAACCTATCATATCATAACACCAAAAGGAGGAGGTATGATTTCATCTGATACTTTAAACACAACCTATTCCCACACCATACAATCACATTGAACTTTACCACAACATACCGACACTCGGTGTAGTAATGTAAGTCTGTGGCTCAAGTATGTGCAAGTTGGTTCCTTTATTTTAGGTCTCATTTACATACATAAAAGTAACTCATTGTGGCTCTGCATTTTGCCATATCTTCATGGGTACTTTTCACCAACTTCTCACCAAATTAAAGTACGGAAGCAAAGGAGACATCAGGCAGGAACCATGCGGAGACCGTAAATAAAAAAGGAAAAGATGGACTTTATTGCTTCTTGTTACAGTAGAAGACCAGGTAGGAGAAAAGGAGAGCACATTCTTCTAGGTCAGGCTCCCATGTAGAAGTCCCAATAACTGTCCCATGTGGAACCTGGAGTGTCTCCAGGTTGCAGCCCAACACAGCATTCCATTAGTTACTAAATATGCATACTACACTATCATAATTCATCCACTGGATTCAGTATGGACATTTTTCAAAACGTTTACTTTACTCATTGGCGTAATAGTGGCCTCACAGTGAAGGGAAGAGGGACTTTTTTAGGCAGCAGGACTTCACCATTGTCTGAAAATCCCTGACCCCACCACCTTGGCTATTTTTAAAACAGTAATTCTCAAAGGCAGATATTCTCACAGTAGCTGCAGCAGACAGCGCTGGAGCGCATGTGGAGCGGCTGTTTTCTCGAGCAAGGCTCAACTACGTACTTGTTCATAATTGGGGGGTGTGCCCTCAGATCGGGCACCATTGTTTGAAAGACCCAATTTGCTTCTCAATCCGTGCTTACTCTTTACTAAACAGAATGACAAAGTAGATGTAATTTGAAACTGTCCTTGAAGCTGATTGGTCATTGATGTCTGCTTGATGTGCAAAATACACATTTGCCCTATTTGTGTGGCACTAAAACTGTTATGGGCAGCATGCATAACAACCAGATGCATGCAAGTTTCAAACAAGGACTACAAGGCAGCGACTTCAGACAGGCCCATATGGGGTGTATTCAAGGTTTGAAAGGAGTGAAGCACATGTGATGTTGGCATGGAAAATCAGTTGTCCCATGTCAGGAATGAAAAAACAGTACTGGCTTTTTGTACGCTTGCATCATATTTCACTCTGGTACTTGAACTCCTGCACTAATGTGTACACAAATATATAATGGCATACACTAAAATTGACATTTTTGAGAGATCAGTGGGACTGAAGTAGCCATGCTAGGTGAAAAACGTGTGCAACTGGTTTTTCCACATTAATAGCCTGTCAAGTGGCACAGCAGTAGAGCGCTCGCTTTGACATCCGTGCAGAGCCTGCTAAAGCAGGTTCGAATCCCAGCAGGGCCAAACGCAGCCTTTCATCCTTCCGAGGTCGATAAATGAGCACCACACACCGTGGGTAATAATAAGCAGCGCTCAGATACCTGAGGGTTCGTAGCGCTATATAAGTGCCAAATTATTATTATTAATGCTTTAGTGGGATTTAGGGTTTTCATATTCATCAGTTATTTTGCACCGGGTTCAATCCATGCACTCAGGTACACATGTAAATCTCCAGAGATTTCTGTGCAACCTACATGCACAGATTTGAACTTTAGGAAATCAGTCTCTGGCTGTGATTCCTAAGCAGTTGACACAATGAGTGGTATTTATCTGGGAGAATAATAAAATCTGTTATTTGTAATACTGTAATGCTATTGGCCATTAGTGTGATCTAGGGGTGTTACTCACTGTGCAAAGTAGCTTTTAGAATTTAGTGGCTTTCTCGGAACTTGGCGTAGGAGCCAATGGCACTGCTGGGTAGCTCGTGCTTCTTTTGGGAGTTCCAGATTCCCTTAAATACAGATTTATTCCACAGTTGTTCTGACTACGTTCACCTCTCCGCCAGCTCTTTCCAGGGTCTCCGCTAATTGTAATAAAGTATCTGTGGCCATCAAAGGTCCATAATATATTTCTGTTGAACTTGCTTTTTTAAAAAAAAAAAAAATAAATGCAGTGAGTTGCTGTTAAACCCCTCCCCTGCCTCTTCATCCAAACGGAGACACTAAAACGTCAGCTTGTGAGAGCATGCTGGTAACAGAAGTGAAAGCAACAGAGGAATGTCATGACGAAGAAGAGGCTGTGCAAAGCATGTAGTGTCAGACAACTAGAAAATAACAAAGGCAGCAACAGAGGGAGGCACTGGGCCACGACTGGAAGTAAAAGGGAAAGAAATGTGAGAGGACCCACAATATATTGATCTTCCATTAAGTGACGGACAGAGCAAAATAGCAACAGAGAGTAGGGGAGTGTGGTGTGTGCATTTTGAGACATGTGCCACAGATTACAAATAAATATAAATTCCACCATCTTACAGACACCCCACTGTGACGTCTGGTATGTGCAGCTCTCGATTTCACATCTCTATATACATTCCTCTTTTTACTGACTGCCTTTTCTTTTACCTCATTCATTAAACAAAAACCATGCCACTAACACATTTTTACGATTACGCTTTCATAGCTCCTTGGTCCTGTGAGTAACTCCTGGTCAGAAAAATCCCTGACACCCAGGAGCTATTATTAGCTCCTGCTTCATCAATCCCAATTTTGACTGCTACAAGTGCAGAATAGAATTATTTTCCTCATATTACTGAACTGTTTCTTCTGTGTCGAGTGTTGTTTCAGACTGTCATTATTAATCAGGCAGTCACTCTCAACTCAGGGAGTTCGTTCCCCCCAAGCAATGCGGCATGCACCCAAAGCGCTTATACAGATTCAACTTTAGTGAGGCCTCCAACCCGTCTCCCACTACCCCAACAAATACCCTCTATGCCTCCAAGGTGCTAGGAACCAGGCCGGTGTAGAGTAAGAATATATGTATTTATTTAAGGTTTGACAAAGAAGACTAGCAACTAACATCAACCACCAATGCTGTGGCACTACACAATATCACAACTCCAAATTACTTTCCGTTATTAAAACAACACAGGAAGAATTCTGAAATATGCAGTCACAATTTACATCAGATTTAATTGCAAATTAACTAATAGAAAACATTCACAATACAGTGGAAAAATCGTTTTGACTTTATTTTGAGAAAGGCAATGTTTGGAGAAAGAAACTCAAATGGGAAAATCATGTTGGCTTTATTTTTCGAAAGACAATGGGCCTCATTACGAGTTTGGAGGTAGCCATGGTGCTATTAGCGCCATGGCTGCCTCCAAAATCCTGTCTGGGTCCGGGTTCTGTGAATGAGGAATTACCGGGTCATTCCAACCTGGGAAGACCCGGTAATTCCTCATTCAAAAAACCCTTCCCCATTCCCATTCGAGCCCCCATAGGGCTCAATGAGAATGGGGATGGAGCTAATAATGGGCCTGTAAACAACGGGCCCGTTATTAGTCCCTGGTCCCCTTGCGGGACCCGCAAAGGACATCTGGTCTGACCAGACGTTCTGAGCGGGTCCCACAAGGGAACCTCGTAATAGGGCGGAATGGGTTTACCGGCACCGGCACCATTACCAGTGCCGGTAAACCCATTCCGCCAACCTCGTAATGAGGCCCAATGTTTGGAGAAAATGGTGAAATCGTTTTTCAACACACATACACTTGAAATGTAAGGCAATGTAATTCTGACTTTGGAATCACTCTGCGTTTATAGGAAAATTAATTTTGCAAAATTATTTCTCCAAGGAAATTCAGGGTTTGGAGATTCTGGGTTTGGATGCAAGGGAATCAATGGGGAATTTCGTTTTGCACCCTCTACATCAGAGGTCTTCAAACTGTGGAGCGTACCCCCTGATGGGGGCATTGCCGGATCCCAAGGGGGGCGTGACAGCCCAGCATGACATTCTTTGGAGGAAATGGGCAGGGGCAGCTCACATGGTTGGACTGGACCATAATACTGTCTCACGCGCCAATGAAAAAGCACCCCACAGTTGCAAATAGATATTCATTCCTTTAGTCATAGGCTGTTTGAATAGTACCCACGGGGGCTGTTTTGTCAAAATGTAAGCAAATTGTGATATTTAAAGAATATTCATTCAGCAACAATGGTCAAAACTAATAGCTGCATAGCCTGGTGGCTCATCCATAACGGACGAAGGGGCATCCACCCAGTGGCCCTCTCACCCATTATGGAGGAGCCGAGGAACCTGTCCAGTGAAACACTAAGCACTCCCTCAGCTGCTTTTTCCAGCTGAGGGAGTGCTCCTGGGCTGGCTGAACTGTCAAAGGGAAACAATGTTTCCCTTTGACAGTTCAGTTCCCCAGCCGCACATGGTCACTGAGCCATGCAAGGCTGGGGGCGTTTTGCTTCATCAGCCTTGCATAGCTCATTGGACATGCTGGCTGGGGCACTGCATGTCTGTATGTGCAAGAAGGAGCTTCTGCACCTCCTCCCACAGAGCAACCTGGAGCGGGACATTTCAGCACCCAGGAACAGGCCCCTGCAGAAGGTACCTTTATGTTCATTTATTTTTTATTTCAATGTGTGTGTGGATGCGTGTATGCTTGTGTTATGAGTGAGTGTATGGTGATGGGTGCTTGCATGAATGATAGAGTGATTGCTGTGTGAGTGTGTGTGTTTGTTTGTTTTGGTCTGTTGAGCTGATTTTGGAGAGTGGGGGTAGAGAGGGGGAAGGAGGGTTGTACTCCCAGAACCCCCCATGATTGGTTCAGGCTCCCTCGCTGTACTCGGTCGCTATGGCATTTTTGGGGGAATTATTTATGCCCCTCCATTAAAAGAATTACCCAGCTCTCACTGGCCCTTGGAGTGTTGGGAACGGGGTGGGGGAGCCCAGGGACTGCGGTGGGAGATGGATGGGTGGGAGCAAGCGGATAGTGGTGGGAGCAGGGTGGGGAGAGCCTGGAGTTTTTAATGTGTGGGGAGAGCCCAGGGAATGGGTAAGAATGGGATGAGGGAGCCCAGCGACTGTGATGGGAGCAGGTGGGGGAGCTCTGGGTAAGGGAGCCCAGGGACTAGGGTGCAATGACGGCACGCAATAATTCATAGTCATTTCTATATATTCTCCATTTAGCATTTTTGGGGGGGCCGGCCGGCCCAAATTTTACTCAGGGGGGGCCAGGCCAAAGAAGTTTGAAGGCCACTGCTCTACATTTACTTTAATAGCAGTGTTTATTGATTACTTATTTTAGGATTATGGACACCCATGTTTGGTCCAGAAGACAGGGGTTTCAGAAAGGTAGAGTCGCCCAGTACTTTAATGTTTATACTGGCTATAACACACTGGATGAACTTTGTTAGTTTTGAACTCTAACAACACTCATTGCATGATTTCTTATATGGGAATGAATTGATTTAATTTCAATTCAATGCGCTAGGGATCTACACAGCTTTCCCCCTCCCCACAATTTAATGGGAAGGATTAAGGCGGGCTGCTCCCAACACAATTCAATTTAAATGGGTAGGGTGATTTTCAATAGTGGAATTAATTCAGATTGGATTTAATACAATGTGCGAAGGGCCTACCCAGTTTCACCCTCTCCTATCCACTAATGGAAAGGGATAAAGTCTGGTATTGATGGCTTTTGGATTAGTCTACTTACATGGGAGGCCTTGGTCAGGGAAAACAGCACGGCTCCTCTGAGGACAGAAAAGATCTGGTCAAGGGCTTCAGTTAAGTATTTTTTCCTGCACCAAGTGTCCCTCTGGCTCCTCTGATGGGAGTCCTAGTTAGCTCCCCTGTCGCTGTCTCGAATGCAAGAATTGAGGCCTCTCTGCTAGTTATTCCTCGCAAGATTCTGGCAGTAGACTATCTCCAGGAATAAAGTGGAAAAGCCCTCTGATGGAAAATTGCCCTCTGATAGGTCTGATGACACTCCTACATTATTCTAATTCCCACAGTAAGGATTGGCAAGCACTTTCCCTTCACCTCCTACCAAGATGCCCACTGGCTGCTGATAAAACCAGGAGTTGGGGTGGGTGTATGATAGAGGCTGAGGTAGGAGAAAGATTCATCATCCCAAAATTACATGTGGGTTTTACCTTTTTGGGTTCTGAAAATCTAACAACATGGCAGCTATGCTAATTTTTCAGATAACTTAATAACTTATATATTTTTGAATTCTACATTTTATGGCAAGTCAGAAAATACTCATTTTATTTTGGCATGTGCTTCCTGGGCGGAGCCACTGTTTTTTCACGCTTGGTGGCTGCGCCGTAATAGTCACAACTCTAACACTACATACTTCCAACATTATTTACACCGTCTACCACTTCACCAATTTTCCAGTTTGTCAGATGTATGAAAATGCCAGAATCATAATTTCAATCATAACTTAATGTGCATCACAAACATTTTGTTTTTACATGGTCCCAACTGGCTTTTTATCCCCTTTAAATGACATGTGGGTTTTACCTTTTTGGGTTCTGAAAATCTAACAACATGTCAGCTATGCTAATTTTTCAGATAACTACATAAATCTATATATTTTCGAATTCTACATTTTATCGTAAGTCAGAAAATACTCATTTTATTTTGGCTTGTGTTTCTTGGGCGGAGCCACCATTTCTCACGCTTGGTAGCTGCGCCGTAATAGTCACAACTCTGACACTACAAACTTTCAACATTAATTCCACCGTTTACCACTTCACCAATTTTCCAGTTCCTCAGATGTATGAAAATGGCAGAATCATAATTTGATCATAATGTAATGTGCATCACAGAAATGTTGTTTTACATGGTCCCAACTGGCTTTTTATCCCCTTTAAAATGAACACTGGATGTGCTCAATGTGACACACAATGCACTTTTTATTTGTGAAAATGTATTCAATGGCAATCAATGGCAATGCTTCACATGGGTCCCTCATTTTTAGATGGCCCCCACAAACTCTTAGGTTTCATTTATCTTTAAACATGTGATCGGCCATCTGCTGGCCCATGTTTATTCTACCCTCATCTCCTGAGCTTCAGAGGGTCTTTGCTCAGAGCAAATGCACACTTTATGGGAGACTTGACCTTAAAGTTCATTCTGTTCGTCATGTTATCTGTATCACCGTAGTTCTAATCTCTCTTGCAACATTACTTATATTTTTAACTGAAGCTCCAAGCCTGTTTCCTTGATAAACACAACCCCAAGTTTCAGCTTAGAGAGAAAAACAAGTTGATGTTCACAATTCTGAAATGCTAGCATATTACATTTACCCACCGTGTACATGTAACTTTCAATACTGCACCAGGGTCTGCTGGAAAGAAATAAACTCTTTCTTTACAAAATGTTTGAACAGAAACAGGTTCCCTCTGGATATTAATCACACAGATAGGATATTGTTATATAAGAAACCAGTGTACACTTTTCCATAAAACAAAATAGGCCTTTCCCTATGAATGTTGTCATTTTATGTGCTGAAGTTAAGTCTCTTTATTCCTGATAAATGCAATTTATCATTCAACTTTATTTCTTAAATGTAAGGCATCATTCATCCTTTAGCTTCCAAATACCCAGTGTTTAAAATGTATCTTTTCATTCCATGTGCACTGCTGCAGTTTTGAATCTGTCAAAGTGTGCGTTTACACGAAGTCACCATCTGCAATGCCATATGGCTTTTTTGGAATCCATTGGACAATGTTAATAATAGTGCAGCTCTGAGTTGCACTTTTCTTCAGCTGAGTGCCTGTACATTCTAACGAAAAGGAGGGAGGCCCATTCTTGCTCATTCACAAGGCCTCACATTGAAATCACGGTTAATATGGGATTTTATATTTAAATGGAATGCCACATTCAGCTAGCTTCACTCTCATATTGGGGCCTATCATGGACTCTCCATCTCTGTCACTCTGGAGCTGTCTTTTTACCCCACAAAACAGTTAGAAGATCCAATTTGCATCGAGAATAGTTGTTCATAAATATATAAATATAGCATTTTCTTTATTGTAAATCCAGCAGGCAAGAAACACCTCGACTATGCATTTTGCACCAACTTGGTGCTTAATCATGCATATATATGTGTGTGAGAATTGGAATCAAAACATAAGCGAGAAATTTGCAGGCAGGTTGAGTTTCTTGTCTGTAGTCAAGGTGTCTCTATTTATGGGGAATATTGTGCTTGACTTTGCCAGCATTGAAAGCTAGGGGGTGACCTCAATTTCTTTATGTATTTATTATTCTACATAAAACAGAATATTCAGATTAAAAACAGCCCCAGATTTTGGGGTGGGGTGGTTGTGTGTGGGTGCGATTTCTCGCCGTCACCATAACCAGTACAATGAGGGACCCTGCAATAACTCAGACAGAAAAGAGCCAAGTACTTTATTAATGCACAAGCATTCGCGAATGGGCTGCAAGTTCAAACGTCTCGCTAAGCAAGTCGTCGAAGTGCCGCGCCTTCCTCTACACATCGTGCTCTTTTATACTTTCCTGTTTACATTGCCTTGCACATAGAACACGTCCACCCCAGGGCGGATCTCCAGTTGGAGCTTATCTGAAGTATCCAGTTGGAGTTTAACGAACAACCATTGCACATTTGCTATCGTGGTCTATCGTGGTTTCCTGTTATCCCGGTCTTCACATTCTTTCGTGCCCCTTTGTGCCCGTATCTCTGTGCTCGAGGCCATGCTTACTCATTCCTTCCCCCCACCCGTAATCTGCAGATAGTTTTAGCAGGCTCAGCATGCTTCGACATACAGTGACCAAACACAATTCTTCTGTTAAAAACAAGTTCTTGCCAGGTCAGCAGGTCTAAAACGCCGCCGTATAAAGAGAAGGCCTCTTCTTTTAGCAAAAGGTACGTTCATTTAACGCATATGGTGATTAGTACAAACTCCAAGTGTGAGCACAACGTTACATATGCATGCGTACCTTCAATCCACCCTTTGCTCACACTTGAGCATCAATCTAAACAGTCCTAGCATAAGCAGATGGCAGGAAAGCAACATCATTACATAATGTATGTACCATAATCTTCTCCAGGCCTCCCATGTCAAAAAATTCCTGTTGTACATGGCTTTTATCCATTGGATTTAGGCGCGTTATGCTGGAAGAACACATGGAAACACAGCACGACACACATACCGGGAAACATTGGATGCAGAGACAAATTCCTACAACTATTGCCGCTAGAACCAGTATGGGCGTAAGGAGCTGCCACCCGATTTCTTTTAGGAGCTTCATCCACCAGCTATCTCCTGACCCTTCCTCCTGGTGGATACTATCCGCTATTTTATGTAGTTTGTTTATTCCATCTAAGATTCCTGTACTTTCTTCTGGTATGTAAACACAACATTGGGACCCCACCATGAAACAGACCCCGCCCCTTTCTGCAGTGAGTATGTCTAAGACATACCTATTCTGGAGAGCCACTAGCCGAATTGCTTTCATTTCATAAGTGATGTTTTCCATTAGGTCTGCGGATTCTTCGATTACGAACTCAAGGGCCCTGCTTAGCTTTTGGATTTCTTGACTGTTCATAAAGATGCCCGCTGGAGGAACCAGGGCCCCCATCAGATCTATAAACGTTTCCCATCCTGTAGGTTGATACGTAGGAATTTTTGGGTTTACTGCTCGTTTATTTCTGCTGTGTATTTCTTTATGCAGAGTAGACGGGGCATATACCATCACAGCCGGCATTATTCTGGCTATGTAACATACCCCAACAAAATCTTTCGCTAACCACAAATAAGCCCTCTTGTTACAGACGTAGGCATGTCCTTCTATCTGTAACAATCCCTTCGTGTAGTTATTTAGATTCACCATTTGACTGCACCCCGAGATCATTCTTTGATTACCTCTTGCGCTTCTCTTAAAACATATATTCTTTGGCCTAAACTCTTGTGTGATGGTGATAGGGGGAGGAGGTTCTCTTACTATCTGTACCATAGCAGGTGCAAGCCCGATTCCCTCAGTTTTGATTTTATAGCGTATCTTTTCCATTAGAAGGGTTTTTTTCTCTCCTCTAACATAACAAGCGGTATTCGGCATCATGTATTGCTGTGCTGACACTATTCTCATGTAAATTAATGTACACCCGGCATCCTCAGTAACTGGCGACGCGTACACTGGGATGCCTTCACTGCTATGTCGGGGCATGTGGGTGCAGATCCAGCAATCAGTTTTATTCACTACCCCATATGTTGTGTTTATTATCTTCACATATTCATTTTTAGAATAGTCTTCCGGGTCGTGTTGGTCATAGGCATCTCGATTCCTGCTCTTGACCCGATCTATTCTCCCTGTTCCGTTTGACACGGGTAACAAGTTCTTTAATTCATATCTAGATGGATGTTCCAAATACCAGAATAATATGGCGAACGCTATTAATACTACTATCGAGCATACAAAAAATAAGATTTTGTTTCTTGTGGTGAAAAGTGGTGTTTTTCTCTTACCTTCTGTGTTTGGGGAGCATACATTTATCTGCTCAGGGATTAAACCAGCATATACGGGTGCAGACATAATTCAGTATGTGGCTCAATTATAGGTACGTATGCGTATCAGATGCAACCTAGCGATATAGCTGTATTCCCTATTTAAAGCACCAGTGTCCTTATTACTCTAATAGTGGTAGGTCTCACTGAAAACCTTCATCCGATCTGTCCCACGCCTCGTAGTGCCTGTCCCATGAGGGGAACGCCGGAGGCCCTTCAGGCTACAAGCCCGTTGTCTTCAGTAAGGCACAATCCTGCTAAAACCAACAAGAGAGTCCAAATGTTCATCTCCCTAATGATCAAAGTTCAAAACAGTGTCCTTACACGTTGCTTGGCACATACACGTCACGGGATCGGAGACGATGGGCACACCTACTAATGGCGTCTGGCAGTACTGTTGCAACCTGGGGTTGGTTGGTTCCCTTTTCTGGAGGAATCAGTAATGGAAGCGTCTTCTTGACGTGATTCACGTGGTACCAGTGCGATTTGCCATCAACTTTTACCGCAGTTTGTGTTGCGAGGAGCACCTGAATCGGGCCCTTCCATCTGGGTTGCAGTCCGCTGGTGCTATCGAAGGCTTTTATAACAACCCAGTCACTGGGCTGCACGTCGTGACCTTCTCCTATCAGAGGAGATGGAGCTACTGCGTTCACCTGTGCATTAATAGAAATCAGTCTATTAGTTAACCCAATACAGTACTGTTGTAATGCAGGCCATGCTTGCTCAGACAATTTCTTAGGTGATATGGGGGTCCCAATACTTGGTGGATGCCCCATAACAATTTCGAAAGGAGATAAACCATGTGTACGCTTAGGCATAGTACGCATACTCAATAATGCAATAGGCAATGCATCCGGCCATTTCAGTCCCGTTTCAGCACAAGCCTTTGCCAGTTTGTTCTTCAGTACCTTATTTGTGCCCTCTATAATCCCAGCTGATTGAGGATGAAAAACTGCATGGAAGCGTTGATCAATACCAAGGGCCTTGCAAACTTTGCGTACTACTTCACCAGTAAAATGAGTCCCATTGTCAGACCATAGATATCTGGGGACCGTATACAAGGGCACCCAGTGTTTCAATATGCATTGTGCTGTGGAGGTGGCACTATTGTCCCGCAGGGGATATGCTTCCACCCATCCTGAGAACCCACATCTCATCACCAAACAGTAGGAATGTTTATTTACAGGCTCCAGCTGTATAAAGTCCATATACACCACCTCAAAAGGGCAGGTGGGTAACTTACTGTGGCCCGCCGGGGCTGGTACACCTTTCCCCACATTGTATAGAACACATATTTCACATTGTTTTGCCCATTGACGACAATACATTCCCAATCTTTTGTTGTACCACACAGCACTCAAAACTTCTTCCATAGTCCTTGCGTTAACGTGAGTTGGACCATGAGCCACACTCACTATCACAGGTAAGTATGCATCAGGTAGTACCCAAGTATTCGTATTGGTATGTGCCCATAGCCCATCTACCGTCTCCTCGTATTGATCATCCTTGTGCCAAGATAGTCTTTCTTCAATGGTTGCATCTGCTTGGATTTCCTTTACGCGCTCCTTCGTCCCTTCCATAGTCACATCCCTCCCCACTATGAGTTGTCGGGCCTCCCACCGTGTATCCCTTGTGGCAGCTAGTTTAGCCATCTGGTCGGCTAAGGAGTTTCCTTGCGTGACATAATCTAGAGTCCTTTTATGCGCTGGGCATTTCACTATGGCCACCATCTTGGGCAACGTAAGGGCTTGTAATAATTCAGCAATCAATTGGGCATGTTTAATAGTATCACCTTGGGAGGTTAAAAACCCACGCTCTCCCCAGAGTTTACCAAAACTGGAAACCACCCCATGAGCGTAGGCTGAATCAGTATAAATTGTCACTTTCATACCGCTGCTTAACACTAATGCTCTCGTTAGCGCAATCAATTCCGCTGCCTGGGCCAATTTTTCACACACTTTCCCACTCTCAATCAACCGCTCCCCTGTGGTTACAGCATACCCTGCTGTTGTCTCCCCATTTGGCAGTTTGAAACAGGAACCATCACAGAATAATATACCCTCATTATCAACCAGCGGGGTGTCTTGCAGGTCTGCTCTACCCTTAGTGTGTTCTTCCATTTGGATCACACAATCATGCCTAATGTCATTAGGTGAGACGGGCAAAGGAAGCAGTGTCGCTGGATTCAAAGTGTTACATCGTTCGATTTTTACATTACTGGCAAACAGAATCATCTCATACTGTGTGAGTCTAGCTGTGGTCAAATGCTGTGTATGCACTCTATTCAGGAGAACGTCCACCGCATGTGGGACTTTTACTGTTACTTCGCTCCCTAGGATGATACCTGCACTTTGTTTTAGGGCTGCCGCTGCTGTGGCCACTGCTCTCATGCATGGGGGTAGGCCTCGAGCTACTGAGTCCAGAGCACTGGAGAAATATGCACATGGTCTCTGTTTACCCCCTTGTTCCTGCGTTAAGACTGACACAGCGCAACCTTCCTGTTCATCAACGAAAAGGCAAAATCTCTTGGTATAATCAGGTGTGCCTAAGGCCGGTGCGTGGCATAAAACATCTTTCATAGCTGTCAGGGCTTTTTCCATCTCAGGTGTCCATTCTAATGGTCCGTTTTCTTGTACTTCTTTTAAGGCTTTTAGCATGGGCTGGATCAATACAGAGAATTCAGGAATCCAGTGCCTACAATAGGATAAAACACCAATTATCCTTCGGAGACCTTTTGCCGTGTCGGGGCCTTTTATGGACTGTATCAAAGCAATGCGATCAGTAGACAGAGTTCGCCCCTCTTCGGACAACTCAAAGGCCCTCATTACGACCCTGGCGGAGTGGGTTTACGCCAGCGTTATTCGCGGCGGACCCGTCCGCCCTACTACGAGATTCCGTAGCGCCATGGAGCGTTTTCCGCCTGGTTTTTCCGGGCGGAGAAATCCATGGCGCTACGGGACCTTGTCGTTAATTACGCCACCGTATTTTGAGGTGGCGTAATTAACGCCTTCCCCACTCCCATTATACCCTATGGGGCAAAAATGGGAATGGGGAAGGGTAAAATGGGGGATGGGGATTTACCGCCCCGCCAAGGTCGGAATGGGGCGGAAAATCCGCCATCCTCCATGGCGCTATCGGCAGCTTTCCGCCGTGCTCCGCGGTGCATTTAGCACCGCGATTTCCGCCAGGGTCGTAATGAGGGCCAAAGCCTAAATAATGGACCTTTTGTTTTACATACTGCATTTTGGCTAGGGCTACCTTGTGCTTATTCTCTGCTAAGTGCATTAGCACCAATCTGGTCACATAATGGCATTCCTCTTCGGTGGCTGCACATAATAGCAAATCATCAACATATTGTATCAGAGCAGTGTTAGCGGGTAGGGCTAGGTTATCCATCTGTGTTTTTAGTGCTTGGCTGAATATGGCGGGACTTTCTGTATATCCCTGCGGGGCTCTAGTAAATTGGTACTGTCTATCTCGAAGAGTGAAACTAAACAGGTACCTGCTTTCTTCGGCAATAGGAATGCTGAAGAAGGCATTTTTCAAATCAATTACCGTAAACCATTTCGCCGTTTTGGGAATTAAAGTGAGTACACTTGCAATATTAGGGACAACTGGATATCTGGGTTCTACTATTTTGTTTATCTCCCTCAAATCAATAATGAAACGATAGGGTACCGCTTCATCACCTTTCTTGTGTACTGGAAGGATCGGAGAGTTACAAGGGCTATCATTTGTTGCCTCTACCACCCCTAACCGTATCATATCCTGTACGATTTGATATAGTGCCTGCTCTCCCTCGTGTGATATGCGATATTGTTTTATCCTGGGCAACCTGGCACCGGGCTTTAGTTTGATTACTACTGGGGAAACATCCAACACCCCTACATCATTCCCATGAGTGGCCCATAGTTCATTCGGGATGTCTTGGAGTTCCGGGGGCAGGGTTTGCGTTACTCCTATCATACCCATAGGTTTGCTTATAGTCATTCTCACCCCCTGAGGGGAGCAATATATTGTGGCCCGTAGTGTCTTTAATGCATCAATACCTAACAAGTTTTCTGGGCAGTGATTGGTCAATAGCCACCCATTCTCCCATTTTACCCCATGAAGTTCCGCTTCTACTATTTCACTTACAGGAGTCTTTATTGGATTTCCCCCAAATCCAACTGATACCTTGCTTTTATCCGATAATGGGACAGCGGGGACGGCTCTTATATTCACGGAACTGTTTCCAGCTCCCGTGTCTACCAGACATCTCAAGTTTCGGTGGGGGCCGATCCTAATGGAGGCATAAGGCCCCCTCTGATCTATAGGTACTTGTACCACTCCCGCTGTCTCATTTCGGCCTCCTCAGGACATATCACTTGTGTTATCCTGGAAGTCGTCATTATAGTATACCCCTTCCCCACATCCTTCGCCCTGGCATACACCTTGTACTTGTGTTGTTTGTTGTGGCTGATACAGTAGATTGGGGGGAGGCGGGGCCGGCCAGGGAACATCCCCTCTTGCTTGTCCGTCAAAGGCATTGGGTTGAGGGGGTTTAAACATTCTATTGTCTTGATTGCCGTACCCACCAGTCCTATTTCCTGGGGCAAATGTTGTCTGTAAAGGGGGCCGTACGCCCCTTCCTCTCCCACCACTCTGGGGACACTGGGATTTCCAGTGTCCGGGTCTCTTGCAGAAGGCACATACATCTTGGGGTAGCCCATCCCTCCTCCCATATAGCGCACCTCCTTGCACTGTACCTCTACCTGTCCCTTGGCCCCCTATCATGTTGCTACTATAGCCCTGTGACTGGCCATTATTATTGTAGTTATACCTGCCTTGGGGCCCTTGATGCAACTGTTGCATCAACACTTTGGTTTTTAGATCCTTCTCTTGTCGTGCCTTTTGTTGTCCCTTTACTCTTTCTCCTCTTTTATAATACCTGGCCATTTCGAGGAGATCCAGGGGGTTTCTAGTCATCCACGTACTTTCTGCCTTCCTAATGTTCTCCTGGATTGGCCCGTGGAGCCCTTCTATAAAGTTTGTGGCAAAGTACCGTTGGCCCATCTCAGACCCTATCTCTAGCCCACTGTGTGCTTTAAATGCTGCTTCGTAACGCAGGAAGTACTGTGCTACTTCCTCACTTGCGCCCTGTATCACAGCAGACAGTTTCTCCACATTCACATCAAATGGGGGTAATACCTTTTCTAGAGCCCTCAGGACTGCCATGCCATGCCCCCTTAGGGGTTCGGGATATTCCTCATGCAGTTTCCTATTTTTACTCGCCTCCATTACATCTTTCCATTTTATTGTATCATTGTCTTTGGCACGAAAGGGGGTCCATATCTCATCTGGGACAATAGCTAACAATATGTTATCTACATCCTCTACAGTAAATAACCCGGATCTGAATAGCTTTCCTACTTCTTTGTAGAATCCTGCCGGGTCTATACGGGGGTCGGGGATGGACTTGGTGATATGCATCAATTCTATTCGAGATAAGGGGACATACACATAGGTGCGCATCATGTTACCAGTAACTGCATCTATGGTGGGTTGACACTCTCTCATTGGCATTGATAGTAACTTTTCCATGTTTGTTTGTTCACTTACAAGGGCCTGCACTGGTGATGAAGCAGAGGACTGGTGACTAAGGTTTTTCTCTTTTATTTTTTTATAATCTTTTAACAGTTTCTCCACCTTAGCCATTCTCCATTCTTCCGCCCCAGAATCATCCATTCTTATATTAGGTAGCAGTTTCTTATCCAATTCCGTCTTAATCCTATTCCACTGGGACACATATCTAGGCTCCTTTTCCTCTTCTATATCATCCACCCTAATAAGAAGATATTTAATTACGTTTACTTGTATAGGCCAGCCAAGGCCCTCCATCAGACTCACCAGGGTGGACATGGACTGCGAGTGTATGGATGCTATCATACGATTAGCTACGTTTTGGCCTGCCTGGTCTGCATCTTTGAGTTTAGCCTCTCTTTCCCTCACCTCTCTTTCCCATGCCCTCTTTTCCTTCTCCCATTCAACACCGCCCCTTATGACTTCCGCTATTATGTCGGACATACATCCCCATAACTGAACACTGGACGCAGTCACTGGTAGTAACGCGACAGCGTCCTGATATGCTGAGGGCAGATCCGCAGTACTCTGTCCTCTCAATTTACAGTTACCCTCAAAAAAGGTATATAGTTTAGTGGCCACTGTCCTAAATTCCAAAGGTGTCAAACGCCCCAATTGGTCCCGTAGGCTGTCATTGAGGGGTGTGCCATACAGCCCGGTCATAAGGATTTGCAAGTCTCCATCTCTATCCTTTTCTACAGTAGTCGTTCTCCTATGGTCTATCAACCTATCTGGGTCTCCATACTTCATTGGGAATTCCGCCCTCTCACCCTCACCTTCTCTCGGAGGAGCCGTAGCCCCTGGAAATAACAATTCAGTCGTTGTTTGTTCTGCTTCTAGTCCTATCACATCTTCATACCGAGGCGCCGGCAAGGCAGGATACATACCCCCGCTATTCTTAATCATCATACGTCTATCCAACTGGTCTAGTTTCTCATCCTTCTCTTTTATCTCTAGGTCACGTAATTTTTGATTTACTGGTCTCTTCTGCCCCTTTGCCTTTTGTTTGTTCTGAGCATTGCGCCTGCGCATTGCTTCTACCCTCCATAGTCGTATAGCCTCAAACTGTGCGGGTCTGACCCGTCTTTTTACTAATTCTATTTCTACTTTGGATATGCGGTCCACATCAAAGGACCCGGTGTCTGGCCATTTATGGTCAATCGAATCTTTTGTATATTCAGACCACTCCCTTAAGAACAATGTTGAATTCAATCCATGTTTAATCAACATATCAAATGCAGGGGTTCCTTCAAGAGGGGCATAGTGTCTCTTGCCTATACCACTCTTGCTGGAAGCCGCTTGACCCATTTTGTTGGTATACCGCAAATGCCTAAAAACACTCACCTTTCCCAAATGTGCATTAATAGGCTAACATTAACAGTACATCCTCCTGACATATATCGCCATACCAATATCAATACATCACCGTTTCATCATTATTATTCCATAGACGGACATACCACCGTCCTCTTCATAAACCCTAAATCGTTATTTCCTTATTCCATCATGCATCCATCCATACCACTTACCTTAAGGGTCCCGCCAGAGTGTTCCGGACCCGAAGGGCGACAGCCTGCTGTTCCACCGCCAACGGAGCCGGAAAAACAAGGATGACGCGTTGGTTGCAATCAAAGGTGCGGATTCAGTTGTTGGGGCCCCGTGATCAATTCCTTCTCCGGTTCCGCCGCGGCGTTCCTCACCCAGTGACGGACTGTCGCTCCTTCGCATCCCACCTCTGACACCAAAATTGTGGGTGCGATTTCTCGCCGTCACCATAACCAGTACAATGAGGGACCCTGCAATAACTCAGACAGAAAAGAGCCAAGTAAACATTACTTTATTAATGCACAAGCATTCGCGAATGGGCTGCAAGTTCAAACGTCTCGCTAAGCAAGTCGTCGAAGTGCCGTGCCTTCCTCTACACATCGTGCTCTTTTATACTTTCCTGTTTACATTGCCTTGCACATAGAACACGTCCACCCCAGGGCGGATCTCCAGTTGGAGCTTATCTGAAGTATCCAGTTGGAGTTTAACGAACAACCATTGCACATTTGCTATCGTGGTTTCCTGTTATCCCGGTCTTCACATTCTTTCGTGCCCCTTTGTGCCCGTATCTCTGTGCTCGAGGCCATGCTTACTCATTCCTTCCCCCCACCCGTAATCTGCAGATAGTTTTAGCAGGCTCAGCATGCTTCGACATACAGTGACCAAACACAATTCTTCTGTTAAAAACAAGTTCTTGCCAGGTCAGCAGGTCTTAAACGCCGCCGTATAAAGAGAAGGCCTCTTCTTTTAGCAAAAGGTACGTTCATTTAACGCATATGGTGATTAGTACAAACTCCAAGTGTGAGCACAACGTTACATATGCATGCGTACCTTCATGTGGTTGAGGATTAGTTAGGGATATTGCTCCATAAAATGAACCAGTTTTTTAAAAGTAAATACATCCCAGAGAGAGATGTCATTACAAGGTCCAACGTGATAGGTCGGTAAAGATCTTCTATGTGTTTACATGAGGAGTGAATTTAAAGGATTCTTTGATTATTTCTTTTGTCTATATTTCCATGCCTTTTGAATCTGCAATGTGATGTGTAGTGATCCTGCCATTTCTTTCTTTTGCCAAAAATGAGTTTGGAGGGGTCTCTCTTTCGACTTTATTATCACTATGTGCAAGACTCTTTGTGGCAATTTCATTGTCTGTCTTTGTCATTGTTTTAAATTGTTCTATGAGTGTCTAATAATAACATCTGTGACATCTTACTATGCCTCATAGTTTGGAAGCATTAATTGCGGTTGCCATTGTTTCGTACCACTATTTTTTAAGATGTTTCTTCCACCCTGCATAGTAGTTGCTACCTCTTACACGGTTACAGTGGTGGGGGATATTGTGTGTGCCATGCTTTCATTTATTTTACTGTTTTTTCACTATTATTTCTATGCAGTATTTATGGGAGAGACCTATGTGTGCTCCCATCATTGCTTGCCAGTAACACACTCCAGTGCTGGTTTATAAAGCATTCCTTCTCTTTACTTTTTTCAAGGATAACCTATGTTTCTCCATACTCAAGCCCTGCTGCATCCTAAGTGGGAACATGAATGTTGTGCAATAATGCTAGGGAAAAAGGAAGACCTTTCAAACAAATGACCTACAGTGAGCCACATGATATTGCTGCCCTGACCATTTGCTTTACCGTTGATGCATGGTATTGTAAAACAAAAACATGATAAATGTTAAGTGGCTAGACTGGCCTACTTTTAATTGAATGTAGGCCAGTCTAGCCAGGTAATAACACATATGTTTGCTTTACCTTGATGCCAAGAAAACAATTCCTTGCCACATTATGAAAGTATATGCAGACTGCCACTACTTCTATCAGTCTGCATATACTTTCTTAAGGTGTCATGGCATTGTTGTACTTTGGTTTAGGGGTAAAAGCAAACATATGTGTGATTGTGTGGTGAACTAGCCTATCTTGGTATAGCCAGTCTGGATATACTTTCTGTGGCATGGTATTTGTTACTTTCTGGGAGGCCTTCAATGGTAATACTGGCATATATTGGTGCATCATGCAAACATTGTGGGCAAAGGCATATGAAAAAGTGTTGCAAAATGGTCCTGTGTACTGTTGGTGACTTGCATCACTTGGGTGTTTTAATGTGCTACCGTGCAAAACTGATTACAAACTGTGTGACATTTTACCCAATTTTCACAGAAAGTGCTTTAAAATGCACTGTTTCAACACATTATTTTAAAAATGTTCTCAGTGGGACATCCCCATAGAAGCCCTTGTTTGGTTCAGGCTCTATCGCTGCACTCGATCATTGCTGCATTTTAGGCTCAAACATTCACGCCAATCCAGTTAAAAAATTCACCAACTGCCACTGTTCTTGTATCCTGGTTAAGTGATCTTTCTCCAGCAATTGTTTTGTTATGGTTATTAAAGAAAGGCCTAAGGAAGCTGCTGCCAGAAGCACAATGGTCCCTTTTACATCTACAACTACGGTGCAATTCCCATTAAGGAAGGCTGCCATCGGACTGGGTGGATACCGCCAAAGAATAGCATTCAATGGTGGACCAGAGCAACTGTTGCACTGCATGTAGACAGGGATTGTGGCAGCAACTGCCCACAGTGCAGATCATGCACATGACCCAGTACGCGGCAAGCAAAACAACGGCCAGCAAGCACCATGTTTATTGTCATTTGTTGATGGGGGAACTGGCACATTCTGAGTGACATTGATACACTGTCAGAGCCAAAGACAGTCCTGATGAAGATGGCTATAACTTTTTGAAGCCATCAAAACAGGTTGAAATACATACTGGGAAGCATGTTGGAATCCAGCGAATCCCGGAATTCTTAAACCTAGAAAGCTTGAGCCCAAAGATCGCACTACGTCTTCGTAGTGATAGCGCTTAAAATTTATAAATAAAAATGTAGCACCTTTTAACAAAGTGTTAAACGATCTAGGATGAATAAATTGAACATGACTGAAATAGTGAAACTTTTTTAAGAGCGTTTGCTTAAATATGGGTGGTCCTTGTTTATTTGTAAAGTTTGTTTAAAAATACCCTATACAAATATATTGAGTTACTAAGTCATTATTCTGTAATGAGACAATCAGGACCAATTCTAGGACCAATGGGGGTGGCCAGCAGGGACAGCTACATCTGTGTTCTGTCTCTGTCGTTGGTCTCATTGTACTTAGTTATTAGTTAGGAACCGGGTCTGTGTCTATCTAAAAATTGTATTTGGGTTGTTCTGTCCCATGTGTGTCATAAGATGTTTTTTTCGACAGACCCTATTCAATGTAGAAGCAGGTCCTTGTGTGTGTTTATTGGCAATTCCCATTAAGACATTCCAAATGAAACTTCTTCCAAACTTCTGAATAGCAACAATGCCTTCCCTTTTCAGTGGGGATGTTCCCACCTGCCAAATAGGACAGGCTTTCTAAAAACATGAGCACCCAGAAGATCCCTGTTTGACAAGCTGCATTGACTTATTACATATGTGATCCTGCTGTCTTAATTGCTTTTTACTTGCCTAACAGGAATTGCTGGATCAAGTCAACGTCTTGTTCAGAATGCACCAATGACCGGAATGAGAACTGTATTCTTAGAAGGAGCATGAGTTATGGTTTGGGCTCATGTACAGCAGTACTGAGCAGTATGTGGGAGGAATGCAGAAATAGCATAATGCAATATTTCATAGAAACCCACAGTTGATTCTCTCTACTATGTTTGCAATAAGGATTGAAGCAGAACAGCTAAACAAAGCCCCGTCTGGGCCTTTTTGCAATAAATGGCTGTTAGCAGTGGACTCCCTGAAAGGCGGGCTGTGTCCGGGGACTGACAAAACGAACACAGGCCTGTTTAAAAGAATATTCCATTTTGTTTGCCACCGCATTTTGGCGGTTACATTCTTAGCCCATTACATAATGCCCAACAAGAAAGGCTTAAATAATGACACTCTTCAGTCAGCGCTGGGCGCTCAGAAACAGCAGTGTTATAGGGCTGAACCCCGTGGCCTCGTCAGTCTATTTAGCAAGCTCTGAGATGTGTAAGTACATTATCTGCAAGGCTGGTAAAGAGCGCTCAGGGAGGATTTGTGGGTCTGCGGGAAGGACAAAGAAAAATGTTTTCTAATAAATTATTCACCATCCTGCAATCCCTTTTGGGCAGATTGTTGCGCTGTTTGCCCCCGAACGCTCGCAGGCCTTGCTTTTTGCATTCAGATGCATGTAATTTCTCACCTCCAGAGAGCAGCAGAGATCTCAGGCAGGCTGCTGCGGCTAATGGCGGCAATTAATAACTTGTCATAATCCCGGGGATGAAAGGGAAGGCTCGCCATCAGCAGTCAGACCGTGGCGCTTCTGCAAAGCAAATGAGGTGCAGGTGTTGTCCAGATTTGAGAGCTCGCCTGGACTGTCAGCGCAATGCCAAGCCACAGACAGCGCGTCGGCCTGCTGGTGCATGGTTCGCTGTGGCACGCTCCCTGCTCCAGGTGCACGCACATTACGCAGCCCCCCCCCCCGTCCTCCTCCCTCCCTCAACTCTCGTTTATTAACTCGCCTCAAAGCGCGTGCGTGTCGACAAAAAGCGCGGGCCTTCCAACGGATTTCAACTGCCGAGGCGCGTAAGCAGCGCTGCCAGGGTCACGCATCTACGGGCTTTGTTTTGCGGCCCTGACAGGAATGTCTTCTTTTGAAATTAAAGTCGCGCGCGCATTATCCAAACAGCACATGTGCTGTTTAATGGTGTTATGATTGTGCGCATTCCCTGTTCAACCTTGAGAGGATGAAAGCTCATTATGCCGGCGCTAAACAGCAAACCTCCGAATCACTTATTACCCAGACAGCTCGCCTGCCTTCTCCCAGTTCCGTTCCTGTGGGCCAGTTCTGCTTGAGGTGAAGCAAGTTTACAAATCCGCGCTGGTTTGTATACTCCCATTATGCATACCGGGTTATGCATTTGTAACTGTCACACCAGTCAGGGTGATACAGCACTCTCGTTTGACCCTATTCATTTAAATGGGTGCGCCCGGGTGACATTGATTCATGTGAGAAGTGATATCAATGCTTTATAATCTGTTATTGTGTCAGCCCGCTGGTTATTTCTACGCTAACGTTGTGGCCGTGTGCTGAAAATAATAGTGAGTAGAATGCAAGCCCGTTTCAGGGAGTATGAAGTCTGCACAAACACTTCCGCGCGCCTGTTGACTACACAAATAGATAAGAGCCGCTTGCGCATGTAACAGATTGAAGGCGCGCGCTAATATTCCCGAATCATCCGTCATTCCGAAGGCATTCCCATGCGCCCATTATGGGTGTGACATACATGCACCTCTTGTATACTAATGCACTCATGGCAGAAGTCTATGAGATTACATATGCGTCTTCGACCACCTTGGATATCAAGGTGGATCCGATAATGTCCTGAAGGAGACCTGCTTTTTCATGAATATCACCGCTCTTAATATTCTCTGTCTCTTTATTGTGCTTCTTAGTGCAGCATAAATCACTAATATGTTTTCGGCAGCAAGGTACTCTCTTTTGCCATTGTGTTCACAGATTTAGTGGCATTTCAAATAGATAAACACAAGCAACATCTATCAACACAAGAAAAAGGGGGCCTTAATCAAAGCTCCAGGTCCCAGGTCTCAGCATCTCCATTTACCTTGAGATAAATCCATTGGTGTGGCCACCACCGCACTGGGTGACAAATCGCCCTCGTCAGCTGAGCAGTGCAAGGGCTTATTGGCCTTTCTCTAAGTGGTCTTACCCTTCAATGAAAAGGATGGCGCTTGTCAAGCAGGGCCAGATTAAAGTTAGACAAAAAGAAATGATCTGTTATTAGAAAACGCCGATTGAAAGAATCGCGCTCGCGCGCGCGCACACACACGCGCGCACACACACACACAAACATATAGACTGAAATACAATAAAAGATCGCTAGGAGATCAAATAAATAAAAATAAAATCACTGTCATTGATTGGTTATGTTTTCAGACAAACTGATCTTTGTAATCACACACGCTCAATAAATAACAACGGCAATCATCTGTTTTTAAAGTCACACGCTGATTGGTCGCACTTCACTCTAGCAAGCAGAGCGGACAGATGTATTCGATGTATTTGATACGATGTGCTCTGGTGTGAAATAAGTGCACCAAGTCGCAGGTGGGTATAGCAGGACTTTACTGGGTTGACACAGAAGGTAAGTACATATGGAGCAAGTAGTTAAGTACATAAGCAGGGAGAGACATCGAGCGGCCCCCTCGTCTGTTAAGCTTCAGTCCCCAACTGAACACTTTGGAACTCACAGGCACACTCCACTCATAACATTCCACACCAACGTTCTGTCAGAGACTCAAGCATACATACCAACAAACAGGATGCAAGACTCAGACATAACAGTATTTTCTTCAAGACGTCAACACGTTTCTTGAAGGAGGCTTACTTAAGCGGTTGGAAACTCTTATCAAACTTTTTTTATTAATCTGTTCTCTGAGGAAGTGCACACCATTTAACAGAATATTAAACATACTTCAAATGTGTGTGATGCACGTTATGCAGTTGCGCTCAAATTCCCTAACTGTACATGGTGAAAGCGGGATTCTGCAAATGTTCAAACATAGGTCGAGGTAGTGGCAATTTATAAATGCTTGAGGTGATGGACTGTCAATGCATGTAGAAGGACAGACATCCGTCCCTTCCCCCCCTACCTGCTCTGCTGCACATCTATCCTTGACTTTCACACAGTTAATGTACTCATTTTCTATGTTATCACTATAGGTTGTTATGTATTATGGAAGGACAAGGCTTAAAGTGCTCCACTAGAATGCTGGTTTGAAGAAATGGTTTGAATCAGCTTGATCCATTCAAGTCTCCATAGAGATGTCCTGTGGGTTGAATCGAGCCGATTCGGGAAAAGCTCAATTCGTCCCAAATCGGTTGGACCCAAATGAAACCATCGGTCGTTCAATTTGGTTACAAAATGTTTAAAATCCATGTCGATTTTAGGAAAGGATGGGACAAAATCTCCAAACTTTTTTGACACTAGTGATATAATGCACTTCCGCATATCATCACTTGCGTCTAAATACTGACGCGTATTCTATTCTCAAAGAGTGTCTGAATGGGGACATCACACATGTACACGTTCAGCAGCCCTTTGTCACCCCCTTTGAACATTTGTGCTAATAAGGTGTGTGTTTCTGTCAAGCCCCCTGGCTTGATCCTCCCCGGACCCCCAACTCTCCTCTGTCTCCTCACCTGAAAGGCTTGATTTTGTTCTGGAATGTAGAGGTCGTCCTTCTTTTCTTTTGGTAGAGAGCGCCTACCTCGGAGGGAAGCCACAGTGAATGCTTTCCCAAATGCAATCCTGTGACTTCTCCTCCGGAATAGACTCCAAGGGGAAAAAGCAACACAAAGGCATAAAAAAACCCACAAGATGTTTCGGAAGTAGCAGTAAGAGGTCTTCAGCCAGATAGAGTATACAGGAGGATTTGCTGGAAGGTAGGCTCCAATAGGGTTGATGAATCAGGAGAGCACTGCAGCACGAAGATCATCAACCCTGAGACTCCGTTAGAGAGAAGGAGGAGCTTCCGCCGGAGCAAGAACGGCAAAACCAAGAGAAGAAACGTAATGCAGCAACAACCGCAACCGAAGAATACAACAAGCGCTTGTGCGTAAACAAACTTCAAGGGGAGGAAAGGAAAGAAGAAGAATCGCTGACAAATTAAAAGGGGAGGCGAGAGGAAGAGGTAGGAAGCAATGCGCAGTCGCAGAAAACAGACAGCAAGGGTAGAGAGGAGCACGAGAGCATGAAAGGCAGGGGGCGTGGCTATAAGCACCAAAAAATGGCAGTTGCAATCGTATTCTGTGCCACAGTCGCCAAGGGGACTGGCGCATGACAGTATGCCCCCTGCGATGTCGGATACCCCCTGCTTTCCCTGGATGTGCTCTGTGGAATTTCCTAAATAAGACAGGAGCCGAAATGTGTGAAGCCAGTTGCCATGAGTCTTCTGATTGGGAGTATCCCTACCAATGGATTAAATATTCCAATCAGTCGTTCCTGTATCGGTAGTCCATTATTTGTGATATCTCATACTCCTTCTCAGGAAGGACCAGAGTACGATGTGGACAGGGGTGCTGGCCATGGTCTCGAACTGCCTGCTTGAGAAACACAGGATGAATGCGCTGGGCACTTGAGGGAAGTTTCAAACTGAAAGTTACAGGATTGATCTTGGCAAGAATGGTGTAGGGGTCAATGTAACGGGGGGACACTTTAGAGGGACGTGCCCAACGGGGCAAGTACTTGGTGGAAAGCCAAACTCTGGAGCCCACCTTCTATTCAGGTACCTCCTGGTGATGTTTGTCGGCTTGAGACTTGTAAGCCTTCTGGTTGTGCTCCAAGCTGTCATTAGCCATTTTGTGCGCTTTGGACATTTTAGCAAGGATTTCTTCAATAGCAGGGAGATTGGTTTGAACTGAGAACAATGGAAGAATGGACTTAGGATGTTGACCGTAGGTGCAATAGAATGGAGTGAGCCCAGTAGCAGAGTGTCGAGTATTATTGTAGGCAAACTCAGCAGTGGGTAAGAGAGACACCTAGTTGTCCTGTTCCCGATTGATGTAACATCAGAGATACTGTTCCAATGTGCTGTTAAGTTTCTCTGATTGCCCATTTGTTTGGGGGTGAAACCCTAAAGAGAGGGCTCATTCAATACCTAGGTTAGCACACAATGATCCCCAGAATCTGCATGTGTATTGGCTTCCCCGGTTCGAGGTTATCTTATCCGGTAAGCCATGGAGTCTGAACACATCCTTCACAAACACCTCTGCCATACCTGCAGCGGTAGGCACTCCAGGTAAGGGAGGAAAATGTGCTAACTTGGTCAGGGTATCGACGGTTACCATACTACAGGTGCATGATTGTGATTCTAGTAAATCAACAATGAAGTATGTTATGATGTGACTCCACGGACACTTAGGTTTTGCACGACTGAATATAGTTCTTAACATCCGTCTTCCAACCCGGCCAATAGAAGTCTCTCTTTATCAAGTCCGACCTGACCTCGATGTCCAGCTAACATATTGTCATGACCCCATGGCATTGCTTTTTGTCTGAGTGGGATTGTGGGGAGGTAAAGACAGTTCTTCCGAAACCAGAGACCTTCTCGGTGGTTGAACAAGGAGCCTAGGTTTAGGGGTCCCTCCTGGACTGAGGCCTCCTTGACTTGTTGTAAAAAGGAAGAAATGTGTGCTAGGATTCCGTTTCTGGGGAACAGCCATTCTGGTTGGATAGAGGTTGATGACTGAATGACTGTTTTCTGTGAAAGAGTATCCGCTAATGCGTTCCGACTGCCTGGAATGTATGTTATTTGAAAATCATACTGTGCAAAGAAATGTGCCCATCTGGCTTCCTTTGAATTAATACAGTCCATGGTTTGTAGTACCTGTAGGTTTTTATGGTCTGTTCGGCTGGTGAATGGATACCTTCCTCCTTGCAGTAGATGCCTCCACTCCTCACAGGCCAATTTCATGGCCAAAAGTTCTCTCGCAATGACGGAATAATTCCATTGGCTAACTGTGAGGGTGTGAGAGAGATAGGCTATAGGATGCTCTTCCTGGTCTTGTTCTTGCAGCAGAACTGCTCCTATAGCTGCGGCTGACGCATCAGTCTCTAGGATGAAAGGTTCCCTTGATCCGGATGGCGTACTATGGGAGCACTGCAGAACAGTCTTTTCAGGCACTGAAAACTCTCCTCTGCTTGAGATGACCAGGCAAATGGTATAGCAGCCTTCTTAAGGAGACATGTTATAGGCAAAACCACCTCAGAGAAATTGAGGATGAAGCGCCTAGAGAAATTAGCTACGCCCAAAAAGCGCTGGACGTCTTTGACCAAGGCAGGGGTAGTCCAATTCAGTATTGCTTCGATCTTCTTTTCCTCCATTTTTACACCATTGTCTGACAACACAAAAACCAGGTACAGAACCGACTCTACCCCGAATATACATTTCTCTTTCTTTGCTAGGAGATGATGGGACTGTAGACGACTCAGGACTTCCTTTAGATGAGCTTAGTGGTCTTGGGGGTTCTGCAAGAATACAAGGATGTCATTTAGGTATACTATGGCGAAATGTACATGAGGTCTGAGAAGATCCGGTCGATAAACATTTGAAAGATGGCTGGGGCATTAACTAGGCCGAATGGCATCACGCAGTTCTCATATAACCCAAAGGGTGTTCTGAGTGCCGTTTTTCCACTTGTCTCCTTAGCGGATCCTCAGGAGATGATAAACACTGCGAAGGTCTAATTTGGAGTAGATCCTGGCCCCTTGTACTGCCTCGATGATGTCCGTGATAAGTGGCATCGGGTACTGATCCCTAATGGTAACCTTGTTTAACCCTTTATAGTGAATGCAAGGCCTGAGTTCTGATGAATCCCTTTTCGGTATAAAGAAAAGGGGGCACCTGCAGGGGACTTAGAGGGTTGGATGAGTCAGTTCACCAAAAGTTCATCCCTTAGAACACTTCGCAAAGTAAAGCGGAGTGCCGAAGCACTTTGGAAAAGTCTACCCTGCAAGACTAACAAAGACAACCTCATTCTAGCAACCCTTAATTACAAGGAAGCAATCCTACAAGCCAAAAAAGAGACTTACAACCAACGTATTTCACAGGCTGAATCTAACACGAAGGAATTATTCAAAATTCTTAAAGAATTAGAAAACCCACCCTCCACCCCAGATAACTGCATTAAGGACAGCACTTGGTGTGAAAACATTGAAAAAGCTCTACTTAATAAAATTGCCACATTAAAGGCTAAAATTAATATCAAACAAAACTGCCTACAAACACCTTCCCATAGCAATCCGCTGACCACTAAACCCAGAAACCCTCCATTCACGCACACTCCGTTCAGTTTTACCCCCCTGACTATTAATGAGGTGGAAAGTATCATTATGAAATTGAAACCTTCTAATTGTCAAGGTGACTCCTGTCCTGCTCCTATCATCAAGGAATCTGCTCATGAACTGGCTCCCTTCATCACTGAATTTATCTCAACTCCTCATTCCTTTCGGGCATTGTTCCCGACATCCTTAAGGACGCCTGGGTCATCCCACTGCTAAAAAAAACAACGTTGGACCCTAGTATCCCCACCAATTACAGGCCGATCACCACGGTCCCCTTCTTATTGAAAACTTTGGACAGGGCAGCGTATTTACAGATTCAAAAATACCTTGACAACAACAACTTGCTTGGCTCAAGACAATCTGGTTTCCGCCCCAAACATGGGACAGAAACAGCACTACTAGATTTGAAAACCCAAATTGAGGACCTAAAAGATAATGGCAAATTAGCCTTACTATTACTCTTAGACCTATCGGCAGCATTTGATCTTGTCAACCATGAAATCCTCTGTCGCCACTTGAAATCTGCTGTCCACTTCTCCGCTAAAGCTACCAAATGGATCAGCTCCTTCCTGGACAACAGGCAGATGAGGGTATTCTCACCCACCGCTGCTGCAGAACCCATCTCGGTGCCATGCAGAGTACCTCAGGGATCATGTACCTCACCAACGTTATATAATGTCTTCACTAAACCACTGTTTGACGTTCTTGATTATCTGGGTGTCAACTACACCAATTACGCTGACGACACCCAGATACTCATCCCAATCACAGGAGACTACCTAGTGGATACAAAAGCCTTGAATGACATCTATGCTGGACCATCCAAGCTTGGATGGTCCAGCACGAGCTCTGTCTTAATGACGATAAGACAGAGCTCCTCATCCTGGGATCCCAACAACGACTGAACAGACTTGACCCTGCCTTCAAGACTTTCATCATTGATGGTAACACTATTAAAGTCTCGTCCGACACCAAAACATTAGGCATTTACCTCGACTCCCCCCTATAACTCAATAGACAAACCAATGCAGTTGTCTAGGCATCCGCCTATACATGTAAGCTTATTACAGCATGTCGCCCCTTCCTCACCACACAGAACTGCACTATCCTAGCCAGGACATTGGTCATGTCCAAACTAGACTATTGTAATGCCCTATATCTTGGGACTAGCCAACATAACCTGAACAAGCTACAGGTTACGCAAAATAATGCAATTAGAGCTGCCCTCAACGTCTCCAGATCCTCTCACATCTCCGAGACCAGGAGAAGCTTACACTGGCTTTCAGTGACACAAAGAATTGCGCTGAAATCTCTTATGCTTACACACAAATGTCTGAACAACAAGGGCCTCACCTATCTCTCCTCTCGCTTTTCACACTACACACCTACCCGTCTACTCAGATCAGCTCAAGCACACTGTCTGACCATCCCCAGATACAAACTGCAGAAAGCCAGGGGAACCAGCTTCCCTGTCCTTGCGTCCAAACTTTGGAATTCGATTCCTTTACCTATTAGATCTGAACACTCTCCTACCATTTTCAAACAAAGCACCAAATTATGGTTAGCTACCAATGTTGTCTAAATGACCAAAAGTATCTCAGGACCTCCCCTGGCTCAGCAATTACCTCCGCCTGTATGCTCCTCTTGCTACTTGTAGATATTGTGCTCTGCACTTTGTAAAATTTACATTTATTCTTTTACTGTAGATATTATTGCACCTTACATTGTTTACGATGCATAACCTACTGTATACACTGTGCTAACCTGCAGTCTTAAAATGTAACCTGTACTGTATTATACACCTGTGTCAAGATATGCGCCCGGTTGCTCTCGGGCCTGGCTGCGCTATATAAATAAATAAAATACAAAATACTAATACAAATCGGTTTTAGAATATTCAACACATGGCAATGGGATTTTGGGGATGTTAAGCACAATTTCAATGGGAAAGAAAATGCAAATGGGAATTCGTTTTTACTGATGCTTAAAATGACAAGCAAGCTCTGGGAAATGGGGTAGCTCACAAGAGGAAAATCGGTTTTGGCTAAGGATGACAGATGTCAGGGGAAAATACAGCAGCAGGTGAAAATTCGTTTAGCAGGGCACAAATGAAACACAGGGACAACTTTGTTTCTCAGATCACAATGGGCTTAATTATTTTGGGCAACACTTTACAACTATAACACTTCACAATGCACTGGGAAGAGATGGTTGGTTTTAAATTTCAACAATACAACTCTCTTAATTGGGGAAATGAATTGACTTACTTATAAAAATATACTAAGGATCTACACAGGTAAACCAGGGTTCTTCAATGGGAAATTTCTAACATTCTCAGTCAAACATGTATTCTTCAATGGGAAAATGACTGAAGCACACAGGCAAAAAAGGAATTCTTCAATGGGAAAATGTCTGAAACACACAGGCAAATAAAGGAGAGGATTTTTCAATGTGGGTATCAGTATGACAATGCTGACAGACTATAGGGCTTATGCTATCTATGGCTTGGTGTATTGATACTTACAGGAGAGGGCTATGCTGGACACCAAAGAGTATCAAAGCACCACTACTGATACAGTCAAGGGGGTCAGTCAAAGACTCCCTCTTTCCTCCAAAGGGTCCCAAGTCAGCTACTAAAACTCCTAGCTCCACTGCAAGTTAGGCCTCACTGTGCAGGGATGGTTCTCTAGATTTTGCCAGCTGCTCACCTCACGATTTTGGGAAAGTCCTCATTTAAGGCGGTGTGACTTAGTTATAGGGCAAATGACATCATGGATGTGTCATCGTTCCCATGGAAGGGATTGGTTAATGTCCAATATTTCATACCCTCCTGTGTGCTGATAGGTCTAGAAAATGTGGGAGTGCTTGGACTGGCTAGGGGAGGAGATCACTCCATCATCTTACTTCAACAGGGGGGCTTGGTCTGGTTCAGGGACATAAAAATCTCACTGCATGACAAGTGCCTGTAAGCTTCATATTTTGACACATATATTTTACTGCAATCAAATGCCACTACTCAGATTTTTGTATGTCATTCCTATGCAGAGCTGTAGTTTTTCTTAATTTACTCCGGAAGTATATCAGTGAAAAATATGGCACTCGGTGAGCGGAATATGATGAATATTTTGCATGCTTTATCAAATTTTTGCCTCTCTCAACTACACCAGGAAGACCTCATGTTGTTTTCATAAATGACATGGGTTGTGTAGGTCTCACGATTGAGGGATGAATGTTATGGATATTACACAATAACATTTTTTTCCGATTTAACCCAATGGACAGTTAAAAAACACTCCTTGCCTGGCCACCACCCTTGCAAGTCCCTGTTCCTAGCTGTGACGTCAGGCGGGGTTTTTGTGATGAGATTAGCTTGCACATTTCAATGTCTAATGACCAGCTAATGTACGTTTTTATGGCAGCTTGTGGGGGCTAGGGTCATAAAACTGGAGAGCAGAACTGTTCTTATCTCACCACACTGCAAAAGTGATCTCTACAAGTATTTTAACTGGATTTTTAAGGAAAGCCCTCCTGTTTGAAGTTTCCAGACCCATTTGGTCTCCACGACAACCTAAAGGAAGGAACTCAGTTTCACTTCTGAGGATATCGCAAGCAGGCCAAAGTTTTTCACACTCAGCTGAATTTGCCTTTTTAGCTCGCATTTTAAACTGACATGAACTCTTGAAAGAAACACAATTTGGATATGTCAAAGTATCACTGCAAAGCTGTTCCCTGCATACAGTGATTAAAGGGAATCCTAATTACACCTTTTTAAGCATTTGGCGCACATCTGGCTTTGCAGAGTGTCACTTTAGAGGCAAAATTTAAATGTAATATTGTTAATTTCAGCTGTAAAAAAGCTTTCATTTTACTGCAGCATTGTAAACTCAGTTCAGCTTCCAGCATGACAGAAACCACGTTCTTAGTTCGAAAGTCTTGCACACATTTTTGACGAACATGTTTCTAGTTTAAAGGGAAAAACAGAATTACTTATTTTATTTAATGTTCCTGACAGAAAGCAATCTGCTGCACACAATGCTGACATCCCATTGAGGGTTCTGTGGACTGTAGTTTCTGAGAATGTTACTTCAGCTCTCCAATAATTTTGGCAAACCTTGCAATGCGTCTTTCCCTTATGCCAGGCAATTGAGATTTTAATGCATCTCAATGTTTTGAGGCTAAATTTCACTCTTTTATTCTTTGAAAGTGCTGGGCCTCATTTCTACCTTATTTCTGTAAAGGCCTGGGAATTTGAGGAGTCCTCAGAACTGACTCTGGCCTTTTTTTACTTCTTACATCCAGGGTCCATTTCACCCCACACAATGCATAACAGGGTCATTGCGGACCCTGCCATGTATTTTCTGTCCCATCTATCCCTGAAGTCGTTTCTTATTCTTTTCATCATTTCCCAACGACTGGCCTTTTAAGGTCCCACCACTGTGAAACTTCCAGCACATAAGCATACGGCAGGGAAAGCCTATTTGAAATAGGCTCAATGAGATGTGAAATGCATGGCTGAGTAATTGGCTACAATGTCATGCATTTCTTTTAATCAGAACAGCACTGGTATGAACTGCTTTGGTCCCATCTTTCACAATTACGGGCCTTGATGCACCCCCAACACCCACATGGTTGCTGAAAGCTGTTCATAGTGTTGGTAGCACACCTCTGACAATAATGTACGAATGGGGGCCTGCCAGCACATCAATTTAAACTGCCACACAGCCCACTTGAAAGGCGCAGGTCACCTTTGTGAAGAAAGTAAAGTCTAGCAGGGCATGACACAGAACAAACTATTAATAATAACTGTTTTGACATCAAGGTGCCAGTCTTTTTAAAAAATATACCATACTAGTTTGACCTCACCATTCTCTGAACTTCTGTTACCAACAATATTAACCCTTTATACACCCTTTTTTGATTATGCAACTTTTGGCTTAGTCTAGGTATTCAGAAAATTACCATTCTGGAGTTTGAAATGGGGTACAGCTGTGGGGTGTAATCAAAGGCACCAAACTAATGGAACTAAAGAGTCCACTGTGAAACTGACCTGCCAGCATTCAGAAACCTGCATGCTGAAAAATTTGGCCTATTTAGACAGACTATGCAGTTGTCTTTCTGCAAGGGAAACCCAGAGAAGGCTAAAACAAACATGTCTTCCGAGTGCAGATTGCAAAAGAACAACCCTTTGTAGTCTGAGAAATAAACACAGTAATTCTTTGCACTGAAACTGTAACCCATCAAAAGGGGGTGCACTGTGACAATTCAAACCCATATTTCAGCAGAAAAACAAACAGCGATATGATATGATATTTTATTTATATTGCGCTCATACACAGGTTTTTTTTGGGCGCGACCAAACAAAGGGAGGGGAACAAGGGAGAACAAAAACAACAATCTTACTTGGCCCAGTGACATTTAGAAAGCACAACTGCATGGAAAAGGGAAAAGGGGGAAAGTGCATGGAAGGCGGTGAAGTGGAAAGAGCGGAACAGAGGAGAGAACAGAATAAATAATAAGTGCAATAAATAAATAAATAAAGGCAGTGAAAAGTGGTAGTGCAGCCAGCAAGTGGCAAGTGCATGATTAGTCAGATAGGGTATACCTGATAAGTATAGAAGAAGAATGGGGGACTGTGTGGGTACAAATACAGACCCCAGTGCAATGGGTGGCCCGGAGGCAGTGCAGGAGGGAGTCAGGTTGAACAGGTACCTGGGCCCGAAGGACATTGCCGAGAGAGAAAAACAGATCAGCAGGAGAAAAGAGGGGCAAAGGCAGAAGCGAAGAGGAAGGCCTTGAGGTGCTTCTGGAACCGGAGATGGTTCTCCTCAAGTTTGGCCGGGAGGCTGTTCCAAAGGGAGGACCCAGCTGAAGACAGAGATCTGCCCCAAGCTCATTTCTTTGAAAAATGACTGACCCTGAGTGAGTTAGAAGTAGAGGAGTGAAAGGCTCAAGAGGGTAGGTATTTACGGAGGGATAGTTTAAGGTATTTTGGACCCAGGCCCCAGAAAGCCTTGTGGACAATGCAGAGGGTTTTAATGTAATCCTTGCATCCACTGAAGCCAATGAAGGAATTTAAGAGCTGGTGAGATATGATCCCAGGGCTTGAGGCCAAGGACAAGTCTTGCAGTCCTGTTCTGGATTAGTTGTAAAGGGCGGAGTGTGGAGGCAGGTAGTTTACGAAAGATGCTGTTACAGTAGTCCAACCTTGAGAGAACCAGAGCTTGGGATACAGTGAGCTTCTGAGGGAAGGAGATGAAAGGCAAAGTACCTCTAAGGAGGTGCACTAAGAAGTTTGACTTTTTAGATACATCAGATTTGTGTGGAGAAGAAAAGTGTGGAATCAAAGATGACCCCGAGATTCTTAGCCTCGCAGGTAGGGGTAGGAGGAGGGCCAAGGGAGGCCGGCCCGAGAGTGAGGGGAAAGGATGTTGTAGGTGTACCAATGAGGAGGATCTCATTCTTGTTGGCATTTAGACAAAGATCGTTGGCAGCACACCAATTTTGAATGGCGATTAGGCAATCAGAGATGAGGGAAGGATAGGAGGTGTCAGAGGGAAGCCTTAAAATGAGTTGGGTGTCATCAGCATAGCACTGAAAGTCTGAGCAGAATATGGAAATGCAGTAGGCAAGTGTTGCCAGGTATTGGTTGAAAAGCCAGGGGGAGAGGTTAGACCCCCTGGGGAATACCACAGGTAGAGAGGGAGATAGAGAATAGGAGAGGTCATCCAGGCCAGAGCCTGATCGGAGATACCCAGGTTGTCACAGAGAGGATTGAGCAGGATGGTATGGTTGACTGTGTCGAATGTACAGGAGAGATCAAGTAGGATGAGGACGGAGGGAATGTTAGAGTCAAGGTTGGAGAGCAGGTCTTCACGGATGTACAGGAGAGCAGTTTCCGTGATTCTTGCAGCTCTGAATCCAGATCGGTGGTCATGGAGAGAGCCAACAGAGTCGGAATGAAGTAAATAAAAGTAAGAGTAGTGAAAAGTGTATTTTGTTGATGACTGAAAGAAATAGCCTTGCGGTTTCAGTGCATAATCAAAGGGAACAATGATCAGGAAAAGCACACTGTGTGTCAAAGAATAAAGGCTGATGTTATAATATGCAGTATGTGAGTTCCTTTCAGCCAAGGACAATGGGAAAAATTCACATGTGGCTTCCCCACTGTCAGCCTGGTTTGTGTATTCCAACAGTTTACAACTGCAATAAAATATGGCCTGCCTAAAGGATATTGTAAAACAGATTTTCTCCACACTTGCTGTCTCTGAATGCTTGGGCCTCTGGAAAACAATTGCCCCTGGCTAGTGCATGACTGGAATGTAGTTGGGAGGTGTGAAAACTGGGGCTACAATCAAGGGAAGCTGAAACATTTAAAGAAATACAAGCAATAGATGCCTTTTAGATTGAAATGATGGTCCCTTTCAAATAAGATGACAGGTCCCGTGACATTACAGGGCAGGCCTAGCTCATTATCTACAGTGGGCGATCTCTGTGTAGCAAATGCATCCCCCATTTATGATCTGCAGCCACCAACTTCAAATAACCAACTTCAAACAACAAAGAGACTAATAAAAACTATGGTCACAGCAGGCGCGGCTCATCCATGGAGGTGGGATGGGTGGAGCCCCAACAACAATGACACTCCCCACCATGTCCACGAGGAAAAGGAAAATCCTGTCACTTATGGACATGGTGGGGCTGAACTGAATCTGCAGGAGGAAGTGCTCTGAGGAGCCATACCCATTGCACATAGGCAATGCAGGCCATCCCCGGCCAGCACTTAAAAGCTGTTAAACCTGGCTGAAAAGGATGCCTGAGGCGTTAAGAAAGAAATGCCCCAGGCATCCTTTTCTTAACACCCAGCCCTCTGTCCTGTCCCTCAAACAGACTAGGGTTGGGTCACACTTTGTAGACCCTACCCCAGTCTGTACAATAGGACAGGGGCGGGAACTGAGGGAGGGCCAAGGGTCAGTTCCTAACAGCCTCTGAGCATTGACCCTCGTCTAAGGGGGAGGGCCAATGCTCATAGGCTGTGGACTGAGAGGACGACGACACAGTGATGTCACTGTCCCAACCACATCCAGGAATCTGGGAAAGAGAAACAAAACCGAGTTTGGTTTCTTTTCTCTTTCCCAAGTTCCTGAACATGCTTGGGGCTCCAGTAACATTGGCTGCTATTTAGCAGACTGATAGCACCATGCTGACTGTGGCTGCTGAAGTACGTCTGTCCCTGTCCTCCTCCCCAACTCAAATTTGGGCTCCCGAGCTCAGTAAATGAAATGAAAATCACAGCAATTATGAATACTTTATCGCAGAATATTCATAATTGCCATTTCTGCTTTAAGTTTCCTCCTGCCGGCCTGACCTGGGCACACCCGGCCAATTATGAATAAACCATCAGGGAGTATTCATAATTGGAATGATTGATTTTCATTTTAAGTTTCCTGGGCTCTCTTTAGGCTGGGGGAGCCCAGTAAACTTAAAACAAAATAAAATCATGCAAATTATGACCACTCTGCAGAGTATTCATAATAATTGCAATGATTTTTGTTTTGCCAAGGAAACTTAAAATGAAAATCATGGCAATTATGAAAAATCCATCACGGAGTATTCATAATTGCGCTGATTTTCATTTTAAGTTTCAGGCTGGGCTCCCACAGTGAGCCCACCGCAACCGGACCTGCCATCAGAGTCAGCATAAGTTTTGTTTAGGCCACACCATTAGCTAGAGACTACATCCTGCAGTAATAATTTCTTATAGAGTTTACTTTAAAAAAATACAACTTGCATAACAAAGCCACATATCAACATGTAAATCCTTATAGCAACATGTAAAGCCAAAATACATTTTATTGTGGCTTTAATTTCCACATCCTAAATGGTAAACTAGAAGTCCCAGAATACAAGATAATGCCAACCTGAAAAATCTAGTTAACCCGACTGTACTTTCAGTGATTTAGGTGCCTCTCAGGATGTTTGTGGTAGAGAGCGCATGGTGCCGTTTTTTTTGCGGGGAGCAGTGTTGAAAATGTTGTTGTATTTCATTAAATGACAGACATTGAAACGGTCCCCAAAATACAATGTTTCAAAGAATGCAGGGTTTTTGTGGTGGGATATGTAAGGATTTCAAATCTGGTTTGGGGGTGCTATTGCGAATGATGCAGCTTTCGCCGTTTTATTGGACCTATGCAGATTTACTGATGGGGGAGTAGTGGAGCTGTGAAAGGTTTCTGGTGTTGGTGTTATATAATAATGTATTTTGTATTATGGGATACCAAATATTACATAACCGGCATGACTTGGGGAACTAGCGGCCCGTTACCAAAGTTCCTGACACTGGGCCTCATTACAAGTTAGCCGGTCTGGATATAACGTTGACGGTAAAACCGTACTGGCACCGTTTTCCAGACCGGCTAACTACGAGTTCTGTGGCCGTGTGGTGGTACACCCCCCGGGTCGCACCTGGCGGGCGTAATGTCATAAGGCCACAGACGGACACGGAAACACCGGCACCATTACAACATAGTGCCAGTGATTCCACTTCCCCATTCCTGTGGAGTCCTATTGTTATTCATGATGTTGAAAACATTTGATAAGTGCCTTAAAGCAACTTTATTTTTTTCAAGTCAAGATAGTAGACATCACAGATACAAACACATCTTTAAATGGGCGCTTTGTGTTGCTCACTTTAACTATCACAGATTTGCAAGGTAACTGATGCTTTGCGAGCTCTTTGAGTTGGAAATGTTTCATTATGTGTCTGCCTAGCTGTGACTGCATACATGCTAACATTCTGTGACCAAAAATATGTAGGAATCTTAACGTTTCAAAAATAGTAAGTAGTAAGTGATATCACAGGAAATGATGTTGCTTCAATTTTACCCAATGACATGACAAAGAAATACATCTGGGGGTTAAAAGCTGTCGATTATCACAAGATGGCGAGGCAGCAGGGAGCTAAAACAGGAAATACTCACTGAAAAGCTATAAATCCTTCTATGTCAGCAAGTAACTGCTGTCGAGGAACCGGTGTGAAAGGGCAAGAAGGTGATAACATTTTGGTGGGTTATGAAAACTGTGTGAATTGTACCAGATCCTGGAGTATTGGAATACTTAATTCTTTTTCTTAAGAACTGCCTGTAAAACTAATACATTTGTTATCTTTTCGTTTCAAAACGGTACTGTAAAATGCATAATAGTAACCCTTTTGTTCAAAATTTAACTGGTGGGAGAACCCCCCCAATCCCATTTGATTGGTTTGGGCTCCCTCGCTATGCACGCTATTAGTAAATAACAAAGTTTTTGACACGTAACTAGATTTTTGCCAAAATTTGACATGAAAACAAAAGGGGATTGCAAATGGGAATTGCCATATGTCTGCTCCAGGTTCTTAAACCAATCCTTAGAGAGGGGCTGGAGTTGGGAGGAGAGAGAAGGGTAACAATCATGGGTGCGAGAACTCTTGCAGGGAGCGTCCCAAGATTGTAAACTTGATGGCGCCATGACTGCTATATACATTGGATGCACTATGAGGAAAGGGTAGAGTTTCTAAAATTACCACTGTGAAAGGAGCTGCTAAAACCTAGCATCTGTCAGCCACAAGGAAACACCAAATGGGGATTGGGTGGAGATGTCTATGGCTGGGAAGGCCAAAAAGCTGGCTGGGTCCTATGGTGGAGTGCTGGGGGCCATCCTTGAGAGTGGAGTGACCAGACCCCTACCCTATCTTTCCAGAGGGTCCTGAAATATAGTTGCCTTTCCTGAACTTTAAACAGAGGTTTTCAATTTAAGTAGACTTGAGTACTTTGTAACCAAAAGGTGGGGGAATCTACTAGCCTTAAATCCTGTCCCCTAATTGTGGATGGGGGCAAAACTGTGTAGATCCGTAGGCTATTTAACTAAAAAAGATTAATTTTGTTAATTCTCTTTGCAGAACACTACAGGGTGATTTTTGTTAAAATTCTAAATGAACAACGCTCATTCCTGATGTACGCTGAAAAATATAGACTGTATTTTAATTGGATAATCCTATTTTGCCTGTTAACCCTGACTTGTATTAGGAAGAGGTGTGCCTTTGTTCCTAAACCAAAACTAAACAAAATCCTACCCATTTTACCATCCAACTTCCCCAACCCAGGCCTTTAAGTGGAGGGGGGTTCTGAAATCCAAACTTCTGCAATCATCCTAATTTGTACTGCCCAGCTTCTCCAACACAGGCCTTTAATTGAAGAGGGGTCTTAAATCCAAAATTCTTCAATCATCCCAATTTTTCTATCGGACTTACCCAACACAGACCAAAGTACAGGGTCTGATAACCCGCTGCTAAATCACCCTGTATTTATTTTGAGCAAAGGTGTGGGTGAAATAGTGATTGCCGTATGCATTTGTACCAATTTCCAAACCCAACTGCTAGCCTTTTAAGTGCACAGGAAAATCGAAATTGCACAGCACTACATCTGTAAATTGATTGTGTTCACTGATCAGTGCTAATTATTTCTTGAAGTGAAATCCGTAGAAAGAAAGGGATTGTAATTTGTGTTTTTCCCAAGCCATTTGTGTGATTTATTTGTGCAACAAGAATTTCATTGTGAGCCACAAAGAAGGTGGCATGTAGTTTAGTGTGATTTCTATTACCTATAATTCAAATGAATACAAATATATTTCCTGTACACCGGCCTGGTCTTTGGCTCATTGGTAGCTGAGGGGGAGGGATTCAAGGGTCATGATATGAGGCTGAAATAGGGCTGAATAAAATAACCGATATTGAGATATAGAGAAGTCCGACAAAAAGGCTGCAAAGCTCCACGATTGCCTAAGCACACTCCTGAGCCCCTCATGCATCCACCATTACACTATTTGTTGGGATGTCTTACATTATGAGCAGGTTGATGGATCAGCTAATGGGCTGATGGAACTTTGTGATGATATTACAATGTGATGTCAAAGAGAAGGTGGGCTGGGGTTCCATGTTACATGGTGGGTTGGTTGGTGGAGAAGAGAGTGACACGGAGGCATGTCATGTGGGGGAACCATTACTGATATAACTTACCTGTTATCCTGAAAATAAATGTGTGTGAAAAGAATCCCCACTTGCCCTGTTGACTTTATAATACTAGCGACGGGTTTAATGGTGCTCTGGACAGACTTTTGTGGGAGGAGACAAGAGCTCTGTAGCGACCGCACGTTGATCAGGACAAAAAGGAAATTCCTGAGAGCCAAAAGGGATATTTTCAAGATACAAAAGCACTGGTCATGGTACTGCGAGGAGCATGAGGAAAGCAATGTTTGTGCTCTAAGCAGGGAGTGCGAGAAAAGCAGTGCATGCACTGTAAATGGATAGCTTGTAATGCATTGGAAAAAAGGGCCGACGTCCAAAAGCATGTATTCCAAGTGCATCACATAGAAAAGAGAACCCTCACAGCTGCTTGTTGCAGTGGGAATGTGACGACAAGCGGACAATACCAGTTGAGTGCACCTGAGGAATCAACATAGCGAGAATGAACTGAAGGAACAGAAGAAGAGACGTGGAGATGGGTGCAGAGTGCCTGGTCAAGGACTATAGTCTAGTACACAGTAACTTGTTATGACCATGCAGAATGTACCGGGACCAATGGTGTTCATGCTATCACCTGGTCCTGTCAAAGTTAAATGGGCACAGCGGAATTTGTACTTTCTTCACTACCTTAGAGCTACCTGGGGTGCATGAATTGGTGTGTACAGGAAACTGTCATTATTGATGTACTGTCAGGGTTATGAAGGACAACTTGTTTTTGAGACACTACCAGATTTGCCAAATAAGGATTCAGCATCTAAGGGCCTGAATGAGGTAGTTTTTCTTTTTTTCATATTTGTGAAGCGCTCGCAGAGGTATCGTGACACTGGAATGCAAATGGTAAGGATATATGGGTGAAATTTAACTTGCGGGTATTCGGCTCCCTGTACATAGTAGGCCAGATGAACCAAACACAAGGAATTCAATTGAACCAGCTTCACCATCTTGAGAAAGTCCAAATAGTGGAGCACAGGAGTAATATGAGACCCATAGGGGTTGCAGTGGTCACTCAAGCAGCCAGATTCTGAAGAAGTTGCAAACTATGGATAAGATACAACAGCTGGGCCAAAAGAAGGGAGTTACAATAATTCAGATGACTCAACACAAGAGAGGCAACCACTGGGGCATGGAGATGCGCAGGAAGAAAGGGCAAGACATTACAGAGGACCCTCAGTTGTAAATGGCAAACTGGACAGATGGCACTGACCAGGGCCTTCAAAGAGAGAGAGAAGGAGATCTTTACACCTAGATTATTAACAACAGGCACAGGTGTCAGAAAGGGGCAGAGTGTAGGAGGCCAATTTGAGGGAGTCCACAAGGCAGTAGTCATAGGCGGGCCCACCACCAGGACCTCTGTCTTGTCGCCATTCAATTTAAGCCAAATGTCACTCACCCAAAAGCCCACAGCCTCTGAGTTGGAAGTGGCCCTAAAGAAAAGTAACCTGCATTTTTACCCAAAGTCTAGTACTATTCCGGAAAGATATTACTTTGCCACATGGGTACAGGAACAGGGGGAGTTGGTGGAGGATTACATTACAGTTATCTGACATTTGGCGCTATCATGTAACTTTATATATTATTAGAAACCAATTTATGATTTAGGGAGAAACTGTGGCTGAAAGATGACCCAATCATCGATGAGGTGGTTGAAATTGCCAAGAGCGTAGAAGATGCAATGGCTTGTATGGCCGGCCTCCACTAGAGCATGGAAAAGGCATTTCCCAAGGAAGACTTGGCTGTGGGAAAGTGCAATGCCAAGAAGGTGCAATGCCAAGAAGGCAAATGTGCAGATGTCACAAGAGTGCAGGGGGTGAGTAACATCCAAGAAAGGAGAGCCCAATTACTTTGAGAAAGCAGGGAATGGGGGAGACAGTAATGATGATAATGAGTGGGACAGTGCGATGGCAGGAGTATTAGTGAATGGAAGTGGAGTGTGGATGATGGCGGACTCATCAGCTAAGATAACTTTGATAGCCAAAGAAGTATTAGAGAGAGAGTTTGGTGGATGTGTGAAGCATCTAGTGCTGCCAGACTCTAGTCCAGGGGGTACAACATGAATAAAATAGATTTGTTATCTAGTAGTGAAACTGGAGTTTATGGGGTGGAAACCTACTGGCAAAGTGTCTGTAACAAAGAAAGGGTTGTAATTCCTAGGATGGAGGGAACAAAAGAAATTGCACATTAGTTTGGACCCCAATACTGAAGAACATGTATTACATGTACAGCAGGAAGGGAAGGTAAAAGAATTGGAAGAATAACCAAAAGTGCTTTCGAAAATTAAGGGAAGGAAGTGTACGTGTGGCTTCCAAATTACGAGCACTCCTATGGAATGAGTTGAGTAGATTGTGTGAAATGGGGTATAATAATGTGTCCATCTAAGAAAACTGAACAAGTGTGGTAGTGGAATGCCATCTGTTCCAAAATATAAATCAGATGCTATGTTCCATTGGAAAATGTATGGTGCTAACCATGTTGGATCTAATGTCAGCATATCATCAAGTAATGCTCCTTCTGAACTCTAGACACCTTGCCATGTTCATTTCCCATGAGGGAGTGTTTCAATTTCGAAGAATGTCATTTGGTCTAGTGTCACTGTCCTCAGTGTTCCGAAAAGCAATGCTCAAATTCCTTCGAGATGTGAGAAACATGCAATGCTTTCAGGATAACATACTGGTTTGTTGAAGGACTATGAGTGAACACGATTAGGCCTTGTCACAAGTGTTGAGGTTACTGATGAAGAGAGGGCTTACTTTGAAGGGAGAGAAGTCTACATTTTGAAAAAGGGCGGTGGAGTGTTTGGGCCATGAGATATCTGATATGGGAGTTAGATCTAAAAGAGATTTGGTGGGAAGCATATCGTGTGTAGAAGAGCCAAGGACAAAGGAGGAGCTGAGATCGGGTTGTAGAGTGTTACCAAAAATTTGGCAAAAGCTTTACAATTAAGGTGTATGAGATGAGATGTCTCTTGAGGAAAGGGACATAACACATTGAACAATGTGCTCAAGAGTTTAGAAAGATCAAAGATGAGATTGACTTGTCGGTACAGTTGGGACAGTGTGATACAAAGCAGAAATCTTTTCTCACTTCAGGTGCTAGTGAAATGGGTCTGGGAGCTGTGCTTTCTTAGAGAGGTGATGATGAAGGAGAGGTGATAATAGCTCATGCATCAAGGCTACTTAAATGGGCCAAAAGGGGATTTTATATAATCGAGAAGGAGGATTTAGAATGTTATTGGCTGGTGGAAAGGTTTCAGATGTTTGTGTGTGGGTCAGAATTCATTCTAAGAACTGTTCATAAGCTACTACAATCCATATTAGAATCAAGGGGGATAGACGAGGTGTCATGTAGGATGGCCATTTGGGTGAAGAATATGCACTGTGAAAGTTTCAATGTAGAAGTAGTGCTGGTTAAAGAAAACAAGTTTGCAGACTGTTTGTCCCAACTAACAGTGAGTAAGGAGCCAGAAAGGAGTCATGGACTGAGCAGGTAATCATTACATATGGGTGGATAATTGGATAACATGAGTGGATAGAGGAAATGTGTAGTGATGGTGAAATGATGGCGTTCGTTAATTAAGTGAAAAATGGTTGGCCATCCAAAGGAAGGCCTGGAAGCAAGCAAAGTAGCATGTGGGAGGTGAGGGAAGAGTGCAGATCGTGTGGTTGTTCCACAATGCCTCGGAGAAAGGTTGATAGATATTGCCCATGTGGGACACATAGGAATCTAGAAGGGCAAGGCAATAATGAAGCCGGATTATAGATGGCCAAACTTTGATGGGATGGTGGAAGGAAGACAGAAGAAGTGTGTCGATGTGAGCAGTATGTTAAGGGGCTGGTGGTTCTGACCAGATGAATGATAACTCCTTAAGCACCGAAGGGTGTGTAGAAGAAGTTGGCTATGGATTTTCTTGGCCCGGTGGACATGAGAGTGAATGCGAAGTTTGTAATAGTTGGTTGACCTGTTTTCGAGGTTAATAGAATTAACAATTTTACGAGAAATGAGTTGATGGTGGGAGCTGAGATGCTAATATCTGCTCTAGACTCTGATTTGGGTTTTTATAAAAGCATATAACGCAACATAACAGCAGATATGATTGAAGATTTCCTCATGCCCTAGTGTGGGAAGGGTATTTTTGCATGGCATGTTTAGGCAATGAAAAAATAGAAGCCAGGAAGTAAAGACTTTCTATGAAACCCATGATGCATACTTCAAACAGACAGAATCTCTGATTGATGTTTTCCACACTAAGAACGGTAAAGATGTCATAGCTGCTAGAATGATTGAAGATGGAAAACTCTCGATTAATTTAAGATGGTGGTGAACGATATGGCAGCAGGGCATATATGCCTTTGTGAATCATGGATGCTTCTTCAATGATGCACGGCAGACAGTAATATTACACTACGGTACCTCTGTACACGGATAGTATTGAAGACATTTCATTTGTCTGGTGGCCTACAGAGTAGAAAGGGATTGTCAGCACCACTCCTAAAATGGATGTGGACTTCCAGTGCCCACCAACACACAACAAATGCTGCTTGAAAGCAGATGTTGCTCCCCTTTAATATCACCCATTTGTGGTGATAGCTCTGCTTCCACTGGATTTGTAATCCACCAGAGGGTGACACTACATGGAAAGGTAACGGGGTATGGTGGTGTTGGCAGTAGATGAATGGCCCATGATCACAATCCTCCCTGCATTGGACAATAGTGTACCCTCCACTCTAGCATTCTGCCACCAAAGGTTGCATACTACCTCCCTTTTTTGTAAGTAATTCTGTTAATTCAGACGAATTCATGCAGATGACACCCAGAACCCACTTCCATTGAAAATGAGGAAGTCAGTTATGCATAATATCGCAAAACTACTACACCACATATAATTGTAGAAACTGAAGGAAAACTAACTTTAAATGGATAAGATGGAAAGGGGTTAGTATTGGTTGGTGAGAAAGACAAGAAAGGTCCATGCCTTGAGACTCATGTGACAAGAAAAGGTTAGACACAACTCTCTTCCCCACAAAGGGCCAATTACTTCAATCCAATATTTAGCTGAAGAAATAGTCAAGCAGCTTCAGTACGCAGTCTGTATGTTGATCCTCACTTGAATGCATCAGTAAAAGCCTGTTAGCCATGATGGGGGTAGAGAAACATGATCCAGGACTAGGAAGAAGTCCCTGGGCACCTGTTAAGATGATTCCTGAGGCAAGATACAACGTGAATGAGTGTGCATAGTGCAACCTTAGGAACTGAGCCATCTAAGAGTGGTTCAGTCCTACAGATTTATTTCTGGAGGATCAATATTTACTGATAGCCAAGATATTCTCAGACTGACTATTCCTCGTTTCAAGCACACTTTCTATTCTCTTTAGGCTTTCTTAGAATCTGCACCCCGTGGAAGGGATTCTTGTATCCCCTTCTGTGCGTCTTCTTCCATGTCTTTTGGCATTTCATAAGGCCCTTAAAAGACATTTCTTTTCTTTAGTCTATTCTTAAGAATTCACCTTGAAGATTTGAGCTGTTCAGGTTATTTGTAACATTGCATTTTAATTGAATATTGTATTAGCAATTTTAACTGTTCAGTGCATCGATACCTTAGGGCCTGACTGCAGGACTGCAAGATGATTCCTGAGGCAAGATACAACGTGAATGAGTGTGCATAGTGCAACCTTAGGAACTGAGCCATCTAAGAGTGGTTCAGTCCTACAGATTTATTTCTGGAGGATCAATATTTACTGATAGCCAAGATATTCTCAGACTGACTATTCCTCGTTTCAAGCACACTTTCCATTCTCTTTAGGCTTTCTTAGAATCTGCACCCCGTGGAAGGGATTCTTGTATCCCCTTCTGTGCGTCTTCTTCCATGTCTTTTGGCATTTCATAAGGCCCTTAAAAGACATTTCTTTTCTTTAGTCTATTCTTAAGAATTCACCTTGAAGATTTGAGCTGTTCAGGTTATTTGTAACATTGCATTTTAATTGAATATTGTATTAGCAATTTTAACTGTTCAGTGCATCGATACCTTAGGGCCTGACTGCACTTTATACATTTAATAAATGAAATTTAAAAAAAAAGTACTCAGCTTCTGAATGGAAGGGCAGTAGCTAGAATGGAGCCATTTTAAGAGTAGCTGCTTCAAGACATTGCATTACATCGAGGAGATCAGCCAAAGGTTTTTAGATATCCTGTTTCACATTTAGGGGCCCCAAACTCTGAAACTATTTTCTCAGAGACTGCGCTCCTTAAATTATGTTGTTCCTAATAGGACATGACTACGGTACAGGTGGGTTCTAGCAGGGTGATAGCAAGTGTTTTTGTTTATCAAATACTGCAGACCCAACCACTTGAAAACCTTCATCATCAAAATCTAAGACGTAGTCATTTCTCAGAGACAACAAAGCCACAGGTGCCAAACTCCCAATTGCTTAGACAGACTCTTGCAGGGATCTTATCTTGAGTTAGCAGAACACATGGCATCTACTAACGTCTCAGCATCCATATGCATACATGGAAGAACCTTCATTAGTCTTGACAGTCTCTACCAATATTCACCCATACATGGGTTTTCACCGACCTTTCACTCTCTAATCAGACTCCGAGATGATTTACTTTAGATGTCATGGCAATGCAGGTGTGGTGTACTGCTGCATATGTAAGATCTCTTTCTTTTTCTCATACTGAAGAATTACAACCAGTAATCAGATCAATACCTCAAGAGTGCATCAACAACTCAAGTGGCAGCATCCTCTGCATTCAGAGACATAAGTACTGCTTTTCTTCGTCTTTCCGTTTTTCACATTATATTGAGTGCACAGCCTTAAGGCTTGGATCCCCCTTTCCTTCTTCCGCTCCAGTGTTTAGTTTCCCTGTGGTCTGCTTTTGTCCTTCTGCAGTGGTATCCTCCTATGGTTTTCCTTTTCCAGTGTACTCACTCCCTTTTACCTCTGCTTAACCCCCACCTACTTTAATACTTTAAATGTAATCAGATTTCTTTTCAGTTTTCCATACCTTTCTTTTGTTTTAGCTGCAATGGCAAGCGAGGGCATATGCCTAAAAGGTCTCTTACTCTCCTTCTACACAGGTGCTCTGGCACCTGCACCTCACATCTAGTTACAAAAGCATCCCTGACGCATGTTCTAATCTTGCTCCCTTACAAGTGCCAGCATTACATACATGCCTTTCCTTCCACTAGCATTAATGGCCACATTGTTGCTCTGCTCTTCTTTCTAGTCTGCAACTCTTCTGTTTTGTCAGACTCCAGTGACAACAAGTTGCTCTGCCTCCTTTCCCCTCCTGGGTGGCACAGACATTGCAAAGACTTAAGAGGCTTTGCCTGCCTTCCATGTAAGCAGGCCTCTCCTTTCTTGGGTGAGTACATCTCCAAACAGTCCAGGAGCAGGATTGAGTACATGCCTGCTATGCATATGTAGACAGGGAAATATCAAAGGGTAGCTTTGCTACCCACATGAAAATCTACTTTTCTGAGTAAATGTATTTCTTTACAAGGTGGGGAATGATTCACTTCATGTAATGTACGCAACTATAAGTGGCAATAGGGATAATTTTATAGGCAAAATAACTATATCTCTCATAATCTCACAGAAGGAACAGTGGCAACTAATGCCCCAGTCGGTTTCTTCCTGAACATATGCTGTTTTGGCTTTGCTGGTGGTCTATGGCAGGATTCCTTGCTGATGGCCAATTCAAGTTCCCCTTTACTTTAAGCATAACAATGCTGATACTTAAACCCCCCTCTAATGTAGCTGAACTGCCATGGACTTATGTTTTTAAATGGCCACCACACCATGAAATAGCTGTGTGTAAGGTGCCTCAAAGAAGTGAACATCTGGATCCATCAGGTTGACAGGGCTACTGCTATCTGGGCCTGATGTCCGCACTAAGATGCCCTCTGTGGCAGACAGTACTGATGAAAAGTTCCCTACTCCATCCCATTGCCGCTATATTTCCCCACAAGCTGCTTAGATCCCTCTACTCCGGGGGTGTATAATGCTGTTTCTTTTTTTTTTAGATCAATGGTTTCCTGAACCCCTTACTGAAAGAGTCTACTTCAATCCAGATGTTTCTACGGATGAAAGATTTGCCATGCTTATTTGTAGGTTCATGGGCAACCCATCATTGTTTGTAATGTTCTAGTCCATGACCCAATGTTTGATCCAAGCAACCTAAACTCCCCTTATAGAGGGAATGGACTCAAACCCCACACATTGCCTGCAACCTTAAATATTGGATGAAAATGAATTTGCTGAGGGCAGCTTCCTCCATACATTGATTGAGAATAAGGTTGTTTACACCCGATAGTTGATTGCATTTTGGTCACATTACTGTTATGTTTCAGCAGCACTCACAAAAGGATTGGGTCTGTTCATCCATTAGATGGCAAAACAAGTTGCTCAACCTTACTAGACCATTAATCAAACTTTAAGCAGATACCAAATGTATTCTTGAGTTGCTGGGCACAGCCGTTTGCTCCTTGAATAATGCCAACAGGTCCCTACAAACAGATCAGTGTCATGATATCCTTCTAAAGCTGTATTCCAAGCTGTCAGACTTAGCTTCTTACGATTTAGGTGGTGGTGACATTTTGGGTCTACATTTTGTGACCACTTTCCTCAATGGTAAGTATGTGGTTTTGCTTGATTGGATCATGCACAGTTCTCCAAGAGGCTGTTCTTTTACTACAAGCATATTTCTGTTATAGACACTGATTGTCGTGGTTGCTTTCTCGACTGCTAATACCCAGTCTTCTGATACCAGTACTCCTTTGCAGCATATGGGTGTCTCGGTCTACCCCAGCCCTCAGGATTCTTCTATCTGAGAACAAGAAGACCTTCACTCGAGCATGCTGAAAGGTCATCGGAGGGAACTCTGACTCTCACTCATTTAAGTGCTCCCATCTATTCTTCCCATTTATAAACAGGGGACAGAAGTGATACTTTTCCCCACTCAGGGGTCATAATGAACAAGTGAACAAGTGATTAATGTGTCAAGCCCATTCAGTCGTACCATCAACACACATTAATTTCCACATGGAAAAAGATATTCATGTGCACCAAGAAGATCTTAAAAATATCTTAAAGGGTGGCCTATGAATCTGTGACACCTGGGGCCACTGGCTCCATCCAGTACAACTATATTGTTTGCAAGAATGAAGACATCTAGCCTGTTATCGAATTATGCACCATCAACACTTGAATAGTAAGCCTCGGCCACCTGGTGCCTTCCTGCGTGCTGCTCTTTTTCACTACTTAGCAAGCCCTGCCCACCGAGTGCCTTCCTGCTTGCCGCTGGCAGATGGGGAGCAGGTGCAAGTGGATCTAGGTCACCTGCCCAAAGCCTCGCCCCCTGGTGCCTTCCTGCCTGCCACTCTTTTTCAACACTTAGAAAGCCCCGCCCACCTGGTGCCTTCCTGCTTGCCGCTCATTTTCACCACTTAGCAAGCCCCGCCCACCGGGTACCTTCCTGCTTGCCACTCTTTTTCCCTACTTAAGGAGCTTTCCAGCCTCTTTTCCTTTGCAGATGGGGAGCAGGTGCAAGTGGATCTAGGTCACTGGCCTAAGCACCACCCACTTTCTTAGCTCTGAATTTTCCCTCCTGCTCTTAAGTATTAGATCAAAGGCGTCTCTCGCCCGGGCGTCCTAAGCGAAGGGCAGACAAAGAAAAGGGCAATTCCTGTTTGGACCTGTTCAGACCAGGAGGACCCAGAGACCGACCCCCTGCTCAGACAGCAGGTAAGCATGCACCAACATGTGTTACTCCCTCTGTCCCCACAGGCCATCCCCACCCCTCTGGTCCCCCCATGATGTTCCCTTGTGCCCCCACCATTCTCGCACACAGGTGTTGCCTGTTTTGCTTGATTCTTCTACCCTGCTGACACCAACCCCCCGCAAGCCTACTTCTTCAGGAGTCTGTCCTGATAAATTCTGGTTTCACCATCACCGTTTTATGGCCAATGCTGGATTTGACTTTCATGGACTTCATTCTTTCACAGTGCATCCCCCTTTCTCAACTCTCATGCTGGACTTCCTTTGCATCTTGTACTCATGGTGGCCCTGAATCATGCTGTTCCCATCTTCATCTTGTATCCTGGCTTGCAACATTATGTGTTACTACTGACTTGTGCAATTGTATTCACTCTCCCCTCTTGCTTCTCCACTCTTTTGATTGCTAATGCTCTGTTCTCTCCCCCTTTCCATTCTCCCTTTCCCTATCTCCTCCCCTTACTTTCTTCTATGCACTTACTTTATCAGAATTGTCCCTGGACCTAGTTTAATAGCAACCTCATCTGTCTCCTCCCCTCTCCCCTTACTGGTTTTTTCCTCCCCAACCCCCCTCCAGCACTATCTGAAATGTCGTCAGGCCTAGTATGATAGTCGCTTGTTTAGTTCCTCCCCTACCTTTCTGCACCCCTCTCCCTCAGCTCTTGTTTTTCTCCGGCTCTACCAGAAATGTTGTCAGGCCTAGTACGGTAGTCGTCTGTCTGTTTCCATTTCCTTCCCACTCTCCCCCTCCCTTCCTTATCTATGTCTTAGCTCTTGCACTAGCTGAAATGTCGTCAGGTCGAGTACGATAGTTAATTTCACATCCTTATTGTTCATGGCCTGTAAGAATGTCATTGTATTTTCCCTTGTTCCCTCCCTTGCCTTGAAGTGCTTTGAAACACATTGTGTATAGGCGCTATATAAATAAACTATCATATCATATCTTATCATACCACCATTTCACGATGAGGGGATCCATTTCTCATGAGACCTCCTCCTCCATCATGATTGTATGTTCTGCCCCAACTTTAAGGAAGCCCATTCTTTAGATCTTGTTCTTCGAGCCCCATTATATTGCCCAGGAAATGTTAGGCCTGGCAATTTTGGTGCCTGCCATTTGATTTATCATCTACACATTGATGCTTTATTGGGATTCTCAAGGCAGTTGTATCTTTACTTTGCACGATGGGTGTCCATTTCATAATCTATATAGACAGCATACTTATCATGGCTCAATGCCTAGTGATCATAGCAGCACATGCCCTTGACTCTCCTCCACAATCTGCATTTCCTGGTGAACTTCAGAAAGTCCACACTTAGCTCAGAGACTTCTAGTTTTTCGTCTTAGCCTCCTCTTACAGAGTACAGAAGCTACTTTCTACCCAAACGAAGGCAATGTAGTAAAAAATCATTGTTCAATGGTAGAATATTTTATTTTACTGAGATATTATGCTCGACTCATTACTCTCCTGGCCTCTTCGAGTCATGCAATATTTCCAGGCTCGCTTTACTATAACATCCTCTAGTTGTGAACGACAGCTGAGCTACTCTTAGACATTTCAATTTGATGCAGACTTGAAGCTCCAGAGTGGCTAAAGAACAGAGAGATGTAAATATGCATGGCCATTTTTGGTGTCAAGCTGTGTCTCCTCATACAGTACTTGTCATTGACATTTGTAATATTGTCCAACCCACAGTGCCCCATTGTTCCTGATACTAGACCTGTTCAGCAAGTAACCTCTGGAAGAGTGATTTCCTTTTTTCCAGGATAGGCCTAAAGACGTACTAATGGCAAGTCCTCACCTTCTCAGTGGTGTGGCGCTAGACAGAACCAGTGCTGCCCATCAACAAGGTTTTGTCAGAGCACAGTACATAGTTACATATAATGATGCACCTGGCTGTGTTGAAGTAAAAATCCTTGCACTGGACTTGCGGTTATGGCGTGAGTTACAAAGTCCTTAGGGAACTCACCCATGGACATTATGCAATTCAGCAATGGTAGCAAAGGATAAGTCCCAGCACCAATGCCTTTATGAAGTGGTCTTTGTTATTTATTTTTATTTTGTTGCTTTTGTTTATCCATTGACATTAGTATTAAAACGCATGCAATATTGTGTTGAAGCTTGGAGCTACAATTAACCCTGTGGCTTGGTAGCCAAGTGGGTTACAGAATGTGCATCCACTTGAAAGGTTGCTATCATTCCTCACTGTATCAGAGTGCCCAGGCTCAGAGCTCCAACCAACAGCTATAATTAGCTAATAATTAGCTGTGGGGTACATTTACCAGCCCAGCAGAACTCCCCAGCATCACCAAACTGCATTTTCAGCAGTTACAAGCAGAAGGGCTGTGCTGTCATTGCCGGGCACATATGGGGCGAGATGAAACATAGAACACCCCGAGAATTGCTGCAAGTTATTTTCTTCATGTGCACCAAAGAAGAGAATTCAAAGGCAGCGCTGCTATGCTGTCAGCTTAAAACTTCCAACTAACAAAAAGGAAATGTTCTGCATTTAGAATGGCTTTGCACAGCTGCCATTTTTCATCCTTCAACATTACAAAGTTTAATTCCAGATAAGACACATTCATGTCCATCTATCTTCAGGCTACATACCAGCAAAAGAGGGCATTCCTCCCTGAAAGGCATTTTATGTCAAATGCAATCTGTGAACTAGCAGAGAAATTCACCACAGGCCATATGGCAAGTGTTTTACTTTTGCAACAATCTAACACAGTCCAAACTCTTCACAAAAAGCTCTCTCTCTCTCCTTTTGCTTGACGTCAGTTTCAAAGAACCCTTGCCCTTGTGTTAAACAGATTCCTGTGTATTGGAAATTGACTAGGGCTATGGAAGTGTTCAGAATAAACATGCAAGGAAAAACTGCATCTGTAAAGTGACATCCAAGAAAAATTAACCCACGTGTAAAATGGTGCTTTTGCCAAGCAACAAAAAATGCCCTTTGAGCGTGAAATGTCAAAATGAGGCCCTGTGCTTACATAGAAATGTGATGGGAGAGGGGGGTTTGCTCTAAAATATATATGACATTTATTCCAAAAAAAGACTTGGTTTTTGTGAAAGAAAGTAAGAGAGAAAAAATGTGTGTTTGAAAACAACAGAATAAAGGGGCATTGCCAGTAAATTCAAAGTCACTAAACCTTCCTGGGACAGGAATCTCTCCCACAAACTATGAATGGGCCAAGGTAGAGGATCTAGCGACCTCGTCAGACAGAGCAACATTGCTGCAGCATGACACAATGGACTGCACTGGCAGAGAGGTGTAAATTCCTGGTGACACATCTCCTCAACTCAACTGACTAAGATCAAAGGCAAATCCATGGCAACTCTGGGCTAAGCTGACCAGAACCTGACATGTGGCTGGGGGTGGGAAAAGATTGCCCATATTTGAAAACAAAGCCAGCCCATTTGATTTCAGAGACTGTTCAGATCATGCTTTTATTTCGATAATCAAAAGAAACAGCAAGGTGAAATTATGACCGTTTTAAATGTCATTTTGCACCACATTGTAGGTTTTTCTAGCATGTTGGGGACGCAAACGCCAAGAAAATGTCATTTCTAGGAAAAGCACACATGGTGCAGTTTTGTAATTTAATGAAAATGTGCCCAGTGATAATATGTCATGATCACTGCTTCCAAGGAGCCAGGACCAGCCCAACGTCCTTGGAAGCAGGCCCCTAACCCTAATCCTAAGCACCAGCCGGTCCCCACTGGGACCTTTTGGACCTTGTCCTGGCGCCGGAGGCACCAGGCTCATCAAAACCATTGGTCCCGGCACTGGAAGCGCCGGGCTCATAATAGGTGAAGATGCTTGGGTGGACTTACCTGCAGCAGACCATGCTGCTTACTTACCAGCCACTTAGAAGCCATCTGAGAACAGGAACTACTTTCTTACCTGGGTGGGGCAGCTCCACTCCCTGGATACAGCACTGGAACTCTTCTGGAAACTGGAACTCTTTTCTTACCTAGGCGGGGCCATGGAAGAAGACGCCTCATCACTCCAAGGCTATTTAAACCACACCTGATAGATGAAGCGTGCTTCGCGTTATTCTGCATCTGCAGCAGAACGCTCACCGAGTCTGCTCCGGCCTTTCTTCTTCCGATCCTGGACCTGCAAGAATCCTACTTACCATTTCAGTATCCAGACATCATCAGCACCTGCAAAGAACAGAAACAACAGGTTAGCAAGGCGAAGTTTACACGCAGTGCTTACTTACCTGATCCATCGGCTGCGGCCGTTTCTTCACGCCGCATCTCCACCTGCAACAACAAAAGCATTGCCATACTTACCGGCATGCTGTGAATTCCGGATTTCTTCGTTCTGCATCGCCGCCTGTGAAGACAAAGTATCGTTAACAACTTACTGGCATTCCGCGGACTCCGGCCCTGCAACCCAACATCTGAAAGGCAAAAGAAAAGACATTAAGCAGGTATTTACTTACGTTCATCACGCTCGTCGCAATAAAACGCCTGCGAATTCTCCGGTGTCTCTTTAACATGAACTAAGCTGCAAGGAAAGAGACAGCTAGAGCGCTTGCCATACTTACGAACTTCCAAGCGCTTCACTTCATCTTTCATCTCAAGAGCCCTGCAATACATAAGGGAAAGGCATTATACAGAGTCTGCATATAAACGTGCCACGCATGTAAAGACTATAAAGACAAAAGGTGTCCAGAAACTCACCGCTCGCGCAGATAACGACGGTAACCATCCTCTGAATTCAAGAGGCCTGTGTTTCACCAGTGAAGGAACTGGCAACGGCACCCTGCACCAGACGCAGATGGAGAGCCCAGCATTCACCTATATAAGGTGAGCACGTTGACCTGGGGGCTCTACGAAAAAGCTGGGAAGAGAGAGAGGGACTTTCAACAACCCAGACCATTAACCCCCATATTCTTTCACCTGCAGAAACCTCACTCTTCGAGTCCGACACACAGTGCGAAGAGGTTCGACCCCAGAAGCCAATCGAGTCCTGTACATCACTTTTCGAGTCATAGACAGCTTCCTGCCAAGACCCGCGCCTCCGTGGGAATCAGGTGAGCGTTACAGAACGCGAAGCCCACCACAAAACTCCTACCCAGGCGCAATGGAAACCTCAGACACTGATCAACTAGCCCAGTTGCTCGGGGAATTAAGAGCAGAAGTACATGCAGCTCGTCAGGAAACGAACTCTCTAAGAAGAGAATTGATACTTTCCAAGGAGCGAACAGAGGACCTTGCTAGGCAGTTGTTACAAACGCAGGCAGGACAGACACCTTTGCCTGTTCCAGGAGGAAGTTATCCTTCTGCATCATCTTTAAATCCAGTGCAAATCAATCTGCCCGGTAATGTTCCCTTGGCTCCGCCCGAACGCTTTTCCGGTGATCCAAAGAAATTCGCAGTGTTCATCAATCAGTGCCGCCTACACTTCTTATGTCGACCAGCTGCATTCCCAACAGACCAGACCAAGGTGGCTTTCGTGCTTTCTTATCTCAGTGGCAGCGCTGCAGATTGGTCGATCCCTTTAGTCACCCAGGATGATCCAGTTTTACATGATTTTCAGGCCTTCCAGTCCAGCATGGAGAAACTGTTCGCAAGACATGCACAAGGGCAGGCCTTGGACAATGAGCTTCTCTCATTACGACAGGGTAATCAAGACCTCTTGACTTATATAGCCTCCTTCAATAGACTCATAGTGGAAACACAATGGCCCGAGGACAAGAGAATAACGCTTTTCTACAGAGGCCTGCGTGGAGAGCTCAAAGATGTGTTAGCGCAAGTTGTGAATCCTCCACAAGAATGTTCTGACTATATTGACTTAGTTGTCCAATTGGACCATAGACTACAGAACAGGAAGGCAGATCGTTCCAGATTTGATACCCGAGTGTTTTCTAAACCACAGACCTCGAATAAGGGAGCTGACACTGTGGAACCCATGCAAATAGGGGGCATGAAAGGACCTTTAACCCAGAAAGAGTGGGAAAGAAGAAGGCAGCTGCAATTATGCCTCTATTGCGGAAACTCAGGACACTTTCTTCGGGACTGTCCAGTGAAACCAGCTAAGAAGACTGTAGGAGCCGCGGATACCTGTACCACAAATTCTGAGCAGGGAAACGACCTCGCCCGACAAGAGTAGAGGTCCTCTTGCCGAGCGTTAAGATCTGTCCCGTGACCTCGCATTTCGTGATACCCATGGTCCTCATTAGTCCTGAACGTCCGGATCGTTTGCATGCAATTGAAGCTTACATTGACAGCGGAGCAATCGGTAACTATGTGGACCGTGAAATGGTATCAAGGATGAATCTACCCCTTGTCCCTAAGGCAGTGAAAGACGTCATCACTACTGTGGATGGCACGGAGATAGCCTCCGGACCAGTAACGCATGCCACCCAAGAAGTGACGCTAGTGAGTCAAGATGGACACCGGGAGAGAATCGTGTTCGATGTAATCAAGGCCCCTCAGTTCCAGATCATTCTGGGAATCCCTTGGTTAGAGAAGCACAATCCTCAGATCGATTGGCGAGCAAAGACGGTTCAGTTTCCAGAGTGTTCTACCACTTGTTATCCTCGGCCTGATGTTTCACTGGCGGCAATCTCTTCTGAGGAGGTGCCCAAATTACCTCCCGAATACCAGGAATTCCAAGACGTCTTCCGGAAGGATCAAGCCAACACCCTGCCTCCTCATAGGTCTTACGACTGTCAAATAGATCTGATACCTAGAACAACTCCTCCTTGCAGCAGGATTTATGCCCTCACCGAGCCAGAGAACCTTCACCTCAGACAATACCTAGACCAATACCTAGCTAACGGGTTTATCCGTCCTTCAAAATCTCCAGCTTCATCGGCTTTGTTCTTCGTTCTGAAAAAGGAAGGAGACCGTAGGACCTGCATAGATTACCGCGCCCTGAATCAGATCACCGTTAAAAACAGATACCCGTTACCTTTGATCCCTGAACTCCTGGATCAAGTCAAAGATGCATGTATATACACAAAGTTGGATCTCAGAGGAGCCTACCACTTGGTACGGATAAAAGAGGGCGATGAATGGAAAACGGCCTTCCGCACCAAGTACGGGCTATTCGAGTATCAAGTGATGCCCTTTGGACTGTGTAATGCTCCTGCTGCTTTCCAGTATTTTATGAACAATGTCCTTAGAGAACTCATAGACGTGTGTGTTGTTGTCTACATTGATGACATCCTCGTCTATTCATCATCTGAAGAGGAACATCAGAGACACGTTAAAAAGGTTCTCGAGAGATTGCGTCAACATAATCTTTTTGCTAAGCTTGAGAAATGCGTTTTCAACGTAACGGAAGTCGAGTTCCTGGGATTCATATTGTCACCTAACGGAGTCCATATGGATTCAAAGAAAGTTGATGCAATCATCAAGTGGCCATCACCAACCTCTGTAAAAGGATTTAAAAGCATGTTAGGGTTCGCTAACTTTTACCGCAGATTCATTCCTGAATTTTCTCGGATAGTCCAGCCCATCACCGTTCTGTTGAAGAAGAACAAACGTTTTGAGTGGTCTTCTGAAGCAGAACAAGCTTTTCAGGACTTAAAAGCTAAATTCATTTCTGCACCTGTTCTAAAACATCCTCGCCCAGAACTCCCCTACATCGTGGAAACAGATGCTTCTAGTCTTGCTATGGGGGCAGTTTTATCACAAAGAGATCCGGTCACACACCAACTACATCCTGTTGCCTTTTGGTCCCGCAAGTTTTCGCCTCCCGAGATCAACTATTCAATTACAGACAAGGAACTTTTGGCCATCAGATCGGCCTTTAAAGCCTGGCGGCATTATCTTCTAGGAGCCAGACACACAGTCAGCGTAATGACTGATCACCGCAATTTACAATATCTAAAGACAGCCAAAGCTCACTCTTCCAGACAGCTTCGCTGGGCTCAGTTTCTAGCAGAATTTGACTTTATAATTACTTATCGACAGGCAGTAAGAACGGAAAAGCAGATGCTCTCTCCCGGATGGGAGTAGATGAACATTTGACCAATCCAGAACCAATACCCATAATCCCAGAACAAAGAATTTTGGGTTTGGTCAGCGCTCAATCTTTTGAAGACATCAAGACCATGGTTAAATCACTCCTAACTCCGGGCGATTTGCAAGATTGCCAATTAAAGGGGAAAGAATTCTCAGTGGATCAAGACCTACCATATTTCCGAGGACGATTGCATTTACCCTGTGAGAAAATACAAAAACAAGTAATCTCCTGTTATCACGACTCTCTAATGGAGGGTCATCCTGGCATTACCAAAACCATGGAAAAGATTAAAAGACATTTCTGGTGGCCGTCATGGAAAAAGGATATTAGAAACTTTGTAATCTCCTGTGGTGTGTGTGCCCAGAATAAAAGTCAGAAGGAGAAACCAGCCGGCCTATTACAGCCACTAGACATCCCTCCCTGTCCATGGCATACCCTGTCCATGGATTTCATCACGGACTTACCTCCATGCTCGGGGTATACTACCATTTTAGTAGTCGTGGATCTATTCTCCAAGATGGCTCACTTCATTCCCCTGAAGGGTCTACCATCAGCCTCAGTATTGGCCCGAGAATTCTTAGAAAACATCGTTCGGCTACACGGTTTTCCCTCGGTTTTAGTCTCCGATAGGGAAAGTCAATTCATCTCTCACTTCTGGCGCAGTTGCTGTCGTCTAGCCCAAATTGATGTAAGACTTTCAACTAGTCACCATCCCCAAACTGACGGACAAACCGAAAGGACAAATCAAACTCTAGAGCAATATCTACGTTGCATGCTCCAACAAACTGGAAACCCCTGGAAGGATATTCTTTGGATCGCTGAATACGCTTACAATAATTCGATTCATTCTGGAACAGGGAAGACTCCATTCTTCCTACTATACGGACACCATCCTAGAACCTCTAACCTGGATCCTCCCCAAGAATTTGAAGCACCTGTTGTGGATCACTTGCACTCGGAGATCACCCGTGCTTTTAAGGAAGCCTCGGCCCATCTGCAAAGAGCTAAAGCTCAATTCAAAAGAGGAGCAGATCGACACCGTAAAGAGGCTCCTCACTACGCTGTAGGAGATCAGGTCTGGCTATCCACTAAGCACCTGCCTCTAAAGGGACCCCGCACCTTCATCCCGAGATACCTTGGACCCTATCTCATATCTGCCATAATTAATCCGGTGGCTGTCAAATTGGAGTTACCTACGCATATGAAAATACACCCAGTATTCCATGTCTCCTTATTAAAACCAGTACAACCAGAAACCCGATTGACTGAATTCCCAGAACCGGTTTTAGTAGATGGAGAACTTGAATTCGAAGTTAAGAACATCCTAGACTCCAAGATCTCCAAATCTAAGTTATATTATCTGGTTGATTGGAAAGGTTACGGCCCCCAGGAAAGGTCTTGGGAACCTTCAGAATATGTCCACGCACCTCGTCTGGTCAAGAAATTCCATCTGAATCACCCCGACAAGCCAAAACCCCCGGAGAAGACACGCTTAGGAGGGGCCTTGAGGGGGGGTACTGTCATGATCACTGCTTCCAAGGAGCCAGGACCAGCCCAACGTCCTTGGAAGCAGGCCCCTAACCCTAATCCTAAGCACCAGCCGGTCCCCACTGGGACCTTTTGGACCTTGTCCTGGCGCCGGAGGCACCAGGCTCATCAAAACCATTGGTCCCGGCACTGGAAGCGCCGGGCTCATAATAGGTGTGAAGATGCTTGGGTGGACTTACCTGCAGCAGACCATGCTGCTTACTTACCAGCCACTTAGAAGCCATCTGAGAACAGGAACTACTTTCTTACCTGGGTGGGGCAGCTCCACTCCCTGGATACAGCACTGGAACTCTTCTGGAAACTGGAACTCTTTTCTTACCTAGGCGGGGCCGTGGAAGAAGACGCCTCATCACTCCAAGGCTATTTAAACCACACCCGATAGATGAAGCGTGCTTCGCGTTATTCTGCATCTGCAGCAGAACGCTCACCGAGTCTGCTCCGGCCTTTCTTCTTCCGATCCTGGACCTGCAAGAATCCTACTTACCTTTTCAGTATCCAGACATCATCAGCACCTGCAAAGAACAGAAACAACAGGTTAGCAAGGCGAACTTTACACGCAGTGCTTACTTACCTGATCCATCGGCTGCGGCCGTTTCTTCACGCCGCATCTCCACCTGCAAGAACAAAAGCATTGCCATACTTATCGGCACGCTGTGAATTCCGGATTTCTTCGTTCTGCATCGCCGCCTGTGAAGACAAAGTATTGTTAACAACTTATTGGCATTCCGCGGACTCCGGCCCTGCAACCCAACATCTGAAAGGCAAAAGAAAAGACATTAAGCAGGTATTTACTTACGTTCATCACGCTCGTCGCAATAAAACGCCTGCAAATTCTCCGGCGTCTCTTTAACACGAACTAAGCTGCAAGGAAAGAGACAGCTAGAGCGCTTGCCATACTTACGAACTTCCAAGCGCTTCACTTCATCTTTCATCTCAAGAGCCCTGCAATACATAAGGGAAAGGCATTATACAGAGTCTGCATATAAACGTGCCACGCATGTAAAGACTATAAAGACAAAAGGTGTCCAGAAACTCACTGCTCGTGCAGATAACGACGGTAACCATCCTCTGAATTCAAGAGGCCTGTGTTTCACCAGTGAAGGAACTGGCAACGGCACCCTGCACCAGACGCAGATGGAGAGCCCAGCATTCACCTATATAAGGTGAGCACGTTGACCTGGGGGCTCTACGAAAAAGCTGGGAAGAGAGAGAGGGACTTTCAACAACCCAGACCATTAACCCCCATATTCTTTCACCTGCAGAAACCTCACTCTTCGAGTCCGACACACAGTGCGAAGAGGTTCGACCCCAGAAGCCAATCGAGTCCTGCACATCACTTTTCGAGTCACAGACAGCTTCCTGCCAAGACCCGCGACTCCGTGGGAATCAGGTGAGCGTTACATAATATGTGTACATATAGGCCACTGTAGAATTTTAGGTGAAATGTTTTCCAGGGAAATGGCGAAAGATTGCCAGAATGACTAAACAGCATATGGAGTCTGCCTATCTAATTTTCCTGATGATGGCATGTGTGAATATAATGTTTTGTGTCATAATTGATTTTGGCAAAAAGTAACTTTGTTGAAAAAAAAATACATCATAAAACACCCACCCTAAAACCTCCTTCAGTCCAATCTGCTTACAGGGAGGAGGCAACATTACAGCCTGAGCTATCTGATTTACAGGTATGTCCAGCTTAGTTCGGCCCACATAGTAAACAATACTCTGATGTCATCTGGCCTATAAAGGTGGAGACATGCAAAGCTCAGCACAACCAGATTCCACAAAGAAAGACAGATTCCAGAAAGGCAGACCTTCAAGAAAATCCAGCATTCATTAATCAACATCCAGAGATCCAGGCATTCCACATTCCCCCTACAAGATTCCAGATTCCAGAAGCCAGGCTAGAGCGAGCTGACCCTATCCAGGCAGAACCAGAATTGAAACCCTACTGAAATCCCAATCATTCAGGGAGAAAGAGGGAGAGGCTGCAGTACCCTTTTTGGGAGTATCCTGTGACCAAACAGGCTTGGCCCCACTACCAGTTTTGCCCAGCTGATGCATCTCGCTGTCCCAGAGACCAGACTAGACCCCGCTGTCCACTTCCAGGAGGGCCCGCTGCTGCGCAGTGACCAGATCTTGCCTCACTGTCCAGAAACCCGGTTTGCTGTCCAAACTATCCCATGTAAGTGCTTGTTTTAAGTATTTCCCTTCCCCTGTAACGAACAAGCTACATCCCTTGCTGTCTTACCTTGTATTACGTCCAATCCCATAGAAATCCTATAAATACCCTAGTAAATACTTAAATGGTCAGAATCCTCTGTGTATCCTGTTCTTAGGAAAATCTGTGTTAATCTCCATGTGTTAGCGCAATTCTTTCCAACTCATTTCCGACCTTGTGTAAGTCCTTAGTACTATTTTGAATAATTTGATTAAAATGAATGCAGCGTGGATAGGTTAACCTTGCAAGTTACCTCCTCGGGTACTGTGTCTTTCTTTAACAATCTAGCCATTAAAAATATAGTCTCAGTAAAACTTGTTATCTTCCTTTTAAAACCGATTTTCCCTGTGCAACTGCTTTCATTTAAAACAACAATTTTTCCTTTCCTTTTAAGAATCAGATACTGTCATCCATCCAAGGTCACCCTTTCACTTTCATATCATACCTGTGATGTGCCTTTGTACCTTAGCATTAAAACCACATTCCGATTTTGTCTGTTAGCTAATTACCCAAGCCGTTTTGCTATTTTAAACCCGTGAAAATAAGCAATTGCAATTTCTCCATGTGTGATTTTGGTGTACTGTGTTTTTTCTTCCAAAGTCGATTTTATGAACTGTATGCCCGTTGTTAGTACATTGCCTTGCAGTTTGCTAGTGTTCTTAGTTCTTTGATACAGCCACAATCATTCTTGCCTTATTCATTGAACCGCACCTGTAAAATAACTATCTAGAAATTCCGAGTGCTATTTTTCTCAATTTCAAGGGTTTTCAATCCGATTTTGTCTCCCATTCAGGGGTGGAAGGTCGGATTTTCATTCTGTTTGTTGCCTAGTATACCTGAATCCTTGCTACTCCTCTCTACCCACACAAAATCTGGTTAACAGGGATGTGATTGCAGGGGGAAATACTAACAGTGGTGCTATCTGAAAATAATATCCGAAAAGTAATCTTGCCTTTATTCAATTGTGCATTGTGTATCTTATGTTAAGAGGTCAAACTAAGTGTGTCCGATCATTTTACAGTGTAATTATCACCACACGGGTTATTGCTGCCCTATATTTAATGTGTTTGATTTTTGTTACAAATGTAAATAAATAAATATTTCATTACCACCCACCGGCCTGGTTCATGGTCTATTGTGACACGGGGTGTACGTTAAGGGGGGTGTGAGACGGGTTGGCTGCCTTCTCAAAGCTGAATCCAAATTCATATATTTAAAAGCGTTTAAATTGTGCGCTGCATCCTTGACCAGTATCAAGAGTCCCGGTCTGGAGTGTGACGCCTCTTTAAAATCCTTAACACAGTGGGGGCTCGTGCCGGAATTTGAAATAGTTATTCCAACCATGACAGCTTAACACAGTAGGCTAACCCAAAAAAGGTAGTGATACTTTTTGTGGTTATGAAACTGTGTTACACTGTAAAAGCGCCTTCCTAAAACTTTGACCCTAAGTATCAGGCCTGTGTGTAAAAATAAAGCAAACTCAACCCTGAACTAGACAAAAAGCAACTGAATACAGGTTACCCTTCTATAAATAATGTAATAAAGGAAGACCACTCTTCATAATGACCACAGTAGAGATAAACATGGCTAGGCAGCATCTTCTGCATAAACTATTCATTAAAGGAGAGTGGGCAGTGTCACGTTCCATACTTCCACACATCAGGTGCAGACCAACCTGCCCAGGACTTCGACTTCCATGAGGGCCTTTAAGGCCCCAAAGACTCTCTCAGGGGCCTCCTGGACTTGGTCCTGGCGCTGTTGGCGCCAGGCTCATGCTGCCACCACCAACATGGCAAGTTTCAAACTAAGTGAAGCACATGTGGACCAATCTGAGGCAGTCTGAAAGGAGTACTTGCCTGGGGAACTATTTGCTTGGGTGTGGTTGCTGGGACTACTTTACCTGGGGACTACTTTCTGAAGGCTATATAAACCACGCCTTTAGTACAGAACACGCTTCGCATTATTCTGCACTCCTGCAGCGTAACGCTCACCATGTCTGTTACCTACAGGACAGTCTGCTACAACGCCAGTCCAGTTTCTTCTTGGGCAACTGCAAAGGAAAGAAAAGACATCAGGTTAGCCACACTGGTCAAGGATTCCACATCGCTATCCAGCGCATCGTTCATACCTACCTGAGAGCTGCTCTTTCAGGTGAACCAACGAACCTCCATCTCTCTCTCGACCTGTCGGATGCAAGAAGAAACATCAGGTTAGCGCGTATTGGGGAAAAGCCACTTTGAACAGTCAACTCATTGCAGCGTCATACTCACCTGAATGCCACTCCTACTAGCGATCCCGCTATTCTTCACCACGCGGTCCGAGGTACAGCACCTGCAATACAAGAGCAGCAGGTTAGTCGCACAGAAGAGCAATAGCGCATATAAAGACTTATCACAGAACGCTGGTGTGAACTTACCTTTTTCTTGGAAAAACAACTCTGCGTTCTACGTACTTTCGCATCAAAGGGAAACCTAAAAGGGAAAGACAACAAAGTGAAACTTGGGCCATTTGAACACTTTGGCGAACCATATAGATGGTAAAGACTTACCCATTGAATCAACGTTGTCTGAGACTCGACAGGATCAGTGAAGTAACTGGATCCTAGAACTCTACGCACCCCTGCATACTGTTGTAGGACGGAGAGCCTGCCATTCTTAAAACGAAGGTGAGACATAGCAGAGGGGGTTTCAGAAGACCACGGAGGCGGGTGTGGGTCTTCCGCCTAACAGTTGGGTAACGTTTCATTTAGCCATTTAGGTGCACCTTCGTGACAGCAAGGATACAGAGGAAACACGTGAAACCATTTTACACCAGATCTGCCAGTCCCGTTCGGCGCCCCTGTGGAGACCAGATGAGTGTAACAGGCAGAGAAAAATGAGAAGGCCTGGCTAGTAGAAATGATGCAACAGGTCACTGCCATGAACATGGATGTGTGGCAAGACGGTAGCCTGTTACATCAAGTCTTGAGCGAACTGTATATGACTACAAGCATTAAAGAGGAACAGATTAACATGGTCCGATTCACAGCCTACCTATATCTCCACATGGGGATTATGGATGAAAAATATGAAGACAATAGAACCCTAGCACAAAACCAGTCTGAGCTCTTAACCCAAATCCAGGTGAACTAAAATTAGTAGAAGAGAAATTGCAAAAGAGCCAAGATTCTAAGGTAGAATTTCAAAACTATATCAAACAGCTAAAAGAGGGTTTGACTCTACAAACAACAAAATAATTCAGACCAAGAGGTTCCATTATAGACATTAAAAGTAGAGTGTCAGGAAAAGTGAGGACTTAACGGCATTCCGCAAACTACTGAAAACCTGGCTCTTTCCCTAAAACCAACCGGTTCCAAACCAGCATCATCAATCATCACAATAACACCGACCCAGCAAACCACCAAAAAAAATAAAAAAATAAATAATAAATAAATAAATAAATAATGTACTGCTAAACTAACCCGACTGTAACCTACAATGACAAACAGAACTAAAACGAGTAATGTAGATCTAAACAGTGAAGTGGATAATAGGAATAAATCACTGGGAATGTAGAAAGCGTGGAGAGCGGATGAACATGGAGACCGGACGAGCGTGGAGAGCGGAAGAGTGTGGAGGGCGTGAGCGTACGAGTGGGGAGAACGAATGAGTAAGGATGAGTGTGGATGAGTATAGATGAGTGTGGATGAGTGTGGAGGATGAATGCTGTTGGCGGATGAATGTGGAGGACAGTTGAGTGTGGAGAGCGGATGAATATGAAGAGCAAGTGAATGTGGAGAACGGAAGAGTGTGGAGAGCAGTTGAGTGTAGGGAGCGGTCGAGTGTTGACAGCGGAAGAGCGTGCAGAGCGGAAGAGCGTGCAGAGCGGAAGAGCGTGAAGAGCGTTGAGAGTGGAAGAGCGTGGAGAGCGGAGGTGCGTAGAGAGCGGAGAAGCATGGGAGCGACTGAGTGGGGGGAGCGACTGAATGGGGGAGCGACTGAGTGGGGGGAGCGACTGAGTGTGGAGAACGGATGAGTGTAGAGAGCGGATGAGTGTAGAGAGCGGATGAGTGTAGAGAGCGGATGAGTGTCGAGAGCGGATGAGTGTCGAGAGCGGATAAGTGTCGAGAGCGGATAAGTGTTGAGAGCGGATAAGTGTCAAGAGCAGATGAGTGTCGAGAGCGGACGAATGAGGAGGACGGATGAGTGTGGAGGGTGAGAGGGCTGAATGGGGAGACCAAATGAGTATAGATGAGTATAGATGAGTGTGGATGAGCGTGGAGGATGAACGCTGATGGCGGATGAGTGTGGAGGGCAGTTGAGTGTGTAGTTCGGTTGAGTGTAAAGAGCGGACGAATATGAAGAGCAAATGAATGTGGAAGACGGATGAATGTGGAGAGCACATGAGTGTAGAGAGCGGTTGAGTGTAGAGAGCGGTTGAGTGTAGAGAGCGGAGGAGCGTGGAGAGCGGATGAGCGTGGAGAGCGGATGAGCGTGGAGACCCGACGAGCGTGGAGAGCGGTTGACTGTGGAGAGCGGATGAGTGTGGAGGACGTGAGCAGATGAGTGGGGAGAGCGAATGAGTAAGGATGAGTGTGGATAAGTATAGATGAGTGTGGATGAGTGTTGGAGGATGAATGCTATTGGCGGATGAGTGTGGAGGACGGTTGAGTGTGGAGAGCGGATGAATATGAAGAGCAAATGAATGTGGAGGACGGAACAGTGTGGAGAGCAGTTGAGTGTAGAGAGCAGTCGAGTGTGGAGAGCGGTTGTGTGCAGAGAGCAGAGGCACGTGGAGAACAGAAGAGCGTGCAGAGCAGAGGAATGTGCAGAGTGGAGGAGCGTAGAGAGCGGAGGCGCGTGGAGAGCAGAGAAGCATGAGAGCGACTGAATGGGGGAACAACTGAGTGGGGGGAGCGACTGAGTGGGGAGAGCGACTGAGTGGGGAGAGCGGTTGAGCGTGCAGAGCGGTGGGGGGAGCGACTAAGTGGGGGAGCGACTGAGTGGGGGGAACAGATGAGTGTGGAGAGCGGATGAGTGTAGAAAGCGGAAGAGTGTAGAGAGCGGATGAGTATGGAGAGCGGATGAGTGTCGAGAGTGGATGAGCGTCGAGAGCGGATGAGTGTCGAGAACAGATGAATGAGGAGGGCGGATGAGTGCGGAGGATGAGAGAGCCGAATGGGAGACCGAATGAATATAGATGAGTGTGGATGAGCGTGAAGGAGGAGCGCTGCTGGCGGACGAGTGTGGAGCGCGGATGAGTGTGGAGGTTGGTTGAGTGTAAAGAGCGGACGAATATAAAGAGCAAATGAATGTGGAAGACGGATGAATGTGGAGAGCACATGTGTGTAGAGAAAGGTTGAGTGTAGAGAGAGGTTGAGTGTAGAGAGGGGAGGAGCGTGGAGAGCTGAAGAGTGTCCAGAGCAGAGGACCATGGAGAGCAGAGGACCATGGAGAGCGGAGGACCGTGGAGAGCGGAGGAGCGTGGGGAGCGAAGGAGCGTGGAGAGCGAAGGAGCGTGGGGAGTGGCTGAGTGTGGGAGCGGCCGAGTGTGGGGAGCTGCCGAGTGTGGAGAGCGGCTGAGTGTGGAGAGCGGCTGAGTGTGGAGAGCGGCTGAGCGTGGAGAGCAGCTGAGTGTGCAGAGAGCGGCCGGGTGTGCGGAGAGCGGCCGAGTGTGCGGAGAGTGGCTGAGTGTGCGGAGAGCGGCCGAGTGTGTGGAGAGCGGCCGAGTACGAATGAGTGTGTGGAGAGCGAATGAGGGTGTGGAAAGCGAACGAGGGTGTGGAGAGCGAACAAGGGTGTGGAGAGCGAACAAGGGTATGGAGAGCGAACGAGGGTATGGAGAGCGAACGAGTGTGTGGAGAGCGAACGAGTGTGTGGAGAGCGAACAAGTGTGTGGAGAGCGAACAAACGTGTGGAGAGCGAACGAACATGTGGAGAGTGAACGAGTGTGTGGAGAGCGAACAAGTGTGTGGAGCAAACGAGTGTGTGGTGCGGATGAACGCATGGAACAAATGAGTGTATGGGTGAACAGTGCATAGAGCGGATGAGAAACAAAACACATAGAACGGACCTGGCCGCTCAGAATTGCGTGACGTGCATATTTTGTTTTGGAAAGCAAGGAACCTTTGAAAGAGAATACTGCATATCACACCCCATGCTTACTCTCTCCTTACACCACCATTCAACTAGAACACAGAGATACTATGACACCATTCGGTATAACTGTTCTCATATCAACATCTGCCGCTCACCCCCATCACTCTAAGTAAACATGGCTGGTCTCACACCCCCAGCCAGGCGTTTCTCCTCAGGCCTAACGCCGCCACACTCGGTCTGGATAATTCCAGCCAGACCGAACACATACCCCTGATCTCTCAACCACCACACCTACCGCTAAGAAGCAGCTACCACATGAATTCCGCACCAGCTGCACACATACCGGTGCGCACACGCACCTATGGACTCTCTCTAATCTCTCCACTGACCCGAACTTCGGTTCCCAAGGGCGTTCAACCTACCAGCGCCTTCAGACCATACCAATGGTATATAAGGCGCTATATAAATGCAAAATAACAATAACAATAACAAAAACGGAACCAAAACTGAATAAACTACTAAAATATAACAGAACCCGCTCAGAACAAATAACAATATTACAAAATCAGATCAAAAAGTTGGAAGAAGAGAATAATAAATGAATCATAAAAGAACTCCACTTCCAAAGAGAATTTAACCAAGAACGCCAGACATTATTTACCATCAAACAACAGTGGAATGACTTGGCTGAACAGAGGGGCACCCTCTATCAAGAAAAAGATGCCCTATGTCCGGAAGTGAGAAACCTAAAAACAGATCTACAGAAAAGAGAGTTAAACCTCCAGAAATTAAATGAACTTAAAGTAGAATATGAAAAGTTATTGGAGAACACCAGACGAGTAGAAGGTGCTCTAGAAGAGAACACCCAAGCTAAAAATGTGCAAAATCAGCAGATGAATCTCCTGCAACAAAAATTGTCTCAGTGTTCCCAGACGATACAGGCAGCACAAAAAGACAACAAGGGCCTCTGTGAGGAGAATAGTGGACTTCACAGTCAGGTAGCAGCTTAAGAAAAGGTCATAGAAGTAAGTTAATCCCTGATAGCAGAGCAAAAGGCTCAGGCCTTTGCCTACTGTCAAGAAATAGGGGTTGAGAGGGAGAAACTGGAGGTGTTAGAGAAAGGGTATGCTAGGCTGAATCCAAACCTGAGGGACCCCGAACAAGCAGAGAGGGACAGGGCAACTCCTGATTATAGTGGGATTCCCTCTGTACCAAGGGCCTCAAACCCATTTACCACTTTGTATGCACAAGGCACTGCTGACTTCATGTCCACCGGTTAACAAGAACAGGAATCATGAGGCAACCTGACTCTAGTAGGTCCTGCATGATTGAACAGCCAGACCACCGCCCATCAGAGATGGATGGAAGGGCAACCCTGTACAGATTCCAAAATGTTATGGCTGAAATATCTGATCAGGAAGACTCCTATGAGGAGAAACGTAGGGAGACTTAAATTTACAGAAGCATCACTTACAAAGGAACCATTTGGTTCACTTTGCAGACAAACAGCATGAAATGAGGCCCCAAAATAGCATTCTGAAGACCTCCACCCAATCAGGGCAGTGGGGAGGACCCTCCACTAACCCTGGAAGCAGGGAAGAGTCAGAAGATACTCTCCTGTGCGAAAGAGGGAGTCCAAGGGAAGTGACCCAGAGATCCCAAAGTACAACAGGGGAGAAGGAACTAGACCCCACCATTCTGAAAGGAAATCACAAGCTCAAAGAATCAGGGAGCACCTAGAAGATAAAGAGGGGACCTCAAACAGTAGCAACTCTGAGTCTGAGGGCGAGTGGACTCAGGTGATGTGGCAAAATAAGGCCAATAAACAAAAGAGAGCTCTGATGAAAGACCTCATTAGGCAGATCAAGGCTATTAGGAATTGTATAACCCTGTATGACAAAAATGCACAATATTCTGTCTGGGAGCATCTGGAACTATATGAACAAATGATGGACTCTTTTCACATCAAAAATAGCCAGAACTGCATAGAATATGCCACATGGAAGTTCTCTCCAGAGTACTCCAGCTTCTTTTCTGGGCTGGAAGACCAGAACCATTCAAGGTGGTCCACCTATAAGGCGGCCATCTTGAAGCACTTTTCTGCCCACAGAAACCTACAAGGGGCCCACAAAGTGGCCTACAATCTGCAATGCTCACGCTACGATATTGCCGACTTAATCACGGAAGGGAACCTGGATTTTCTCGCAATCACAGAAACGTGGCTCCATAATGCAGCAGGACCTACCCTCATGTTAGCTGTCCCTGACGACTACACCATTATCAGACAAGACCGTGATAATACACGAGGAGGCGGCATCGCTATCATTTCTAAAACGGCTCTTGGTCTCAGACTAGCCCCCACCCAGCCTCTACAATCATGCGAAACCCTCACTGCCAAAATGCAGATAAACGAGTCACAATCTATTACCATACACCTTATATACAGACCACCCGGCCCTCTTGGTACCTTCGAGGAAGACTTGCATAATATAATTATGAACAACTTGAAACCCTCCACCCAACTACTTATATTAGGCGATTTCAACTTAGGATTCAACGACCAAACAGACAAAAATGCCACAAAAATAGCTAATACGATCAAAGCACTAGGCCTTACTCAAAAAGTCTCTACACCCACCCACCTTAAAGGGAGAATATTGGACTGGGTAGCGGACCTTAACTGCTCTGCCACTTTCACATCCATCCTGCCTTTAGCATGGACAGACCATTCTCTGATCTCCTTTCTCTTATCCACTGTCAGACCCACTCCACTGGCCCGACCACGAGCGCCACCATGCCCAACAAGAAGTAATAAAAGTATTACGGTAGAAAAAATCATCCCCGCCATACTGCCTACTCTCAACGCACTGTCTGATAATCTCGACCCCAGCAGCCTAGTTTAGGAATTTAACAATATTATGCTTACCACTTTGGATAAAATTGCTCCTATCAAACTCAGACCGAGCAAACCCATAGCCCACCTAAACAAGTGGTTCACCCCACAACTCAAAGACTTTCGCACCTTAAAGAACAAAAGTGAAACAAACTGGAGACTATGCCCCTCTAGCGAGAATAAAGCCAAATTAACTGCACTTTCCTCACTTTACAAAAAGGAAATCTGCCAAGCAAAACGCGACTCATACGACCAACGCATTGCTAGCTCAGACTCAAGCATGAAAGAACTCTTCTGCATACTCAAAGAACTAGAGTCCCCTATTGCCACCCCGGACGTCTGCACCAAGGACGAATCCTGGTGCACAGACATACAACAAGCCTTAGCGCATAAAATCGATACACTTCAGAATATAATTCAACTAAAAAGAAGGCTCTAAACCTACAGCAATCGCCTAACACTCTCCTGCCCAATGAGCCACCACCGGCACATAATGCCACATTCCACTTCTCTAAAATGTCCATCCTAGAGGTAGAAAAAATGATCCTATCGTTAAAGCCCTCAAACTGTAAAGGGGATATCTGCCCTTCACAGCTAATAAAAGACGCTGCTAGAGAACTCTCCCCATTTATAACCAAACTGATAAATGCCTCTTTTGCTACAGGTACTATACCTGCCAACCTCAAGCAATCCTGGGTGCTACCACTCCTCAAGAAACAGACACTTGATCCCCTCATTCCTACAAACTACCGACCTATTACCACGGTCCCATTTTTACTAAAAATACTGGATAAAGCCGCCTACATTCAAATTCAGAAGCATTTAGAATTGCACAAACTCCTGGGCAACAGACAATCTGGCTTCCGTCCACTGCACGGAACTGAGACTGCCTTAATTGACCTTAAGTCCCAGATAGACGAGCTGAGAGACAAAGGAAGGACAGTACTCCTGCTCCTACTCGACCTCTCCGCTGCATTCGACCTGGTCAACCACAAGGTCCTATGTCGGCACCTTGACTCTGCAGCTCACTTCTCCACAGACGCTATCAAGTGGATTGAGTCCTTCTTGAGTGAGAGGACCATGAGAGTCTTCTCCTCCTCAGCATCTGCCGAGCCTACACCCATCCTATGCGGCGTTCCGCAAGGATCCTGCGTCTCGCCCACCCTCTACAACATCTTCACTAAGCCACTGTTCGACGATCTGGACCAGCTGGGTGTCACCTACACTAACTATGCAGATGATACTCAGATTCTCCTACCACTTTCTGGGGATTACGGTACGGACACGGGCCTAGTGAACAAAGTTTACCTTATCATCCAAGCATGGATGGCCACACACGGCCTATGCTTGAACGATGATAAGACTGAACTAATAATACTGGGTTCGCAGGCCAATATTAAAAAACTTGGTCAAGAATACTCATCTTTCAATATTGACGGCAACACCATTAAAGTCTCCAAGGAAGTAAAAACCTTGGGATTCTACTTGGACTCCACACTATCCTTTGACAAACAGGTCAAATCCCTTACCTCGTCTACGGCTTACACATGCAAACTTCTTAGAGCTGGTAAACCGTTCCTCTCTGACTATAGCTGTCTGATCCTGGCTAGAGCTCTTGTACTCTCTAGAATCGACTATTGCAATGCCCTCTACATTGGGGCTAACAAATCCACCACTAGTAAGCTCCAAACGCTACAGAATAATGCCTTAAGAGCAGCCCTTGGCATAAATAAGAAAACCCACATCTCTGCCTTGAGACATCAACACAAATGGCTCTCCACATCCAATAAAATACTTCTAAAAACACTCTCTCTGACACACAAAGCCTTGAACAACGCGGCCCCCAGTTACCTTATAGACAAACTTCAGAGAAGAACTTCTCTCAGACCCACTAGAACGGGGAACACTAATTGCCTAAATATCCCCAAATACAAACTTACTACCATCGGGGGCAACAGCTTCACTGTTAAGGCAGCCAGAAGCTGGAACTCACTGCCACAGGAGTTGAGAGCTGACCAACCATATTCACTTTTCAGGAAAAACTTAATAAAGCATATCACTGCCACCAATCCTTAGCTCCCCATCACCCTCTCCCGGAGGACACTATCCTGCAATCAAGAAACAGTATATCTTGCTATACTCTTTCTTTATGTAAATACTGCAGCCCATGCATTTGTAACCATATAGGTTTTATATCCTAGTGCTTGCACCCTTGCTCCAGCCCTATTGTTCATATTGTATATATCCTGTAATCATGCAATATTGCTTCAGTCCTATTGTTCATATTGTATATATCCCGTAATCATGCAAACTTGCCACAGTCCTATTGTTCATATTGTATATATCCTGTCTGTAACCTGTGTATACGTAATCATGTAAGCCTTGCGTTTCCTTGTCATTGCGCCCTTTTACTTACGAGTCTGGTGCGCTTAACAAATGAATAAACAAACAAACAAACAATGCGGAGAGGATCAGGCCCCAAGAGAATTTGTGCAGGAGCTAAAACGCACCTTTGCACAAACTACCAGGCGGGTACGCACGAATAGTAGAGAATTCATAACCACCTATTTTCATGCACTCCCAAAATATATAATGACCCAGCTGGTAAGAGATTTTCACGACACCAGGACGCCGGACTGGGTAATAGAGCAGGCTACCCAGATTTATGAGGTCCAAAAATCTACAGAAAACAAAAACCAAACAAAAAACCCCAAACCAACCAACACCCCTGCTGCTGCTAAGGTGGCGGAGGTGAAGGTTGCCCCATTTTGGACCTAGAAATGGGGAGGGCCTAAAAATACACCTTCTCAAAACCAGCTAAATCAGAGGCAAAGAAGGTCTTCTGATCAATCAGCGGCAGGTGGTGGTCAGGTAGGTAATCCCACCAATTTGACCTTGTACCCTGATGATTACATTAGTCCCTGATATAAGGGCAACATACCTATCTTGGGGTCGTATGAACTCCCACAGTCTAAGGGGGGATCCAACCAGGTGAGAACTGACCCAGGAAACTTTCCTCCTAATTTCCCTCAGGAGGGCAGTAATCCCCCAAATCCTGGGTTAAGTTTCTTCCCCTGGTACCTTCCAAACCCCAACCTCCAGGAAAACCCTCCTTTCTTTCCCCGCTTTCAGGGGACCAGACCACCCAATCCGGGACAGGGAAGGCCAAGTGTGGAGGGTTACCAAGGGAATCCCCAATAGCCAGGGTACTCCGGGAAAAGGGATAGTTACCCATCCCGAGAACAAGCTAGGTTTGAGCAAAGACCCCCATACCAGCCGGAGCGGGTGTCCCAAATGGAGCGCCAGGTCCAGAACCTCATACAGGATCAGAGTCGCATGTTGAGGGCTCAGCAGAACCCTCAGATGAACATGGCAGCTCAGAACCCTTCAAACTAAGGGTCTGGCACCCCAGAACAATGACGGGGAGAGAACCCTGACAACCCACCAGTTCCAGAGGAGGAGGCACGGGAGGAAGGGGAGTGCAAAGCCCGGGAGGCAGCTTCCTTCCTCACTCGTGAAAAGCCACTGGACACCCCGGAACTGGAACTAAAATCTCTTGCCCCCGAAAACCTGCAACCCAGGAAACAGAGGGTGGGTAGGAGAAACAAAGAAATCAAAAAGACCCATTTTGTGGAGGAAGTCAGTGTCTTCCAGTTTGAAGGGGAAGAATCCTTGGAGGATTCTGGGAAGAAAATCTTCTCCTTCAGGGACAGGGGAATTCCTCCCAAAGACAAATGGGTCCCAAGAGACCTGAATGAAGACTGGGTGGGTGTGGGGACTGATTCAGAGTCACCCATCCCTGAACCCCAGAGTCACCCATCCCTAAACCCCAGAATTGTCATCCTGAGAAATAAATATGAATGGAGGGATCCTCCTCACAAACTGTCTAGTGACTGCCACCAGGTAAAGGGGGGCGGCACAGAGCTAAGGGAAAAAGGGGATTCTGAAGTCCCACATATTTCAGGATGCCAAATTTTTGTTACAGATTCCCAGACTACGGCACAGAGAAATGTCCAAAAACCCCGCCCAGCTTGCCCAAAATGCCCATTACCCTTGGAGGAAAAAGAAGGTTGATTCTACGCCCCCGTCCGAGTGCAAGGGCAATGTGCATTTTCAGCACTGGTGGATACTGGATCCCAAGCCACTCTTCTGTCCAGAAGGGCCTTTGAGCAGCTAAATTCAGGAAGAGGGGAGAGACACCAGATCCCTTCCTGAACAACTCCAGAACTTCAACGGGAATGAAATTCCAGTTGAGGGGACTGCGGATCTGGAAATCAAAATTGGGTGACAAGTCAAGCACCCGGTCATAGTCGTGACTCCAGAGGGGACCCCATGTCTATTAGGTAGTGACCTCCTCCGGAGGGTGTCCCCCATGATAGACTGTGTCAATAAGGTCCTCCGGACTCCGACTAACCGGACAATAAAATTAAAATAAAGTGTCAACCATGTTAGTTTAAATGTCACATACCACATGGTTGAACAAAAATCTGATCAAATTGAGTTTCATTTCCAAAATAATCATTACAGTAATTGCTGTAGGACAACAAACTGGTGATAGGAACTCCTCTCCATTCCTGATTCCAGTTTCAAGTGGCATTATACGCTGGGAGGAAATACTTTGACATTTTATTCCAAATCCCAATCTGAAAATCCAAATCCTGTAGTCAAAAGTGATGAAAAACAGCTCAGCTCAAAGTTTATCTGACATTCAGAAAATTAGAGAACAGCTGTTCCTCCCTATTCAGTTAAATGAGGGGAAGGAGTCTGTTCTCGCCAGAGTGTGCCTGAACAACGGAAAGAGCTTCATCAGCGAAGCCATGATCAGAAAACCTCCAAATGATCCAACCATTCCCACAATTAAATTGATTGATAAGTGGGAAATGTTCCTGGAAACTCCCAATTCCAAACATCTCCTGCCTAGTAGGTGTATGCTCAAAATGTCTATAGGCGACAAAAGCATAGAGCATAATTGTTGGGTCGTGCGAGATGTCCCTGCTGCATTCTATTTCGGCAGTCACATTCTCAATCGGTTTGCAATTAATTTGGACCTTATAAATTACAAGGTCTGGTCCCGACTTCTGAAAAGTCATTTCAGTTAGCCCAATTGCCGTATGCAGTTGAAGTTCAAATTGGAGAAGAGGTCACCATCGCAGGATGGACCCGACAATTCCCACTTGACTTAACATTTAAAAGAGGACAGAAACTACAACATTCAGACGAATAAGTACACCTCAATGCCCATCTTCAACAGCAGGGGTTGCGGTTAAACCCAACACCATTACTCAATGTAGAACACAACACCATTCCAATAGTGGTGTATAACAGTGACCTCAGGAGTATCACTCTGGGCGCAGCCACCATTATTGAAATGGCGGTTGATAACCAGCATTTTTCCAAGGATCTAGGAAGTGAACTGATAGGACCAATCCCCAAGGACTGCTATGACAATGACAATGAGGATGACATACCACCAGAAAGGGGGGAATTTCCTGGTGTGCTCTTCCTGCCCTTACGAGGAGGAAGAGGTGACCTGTGACATCAGGCAGGATGAGGTGATATTCCAGGTCCACAATGACTGCCTCTCCTACCTGAAACCCTCTGTCCAGGTCAACACTTTAACCAGAGACCGCTCTACCCAGCTGGAGGAGGGCGCTGAGATCGCGAAACCCGAAGTCTTTCCAGGCTTCAAGCAAATGGTTGAAGAGCCAGTCAACCTCGCTGATGCCTGTGAGACTGAGGAGCAAAAGCAAAAGTTGAAACAGGTGTTCTTAGATTTTCAAGAGATCTTTGCTGTGGACTTGTACGACTGTGGTCACACTGAGATACATACTACCTCAAATCCCACAGACCCTGGAATGACTCCTGTGTTTGTGAAGCAATTTCCCCTGACTCTCGCAGCTATGGAGTCCCTGACAGAAATTATGAAAAACCTAGAGTCCTGTGGGCTAATTCGTCCAGTCCACAGCACCTTTAATAATCCGGTGCTGGGAATTATAAAACCAAATGGTGAATGGAGACTTTGCGCATGTCTTAGGGACGTGAACAAATGGGTCATGTCCCGATGGCCTCTTCCCTACATGGACCAAGGGCTGGCCCAGATTCAGGGGTCAAAGGTATACACCACTATTGACCTGACAAATGGATACTGGACTGTTCCCGTCAGTAGGGAAGACAAATACAAGCTGGCCTTTACCTTCGGGGGCAGCAGTACACATGAACGCGGACTCCCTTCAAATACATAAACTCTGCCAAGAAATTCAACATCTTGCTATACAAGGCCATGCCCGATTTAGGTGAAAGGGGTAACCTGGCCTATGTGGATGATGTCTTGATTAAAAGCTCAACTGTGGAGGAACACATAGCAGAAATCTGTTATGTTTTGACCCTGTTGAGGGTTGCCAGAGCAAAACTGTCCTTCCAGAAGGTACAATAGTACATGACCCATGTCAACTTTTTGGGACATGAAATAACTCCTCAGGGTCTCTGTCCACAGGAGAAGAATGTGGAAGTACTACTAAAACTGAACGACCCCACAACTCTGCGTGAGCTCAGAAGCCTCCTTGAACTGACTAATTACAGTAGGAAGTATATTGGGGATTACGCAGAGGTCACAAGAGCCCTGGTGCATCTGTTGAAGGGGGGGACAAGTGGGTGTGGGGTCCAGCACAAGCCAAGGCAGTAAAACAACTCACAAGAAGACTCTCCAAGAGCCTTGTCTAGCTTACCCTGTCAAAAACAAGGAGTTCTTCTTGGAGACAGGGTTCTTGAATACATGCTGGACAGCAGTATTATATCAAAAGCATGACATGGTCCTACGCAAGCAAGACTTTATCCTCTGTGAAGGAAAAATTCAATGATTGTGAGAAGACACTCCTGGCAACGGTGTGGGCATTGAAAAATTACCACCCGTTCATCCAGGGGGAGCACATCATAGTGGAGAGTCCACACCAGCCTTTGCAATGCCTCAAAAGCGACAGAATCTGGGCCGGAAATATGAGTAATTCCAGAATTACCTTCTGGATTCTGTCCATAAAAGGCTTTCATGTGGAGGTCAGATATGGCCAAAACAAGAAGAGTCCCCTCACGCAAGCTCTGGCTGACTTGCATGATTGTGCCAGAGAAAACTGTCTCGAGGACGAAAGTCTCAAAACCCAAGACAACATGGAGACGTACCTGAATTCCCCGCACAAAGTCTGAAGAAGACAAGTGCAAGGGATGTCCACAGTTTATGTTGACTGGTGCTCCTACCATGTTGACAACAATGGGGAAAAGGAACTAGTGGCTGGCGTTGGGAATGCCTTGGTGAATGATGCCCCGGAACCCTCCTTTGGGAACAAAATTGGTCCCCGCAGTAGACAGGTGGCAGAGTTGATGGCAGTTCATCAGGCCATCCTCACTGCCATACAACACCGACTCCACAAACTCGTCATAATCACTGATTCAGATTATGTCCTGAACAGGTTCGTGGAGCACCTGATCAATTGGAGAACCAGAGGTATGCTATGTGCAAATAACAAACCACTTAAACATGGCAAGCTCATACAAAATATTGATGATCTGGTCACCTCTAATGGGATGACCATCTATTGGAAAAAGATTAAGGGTTATTCCCGAATAGAGGTGCCAGACAAAACTGGAAACAACCTGGCTGATCAGTTGGCCAAAACCAGAGCCATCCAGGGGGATCTCCTTGAGATTGAGTCCCTGTTAGGGGAAATCCAGGTCACTGCTGTCACCAGGTCACAGACAAATGCTCACAATGAACTCTCAACTGCTCAGTGGAGTAAAGAGACCCCAGACGCTGATTTAATCACGGCACAAAAAGGGGATCCGATAATTGGGAAATTTTACCAACACATTGAGGACCCTGAGAACTCCCCTTTGAAGGAAACCGATTACATTGGGAAAGAGGACCTCAGGGTGTTGATGAAGTGTCCCAAAATGTTCTGAATCCAAGACCGTTTGTTGGTAAGGAGATTCATCTCTGGATGTGGCCAGTGGGTGGTACATACCTAATTCCAAAGCCTGATATTATGGCCCTCATTACAACACCCGCGCTAAACCATGGCACTATTAGCACCATGGTTGGTGCCGGTGTTGTAACGGGTCCGCCATGGTTCAATGGGGAATCCTCCAGATTCCACTGAGCATACGCGAAAGCATGCTGAAGGTGTTTTCTTAGATTCTAAACATATTCATGAGTTGTGGAGGCGTTTATCAGTGTATGCTCTTGTGTTCTATAGAGCAGAGGCTGAGGTAGCACCATCTGTTGTCCAGTCATTAGCTCAAATGGAGACATTTTGGTATCTCCCACATCTTTGTCATCATTACCCTCGTGAAGTGACTTCCTCTGTCTGACTCAATCCTTTGGGGTAGGCCAAAACACAGGAAGATGTGGTTGAAAATCTGGGCAGCTGCTGTTTCTGCCTTGCAATTTGGGGCTGGAAGACATTCCACCCATTTGGTGAACAAGCATGTTACTGTTAACATGTACTTGTTCCCCATAGAGGAGCGAATCACGGGCCTGATGAAATCTACTTGTAAATCTGACAAAGGAAGTGTCATCCCCCTCTTCTGGAGGGGAGCTCGGTGTGTGAGTGAAGTTGACTGAAATTGTGCACACACAAGACACCCCTTCAAATATTGGTCGAGGTCCTGCCCCATGTGTGGCCAGTATGCAACCTCCCCCAAGATTTTTAGAGTAGTATGAAACCCCCGTTGACCGACTGTGACCGTGTCATGGCCGTGACTTTGGGCCTCATTACGACCCTGGCGCTAAGTGTTTAACGGCGCCTTAAAAGGCTGTGGCGACGTTAAACACTTAGCGCCTTACTACGAGGTCCCTTTGCGGGACCTGACCTTAACGGCTGGTCTAAGTACAGTACCGCACTTAGCGCCTTCCCCATTCCCATAGAGCCCTATGGTGCAAAAATGGGAATGGGGAAGGGCCATGGTGGCATGGGGAATTACCGCCCTGCCAACCTTGGAATGGGGTGGTAATTCCCCATTCCGCCATGGTGACTCCGGCATCGACCATGGTGCTAACAGCACCATGGTTTTCCGCCGGAGTCCTAATGAGGCCCACAGTAATGTGAAATATTGACTGTTTAAATGTCATTTTTGCACCATTAAAATAAGACATTGGGCCTCATCACGAGTTTGGCGGTAACCCTTAAATGCAGCGGTAACACTATTACTGCCGCATTTAAGGGTCCCACAAATCACGGCCTTGGCGGATTTCCCCCCAGCTCTGAGCTGGGGGCAAATCCGCTGCAATTTTGCCGATTTTTGGTGCTATTACCGCTAGCGGGGAAACCGCCAGCGGTAATAGCACGAAAATTCCCCATTGGGCCCAATGGGGAATGGAGAATTCCCGAATGGCCCCAATGGGGAATGGGAATTTACCTTTCCGCCAAACCCATGATCCGGCACTAATAGCGCCAGGGGGTTTGGCGGCAGGGCTATTAGCGCCCAACTCGTGATGAGGCCCACTGTAGGTTCTTCTGACATGTTGTGGACGCAAATGCCAGGAACATTTCATTTCTGGGAAAAGCGTACATGGTACGGTTTTGTAAAGTAATGATAACATGCACAGTCATAATATGTATATATGTACATAATTGTAGAATTTTAGGTGGGAGATTTTCCAGGGAAATGGCGAAGGATTGCCAGAATGGCTAAACAGCATTGCACCGTTTTGGGAGTTAGATCAGCATGTCTCTTGTAAAATATGGACTCTGCCCATCAAATTTTCCTGATGATTACATGTGTAAAAATGAGTGTTTTGCTCCATAACTTATTTTGGCAACTCGGTGAGACAAAAGTACATCATAAAACACCCACCTTAAAAAAGGACTCACCTCCTTCAGTCCAATCTACTTCCAGGGAGGGGGCGACATTACAGCTTGACCTATCCGATTTAGAGGTATGTCTAGCTTAGTTCAGCCCACATAGTAAAAATACTCTGATGTCACCCGGCCTATAGAGGGAGAGACATTCAAAGCTCAGGACAGGGATTACAGAAACACACAGATTCCGGAAAGACAGGCATTCAAGAAAATCCAGCATTCATAAATCAACATCCAGAGATCCAGATATTCCACATTCAACCTGCAAGATTTCGGAAGCCAGGCCAGAGCTAGCTGACCCTATGCAGGCAGAACCACTGATCCAGAATTAAAACCCTACTAAAATCCCAATAATTCAGGGAGGAAGGGGAAAAGGTAGTGGTACCCTTTTTGGGATTATCCTGTGACCAGACCGGCTTTGTCCCACTACCTGCTTGCCCAGCTGATGCACCTCGCTGTCTACCGTCACCAGACTAAGCCCAGCTGTCCCCTTCTAGGAGAGCTCGCCACTGCGCAGAGACCAGATCTTGCCTCGCTGCCCAGAAACACGGTTTGCTGTCTAAGCTACCCCATTCAAGTGCTTGTTGTGAGTATTTCCGTTCTCATTTAACCACAAACTGCATCCCTTAGTTTGTTACCTTGTATTAGGTCCAATCCCTAAGAAATCGTATAAGAATCCTAGTAACTTCTTAAAATTGTCAGCATCCTCTATGTATCCTTTCCTGTAATCTCCATGTGCTAGCACCATTCTTTCCAATCATTTTAGTCCGTTGTATAAGTCCTTAGTACTATTTGGAATAAATTAGTTAATGAATTCCCACATAAAGAGACACACGGTTTGAGGGGATTAAAACTGCAGCTTAAACCCTTTCATGGCGTTCCTCTTTTCTAGCCACTAAAATATAGTTTCAGTAAAACTTGTCATTTCCTTTTCAAACCGATTTTTCCTGTGCAACTGCTTGCATTTTAAAACTGATTTTCCCTTCCCCTCTAAGAATCCCATACTGTTATCCATCCAGAGTTACCCTTTCACTTTCATACTATACCTGTGATGTGCCTTTGTACCCTAGCATAAAAACAGCATTCCGATTTTGTCTGTTTAGCCCATTTTCCAAGCCGTTTTGCTATTTTTAACCCGTGAAACTAAGCAAATGCAATTTCTCCACGTGTGATTTTGCTGCACTGTGTTTTTCCTTCCAAATTAATTTTATGAACTGTATGCCTGTTGTTAGTACATTGCCTTGTAGCTTGAAAGTGTTCTTACTTCTTTGATACAGCCATACTCATTTCTACCTTATTCATTCAAACACATATGTAAAATAACTATATAGTAAATCTGAGTGCTATTTTGCTCAATTTCAAAGGTTTTCAATCCGATTTTGCCTCCCATTCAGAGGTTGCCTAGTATACCTGACTCCTTGCTACTCCTTTCTACCCACACAAAAGTTGGTTAACAGGGATTTGAGGGGGTGGTGCAGGGGGAAATACTAACTGTGGTGCTATCTGTAAATAATCCCTGAAAGTTAATCTTGCTTTTATTCAATTGTGCATTGTGTATCTGATGTCAAAAGGTCAAACTAAGTGTGTTCTATCATTTAACAGCATAATTATCACCACACTGGTGATTGCTGCCCTATATTAAATGTGTTTGATATTATTCCAAATTAAAATAAAGAAATATTTCATTATCACACACCGGTCTTGTTCATGGTCCATCGTGACACGGGGTGTACGTTAAGGGGGGTATGAGATGGATTGGCTGCCTTCTCAAAGCTGAATTCAAGTTCATAAATTTAAACGTCCTTTAATTGTGCGCTGCATCCGTGGCCAGTATCAAGAGTCCTGGTCTGGAGTGTGCCCCCTCTTTAAAATCCTTAACAAAGTCTGGCTTCATGGCAGCCAGAGCTCAGAAACTGCTCTCCTGAACATCTGTGAAGACTTGCTCTCTAATCTTGATCCTAACCTTCCTTCTGTCCTCATTCTTCTTGATCTATTCTATGCTTTCGACACAGTCACCCACGCCATCCTGCTCAATCACCTCTGCAACAACCTTGGTATCTTTTGTCAGCCCCTGACCTGGTTGACCTCCTTCCTCACTGATCGACCCTCCCAGGTCCAACTTGGGTCTTTACTCTCTTCTATCTCTCTATATACTTGTCGTATTCCCGATTCCGCTTTTTCAGTGTTATGTGTATGACACCCAGCTCTCATTCAGGCTCCCCTCAGCCACTTCTGCTCCTTCTCTCATATTAGGCTGCCTGTCCACAATTCAGCAATGGTGTGCCTCCAATGATCTCTGCCTTAATACCAGTAAGACTGAGCTCCTCCTTATTGGGACACATGCTCCCTCCTTTCCTTTCTTACTCTGGCTGCCCACCCTGGACCCTCTACCTGAGGGTAAGAACCTTGGTGTCATCTTCAACTCCACCCTCTACTTCTTTCCTCACATTTCTGACGTCTCTAAGAAGTCACACTATCAGCTGCACCTTCGCAAACGTATTCTTCCTTTTCTCACTTTCCCCAGAAGCTCACTTTCTCCAGATCCCTGGTCCTCTCTAGGCTGGACTAATTCAACAGCCTCTTTCTAAATCTGCCTGCCTCTACTCTCCCCTTTACAACGTATCCAGAGCAGGACTGCAAGACTTGTCCTTGGACTCACGCCCAGGGATTGTATAGCTCCAGCTCTGAAATCTCTCCACTGGCTCCCTGTGGCTGCAAGGATCAAGTTTAAGACCCTTTGCATCGTTCACAAGGAGGTCTGTGGCCGGGAACCACACTACCTACAACATTCTCTTCTTAAGCATCTTCCTTCTCGAGCCCTCCACTCTTCCACCTCCAACTCTCTGAGTGTCATACACTTCTCCAGGCAGAGGGTGGGGGGTAGATCTCTTTCCTCTGCTGGGGGCTCTCTCTGGAACACCCTCCCTGCCGCTCTCAAACTTGAGCAGGACCACCTTCGGTTGAGGAAGCAGCTCAAGACCTTCCTTTTCGCCGCCACTTGTTCTCTCCCTCTTCTTCTAACTGCTCTGCACACTGGTCACCTGGTCACCCACTGAACTTTTGGTCCAGTCTCCTGCATGTCCAGTTTCCCTGCACTGGCTCAGGGCCTCCCAAGCACTTGAGGGTCTGTATCTGCAACCCTACAGTCCCCTGACTCTCTGCTCTTATTAGCCACTTACTGGCAGCACTTTCAGCTGCCTGCACTTTCCCTTCCTCGTCTCTCCCATGGCACTTCTACCCCTCATTCCCCCCTGAACCTGCACAATCTGAATGACAAAAGGCCTTGTAAAATCATTGTTTTGTCCTCCCTCTGTCCCCCCTTCCTTGTCTTGTCGTGCCTAGAAACACTTGTTTACAGTTGCGTTATAAATGACTTATCATATAATTTCATATGTTGGCTATGTATAATGGCAGTACAAAAATTGCTGTAATGCCTGTAGAAAATGCAATGTCGCTGTACAAAAGTATGCCCACACCGATCATGCTGGCTTTGCCCATAATTCCAGGAAAGAATGACATGTCACAGTAAGAAAACATGGTTATACTGGCTGCACCAGTGTAGGCTTTTATGTCCACATAGGAACACACATCATGTTGGGTATTTATAATGCCAGTACACAAATTTCCCCTGTAAGAAAACATGCCCATACTTGATGTCTTAATGCAGGCCTGTACACCCATGCTAGAACACTCATTATGTTGGCTTTGTTCATAATCTCAGTAAAATATGCCATGGCACTGTACTGTACAAAACATGCCCATACTGGTTGCACAAATGCAGGCCAGTGTGGCTATGTAGGAACACTCAGCATGTTGGCTTTGTCCATAATGGCCCTCACTTCGGTCTTGCCCATAAAGTCATACCAAGTCAAGAAGACATTTCCATGCTAGCGTGCCTCATTTTTGCCTACCCTCTTCAGGCCCAGCACTGGTTCTTCTGAGGATTGGGAAACTGTCTATCCCTCGCTTTCACCTCCAACACAACCCAAAGTGTATTCACACACATCCAGTCTTACTCACGTTCACAGCCCTCCCACACACACATTTACACACATTCATTCAACAGCCTGCTTCCTCCTGGCCCACCTATACGCACAGACACCCAAACACACCCACAACTGCTTTCCCAATCCGTGGAGGCATTGATGATCTTCTCCATGAAGCAGATAATACAGAACATGTGTTGTTTGGTAACCTCTTTTTGTTCCCTAGGAATCAGAAAGAAGTTGCCAAACAACACTTGCCTCACCTCTAGTTTGGCTGTTATAGTAATTGCAATGACTACTAATTTAATCAAAAAGCAGCAGGCGGTGGGACGGTGTTCCAAGACGTGGAAGAGGGGCACAAGAGGGGACAACCCTCCTCCTTGTGTCCCCCTGGTTTTGCCACTGCATGACAATTTGTACCAACAACGGTTGGAATTGACCAATGCCCCTTGACCAAACAAATGCATGATACCTTTTGCTAGAAAGGTGTCTGCTGATTTTTAAAACTGTTTAATACTTGTGCATGTTCCATTTTCATCCTCTCTTAAGTATTTGTAATGAGGATTTGCATACAACTGGAATTCCATCAAAGCACATCAGCTTTGAAAAGCAAAACTGGATATAATCACAGTGTGCTCTAGCACCTTGAAGAATCCTCTTGTGCTAGATGGAATTACCAGTAAATATCTCAGACCAAATAACCAGACAGACCAAAGGGAGATGGTAAAATGCTGCTATAATCTCAATGAAAGAAAGCACGGAGATATAACAGCTATCAAAATATCTATATATTCCTTGTACATTTTATATACTTTCACATATGTCATTTATGACATCATCCTACTTGGCATTTCATAAAATCTGTCGACAGGAGGGATTGGATTAGGGCAATATGTCTACTTATAGAATTATTACAAGGGTTAATACCTCATTGACTGCCCCTTGTCTGTAGGACATGCTCTGAGCTACTTCTACAAACGTCACATATTGATTATAGCAGAGAATATGGCAGCGGACTAATAACTGCAACCTTGTATATAAAGTATGTGGCAGGCTTTCTGATTGGTTGGAAACCCTATCCAACCATGGACGTGTGGCTCGTTTTAGCAGCACGTGAGTGAAAACGAAACCTAGGTGTTCGAGCGGCGCCAACTTGTTCTCTGTTTTCCCAATGAGTCCATCATATGTCTTCGACCCAATTCTGAGCCAAAGTCTACCGTTTGTAGTTGACCTCGTAGTCTGCTCACTGTTCTGGAACATTCAAGGGGGATTGAACACATCACTATCTTAGCTCGAAGCTCTAATGAATAGCATTTGCTTTGAGTTTTATCACAAGTTTTGTCCATTTCAGCCTCTCAATTAATACCATTTGATTTTTTATTAAACATTACCCTTTCTGGCCTTTAGAGACTTGCTCACTCCACCTCACATAGGCGTTTGCCTTCGTAGTTGTCCAACACGTGGCATCTGCAAATGTCCTTGTCTCTCCTAATCTTAGCAGAAATATGTCTTACGCTCATGATCTGTTCATTCGAATCCCTTTGTGCCTTGCACCCATCTCTCAAGATAGCGTCCTTGACTCCAGGCCAAGGTACTCCCTTATTCTACACAGAAAAACAGATTCTTCCTCACTTCTTCAATTTGAAATCCTAGGCCCGTATTTTGAGGTAGCAGGGTTGTTTCTTTAACACGGCTGTCATCCATTTTCTTCCAATGTCTGTCCTAAACGTTATCTATATACCTCTTTTTAACAAGCTTCTATATGCTTTTTCTACCTTACGTTACAGTATATTTACAGTTATCGGTCAGCAAGTTACTTCATCTTATTTTCACGATTACTCCATCTTTAGGGACATGTTTTCTCTTAGTGTGTCAGTTACATCGTCAGTCTTAAGTATTTCCATATGGTTTCAGCATAGGTTTATATCTATTCTTTACAACATCATTCTGTTTTTGTCAGACCTTTACTTAAAGTTTGTCCATATTTCCCTAAGCTGCATTCTGGCACTTTGGCAGTGGACATCCTTCCTGGTAGCATCCTTCCACTGTCTCACCGTGAGGGTATATTCTGAATGGCTGCCTGAGTGCATATCATCTTTCATATATTCAACACGGTAAAGACATGTTGCATAAATTCAATCATTGGTTCACAATTTTAACTCTTCGTCGGCTATTCTGATAGGATGGCGGTGAGGGGACTAGAGAAGAGTCATCCACCTGCTCCTCTACAACAGCATACATTTTTCGAATAATCACACAGTTGGGACTCTTGAGAGAAGCACAATAGAATTTAAATGGAAAAAGTTAATGGAAAACGTTCATGTTGTAAAACTGGATCTCTTTTGTAAAGCAAAAATGCTATGTCTGAAAGAAATCGCCACATAACTAAGCATTGAAATCAACATGATTTGCTGTGAGGTATGCAACATAGGGTGGCCATCGCATGGAACATCATGCTGGCCTCCTGCCACCCTTGCATTACCTGTCCCTCACGCCAAACACAAAGGAGAAAATCGATGCAACGGGCAACACTAGCATGCAGGTTATATCAAGGCAGAAAGCCTGAGCGTAGTGCATAAATAAATTGTACATAAATCAACTTCGAGCTGGCACGTCCCGAGATATCTGGAGGAACGTTTCAAATTACATGAAAGGTCAGAAAATGGGAAGTACTGCACGAGCTGAAATGGAATCATGTTTAATCTTCTTCACCACCTAATCAAAAGGAAAAAGAACATTTAAATAAACCGCAGCATACAAATGAGAGTTTATACGGTGCAAGGAGACAGGCCACCTTGCCTTGCATATCACTGCAGCTGTTGGGCACATTGTAGTTGTCAAAAGCGATACATGGTTTGTCTGATTGCCTGCAGTAGTGCGGCCCTACTGTACACTGCCTAAGAGTATGATAGGATGGTTTAGGGTGTAGGCTTGACCAAAGGAATATTCAAACAAGCATTGGCAAAGCCAACCGTTGTGGCTTTTGTGTAGACATGTGATAGTTACTTGGCCAAAAGATGGCAACATTTGTCAAAAGGTATCAGTGCTTGGGCATACAATTGCAGTGCTGTCAAATGCCTACGTAATCTCTATTTACAATACGTCATAGCTGTGCTAATGCATGCTGTTAACAGGAATTAAATGCAAGCAACAGATGCGAGGACACACATTGTTTCCGCCACAGATTAGGATGTAGCCCAATTGGGTGTGTCCAACTATTAGTCAAGCCAATCCAATTCATTGTATCATCCATTTGCTGCATGCACAAGATGTGATCAAAGATGACCTTCGGGTGCACACAGATCACTACAATAGATGAAATAACCAACTATAAGTCCCCTAATGCAAAGAGCAGTTGGCTGAAAAGCCAGAACTGGCTCAAAGACATGGCAAGTATTCTCTCCACGAAATTAAGTTGTTTGGCATTGTGGCAAAATAAATATACCTACATATTAAGAATGTTGACAAATTAGAACAATAAACTAAAACATCTATACATGATCAGTTCCAGAGTGAACCGTTAATATGATGCTCACGTGCATGCAAATTCACAAATTTAGCTGGGAGCTAAAATAACTATTAAGGAAGTGTGAATGATAAACATTGCACAAGCAGTCAACAGTGATGTTCTTAAGTTTCCGGTGTTGCATCCTTGGTGGAACTCTAGAAATATATGTTTTAGTAACCGTACCTGGCATAACATACACTGATCAAGCACTCTCCCCTGCTTTGTTTTCCCTCTCTTTCTCTCTCCCTCACGTACTATGCTTTTTCTATGTGGGTGAGGGTTTAATTGTTAGGTGCACGTTTGCTAGAGCCACCGGGGCTGTTGCTGCCAGCGGGCTACCAGAGGTAATGCACAAATTAGAATTGCGGGCTGTGGTATTTTACAACACAGCTATTAAAAACACACAAGGGAAATTATTTATTTGTACTAACACTGGGAACGGCTTTTATTTTAGAATTGTGCACATGTATTTCTAATTTTTCACTTCAAGTACATTTTGTAGTCATAACTGGAATGCTCCACTTGTCTTAGTGAACAAAGCACATTATCAAAACCTAGAATACCCTGCCCACTGGCTTTTTCTTTTACAGAAGATTATCTTTCCAAGATGTAAAATTTCAAAATACTCATGACAAAGGAGAAGGGGACACATTGCACACGTGAAGATTCCACCCTGCTCTCCATAAGAATTTTAGGAACTTAATAACCAAAGATATTTAGACCTGACAAATTAATCTACGATAAAAAGGGTCATAGATTTCACTCACGGAGTACATCATATGGACATTTTACTTTTCGACATGAAGCATACGACGGTGATAACATTGAAGCCTATTTACAGATTCGCACAGCCTCAGGATTTAGATGTGAGGATAAGATAGCTGTAAACCCCAGCCAATTCATTGGGAGATAATGGGGGTCATTACGTGTTTGGAGGTAGCCATGGCGCTATTAGCACCTTGACTGCCTCCAAACCCGGGTCCGGTCTGGGTGAATGGGGACTTACCGGGCGGGACATTCCCACCTATGCGGGCCTGGTAAGTCCCCATTCAGTTTACCATTCCCCATTCCCATTGAGCCCCCATAGGGCTCAATGGGAATGGGGAACGCGCTAATAACGGGCCCGCAAATTGCGGGCCCGTTATTAGCTCCAAGGTCCCTTAACGGGATGGCTCGTCAGACCAGCTGTTCCTGCTGGGACCCGCTAAGGGGCCTCGGAATAGGGCGGTAAGGGTTTTCCGGCACCGGCATCATTACCGGTGACCGTTAACCCTTAACGCCCAACTCAGAATGAGGCCCAATGTTTCCTTACCTGACACAGAATTGGGTCTTAGGGTAATGCTGGTTGTGCACATCCCCGATGCACAGACATCCTAACAGAATTATATATGTAGCATACAATCAAACATAGATTTCTCAGTGGAACAGGAAGGTGCAAATTCAATAGACACATATCAACTTGCATAGAATCAATTAAATGATCTTGCCTGTTAGTGATTGTTACACACCATCAAGAGCCTGTTTCAATTTGCATGAGTGGAAACGTGTGAACACAGTAACAATTAGTGAAATGTGTAAACAAAAATACACTTAAATATCTGACATGAGTGGACATTCAAGATTCTCCTATTGCACTCATGCCTTCCCAACCCAATCATGTTTTACTGGCCTAACATTAATAGTGAAACTTAAAGTAACTAAACACTTCCAAAATTATAGATTGAACACAAACTAGTAAAAGACTTTGCTGACAATAAGGAACTTAAGTGGCAAACACAAATGGACAGGCGGGAGTTGGAGCGGGAAGGTTGGACACAGGATCACAGTTGGGAGAGGTAGGAGGCAGCAGAGGAAAAGAGGCACGGGTGGAAGAGGTAGGAGCACGGAATTACACACCATAGAAAAGGGGAATCTTATTTACCTTGTGAAGAGAGTCCCTTGGTCATCAATCCATGTAAACAATCCAAATAAACAATCAATCAATCAATCAATCAATCAATAATAGCAGAATTATATTATTCAGAGGGTTTCCTATTTTCTGAGAGATACCTATAGCCAATTGCAGGGCCTGATTGCCTGGGCAGAGAACGATCTGCCCCTCTTTTATTTTTCTAGTTGAAACTTTGTGCGGACTAGCACGTTAGTTTTTACTTAACAGGGAACGGTGTGGAACATATTTTTTAAATTGTTTTGTAAGGAAACCACACCCTTTGTGAAACAGAGCATTATGCACTAAACCAAGGGTCTTGAATGTATCTCTTTCACAACTGGGAGCCAGCCTAGTGGTTGGAAAGCTGCCGAGGTATGTGCTTTCCGTGGAAGTTTCAATAAAGTTTTAAAAGTCTTTCAAGTAAATATTTGGGAAGACCCAAATATGACATGTGTTCTGAACATAATGCTAAGGAAATTTAGCATACTGAACAATACAGAGAGCAGTATCTTAGGCTCTGTCCTTATATCATTTTTGAAGAAATGATACAAGGATATACAATATTGTTTTAGCACACTAATGGGCCTCATTACGAGTTTGTCAGTAATTTGGTGGTTATTTGGCGGTAATGACACCAAATTACTGCCAAACGCGATTAATATTACAACCACCTGGTTCAGTGGGGTTACCATGGCATTACAATTGGTGGTAACTCCCCATTTTGGCGTCCATAGAATTTAATGGGGATTTTTGGTGGTTTTAGCACCAGCGGTATTACTGCACGGTAGATCCACTGATTTTTGGAGGTAACGTGGAGGATTTGCCGACAACAAGCACATTTTTGGTGGAATTACAGCGCAGTAAATCTGCAGAAAATTATAATTTGTCGGTCCAGGGAAAGCAGTGGCAATTTTGTTGCTGCTAATATTAGTGGCGTAATAGAATTATCACCACTTTTTTCAGTATCAGGTAATATTATCCCCATATATATGGTCGCCGCAATTAATATCGCCGGGAAAAGGTTGTGGCAATATTATATGGGTGACCATATATATGGGAACAGGGGCAAAAAAAAAAAAAAAGTTAAAAAAAATAATTAAAAAACAAATTTGGGAGTTGCGGGGGTGTCCCCCGCATGTTCCATGCAATAATGTCGCCACAAAAAACGGCCATGTTTCGGCGATATTTTTGCATGGCGAGATTTGCGTGGCGACATTATTACATGGAACCCTTTTTTCCCACACTGCCAAACTTGTAATGAAGCCCTATGTGTACATGAAACAGCATTTAAAGATAATATTGTGGGGATGCATATTGCAAAGTACTATGCACATTTACACCAAGCACAATTCATAAGTGAATAATGTAATCACAGGCACACTGTAGCATCCGCAGTTTACAAGGCAATATGCTTAAACCATGATTCTAAGCATTTACCTGTTAGAGAAGTAATGATTAATAAATGCAGTTAAATATATATGCCCATTTAAAAAGCCTTCAGTACTGTCGCTCTCTTTCCAAACCTGCGAATAATCTCACAGGATTGAACGATACTTCACCTTTTTCTCCACAGAGAGATGTTTTGATTTCACAAAAATAGAACAAGGATTACAGGTGAAGGTTGCTAAGTTTTGGCTGTAGCAGAGCACTGACTGAGAGTCAAAATGATGAGATGATATAATAAGAGATGGTGTCTTAATCCAGAACCTACTCTCAAATAACAAAAATACAGCCCTGTTGCCTTTTATAGAGGACAACGACAAGGGCATGGGCGCTGAGCTTTGCACAATAATGGGTCCAGAGGTGGCTGACCAAAAAGAGGTTCTACTTCATGACTGAGCCATGTGACAAGTCTTTGCTCGAAGCCTTGGAGAGGTCTATTGATCGTCTTTATGTTGAGAGCTGCTTAGGATTTAAGTCAGTACCATCTCCATTGTGCGAGAGGCAACTGCAGGGCTCCGAATTAGCCCTTTCAGCATAAGCACTTATTTCTCCTACTTTCAACAAACTAAATTACACAACAGAACAAGGTGGGATTATTAAAACAGGAGCAAAGCCTGTTCAGCAAAGCTTCATTGGCTTTGCCCCAATTTCCGAATGTCATGCAATAAACAGGGAGGAATCAACGAAATGCTCACAGGGTGCATAGCTGGTGACATAACATGAAGCAACCCCACCTCACATCCCTCTGCAGCGTTGTAACGGACCAAGAGAGACAACAATCTGCAGCACCCCTGAGGACCTTCCAACAGCCTTTTTATTTTGTCCAGTTTCGATAGATACATCAGGTCATTCACCCCACTGGGAACGCGACGTGGAGAATGACCGTGCAGAGGCGGTGACGGCACGTCTGCCACATATGGAAAATAGACTGACTGAAATTACAAACATAATTGTTACCATGAAGGACCTCTTAGGCTTTAAACAGAAATGGTGTGCTTCATTAGAAAGAACAATGAGCATTACTGAGAAGTTGTGTTTGGCCAAACCACAGGCGCTGCCTCTGTCTGTCCCTGTCTTGTCCTTTCGCACTAACCACCGAAGTTGGTTTTGGCACAAGGACATTCGAACAATTCCATCGATAGTGAAGAGGAAAAATCTGAACAGATCCTCAGTCCTGGACGACTCCCTAACCGGAAGAAGCACCAGCAACAATATGGCCGCCGATCCCATGAGCTTATGCCAATCCCTACTGCTCCAGCCATGGACAAATACTGTGAAAGGTACCCTACTGGTCGATTATATGCTCCTACTACAACGCAAACTCTGCCCAGAGTGGATGAAGAGACACAAGACAGGACTGGAGACAACCGCATGGACAGACTTGACTGAAGGCATTGAACCAAACCCACCATGCTGCAGGTCGTTAGAGACATCCCAACGACATAGCCACATTAGACATGAAGCACACGTGCAATCCACGTAATTGGGAAACACACGCACCAATCTACATGAAGAACATGTACAGTTCCATGAGATAGAGGATGGTGACACATACACACTATCAGCAAATGTATTATTTTGATATTAGACTCGCTATAGTACCGCAGAAACGCAAGAAGCAGGAAGAGCTTGTGTATATGATTGCAGATGCTTAAATGCAATTAACCCTATGGAAGGACAGGAGCACTCAAGGGACCTGACCAACCATAAAACCCCTACTAACCCCTACTTACCTATGGACACTATGAGAACTCCATAATAGAAGCCAGAGCAGGCCTTCGGAGAATACAGCAGGCCATAAAGGCCTCAGAGAAATCTCAAGTTGTAAGGTGCTGTGCTAGCAGAACAAACCATGGCGAGAGCAACAGGCTGCCAAGGCCACCATGTTGTGAAGTGACATTCTACATTCCGAGCCAAGGTGACATTGGTTGCAGAACAGAATATTCCCTGCAAAATACATGTTAATTCGAGGCAATTGAGCTTGCAAGAGTGGTCTCCAACCACGTGACTCGGCCGAGCTGAGAACGGGCCAAGACTCGGAGGCTGGGAACAAGCACCGCCCCACGGCCAGACAGTGGCTCGCAACATATTTGTTACCTCCAGCCACCTTGTACGAGGGGAATGGAACGCTCTCATGGCATTAGTCATTTACACACTATTGTAATACCCAGACACATAGTTGCAACTTGCTGAGACATAGTAGACATGTAATGGGAACAGGTGTCTCGTGGGCTGGGAACGGAGTTGGTCCCAGGCTTGGGGCCCGCGGCCTGATCAATCAGGACATTGGAGTCTGGGGCAGGTGGCGGGTGCTATCAACCAATCACCGGGCTGTAACATTTTAGAAGTAACAACTTTTGGGTATGATCCAAGTATCACCACCTGACACAGTAATGTCCAATAACAATTCTCCTCTATAGGTTCCTATACTGGAACTTCTACTCAGGAGCCAATCCTGAACCCTGTTAGGTTTTGGGGAAGGAACTTGCTGAGTGACAAAAGTTATGCTGTCACAACTGTACAAAACTGGCCTGCGAGCCAGATTAGGATGAGATGTGCCTGGATTGCTCCGTGAATGTTACCCATGTGTGTTTGCATTAAAAAAACACAGTAACTCTTGTTCCTTGTTTGGGCCTCAACTCTTTGGGACCAGGGAAGGAGTTATGGCCTTCTGTGAGCTGGGAGTCCGCGGACCCTTGGCACAGCTGTGCCGGCCCCAGAAATGACCCTAACAATAGAAAAGTAAAGCTGCCTGATGTATATGTTAACACTTTCTCAGGCACTGATCCTGCTTTGGCAGCTTTCGATAACAGTCTCTCAAATTCTAATGCCTAAGACTAACATTCTTCCCATAGCAGTAGCGGCTAGTATGTCTGATCCCCCATCCATCTCACTGAAGGCCCGTATCCCTCAGTTGGTGCCCGCCGAGGAAACGGTGGCGAGTTGCCAGCTCAGGGATAACAGGTTGCTTCATATCATCACTAGAAATAAATCCGCAGAGGGGTATGATGACACATCCGAGGCAAGCATAACCTCAGTTACTGTCATGGGGAAGCATCGTCTTGAGCCATGTCTCAAGACCTTTGTTGTTTCCCAGAGAAGGCTCATGGTAGAGTATGTCTGGAGAATGCGCCGAGCACTGCTCCTCTGGTATAGTTCCAACACCTCACAATAGACTTGCAGAGGGGAAGTCTGGTAATTCAGTCTGTGAAGCTCACAGATCAATGAAGCCCGGTCTGTAATATATCTTCTCCACCCCACTAAAAGACTGGAGACAGCTAAACCTGATCTGTACTTTCAAGGGAAAAACGAATGGGAAAAAGGAACTCATACAAGCACTCCCTTCTGGCTTCGCTACATGCTGTCCTAGGGATTTTGGATATATGTATTAAGATATTTTCCTTAATTCAAATTCTCTCTGATTGCATGTTCTGCAGGGGATGTAATATTGGACTTGGGTCTCATAATCCACATATAAGAGCATGCCTGACTCAATGAAGGGAAGCACTTGCTGAAAGAGGTATAGAGGTTTTTCTAGATGTGAAAGCTAAACAATGCCATCTACATGATTTATGGATTGAGGTGTGGTCTCACACTCAGATTCTAAAGGCCCTAAGTCGAAAGCGCTCGATAACCAAGCAATAAGTATAGGTCATGGTTCTAGATTGGACCTACCACCAGCATTGATGCAAGGCCTGCATCAGAGGGGAGAAACCTGCACACCTCTGTCTAGACAGGCTTGTGACACTGTTTGCCTGCAGGAGTCATATTCCCCCTACATATCGGTAACCCCTCAGATTGACTGCTCTTCTACTTATCTAAACCTGCTGACTTGGAATATTGCAGGGCTAAGAGACAAATTGTTCGATGGAGAATGGCTCTGTTTCATTACACAATTTGGCATCATTGATTTGCAAGAAAGATAGGCAACTAATGATATTCCATTAAAAGGCTATTTTGGCTTTTCAAATCTGGCAAAACATAGTTACGGGGCATTTGTTTGGTGGTTTAATAATCTGGGCTTCTGCTTCCTTACATTTTAAACTAACTATCCTCCCAACTGACTCAGACCAGGTAATTGCAATCAAGCTTGGTGGTCCACCTGTATCTCAGAGTTTTCTGATTGTCAATGTGTATCTCCCACCTAAAAGTAGTGGACCTGTGGCATATGATCGGATGAAGGTGTTTGACCGACTAGTCAATGTGGATGTGGGGGAGAACATTATAATAATGGCCGATTTTAATGCCAAACTGAGCTCAACCCCAGGAAAATGCAAAGAAAGGGAACGCCTGGAAGAATCCTGTGGGATCCCGAGATCTGAATTACTTAACCGAAAATCGGGTGCTATGGGTAATTTGCTATATAGCTCCAAGAAAGCTCATGGTGTGGCTGAATTTAATGGGAGATGCCTGGATGATAGGCCCCCAAGGCATACATTCACTAGCAGTACCTCATCCTCAGTCACAGATTACTGTATAATAGACTGCTACCTGTTCCCCCAAATGGCTAAGTTTTCAATAATGAATTGCTTGTATAGCGACTGTTTTCCCCCACACTGAAACTGCAACATTATCCCCAAATTAATTTAACAGGGGAACCGTTAGCTGTCAGACATAACATAACCCCTTGCATAGAATAGTCAGGGAGGAATTTAAGGAAATCATTAATTCTCTAGAAAACATGAGAATTGTAGACCATTTAATGTCCACAAAGGCAGATTGCACATCAGGGTGACAGACTTTGATTGCTTGATTGACAATATCTATATTGAACAAAGCCTCTGCAGCGATAACAACATTAACACTAACTTGAATCGCAGTGAGGATGCTCCTTGGTTTGACCATGAGTCTCACTGTATTAAGTCCCTAATCTACAAGTCAGCATAGGGGGTTGTTCATGACGGTCTGTTATTTAGTCTCAAGAAAAAATATAAAAAATGATTAAAGATGGAAAAACTGGATTATGTAATTAAACAATGAAAGCATCTAGAGAGGGCAGTTCAAAGTAACGATTCTTGATAATTCTAGAAATTGGTGGCCAAGGGGTTTGATAGCCCAGGAGGAAAGATGATCTTCAAATTTCTCCTGAGCAGTGGATATCCCACTTTCAAGGGATTTTATTTGAAAAAGCGCAGGTCGCCAGAGGGGCAATGTAAGTGTACGAGACATAGTGTTCAGCATGGAAAAGATCTCAAAGAATATAAAAGCGCTCGCCACTGGCAAAGCTGCTGGCCAGGACGGCCTGCATTAAAATATTTTCAAATGGTTTGCGACCTAGTGACAGATTATTTGATATAATTGTTTGAATGCAATTAGCCGATTAGGGGCTTTACCTCGAAAATTAATTATACCTATTATAAAAAAAGGGTCTATTGCTGACCCTAACTGCTATCTCCCAATCTTTCTCTTAAACATATAAAGCAAACATTTTACCAAATGCTTGCTTACTAGAGTAGAGGAATGGGCACTCTCATGAAATCAACTTAAGCCCACGTAGCCAGGGTTTCAAAAAGGATTCTCTACGCTGGACCACTGTCTACTCCTAAATATTTGAATTGACAATTATTGCTCAATCAGAGGGGGGGAATCTTCATGTAACATTTGTTGATTTAGAGAAAGCCTTTGACTCAATCCCTGGGAGTTGTCTATGGGTTAAGTTGACAGCACTAATCATGCCTAGGGGGCTTTTAAATGTAATTCAATTTTGCTACTCTGAAACATATGGCACTCTAAGAACTATGAGCTTTGATAGTAGGTTAGAAAATGTCCAAACAAACAAATGGATCAAGCAAGTCTATGCATTGGCCTCACTTTTTAAAATGATAGGGTGAAGATTGAAGAGGTCAATAGCTATGCTTATCTGGGTATCTTTTCTCCAAAGATGGGAAATGGTCAAAGCACATACACATTATTGCTACGAAAGCATCAGCTAGGCTAGCAGATCTTCTTAGATTTTGTTATCTGTATGGTGTCTGTGTGTTTGATAAATCCCTCAGGGTATACAGGGCTATGATGGGCATTCTTCTCCTTTAAAGGAGCAATATCTATTGCTCACAGATTGAGATTACAGTTTTATAAATACGTTTGGTTCAGGGAAGGCCATAAACTTCTGGCCGGCTAGCGGATCTTATATTTGAATATCACAGAATACTCCTCTCTGACTGAGCTCAAAAGTAGAAAGCTTTGAGTCAAGATAATGATCTGAGCAGGGAAAAAGTGAACTCCTTGCCTTCGCTGAAACTCTATGCTAGTTGCTGGAGGTTCATGGAGGTGAAATATGCAACATAAAGGCTGCTGAGTGCAGAGGACTGGTGCTAATGAATCAGAAAAAGTGTGATAGCATTGTAATTGTAACGCTGGTGCTGAGAATCTACCCAATTTATTTACTGTTTTGTGAAAAAAAGATCCTGATATAAAACATTTAATCCCCTATTTTAGGAATTTTAATATTAGGTCTTATTGTGATGCATTATCTTTTTTATTGAATTGTAATGACAAAATGTTCTCTACAGTTTATTTGAATTTGTGAAAAAGGCTCTTTTGAGACGGACCCAATTACTGAAATGCACCCAGGTCTAAATTGTATTATTGCTTGTACGATCTTAGTAAGGAGACTTTTTCAACATGCTCTCATTGATGAATTGATTAATCTTACATGTGTCGATTGCTGTGATTGTTTCATTGTTTTTCTTTTCTGTGTGCTATTTCTCATTTGTTAATGGAGTAATCCAATCCAATAAAATGTATTCTATTCTATAAGAAATAAAGAGTGTTTACAGGATTTGCACGACCAGCGCATCACAATTACAGAAAAAAAGTGCCATTTTCAATAACCTTTCATAGTGCAAAAAGACATAATAGGACAAACTGTAAATGTCCTGTTCTAAGATAAAGAGTTTGAGCTTGGACAATGTTTTCATTAGCACAGCTCGTTGAAAATAACCCGTTAAGTAAGTAGACACAATGTTAAATTCAGAGCTTGCATTTTGTTATCTGCAAAACTCAAATGTTTTGATTTGCAGAATGCATTAATTCATGGATAGCTCAGAAGCTCATCACCTAAGGAAGGTACTTAATTCTAGACAATTTGATATGTATAGAAACACCACATAGCACACAACACTCAGAGAAAACCTGGCGACCTGATAAGAATAATTGGAGTTGAGCCAGTCAGAAGCTGTTTGATAGAAATTCACCAAAACTCATTGTGGTAATCCAGAAGATTTTAGGTCTGGATTGAGAGAAATTTCAGCTCTGACAAATTTATAGATTTATTTGATTTTTTATTAAAGCTTGCATTTTTATTTTGACGCATGCCTTTTGGATCAAGATGGACACAGAACAATCCACAGGTTTGTAAACGGGGTGAGAGAATTTCTATGTTATAAATTGCCTATTATACTTTGACTAATACTTACAGTGACATTCTGAGGTCGACATGTTGAAATATACTGATAGGGTTACTGATTGATATATAGAAGCACTGTGTGATATAGAATATTGCTAATGTATTCTATGAAAAACTAAATTGGTTTGCCGTGCCACTAAGTTTGATGTTTGTATGCAGTAAGCTTACTCAAAACTGTTGAAAACCTTACCAGCTTCTTAGGTCTGTATAACGAGAGTCCTATTTTAATACACCTGTTTAGCTATTTAGCTTCTGTTATATAGCGGCTGGAGAACTAAGAGCAGTCTCCCCATTTACTTACAAGTGGAAATCCCCTGCCTCAGGAACGGTAGACTCAGCCATAGAACAAAGTTTGCTGTCTTGACAGGGATCACAACATGAACAATGCAAAATTCTTCACAAGCTGTCACTTTCCAGGCACATGTCATGCCCTTTTATCGACTAGTGATGTCACAAAAACAAAGTTGCATCACAAAACCTAACAGGGGAAGTGATTGGATAATTAGGTGTACTACATATGTGATCTATAAGGGATTAGTATGATCATTGGGTAAGCCATATCTGGTCACTCCTCCTGGGGCCACCTCTATATGTCACAAATACATAGTTACAGGTTAGTATGAAGATGATTGGCTGATGCAACATAGTATATGCTTATCGTGGAAGGTGTTTAGGGATTGGACAGAAAGGGTCTCCTCAGCCTTTGAGCGGTGGCCAGTTACCAGGCTAAGTGCAACTATTCAAGGTAGTGGGAATGGCCTGAAGGTGCTGCATGTTTCCAATAAGTTACCATCTCTGATCTCCTATGCCCTGAGACAGAACATTTGTCTTTGAACATTTGTATCTTCCTGCCTGTGGTTGAATGTGAACAGTCTTCTCCATATGCCTCAAATGAATAGGGTTTGCCTCGTAAATTTCAGGTCACGTGTGTAGGGACCACAAAATGAAGCTCTCCTGCTTGTAATTAAGTGGATTTTTGACTGTGTCCCTTGCAGGTGTCCTATCTCCTCTGTTCACTGCAGACTTTCCTTCCCTAATTAATCTTGGTGAGGCTGTTCACGGTGTCTGCGCTAGAAGCTTTGTCTGCATGTTTCAGCGGAATCAGTCTGTCAGACTTTCCCTGTATTCTGAAGTTCATCTTGCTTTTCCCATTCTCTATGATGTACCTATAGCTTCCATCTTTCTTTGCATGTCTGTCCATGTTAGTTGCAAATAAGCATAGGCAACCCGTTCATATGTATTCTTAGGTGTCTTGCAGTTTCTGCATAGCAATAGGTATATACGTTTGTCAGTCCTCTATGTGAGTCATAAGCATTTGCTTCATGTCTATCAGCATTAAAAAGCTTTGTACAGGAATGCCTATGTGCTTCATTTGTAACATAGCCATGTCATGATGCCAGTCGTGACATGATCATCGTTCTTCATGGTTGCAGTTAGTTGACTTGTTGAAACGATGACAGCTGTATCTCTTCGGTACTGTTATCTGGGTATGGTCTGAAAGGTTGAGTGAGTAGTGCTTTTCACACCTGCGATACATCAACGATGGTGAGGAAGGGCCCAGAAACGATGTACATCTCTTGTTTCTCTGTCGCCGGCTGAGAGTGGGATGGGTGTAACGAGGGCCCCATTTGGGTCTCCCTCTTCACTTCCATCTGTTGCTAGATTATGAAACTTGTTTAATTAGAGGTTCGTTTTTAACCCTTCCTAGCAAATGATGTCTATGTATTAGAGTCAATATATTTGACACTACTTTGAGGAAGCTTGGAAGCTTGTAGTCATTCATTCGACTCCATATAGAGATGGTTTTCTTTTGAGATATTGTCAAGGAAAGTCATAATAAATTGGTACTTTTATTAAAGTGGTTAAAGAGACCAAGGACTGGGTTTTTCACAAGTGATGGTATTTGAAAGAGTGTTTATTTACCAATTGTCTTTATATTTTCAGTTTTCTTAAAAGAAAGTGGTAAAATCTAAAACAAAATGTTGTTTGCCACTAAAACATTTTCAAAATATGTATAATGTATGCGATACCTGGTGTCATTTTGCAAGAAAAACATAAAAGGCCACTTTTTATTTATAAGTTCAGGTCAAAGATACATGTCTAGTCACCCAAGAAAGCTAAGTTTGCCTTTACACTCGTTTTCTGACATAAGATCAAATGCAACAATGTAAAGGTTGATGGCTCTAGTTCATAGAGAATTCTAGAAATTGACCAAGTCAATTCCTACAGGAACAATGTAAGATAAAGTGCTATTCTGGTCTTCTCCTTGAGCACTTTCTCTTCGAAGGATGGCTTACCTGTTACGAGACGGGAGCTGAAAGGAGCCCAGGTATGTTTTTGATAAACAACTTTAACAAACAGACAGAATTGCAGTAATCAAGTCAAGGTATTATGGATGTTTTGTCAATTAGCCTTAAAGACTAAAGGGAAATAAATGCAAGAGCGTTCAGGGTTGCCGAGTTTAAGAGAAACAGGTGCCAACCACTTGTATTGTCTGAGTGGCAATGGAAATGTGACTATAAATGGTATTTATTGCAAACTCTATTGACCTGTTGGAACAGGTGCCGAGAACGTTGTGCCAAAATGTTGAATTCCAGCCAAACAAATAAGAAACCTGAATAAGGAAAACAGTTTTGATAGAATTGTTGGGAAATTGTACTCCTTCTAACTTCTAAAAATAGACAGACCTATAAAAAACGTCGAACCCGATGATGACACTATGCCATCCAAATCTAGTGGGATTAGGGTGTCGTTGGCAAATGCATGAAAAGGTCCTACCAAAATCATGGAGAAGATTTTCAGGGGTAAAAGATGCAATGAAATAACAATAAGGAGATGGCAGTTACTTGAGAAACTCCAGAGATGAGTATTCAAAAAATAGATGGCTACTAATTGTGATATGATCTGAAGAAAGTTTTTATCCAGGAAAAAACTGGACCAGAGAAGCCGGAGCGTTGCACTAGACCCAGGAGGATGGTGTAGTTGACAGTGTTCTAAGTGGCTGAAAGTTACAACAATACCAATATACTGCCACCGCCATCATCAACGATTCTCCTGATGGCATCCACAACGGAAGTGGCCCCTACAGCAGTACGGTGTCCAGCACAGAATCCTGTTTTCCTGTCTGCCATCAAGAATTTTTGTTGTTTCCACATGTTTTGTCAACTCAACTGTAGAATTAAGGCTGACTCAATAATTTTGCATACAAAAGGAAGTCTGGTGGGCGGAAACATACTGGGTAGAGAGGTTTTTTTCCTTACTTTCTTTCATCTGGAAGGGCAGAGGCGTGTTTGAATGTCTCGGAACAGTGTCTAGCATGAAGGGCGGTGTTAACGATGGTTCTAATTGCGCCTGTTATAACTGGAAATAATAATGTTATAATGTTTGATAGACATGAGTATCGATGTGAGCCAGGTTTATATTCACCATGAAATCGTGATTTTATTTTATACAGCTGTAAATTCGTATGTGTAGAGGAAGCACACAACATTTCGAGGGTCCAAACATACAGCTGTGTTCTCTAGTGCCATGGGGAAAGTTTTACAATTTGTTAAACCCCAGAAATATCATAACAACATTATAGAGGCAGTTACCGTGCTGAATTCGTATGAAGTTAAAGTTTAAGTAGCACTGTAGGAACCACACAAAACAATACCTTTTCATGTTGATGACTGGCAAGTGGAACTGACCCATGTGATACCTTGAACTCGTTCTGTTTCCAATAGTGCTTTACATGCAGGGAATAGACACATACGTATTATGAGTACAACCAAACTCCAAGTTCCAGAATGCAAACAGAGTTGGTTGGCCAGCTTGCAGCTTTGATTGTCACTTGCCAAGTATTTCCTCTCTACCAAGTTTGCTAGTGTATTGTGGTAAAACAAAACACATCTACACATTTTGAACCCTGTAAAATAATTATGAAAAGAAACGCTGAAACCTGTTTGCGTGCAACAGCTCAATTAAGCACTAAACCTTAAACAGGTAATCCAGGTACTTGTGTGACACAGCAATCACAACAATTTTAGCCTGGAGCTGAACTGCTCATACGAAGTGCGGCTGATTAATAATTCACGAGCAGTTAACACAGGTTTCCTTTAGTCGCTCCTTCTGTTCTTCACCGAAGTGTAGATATATGTTTTATAAACGAAAACCCAGAATCCTCAGCGAAAGAGAAAATTCCATAGACACATTAAACATTTGCACAAGTGTGTAAAACTGAAACTCATGCAGTGAATTGTGCTGAATATATGGCACAGGTCTATGGTAAATAAAGCATGTGTGATGTTATGTTATGTTAAACAATATTTATGCTGTGCACTGTGACCACCAAAATGGGCCCGTGTTGCTCTGGCGGATATGAAAAGCAGGAAGGTAGGATAAGTTAGTAGGACTTAGTGGGAAAATACTCAGGAGAGCTGGGATGTGTTGTTGGCAGCTTTGTTGGCAACGGTGTACACCGTTCACTGAGCGTGGGTGTGATTTTTTTCAGTCAGTATCTGTTGTGTGCTGTTGTGCGAGGCTATGTGTGGTTTGTTTCATTCTTGTGGTGTGGTGAGGTGTGTGTGGTTTGTCGTGCAGTTTAGGTTTGGTTGTGTTGTTTTAGAATTTGAGAGGTGTGAGCAGAAGGATGAGATTGTTAGTGCGGTTGGTAAGTGGTGGCACTCCATCGTACCTCCTACACTATGGCCGCCTGTGATATGCGTCCCCTGCTAGTGTTGCATATTGTGGTGCTCTAGGGGGGAGGGCAGGGTCTTTCTCCTTTATTCTGTATATGGTTGAGGGTTGTCAGCAGGCTATATAGAGGCCATGCCTCTCCACCTGCCCTCCCTCCGTGATGGAAGATAACATACATTGGGCCTCATTACACGGTAGGCGGAGAACCATGGCGCTGTTAGCGCCATGGTTCAGGCCGGTAAAATACTGGCACCGCCTTGGTGGAAAGGGGAATTACCGCCCCATTCCAAGGTTGGTGGGGCGGTAATTCCCCCTTCCACCATTGCCCTTCCCCATTCCCATTTTTGCCTCATAGGGCTCTATGGGAATGGGGAAGGCGCTAATTACGGTACTGCAAATTGCGGTACCTTAATTAGCTCCACTGGTCCCTTTGCGGGTTGGTTTTTAACGCCTGCAAAAAGCAGGCGTTAAATTCCCCAAGCCGCCAAGGGACCTCGTAGTAAGGCGGTAAGGATTTACCGGTACCGGTAAAATACCGGTACCGGTAAACCCTTACCGCCTACCGTGTAATGAGGCCCATTGTTTCCACACCTACCCATCCATGATCAGGTCTGTATCATTAATTAGTTGCAAGAAGCATGTCAAATTAAATTAAACATTAGAGGTTTTTGAAGTTTAAACTAGTTATAGGAAGACATTGCTTATAAATAAAGTGGTTGAATGCACAGTTGGTGAAGATATGTTTAATATATCGGGTGCAGATTTACATCTGCAATTAAGCCACTACCTTTCAGAAGACTACATAAGAAAGAGCAATGCCAGCCCAGTAACATCACATAGTTTGATATGACTGCATGATAGAGCTAGCTCAAAGAGATCACAAGGGTTGTGTTTTGGGGAGGGTTGGGTGGGTAATGGATTTGAAAGGCTATAGGGATTGGCATGGCCATGGACATGGTAAGAAACCAAACAACATTGACTGCGTATCTCTCCGCATATCACATCAACCTCCTATGCCAATAGTTTTGACCTATGATTGTCACTAGAGGACCACCAAAACTAAAAAAGAATGTGTGACCTTATTTATATGCATGTTAATGTAACAATTCCTACTTGACAGATGGCTTCTGTTGTAATCTTGAAAGAGTTTCTCCAATTTGGAAGGGAAATGGTGATTTGCTTGCTTAATCTTTAGCAGCATATCATTTTAGGAAAAAGCATGGCTGAGTGGGAAGGAAGAGTATATTTCCCCCCATCACTTATTATGGACACCTCAATGCACAACACATCAAGGGATATATGGAAACGAGTGCCATGTTGCTGAGATGGCGTTCTGTACTGTGCAACTGTTGAAGTTGTGGGGATACAGATTCACCCATCAGGTTGATAGAAAGATGCATAAGCCCCCCTGTGCCTCTAAAGTGGCATCGCTGTATGCAATATTCAATTTAAAATCAAATATGCAAAATAAAGATTAACATGGCACCAGTCTTGACAAGTTATCGACTGGGCCATTTACAGGATCTATAGTTTAACTACACTCGTCCAATCCCACTCTATCATCAACATAAGGCAACAATATACCTCTCTGTCACCTCTTTTAAGCAAAAAGCATGTGATGGCATAATATTGCTTATTGTTTTTTTTTTCAATTGAGTCACTATTGCAGGCATTTATTCGTCAAACTGGGAGTGTACGGGCATTGTAAAGCAAACTACTGGGATGGTTGAACTGGGAATACACGGACATTGAGAAAACTTGTAAACTCAAATTCTGGTTGTCGAAGTGATACAGGAGTTTTAAAAATAGAGATAATACTGGGATTGGAGTTGTTCAGATATATTGGGTTTGTGCAAACTTGGAGTTTACTGGGATTCTAAAACTTGATGAACTATAGTATTGTCAAACTGTATAGCACACTGTGATTGTCAAACGGTGAATATATTGTGGCTGTTTAAACTGCAAATGTACTGCATCGTAAATAACACATCGGAATCGGCCTCACTGATTGATTGACTGAATCACGGAACCCCAAATGGGGCATGACATGTATTTGCAACGTTGTACGTTGCACGCTGAGAGGTCCTTTCCTCAACATCGGCTTTCCTTTGGTGCTTGGTGTTGCGAGCTGTGGGCCCAGGGTCGATGCCCAGAGTCCAGGTGAGCTTTTCAGGGACCTGATCAGGCCGATGCCAATGCCGGAGTTATAAGGGGCCCGAGCTGAGCAGTTGGGTTCTTCAATGGCTCTGCCACTCAGCCCAGCATGAACAGGAAGAAGGGAGATGCTTCCTGGTTCTTGCACATGTGTGCATTAGCTGGGACAACCCCTGGAGTATGTCCCAGCAGCTCTGAATGTGAGAGGAGGCGCAGGAGCAAATAAACACACTAAGAGCTGCAGTACCCCAGCCTGCATCACCCATGGGCCATGCAAGGCTGGTGAAGCAAAACACCCCTTGCCTTGCATGGCGCATTGGACATGCACAGCTGGAGTACAAACTGTCATAGAGGAAAGCGCATTTCTGTTTGACAGTTCAAGCAGGTCCAGGAGCGCGGTCCGCCAGCTGCGTGTTGCAGCTGAGGAAGCACTTAGTATTTTCACTGATCTGGTTTTGTGGCTTATCCAAATTGTGTGGGTCGACACCCCCATGTCGCCCATGATTGTTGACGAGTCATCCCGGCGCAGTCAGTCAATAGACCACTCAAGAGGCATACGCATAGAGAACCAAATATAGGCATTAATATAATTAAAATAAGTATATATAGTTTTCTAAAAGGGTTTAGGTGGCAATCAGGTGTGCCGTAACAGTTATCTCAATATGAAGGCATATTCTATCAGAAATGACAATAATTTCACAAAAATATAATAAAGACTGATTTGCCCTTTAATGCTGGCCTTAAAGTGCCAATATGAACCTTTCTACTCCTCAAGAATGAGTTGTGTCGGTGCCTAAAGATTCTTCGCTCTGTGACCAGGAAGTACATGCGTCTGTAATATTTATAATTAATTCCCCCTAGAAATGTCTAATGTCACAGTTCCGTTTATTCATAGTCCTTCAAGAAACCCATGGCATTGTAACTAATATATCATGAAATAATAGATAAGGCATACAATTGTGACCATGGCATTTCAATGGCCGTGGGGGATATTATGATGCACTTGTGCATGAGGAAATGACGATTGCGCATAGGCAATCAGATTAATGCCCATGCAAATATGGTGCCAATATATTTCCAGTTATGCTGATGCAAATGCTCTTGTAGGAACACAGGCTCACCACGCGCAAATGTACTATAATACATGGGTCACTATGATGCGGATTCTCTGAACATTTCTGTGCATCCGTCTGTGCAATTGGTGGAAAGAGGTTTTGAGAGGTGCACTTCAAAGTTTCTCTGGATTGTTAACAGGATGCGCTTTGAAGTGTGCCTGTAATGCGCCTCTTTCCCCTTCCCCTGTGATCCCTTGTCAAAGATGCAGGCAAAAGCGCAGTGCTGTTAAGGTCTGTATAGACCCCTGACAACATTCCCCTGTAGAGAATGGAAATGTTCATGCTTTGCATGAGCGTATCTATTCATGTTCCCTTTCTAAGGGAAAACATGAATTTACAGTGACCAGTCTTTTAAGGACCATCATTACAGATGTGGTTGGGTCCAGGCACTGGTAGAAGGCTGAAACCAGACTTCCACCAACAAGAATGACCCCCAACCAATGATTAGATACAGTTATTGCTATGCACCCATCAATAATGTAGTCCTAACGGGGCAGGCTTCCGGTCCTAAGCGCCAGAAGCAAGCCCCACACAGCAAGTCACAAGACGAGTTCAAAATCAGGGGAATCCAGCTAACAATCTACACATGCACAATGCACAATGAGAAGCACAGATACACCTCCTACACTGCGTGTGCACACTTTTTAAGAATATGTCAGATGTGTCTACCCGATCAATACCTCTTTTTAAAAATCAAGTATTTAGCTTGATGTTGATGAATGACTAGCTGACCCATCTAGATGCAATGATTTGCCAATGTGATGGATGAAGCTATTGATGTAGGTGCTCGTGATGTCATGAAGGAAGATAAGTTTGCTGTAATGTTAGATGGTATAAATTATACAATGTCATTGCTTGTGAAGAAAAAGTCATATTTCCTTGCTGCCTATATGTCACATAACAGACTTTATCAGTGATATAAACTGTGCAGCTGCTGTGTGTGCTCACCTGTGACCACAAAAGCAATAGTGTATTGCCCCCAACCGGTCTCATGCTAAACCAGCTGATGTAAACAGAGGATGCATAACAAGAAGAAGCTTCTAAGTCCCTCAAAAGTTAAGCAAAATGACATATGTCAGTATAGGATCAACCATTTTGTAAATACCTGTATTACTTTGTAAGCAGGGCCTAGGTTGTATAATGCTGCCTGTAAGCAGTCAAAGTGGGCGGGTGCGCTTGGGACTATTGTGTTCCTATGCTTTTGTTACGTTTTACTGTTCCTATACTTCTATTTTAAAAAGAAACCATTCCAGAATGGATTTGTTTTAAAATAAACGTGTAGGACGCAGTTGAAACGTGCACCTCAGTGCACTGCACTGAACGGTCCCTTAAACAGCAAGCATATTTGTTTGGGGATTTGTATTGTACGTGGGAGCGTGCATGGCACTGGGGTTTGTGAGAAGTTAGGGCTGGCCAGCAGGGAACATAACTCCACTACTTCTTTTCATACACCTCAACCACTGCCTGTAAAATCTCCTTTAGTCGACCCTACCGTGTCTATAGAGCTACAAACAGATACACGCATGCAACACAAACAAGAGGCGTGTAGGTCTCTCGGCAAAATGACATCTGTGTGATTAGGATCAGCCATTTTGTATATGCCTTGGCTACTCTGCAAGCTGGGTGTAGGGCTGTAGAATGCTTCCTGTCAGAGCTCCTTTATTGAATCCTGCACTGTCTATGGGCATATATATGCATGTATATATATATTCAATGAAAAAACTTTGTTAAATGGACGTTATGGTTAAGTTGCACTAATAAAAACCCATGAAATTCAATAAAAAACTTTGTTAAAGGGACGTTATTGTTAAGTTGCACTAACAAAAACCCATGAAATTCACTGAAAAACTTTGTTAAAGGACACTATGGTTAAGTTGCACTAATAAAAACTATGAAATTCACTGAAAAAAAAAACTTTGTTAAAGGGACGTTATGGCTACAAGTAAAACCGGAAAACCTTAGAAATTCGCCAGTTATGGTAAGCTAAGAAACCCTAACTCACGCCACCACTGTGCACTGCTAAAACCAATACCCAGGACATCAAAGATGACATCACAAATGCAATTGATGACATCACTGATAACATCACATATGAAATTAATTTTGATGAAAAGTCCCTAAAGGAGGTTGTGTTTATAAGTATGGTTGCAAGATGACAGGGGTGATCGGGAGACCTATCATGACCTACTTAATGTATTAAAGAATTTACTCATCTAAACAAAACATTAAATCAGAGTGTTGTTAATACAGGAACCTTATGATACAGACACATAGGCAATGACTGCAGTATGCACCATAGAAGTACAATATTTCTAATCTGGTAATTTTGGATAGTAAAAGAATGCATGGTACCTCGTCAGAGTTTTGAGTAATGTTAAACATGGAATAAACAGCTTATAATTCAAGACTTAGTACATACTTGTGTTAATACAAACAATAGATATGAAAACCCACAATGCATACAAATCAGGCACATAGAGGGAACTAAAGTAAGGAAGAAAGAAACAACATCATCAGAAAATGTCAATGGCCCTCATTACGACCCTGGCGGAGGTCCATGGTGCAATTTGCACCATGGACCATGGCGCAGAGCTGCCAACACCGCCATGGGGGTTGGCGGACTTACCGCCCCATTCCGAGGTTGGCGGGGTGGTAAGTCCCCAATCCCCATTTACCCTTCCCCATTCCCATTTTTGCCCCATAGGGTATAATGGGAGTGGGGAAGGCGTTAATTACGCCACCGTAAATTACGGTGGCGTAATTAACAACAAGTCCCGTAGCGCCATGGATTTTTCCGCCTGCAAAAAGCAGGCGTAAAAATCACCATGGCGCTACGGAATGTCGTAGTCTGGCGGAGAGGTACGCCATGCATTACGCTGGCGTAAACCCCTCTCCGCCAGGGTCGTAATGAGGGCCAATGACATAAATGTTTATCATCATGTATACAAATGAATTGTGTGTTTGAGACCTGCTCATTGCCCCATATATGTGCACCCTGAAGTGAGAACAAACCCAAAGGAACGTACTTTAAGAACATACAAGATGGTTAACATCTAGATATATAACACATTTTCAATGTTCGTATTCTGGCTGTAAGTGAACAAAACCGCTTGACGTAGATATGCCAGTGAACAAAAACAAATGGCCCATATATGTCATGTCATTGGTGATGTCCTCAATTACATTTGTGATATCTTTGATGTCCTGGGTGTTAGTCTTAGCAGTGCACGGTGGTGGTGTGAGTTATGGTTGCTTAGATTACCATAACTGGCACATTTTTAAGGTTTTCCGGTTTTACTTGTAACCATAACGTCCCTTTAATATTTTTTTTGTGAATTTCATGGGTTTTTACTAGTGCCCCTTTAATCTGCTACAAGTTCCTTATATTATACGTCCCTCCGCCAATATGTCAGATATGGAGTCCACGGACAGTGCGGTAGTCCGCTGACGTCAGGCGGCATTTACAAGGCCCAGAATCATAGGGGAGGCCCAAAAAAGATGTACCCATCAACCAACAAACAGTTGTACATAAAAATCACAACTAATGCTTACAACATGCAAATATACCTTTTTGTACAAATACATAATTTAAAAAAATACGAATTCTTTTTTATTTAGCACACATTACAATGGAATGCACCAATCACAAAAGACATTCAAGCAAGTCAGGTTTCAAACAAATCCACGGTCTACTTCAACACCACTCACCACATTAGGAATAAGAGGGGAGGAAGGAAGTACAAAAGAAGAAATAACACCAAGGGGCACACTAACCCGATCCACCACACGCAAGCAACAGGGCAGATAGACATTCCAAACTTGGTATTGAATCTATCCAACAGAGTACTCACTGCATCCAAATTATCAGTCCTCAATAGAGGACTTTCATTTGCACCTACGTCCGTCACAGACTTCATAGAATTTCAAATCGATTTATTCAAATTTGTACAGAAATTAAAATTAAACATTTTTTTGCAACACATGTCCATGACTATTCTCCGACACCACCTCAACATCCTCCTAGCTCATTCACTATGCAACATATAGTTGACACACATACCTTACTCTCACTAAATTCAGAGACTCCCATTGAAGAATCTTCTATATGTAAGGATTTGGGGATACATGAAAGTATGCCTAAAGTACAGGAGCTCAAACCAAGAGCTAGATTCACCCCGGAATCTTAAACCGCAATGCAACTTTTACACACCTAAGGCCTTGAGAACTACTTGTAGTCGAAACACATGTGGCTGACCTTCCATGGATATTATTAATAAATCTTGACTGCTGCTCTAGTCTTGAACATGACATATTATTATATTTGACTGAAATTTGGGAAAAGCGCAGTTTTGCATGTCATTTCATACAGATTATTTACTACTCCAGGCAATTAGTGGGTACCTGGACCTGACACTTGCAACGCAGCTCAATCCTACCACTAAAGTTGAGTGTGCAAAGTGCATGTACAAGCCTTTACCCACTTATTATACTATATACATTTTACATTGAAGTGGGAGAATGGAAGACCAGGCTCCCGTCCTTCACCTCTCGCGCTTGGCCTAAAGGGTCACGACCCAGACAACCGCCACGAGAAGAGTTTGCCCATCTACCAGACGACCAAATACCCTGGTACAGGAACATACGGATGTGTCCATCTGCCTGCCCAGCAGCCCGCACTAGCCATGCCGACACCTGCGGCACGGACCAACTAGACTAAAACCTACACGTCGTTAGAGATGCCATGACGACCTAGCCAACGGTCAGCACACCTGTACAAATATGCACACTGGACACTCCCGCACCAATCTACACGAAGAATATACTCAGTGCTATGACGTAGGCGACAGACATACTCACGGACGTGCATCTTTATTATTTTCCACATAGGCTTTCAAAATGCAGAAACGCAAGACGCGTCATAAACTCATCTAAAAAAGCTTGCTCACGCTTCTCCTAAAACCAGTTGCCACAATGAGAAATATAACGAAGACACGATACTGGTCATAAAACTATATGGTACTGTAACCTAAAGCGCCTGTGCACCAAACGGATCCACTTATACACCAGGCCTAAGTAGGCCGCAAGCAAGAGCTTCCATGGACGTTAAAAGAACAAGAGTCAGATTGCTGATCCTGCAGAATGAGCCCGGCGAAGCAACCAGCCAAGGTCGCAATGTTGCAAACCCACATTCCGAGAGCAAATCAATATTAATTGTGCAGAATTATGCCTCAAACACGGTCCCACCTCACGTGACCAAGCCGAACCTGACAGGATGCCAAGCCCAGGAGAAAGAAAGCGTCTGGATCTCTCGTTAAAAGACATAAGCAGATACAATTAAAAGGCTCAATGGACATCTGCGACAGTGGGAGTAGTCGGCCTTCCAGCTATGAATAAGTCCTCACATTGTCTGCACGTACCCATAGTGAAACATTGTTGCAAATAACAGGTACACCGAGAGCTGGGAACAGCGATGGTCCCAGGCTGGGAAGCTCGCGGGCGCACCAATCAGAACATGGGGCTCCTATCACTGACGCCATTAACTTTAACCAATCATCAGGGGTCGTCATGTAACAATTCTCATGTATCTAATTGTAGGGACAACCCAGGTATATCACCTGACTAACCCTCGACCACTAACATTGTTCTCTATACGTGTGCTATACTAACCCTACCACTCGAGTAACCAATTACGAGTGGCGATAGGTTTTTTGCTAACTTTCCAATGTGACACAAGTAGCACGTCATACCAAGGTAAAAAGGGCCTGCGAGCCCTACGATTGTGTGTGTGTCAGGACGGACGCGTACGCTCCTTGACCCATCCCTGCCGTTTTTGTCTAATAAACAGCAGAGTCACCTTGCTTCTTGCGTGTGTCTCACACTCTATCTCATCTGGGATATACGGGAGGAGTTGGGGCCTCCCTGCCCGGAGGTCTGCGGACGGCCCGGTCGACCCCGGCAGAATTTCCCCCCGACAAGTTGGAGGCACTGCTGAGATCTGTTTAAGATCCGCCTTTTTATTTTTTACTTTTTCCAGGCACTCCCGCTGCGAGGAGGCCCGGCGGCGCGGCCCCCTCTGCCGTTGCCCCCTTCTGAGGACAACAGGACCATCGCGGAGCTGCGAGAAGACCGGACAGCGCAATCCGGATATAGGCCCTCGGGAGCCGGTTGAGAAGTATCCCGCCCGCTGTTGGCGAGTGTCCAGACGTGGTCCAGACGAGGGGAGGTGACGAGCCGCTTGGAGGGGTGCACGCAGTCGAGCGGCCCCGCATCAAGAGAACTTAGTGAGCATGACACGCACAACAATGCGAAATTGTGAGGGAGGGGGGAGGAAATAAATAAGGGAGGAGGGAGGTGTTGCACAGGTGCGCGGTGAAGGTTTAACAATCTAGTGTTGGCAATGGAATGAATGGTAGTGAAACGAGTGCGAGAGCAGTCGGCTACGTCACGCGAAAGAGGGGGCGGAGCACGAAAACATCACGTGCGGCCGCTCGTAGACACTGATTGGCCTAGGTCGCGACTACGTGTAAGGGTGGGTGTGTGTGGTTTCCTACGATTTGGCATTTATTGATCAATGAGTAGATGAGGATCCCTATTGTTCGAGCAAGAAACTCGATAGGTAGATGATGTTTCCCTGTAGGCGGTAGCTAGTTAGTTGCCCAATACGGAAGATAATTGGCTGGTTAAGCCCTCCTGTTGAGGGGCGTATCACACGCGAGGCGACGCAGCGTGCGCAGTCCGATTATATTATTGATTTGATTACCTTGTTCCAGGAGTGACAGGAAGACAGCTGTAGGGTTAACGGGGGTAGATTGCAAGTGTATTTTGAACTTAAAGGATATACGAAGAGCTTACCAGTAGCTCGAAGAGATCGGTGACGTCACCAGTAGGGCTTTCATAGGATATCGCGAGGACAAGACATATTAATTTTAAGAGTGGGGGGGGGGGGAGAGAAATATGGTAAGGGAGTGGAAACGGAGATAAACGGTAAATGAGTTGATCGGGGAAAGGAGAAAGGGGGCGTGGCTGCGCACGGAGAACGCCGGCCACGGCAAGTGTAAAAGGGGGAGGAGCACGTAAAAATAGGACAACTGTATAAGAGCGTCATAAGGGGTACGCAGCCGCAGGGGGATGCGTGCGCCTCGGCCGCAGGGGGCCGTAAGGGTGTCGTATAAAGAAAGAAAGACAGAAGCAAATATACAAATGTAAAATACCATATTTTTTATAACTATTCATTAGCGGATTGTCGTAAGTCCCCAAACTTACGGGGCCAGGTAAACAATATAAGGTTGTATATTGTAAACTGCTAGTGATACAAACTGCTACCAGATAGGGGAAGGGTAACAAGTGGAGCGCTATTATGTAATACGGGACAGGGTCGGGAGGGTGGGGGAACACCCTCACTACCCCACTACAACACATATGCACAACTCTGCCACCCCATAGGGAGAAACTAATCAAGTACAGCATAGAATGGACCCAGGGGACGGATAACAAAATGCTAACACCGTGGCCGCCTAATGGTAGCTTCGATCCATATGCCCAACATTCACTGCTGAACCATCTGCACAATACATACAAGGGGAAGAAGTTGGCAAACCATGTGGAGGTGTTTAACTTATGGAGGATGTTCCAGGGGTCCCGACCAGGACCAAATGGAATGTTCACTATGGGGGAAAAACAGGAAGAAAAGGAGATTAAGGAGGAAGGAGAGGATGGGAAAAAGGGGAGTGAAAGCAGAAAGAACACAGGGAACGGGGGAGAAGGAGGAGAAAAGAATAATAAATTAGATGACATAAAAAAGGAACCAAGCAACGAGATACCCATAACACAGGAAGTGAAAACAGAGGGAGGGGGGCAGTACCCTTTAAGAGAATTAGGAGAAATAGAAAGAGGACAGTTAAGGGCGGCTGAGGGATACTCGAACCCGCCATACAGCCCTCCACCATATGTGGCTCATAGGAAGATGCCAGTGGGGGAGGGGAGGACTGGAGAAGAGCAGACTGTGGAGATAGGAAATGATGAGTGGGTAGCCGCACAGATACTACAGAAATTACAAGGTTCACTAACTGGAGAAGAGAAGGAGGTAGTAAAGAAAACAGACGAGGATAGTGCCAGGGAGAGTGAAATGAGGGGGGAAGAGCTATTACGGCAAAAGGAAGAGATTTTGGAGGAACGACTAGCAAAGCTAAGGGATGAGCAGAATGAATTGATCAAACAGCTCGAGAGGGAGGAGAAAGAGAGAGCGAGGAAAAGGAAAGAAGGTCAGAACGAATTGGAAAAGATAAGGGAACGGATGAGGAGCAAAGGAGAGAAGCTGAAAGGGTAAAAGCAGCAGCAGAAAGGGTATCAAGAGTAGTGCTGCGAGAGAAGAAGAGGGAAGAAGAAGAAAAAGAAAAAGAAATGGCAATGTGGAAGAGGAGGTTACTATCAGAAACAACTAAGAAATATGAAGAAGGGAAGGTAATAGAGAGTATAGTAGAAAGAGAAAGGGTGAAATGGGAAAGGAAGAAAGAGGATGACAGAATATTGGAACAGGTGAGCAGTGAAGTGATGGAGGAATTAAAAAGGAAAAGGGAGGAAAATAGTAGGGAGATGGAGGAGAGAAGTGTAGGAGAAAGAGAAGATAGGAGTAGGGAGAGTGAAAGATGGGGGATGTATATAGAAGCACAGAAGTAGCGACAACATCAGCACAAGGGGGAGCAGTTGGTAAAGGAGAAAAGGGAGAATTGGACCTAATAGACTTACAAACAGTAACAATAAAAGGGAAAAAGACAGAGTGGGGGGTGCCGTTTATGACTGACTTTTGTAGTGAGGAAGAAGAAGGAGTGGAGAGGGAAGGAAGAAAAAGTGAAAGGGAAAGCTTAGACAAACTATACCTCACCCGAACCAACGTAGACTCGCCATGGATCAGTAGGAGAAAAGATGAGCTGGAGAGAAGTGAGGAGGGAGAGCAAGGACTAGCGGAAAGACAGACACATGAAGCCACACCATTCCCATCCCCATCACGCCCTCCCCCATCGCACCCTACATGCTCAACCACCTCACGCTCGTTGCGCAAAATAAAACTCGCGCCCTTCACAGACGAACTGACACCCTATGCATGTCGGCTTAGAGACCTCCCTAGTCGCAGGCAGGACAGACGAATACACATGCCCACATTAAATACAGGAAATGATGGAAGGAGGGAAAAAGATGGAGAAGAAAGAGTTACGAGCAGGGGTAATAAGGACGAAATTGAAGATGTAGAAGAAAGGGAAGAGGAGGAAGGGTGTGAGGACTCGATATTATGGAACATAAAGGGTGAAACGAGACACAACTTAATGCCACTTTTGGAGAGAGGAGGGGTTAGACCACAGTATGTCCCTTGGAAGCATACAGATAAAGAAAATATAAAATGCAGGCTTCCATCATTAAGTGGAGGTGCGGGTAAATGGATATATGAAATGGAAAAACACGCCGCAGGACAGAAACTGGCAGTAGGAGATGTAAAGGGCCTTTTAATATCAATATTAGGGGATAGAGCGGATGACATTTGGAAGAGAGCGGGATTCCATGGGGTAACAATAACAAACACATCGCATGATGGGGCACCATTCGCAAACTGCAGACATGCACTATGGCAGGCACTGAGGGTACAGTACCCAGACATATCAGACATAGGAGCAATTACCTCCCGTAAGATGCGTGAGACTGAAGATCCTGTTGATTATATCCAGGAGATCCAAGAGAAGTGGCGCATGGAAACTAGAGAGCAATGGGATAAAACACCAGCAATATTTTATCATATACTAGTACAAGGGCTCCCAGAAGGAGTTCAGAAACAACTAAAGAAAGTAGTGGGAATGGAAGCAAAACCATGGCCAGAAATACAACTGACTATAGTACATCACTGCAGGACATGGCAAGGAAAAATGAAACAAAAGGAAGAGGACAGGAAAACAGAAGAGGCTAAACTAGTACAGAAAAAACTTACTAAATACACAATGGAAGGGGCACTAATAACTACGCCCACAACAATGGCCCAAAGCCCCACACAAGTAGTGGCTGCACAAGATTCCGCCCAAATACCACCTTCACAGAATATAACACAACAGGCGCCTCCACTGCAACCATACACAACCAACATGGGAGGAGGGTACCCCATGCAAGGAGCTGGGTATTACAATTATAACAGGGGGAGAGGAGGATTTATGAGAGGGAGAGGATACGGATATAACACCCAACAGCAGGTGGGAGGACTTAGAAATTCCTACCCCACAGGGCAACCAGTATACCAGGACAACTCAGGGAGCTTCCCATGGCAGAGTAGGGAACCACCAGTGTGTTGGAGTTGTGGATTATTAGGACACATGTCACGCACGTGTAGAGTTAGGCCAGGAACACCATCATGGAGTGAACAGGGACAACCAAGGCCCTCACAAGAACAGCAGGGCCTACAACAACAGCAGACGTTGCAACAGGGAAATGAACAACAACAACAAATAACACAACAACAGCCACAGACATATTCACTGCCACAACAACAGGTAGCGATGACACAACAACCCCAAACACAACAAACACAATTGGGTAGGGTGACGGTCTTGGGACACAACCCTTACACAGGAAATGGCCAATCATGGTACCCTCAATAGGACAGCCCACAGACGGCCTTGGTGTGTCCCATCCTGTCAGTAACACCTAATAGTGCGGAGGAGCCACGCATAGAGGTAACGATAGGTGACAAAAAATTATCATTCCTTGTTGACACCGGGGCGACCCGGTCTTGCATAAGGGAAGGTAAATTTAAGATGTCAGGCGAAGCCATGAACACCCAAGGATTCTCTGGGGCTAGAGGGTTGGTTCCCTTTACTGATAACATTCCCTTATCTATTGGAGATCATGATCTGTCAGTTCCACTTTTATATTATAGTGCCTCACTAGTAAATATACTGGGGAGAGACATAATGAACAGGTTGAATATGACGATCTCCTTTACAGAGGACGGCATAATTTGCTCTACTCCAGGGATTAACATGCTCACAGCACGACAGATTATGCAAGCATACTGCGGACAGATAGCGATTAGGGCGGAGCCAGTAGATGGCGAACCATTCCAGTATGGAACAGATATGGCATTTGCATGGATGCCAGGGATAGAAGGGAAAATATGGAGGAGGCCAGCAGCCTATCTGTTCAGACCAGAAACACCTGTTAATGAACCAGAAGGAAAGGTGGTTCTAATGGACATTGAGAGCATTATTGCAACAGCTGATTATATTGCTGTGCATGCCCAAGACAAAGAAGGAAGAGCATGGAGGGCAGTGATAGCACTAGCAGAAGGATGCAGGCTAACCCAGGTGTCAGATGAGGAGCTGTTCTCAGACGAAAAGGAGGAAGGTGAAATGGTGTTCATGATGAGTGTAGAAATATGGCTAAGAGTGGCTCACAAACAAGTAGCACAGAAGATTGCGATGGCACTTGAGGCACCCGCATGCACCCCAGTGCCCTTCTTTAAGGAGGATATGTCAAAGGTACCCAAATCATTGTGGACTACTAGCCCTTATGACGTGGGGTGCATAAAAAGCATAGGGGGAGTAAGGATAAAATTGAAAAAAGGTGCAATACTCCCCAGAGTGAAACAGTACCCACTGTCAAAAGAGGCAGATGAGGGCATATATGAAACCATAACGGCCCTTATAAACAATGGCATATTTGTCCCCTCAGAATCACCATGCAACACGGCTGTGTACCCAGTGCGCAAGGCTAAAGGGGGGTCTTGGCGCTTCATACAGGATCTCAGGCCCTTGAACAACATAGTAGAAGCAGAATATCCCGTAACAGCAAACCCGGCCACAATATTGTGTGGCATTCCAGCAGAAGCATCACGATTTACAGTGATCGACCTTAAAAATGCTTTTTTCTCAATACCATTGCACCCAGACTCACAAGATCTGACAAGCTTCACTTACCGAAATACAAAGTGGAAACATACCAGATTGCCACAGGGGTATTGCGAATCACCCTCAATTTTCAATAGAGTAATACAGATGGATTTGGGTAACATTGAAGTGGAAAGCACAGTGTTGCAGTATGTGGATGACATAATAATTTGCAGTACAAACGAAAGTAAATGCAGAGAGGACTCCTTAAAAATGTTGACAAAATTGGCTGAAAAAGGCTACAAGGTAGACATGGAAAAGATACAATACTGTCAAGAACAGGTACTTTACATTGGTCAACTTATATCCCAACATGGAAGAAGGATTGCACCACAAAGAGCACAGGCCATTTCAAGCACTCCAATGCCACAAACTGTGAGGGAACTGCAGCAATTCCTAGGGCTGTGCAACTACTGTAGAGCATGGGTATTTGATTACAGCTCGTACATCGGACCCCTGCTTGAGGCTTTAAGGGAAGCTAATAAAGGGGAGAAAAAGTTGGGGTGGACTATGGAAATGAAAGAGGCTTTTGATGAATTGAAAGATGCGATATCAACTGCTCCAGTACTGGCATCCCCAGACTATGAGCGACAATTTTTTATATTTTCACATTGCGACTCAGCAGTAATGAAAGCAGTGTTGGCTCAAAAAACAAGCATGGGCTACAAACCAGTAGCATTTTACAGCGGTCACTTGGATCCTGTGATGTTAGGTCACTTCCCTTGCGAACAAGGTCTCGCTGCAGCTGCTTTTGCAGTGGAAAAAGCATCAGCAATAACCATGGGGTGCCCAACTACACTGTTTGTGGAACATGCACTATTTGCAATATTGAATAAACCTAAGTCCACCCTAACCACGCAGAGGGCATCAGGTTATGAGATCATTCTATCTAGAGCTGAACTATCAATTGTTAGATGTAGCACGGTTAAACTGGCAAGGTTCCTAGCAGAAGTAATTGAGGAGGGAGATTATGCCCATGACTGTACGCAAATAACGGAAATGTACTCATGTACTAGAAAGGTTGAAGAAAACGCACTAGAGGGAGGTGAGCTTTTGTTTATTGATGGGTCATCAACTATTGATCAAAGTGATGGGATAAGGAGAACTGGGGCAGCAGTGGTAAAAATGATGGAGGTACCGGTGTGTGTGGCTATGAAATGTGTACAATTACCACAGCATTACTCCGCTCAAGCCGCGGAATTGGTTGCACTAATATTGGCATTGAAGGAAAGCTTTGACAAACGAGTAACCATATACTCCGACAGTGCATATGTTACATCCACTGTCCACTCAGGGCTGTCGAAATGGAGAAGAAGAGGGTTTAGGAGAGCTGATGGCACTCCAGTGCAACATGCCCTCTTATTGGCTGAACTAATTGAAGTAATAAATGACCCCCAAGAATTAGCCCTAGTAAAATGCACCGCACACACCAATGGTGAAGACCACGTCTCAAAGGGGAATGCAGCAGCAGACGCACATGCGAAGTATGCTGCATACTTTGGTGAGATATGGAACCCCCCAGAATCACAGAGAGGGAGAGGGAGGGGAATGGCTAAGGAGATGTTGATAAGAGAAGGGTACACCCATCTCCCAGCCACGCAGATTATGGAGCTACAAGCGGCTGCACCAATGGCCGAAAAAGAAATATGGGTAAAAAGAGGATGCACAATGTCACCAACCGACGCACTATGGCGCCAGGGTGGCACTGGAAAGGTTGTAATACCATTGGCACTTTTGAACACCGCCCTGAGCCAACTACATCACCCAGCCCACACAGGCAAGGAAGTAATTGCAGCACGAATTAGAGAAGATTGGTTCTGCCCCGAGTTAAATTCTCATGTGTCGAATTTTATCAGCAATTGTCTCATATGTCAACAGTTTACGGCCGGCCATACCCTAAAAGTAATAAGAGGTACTATACCCCGGCCAGAGGGACCTTTTCGGCATCTCCATATTGACTATGTTGATATGATCAACATATGTCAAGGTAATAGGTATATGATTGTAGTAGTATGCCCATTCTCTAGGTGGATTGAAGCAGGGCCCTGTTCACACCCAGATGTATTTAGAGCAGCTAAGTTCCTAGTGAGGGAGGTCTTCCCCAGGTGGGGAGTGTGCGAGGTGTTAAGGTCAGACAATGGCCCACATTTCGCAAACGAAATGTTCCAGCATATCACATCCTTGCTGAACATAAAACATAAATTTGCATGTGCCTACCACCCACAGGCCAACGGTGTATGTGAATGCCTGAATGGCCTATTAAAGGAGGCAATTGCAAAGATACAACAAACAACAAAGAAAAGCTGGTTATATTGCCTTCCATTAGCCCTATTTGAACTAAGGAATAGACCAGGGTCCGACCACCACCTCACCCCACACGAGGTGGTTACCGGACGTCAAATGCGCCTTCCCCTAACGCCAACATCAAGAGCATTTACCGACCACGAAAATACAGCGAGTGTTCTAGGTGATGAAATGTACCAATATGTGTCTTCTTTGATTACTAGTGTAGTGTTTGTGTCTCAACAGCTCGAGCGCACACGGGGCGGGTCTAACAGCAATCAACAAGAAGACGCGGATAAAGAATTGGAAAAGGAAAACCTGTGTAAAATTGCTAAAGGTGACCACGTGCTACTTCGCAATTTCAACAGGAAGTGGAATAATGAAGGATTTACTGGCCCCCATCTGGTAGAGGAAGTATCAACAAGAGCAGTAAAGCTACAGGACAAGCGTGCCTGGAACCACCTACATGATGTAAAGATCTACAAACTGCAGACCCGCCCCAGCGCCACCGACAGGTCCATTGGGAGAACAACAACAACATCACCAACGGAGGAAGAGAGTTCTACCACAGCCAACGACCCAATTGTTCCCATACCCTGTCACTCCCCAGATTCCCCGAAGACAATAACTGACGAAGAAAGGGGTGATCCCCATACTGCCCATCTGAGGCACAGGTGTATCTGCATGGCTAACTATTTATTGAATCGTGAGGAAGACTGGGCAGCCCTTTTTGCCCCAAGAGGTAGCACCGATAATGCATTTAAAAACACTACAGGGATCTCAGAAGCATTAAGACAAACATTTGTGAGATTAGCAAGACTGTCACGCAAAGAAATGAACAAATATTGGGAAACAGCTTCCCTTACAAACTACCTAGATAATTCTAAAATACCAAGAGGATTAAGAATACTGATTTTTCACAATTTTGACAATGATGATGATAAAGATCTGGCTGACCAATGGGAAGCCAATCTACACCAGAGCTCGAAGGCCTTGAGAACGACTTGTAGTTGAAACACATGTGGCTGACCTTCCATGCATATTATTAATACATCTTGACTGCTGCTCTAGTCTTGAACATGACATATTATTATATTTGACTGAAATTTGGGAAGAGCGCAGTTTTGCATGTCATTTTATACAGACAATCACAAACCATAACTGTACACTTCATATCATCTCCTCACTACAACTCTGCATACAGATTGAGAAACACCAGGTTCCTATTGACAACAAAGTCTCACTAAATAGTAAGTGCATTGTATTTATTGCTCTATCATTAGCTTTCATTATATAAACATGTGTTATAAGACAGAAGACTTTTTTTCTCACAAAAATGGCAAGCACACTTGAATGGTTAGAAGAGAACTTCCCAAAAGAAGAAATGAGCAACCATAACATCTCCAATGGTATACAATAGATATTTTCATGTAAACAAATAATGTATTTTGTACACACCTTACTAAAATTATCATTTCTATTTTTCTTACAGTACATAGTTTTCATGAAAAACCCACTCCCCAGTTTAATCATACCCAATACCGAGAATCACAGAGGCCCAATCCCCAAATGTAAATGATCAAATCATGAACTTGTCCAACAAATTAGATTAACTTAGTAATGATTTCAAGAACTTTTACAGTATGTGCAGTATGTGAAAAATCATGTAACTAAAAATGTGCAGTATCACTGTCCTTCTTGCACCTGACCCCCTTGTCCCCAGCGATCATCCCCAGCAAATTCTGAACATTGAACATTTTAATGAAAGACGCTTTGAAGAAATCTAACTCCCTTACTCCTCTCGTAATTATTGTAAAAATGTTCCTGATTCTACAATTTGTGTTTTCCATTCTGATACGTCATCCCTTTCTTGAATAAATATATTTTTTGTACTATAAATGTTTTGTTTATTGTTTAATTTTATTGTGTGTGATTTATTTAAAACTCCCATTATGAGTCCGCGGACACTACGACTGCCCGGGGTTTCTGCACCAAAAATGGTGGTGTCACCGGACATATGCGATGTCCAGACATGTCTGTTTTAATGTGATGCACTTTTAATTAGTCCGCTGACAATGCGCCTGTTCTACAGACACCCAGCGCATGCGCCCTGCGATTCCCGCACTAAGGGTGTCCATGGATGACCATCAGGCTGCAGACGGCCGTGGACATCATCATGTGACCGCACCTGTGCGGCATGATGGTGGTTTTCGTGAACGGTGTCCATGGCCGTGGACAGTTTAAAAATGCATTTCCTGCCAATCAAGCGTGTTTTAAGTTGAAAATGTACCCTTCAACGGCTCCCAGACCCATTCTTGATTGACCTGGCAACATCTTAGAACTTTTCAAGGCTTTTTTGTGACTCAGTAGTCCGCGGACAGTACAACTGTCTGCAGATGGTTCCTCTGAAGTGACCCACCCATTACCTTTCCTCATTCTCAATCTGGCTCTCCATGGGAGACCATCTTCCAGCACCTGCTTTGAAGAACTTTGCAGAACTTTCTTTGTGTACAGCATCATGGCCGCTGCTATGGCCTCTTCTGCTCCCCAAATACCCCCACAATCACCATCTGGAGGGTCTGGACAGGGGAACAGGCACATTGATGTAGAGGAGGATCAAGAGGAAGACAAAGATGAGGTAGTGTAAGTGCCTACCTCCAGCAACCGGAGTGAGTGCTGGGTGTTTTTTCAGACTGTGGGTCGGGTCCCAAAGGCGAACGCTGCCCATGTTGAATGCATTGAGTGTGGGGTGAAACTCAGTCACGCACAACAGGGGCACTGCTCCTTCAGAACCACATAAAAGAGCTGCCACGTCCGTTCTAAACACCCGGTTGCACTGAGAAAGGCTGTTCCTTTCTCAGGGAGGAGCAGGCTATCTTCCTCTGCTCCATCTTCCTCAACTACTGTTGCCAGCACACAGGGTAGTCCTTGGGGCAGATGAACCCACCCGCTGGCTCGCAGGTCATACGGGATGCTGTAGATCCTTACCTTTCGAGGGTCACAGTGTTCTGCATGTACTGCGACACACAGTTCTGCAGAAGGAAGACATTTCTCAGTGCTTTAGAAACAGTTATCAAAGAGCATGAGAAACACTGCCCATCCATTAAATATAAGGCACTCCCAAAATATTCTGTGTCCACCTGCCCCTCCATATATGTGGTTGGTGCCCCTTCTTCCTTCCCCCACCTTAACTTACCTCTCCTGAAAAAAAACTCAAAAAGCCACAAAACAAATACAAAACCGTAAAAAACACACAAAAAGTTGTTCCTTTAAGAGCCACGGTTTACAGTTAAAACGTAGAAGTGAGAGAAATGGTCAGTGGCCACTGTACAGCCTGCATAGTCCACAGACAGTGCAGTAGTCCACAGGCTTCTGAGAAATTCCAGGGGTTGCACAGTTAGAATCATTTTAATTGTTTTACATTCAAGAAGGGTGGTACTTAAAAGAACCTTTTTTGTGTTTTTGGCTTTTTTTTATTTTTGGTTTTTCAAACTGAACTAAGAAAATGTTTCACTCCATTTCATTATTTCTTCTCATTTTCACAAAACCTGCTTCAAAGCATTTTGAATGTTTTCCATGAAAATCTGATTATCCACATCAGTTGGTTGGATTCCATCTCGTCGAAAAATGTTGGCCCTATCAAATGTAATTTTCATCATCTCAAACAAAAGCTCACACAGCTTTATTGACGTTGCACCTCGCTTTTTCCATTTGTGAAACAGATGAACTGGAACGCATCCCACATCTGTCTCTGGGCAATGCATTATAAAATATTTTTTGAATTAGGGAACATTTCCTTCAACTTTCCGAATGTCTCCTACATTGCAAACTGCAATGCAATTCCAGTCATGTTCCCCAAACTGTTACCTTCCTTCATAATGAATGAACAACAATAATGACCCGATGTTTTAATTTAACCATATTTGCACAAAATGGGAGTAAATCCACCCACTTCATGCCTCGCACTTCATACCAAAACAATTCCAATTCAGGGAATCCAAGAATTTTGGCTATTCCACAATTCTCAGCATACACCTTCAACTAATAAACTCAAGAGTCCCCCAAAATCGAAACACTCTGCCTCTCACAACTCCTACTAACCAAACTCATGCTACCCTCTCTTCCTGTACACCACACCCAGAAAACCTGATTGGGTGATCCTCCGATGTTCTTGGACACCCACGACTTTCTGCGGTCTCTGCAGGCCCCTTTCCATGCCAGGCAACCTTAAAAGAGCTGGATGTGACACGTGCCATCCCCGGACTACCGCAGTCACTCAAAGGGGTGGGTGGGAAAATTAAACACAATTTAAGTTATTTTTTAGTGGTGGTTCTGAAAGGAACCTTTTTGGGGGGGGTTGTTAACAAACACCTTTCTTTTCTTGTTTTGCTTTTATGTACAGTACTACTGTACACTCTTAGTCTTCCTTTAGCATTTTCTTACAGGAACATTTTCATTGCATTCCTAATATTGTAAAGGAAAATTGCATTGCCAACATCTGTGAAGTGATCTCCATCTTGACAAAAAATATTCCTCCATCAGAACTTATATTGTCATTCGACAAAGATGACAATCCTGCAGCATAAAAAAAAATCAGATGCAGATTTATTGACAAGCTGCCTTTATTCTTCAATTTGTGGAGTGAAAAAGCTTGTTGGACATCTCCATGTTGCCTATGATTTATCAAATAATTTTAGCAGAAGGAAACAGTTGCATTATGCTTTTAAATAAATACTTCAGGGCAACCTGCAAAGACACTGGAGTCACAAACCCCAAACGGTCTCCTCCACAATGCACAATTACAATGTCTGGACATTTAAAGTGTGCTATACTATCACATAATGAAAACAAGCTTGCCCAGTTTAAGCCACACACTGCATGCCACAATACTTCTACTTCTGCCAATCCAATATTTCTATGGATGCCATGGTTTTCAGCATAAATCTTCAATGACTGAATCCACACAGTCTGCCTTCTCAAATACATAGCTGTAGGCATTGTCAGTGCTCTCACAACTCCTGCTAACACAACTCCTGCAACCCTCTCTTCCTATACACCACACCTAGCAAACCTGATTGGCTAATCCCCACAGTCCCCTTTCCAGGCCAGGCCTCTAAAAAAGACCCAGATGTAGCATGTGCTGTCCACGGACTACCGCGCTGTCCACATACCCCTTAACACAGGGACAGCCCTTCAACCTTTTCCATTTCCATGTTCTCAACACTCCCTCATTTGTTGTTTTCTAAGAGTCACACTTCCATCCACCAATCTCATCCAAAACCTCAACACCTAACCCTGTCATCTGACTTCAACACTGCAAATGGACACTTGAACTCTCAGAGTACATATCTCCTGCTAATTAAAGGCAACTGCATCATAAACTACTGTGCAACTGTCCAAGATTCCAAGATTTCTATTTCCACATTCAACAAGATCTGCATCTAAGAAAACATAGTACAGGTATGCTTCAACTCTTTCACATATATATATATATATATATATATATATATATATATATATATATATATATATATATATATATATATATATATATAGGGTTCCTCCTACTTACCGTTTAATAAACTTCTCAATACGCATATTCTCTTTTTTAATCACTCTAGCAAATGCCATGAATTGCAGCATTCATCACCTGCTTGCATTACATTGCTCTGCACTTCAAAGTGTTTCTATTTTCAATCATTGTTGATGAAAGTTAAAAATGCATATGGGCATGTATAGCAGCACTGTGTCACTGTTTCATAAAATAAAGGAAAAGCTTATAAAATCGATCTTTAGACCATTTTTAAGTGGCACTTAGTGTCTGCCAGTTTACTATCTTGCCACTACATGCACCACATGCATACATCCAACATCACCCATTCCAATCTTACTAAGTCTTTATTTTTTCCTTTGCATCCTGTCACTTCCAATTAACTTCACCCATTATAAAACTCAGACTACAAGTCCCAGATTGCAATGATGCAAAGAAAAAAAACACAATGTCAAGAATCAAAACTGTAACATGTATATTAAATAAACAAATAAAATGCTCTGCTTTTAAAAACATTTTTTGGGAAGCATTTTGAAGAAAGCTCAAAAATGCATATCTGCATTCACAGCAACACTGTGTCACTTTTTCATAAAAGCAAATAAATTCGTTTGAACACCATTTGTAATTGTCATTCAGTGTGTGCCAGTTTAATATATTGACAGTACATGTATAATTCCTAACATAACGCATTCCAATCTTCAGCTGCTTCTGCAGTAATACTTTTTTCTCTACATTCTGTGACTTGTACTCCAACTTTCACAATGGAAAAAGTAGAACTATAAGTCCCAGAATGCAAACAAAAAACTAGGACTACATAAACACCTACAGATTGCATCATGTTGGCAAGTATGCATAGTTCTCCTAAGACACTAAACTTCCGCACACCAACTGCCATTTAAAAGTGTACTACAAATATTGTCCGACAAATGTTCTTCTCTTTTACAAAACCTCAAACAGCTTCTACAAATGCACATACACATTTCTTAACTTTCATGAAAAGGCTCCTAAAAGCAACCATTTTATTGCAAACAAATGTTGAACAATGAATGCCAACAAGAGGAAGAAATTAAAGCTCAACTAGACAAAGACACTCTGAGGGCAGTCAACCTTCCCTTACAGGAATCCAAGAAATGCTTGGAGAACCACTCATTTGAAATGAAGCTGAAATAGCTATGTCTGAGGTAGAAAATACCATGTATCAATATAAACAATCTGAGGAAGACTTGTCAGTGCTGGAATCACAGCTAAGTGATGAACAACTCACAGTTGATCTATCTAGAAGTCACTCAAGAAATTGAACATGGTTTTAAACATGAAACTAAAACCTGTAGCTGTAACTATTATAAACCTCTGCTCCTGAATGTAAGTGGTGAAGCTAGTTCTGGTAAAACATTCTTAATTAAAATAATCAGCACATTTCTACAAAACCTAACAAACAAAAACCGTTTAGTTGTAGTAATGGCCCCCACAGGTTTAGCTGCTTAAAACATAGGAGGCGTAACTTTACACCGACTACTTCTCCCCGTAGAATACCAAAATGAATTATAATACTACAAATTATCAGCAGAAGCTGCTATTGAAGTATGCAGAATTCTATAACAAATGCACGTGATCCTGAGAGATGAAGCAAGTTAGAATGCAAGAAGTCCTAAAAATCAACAACAAATAATTGTTTGGAGGATAACATGTGATTGTTTTTAGAAACCTCCTACAGTTAACACCAGTGAAAGGTCAACCTATATATCAAAACATTAGGACACAAGCAATGCCGCAATACCTTTGTCATTATTGGAAATATAAATCTCTGGCAACATTTTCACTACAGAGAACTAACTCAAAACATGTGCCTGTCTACAGACCTCACCTATGATAACATTTTAAAAAGCACTGAATTTGACTGCTTACTAAAGAAGCAAAATCCATCTTAAACAGTAGACTAATACATGAGGTGTATGGATGAAACACATCTGCTCCTGAGGTCATGAACAATTAACTCAAAAAACCCTAAAATGTATGTCCTTAATGCCAACCCTTGCAAGCTGTAGACAATTTCATGAGATAATGCTGAAAAAATATATGAACCCATAGTGTATATCAGTTCCACAGACAAACTAGAAGTGCACGTCATGACACTTCATATGTACTAACAAGCAACAGTACAACTAAATAGCTTAGAAAAATGTATCTCCAACACAGCTGGATTGCAGAAAATATTGACTTTGTGTCTAAACTGCAGACTAATTCTAAAACATAACTGTAATGTAGTTTAGTCATTGGAGAAATTGGTATAATTGTTGCCTTCCAAACATATCCACATGACAACAACATTCAACATTCAGTTTGTCAACATTAACTTTGACAAACTTGCAGAAGTTAAAATAAATTGGCCGGACAATAGCACGTTTCCTTCTTTTCAAAGACATGTAAGTACGCACAGAGCTATATTCTCTATCTCTTGCATATGCTGTCACTATTCACAAAGATCTAACACTAGATCAAGCATTGATAGACATTGACTGCACAGTTTTTAAAGAAGGTATGAGTTACATAGCACGTTCATTTCTGCGTACACTCAATGATCTATTCCTAGTTAACTTTTATGCAAACAAAGTCAACACTGACATTCCATGAATCCTGGAATACAACAGGCTGCGGGCACTATACACCCGCATCTAGATATGTACCCTGAAACTCAAAAAATAAACCTTTAAAATGACAAGTAATACAAACAGAAGTTATAGCAGATCTCCCAACAATACAGCTAAAACAACAATGACCAACTCCTTCTGCATCACACAATACAACCACAAAACTGTCTAGTACAGACAGAAAAGAAAGACATAAATGTCTCTTCTCCAGAAAGATCTGCAGGCCCATCAGATGATCCACAAACAGAACTCTATGGTACATTTAAATTCAGCAACACAACTGGGTAAATTGTTATGCTAATGTGACAATGAATCTTCTCTTTCAATTGTCACCAATTGTTCACAACATTTACTTAAACAACTGGGTCCAGTTGTGTTTGCAAATGCTCATCCTTCACAGAAATGCCACAAATAATCCTGCCAACACTTACTGTGTCTCAGGTATAAGGCAAGAATTGGACTACTGTGCAGGAATGATCAAATTTACCATAGACCCACAGGCAGATCCACAGAATTCCTAATGTACTTACTACAAGTACTGGAAACCAAAAGCATACCTATAAATTAAATCTTCCAGATTTCATGAACATGGTAACATACATGCACTCTCTGCAACCATGGTTCACAAGACCACATCCCTAATAAACGATGTGTATATGTATCCATGCCAAATTCTGAATCCATTCCATTTCACCAGCTTCTGAGGAATGCAAATCATGGCATATTATGCCCTTTTTGCAATTCAGGCAATCGTTCCACCTTACAAATAAACTCATATAGCCAATATGTCATACTAAGGCTTCTAACGTTCAATGCAGATGGCACCAAAAATAACTGTAAGCTTACAGGATTCACACCTCGGGGTCATCTTCGACTCCACACTCTCCTTCACTCCTCACATCTCTGATGTCTCTAAGAAGTCACACTACCAGCTGCACCTCCTCACAGGTATTCTTCCTTTCCTCTCCTTCCCCCAGAAGCTCACTGTCTCCATAGCTCTGGTTCTCTCTAGGCTGAACTACTGCAACAGCCTCTTTCTAAATCTGCCACCTCTACTCTCCGCCCTCTGCAACTCCTCCAAAACAGGACTGCAAGACTTTTCCTTGGCCTCAAGCCCAGGGATTGTATCTCCCCAGGACTGAAATCTCTGCACTGGCTCCGAGTGGTGGCGAGGATTAAGTTCAAAACCCTCTGCATTGTCCACAATGCCTTCTGAAGCCTGGGTCCTCAATACCTTCAACTATCTCTTCATAAATATCTTCTTTCTCAAGCTCTTCGCTCATCTGCCTCCAACTCCCTCAGTGTCAGTCGCTTCTCTAAGCAACAGGTAGATCTCTTTCTTTGGCTAGTGTTTCCCTCTGGAACAGCCTCCCTGCCTCTGTGAAACTTGAGGATAACCATCTCTGGTTCTGCAAGCACCTCAAGACCTTCCTCTTTGCTTCTGCTTTCTCTCCTCCTCTCCCCTGTTAATCTAATGGCTGAAACTGCACCGGTTACCTAGATACCCTCTGATCTGGGCCCATGTCCTTTCCCCACCAATTGCACACCTGCACTTACCCACTCGCAACCCTTGTACTCAGAGGCTGTTTCTGTATCACTACAGCCCCCTACCAGCACTCGACACCTGATGTTTGCACTTACCCTTGCACTTGCCACTAGCTGGCTGCACTTTTTATTTATTGTTTTATTTATTTTATTTATTTCTACTGTTTATCCTATGTATTGCACTGGCCCCTCCACCCTTCCGCCACACCTTACCCCTCCCCTGCATTTGCGCAATCTCAATGTCACCTGGGTTAGTAAGATTGTTGTCTCTGTCTTCCCTCTGTTCCCCCTCCCTTGCCTCGTCACACCTTGAAACACTTGTGTATAGGCACATTATAAATGCCATATCATACCATCATATCATATCATATCATATCACACACGGTCAAGTATCTCTTGGAAAGAAAACCTTTAAAACAGTAGTTATAGTATACCACACTGGTGCCACAACCACTTCAGGGCACTACACTGCATATGTCGGAAAAAAGAAGTGGTTGGTTTGAATGTAACAATACCTCCATTACTCCAAAACATAGATTACCAGTAAATTTAACAAATGCCTACCTAGATTCCTTCAACCAAACTTTGTTCACTAAACTATAGCACAATTAACAGCTAGAATATGCTAGCAGGTATCTAACTACATCCATAATACTACAATAGTACTTCTGAAAGTCAATCTAGTTAGAATACGGCAACAGGTATATAACTACTTGAAAATACCCTTCATTCCAAAACACTTCAAATACGTGCTCTCAATTCTTATACAACAAACATTGTCTAACCTCTAAGGTAGTTAGAATACACCAACAGGTATCTGACTACTTCAATCATTCCCTTAATCACAACATGATAGAAACAAACATGTGATCACCCTTAAACTCTCGTAACTGTAATCAGGTTTCTTTAATCCAGTACATATTTCTTCCGAATGATTATTTCATGTGAAAACAGAAGTGCGTCATACAATAATGTTAAACCATACATAGCACTTACAATGTACTGTTTATGAGGGTCTACAAAATGTATATGTACAATTGTATACAACTACAGCTTTAATAAAATCCTGCTTGACAAATGTGATCCCACAGATGATAAACCAGAGATTCCAGATTTATAACGCTATCAAACTAAGGAACTATAGCAATTATAATCAAATACATATTCTATGAGCACTATCATCTATTGTACTACAATCATAAGTGCCATGTACAGTTCAATTACATTATTCCTCCATATTACAAACACTTTGTTCTCCCACATGGTCAACCATACCATCCTGCTCAACCGTCTCCGTGAAAACCTGGGTATCACTGATCAGGCTCTGGCCTGGCTGACCTCTTTCCTCTCAGATCGACCCTGCCAGGTCCAACTTGGGTCCTTCCTTTCATCTATCTTCCTCTCTACCTGTGGTGTTCCCCAGGGGTCTAACCTCTCGCCCTGACTTTTCAACCAATACCTGGCAACTCTCGCCCACTGCATTGCCATTTTCTGCTCAAATTTCCAGTGCTACGCTGACGACACTCAACTCATTTTCAGGCTGCCCTCTGCCACCTCCTCTCCCTCTCTCATCTCTGATTGTCTAAATGCCATTCAAAATTGGTGTGCCGCCAATGATCTTTGTCTGAATGCCAGCAAGACGGAGATCCTCCTCATATGCACAGCTTCACCATCCTTTCCCCTCACTCTCTGGCCGGCCTCCCTTGGCCCTCCTCCTACCCCCACCTGCGAGGCTTTGACTCCACCCTTTCCTTCTCTGCCCACATCTCTGAGGTCTCTAAAAAGTCATATTTCCGACTGCACCTCCTCAGAGGTGCTCTGCCTTTCCTCACCTTCCCCCAGAAGCTCACGGTATCTCAAGCTCTGGTTCTCTCTAGCTTGGACTATTGTAACAGCCTCTTTCTAAATCTACCTGCCTCTACTCTCCGCCCTCTGCAACTAATCCAGAACAGGACTGCAAGACTTGTCCTTGGCCTCAAGCCCTGGGATCGTATCTCTCCAGCTCTGAAATCTCTCCACTGGCTCCCAGTGGATGCAAGGATTAAATTCAAAACCCTCTGCATTGTCCACAAGGCTTTCTGGGGCTGGGTCCAAAATACCTTCAGCTATGCCTCCGCAAATACCTCCCCTCTTGAGCACTTCGCTCCTCTACCTCCAACTCACTCAGGGTCAGTCGTTTTTCTAAGAAACGAGCTGGGGGTAGATCTCTGTCTTCGGCTGGGGCCTCCCTCTGGAACAGCCTCCCTGCCACTCTAAAACTTGAGGAGAATCATCTCCCGTTCCGGAAGCACCTCAAGACCTTCCTCTTTTCTTCTGCCTTCGCTTCCCCTCTCCCCTGCTGATCTGTTCTCTCTTGGCACCGTGCACCTGGCCACCCTCTGTCTTTTGGGCCCAGGTACCTGCTCATCCTGCCACCCTCCCGCACTGCCTCCGGGCCACCCCTTGCACTGGGGTCTGTATCTGTACCCATACAGCCCCTCCTTTTTCTTCCTGCACTTATTGGACCTACCTTGTCTGCTGCCTTAAACCTAGCACTTGCAAATTGCTGGCTGCATTACCACTGTTTGTTGCCTTTATTATTTATTTATTGTTATTTATCTGTTTCTCCTCTGCTTCGCACTTTCCACCTCTCCCCCCTTCCATGCACTTTTAACCTCCCCCCTCTCCCATGCACTTGCGCGTTCTCAATGTCACTGGGCCTAGTAAGATCGCTGTTTTGTTCTCCCCTGTTCCCCTCCCTTGCCTTGTCGTTCTCTAAAACACTTGTGTACGAGCGCGATAGAAAAAAAATATCAATCAATCAAAAACCTATAATTACTATAGGCCAGGGAACCCGACTTGGGAGAGTGGTCTGCTATAATCCACTATAGACTATTTCTTCTGTAATGAGGCTACCATACAACAAATAAAGAAGTTGGTAGTTAAAGAAAATAATTACAGTGACTACGCCATGATTACTCTTACCATTGAAGGTATGGGCACTGAAACTGAGACAAAAATAGGCGACGTGGACGTAAAGGGCAGCAGAGACAGAATTAGATGGTCTTAGAAAAACCTAAAAAAGGTGCACCTATTTGTAACTATGCAGACGGTTGACAAATTTAAAATTGTACTTGCTATTGAAACCTGGATTATGGAAACTATGATTCAGCTGACAGTACATAAGGGCAGATATGCCATGTTGAATAATCCGGGGAAAACGTCACACTATGACCGGGCCATTCAAGACGCAAAGAGACAAATGATACAAGAGATCAGAAGAATTAAGAGATTAAATCAAGACATGCAGGTAAATCATCAAGCATGTTGTCAGACGGGGCGTGGCTTGATGGCTACGTGAGAGGACGCTCCTTGGAGGAGATCCCGATGATCCGATTTTGATCCTGGGAAGAAGTGATGGTTTTCGGCGGACTTTCGAGCCCACGGTGCATCTAAGGGTGCATGAAAGTGGGGGGCACATGGTGAGTGCCCTCCCCGCCAGCGAGACTGCATATCCACATAACTAGACTTCGAAGAAGGTGGCGGTCGCGCAGTGGAAGGGCAGCACCCAAGATGGCTGCCCGTGGACAAAGGGCCATAAATGGCCCGTGGAGCTGAGGAAGACAAAGCCGGCCGGAACAGGGGCGAGCCCAACCAGAGGGACGCGTCGCATGCGTCTCTGGCCGGTGGCAAGAACATAAGTGCGGGCCCCCACTGAGGAGGCCCTGGATCGTGGCGTGCCAGCAGAGCGAACCCGAGTTTAGCGGAGCCTTGCTGTGAAGGGGTCGCAGCGCCGGAGACACAGCTGGGCGCTTGTGCACAACCGACACAGCAGGATGTCCTCCAAGGTGGTGCGACCCCGGATCAAGCAGCCCACGATGGAGGCCTACGCTAGGTCGCCCCCGGGCCCGGAAGGGGGCAAGAGCAAAAAAGCCCCTGCGGCGGCGACGGACCCACCGGGTACTATCCAGGAGGTGCTGGCAGCAATTGCCGACTTGAAGGTGGCTTGGGAGACGAAGTTGGGCCTGGCCATGAAAGAGCTGCAGGAGGGCCTAGACCTTAAGATCGGAGCGGTCAGAGAAGAGGTGAACCTGTTGCGTCAGGACGTGTGAACGATCGCGGAGTGCACTGGGGAACTGGAGAAGGAGTTGGCCCCGACCACGGAGGTGTGCAATGCACATGCTAAGGAGCTTCATGCCCTCATGCAACGGGTGGGCAATCTGGAGGACAGAGCAGAGCAGGCAGAGGGGCGCGCCAGGCCAACAACATTCACATAGTCGGTGTTCCGGAGGGAATGGAAGTATCGAACCCCACGGAATACGTTGAAACCATGCTCTTGCAGGAGATTACAGGCGGGGAGCTGACGCAGGGGTTCGCGGTTGAAAGGGCGCATAGGGCCCTGACCAGGAGACCGGCCCCAGGAGCCCCCCCGCGGCCGTTGATCGCGAAGATCTTTAACTATCGTGACCGCGAAAAGATCCTCTAATTTTTCCAAAAAGGAGGTACGATAGAAAGGGGGTCAGCGAAAATAATGGCGTATCCGGACTATACGCTGCTCGTACAGCGGAGTCGAATGAACTTTGGAATGGTGAAAAGGAGGCTTAGAGAAGCAGGCCATCGCTACATGTTGCTCTACCCCGCTAGGTTAAAGGTGTTTTATAAGAATAGATCCCTCTTCTTTGAGACGCCGACCGAAGCGATGGAGTGGCTGGATATGCAGGGTCGACCTCAGGAATCGGATGCCCAGACAGAAGCGGCTGGAGATAAGTAGCACGCTGCAGAGGCACCCGTGAGGCCATAGTTACGACATTGGGACTGGAATATAGTACGATATTGTGCTTGTGGGGAGGAAGTCATGGTATCTGCCGGCGGGTCCTGTTGAATGCACTTCTCCTAAATAGATGACTGGGAGCTCCTGGGGAGCACCCTCTGTACCCAATAGTAGTACACTTAGTTAAGTCACTGTTAGATAGGTGACACCCCGCGGGGTCCTTGTCCTCGGATACGAGACAGGTCCAGACGTGGGTAGGCCTGAGATCCAGGGTTGGAGCTGGGCTATTGTTGGGGGTTGGTGGGGAGGCGGGAAGGGGGGAGTTGTGTGCAGTGGTGTGAAGTTGGGAGGAGGAGGGGGGTGTTGTTTGTGAATAGAAGGGAGAAAGCCAGGAAACGAACTAGCACGGGGAGCATTATGGGAAGGGATGGGATGGGGATAGTCTGACCAGATGGCATCGGGTAATCTCAGAATTGTGACCTGGAATGTACGGGGCCTTAACAGCTACCTGAAATGTAATAAAGTGATGTTGTATTTAAAGAGGATGTGTGTAGACATAGCCCTGCTGCAGGAGACCCACCTTACTAGGGAAAGGCTGGAGGTGGTCAGGAAAAAATGGAAGGGCAACGTTGTGGGGGCGGCATACTCGGCGTACGCCAGAGGGGTCATTACTTGGGTGGCGCCTCATGTGCCATTTCGGGTGCTTGATTCTACGGTGGACCCGGAGGGTAGAATGGTGGTGGTGACGGGTCTCCTGGAAAACAGGGAAGTGCATATAATAAATTTGTACGCCCCCAATAACGACACAGCGGCTTACTTTAGGACCCTCTACAGTAAACGTGGCCCCCTGGCAGGGGGCACGGTAGTGTGGGGGGGGGACTTTAACTGTACCGTGAATCCCAGAATGGACAGGTCCAAGGACAGGGTAGGGAAAACGGCACCGGCGGCCAAAGCGCTGGGTACCTTACTGAAAGACCTAGGCCTAGAGGATGCGTGGAGAAGGCTGCATCCCACGGATAGGCAGTATTCCCACTTCGCAGCGCCACATGACTTGCACACAAGGTTGGACTACATGTTTGTGACAGCCGAGATAGTGAGAGACATAGAGGGAGCGGAAAACAAGGCCTGAGTACTATCTGACCACTCGCACTTGGTGGTGGACTGGAGACACCAGCCCCCGAGACTGCGGATCCCTACATGGAGACTCAGGACCGAGGCTCTGCAGGAGGAGGGGTTTCGGGAGGGCCTGAGGGATGCCATCGAAGAATACTTTGATATAAATACGGGAAGCGTCAGCTCTGTGGGCACACTGTGGGAAGCGTTTAAGGTGGTGGTGCGCGGGGTAGCCATTTCCCAAGCTAAGGGGCTACAGGGGGGTATCGAAAGGGAACTCCAAGAGGCGGAAAGGGAGCTAGAGGATCTCACGCATCGCGAGAGCACCGCTCATGATAACAGAACCAAAGTAAAGGAGCTACAGTTGTCCTGCAGCGCACTCTGGGATAGGCTGTGCAGACTCAATTACAGGAAATATACGGAGAGGATACACGCAGGGGGTGACAAGCCGGGCAGACTGCTGGCCTGGCTGTATAAGTGTGAGACCCCCTGCTCGGTGATCAGTGAGATCAAGGATGAGAGAGGTAGCATATGCAACACTCAGAAAGAGGTAAATGAGGAGTTCCTTAAGTTTTACAGACACTTGTATGAGGACACGGGGGAGGATATGTGTCAAGACATACTGGACACATTGGAGGACATAGAACTGCCCACCCTGGATGACCTAGAACGCGCGGAGTTAGAAGCACCCGTCACCTCGGATGAGCTGGAGGTAGTGATTCAGAATTTGCCCACTTGCAAGGCGCCTGGTTCGGATGGGCTGCCTAGTGAGTTCTACAAAACATACAAGCAAGAGCTGCTTCAGCCACTGCTTGCCACTTTCAACGAGGCCTATGAGCAGGGGGAACTCCCATTGTCGAGCCGCGAGGCTGTGATCATCCCACTCTTGAAACCAGGCAAGCCGGCCATGGAGTGCGGGTCTTACAGACCGTTGTCCATGCTTAACCAGGACAGCAAAATACTTACGGCTGTGCTGGCCAATAGACTGAAGAAGGTGATTGGGAAACTGATACACCCAGATCAGACGGGATATGTTCCAGGCAGGAACATCACCAATAACCACAGGAGGCTACACCATATCATTGACCAAACTGAGGAGGACACGGGCGAGTTGGCTATAGTGTCATTAGACGCGGTCAAGGCCTTCGACTCGGTACGATGGCCCTGGCTGAAAGTGGTCCTGAAGGAGTACGGAGTGGGACTGGGATACCTCAGATGGGTCCAGTTGTTTTACAGCACCCCGATGGCGAGAGTCAAGACAGGGTCCACAATCTCAGATACATGGCAACTTTGCAGGGGGACCAGACAGGGATGCCCCTGGTCACCCATGCTATATATACTGGCATTAGAGCCGCTGGCAATATGCCTGTGACAACAATATGGGGAGGTGGGCATAAGCATTGTCAGTGGAGGGCACCTGATATCACTATATGCGGATGATATGCTCCTTTATTTGCGTTATCCAGAAGAAAACCTGCAGTATGTGCTGGAGGTAATAGAACGGTACTCCACCCTTTCGGGCATATCGGTGAACCCTAGTAAGTCTAGTCTGTTTCCTTTGGGAAGATACAGGAATGTCCCGGTACAGAAGCTGCCTGTCCTGCCAATACCATGGCAGCCCGTGACGTTTAGGTATTTGGGAATAAATATTTACCACAAGGTCGAGGCAGAACACAAGCATAACACGGAAAAGGCAATAGAGGGGATCAAGAACAGCATGGTATTTTGGTCTAGATTGCCCCTGACCATGATGGGGAGGGCGGCTTTGCTCAAGATGGTGATCCTGCCTAGACTCTTGCACTTTTTTGTGAATGTCCCGTTTTTGATACCTAGGAGCCTATTCCGAAACTTCACAGCGTGTGTAGGGGTTTCGTGTGGAATAGGAATAGGGTTGCTCTGTGGAAGCTCCAGAACCCATGTGACAGGGGGGGATAGGCCTGCCTAATTTTGAACTCTATTACCTGGCGGGGCAGCTGCAGTACGTGGCCATGTGGCTTTCGGCTGAAGACTCGGCGGAAGCTAGGCTTCTGCGTGGAGACTCAGCCCCATACTTTCTGATGGAAGTGTTGTGGTTGTGCAGAGACAAACTGGTGGACAGGGGGCGGCTACTGAGGCTGGGCTGGGAGATCTGGCACAGGACATGGAAGATTGGGGGGGATTCGGAGCCGTACTCCCAGCAGGCCCCTTTGGCGGTGCTGTACGGGAGCGACTCTCAACTACTTGAATCGGTCCGTAGATACTGGGAACAGGTAGGCCTGGCCACCCTTGGGGACATATGGCAGGAAGGGGAGGCATTGGACTTTCAGAGGTTGCAGGAAGAGACGGGGGTACATGGTGGCCAATATATAACCTACACTAGGCTTGTGAAAAAGACTAGAGAAAGATGGCCCGAGACAGTGCTAGCGGAAGACCCTGACGCCTCCCTGGAAACTATGTATGATGTATCGGAGGGCGGGCACGAAATATCGAGGATATACAAGCTCCTGTGAGTAAGGGCAGGGAAGGAGTTGCTTCAATTGAGACAAGATTGGGAGGAAGAGGTGGGAGGACCCATGACAGACGGGCAATGGGAATGGGCCCAGAGGTACTCTAAAAAGGTGTCCCGGAACGCACGATTCCAACAGCTTCAATTGTACGTTACCCACAGGGCTTATTTAACTCCCGGGAAGATTGCAAAGTTTGGGGGACCAGCTACGCAGCTATGCCCCAGGTGTGGGGAGGTGAATGCGGGACTGCTACACATGTTTTGGGCTTGCCCGGAAGAGCACAGGTTTTGGGACGAGGTTAAGGCGAAACTGGCTGGTGGGGAGGTGGTGCTGGATGTGGAATTGGCCTGGTCATGCATGCTTGGGCTTTTTTCTAGACCCCGTCATTCAAAACACATAAGCAAGATAAAGGACCTGGCTTGTGTTTTGGCCAAGCGCAGGATTGCCATGGACTGGAAGGCGGCCACAGACCCAGGGTGGAGCTATGGTGGGCGGACCTCTTGAGGTGGGCGGAAGTTGAATCTGTAGTCTGGTTTGAAGCGGTCACCAGGGGGGGCGAGGAGGAAGTAGGGCCCTTGCTGGCCTGGCGGCAATTGGTGGCCTCTATGGCAAACTCTCATCAGGGTAACAACGGTACAGAGGACCCGGATGATGACTGCCTAAGTACTGTGCTACCCAATGATGCTCCTGTAAATGACATGTGAGAACCGGCTCTAGTTTAAGGGGGGGGGGGTTGGGGAGTTTTAATGAAAATGTGTTGGACTATGATGCTTTCTATGCTTTGAAACAGTTGTAGTGTGTTTATTTGACTACAAAATAAAATAAAAATATTTTTTATAAAAAAGCATGTTGTCAGATAAAAAAACAGATAGAGACAATGGGTCAATGGTTGGAGATCTTCGCATAGAAATGCTGAGTGGCAATACCTTCTCAAAGTAATAACATCAAATGACACCAAAAAGATGTGGATCTTATTATCTAAATTCAACACAGCCAAAGACCCTCTAATTACAAGTGATATCAGTGAGCAGGCTTCAGTTGAATACATAAGCGAAACATTTTCGATAGAGAAGAACACTGGGGTTGTGTGTCCTAATATTAAGAAAAGTTATTAACAATATTTCGATCTTGTGGACATTGAAATACAAATGTGTATACTCAAAGACTCCAGAGCTCTTTGCCCCAACGGTCTCTCAAATGCTGTACTGAAAAAATCCTCAGAATACTGGTCTAAGGTCCTTTCATTCTCTTTAATAAAGTTTGCAAAGAGGGTAAAGTTCCAAGCTCATGGAGAAATTCTGTCTTGATGCCTATCTACAAAAAAGGTAATAGAACATCACCAAAGGATTTTAGGCTTCTCGCAATGCGAAATGTAACCAAGAAGATATTTACATACCTAATACTCGATGGCCTAACGAAATGGGTTTATGGTGCCAAGATATTAGACGACTTTCAGAGGGGCTACAGGGCTGGCTCTGGGACTGCACATTGTCACTGGCTTATTGACAGGTTAACTAAGGATGCGAAAACCAAGAGCAATCCCTGCCTTCAGATGGCCATGATCGATTTCAGGTTGGCCTTCGACACAATAGACCGAATTCATTTATGGAAAAAACTTGAGACATATGGCTGCCCAGTTGACCTTTTATATGCCGTACGGAATTTACCCAAGGGCACGGCAGTACAGGTCAGGCTGGACAGTGGGGGAACAAAGACCCGATCTATTCAAACGGAGAGGGGAGTAAAACTGGGATGTGCTCTGGCCCCTATAATGTTCAACATGTACCTTGTTGACCTTCCAGAATATCTGGGGCAGGTGGCCAATGATTCACCCAGTATTGCTGGAGTCCTGATAAAGTGCCTTCTGTATGCAGACAACCTTATCTTGTGTGGCCATACTTATTCTGGTCTAAAACACACCCTGACTGCTTTGTGTAAATACGCTTGAGAAAATGGCCTTATGATAAACCTTGCAAAAAACAAGTATATAAAGTTTGCTCCCAAAAACATGGCTAAACCAAAACTGGTGGTAGAGGGTGCGGATATAGAATGTGTAAAGCAGTATAAATATTTGGGACTTGCAATCACGTATGAATGTGATTACGGGGCACTTATAGCTGAGAAGCGTAAAGCAATCGCCCTGACCCAAGTCACTGTAAGATGTATGAAGGATAGAGCAGGCTTCAGTTTGCTTGGCATATTGTCTCTTTACAATCAAAGTTTCTGTGCTTCAATATTATACGGGCTTGAGGTTTTAGGCATGAAAGATCTGTCCTGGTGTGAAATTAACTCTTTGTATTTAAGGTGTTCAAATTATGTAATGTTACACTTGTTCAGTGGGTAAGTGTTGTGATCATCCGCCACCCCCATGGTAGGATGTTAGATGTAGGTCATTATGGATTGGTGTCCTTATGTGACCAATACTCACAGAATACCCATGGAATTGTTATGTTTCTATGTTAGATCTATAATGTTGATGAACTAGATCGAAGTAGTAGAAAACAAAGACAGCAGGTAAGATAGCGGCGGGTGCTTTTTTCTTTCCTGTAAAAATGTCAACTTAATTTATAGGTTCTTGCTCATGCCTAAATATTGTGAGGAATCAATGACTGCTCTTGAATAGACCTAATTTTCTAGCGATAAATGGCATATAAGGAGTAACAGGGAACATCAAGAGCCGCAGTATTGAGAACGCATGCCGTCGAACGTACAACTAGATTAACATAGGTTCAAGGAGGCCACGTTGCGCGGACCAGATCACTGCAGTCCATGAGGAGGATTCGGGCTATCAGGAGCAGCATATAGTAAGTGAAGTATATGATCTTTCAGCTATTTTGTTGAATGTTGGAATAGGTCGGGCTATATACCAAATGGAGTAAGATTTAGTGAACACAGTTTATACTTATTTTGATAAGTGTGTCTAATGGCTGATCATGTCTGACTGTGCACTGCAGCGTTTATTCATATGTCATGCGTGACTGGGTTTATTTGGTGTAGGTCATTGCTGTGTATAGATGTCAAAGTGATTTTGGCAATCCGTATTATGAAAAGGTGTGGAAATGTGATTTTGGCAATTGATGATTACAGGAATCTGTTGAAGTAGAATAGTGAGAACACTAGTAGAACTGCTGCGTGCTTGCTGTATAAACAGATAATTGAAGAAGAGGTAAGAATGTATGTAGCCAAGGTTATAATACACATCCAAGTGAGGTGGAGGGATAGTGTTAGGCAAAGTGGGCAACAGTTATCTGATACATTTGTACAAATGAATTCAACAACAGGATGGTGTGGGGAAAGTTTATTTGTCTTTTCCCCTTTCTGATGCCATATAGGTTATGCCTTCAGTATCTATTTGAGGAGGTCATTAAGTGCTAATTGAAAGGAGAATCTGAGTGCAGTGGATAATGCAATTACTTTTAAGCCTAGGTAAGATTTGATATTGGTGCCCATCAACTAATTAGTAGGAGGTATGTTAACATTAAGTTATGGAGACATTGAATTGGCAGTATAAATTCATGCAACCTTGCACAGCAGTAATTCTATGATTGGTAACTTAGAGGTTCTGTTTGGTGGTGGACACAGGGATGTGCAGTGCCTTGGCAGTGGCTGTATCTATTTAACCACATGGGTGGAGGCGTAACATGTCAGGATGAAGAATATCTTGAAGAAACTTGTCTATATACATGGTTGTATTCTCTATATGTTTTACATATATATTTTTTTCTTTCCTCCTTCATTTTTCCCTTGCTGTGGAATACATTGCTGGTCCAATTACTGGTCAGTACTGCCTATTATTTATAATTTGTAAAGCAAATTGGATTCTTTGAATTGTTTATTCTTTTACATGGATTTTGATATGTATCAGCCCGGCAGAAGACCTGTGTTTGCGAAGGTCGAAACATGTGTTGGCAAGGCCGAGAATACTATGAAACACTGTTATATTGTATTAAACATTGATATCGATGAAACAAGATGCTGCATTGATTATTTGTGATTTAGATCGATTAGTGGCATGCATTGGACAGACTTTGAATGAAATTAGAAAAAAAGAAGATGTTTACTTTATCTAAAAGCTAAACTAGCCTCAGTTTGTCCATAGTTGAGCTTACTTGGCAAGACAAAGGGCAAGCATGGAAAGAAAAACCTTACCACATTGGCTGAGGATACCTTCAAAACTGTGGAATGGATTCCAAATTGGGAGGAAAGCTACCATGTTCAGAGAGACAAGTTTGTCATTAAACTAGAGAAGTGGAATTGGTGCTCTAATTCTATTCTTCTGAGTGCTCTAAAGAGCTGTGGTGATGTGTTGCCTCGTCTGCTGCACGCCTATAGGGTGCCTCCGCCCTACTTGAAGTTGTGCCCCAGTCCAATGATGCGCAAATTTGTATTACTTCTGCGAATCAACAAACTCCACTTTCTGGTGACAACTGGTCCGGAGCTTTTCATTTCAAAAGCAGCCAGGACCTGTCGACATTGCCGAGTACAGGGTAAACCTGAGTCTGGACGACATGTTTTGACCAAATGTAGAGAATTTTGTACTTTATATATGAATCTTCTTGGCCCTATGTCACAAGACATGATGACATCAAAGGTGACAGTTTTTGGTCCTACTGTTTAAATACGGGAAATATATCTGTACACATCACACTTTACCGAGTTTGGAAGGGAGTCACAGCCTCAGGCAAACTTGACAGACCTAACAAACCAAACTAGCGTAATGGGTAACACATTATTTACTCAAATATGTAATTAACTACACTCCATAGAAAAGTTACCTTCTATATTCCTCTATACGCAGTCATCGCAAAATGAAACTGTGAAGCCTTTTATCGTTCCTTTTCCTTGAATTGAGATGTATGAAATAATGAATGAATGTATTTAAATTGTATGTAAGTGGCTTCTTTTTTGACTGTGTTATTGGATTTGATTATGTATTTTGTATGTGAAAGCTCTTTGAACTATACGCATAAATACATTAAAATAATAATAATTACTATACACATATTACTACTATGGTGATTTTGGCCATACTCCTAATACATTACCTATAATTACTATACACATATTACTACTTTGGTAGTTGTGGACAGTGGACATATTTTTGAGGCTATGGCCTGCAGCCATGCCTCCCAGAATCTGGACACTGGCCTCAACCACCACAATACAATTAACAATGCAAGAAGTAAGTACCATGCACCATCAAGTAATAAAAATCACCCTGAACCCCAGCAATCAAAATGATGTCCGCACACACCGAAATTGACGCTGCACTCAACAGCATTTTCAACCCCCTTTTGATCAATATGCACAGATCCACATTATCTTCATTCCACTGTCCTACCATTTCTACAACCTCTTTCAGCCATCAAATAATTCCAAGCCACCAGTTCACAGTGATGTCTGCTGTGCTGTCAGCAGACAGCTACTATGCCTGCCTGACATTTTTCCACCTACAAAAATAGCCCCATATCATCTTTTGTCCGCTCGCCCACCCTTCCCAGCCCCTTTTTCCACCACCAAATAACCCAATATGTGTTTTGCAGACTTTTTCCCCAGCGCGCTGTCCGTGAACACCGACCACTGTCCGCTGATCCAACATGGTGGACGTTTCCAAAAATCTGATGTACCTTGCACTTTTCACCATTCAAACAGCGGGCGGGTCCGATGTCCACAAACCTCACATCGCCCTCTAGGCCAATTAGATGCCCATCCACGGGCCGAACAGGGAAATGAGTCCACGGACCGAACCCGTATATCAATATTTTTTATTACCTACTTTTTGTCTGTATTTTAAAAAAATGAAAGTACGGATTTACACCAAATTTACGAAAGCATGCTTTCGAGACCAAGCCGCCACTTCTGCAAATTTGACGAAAATCCATCCAGCTGTTTAAGGCATGAGCACATTTTTTTTACATTGCATCTATGGGAAAAACAACACATTTTGGGACCTCCCTATAACTTTGCCCCTGCCCCCTTGACAGACCCTCACCAAACTTTGCAGAATCAATCTGATGGGGCCATATACTCTTTTTGCACAGTTTCATGAGGATTCGTCCAGAGGGAGTGAAGTTATAAGCCACCCAATAAGTGCTCTTCCTATGGGTTGAGCAACTTAACCATAACTACAGGGCAGCTACTGCAGGCCCTGATATATATATATATACTCACACATAGAATTAGGGTCGTCTAAACTACCAATGTCCACCTCTGGGGTAGGACTGGCTATGGAGTTCCCCCTGGTACGCCTCCCACCATCAGCTGAGAGGGGATTCCATCCCTCTTGACAAGGCCAGACTACTATCTTGTCACACTAGCCATGTAACAACTCTTGCTTTACCCCATGATTCCCAGTGAAACATATCATGCCACAGGAAAAATGCATATCCAGACTGGCTGCACCAATGTAGGTCAGTCTATCAATGTAAAGACATGTATTATGTTTGCTTTACCCTTGATTCCCAGTATAAAATGCCATGCTACAGTCAAATATATTCCCAGAATGACTCCACGAATGTAGCCAGTCTAGCCACATAATAACACTTGTCACATTGGCTTTCGCCTTGCTGCCCAGTAAAAATGCCACACTACAGTTAGGGTATATATCCAGACTGGCTGCACCAATATAGGTAATTCTAGCCAGGTAATAAAACTTACCATGTTTGCTTTATACCTGATGCATAGTACAAAATGGCATGCCACATTACGAATATATATCCCAATTTGCTGCACCAGTCTAGCCTTATAATAAAATACATTATGTTTGCCTTACCTTTGATGTGCAGTACAAAAATGCCATGCCACAACAACAAAGCTTACTGGTACCACCAATGTAGGCCAGTGTAGCAATTTAATAACACGTATCATGTTTATTTCTCCCTTGATGCTAAGTAAAAAGTGCCATGCCAGACTGGCACCACCAATGTAGGCCATTTAACCCACATAATTACACTTATCATGCTTTCTTTAATCTTGATGCCCAATAAAAAAAAATCCCTCAGTAAGAGTATATGGCCAGGCTAGTCTAGCTATGTTATAAGATGTTTCAAGTTTGCTTTGCTCTTAATGCCCAGTAAAAAATGCCATGCTGTCAGTAGTACTCTTCTCTCCTAAAAATATGAGCACTGCTCCCCCTTCACGCACACAGGCCCACAAACACATGCAGCACAGATGCTCTCGTTTACACATATACATACAATATACCATCTCTCATTCAGCTGCATATTCATACAGCATTCAGAAAACTCACTTCATGCATGCATACATACAAATAAATACACAAACATAGGCAAATTCGTTCACGCGCACACCAGCACCACCTTGCATGCACGCTTACATACAAACACCTTGCACATGCACATTAATGCTTCACCTGCTATTACCTTCAACACATGGCTGCCACCACACTGAACCAGATGGCCCATCCCTCCACTCCGCAGTGCTCGCTGACGGAGAACTCCTTTCCTGTCACAGCCGAACATACGATGTTAGCGACACAATAAGAGGCAGTATGGCCAGACTTTGTCTGGCTCTTCACTATATCGCTCTACATATTTTGTGGAGACCAAAGGGTTCCGCATAGAAAATTAAAAAAATAATACATAGCTCTGGGATGCACCCCTATTCAGAGTCATGCAGCACAGTTCTGCATTGAATAAAAACCTGTGCAGTCAATTTTGGGAAATCTGTACAGATAGACGGTTAAGTGCATTTAATGTAAATACATGGTTGCTTTTCTTACATCTCCAGAGTTTTTGACATAGCTCACCAAGGTTCAACAAGGTCACAAATAGTTACCATACCAACAAGCTTGGTAAAGTTTGGTGAACATTGGCGAAATACCTCATAAACTGTTTCCTGTGTAACCATAACTATACTGCTGTTGTGACCGTACAACAGTATACGGGGAAAGAAGGTGAAGAGCAAAAATAAAACTTCCTTTTATCTATGACAAAGTCACGTCTTTGATACAAGCCTCATGTTGATTATTTCTGGATCATGGTGGCTCCTTCTAATGGATTCACACATCTAACTCCCAGAAGCAATTTTCTAGTGTATATGAGATGAAGAGTGGAATCCTTGGGAAAAAAACTATTAGAGAAGAGATCTATAGACAATAGTAAACATCCATTATCAATTGAAAATTTTTCACCATGCCGTATAAAATTGGACACTGGTTTTGCTCACCGACCCAGCCAAGGCGACTCCAGCAGACCATTTCCTGGTAATTCCCTCTTGGCACCGTGAGCCTGCAGTTTGCTGGTGTGTTGCACTGAGGCAGCTGCAGAGGGACTTTGTTTTTCAAGTTAGTACAGCAATAGCGCAAGAATGCTCAACCTCCCGAAGTACTCTTGACTTGAATTATTCATAAATGTAAAATTGTGTCGATCCTTCATGAGTTCTCCTGAAGGTTCCTGGACCTTTGCATGCTTCCTCGAGAATGCAAGTGTGTATTTTACTTTGAAAATCCCCAGTGCCCCTCTCGTCCTCTCAAAATCATTGATCAATATGCGGCCATGGTACAATCCACTAGATTTCTATTTCACATAAACATATTCATCGAACACCAGACTCAACCTACTGCTTATTGAAAATGTGGAATAAAGAAGATGAGAATTTAGCTTTCGCTGCTGCGTCTCATGACTGGAGGCTGAGCCGAAGTGTATGGAAAGTGGAAACAGGGGTTTCCATAATCAAAAGTTTGAGAAGACAGCCTAGCGGGACTGCAGCCGGAGAAATATATTTAGCTTTCTGTACATATGTAAAACAAAGTATGTAGATTGGATATCCAGTGGGAAACAAGGGGCATAATTTGCTTTAAAAATACAGCGGATGAGTTTTCTCCAGTCCTTTTGCTCTGTAAATGTACTGCTCTGTTGCTTTATATATTATGAGCAGCACTGCGTTACTTGAAGCAATTTTGCATGTCATAGGATTTAGTACTTGCTGTTCCTCTTCGTTGGCCTACACTGTATTCACTTAGGTGCAAATGAACCTTATGATAACTTGATTTACCTCCCTGTCATTCTCCCACCTCAATTTTCTCAATCATGTGTTCAGGAGTTTGAAATCCTCATTCATATGGGCACAAAGGACTGGCAGCATGAGTTATCTATGGTGCAGGTCCCAGCTGCTCATCTACCTCAACTATCCGGGACCCTCATAACAAGGTGCCCTTTCAGACTAGCTCCTGTCAAGGCCTGAAAACAATGAGGACAGTTGTGAGCTCTTGGTGTGCCGCTTAAGGCCCATGCCTCTTTGTCCTAGAAGCATGTAGTTTGGCAGGGCCGCCTTAGCTCTGGCAGCACCCTGAGCGAAACAAAATGTGGTGCCGCCCCAATAGCATTTTAAATAAAAAAAGAGTGTGTGCGAGTTGCCCAAAGTTGGGAAGATACTTTACATGTCAGATGGGATCATTCGAAAAACTAGGGTAAGTGGGCCAACCAATGGCACGTACTGTCTGTGGGATTGCGCAGAGATTCACTCTACTAGGGTTTTTTCAGCCCCCATCACCTTCAGAATGTCCACTAGGAGGATACTTCGTCAAAACACTGCTCATGAAATTGAGCATCAAGGACATGCAAATGCCTTGCAAGTGCATTTCAAAGCACAGCTCTTTGGCAATTGTGAGTGGCAGCTGTGAAGGCATCATGAAGCAAGACACAGACAACAGATTCACTTTTCTTAACAAAAGAACTTTATTCTATATGTCAGGGTGGAGTAAGGCCTAACTTGCCCAATGCTAAGGTGGGATTTCCCTACCTAAAGAAACTAAGGACTGTCTGTGTCAGAAAGTTCAACTTAAAAGTCTGTCTGTGTCCTAAACCTATACTTGCCCTAACAACCAAAGATATCCAATGTGTAGGGATGGCAACACCAAAAGAAAGAGTGTTCAAAACAAAGTTCTGAGCTTCTTCCAGCTCATGTTTGTTTCAACTTTCCCTTCCCCAAGTTTAAATAGTTTCACAAAAAGGCTCAGGTTTCCCTTCCCTTCCTCAACTGCAACACAATTCCAGGATCTATGAGGGTTCCCTTACCCAAGTTCAATACAGGTCCAGAAAAAAAGGCTTGTGGTTCCCTTCCCCAAGTACAACACAGTTCCAGGATCTCTTGGGGGTTCCCTTGCCCAAATTCAATACAATTCCAGGATATATCGGGGTTCCATTCCCAAGGCTGCCTTAGACTCCATCCCAACAGACCGACTGTGGCTAAAACTAGAAGCTATGGGTTGCCCGGGGGACTCCTGTACTATTTTAGACTTCTGCATCAGAATACCACGGTCCGACTCAAATTAAATCAAGAAGGTAACATGACTGAAAAGGTACTACAAAATAGGGGGGTTAAGCAGGGATGTGTCACACCACCTCTCATCTACCAGCAGCAATAACAGAAGCCTAAAATTGGTCTGGACCCCTGTGCTGTGCTAGTATATGCCGATGATTTGGTATTATTTGGACAACACCATAAGCGGACTCCGACGATCTGCGACTGCCTTATGGGAATATGCTAGCGCAAATGGCCTGACCATTAATTTAGATAAGACAAAGTGCTGAGATTCACTGGTAAAAGAACTTCCCGTGTTAACCTGATGGTGGGTAAAATAAATATACCATATGCGCCTTCTTACTGTTACCTGGGAGTTGAGACTGAGCCTATCAGTGACTATTCGCTTGCAGATAAGCATGTAAAATCAGAGCACCGCATTGATTTCTATCTTTATGATCAAGCAGGGTGGCTTTACACTTTGGGGGACATGACACCTATATAGCCAAGTGTTTATCCCTATGATTACACATGACCTTGAGGCCCTTCTCTCTTTTGACTTAGCTTGGCTTCAGGTGATTGAAGGGAAATTCTGGCGTCGGATCCTGGGATTGCCCCGAGGGGTTCCGATGGCCCTCATAAGGCTAGAACTGGGACTCCCATCACTAAAAGTGATAGTGCTAAAAAAGAGTGCTGGGTTCTTCCTAAAGATGATCAGCTGCAGTACCAATCCGCTATTGACGGTGATACGCCAGGAACTGGTCAAAAAAACATACCACCTGCCCACTATTTAAATCAATGACAAAGTATCTAGCTGACATAGGTTGGACCCATAGAGGAGCTGACTACTCGAAGGAAGTCCAAAATGCGCTTGGGAAACGTGTGGACCTTTGGGACTGGTTGGAGAACTTTGCCCACTTGAGCACGCTGAAGAGCTACCAGTTTGTCAAATATAGGAAGTATACCTTTATGAAGCCACAGGCATATTTTAACCTTTGTCCTGCTAAAAGGCTCAGACGCTTCATCATTCTACTCAGAATGGAACAATTACCTACTAGGATGATCTTGGGGACTAGAGGAAATATTCCCGTTCAAGAGCGAATCTGTCGCCTCTGTAATATCTCTGAATCACTGGAGACAGCCAAGCTTCTATTAACTGAATGCCAAATATTGACAAGCACAATCCAGTTGCACATTGGTAAATATGTACATAATCTAGGAACCATTGGTGAAATGACATTCTGGCTATATTGCACGAACACTTGTAATATGCGCCTGTTTATCGCTCTTTATAATATATGGTTAAAAATTTAATCCAAGCTGGGTCCCATGATATGAGAAATATGAGAGTTGTAACGCTAAAACAATGAGATCTTGCTATGGGGGCAATTGTTAGTATAGTTGTAACCCGCAATTAACTTATGAACCCTGTGAGGAAAGTTTAAATATGTATGTATAGTATGTAGAATATAATTGGACTCATGAGTCTCATTTTAAGAGACAAAAATGTAATGGAATCTGAGAAAGTACTATTGCATGTTTTAGACTTATTCTATTTTTAATTGTAATTCTTTATTGGTTAAGGTTTTATGTAAATTATATTATTACATTATATTTCATTTTCTTTTTTCCTTCTCCTTTAGTTTTCTCTTTGGTATATGTGTATATTTGTTTGTTTGTTTGTTTGTTTTATTTATTTATAATGTGCACCAGACCCGAAGGTATTAGGGCGCAGAAGGCATAAAGAGGTTGTTCAGCTTAGGTTACAATGCTGTAAGGTATATGTTTAAATACATTCCATTACAATACGTCGGAGTATGAAGCTGTGTGGCGACATATACATGCGATTTTATACATATTAGACAAAAACATCAGGAACATTATGTACAAAGAACAGATAGCAACAGAAGGTGTAGGTAGCATTATGTACAAAAAAACAGATAGCAACAGAAGGTGTAGGTAGGGACTAGTTAGGTTAGATGTCGTTTTCCTTGATTCATTGAATGAGGTTAGATCTGAAGCATAGGTAGGGTAAGTGTTTCCTTAAGGAAGGTGGGAGTGAGTTCCAGTTCTGAGCGGCTTTGACCTGGAAACTACTTCCACCTGTTTTTGTGCGTTTGAATCTGGGCACAATGAGGAGGTTAGCTGTAGCTGTTCTAGAATGGCGGTTGGAGGATTGTTTCATGAATCTTGATGTAAGGTATTGTGGGGTAGCTTGGTGTAAGCATTTGTGAGTTAGGGAGACTGTTTTGAGGAAGATTGTGTCTTTAGTGGAAAGCCAATTGACAGATCTTCTCAGATCAGATATGTGGGATTTCTTGGGAATATTTAGGGCTGCTCTCAGGGCATTGTTTTGTAAGATCTGAATCTTATTGGTAATGTATGTATTGCTTCTTGCATATAAGGCATTGCAGTAGTCTAATTTCGATAGTATAAGGGCTCTTGCTAGGGTAATACAGTTGTTAGGTGAAATGAAGGGCTTGGCTGCTCTGATTAGCTTGCAAGTATAGGCCGTGGCTGAAGCCATGGAGTTGACTTGTTTTTTAAGGGTGAGAGTGGAATCTAGGTAGAATCCAAGGGTTTGACTTCCTTGGCTACTGTGATATTGTTATTGTCGATTATGAAATTCGAGTAGAGGTGGCCCAGTTTGTTGAGGTTGGCCAAGGTGCCAACAATAAGGAGTTCTGTTTTGTCATCATTCAGGCATAGACCATGAGAAGCCATCAATGCCTGGATGATGAGATACACTCTGTTCACAAAGGCCAAATCCTTGTTGTAGTCTCCCGTCAGCCGGATGAGCATCTGTGTATCTTCTGCGTAGTTCGTGTAGGTGATACCCAGGCCATCTAGATCATCAAAAAGGGGCTTTGTGAAAATATTGTACAGGGTGGGTGAGACGCAGGAACTCTGGGGAACACCGCAAGTAATGGGTATTGGGTCAGCAGATGCTGAGGGTGAGAAGACCCGCATCGTTCTGTTGTTGAGGAAGGATTGAATCCATCATATAGCTTCTTGTGAGAAGTTTGTGGCGGAGTCTAAGTGATGGCAGAGGGTCTCGTGGTCCACCAAATCAAACGCCGCTGAGAGGTCAAGTAGCAGTAGGAGTGCTGTTTTGCCGTTATCTCTCAGGGTGTCTATTTGTGCTTTAGGGTTGATCAGTGCAGTTTTCTGTTCCATGTTGTGGTCTAAAGCTTGATTGGCGTACTCCTAGAAGGTGGTTATGTTCCAGGTATTGTTGTATTTGTAAATATGCCACTTTGTCTAGAATTTTCAACAGGAACGGAACTGTAGTAATGGGGCGATAGTTGGTAGGTATGGCTGGGTCAAGTGTTTGTTTTTTTAGAAGTGGGAGGACCCACGACTGTTTCAAGTTATCGGGGACGATGCCAGTAAAGAAGGAAGAATTTATGAGCTTGGTGATGAATGGGGAAAGGTCCCGTGCCGCATCTTTTATGATTTGTGCTGGACAAGGGTCTCCATGGCAGTTGGATGGTTTAAGAGTTAAGATAACTTTTTTAACTTCTAAAGTGGATACTTTCTTGAGGTTGAAGCGGGGTGTGGATGGGATAGGATGGGTGGGGGGTGAACGGGTTGGGATCGTAGAGGTGGTGATGGTATTAGGATTAGAGGCCAGGAGGAGAGAGTCTTTTTTGTTGTTAAATGTCATCTGGAGGGTTGTTATCTTGTTAGCTAGGGCGCTCTGAATGCTTGTGCACCAGTTAATATCTTTGAGGCAAGTGTTGGGGGCTAGAATAGGTGTTTCTATTTCTTTTAGAATGGTGAACAGTTCTTTGGTATTAGAGTTTGCTTTGGAGATGCGAAGATTGTAGGATTCTTGTGTGGCTAGGATTATTTCTTTTTTGTACAGTGAAGCTAATTTGGTGAGGTTGTATTTGATCCCGTCTCCAAATTAGTTTGCATTTGCGTTTCTCTAACCTAATAGCTTTTAGGTGAGGAGAGAACCAAGTATTCACATGTTTCTTTTGTTTGCACTTTCTGATTTTCAGCGGTGCAATAGTATCAAGAGCTGAAAGCATTACTTTATTGTACTCTTCAATCAATGTGAAGGGGTCTGTAAGGGGAGGGAGGGAATTGAGAGTAGGAAGGATTAAAGGAATGAGTTTGTCAGCTGTAATATTCTTTTTAACTCTAGTGGGGGTGGCGGGAGCTTTGCTGTCAACAGTTTGGGGGGATGTGGCTTCTAAGGAGAAGGAGATCAGATGGTGATCGGACCAGGGCACAGGTATTATAGAGGTAATGGAGGTCTGGCAGTTATGCTCCTCTATCCAGTCAAGAGTTCTACCTTTGGAGTGGGTGGCGCCAGTTATTTTTTGGGTAAACCCTAGTTCCTCAAGCGAATCATTAATCAACAAGGCGTTAGGATCTGCAGGGTCTTTGAAGCCTAAGTTAAGGTCTCCTAGGAGAAGGCAAGGAGTGGCATTTTTAAGGTCATTAGATAAGATATTGGTGATATCTTCTTAAAAGGATCCTAGAGGACCTGGGGGTCTGTAAATGAGGTAGAAGGATATGGTCTGGGTATCCGAAATGGTCATTTTGGCAGTCAGGCCTTCGCAGGAGTCAACATTAGGTGGAGGTGTAAGTCTTAATGCTAGGCATGTTTTGGCAATTATGGCGAGGCCGCCACCTCGGGATGAAGTGTGGTCTACGCTTATGAGGGTGTAGTCCTCAGGGATGGCTAGCATAAACGCTGGGCCAGCTGCTGAATGGAGCCAAGATTCAGTAATGGCAAGGAGGTCAATTCTTTCAGTTAGTAGTAGGTCAGCTATTTCTGTGACGTGTGCCACCATGGAGCGGGCATTTATTAAGGCTCCTCTTATACCAATTTGTGTGGCCGCAGTTGGAGGTGTTCTGGCGTTGTGGTGGTGTCTCGGGGGAATGGTGGGGCCTCGAGTGAGATGGCTATTGAGCTGGCGTGGATGTGGGTGTTGGTGATTTTGCATTGCGGGCTTGTGGTGATGGCCTGGAGGTCTCTTAGGTTTCTGGGAATTTTATTGGAAGTAGGATGAAGTGATTTGGCCGGAGGTTCATAAATGTTGGGTAGTCTAGCACGAAGTTTCAGGTTTCTCTGGGAGAGGTTGCATGGCCTTGTGACCAGATTGTAGTGGTTAGTGGGTATATTAAAGGTGGTCACGTGCACTGGTGGAGGCAGAGTATGTGACATAGTGAATTCTAGTGTGTTAAATAAGTATAGGATAGTCCTCAGTAGGACAGAGTAGATTGCGGGCATATACATGGTTTGTAAGTGTACCATATAGAGTTGGTACAATAAAACATCAGGGGTCAATCTAGATGGGGTCGCTAGATTCAGGATATGCACTAAAGACGCGAATAGAGAGGGCACAAATGACTAAGGCTGTACTGGCACAAGGCTGAGCTTCAGGTAGTTGAGAGGGCAGCAGGTCACTAGAGGCGTAGGCAGAGAGAAAAACATGTAAACATAGCTAAGAACAGTAGTGCTTATGTGCAATGTGAACATAGGCCATTGGGGTTAGCATGAGTGCTAAGGGGTAGGCGCAATGCTAGTTAGCAGTGCGTAGGCAGCGAGATCAACAGAAGGTGCAGGCAGAGAAGTCTGCACGGCTAGTTGGCAGTACACCGGTAGCAGTATTAACAATAGGTTGAGGCAGTAAGATCAGCAGAGCTAGTTAACAGAGCACAGGCAGCAGTAACAGGTATGTTCAGGTAGTGAATCAACAGAAGCATAAATCCCTAAAAGCAATGGAGCTAGGTGTAATATCGACATAGGCCATTAGATCAGCCAGCAGCAGGAGCATAGATGCCTAAGAGCAGTGGAACTAGATACCGTATCAGTACAATACCATCTGAATGAAAGGCAATACTATAAGAATGCAATGCAATACCATCATAGTACAAAACAATAGCGTCTAAACACATTGGATGCAGGAGGTAGGCGCAATGCTAGTTTACAGTGCACTGGCAGCAGAATCAATAAAAGGTGCAGGCAAACAGGTCAGCATGGCTGGTTAGCAATGCACAGGCAATATTGGCGAGATTCAGGCAGTAAGATTTACCAAACTGGTTATCAGAGCGTGGGCGACAGTATCAACAAAGGTTCAGGCAGCAAAGCAGCACTAGCATAAATACCTACGAGCAGTGGAACTAGATACCGTATCAGTACAATACCATCTGAATGAAAAGCAATACTATAAGAATGCAATGCAATATCATCCTAGTACAAAGCAATAGCGTCTAAACACATTGGATGCAGGGTAAAAACATCTAGTTACAGGGTGAAATCAGCTCAAATGTGGGTTATGGACAGTCCTGGAGCAGACAATCATTCATTGTGGTCAGGGGTAGCGTGGGCACACGCTAGTGGTATATGGGTGGTGGAGAGAAACGCTCAGCAAGTCACCCAGGTAGCGTGAGTGCTGGCTCATAACACAGGCAATAGAGACCGCCTTGGGATTAAAAGTGGTGCCGGGGGACACGGGAAGTTCAAGGCAAGTTACAGCTTGTTGCAGTGATATTACAGAGAGGTTCTGTAAACGTTGTTCTCCGCGGTAATTGGTTGAATGGTCAAATCATTAATTTGGGTGCAATGAGGGGGTGGGTGCCTTACCGATGGTTAAACAGCATAGTGTTAAACAGCATAGTGTAGAGGAAGTCGAGCAGGGTTCCTGGCCCCAGCCTCGGACGTCTCGGACAGGCTCTGGACAGGCCTCGATCCTTAAGGAGAGGATCCTTTGGGAGAGGGCCGGCGTTCACCTGCCGGCGCATGATTGGCTTGAAGTAGTGGGTATGAGCCAATGATATCACGCATGCAGGTCATGTGGTAGGAAGGAAGGCAAAGCTGGGTCCGGCGGCCATCTTAGATAGGGAACACCTCGTGTGTTCCAATGGTGGCTCCAATAGTTGTATTTTATGTACAATTTGTATGTTCTATGGAACGTTTGAGTTTCTTAAACTAAATCACATTAAAGAATAAATAAATAAATAAATAAATAAATAAATAAATAAATAAATACTGGGGTTCCTTTCCCCAAGTTCAACACAGTTCAAAGATACCTCAGGGTTTCCTTCCGCACGGTCAACACAGTTCAAACATACCTCGGGGTTTCCTTCCCCCACGTCAACACAGTTCAAAGATAACTCAGGGTTTCCTTCCCCAAGGTGAACACAGTGCCAAGATATCTCTGGGTTTCCTTCCCCAAGGTCAATGCAGTGCCAAGATATCTCTGGGTTTCCTTCCACAAGTTAAACATAGTTCAAGGACATCTTCACTTTCAGCAATACTTTCTGCTTCACTTTCAATCTTTTAGATTCTGTCACAATTATCACAGATGCTTTCTTTCACTTCAGTACTTATATCACACAGCACTTTCCCTAGTTGGGCTACTCGGTCTAAGTGCAGTTGTTGGACCACACGGTCCACCCATTAGAGGTTATGCAAACGATAACTTTTGGCACTTTGCGATGTTCGTGGTTTTCTTTGTTTCTTTCCAAAATATGAGAGCCGGTCACTGACCATAGACGCAGTTGTTGAACCACATAGTTCAACCACTACAGGTCATGCAACCGATTACCCAGGATACTTGGTCATTATCTTGTGTATCTTCTCTGTATTATGTGTCACCACTTAATGCCACTTTTCTTTTCTGTTTGGCCTTGATATAATTTGTATTTCAGTCCCTTTGTTAAGCCTTTGTCCAGCACAGGCCCTAACCAACAGGCCCTAACCAACACAGGTTATACACCTTGTACGAGTGTCAGTACTTAACATGCACTGCGGTTTCTCCTTGGCATTCTGTTGGCTTTGCCACAACTTGCATTCACTTTGTTCTGTGGTGTGTGTCCTCCTCCAACACCTTGCTTTCACCTTGTCCATTAACGTTCAGCAACTTGTCTTTCACACTTGCTTTTCTTTTAGTTCATTAGATTTCATTAAAGGCTTTCACTTTGTTCATCAATGTGTCTTAACAATTTTGCTACTTTCACAATAGCACATAATTCACTTTCCACTTGTGCTGTAATTTCACAATATTTCCATATCTTCTCTTTAGCTTGGTATTCAATATACCCTGTTTTATTTCCAAAAATACTTGCCAACTTGTTCATGATTCAAGGTATATTTCATTCGGGTTCCAAACATCATTCTCATAGGTTTTCGCTCAATCGCTAACTTTAAATGTCCAATTCCAGCCTCTTCTGCACCCCCGTACAAGTATTCCTTCCTCTCACTCACCGGGGCTTGTCTGCTCCTTCGAGCACCTTCCTTCTGTTCTCCGTCTTCCTCCTTCTTTCTCCCTGGTACGTGTTGGGAGCTCAAATCAGCGCTCGCTCTCGGGAAAGCTTCTCACAGCAGCCTGCAGTGGTCGGGAGGTTTCGGTGTTCTCGAGCTCCAGCTGGGAACCAGCGGCTAAGGTAATTGCAGGGGCTCTTGTCCTCTCATGGCCCGCTCGGGTCACGGCACATTTCTCTCCCCATGACAACTCACAGCATCCATTCTGCTGGTCCTGCACCAGCCTGCTCCTCGCCCTGCTGCTGCCACCTTCTCTCCAGGCAGGTTCTCCCTTTTCCACTCCTGGGCCGCCTTTTAAGCACCTGTAGCCTTTCAATGGGTTGCAGGTGCGAATACTTTGCCTGACTACAATTGTATACACTGGTGAAATTGACTAGAAGTGTGCATTACTCCTAGTTGCCTCTTCCTCGTCCCAGTCTTAAAGGTATATGATTGCGGGACAGTGTGTGTGTGTAAGGGGAAAAGACTTACAATACCCTATGAAGGGCAGGGTAGGACTCATTTTCATATGGGAAAGGGGATACCATGTCTCATCTGAAGACATCCCTTTCCCACTCCCTGAGGTCCCTCCACCCAGGTGATCCTCCCTCGCATATCCACCCCAGGTTCAGGATCCAAAAGCGATGGCCATTCCCTGGTCATCTGGGAGGAAAATCCAAGGTGAGTAGATGGGAGGATGCCCTCAGATTCCTCACACAGCACAACTCCACAAATGATCATTGTCCAAAAAGGAAACCCATCAATAACCATAATAGCGTTAGGAACTAGCCCAAAGAAGCCCAACCGCATACTTCTCAATGGGCCTAAACGTTCTGTTAGTGATATGATTTGCGTGCATGACACACCACTTATCACTGCATGTTAAAAACTGAACATCAGGTAAAAAGACAATTGAAACAACATTTTTACACTGATTGCATGCAGTGTGCTCTGCCCAGCAACAGAGGGGAGAGAACCATAATATAGGAACACACATGCCAACATGCCCCATTGAATTTGGGAGATACTAGGCAAGCCTTGGTTTTAACGTTGCATTCATGTACTTGTATTTATAGGTTTATAAAGGGGATACTAAGGGCTACAATTCGCAGAACACAACGTTTTTTCATTGTTATGGCTGACAACATTTCAATTCAACATTTCAATATGCACTACACAACAATTAGCATGATTAAATACAACATATATAACAATTTCCTTTAAAATGAACAATTACTTAATATAACATATAAAAGTATCATTGCTATTCAATATAAATTACAATTTCCATTCACAATTCAATTCATCACATATTACATAGAATCTTAAAAATATCAAACATAAAGGTCAACCAGTTTTTTCATAAACCTTTCCCTCATACCTGAGTAGTTGATACAATATTTAACGATAATACAAATGTTACTACTGCTAAAATCACAGAAACCTGCTGTCCCTTAAAGATAATTCCCATAGGTTAGCTTCCGGTAAGTCTCTGTACTCTTCAAAGCAATGGTACAGAAACTGCCTCCTTTGGGTCAACAAATTAGGGCAAGCTACCTCTGTATGGCTCATGGTCTCAATTACTTCTTTATTTTTGCTAAATCGACATGTTCTCTTATCTCTCTGAGACTTTAATCTAGATCCCTAGACTTTCCTGGTTGGCCATAGGTGTGGGCACTGGAATTTGAATACATTTAAATAAATAAAACGGTAACTGGGAAAGTGGTTTATTATTAAAATGACCATTCTAAAACATTCGATAACCATTACATGCTTGCCACGTTGATCTCCAATCAAACACCCAAAGTTTTGTTTTTGTTCATTGCAGGTTATCCACTAATATATCTAGCGTAATGACTGCTAATTACATTATAGCCAGGCAATCTTTTTTCCGGCGTGTAGTGAGGTATCAAAATCATTTTCCATTATTTGTGCTATTATTGGCATTACAATAGCAGTTTTATACTGCTCTTTGATACACTTTCTGAATAAACTCAGAGATCTCCATTTCACCATGATCTCTAGGGATAATAGATCTAACTCAAACCTTATTACATGGATCGGTACACTTCCTGGAAGGGATAGAACCTTCTTTCAGTATAATCCCTCTATTAGATTCCAATTTAACTTAGGGTCTACCATTTATGTTTCTGCCCCATATATTGGGGTAGCCACTACTTTTTACTTATAATAAATTATTAGTGGTAGATATGAGAATATTCCCATATTTTTTATGTATAACTCGAGTCTGTGCTGCCGCTGTACTTCCTTGAGAACGTATATCAGTTCTATAGGGTACTTCTTGGATGTTGTTGTTGGTATTCACCCCCAAGTATTTATATTCATCCAATACCAATAAAGGTCTTTTATACAAGACACAGTTTCAATTTGTTTTCTTTAGCAATTCATCTGGAGTTAAAATGAGAATATTCGATTTTTCTACATTGATCACCAGTTGATTGCTATTAGTGTAGGACACTAATGCCATTAGCACTCTTTGGAGACCTACAGGCATCTTGTCCATAAGGACAAGATCGCCTGTGTAGAGAAACCAAGATATAAAAACCTACTCTACTTTAGGTAGGAAGGAATTGACTTTCCCCAAGTAGTCCCCAATGTCTCTTATGAAGAAATGAAAAAGGAGCCAGGCTACATCCCTGCTTCAATCCCCTGTCGGTATAGATTGGTTAAAACAAAAGATCTTCTTGGTTTAATTTTACCTTATCGAAGACCCAGAATGAAGCTGAATAATTAATGTCAAAATATATCCTGGACAAGCTGCAGTTCTAATTTTTTGGAATAACCTATCACGCAGGACTGAATCAAAAGAAAGCCTGACATCAATGAATGCCATATATACTGGCTGCCCTGATTGCAATACACTCTTTTTAATGAGTCACAATGTCCTAAGATTCACTGACATGTCTACCCCTGGCACAAAACCTGACTGGTATGAATCCAGGCATTCTGCTTGCTTGGTCCAGAGATTTAAATCTCTAAGGATCAAACGAGCAACATCCTTTCCAGCATTGTCCAGAAGGGCAACTGGCGTGTAGTTGTGGGGAAGTTACCTATCCTCCATTTTGAAAATAGGCATTATGACCAATTTCTTCCTAGACTGGGGAATTCGATTATGCAGTAAAACCTTATTAAAAATGTTAAACAAAATCTTCAACCATGCTTCTGGATGAGCTTTCAGCATAACATTTGTAAGACCATCTGGCACTGGAGCTCTGGAAGTACTTAGTTTTTTCATTTCCATTACAAAATCATTAAAGTCAAATTCCAATGAATGATATGCCTCCCAGTCTTGTAATTCCTGATGTTCAATTGGGGGCAGGGAAGCATATAGTTTTTCAAAATAGTCTGCCCAAATTTTCTCCGGTAATGGGTTAGTTTGTAGGAGCATCGGATCTCACTATTCCCCATTTTCAGGAGAGACCAGAAATGGGCACTATTTTTTGTAGATAAAAATCGTAGCATACTTTGTCAATCTTGATGGAATAATACTGCCCTGTGTCTTCTCAACCAGTTGCCCCAGAGATCTTAGACTCTCTTTTGAAAGATTTTTCCTATTTTGGACCTCCTTGTCAAAAACATGCTTATGCTTGAACCTGGGCCGGGGTCTCTTGGTGACCGATTCTGCAAACAAGGTTAGAATGACCACATAATCATCATTATTCTTTACTGCAAAACCTTTTGACTTTTATTCCTCATTTTCTATACACATGTCAAATTTTTCCACAGAGACTTCATTCCATCTGAACCTGTTTCTCCCTCGTGTGACCTCCAGGTTACAGTGGCAATATTGTCCAGCATTTTTGGGAGTGGGGTTTCACAGGAGGGTATTAGTAAATCTTTTGACAACAAAAACAAAATCAATGATAGCTGCTTGTGTACCCAGTCTCCATGTTGGATAAGGCAGAGTGTCACCATTTAGAGTTCCATTGAGCATTAAAAAGCCACGGTTTTCCATTACATATAACCATTGTCTTGTTCACATTGTCAATGGCAATTTCATTACACATCATATATTCAAATCCCCTGTGAATATGACTTCCATGGTTTTACTATCTCCTGTGGTTCAGTCCAACATTGCCTCTACCCTCTCCAGAAACAAATCATCTGAAATTGCATGACTGTTCCAATCCAAATTTAGAAGTGCATAATGCCCTTGATTGCTTCCCTGATAGAGGGTAAACTAATTTTGTTAATTGGGTGAAGGGTGAAGGGATTTGGAGAGGCCTGAGGTTCTAGGGTCATGTCTGCATCTTTTCTATAGGCTGTCAGCAGATCTGCCATTGGTCTCCCTCTCCTACCCTTAACCGCTTTCAGAAAGATACTGCATACCCCTCCCGTACTGGAGTGTGTAGAAGCCACATTTCTTGGATCATCACCACCTCTAGGGCAACAAAGGGATTATTTTGAGCTGTCAGCTAATGTTGACACCCTCAGGTGTTCCAGGAGGCTGTTTTCATGTTAATTCCCCCACCCCCTTTACTTTCTTGAGTTACCTTCTATGGCGATCGCTTTTTCCCCACGAGAACACCTGGTAACCATGACCAGTCCATTTCTTTGTCATCTAATGATCTAAAGTTCTATTTCGCAATCCTCCTTCTGATAACCCTGTGTACAAGAAATCCTCAATGGTGGGTAAGCTAAGCTCTTCCTCTTCTGTTGCAGAGGTGAGCACTCTCCCCCCTTTTGGTCCTGGGTCCCAGGTCTACATCTTCATTTAATCTAATGCCATGATAGGAAAAATGTTTTTTTTAGCTCCTAGCAGAACTTCTCTCATCAACTGAGATGGATAAAAAAAAAATCCTCGTGGGCAATGTTTGATGATTAAATAGCCTTCAAGTCTGGTATGCTGGTTATTAATCTCAACATTTTAGCCTTATTCATGATCAGTCCTTCATCTGGTTTCCAAATAAAGATTATGCATCCTATCATTCTTTTTTTCAGGGGCAACTTCAGCTGTCCTTACCACCATTCCCCACGCTCTCTGCTCCCCACCCCCTCTATTATATTCCCTGGCTGTTGGGGCCTCATGTTCAAAATTATCGCTAGATTTCTGGCCTTCTCCCCTTCTCAAGTTTCTATTCTCTCCATCCCGCATCCGTAAAAATTCAATATAAGATTTTGTCAACTGATTCTGATTCTTTGTTATAAAGTACTAAATAACTGAGGTGCGGTAGAGAGAGGATTTTGATAGTTTAGAGTGATGCCAGTCATTTTAACCTCCCTCCAGCAAGGCTTCCTTATAACTGCCCGCTCATTTTCCAGAGATTGATTCTTAATAAAGGATTCCTCCATAAACAGGTGTGTGGTAAGATTCAGGATGTCAACCTCCTGCTCTGATATTTTCATTAAACTAGCAACTAGATTCTGGGGATCCTACCCTCAGTAATGTGTGGATCTTCCACAATTCTCACCAAATTTATATTTTTGCATTTCCTTAATTTACAATTAGTCTCAATAGATTAAGTGGATTCATGGTCCTTTGGCAGCATAGATAGAGTACGCAGAAATGTTCTTGAACCGAACATAGTCAATTTCATTAATGATATTTAATTTTTTGACTTCTTCCACCCCTGCTTAACTTTAGTCTCTCCTTTCTTTTTGATGAATATTTTAAATACAGGTACTGGTGTATCTTGCCTTATAGTTATCATTTCCTCAGAACCTTCTTGTTGGGATGAGAGTTCTTGTATTATATTTTCCCCTCGAGATGACAACTGGGTGGTATCTACACTTACCACTTTATCACTCAGTATATCCACCTGGGCCCCCCCTAAACTGGATCTCTTATTCTCCCATGCTCCTCAATGTGTACCACTACCACTTTCTGCATTATCGTGGCCAGTAGTGAGGTTTGCTCCTTTACTCTACCATCTACAGAATCAACCAATTTAGTTAGACTCATCAATGCAGTATTCATTGCTGCAAGTGTAACCTCTACCATAGAGGATGGCCCTGGGTTCAGCCCAAAGGATCAAACAGTGTTGGATGAACAAACGAGACAGAGGAACACGATGATGTATCTAACGATTCCGGGTATAGAATGTGGAGCCTGATATATTCAAAGAAAGATAGGGGGTTGTATGTATAGGGTTAGGTAATTGAGTCTACAGCACCGCACCCAAGTCAACCATTTGAGTTGGGGGATGGGTCGGGGTTCCACTTCTCAATTGGTTAACTAATTTGCTTTGATCCCCTATTGCTTCTAGATTTCCTCTTGCTTCCAGTCCTCCCATCAGGGAATCATTATCTCTTATCTTCAGCACCACGTTTTGCTTTGCCCGGTGAAACAAAGTCGGGGATGTGCTTTCTTGGGTGTGAATCTGAGATTCTACCACTCTTCTCGAGTTCAGTAATTCATTCCCAGCATCCCCACCCTAAAAAAGGACTATAGGTTCAATTCTATATTACTCACTGTTATTTAATTCTGATCAAACTATTTCCTTTGTTGTTCTCAATAATCCTTGTTGCTCCAGAATTAATACCTCAATGACCAAGGCTGTGTCATGTATAATCCTTGTTGCTCCAGAATTAATACCTCAATGACCAAGGCTGTGTCATGTATATTATCAAACTGAATTAGTAACTCTGTTTGCATTTCCCGAAGCTGGAGCCCCACATTGGGTCACTCACACTTGATTACCCCTCAGGTATTTATTATTACCCACCAGCGTGGGTTCTTTGGCTTTCACAGAAAAACCTCTTGTATCTGAGGTTAATGACTTTGATCTCACATGTGTGCAATCGACTTATGGCCATGCTGTTGATAGTTTACGGAGCAGCTTATTTACCAAGGGAACATTATTTTAAGCCCCCTTCCATTGCAGAAGTGCCCTCCCTCGTGGCATTGTAGACTTTAAAGTATATGCATACAACATAGTCTTTCCAGGCAAAATGAATGAGGATGCATTTATGAGGAAACAAATATATAGTTTTCCCCACATTTCTTCAATTCATACAAAGTCACCAACAATCTTCACTTTTAAGAGAATAAATAAATAATAAATAGCAGATATTTACCAACAGCAAAACAAAAATAAAAAAAATTAAAAATAAATAGACCAATTGCAATAAGACAATACATATATAAACGTAATCCTGACATCACACAGACACAAGCAACTTCACAGGACATCAGCTCACACAGACAGAGGAAAAGGCACAATACAATACACCCCCTTTCCTTACACAACACTGTGGAACTCACTCCCTCACATATTCGACACACCCAAGACTATACGACCTTCCTCAGAGCTCTAAAAACGTGGCTCTTTCTGTATTGCCAACCACGAACTTCTGAGGCGACTGAGCCTTGAAACCCGATGACAAATAATGAATGAGATCCCGAGCAATGACGCCACTGATTACGCCTATTAAGTCACTATCAAGCAATCGCACGCTTGAAATCTGGAATAGAGAACTCCTTAGATCATAACTCCAACCAAACACTCACCTCCCATATCACTATGCTTACTCTCTACTTTACACCAACACACAATTAGAGTGCCGCTACACACCTCGATCAATTTCGGCCTAGCTGCTAACATGCGAACATTACCCCATGAACACCTCATCATTCTAATAAAACGCAGCTACACCCCATGACAAACCAGGCTAGCTGCACACGTAAGCGTCCTACATAGGCCTAATGCAGCCTGAACCCAGTTTTGGTGTCCACCCGCCAGACTGCACACATCCAACTGATAACAATATCACACCTAATCCTAGGATGCAGCTACCATCAGGGATTGCATCATCTGCACACATAACTGGTGCACCCAAGCACCCTATGACACCTTACTCTCTCAACTGACCTGGACTATGGTCCCCAAGGGTGTTCAACCTACCAGCGCTTTGAGGTCATATGTAGAGCTATATAAATGCCAAATAACATAACATAACACATTGAAACAAGGTACACACACACACTCACCATATATACACATCCAAAAGACAGAAAGCACAATGCAACACACAACTGTCCTTACACTTCCCCAATGCAGACAAAACACACACAGAGACCAACACTGCAGGAACACTACACGGGGTCAACACCAACTCACACCTTGACCTACCACCAAAAACCTCATACCATGATACACCACAACCCCTTGAAAGCCTACACACCAGTTGACCCACCAAGGCGTAACATACGTCCGCTAGCAAGCTGCTCCACAAGTCGACATTCTATGCCATCATAACCTACGTAACTCTTTCTATCCATGGCCGCCACCAGCGGGTCTCAAGCCTACCACACCTGAGCACATTCTGTCCCTGCCTTGGGCAACAAAACTACCTACATGAACCACCTAAAACACTATTAACCTCCGGTTTGCCGCTACCACCAACAAACCTCAGATCTGCCACATCTGAGCACAAACAGAGCCCCTCCTTGGGCTGGCACACAAACCTGCTGGCACCTTAACTACTATAGTTCAACTGACAACCAAACTCCATCAGTGGGGCAACACTAGAACAAATGTACACCAATACAAACACAGACAATGCTCTGGCATCACAAACACAACACTACACTGTCATTCACATAGAAATCATCACACAAAAAGGCAACACAGCTTGCAAAGGTCCCTTCCACATAAACACCCTACACATCCACCACACTCAAAAAACTGGCCAGGCAATTTGAGTACCAACTAAACACAAATAAACCACTAAATGGTTGCAGCTAAAACTGGAAAGTTGCCATGTGACCAACCTAAATGGACACCCAGCCTACCCAACTCAATAACAAAGTTGGAAGATGAGAAGGCGATCAACTCCAAGGTAAAAGATAAACACCTTACAGATGAGAATGAAAATAAAACACTCCCAAAATAAAACACATTATCACTGACATGCAACAGAGCCTCATCAGCATGGTGTATAGAGGATGCCACGCACACGCACCTCTACCAGGAATAAGTTACACACAATGTCCTGGCACACATCACTTCTCCACCCATAGTGATATGTTATAAAATTCCATAACTCCAATAAACTGACGGCAGGCATCCCCACCCAAACAGCAACCACACACCAAACATATGGTTTAAACAACAAAAAAGAAACCTGGTCACTTAAAAATGTACTAGTAAAAATAATCAAGTGATATAGACACTCCTAACTATACTCACATGAACACAAAGCCCTTGACACTTCCTCCTTTGACAGTCACAAATCCTGCCTTCAATGTTTCATCCCATCCTCGTCGCCAGTATTATAAGGATGAAACCTTGGAGGCAGGATGTAGGTTTCTTAAGCTCCTTTATTAAGCATCATGTAATCATGTAGTTTCATGTACAGGCTCTTTTAGGATAGAAGCTAGGGTTAGGGAAAGGAGCAGGGAACATAGCCCACTGACTCCAACCACCAAGGCTACATAGTTGTAACTTCCTGAGCGGAACATTAAGTCAAACACTAACATTCCACATACACCAAGCATTCCATCCTGACATGACACAGGCTCAAGCAACCTCAGAGGAAAAGGCATGATACCACAATAGGCCCTGCTGTACCAACATTCCAAAAGAAACAGAGATCCAGGTAAACTCAAGTCTTATCTTTAAAATAGTTTACAACTAACCTAACATTAACACAGATGCCATATAGTGTTGATGCCCAAGCTAGGTGTACATAGTTTTCCAAAGATAGTGTCAACAATTTTAGATTTGAATCAGTTGCGATAAGTCAGAAATAGGAAACGGACAAGAGGACATGTTCGCAGAAGAATATTTTATTCAAGTAAAGAATGCCTCTCCTCTGAGCCCTTTTTCTAGGATGAGTTCCTTATTCTGGAAAATAATAAACAGGTGATCATCAGGACATCATATAAAGAAGCTCTGTCCAAACCTACACTACCCTAACATCTGGCCTACCACTATGAAAAAGGATAACATAAAATTAGGTTAGATTAAGATATGGTTACTTCCCCCTTTAGGTGGATTAGTGGTGGTTGGTTTTCTGACCCCCCACAAACGAGTTTTCAATCTCTTTTCTGGCCTTAGGCCTATTATTGTAGTTCAAACAGAAACAAATGTCTCTCAGTTGTTCTCTTAGCCAGAATGCCTAGCAAGGAAGTTCAAACAGTTCTGGACCTTCTCTCTCTCCTGGCATGTGTTCCCCTTGTTGGAAACAACAGGTTATCCTGACCTGAGTTGGTCGGTATTCACAAAACCAAAAACATCTCTCAACCCAACTTGGAGTACTTTGTGACCTGTAGGGTTTGGGGGAATTCCTCTGCTCATCCTTGCTTGAGTTGTGGGACTTCGTATCCCCTTGTGGAATATTTGGTACTTTGGCCATGCCTGGGCTCCTCAGCTTTTCAGACACTCTTTGTGTGTCAATTCTCTCACCCACTCATGGGTATTTCTATTCTCAGCCCAGTTTGGACAATGGGCTTTCCCAGCCTTACTTTGCTGCTCAGTTTCCAGACCCCCTTGTGGGGTCTTTCGATTCTCAGCTCAGCGTGGGCTATGGGCTTTCTTAGACCTGCCTTGCTACTCAGTTTTCTTTCATCCTCTAACCCTGTGGGGTCCTCTGATTCTCTGCACAGCATGGGGTATGGACGTTCTTAGCCCTGCTTTGCTGCTCAGTTTTCTCACCCCCTCATTTGGTCTTTACACTCCAAGCCCAGAGCAGGCTTATGGGCTTTCTCAGCCCGACTGGGATTATCAGTTCTTTCACCCTGTCTTTTGGTACGTACATTTCCAGTCTGGCATGGGCAAGGGGTTCTCTCTGCCCAACTGTGATTGTTGGTTCTTTCACCTCCTTGTGGGATATGGAGATTCTAATTCCAGTATGGGCTATGCTGTGTCCTCACTGTCCTGAACCGCTCCTTGTATGATGCTGTGTACCTGCTTTCCAGCGGCAGTACTCGTTAGGTGAGCAGTCTCTCTGGACAGCATGGACCCACGTGTCTTGACCTTGCTCTGGTTTGCAGTCTCTTGTGTTGGTTCCTCTGGTCTTGAACTCATGGGTCTTTGGCGTTGTGTCGGCAAGACACTGGCATGCTACTTCTGGTGTGGCTTCTCTGCCTTCTTCCTCATTGGCTCTGAGCTCCTCTGGCACCCTGCATTCATCAAGACAGTCTTTTTCTGCTGGCTTCCTTGTCTCCCCGCTCACTACACTGTCTTTGTGGCTCTTCCTCCCCTTGTGTCTGAGGCACAGGACCTTAATGTCCCTCCCTGGAACAAGATGGCAGAGTCCATTGGTTCCACTCTTCATGTAATGGCAGCAATAAATATAGCTCAGAAACCAAACCACTCACTTTTAAATAGCCCTGTATATTACTGCCCTGCTCAATTTAAAGGGAGGTGGAGTAAAGCCATTACTTGCAGATTCATTGTCCCCTAATGGGCAGTCTCTAACAATGTCGTATTGTCATCAACACACCTGAGCCAGCAGGTAAGTTATATGGGTTTATTAGGTAAGTACACAGCAGGAAACACCGGCACATCCTTGCCAGCCAGCTCATTTCCAACTGCCCCCCATGAGACACATATTCAGATGACAACACTCTAAGCACAGTGACATCACCTCATTCCGCTGACATCACCACTCCAGGGAAGGAATGGACTAGAGGGAAGACACAGGAGAGAAGCTACTCATTATAACACAGCCACCCCCGGTGGGACCCTGCTTGACCTGTCCTTTAGGGGGTATTGTGCCAAAGTGAAGTTGCTGCTGTGCCGCTTGGGGAAAAGAGACTCATTCCCTGAATTTGTCACACAGTTCAAGAATAGGTGAAATGTATAGTAAAGTAATATCTTTCTCTGATGCCAATACGTGTTATGTTTTCAGAGAAAAGTACATTTAATGTTACCAAATGTATTCTGAAAATTCTTTCATCTTTGAATATTAAGGGGTAGTGGTTTGGAGATAACTATAATTCCAGGCTGTAGATTGATGGTCATATATAAGATTCAATCAAACTATTTCCTTTTGTGTGTCTACATTGAGAAGTATTTGTGCTTGCTGTCTAGAATAGTTATTCATTTTTGCCTTTCAATGTATGTAAGCTTGTGTGAATTTGAATGAGCCCATTAGAGAGAAAACAGCAAGCAGTTTGCACACAGAAAGTACAGATAAGCACTCAGGGTCATAAAAAAAGGGCAAGGGTTTTATTTTTCTTTGTGGGGCCTAAGGCCTTCCCTCTCTATTTCTCTGCCTCCTTAATCTAGGCGTCCATAACACTTGGATAGTGCTAAGGAATGTTTACCCCTACTACCTTATGCTAAAGGTAGTATTCTAAGATGCTGGCTTTCTAATCTCCCTCAGGGACTTCCTAACTGTCCTACTCTAGCCAAGCTTAGTGTTCTAATGGGAAATTGTGATTGTTCCTTGTACTTACTCTGGTCTGAGTCAGGCTATCCTTGCACATCCAGTCTCACCTCTCCGTTTGTACTCTTACTGCTTTCAGTTCTCTGCTCCCGCCTTTCTATCTTGTCTTTAAAGATTCACTACTCCTGATCTTACCCTTCACCCTTTGATGTTGTTTCTATTCCTACTCTGCTATACCTCTCCTCTTCCCACTACTACTCTCCTCCTCCCATTGCTACTCTCCTCCCACCAACTACTCACACACCCTAATTTCACTCAATTCCCATTCACTACTAAGATTTACCTCTCTACTCACTCATCATACATACATGCACACTCACACTGCAAAACCATGCTTAAGCCAATACCTCTCCAACTCCAAGAATGTGCCTCTGCTTTGTCCTTCCACTTGCTGGTCTATTGATTATCCTCCATCTCCTCCTATGACCTCACCTGAAAAACCCACACTTCCCATTACCTGTTACTCCCTTTTACACCCCCCCTTGGATCAGGTACCTGTCCCTGGCCAATTCTGTTATGTCTACCACACCCATGCTGAGTATGTGCAAGCAAGATTCTTCAAAAGGGGGCAAAGCCATGCCCAATTTCTCTGCACAGGCTTGTTGCATACTGGGCATGTTGTCCCGTGAAGACCAATGTTCATGTTTGTGTTCTGCGACCCCATTTGGCAGTGTCTGTAGGTATGTTTCTCTATGGAGGGTGGGGTCTGCTACCTTTTGTTCCGTGGTGGTCCTGCATGTTTTCATGCTTATCTGTGGGTTCATTGGCCCCCTCTGGCAGCTCTGCAATACCTTCTGTGTGGCCATTCAGGGATACAGCTTGTCTCGCTCTCCTTTGCACAATGGCAGTGCCTCTGGTGTTCTCTGGTGACTACACTTCAGTTCTCTCTTGCTCCAAGACCAACTCTGTCTGGTGATGATGCTGGTCTCTCTTCTGTTGGGGCTGCATTATCGACTTCAGATGCAAGCATTCTCCAAGTGATGGAAAGATACTGGAATGTATCTATTACATGAGGTAAGAGGGGATAAGGGTCTGCAAGCAGGCATACTGGTACAAAAGGGAATAATAGAACGTGCAAGACTCATGGCTGCGACTGTCCTCAAGACAAGAGAAGGCTCTGGATTCCTCCCTTTTCTTCCAACTGCCTGTAAAAAGAGGTTCCCACCCCCTTTGGCAAGGCCAGGTCATGGACCTTGTCAGAAATGCTTAGAAAGATATTTTTTTTATATTTAAGATATGATATGATAGGTTATTTATAACGTGCGTAATACCGAGAGGTTTCTAAGCGCGCACCCGGGGATTGAACCTGTGGTGCTCTGTGTCGTCTTGCTTCCAAGGTGAGCACATTGCCCCTGAGCTATCCTCCCGAGACAGGATGCTCATAGTCAGTGTTTACAGATACATGACAAATGAAAGGGTAAAATCAATTATTGTACCGCTTATGCCAATGGTTTATTTGACAACATGATGACACATAAAATGCAATTTAACAAAGTCAAGAGGCAGCTGCAAAACTCATCTTAAAGGGATATGGCTTTGTAATCTGAGTTCGATCAGTTACAATGAAATTTACAAAAAATTAAAAAGCAGAGTACCCAGCTAGTCCAAGGAATACAGCATCTCTTCTTTGAAGTGACACAAGAAAAAGCACAAAATGCTTAGGGTAAGGTGTATGCGCCAGAATAGTAAGAAGGAAAGAAGATAATGTGACATTGAGAGAGAAATCAGAAAAAGTAATGAAAGATTTTTCTGATGCAGTGTTTCAAATTGAACAAATTGAACAACATTGAAGAAAGAGTTATCCATCTGGCAGTCAGAAACCCAGGACACTGTGAATGAAATACCCACTTGCGCTTTGAGAGGATTCCTTACAGAAGGAGTTACAAAGCACACAGGAATCACTGGCCTCAAGAGCCAAATTGTTCCACTGTAGTTGGGCCAGTCTGTTTGAATCTAGGGAAAAACGAGTACAATGTAAACAACAAGCACTCATTGAAATGAATAATAATGCCAGAATAAGACAAGATATTAATTTGAGTTCTGAATCAGTAGTTGAAGTTCAGAGACAGATATGTTTCATACAAGAGGGGAAATTCTCCCCATCATTGAGACTACTTATATACAAAACACAATTATCCTTTCCCAAACACATGCAGATAGGAAGAGCTGAGTTGCCCTGTCAGATAGAGTGAACTATGTTTACCTTCAGGTGAGAAGAGGGGGGTGGGGGCATCTCACTTTGAATTTCATGGGTGGACAAGAGAGGAACAAAAGTACTCCTAGCAGTGAATCAGTGGGGAAATGCATCAAAATGAGTTCAGAAAATGAAATACAAGGCATGATCCAACTGAGATACCATTTAGCCCAAATGGCTGACCTTGAGATACAAGGAATGCATCCCAGAAAGGGCATTCTAAAAATGTCTTCCTAAACAAGGGACCATGAGAGAAACTCAGATCCCAAGGTACATGGGGACATCCTGATTTTGAGTGACAACAGGCCAATAACCCAGAAGTGCAATGGACCCCTTGAATTGTACATGTAAGAAACATTCCGAAAGTCATTAGGAAACTGAGAGTAAATATATAAACATGGTAAAATTGCCAACTTTGTTTTTATTATTATTAGTAGTATCATTAGGTAATTTATTGAGCACAGTTTTAATTCAAAATGTCTGTTTGTGCAAAAGTCAGCTTTTTCAAAAAGCAAGATTGTCCAGACCCATTACCCATCACCTTAATCAATTCTTAGAAAAGTCAAAAGCACACCTGTCTTTACTGAAGACAAAAGGCCTGTTTATAAACCGCAAGAAATTCATCTAAATGTTAGTAGTAGACATTAAACCCCCCAACCCCGGCCCAATTATGGATTTATATTTTAAGGCTAATCTAAGGTCAACAGTTCAGTGTCGGGATGACCATTAGGTACATTCTCAAATAGCAGATACCTTCAAAGACCTCTAACATCTGACCTTGAAGCATACTAAATATGGGCTAGTGAAATATAGCCCATTAAATTGATGCCTTGTTTGAAATCCTTCCCAACACAAAAGATTGTCACAATCAATGGTAAAAAGACCATACATATGAAGTTCACATCAATATTGTCTGAAGTATAACAAAAGCATCTGTGAAATGTAGCCCACATGATCTATTCAAAGCGACCGTTGTTGATTATAATTTCAGAATTATGTGTCTGATCTGAAAACCAGATACATATATGGTTTCAGTAAAATAACAGCTATCGGGCCTCATTACGACCCTGGCGCTAATGGGTTAACAGCGCCATAAAAGGCTGCGGCGCCATTAACCTATTAGCGCCTAATTATGAGTTCCCTTTGCCAGCCGTTAAAGTAGGGATCGCAAAGGGACCTTCGTGCTAAGTACAGTGCCGCAATTTGCGGCACTGTACTTACCACCTTCCCCATTCCCATTGAGCAATATGGGGCAAAAATGGGAAGGGCCATGGAGGAAGGGGGAATTACCGCCCGCCAACTTTGTAATGGGGTGGTAATTCCCCTGTTCTCCATGGCGGAGTCGGTAAGTTACCGGCATGGACCATGGTGCTAACAGCACCATGGTTTACCGCCAGGGTCGTAATGAGGCCCATCATATGCATATACAAGGATATATTAAAATGTGCAATTGATTAATAATTTTTATATTTTAATAACTCCATACATGAATGGGCAGAAATGTAATGGATATCTCTAGATTCAGAATATTCGTATGAATCTAAATATATGCATCTCATCAATGGCACATATCTGTGTGGAGAAATATTTTAAAAATGAACATTCCAGTTAAATAGTCATTTCATTCGGAAGAGGAGGTTGCTGGTTTGGTGTGTGTGAGAAAGTGAAGGGATCCTTTCACATGCTCAACCCAATCCAAAAAGCAACATCAGATGATGTTGCATGGGTGGTGTTTACTGGGTAATTAAACTCAAACACACAGGAAGTAAAAGAGGTTTGGGGAAAATAGAGGGGGACAAGAGAGCCCACCCATCCATAGAGTAGCATGTTTGGATTTCAACTGGATGTACTGATGCTGTAGTTGCCGGAAAATGGCAATTCCCCACATTGGACTGAATATTAAGGCAAAACCTGATAACTTTAGATGGATTTTGGGAGCACATGGATAGACTAAAAGAAAGCTCATCTAACTGAGCTACCTAAAGCCGGTTGGTGTCCCTTCCTGTCCTGGAACTTTGAAAGACAAACAAAAAGTGAGTGCTATGACCTCAGAATATTTTGTAATTTTTCTCAAGAATGTATTAAATCCCAGATAGCAAGTAAAGGTATTCTGGAGGAAGAATGTGTAAAGGCTCTTTCACCGAAAGGGGGAATATGGTGCAAGTGTATGTGCTTTGTTATTTACACTATGGCTCCTTTCCTGCAATTTGGAGTCTCAGGTGGCCTTAGACAGCTCAAATTGAAATGTGGAATTACCACTCTTTTGATTGGTGCCTGCCATTGTCAACAACATCATTCAAATATATTCCTTAATGAACACATCAAACAGCAGTGCTGTTAAGGTGAACCTGAGTCTTTGAGAATATTGAGAGTATTATGCCCAGCTATACTAACATTCTAAAATTAAAATAAATCCAGGGAAACCTAAGCGTTCACAATCATTTGCAACTGATCCAACATTACAACAGACGTCGAATTGTATTGATGTCCAATAGTTTGTCAAATATAGTGTCCAACATTTTATAATCCAATCAGTGCACGAATTGGTGAAATGCATAGTAAGGCAATATATTTCTTTGATGTCAATACGTGTTAATTGTTTTAGTGAACTCTAAGTAAATTGTTTTGGTTCCAACTTTATTCTGAGAACTGCTTTACCTTTAGATATCAAGTGGGGAGTGGGTTGGAGAGAACTGTAATTCCATACTGTAGATTGATGCACTCATAACAAATGAAAGAAAGTAATGTGAAGTTGTGTATCTATGTCGTGAAGTATTTGCACTTAGTGTCTAGAATAGTACTTCATATGTCTTTTCATATGTATGAATGTGCAAATTTGAAAGAAAACATTTGTGAAATAAGAGCAGAAAGGTTTAATTTTCCTTTTCTCCAGGTGGCCTGCCATCCGGTATCCCAGAACATAACTGCACATCGACTGTGGCACATTTCCCATCATCAGTCAACTACTGACTTGCCCCCATATCGTCACAGGACTAACAGAGCAATGAGGTAGTCAATGGTTGGATTTATTTGCAGCACAAAACTGTGTAGGTAGATATCATGGTAAATATAGTAGGTCGGGCTCAACATTTTTTGTTTTCGAGGGGTCTGTATTTAAATTGAGCAAGAACTATATAAAGTATGTGTTAAACACAAACTACCCCTTTCTCCTGTTTTGTCGCACAACACTTTTCAGACCATCTATTATGACATCACATGATGGTTTAGTATACCATCATGTTAAAAATACCCAAACTCAGTGCTTTTTGCTTGTAACATATGTATTTATTGCTTAATTCATTTTATTTTCAACAAAAATCTCTTTGTTACCGCTTTTTTATACAAAACATCATGCTAAAAAGTACACAATACATTTTTCTTCAAGGGTTTTACACAAATTATTTCACTCTTCCTATTTCTAGCCAGTTCTTTTGTCACTTTCCTAAACACACATTTTTTTTCTCAAGCTCATATGTTTCTGAGATGGTGTGTCAACGCATTTCAGCCTTTCTCTCATGGGATAAACCCCATCTTCAAAAAGATTTTCCTCAAGGCCTTCGTCAGGACAGATGGTGCTCTTTTTTGTCTAAAATGTCATATGACCCTCAATCGAGGTTTCTTTTTAGTAGACTTGGAACAGAGACCTTTGGCAAGTGGGCACGTTGTTTATAGAGCCACTTGTGAACACTTGACCACGCACCAAGAGAGAAGCCGTCCTAGGCATTTTGGATATGGAACCGGCATTTCAATAGAAAACAAGGAGCTAAAAGTGAAAGAAAAAATAGAAGAAACACCGCACCAAGCCACCAAGGAAAACCGGGAACCCCATGCATTTCTGAAAAGAGGACACCCGTGGAAATCCACAGAAGTCTGACTTGCGCAAATCGGCCCCAAATTTATTACCCACTGAAACACACCGCCAACAACACATAGCCTACTGTCCCGCGTTCCCACAGGTGTACCGACAAAAACGGTACCTCACATGTGTGGGTGCACCTACCTGGGTGCAAAGGGGAAAGCCTAAAACACGGCTAACCCCAAGTCTTTTCGCACAGCAGAATTTCAGGAATTTTTCTCAAGCATACACCATACATATTTGGGCATAGGGTGTCAAGCCACCAAAGAAAACTCGGAACCCCATGCATTTCCGAAAAGAGGACACCCATGGGAATCCACAGAGGTCTGGTCTGCGCAAATCACCCCTTCATAAACTTGGAATTTTGACTACTTTTCAGAAATGTATGCCTTTCTGTCTTCCCATTCAGCTTTCCTACCCTTTTCTTCCATTCCGTCCACGTATGTCCTAGTGGAAAAAAAATGTCAAAATCGCCAACCTCTCACAAAACAGTAGATAACCATATAAAACAAAGAACATTTCGTTTCCGCTCAACCTGTTTGTGAAAGCCAGGAAAATAGGGAATTCAGCACAGCAAACCAATTGTTCCTAGCTCTTGCAAGGAAAAAAACACAGGCTTCTTTGTACATCATTTTATTGGCATTTTTTGAAAAAACCCAAAATGTTCTCCCTTTTTGGTTATTTTCTCTCACCCCCCTCCAGTGAACTAGAATTCCTGGTTGGCGTTACGACCACCAACTTGTGGGGGAAAAAAGGAGCCAAATTTGGCCGAAATATCTCATGTAACAAAAAGGTTACAAGGCATTGAATGGCGACATACCGAAATCACCAAAAAAGGTCTTGGCACTGGGGGGGGGAAACCCATGGCAGTTAAGGGGTTAAAGTAATGCCCACTATGAAAGAAATGCTTCAAATGCTTCAAATATTTTCATTTGCTGATTTTGTGCTTCATGCACATATAAGATTAAACACACAGCTTTCTTCAGCCCAACATTTCACGAAATATCTCTAAACAGAAACAAAGGTATGAACATTGCAAGAGGGATGGGTCATAAAGCAACATGCAGCAGAAAGGAACTTTGATCTGGGTGGATACGGCCAGCTGTCAGTCTCAGCAATTAAAATATCCTAAAAAATAAGAATAAGAGTGACCTTTAACCTAGAACCTTTGGCAACTAAGCTGCATATCACAGTCAGCTAATTGCAAAAGGTCATTCTGGGGCTGTAGCCGAAAACACATCTGTAACACTCTGCCTACGTGTACTGAACATGTTATGCACTCGGGAACTTTGAAGGGACCATCAGACGAGTAAAGACCCCATTGCCTAAATTACAACAAACAATATTGAAAAGACCTTTCATTTACCTTCTTTAAATACATAAATACGATAGATATTCATAACCCATAAGTCACTGCCATGCTAAACGTGCCGGTTACACAGAAATTCGAAATGATATCCCTATAGAAGACTTGAATCATAATAGCGAACATTGGGGCCTGATTTAAAAAGCGTTCTCGGGAAAGTCCCATTGGAAAAAGCTTTGTAAATCAGGCCCATTGGATTCATTTGAAGAGCTAACATACACACCCTAGGAAAGAGAGTTGACATATACTCAACATCAAGCAAAAACACAATAACAGAACAATTCGGATTACAGCCATACCAAACAACAGAACAGGGTGGAGAGGCTGGGATTCCATTGGAATTATCTGAGGTATGAGTTTCATGAGCTAATTGATATATTACTCTGGCAAACCTCTGTAATAATGATCTTAATGGCATGCAGCCGCTTCTATATCTGATACGTTCCTTTGTAGTATATTTGTGAACGTGAATGATAATAAAGACGTGTTAATTCTTACTTAGGGAATTCCGGAAGTGCAAGCAGCAGAAGGCCACACAGGAGGTATGCAAGGCACCACGCAGGAATGATGCGAGAATTGTTGGTGCCATAGGTGAAGCGGCATGCTGTAGCCACTCTCCCCTGGCAATCGACCACATTTGGCGCCTATAACGGCAATATGTAGTCCCCGCCCCATGGTGCTCTAACGGTAGCCTAGTATTGCATTTCCATCAAAACAGTCCTGCCATTTTGGTAGCATGGCCTAAAAAACACCAATTCAAACTTAATTAACAATTATGAAAAAAGCAACGTTCAGATGTAATGGTCTAAGGAAGGAATCTGTGTTTACATTTGGTGAATCTTTTTTATTGACAGTATAAAAAAAGGGTGTAATAAATCAACTTTTTGGGACAACGCAGATACTGTCCACTACTTTAACAGCCAATTACAGTTGTGTTTTTTAATGTAGGAATAACTGGAACTGAACAAGTACGTTCTAGATTTCTTCACAGTTCCACCTTGATTTGAACGAATTTGATTGCATGGATACATTATGTGATTGTGCCATTTTAATCAGGCTGGTAAATTCATACCAGCGGATACAGACCACATCAGCATCCATGTCCAGGGACCACTGCATAGTTATTTTGTCATAAACCGAATGATAATAATACGGGCAACCAAGTGGTCCCCGGGTTTACTTACCACCATCCGCTCCTTTAAAATGATGTGCCTGTATCACTTGTGTACAAATACAACCGCCTCCAATGCCCTTCTGAATTGTTCTTGTGTGGTTTTAATGTATTGCTTTTATTTACCCTTTCACAAATAAACAAAAACATAAATACTGTCATCAATATGGGCTTACAGTGTATGTGCACTTGAAGCACTATTTTTTCTCTTTACTTGGTGGCCGAGTGAATGATTTAAATAACTATTTAAAATCTTGAAAGAATTAGAACACCCATGTCCCAAGACAACAGATATCATCCTGAAAGAAGCAGCCTGTTGTCCTTCCATTCAGGAAGTAATGTTAGGGAAACTGAAGGATATTAAACATAACATTGAAATTATCAGATGACCACAAAGATACCATGACTTTGGATGCAGATGTATGCATACCCACGAGACTGCCTACTCAATTCCACCTCAAACCGTTGTCAGAAACTGAACTTGCTGTAATTATTGAAAAACTCAAACTGGACATTTGCAAAGGGGATGTGTGTCCCTCTATGGTCATCAAGGCATGTTCTACCACGCTGATAGGTATCCTTTGTAAGTTTGTTAATGCCTCATTTAGGGAAAATCATGTTCCAATAAACTTTAAAAAAGCATGGATCACACCTCTGTTCAAAAAGCCAGGCTTCTGTTCAATGGTATTAACCAATTAGCAACCAATAACAAACACTTTGTTTTTGCTGACGATCTTAGGTCATGTTGCCTATGAGCAGGTCTCGATGCACCTGAAGGACCATGGGATTCTTAATAAATGGCATTCGGGATTCAGGCAAGGGCATGGGACAGAAACAGACCTGCTTGAGCTGAAGTCCAGACTGCTTCAAATCATGGCTAGAGGGCAAACTGGGATGCTCATGCTCCTTGATGCTGCCAGCAATGCACAGTACTGTTGCAGGGCTCGGATGAGTGGGTTAATACATCCCACAAGCACAAGACAACCAGACCAAAGCAGAACCAACTGGACATCAGCAAACAAATAAAGACTAAACAACTCTCAACCTTATAATGCCGCGCAAACCACCCATTCCGAGGGAAAGAAAAAGAGAAGAAAAAACAAACACTGCGGAAAAGCAACAAAGAACCACAACTACAGAACACACCTCTGCAGACATGAACAAAAATCGAACCAACACTGAGAGAAGAGACGAATCCCTCTACTTAACTCCATACCTCGCTGACAAATGGTCACCAGAGCAAACCAACCCAACACTAGAAGCAGTAACATCAAACAACCCAACACAAGCATGCAGAAGAAGGATGAACAACACAAGAAACAACAAACACACGACCGATGCGTTAAAACCTTACATCACTAAAGCAAGAAGAACCTCCAATCGACAAACACAACTCCTGGAAGACAAACCCGATGAAAACAAAAACTCAAGACTGAACCTAGAAGAACTCTTCGAAGACACTGACGCCCCAAAACCTACACCTCAAAAAGAGATCGACCAGGAAGGAAACCTCAACACAGATCAGAAGACGACCTCAACAAGAAAGTCCAAACCAAACAACACCTCCAAACTCCACTCCAATCTTATGAACGCAAGATCCATGTCAAAACACTCAACAGAGATCTTCGACCTACTCGGCGACAATGGCATTGAAACATGGCTGGACGAAAACTACAAAATCACACTCCAAAGCTGCTTTCCAACCAACTTCCAATGCCTTCAAATAAACAGGAAAAACAAAAAAGGAGGAGGCATCGCAATAGCATTCAATGGACACCTGAAAATAAAAACATACGAACCGCTCAACATCCTCAACTGTGAAACCATGGTAATACACCTAACAGCAAGCCCAAAAACCAACATCACATTCATCCTGGTGTACAGACCACCGACATATGATGAAACCTTTGTCGACAACTTCATAGAAGCCATCGCCAACATAGCCATCAACCACGAACACCTAATCATACTGGGGGACTTCAACATCTGGTTTGAAGACAGGCACGCCAACTCCAAAAACTCACTGATTGAACAACTCACTACCATGCAAGTACAACAACTACTCAAAGGGGCAACACCCTCGATGCAATTTTCGCCAAGAAAAAACTCATCACCACGGCACTGTCGATACAAATACTGTGGAGCGACCATGTCATCATCCCATTCATGATCACTCTGCCTACTCAAGTCTGCATCCAACCTCCTAAACACACAACCACCGCAAAAAGAAACTGGAAACACGTCAAAGAAAGCAACCTATTCGAACAACTGGAGTTAACCAAACCCTCAACTACAGAACTAGAGCTAGCTGACCTAGACAGGAAATGGAGCTACCACACAAATGGATTGCAAATACAATTGACAAGATAACCCACGAAAAAACATTCACCCCATCAAAAAAAAGAGCAATGGCAAAATGATTCACCCCACTATTAAGCACCATGAGAAAGGAAAACAAAAAGATGGAACTGGAATGGAGGAAACAGCACAACCCAGACAAAAAAACACTGTCCCAGAAACAAATCCATGCATACAAGAAGGAAATTCAAAAGGCGAAGAGAAGGCTTTATGGTGACAGAATCACCAATGCCAACAACACACAAAAAGAAATGTTTAACATCATTAAAGAGATGAGAAACCCACCAGACTGCGACAACACCCCAACCCCCTCAGAGAAACTATGCAACGACCTGGCACACCACTTCAAGAAAAAAATCAATGACATCCGACGAACCATACAAAACATACCAACCGACCACAACACATAATCAAGCAAACCTAACACAGCACCTTAGCACAAACTCAAAAACATTCCTGAAATATCAAGAGGCATTCGCAATGCAGGTAAAACATAGCAAGAAAGCTGGATCACCCATGGATCCCTGTCCCCCAGACATCTACAAATCAATCCTCACACAAGGAACGCCAGCAGAATGCTACAGAACCCTTCTGAGCCTATCACTAGCAACAAGAACTGTACCGAGGACCTTCAAATCAGCATATATCAAACCATTTCTGAAAAACACAAGTGGTGACGTTAAAGACCTCTCCAACTACAGGCCAATTTCAAACATTCTCTACCCGGCAAAACTCCTGGAAACCTACGTATATAAACTAACCCAAGAACACGTAGAAAATCACCACCTGTTAGACCAAGCTCAAGTCGGTTTCAGACCCGCAAGAGGAACGGAAACAGCACTACTATTCATCTGGGACGACATAAAAACTAATGCAGACTCAAACACAACCTCAGCCCTTATTCTGCTCAACCTCTCCGCAGCCTTCGACACAGTTAGTCATGACACCCTAACCAAAAGACTAGAAGACATAGGCATAACAGACACAGCACTACTCTGGACTAAATCATTCCTAGCAGACAGAACAGAACCAGTATGGATTAAACCCTTTCAATCCACTCCACGAATTATCGACTGTGGAGTGCCACAAGGATCCTCACTATCACCACTGTACTTTAACATCTACAAGACACCAGTTATCAGAATCTTCGAAACATACAACATTACATGCTACAACTACTCAGATGAATCTCAAATCATCTACAATATCAAAGACATCCAAGCCGATCATTCAGCCTTAATCGATTGTCTAAAAGGAGTGTTCAACTGGATTAATTCCAACAATTTGAAAATCAACCCAGGAAAGACAGAAATCATGATCATATCCAAAGACCAAGAGAACAAAACCGCCATTCCGTGGCCAACGGAAATGGAAACCGCACCATCACCATCTAAGGTAGTAAAAAATCTGGGAGTCCTGATGGATAACACCCTAACCTTAGAACCACAAATAAATGCAACAGTCAAGAAATGCTTTTTCATCCTCGACATGGCAATAAGAATCCTACCTTTCCTCTCCTTCACGCACAATACACTCACTATCGTCACCCTCATCATGTCAAGAATCGACTATGCAAACAGCCTCTACCTCGGAATACCAGAATACCTCCTGAAGAAACTACAATGGATCCAAAATACAGCAGCCAGACTACTCCTCAAACTATCCAGAAGAGATCACATCACTCCTGCCCTAGAAACACTACACTGGCTCCCAGTAAAACATTGCATCACCTTCAAAACAATGTGCATAATGCACAGGGCAATCAGTGGACAAGGAGCAGAATTCCTACAAAAGAAAATAACAATCTACAAGCCAACAAGACTCCTCAGGTCAAGCAACAAAATCCGCCTGGAACTAAAACTATACCTCAAGAAAAAACTTGGAGGCACCTCTTTCTACCATTTAGCCACAAAAACCTGGAACAACATCTCAAAAGAAATAAGAAACACCAAATATCACCTAAAGTTTAGGAAATTACTAAAAACCTGGCTCTTCAACACCACAGACTCAAACTGAAAACTGAAACAACAGAAAGGAAAAGGGATGACTAAACTGGAGTGGACACAGACAGCTCCAAGAACCGACTGGGAAGCTCCCACGGCACCTGGACGGGTAACGCCGGGTAGAGTGGAACACAGGCAACACCCATGGAGACGAAGTCAACCCCACCTAATCCCACCCAACACCCGCACTCGCCCCTTGGTTGCCACCAGGTACCACAGTTTTGTGGATTTGTTGGGATATTGGCAATCACCACACTAGCTGAGTTGTGGACATTGGCAGGTGCACTGGCCGTATGCGTGGGAAGGGAAGACAGGTGGGGCTGTGAGGGAGGCTGGTGGAGGAGGGAGCCAGATGTGAAAGGGACCTTGAACGCCAGATGGTCCCAGATCAGGAAAGAGGCGCAAGGGTGCTCCCGAACCCCATCTGGGGAGATTACACAAGCCCAGCGCTTCAATTCAGGATAGAGATGCAAACTAACCAATTGCACTAACAATTTCCCTCTCTGCATATACCTCTCAAACTCCAAACCAAACACAACCACAAACCTACAGCACAACAAATCTCACAAACTTCACTACATTGCAACAACAAAACAAAAACACACATAGACTCGTACAACAGTACATGATGACTACCGGCCGCAAACACCCCAGAGCAGACAGGGACAGGGGGAGATACAAAAGGCGTCAGGCAGCACCATGTCATGAGCACGGAATACAATAACATTCATAGTCATATTGCATCACACTCAGTAATCAAGTTTAATAAATCAGCTTTCATCCCTGTGTCTCTCCTTAATGCATATAGCCAGGATATCCCAGCCACCCTCCTGCACCGCAGCACAGTATTCACACACAAAAACCCATCTAGCAGAAACACAAATATTACACATCACAAAATCATCCTCAATCAGCATTAACAAGCAAAGGTGGATAGAAGAAATGTCATTGACTCATAGAGTCACGCTCTCAAATCTGATCAAAACTGGAGATCTGCAACCCGGTCCTCAAATTTTCAAGCTCTTCCAAACCCGCAATATGGATATATTAGCCACAGCCAGTACCCTACTGACCCAACCATGCTTTGCAATTACAAACCTTTGAGCATCCTATCAGAATTAATTTTAAAAAAACAGTCAGGTTGATGTGCACTTGTCCCCATCAATACCATGTTTATCCTGTTCAAGACACCATTCCAAATCCCCTTAGCCATGTTACAGTGCAAAAGCATGCGCCCCAGGCTTCCCAGCCCCCTCACTGGCTTCTTCAGGTCCAGCAGGGGTCATTATAAATAAAATGCCACTTTCTGCATTCACAGAGGGGTGCAACACAGGCAGAAGATTATTCTGCGCTGTGCAAGGTGAAGATTGAGTCACGCTTTAATGAGAAATGAGTCTCCTACATATTCCTCCAACTGCTCCATAGCGATGATATGATATGATAGGTCATTTATAACACGCTTAATATCCAGAGGTTTCTAAGCGCGGACCTCTGGATATTAAGCGTGTTATAAATGACCTATCATATCATATCATCGCTATGGAGCAGTTGGAGGAATATGATCGATCTGTGTTGCTCCATCCCGTCTTGCTTCCAAGGTGAGCACGTTGCCCCTGAGCTATCCTTCCAAGGTACCACACGTTATCAGGTCCTCTATCTATCACAGCATCAACCGGTCCCAAGACTCTTTATGTGTTTCTCTTTCAGGCATGAATTTGAGGAACAATGCCTCCATCCTGTGGGGGGAGTCGAGTAGCCCGCACAGCACGGGTCCAACTTCCAGAGGCTCCCTTGTCATCTCGACTATGCAAGTCACCAGATCTCGCAGAAAGGCACTTCACGTCCATGCTTGTCGGCCAAGGGAAACCTTTCCTGCAACAAGTTTACGGGGTTCATGCACCCATCTACAGATCCAACTATTTTAAGCACTGGCCAGTCCATTGTCACATTAGCTGAATTCCTGTCATGCAACTGATTTACTTTTCTCTGTTTGAAGAGCTGCATTGCTACATCAGGGGTTCCCATTGAGGGTGCTGATTCGCTCTCCTCCTCCCATGGCATCAACTCCCCTGGTTGCCACTGATGGGTCAAGCATAATATTGTTGAACTCAGCACTCAGCACAGTTTCCGGTGTAAACAGGTGGGAGAGGGGAGCGAGAGGAGGGCATCTTTAGCTGAACAGCGCTGGTGCTGGTGCTGGAGAGGGCGGCTTATTCAAGAAGTGCAGCAAGAAAGGTTAGAATGCATGCCTTGTGTGTCGCGCATGCCAATATTCCTAGTGCATTCTGGGACATGTAGTCATCTAATGGTGAAAACGGAAATGCACCTGTGAGAGTGTGTATCTCATCAAAACAAGAAATAATAAACACCCTAACAAAAAGTGTACTCTTACAATAGCAGCAGATCAAAATATAAACGCAGAAAAGAACAAGTAACAATAAATACTGAACACATTCACCAATGTCCTGCACGCCACAGGAACTTCTCCTAGTGTTTACTGATTTGAGTATTTATTTATTTTACAAAGCTTATAAATTGCTTTATCCAAAGCTCTGGACATAATAAAAAGAGATAGTACAAAAATGTAAACAATTATGAAGGGAAAGACCAGGTACCAGCTCAGCTCACAGGGAAAACTTCAGGCACAGACATAGGTAAGGATGTCATAGACTGAAGGAAATGGGATTTGAGTTGTTTCTTAAATTGAACAAGTGCCAAGCTATTATGCAAGTCTATGCAGAAAGGACGAGCAAACTTGTCCTTGGCACTTAAGGGGTTAAGAGATGGACAGGAAGAATATCCAGAGGTAGGGCATTCCAAAGAGGCGGGGCAAGGAGTTGGAAAGAAAGGAAACGGGAGTCAGTACAAGGGGAGTGAGGGTCAGAGAAAAGAAACAGAGAGGAAGATCGAAACCTCACAGACAGGGTGGTACAGAGAGGCCAAAGAACAAAGATAAGGTGGGGCCATGGCGTGAATGCTCTTAAAGACTAAACAAAGAAAATGAAACACAACAGGTAGGTGAATTGGGAGCCAATGAAGACGATCAGATATGGGAAATTTCAAGACGACGAATCAAGGTTAAGCAGAATTCTAGCCGCCAAGTGAAGGGTTGAGCATAGAGGAAGAATGGCATATTTAGGGAGAACAATATATAATGAACAACAGTAGATAAGCCGAGAAAGAACGATAGTTTGAGTTAAGCTGAGAAAGAACAATAGTTTCAGTTAAGCCGAGAAAGAACAATAGTTTGCAGAAGAAGTTTGATTGAGGAAAAAGTTAGAAGATGGTGAATCTTCTTAATATTATGAAGGTGAAACTGCCAACATTGGGCAATAGATGTGATCTAGGGTAGGAGTGAGGAAGAAGAGACAAAAAGGAAACCAAAATTTCGTGCTTGAAGACCAATGGAGAGCTCAAGAGGGGGAAATGAAATAGTACGAGGAGAAAGGGTAGAAGGGGGGAAGAACAGTATTTCAGTTTTGTTCGGGTAAAGGAAAAGAAACCGAGAAGCCATCCAGGATTTCACCGCAGTGAGGCAGGAGGCAAGGTGAAGATGAATGGAGCCATTAAATGAAGAAACGGAAGTGAAGATTTGGGTATCACCGACATACAGGTGAACCTGAAAGCTGAAACCAAGAATAAGTGATGCTAAGAGGGAGGTATAGAGTGATAAGAGAAGGGGGCCAAGCTTATAAACACACCTCCAAAGCATTCAAAATAACATCAGTGTAGGGGATGGACACCTGGGAGCCAGGTGCTGTGCCTTAGAGGGATATAATGTAGATTTAAGAGGCCCAAAACTTTATTTCTAGGCACTCGACTCAAAGTCAGGCGTGATGAGGCGGGCAATTCCACCGACAAAAAAAATAGAGTGCTATGTACGAACGTCGCTCTCAAGTACTGTACCCCACACACATGTACCATGACATTCTACTATGATTCCGTAGATGGGAGATCACTCTAGGCGGTCAGTACTGCCACACCGCGATGTAAAGGGCCATGGTTTACTTATTGGACCCCTCATAACACTATGAAATTAATGCACATCCTAACAAACATCACGTTTCTTATGTCACTCACAGTATAGTTGACTGCAGGTTTGGTAGAATATGTGCCAATGTTGAGGTTTGGTTTAACTCCATGGCTATGCTGGGCTGACAGCTGAGACCTAGATGTTGAATTAGACAGTGCCCTTCATGAGCAAAGACAATGGAATTGTAAGGACCTTGCTCTCGGTCAATGAACACCTCTGTGCACCTAATCAGCGCCACAAGGTTGTGTAATAGCAGAGGTACGCTTTGAACATCCCTCGTAACATAATATTTAATCACATTATTTTAAAAGCTGATAGATGGGTGTAACTGACTGATCTACTGGGCAAAGAAGAAAACACATTTACCACTAACCCTACCTTCAAATCTCTGCATACCTCACTCAACCGAAAATTCACACAACCAACTCTCGCACAGCAAACCGCACGCACTTTACCACACCGCATCAACAACAAACCAACAACACATAAACAGCACCAACAGCGCACAAGGTCTCGGCCCCGGTCCAATACTTACACCAAAGTTCTACACACGGTGTATACCGAACTGAAGCTGCCAACAGCACACCACCTCTCTAACTTTCCTACTCCCTCTCCTCCCAACTAACCCAACACCCGCCCGCCTCCTTGTCTTGCAGATCCACCAGAGCGCCTAGGGACCAACTCCTTTGGTGACAGTGCGCTATATAAATACATTTAACATTTAACATTTAACACTGTAATCTTACTTTAAACTTTAAAAAACACACGGGCCTGATTTACAAAAGCTTTTTAAAATGGGAAACCCCCCACTGAAAAACGCTTAGTAAACCAGGCCCACTGTGTTTGCTTTAGAAACACAAATGTGAGAATACAGTAGTCAACGATTCTGAAAAGTTTATCAAAAGTGTCATACCGTCTTAATGACTGTTCTAGATTGAATGCGTTTTATTTGTATTTCTAAGTTTTCTAAACAATCTTGCCGCTCGGTTTTTGTATTTTTTTTTTTTTGCAAACGATTGCTCGTTTTTTCTAGCAACACGATCTAAGTCGGTTTCTCCTTCCTTGGCTCCATCAGTATTTAAAAAGCCCGGAGGCAGAAGAAATCTGTAAGGCCGTTTTAAAAAGCGTGACATTCAATCAAAGTTGAGTGAGGAAAGTTTTAATGAATAAACTTGGTAAATTAGAAAGCACTCCAGCGCAGTGATTAACTCTCATTTGTGCATTAGTGTTGAAATTAATTAAAATGTTTAAGCCATAGGAGGCCGGTTACCTCCTCGAGACCCGACTCTGCCCTCGGAGCCAGTCTACATGCAGCAGCGATTCATCTTACGAGGTGGGAGGGGGGCGGCGATGAATGGAACGGTCGAGAGACAAATGTGCTTCCAGCGGCGCTTAGCAGCGGGGAGGCAGCGGAGCCTCCAGGCCCTGTTACTCGCGTAGGGCATCTGAATACACTACGTACAGTGCCAGCAAGGCCCCAAAAGAGCCTAGCCGCCTCTTTGCCTCATAAGGTACTTGCATATTCCCCTTTGGTATCTTGACAACGTGTCTTACCAAGAGCATCCGACTGCGGTGTTAGGGGAAATGTTTCTTTTTGGTGTAATAATGCAGGGCTCGGCTGCCTCACATCCACCAGTATCTGGAATGGGATGTCTTTTCATTTCAAGTGGTCATGCCATCAGTTTTGGTCGCTATGGAGGTGCTTATCGAATGCATATTTCATATCAGAATCAACACACACAGGTAGAGGGTAAGCTAGTATATCTCATTATACTCAATGCATATGAAAATATATGCATGAGTGTATACATTGCTATCAAAATATCTAGAAATTATATGAATGACTTGTTTATGTAAATCAAACCAAAAACTGCATTGTCTCTAGGTGCTAGAATCAAAGTTATTTTTGATACACACCTGAACTTGTCGTAGCCACCATATCGGGATTTGAATCTGTGACTTGCAAGCGCCCAGCACACTGAGCTGTCTTGTTAGTCAATCACATACATATGCTATAGTAAAGCTATACCTGCTGTCACATCTTTTTATCCTCATCATCACTCTCCATCCCACCATTAGCTTCACACCATCAATGGCCCAAGCCCAACCTGCCCCCAATCCACTCTAATTTGTTCCTTACACACTCACGCACTACTGCCACTGTCTGCACCAACACAACTATCCAAGTCACTTTTCAAGCTTAACAATACTGTCAATGTCATCAACATTATTGCAACCACGCCATGATCACCATCAGCACTCACAATTTAATTGTTGCACTTTCTAAATCAATATCATTATCCAAATGCCCCACAGCATCCCCTTGAATCGCATGACTCGACCCATAGCACCGACCATCCATCCATCCCTAAATTGTACATACACCACCCAATAACACACATGCCCATTATAAATGCCTATCCTCCGGGTTTTGCCTGGAGACACTGGGTTTTTATGCTTTTCTCTAGGTCTCCTGGGAAGACTCTGGAGTCTCTAGGTTTTCACCGCAGTTTCCAGTCACTGTCCAAGCCTCCATCAAGTTGGCTACAAAAGCCTGCTCCTGGTAGCCAATCGGGTGGAGGTGTGGGTGGGACCGGGTGGCGGGCTGCTCCATATAAGAGTTTTTTTCTTTTTTGCTCACCCGGCTGGAGTGACCTGACCCCGACGTCTCCACCAGTGAATTAAGTAGATTCGGCATGGACGGAATGCAGCAGAGAGTGAGATCTGCCGTGTATCACCTGGATCCAGCTCAGCCCAGTTGCAGTACATCTGATATGGGTCATTTTGAAGTTGGGTTTGGGAATTATTTTTGTAAAACAGCTGGGCGGAGTCTTGCAAGAAAGGAGGTGGGGCATCCGTGACGTCATTCCCCGGATTTCTGGTCTACAAATGTAGGCAGGTATGATGTCCATGCAGATGGCCCACAGAGACTTTAGCCACCAGTGCGCATGCTCTAACCCACATCCTTGGCCATACAATACACCCCTTGGCCCCTGATTAGTACACTACCCACCACAAATCAGGCACTCCCACATTACCTATCTTGCGTGTCACCGTTCCTGACTCCTCCCAAACTCGCCATGAACACTTTAATCACTAACACAGACAACCATGAGTTGCAGAATGTTAATGCCGGTCCACCCTGAGCCTCCAACATACTACACTGACACATCAAACGCCAACTAACATTATCCGCCTTGGTGTTGACGAATGCACCACACTCACTGTCATACTCTGACTAAAACCATCATCACCGTGTCGCAGAAGGTCCCAAATCCTGACCACCCTTCACCAACCAGCCGTAATCTCCTTGCACTCTGTTGTGAAGTTCTAGTCAAAGTTCTATCACTATAGCAACACAACTTCTTCTTGTGCGCCTAGACAACCACCAGCACCAATAGATACATACCATTGAACCTGCTTGTTTTCCAGATGTTTTAGCAGTTGGAGTGTGACTAGCAGTTGTCGCATTACAAATGTTCCTTTTGTACATACACCGGTCCTGCCTGGTTCCTGTGTGATGCCTGACTTACCTGAGACCCAGGATGCTACATATTGTGGCGACGCGGATGCGATCTGATACCTGGAGGGTGTATCTACCCCGCTCCCCTGCATAACCTCTCACCTGTAACTTGTAACATTAAAGACTTTTCTACTTACCTGGGTCCTGCCTGACTTACCTGAGACCCAGGATGCTACAGCAGTGAGGCTTGGGTTACAGGTTGTCTGTATAGCACAGAAACCTACAGAATAATCTAGCAAATGTATACAGAGGCGGACATAAGCTGTACCTCATGTATCAAGTCCATGCTAATTAGTTCCTTTGACAAGGTCTTCGCAGCATGTTTTCCCCTTGAAGAGACAGTGCAGTGGCACACAGTGTTTCATGTATCTTTTTATTCCTGGGAGGACCCCGTTGGAATGTTAGGTAAAGTTGCCCACCTTAAATAGATGTTCGCATTTGTATATTTGTTTGAGGTGGGAATAGTGCTTCTAGCAAAAGCCCTGTACCAGAGGGCACACAGGGGAATTGGGGCAATGCCATTTCTGGCTCCCTTCCAATGGGTGAGCAAAGGTGTGAGATCATGCAGCTGGCTGGTAGAGGGTACGTTCAGGGACAGGACATTGGGACAGTCAGACAGACATTGTACGTTGTTTAGATTATTCATGAGTAGGGACAGGATTGGGCTCACGTGGGAGGACATTATCTACCACTGCGCACAGATGAGGTCGGTGTCAGGCATTTCTAACCTCCAGCTGAGTGGTATTCAGTATCCTGGCTGTAACGGGCATACTATGAGGTTGTGTTGTCCTCTGATGGACTCAATGAGATACTCTCCCTCACATATCCAGATCTTTGGGGCTTTCTGCGTTAGTTATCTTATAAGACATATGGACAAGCAACACATTCCTGCACTATGATCATGAGTGGTATTGGGGCTATGAGCGGTACCAGGGGTGGGGCTGGGTGGTCATTTTATGCAGGGTAACAGTGATAGGACACAGTATCTTCTCCATGCTAAGCATTAAACTTTCCCGGGACAATGCAGGAATTGTTTCCCTTGAAAAATAAGGTGCAGGGGCATAGTGTCTGCTTTCTGTTTTTAATTCTAGAAGTGGCTCATTGGAGGACATGCAAACGTCCTGTGAATCTTCTTGATTTCCTAAATAGTAATTGCCAAAGCACATGTTCACCCTATCTCGATTGATTTGTTATGTGATCCTCCATTTTAACCCCCAGTTTGTGCAAGTGCACGCGTGCGTGCACACACACACACAGACACACGCACCATGCAAACATTGTTTGAAGCCGAAACGTACAATAAACCTGCAATTTCAAACAGTGGTTAACCATTTTATCATTAAAGAACATTTCTCGATTAAAGAAAATATATTCACATGACCAAGGATTAATTCCAACGAACGCACAGACCGCAACTCACAGTAGTGCGCTACTGTTAAAAAGACGCCAGCCCAAATGCTGGCTACCCACACTCTTTATATCGCTCCACTGCTCTCGAGCTAGGTCTAGACTTCAAATAATAAAATAAATAAAAAAATAAATACATTGGTATCAAGATTTGGAACGATAGAGCTATGAACCCAGACATTACATTGTGTAAAGATTTTAGGTAACACTGGTTCTTTTCCATCGCCTTATACTTTATCTAGTATTGTGTTGTATCCCATAGACAGCGTAAGCACCGCCATCTTTTGTTTTACAGAATATTGAGAAACAGGACAGGTGGAACACTGTGCTACACGTGTACCAGTGGCCGAGAGAAAGCAGGGCTCTGCCCGGTATTAATCTTGTATTTGTCAAACCTGAAGGCTCCCAAAACATTGGTTTAAAATTGAAACTCTGCGACAGTTCTAGCCAGAAAATAACAATTACCTGCTGTAGATCTATATTCACAACTTTAGAGAATGACAGAGCCCTTTTTTTTATTTCTTTTCGTATAGATTTTTTGTCAACACGTGTGTCAGGAGGTCAAAGCCGGAGCGGCCCTTTGGCACCCATTAACTACAAGCAGCAAACTTGTTCACTATCGATCCGCCATCTCTAAATATCTATTATGGTGGGATATAAAAGGTGGTTTCACATCTCTCTAAAAGAGATAACTCATAAAGGGCAAAGGGTCAGGCCGCTGATATATTGTTTTTCCTTCCTCTGGAGGCCTGCAAGTGCAGAGGGAGCTCGGAGTGACCGTGTTTTGCAGAACTCCTTGAGCTGACAGCAGCAAGCCCTTCACTGGATACCCAGAGAGAAGGCACAGCGAAGAAACAGCTCCTTAAACAAGCATTGGCAATGCCAATAGTTTTGGCCTTTACTGCTGTTCTTTGCATTTTGCATTCATAGGCACCAGGTTTTATTTATTTATTTATTTATTTATTTATTTAAATTCTTGTTAATGCGCCTAATCGACCGTAGGCCTCAAGGCGCACATTGCAATGAGGAGAGCGCAAAGTTTTAAAGGAGGATTCGATAAAGGTCATGGGTGTGCATGAGAGTGAGAAGGAAGGCGAATAGCCAAGGGAGGAAACGATTGAGAGAGGGTGGCAAGGATGATGCGCAAGAGGAAATTTGAGTGAGAAAGGTTGAGGGTGAGAGGGTAAGAAATAAAGCAAGTGTGTGAGAGCAAGGACTAGAGAGGGTAGTCTGGTGGGTGGGGTAGATGGGGGTAGGTGGGTGGGGATAGAGCGGGTGTGGGTTGGTTGGGTGATGGTAGAAACGCTAGGGTGTCTAGGGGTAAAAAGAGCGGGGGTACAGTGAGCAGGGATAGGGAGCAGGGCTAGGGTGGGTGAGGGTATAGAGCACAGGGTTAGGGTAGGTGGGAGCGGGTAGAGGGAGATACACAATTATATGACATGCAGTGCATATGGGATGATGCTTTCTTGCCCTCCCAAACTGCAATCCTAATGCAGTCCATACAGCTAAAGGCTCATCCGGGGTAGACATAGCTGTGGGTGAGCGGGATTCAGTGCAGTGATGCAGGAGAGAAGCATGGGGGGCGGTATCCTTTCTGTGCCACAGTGTACCTTCCTGCAATACAGCAATCAGATTCCACGGCAGATGGGGAAGTCAGCAGAAAAGCTGCACCCACGTACAGGTCATTGTGCTGTGGAGATGCCCACTACAAGACTTAATCGCCACCTGTTTTGCTAGCAATAAAGATATTATATTGGAAGAGTTTGCTAAATAACTAATACGAAACCTCGGTTTTAAAAACTTCACCATATATAAGGAGAGTGTTTTATAAGAATCTCTGTAATGCAGCAGAGGGGAATCTTAACGTGCAAATTAAAAAGTTATAAATGAAGGTCCTCTTTTTGTATTCTTAGTAATGATACCTAAAGAAACATAAGCGAAGTACACTGTCAAGTTATACATTTCCGTTGACAACCGGTAACTTCATACAAATTTTGCCAAGGCTAATTTAAAGTTGAGCCTTCCTGCATTAATCGACCACAAAAAAATGACACGTGAACGCATTATTAAAATGGAGACAGATAAGCGCTCTGTTTTCCCTACTCACAAACCCAAAAGTGCTGCACATCCAACTAGGATTTAGAACTCTCTGGCTGCATTTCCAAACGTAATATTTAATTTGTACTCAGTAGCCTGCAACAAAACTCCTAGAAGCGGGTCATCAAGAGCTACAGTACAGCCCTTTCAAGTGCACATTGACAGGTAAATATTGGAGTCCACCACAACCAGACGGGGACGTACTCTTTGTTTCGCTGGCTGGGAGGGCAGACAACAACACACCATGTCCATCCCCGTGCTGAATGGAGACCAGTGTAGATTCAACGAAGGTGTAAGTCCGTGCACCCTACAGGTGCAATAATCACGTTATTTGCCAGGCTGTCCCGCCCACCAATAGCTAGAACCTTCTACGCCGCTCTATCCACCGGACATACGGTGGTTCTGACCGTACCTCCCCAACCAGCACCCTCAACCCCAAGAAAACAAACAGCCAACTCCCCTTTCATTCCTTTGTTCACAAGGACCACCATTTTACTCCCTTGGGCATTCCCACAAAGCAACACAGTTGCCCGCCTGCACCGCTTCATCTGGAAGCAACCAAGTCCCAAACTGCTGGAAGACAAAGGTGCACACAATACAGGAACATTGGCATTTTCTTGGCAAAATTATTAATCTGCTACTTGTGCAAGTTTGAACACTATATAATTTATTACACAACAACATATATTTAAAACACTAGAAAATAATAACAATGAACGAAAAGGGATGGACAGGGTGTTTGAAAATGAATCAACTTTGCCTATTTTTTTGCCCCCAATTCAATTATATTAAACAGCTGACAAATACAGGTTCTCCCGACATGCCCCGTAGTTTTCCTCATAGCAGATGTCAGAAACCACCATTCTAACATGGCTGCCGGTTTTTCGAGCAGTCTGGACTATCAAGCTTGTCCTTCTTTTCTGCATTTGTTTCAGTCGCCTCAGCCTCTGTTGTGCAAAGAAATCCCTCTGCTTGAAAGTCACAGAGACACGTGACTTGGGACAGTACTCCTAATCAGGGATGACATTTCGCCAAAATGCCAGGGGTAGCCGAAGTGACATCACATGACCCTTGACCTCTGATGACATCACAGGAAGTGGTGTCATTTGATCACATCTCGAAATGGCACCAAGGGTAGCGATGGAGCACAACCTTTCACCTCTTGACAAAACAGGAAGTGGCATCACATAGCATTGTTCCTAAGTACACTACGAAAAATATTGTTTGAGATATCACTGTAATGTGATATACATTTCATACAAGAATGGATCACCATATGTAATTGTTATTATCAGTATGTATAGGCCCATATTATCAAATTACTGTGAATACAAGCAAACGTCCAAGGCCAAACGATAATGATGTGTTATTGTATAGCACTTCGGCTTAAGCGCTTTATATAGAACAAATAAACATAATATTTCACCCAACCTGTGTTGGTACTCATTTATCGACCTCAGAACGATGAAAGGCTGAGATGGCCTTGCTGGGAGTCAAACCTGCACCCTTCAGATTACACAAGCATCCCAGCAGCGAGTGCTCAACCCACTGAGCTATCTTACTGGCTATAGCTATCTTACTTTCTATAGTAAAATGAGCAATTATATGTCTGAACGTTCTCAAAATCAGAAAGCAAATCACACTCTGTAGTGGATACCATTAAACTGGCAACTGAGATTTATCAGCAGGCCAGTTCATCTGCAGGTCTGGTGCAAAGTTGGCCACATTTTGAGCATGCGTGGATCTACTTTTCAGGCTTCAGACGTTGGCAAAGTACATACCAATGGGAGCGTTCATAACACTGTGTTAAAGAATTTATATTAGGGCGGTGAATGCAGCCCACTCACACAGTCAGGATCCCGTACTTTGGGCCCTCTTTACCTGATACATGCAAATAAGCATCCTGAACAGCATCCCAAGGAGATAGGAAAGATAGATATTTTACAACAACTCTCTCTTCATAAATACCTTCCTACTCGAGCTCTTCGCTCCTCCACTTCCAACTCCCTCAGGGTCAGTCGCTTCTCCAAGAAACGAGTTGGTGGTAGATCTCTTTCTTTGGCTCGGGCCTCCCTGCCTCTATGAAACTTGAGGAGAACCATCTCCGGTTCCGGAAGCACCTCAAGACCTTCCTCTTTGTTTCTGCCTTCTTTCTTCCTCTCCCCTGCTGATATCCTGTCTGATACTGCACTGGTCACCTGGCTACCCTCTGATTTTGGGCCCAGATACCTGCCCGCCCAGCTATACACCCGCACTGCCTTCTGGCAAACCTTGCACTTGGGTCTGTATCTGTAATCCTACAGTCCCCTTACCTGCACTTGTTGGACACCTGCTGTCTGCACTTATCCTTGCACTTCTTGTTATTGTTTAAATCCCATGTACAGCACTGCCGCCCTCCCCCTTCCCTGGCACTTTTTCTCCTCCCCTCCCCCTTGCACTTGCGCGATCTCAATGTCACTTGGCATAGTAAGATCGTTGTCTCTGTCCTCCCTCTGTTCCCCCTCCCTTGCCTCGTCGCGCTTTGAAACACTCGTGTATAGGCGTGTTATAAATGCCATATCATATCATATCAAAGCATTAATTGTGGCACAATGAACTCAAGGGCCACTTTATGTGCTTTGGTCAAACATTTCTACACTGTACACAAGCTTTTAGGCGACAGAATCTTGTCAAGTGAGTGAGGACACTGAGATGGAATGTCTTGTGATGGTCATAACAGAGACAATGGCAGAAAAAAACATGCTATAACTGTAACTTGCGAAAAGCAAAATACATATTCCGAAATGGATGCATATTCTACTCTAAATGCTTTTTGGAAGTTTTTGACTGCATTGTGAGTTTGAGGTGTTTAAGAACAGACTAAATTAGTGACTCACCACCTGAAGTGTGCTTGAAATAAACCTTTAATGAGTCTAGCAATTGTTGTATAGAATTCCAGAAAGACACATTGGCCCTCATTACGATACCGGCGCTAAACCATGGCGCCATTAGCACCATGGTTGGTGCCGGTATCGCAAAGTGTCCGCCATGGTGAAATGGGGAAATACCGCCCCATTCCAAGGTTGGCGGGGCGGTATTTCCCCATTTCCCCATGGCCCTTCCCCATTCCCATTTTTGCCCCATAGGGCATAATAGGAATGGCGAAGGCGCTAAGTACGGTACCGCAAATTGCGGTACCATACTTACCGCAAAGGTCCCTTTGCGGGTCCCTACTTTAACGGCTGGTCTCCGTTAAGGTCGGGACCCGGAAAGGGACCTCGCAATTAGGCACTAATGGATTAACGGCGCCGCAGCCTTTTACGGCACCGTTAACCCATTAGCGCCAGGGTCGTAATGAGGCCCATTATTTATCATTCCTATTCTTTCTAATTTAGCGTCACTGCTCACAGTGTTACACTTGTGGAACCCCCTGTTTATTTAAGAGGCCTGAACAAGAAAGCTAACCATTTCACAAACAAAGAGCCACATGGCGCTGGCCACAACCAAGTAACTTCCCTTTGTAAAAAAAAGAAAAAGGAAGCAATGGAGACCTCATTTCCGACCCCTCTTGATCCCCAAATGACATCCCAGCTCCTGATTGGGAGAAAACACACTAAACAAGTCCCTATTGGATTACACCCGTGTAGCAGAACTAAATTAACACTTAGCGCATTGGCAATTGTAGGTGTCCGGTCATTTGGTCGAAAACCAAATGGTCGAATGACCATTTGATCGAATCAAAATGGTCGAAAAAAAGGTCGAATTTGTTTATTTATTTATATTTTTTTTTTAGTTTTGGTTTTTTAATAAAGAAAATGGGGGGTTGGGTGGGGAGCCCCCCATAAAATAAAATACAAAAAAAAAAAATTCGACCTTTTTTTTCGACCAATTTACTTCGATCAAATGGTCATTCGACGATTTGGTTTTCGACCAAATGACTGGTAACCGCAATTGTATGACACAGCATTTCCAGTTGTCCTGCCAACCACAAGACTGCTTATTGGAGCCCTTTTTCTTCTTAGCAATGTTTTGGCGAAATGTGGTGGCTTATACAAAAAAAGGCATGTTCTCTCTCTCTCAGTTTCCTATTCATATATAATATAAAATGCAAATCTACGAGAGCTGCCACAACTAATCAAAATATCACTGGACTGAATGATCACTGTCAGATCCCCATCAAACAGTGATGTAGATGTAGGTACCGGATCCAAATACCTGCGACATCCAAAGCCTAAACACTTTTTAAAAAATCCTTTATAAAGACACTGGGAACCTGGTTAGTCCATTTAAGAGTCATGTCTCTGCCTACTTGGCTTTTTAGCCAGGTAAGTGGAAACAGGCCTGCGGGTTAGGGCATTCATCCTGCACATTAAAAATGCCTCTAACATTGTGGCTGGGATTTGATTCTAACTATGGTTGAGTGAATCTTCCATGGGTGAAGCAAACTGGTGAATTCCCCCCCTACTTTCTGCTGTCGAAAACAAACGATTGTGAGCATCCGAACCACAGTGCCCAAATTCCCCAAAATTCCTGCTTCCCACAAAAAGTATTTGTGATTTCCTGATCATTACAACTAGGAAATTAACACAAAATCACAAATAGTTTGCATGGAGCCGGAATCACGGGTGTACTGAAATTTGCAAAATTAGGCGGATTGCTCACAAATGATTTGCTGGCCGTATTCACAGAACTTCGCCCTTTCCCATTTATAACAAGAAATAGACATAGACTTCCTGGGTGGATATACACCATTCATCATCAATTGGCCCCATCAGCTCCATCATCCCACTTTATCTCTTTCGCTGTACGCATAGTACGTGCTCAGCTATTGTGGAAGGTGCACAATTGGAAAGAGGATAGTGACCAAACCCTTCATCCAGCATCTTATAGGTCCAGAGATTAACCAAAGGCTTCCTGACGTACTATTGACTCTCCATTTTCTTTTATAGGCTGAGAAACAAGACTAAGGGCCTAATTAGTGGAAGCCTTTTATAATGGCAAACCCCCCTTGAAAAACACTCTGTGAATCAGGGCCTTAATCCATTAAGGAATTTAAAGTCCAGATAGGGGTCTTACATAATTTTCAAAAATAGACTAACTAAACGCACTAACATTTTCAGTTTGAAAATAAGACCATTTTCAAATGAAATATACCCCATTAACTGTTGTATATGTTAAGCAACCCGTGACATATAATGAATGTTTATTCTAAGGGTTAATTAAAGCCTATGGTAAGACTGCAAATCTTACAAAATACGTTTACGTTTCTCATGAGGACTTTATAGTGGGATAGTGGTGTCAGGCCAGCCGGAGCCACAAGTGGACCTAGTCGGCCTTATCTACCCACTGGAAAGACTTTGAATAACTTGTGTCGTTTACAGTTGAAAGCACGGCTTGTTGCGTGTCTTGTCTGGAGCGGACTCCACATCTTTGCACTGGCTGTGGGCCTCAGTGACGAAGTTCTGAGTTGAAGGGAATGTTCCATGCAGATATTGTTTATGACCCTGAGAGCCATTCGTTGCTAGGGATCAGTGGAGCAGCTTTTTGTCCAGTCATTTTTACCGTTGTGGCAGCCATTTTGTATCAGTTAGGGCTGCTGTATATGTGAAAGGATATATACTTTGTCATATGTGCTTACAGAGGCCCTCTTGCCCATTGCGTTTCATTCATTGCCCATCCCAAACCATCTCCCATGATTCCTTGGACCTGGTTGAAGGTGCACTGAGAACAGAATTATCAGCTCTGCTCCTTACTCATAGCAGCCCGTACACCCACCTCCCATGCTTCCCTGCTCCCTCCTACAAATCCCACACTTGACATAATAGCCCTCCATCTCATCTCGGGCGCTGGGGATGACAGTCTATGTTTCATCACGTGCTCAGCCGATAGTCAACTATTCAATGTACTGTTTTAAATAAAACTACAATAAAAATATTCAACAAAAAAAACTATTCAATGTACTGGCATTCACTGCCTGTTTTCTAGTGAAATGTATGCACAGGAGGGGGCTGGCTCCTAATGCATTGTTACTATTGGTAGCGATTACAATGATCAATGGCTGGGGCATGAGAACATCCACTGTTTACGTACCTGGGGAAGTGCAGGCAGGTGATGCACGTTTTACATGTGAGGAAATATAATGTGGACACTATTTTGGACCTGGCGTTGTTGCATTCTCTCGTTTAAACATGTGCTGCTGAAACAAACAAAACATGTTTCTTCTCTTATAACTCATGGTGTGTTTTCTCAAATACATTACTGAGTGGAAATTGATCATGTCTTGTTAAAAAAATGAAAGATATATTAATATATTTTCTGGTTTCTGTGGAACATTTTATTTTTTTTAATTAAATTGTATCTGAGGTATGTACATGTTTAATGAAAGTATTTGCATTTGTTTTTTATTTGCTATTTTTGCATAAAATGCACACCATTGTAAGATGACCACCCTCTGTCATACCGGCCTACATTCCAAAACGAAAAACCCGGAGATCTATGTCAACGGAATGCCCCACCCACACGTTCGCAAGGCCACGCCCACACGTTGCAACATATTTAAGTTTGTACTATATGTGTTTAATAAACTTACAGGAATGTAATACGCAGGAAATGTGCAAAACATATTAAAGGATCCATAACAAATATATATATATATATTTCAATTTGAATGACATCTGTTGAAGACGACACAATAGCTTTTTTTTTGTTATCCCCATATGGCATAGCACGTGCTCGCCATTCAATTACATTCAATGTGTGCCCTTCATTACTATAACTTGCTTTGAAGGCAAACATGAGTGCATTTCGGGAAGAAGGGGGCATGGGGGCAGCAAAGAAACGTTTACTCCCGTCAGACGTGATGTTAAGAAGCGCCCGCTATTGCATGGCAGGAAAGGGATCAAAGCAGAAAAAACTAGTGGAGATGCAGGGGACGGCAGGAAAACCCGGAGACCCTCTTTGATGTATAGACAAGAAGCCCTGGATCATTATTTTATGTTTATGGTCAGCATCTGTAGGCGTGGTGAGGTTTTGTTTAGCACACATCTACGGCAACAGTAGCCTGGGGTTAGAGAGGCTGGGCATCAGGAAGGGAAACGTCACCACACCGGAAGTGGCATACAAAGCAGAAGTTCTCCATGAAATCGCGCTGGGGCAAATAAGCCTGCAGCACTGACAAAGAGGGGGTAGATCTAGGGCTCCTGCTTTGGGGCAAATCTGTGGCTTCATAGTAGACATTCAAATGTGTGAAATGCACTCTGCAAATGTACTGTAAACAACTCTGCAGACAGAGAACCAAAGAACTGATTTCAGCATGGGTGTAATTTTATGGGGGACAAGGTTTTAGCCCCCACCCCCCAACTTTCGTGACAAACCATTTTGTAACCTTCATTTGGCAGGGCCCCCTTTCCTTTAGATATCATGCCCCCCAACATTTTCAGCAAACCTACACCACTGGATTCCAGTCTGCTTTAAAATCTAACACTGCAGGTGGAGTTTGATGTTCAAATACCCTATGCATGTTCTTAGCTTGCATTGCACATTTAATTGGATTCACATGGATGTTCAGAGTGCCCGGCCCCTTTTTAATGTGGCAGCCTCCTATGGAATTCCCTACTGCAGCTGGGAAGGGCTTTCTCGGGCTGCATGCCTGATTGTTCACTGCAGATCGTGGTTTCACTTTGCTGCAGTTCTGAGTGTAGCTTCTTCCACCACCCTGGGAGAAGTGACATGATTAAAATGTGACCCCCCAACCCCACTCCCGCCTGTTTCGCTGCACAAGATTCCGTCATGGGCACCCAAAATAAAGACACCTGGGGCTCTAAGACAGACTAGCCAACGTGGAAGGCATAGACAGTAGCTACAACATGGAACTGGACAATTTGAAATGGGAAGCATTCCTTTTATGTTAGTATAATGGTATCACTACACATTATCCTCACCAAAAATATTGCCGTAAATATGGTCGTTTGGAACGGGCATAGGTGATATTTTTGGGGGGGATCATTTTTGGAATTTTTGGGAGCGGGGGTTGCGGGGGCGTCACCCGCTCCTTCAAAAATAAAGCGGGGTTGCAGTGGTGTCCCCTGCAGGTTCCATGCCTTAATATCACCACAAAAATATGGCGATATTTTTGTATGGCGATATTTTTGCAAGGGTATTAACACATGGAACCAGTATAATAGCTTGGTACATCTTGCTGAAGAATTCTAAACCAGAAAAAGATTCGGTCAGATGGATGAGTGTATAAACTTAGTCACCCTTCCATTTTAAAAGAGAGGCAACAGTTAAACTGAAAGACTTAACTATGGGTGGGAAGCATAGAACCATTTTTATGTTTGCGGAATAACCACTGACACACAGCGGAGGTGAAGGGTAAACACGGCACTGCATGTGCGTTGGCAAGACCGGAACACCGTTTTCAAAAAATACAATTATTAACCGCTCAATGCCTGTTAGATCCTTGCCAGTTATTTCGTGTTCTGGATCGTTCAAAGGGCCTGGTCCATGCTGTTTAAGAAATGGTAATCTGTGTGTGGTGGGTAAGTACATATGTAGGTGTCTGGGGTAAGTACAGCTTAATTTGAATACAATTCTCTCCAAAAGCAAGGACCAAACACTCCAAATGAAGCCATAATCGCCCAATTTATAAGGTGATGTAGCAGAATTAGGAATTAGTAAAAAATCAATGAACAGAAATATAAACAGAAAACATGATTCCTGAGGCAGCCCGAAGCTGCGAAACATTAGAATCGGACATTAACTTTAATATAAGTTGACAATAACTTTACATTTGGAACTCAGACACATGCTCGTGACTTTAAAAAAGCATTAACCATTTACAATCAACGTGACCATTACCTTTGGGGGACGAGTGCCAATTTTATCAAAAATCTTTTACCCTAAACTTTAATTACAGATTTCCAACAGTTAAATCGATTTCAGGGTGTGACAGCAACCAAAGCACCATTCTACCTTTCCCACTAATTCAGCATTAAATAGGGACAGTGGCCCCGGTTGGAAAACACAGCAAAATGGATACCAAACTTTATGAAGCTTGGAATTTACTGAGCTTCTAATTGCAAGCAATTTACTGAGCTTCGAATTGAATTCAGAGATTATTAACGGGGCTACTATTGACCCACATTGCAGCGGCTACCACCATCAAGATGTATTTAAACAGAAATATTAGGCAGAAGCATTTTAAATGACACTGTTAGTTTTCATGGTTTTTACACGTGCTGGCTTGAACCGCCAATGCCACTCTACAATGTATGTTTACTTTACAAATTGTAACAGGCCTGGTGCGAATGTCTTAGGCACTCTACTGTTGCCTGGGCACGTGGGATTTAAGGATTGTCTTTACACTGAGCATCAAGGTTGGACTGGGGCATACATACAATTGTCTCGGGCATCAATGAAAAAGTGGCTGACAGTTACAAATGGCAATGCATTCCTTTTGTGACAGACTGCCTGAACAGGACCCACGCAGGAGTTCGTTTGATAAAATGTGATGCACACTGTACATTTTGAAGAATAGGTATTCAGCAACACTGGTCAAAACATCTTTCCGCATAGTGAAGTTACTCATCAAACTGGCCCACATTGGCCAAAAAAGGGGCCCACTTTGACCAAAAGAACTGACCCACATTAGCATTTTGCCTTTTTGGTTCAGGCCTTGCAATATTGCCCTATCGGCTAGTTCGATACTGCTGAGCATAAACAGGCCACTGCTTAGGTGTTCATTTGCTGTCAGTTTGAATCACATTTAGAAAAAACCTTTAGGTTCACTTTCGAAGCTTATATTTTAAAAACTGCACATGGAAGTCAAGCCCCCCAGGGGAAAGGTTGGAGAGGGGCCCTCCTCCAACAATCACATCGGAAAAGCTGGAGGAGAGTGGTCCTGGCATGGAAAGATATCTATAGGCCTGATTCAGAGAAGCCTTTTATAATGACGCAATCCCATTAGAAAATGCTATATGAATCAGGCCCTATAGTCTCCGCTTTCAACTCAATGGTGCACAGGATGAGAAAGCAGCTTTAAAATCCAGCTGGACATTTTCTATAAACTGCAGGTCGAGAGGAGACATCTTTCCCCAGGTGCGCCTGAAAAGTTGCACTAGTGTGGAGATGACCTTTCCAGGAAGTGATGGCAGCCATGCATGTTACAACATTTCCTTGCCAGGGATTTTGGAGCAATTCCTTCTGCTTATTGATTAATGCCACTCACGAGCCCCAGGTGAGGAGTAAAAACATCCAGGGCTCGGAAATCATAAAACGGATCTTTAAAGCGGACTTAAAATGTACACGGGGCATAACGTGGAAGTAAAATCGGCTGCCATTAATAACGTGCCAGGCACTGACACTATTTCCACCAACGTAAACGCCATCGATTCTATTCAGGTTTTAAAAGTTCACATTTGGTCTCAAAGAATGGCAGAGCGTTGTACCTAATGATATGAAATGTGTTAGTAGCATTATATGTGTATTACAACAAGAAGTGTATTTATATATCACAACTGCTTCCATTGCAAAATGCTGCGGATAGACCCGAGAATGAGTATACCGACATGAGGATTAATGTTGCTTGAAACAAAGGCAAGCATCACAAAATGCAATTTTCATAAATTCTTCCACTCAAAAAATGTGAAGCATATTTATGAACAGTAATCATGGAATCGAATTACACTCGTGTTGGCAGTGGTCATGTCCAGGTTTGACGACGGTGGAGACGTCTATACTGGACCTCCAGGAAAAACCCTATAAGAACTGGAAAGGGGTCAGAACTCCACCACACAACCTATCTTGCCCACTGCCCCCAGACGCTGAACTTCCTTCATTGGTTGCCCCCAAGACAACACATTGACTTCGGGCTAGTGTTTTTGACCCACAAATGCCTCTATGGTCGGGTGCCACACAATTTGCCAAACTTAATTACTCTGTTACCATCTGACCAGACATCTTGCCCACTGCCCGAGACACGGAACTTCCTTCATTGGTTGCCCACAAGACAAAACATTGACTTTGTGCTAGTGTGTTTGACCCACAAATGCCTCTACGGTCGGGTGCCACACAATTTGCCAAACTTAATTACTCTGTTACCATCTGACCAGACATCTTGCCCACTGCCCGAGACACAGAACTTCCTTCATTGGTTGCCCACAAGACAAAACATTGACTTTGTGCTAGTGTGTTTGACCCACAAATGCCTCTACGGTCGGGTGCCACACAATTTGCCAAACTTAATTACTCTGTTACCATCTGACCAGACATCTTGCCCACTGCCCGAGACACAGAACTTCCTTCATTGGTTGCCCACAAGACAAAACATTGACTTTGTGCTAGTGTGTTTGACCCACAAATGCCTCTACGGTCGGGTGCCACACAATTTGCCAAACTTAATTACTCTGTTACCATCTGACCAGACATCTTGCCCACTGCCCGAGACACAGAACTTCCTTCATTGGTTGCCCACAAGACAAAACATTGACTTTGGGCTAGTATGTTTGACCCACAAATGCCTCTACGGTCGGGTGCCAGACAATTTGCCAAACTTAATTACTCTGTTACCATCTGACCAGACATCTTGCCCACTGCCCGAGACACAGAACTTCCTTCATTGGTTGCCCACAAGACAAAACATTGACTTTGTGCTAGTGTGTTTGACCCACAAATGCCTCTACGGTCGGGTGCCACACAATTTGCCAAACTTAATTACTCTGTTACCATCTGACCAGACATCTTGCCCACTGCCCGAGACACAGAACTTCCTCCATTGGTTGCCCACAAGACAAAACATTGACTTTGTGCTAGTGTGTTTGACCCACAAATGCCTCTACGGTCGGGTGCCACACAATTTGCCAAACTTAATTACTCTGTTACCATCTGACCAGACATCTTGCCCACTGCCCGAGACACAGAACTTCCTTCATTGGTTGCCCACAAGACAAAACATTGACTTTGTGCTAGTGTGTTTGACCCACAAATGCCTCTACGGTCGGGTGCCACACAATTTGCCAAACTTAATTACTCTGTTACCATCTGACCAGACATCTTGCCCACTGCCCGAGACACAGAACTTCCTCCATTGGTTGCCCACAAGACAAAACATTGACTTTGTGCTAGTGTGTTTGACCCACAAATGCCTCTACGGTCGGGTGCCAGACAATTTGCCAAACTTAATTACCCTGTTACCATCTGACCAGACATCTAAGGTCTGCTGCCTATTACTTGCTCATGCACCTCCAACCCACTGTCTGAAGTTGAGATGAGTCTTAAAGACTCGCTATTTTTAAGCAGCCTATTGTGCCTGGTCATCTGCCTCCATTTAAACCCGTCACTGCTGCACCCGGACCGAGCTCTACCTGTTCTATGTAGCCACTGGTTCCCAACCTCTTCTATCCCCTACTTCCCTCAACATTTCCTCCAGTCTCTTCTGTCTCTGTACTGCTATGAAGTTACCATTTGAAGGCGATTAATGGCTGCCAAAAAAAAACATACATACACCTAAACTACAATAAACTTGACATTTTGGTCAAAAAGCCTACCAATTGTGTGAGCAAATGGGCTTTTGATTGCAATAGTTGGCATATGATACAAACAACTGTCATGATGGTAGAACTGGAGCATATGATGGCAAATAGCAAATGCCTTATAGAAAAGCTCCAACTATTGGATTTTTCAATGTTTTCTTTACTTCATTTTACAGCGTCTCTTTTGGTGTTGTTGATACTAAAAATTAGAAACAGTCAGTCGGACATGATCATGCTATAACATTGATTTAGTCAGCTTTAAAGTCTGTGAGTATATTATAGTTTATGCTGGCCTCATTCGCTACATTGTGAAGGTCCCGACATTACATGCACATATTTATCTAGTGATATATTCATGGACAGCCATTAACATAGGGAGTTTGTCCCTCCCCAACATAAGCGCCACAAAGAATACACCAATGAAGTGATTCAATCTAGCCCTGTCCATGACTCATATACAGCCACGTTGATCTCTCCCCCGTGCCACAGATAAGCCAACACCCAGACCGGTGTACCAAAAGGATATATATTTATTAAATAATAAGTCCAATTACTATTTGAACCGGATTTTAACTCATGCCACCTTCTCCGTGGGACAAAACAAAGCTTCAATACAAAGAACTCACTTTTTGGGAATAGACATTAATAAAAGATCTGAAATTATGGCAAGTGTGCATTTTCACCTTTGAGTCTCATGTAAATAGAGCACAGGTCAAGAATCCCTAAATGCCAATTATGATGCAGCACCTTAAAACATGACATGATCGCGCACTTGGCACTATACTGGTATTTAGTTAGGTAAAAATACAATGCAACGTTGTTTGTATTAGTAAAAACAATTTCACACATGCAGCGCTTTGTATTTTTTATTTCCCTGTGCACTTGAAAATACTAGCAGTTTTGGTTAACTTGACATTTAAAGAGAATTGTTTACTGGTGATGTGTTCTTAGCAACGCTGGCAGTTTTATAACACAGCAAGCTAACACTTTAAAGGTTTTATTTGCAACCCTTTTTCTTTCCCCACTATGCAAGGCAAATCATCCTTCTCTCAGGAGTCACTTTCTCACTCCAATAGAAAGTGTAATTTTAAATCAGTGACTCCATTTTGCTTAACTCATTGCCCTGTCCCAATAAACAAACCCAGGTATTCAGTTATTTGTAACCCCTCTGTTTCAGTGGAATGGGAAGCAACAGGGGATTTAGTTTTCAATGCTGGGAGTTCTCAATTACTTTAACAAACCATGACCTTATTCACCCTGGAAACGATGTTGTTAATTTTGAATTTCAACAAAGCACCCTATGTAATTTGGCTATGTGGGAATTCATAAAATTATTGTTTAATAAAAATACTAAGGATCTGCTTTGCGTGACCACCCAATCAATAATGGAGAAACTATTCAACCAAACAGACCCTCTCCAAGCTTGGTGTGGATGAACAAGTTAACTTACCTAAATCTCCCTGGCTTTGTGCTCAAGAAAAAATACACCAAAGCTTAGGTTATCTGACAGGTACTGGACAGGGTCCATCAGATTCCACCATCAGTCATGGATATTCTACAGGTTTAATCCTCTATTTTGCCTCTCGCTGGTCAAAGATTCCAGCCTGTGTCCCACCTCTTGGCTTTCTCAAGTATTCTCATCAGCAGTTCCAACCCAGGTAATTTCAAGCAGTCTCCATTGTTTACATATTGCGTTGCCCTTATGAATCCTAAATGACACCCACAAAAATGTCTAAATTATGACATGCCAGCTCTTTGGTCATAGGTTTTGATTGTACAACTACCTTCCATTCCCTCATTCAAGCCTAGCCCGTTCTCTTTGGATAGGCTCCTATCATGATTACATTTAAAGTATGGGATGCATCGATCCACCCACTGAAATTAATATTTCCAGACATTTCAATTTTGCACTCAAAAACTCCTAACTTGCAACTTCCTCTAATTTCTAAATAAATCTAACAACACCAATATATATTTACATTCATCTTATCATGCCAGACTTAATGAAGTGACTCCCATGTCAGCACCAGGTTGCAGGATTGAGTTACTATTTTCATGAATTTCTCAAACATTATAAATGTCAGTGTCAATAAAATTGTGCATACAGTTAACTTGTGCACTAGGCTACCATCTCCCCGAATGGCTGCTTTGTGACATTTTCTGAGGAGTCATAATCACATTTCAGGTTGTACTTCTGGGTCCCACGGTCGAATTTTTATGAAACAGATATGCCTTGTGATAAGCTTTCCAGTGATACCTGTCCCATGTCTGTAAGTGTCACGGTTCCAAAGTTAATGTACAAAGTGTGATATTGCATAAAATTCTATTGGAAAAATCATTCACATGAATATTTTGCTTTGAATTTATTGTCATAATCTGCTTCCGAAATCTGTGCCCAGGCCTGGCCTTTGTTGACACATGCCTGCAATAAAGTAATTTAGCACTTCTTGTGAAGTCAAAGGCCTGCAGGAGTGACCTTATCTTCCTGGCCAGATGGTGTAACTCTGCCCTCTCAACATCATTTCACAGGCTCTGCTCTTCCCCTCGCGGGACCACTCTGCACGTCTAGTTTTACCATGTAATTTGTAATCCAAATCCTGACTACATCATGAAATGTATTTTGATATTTGTATTTTTTAGGAGTTTACTTCCACTAACTGAATCTTCTGTTCATCTACCGGGTCATCTGTCAACCACGCCAACCCTGTGACCTGGCATACACCCTGCCCATCTGTCTTGGCTCTGTGACCTTCAAACAGATCCTAAGATAAGGTGAGAAGAGCAGAGCTTGAAAAACTTGCATTTGATGGGGGAAGGTAAAACAGTTCTTGGTCTGTGAATCTCCTTAGAAAATGTCTTTTTGAGTTGAAAATAGCTTTCCACATGCACACGAACTAGTGTTTATGAAGGTGACATACACTTTTACACATGTGCCCTACTTTGGCCTCAAATCATATCTAGATGTGTCCTGCATTCTGACATTAATGTTCATTTTTTTCATGGTAACTGTTTCTACTTTCTTTTCAATGTTACACTTTGGCCATCAGTCATTTTTACTCAAAAGTAGGCCTCTATGTTGAGGCCTTATCATTTCAGCCACAGGGCCCATTCACCTTTGCTTTTTTCTCTCATTCTACCACACTGATGGGGTATGTGGCAGTGTTGAAATGTACATGTTGGCCTCTTCTCTGCCAGCTTGCAATTAGTGGTCAAGGTCCTGCACCTTTAGGCCTCTGTCAGCCAAATGCTGTTTCTTTTTTTTTTATTGGGCTGAAAATAACCCACATTACTCCACTATTGTGGATTACCCCTTACTCGTTGCAACCCTTCAAACATTCAACAGAGATGAGAAGAGGCCTGGCACAAATCCATGAAGGGTTTATAGTGGCTATCCGATCTACAAGGCCTTACCAACGGCAGCTGAGCACTACACAAAGACCAATAACATAAGATCACATAACAATATTAATCAAACTCCATCAAACAAAGATACCTTCTTGAGTCCTTATTCTTCATGAGTGTCTGAATTTTATCTTTTAGATGGGTAGCTCTTTCAAAAGTAGGCTGAATGTTACGACCATAGGACTTCAATCTTAACACTTCATTGTGCACCGACTGATGTATCTATCCTGGTCTGTTAAGCAAAGATGTTTTTAGGCAGACTCTCTATCTCCTTTGATGAAAAATGATGGCCATGCTCACTATTTTAGGTATGTTGGTAGATCAATAGGCATGACTATACATTAAAGATGCCGTTAGTTTAGAATAAATGTTTATACTCTATCAGGCTAATACAAAACAGTAACCTGATTTTTTCTCAATAGTAGGAATATTTCCACTATGTAAATCATACAACTTTGTCTGATGATTGTTAAGATAACTCTATCCTTCCCTTTTTTTGCGAATTAACCGTTCTATAATCTTATTTTTGAATATGTTTTCTTTCACTGGTTCAATTCATTTCTATTTCCCTATCTAGAATTGATCCAATATGTATGTATGTTTCAATATATATGTTTACTCAAGAAACTTTTCTTTTGTGTTTCAAACCAGATCGACTTTGATGTATGAATTTGTTTTCTGGCTCTCTTTTAATTCTTTGTATTAATAATAAATGCTGATTTAATTGTAGTTAACCCTTGCAGTGTTGTTCCTATAGTGACTCTTTGAGCACTGAACCAGCCCATTTCCTAAATATATTGAAAAACAACAATCAAACTAAAATTGTTTCATATGTGGATCCCCCTTGTAAGTTAACCACTATCTTCGGTATGTTGCTACCTTAAGCATTGATTAGCCCACAAATGCTTCCAAAATAGTACAACATTGTGAGCTGGTGTGTGCCGGATATATAATTTAAGCTATTACATGAAATCACATGCCGCAAAAGCATGCCAACCCTACCTTCGGAATGGGCTAAACAGGACATCTCACAGTGTAACATTTTTGGGAAAGGTGTATATCTAATTCAAAATAGACAACAGGTTATCAGTGCTCGCATCTTCTCGCTAAGAAGATTGTTAAACGCAAATGCCCAGTTTACGCTTAGCATTTGTTAGCTACCATGTGTTTGAGTGCAAGAGTAGTTTTCTATTAGTGCCCTTTCTAAACTGCATTACAATAGTAATTGGTGCAGCATCCCTATAGAACAAACCTTGTATCCATGGATTCATTTAAGTAACAAGAACTGAGACTCTACTAATGGTGGGAAAATATTGCAGAAATCTCAATAAGGCTGCTGATGCAAGATGATTTATTTGCTGTCAAATAAAAATTAAAAACGTTTTGTACCAATCATCACTTGGCCAGGAGACACATTGTGTGACAGACAGTGAATACATGAGGCCAATGCTGGCCAGTGGTTGTGTGCCATATCTGGAGAGGGGACTGAAGCACACAGGAATAAAAGGAAAATAAAGGGAATGTCAAGTGGCTTGATTGCAGATGGCGGAACCTGGAAACATGAGTTATTTATGCAGCTTCATCACTCTGACTTGTCCAAAAAAAGTGTGATTCTGAACACATCAGGTTACGTCCATGTAGCTTCACGAGTTTGGCGGCAACCGTGTCAGTTTTACATGTATGTGTGTATGTATTTACATGTTTACGAGTATGCGTCTTTTCTGTAATGTAAATATGTATATGTTTCATAAATGTATGCTCTCCTAATCACATCATCCTTTCTGTAATCTCAGAAGGTGGAAGAGGCAGAGCTTAGCCATTGATGGTGATGGTGTGGCTCAGACTCCACTGCATCTGCGTGAAATGGTGGAGACGAGCGGAGCGGGCTGGTGTCAGCTGGAGGTTAAGCCACAGCATGGGAGGCACATTACCCATGATGGAGACAAGAGCACAAACTGTGGGCAGGGGCACAACCACAGCAGTGTTGGAGATAATGGGGGTGGGGCTGTACTGTGGCATGTGCTGCTGCAACCACAGAGTGGGCTGCTGCTGTGGAGGAGCACATCCGAGCTTCAGGGGGCTACTGGTCAGGTGATAGCAGGCAACAAATGACAGGACTGGTGTGGGGATGGTTGCGCTGCTTAGAATCTGTGGGTTACAGAGATCATTTTCTGCTTCCCACAATCCATTGTTTAGTACAGATTTCCATCTCCTTCCTTTTTCTTGGACAGTTTGCAGGCCAGCAAGTCCTCAAAATAATTGCATATCAACTTGATGGTCAAACAGGTAACAAACTTGACCCTCACAACTTGCACGATCAGTTTCCTCAGTGAATGCCCGTACGCCTCAATTATCCTCTTGATCAGCCTTACGGACATGTTCCATCCGACATTCCTTACTCTTGGAGAGTTTCTTCTGTGGTAGACTTGCCATCCACTGTCTGTCTCAGGTGCGGGCCCGCATGTACATTGCAAGTCTCCCATTCTGCTGATAATAATTGTAGCCACCAGGATCTTGTTTTTACTTTTGACTATTCTAATAACCATGGTTTCTATTTTTGGTTCTATTTATATTTAATTTGTGACTATGATTCTAGGCACTTAATGGTGCAATATTTGTATATAATAAGTCTAGAGCCATGATGGCTCATCGGAGCTAAATGTGTATGTTCTTTCAAACCTATAAACACAGACATGAACTCTACTACACATAGTGCATGGTTATATATTTAGTAGTTCATGCTCAAAATTTTCTTAGGGCAAGTAAGGTCCTATCTAAAGCACATTACTGCCTCTAGGCACAAGACATAAATCATATGAAACTAACATAGTAAGAGAGAACTGCTCTCTGTCACTTTGCACAGGTGAAGAAGCAGTGATTGCAGCTCAGACCTCCTGGTGCAATAGCCAATGTAACACTACTGGATTTCATCCACACTTTGCAGATGCGCACACATTATGATGGGCCAATATCAGAAAATGTGCCAAATTTATGAAGATTTGCACTGGAGCAAATCAAGAGAAGCTGCGGGCATCCGAGATGTACACCTGCTTCTTCATATCATATGCACAAAACCTTAAACTGAAGGAAATCTGGAACTGGAGCAAATTTGGAGATGCGGACCGCATCTCAAAGATGCTTACCTGAAGTTGCGATTCCGAAAGGTTTGCTCAAGTGCATCTTAAAGATGCTCCAGTAATCTGCCAGTGTGTTCCAGTTTCAAGGGCCCGATTCATGGAATGCTTGCATGCCAAACTGCGTTCAAATCTGTGTTCGTCGATTCATGAAATAGATTTGTGCTGTACTTTTCCAGGACTTGCGCAGAGTTCGCGCAGGCTCGGCACGTCTCTGCAAGCCATCGAGCGCCTTGAGCGAGTCACCACGCAGACCATGGGCGAGGCCTGCACAGAGGGTAGAGTAGCGGGTGGAACACGGGAAATGGGGAAGACCATGCGAAAAAGTGGGTGTTGCAAGGCATGGCCCGCAGGCAGTCCTTTGCATGCCCCAATTCCGCGGCACCAGATGTATTCATAGAATCGTGCGTGCAACCTCTCAGCAGGGAATTGGCCACACAAGTCCTTTATAGTGTCCGCCAACCGAAGACAGGCTTAAGTACACATGTGCATAGGATTTGCAGTGCGGAGGTGGGTTTTCATGTCAGATTTAGTGGTGCGTGTATGCAACCGGGGTTCTGATCTTAGTTAGGGGTGCACGTAAGCAGTGAAGCGGGGTGCAGGAATGGTTTACGGGAGTTTGCATGCAGATTTTCCCGAGTTACGATTTTCATGTGCATGTTGTTGGTGTGCTGCCAGCAGTTACACAGGACCCTAAGCAGGGGCCCCGAGATGCAGACCTGCTTGAGGGAGACCCCACGCCCTGTTTGAAAGGTGTGTGTATTGTGCCCGGGTGGGGGGAGCGCGCATAGGTAGCTGTTCTGGCTTCTTATGCATTGCGTGTGGGAGTTTTGGGGGCGTTTTTGGAATCTGCGCGCAGGTTCATGCAGTGTCCTTCTCAGCGCGAGGCTCTTGCAGGATTTCTGTGCACATTCCAATGGATCGGGCCCTAAGACTTTGTAAATCAGGTATTCGGTGCAGCCACGAAATACTCATGGGAAAGTGTTGGTTTTCTCCAGTACAAATCTTTGTGAATTAGGCCCTATGCCGCTGTGCAGTAATCTTCAGCCGTTCTGCTTTGAGACTAAGATGTTCAAACAAACACTTCAGGTGGTTGGGAAGCCTGCATGCCAAAAAGCTCTTTTTGAGTCACTTAAACATTTCAGAGGTTAAACATTTCAGAGGTTATCGTTTTCCCCCCAAGAGGAGATCTCTATCCGCGGTTGAAAGAAGGCGATCAGCAGCGTTGGCGATCTCTGGGCCTCCTTCCGAAATCCTTCATAAACCACAGGACAGCCGAGGTTGCGTCCCCCTCCCAAATCACTCCACCCTGCCTCGTGCCGCAAAAAAAAGATACAAATGTTACGTACCGCCACACGGAAACAATAGGATAACAACTAATTAGAAAGACAATTAAGATATAATAAGCCAGTGGAACCGCCATGGCCTCTATATGGCGCCCCGTGACTATGGTTTATGGTCGCGTGCAGACCGAGGGAGAGGGCCGCCATGTTTCTCGCCGTCTAACAGAGCCCATTTCTCAGGCCTGTGTTTTTGAAGAACGGAAATTGAGATAAATTCTCGGCGAGATGAGATAGTTAAAACGTCAGGCTCGGTAAGTTTCAGTGCGTCGTTAGGCCTCTCCCCAGTAAAAGGCAACTGAACGGCGCAATAAGAAAACAAACGGGAATCAGACACGGCGCTTGGCTCTGAGCGGAAATGCTACCCTGGTGTCGGGGGCTGCGCCACACGGCAGCAAGGTCTCGTTTCCTAAGGAACTCCTCGGTTGCAGGTTCAACTCCATGTCATCAACAGCAGGCTTAAAATATGGTATCCATTTCCCATTTAGTGTTGCATAAGGATCGCTGCAATTCCGAAAGATAAGCAGACATCTAAAATGCCATCTCTGCTGGAAAATGTTGTTTTCTTTCTTCAACTTTCCCAGTTTGGATAAGTGATGAAATACAGTCTTGCTTTTCCATGTCTTATTCTGTTTTAAAGATTTACATCTGCAGGGGGACTGAATGTGGCGCGACTGAACACGGGCATGGCACCCAGGTAAATGATGGTGAGCAAATAGCAGATGACTCCCGGAGAAGTCTCCGGCCCTGAAACGGTCACTTAATCACAGAGGGACTTATTGGCAGAAAGGGATGGGGTGATGAAAGGAGAAGGAGGGTAGTTTTTGGGAGACTGTGAGAGTTGACCCTGGCCCCAGGTGGATCCACAACTTGCAGAAGTGTAGGTGTCCCGTCAAGTATGGGCAGGTGATTTCATCACAGAGGTAGGTGGTTGAGGTTCTTGAAAAGCTCTTGGAGGACTTGCTGAGCATGAAGCAGACCTTGGCAGAAAGGGAAATGTTGAGCTTAGTTAGGGCTGAGGAGGTGCTGTTACCTGTTTCAGTCTTGCAGAGGTAATATGTCTTTCTGTGTTCGGATTTAGAGGCCACACTGGTGCTCATAACAGCCACAGGAAGGTCTGGGAACAATTTAGAGCAGAGTCTGTCTCTGGGGTGTCAGGTGGATCCAAGTGCTTTTGGTCACTGCGCTTTACTTGGTGGAGAGTCAGAGGCCCTCACTGTGGTAGGTTTCTAGGTAAGGTGCCCGAGTGCTGGGAAACAGATCCAGTAGCCTTTAAGCTTTGGAACACTCTGCTACTTTGTCAGTGGACAGTTGCCACTTGCAGTATGGGAGAAAACACTGGTGATCATTTGAGTGATCTTAAGACCTATCTATAGATGGCACGAAATGTCACCTTATTTTGTCACAAAGCATGCATGAAATTCAGTGACAAACTTTAGTTAAGAGGCAGTTCGGGCGAATACATTCGTGCAAAGAAATCCTTCAAATTCAGTGGAAGCATTTTATTTGAAGTGATGTTAATGCAAGAGAAAGCATAAAATATGGTCTTTGTTGGAATCTATGCCACCTTAACTACAAGCCCACATTGTGCAGCCCTTAACCACACTAATGACATTACAAATGACAATACATATGATGTCATATTGTTTTGGGGGAATAAGTCCTGTGATCCTTCTCCCTCCTGGGCAAAAACTTTTTTTGTCCTAACATTCTTGACTCCTGTGCGGTGGGTGTACAAAAGGTTAAGATTTGAGTGAGATCAACTTAAGAGTGCAGTCAGGAACCCACGTACATTATCGGTGGCATGGCATGAGAAGGAGCAATACGATGTTAAAGAGGATAGAGGAGGAAGGGCATCCTTTGGGGACCCCCCCATGAGAGGGGGAAATTAATGAGAGATGTTTGTTTTATTGGGCATGACCAGTCAATGGTTTGTTCCTTAACAATGGAGGTTGTGGAAATCCCACCAATTGGCAATATGAAGCATGGTGTCAAATGCCATTGGGAGGTTGACAGATATAACTAGGATCTCAACTTAAACCGCATTGAGATCTCTCTCTCTGTGCCCTGCTTCATCAGAAGCCAGATTTGCAGGCCTTTTGTATATTTCTTTATTGGATTTACATGATAGGCACAGTTCACATTACAACTTCTGCCTTCATATGTATGGCAGCAGTTCACTCACCCTCCTACAACATACTTCTCTGAATTCACAAATAGGGTAATGCATGATTGTATTCCTCTTTGTATTGATTGACTCAAAATGTGATTTTTGGGCTCAACATATACCATTTAGGCACCACATGGTTGCTTGATACAGCAGCAACATTCAACATTTTTCTGAGTGTTAGGTTGCTAGGCCATCCCAGCAAAAAAGATCACATGGGGATAGAGGACTGTTGTAGAGCACTGATCCACCAAATGGGCATTTAGTTCAGAATTGGGTTCTAAAGAACTGCCTGAGATTGGATCCCTCCTTTCATTTTCCTCCCATGGTTTGGGTAAAATGAATCATGGAAATGATGTATGCAGACAACCTAAACCAGACATGTGATTCAAAGGGACGCTGACTATCACAGGTGATTGATATTCATTGCACTGAATACAATGTTTTCAATGAATATGCCACACATGTTAACAGTGCACCCTATTTGGATGGTAAAAGTGCAATATCAGGTAACGTATACCATTGTCAGATAAATAATAGTACGATTTCAAACCACCAATGTCCACGATGAAATATGTCATTGTTTTTTATCTCAGTCTGATAGTTCAACCCACTGCTAAAGATGACTCTATTTGATTTGCTTCCACTTCACTCATTGGGAAGAAAACGCCATCCGAGATTGGCCGTACAATCATTTAAGATCTTGGAGTTCCAAGACACAGAACGCTACCTAGTTGAACATAAGCACCCAATATAGCTTGCATTCAGTGATGATGTAGAGGTTTAAGCCATACATTGGCTTGTGTTGCTTGTTTCTTCAAAATGCCTGCATGGACTTATATAGGATTCTTTTTAAAGCTTCTTAATGGCAACTTCGTCAGCATGTTTTCATAGTATAATAAACAACAATTCCACACCCTTATCTTTTATTTTCTTTTGGTGTTTTCTATGGGCACACTATGAAATCGATTTTCTTTTAGCATGATTGGACTACTTCACTTAGGAGTGTTGTAAGGTTAGCAGTATGTGGGCAGCAGTGGGGGATACCATGGGGAAGAGTCAGAAAAAAGACTTACTATGACATGGAGTTGCTGGTTTTGTGGAGTAAAATATCCCCCCTAAATGTTAGAAATATAGAGGCCTGTCCAGTATGTAAGAGTGAAGCTGGCTGGTGTCATCCATTGGGGGAATGCAGGCCAGTCTAAAACACTTATTTTTCCAACTTGAGGGCTAGTGACATGAAATAAGTGGGCCTAGGTAAATTCTACTGCAACAGACCAGTGCGCAAGTGGAGAAAGACATTTACTTTTCACAAATAAACTGACATTGAAATACATTAAATATGGACGGATTTAAAACTGCAGCAGTACACATGGGATGAAACAAAATAGTTGTGCATTTGTAAGCTAAATAAAAGTAACCAGGCCTTTGCAATTCAGAAATAAAGCAAAGGACAGACTACATTCATCAGGAGGAAAGAACCTGATTTCATCATATAAAATGACAGCATGGATAAAGAAAGATTTATTTCGTTTGGTGTAGATTTGAATACTGCTTCATTATGTAACGATGGCCTATTTTGTATGCATGAGATTGTTTCATTGACCTCTGTTCTAATATTGTATAAAGAAAAATTTGTATGTCTGGACAACAGGCCCTGGTGCAGCTTTGAAAGTTGCAGGCATACAGTTGTTAAATGTAATATGCTAGCCTTTCAGAATGGTAAACTGCCCATTGTTTTTCCCTTTAAGCTGAAAACCCCCATTGAACTGTGAATAAGGTTTCTGGATCCTGACCCCAGAGCCCTTTGGTTTGATGAATGCTAGGGATGAGGGACTGGTTTCAAAGATATTTATAAATATATAAGGAAAGAGATCGACTTTGTGGTGAATTGCTGATAACGCAACCAACAGAAACGATCTTTAATGTCCGGTTTACCATGTTGAAATTGCATTGTGTTGGGGACTGCCTGCCTTAATACTTTCCATCAAATTGTGGGGAGGGAGAGACACTGTGTAGATCCTTAATACATTTGATTAAAGTAAATCAATTAATTCCCATATAGAAAATCACGGGATGAGTGTTGTTAGAATTTGAAACTAACAAAGCTCATGCTTAGTGTGTTAGAGCCCATAAAGTCGTGGTAGACTGTTTCAGCAAAACTAAATTCTCCATTCATTTAAAACCAGAAATACAACATATTGCATCGCATCTGTATGTGTGTCACAAAACAAACATTTTCTTTTGTTTTCATTTTTCTCTGACCTTAAATTACCAAGTCCTGCCTTTTATTTTCATGTGTGTTGAAAAACCGAGTTCCACTTGAATCCCTATGTTCCAACTAGATAAAATTGGAAAAACGATTTTTCCCACTGTATTCCTTTCCTTAATATTGCATTTCCAGTAACAATCACACAACGATTTTCCCATTGTATTCCTTTCCCATATATTGCATTTCTAGTAACAAGCACAAAACGATTTCTCCCATTGAAATCCCTTCCCAAACAGCGCCTTTTTAAATCAGTAACCAAAAAGAATTTTCCATTGTGCTCTCAATCCCTGCACCTTACCTTTAAATCAAAGGGGTCATATTTAATTGAGGCCTGGAGAGTGGGGGTTATCTAATGAATATGTACATTTTTATTTGTTAATGATGTTTGTTATTCAGCCTTGAAGACGACCCAAGTGTCGAAATACGTGTCGGCTGTTCTTCAAAATATTTTCATTAAAATACTGTACCCAGATTGTTGATTATTTGTACTTTAATGGTGTTAAGCGCCATCCTACCCCTCTCAATATACAATTATAAATAACCTGCACTTGCACAATCCAAATGTACAAGGCCTTTATAGGATCGTTCCTCCCTCCCTGCCCTGCCTTGTTGCACCTTGAGACACACCTGTATATGAGCATAATAAATGACCAATACAATAAATACATTTAAAAAAAAATAAAGCACTAAAAGAGGGTACAAGAAAGTAGAGAAAGAGATTTAGAAGAACATGTACCAGAAAGGAAGTAGTGAAAAGGAAGAAGGTGGTAGGACATGGGATATTAACATCCCCAGAAGTCTGATCCCATAACAGGTTCTCCAGTGAAAGGAAGACCACAGATAAAAGCTGAAGGCCTGTAAGTAGTAGCTAAGCCTGCTCAGAAATAAGGGGGCATTCAACACCCATCAGGACACCACAATGCACCAGGCATGGTGGTGCCAGACTATTGCATCAATTCAGGAGAGACAAGGTAACAACTTGACGAGAACCAACTTACCCCAGAAAAGCCATCCAATATTCTCAAGACGGAAATGTTGGGAAACCTACATTCCCAAAGACTGTGAGTGACTGATTGCATCCAAGAGGGTGAATTTATGAAAGAAGTGGGAAGAACTGCAAACTGCAGTACTGATATATCCTGTAACTTTGAACGAGTTTTGTGAAAACCACACAGTTGGCCTTCTTCAAAACTATTATCCTTTATTCGTATTTTAATGTTCGTAAAATAAAACCTCTTGACACTACTTCACAAATGTGTGTGGTCTGTTGATCTCTTTGCAATATCAGTGCCTTTAATAGATGGTCTACATGGCTTGGATGGCAAATGGTAGGTTGGTCTTGCCTGTGAGAGCATTGAGCTTGGGTTCAATCAGATCATGATTCCAGAAACCACAGAGATCAATTTGTGGCCGATATATGGGAGGGCTCTTCGGAGATAATTAATCTCAAAGAATGACTCTTTGGATTTAACACTGATGTGAGAGCTCAATCCCAGTTTACTGTTCATATGGGTGCCACGATTGTTCACTGTTTTCGAATAGGCTTCAGCTTTCCACTCTCTTGATGCAGAATGTTGCGTCAAGGGCCTTTTAATTTTGACCCTGCTATTTCTGGCTTTTGATGTGCCTTACCTTCACTCCATCTCTGTCAGACTTGTGCCACTCCAAGTAGTGGCCCACTGTTCAGTGGTCCTGGGTGCTAAGATGAGATAAGCTTCTCCTTAGCCTGCTTGAGCTGCCAGCATTCCCCATGCATTCAGATCGCGAGAAGACACTGAACTCAATACATTCCCGATGCACTCATTCTTCAACCATCATAGTCCAAGACTGGAAGGGCCACTTGATGCAGACGTTTAGCTTTTCTTCTCAGTACATTGAAGCTTGAAAAAGTTTGCATTTTGATTGGCGTTATGCCTACTTATTTCTTTCCATTTGATGGACCTTCGTGGTTATGGTTTCTTCGTTTTAAAGTTAGGTGTGGCTTTATCTAGCCCATTCCAGTACAGGTAATATGCTCTTCTCCCTATAACTCATTACTATCTTGGTGTTCATGATTTATTATTTACCTGTTACCTTTTCCTCTATAGCTTCAAGGCTAACTTTTGACACCCCTTTCTTTTTGACTCAATCGGGGCTTACAACACTGGGTGAATGTAAATTGCTGTGGTAGATGCACATTGCTTAATACAGAGCAGGCAGAAACTATTCAATACTTACGAGTGAGACATAAAAATCAAAGACAGGCTAAGAGTTGCAAATGTGGAACCAAATGATGAAGGATTCTAAGATTAAGAGGACCCTTTAGGACATGAGATCCATGAATGAGTCTGGCAAAATGTGGTGAAAAACTAAGGGGTAGTATCAGAGGATGGTTTTGGAGAGAAGATTGGGGGAGTGGACGAAGTTAAGTATGAGGGTGCCTGCATCTTGAATAATCATGGGAAAAGGGTTCTCCTAGACTAAGATGACGACGGAACATGAGGATAAGGTATTATTCTCCTACTAAAGAGTAAATGGAAATTAATATTAACCTGTTAGGGCTAAATGCAATTGAGTTCTGCCAACGTTTCTCTCTATGACATTTGAATACAATGTATGGATATAGGAGCGTATTCGCATAGGAAGGCTGGGCACCCAAATGACAGCAATAAAATAAATTGACTTTTTACTTAATAGGTCTTATCCACAACTAGCCAGAATACAATCAGTGTGCTGTGCCAAACAGGAATATTAAAATATAGAACAGCTCCAAAAGGGTAATGAACACAAATGTGCAAAGACACAGTTCATTAGAATTTATTCACATGTGTGTGTTAGAAATTCAAATATTTGGGTTTTTTTCTTTCCACGCCATGTTTTCTTCCTGCATTGCCAATGAAGGGACCTGAATCTGTTCTCAGAAGTTTTAAATTGTGTTTAAAACATACCTAAGATAAATGCAGTTATATGCAATATGCACGTGCTTCAGATGCTTAAGTATGATCTGACTACATCATTTATTTTCTGTAGCACCACATGCAGTCTCAAGAGGGTCATCCTTCTGATGGTCACCTTAGCAATAACAGTGTGAAAACCTATACTTCTTGAAATGATAATGATGTTAAAATCAGATGTGTTATCACAAGCATTACATTTAGTGAACACACGCTAAAATAAATGTGCCATAATATTTATGTTCCGACTACTGACTTCCAAATATGATTCAACAATACTGAGCTTCCTGCTGTCAGGTGTTTTGAGGATTCAATTATAAATAACACCAAGGTGCATCCCCCAACATAATGCCGCCTGATATACAATCCCACCCCACAATTCTGGGACCAGAAACAGGCTTTATTAGGAATACACATTTCATTTAATTCAAATAAAATCACTTGATAGGTGATCCGCTAATGCTGGGGAAGTCACCACAACAAAATATCGATACATTCATATGTGGTTTACAGAAACAAGAATTTGTCTGCCTGTACACATACACATAGTAGCTCAAAACATCAAATCATTATATTTCTAACATTTCTAATCTTAAATAATACAATGTCAACTCTAAGCAGCACAATTATATCACAACGTTGCCAATGTTTAGGTAGTGTATTAAAACTCTAAATAACGTTTAAACACGTATAGTCTCCTTTGATGAACAGCAGATTAAAACTTGTATTTTCTATAATATCAAAAACAAGTATGGTTTCAACACTATGCATGTAAATTAAATGTGTGTTCTAATAAGCTGGGCTTTCAGTTTAGAACTCACAGAAACATATAGAATGTTAAATGATGTGCAATATGTATTCACCCAAGATTATGATTCTCTGAAAGGACAACACATGTGCCCTACAACCCCCCCCCTCTTTGTCCTCTATAGCTAATAATCCTCTTGGATTATTTGGATGTATTTAATTCAGGGTCCTCAAACTTCACTACAAGATCATTGTGACAGTTCATTTGGAAGTGCATCTTTTCTATGGAGCTGCAAGTGACACGTCTAGGCTCTCTCTGAACCCCTTTATGAAATGTTTATATTTTTCACAGGTCAAAAATTATCAATAAATCATGGAGATGTGGAATTGTGCACCCTTCCAAATCCTGTGTCAGACTACAACTGTGAAAATCTACAAAGTTTCATTTAATTGGCTCTGGATTTACAAAGAACTCCACTTTATTTGCACAGAAATGTTATCTTTACCCATATAAAGCAACTCTAGCTTGGTTTTAAATACAGAGTGAAAGCAAAGTGCAATTCCCACTTTATTCTTATATTTTGTAATTGTTTATTGGCTAAACAAAGTTATTTAAGCTTAACAATGTCACAATAAAAAAGCGAAAATGGCATCACACAAAAGATTCCATGAAGAAATGTAAAAAAAAGAAAAATAAAAGAGTAGAATAGAGTAAAACCGAAAAACATTACGTCAAATACCAAATAGCTTAAAAATGTATCAGTTGGAATATTCACATCATACATTAAATTTCTTCCAAATTAACAATTAATAAAATGCACAACTGCCAGAGAGAGTGAAATAGATTCCCCACCCAAACAAGCCCTCCAAAAGAGCACAGGGTCAGACACCTCTAACTTATAAAGCTGATTATGGGTCCTTGGTTTGGACAGAGCAGGATACAAGGTAACAATATGCTACAGAGTCTCAAAACCATCTGCATTCTTGCAAAACCTACACAAAGCTTCCCGCGGAAGCTTTTTTATTGTACCTTTAACAGTGTCTCCTTAGTAGGTAATGCATTCCAACCTAGACTAGTGAGGTTAACCTTGGTCTTTGGGCAAGGAAAAATGTTAAAGTGATGTGCCACCACCCCTAACTGTTTATGTTCTTTCATAGAGGCCGACTTGATGAAACAATCAACTGTGACCCACCAATCCCTTTTAACAGTGCCACCTTAATATTTTGTGAAAGTAGCCTCAGATCAACTGAGGTTAATGCAATATGCTCTGATACTTTTAATTCTATCATACTTTTAAACAGAATTCCTTAAACTCATTAATTCAATTGAGAGTACAAGAAGTCACCATCTCATTAAACTTTTCAAACAGAGTAATAGGTGCAGGGCACAGGATCCTATAAGAAAAGGCCAGGCATTTCCAAATTGACAAGACAAGTAAAGAACTCAACCCCAACTTGTAGTGGATTGCAGCTGTTGGAACAGCATTTGGACTGTTCAAAACTCTATGCCAGATTAGGCTCTCAAGTTTACTCAGGTATGCCAACATCCACAGCTCCAAGACCTTTATACCATAAATGAACTTTTGGGATTTAATCAGTGGTGCATATTTTATGAAATTTCTATCGTTTTAACAGGTCACAAATGATCAATAAATCATGGACAACTATTTCTACACAAAAATGCTATCAGTACCCATGCAAAACATCTCTGGCTTAATTTTGAATACAGTGTGAAAGCAAACTGCAATTCCTACTTTACATGCTCAAGCATTCTATCTAGAATGAGCTCCCCCTAGTGGAAGTCACTTCCCAGTCCACCCTCTGTTGGGGCTTAGCAGATAACTGGTTAATGAGGGCTTATGTCCAATTACATTGGGGGATTTTCGTACTCCTTTTGAATAATTATACAAGGTGCAGAGTCAGCAGAGACACTCAAGCATTCCAGGGAATTTCCAATCAACTGGCCTCTTCTGATCTTTCTTCTAGGAAAGCAGATCTGCTTTAAGTAAATCTGCTTCAGGCACCCTCATGGACAAGGCCTTTTTATATACAGATATTATCCAAGATCAGCACTCATCCATTTGGAACAGGAGTTCCCCTTTTGACAGCTTTCAAAATCCTAGCTTTCCCTCTGTCCCTGTGTGCTTCTACTTTTATAAATGAATTAGTCGCACTTTATAGCATCATTATCTCACACTTTTCAATAGGCCAAATCGCCCTGTTGGCTTGCTTACCAGTCAGACAATCCCAGAGTACACACATCCTTAATTTTCATAGGCTGATAATATTTTGGAACATGTGAAAAGGTGGTGGATGTAAGCTCTGACAATTTTGAATGCAAAATCATGGTTTATTCATATCTTATCATAGCAACATGGTTACATGCCACATCAATGAAATGCAGATTCCTAGATGTCCATGGTCCCTACAAATTCATAGATAACCAATATGAATATGCACAATGAAATATGAGCCACTATTAACATTCATAATTCTATTAATTTGTAATAATCCTACAAATATTATGTTTACACTCATTAAGTGAAGGAAAATCCCATGGTAGTAACACATGTGTCTTTTTGATTATAGATCAGTAGATGATTGTTGTTGTCTGGCCAACAACATTTTAAATGCATTTCTGAGGCATGTTACATCTTTAAGTTTCACCACCTAGCTGTCCAGGAACACCTCCGAAGGAGCTTGTTTGCAGGTTAAGTAGGAGGTGCCAAGAGTAGTTAGTCCCACTACTCCAGCGGGTCAAAGCGCCCCTGCAGGCCTTTTCTGATTGATGAGAAACATGGGTCCAAAGGGACAACAGCAGAGTCAGGGTGCCAAACATTTGAGAGGTTCACCAGCGGTTCCACAGAGCTGTTTGTTCAGTTCAGGATACTTGACTCCTTTACTAAGTTCGGTGTGAACTCAGGAGATCAACCTGGAATAGGTCTCTAGTGCCTTCTCTTATCCAAAATCTCCTTCGCGCCAAAACAAAGAGAAAGCAATAGGAGATCTGCTCACATTCAACCATTCCAGATATGGACCAATCACGGACAAGTCATCCCAGCACACCAGACATCCTGGCACCCAGGATGTGTATTGGCACTAGACAGCTCCACCCCACATCTTGGGCACATACACACACAAGGCATGCAGAAGCCCGCGAAGGCTTCAGTTTGCGCGTGGATCTGCATGATGCATTAAGGAATTTCTGTCCTGGAGAAGGCAAAGGAACAAAATGGCCAAAAGACAGAACAAAGGACTTTGTGGCATGGCCATTTTAAGCACTAGCCACTGTCTTGGGCCAAATGCGGTAAACGTGGTTTGGACCACTGAAAAGATTAAAAAATGCATTATAAGTAACAACTGCCACCAGCACCACCCTGGGCACACTTGCACATTCACCAAAAATCCTTTGACGGCGTCTAGGGCCTTAAAAATTAAAAAGAGACCCCCAGCGCACTCTACTGGAAGGTACATTGTGCACTGATAAAATGTTGCCAAGAAATGTCAACAAAGAGAAAGACTAAGGGAAACAAAAGCTCAGAGTACTGACAGTCTGACGGGCATGTCAGTTTCCCCTTAACAAGATGAGCAAAAGCCCAGCGGAGGCCAGTGGAAGGCTGGGCTCCACTAGTAAAAGTCAGGCTAGGATGGTCAGACAAAATCAAAAAGTTGGGGGGTTCACAACAGGGGGGAACATTACAATGAATGTAAATCTTTCCTAACAGGCTGTGACCATCTGAATGCCGCCTGCCTATTCCAAACTTCTTTAAGCCTTGAGGAACTGCATCACACTTTTGGATTTGGTTGAGCCAGCTCACAGAAGAAGTCGAGTCACTACTTTCATAAATCGAGATCCAGTCCCAAAGTCTTGTATGGATTCAACATTGCTGCTTGTCCCAAGCTTCTTTACGCCTGAAACCATTGCTGCTTGTTGAATTGTTCTGTATTGCATAATCCTGTCGAACCAGCTTTACCCAGTCGAACCCAATTTGACTCCCCAGACAGTGCTAAGAAACCTGGCTCCACACTGTTGAGCTCCTGACTGAAAACAGTGATTCTCTCCCTCTGGCCTTGTTCAATTGGTCCTACTGACAATTAGACCCAACTTTTTAGCTGAAAGACATATTATTGAACTTGCCTGACATTTTTGCAAGACTGTTTATGTCCAGACCGCTGCTATTGAATAATCAGAATACCTCTTTATCCCAAAGTCTGCATTCACTGTGCATTTCCTTACGGTGGTAAAGGGGAGGGATGTGGAGAGGGGAAGGATGGACCGGGCAAACTCCCTAACACACCCGCCAAAGTGCAAAACAAACCTAATTTTAAAAAAATACAGCATTCTCGTGCAAACTTCAAACTCCCTGACACTTACCGCCTACCTCAAGGTGCAAAGTATAAATACACCATGCAAACATATTGAAACCCAGCAAAAATGGCTGACCAAATCTTGCTCACACTTGTGCTTGCTTGCACAACCACATTTTTGGAATGGCAGATAAGAAGGTCTATGGCACCTACAGATTTCCCCCACACATCATCTTGGACATGGTCCGGGAGTGGGAGGCTTACTTGACATCACACACCATGTGTTCGCATGCTGTCCTCCACATGTGAAAGTGTTAGAAGCCCTTCCGTTTTTTTCCACTGGTTCATTCAAGCGTACCACAAGGATTGTAGAGGGCTATCCCAGCCCATCGAATCCCAGTGCTTCATTGCACAACTGCAAAGCATTGCCATTCCCAACACTCTGCGGGTAAAGCAAAGAGTGGCCCAGGAGTTCTATGTCATGGCCAGTTTCCCCAGGTCCTTGGGCCATTGATTGCATGCATTTGCATGTAGGACTAAACCCCCTAGAGAGACGGTGCACGTATACAAGAATCATACAAATTGGCATTCCATCATTGTGCAGGTCATCTCTGATGCAAAGGGCACATAATACATGTGAATGACAATTTTACTAGATGCACTCATGATAGCTACATCCTGTGCCAATACCCTATCCATTGTGCTCTGTTATCATTTGGCAACATGTGTCTCCTTGGTGAGTTTGACTGATCACACACATCCAACACACACAAACAAATACAAAAACTCCACCAGACACGGAATCCGCTAAAATGTTACACACATTGCCATGAAAGGCATAGTTGAGCGCATCTTTGGGGGTGCTCAAATCATGGTTCTGCTCCCTTGATCACTCGAGCGGTGTTTCGTTTTACCCACCATCAATGGTATGCATACTACTTACATAACATGCTGTGGCATAAGTGTGGGGGTTACTCTAGCAGAGCAAGAGGTGCAGGGAGAGGCCACCTGCAACCATGTGGTGCAAACCGTTTTTGCATGAACCACACCCTGTGTTGTCAACACACTCCAAACCCACATCCCTGATGGGTTTCAGTGATGAAAGAGGGTAAGACCTTCCTGGCCATCATAGCACCCTGAGAATGCCTGTCTAGGAGCAGCAATACCTGTGTGTGCACAATGACAGAACCAACACGATGCAAGCCGATCTGCCTCTCCATGCCATTCACATACACACACACACCGAAAAAACAACAATAGTACATGACTCACAACATCACTACCCATTCAGAACATATGAACTACATGGTGCGCCATAATCACGTAATCCAAAACCCCAAAAATAACAACAACCAGAATGCACACACCTTGGAAACCCAATTATCAGGGAATGACACACAGCAACTCTTGAAGGACTAAACAACGGAAACACGAGGACACACAACCCTTTAAGATGGAAAGGAATACACATAACTATGCATCAATCTGGCAAACACTTTATTCATGATTGCGGGAGCTCATAACCCACACATGCACATGCACACTCCTATGAGTGGTCTTACAGTCCACTCTCTGTGACAGGTTGTGAACACCTAAGTCTGCAGGTGACTGCTCACAGCCAATTCTGTGCCATGGATCATCCCATTTTTTAGGAGGACAATAGTTGCATTACAGAATAGTGTGCCCACAGTAAAAGCAGACCACGTCACACTTCCTGAAGAAGATCTGTACTGCCAACAAAACATATCACACCAGGAGACACTGCATGCGCCACATACAAGGTCCACACAACCAAAGGGCAGGCTCAAATTAATGGTATGCATATCGCATCTAAGCCAATCCAGGAGAGGCAACATGCCCACAGTCACTGGGCCCCACCCTTCTGAACTGGGACCGGGAGACAGCTCAAACCACAAAGTACAGAAGTGTGATCCTCCATTGGCAGAGCAACGCATCTGTGATGACTGTTGCAATGAGCCAACAGTCTGTGGGTGACGTCCTGTACTTGATATACTGGCTGAACAGCACTGCAGACTCCACAGGTGTTGTAAATGGCCCTAAACCAGATGTATCCCCTAAAGCTATGGACGGACACACCAGAGAAAGACACATTTATTTCTTGCTCCACATGTGCCCCAGTGTCCCTGGCACCGCTAGCAGATTTAGGCTGGCCACACCAGACAAGGGCAAGCTGGCCTCTGTCTGTCCCTCTTACCCAGCCTTTGATATGAGCTGGAGGAACTCCTCCCTCCTTATCCTGGCTGGTGAGCTTGTGCCCATACATAGGATCACCAGTGCTCGCCTTGGAAGCAAGACGACACAGAGCAACATAGGTTCGATCCCCGGGTCCGCGCTTAGAAACCTCTGGGTATTAAGCACGTTATAAATAACCTATCATATCATATCACATTCTCTGAGTAGGAAGAGTCATAATGCCTGCTCATTATTGCCAGCAAGCGTTGGAATGTTCACCTGAGACTGCTAGCTGGCCTGTGCTGGTAAATGGTGCAGCATGATCTTCCTCTGGGGATTCTTCACCTCAGAAAGAATAAATAGCCATGATGCACCTCACGATTTATGCACATAGGTTACAATCTTTCTTCAATGGACCACAATAATACAGAATCACATGCTGCCTAACAGGCCACAGGTGCCCTAGACCCATCATATATGACCTTCACACATCACATGCAAAAAAACATGTTACATGAAATGCTCCCTCCACGCAAATGTCATGCACATCATCACATCTGTGTGTCAGCTTTGGAAATGGCTGCTAGGAACGTTACACTATCATCACACCAAACACATGCACTGAATATGCACAATTCAAAACTGCCTCTCACTATGCACACCATGCAGGGCCATGTCATGGAGCCATACCAGAAACATTCAGTGGACATGTCGTGTATGGTACATGTTCCTGCCATGACATATCTAATGCAAACACACAAAGGACCCTGGCAACAATAGCAATGCATGCATGTTCTATCATTTCCACCTTCTTACTCTACTTTTTCACAGCCCCATTACATAGGGCCTCATTACGAGGTGTGCGGTAAGGGATTACCGGCACCGGTAAGGGCACCGGTGCCGGTAATCCCTTACTGCCCTACTACGAGTTCCCTTTGCGGGTCCTCCCTTAATGCCTGGTTTTTGCAATTTGCGGTACCGTTATTAGCGCCTTCACCATTCCCATTGAGCCCTATGGGGCTCAATGGGAATGGGGAAGGGCCCTGGTGAATGGGGAATTACCGGTCCCGCCAACCTTGGAATGGACCGGTAATTGCTCCATTCACTAGGGCGGATACGGTAGGGTTTTGGAGACAGCCATGGAGCTAATAGCACCATGACTACCTCCAAACTCGTAATGACCCAGTTCCCAATGTCACAGCCCACTAAATTGGAACCCTTAAAAATGCCACACTGTGCTAATCACCCACAAGTAAAAGTTAGAAAAATCACAATTTGCAGCCTTTTAGCTGACACTCTCTGATTGGCCCTTTGGAAGACACGTTAGGCGGTAAGGGTTTACTGGTACCAGTAAGGGCACCGGTACCGGTAAACCCTTACTGCCTTACTACGAGTTCCCTTTGCAGGACCCGACTTTAACGGCTGGTTTTACCAGCCGTTAAAGTAGGGTGCTGCAAAGGGACCTTGGAGCTAATTACGGTACCGCAATTTGCGGTACCGTAATTAGAGCCTTCCCCATTCCCATTATGCCCTATGGGGGCAAAAATGGGAATGGGGAAGTGCCTTGGTGAATGGGGAATTACCGCCCCCACTCACCTTGGAGTAGGGCGGTAATTCCGCCATCCACCAAGGCGGACACAGTAAAATACCGGTGGCAACCATGGCGCTAAGAGCGCCATGGTTACCGCCTACCGTGTAATGAGGCCCCATGGGAAGCAGTGCATGCTGATTGGCCTGTATGGCTCTGTCCCTCTAATCCACCCAGGCATAGTCATTTGACAGGGCATGTGCTGCGCACACTCATGTCAGATGCACAGCTAATCAGTAGCCATACTGGTCGGATATGACTCTAACCATTGTCCAATGTGTGTGCGAAAAAACAGGATGAAAAAATGCTAGACAGAGGCTGAATGAGGATCAAGCACTGGTGGACCTTTAACAATGTGAAAGTGTACACATTTACAGTGGCATGTAAGGCATAGAGGTCATGGGAAAATGTACTGACCATCATGTGATTCACTCCCAAATGAATGGATCAACTGTGCTGCCCATCCACACATTGAACAGTACAAAACACACCCTCATTTGGATACTCTAGGGTGTCTGAGTCAAGACAATTAGGGGACTTGGCTATTACCATACAAGTGTATGTCCTTGGTAGCAATGACTTCTGGCAGTATCAGATTTCACATTGGTGCCATATGTGCATATGAGGCCTACCAACATACTACCCTGAGTGTCAGCCGTCATCCCTTAAATCCCTAAATGCATGGAACGTACATCATCATTGCCACTTTCTCCTTCATACAGAACCTAAGTACACTTTTGTCCTTGCCCATGCTCCTATTCAGTTGCAATGGATACCACTAGGCAGTCTATGGTTGCCACTTACAGTCAGGTCAGGGCATGATGACTGACATTTCAATATTGCCACCTCAGGCTTGCTGGTGACCACAGGATTCCAGATGGCATGTGAACTATATATCGTACCCCCTCCTCAGCCAATGGCTGCTATAGCCACTAAAGACATGACTCATACTTGAACAGCGGTAAAGTGCATCCCAGAAGGAGGCATCTATAATATGGCCACATGATCATCCTCTGACATGACACTTAAATTGGCCGCTATAACCTGTATGTTGCATTTAAGGATGCCATTTTACATTATGTCAAAATTAGATGTATGATTGAAAGGACAGCTATGTTACACTGCCCCTGGAATGATGCCTTAATCACATGTTCAATATCCCATTACATTGGATAGGGGTGTTTGCATGGCATGCGGAAGGGAGGGAGGAAGTGAAGGGCCCTGAATCATGTCCCCTGTACATATGCGTACATTGAATCTGCAGGCAAGATAGCTAGACACCCCCTTGGCAGTATCATATTCCACTCCACAGGCATTTATCTTATCATTCACCTGCTGCCACAGCTCATGTTCAGTACCTGAGAGGGTACTGCCTGCCCAAGTATACAATTGCATGTAACGCTCATCCACAAAAAGTCTGTGAAGATGACCAGCTCCTTATCCGTGGCCCCTTCTCTTTTGGTGGCGCCTTATTTTTTCATAGCCCCTTCTAATGCTGTGGTTGTTCCCTCTTGCAAATGGGGGGTGTTACAAGTATGTGGGAGTGGTAAAAGTGGTGGTAAAAATGCCAGTAAATCTGTTACCCGCAATTTTAATGCCCTACCAAAACTACAGGTTTGCCAGTGGGGGTTACCCGATTTACCTTCAGCCAAAAGTTTTTGCTATTGTCACCCTGAGTGGGACGGGTATGCCCAGATGTGGGTCCTGTGACTGCTGGGCCTAGAGACCCAAACTACTCCTCACTGATGACGCCCAACAAGGCTGAAACATGTCTGGGGATGCTTGTGGTCTCGTGCAGAAGGGATGTGACCTAGAAGTTCGGGCTGGACTACCGCTTTGGGGGTGGGACCAAGCCTAATTTGCATATGGTCTTTCCCCTTTTGTAATGGCTTGGCAGGAGAAGAACAATGGGCTGGAGGGTTGCCCAGAGCAATGCCAGAGGTTAAGATTTATTCTAAACCTTCAACCCATCACCTCTTTTGTTTTGCTATTGTCACCCTGAGTGGAACGGGTATGCCCAGACGTGGGTCCCGTGCCTGCTGGGCCTAGAGACCCAAGCTACTCCTCACTGACGACACCCAACAAGGCTGAAACATGTCTGGGGATGCTTGTGGTCTCGTGCAGAAGGGATGTGACCTAGAAGTTCGGGCTGGACTACCCCTTTGGGGGTGGGACCAAGCCTGATTTGCATATGGTCTTTCCCCTTTTGTAATGGCTTGGCAGGCAAAGAACGATGGTCTAGCGGGTTGCCCAGAGCAATGCCAGAGGTTAAGATTTATTCTAAACCTTCCGGCCATCACCTCTTTTGTTTTGCTATTGTCACCCTGAGTGGGACGGGTATGCCCAGACGTGGGTCCCATGCCTGCTGGGCCTAGACACCAAAGCTACTCCTCACTGATGATGCCCAACAAGGCTGAAACATGTCTGGGGATACCTGTGGTCTCATGCAGAAGGGATGTGACCTAGAAGTTCGGGCTGGACTACCCCTTTGGGGGTGGGACCAAGCCTGATTTGCATATGGTCTTTCCCCTTTTGTAATGGCTTGGCAGACGAAGAACGTTGGTCTGGAGGGTTGCCCAGAGCAATGACAGAGGTTAAGATTTATTCTAAACCTTCCAGCCATCACCTCTTTTGTTTTGGTAAATCAGGCCCCCACTGCTGCAATTACAGACACTGGTAATACTGGTGCCGGTAATTCAGGTACTTCCGCCATGGAATGGGGAACTACAGGCATTCCTGCTGCCTGTAATATCCTGGTAATACCAGAATATCAGGCGGCAGGAATTCTGATTCCGTTTGCCGGTATTCCACCCGTATTACCAGCGAGATACCATCAACCTTGTAATGAGCTCCATGGTGTTTTGCATGATCCTATTAGTGCATACAATAGAGTCAAATATGACTAATCTGCTGGGGAGGCGTGTCTACATGGCCATGTGAGAGGATATGTCTGCCATGAAGCTCCTGCTGATCCTGGACAGATCTGGAATAAAACGATGCAAATAACGGACCAGGATAGATGGAATTATGACCAAGGATTGATGAACACATAAGGCATCATTGGAGCACTCTTTGGAAACTGCAGGAACAGTGGTCTGTGCGTGACCAGTCTTGCAAGAAGTGCGGTGGTTTTGACAAGCAGAATCCACAATGGCAGCCTGGCATGCACGAAAGGACGGGAGACGCAAGTAAGGCATCTGGGTGTAAGCAGCAGCTTGCCAGAGCATGGTAAACATTGTGGAGCCCACAGAAAATTCTCTGATTCAGGCTACTACAGTGAAGGCTCTCAGGAACTGCACAGAGGCGACATAGCGCACACCCATGAAAATGGACATGTGACCCCAACGAAGGGACGATCAGGTGGGAAGTGTGAGCACGATTGATGAGCGCATAAGGCATCAGTGGTGCGCTCCGTGAAAACTGCAGGAACAGCGGGCCGCATGTAACTAGTATTACAGAAAGTGCGGAGGCTCGGATGAACAAGATTCAAAATGGCGGCCCGGCATGCACGAAAGGACAGGAGATGCAAGTAAGGCATCCTGGGTGCAGGCAGCAGCTTACAAGAGCACTGCAAACATTGTGGAGCCCACAGAAAACACTCCAGATTTTGACCACGGCAGAGATCTCTGGCTGAAGAAGATGAGCTGGTTATCCCCACCAGGCTCAAGGGAAGAAGACTCCGTACTGGATCTTCTCTTAGTCGTCGAAGGGTAGATAGCTCAGGACTACAGCAGGGCTAGTTACAGCAGCCTTCGTTCTCTCCGCTTCTCTTCAGTTCCTTGTAGTTCCAGAGGTGACTCTGACTTCTAGCCCAAGAGACCTGCCTTTTATGCGCAAAACCCCCATTCACACAGCCTGGCTGTCAATCACGCAGCGGGGGGGTTGTCCAGCCGGGACAACCACCTCAGCCAATCATGGCAAAGTGTGACTTGGGTTTCCTAGAATACCCTGTGCAGGGGGTGACTACACCCCTCCCTCACATTCAGCCCACCTAGACACCGAGGCGCCTTGAGGAGGGCTTCTCTGCAGAAGCCTGCCAAAAAGATGGTGAACAAAGAAGGCGAACCTAGTTTGCCGCGCAAAGTAAAATACAGGAAGGACTTTAACAAAAAGAAATGGCGAATAAACCCAACCGGAGCTAAAAGAAAGACGATTTAGTCAAGCAGGTTTATGTTCGAGACTAATATAATAGCCAAGAACAGTACCACGTTTATCTAATATAATCGCAGTAGAAAAGTTAGGGTAGATACCACTGCCACCAGCCAGGTCTAAATGTTAAAAGAGCGAAACAATGCCCAGGGAGGTACAGACAGAAAAGGGGTACAGGTTAGCCCTTTCCAGTACTCCATGTAACATGGGGTGTACTGGGTCTTTGGTAAAAATGACTATGTAAAGTAAATGGCAACTTTACCTTTCTCTGGGGGACAGTAGTCAGACCCAGCAAAATAGAGTCAGGGGGGGAAGTCTTAAAGACAACCCTGGGTTACTACACTAAAGGTGCGGTGTAACCCATACAAGAACAGGGGCACTTGGATTGGTGTGCTCCAGTGCCCAAGATCACACAATGAGTAACAACACATAGGCCAAAACACATGTAAGAGTGGAAAGAAAGATGTACACTCTTACCAGGTGGAAAAAATAAACTCCAGAAATCCAGCAAAGCTGCTGGGGGACTCACTAGGTGAGGTAAATTAGCCCTAGAAGGAGAATTCTCCCTAACACTCACCCCCCCAGACTAAGGGACAGGAGGATTTAATCTACTCCTGGATGGATCTCATACCTCTAGTCGGTTACAAACATCCTAGAGAGACCATCAGCATTTTGGTGGTGACTTCCTGCTCTGTGCTCAATGGAAAAATCAAATCCTTGCAGGCAGATTGACCATCTGAGTAACTTTGGGTTTTCCCCTTTCATTTGCATCAGCCATCTCAAGGGTTGGTGGTCAGTCTGAATGATGAAGGTAGATCCATACAAGTATGGTCTAAACCTCTTCAGTGACCACACAATAGCAAAGCATTCTCTTTCTATTGTTGCCCACCTTGTCTCAGGATCCTTTAACTTCCTGCTGATGAAACAAATGGGGTGTTCCCTGCCTTTCTCATCCAGTTGACTAAGGACTGCACCCATACCTACATTAGAAGCATCAGTTTGTACAATGAAGGGTTGGTGATAGTCAGGAGCTCTTAGGACTGGAGCTTGACAAAGGGCTTTCTTTAGACCTTCAAAGGCTTGATTGCACTCCTCATTCCACCTGACCTTTTTAGGAAATTTGGGAGAAGAGATGACATTCAAGGGAGAAGCTATGGTCCCATAGTTCTCTATGAAGTTCCTATAGTACCCAGTAAGACCTAGGAAGGCTCTTACTTGGGTCTGAGTAGTAGGGGTGTCCCAGTTTCGTCCACTTGTACTTTGCTAGGCAATGGCCTTATTTCACCTCCTCCTACCTCATGCCCACGGTAGACCACTGAACTCTGACCAATTTGACATTTGCTTTCCTTTATGGTCAGATGGGCCTGTTCCAGAGCCTGCAATACATAACCTAGGTGATCAACATGTTCTTTCCATGTAGGGCTGAACACTGCAATGTCATTCAAGTATGCCATGCAGAGGTCCTCCATCCCATTCAGAACTTGATTGACCATCCTCTGAAATGTAGCAGGTGCATTCTTTAACCCAAAAGGCATCACCTTGAATTGGTAGAGGCCAGCTGGAGTGGAGAATTCAATTTTCTCCTTGGCATGGTCTGTCAGGGCTATTTGCCAATAGCCTGTCGTTAGGTCAAATGTTCTGAGGTACTGGGCTGCACCAAGTTTGTCCACCAGCTCATCTGTCATAGGCAAAGGATGGGCATCAGTCGTGGTGACTGCATTCAGAGCTCTATAGTCCACGCAGAATCTCAATTCTTTGGATCCTGCCTTTGGTACAAGCACAACTGGACTAGACCATGAGCTAGCAGGGGGCTCTATAACCCTGAGTTCGAGCATCTTGTTGACCTCATTCCTTATGTGGATCTGATATTGTCAGGCATTCTGTACCCCCTGCTCTTGACAGGCAAACAGTCACCAGTGTGTATGTCATGCTGGCCCCAAGGGGTCAAGCCTGGTGAAAGTGAGAACAGATAGCCAAACTGATTTAACAGTAACTTGCACTCATCCTGCTGGTCAAATGTGAGACTGGAAGAGAGATTAACTCCTTGTACTTGCTCATCTAAAGGTAAGCCTCTGAGGAGGTCAGGCAGAGGTTCACTCTCCTCCTCCTCATGAGCTGAAGCTAGAAGCAGAGCTCCTATTTCAGGTCTAGAGACATAAGCCTTTAAACGGTTGGTGTGAAAGACTCTGGGAGCCTCCTTAGGGTTGCCTAAGTCCACCAGATAGTTCACCACTCCAGGTTTACCCACAACCTTGAAGGGTCCTATCCATTTGTCCTGCAAGGCCCTCTGCCTTGTGGGGACCATAACAAGAACAAGCTGGTCTTGAGTAAACTGAACCATGTTAGCCTTCTGGTCATGCCAATGCTTGACCAGAGCTTGACCAGCCCTCAAGTTATCACTTGCTTCTGCCATCATGTGTGACATTCTCCTCCGGAGACATATCACATAGTCAGTCACTCTGACTGGCTTGGGGGAAGGAGCACTCTCCAACCCCTTCTTAATCAGGGCCAATGGACCTCTGACTGGATGGCCATAGAGAAGTTCGAAGGGACTAAATCCTACTCCCTCCTGAGGGACTTATCTATAAGCAAAGAGAAGGCATGGCAGTAGAAGGTCCCACTTTCTCCTAAGGGGTTCTTTTAAAGCACCTATCATGCTCTTCATAGTTCTGTTAAACCTCTCTACCACCTCATTGGTTTGGGGGTGGTAGGCAGTTGAGAACTTGTAGGTAACTCCACAGGTTTTCCACATGGTTTGCATGTAGTGGGACATAAAATGTGATCCCCTGTCAGATATCACCTCCTTAGGAAAACCTACTCTGGTAAAAATACCATGTAGGGTCTTAGCCACAGCCGGAGCCGTAACAGTCCTCCTAGGTATGGCTTCAGGAATTCTAGTGGCATGATCCACTACAACCAGGATAAACCTGTTGCCTGAAGATGTGGGAGGGTCAAGAGGACCAACAATGTCAATCCCCACCCTCTCAAAAGGAATCCCCACCACTGGGAGAGGCACTAAGGGTGCCACATTCTTGGACCCACTCCTGCCAGAGGTTTGGCAAGTGTGGCAGCTTCTGCAGAATGTGTCTACTTCTGTACACATCTTAGGCCAGTAGAAGTGCAGAGATAGCCTTTCTTTGGTCTTCATAAAACTTAAGTGACCAGCCTAGGTCTTCTTAAAACTTAAGTGACCAGCCAAAGGTACCTCATGGGCTAACTGCAGAAACTGGAGTCGGTTCACTAGAGGTACTACAAGTCTTTCTTAGTCTCCAGGGGTTGACTCAGTTGGTTCACAGTAGAATAGGCCATCTTCCCACTGCAACCTATACTTCCCAGGCTCAGTCCCATTGAGCTGAAAAGTGGCCTGTTGGCGAAGACCTCCCAAGGTAGGACACTCTCTTTGTCCCTTGCTGAAATCTTCCCTGTTGGGTCCACCTTCTGCCAGTAAAGACTGCAGCTCAGGATGGTCAACAGGGTCAAGATCTCCTACCAAGGTAAGATCCTCTTCTAGATCTGATTCCTCAGTATCTAGTTTGACCATACAGGGTTGAACCTCACACTCAGCCTCGGCTGGTGTGGGAGTCACAGGTGTGACCTTGGACAGTCGCAGAGATGTCCTTCTGGGCACAGGAGTGCTTGCTGGTTTCTTGCTGGCAGACTTAGGTTTCCCTTTTGTCTTTTCTTGCCTTGCAATGGCAGTAAGTAAGTCCTGTGGACTTGGGGTGATAGCTTCCTCTATCATGTCCCCAGGAGAGCCTCTTAAGGTTCTCTCCCTTGCAGACCTTGTGAGCTCCTGCTTCCTTCTGCTGGAGGGCCTGGGGGTACTAGACACACCTCCAAGAGTTTTAAGGTCATTACCCAACAGGACCCTCCCAGGTAGGTTATTTTGCACACTTACAGGTATTCTGACAGTCCTGTCATTACACTGGATGAGAGCTGGTAACTGGGGAACCATTTGCACAGGGCCTCCAGTTAACTTGGTTAGGTGTTTGGGTGCCTTAGCAACAGCCTCCACCTTGAAAAAACATTCATCAACCACAGTTATGCTGGTACCAGTGTCTCTGATGGCAGGGGTCTCATGACCAGTCACAAGACCACTATCTTTGTAATACTCTTTAGTATTATCTGGGATTGAGTTGTAGACATCTACGTTCTGTTGTTCCCAAAGACCCAATAACACTAAAGAAACACTAGCTGAGACTCTCATGGGCTCATCAGCTAGTAGCTGAATGTTTCCACTTGTCATAGGTACTTCATCCACCTGGGAGAAGGCTGAGGAGACAGTGTTGATCCCTGAAGGTTTACCCTTACACTTGGGATCTCCTTTCACATGGCCAGGCAATCTACAAACAAAGCATTTCCCAAATGCTCTCTGGAATGGGGTCTTGCTCTGACTTCCATCTGGTGTGGAACCAGGTGGTACACTAGCCTGATTCGGTTTACCTTGTGGCTTACCCTGGTTATGTTTGTGGCCCTCTTTTGGATGGGAATTATTGGAATTCTCCTTGTTGTCTTTCTTGGACTGCTTTCCCTCTTCCTTCATCTGAGTTGCCCCAGAATCCTTGTGAGTAGCCCTGTTGGCAACCCACAAGTCAGCAGCCTTAGCTAACTTCTTAGGATCTATCTCCTTTGAATCAGCCAAGTGCTGTCTAAGCTCAGGAGAGCAGGCATCAAAAATAGACTCCAACATTACAAGATTCCTCAAACATTCATAAGTGTTCACTTTGTAACCCTTAACCCAACCATCTAAGTTTTTCAAACAGTCACACACCCAGGTAGACCAAAGGGTATCATCCTGCTTTTTGAGGGTTCTAAACCTCTTAAGATACTGGGAAGGGGTCTTCCCAAACCTAGCTATTAATGCTAGTTTCACACACTCATAATCCTGCTTTTCCTCCTCCCCCAACTCCATTACATCATCACTTGCAACAGGGGGAAGCCTAGAGAAAAGCCAAGGAATCAACTGATTCCCTGAGATACCTTGAATCCCATGATTGTACTCAAACAGTGCTAACCAATCCAAAACATCAAGTTTAGTCTCATACATACCAATCATTTCCTTTGGCATATGGGGTTTCTTAGGGCTGGAAGACCTAGAAGACTCTGGGAGAGAAGCATTTTCTAGAGACAGTTTCTTCATTTCTAGTTCATGATCCAGCTCCATTTCTCTGAGCCTTAACTCTTGATGTTTCATGGCAGTTTGTGCATCAATACGTTTCACTTCTAATTCAAGTGTCATTTTCTCAAGTGCAATAAATTCAGGAGTAAGTGTAGGACCTGTGGGGTCCCTGTGGACAGAGGTTGGGCATTCTGAGCAGGCAAAGGAGTTGTAGGGTTTCCTAGCAAGGACTCATCTACTTCTTCTAAATTAACACTCTCAGAATCAGAAACATCAAAATCCACATTTGCTGGAGTGGTAGGCTCTTCTGACCCACTCTCCAGACTTTTTCCCATTAACATTGCAACCAGTTCAGACTTTATTCCTTTACCAGAGAGATTCTTATCTCTACACATGATTCTAAGAACCTCAGCAGTATAGAGTAAAAGACTCTCTTCAGTGTAGTTTTCCATACTTGAAATGATTTCTCAGTTAAATAGATTTAGTGGTGTTTAGCCTTGGGGTTAGTTTAACCCAAGCAATAGCAGCACTCTAAGTGTAATCACTCTACTTCCAAATCCTCACCGCTGTACACCAGTGTTAGGCATAATCCTGTGCAGTGCCCTTAGGGACCACTACACATGATTAAGACTACAGGTGGCAATACAAGTTTTACCTTTGGTACAAGCCCGTACTACTAAGTTATAGTGGTAGCAGTAGCAGAGCAGCCAGGCTTATCTCAAGAGTATATGAGCAGTAGCAGAGATTACACAAAGGGACCACAATTACTGTGACTCAAGCAAACACTGACTCAAGGTTTCAGGTAAAAAATATAAGGACATTTATTTTTAAAACATCAGTTATAAACACAACACCTCTATTAAACTTTAAACAAAACCACCCGTTAAATATACTACAACTAACCAATTCACTTTGTACAGTAAGTCTCAAGGTAAGTACCCTGTGTTTGAATGGATCAGTGTTATCAACAAAACACAATACCGCGGATACGGTTGCAAACACTTTTTGACAGTTCGGTCTACTAAATAAATGCGTATCCGTGACCTGAAATGCTACCGGGGCAAAAACACACTTAGCACCTGAGATACCCAGAGGGAGTTGAATGCAAAAATCACAGGCAATATTTAGGTTAGGCACACAGTATCGAGAAACACTCAGAAACAGGAGTTCAAAAGTCAAAGGGTCGGAGCCAGGTTTAGATGACGCCGGAGGCCTGTGCCGAAGATCACACCGTTAGACAGTTCACGATTCTGTATAGCCCAAGAGTACTTAAATATTGTCAATGTTCGGAAGCAAAAGTTATAAGAAGGAGGGAAGACAATGACAAGCCTTGAAGATTAAGAAAAGGGGTTCACCCAGTTTCCTCGAGTAGAACACAGTACCTTATTTCCAAGATGCAGCTGGAGCCCTGGCAGTTATTCCTGTTGGTTTCCCGCAGACCCACGATTCCTGGAGCTTCGTTGTGAAGGAGGACGTCTGAAGGGGGTCTGCACCACACAGGGATGAAGCCGGCAGCAGCCACACTGAAAAGGTGTGCTCCTTAAAAACAGGAGAGGCTCAGCAGGTGGCTATCCGGACCACTACAGCAGTGTGCAGCGATTTCAACCACAGCAGAGATCTCTGGCTGAAGAAGATGAGCTGGTTATCCCCACCAGGCTCAAGGGAAGTAGACTCCGTACTGGATCTTCTCTTAGTCGTCGAAGGGTAGATAGCTCAGGACTGCAGCAGGTCTTCACTGGGACGGGGTAGTTGCAGCAGCCGTCGTTCTCTCAGCTTCTCTTCGGTTCCTTGTAGTTCCAGAGGCGACTCTGACTTCTAGCCCAAGATACCTGCCTTTTATGCGCAAAACCCCCATTCACACAGCCTGGCTGTCAATCACGCAGCGGGGGGTTGTCCAGCCGGGACAACCACCTCAGCCAATCATGGCAAAGTGCGACTTGGGTTTCCTAGGATACCCTGTGCAGGGGGTGACTACACCCCTCCCTCACATTCAGCCCACCTAGACACCCAGGCGCCTTGAGGAGGGCTTCTCTTCAGAAGCCCGCCAAAAAGACGGTGACCAAAGAAGGCGAACCTAGTTTGCCGCGCAACGAAAACACAAAAAGAAATGGCGAATACACCCAACCGGAGCCAAAAGAAAGACTATTTGGTCAAGCGGGTTTATGTTCGAGGCTAATATAATAGCCAAGAACAGTACCACATTTATTTAATATAATTACGGTAGAAAAGTAGATACCACTGCCACCAGCCAAGTCTATGGGCCTCATTAAACGGAAGGCGGTAACCATGGCGCTATTAGCGCCATGGTTGCCGCCGGTAATTTACAGATTCCGCCATGGTGAATGGTGGAATTACCGCCCCATTCCAAGGTTGGCGGGGCCGTAATTCCCCATTCACCATTGGCCATTCCCCATTCCCATTTGAACCCCATAGGGCTCAATGGGAATGGGGAAGGCGGCAATTACGGTACTGCAAATTGTGGTACCGTAATTGCCTCCAAGGTCCCTTTGCGGGTCCCGTCCTTAACGGCTGGTAAAACCAGTCGTTAAGGTAGGGACCAGCAAAGGGACCTTGTAGTAGGGCGGTAAGGGATTACCGGCACTGGTGCCCTTACCGGTGCTTGTAATCCCTAACCGCCATCCGTGTAATGAGGCCCTAAATGTTAAAAGAGCGAAACAATGCTCAGGGAGGTACAGACAGAAAAGGGGTACAGATTAGCCCTTTCCAGTACTCCATGTAAGATAGGGTGTACTGGGTCTGTGGTAAAAATGACTATGTAAAGTAAATGGCAACTTTACCTTTCTCTGGGGGACAGTAGTCAGCCCCAGCGAAATGGAGTCAGGGGGGAAGTCTTAAAGACAACCCTGGGTTACTACACTAAAGGTGTGGTGTAACCCATACAAGAACAGGGGCACTTGGAGTGGTGTGCTCCAGTGCCCAACATCACACAATGAGTAACAATACATAGGCCAAAACACATGTAAGAGTGGAAAAAAAGATGTTCACTCTTACCAGGTTGAAAAAATAAACTCCAGAAATCCAGCAAAGCTGCTGGGGGACTCACTAGGTGAGAGAAATTAGCCCTAGAAGGAGAATTCTCACTAACAGTATATAATATTCTTTACAACACCTGTGCCCAAGTCCTCTTCTTCAGTGATTTTCACATGAGGCAGTCTGATGCTTTCACAAGTGAAGTGCGGAAGGACATGTCATCTCTTCATCTGCTTATACTACATCTATTTTGTGCTGCAAAATGTCTGCATGTGAGGGGTGGTGGGCATGAAGGACTATGAGAGGTGATTGTGGCCAGAGTGTAGATTGACCCACAAAAGAAAATGCTTCATGGATGCCCATCTGTTTTTAGAGATGCTCATGCTAGCAAGACATTTCATTCTCCCTTGTTGTGTCTATACTTTTGCCATAAAGCAGAAGCACAACACAATTACAGGGTTTCAGGGAGAATGGTTATATTTAGTATTTGTGTGATGGAACTTCCAAATGTCCACCCTGCTGTTGTGACTCTTGGCAAATATACATGCATTGCACACCATTCTACTAGACTGTCTTAGATGCTCAAAGCAAGATGGAAAGCCATGAGTCTATGGATTGGAGGTCAAGTGCCAATGTGCCCTTCCTGTTACATAGTCTCTGCAGACATCCATTTGAGACCAGAGGAAAGTACACATGTTCCTTGCACCAATGAAGGCATGGACATACGTCACAGTTTTCTAGAGACATGTAATTTGTATTTGTATTTTATTGAATTTATATAGCGTTTTAATCCAAAACGCTTTACAAGAGAAACCAACAATATACAGCAAGCATTACATAACAATTGAATTAAACCAGAAAGCAGTACAAAAACAAACACAATTTACATTATGGAAGGGGAAGAAGAGGAGGGAGGGGTCAAGGAGAGAGAAGAGATAAAGGGTGGGGGAAAAGGAGAGAGAAGAAGTATGAGAGGAGGGAGAGGGAGTGAGGAGAAGGAAGGAATAGAGGAGAGTGAGAAACGTACAGGAAATTAGGAAGGAGAGAGTGGAGAGGAAGGAGAGAGAGAAAGGGGGAAGGAAGTAAGAAAGGAAAATAAGGGGTTGGGGAGAATATTAAATGAAGTAGGAGAAAGCAAAGGGTTTTAAGGAGGTGAGTGAAAGAGATAGGATTTTAGAGAGGTACAAAAGTAAGTAAAGGAGGAAGTAGAACGGTTGGAAAGAGGGAGGTGGTTCCAGTGGAAAGGGGCAAGGAGCTGAAAAGAGCAGAAGCGAGAAGGGGCACAGGGTGGAGGTGGAGAGAAGAGTAGGAAGAGATTGGAAGAGCGGAGAGAACGGGCAGGAGTGCAGAAAGTGAGGAGGGAGGAGAGATAGGGGGGCCAAGGCGATGGAGGGATTTGAATACGAGACAGAGACAATTGAATTTGAGGTGGGGGTGAAATGGGAGCCAGCCTAGAGAGGAGAGAGAATAGGAGATCGAGTCATGGGGAGAGAGAGGCAAAGGGAGCGGATGGCAGAGTTGTAAATAGACTTGAGAGGGGAGAGGTGAGAGGAGGGGAGTCCAAAGAAGAGAGTAAAACAGTAGAAGAGTCTAGAGAAGATGAGTGAGGAGATTAAGAGTTAGGTGGCATGAAAGGTTAGGAAGGAGCGAATTTTACGGATGTTGTAGAGGTGAAAGCGGCAAGATCTAGCAGTAAGAGCAAACTATACCAAAGAAAAGTATGCAAAGAAAGAATAGAGCCAGTTTATAAATCAGCATGTGAGCTGCAGCCTGCAAACAGAATCTGAGAAAATGACACCTGCAAGGATAATGTGTGATGTTAGAAGCCCATCTGCAATCAGAATATGTGCCGTAAGGAACTGACAATGCCAGAGAAAAATACTTCGAGATAACAGAAACTCTCCAACATTTTCTTTATCAAATGGTAAAATTGTGCAAACTGAGATGAAAATCAAAGCATTTGGTAGGAGGGGAAAAAAGGAATTTGGTCCTTGCATTGCGTGTGTTTTCCCATACAAGACTGAACATCAGCTTCATAGCAATATACATACAGAGATATCAAAAATAAGTTGTGAAAGGACTTTGATTACTAAGAAAAACTTATCATGCTGTTCTGTTTTAGGTGACAATTGCAACATGGGAAAAAAATGAGACTTTAAAGGATGCAATTGGGAATGCAACTAAACTAAATGAAACCAGGTCTGGACAACCAAATGGCACTCATCCACAAACAAACTGCAGGAATTCGGGTGGCTTGCTTTCCCAAATGAAAAGTGCGAACATTGGCCTTAGAAGCTCATCACAAAACCTTATGACATTGCTTGTATCCTGGGTCACAGAGACATGCCTAGGTAATAAAAACAAAAGCTGCCATTTAAAAATTCCATCTGCCACAGGGTCTGTGTAAAATACCCTAAATATACAACAAATAGGCTTGCTGCAGCGGTCCCCTCTCAAATAATCAAATTCCACATCTTCAAGGGGAAGCAAATGTTGCACCTTTGGAGACTGGATGTCTCACACAAGAGGGAAGCCAGATCGTGGAATCGTTCATGTGGGTGAGATTCATTCGTAAATGGCCCTGCCAGTTCTTTACTTCAAAGAATTTTTGCCATGACGACCAGCACTCTCTGGGTCATAAATGTCCAAGTCCAAAGATCCAAAAGAAACTAATACCAGTTCTGTTACCAGGCAGAGAAAATGGAGATGGCATGTAATATTTTGGAAATAAGAAAAATAAATGCCTTTGGAATTTTGCATTGGGAAACACTTTGTCACATTAAACTTTAGAACGGAAGCTCCTAGAGTGTTATTTTTTTTTTAAATGTTCAGAGTGAAAAACTGTGCCGAGATGAAAATCACATTACTTGATTCACCTAAGTGAGAGTAATCTGATGAATTAATTAGAAACATGATCACATGAGAGGAGCATGGTGTTTAAGAAAGTGACAATTGTTGAATGTTGAAATCTCCAAGATGACATCACATCAAACGAAGGGAAACTTGGTTTGGAATTCATCCGCATCAGACTGCCCTCTTCATTATTATGCACAATGAGTATGGAGGGATGGGTTTAGTGTGATGGTACTTTTGTAACACTGTTCACTCACATATATACACCAATTAGCTTAGATAAATGAAACACAACTATAAGGAAGGTTTTTCTGCTCTATAATAGTTCAAACCCCTAAATTCTGGGGACACTCACTCGCTTACTCACAGATGGAAGGAAAGAATGAGAGACTGTTCAACACATGGTGGATGTGTGCTCAGGATAAACCAAATGTATACATGGTTATGCGTGCACTTTAAAATTTTGATTTCACGTTAATGCCGTTTTAAACACTGCAGGTGGAATTTCATATACATAATTTGCCCATATTTAAAGTGATTCTATTATTTCTATTTTGTTAATAAATAGACCTTCTGTGCAACTCTGCATGTTTCTTATCCTGAAAGGAGAGGGAGGCTATAGGGTATCAATACTGTCAAGTTGGCAGTCCCAGGTTCATAAAATAACTTAATTCAATACATATAAAATGTGCATGCCTGGTTGGGGTCAGTGAAATATTCCCCTGTATTGTATGTCACCTGATAAAAACATCCTACAGTGTGTATACATGTTCGTACGATGATGTCTCTCAAGCAGCTGAACAGGGACCAACCCCTGAGGAGGAACTGCATTCCATGGACAAGCCTCCAGATGGCACCATAGACTCCAGACACACTACATTACATCGATCTCCATGCAGGGACATGTGCGTGGTGTTGTGGACTATGCAAATGGTACAGCTGCTGAGGGTGATGACGTTGGTGAAGTCATCTTTGTGGACACCTAAGCAGCAGAAGGACAGCAAAGTGTTTACCAGGAGACAGAGGAGCCATAGAGCCTGCAGGCCTTAAGTATGGTCATAGTTCAGTGTGAAGGGGAGGAGGAGGACATTCAGGCATTACCCTTTGTGTCTGGTGGAGTATCTTACTGGGATGCGCATAATGCAAGCCAGGGCATTAGACAGAATGGTGGGGAGGACACTGTAAGAGGTGTCAGTACATCCTCCTGTACCAAGCTCATCAGCTGTCGGCCTACATACCTTTTCTGATGCCTCTAAACAGCAAATGGGCCTCTTTATGAGTCTGGTGGTATCTCTGCAGAAAATAAACTGAAATACCACCAAATGGATTTACTGGTACTGCCACTTGGTCCGGTAGAATTACTGTCAGATTACAAGTGGTGGTATGGCGTGTTGGTCCCCATTTATGGAGTATTTAGGACTCCATGAGGATTTCAGCAGAATTACTAATGGCGGTAATTTCATCAGTGGTAATTCCACCGGTGTCAACTCCACCAAAATGGCTGTTTTCTGGAAGAAAGGTTGTGGAATTACCTCCAGTATTTTGCTGAAGGGTTTTCCCACACTGTACCTCCAAATCTATAGTTCAGCTGTGCGATAATGCAGTGGTAACCCATTATCAGTGCATTACCATCATTTTTGGCCACACCGCCAAACTCAAAATGAGGCCCAATCGCTGTTTCTTCAGCAGAAGCGATAATGCTACAGTGCTGCCGCTGGTAGGTCGATGCTCTCACTAATGCTGTGCTTGCCACTCAAAAGCAGTCTGTACAGCATCACATAGAGGTGGTTATGCTCTTCACCCATCTGGCACTAGTACTGAGCCACTTAAATGCCACCCTCCTCCACCTTGACACCTGTGCCCCAGATTACCTTAAGTGGGGCTTCTGTGCATGCCATGTGCTCTGTCTCCTCTGGTGCTGTCCACCATCAGCATGTCTGGATGTGCCTTTGTCCCTTGAGGAGGTGAAGGTTCGCACTGAGGCAGATGAGGTGGTGACCATGAACACACTAAACGGAGAGGTGCAGGCCTCTGGCACTTCATGGTGCCAGTGGGAGACAGGATCTGGTTGCCTAACCAACATTCCAGGGCAGGTCTAGCATGGGTTCCTCTCGTTAGAGTTGATCATCTTTGCAGAGAGATCACCACTGACTGAAATTGATTGCCAGGCAGCAGGAGTTATTGCAACAGAGAAAGCGTAACATTCAGATCATGGCAAACAGGAGGGTGAAACAGATCCACGCCATCACTTGTGTAAGGTAGAAGGATGCGCACACTGGTGGCAGCCGTGTGTGCACAGCTGAGGCAGCAGGAGGAAGGGAGGCAGACAGCCTGTGCTGCAAAATATGTGTCTGGCATTTCCAGGGCCAAGGGTGAGTCGGAGGCCACCATGGACCGTCCTCAGGCTCTGAACATGGAGAAGTCTTTCAGGGCTGCCCAAGACATTGAGGCAAGCCCTAGAGACCCCCCATATGGAGAGGGAAGCCTGACTCTCAGAGGCCAATGTGCTGGCATAGTTGGCCTTGGCTGGGGTATTGGTGGAACTGGAGAAGGAGGACATGTACAATGTGTATAACTTAGTGTGGGGTTGTTTATTATATGGGAAGAGTAGTTTCCTGTGTGTTTTGACCATTTTCCCTTTCTTTCTGTAAACGTGTTCAAATTGTTTCATATCTTGTGTAATTTTACATTAAATTACCACATATTCTATGGCAATCCATGGTGTTCCTTTGTTATTAGAGCATGTGGTAAATATGGTTGCCTGCCTTTGAATGAGTGTCTGAGTGGGTTACTGGCCATTTTGCTTTGTGTTTGGCACATTTGGCCTCATTCCAAGTTGGCCGGAACACAGTTAAAGTGTTGGTAATAACGTTTACTAGCACTTTTACCGGACTGGCCAATTACAACTTTGCTGGTAGGGGATAAAGATGGAGGTAAATCGGACCCCTACCAGCCAAAAGGTGCCTTAATTATCGGCACGGCCGGTAATAGTGGCAAAATCCCCCCATGGAGTGCTATGAGACTCCATGGAATGGGGATTTACAGCCCTTGCCAGCACTTGTCACCCCCCTTGCCCACACTTGTGATCTGCCAGTTATTCTGGCAGACTAAGTGGCGGTAATGGCAAACATGGAATGAGGCCCATTGGCTCCATGTTCAGCTTTCTGTAGTACGAGTGTCACAATGTTAAATTCCCTACTCTGTAGGTAATCCTATAATTGACATGCTACTGCAGGCCATGTGTCATGGTTGATGGCACAGTTTAGGTCTGTATCAGAGTATCATGACCATAGTTTGTAGAAGGTCATTGAGTCATTGAGTACTGCTAGCAGGTGACATGTTAGCAGGTTTCACATGATTGTGTCTCTGGCCAACCCAACTAGCATTACACCTTCCAGTGTTAGGTAAGCATGAAGGCAGTCCATTCCTGTAAATGGTTTGAGAGGTGATATGTGAAAGGAGATGTTTTGAACATTTCAGCAAATTCTCTGGCCCTCAAAGACAGCAAAACCAAGCTTTTGACTCTTGGTTCAGGCCGCTGCTTACAAAGACGCGACTTGATATCCAAGCAATTCGTGATCGCTAACTGCCTTATTCCTATGGCGACTATGTCAAAACATTAGGCGTATACCTTGATTCTTAGATGAAATGCAGACGCATGTGAGCTATTTAAAATCTTCTTGCTCTTATACTCCTAAACTTGTATTGCAAATCTGGCCATACCTATCTGAAAAAAACAGGTATCTGCTTGCCTGTTCCTTCATGATGTCAAAACTTGATTATTGTAATAGTCTTCTTGCTGGCACCTCCATTATCTATGGGGCTCAATGGGGAGTAATAATTACCGGCACCTGGCAATGGTGATTTACCGGGTCCACCAGGGCTGGAATGCCCCGGTAGATCCCCATTGGCGGGTGCCAATAAATTCATGACTCCGGCATGGCTACCGCCGGACGCATAATGAATCCCATGTTGTTTAACGGCTGGTAGAGAAATCCAGGTTACGGGAGCCTGAGAAACCTGAGTGTGCAAACACCCTATGAAAGGGGGTTCAATAAAAAGACACATTGGGCCTCATTACAACTCAGGCGGTAAGGGGTTTACGGCGCCGTAAACAGCGCCGACCCTTACCGCCTGAGTACGAGGTCCCTTAGCGCCATGGAGATCTTAACGGCTGCTTTTTGCAGCCGTTAAGATCCATGGCGCTAAGGGACCATGGAGTTAATTACGCCACCGTAATTTACGGTGGCGTAATTAACGCCTTCCCCACTCCCATTATGCCCTATGGGGCATAAATGGGAATGGGGAAGGGTAAATGGGGATTGGGGACTTACCGCCCCGCCAAACTCGGAATGGGGCGGTAAGTCCGCCAACCACCATGGCGTAAACGTAGTTTACGCCATGGTGGTAAAGTCACGGCCCAGGCGGTAACTTACCGCCTGGGTCGTAATGAGGCCCATTGTGAATCAGAGATGGGAAAACTACCAAGGTTAGGGGAGCCTGAGAAACTCAAAGGTGCAAATACCCTATGGAAGGGGGATTCATACAAATGTAAAGATTGAATAAAATGGCTGGGAAAGCTATCCAGGTTATGGTAGCCTGAGAAACCAGAGTGTACAAATACCCTATCAAAGGGTGATTGTGAAAAGCATGAATATTGTGAATCACGGGTACGGGAGCCTTAGAAACATGAGGCTACAACTACCCTATGAAAGGGGGATTGAGAAAGAGATATGAACACTTTGAATTAAGGCTGAGAAAGCACCACAAGGCACAGAACCCTGACAGGACAGGGTGGACAGCCCCCTTTCTGAAACTACTTGGGCTCAGACGGCATGAGCATCACAGGACTTTGGGGATAACCCAACACCTCCACTGTGGAAGTGTTTTATTTATTTATTTTTTATATACATGAAATTCTGGCGGAATGGCAACAAGAGACAGTTTTCTTTGATAATAGGAGGAAGTGAAACCCTTAACTTGATAAAAAGACTGCTCAAATATCCTACTGTGAAAAAGGAACTTTGAAACCCAAGAACAAACCCAATATAAAATGGGCCTGGCAGACGTCACGTTGAGCCTCCCATTTCCCTTTCAGTTTAGCTTGTGTTGTATTAGGTAGGGAACTCTCTCTTAGCGACAGGGCTAGTTAGGCATTTTTGATTGTTTTATTTTCATAAAACCTCTGAAAATGACCTCTTGTTGTCTAAGTCGTTCTTCTGTTTCACCACAGAATATAGTGCTAAATTGCAGAAATGCGTAATATTTCTCCAGAGGTGCTAAATTGCATTGGGCAATACTGCCAATGTAGGCTGTAAATTGCACTTATTGACATGTTTTCCGGGCTGTGTGAGACTTCCTTTTTTTTAATGTAATAGTGTGTAGTTATGGGCGCGCACATTGAATAAATAAAATCATGACAAAGGGTACATAACAACTGGCGCAGTTCACTTCTACATGTGCAATAAAGCGATGTGCAATTTAGCACAACTGGTGCAAAATAACAGAAACATTTAATTTAGCACTCTATTCTGAATTTGCAAAGCCCTCTGCATTTTATGTGATCTGACCTCTGGCCTACAAGCTCGCTGCCCATGCCTCAGTTATTTCATTGGATTTATAGAAGGCATTCAATTGGATTGAAAGACTATATGTATCAAGAATATTGACCTGATGGGACAGGGCCTATAATTTAGAAAAAGGATTACCATCGTGTGCTACTAGATAATGCCGGAGCGTTAGACACTGCACAGATCGTAGTGGTGATTACAGGGCAAGAGGAGTTCAAGTCATTCCTGTCAAAGAAGGACATTTTAAATCGGCCAACAGTTTCTTTTCCCATTAATTTCGCTACATCAAAGCTTGACCCCATCTCATACAGTCATTTCCTGATTATAACATTTGTAACATTTCAATATTAAATATCTTCATCATGTTCTCATGACAAACAAGATGGCAGTTGCCGCTGTCTTTTGGGGCGAATGTGTGCTGTGGGATTCATGATGCTGCAGACTAGCTTTGTGATCTTGGGAAACTCTAAGAGGGTAATTCATAGAAATTCGCACAAAAGTGGCGCACGCGGCTGGCGCACCCGTGCGATACACTGCGCCAGCCGCGTGCGAAAAAATCCTTTTCATCGCACAGCGTATTCATGGATTTTAGCCTCCGAAACCAGCCGTGGCACAGCAGCGCCAGTTACGCCCCCAAGAACGCCTCGCGCAAGGAAAAGCCTTCAAAATTCACAAATCATCGCAAAGGGCTGCGCTAACCCTGGACCAGTTCACAGGGCTGCCAAACAGCAAACGCCAAGCGGGGAACGTGTATTTCAGTGGTTCGCGGGAAGTGTCACACGCGATTGTCCTGGGTAGGTGTACATCAGGGGTGCGTGGGAAGTAACACACGCGATTCCATCAGGGAATCATGTCTCCCACAACCCCACCCCCCAGCAGTGCAGGGGCAGCCTCCACCAGGCCCCCACTCATGTCTCCCACCACCCCCACCCCCCAGCAGTGCAGGGCACCCTCCACCAGGCCTCCACTCATGTCCAACTCATGTCTCCCTGCACCCCCACCCCCAGCATCCAGGGGCACCCTCCACCAGGCCCCCACTCATGTCCCCCAGCACCCCCACCCACCAGCATCCAGGGGCAGCCTCCACCAGGCCCCCACTCATGTCTCCCACCACCCCCACCCCCCAGCAGTGCAGGGGCAGCATCCACCAGGCCCCCACTCATGTCTCCCACCGCCCCCACCCCCTAGCAGTGCAGGGCATCCTCCGCCAGGCCCCCACTCATGTCTCCCATCACCCCCACCCCCCAGCAGTGCAGGGGCAGCCTCCACCAGGCCCCCACTCATGTCTCCCACCACCCCCACCCCCCAGCAGTGCAGGGGCAGCCTCCACCAGGCCCCCACTCATGTCCCCCACCACCCCCACCCCCCAACAGTGCAGGGACAGCCTCCACCAGGCCCCCACACATGTCTCCCACCACCCCCACCCCCCAGCAGTGCAGGGGCAGCCTCCACCAGGCCCCCACTCATGTGTCCCATCACCCCCACCCCCCAGCAGTGCAGGGCACCCTCCAGCAGGCCCCAACTCATGTCCAACTCATGTCTCCCTGCACCCCCAACTCCCAGCATCCAGGGGCACCCTCCACCAAGCCCCCACTCATGTCCCCCACCACCCCCATCCCCCAGCAGTGCAGGGGCAGCCTCCACCAGGCCCCCACTCATGTCTCCCACCACCCCCACCCCCACAGTGCAGGGCACCCTCCACCAGTCCCCCACTCATGTCCAACTCATGTCTCCCATCACCTCCACCCCCCAGCAACCAGGGGCACCCTCCACCAAGCCCCCACTCATGTCTCCCATCACCCCCACCCCCCAGCAGTGCGGGGCACCCTCCACCAGGCCCCCACTCATGTCCAACTCCTGTCTCCCTGCACCCCCACCCCGCAGCATCCAGGGACACCCTCCACCAGGCCCCCACACATGTCCCCCACCACCCCCACCCCCCCAGCAGTGCAGGGGCAGCCTCCACCAGGCCCCCACTCATGTCTCCCACCACCTCCACCCCCCAGCAGTGCAGGGCATCCTCTACCAGTCCCCCACTCATGTCCAACTCATGTCTCCCATCACCACCAACCCCCAGCATCCAGGGGCACCCTCCACCAGGCCCCCACTCATGTCTCCCATCACCCCCACCCCCAGCAGTGCAGGGCACCCTCCACCAGGCCCCCACTCATGTTTCTCACCACCCCCACCCCCCAACAGTGCAGGGCAGCCTCCACCAGGCCCCCACTCATGTCTCCCACCACCCCCACCCCCCAGCAGTGCAGGGCAGCCTCCACCAGGCCTCCACTCATATCCAACTCATGTCTCCCTGCACCCCCACCCCCAGCATCCAGGGGCACCCTCCACCAGGCCCCCACTCATGTCCCCCAGCACCCCCACCCACCAGCATCCAGCGGCAGCCTCCACCAGGCCCTCACTCATGTCTCCCAACACCCGTACCCCCCAGCAGTGCAGGGGCAGCCTCCACCAGTCCCCCACTCATGTCTCCCACCACCCCCACCCCCCAGCAGTGCAGGGCACCCTCCACCAGGCCCCCACTCATGTTCAACTCATGTCTCCCTGCACCCCCACCCCCCAGCATCCAGGGGCACCCTCCACCAGGCCCCCACTCATGTCTCCCATCACCACCACCCCACAGCAGTGCAGGGGCAGCCTCCACCAGGCCCCCACTCATGTCTCCCATCACCCCCACCCCCAGCAGTGCAGGGGCACGTTCCATCAGGCCCCCACTCATGTCTCCCACCACCCCCACCCCCAGCAGTGCAGGGGCAGCCTCCACCAGGCCCCCACTCATGTCTCCCACCACCCCCACCCCCCAGCATCCAGGGTCACCCTCCACCAGGCCCCCACTCATGTCCCCCATCACTCCCCCCTTCCCAGCAGTGCAGGGGCAGCCTCCACCAGGCCCCCACTCATGCCACCCCCACCCCCCAGCAGTGCAGGGCACCCTCCACCAGGCCCCCACTCATGTCCAACTCATGTCTCCCATCATCCCCACCACCCAGCATCCAGGGGCACTCTCCACCAGGCCCCCACTCATGTCTCCCATCACCCCCACACCCCAGCAGTGCATGGGCAGCCTCCACCAGGCCCCCACTCATGTCTCCCATCAACCCCACCCCCTAGCAGTGCAGGGGCACCCTCCACCAGGCCCCCACTCATGTCTCCCACCACCCCCACCCCCCAGCAGTGCAGGTGCACCCTCCACCAGGCCTCCACTCATGTCCCCCACCACCCCCACCCCCAGCAGTGCAGAGCACCCTCTACCAGGCCCCCACTCATGTCCAACTCATGTCTCCCATCACCCCCACCCCCCAGCATCCAGGGGCACCCTCCACCAGGCCCCCACTCATGTCTCCCATCACCCCACCCCCCAGCAGTGCAGGGCACCCTCCACCAGGCCCCCACTCATGTCCAACTCATGTCTCCTGCACCCCCACTCCCCAGATTCCAGTGTCTCCCACCACCCCCACCCCCCAGCCGTGCAGGGGCAGCCTCCATCAGGCCCCCACTCTTGCCCCCAACCACCCCCACCCCCCAGCAGTGCAGGGGCAGCCTCCACCAGGCCCTCACTCATGTCTCCCACCACCCCCACCCCCCCAGCAATGCAGGGCACCCTCCACCAGGCCCCCACTCATGTCCAACTCATGTCTCCCATCACCCCCAACCCCCAGCATCCAGGGGCACCCTCCACCAGGCCCCCACTCATGTCTCCCATCACCCCCACCCCCCAGCAGTGCAGGGGCAGCCTCCACCAGGCCCCCACTCATGTTTCCCATCATCCCCACCCCCCAGCAGTGCAGGGGCACCCTCCACCAGGCCCCCACTGATGTCTCCCACCACCCCCACCCCCCAGAAGTGCAGGGGCAGCCTCCACCAGGCCCCCACTCATGTCTCCCACCACCCCCACCCCCCAGCATCCAGGGGCACCCTCCACCAGGCCCCAACTCATGTTCCCCACCACCCCCACCCCCCAGAAGTGCAGGGGCAGCCTCCACCAGGCCCCACTCATGTCTCCCACCACCCCCACCCCCCAGCAGTGCAGAGCACCCTCTACCAGGCCCCCACTCATGTCCAACTCATGTCTCCCATCACCCCCACCCCCCAGCATCCAGGGGCACCCTCCAACAGGCCCCCACTCATGTCTCCCATCACCCCCACCCCCCAGCAGTGCAGGGGCAGCCTCCACCAGGCCCCCACTCATGTCTCCCATCACCCCCACCCCCCAGCAGTGCTGGGGCAGCCTCCACCAGGCCCCCACTCATGTCTCCCATCACCCCACCCCCCAGCAGTGCAAGTGCAGGGGCACCCTCCACCAGGCCCCCACTCATGTCTCCCATCACCCCCACACCGCAGCAGTGCAGGACACCCTCCACCAGGCCCCCACTCATGTCTCCCACCACCCCCACCCCCCAGCAGTGTAGGGGCACCCTCCACCAGGCCCCCACTCATGTCTCCCATCACCCCCAACCCCCAGCAGTGCAGGGCACCCTCCACCAGGCCCCCACTCATATCCCCCACCACCCCCACCCCCCAGCAGTGCAGGGGCACCCTCCACCAGGCCCCCACTCATGTCTCCCACCACTCCCACCCCCCAGCAGTGCAGGGGCAGCCTCCACCAAGCCCCCACTCATGTCTCCCACCAACCCCCACCCACCAGCATCCAGGGCACCCTCCACCAGGCCCCCACTCATGTCTCCCACCACCCCCACCCCCCAGCAGTGCAGGGGCAGCCTCCACCAGGCCCCCACTCATGTCTCCCATCACCCCCACCCCCCACCATCCAGGGGCACCCTCCACCAGGCCCCCACTCATGTCCCCCACCACCCCCACCCCCCAGCATCCAGGGGCACCCTCCACCAGGCCCCCACTCATGTCTTAGATCACCCCACCCCCACCCCCCAGCATCCAGGGGCACCCTCCACCAGGCCGCCACTCATGTCTCCCATCACCCCCACCCCCCAGCAGTGCAGGGGCAGCCTCCACCAGGCCCCCACTCATGTCCCCCAGCACCCCCACCCACTAACATCCAGGGGCAGCCTCCACCAGGCCCCCACTCATGTCTCCCACCACCCCCACCCCCAACAGTGCAGGGCACCCTCCACCAGGCCCCCACTCATGTCGCCCACCACCCATACCCCCCAGCAGTGCAGGGCACCCTCCACCAGGCCCCCACTCATGTCTCCCATCACCCCCACCCCCCAGCAGTGCAGGGGCAGCCTCCACCAGGCCCCCACTCATGTCTCCCACCACCCCCACCCCCCCCAGCAGTGCAGGGGCAGCCTCCACCAGGCCCCCACTCATGTCCCCCACCACCCCCACCCCCCAGCAGTGCAGGGGCAGCCTCCACTAGGCCCCCACACTTGTCTCCTACCACCCCCACCCCCCAGCAGTGCAGGGGCAGTCTCCACCAGGCCCCCACTCAGGTCTCCCATCACCCCACCCCCCAGCAGTGCAGGGCACCCTCCACCAGGGCCCCACTCATGTCCAACTCATGTCTCCTGCACCCCCACCCCCCAGATTCCAGGGGCACCCTCCACCAGGCTCCCACTCATGTCCCCCACCCCCCAGCAGTGCAGGGGCAGCCTCCACCAGGCCCCCACTCATGTCTCCCCCCACCCCCACCCCCCAGCAGTGCAGGGCACCCTCCACCAGTCCCCCACTCATGTCCAACTCATGTCTCCCATCACCCCACCCCCAAGCATCCAGGGGCACCCTCCACCAGGCCCCCACTCATGTCTCCCATCACCCCCACCCCCCAGCAGTGCAGGGCACCCTCCACCAGGCCCCCACTCATGTCCAACTCATGTCTCCCTGCACCCCCACCCCCAGCATCCAGGGGCACACTCCACCAGGCCCCCACTCATGTCTCCCACCACCCCCACCCCCTAGCAGTGCAGGGGCAGCCTCCACCAGGCCCCCACTCATGTCTCCCACCACCCTCACCCCCCAGCAGTGCAGGGGCAGCCTCCACCAGGCCCCCACTCATGTCTCCCACCACCCCCACTCCCCAGCATCCAGGGTCACCCTCCACCAGCCCCCCACTCATGTCCCCCACCCCCCAGCAGTGTAGGGGCAGCCTCCACCAGGCCCCCACTCATGTCTCCCACCACCCCCACCCCCCAGCAGTGCAGGGCACTCTCCACCAGGCCCCCACTCACGTCCAACTCATGTCTCCCATCACCCCCACCCCCCAGCATCCAGGGGCAGCCTCCACCAGGCCCCCACTCATGTCTCCCATCACCCCCACCCCCCAGCAGTGCAGGGGCACCCTCCACCAGGCCCCCACTCATGTCTCCCACCACCCCCACCCCCCCGCAGTGCAGGGGCAGCCTCCACCAGGCCCCCACTCATGTCTCCCACCAAACCCCACCCCCAGCATCCAGGGCACCCTCCACCAGGCCCCCACTCATGTCTCCCACCATCCCCACCCCCCAGCAGTGCAGGGGTAGCCTCCACCAGGCCCCCACTCATGTCTCCCATCACCCCCACCCCCAGCATCCAGGGGCACCCTCCACCAGGCCCCCACTCATGTCCCCCACCACCCCCACCCCCCAGCATCCAGGGGCACCCTCCACCAGGCCCCTACTCATGTCTCCCATCACCCCCACCCCCCAGCATTCAGGGGCACCCTCCACCAGGCCCCCACTCATGTCTCCCATCACCCCCACCCCCCAGCAGTGCAGGGGCAGCCTCCACCAGGCCCCCACTCATGTCTCCCATCGCCCCCACCCCCCAGCAGTGCAGGGGCACCCTCCACCAGGCCCCCACTCATGTCTCCCACCACCCCCACCCCCAGCAGTGCAGGGGCAGCCTCCACCAGGCCCCCATTCATGTCCAACTCATGTCTCCCTGCACCCCCACCCCCCAGCATCCAGGGGCACCCTCCACCAGGCCCCCACTCATTTCCCCCAGCACCCCCACCCACTAGCATCCAGGGGCAGACTCCACCAGGCCCCCATTCATGTCTCCCACCACCCCCACCCCCAGCAGTGCAGGGCACCCTCCACCAGGCCCCCACTCATGTCGCCCACCACCCCCACCCCCCAGCAGTGCAGGGGCAGCCTCCACCAGGCCCCCACTCATGTCTCCCACCACCCCACCCCCCAGCAGTGCAGGGGAAGCCTCCACCAGGCCCCCACTCATGTCCCCCACCACCCCCACCCCCAGCAGTGCAGGGGCAGCCTCCACCAGGCCCCCACTCATGTCTCCCACCACCCCCACCCCCCAGCAGTGCAGGGCACCCTCCACCAGGCCTCCACTCATGTCCAACTCATGTCTCCCTGCATCCCCACCCCCCAGCATCCAGGGGCACCCTCCACCAGGCCCCCACTCATGTCCCCCAGCACCCCCACCCACCAGCATCCAGGGGCATCCTCCACCAGGCCCTCACTCATGTCTCCCACCACCCCCACCCCCCAGCAGTGCAGGGGCAGCATCCACCAGGCCCCCACTCATGTCTCCCACCGCCCCCACCCCCCAGCAGTGCAGGGCACCCTCCGCCAGGCCCCCACTCATGTCTCCCATCACCCCCACCCCCCAGCAGTGCAGGGGCAGCCTCCAGCAGGCCCCCACTCATGTCTCCCACCACCCCCACCCCCCAGCAGTGCAGGGGCAGCCTCCAGCAGACCCCACTCATGTCCCCCACCACCCCCACCCCCCAGCAGTGCAGGGACAGCCTCCACCAGGCCCCCACACATGTCTGCCACCACCCCCACCCCCCAGCAGTGCAGGGGCAGCCTCCACCAGGCCCCCACTCATGTCTCCCATCACCCCCACCCCCCCAGCAGTGCAGGGGCAGCCTCCACCAGGCCCCCACTCATGTCTCCCCCCACCCCCACCCCCCAGCAGTGCAGGGCACCCTCCACCAGTCCCCCACTCATGTCCGACTCATGTCTCCCTGCACCCCCACCCCCAGCATCCAGGGGCACACTCCACCAGGCTCCCACTCATGTCCCCTACCCCCCCACCCCCCAGCAGTGCAGGGGCAGCCTCCACCAGGCCCCCACTCATGTCTCCCCCCACCCCCACCCCCCAGCAGTGCAGGGCACCCTCCACCAGTCCCCCACTCATGTCCAACTCATGTCTCCCATCACCCCACCCCCCAGCATCCAGGGGCACCCTCCACCAGGCCCCCACTCATGTCTCCCATCACCCCCAACCCCCAGCAGTGCAGGGCACCCTCCACCAGGCCCCCACTCATGTCCAACTCATGTCTCCCTGCACCCCCACCCCCAGCATCCAGGGGCACACTCCACCAGGCCCCCACTCATGTCTCCCACCACCCCCACCCCCTAGCAGTGCAGGGGCAGCCTCCACCAGGCCCCCACTCATGTCTCCCACCACCCTCACCCCCCAGCAGTGCAGGGGCAGCCTCCACCAGGCCCCCACTCATGTCTCCCACCACCCCCACTCCCCAGCATCCAGGGTCACCCTCCACCAGCCCCCCACTCATGTCCCCCACCCCCCCAGCAGTGTAGGGGCAGCCTCCACCAGGCCCCCACTCATGTCTCCCACCACCCCCACCCCCCAGCAGTGCAGGGCACTCTCCACCAGGCCCCCACTCACGTCCAACTCATGTCTCCCATCACCCCCACCCCCCAGCATCCAGGGGCAGCCTCCACCAGGCCCCCACTCATGTCTCCCATCACCCCCACCCCCCAGCAGTGCAGGGGCACCCTCCACCAGGCCCCCACTCATGTCTCCCACCACCCCCACCCCCCCGCAGTGCAGGGGCAGCCTCCACCAGGCCCCCACTCATGTCTCCCACCAAACCCCACCCCCAGCATCCAGGGCACCCTCCACCAGGCCCCCACTCATGTCTCCCACCATCCCCACCCCCCAGCAGTGCAGGGGCAGCCTCCACCAGGCCCCCACTCATGTCTCCCATCACCCCCACCCCCAGCATCCAGGGGCACCCTCCACCAGGCCCCCACTCATGTCCCCCACCACCCCCACCCCCCAGCATCCAGGGGCACCCTCCACCAGGCCCCTACTCATGTCTCCCATCACCCCCACCCCCCAGCATTCAGGGGCACCCTCCACCAGGCCCCCACTCATGTCTCCCATCACCCCCACCCCCCAGCAGTGCAGGGGCAGCCTCCACCAGGCCCCCACTCATGTCTCCCATCGCCCCCACCCCCCAGCAGTGCAGGGGCACCCTCCACCAGGCCCCCACTCATGTCTCCCACCACCCCCACCCCCAGCAGTGCAGGGGCAGCCTCCACCAGGCCCCCATTCATGTCCAACTCATGTCTCCCTGCACCCCCACCCGCCAGCATCCAGGGGCACCCTCCACCAGGCCCCCACTCATTTCCCCCAGCACCCCCACCCACTAGCATCCAGGAGCAGACTCCACCAGGCCCCCATTCATGTCTCCCACCACCCCCACCCCCAGCAGTGCAGGGCATCCTCCACCAGGCCCCCACTCATGTCGTCCACCACCCCCACCCCCCAGCAGTGCAGGGGCAGCCTCCACCAGGCCCATACTCATGTCTCCCACCACCCCACCCCCCAGCAGTGCAGGGGAAGCCTCCACCAGGCCCCCACTCATGTCCCCCACCACCCCCACCCCCCAGCAGTGCAGGGGCAGCCTCCACTAGGCCCCCACACATGTCTCCTACCACCCCCACCCCCCAGCAGTGCAGGGGCAGTCTCCACCAGGCCCCCACTCATGTCTCCCATCACCCCCACCCGCCAGCAGTGCAGGGAACCCTCCACCAGGCCCCCACTCATGTCCAACTCATGTCTCCTGCACCCCCACCCGCCAGCATCCAGGGGCACCCTCCACCAGGCTCCCACTCATGTCCCCCACCACCCCCACACCCCAGCAGTGCAGGGGCAGCCTCAACCAGGCCCCCACTCATGTCTCCCCCCACCCCCACCCCCCAGCAGTGCAGGGCACCCTCCACCAGTCCCCCACTCATGTCCAACTCATGTCTCCCATCACCCCACCCCCCAGCATCCAGGGGCACCCTCCACCAGGCCCCCACTCATGTCTCCCATCACCCCCAACCCCCAGCAGTGCAGGGCACCCTCCACCAGGCCCCCACTCATGTCCAACTCATGTCTCCCTGCACCCCCACCCCCAGCATCCAGGGGCACACTCCACCAGGCCCCCACTCATGTCTCCCACCACCCCCACCCCCTAGCAGTGCAGGGGCAGCCTCCACCAGGCCCCCACTCATGTCTCCCACCACCCTCACCCCCCAGCAGTGCAGGGGCAGCCTCCACCAGGCCCCCACTCATGTCTCCCACCACCCCCACTCCCCAGCATCCAGGGTCACCCTCCACCAGCCCCCCACTCATGTCCCCCACCCCCCCAGCAGTGTAGGGGCAGCCTCCACCAGGCCCCCACTCATGTCTCCCACCACCCCCACCCCCCAGCAGTGCAGGGCACTCTCCACCAGGCCCCCACTCACGTCCAACTCATGTCTCCCATCACCCCCACCCCCCAGCATCCAGGGGCAGCCTCCACCAGGCCCCCACTCATGTCTCCCATCACCCCCACCCCCCAGCAGTGCAGGGGCACCCTCCACCAGGCCCCCACTCATGTCTCCCACCACCCCCACCCCCCCGCAGTGCAGGGGCAGCCTCCACCAGGCCCCCACTCATGTCTCCCACCAAACCCCACCCCCAGCATCCAGGGCACCCTCCACCAGGCCCCCACTCATGTCTCCCACCATCCCCACCCCCCAGCAGTGCAGGGGCAGCCTCCACCAGGCCCCCACTCATGTCTCCCATCACCCCCACCCCCAGCATCCAGGGGCACCCTCCACCAGGCCCCCACTCATGTCCCCCACCACCCCCACCCCCCAGCATCCAGGGGCACCCTCCACCAGGCCCCTACTCATGTCTCCCATCACCCCCACCCCCCAGCATTCAGGGGCACCCTCCACCAGGCCCCCACTCATGTCTCCCATCACCCCACCCCCCAGCAGTGCAGGGGCAGCCTCCACCAGGCCCCCACTCATGTCTCCCATCGCCCCCACCCCCCAGCAGTGCAGGGGCACCCTCCACCAGGCCCCCACTCATGTCTCCCACCACCCCCACCCCCAGCAGTGCAGGGGCAGCCTCCACCAGGCCCCCATTCATGTCCAACTCATGTCTCCCTGCACCCCCACCCGCCAGCATCCAGGGGCACCCTCCACCAGGCCCCCACTCATTTCCCCCAGCACCCCCACCCACTAGCATCCAGGAGCAGACTCCACCAGGCCCCCATTCATGTCTCCCACCACCCCCACCCCCAGCAGTGCAGGGCATCCTCCACCAGGCCCCCACTCATGTCGTCCACCACCCCCACCCCCCAGCAGTGCAGGGGCAGCCTCCACCAGGCCCATACTCATGTCTCCCACCACCCCACCCCCCAGCAGTGCAGGGGAAGCCTCCACCAGGCCCCCACTCATGTCCCCCACCACCCCCACCCCCCAGCAGTGCAGGGGCAGCCTCCACTAGGCCCCCACACATGTCTCCTACCACCCCCACCCCCCAGCAGTGCAGGGGCAGTCTCCACCAGGCCCCCACTCATGTCTCCCATCACCCCCACCCGCCAGCAGTGCAGGGAACCCTCCACCAGGCCCCCACTCATGTCCAACTCATGTCTCCTGCACCCCCACCCGCCAGCATCCAGGGGCACCCTCCACCAGGCTCCCACTCATGTCCCCCACCACCCCCACACCCCAGCAGTGCAGGGGCAGCCTCAACCAGGCCCCCACTCATGTCTCCCCCCACCCCCAGCAGTGCAGGGCACCCTCCACTAGTCCCCCACTCATGTCCAACTCATGTCTCCCATCACCCCCACCCCCCAGCATCCAGGGGCACCCTCCACCAGGCCCCCACTCATGTCTCCCATCACCCCCACCCCCCCCAGCAGTGCAGGGCACCCTCCACCAGGCCACCACTCATGTCCAACTCATGTCTCCCTGCACCCCCACCCCCCAGCATCCAGGGGCACCCTCCACCAGGCCCCCACTCATGTCTCCCACCACCCCACCCCCAGCAGTGCAGGGGCAGCCTCCACCAGGCCCCCACTCATGTCTCCCACCACCCCCACCCCCCAGCAGTGCAGGGCACCCTCCACCAGGCCTCCACTCATGTCCAACTCATGTCTCCCTGCATCCCCACCCCCCAGCATCCAGGGGCACCCTCCACCAGGCCCCCACTCATGTCCCCCAGCACCCCCACCCACCAGCATCCAGGGGCAGCCTCCACCAGGCCCCCACTCATGTCTCCCACCACCCCCACCCCCCAGCAGTGCAGGGGCAGCATCCACCAGGCCCCCACTCATGTCTCCCACCGCCCCCACCCCCCAGCAGTGCAGGGCACCCTCCGCCAGGCCCCCACTCATGTCTCCCATCACCCCCACCCCCCAGCAGTGCAGGGGCAGCCTCCAGCAGGCCCCCACTCATGTCTCCCACCACCCCCACCCCCCAGCAGTGCAGGGGCAGCCTCCACCAGACCCCCACTCATGTCCCCCACCACCCCCACCCCCCAGCAGTGCAGGGACAGCCTCCACCAGGCCCCCACTCATGTCTCCTGCACCCCCACCCCCCAGATTCCAGGGGCACCCTCCACCAGGCTCCCACTCATGTCCCCCACCCCCCCACCCCCCAGCAGTGCAGGGGCAGCCTCCACCAGGCCCCCACTCATGTCTCCCCCCACCCCCCAGCAGTGCAGGGCACCCTCCACCAGTCCCCCACTCATGTCCAACTCATGTCTCCCATCACCCCACCCCCCAGCATCCAGGGGCACCCTCCACCAGGCCCCCACTCATGTCTCCCATCACCCCCACCCCCCAGCAGTGCAGGGCACCCTCCACCAGGCCCCCACTCATGTCCAACTCATGTCTCCCTGCACCCCCACCCCCAGCATCCAGGGGCACACTCCACCAGGCCCCCACTCATGTCTCCCACCACCCCCACCCCCTAGCAGTGCAGGGGCAGCCTCCACCAGGCCCCCACTCATGTCTCCCACCACCCTCACCCCCCAGCAGTGCAGGGGCAGCCTCCACCAGGCCCCCACTCATGTCTCCCACCACCCCCACTCCCCAGCATCCAGGGTCACCCTCCACCAGCCCCCCACTCATGTCCCCCACCCCCCAGCAGTGTAGGGGCAGCCTCCACCAGGCCCCCACTCATGTCTCCCACCACCCCCACCCCCCAGCAGTGCAGGGCACTCTCCACCAGGCCCCCACTCACGTCCAACTCATGTCTCCCATCACCCCCACCCCCCAGCATCCAGGGGCAGCCTCCACCAGGCCCCCACTCATGTCTCCCATCACCCCCACCCCCCAGCAGTGCAGGGGCACCCTCCACCAGGCCCCCACTCATGTCTCCCACCACCCCACCCCCCCGCAGTGCAGGGGCAGCCTCCACCAGGCCCCCACTCATGTCTCCCACCAAACCCCACCCCCAGCATCCAGGGCACCCTCCACCAGGCCCCCACTCATGTCTCCCACCATCCCCACCCCCCAGCAGTGCAGGGGCAGCCTCCACCAGGCCCCCGCTCATGTCTCCCATCACCCCCACCCCCAGCATCCAGGGACACCCTCCACCAGGCCCCCACTCATGTCCCCCACCACCCCCACCCCCCAGCATCCAGGGGCACCCTCCACCAGGCCCCTACTCATGTCTCCCATCACCCCCACCCCCCCAGCATTCAGGGGCACCCTCCACCAGGCCCCCACTCATGTCTCCCATCACCCCCACCCCCCAGCAGTGCAGGGGCAGCCTCCAAGAGGCCCCCACTCATGTCTCCCATCGCCCCCACCCCCCAGCAGTGCAGGGGCACCCTCCACCAGGCCCCCACTCATGTCTCCCACCACCCCCACCCCCAGCAGTGCAGGGGCAGCCTCCACCAGGCCCCCATTCATGTCCAACTCATGTCTCCCTGCACCCCCACCCCCCAGCATCCAGGGGCACCCTCCACCAGGCCCCCACTCATTTCCCCCAGCACCCCCACCCACTAGCATCCAGGGGCAGACTCCACCAGGCCCCCATTCATGTCTCCCACCACCCCCACCCCCAGCAGTGCAGGGCACCCTCCACCAGGCCCCCACTCATGTCGCCCACCACCCCCACCCCCCAGCAGTGCAGGGGCAGCCTCCACCAGACCCCCACTCATGTCTCCCACCACCCCACCCCCCAGCAGTGCAGGGGAAGCCTCCACCAGGCCCCCACTCATGTCCCCCAACACCCCCACCCCCCAGCAGTGCAGGGGCAGCCTCCACTAGGCCCCCACACATGTCTCCTACCACCCCCACCCCCCAGCAGTGCAGGGGCAGTCTCCACCAGGCCCCCACTCATGTCTCCCATCACCCCCACCCGCCAGCAGTGCAGGGAACCCTCCACCAGGCCCCCACTCATGTCCAACTCATGTCTCCTGCACCCCCACCCGCCAGCATCCAGGGGCACCCTCCACCAGGCTCCCACTCATGTCCCCCACCACCCCCACACCCCAGCAGTGCAGGGGCAGCCTCAACCAGGCCCCCACTCATGTCTCCCCCCACCCCCACCCCCAGCAGTGCAGGGCACCCTCCACTAGTCCCCCACTCATGTCCAACTCATGTCTCCCATCACCCCCACCCCCCAGCATCCAGGGGCACCCTCCACCAGGCCCCCACTCATGTCTCCCATCACCCCCACCCCCCCAGCAGTGCAGGGCACCCTCCACCAGGCCACCACTCATGTCCAACTCATGTCTCCCTGCACCCCCACCCCCCAGCATCAAGGGGCACCCTCCACCAGGCCCCCACTCATGTCTCCCACCACCCCACCCCCAGCAGTGCAGGGGCAGCCTCCACCAGGCCCCCACTCATGTCTCCCACCACCCCCACCCCCCAGCAGTGCAGGGCACCCTCCACCAGGCCTCCACTCATGTCCAACTCATGTCTCCCTGCATCCCCACCCCCCAGCATCCAGGGGCACCCTCCACCAGGCCCCCACTCATGTCCCCCAGCACCCCCACCCACCAGCATCCAGGGGCAGCCTCCACCAGGCCCCCACTCATGTCTCCCACCACCCCCACCCCCCAGCAGTGCAGGGGCAGCATCCACCAGGCCCCCACTCATGTCTCCCACCGCCCCCACCCCCCAGCAGTGCAGGGCACCCTCCGCCAGGCCCCCACTCATGTCTCCCATCACCCCCACCCCCCAGCAGTGCAGGGGCAGCCTCCAGCAGGCCCCCACTCATGTCTCCCACCACCCCCACCCCCCAGCAGTGCAGGGTCAGCCTCCACCAGACCCCCACTCATGTCCCCCACCACCCCCATCCCCCAGCAGTGCAGGGACAGCCTCCACCAGGCCCCCACACATGTCCCCCACCACCCCCACACCCCAGCAGTGCAGGGGCAGCCTCAACCAGGCCCCCACTCATGTCTCCCCCCACCCCCACCCCCAGCAGTGCAGGGCACCCTCCACTAGTCCCCCACTCATGTCAAACTCATGTCTCCCATCACCCCCACCCCCCAGCATCCAGGGGCACCCTCCACCAGGCCCCCACTCATGTCTCCCATCACCCCCACCCCCCCCAGCAGTGCAGGGCACCCTCCACCAGGCCACCACTCATGTCCAACTCATGTCTCCCTGCACCCCCACCCCCCAGCATCCAGGGGCACCCTCCACCAGGCCCCCACTCATGTCTCCCACCACCCCACCCCCAGCAGTGCAGGGGCAGCCTCCACCAGGCCCCCACTCATGTCTCCCACCACCCCCACCCCCCAGCAGTGCAGGGCACCCTCCACCAGGCCTCCACTCATGTCCAACTCATGTCTCCCTGCATCCCCACCCCCCAGCATCCAGGGGCACCCTCCACCAGGCCCCCACTCATGTCCCCCAGCACCCCCACCCACCAGCATCCAGGGGCAGCCTCCACCAGGCCCCCACTCATGTCTCCCACCACCCCCACCCCCCAGCAGTGCAGGGGCAGCATCCACCAGGCCCCCACTCATGTCTCCCACCGCCCCCACCCCCCAGCAGTGCAGGGCACCCTCCGCCAGGCCCCCACTCATGTCTCCCATCACCCCCACCCCCCAGCAGTGCAGGGGCAGCCTCCAGCAGGCCCCCACTCATGTCTCCCACCACCCCCACCCCCCAGCAGTGCAGGGGCAGCCTCCACCAGACCCCACTCATGTCCCCCACCACCCCCACCCCCCAGCAGTGCAGGGACAGCCTCCACCAGGCCCCCACACATGTCTGCCACCACCCCCACCCCCCAGCAGTGCAGGGGCAGCCTCCACCAGGCCCCCACTCATGTCTCCCATCACCCCCACCCCCCCCAGCAGTGCAGGGCACCCTCCAGCAGGCCCCAACTCATGTCCAACTCATGTCTCCCTGCACCTCCAGCTCCCAGCATCCAGGGGCACCCTCCACCAAGCCCGCACTCATGTCCCCCACCACCCCCATCCCCCAGCAGTGCAGGGGCAGCCTCCACCAGGCCCCCACTCATGTCTCCCACCACCCCCACCCCCACAGTGCAGGGCACCCTCCACCAGTCCCCCACTCATGTCCAACTCATGTCTCCCATCACCTCCACCCCCCAGCAACCAGGGGCACCCTCCACCAGGCCCCCACTCATGTCTCCCATCACCCCCAACCCCCAGAAGTGCGGGGCACCCTCCACCAGGCCCCCACTCATGTCCAACTCATGTCTCCCTCCACCCCCCCCCCAGCATCCAGGGACACCCTCCACCAGGCCCCCACTCATGTCCCCCACCACCCCCACCCACCCAGCAGTGCAGGGGCAGCCTCCACCAGGCCCCCACTCATGTCTCCCACCACCCCCACCGCCCAGCAGTGCAGGGCATCCTCCACCAGTCCCCCACTCATGTCCAACTCATGTCTCCCATCACCACCAACCCCCAGCATCCAGGGGCACCCTCCACCAGGCCCCCACTCATGTCTCCCATCACCCCCACCCCCAGCAGTGCAGGGCACCCTCCACCAGGCCCACACTCATGTCTCCCACCACCCCCACCCCCCAACAGTGCAGGGCAGCCTCCACCAGGCCCCCACTCATGTCTCCCACCACCCCCACCCCCCAGCAGTGCAGGGCAGCCTCCACCAGGCCTCCACTCATATCCAACTCATGTCTCCCAGCACCCCCACCCCCCAGCATCCAGGGGCACCCTCCACCAGGCCCCCACTCATGTCCCCCAGCACCCCCACCCACCAGCATCCAGCGGCAGCCTCCACCAGGCCCTCACTCATGTCTCCCAACACCCCCACCCCCCAGCAGTGCAGGGGCAGCATCCACCAGTCCCCCACTCATGTCTCCCACCACCCGCACCCCCCAGCAGTGCAGGGCACCCTCCACCAGGCCCCCACTCATGTCCAACTCATGTCTCCCTGCACCCCCACCCCCCAGCATTCAGGGGCACTCTCCACCAAGCCCCCACTCATGTCTCCCATCACCCCCACCCCCCAGCAGTGCATGGGCAGCCTCCACCAGGCCCCCACTCATGTCTCCCATCAACCCCACCCCCCAGCAGTGCAGGGGCACCCTCCACCAGGCCCCCACTCATGTCTCCCACCACCCCCACCCCCCAGCAGTGCAGGTGCACCCTCCACCAGGCCTTCACTCATGTCCAACTCATGTCTCCCTGCACACCCACCCCCCAGAATCCAGGGGCACCCTCCACCAGGCCCCCACTCATGTCCCCCAGCACCCCCACCCACCAGCATCCAGGGGCAGCCTCCAAAAGGCCCCCACTCATGTCTCCTAACACCCCCACCCCCAGCAGTGCAGGGGCAGCCTCCACCAGGCCCCCACTCATGTCTCCCACCACCCCCACCCCCCAGCAGTGCAGGGCACCCTCCACCAGGCCCTCACTCATGTCCAACTCATGTCACCCTGCACCCCCACCCCCCAGCATACAGGGGCACCCTCCACCAGGCCCCCACTCATGCCTCCCATCACCCCCACCCACCAGCAGTGCAGGGGCAGCCTCCACCAGGCCCCACTCATGTCGCCCACCACCCCCACCCCCAGCAGTGCAGGGGCAGCCTCCACCAGGCCCCCACTCATGTCTCCCATCACCCCCACCCCCCAGGAGTGCAGGAGAACCCTCCACCAGGCCCCCACTCATGTCTCCCACCACCCCCACCCCCCAGCCGTGCAGGGGCAGCCTCCACCAGGCCCCCACTCATGTCCCCAACCACCCCCACCCCCCAGCAGTGCAGGGGCAGCCTCCACCAGGCCCTCACTCATGTCTCCCACCACCCCCACCCAACAGCATTGCAGGGCACCCTCCACCAGGCCCCCACTCATGTCCAACTCATGTCTCCCATCACCCCCAACCCCCAGCATCCAGGGGCACCCTCCACCAGGCCCCCACTCATGTCTCCCATCACCCCCACCCCCCAGCAGTGCAGGGGCAGCCTCCACTAGGCCCCCACACATGTTTCCTATCACCCCACCCCCCAGCAGTGCAGGGGCACCCTCCACCAGGCCCCCACTGATGTCTCCCACCACCCCCACCCCCCAGAAGTGCAGGGGCAGCCTCCACCAGGCCCCCACTCATGTCTCCCACCACCCCCACCCCCCAGCATCCAGGGGCACCCTCCACCAAGCCCCAACTCATGTTCCCCACCACCCCACCCCCCAGCAGTGCAGGGGCAGCCTCCACCAGGCCCCACTCATGTCTCCCACCACCCCCAACCCCAGCAGTGCAGGGCACCCTCTACCAGGCCCCCACTCATGTCCAACTCATGTCTCCCATCACCCCCACCCACCAGCATCCAGGGGCACCCTCCACCAGGCCCCCACTCATGTCTCCCATCACCCCAACCCCCCAGCAGTGCAGGGGCAGCCTCCACCAGGCCCCCACTCATGTCTCCCACCACCCCCACCCCCCAGCAGTGCAGGGGCACCCTCCACCAGGCCCCCACTCATGTCTCCCATCACCCCCACACCGCAGCAGTGCAGGACACCCTCCACCAGGCCCCCACTCATGTCTCCCACCACCTCCACCCCCCAGCAGTGCAGGGGCACCCTCCACCAGGCCCCCACTCATGTCTCCCATCACCCCCAACCCCCAGCAGTGCAGGGCACCCTCCACCAGGCCCCCACTCATATCCCCCACCACCCCCACCCCCCAGCAGTGCAGGGGCACCCTCCACCAGGCCACCACTCATGTCTCCCACCATCCCCACCCCCCAGCAGTGCAGGGGCAGCCTCCACCAGGCCCCCACTCATGTCTCCCACCAACCCCCACCCACCGGCATCCAGGGCACCCTCCACCAGGCCCCCACTCATATCCCCCACCACCCCCACCCCCCAGCAGTGCTGGGGCAGCCTCCACCAGGCCCCCACTCATGTCTCCCATCACCCCACCCCCCAGCAGTGCAAGTGCAGGGGCACCCTCCACCAGGCCCCCACTCATGTCTCCCATCACCCCCACACCGCAGCAGTGCAGGACACCCTCCACCAGGCCCCCACTCATGTCTCCCACCACCCCACCCCCCAGCAGTGCAGGGGCACCCTCCACCAGGCCCCCACTCATGTCTCCCATCACCCCCAACCCCCAGCAGTGCAGGGCACCCTCCACCAGGCCCCCACTCATATCCCCCACCACCCCCACCCCCCAGCAGTGCAGGGGCACCCTCCACCAGGCCCCCACTCATGTCTCCCACCACCCCCACCCCCCAGCAGTGCAGGGGCAGCCTCCACCAAGCCCCCACTCATGTCTCCCACCAACCCCCACCCACCAGCATCCAGGGCACCCTCCACCAGGCCCCCACTCATGTCTCCCACCACCCCCACCCCCCAGCAGTGCAGGGGCAGCCTCCACCAGGCCCCCACTCATGTCTCCCATCACCCCCACCCCCCACCATCCAGGGGCACCCTCCACCAGGCCCCCACTCATGTCCCCCACCACCCCCACCCCCCAGCATCCAGGGGCACCCTCCACCAGGCCCCCACTCATGTCTTAGATCACCCCACCCCCACCCCCCAGCATCCAGGGGCACCCTCCACCAGGCCGCCACTCATGTCTCCCATCACCCCCACCCCCCAGCAGTGCAGGGGCAGCCTCCACCAGGCCCCCACTCATGTCCAACTCATGTCTCCCTGCACCCCCACCGCCCAGCATCCAGGGGCACCCTCCACCAGGCCCCCACTCATGTCCCCCAGCACCCCCACCCACTAGCATCCAGGGGCAGCCTCCACCAGGCCCCCACTCATTTCTCCCACCACCCCCACCCCCAACAGTGCAGGGCACCCTCCACCAGGCCCCCACTCATGTCGCCCACCACCCATATCCCCCAGCAGTGCAGGGCACCCTCCACCAGGCCCCCACTCATGTCTCCCATCACCCCCACCCCCCAGCAGTGCAGGGGCAGCCTCCACCAGGCCCCCACTCATGTCTCCCACCACCCCCACCCCCCAGCAGTGCAGGGGCAGCCTCCACCAGGCCCCCACTCATGTCCCCCACCACCCCCACCCCCCAGCAGTGCAGGGGCAGCCTCCACTAGGCCCCCACACTTGTCTCCTACCACCCCCACCCCCCAGCAGTGCAGGGGCAGTCTCCACCAGGCCCCCACTCATGTCTCCCATCACCCCACCCCCCAGCAGTGCAGGGCACCCTCCACCAGGGCCCCACTCATGTCCAACTCATGTCTCCTGCACCCCCACCCCCCAGATTCCAGGGGCACCCTCCACCAGGCTCCCACTCATGTCCCCCACCCCCCCACCCCCCAGCAGTGCAGGGGCAGCCTCCACCAGGCCCCCACTCATGTCTCCCCCCACCCCCACCCCCCAGCAGTGCAGGGCACCCTCCACCAGTCCCCCACTCATGTCCAACTCATGTCTCCCATCACCCCACCCCCCAGCATCCAGGGGCACCCTCCACCAGGCCCCCACTCATGTCTCCCATCACCCCCACCCCCCAGCAGTGCAGGGCACCCTCCACCAGGCCCCCACTCATGTCCAACTCATGTCTCCCTGCACCCCCACCCCCAGCATCCAGGGGCACACTCCACCAGGCCCCCACTCATGTCTCCCACCACCCCCACCCCCTAGCAGTGCAGGGGCAGCCTCCACCAGGCCCCCACTCATGTCTCCCACCACCCTCACCCCCCAGCAGTGCAGGGGCAGCCTCCACCAGGCCCCCACTCATGTCTCCCACCACCCCCACTCCCCAGCATCCAGGGTCACCCTCCACCAGCCCCCCACTCATGTCCCCCACCCCCCAGCAGTGTAGGGGCAGCCTCCACCAGGCCCCCACTCATGTCTCCCACCACCCCCACCCCCCAGCAGTGCAGGGCACTCTCCACCAGGCCCCCACTCACGTCCAACTCATGTCTCCCATCACCCCCACCCCCCAGCATCCAGGGGCAGCCTCCACCAGGCCCCCACTCATGTCTCCCATCACCCCCACCCCCCAGCAGTGCAGGGGCACCCTCCACCAGGCCCCCACTCATGTCTCCCACCACCCCCACCCCCCCGCAGTGCAGGGGCAGCCTCCACCAGGCCCCCACTCATGTCTCCCACCAAACCCCACCCCCAGCATCCAGGGCACCCTCCACCAGGCCCCCACTCATGTCTCCCACCATCCCCACCCCCCAGCAGTGCAGGGGCAGCCTCCACCAGGCCCCCACTCATGTCTCCCATCACCCCCACCCCCAGCATCCAGGGGCACCCTCCACCAGGCCCCCACTCATGTCCCCCACCACCCCCACCCCCCAGCATCCAGGGGCACCCTCCACCAGGCCCCTACTCATGTCTCCCATCACCCCCACCCCCCAGCATTCAGGGGCACCCTCCTCCAGGCCCCCACTCATGTCTCCCATCACCCCCACCCCCCAGCAGTGCAGGGGCAGCCTCCACCAGGCCCCCACTCATGTCTCCCATTGCCCCCACCCCCCAGCAGTGCAGGGGCAGCCTCCACCAGGCCCCTACTCATGTCTCCCACCACCCCCACCCCCCAGCAGTGCAGGGCACCCTCCACCAGGCCTCCACTCATGTCCAACTCATGTCTCCCTGCACCCCCACCCCCAGCAGTGCAGGGGCACCCTCCACCAGGCCCCCACTCATGTCCCCCAGCACCCCCACCCACCAGCATCCAGGGGCAGCCTCCACCAGGCCCCCACTCATGTCTCCCACCACCCCCACCCCCCAACAGTGCAGGGGCAGCATCCACCAGGCCCCCACTCATGTCTCCCACCACCCCCACCCCCCAGCAGTGCAGGGCACTCTCCACCAGGCCCCCACTCATGTCTCCCATCACCCCCACCCCCCAGCAGTGCAGGGGCAGCCTCCACCAGGCCCCCACTCATGTCTCCCACCACCCTCACCCCCCAGCAGTGCAGGGGCAGCCTCCACCAGGCCCCCACTCATGTCCCCCACCACCCCCACCCCCCAGGAGTGCAGGGGCAGCCTCCACCAGGCCCCCACACATGTCTCCCACCACCCCCATCCCCCGCAAGTGCAGGGGCAGCCTCCACCTGGCCCCCACTCATGTCTCCCATCACCCCACCCCCCCCCAGCAGTGCAGGGCACCCTCCAGCAGGCCCCAACTCATGTCTCCCTGCACCCCCAACCCCCAGCAGTGCAGGGGCAGCCTCCACCAGGCCCCCACTCATGTCTCCCACCACCCCCACCCCCCACAGTGCAGGGCACCCTCCACCAGTCCCCCACTCATGTCCAACTCATGTCTCCCATCACCCCCACCCCCCAGCAACCAGGGGCACCCTCCACCAGGCCCCCACTCATGTCTACCATCACCCCCACCCCCCAGCAGTGCAGGGCACCCTCCACCAGGCCCCCACTCATGTCCAACACATGTAACCCTGCACCCCCACCCCCCAGCATCCCGGGACACCCTCCACCAGGCCCCCACTCATGTCCCCGACAACCCCCACCCCCCCAGCAGTGCAGGGGCAGCCTCCACAAGGCCCCCACTCATGTCTCCCACCACCCCCACCCCACAGCAGTGCAGGGCATCCTCCACCAGTCCCCCACTCATGTCCAACTCATGTCTCCCATCACCACCAACCCCCAGCATCCAGTGGCCCCCTCCACCAGGCCCCCACTCATGTCTCCCATCACCCCCACCCCGGCAGTGCAGGGCACCCTCCACCAGGCCCCCACTCATGTCTCCCACCACCCCCACCCCCGAACAGTGCAGGGGCAGCCTCCACCAGGCCCCCACTCATGTCTCCCACCACCCCCACCCCCTAGCAGTGCAGGGCAGCCTCCACCAGGCCCCCACTCATGTCTCCCACCACCCCCACACCCCAGCAGTGCAGGGGCACCCTCCACCAGGCCTCCACTCATGTCCAAACCATGTCTCCCTGCATCCCCGCCCCCCAGCATCCAGGGGCACCCTCCACCAGGCCCCCACTCATGTCCCCCAGGACCCCTACCCACCAGCATCCAGGGGCAGCCTCCACCAGGCCCCCACTCATGTCTCCCACCACCCCACCCCCAGCAGTGCAGGGCACCCTCCACCAGGCCCCCACTCATGTCGCCCACCACCCCCACCCCCCAGCAGTGCAGGGCACCCTCCATCAGGCCCCCACTCATGTCTCCCATCACCCCCACCCCCCAGCAGTGCAGGGGCAGCCTCCACCAGTCCCCCACTCATGTCCAACTCATGTCTCCCATCACCACCAACCCCCAGCATCCAGGGGCACCCTCCACCAGGCCCCCACTCATGTCTCCCATCACCCCCACCCCGGCAGTGCAGGGCACCCTCCACCAGGCCCCCACTCATGTCTCCCCCCACCCCCACCCCCGAACAGTGCAGGGGCAGCCTCCACCAGGCCCCCACTCATGTCTCCCACCACCCCCACCCCCCAGCAGTGCAGGGCAGCCTCCACCAGGCCCCACTCATGTCTCCCACCACCCCCACACCCCAGCAGTGCAGGAGCACCCTCCACCAGGCCTCCACTCCTGTCCAAACCATGTCTCCCTGCACCCCCACCCCCCAGCATCCAGGGGCACCCTCCACCAGGCCCCCACTCATGTCCCCCAGGACCCCCACCCACCAGCATCCAGGGGCAGCCTCCTCCAGGCCCCCACTCATGTCTCCCACCACCCCCACCCCCAGCAGTGCAGGGCACCCTCCACCAGGCCCCCACTCATGTCGCCCACCACCCCCACCCCCCAGCAGTGCAGGGCACCCTCCACCAGGCCCCCACTCAAGTCTCCCTTCACCCCCACCCCCCAGCAGTGCAGGGGCAGCCTCCACCAGGCCCCCACTCATGTCACTCACCACCCCCACCCCCCAGCAGTGCAGGGGCAGCCTCCACCAGGCCCACACTCATGTCCCCCACCACCCCCACCCCCCAGCAGTGCAGGGGCAACCTCCACTAGGCCCCCACACATGTCTCCTACCACCCCCACCCCCCAGCAGTGCAGGGGCAGTCTCCACCAGGCCCCCACTCATGTCTCCCATCACCCCCACTCCCCAGCAGTGCAGGGCACCCTCCACCAGACCCCCACTCATGTCCAACTCATGTCTCCTGCACCCACACCCCCCAGCATCCAGGGGCACCCTCCACCAGGCTCCCACTCATGTCCCCCACCACCCCCACCCCCCAGGAGTGCAGGGCAGCCTCCACCAGGCCCCCACTCATGTCTCCCCCCACCCCCATCCCCCAGCAGTGCAGGGCACCCTCCACCAGTCCCCCACTCATGTCCAACTCATGTTTCCCATCACCCCCACCCCCCAGCATCCAGGGGTACCCTCCACCAGGCCCCCACTCATGTCTCCCATCACCCCCACCCCCCAGCAGTGCAGGGCACCCTCCACCAGGCCCCCACTCATGTCCAACTCATGTCTCCCTGCACCCCCACCCCCCAGCATCCAGGGGCACCCTCCACCAGGCCCCCACTCATGTCCCCCACCGCCCCCACCCCCCAGCAGTGCAGGGGCAGCCTCCACCAGGCCCCCACTCATGTCTCCCACCACCCCCACCCCCCAGCAGTGCAGGGCACCCTCACCAGGCCTCCACTCATGTCCAACTCATGTCTCCCTGCACCCCCACCCCCCAGCATCCAGGGGCACCCTCCACCAGGCCCCCACTCATGTCCCCCAGCACCCCCACCCACCAGCATCCAGGGGCAGCCTCCACCAGGCCCCCACTCATGTCTCCCACCACCCCCACCCCCCAGCAGTGCAGGGGCAGCATCCACCAGGCCCCCACTCATGTCTCCCACCACCCCCACCCCCCAGCAGTGCAGGGCACCCTCCACAAGGCCCCCACTCATGTCTCCCATCACCCCCACGCCCCAGCAGTGCAGGGGCAGCCTCCACCACGCCCCCACTCATGTCCCCCACCACCCCCACCCCCCAGCAGTGCAGGGGCAGCCTCCACCAGGCCCTCACTCATGTCTCCCATCACCCCCACCCCCCCCAGCAGTGCAGGGCACCCTCCAGCAGGCCCCAACTCATGTCCAACTCATGTCTCCCTGCACCCCCAACCCCCAGCATCCAGGGGCACCCTCCACCAAGCCCCCACTCATGTCCCCCACCACCCCCACCCCCAGCCGTGCAGGGGCAGCCTCCACCAGGCCCCCACTCATGTCTCCCACCACCCCCACCCCCCACAGTGCAGGGCACCCTTCACCATTCCCCCACTCATGTCCAACTCATGTCTCCCATCACCCCCACCCCCCAGCAATCAGGGGCACCCTCCACCAGGCCCCCATTCATGTCTCCCATCACCCCACCCCCCCAGCAGTGCAGGGCACCCTCCAGCAGGCCCAGACTCATGTCCAACTCATGTCTCCCTGCACCCCCAACCCCCAGCATCCAGGGGCACCCTCCACCAAGCCCCCACTCATGTCCCCCACCACCCCCCACCCCCAGCAGTGCAGGGGCAGCCTCCACCAGGCCCTCACTCAAGTCTCCCACCACCCCCACCCCCCAGCAGTGCAGGGCACCCTCCACCAGGCCCCCACTCATGTCCAACTCATGTCTCCCATCACCCCCACCCCCCAGCATCCAGGGGCACTCTCCACCAGGCCCCCATTCATGTCTCCAATCATCCCCACCCCCCAGCAGTGCATGGGCAGCCTCCACCAGGCCCCCACTCATGTCTCCCATCACCCCCACCCCCAGCAGTGCAGGGGCACCCTCCACCAGGCCCCCACTCATGTCTCCCACCACCCCCACCCCCCAGCAGTGCAGGGGCACCCTCCACCCGGCCTCCACTCATGTCCAACTCATGTCTCCCTGCACCCCCACCCCCCAGCATCCAGGGGCACCCCCCACCAGGCCCCCACTCATGTCCCCCAGCACCCCCACCCACCAGCATCCAGAGGCAGCCTCCACCAGGCCCCCACTCCTGTCTCCCAACACCCCCACCCCCAGCAGTGCAGGGGCAGCCTCCACCAGGCCCCCACTCATGTCCAACTCATGTCACCCTGCACCCCCACCCCCCAGCATCCAGGGGCAGCCTCCACCAGGCCCCCACTCATGTCTCCCATCACCCTCACCCCCCAGCAGTGCAGGGGCAGCCTCCACCAGGTCCCCACTCATGTCTCCCACCACCCCCACCCCCCAGCAGTGCAGGGCACCCTCCACCAGGCCCCCACTCATGTCCAACTCATGTCTCCCTGCACCCCCACCCCCCAGCATCCAGGGGCACACTCCACCAGGCCCCCACTCATGTCTCCCATCACCCCCACCCCCCAGCAGTGCAGGGGCACCCTCCACCAGGCCCCCACTCATGCTTCCCATCACCCCCACCCCCAGCAGTGCAGGGGCATGTTCCATCAGGACCCCACTCATGTCTCCCACCACCCCCACCCCCGGCAGTGCAGGGGCAGCCTCCACCAGGCCCCCACTCATGTCTCCCACCACCCCCACCCCCCAGCATCCAGGGGCACCCTCCACCAGGCCCCCACTCATGTCCCCCACCACCCCCATCCCCCAGCAGTGCAGGGGCAGCCTCCACCAGGCCCTCAGTCATGTCTCCCACCACCCCCACCCCCCAGCAGTGCAGGGCACCCTCCACCAGGCCCCCACTCATGTCCAACTCATGTCTCCCATCACCCCCACCCCCCAGCATCCAGGGGCACTTTCCACCAGGCCCCCACTCATGTCTCCCATCACCCCCACCCCACAGCAGTGCATGGGCAGCCTCCACCAAGCCCCCACTCATGTCTCCCATCACCCCCACCTCCCAGCAGTGCAGGGGCACCCTCCACCAGGCCCCCACTCATGTCCAACTCATGTCTCCCATCACCCCCACCCCCCAGCATCCAGGGGCACTCTCCACCAGGCCCCCATTCATGTCTCCAATCATCCCCACCCCCCAGCAGTGCATGGGCAGCCTCCACCAGGCCCCCACTCATGTCTCCCATCACCCCCACCCCCAGCAGTGCAGGGGCACCCTCCACCAGGCCCCCACTCATGTCTCCCACCACCCCCACCCCCCAGCAGTGCAGGGGCACCCTCCACCCGGCCTCCACTCATGTCCAACTCATGTCTCCCTGCACCCCCACCCCCCAGCATCCAGGGGCACCCCCCACCAGGCCCCCACTCATGTCCCCCAGCACCCCCACCCACCAGCATCCAGAGGCAGCCTCCACCAGGCCCCCACTCCTGTCTCCCAACACCCCCACCCCCAGCAGTGCAGGGGCAGCCTCCACCAGGCCCCCACTCATGTCCAACTCATGTCACCCTGCACCCCCACCCCCCAGCATCCAGGGGCAGCCTCCACCAGGCCCCCACTCATGTCTCCCATCACCCTCACCCCCCAGCAGTGCAGGGGCAGCCTCCACCAGGTCCCCACTCATGTCTCCCACCACCCCCACCCCCCAGCAGTGCAGGGCACCCTCCACCAGGCCCCCACTCATGTCCAACTCATGTCTCCCTGCACCCCCACCCCCCAGCATCCAGGGGCACACTCCACCAGGCCCCCACTCATGTCTCCCATCACCCCCACCCCCCAGCAGTGCAGGGGCACCCTCCACCAGGCCCCCACTCATGCTTCCCATCACCCCCACCCCCAGCAGTGCAGGGGCATGTTCCATCAGGACCCCACTCATGTCTCCCACCACCCCCACCCCCGGCAGTGCAGGGGCAGCCTCCACCAGGCCCCCACTCATGTCTCCCACCACCCCCACCCCCCAGCATCCAGGGGCACCCTCCACCAGGCCCCCACTCATGTCCCCCACCACCCCCATCCCCCAGCAGTGCAGGGGCAGCCTCCACCAGGCCCTCAGTCATGTCTCCCACCACCCCCACCCCCCAGCAGTGCAGGGCACCCTCCACCAGGCCCCCACTCATGTCCAACTCATGTCTCCCATCACCCCCACCCCCCAGCATCCAGGGGCACTTTCCACCAGGCCCCCACTCATGTCTCCCATCACCCCCACCCCACAGCAGTGCATGGGCAGCCTCCACCAAGCCCCCACTCATGTCTCCCATCACCCCCACCTCCCAGCAGTGCAGGGGCACCCTCCACCAGGCCCCCACTCATGTCTCCCACCACCCCTACCCACCGGCAGTGCAGGGGCACCCTCCACCAGGCCTCCACTCATGTCCAACTCATGTCTCCCTGCACCCCCACCCCCCAGCATCCAGGGGCACCCCCCACCAGGCCCCCACTCATGTCCCCCAGCACCCCCACCCACCAGCATCCAGGGGCAGCCTCCACCAGGCCCCCACTCATGTCTCCCAACACCCCCACCCCCCAGCAGTGCAGGGGCAGCCTCCACCAGGCCCCCACACATGTCTCCCACCACCCCCACCCCCCAGCAGTGCAGGGCACCCTCCACCAGGCCCTCACTCATGTCCAACTCATGTCACGCTGCACCCCCACCCCCCAGCATCCAGGGGCACCCTCCACCAGGCCCCCACTCATGTCTCCCATCACCCCCACCCCCCAGCAGTGCAGGGACAGCCTCCACCAGGCCCCCACTCATGTCTCCCACCACCCCCACCCCCCGGCAGTGCAAGGGCAGCCTCCACCAGGCCCCCACTCATGTCACCCACCACCCCCACCCCCCAGCAGTGCAGGGGCAGCCTCCACCAGGCCCTCACTCATGTCTCCCACCACCCCACCCCCCAGCAGTGCAGGGCACCCTCCACCAGGCCCCCACTCATGTCCAACTCATGTCTCCCATCACCCCCCACCCCCCAGCATCCAGGGGCACCCTCCACCAGGCCCCCACTGATGTCTCCCACCACCCCCACCCCCCAGCAGTGCAGGGGCAGCCTCCACCAGGCCCCCACTCATGTCTCCCACCACCCCCACCCCCCAGCATCCAGGGGCACCCTCCACCAGGCCCCAACTCATGTTCCCCACCACCCCCCAGCAGTGCAGGGGCAGCCTCCACCAGGCCCCCACTCATGTCTCCCACCACCCCCACCCCCAGCAGTGCAGGGCACCCTCTACCAGGCCCCCACTCATGTCCAACTCATGTCTCCCATCACCCCCACCCCCCAGCATCCAGGGGCAGCCTCCACCAGGCCCCCACTCATGTCTCCCATCACCCTACCCCCCAGCAGTGCTGGGGCAGCCTCCACCAGGCCCCCACACATGTCTCCCATCACCTCCACCCCCCAGCAGTGCAGGGGCACCCTCCACCAGGCCCCCACTCATGTCTCCCATCACCCCCACCCCCCAGCAGTGCAGGACACCCTCCACCAGGCCCCCACTCATGTTTCCCACCACCCCCACCCCCCAGTAGTGCAGGGGCACCCTCCACCAGGCCCCCACTCATGTCTCCCATCACCCCCAACCCCCAGCAGTGCAGGGCACCCTCCACCGGGCCCCCACTCTTATCCCCCACCACCCCCACCCCCCAGAAGTGCATGGGCAGCCTCCACCAGGCCCCCACTCATGTCCCCTAGCCAACATGTCATCACAATCTAGATCCCTAGCCCTTATGGTCAGCCTCCAAATGCCAAGCACCCACCTGAGTATTGCATCCACCCACTTAAAAATGGCAAAAACATGATAGAAACCCAATTGCAAGTTTGGAAAAGAACACATGTCCCTCACATACACCCAATGGGTGTCAGTGAATGTCAAAACCCATATCATGATATGCATGAAACCAATGAGATGATACTACACATTGAAGTTTGAAGAAAAAATATGTATTAAAAGCAACATAAATTGAATCAAAAATAAACAAACAATAATGGAAATTAAAAAAAAAATAAACCAGCAGGTCCATGAAATGCAAAACCACAAATCATAATCCAAAGGAAAGGTGTCCAAAGTCACAGTCCACAAAAGTAAATCCAATGGAAAATTAAAATCGAAAACCATTGCTCCATGGGTAAATCATAAAAAAAATGAAAATCCAAAAGTCAACTATATACAGATAAACAATCCAGGGTCCATGATCCCACCCGAACAAATGAAACCTATCTAATAACACTACCTAAAAAAAATATATATATACAAAAATGTGTCCCATTGTCCAAAAGGTCCAAAAAAAATGCAAAACCAAAGGAAACCTAACACTAACTACAGAACTATTTACAAGGGCAGCGGACTAGTCCGACGGCTCACTTCGGGATGTTCCGGGCCAGGGCATCATCGAACTCCTGCTCAATGTCCCGAAGGGGGTCCTCCTCCATGGCCCCGAGGGTCCGCAGGGCCGTCCACATGTTCACCCCAAACTCGCTGTGGATTGCCTCGAGGCACTCTGCACGCCTCAGGGCCCTCCACATGGAGTTCTCCGCCCTGACTATCGTGAGCCGTCCCTCTTCCGCCCGCTGCCGCTCCGCATCTATGGCGTGACCCAACCGCTGCCACACGGAAGACACTTCCCGTCCTGGGTCCTCCTGCCCTCCGGCCGATGCCTGCCCCTCCGATGTCGAAGGCCCCGAGCCATCATGGCTCCCACCACGTTGCTGCTGCTGCTGTGCCTCTGACCGTGCACTGCCTCCTGCTGCCTGCACATCCTCCGCTGGCAGGGGTGCAGTCGTTGATGTGGCCACCCCTGCTGGACGTCCGACTCCCGACTGTGGCAGGGATGCCTCCTCCACCAGCCTGGCCGCACCGTCAGAGGCAGCTCACTGGGACAGGGCACCCAGGTGACTAATGGGTGGGAAGATGGCACGGAGGACAACTGGCGCATAGGGGGTTCAGTTGAGGAGGGGGTTGTAGCAAGCCCCATCAAACGGAGGAATCAGGCCTGGGTGACCTGTCCCAGTAAGCCGACGCGGTCAACGAGCCATTCGAGATGACGTGCAGTCTCCTCATGAAAAGACTGCAGGTCACCTCGCATGGCCCGTTGACGCAACGCCACACCAGTCAGGACAGGCTCAACTCGGACCCGGATAGCCACGTCCGCAGGCAGAGGAAGGCCAGTTGTCGTGAGCTCATCCCCTGCCTGAAAACGGGTCTGGACGTAGGCATCCCTACTGGTGCAAGATGATGCAGTGACAGGATCAGGGACAGGATTGCACACAGGCACTTCCGCGGCGACCTGTGCTGCCTCCTGTCCCTGGTCCTGCACCACTAGCACCAGTGGAATCCCCACCTCCAGACCCCGTCTCTGTTGCTTGCACGGCCTCATCCTCCACCAAACCCCCCACCAACCTGGATGACTCCGTGCCATCTTCCCGCTTTGGGCCCTGTGGGGTCCCAGCTGCCCCTTCTGCTGCCGAGGAGTCCAACTCCGACCTCCGCCTCTTGGACCTCCCCCCGGCAGCTGCGGCATGGGACATGGCACCAGACTCCTCACTCCCCGACGAGATCACAACCTGGTAGGGGAGTCGGGCCTTGCGTCTCCGGCTGGCGGTGCGATCCCCGCCGCTGTGCTCCACAGCACCTTCTCCGCCCTCTTCATCAGTTGACGCTGCAGATAGGGAGAAATAAAACACAGGCATCAGGGAACTGCACAATGGACACATACACACATGACAGTTGCACATGAGTGGCATTGGCAAACCTCAGACATGGCATCACAATTGGCAACACACATGTCATTTCAACTTGCACACATGAGCCATACCTCAGCCACATCGCAACTGCCAGCACCATCCATACACATACAACAGCATCACATGCAACACAGGGAGTGCACTACACATGCACACACACCACCACACTTGCATGCATGTGTACACCTCAGCAAACTGTCGCAGTGTTCAGATGGGCATCCATGTCACATCTGCCAATCAGGCTTCCACATCCCGCTGTCACATGCATCCATGTTGCATCACTGTTGCACCCTTGTCAAATACACACACATGCACATGTACACAGGGTTGATACATGCAGCTGAAAACAACATACATGTGTGACATCACGAACATGCCTACTTACATACACATTCTTCCAAACATGTGTGCCCACACAACTGCATTTGGCATGCAAGCCTACACACACAAGCACCATCCATGTCTCACACATGACAGCCCTCGCATGTGTTAGCCTCACGGCCCTGTACACCCCCAGCCATACTCGGCCCCATACAAACAGATGTGCAACCGGCACACTACTGGCACATCACCACACGCACAGCTTACAATCATGATGCATGTACACTTACCGCTCGACTCCAGACGAGTCTGCCTCTCAAGGACCTGGAGGTGGAGCGCTGGGGATATGCGTTCCAGGACCCTCATCTGATCTTCCGACAAGTGGCCCCGGCGCCCCTTAGCATCCGCTGCCTTCAAGAGGCGCCGGGCCTTGTTCAGGGTCCTGGACCTGAAGTCCTCCCAGCGCTTCTTGACATGTTGGAAGTCGCGAACTGCCACCCCCTCCACGTTGATGGCAGTCACGATGTCCGTCCAGATCCGAGTCCGTCCTTCCTTGTCGGCGCGCACACTTCCGAAGAGGGCATCATACTGCCCCAGGACTTGCTCCACCAGGACACCAACTTCCCTGGCACTGAAGCTGGTGCCCCTCTGCCTCTCTGGCTGGGGGTTGTCAGTGGTGCCAGATGTTGCAGTGCCCGACATGACAACCCTAGAGGCAGGAGTGGGTGGGCAACTGGGTCCTGGGGCTGGGCTGTCGAGTGATGGAATCCCAGTCGGGAGTCTTTGGTTCCAGCAGGGGTGGTCACAGCAACAGCACCCCTGGCTGATGTGCAGGCAGCAAATGGCAGGGCACGTGGGCAGCAGGCAGTCAGTCAGCAGCAGATGGCAGGTGGGAGCGTGCTCGGGCTCTGGGGGGCATTAAATCGGCTTTCTGGGCAGGAGCGTGGTCTTACGTGTGCTTACGCGTGGCCAGCTTGATACGGAGTGATTTGGCATGTGAAAATCCTGCACGTCTGCGTGTAATTCGAGGAAAGGCCCTTAGCGCGTAAGCGCGTCTGCACGCATACGCGATTTCATTGGCCCAAAGGCCCCCATGCGCAGCTATGACGTCACGCGCATGGCCGTAGAGAATGGCGCGTGTAAAAAAGAAGATACACGTCCAAGTGTCAAAGCATGTAATTGGTGGAAATGGCCTCATCGCGTATGCGCGTCTGTGACGTGTGTATAAAAGGTACGTGTAGAACGCCATTTCCTTGTACGTGCTTTTCGTGGAGAGCGAGTGTGTGAAATCTGCACTTTGTGTCGGTTCACACGCGATTTACTTCACAGAGTTTCAAGTTCGTACTCCCTGTTACCTCTGACAGCTTTTTCTCTTTTCCTCTTTTTCCTGGGCGTTCCCTTCTACTGTTGTCCTGTCTCCTTAGACAGCATACAATTCTTCTTTTGGTGGGGGTGTCGGCAACGCGCACACGCGCATATTTTTCACGCTTTTGTTCCTGGCAGACGGTGAGTCGCGCATGTATTTAACATCTGTGCTTGCCCCGTGTGTCGCATACCCCTTCAGAGGTCATTCTAGGCTGCGTGTGACATGCATACGTTCATTCTTGTGTTTCTGGGTGCCACAGCGGAGTGCAGGTTTATTTTTCCACACACGTGGTCTAGGAGAGGTTACGTGCACCTTGCTTCCCTTTTTTGGGGTGCATGTGCGTTGCGTGACCCGTCATCTTTCCCCAGGGGTGACATACAGCCTTGCTAGAGCACTAGGGTACGATTACCATCTGGTACCCAACCCCTTTGACCCCCAATTGCCCAGGACAATAGTTCACATCGACTCCCATACGCACAATAACATCAGTGCCATGGCTGGGAGGCGAACAAGCCGTAAGGGTGGCAAAGGTGGCCGAGCCCCAAGTGGTGGCCGTGGTGGATCCGGTAGGGGACGTGGCCGTGACTTGCAGGGTGCCCCTAGCCCCCCATGTGTGGAGGAGCAGTCAGGGACACCCATGCCCCCCCCGGTTGAGGGTAACGTGGCTGACACCATCCATGCTCAGCCCCCGTTGGACCAGCCCACTGTGGAACCAGACCTGGCACAGGGTGACTCCATGGCTGACTTCCAGGTCAGCAGGTCTAGGCCACGTGCGCCGGTGCACGTTGGTGTCATCAGGCCACGTGGATCATGGGCAGCTAGGTCATCTGCTGCCCCGCGTAGGCAGGCTGGGGAGGCTGCAGGGGCAGCTGCGATCCATCCACCCCACCTCTCACACACCCAGCCAGGACAGTGTCGGTCCAAGTCCATCATGCTGACATTCCCCCTGACACCATCACACTTGAGCTAATGCCTGCACCAACTCCCATGCTGAGTGTGCAATCCCACACTCCTAGTACAGAGTCCACCGGGGCTCTTGCCCCTAGTGTCCAGAGCGGCGTCGGACACTCAGGATCCCCACCACCTTCCAAGCGGAAGAGGAAGAGAAGATTGTCCAGTAGAGGCTGATGCCCCAGACATGGCTACACAGTCCGGCCCGTCAAGGAAGCCCAGCTTCAATGAGGCCGAACTGAATGCACTTGTAGAGTATGTGTCCGCACATGACTGCGAAATGGTGATTATTGCAGGATCCAAGACCACACCTGCACAACGTCAGGCACACTGGCAGACCATCGCGGACATCATAAGTGCCCTTGGAATTGTGAGGCGCACAGCTACTGAATGCTACAAGCGCTGGAATGACCTGAAGCGCAGGGCAAAGAATAAGCTGGCCTCAAGTCATGCCGCAACTCTAGTGACTGGAGGTGGGTCTCCAGCAGAGGACATAGAACTCACTCCACATGAGCAGGTTGCTAGGACCTATGTCACGGAGGAACAGAGCCAAGGCGTGGGAGAACTGGCAGATTACGAGGCATTGTCCGGTGAGTGCACATGCATGTGTGTGTCTTCCATGTGCATGGTGTGTGTGGGAGGGCTTCTCTTTGGGTGCCAGGCGAGGGTGTGTGTGCCTGCGTGGTTTGGGTCACCCATGTGCCTCATCCAATACATTCTGCGCACCAGCATTTGGGTATAGCAGTATCCCTTCTGCCAACATTAGACATCCAGCCCAACACCACGCCAGTTGCCCTTGAAGTGTCATCTTGCCACAACATTGTTGCTTATTTTCCTCTGTTGATTCAGGCAGATTGTTTGCATACCACCACTTTTACTCGGCATTTCTCAGTCCTATTGTCACATGTCTGACATGGCTATGGTACAGTGGACTGGTTTTGTTTCCTGGACATGATTTGTTTAGACATGTCCCTGTGCTATAGGGCCATTTTGGACTGGCAGCTCCAGGTTAAACATTTGAACCATTTCAATGAAAAAATCAATTTCATGAGCAAACTGGACTGAATGAACACTCTGAATGAACCTCTCCCTCTTCACTTTATGGCTAGGGTACATGCCATCTGTGTGATGGCATGTGTATTTGACCTGCCAATCACTGGCCAATGTGTGATGCCACTGCTAGGCAGCATGCAGCAAATGTGTTCATCTTCCATCTTGGTGTCATCAATGTGTGCCATCTACCTACCCTTCACACGCAGTGATGATGCATGCACGGGAGGGTTTTAGTCATGTGGGACATGTGTCAATCAAGTACTGTTTCTGTAGCCTCTCAGCCCTAATTGTGCGCCATAGTGCTAATGCCTGTTTCCATTTGTTTTCTTTTATGTCTTTGCAGGGGATGACGCACTTGATACTGCTGGGGTTGTGGAGATGGTGCAGACCCAGGAGGGGTCTCAGGCCAGACCGACCACCAGTGAGGGACGTGGTGTGGTGGTGGGTGAGAACCCACAACTGCTGCAGGTCGTGCTCTCAAGGGGTGTCTCTGGCTGCACCTCCCCCGAGCTGTATTCAGGTGTCGATTCAGATGATGAGACCTATGTGCCGTCGCAGGAGAGTGTTCCTGGGAGGGATTCTGTTCTGTCCGACCCACCTGCATCAGGGTTAGAACCCTCAACAGGCGTGGGAGAGGATGTCAGTGTCGGCAGGTACGCCTTTGGTGGTTACGGATGCAGGGTCACACTCCGCAACATCTGATCCTGTTCCTGGGCCAGCAGATCAGAGGGGAAATGCAGTCCTGCAGCCTCAGGCAGTGCCGGCACAGCAAGGCGCAGTTCGCCTTGCCCCAGACAGGTGTGGTGCCCGCCGACGTGGTGGCCGTACGCCACCTGGCAATACCGCATGGGAGCAATCCATATACGGTATGGCAACCCAACAGGCAGCATCATCAGAGATCATGGCTCAGGCCATGGATAGGGTGGCCACTACCATTGTCCCCCCCGAAAGGCTGATGGAGCGACTACAGCAGGCAACAGACTCCATCTGCCAGTCACACAGGGAGGACATGTTGGCGTCCGACAGGGACAGGCGGGCGGCACTGGCGACTCTGCGGGAAGCCATTTCCATAGAGTCCCAGGGCCACAGGGAAGCCCTCAGGACGACTCTTGTTGAGCTTGAGGCTTCAACAAACAGAAGGACAGAACAGCAGCTGGAGCGTCTCACACGTACGCTCTCAGCTGAGATGCAAGCAACTAGGGCGGAGGTCCGGGCATCCCGTGAGTTGTTGCATGGGGACCTACGCACAATTATCCTCCAGAACGAGACCTACCACACCTGCATGCTTGCTGCCATGGAGGAACAGACTAGGGTTTTGCGTGGGCTGCCTCCCATAGTGCCACCACCTCCCGATGCAGCTGCAGAGGGTGAGGAGAGCGACAGCGGTGATTCTCTCACAATAGGGTAGCCGTGTAGGCCATGAGCCCATGGAGGTGTTTTTTTTTTCGCAAGATCCAAACAGGTGGGTTTTGGTGTGCACCCTGTCCTCGGACCTCCTGGGTGGCCTCCTCCACCCCCCCGGGCCCATTAATGGCCATTTTTGATTTATTTTTTTTGGACAGTGTGTTGCCTTGTGTGGCTCCTGTGGGCATACGCTGTATTGTGGCTGGGCACATGCAGGCTTGTCATGAATTTGGTTCAGATGCTTGGGATTGTGTGACACACACCCCTCCTGCTTCTTGTTTCCATGGGCTTGCAAAGGGTGTGCCCAAGTGACATTGACGTACATGGTGACGTTGGACACCCATTCGATGTGTGGGCAGTCTGTAGTCAATACTGTGTATACATTCATAGTGCATATTGTTGTTGTATTGTACACTACATGGTGTATTGATATGTGCCTCTGCATCCATCTCATCCTCCTAATTTGCAGGTCCATTTCTCATGTCTTCACAAGGCGGTCCACCTTGGAACTGGAGTCCATGTTGTAAGCAGTGCACCTACACTCTTGCGTGGGGCTAACAACATATACTTGGAAGTGTTCGAAGTGCTGGCATCATCAGGTAGTGAGGCTACCATTTTTTTAAGTCTGTAATGTCATGTTTAAGGTAGGTTGGAGGTTGTGTAGGTGATTGGTATTCTTGGTAAGAATTTGGTAATGTGTGTTGTAGGTCCTGCATTACTGTGAGCAGTTCATGTGTGGCCATGTTTCCATTAGGGACACTGTAGTTGGTGACACTTGGGGCATGTTGTGGGGATTAATTTGTTTGCTCTCACATTGCATGACATGCCATGGTGTATTGTGTGGGCCGGGGCGGGGTTGGGTGACATGGCACTGTTCTCATGTAGTATTTTGGAAGTGGTTATTCATTTCTGCAGCATGGAAGTGTGTCTTTTGATGACACTGCATTGGTGGTGTTTGTGTAGGTAGGGATGCACACATTGTGACACTTCCACATGAACAATCTCAGGCTGCTATGGTTCTGACAGTTGACTGTCCCTTTGTTCGTCATAATTGTCAGGTCGAGTCATCATTGCTTATCAGATGGTATGTGCCAGGGCTGTGTGCACTCCACAGGGGTGTGATTTCTATATGAAGTAATTAGCCACCAGCTGCGTACGGGTTGCCTCACCACGTGCCCTTTCCCCTCCCATGCGCAGCGGGCGTGCATGTGGTTGGGGATGTGTGGGCACCACCATGTCCACAGCCAGGCCCTGGCGTGTTGCAACATTGTGCAGGTCACATGCTGCCACTATGATCCTGCACACTACTGGGGCGCATATAACAGCTGCCCGCCAGAACGGTCAAGGGAGCAAAAGCGTGACTTGAGCACTCCGAATGTGCGCTCCACTATGCCCCGGGTTGCAATATGGGCTGTGTTGTATCTTACCTCGGGAGGCGTGATGGGGTTCCGAATTGGCGTCATCATGTGGGTGCTCAGAGGGTAGGCACTGTCCCCTGGTGAGGAGGTGATGGATATCATTAGTGTGGTAGTGACATAACTCTGCATCTGACATGCATGCATGTGCACTGGCATTCATGCTCACCAAGCAGCCATGTATCGCCATGCCGCCCAGCTTCTAGGTCCCGGCTTAGGGTAGACATTCGGTAAATGAAGCTGTCGTGGGTGGACCCTGGATAGTTGGCATATACTGAGGTGATGATTCCCTTGGCATTACATACTACCCGCACGTTGATGGAATGCCAGTGCTTGCGGTTCCTATAGATGTGCTCAGATGCCCTGGGGGGACGTAGTGCCACATGGGTGCAGTCAATGGCACCTAGCACTTTGGGGAATTGTGCCACACCGTAGAAATCAAGGGTGGCAGCCTGCCTTTCTGCAGGTGTCCTGGGCAGGTATATGTGCCTACGGACTGATGGGCGTGCAGTGATGATGTTCAAGACCTGGTGTAGGCAGCGTGACTGCGTGGCCTGTGACACCCCACCCACTATGGCACTTGTCCGCTGAAATGATCCTGTGGCCAAGAAGTGCAGTACATTGAGGACCTTCTCCAGGGGGCTGAGTGCTTGGGAGCACGGGGTGGGTGATGTGAGGTCATCCTCCCACTCACTGACCAGGTCCAGTATTATGTGTGGTGGAAACCTGTACCTCCCATACACCTGGTCATCAGGCATCCCAAAAAGGCTGGTTGTGGGAGTGAAAATTCAGGCTCTCACTATCCTCCTCCTCCTCCTTTGGTAACCCACGGCCACTGCTGCTAGGAACGGTATATTCATCCTGGCGTCTGAGCTTGTTTGTTGCTTGCGCGCTTTTTTATGCTGCGCGGGTCGACGTACGCCTGCTTCATGCTGGCGTACGTGTTTCAGGATTGGACCATTTATTTTTCGGCGCGTTGTAGGCGAACGTGTGAATCTTCCCGCCCACCCCAGGAATACACGTAACACGCTCTCCCAGGCCCAGTCGCGAGTAAATATTCCCGCCCACCCCTGGAATACACGTACCCCACTCTCACAGGCCCAGTCGCGTGTGGAAGTTCACGCACACACCGAAATACACGTACCCTGCAAAATCGCATGTGAAACTTCACACGCACCCTGAAATACACGTACCCAGGGCAATCGCATGTGGATTTTCCCGCGAACCCCGTAATACACGTAGCCTGCTGGTATCGCGTGTGGAAGTTCCCGCGGACCCATAATACACGTACCCTGATGGTATCGCATGGGAGACTACCCGCGCACACCGAAATACACGTACCCTGCAAAATCGCGTGTGAAACTTCACACGCACCCTGAAATACACGTACCCAGGGCAATCGCGTGTGGAACTTCCCGCGAACCCCGTAATACACGTAGCCTGCTGGTATCGCGTGTGGAAGTTCCCGCGGACTCATAATACACGTACCCTGATGGTATTGCATTGGAGACTACCCGTGCAACCCAGGAATACACGTACCCAGGCAAATCGCACGGCTGGGGGGTGGGGGTGATGGGTGACATGAGTGGGGGCCTTGTTTAGGGTGCCACTGGATGCTGGGGGGTGGGGGTGCAGGGGGACATGAGTGGGGGCCTGGTGGAGGGTGCCCCTGGATGCTGGGGGGTGGAGGTGGTGGGAGACATGAGTGGGGGCCTGGTGGAGGCTGCCCCTGCACTGCTGGGGGGTGGGGGTGGTGGGAGACATGAGTGGGGGCCTGGTGGAGGGTGCCCCTGGATGCTGGGGGGTGGGGGTGCTGGGGGACATGAGTTGGACATGAGTGGGGGCCTGGTGGAGGCTGCCCCTGCACTGCTGGGGGGTGGGGGTGGTGGGAGACATGTGTGGGGGCCTGGTGGAGGGTGCCCCTGCACTGCTGGGGGGTGGGGGTGCAGGGAGACATGAGTGGGGGCCTGGTGGAGGGTGGCCCTGGATGCTGGGGGGTGGGGGTGCAGGGGACATGTGTGGGGGCCTGGTGGAGGGTGCCCCTGAATGCTGGTGGGTGGGGGTGCTGGGGGACATGAGTTGGACATGAGTGGGGGCCTGGTGCAGGCTGCCCCTGCACTGCTGGGGGGTGGGGGTGATGGGAGACATGAGTGGGGCCTGGTGGAGGGTTCCCTGCACTGCTGGGGGGTGATGGGTGACACGAGTTGGGGCCTGGTGGAGGGTGACCCTGGATGCTGGGGGGTGGAGGTGGTGGGAGACATGAGTGGGGGCCTGGTGGAGGATGCCCTGCACTGCTGGGGGGTGGGGGTGATGGGAGACATGAGTGGAGGCCTGGTGGAGGGTGCCCCTGGATGCTGGGGGGTGGGGGTGCAGGTGGACATGAGTGGGGGCCTGGTGGAGGGTGCCCCTGGATGCTGGGGCGTGGGGGTGGTGGGAGACATGAGTGGGGGCCTGGTGGAGGGTGCCCCTGCACTGCTGGGGGATGGGGGTGGAGGGAGACATTTGTGGGGGCCTGGTGGAGGGTGCCCCTGGATGCTGGGGGGTGGGGGTGCAGGGGGACATGAGTGGGGGCCTGGTTGAGGGTGCCCCTGGATGCTGGGGGTGGGGGTACAGGGGGACATGTGTGGGGGCCTGGTGGAGGGTGCCCCTGGATGCTGGGGGGTGGGGGTGCAGGGGGACATGAGTGGGGGCCTGGTGGAGGGTGCCCCTGCACTGCTGGGGGGTGGGGGTGATGGGAGACATGAGTGGGGGCCTGGTGGAGGGTGCCCCTGGATGCTGGGGGTGGGGGTGCTGGGAGACATGTATTGGTGATCAGTAGTGCAAGGTGACATGTGGGTTGGCTGGGGGGCATGGCCATGGTGGATGGGTTGCCTGTGGGACATGAGCAGGGGTGCAGTCCCCTGTGGTGTGGGCTGCCTGCAGGGGCCGTGGAGGGTGTTAAGGGAACACCTGGGAGCACCCACACGGCCAAATCACGTGTTGCATTCCCCAGCACCACCGAAATACACCTACACTGCTGAAATCGCGTGTGAATCTTCCCGTGCACCTCGAAATACACGTACCCAGGCCAATCACGTGTGGAACTTCCCGCGCACCCGAAGTACACGTACCCAGGCCAATCACGTGTGGAACTTCCCGTGCATCCCGAAGTACACGTACCCAGGCCAATCGCGTGTGGAACTTCCCGCGCACCCCGAAGTACACGTACCCAGGCCAATCGCATGTGGAACATCCCGCGCACCCAGAAACACACGCACACGCTATTTTTCACACAGCGGGTGTCCGTGTTTGTCGGTACCCCTTTGCACCTCATTTGTCCTAGAGGGCCACTGTATGGACCATTCATCATGGCTATATATGGGTGCTTTTTGTTAGCGCACATTTTGGCGCACATTTATTTCAGGCGCAGGGACGCTACCGACTGCTTTCTTGTGGCGTACTTGTTTGGCCCTGTGCGCGTCTTTCACCATGCGCTGGTTTGCCCTATTCGATTCCATGAATACGGGTTGTAGGCGAGCGTGTGGCCGTTCCGCGCACTTGACTCCTGTACTTCCCCCGTGGCGCCCATGTTTTCACGCGTTGTTCCCCATTCCGAGTGTTACGCCCCGTGTTCCGCCTACTTTTGTGATGTGCGCCGCGCTATGTGCGATTTCGCAGTGACCGTGGCGCACGCTGTTGGATGACCTGTGCGCCGGCGTGCGCGGCGCACTTTTTCAGCGCACATCCAATGTTTTTCTCGCGCACGGACTTCCATGAATCGATGTGCGCTGGTTTCCCTGCGATTTTCGCACTTGCACTGCGATTTTCGCACTTTTACTGTGAATCGCACGTTTTGGCACCTCTGCCTGGGAATTTTCGGCGCACATTAATTCCATGAATCGACCCTTAAATCCGGAGAGACTGGCGATTTGGAGAGGTCACTTCCAGCTGCGGATGGCAAACATTGATCCTGCTACGCAGGTCCCGTACAGTGCTGGTCTGTATGTGGGGGAGTGCAATGCCGCGCCTGGTACTCACATTGCGTCTGCTCGATGCACCTCCACATTAATGTCTATCATGCATTGATTAGCGCTCTGGGTTTCGTGTTAGTGAGAGTTTGCATGGGAGCTAACTTTCAGGAGCGTGTGTCCAAGTAAATCATACTGAAAAAGGTTAATTTGAGCATGACAATTGCACGGCAGGACGTATTTGAATACTGGAGGATATTGTATAGAACAATGGAAAGGATGGTCCACTAGGTTTCTCCTCTGGCCAATGGGAACACATCCCCATCAAGCTACAGCCAATCTGTGCTCACCTCTCTCTCATGCAACAGTGCTAGTGCGCACAACTCTCTTGTCCAGTGGGATGTATTTGGTTTTCAATAGTGCAAACTTAGGTCAGAAGCAACAGAGCGATGTACAAGTAATTGGGGGTAATAGAGGTCGGCGGAAAGTGAGGTTACAGATTATAGAAGCTCGGACATCCCATACTACACTGGTGGTATATGCCTATGTGAAACAGGGCCTAGGTGACCGCGAGGTATTCCCTGAAGAGCAGGGTCTGGGGTTCCTTCCTCAACTGCAGGAGTGTTGGGGTTTTTGATTGAGACTGTGATGGTTTTCCAGTAGGCTGGGGTTAGGGACTTGCCTGAGGCGTGAAATGTCTTGATTACAATTCACCTTGAGGTATAACTGAGTCATGTCTGCATGTAGGTCGAGTGCGATATTACTGTTGTTGAGAAGCGACCTGAGTAGTTCCATATAAAGAGCATGTCTTCTAACACCATGGTGCAAGAGCACAGATTTAGAAAAAAGTGCTACTGTCACAGCATGCCTTCTAGGGAGGGTGTAAAAGGCTAATTTTTTATTTTCATTAAATAATAAAATTGTGCCTGGTAATACGTTTCTGAAAGTGTGGCCTGCTAAACAGACACTTCTTTTATAAAAAAAAAGATCCATGCCAAAAGCACAGTGGGCACAGGTTTCATTGTTGCACCAGTCTCGTAATATCTGCAGCACCTGCCCTTGAGTGACACAGGGCACTTTAAAAGGTTGCTTGTGTATCCCTGACAGCTGCTATGGTCCAATCTCACTACAGCCAGTGGTGGCTGTTTAACCTTTTCAAATGCTCATCTAAAATGTAATAATTGTTGCCTCATCAGTCTGGTGGCACAGTAATGTCTAAGAATAAGGCATACCTGGTTATGGTATGGTGACAGACAAGCACAGAGAATTATTAAAGCCAAACCAATTTGATATCATACAAGTGTTAATCCTTTGAGCTCAGTTCACTGATGTCAAGGCAATGTAAATTCATGACTATCAGAAAATAGCCCATAAGCGCCCTCTGCGAGAACAAACACAGCTCATAACCTTTTCTTTGGAAAGGTACCCACTCGAGAGTCCACAGCCACACTTTAGCTCACTGTAAATTTCACAGATGGGAAATATCCATTTGCGTATCAGTCTTTGTCCCGCCCACATGTGCAGTCCAGCACCGAAATGCTATGGCAATTCCCCTCTCAACAATGGTACCAACAGCAACCCCATACACGTGTTTCAGCCTTGTTGGGCCTCATCAATGAGGCAGAGCTGTGCCTGTCTGAGCACAGTGAGCAAGGGGTCCACGTCTGGATGACCCTAGGAAACTTAGGGTGACTAAACCTAAGTCCCTTATACAATCAACAAATAGTCCATAGGCACCCCTCTGTGAGAACGAACACAGCCCATTGACCTGTTCTGCTGGAAGGTACCCATAACCTTTTCTTTGGAAAAGTACCCACTCAAGAGTCTGCAGCCACACTTTAGCTCACTGTACCTGCTCCTGGCAGTACTGTAACTTCTCCTTGCCCACAGAATACCCCTTATCTGCAAGCAGCGTTAAGAGGTGCACTGAGTCTGCCCTGCACTGCTCCTCTGTCTCATTGCACAGCAATTGATCATCAGCATATTGTATCACCGTGCTTGGCATCTGTAAGTTGGTTAGGTCCATCTTAATCTCACTGTTAAAGAAACTTGGTGATTCATAGTACCCCTGTGGCCACCTAGTGTGTTTAAATCTGGTCCCCCGATATGTGAATGCTGTCAGTAACCTCGATTCTGGGTGCAGTGGGATGAAGAAGAATGCGTTCTTCAGGTCGATGACCATGAAGTATTTTACCTTGGTCGAGAAGTTACATAATATGGTGGCAGGATTTGGCAAAAGTGTGAATTCTGCATGTAAAACGTTTTTCACAGGGCGTAAATCCTGTATGAATCTCCACAATCCCCCTTTGATTTCATTATTGGGTATATGGCCGTGTTGCACGGGACGTTGATGTCTGTATTATGCCTGGTTGCCATAATGCGTGGATGGTCGAATATATCCCTCGGTCTGCCTCATGGGACAGTGGGAATTGTTTTGATTGCAGTAGCAATGCTCCCTCTTCCAATTATATTCTTACAGGCCCTGTTCCCTTCAGTACCCCTATATCATGGGGCCCTGTTGTACCCAATTTCTCTGGAACCTTCTTTAGATCCTCTTGTGTGTGCGCCTGCCCTCCTTTTTCACTAGTTGTGTGAGCTGCAGTTCCAGCTTTTCTAATACTCTTACTGGGCAGGGGATCTGTAGCTGGAACACCATCTCTCCTTCTTTTTCAGCATTTGAGAAGAGCTGTTTATCAGTTACTCCTGTTATTGTCAGTGTTGGGTCAATGCATAGCACTGCACGCCACTCCATGTCATTGTCATTTCTCCCACATAGGAACAACATGGGCCTCATTACACGGTAGGTGGTGAACCATGGTGCTATTAGCGCCATGGTTCATGCCGGTAAAATACCGGCACCGCCTTGGTGGAAAGGGGAATTACCGCCCCATTCCAAGGTTGGCGGGGCGGTAATTCCCCCTTCCACCATTGCCCTTCCTCATTCCCATTTTTGCCCCATAGGGCTCTATGGGAATGGGGAAGGCGCTAATTACGGTACCGCAAATTGCGGTACCGTAATGAGCTCCACTGGTCCCTTTGCGGGTTGGTTTTTAACGCCTGCAAAAAGCAGGCGTTAAATTCCCCAACCCGCAAAGGGACCTCGTTGTAAGGCGGTAAGGATTTACTGGTACCGGTAAAATACTGGTACTGGTAAACCCTTACTGCCTACTGTGTAATGAGGCCCCATGTCTTTGTGAACCACTACTTCTTTGAGCTGTAATACTACTGTGGTACCTCTATAAACTTCCTTCTGGCACTAGGATTGAAACAGAAATTCTGATGCTAGTCTGAATATCTTCCATTGTATCCCCTGTATCCATTCCGGCAGAATGTGAACCCCATACAGGAATTATTTGGGGTACATGGGCTGTCCTCACAGTGTGCTGTGTGCTGCCAGAAGGCGCACCACCACTCGGCATAATAAATGCCTGCCGTTGAGCACATCATCCCCTTTTCCGTGAATGATATAATTGCATTCAGTTTATTCAGTAAATCCCTCCCCAGTATGTTTATTGGCATGTCGTTTGAGTACAGAAGGGGTGCTAATATGTGCTGTGCGCCTATCGTTAATGGTAAATCTTTTCTTACTGGAACCATGACAATTGTCCCAGAGAAGCTTTGCGTGTCCATTTTGCATGACAATGGAAATCTACCCTCCCTTATACATGACTTGGTGGCCCCTGTATCTATCAGAAATAAATCTTCTCTTGGTCCTATCTTCACTGCTACCTTGGGTTCCTCTTTGGGGTCTCCAGTTACTGCTGGGACTTAACACACATGCACTCCCTGTGGTCTCTCCTATTGGTGTGTTATGTTCAGCGGAAATGTGAAGGGATTCCCTCCCACAATGCTGACCCCAGTGTAGTGGGGTACAGCATTCTGTCCCACTACCATCGCATTCCCTGGTACCTGCGCTGGTATCATATCTGATGATGTCTCTCTGCTCCCACCTTGCCATGCTGATGCGTGTGGTCGCATCTGTGGGAGATGTTGCTGTCCCTGTTGCATTTACGCTCATGGGGGGCGGTCTCTGCTGGAACTGCTGTACAAAGAAAACTTGCTGTTGCGCCACTTGATATGCCTGTGCCTACGCTTGTTGCCCAAAGGGACAGGTGCACGCAAAGTGCCCCATGTTCTTACATATGAAATGTGGACCAATTAACTGATATCCTACTCCCCTATAGCCTCCTCCTCTCCCTCACTGCGGGTATCATCTTCCCAGTGAGAAATAGCCCCCGGGTTGGTACATCCTCCATGTGGATAGCCCCTCTGCTGCACCCCCCATTGTGGGGCATACAGTGCTGTCATATCCCCCAGTTGGGGCATGTTCCCAATGACGGAACACTCCCTATTGGGCCAGGAGCTACTGTGGAAGCATCGAGTATGAGCATGGCCCCTTCCATTGTGTATCTCACAAGCTTCTTCTGTGCGAGCTTGCTCTCTGCCTTTGTAGCATTTTCTGCCATCTGTCTCTCATTCTCCTGCTTCCTCTTACACTAGTGTATCATTGTTGCCTGTATCTCTGACAATCCCTTTGCCTCTATTCCCGCTATTTTATCTTAGGAAGCCTGTATAGCTGAAGGTAGTCCTTAGGCCAATATATGGTAGAATAACGGTATGTATTCACCCCACGGTTTTCACGTTTCCAACGTCCAGAGCTCTTGGACCTGTTTTATATATTGTGCTGGATCTTCATCTGGATTCGTCTTATGAGTAATGACAGCTCCTAGGTCCGAGCTGTCTGGATACATGCTCCTCAACACCTTCCACACATGAACTTGACAGTTATTAAACAGTGCTCCATTGAGTGTGTTGGTACGTAATTTCACCCATTGTATCCTGCTTGTTCCCATATCTTAACCCCTCGCTCTCCTGTTATTGCTGCAAATAACCTTTTCATGTCCCCTATTGCTAACGTCACTCCTGCAGTTTCTTTTTCGAGTGTGTACGTTCATTTGCTAGCCCCTGCCATAAGGGAGGGCAAACTACAAACTAGGTTATCTCTTTCCATTGACTGCCATGGTAAGTAGTGTGCATCTCATCTCCCCTTTTGTAGCAATGGCATCTGCATCGCCAAGGGCCCTGTCTCTGGTCCCCCCGCTTTTCGCATGTGCCAGTCTTATCTTTACTTTCTCCTTCCGGTTGTGTAGGACCCTTGTCCAGTCGTTCTTAGCTCCTCACATTCTCCTCTCCTCCTTTGCTTCCGTCCCCTTCTCCTCTCTTTTTCTGGTGTCCATTGTTCATCCTCCCCTTCACTTATCTCCTCCTCCTCTTCTTCCTCTTCTGACACAATACTGTCCTCGTCCCCTAGTTCTGTCTCCTCCTCCCCCTGTCTTGTTCCTCATCAGTCATTTTAAATGTTATCCTCACTGATGTCCACCCTAGTCAGTCCCTGTGTCTCCCCTCTCCCTTGCCTATCCCTGTACCTTATTTCTGACTGATAACTCTCTCTGCTTCATTGAACAGCGCGTCCACCTGTTGTCGAGTGCTCTTTTCAATGCCCACCAGATACTTCTTTTCTCCCCTGTCATGTGTCTCTCCCCTTTGGTTTAACTGCTGTTCTTTTTCTCTTTTCCCCTCATTATGGGGACACCTGCTGCTGGTTTGTATACCCTGCTGCAGGTCATAATGCTGGGTATTCTCCAGACAGTGAGGGTGGGGCAATAGGTCGCTCTGTCACATCCTCTTGTTTAATTTCTTTCTTTGCATGCTCATCCTATCTTTCTTAATATAACTTCCAGAGCCTCAAGATATTCTGTCTACTCATTAACTTAGAGCCTTTGTACTTAGTAAGTTCGAGAACATATGTTCTATTATTTTACTATCACACATTCCCTCCCCAGGCCAAGCATAGAAACACTGTTGTGCAGTTTCCTGAACCCATTGAAAATAGTATTTTATTATTTCATCGCGCTATTGAGGTCATTTTTCACACATGTGGTCAAGGGGCTGTCCCGAAAGGCCATTATTCACCCTCTCCCTTCCCCCTGTATTATGCCCTTTCTCTCTTCCCCCAGCCATTTTACTCCTGGTTTTCTTATTTTCACATCCTTGCCTTTATTCCCTTTTCAAACACACATAATTACCACTCTACCCCTTATACGTCCTATACTCCCTCTCTTTCTGGCCTTCTCCACAGGCCCACCCATGCACGCCAATCATCCACACTGACCCTTTCCATAGGCCCGTCCACTCACTTTGTGTTAGTACATCACCGGCCTTCTCCACTGGCTCACCTTTGCCCATATTAGTGTAAGCAGATGTCAGACTGTGTCCTTCCCCTAAATTGACATCCACTGCTAAAATACCAAGTGCAATATTATACACCAGTTACTTTTTGGTGTTGAACCTTCCACCTCAGTCCATGTCACAAGACGGACGAACACTACTCACTGACAAGCGCTCTTCCCTTACTATTCAACAACTAAACACTTCTTCAACAAATAAACTGAAAAATAAAACCCATCTCCCAAAATGACGCAACTATACAATTGCCTGTACTATGCACAACTCCTGTCTAAGGGGGTCCACCTCCTTCTATGCACCTCTCTGCTCTAACGCAGGGGTGCACACACACACACTTCCACTCCCTATGGAGTAGAGTGCACTAAAATCTACTACTATGGCCGATTATCCTGCCACCTTGAGGATTCCGTCCTCCGTGGGCAAGCAACCACCATAAAGCACGTTCATGCAAAGGTACACTCACAGGAACTAGAGATCCTTTCATCTCAAAGCCTTCCTTGTTATCTCACTCCTCCTCCTGAGCACAGGCGGGGCTCGGGACCAGGCAGACCTTTGCAAACTCAGCCTCTGCAGGGTATCATCAGTAGTGCACGTAGAACAGGTCTATGGTCGCCGGACCCGTGCCCCACAGGTGGGTGGTCAGAATAACCCCAGTTGGCCTAGGAAACTGAGGATCTCGCTGTGGCCTACAAAACTGTATCAAGGGTCCTCTACGAGCATGTAATCAATAATTCACCAGAAGTAATACAAAAAGGAGCATACTCCAGGCAAGAAGAAACTCTGTTTGTTACAGCTGGGCAAGTACAAATCCAACCACACAGTGGAACAAAACTGATTGATGAGAGCTGACAAACCGCCCACTGCAGTCAGATCTTTTATATAGTGAGTACAATATTTGCATAGTGAGAAATAGTGGTAATTAGTGTTTCAAATTATCGAGTGTCCCACAAAGCTGATTGGTGGGGCTATGACAGTCCCCTATCGGTAGATATAGGTTAGTTAAAAATGATTGGAGCAAACAGACCTGCAAGCGCCTGTGTCATCACCTCCCCTTGTGGCGCCACATTACTTCCTGCTCCACCCCACAAATTAATTGTTATTAAACACTACATAATCGTACTGACCTCTGGATCTTTATTAATCGGCCATTGGTCAGCACACATAGGAAGAACAGGAGACATTCTGTGCTAGTGGGAAGGGAGATATTCACACGGCATACGACCAATGAGGGCCCAATTAGGGGATCCTGGATTGGCCCTTCATCCCACATCCTTCTTCCCAGACCCACCGGCCAAAGGGTGATTTGAAACCACTAATTGTGCTGTGGGTGTGCCTCCGGGAACATATATTTGTGAATTTAATTCCCCTGGTTTTCATGAGCACCCGTGAGACTGGCTCGCTGTCCGTGTATGTATCGGCTTGTTCTGGTCACAGTGACAGTTGTCTCCTGGGGACGGTCAGCCTAAATGAATCTTCCCCCACCCCATTGCTGTGAAGTGTCTGCACAATTTTCTCTGTGGCCTACAGTGCAGGGCTTGTCTGGGTCATCCCTTTGTAGTCTACTCACCAGTGGTTTTCACCCGATTCAGACTGTGCAGCAGCACCCTTTGTGTTTATGCTACCATACTTATCAGGCAGCCCCCTTATAATCCCCATTGAGCACCTTCACCCCACTCCTAACCCCTAGCTTCTCAAGCTGTGTGTGTGCTCTATGCACCTGTATTACAGCCGTCCATTATAGCCTGCCCCATGCTGGGAGTGGCGCCTCCCATTCCCATTATTCCCGCAGCTGGTAAATGTGCCCCTCTGGACAGCTCTGCATCATCACCTTCATTGCACGTGGTTCGTTCAGCAAGGATGAAAGGGAATATTTAAGTCTTAATACTAAATTATTACCAATTTTCAAAATATGCAAGAAGAAATACTTGAGACCAGTGAATGAGTTAAAATGAAAGGACCACCAGCAAAAAAGCAAACACATAAAGGAAACAATCATTGGCCAAGCCAATGGCTTTGGAGTTTGCAGTTGTTTTTTGCATTTTACATTTATAGTTAAGAATGCACTAAATACTTGGGCTCTCCTTATCCAGTAATTCCAAACATATGTGAAAATGAGTGCTTGCGGACAAACAATATTAGTAAGAGACATAGCAGAATTGCTTGTCTTCACGGAAGTCTTTTTGCTATACGTATTGCTAATGTTACATGTCAGCAAATACTAACTTGCAGACATGTTTGAAACTTTTAAGGTAAGCATGGTGATTTTAATGGTGTGCTATGGGGACAAGGGTAGGCGTGAGCTATGTTGTAAGGGAAAGGGGTGAGCTACGTTGGGAGGTAGAAAGCTGGGGTGAACAAGGTATGCATGGATGAGCTGGGATTAATGGAGTAGGCAGAGGTGAGCTAGGGTAGGTGGGTTTGTGAGGGTAGGCAGGAGTAAGGTGTGGTGGTGGGTGCAGGGTGGGTATTAAAGGATGAACTTTACTTTCAATTTTAGGTTTTTCTCACTTTAATTCTCAGACTTTATTAATACCCCAACCAAACCCCCCAATCTATTTATGCAATGAAATAGGCAGACATACAATCTAAAAATGTGTTGTTTTGTGATTCGCAGTAAAGTTCTGCAATGTTTTGTAGTGATGCCGTTTTTCACACTTTGCTTTTCAAATGTTGAAACTAATTCCTAATCTACTTCTCTTTTTCATATTCTAGTTCTTCTTTGTGACTTGATGCACCATGTTTCAATTAATTCAAAATCCTCTTGAGATACACAAGTGATTCACAGATCCCAGCTTCCCATGTGCAACCATTTATAACAGACCTAAATTAAGATGACAATATTCGTGTACAGGTGTGAGGAAAAGAGAGTGGGGGTGGTGGGGCATGAGGATGAATGGGTGGGTTACAGTTGGGTGAGGATGAGTGGTTGGGTGAGAGGGGTGAGGAATGGTTGGTGGGTTGTTTATAGTGGGATGTGAAATGCTGGGTGGGGAAGGGTGGGTGAATGAGGCGGTTGAGGCTGAGGAATGGTTGGGTGACATCAGGGTGAGGTGGGGGTACAAAGTAGAGCGGGCCAGATAATAGATGGCAGAGTAGGGGCGGTGGATAGAGTGGCGCTGATGGTGTGGAGTAGTGGTGTGGAGATGAGAAGTCTTGTGGTGTGTGGGTGTGGTGATGTGGAATGGTGTGACAGTGTGATAGTGATGCGAGGTGGTGTGTGTGTGTGTGGAATGTGTGGAGGTGTAAAGTGGTGAAGGGGTGTACAGCAGTGGAGTGGTTCTGTGGTAGTGTGGAATGGAGCAGGGTTGTGGTGTGTGGGTGTGGTGATTTGGCAGTGTGATAGCGTGGAGTGGTGTGAGGTTATGGTGTGGAGTGGTTCAGCATTGTGGTGTTGGGTGAATGTGGGACAGTGTGGAGTGGGGTTGTGTTGAGTGGTGTGGAGGTGTAGTGTGTGATGGTGGTGCTGTGGGGCGTGGTGGATGGTTTGGTGAGTGGGGTGGAGTGGAGATTGCTGACAAGGATGCAACTAACAAAACCAAAGCAGGCCCTGTGCCTCCGCTGGCACTGAACAGTGCTGTAGCATACCTAGAGTGATTGGGGCAGGCCTCAAGGTATTGTCGGGCTCAGAGAGATGGCAACAAAATGGTTCAGACCCTGCTTCGTGCCACACTGATGCTGGCTAGGATCAGGGACCTGTAAAATAAATTTGATATTATGTGAAGTTGTGGAGTGGTGGTTTAGTGTTGTGGTGGTATGGAGTGGTAGTGTGATGTGGGACTTCGAAGTGGGGATCTGGCAGGTGGATTTCTAGTGTGGAGTGTTTGTAGTATGGAGCAATGTTGTAGTAGTTGAGTGGTGGTGTGGAGTGGTGGATTGTGTTGGGATGTTGCGAGTGGAGGTTGCAGGGTGAGGGGTGGAGTAGAACTGGGTGAGGAGAGGCGTTCTGATGGGGTAGTTTGGGGGTGGAATGAGAGTGTATTGGAGTCATGCTGTGGAGTGATGGGATGAGGTTGATTGGTGTTATGGTGGAGAGGAGGTGTGTGGTGGTGGTGTGCAGTGGTTTACAGTGGTAGCGAGGGGTGGTTCAGAATGGTGCTGTGTGGAGTGGTAGTTTGGTGGCATGGTGGTGTGGAGTGGTGGTGGGTTGGGGTGAGGTAAGATAGCTGACAGAAAGACAACCGATAAAAAGCAGAGCCACCACAGGACCACGCAGCAGGTATGCCTAAAGCAAGGGTAGTTGGGGTTTGAGGTGTTGTTGTGACAAAAATGTGGCTCAGGCCCTGCTTCGAACCATGATGATGAAGTGGGGAGAGTCAATGGGCCTCATTACACAGTAGTCGGTAAGGGTTTACCGGTACCGGTATTTTACCAGTACCGGTAAATCCTTACCGCCTTACTACGAGGTCCCTTTGCGGGTTGGGGAATTCAACGCCTGCTTTTTGCAGGTGTTAAAAACCAACCCGCAAAGGGACCAGTGGAGCTAATTACGGTACCGCAAATTGTGGTACCGTGATTAGCGCCTTCCCCATTCCCATGGGAATGGGGGAGGGCCATGGTGGAAGGGGGAATTACCGCCCCGCCAACCCTGGAATAAGGTGGTAATTCCCCTTTCCACCAAGGCGGTGCCGGTATTTTACCGGCATGAACTATGGCGCTTATAGCGCCATGGTTTACCGCCTACCGTGTAATGAGGCCCAATGTCCTTAAAAAAAAAGACCAGCCAATGTTTTTGTTGGGGCTGCTGCTTTGCGCAACAATGCAGAGCTACAGCTGGAGATGTGGATAGAGGGAGGCAGAAATACGGGAGGCCCCAATTTAGAGCTGTGCTTGGTGCAGAGCCGGGCTGTCTCCGCAATAGCAGACAAATGAAGAAAGTAAAGATTACTGTGAAAGCCCCATCGCAAATGAAAACCCAGGCAGGCAGCTTAATGTTCGAGAGCTCCTCATTGGGAGAAATAAAGTTAATCAAGCCCTCATTGGTTTACACAGTGAAATGTAATAAGAACTAACATTTAATAATGTTGTTATCTTGCATTTGCTGTTATTGGTTATGATGTTGAAGCTCTTTGCCTATGGGAGACAAAGGAGGATTTACCCTTCAGTAGGGGTAAGGAAGAGCAAAGTCGGGAAGATAGTTGAGGGCGAGGGATAGATAAGATGCTCAGGAAGGCATGAGGAGGAGAAGGTGGAGGAGCTATGTGTACAATTTGACTAAATGCATCCATAGACCCAACTGAATTCTATGGGGAACAGCCATAAAAGGAGTGATAGCTCAAGAGAGGTGTTCACCATGCCAGGGCATATTTCTGAAATGTACTCACTACGTTGAAGCCATGCTCAAGAAAACACAGATAACAAAGCCCTTTCACTTTCTTCCCTAGGTCCCCAACAATATTTTCGAAGGGCTGTATGTCAGAAATCTGCATTTTCCAAGTTTGCAAAAGCTCCCTGCCTCCCTTTAGTGAAGTGGCCATTTTATGCCACAGCACTGCCAATTGCCATCATAACCAGACATTCTGCTTCATGAAACCCCTTAGCTCTCTCTTCTGTGTAGCAATTGTTCCAGACATATTTTGGTGACTGCACCACCAAAATGCCCTAAAACCAAAAATGGAAATTAAAGCATAAGCATAATGATCCCTATGTTACAAAGAGAGTGTAAACAGAAATAGATTCACTACTGTGCCACCTGACATTCTACCCTAGACCATGACCTTTGAAAGAGAACATGCAAACCATGCCAGCTCCACACCTTTCAGCTGCCACCATGCTGAATACAAACCATTGTCTCCTCTAACAATGGGACCAGAATTGAGCACACATGTGGATCATGCAATTGCTCAGTCTATTGAGAAACATCTTACACTGCATCCACCAAAATATCTAGCAATCAGTAGACGGTTAATGATCTATTGGGAGATGAAACAGTGCAATGGCAGCCATTTCCTCTGGGTGACCAAGCTGACCGGCGTGCGTATAGTTTTGCATGACAGGTGTTATTGCTCATAGCACTGGCGATTGTCATGTTCCACATAATGGTTTTATGATCATGACATTTCTTTAATTGCACAGCCCGTTCACTTGCGAAGTCATCATCATACATGGGATGATTCAATGCATGCTCATTGCGGTGTCTCATTTATCATGTCCTTGTTCACTTTCAACTTTTATGAAGTGTAAAACCCTAACATGTGGTCAGCTGATGGCCCTTCTATGGTGTGCGATACAGGTGCTTGGCTTATCAGTGCTAGGTACAATGCTTTATCTTGTATCTGCTTCTCTAGCTGTGTGTGCAACTATTGAGACTGTGAACCTTCTCTTCCTTCCAAATGTACACTCCCCCTTACATCATGGCTTTAACGGAGGGCTTTTAAGTGCTTGCAAGCTCACAACCAAGATGACCGCTGGCATTTCCGCTCGGTGGCTGAGGCCGCTGGAAGAGGTGGTCCTGCTGCAGTTATACCATCTCCACTTCACTGTAAAATATAGGAGTGTGTGAGTGAAACTGTGGTGTCCACATCTGTGAGGTCTTGGGCCGAACCGTGTCCCTGATAACCATGTACGCAGCAGGAAATGGGTGCCGGGGAGGCACTCGCAATCAACGCTGCAGCACAGAGACTGTGTGTCAGCAGTCTACAGTTGCTCTGCACATCAGCAAAGGTCAAGCGGCCTAGCTGCACTGAGGCTATGTAACAGGTGACCCAGACCTGCTGCAAGTGGGAGTTGGTGTGGACCGGAAACAGGTGTGGCACAGTGGGCCTCTACAGCGGGCCTGGCCCCCGTAGAATTTTTGGTTTGGTGTGCCATGTGAGCCGCAGTGTGCACCAGAGTGCTGGAATGGACGATGAGCATCTGCAGCTTGGTCCCTCTGCAAATGATTCCCTGTGGTCGATTTTGTCTACTGGAACCCAGCGCACTGGTGGGCGCGGTGAGCGTGGAGAGAGACCGGATTTTACACTTGATGGGGCCTACATGCATTGAATGGCAATCCTGGACCGGTGGCAAAGCTCAGCGGTGCTGATGCACCTTGGCGAGCCCGTTGGTGAGTGAGGGAACGCCTCGGCCCGGGGATTGACTGTGGTCCACAGAGTACATGTGAGTCTCAGTAGCTGTACTGTGTGGGCTACTGTTAATCTCTGTACTTACAAAATGGCTTATATCTCTCTGCCGCCGGATAGCTCACATGTATTGATACTTGCAGTGCTTGAAAAGCACCTCCACTGGTGGTGGTGGGGGTCTGGGCTGCAGCTGAGTCAGCTCCTTTATACGTGGGGGGCCCTGATTACTGCACCTTTTTTTATGTGCCTTACGTGATTCCAAGTGTGTTAGGTTGGTGATTACCGGACTGGTAGCTGAGTAACATCCATGTCAAAAGGCAATAAACAGCAATTTTGGCTGCCGTTTACACAGAGGGAGAGCCCAGTGTTGAATAAACATGCATTATCTGCCCCTAGAGATGCAGCTTCTATGGATGATATGCATGGAGATGAGACCCCTGATGCTGCAGGGGCAGATACTGCTTCTTGAGGCTCCTCTCCTGAGATGGCTATAGTGTTGACCCAAATGAAGACTGGCTTTGCATCAGTGAATAACAAATTGGATGGTCTGGTCTATAAAGTTTATCATATGCAACAATGTATTGTGAAGGAGAGTGGTTGAATATCCGAGGCGGAGCACAGAATAGGGACCTTGGGAGATATGAATGCTGAGGTGTGCCGAGCCATGCGTGCACTACATACAGCAAGATGTCAAGACTATCAAGGACAGGAACAATGGACCTGGAGGCGAGATCGTGGAAAAACAATATCAGAGTGGTGGGAATTCTAGAATCGGCCTCCTCCCAACAGATGGACGTATTCATGGAGGACTTTATAAGAGAAGTGCAGGCAGATCCCCAATCTCACATCAGATTCCAATTGAAGAAGCACACTGTGTTTCTCTTCAGGTACCCAAATCAGGTCAGATTTGATGCCCTTTGATTATACGCCTTTTGATTTATAGAGTTAGAGATGCTGAGCTCCGCAGAGCTTGTGAACTAGGTGATCTCCAGTACAAAGATGCCAAAGTTTCATTTTATACCATGAGATTTCACCCTCTTGGTACAAAAACCCTGGCTATCCTTTGTGGTGGCGAAATGCTCCCTCCATGAGAAAGGACTGCAATATGCAATGCTCTACCCGTCCAAACTCAAGAGTGGTCCATAATAAAAAACTCATTTTTTTAGACCCAGTTGAGGTTCTTGGAATCCCTACCTATGGGATGGGGCTCTAAATAGCAGTGGAATGCTACTGTTAAAATAGCTCTAGTGGCCCTATTTGGGCTGGTAATCATGAAAATTGCAATGTAGTGGCTGTAGTCACCTGTTTTATGTTCAATGTTTTCTCGTCAATGCCAATGGCTGTTATGTGCTGTTTCTATGGCTTTCTCCTTCAATATGTCTACTGGTTGATACTGCTAAAGTTAAGAAACTTAACTTAATTTTAAGAAAATAAGTTAAATGTTATGTAACATTTCAATCCACATCCAATGTGAATATGACAAGCGGTTGACCTCCTCCTCCCGGTGTTCTACATCAGCAAGGTTGTCGAGTCTGACGTTCCTGGGTGGTTACCCAGCTGATGTGGTTGCAGTGTTTTCTTGTTGTGGGGTTATTTCACTGCGGGTTGGGGTTTGGCAGTGTCGATGGGGGAGGATAGTGAGTATTGGGGGATGTTGGGGTTAAAGCTGAAAATTCGGAGTGTACAATTATGGTTGCTGAGTCTGTATGCGATGGTGATGGCAAGTGGTCTGAGTGAAGCGGGCAGTAGTCCTCCTGTATATTTACCTCTCCTCTATTGAATATCGAGGCCTGTACTATTATAAGTTGGAATGTGCCAAGGCCTGAACAATCCACGGAAAGTATGGAAGGTGCTGAACTATTGTGAAAGACATGGGGCCAAATGTATTCTACTTCAGGAGACCCATTTGAATGGAGCGATCAATGAAGGAGTGGCAAAGACTTGGAGAGCTGATAGATGTTATACCTCATTCTCCTCATTCTTCCGTGATGTGATTACACTACTTCACAGATCCCTATGATTCTGTCTCCTGGAACAGGAGGTGGACCCAGCAGGTAGATGTGTTAGTGCATCAGGTATATTGGCTTATAGGTGGATTACAATTTTCAATATATATGGGCCCAATACCAATGAAACTATACTTAGATATTCCCCTTGAGCCAACCACAATCCTCCGTAGTTTTTCTTATTTGCCAGGTAGTGTGACATCATGTATGATGAGTTATTTCTATATAAGTGTTGTTTTTTTATGAAATGCTTTGAGAAAGAACGCTGTGTGACGTCTGTTGATATCCGTTGTAACTCCTAGTTTTAGATAATTGATATTAAAACAGTAAATGCAATTTGCCATCTTTTTGAGTTGGTCAAATTATTGGAGAACAGAGTTATTCTGTTTCCCAACCACTTGCATGACACGCTACGTAAATTAAGGCCCATATGGTCATGTGGAAGCAGTGGTAGGATGGTTTCAGACCCATTGACCTGTTAGCTCTAGATTTTCGGACAATCAGACATCCTCCGCCATCTAGCCGGATGATTGCAGGCTTTTCTGTGAAGAGCGGCCAAATAGAAAACTTGCAAGAAAACTGAGAAGGTGGGCAGAATCCCTCTTTGATGAAATCCCTACCTGGTTTCCACAGGCACTTTGCGGATGTGTGGGATGTTCTGACCCACTAGTCTCTGCCCTGCGACACCACTGTGCGCTGCTTTCACCAGAACCAACAGAATGGCCTCAAAAAGCCCTGTGCGCAGGGAAACCGGAAAAATTGCATGCCAATCTACTTTGCCTGTGTCAGTGGGGAACAGGAGGCCACACTGCAAAAACCTGTCATTGGGCTGCCCACAGAGGGAAATGGAACTACCTGAAAAGGCAGTGCTTAATTGCCAGGAAGACCAGAAGTGCTCTAAAATCCATTTTCCTTGGCTGTTGAAATTGCAAAATAATGGTTCCCAAACATCAGAAAAGATCCAACATCCTTGATGGGTGTTAACCATCATCTTATTTAAGGAATCCACATATGCGCACTATGTCAGGAAAAGCAGAATCTATCAGAGAATATCCACTTAAAAAGTGTGATTGTTGGTGGAAATCTGTCAGAATATGGGTGCAGTACCGCTGGCCGCCTGTGTCAAAGCTGGCATTTAATTACACTGGCAGTTTAAAACGTGTGCATTAAAATCAAACTGTTGAAAAGAAGTGACTTGCCATCAAAAGCAATATAGGTTGCCGCTATTTAATCTCTATGTTTTAAAAAGACTGGAATTAGAGATCTGTTTGCCTATTTTGAAATGTAAAGTTTATTTTATCAAAGACAAATTTAAACAAGTTGGGTTTTAAAGTGAACTGATACCAGCCAGAGGACTTCAAAGCACATTCCACAGTTTGCTCCAACAAAGGCAGCGCTCCTGCTTCTCAGCAAAGACAGGAACTCTCAGTTGGAGGTTAATGAAGGGGGGAGGAGATCTTGTTCTGCTGCTCTGAGGAGAGACAATAGACTTCGTGGACTGAAAGGGTATGCAAATTCAAGTGTCAACAGAAACCCCTGCCAGCAGGAAGAGATTGCTCTTGGCACACCAAAACTTTGGGGGCGGGACAGACAGATATGTATATCCGTAAACCACAAAAAAGTATCTTTTTGAAAAAGACTCACTGAGAACTGTGCAAAATTGTATAAATCTGTAAAATATAGGGTTGTTAACATGAAAATTCAATGTGGACAAATCTGACATTGGGTACCCAACCAAAAGCGCAAAAAACTGTCAAATCTGAACCGAAGCTCTCACCGAGATGGAACTCGGACGGATACTTGCTCCACTAAATCTGTGATGTAAATATGTCATTGCTAGCAAGTTGGTAATATTGAAAATATGCCTTATATGAAAAATAGATTTACTGTGCAGAAACAAAGGGGTCTCCCTGGATTGTAAAATACAGCATCATCATGGCACCAGATTTCCTTCTCAAATCAGGGGAGAGGACAGAGCCTAACCAATAGGATTCCTAGAGGGTGTGCCTAGTATAATTCAGCCTACCCACCCCTTCGGGAAATACATAAATAGAGACAGTTTAGGAACTGGAAGGACACACACATTCACCCATCACTGATTGCTGGCGAAGCCCTCTGCAGGAGAAACCCATATCCAAGACTCCAGAACTTTTGAAAGCAGAAAGGCCCAATTCAAAAGCTGAACCCTTCACAGCTTGGCCTTTTAAAATCCTGAAACCCGATTTTACCCCAGACTTTCAAAGTGGCACCAAAAGGAACAGCCAGCCTGGCTGTTCTGTTTCTGCTTTCTTGCTAAGAATTCGTACTAGAATCCAGAGATACAAACCAGTAGAGCAGAGCTGTAACCAGTTAGCTGCAACCCAGAACCAACCCGTCAGATCCAGTCCAGAGTGCGGTGCAGTGTCCAGAGTGCCATGCTGAGTGGCAAACCCGAGCGCCCTGAATCCCGTCCGGTGGGCTAGCAGAATTCCAGTCCAGAATCTTTGACCAGATCCCTGACGGATCCATTCCAAACATCCAAACAGTAGTAGTGAGTATCTATAGCAGTGGTCGCCAAACGGTCGATCGCAATCTACCTGTAGCTCGCCTGAGCCTCTTAAGTCACCCGTGCTTGAGATATTGAAAAATAAACACTTTTTGAAGTAACGTTACTGGCTAAGCTACTGTCTGTGTTCAGGATCCCAACCCTGGTCTTCCAACTTGCAGGCGAGGAGCTTGGCTGCTGTGCCACTTGGAGCTGCTTCTAAATGCACTGACAGATATCGGTATCACGTTCTGCTTCTGTGGCTGCCTGCAGTACCAGAGATGGCCTTGTGCGCCCCCACACCACTGTTTTGCTTGAGCGAGTGAGCTCTTGTTTGCCAGAGATTTCTGAGGGGCTGGGGCAGGATCAGTGTGTGCCACGCAATGAAAATATCACCGTAGCACTGTCACTCAGCTCTAGGCTGGTGGTCTCCAGAGTGAATGCCAGGTCCTCTGGTCGCTTGGTTGTAAAATGCTGCAGAGCATTTTCTGAAATGGATCCTGCTGATATGGAGTAAGAAAGCATCTGTAGCCCAGAGCTTGGGGTCTGTCGGTACCAATACAAGTTTGGGTTGGAGGTGCCCACTGCAGAACAGTAGAGGGACGCAGGGTCACCTTTCCGTTCAACTATGGACAATGGACTTTGAGAAATAATAGTCTGATGTCTGGCAACTAATATAAAAAATAAAAAGCATATAGCAGTTAGAAAGAGACATTACAAATCAGAAAATGGGTCTTGTGTTTTACTTACATGTAGCAAGGGCCAGGGCATGGGTGAGTCTTAGGATACGGTCCATCATGAGTTTAACAGTCTAGCTTTTAATCTCTAGTAGGGAGAGTAGTGTGAGGGGATGTTCACAGACTGTTGTGTCATCTCTGGCCTTTACAACAGCATTATTAAAAGTATGTTTGGCCCCTCCTCTTCTATTGGCTCACTTCGCCAGCACCATGCCTCATTAAGCTTCCCTCTACCTTATTTCTTCCTCTGCATATTTCACCAAGGTCCATCTGGCACCCTCTCTGTCACTGCCTCGTACCCATTTCCTTCTGTAAAGCATAGAAGTGAGCTGATGCACTTATGTGTTGCAAATGATGTCTGCCAGAGTTTACAAATGCCACTTCCAGTGCAAACAAGCATTTACATTGCCAATAAGTCTGGCTTTCCTTTGGGGCATCCATGCAGACATGCATTCATAGTCAAGAATACTGACACATAGAAATATGTACATATACCATAGTTTTAGGCTCAAAGAGGGCTGATATAGAGATAGACTTAAGTTCACGTTTTTTGTGCTTAAGGTTAGCGTATTGATTAATGCAAAAATACCAGTCTGATAAGCATATAACATCTTTATAAATCTAATCTGTGCTAAAACACAGAGGGGCACACAAATAACAGAGTATGTGTGGTGTCTGACACTAAAAAACATCTAAAAAAAACTGGTGAACGCAAGCAGCATTTTTCAGTTTGGAAACCTTTGTTTTTTGATGGAAGTGTGAAATGCACATTTGGAAAACAATAGTGTGCCCAGCATGTAGAAAGCCTGCATAAAACGCAAAGGAATTAGCACACAAATTACAGGATATTTGTGTGTAATCCAACAAATATCTGATAGCTACTAATAAATAATAATGCAACAAAGAGATTGTTTTAGCTCTTAATATAATCATGAAGGCATATGTTATTCCATCTATTTATAGAGGGGAAATAATCAGGCCAAAAAATATTGGTAAAAATTCTGAGGTTTATAAACATCCCCACCCAGATATCATTCGCTAGTAGCTCTCCACTGTTGGTCTCCACTACAAGTAGCTCTAGCTAACATAAAGGTTGGAGACTCCTGATCTATAGCATAGAATGGTCCCTATCATAAGTAATCCTATCCAAACCCATTCTATCATATCCAGAACTGCATTGTAGAAAATCTTTTGGCTTTCCTGAATCTTTCTCTCATTCCTATAGTCCTTTGGTAATGGTAGTGATAATATCATCTTTGCGCTAATATATTTGCTGAAGAAAGACAAGTATCTCAGCGAGCGAAAGCCAGACAGAGGCGTCACTGATCTGGTGGCTGTACCGTTGGGTATCTTGTATTTTCATAGACTCCCTAGTGTAAAGAAAATCTTGGTTGTACATTCAAAAGCGCATCTTTCATTTGAAAATCTTCACTCTTTCTGTGAAAAACCGACCTCCACTAAAACCTTTGTTTGGCTCAATTCCATCACGTGTAAAACAGCTGTTCTTTGCATCTGTCCTCAGAATTCAGTTTTCAATCTGCTAGTTATTCAAAAATCATTGATAGTGTTTATCTGAAACTATACAAGGCGGCTCCCACTAGCTTTGACTCCAATTTAGTGAATTAAATCCATTTTTCAGTGTTTTTAACCATTCATTCAAAGCCACATTCAAAAGCATTTGACCCGTTTGCAATCATTCCTGTTTCTCTCTGTGTCTGCTCGGGGAAATTGGGATTAATACTGTATTTGTTGAGTTTGTATTCCTGAACCCTGTTTTCTCTCCTTCCATCTCTTTATCTTGCATATTGGAGGGATTGAGTAGTGTGCAGGGGGAAAGAGTGACATTGCATTTGACTGAACCCACACAAAGTATTATTCTATGCTGCATTATTTTTCCTATCTATACTCATTCTGATTAAAGAGATTGTTGATTTTGACATCACCCCATTGGTGATCATTGTATAAATATTAAATAGTGTGATATATATTTTGCAAATCCATAAAATAAATCTTTTAACTTTGCAAAACAGCCTGCTTCCTGGTTCAGTGAGACCAGGGGGGATTCAAAGAGAGGGGCATGATATAAGGGTACATCATTCAGAAATAAAAGAACTTATAAACAAAATTATATAATTAAGGGTTTCAATTGTGCATCCCACGCTAGGCATTGATTTAGGTGAAGTGCTGAGTTGAAATCACTTAAATGATTAGGGGCTAGGCACGGGATTTCTGAATTAGATATACCACTTGTGACAGTCTAATACAGTGTGCTAACTAACGGGGTACATAATCCCTGTTGAGCTACCACTCTGTGTTACACTATGAAAAGCACCCCTCAATAGGAACGCTCTAAGGAATTGCAAAAATAAACTAAACTTCTGTAAATCGGGAAGGAAATCAATATTTCCAGAATGGCGACTTTGGTAGAAATGAATATGGCTAAAGAATACCTATTGCATACATTATTTGTAAGAGGTGAATGGACAAAGCAGGATCAGAATGTGTGGTTGCAGGCAATCGCAGAACAGATCACTGCAACAGGGTTAGACACATGGCAAGATCAGGGTCCATTACATGTGGCCCTGAGTGAATTATATATGGCCCCTAAGGCAAAGGAAGAGCAAAGCAAGATTGCCAAAATAGCGGCATATCTATACCTACATATTGGAGCAATACAGGACAAATATGCCGAGGGCCAAGATCTGGCAAACAAGCAACTGCAGGCATTAGAAAAGGCCCAAACTGATCTGGACTCTGCTGAGCAGAGGCTACAGAGGAGCCAGGAATCAGAAAATGAAAGTAGGCAGTACCTAACCAAAATAAAAGAAGACATGGGTATCCTGCAGCAGGAGAAGGTAGAACAGGATAACAGAATGCTAGCCTTGCAGAAGGAGTACCAAGAAAGTTTCGACTCTCTACTGCAGAGCCAGAAAAGGCTGGAACAACAAATACATTTCAACAGGGCATGCGCAGAGCAGGTAGTCACCCTGCAAAGCCACCTAGATAGAGAGAAAGAAGAGAGTAATGAATTAATCCTGAATGACTTGGATACCCAGGCAGAATTTGATGAAGAGTGCCAGAAAGCTGGTGCGCTCCAAAAACAGAGGGACAACCTGGCTGCACAGAGACATGCTCTTGCTCAGGAAATGGACACCTTAGGCCAGGAAGTCTGTTATTTAAAAGAGAAGATAGAAGAAAATCACCTGGCCCTTCAGGGACTGGATGACTCCAAAAAGACCATGAAAATTGTTAAAGCACATCAGGAGGGTGGAAGAATCTCTTGCAAGGAAGGACCAGGCCAGTATGGACAGGACTCAGGATATAACCCTCCTGCAGCAAAGACTGGCCCAGTAGTCTAAAATGACACAAGAAGCACAGAGAGAAAATGAGGCTCTCTGTGAGAACAATGTCAGGCTCCCCAGACAGGTAGCCATGCAAGAGAGATTGATAGGAACTAGCAAGGCCTTGATAGAGGAACAGAAAGCTCAGATTCTTGCATGGCAACAGGGTGCAGGGGCTGGGAGGGATGAGGTTAGCTGGGAAAGGGAAATACCTGAGCAAAACCTCAGGAACCCTAGTACCAGAGACCTTCATCTCTTCCAATCTCTGGACTCTGCCACTCCCATGTCCACTGGCGCACATGAGCCAAGGGCCACGGGGATAGCAGACTTCAATCCAATGAGGAAAATGGGGCTCATAGAGCAGCACCTCCCAGGAATGGATGGGCGTGCATCTGGGTATGGGGTCCCAAGTACTGCAAATTTAGTGGGGAACTCCATGAGAGTAGGCTCACTAAGGGCATCCTGAAAACCTCTGCCCAGCTAGGACAGTGGGGGGGGGTACTCACAAAATCCTAGGAGCAAGGAGGAATCAGAAGACTCCTCTGAGCACCCCCAGACACAGGAGACTAGGTCCCTGCATTCTGCCAGCCATTCCCAGGCCCGCAGAATCCGGGAGAGCCTAGAAGACCAGACGGGCACCTCTGGGAGCAGTGCCTCTGAGTGAGAGGAGGAGTGGACCAGGGTCAACCCGAACCAAAAAGGCCAATAAGGTAAAAAAGGGCCTTACTCAAGGACCCATTAAAGCAAATCAAAGCAATAAGGAGCGTCATCACGCCCTACCATAAGAAAGCAAAATATTCTGTTTGGGAGCACCTAGAGCTCTTTGAACAGATGGTGGAAACTTTCCATTTGAAGGACAGCCAAAGCTTTATTCAATATGTGAAATGGACCTTCTCACCAGAATACTCCAGCTTCTTTGCGGGGCTGGAGGACCAAAATCATTCTAGATGGTCCACCTATATGGCGGCCATCTTGAAACATTTTTCTGTGCACAGAAATCCTCAGGAGGCTCGTAAGGCAGCCTACAACTTGCAATGTGGGGAAGATCAGGCCCCACAAGAATGTGTTCAGAAATTAAAGCATGCCTTTGCGCAGAGTTTGTGAATACTTTTTTCCACACTCTCCCCAAGTACATCATGACCTAATTGCTGAGAGATTTTCACGAGAAAAGATCACTAGACTGGGTCATTGAACAGGCCACACGAATTTATGAGGTGCAAAAGCCCAGAGAAAACAATAATACTCCCAAAAGCCCCAAACCAACCAACACCCCTGCTGCTGCTAAGGTAGCTGAGGTGAAGGTTGCCCCCATTTCAGATTTAGAGATTGGGGGCTAAACACCTGCCTGCACAGAATCAGAATAATCCCAAGCCCAGAAGGCCCTCGGGCCAGCAACAAACAGGGAGGGGTGTCCAACCAAACAGCAGCTAACCTAGGGAACTTCCCTCCTCACTTCCCCCAGGAGGGCAGAAATTCCCCAAATCCTGGACAGAACTTCTTCCCCAGGTACCCGCACAACTTTCAACCCCAAAACCATACATCCTTCTTTCCCCAAGTTCCTGAGCCCAGACAACCTAATCCGGGAGAGAGGAGGCCAAGGGTGGAGGGGTACCCACATTTTCCAAACCCGGGGTATTTTCAGAGAAGGGATAGCTACCCTTCCTGGGATCAGCCCAGGGGAGACAACAGGACCCCGTATCAGCCTAAGCGGGTGTCGCAACTATAGCGCCAGGTCCAAAACATAGCACAGGATCTGGGTCGCATGCTGAGGGCTCAACAGAACCCTCAGATGAGCATGCCGGTGCAGAATGCCTTAAACTCAGGACCTGGTGCTCCAGAGCAATGACGGGGGAAGAACCCCGACAATCCACCAGTTCCCAGGGAGGAGGCACAAGGGGAAGGGGGGTGTAAAGCCTTCGAGGAAGCTTCCTTCCTCACTTGTAAAAAAGCCCCTGGAAACCCAGGAACTGGAAACAAAATCTCCTGCCCTGAAAGTCTGCCACCCAAGGAGCAGAGGGGGGGTAGGAGAAACAAAGAACCCAGACAGACCCATGTTGAGGAGGAGGTACAAATGTTCCAATTTGAAGGAGAGGGATCTTCAGAGGATCCTGGGAAAAGGATCTTCTCCTTCAGAGATGGAGAACTCCTCCCAAAGATAAATGTACATTATCTGTGCCCCCTTGAGGAGAAGGAGGGAGGATTCTATGGCCCGGTCCCGATACAGGTCAGTGTACAATGTTGGCACTGGTGGACACTGGATCCCAGGCTACCCTTCTGTCAAAAAGGGCCTTTGATAAACTGAATTCGGGAAGGGGGGGAGAAATACCAAATTCCTCTCACCCCTCTTCCTGGACAACTTCAGAACTTCGACGGGAAGGAAATTCCCGTTGAGGGCACTGCGGATTTGGATATTAAAATTGGGCGACACAAGGTGAAGCACCCAGTCATAGTTGTAACTCCAGAGGGCACCCCTTGTTTGCTAGGGAATGACATCCTGCATAGGTTGTCACCCCTAATAGATTATGTAAACAAGGTCCTTTGGAGCCAGACTAGCCGACCAATAAAATTAAAACAGAGTGTCAACCATCTTAGTTTAAACGGCACATGCCACATGGTTGAACAAAAATCTGACCAAGTAGAATTTCACTTCCAGAACAACCAAATCCCAGACGTGACCGTAATAGCAGTAGGACAAACTGGTGAAGGGGGGTCCTCTATATTTCTGAAAATCAACCTTCCTTCCAGTCTAAGGTGGCATTCCATACTGGAAGGAAACACTCTGAAATTCTTTACCAATTCACAATCAGACATTCCCACTCCTATAGTCCAGAAAGATGAGAAATCGGCTCAGAGCATGGCTGACATTCAGCAAATTCAGCAAATTGGAGAGCAGTTGTTCATCCCTATTCAGTTAAATGGAGGGAAGGACTCTGTTCTCGCCCCAGTGTGTGTGAACAATGGTAAGAGCTTCATCAGCGAAGCCATGTTCCGCAAACTCCCAAAAGATCCAGCCATTCCCACATTTAAACCGATAGACAAATGGGAAATGGATCTGGAAACACCCAATTCCAAACATCTCCTGCCAAGCAGGTGTATGCTCAAAATCTCCATAGGCAATAAGAGAATAGTCCATAATTGTTGGGTCATGTGAGACGTCACTGCCGCCTTTTACTTAGGCAGTGACATTCTCAATCACTTTGCCATTAGTTTGGACCTAATAAACTTCAAAGTTTGGTCCCGATTAGCGGATAATCCCATGGGCTTTGATGACCCAGAGAAAGCATTTAGGTCAGCTCAACTGCTGCCTTATGCAGTTGAAATTCAGATTGGAGAGGAAGTCACCATCTCACAAAGGACCTGACAATTCTCCCTGGAAGTGAAAGTCAAAAGAGGACAGATTTTGAAAAACCCAGCGCCTATATTCATCTAAATGCTTATTTCCAACAGCAAGGGTTGGGGGTAAACCCAACACCACTAGTCAATATAGAAAATGACACTATTCCAATAGAGGTGTATAACAGCTACTTAAAGAGTATCACTCTAGCCGCAGGCACCATTATTGGAATGGCAGTTGATGACCGGCATTTTTCCATAGATTTAGGCAATGAACTATTAGGCCCAATCCCCTAGGACTGTTTTGACAGTGATAGTGATGACAACACAACACCAGACAGGATCTTTACCCAGCATGGGGGGAACTTCCTGGTGTACACTTCCTGCCCTTATGGTAAGGAAAATGTGACCTTTGACTTAAGGAGGGATGAGGTGATGTTCCAGGTCCGCGACGACTGCCTTCCCCACCTGAAGCCACCAGTCCAAATCATCACTTTGACCAGGGACTTCTCCACCCAGCTGGTGGAGGCCGCTGAGATAGCGAAACCGGAAGTCTTTCCAGGCTTCATGCAGATGGTTGAAGAGAGAGTCAACCTAGCTGATGCCTGTGAGACTCTGGAGCAGAAGCAAAAATTAAAACAAGTTTTCTTGGATTTTCAGGATCTCTTTGCGGTGGACTCATATGACTGTGGTCGCACCGACATCCACACAACAACCATTCCCACGGTCCCTGGCATGACTCCAGTGTTTGTGAAGCAATATCGCTTGCCTCTCGCATCAATGGAGTCCCTTACTGAAATAATTAAGAACCTTGAGTCCCGTGGGATAATCCGTCCAGTCCACAGCACAGCACCTTCAATAATCTGGTGATGGGGATTTTGAAGCCAAACGGCCAGTGGAGACTCTGCGCCGACCTTAGGGAGCTCAACAAATGGGTCCATACTTCCCAATGGCCTCTTCCCTACATTGACCAAGGGCTGGCCCAGATCCAGGGGTCACAGGTATTCACTGCAATAGACATGACCAATGGGTACTGGACTGTACCTGTCAGTAGGGAGGACCAATACAAGCTGGCCTTTACCTTTGGGGGGCAACAGTACACATGGACCCGGACTCCTTTCGTATACATCAACACTGGCAATGAATTCAACATTTTTCTACATAAGGCCATGCCCAACCTGGGTGAAAGGGGTAACCTGGCCTATGTAGATGCTGTTCTCATCAAAAGCTCAACTGTGGAGGAACACATAGCAGAGATCCGTTATGTTCTGACACATTTGAGGGCCGCTGGAGCAAAACTTTCCTTTGAAAAGGCACAGTGGTGTAGAACCCATGTAAATTTCTTGGGGCATGAGATTACTCCTCAGGGTCTCTGTCCCCAGGAAAAGAAAGTGGAAGCACTCCAGAAATTGAAAGCCCCCACAACTCTGTGGGAACTAAGGAGCCTCCTTGGACTGACTAGTTATAGCAGAAAGTTCATTGAGGACTACGCAGAGATCACAAGACCCCTGATCCATCTTTTGAAGGAGGGAGTCAATTGGGAGTGGGGTCCACAACAAGCAGAGGCAGTAAGACAACTCAAAAGAAGCCTCTCTCAAGCGCCTTGCCTAGCTTACCCTGTCAGAAACAAGGAGTTCACAAATACATGCTTGACTGCAGTATAATACCAAAAGCATGACAAGGTCAATAAAGTAATCTCCTTTGCGAGTAAAACTTTATCCTCTGTGGAGGAAAAATTCAACGATTGTGAGAAGGCACTCCTGGCAACGGTGTGGGCATTGAAGAATTAACGCCCGTTTATCCAGGGGGAACACATCATAGTGGAGACTCCACACCAGCCTCTGCAATATCTCCTAAGTGACAGAATCCGGGCCGGAAATGTGAGTAATTCCCGAATTACTTCCTGGATTCTGTCAATCCAAGGCTTTCCTGTGGAGGTCAGATATGGCCAAAACAAGAAGAGTCCCCTCGCGCAAGGTCTGGCTGACTTGCATGATTGTGCCAGAGAAAACTGTCTCGAGGACGAAAGCCTCAAAATCAAGGACAACATGGAGGCATACCTTAATTCCCCACACAAAGGGCCTGATCACGACTTTGGCGGTAACGCTGGCGGTATTACCGCTGGTGGTATTAGCCATACTGCCGAACTCCCCGGCGCTAATAGCGCCAGACCACGAGTTCGGCGGTAATGTAAATCCCCATTCCCCATTGAGCTTATTTGGGAATGCCCCATTCCCCATTGGGCTCAATGGGGAAAATTTGCACTCTTACCGCTGGCGGATTTATCGCCGGCGGTAATAGCGTGAATTTTAGGCAGATTTCCCCCCAACTCAGAGCTGGGGCGAAATCCACCGAAGTCCTGATTTGGCGGACCCTTAAATCCAGCGGTAATAGCGCTACCGCCGGATTTAAGGGTTACCGACAAATTCGTGATGAGGCCCAAAGTCTTTGAAGAAGACAAGTGTTAGGGAACGCCCACTGTCTATGTGGATGGATGCTCCTACCATGTTGACAACAATGGGGAAAAAGAACTTGTGGCCGGCGTAGGGAATGCATGGGTGAATGAGATCCCAGAACCCTCCGCTGGGTACAAGATTGGTCCCCGAAGTAGTCAAGTGGCAGAATTGATGGCTGTGCATCAAGCCATCCTCACTGCTGTCCAACACCAACTCCACAAACTGGTCATAATCACTGATTCGGATTATGTACGGAACGGGTTCGTGGAGCACCTGGTTACCTGGAAAACGAGGGGCATGTTATGTGCTAATAACAAACCATTGAAACATGGAAAATGTATTCAAAATATTGATGATCTGGTCACCTCGAATGGGATGACCATCTACTGGAAAAAGATCAAGGGTCATTCCAAAGTAGAGGGACCAGACAAAACTGGAAATGACTTAGCTGATCAGTTGGCCAAAACCGGAGCCATCCAAGGGGTCTACTTGAGATCGAGTCCCTGTTGGGGGAAATCCAGGTCACTGCTATCACTAGGTCCCAGACAAATCTGCACAATGGAGTAAGCAGACCCCAGATGCTGATTTGATTACGGCTCAAATAGGGGATCCAATAAATGGTAAGTTTTATCAACACATTGAGGACCCTGCAAACGTTCCCCTGATGGATAACGATTAAATAGGGAAAGAGGACCTCAGTGTATTGATGAAATGTCCAAAAATGTTCAGAATCCAAGACGGTTTGTTGGTAAGGAGATCTCTAGCTCGCCATGACCAGTGGGTGGTCCCTACCTCATTCTGAAACCTGATGTTAAGTCACGCCCATGACGCAGCCACAGCCGGTCACAAGGGGTTTCATACAACAGTTCAAATCTTAAGAGAGGTTGCATACTGGCCACACATTGGGCAGTTCCTTGACCAGTACTTGAAGGGGTGTATTTTGTGTGCACAATTTCAGCCAACATCCCTCACACACCGTGCACCTCTCCAAAAGACAGGGATGACACTGCCATGGTCAGATTTGCAAGTCGATTTTATCGGGCCTGTGATTCGTCCCTCTATGGGAAACAAGTACATGTTGACCGTGACATGCTTGTTTAGTAAGTGGGTGGAATGTCTTCCGGCCCCAAATTGCAAGGCAGAACAGCAGCTGCCCTGATGATCAACCACATCTTCTCACGTTTTGGACTACCCCAAAGGATCGAGTCAGACCGAGGTAGCCACTTCACTAGCAAAGTAATGACAAAGATGTGGGAGATATTTAGGGTCAAAAGGAAATTACACATTGTCTACCGGCCAGCCTCTAGTGGTGCAGTAGAGATAAAAGACAATTGTGAGCATATTAAAACAGTTTGTGGCAGATTCTGGGCCAAGTTGGGATATTCGATTACCTCTTGTCCTGATGGCCATCAGATCTACCCCTTCATCTGCAAATAAAATGTCACAGTTTGAGCTGATGACTGGACGCAGGATGGTGCTTCCCCAGCATATGCTCTACAGAACTCAAGAGCAGACATTGATCAATGCCTCCACAACTCAGGAGTATGTTGAAAATCTAAGAAAACACCTTCAACATGCTTTTGCCTATGCTCAGCGAAATCTAGAAAGATCTGCTGACAGCATGAAGACCCACTATTACTTAAAGACTACTAGAAAAGAATACCATGTAGGAGACTGGCTCTACTTATACAATTTCCAAAGGAACCAGGCCAAACTGTGCAAATTTTCGCCTAGCGGGAGGGGCCCTTTTGAAATTGTAGACAAAATCTCACCAGTCGCCTACAAAATCCACATCCCCAAAGGCAGTTTGGCAGAAGGGGATGATAAGTGGGTCCATATCAACCAACTAAAGTGTTGCCATTCTAGGCACACTCTGCAGCAACTGGAGGAGTCTTCTGGAACCCCAGAGGGGGTCACTCCAGCTCCCTAGAATTCCCATTATAAAATATTCCATCTATATAGTCAATAAATTGCAAATAGAAAAAGGTGTCCTGATTGTCACAATGTGTGTGTCCGTCCCACTACATAAATAGTGGTGGGGAAATGTCTACAAATATGCTTTTGCTTTGTCATCCTAGAAGTGGAAACCATGGAGACTAAAACCAAGAAGGACCACCCAGGGACCCGAAAGCAAAGATCCAAGGGGCCCGGGGTATCGCTCCATAATCACATCAGGAATTGGCGAGGAGAACCGGTCGACCCACCACCAGTGGGAGAAACTGATGAATTTTGCCATTTGAACCAGAAAAGAAAAGAAACTGATCATCCAAGTCTCGCGACTTCCCATTGATGGACGATCAATGACAAATCGTGAGGGGGGGCTTGTGGGATGTTCTGACCCACTAGTCTCTGCCCTGCGACATCACTATGCGCTGCTTTCACCAGAACCAACAGAATGGCCGCAAAAAGCCCTTTGCGCAGGAAAACCGGAAAAATTGGATGGCAATCTACTTTGCCTGTGCCTGTGGGGAACATGAGGCCACACTGCCAAAACCTGTCATTGGGCTGCCCACAGAAGAATATGGAACTACCTGAAAAGGCAGTGCTTAATTGCCAGGAAAACCAGAAGTGCTCTTAAATCCCAAACATCAGAAAAGATCCAACATCCTTGATGGGTGTTAACCATCACCTTATTTAAGGAATCCACATACGCACACTATGTCAGGAAAAGCAGAATCTATCAGAGAATATCCACATTAAAAAGTGTGCTTGTTGGTGGAAATCTGTCAGAATATGGGCGCAGTACCGCTGGCCGCCTGTGTCAAAGCTGGCATTTAATTACACTGGCAGTTTAAAACTTGTGCATTAAAATGAAACTGTTGAAAAAAAGTGACTTGCCATCAAAATCAATATAGGTTGCCACTATTTAATCTCTATGTTTTAGAAAGACTGGAATTAGAGATCTGTTTGCCTATTTTGAAATGTAAAGTTTATTTTATCAAAGACAAATTTAAACAAGTTGTGTTTTAAAGTGAACTGATACCAGCCAGAGGACATCAAAGCACATTCCACAGTTTTCTCCAACAAAGGCAGCTCTCCTGCTTCTCAGCAAAGCCAGGAACTCTCAGTTGGATGTTAATGGAGGGGGAGGAGATCTTGCTCTGCTGCTCTGAGGAGAGACAATAGACTTCCTGGACTGAAAGGGTATGCAAATTCAAGTGTCAACGGAAACCCCTGACAGCAGGAAGAGAGGCCTGGATTGCTCTTGGCAAAGCAAAACTTTGGGGGTGGGACAGACAGATATGTGTATCCGTAAACCACAAAAAAGTATCTTTTTGAAAAAGACTCACAGAAAACTGTGCAAAATTGTAAAAATCTGTAAAATATAGAGTTGTTCACATGAAAATTCCGGTAAACTTTTGAAACTACTCAGAAGTCTGTGCTATGTTCAGAGACATGACTACAGACATTGTGATTTCTTAGCAGATGTGATGATGCTAGAAGTATGACACTTCACAGGATTATGCACAGATGTCATGGGCATATATGTCGAAAGATGTGGACAAATCTGACATTGGGTACCCAACCAAAAGCACGATAAATTGTCAAATCTGAACCGAAGCTCTCACCGAGATGGAACTCGGACGGATACTTGCTCCACTAAATCTGTGATGTAAATATGTCATTGCTAGCAAGTTGGTAATATTGTAAATATGCCTTATATGAAAATAGATTTACTGTGCAGAAACAAAGGGTAGGGTCTCCCTGGATTATAAAATACAGCATCATCCTGGCACCAGATTTCCTTCTCAAATCAGGGGAGAGGACAGACCCTAACCAATAGGATTCCTATGGGGTGTGCCTAGTATAATTCAGCCTACCCACCCCTTTGGGAAATCCATAAATAGAGACAGCTTAGGACCTAGAAGGACACACACATTCACCCATCACTGATTGCTGGCGAAGCACTCTGCAGGAGAAACCCATATCCAAGACTCCAGAACTTTTGAAAGCAGAAAGGCTCAATTCCAAAGCTGAACCCTTCTCAGCTTGCCCTTTCAAAATCATGAAACCCGATTTTACCCCAGACTTCCAAAGGGGCACCGAAAGGAACAGCCTGGCTGTGCTGTTTCTGCTTTATTGCTAAGAATTCTTGCTAGAATCCAGAGATCCAAACCAGTAGAGCAGAGCTGTAACCAGATAGCTGCAACCCAGAACCAACCCGTCGGATCCAGTCCAGAGTGCCATGCAGTGTCCAGAGTGCCGTGCTGAGTGCCGAACCCAAGCGCCCAGTGGGCTAGCAGAATTCCAGTCCAGAATCTTTGACCAGATCCCTGACGGGTCCATTCCAAACAGTAGTAGTGAGTATCTATAGCATAGAATTGTCCCTATCATAAGTAATCCTATCCAAACCCATTCTATCATATCCAGAACTACATTGTAGAAAATCTTTTGTCTTTCCTGAATCTTTATCTCATTCCTATAGTCCTTTGGTAATGGTCGTGATGATATCATCTTTGCGCTAATATATTTGCTGAAGAAAGACAAGTGTCTCGGCGAGCAAAAGCCAGACAGAGGTGTCACTGATCTGGTGGCTGTACCATTGGGTATCTTGTATCTTCATAGACTCCCTAGTGTAAAGGAAATCTTCGTTGTACGTTCAAAAGCGCATCTTTCATTTGAAAATCTTGACTCTTTCTGAGAAAAACCGACCTCTACTAAAACCTTCATAACCTCCGTACCGTGCATGCTAGAAACGAAATGTAAGTGTCAAATTGAAGCTAACATCCAAAACCGCATTCCAACTCCTTATAGTTTTTCCGTAATCGCGCTCCTTGCGCGCGGAAAAGTTTGCCGCAAATTTTTAGTTTGGCTCAATTTCATCACGTGTAAAACAGCTGTTCTTTGCATCCGACCTCAGGATTCAGTTTTCAATCTGCTAGTTATTCAATAATCATTGCTAGTGTTTATCTGAAACTATACAAGGCGGCTCCCACTAGCCTTGACTCCAATTTAGTGAATTAAATCAATTTTTCAGTGTTTACAATCATTCCTGTTTCTCTCTGTGTCTGCTGGGGGAAATTGGGATTAATACTGTATTTGTTGAGTTTGTATTCCTGTAACCTGTTTTCTCTCCTTCCATCTCTTTATCTTGCATATTGGGGGGATTGAGTAGTGTGCAGGGGGAAAGAGTGACATTGCATTTGACTGAACCCACACAAAGTATTATTCTATGCTGCATTATTTTTCCTATCTGTACTCCTTCTAATTAAAGAGATTGTTGATTGTGACATCACCCCATTGGTGATCATTGTATAAATATTAAATAGTGTGATATATATTTTGCAAATCCATAAAATAAATCTTTCAACTTTGCAAAACAGCCTGCTTCCTGGTTCAGTGAGACCAGGGGGCATTCAAAGAGAGGAGTGTGATATAAGGGTACATCATTCAGAAATAAAAGAACTTATAGACAAAAATATATAATTAAGGGTTTCAATTGTGCATCCCACGCTAGGCATTGACTTAGGTGAAGTGCTGAGTTCAAATCATTACAGATGGAAGGGGAAAGTGGCTGGTTGGTTGGAGGAGGAGACAATACCGGGGGCCTTGAGTCAAATGACCGAATGGTGAGTAGTTTGAGGGGAATGGCAAATTAAGGGGACGAGATTGTGGTAATTTAAAAGTAATGGGAAATATTGTGTGGAGATAGAGATCAACAGCACCCACAAGCCTGACCCAAGGGGTCTAGACGAAATTGTCTCACACTCCAGTCGGCGTACTTAGGCTACGTATGAACAGGTTCATATAAGGAGACAATTTAAATCCTGTAAAAGGATATTGATTAGGGGCAAGGAGAAAAAAGGTGATATCAGAGTATTTTTTAGTAAATGTATAAAGTTGACTAGTCTGTCCACGTATCTGTATTTGTGTTGAGTTAAGGTGTTGAAAAAATGATGAATGTTGTAAAGGAGTTTAAACGAAGTTAAGGAGCTATAGGGACTATCTAGGGAAATGGTTAGTACCAATCCAGATACAGAAAAAGATAATTGAAAAGGATAGAGGCTTGAGCGGCTATTGTTGGAGTGCTAACGAAGTTAAGGAGCTGTAGGGACTATCTAGGGAAGTGGTTAGTACCAATCCAGAGATAGAAAGAGATAATTGAAAAAGATAGAGGCTTGAGCGGCGATTGACGCAGTGCGCTCATATTTGTTGTTTTAAGAAAATTTTAATTGGTGAAGTATTTTATAAAACCTGCTAGGTATTGACAGTCAATTGAGACTCGTCAAAATGGGAGACACTCCTCTGATGCATTTATGTAAGTCATTGCCATAGCACATGCCTAAGCTCAAACACTATAATGCGGAATGGGTAAAAGGCACGGCAGATAAGATATTCATGCCGTGGCCACAAGGGTGATTATTGTCAAAAGCTGTATTGCATCACATGACCACATACTTGCATGCTGCACAGGGAAAACATTAGAGAAATGGTTAGCTATTTTAGAGCTTTGGAAAATGTACCAGGAAGATCCATCACATGAGGAGTGGATGCTTAATCAGTGTAAGGTGGAAGGTGTTGAGCCTTCAGCTCCACTTGCCACGCTAGAAGTAAAAGGCGCTAGTGAGGAAGAAGTAGGGTTGTATCCTTTAAAGGAAATGACAGCTGCGATGGGGTATAGTAATCCAATATACAAACCGCCTGCTTACAGCATTGACGATAGCCCTGAGGATATAAAGAAGAGGTATTTAAGATCATACAAGGCAAAGAAGAGAAAAGTCAGCGGTCAAACATATCGACAGGAATAGAAAGAGAGATTAAGAGATGGAAAGGGGAAAAGGACAACACTGACAAGGTAACACTTGTACAGTAAGAATGGATGGGAGGACAGATATTACTCAAGCTAGATGGGGAAAGCATTGAGGAAGGAAGGCAAAGTGAAGATAAGGACGAACAGGATATAAAAGACAGGGACCAAGAAAAAAGATTGAAGGAAGATGAGCACAAAAGAAAGAGCAAGGAACGACGACAACAGGTGTATCAGGAGGAGCAGGAGAAAAAACAGGAGCAGGCAGAGGAGCAAAGAAAGTATGACAGTAGGCGTAGAGAGTAATAGAAGAGAGCAATGGAAAAGAAAGGAATAGAGAGGTGGAAGAAACACAGAAATTAAGGCACAAAAGGATACAGATGAAGAGAAGAGGAGGAAAGGAGAGCAGAAGTAAGGAGAGAAGAGAGAAGACAATAAGAGGAAATAATTAGAAGGGAGACTTTCAAATTAAGAGAATAAGATAAAGAGTTAGAATGAAGAAGGAGACAGTGGGACTTTGAGAGTAGCCTTTTTCGTAAGGAACCAGTAGAGCCAAGCCAAGCAATAGGATGGGACAGAATAGAAGAGTTTCTTCCGTTAAAGGTAGCAATGTCAGGGCCATCTAGACTAGCATTAGAAGAAAGTAATTTTGATATAGGAAGTATCAGAGACAGGATCGATAAGGCCTATCAAGAATTGAAGGAAGGTAGCAAATTTGGAACCCGAGGGAAGGGAGATCAGTCCCTAGTATTCCAATCATGAAGCAAAGAAGAAACCCCATTCAGCCTTGAGCACAAAGCCTTATCCTTAAGTAAACTGAATTGAAAAAAGGGTGAAGGGGATGAGAGTCACACTATTTGGGGATTAAACATGTCAGATGAGGAAAGAGAATCCTCCCTTTGCTAAGAGGGAGGGAGCGCGCGTGCACCTGAGGGAAGCCTGCAGAGGGACAAGGGAGTAAGATGTTCTGATCTAGAGCAACCTAAGTATAGTACGGCAGATCCCATAGCATATCCAGAGCATCCTAGAGGACGATCGTATAGTGAGAAGGGAGAATCACTGCCATATGTGAGCAAGTTAAGATCCCTATCAGGGAGGAGACGGACAGGGACGTTTGTCTCTGCCATGAATAATCAGACGATGGGACCCGATTGCGGATTATGGTTTATGCAGTTTCCCTTATTGGAAAAATGGAGAATGAGACCACAGTATATTCCATGGCCACAGATGGATAAGGTGCAAACTCCCATGTTTGACGGCCAGTGCTGGGAAATGGATATATGAATTAGAAAAAATGACAGGAGAAAACATGCTTGCCATAGGAGACATTAAGGGTCTCTTGCCAGCTATTCTTGTGGAAAGAGCTGATGACAAATGGAGGGGAGCAGGCTATTCAAGTGTGACAGCACAAAACACAGCACATGATGGAGCGCCATTTAATAATTGTAGAGCAGATGTTTGGAGAGCTCTCAGGGTGCAGTATCCCGACGCATCAGATATGGATGCAATTATGACACGTACGATGAAGGAAGATGAAGATCCTCTTGCTTACATGCAGGATATTCAAGAGCATTGGCAACTTGAAATGCAGGAACAGTGGGGAAAAACGGTGGCAGTATTTTACCACATTTTATGTCAGGGATTGCCTGAGCCAGGACAGAGGCAACAGAAGAAACAAGTGGGAATGGAGGCGAAGCCATGGCTGAAATACAATTGATGATAGTGCATCACTATCGGCTGTTGCAGGGCAGGAGAAACACAAGAAAGATGAGGCTAGGAAAATAGAGGAAGCCAAATTGGTTCAGAAGAAGCTGTCGAAAAGTTTTTCATGGAAGGCCGGTATTGACCAGCGGAGAAGGGTTGGGAATGCAGTAAGCAGTCACAGGTGAATAACCATCATCAGATGGACCAAGGAAGGAATGGGTTCATGCCGCAAGAGAGGGGTACAGGGTATAGAGGAAGGCATGGTTTCCAAAACAATCAAGCTGGGTTTCAAAATGTGCAGAATGAGAATCAGAATTCACAAGGAGGATTCAACCAAGGAGGACTAGTCAGGCGGCCTTCCCCTGTATGTTGGACTTGTGGGACGACAGGACACATTGAACATGCATGTTGCAGCCAAGGGAATGTACAGAATGGCCAATTCTAAAGAGGGGGGACAGATTATCCTCCACCATATAGTACACAAACTAAGGAAGGGTTTGTCCAAGATCAGACAGTGTATCAGACACAAACACCGCAAATGCAACAGACACAGCAACCAGAGCAAGTCCAAATGACTCTACCACAAGGTCAGTCGTAACACGCCCCCATGCAGGCACAGCAGTATGCAAACACGGACAATTACTGACACCTAGAATAGGAGGTGCCACTGTGGTAGGAGGGAATACTTTCACAGGTACAGGCTTATACTTCTAACCACAATAGGACAGCTCACAGGGCGACTTGATGTGTTCAGTACTATCAGTGATACCAGACCCCCAAGAGGAATCAAGGGTTGATGTGACGATAGGAGGCAAATCTTTTTCTTTTTGCTGGTAGCCACGGGGGCTACTCTTTTGTGTATATGAGAGGCAAAATATCCAATGTCAGGGATTGCCATGAATGCTCAAGGATTCTATTGAGCTACGAGTCGAGTTTCTTTTACTGACAAATTACCAGTCTCTACAGGAGAATGTGACATGTCTGTTCCATTGTTGTGTTCATGACAGACACCAGTTAACATTTTGGGAAGAGACTTGATGACAAAACTTAAGATGACAATTTCATTCACTGACAAGTAATAGTGTGTTCCACTCCCAGAATACACTACTTAAATGTGGGCAAATTCATACTGGCCTTCACAGGGCAAATGGCTCTGCGAGGCGTTCCAGCAGAGCCAGAGATGTTTCTTTATGGAGTAAGCATTTTACTAACATGGCCAACTGGGATAGTGGGGAAGACTGTGAGGATACCTGTTGAATTCTTATTCAGACCACAGATACCTATGGACGAAGAGAGGGGACAGACTATCAATCTAGAATTAGAAGCAGCCATAGTACGAAGTGAAATGGCGATGCTTGAAGGAACGGATGATGAGGGTAGACCATGGAGAACAGTAATAGCTCTCGAAGAGGGACACAGGTTGACTGACATTACTGATGATGATATGTTTAGAGAAGACCCAACAGACGATGAAGTAGTGTTCTTTATGAGCATTACATACTTGATTAGAATAGAGAAAAGGGAAATCCCACAATGAATGGCAATAATGCGTCAGCGTCCAGCATTTTTTGAAGAGGACTTGGAGAAAATGCCCAGCGTCGTATGGACTACAGACCCTCATGACATAGGATTATTAAAGGGAATAAGGAAAGTTCAATTAAAGTTGAAGCCAGGATCAATTTTAAGGTGAGCAAGACAGTATACCATGTCTTAACAGGCTGATGAGGGTATATTTCATACCATTTCGGCACTGGTGCCATCAGAATCATTGTGCAATACTGCAGTGTATCCTATCAGGAAATCAAAGGGAGGGTTGTGGCGATTCATACAAGACATGAGACCCATTAACCAGATTGTAGAAGCAGAGTTTCCTCTAGTTTCTAACCTAGCAACAATACTACGCAGTATCTTGGTGGAAGCACAATATGTCTTGGTGATCCATTTGAAATATGCGTTTTTCTCAATCCCGTTGTGCAAGGACTCACAAGACTTGACTTCATTTACGTTTCGCAAGGATTGTCTGAAACATACTAGGTTACCTCAAGGATACTGTGAGTCTCCATCAATCTTTAACAGGGTCTGCCAGAAGGACCTAGGCAATGTTGATTTGAAAAGTGCAGTGATACAATACGCAGATGACATTTTAATTTATAGCACTACAGATGAGGAGTGCAGGCAGGACTTGATTCAGTTGATGACTATTTTAGCAGACAAAGGATACAAGTTAGACAAGGAGAAGCTACAATATTATCAAGAACAGGTGTTATACATACGACAGTTCATTTCACATGAGGGAAAAAAGGAGACACCTGAAAGAGCCTAGGCGATTATGAAAATTGCAAAACCGCATACAGTAAAACAGATGCAACAATTTTTGGGACTATGCAGTTATGTTAGAGCCTGGATGTTTGACTACAGTTCGTACACAAGACCCCTTTTCCAGGCTTTAAAGAATGCACAGATGAATAAGGTCAAAATAGAATGGACTGAGGAGATGGAGGAAAGATTTGAGGATTTGACGAATGCGATTTGTACAGCCCCTGTTTTAGGAATTCCCAAATATGCTAAGGAATTCTATTTATTTTTGTATGCAAATGGGACAGTCATGACAGCAGTGCTTACTCAGAGGACGACATTGGGGTACAAGCCTCTAGCGTATTACAGTGAGATTTTAGTCCCAGTTATGAAAAGACACTTTCCTTGCGAACAGTCATTGGCAGCCACAATGTTCACAATTGAGAAGTCTACAAGTAGTGTTATGGGCTGCTCTATGACACTTTTCTTGGAGCATGCTCTGGTTGGTACATTGATATCTCAGAGAGCCTCATCTTATGAAGTAATTATTTTGAACCCAATGCTCAACAAAATTGCCAGATGTAAAATAGTGAATCCTGCCACATTTGTAGCTGAACCAATACCTGACGGCGAGCAGGTGCATAAATTATGTAGAATTTTATGATGATATACCTTGCATAAAAGAAAATGCTTTGCCAGGAGGGCAAATTCTCTTTATTGGTGGTTCTTCACAAATTGATCAGACTAGTGGAGAAAGGAATTCTGGCAGAGCTGTAGTGAGGCATAGAGTAAATGGTGAGTTTGAAATTGTAGCAAGTGCTAGACTACCGTCTCACTTTTCAGCGCAAACTTAGAATTGGTAGTGCACACTTTCGTGCTTGAGAAACACAAAGGGCAGGAAGTGACGGTGTGAAGTGACTCTGCCTATGTGACGTCGACAGGGCTAGCATGTTGGAAAAGGAGAGGCTACCTTCGAGCGGACAGCACTCCAGTGCAGCACGCATCCTTATTGGACAGGCTTATTAAGGCACTACAAATCACAGTAGCCATAGCCGTCATTAAATGCGCTGTGCACACTAAGCAAACAGATTTTAGCCAAAAGGGTTGCATATTGACCAGATATCTCACATTTTGATACTTCAAATGACAAGGAGAAAGTAGTTACGATTGTGGTAATACAAGAAGGGTTTAATAATTTGCCCAAAACCCAATTAATGGAGATCCAAGGCAATCCACCAGAGGAAGAGCAGGAGTCATGGAAATTAAGGGGGTGTTCTTTATCCCGCACGGAAGTATGGTGGCAACAGCATAGCACTGGAAAATCAGTGATGCAGTAGCATTGTTAAAGGTAGTGCTTGAAGAGCTGCACTACCCCGCGCGTGTAACTAGGGAAAGTTTTGCTGCAACAATTGTGGAAGACTGGTTTGTTCCAAATTTGTTAGAACATGTTGCATTATTTGTTGTGAATTGCATCGTGTACCAAATGTTTACTGCTGGGCATACACTGAGAATGATGTAGAGAAGGAGCCAAGTACCCCCACCTCAATCTCTTCCCATATTGCCTATCTGCTGGAAAACAGAGTATGACACATGTACAAAACCATTTGAATTACAGATACCAAGGCGAATCCTGGAAGCAAGATTCCCATTGAGGCAACCATACCAGCATATAAAACAGGATGATGGCTGTCCGAGTGATAGTCCAGAAGAAAGCAGGACAAATTGAAGAAACAAACAAAAATAATGACGTCATGCAAATACAAAGCTGATGTATACAGAGAAGAGATGCAGAGACCACAGGCTGTAGACAATTCTAAAGGGCATTAAAAAAGTTTTGAGATGAGTGACATCTTAGGATCAAGATGAAGACACGTGTGCTACAAAATTAATGAAGATTTCAAGCTATTTTACACGTGTAAATATGCAAGGAAATGCAAGCAGATGAAGTATTCTTGAGGCTAGCTTTATAATAAATAGAGTGGGGCATGTGCCAACATGTACATATATGTCTTTTTTTTCAGAACTGGTACCAAAGTACAGGGGCGGACAGCACTCCAGGAGTAGCAATATGGATACATTTGCACATTTGCCATACGAAACAGCCAGTATCTCCACAAAACAAAAGTGTCCTTTATTAAAGTGCAGTGGATTCGAAATTTGCAGGCAGATGCGTTTCGCGATAACAAACCGCATGTTCACATAACATATATATATTGGAGTCAGTAATGGATGTATGCTCCCACTACGTACGATAGAAGTGCTGAGCAAAAGAAGGAAGGCCACTTTTTCATTTTGTCGCGATCAGAAAATAAGTGAATTACAGGCAAAAACTCATAAAGGCGAGGTTGGATGAGCCAAGAAGTCATGGCCTTATCAGACTAGGGTGTGCTGACATTGGATACAAATCATGTGAAAGAACGAAGCTCCTGTTCCGAAGGCGTGGACGGAAACAAGAAGACATCAGTGATCAATTAAAGAATAGCATTTTAATACACTGAAAGCTCAAATTCGTGATCTTTAGTCACGTGGGGAGGAGAAGCTGGATGAGCATGATGGTCACACCTACGCACGAGGGCAGAGGGTGCCTTCACTCCCCTGTATTCTTCAGTAGCAAGGAACATTTCCAAGGACGTGTTCAAAGCCCTAATTGACAGCAAACCACTGAGGTGATGATGGAAGGTCATGTTAATTGGTGGGAAGCTAGGGTTAAGACTAGTTTATCTGCACCTGGACACTCAGCCTGCATGCATGATGTAGTTTGGGTGGGTACTGATGGAGGTTAGAAAATAACCAATGATCGGGGACCGGATGATCAAGGATCCTATAGTTGTGTAGCCAATTAGACGTTGTGCATTTAGTGACATTCATAGTGACATATTTTAGGGAAGGGCTTAGTTGCCCCACCTGATGTTAAGAAGCCTATCACTTTATTTCACTTCCCAAACGAATATGGATCATATACCTCGATGATCCGTTTAGACCCTGTCACATTCACCCATGGGTTTTTAAGTTTTGCCGCGTAGAATGACGTTAGTGACAGGTGAATATCATCAATTACGAATATTTACTATAAAAGTGTGCTTTTTATGAAATCAAAGCATTGTGATGAGAGACATCTGCTGATGTTCGTTGTACTCCCTGTTTTAGATAATTGACATTAAAACAGTTTTACTTTTGCCAACTACCTGAGTTGTTTTGATTATTGATGTTTGAATAAAATTCTGCATCCCCATCTATCTCAAGACTATTGCTATCTCATCTTAAAGGGCTTGGAGGTCCAGTTCAATGATGAGAGGAGTAATACCTTGACCGAATGGTCCTTTTCAGTATTTACTTATTTATTATGTTGACATGCTGCAGGTGTGTAGTGGATACAGATATCTGATAGTTGTGGTGTGTCCCTGCTCAAGGTGTATCTAGGCAGGTCTGTGTACACACCCTGACGCCACTTGTGCAGCAACGTTTTTAGTACTTCAAGTATTTCCAAGATGGGGAGTGTGTGAAGTGCTGAGATTTGATAATGGGCCACATTTTGTTAATGAAGTGTTTGAACAGATAGGATTATTATTGAGCATTAAACACACATTTTCTTCTGCTTATCACCTACAAGCAAACGGGATATGTGAGAGACTCAACAGCCTCCTCAAAGAAATGATTGCCAAAATCAAGCTAGCTTTGAAGAAGGGATGCTATACTGCCTGCCCTTAGCTTTATATGCCCTAAGGAATTAGCCTGGTCAGGACCAGCACCTCACTCCCCATGAACTAGTAACAGAGAGGTGAATGGGAATGCCTCTTACACCTCCATCGAGGAGTAGAAGTGATACCCAGAGTACATACTGTTAGGTGATGAGTTGCATAATTATTTGACATATGTGGCCTCTAGCATCTCTCTCATTTCAGATCAACTCAAGCATCAGGGGGTCGGTCTCAGAACACAGGTGAAGACCATTCAGCAACCGATCTCCTGAACTATTATCGGCACCCAGGTTATTTGTTGGTAACATAGTACTGATAAAAAATATGCCCCTTTATCACTGGAAATATAACCCCCTCAGCAGTAAATGTCCAAGGTAGACGAGCTTGGCTTCATTTGAATGACGTGAAATTATGCACAAGCAAGACCGTACCTCCCATCACTGTTGCTGATCCAGAAGCAAGACAAGAAGAAGAATTTCAGAATGTGCAGACTCAATCGATGACAAAGAAGAAGGACAATAAAGCAACTAGCTGATGAATGCCGATTTTGCCTTTGGACTGTGACTCAATCGGATACTCCTTATAGATTTTATAGCAGGACTGCAAACCCTTGCTGAGTAGTGACAGGAATTTGAAAATGAACTTTAGAGATTTGTTGACGTATCAAAGTTATGCTTAAGTGACAGTTCCTCGTTAAAAACTGCGGAAAATGTACAGTATCCAGATTCATTTCTTGGTGCATATTTGTTCTAAGTATTCGAATTCCATGGTGCTGACCGATGGGGATGTTCACAGACTTATATTTGCTATTTTTATATTTATCCTTCAAGGCTATCTTGCTCTTGTCAGAAGAGGCTTTTATGTTAGCACTTTTTTTTTTTAGTCTTAAAAATGGGCCCATGATTAGGAGGTTGTTAATTGCAATCATTCAGCATATACTGCGACACCAGGAGACATTGCAATTACAGGAGTAAAAAGTGTTTCTTTATCTTTATATGATCACAGTCGAAATGTGGAATGTTGGAAGTAGTACAATTTGAGGGAATTAACAAGCCCAACCAATTCCAAAATGCCACAAATGATGGGGGTTAATATGTTTTTTCGTGATATACATATGTGCAACTATACTGTCATGACCGCAGCCTCCAAGGAGTCAGGTTTAGCCCAACTGCCTCGGAAGCTGGGTCACAACTTCATTTCAAGGCACCCATCGGCTCCCATAGGGGCCTTATGGACCTTGTCCTGGCGCCAGTGGCGCCAGGCTCATCAGGGGACTCAGTCCCGGCACAGGACGTGCCGGGCTCATGATGCAGGGAATGGTGCTTGGGTGGACCTACCTGCTGCAGACCATGCTGCTCACTCACCTGCAGGATGAAATCCTCACCCATCCATGGCTGGAACTACTTTACCTTCTGGGTGTGGCCAGCACCACTCCCTGGGACTGGATACTGGAACTATTCTGGAAGCTGGGACTTCTTACCTGGGCGAGGCTGCTGTGGAAGGAGACACCTAAGCACTCCAGTAGGCTATTTAAACCACGCCCGATCAGAGCAACGTGCTTCGCGTTATTCTGCAATAGCAGCAGGACGCTCACCGTGTCAGCTCCAGAGAATCTGCAACTTCTGCATCTAGGGAAGAGAAATCCGTAATCTTACCTTCTGAAATACCATCTTCGTCTTCTGCAGCATCTGAGAAGGGAAAAGAACACCAGGTTAGCACGAGATAAAAACCAGCGCAGCACTTACCCAGTCCATCGGTGCATCTCAAGCCACGGGCTGCAGCTTTCCATTTTTTGACACCCTGTGGAAGCAAGGACATTGGTTAGTAAACCTCCGTGAAACTTTCCTTTCCTGCGCTGCATTCTTCTCGCCTCCGCCGACGCTGCTACTCGCTCTGCAAAACACAAAGGACATCATTAAGAAATACAAAACTCCATCTATACGCACGTGTTTTGGGCAGCTCTCATCTTTCTCACTCCTCGGCGCATTCCTCGACATCTATTTTTCTACCCAGCTGCTTCTGCAACCTGAAAAAGGAAAAGAGACATTAAGAAGTGCTTTTAACTTCGAATTGACATTTTCTACTTACTTGCCTGCAATACCTTCGCCATTCCATCGCTCTCCGGACCTCCATATTCAAGCAACCGCCGTTCGTGCTGCTAACGACGGCCTAGCTCCAAATCTTCATCCTCTGCGACCAAGAGGCTGGACAATTAACCAGTGAAGTAACTGGCTTCGGCGCCCCTGCACAGACGCAGGATTGAGAGCTCCGCTTTCACCTACATAAGGTGAGCACATTTGGCCTACGAACTACTTGGGGAGTACCAGGAAGGGGAGTCAGCTTGCCCAGTCAGGCTTATATATCCTTATTAACCCCTTGCTCTCATAATTGCAGACACCTCACCCTTCAGATCAAGATCTCAGTGAGGAGAGGGCCTTTCCAGGGTGGCATTCGAGGCCTGCGCGTGACCCTAGAAGACTCCGAGAACCCCCAGCCCAGACCTGCGCCTCCGAGGGATTCAGGTGAGCGTTCCATATACTTTGTGTTTTTCTGTTCCTCCTGCTTAGCATTCCCTATTATATTTATGCTCCTGTTGAGATAGAGGCCACTATGATTTCCCCTACTGCAGGGACTGCTTTTGATTCACTTACTTCCACTAAGATGGAGGCTCCTATGGCACTCCCCAAAGAAAGGACTCTTTTTGATTGGCTTCATGATTATTATGCAAGTAATGACCTTGTAGTAATAAAACACAAGAGAAATACACAGGAAGCTAATGAAGGGATAAATACTTATCTAGATAATACAGCAAACCTGGGTAATAACATGTGGAATCAGCACATGAGAAAAGTTGGAGAGAGAACATCCAAGCAGGGTTGCTACGTCTGCTCTCTCATACCCTATGCCCAGAATGCAGCTCAAACTTTTATTTCCAGGGAAATCCCAGAACACGATGCCAAATGCATTGTTTATCTTGCAGCATGTATGACCAGAGGACAATTACAAGGAAATTGGGCCACTCTTTGGTAGAGCTCAAAATGGTTGTTTCCATTCTAGGATGATTACATCAAGACCACACAGATTGGATAGGAACCTGCATGGAAGAGCAAGATGCTTACAAATCTGGTGACAGAGCAGGAAGAGGCAATCATTGCAGAAATTAAGAGGCTGAACTGCCCCGATAAAGTGGAAGTAGATGGATGGCCTGGATGTTGGGAAGAAACTCAGGTTTTAGTCTATGGTCAAGTGAAATCCAGGAAAGATGGGAAGAAGGTATAATGTCCTGTACAGCTCACTTATTGAAGGGAGAATATGTACAAGAAGTACAGAGAGTGAACGATGGATGTTTGAAATCATGGGCTAAACATGCCAAACTACTGCCGTAGGTAGAAGTAAAATCAGGTCCTATGATCGTGATGCCATTGGTGAACAAGACATTGTGCTTCTGGAGAGAAGGAAGAATTCTTGTGGGAAATAACAAAGGCTGCAAAACTACAGTTGAGGTCATCAGAATGGGAGCAGGGGCAGCCGTCCTGATGGATCATTCTTGGGATTTTGGGTCCAGAGCCAACATGAAGCTGCTCAAGGAATGGGGAGGGACGCATTCCTTGGTGCTAATCCATGTTCCACAATTAGTGATTCCTCAGAGTGTCCTGAACATTGGAGAACTTCCAAAAGTAGATGCTCATTTAAGAAGGAGAAGATGGCTTGAATTTCTCAACCGAACCAAGAGAGGGAATTACTTCTCAGCCAAATCAATAGATGCATATGACTCTATTCCTTATGAACACAGGTTGTTCAGCAAAACTGTTTCAGCATTCACGAATATCTTCATGCCTGGATCCAGACGATGGCCAATGCCAAATGGTTACAGATTACCAGATGGGAACTTCTGCAGACCATCAACACCACCATAAAGTGATTCAATGCTATCAGGGAAGAGCTGAGAATCATACGACTAATGACCCTACAGAATAGATATGTCCTTGACATGATCACAGCGATGGATTGAGGAGTTTGTGCCAGAATTGGGCCACCATGTTGCAGGTTCATACCTTCTCACGATGACGAGAATGGGACCTTGACAGAGGCCATAATGTTGCAGGAAACCCTGCACAACCTGATGGAAGACGAAACAGAAGACATCACAGATGATGGATGGTTCGCGTCCATTTTCTCATGGGTCCCACAATGGATGGCGAACATCTTCAAGTTTCTTGGTGCAATATTGGTGATTGTGATGTTTGGATTATGTGTGATCAGGATAATAATTACACAGTGTAAGAACACAGCAATGAAGGCAGTAGGAATGAAGATCATGATTGCTGTAAAATGTGGGTTTAGACCCAAGGAGTTGACAGATGAATATATCAAAAAATACATAGAGGCCAGCATCGTAGCACCTGAGGAAATGAAATTCCTGTATCCGAAGAATCACAAGAAGTATTTGGGATGATGGATATATTGTAATCTGGATTGACAGTGTAGTTACATGATCTGCAGTGTCAATGATCATGTAAAATCAGCATGATCCCTGAAGAGTGTAATGAAGATTTGGACCCTGAAGAAGCACTTCTTCAAGAGAAGAAATCAAGATGCAGAGATTAATGAAGATATAGTTGATGAATCAACCAGAGGGGAGAGTGTAGAGGAGCAGTCCATTGCCTCTGCAGAAAGTCCCAGCCTCCTACTACATGTATGCTGGAAGCCTGAACTAGTGCTATGTTTGACACCAGCAGTTGTGACTATTCCACAACGAGTCTTCGAGAAAAGGTGTCCACTAAGAAAACCCTATCAGATGGGTAACCCCGAAGAGATGACAGTCTCTTGGAGGAGATCCCTGAAGGAGTATGAAAAAAGAGAGAAAGAGAAGTTGGTGAAGTCACAAGAAATGAGCGTGATGCACTATGAAGACTGGCTGACATAGAGAATGTATGGACCTTATAGAAACTGATGACGAAGTAAAGAATCGAGTACATTTTCATGTGTGAATCGAAGATTGCACGTGTGAAAAGCACTGTAGAAAATGCAAGGCATTTAATAATTGTACAGATGCAGCAACGCAAGTAGACTAATTAATCATAGAAGCTGGCGATAGGTAGTGAATAGACTGCAAGTGATGCCTCATTATATAAAAGCTGGACATCGGTGACACTATTGTAGTAAGTTCAGACCATGAAGAGAAGGATTGAAGACTGTGTTGCAGCAAAGAATTAGCTGGGAGCATGGAAGAAACAAGAAGGGCTGTCTGGCCAGGTGTCAAGGCAGCCAGGAACTGGTTATCTATTCTCAAAGAACAGTGAACATGAGAAGCTGAATTGTCCCCCGTTAGGGTGCAAGGAAAGAACACCATGAGTGCCATGTTGATTAAATGAAGACAATTAAATGCTATAAAGTGAGCCGAATTGTGGTCTCCTGTCCCGTGAGCCAAGGATGGGAATAGAGTGGGCATGCAGTCCAGAACATTTGATAAGCATGTGCGCATACTCCCTTATATTCCCAGAGATGAGAATACATTGCTAGGCCAAGTTCAAAGACAGATGCATGGCATAAGGCATGGGTGATGAGAGATGGTGGGCTAATTGGGTGGGGAGGTACAGTCAAGTCCACCTCATGGGACCTGGTTCTGAGCTCACATGCTGCTAAGTGAATCTAATGTTCCAGAAGGTCACGAGCATGCCAAACAATTGTAGAGGGTCATATAACAAATAACAAAGGGCCTTATGTTTTGAGTGCTAAAAGAGTACTGTGTTTCGAATAACTGATGAAGATGATTTGCACTGGCGGTTGGCATGAGTTGCCCACCTGACTGAATAGACCAAATTACAACACAAGTCCTTATAGAAAGTACTTAGATGTTCCCCTTGAACTAAGCCACGTAGTATGACATCACGTATGATGAGTTTTTGCTATATAAGTGTTGTTTTTTATTAAATTCTTTGAGAGAGAATGCTGTGCGACGTCCGTTCATGTCCGTTGTAACTCCCTGTTTTAGGTAACTGATATTAAAACAGTTAACACAATTTGCCATCGTCCTGAGTTGGTTTGATTATTGGAGTACAGACTTAATCTGTTTCCCATCCATCTGCATGACACGCTGCCTAAATTAAGGCCCATATGGTCACTGTTGTCACCATTACTCTTTGCAATTGCAATAGAACCACTGGCTATATGCCTGTGCAAGTTCCATCATGCCCATGGGTTGGCCCTCGGGTGGAGCATGCAAAATACTTTCCCTCTACACCAATGACATTGTTCTCTATCTTAAAGACCCTGAGACCAATTTGCCACCATTGACGAGCGAGGTGGAGATGTTTGGTGAATTCTCTGGGCTCCATATCAATTGAGCAAAGTCTATCCTTTTTCCCCTGAATGACAACACAATACAACATAGGGACGTGGGCTCCTATAGGTGGGAACAACTCTATGTTCAGTACCTGGGTATTAAAATTGATATAAATTGTATTGCTCATTCAAGGGACAACCACCTAGTATACTTACAGGCTCTCTGAAGTAAGATTGATCGATGGTGCGCTTTACCCATCTCTACCTTAGGCCGTATACCTATAGCCAAGATGGTCATTGTATTATTTCCCAGTGTGGCCTTCAGTGCTGAACTCATGTGTCTCTTGATGAAATTGGCATGGCATCCCAAAACTCCACAGGTTAGGTCGGAACACCTAGTGCAACCCTACGTACGATCAGGAAGGGCTGCGTGCCCCAGAAATTGAGCTATATTTTGGGGCGTTCCAGCTTCATTTGGTCTCTTATTGGAGGCCTGGATCTCTCTATTATCTGCATGTATGCATTGAAAAGTGTTCGGTCCACCCTTATTCTCTGCAGGGCACTCTGGTGTCTATGCGAATGGGGGACAAGTGCTGCTTTGATACTGTAGCCTGTACCACCCATGCTTTGAAGTGAGTGTTACATATAGGTACCCCCTATGCGCCAGGTCTCAGTGCCTGGAGGATTAGGTCCTTGATGCCACTGTGTGATGAAAACATTGCAAAAGCTTGGGAGTAGCTGGGTAGTCACCATATGTTTGACTATTATCCAGAGCGGGTGTTTGTTTCTAGGGAACAGTTCAAGGCAAAGATTGGCTGAGATTTTCAATGCACTTTTCAATATCCTCGATTACGAGCAGCGTTCTGGGCCTGGTGCCTGGTTTTTCAGAGTGAACCACTGACTACCCCATTATTGCAGTTTCTAATAAACCCATCCAACTGTAGTCACATTGTATCATTTGTAATATAAACACAGTTGAGCACAGGCTACCCCACACTTCCACAAAGTATAGTACAGGTATGAACAGACAGCCAGACTGGCATATTAATTCCCCAATCACTTTGATCAGAAAAAACAATCATAAACTATTAAAACAAAATGTATTCACCATTACTATCACAAATGTAACATATTTTAAAACAACACATAATAGTTATGATATGATATGGCATTTATAACACGCCTATACACAAATGTTTCAAGGCGCGACCAGGCAAGGTAGAGGAACAGAGTGAAGACAGAGACAACGATCCTACTAGGCCAGGTGAAATTGAGATCGCGCAAGTGCAGGGGAGATGGGTCTAGGGAGAATGTAATAAAACAACCCATACAATTATTGTTGTTCTCACAGAATCTGTCATATGTACACCAAAAATCAGTGTGGTTAGTAAACAGTGTGATTAAGTACACTATGTTGGTCGACACTCTTGTGTTTCCAGTTCAGAGGTGAACTGTTGTCATTTCCACATTACATTTACATTCTTCCCTCTGGGCTTTCTTCAGGACAATAAGCCCAACGTGATGTCTACTACCCTATAGATTGGGTAGTCACCTAAGTATGTTTGGGTGGGATAACTGGGGAGGATGCTCCAGCCATCTCATTGCCCTGTAATTAGGCCACGCCACTAACTATAACCCCCGTCAATTCTGCCTCCCACTTTAAGCTCTGCCTTCCACGTTGCCTATTTACTTTTGTTTGCACTCCTGCTCAATCGGCTTGATTGTTCGGAGCACTGGATTCGTTGTATTTGAGGAAATATGTATCCCAGGCACTAAGCCATGGAGTTGATGGTATGGACGGCAGTGAAATGGTGTATGGTAACTTGGTCAGCAGGCACCCTTGGTTCTCAACCATAGAAAGGCAGTCAACAGTTTGTAATGTGGCAGGAATTCGAGCACAGCTCTAACTAAATGTATCATTGGATGCATAAAGGATGTGTATGTTATGTGCTTAGCATGGAAAACTCAGAGCTAAGAGCGTGAGATACACACCGTTAGCCAGGGGTCAAGTCCTAAAAGTGGGGGGACTCATCAACAAATGCAATGGGATGTGATGTTGCCAGAAATTAGCATATCAAGGTGAAACATGCACATTTCAATAAACTGGCTTTGCATAACCCCCCAAATTGCACAGGACGAATGGCATTTGCCTTCCATAAAATCAACACACACACAAAACAAAGAGAGGATATTTTCTTCTAATAGTGTTTTTGAAAACGTTAAAAGGTGTGCATGTTTTAATCTCCAAGAACCGATACGAATGTTTTCCCTGAAACATGCAGTACCGGAATGGGACGTTTCATCTTTAGTTCTTGGTTATTCTTCATCAGGTTGTGCAGTGGTGAAGTATCAGCCCTGCAAACCTGACAACTGCGGTTGGATCCCCGAGGTCGGCTTTAATTCATAAATTCAAGTAATACTTTCAATGTTTCTCATTTTAGCTGGGAGTACTGAGTCCACCCTCTGAAAAAAGTGGGTGGACTCTGTCCACCCGTGTGTACCCTCGACTTTAGCCCTGCTGGCCTTACCAATGATCGGGTATAGTGGGGTGCAAGCTTCCTTCCATGGGGATTCAGCCGCAACTAGAACAAACAGGAGACTCAGCCATGCTTCCAAAAAAAGAGAAACACTTAAAAGCACTATAGGTGTAGTCAGAGTTGGGGTACGGGTCGGGGTGGAGGCAGTGCATTCAAATGTCTTCAGAATATTGTTATATCATTTAGTTGGGGAAATACAACTGCCTTTCATTCACAAGCAAAGGCCACCCTCCCTAAGCTAAAGCTAACCCCCCTACACCATCCCGCAAGTCTCCCTCAGCTCCCGCTGCTATCTTACAAACATAGCCATCGCAATACGACTGCACCCCTCTATTTGCCATCTTTGGTTTTTAAAAACAAATGTAATGTATTTTTTAACCAAAACTGGTTTCAGGCAAACACAAACTTAGATGGCCGCCTTAAGCATCACAGCAGGGAAATGGCAGATTGCCTGGTAGCATCAAAATGTCCTTTTGCACAAATTGGTTAAATACCTTGTGCCTCCCTGGTTTTTATATATTGTAAAGCTGTGGTAAAAGCGTGTCAACGAAGAACATACAACAACAAAGGGCCTCATTATAAGTACGGCGGACCAGTAAAAAAATGGCAGTTAGACGGAGGCAACTCAGTTATTGCTGCATTACCATACTGCTGGACTATAGGTTTGGCGGTGAGGCAGAGGAAACCCCTCCAGCAAAATGCTCTAGGTAGATCTGCCACCTTACTGCCAAAAATAAGCAAAACTGCCAGAATTACCACCAGCTGAATTACCGCCAGCTGTAATTATGCAAAAATCACCATGCAGTCCTATGGACTCTATGAATGGGGACTGATACCTACATACTTGTGATCCGAAGGTAAATTCGCTGGACCAAGTGGCTGTAACCGTAAATCTGTTTGGATATATTCTGGCAGATTTACCACCAGAATACCTCCAAACCTGTTTTGAGGCCCAATGTATTTTACTCTCAGGCACTTGGAACAAAACAGAAGCCACACAGGAAATTATTTTACAGAGATCAGTGTTTTGTACGATTCAAACCACATAAGTGATTTTCAAATATGCCCCTGAGGGAAACAGTTTTAAAATGGTTCTTCTCGTTAAACGTGGTTGACCTACTCTTACAAATGGCCACTTCTTGGGGCACAGAAGTGGGTAGCTGCCCGCAGGACAGGTGTTTTGAAGGTGCAGGATCAGGTGTTCCTAGGGCTGGAGACTAACTTCCGAGCTCAGAACAAGGCTTGCAATTTTTAAAAAGGTTTGCTTTTCCAGCACAAGCAGAGAAACAGGGTGCTTCAGAATCTCACACCAGGTCTGTCACATATCTATTATAAGATCTATTTGTTATCAGCAGAGCATTTTAAACGGAAGCGATTATTGGTAGATGGTGACAGGCACAGCAGTAGTAAGTGGGTAATGAGGAGAGACTATTGTCTGTAACAGGTTCCTTAAATGTTGGGTGATGAGAAATGAGTGGGATTCGCAAGAAGCTGGTGTGCTTTGAAATAACGACTACCAGCAGTGACCCTTATAATACATGGGTTCACTGGGTTTCTGATCGTTTTGATGATATTACAGTTGTAAAACAGAGAGGAGATTTCTTTAGACACATTCCTTTGCATGCTGGTACTTGTATTCTTCTAAATGTGATGCGGGAAATGAAACTCGAATCAATCTCTTTTTGCTCAACATGTTATATTATTGTGATGTATAACCTACAGGTTCTTTTAGGAAGTGATTTGTACACTTTTTAAGTCATATTTATGAAAAATTCGTATTATTTTAGCTCTTGAAACCTAAACAACAGCAAATATTTGTACAAACTAGATATAGGAATAAATGCGGTTAAGTGCCTAAATTGCAACCTTGCTAAAAATCCCAGCTTGACCATTTTACCAAAATGTGTGATGCTGGAAAAACCATGAACGCTTCACTCATGGTTTACAATACTAGTGTGCAGCATTGACAAAGCTAACAATAATGGCTTGTGGAGAGTGAAAATGTTTTCTTTGTTTCAACATACTCAGCATACCGACAAACATGTTCTCTTTCCAAATGCGTGGGTCACTCTGCGGATCTTAGTTGCATTTCCACTTACTGCTGCAGAGAGAAGATGCAGTAAATAATTAAAATTGATAAAATACACATTTACGGTATTCAATGGCCTCTGTTGCACATTAAAGTGCTGAAAAACTGATCGGAAAAATAGATTACACAGCAGCAAAAAAAAGCTTTTACAGTAGCAAAATATAGGAGACCGGACAGATATAGACAATAAATATATACATGCGATAATTAAAGTAAATTCTTTTTTGCAAAATTGTCTACTTTTATGAGTCTACTTATTACTTTGAAATATTTTAATTGCAAGTTAATAAACCAGTTTTTGTTTATAGGTAAATAATTTTATAAATGGGATGTATGTACTGGATTTATAAAGTGCATCCGTAGCGAAGAAGCATTGAAGCACTTTTTTATAGAGGATGAACCCAGGGGTTTACAAGTAGGGTGCGGGAGTAGAAATACTAGCTGGAATAAGTAGGGGGGGGGGCTCCAGAGGAGGAGACGTATGGTTGAGTTGTGTGCCCAGATATTTTTTAGAGTATGGTCTTCATGTTCTTCATGAAATGTAGGAAAGAGGTGGCAAACGTTTTTTTTTTGCATTGCTAACATGTTCCTGAGACAGAGTAGATAGAAGGAAAGGGTGTGCTTCCTAGTTTGATCCCTCTTGCAGTTTCTTTGCTTCCAGTCTGACAATATTGTGGTTTCTTGTGTTGCATTGGCCTCCAGGGAAGGTGGGTATCTGAGCTAATCGGAGTGGTGTTTTGGTTGGGACTGCTTTCTAGGTAATGCAGGCTATCCTGAACATGATGAGTGTTTGAAGGGGTAGCCGGTGCATCTCCTTGAGGATGGGAGAGTTGTGGTTGAATTTTCTTAGTCCAATGATGAGGCATTCTTCAATGTGCTGGATGGATTACAGAGGGGTCAGTGTATAATCTGGAAATCCTGTGACTAGGATATTGCTTCTGCACAAGTGAGAAGATGACCAGGGATCAGATAGTTGTGAAATTCAGGGGCGAACGGCTTGACTTCGTGGAGGAGTGCAGACTGGTACCATACTGTCTGGGTCCTTTTTGCAATGTTTATTTGACATGAGAGGTCAACGATGATGGTGAACGTAAGAGGTTTTGCACTTGGAGAGAGTTAATGCATGAAGTCATAGATCCAATTCTGGACTTCTGTATGCTTGGCAGAGAATGCTAAGAGAATTCATTTGGACTTTGGTTGGATGAGCTTCAAGTGGGCACATGCCATTCAGGCTTCGACAAGGGACAGACCTTGACTGCTCTGAAAGGGCTTGAGTCATTGGAGGTTGTTGATGTGGTTTATAGTAATAAAATCATATGCAAAAATGTCGAAAGTCAAAAAATTTAAAAAATGTGTAAAAAAAAATTAGAATTTCTTTTTTAATACGTTTTTTATTCGAAATGGGGGGCTTCCTCCCCAACCCCCCTTTTTTATTTTATTTTTTTTACCTTTTTTTTTTACATGCGGAACCCCAAAAAAATATATAAATAAAAAATAAAGAATTCGATTTTTTTTTTCGACATTAAGTTTTCGAATTTATTGTAATTCGACATTTTGTTTCTCGATATTATCACTGGCCACCTGTTGATGCAATTGATCTTTAGGTAAAGCTGTGTTTCTTCTGTGTATTGGTGTATGTTGGTGAGGAGTTCTCCCATAATTTCAATGTGGAAGTTGAATATGACATGGGATAGGATTAAGTAGCACTAGGATCTGTTGGGCCAATCTGTTGCCCAACAACCCTTCCCCTAGAACAAACGGAGGACTCAGTCAAGGGCGAGTTAGACTGTCTTTTATTATAAAAACCAACAGTGATGATACAGGTCATTACAAAATCTCCAGAGTCACTGCTCTCTAACCTGTGTCAACCCTTTTTGATACAGAATGTCATCACAACATGGGCCCTCCCCGAAAAACCTAACACACTTGCTGGTTGGGTGATCAGATTGTTGTACAGTATGGATTACCCCTATAGACCTTAGTCAATTGGCCCTCTCATGTCAGGTGGCTGGTCTGTGCCTTCCCCAAGAAACTATCTAATACATTGTTGCAGGGTTGCAAGATTACAATTGGCACTTGCCCTCTGCCATGCACCCCTGTATTTTTGTCCCCTGATTAGCTGGAACTGGTATCCCCAGGCCTAGACCCAGCTCTGTTCTCAGCGCTCTGTGCACCTCTTCAAGGTGATAAGAATGACTATGTGTACCGAATGTATCTGTTAGAAGTGCCACTTTTACCTGTGAGAGTGCTCTCCATGTTGCCATGTTGTTAACTTGTTCATGTTTCACTTCATGTCTGTGTTGTTGAGAGCTGTTTGTCTTCCCACCGTGGGTGAATTACCATTATCTAGCTCAGCCTCATCACATGATTTAGGACAACAAAATTCTGGTCTGCAATTTATGAGGATTTATTCTGTTTTCCTGCAGATGGCCCCTTTTCGTTTTAGGTTTGGAATGTGCAGCCCGTCTCTGACCTTGACTGTGAGCCCTGCCCTTCCTGTTCTGTGCAGCCTGGTTCTGCTTTCCCTCATCTCTTGTCCTGCAGCTTGTGGCCTTATGTGATCTTCGTTATACTTATACTATGATTTCTGCACCCCTATATCGTGCTATGTTTCCTATAGGTTAGTTTTGTTTGGTCCTGCAGGCTCCTTATGTAGTCCTGCAGTTCCATAGGGTTAATTACCATAAGCATAACTAGCACTAACTTCCTCCACAAAATGGGCCTTCTTGATGTCTTTATTTCTCCTTCCCAACCTCTGTTCCTTGGGTTGCAGATTTTTGGGGGCAAGAGATTTCAGTTCCGGTTCTGGGGTATGCAGATGCTTTTCAGGGGTGAGCAATAAAGCTTCCTCTAGGGCTTTACACCTCCTTTCCCCCCATGCCTCCTCCTCTGGAACCGGTGCATTATCAGGGTTCTCTACCCATCATTGTTCTGGGGTGCCAGACCCTTGGTTTGAGGGGTTCTGAGCCACCATGTTCATCTGAGGGTTCTGCTGAGCCCTCAACATGCGACTCAGATCCAGCGTTAGGTTCTGGACCTGGCGCTCCAGTTGGGACAATCGTTCCGGCTGTTACGGGGGTCTCTGTTCATACCTAGGTGGTTCACGGGAAGTGCAACTATCCCTTGTCCCGGAGTACCCTATGTATTGGGGATTTTGGAAACCCTCCACCCTTGGCCTCCCCTCTCCCGGATTGGATAGTCTCGGCTCCTGAAAGCGGGGAAAGAAAGGAGGGTTGTCCTGCAGGTTGTGGTTTTGTAGATACCGGGGAAAGAAACTTGAACCACTCTTGAGCTGCCACCCGCTTGTAGAGTGCTTTCTTCTCCTCACAGAGGGCCTCATTGTCTCTTTGCGCTACCTGTTGGTCTGGGAACACTGAGACAATTTCTGTTGCAGGAGGTGAACCTCCTTTTTCTGCACATTTAGAACATCTATGGCCTGCTCTAACTCGAGTTCCATTTGTCTCCTATGTCCCATTCATTTTTCACATTCTTCTTTTGTACCAGTCAGTCCCTGAAGGTATGGCTCCCTTTTAAATAGCACATTTTCTGGTATAGGGCCTTGTTATCCTGATACAGAGTGCCCCTTTGTTCAGCCAGAGCATCCCTTTGTTGTGTTATGGCACCTAATTTCGGGCGCTCTTCATCAAATTCTGATCGAAAGTGGAGTTCTTTCATAATTAATTTATTACTTTTCTCTTCCAATTTTTTATCTGATTCTGTAAAGTGCCGATTTGCTCTAAGCTGGCGTTATTGTATCTCACTTGTTGTTTTAATTTCAGTTGACTCTCTTCCAAAGAGTCAACCTTTTCTAGACACTCCACTCTTAATGCATTTAATTGGGCCTCTTGGTCTGAATTATTCGGTTTTTGTAGGGCCAAGTCCTCTTTCATCTATTTAATATAGTTTTTAAATTCCACCTCAGAATCTTGGCTCTTTTTCAATTTCTCTTCAAATAATTTTAGCTCTGTCTGGATTTGAGTCAAGAGTTCAGATTGGTTTTGCGCAAGAGTTCTACCTTCTTCGTGTTTTGCCTGCATCACTCCCATATGGAGATACATGTAAGATGTGATTCTGACCATTTTAATCTGCTCTTCTTTATGATTTGGAGTCATGTAGAACTCACTTAAGGCTTTATGTAACAGGCTACCGTCTTGCCACTCATCCATGTCCATGGTGGTGACCTGTTGCATCATCTCTCCTAGCCAGACTTCCTCCTCTTGGTGCTCCCATTCTCCTCTGACAAATAATTTGTGCAGAAGGTGCTCCCTGGCCATATTTATCCCTACTGTGGTCATTTTGGAGAGTGTTGTTTCTTTATTAATTTATTTATATAAGGGTCACCTTTATTCTGTCGCTTTTTGTCTACTTTGGTGTTGATTTAGGTTTCATTTTGTACACAGGCCTGGTACCTAGGGTGTATGTTATGGGGAGGTGCTTTTTACAGGGTAACACAGCTTACTACCCACACAAAGTATCACTACCTTGAAGGTTAGCCTTCTGTGTTAGGCTGCCATGGGTGAATACACGATTCTCAATTCCCGGCACGAGCCCCCAAGCTGTTAAGGATTCTAATCGGGCATCACACACCAGACCAGGACTCTTGCCCTTAGCCTAGGAGATAGCGCACAATTAAAATACTTTGGGCCTCATTACACGGATGGCGGTAGGGATTTACCGGTACTGGTAAAATACCGGTACTGGTAAATCCTTACCGCCTTACTACGAGGTCCCTTTGTGGGTTGGGGGATTTAACGCCTGCTTTTTGCAGGCGTTAAAATCCAACCCGCTAAGGGACCTCGGAGCTAATTACGGCACTGCAAAATTGCGGTGCCGTAATTAGCGCCTTCCCCATTCCCATAGAGCCCTATGGGGCAGAAATGGGAATGGGGAAGGGCAATGGTGGAAGGGGGATTTACAGCCCCTCCAACCTTGGAATGGGGCGGTAAATCCCCTTTCCGCCAAGGCGGTGCCGGTATTTTACCGGCATGAGCCATAACGCTAATAGCGCCATGGCTCACCGCCTACCGTGTAATGAGGCCCTGTTTCTTTATTTCCTAGCATTCAGATTGAGCTGGCACCCAACCCGTCTCACACCCCCTTTTACAAATACCCCGGGTCACAATGGACCATGAACCAGGCCGGTGAGTTGGAATACGTTTATTTATTTTAGGTTCAAAGAAAATCACACCATTTTAATATTGGACAGCAATCACCAATGGGGCGATAATTACAATGTAAAATTATTAAATATACTTGGTTGACCTTCTACTATAACATATCCAAAGTGCAGATGAATGGGAGCAATTTTACTGTTCGGGTAGATAGCACCAGATTTAAGATTTTCCCCTGCAATGCTCCCTCAAACCCCTATCAATCGAATTATGAGTAGATAGAAATGAGCAGCAAGAAGTCAGGAATACTAGGCAGCAAACAGAATTAAAATCCGACATTCCCCCACGAAATGAGAGGCAAAATGACGGTGTAGATCTGATGGCCATCAGGACAAGTGGCAAACGGATGTCCCAACTTGGCCCAGAATCTGCCACAAACTTTTTTAGAATGTTGAGAATTGTTTTATTGTACCTCTCAACTCCCCCACTAGAGGACTGCGGTATGCAATGTGAAGTTTCCTTTTTACCCCAAGTATCTCCCACATCTTTGTCATCACTTCACTAGTGAAGTGACTACCTCAGTCTGACTCAGTCCTTTGGGCAAGGCCAAAACGCGAGAAGATGTGGTTGATCATCAGGGCAGCTGCTGTTTCTGCCTTGCAATTTGGGGCCGGGAGACATTCCACCCATTTGGTAAACAAGCATTTTACTGTTAACATGTACTTGTTCCCCCTAGAGGAGCGAATCACGGGCCCGATGAAATCTACTTGTAATTTCAAAACCTTTGCAATTGTATAAATAGCGCTCGGAATTACTAAATATTTAAATTAATGCGTGGTTAAATGGATGAGGTAAATATGAGTTCTAACAGTATCAGGGATATAGCAACACTAGCAACTACAAGGCAAGATACTAACAATGGGAATCCAGTTGAAAAATCAACTTTGAAATGAAAACACAGTGCAGCCAATTCACACGTTGGAAAATTGCAGTTTCTTCTTTTTACAGGTTTCAATGTCAAAACGGTTTGAAAAACGGGTGAAATAGACACAAACGGAATGCGGTTTTTAGGCTGGGTGATAGATGCACATCACAGGGATAATATAAAAGTGAAAGAGTGACTCTAGCTGAATAACTGCAAGTGATTTTCAATGTGAAAGGAAATTTGGTTTTAAAAATGAAAGCAATTAACAGAGAAAATTGGTTTAAAAAGGAAAGGACACGTTTTACAGAAACTATATTTTAAGGGCTGGAAAAGAGAGACGTCGCCTGCGACACAGGTTTCTTTGCAAGTGTAACTCTTTTGTGTCGTGTGGCTCTTTATGTAGGAATTAATTAGTTTAATCAAAAAGAGGACTAAGGGTTTACACAAGACAGAAATGAGTGGAAGATTTGCGCTAACACTACAAAATCAAGAATAGGATACACAGAGGATTCAGGCTATCTTAAACAAGTTATCAGGGTATGGATGGGATTACTTAGAAGGTGGAAGCAAGACAACGTATCAAATTGGGGGTATAATATGTGTTGCTGTGGGTTGGGGAAATACGGACAATCAGCGCTGTAGTTTGGGATTTAGGACAGCCAACTGGGTTTCTGGACTCAAAGGATCTGGTCACAGCACCACGGCGAGACTCTCCTGGCAGAGAACAGCTGGGCCAGTCTGGTCACGGCACAGCGGCATGCGGTAGTGGGGAAAAAAGCCGGTCTGGTCACAGGATACTCTCAAAAAGGGTACCACAGCTTTTCCCCCTTTCTCCCTGAGTTAGTGGCATTTTGTTATGGTTTTTTTTCCTGGATCAATGGTCCTGCCTGGATAGGGTCAGCTATGCTCTGGCCTGGCAGTGGATCTGGACTCTTGCAGGATGAATATGAAATGTCTGGATATGCAGGAGCTGGAAAATTCAGAAGAGTGTGTTGTCTCTGTGAGCTTCCCCCTTTTATAAGGTGGGTGACATCACTGGATTTACCATGGGGGCAGGCTTTGGCTGGACATGCCTATAAACATTGGATTGGTGAGGGTTTATTTTTACCGCCTTCCTGTCAGCCGGTTGGACTTGACATGACATCTGTTTTATGGTGTGGGTTTACCATGCCCAGGCCCTCCCACAGTTATTTTTGCCAAAAATCAGTTTTGACATGAATTGCACATTTTTACAGTTGTGGCGCTTTCGCAAATCATATAAGCAAATTACATATTCCGCATAGAGCATAATATTCCCACTCCCAAATTTGTAGGACTTTGTTTCATCCTTCTAATAATCTTTCACCATTTTCAGTGGGAAATATTATACCTACAATTCTATAATTGTATACATGTATACCTATTTATTTAATTTATTTATTTATTTGCATTTTTAAAGTGCACAGCTGCCCTTGGGCATCGTGGCGCTGTTTCAAGATAGTTTACTTGGCATAGGTGAATTATTATCACAAAGCATGTTAGTTTTGAATTTCAAAGTGGCACCATATACACTTTCCTCAGAATATACAATTTTCTGCCATTTCTGTCCCCAACATGCTAGTGAAAACTACCAGCTCTTAATTTAATGCCATGAAAATTGCATTTAAACTGTAAAACTTTGCATTGCTGCGTTGTCCGGTTGTAGGCGGTAAAGGTTAACAGTCACCGGTAAGGGTAAGGGTAAGGGTACCGGTGACCATTAACCCTTACCGCCTTATTACGAGGTCCCTTTGCGGGTTGGTACTTTAATGCCTGCTTTTAGCAGGCGTTAAAAAACGAACCCGCAAAGGGACCTTGGTACTAATTACGGTACCGCAATTTGCGGTACCGTAATTAGCGCCTTCCCCATTCCCATTATGCCCTATGGGGGCAAAAATGGGAATGGGGAAGGGCCTTGGTGAATGGGGAATCACCGCCCCCGCTCACCTTGGAGTAGGGCAGTAATTCCGCCATCCACCAATACGGACATGGTAAAATACCGGCGGCAACCATGGCGCTAATAGCGAGATGGGCTGGCCTTTGTCTCCCAAGTATGGTCATTTGTTTCCAGGCCACAACCAAATGTCAGTTTAGCCCAGTGCTGCCCTGGAGTTTGTCTTTGAAGCTTTCCAGTTTAATTTGAGGGGAGGTACTTTCTTGAAATTTCACACCTAAGTGTCCTAGAAATCTATTGTACCAGGCTCTAGCCCAGCCGCAAAGTCTGACGACCGTGTGAGATGCTTCCTCTTGGTCCATTCATAGTTTCCAAGGGGCTGGCCCTTTGGGGGAAGGCAAATCCTGTTCCAAGAAAGCAAATGTCCTTTGAAGCCAGGACAGGAAACCTGTTCTGTGGCTTCAGCACAGTAAATGCACTTCTTTATTTATTTCTTTTTTTTATCAGAAGCAAGTATGTTGAAATAACAATATCCCATGTATGTTTACAAACAAACCCTCCTTACATTTCTAGGCAAGGACAGGGCCTAATTCAACATTACACTTTTTAAAAAGACATTTTTCTTGATTGCAAAAAGCAACCCTTTCTACACATGGTGAATTTTCCTTTTGCTGTCACTTCCAATGCGGTTTTCTCTTCCATCAAGATTCTAAACATTATTTGCAGCCCTAGTCAATTTCTCTTACACAGCAATCTGTTCAAGGCAAAGGTCCACTGACACTAACATCAGCACAGAGAAATAGGGCTTCTTGTTGAAGAGTTCAGCTGTGATATTTTGTTGCAAAGTAAGCATTTTTCCCAACGGCTGGGAGTAAAGTTTTGTTGGAGCACAACCTGAATAGGGCTGGGCCTAGCTGGGTCCCACTGGATCAGAACTGTGTATTGTTGAACAGATGAAAAAGAGCATCAGGGCGCCATCATTTTAAATCAAAATATTTCCTTTTCCAATGGGAAATTTTGAGATAGCAGTAAAGCAGAGCTGCTTTTCAATTCTTTTCTTTGGCAAACATAAGGAAACACACTGGCAGCCTTTCTCGGTGTGTTCTCTGTTCCATCTTGCCCAATAGCTGTTTGGCAAAGACAGCGCAGCCATCTTTTTTGTAGCCACAAAATGCAGTTTTGATGCAAGGGAATGGTGCTCTGCAGAGCCAGAGCAGCCATTCTGCTAGTAACTGCTGAAGTGTAGGTTGGTGATGGAGGAGAATTCTGCTAGGTGGGTAAATGTAAAGCACATGTCTTGACTATTGGATAGGTTGGAGTCTCAGAGGAAAATGTAAATTGTGTTGTTGAAGGGTGCTGTTTTAATAAGGTCTGTGATTTCATTGAGAAAGGCCTTTTTGGTTCGAGGTGGGGTTGCATTGTGGGGTTTGGGGTTTACAGCATGTGACACATTCAAGTGTTTCTGTCCCGAGCACTATATTGTCTAGAAGCTGCCCTGCTCGTACCCTTCCACTCTACAATGAATCCCACACACATTAACCCTATTAGGGATTCTGCGCCCTTTGTTGTATTTTATCTTCAATTGTGTGCACAGCGTCCTTCAACTGTGGGGCCCTTCGTACGCCAGAAACTACAAACTCTATGGGCCTCATTATAAGTTTGATGGTCCGGAAACAATGGTGCTGGTAAGCCTACCCGCACCGTTGTTTCCGAACCGGCAAACTACGGGTTTGCCTGCTGGAGCTGCTGTGACCGACAGGTATGACCCTGCCGGGCACAGCGGCCACGGTAGGCAAGCCGTCATGGAAGCACCGGCACCATTAACTACGGTGCCGGTGCGTCCGTGGTCCCCATTCGTATGCAGGTGGGGACTTACAATTTGCTGGCACCTGATTTTTCCCAGACCGCTGGGGTTGTAATCCCCTGGTGTTACCGGGAAGTCAGGTGCTGGTAAATCATTACGGGTCTGGCAGCAACCTGCCGGTAGCACCGGCACGGTTACCGCCAAACCTGTAATGAGGCCCTATGTCTTTCAGTCACAACAGGCTGCTGCCGGAAGGGCCTCTTGCATTCATATTAGACGAGGAGATTTTAAATCCCAAAGCCTCTCCATGAACAGCACCTTTCTGCCACTGCCCTTCATAGCTCCAATCTTTTCTGATACTCGGCTAAATCAATGTATGGTTTGATAAAATATTGGTGAATAAATGCAGTGAAAGGACTTTCCAAGCGCAATTCTTATTGTATCATGTGTTCCGTTAGGTGAGATCTGGGGCCATTGCAATGCATACCTGCCTAATGTCACCAGGCTGTTGATTAAAGTTCCTGATATAGCTGAGTCCAATTTTACCAAAGGATCCTGTCTCAGGCACTCGTACCCGCTGATGAACGTATGTTTTTCTTGTGAATTCAAGCAGAAACTGACCTTCTTGCAAGCTGAAACATATGTATTCAATTTTTCTACAGGGAAAGATAACTGGCCACTTCGTTTTTTTAAAGATGGATGGATAGCTTACAAGTAAAGAGTTTGTCTCTGCCATGGATCCAGCGTGCACTTTACAATCCCAGTAAGGCCGACCAAGCTCTTCATTGTTTCATTATCAATACATGGAGTACTGTTAAGCTGTGCAATAATACCAACTATTATTACAGCGTTTAGAAGCAGGGAGAACTCGGCATGGAGCACTAGATAACAACTAGATATGATGATCATTATTATAATGATGTGTGGAGGAAGTTTTCATTCTGTACTTCCTTTTGAATATGTATGATACAGTGCATGTCCTACAACTGCGAAATAAATGTACAGTAATATGCCACATTGAACCTAAAGGAAGTGACATCACATCGGGAGGTGATATGAGTTCAATTGTCTGACAATACATGCCAAGAAAACTCTATGGGAGAACAAAAACAAACTCAAATTACAAAATACACATACATGTACACAAAACCTTGGTATGCTTGCCGTCTGGGAAAACAAATCAAAAACACTGAGAGAAAAAAACATAACAATAGTGAAAAAAAGAAATACCCAAAAAGAGTGCATCCATGTGTACGAATGGTACAAAAGACCGAAAAAGGGCTGTACCATTCGTACGAATCCGAAAATACAGAACATGAGGAGCGGGAGTTGCAGGGGTGTCCCCTGCTTCCCATGTTCGACATTTTCGGATTTAGGGATTGCAGGGGTGTCTCCAGCATGGGGGAATAAAGTAAGAAGAAAAATAAAGGAAAAGACCCTGCCATTCCCAAGCACGTAAGTGAAGGGATCCGGTGTCTCAGGGAGTCGACAACACACAACGAGGTGTGACTCTAAAAGGTAATTAAGGGGGCAGAGGAGTGTATTTTTAGGGTATGCTTGGGTAGGCATTTACTTTGGGTTGTTTGACTTTAACGGTCAAGTTAGCTATGGTCTTTTCAGCCACAAACTTTTCTGTTCAGGCAAACAACCCAAATTCTGTGAAAAACATAGGTCATTCACAATAAAGCTTGGATGTCAACTGAACCACAGCTTTGTGTTGGAGATTGATATCATTGGAATTACTATTCACAAAACTGAGGTGATGCAGTGGGAGAAACGTGACTGAAATCACACACAAACCACATAGGAGCGACTGTGTAGGCGGAGACAACTTCACAAAGTTGCTGCAGGCCCAAGTGCGAACTCCCACTTCTTGGAAATGGGGCAATTTGTAATGCACAAATGAACAGAAATAAAGACACGTTTCAGCTCCGTGGTGGGCTTGGGGCCTGTAGAAATCGGAGCATTCCTGTCACATTTCTAATAAAATGGCAAAGAGCCTTTGGCCTTTTCCCCAAGTAGGCACATCTGTTGAATTTAATGTAATAGGGCTTTTTTGCGTAGAACAGACATGTTACATGACATGAGGTTTACTAAAGAAAATGTTGTATGACGTGCCTCAAGCTTCTAGAGGGAACACACACATTAGGACATGCAGCAAGCTTTAAGCGAGATCATCTTAAACGGCACGAGCTTCACTAATTCACAGGTTGTAGGCAGTGATCAAAGTGAGCAGGAATGGTTGGGAGCGATGTTCCACTACTTTTTTTTGTTTACATTCCTCTACTTTTTACGACCACATTCACCATTCTGCATAGAGGATTTGTCCGTTCATGTCCCTGTCCAAGTGTAAAGTTGTAATAGGGGCCTTAGTTACTAGTCACGTAGACTATTGCAATGCCCCGGCCGCAACATCTTGTCACATGTTGCACTATGCTTCCGCATACCCTCTCCCCTGCCGAGACCAAAGGTCCACTACTTTTTTTGGTATGCTTCTACCACTGGTTGTATGACATGCAGCAAGCTCCTATAGCGATCAGCCACATTATGGAGATGGAGCAAACTTCAATTGGGTTCGCTTTTTAAGACATGCAGGAGACGCCCATAGGTTGGGTCCCAATAAACACGTTTCAAGAGAAATCCTATTACATGCAGCTGAACTGAAGGCATCCCGCTCTCCACCATGCAGCACGCTTCAAGAGAAAAGTATTCCGTGGCATGCAGCAAGCTTCAAGGCAGTTACTACCTCATGCCGTGCGCAGTGCTCCATGAGAGGCCTTGTTCCAGTGCATGCTGGGAGTTTTGAGAGAGGTTATGTTGCATTTACATGCATAAAGCTTTAAGAGAGATCATATGTTAGGACGTCCAGGTGGCACCAATTGAGATCATGGTGAATTACAAAGAAAAGCGGTCATCTTATATGGCATATAAAATAAGCTGCAAGAGAGAAGTATTTTATGGCACACAGCAAGCGTCACGAGAAGTGCTCGACGGCATGGAACCAGCACTGAGGGAGATTGTGTTCTATGACACAAGGGGAACCTCAGGCGGGAAGTATTCTATTGTAGGCATCAAGCTTCAAGAAAGTTTGTATTGTAAGAGACACAGGAATCATAGGGAGAGGTCATGTTGTATTATACGCAGGGGGGTTTCAGGAACTGTCATGCAGTACATGCCTCAAGCTTCAAGAGCAGTCATGTATTACATGATGCCGGCTTCAGACAGATCAGACAGCATTGCATACATCAGGCCTAGTGGGCGGATGTGCTTCGTGACATGTAGCAAGCTTCAAGAGCAGTCGTGTGGTATATGTTGCAAGAGTCAAGAGTGGTCATATGGTACATGATGCATGCTTTAGATGGCTCAGATTGCATTACAGGTATCAGGCTTCGTGGGAGGGTGTTCTTCGTGACATGTAGCAAGCTTCTAGAGCAGTCCTGTGGTATATGTTGCAAGAGTCAAGAGTGGTCATATACATTTGTGGCCGGATGGTCTTCGTGACAAGTAGCAAGCTTCAAGAGCAGTAATGTTGTGCAGGCTGTCAGCTTCAGAAGGATCGGCGAAGTTGAGTTGTATTAAATGCTGCAGGCTTCTGGAAGATTGTGTTTCATGGTGTGCAACAAGCTGTTGCCTGTGCCGGCATTTATTTTGGATTAATATTAACACGAAGCAATGGAAATCCCTTCCGCAGAGTTTGAGCACATCCAGAACAACCACAGCCAGGAAGATAAGTGTCTGCATTTACAATCGAGAAGGGGCGCCACAAGCCGCCCTGGGTGCCCCTTTCTGGGGGCTTGTAGAGCAGCAGCAGTATTAGGAATGCCAATTTATTCCCATTCTTCTTCACTTTGGACGAGACAAAAAAACATCAGTTTGCCAGCACTTTCATCTTGTTCTCGGTAGCTGCTAAAGTAAATAAGATGTCGGCTGGGATAATGGAAACCCCACCGGCTCCCTGTTAGTACCTTTCATGGCAATTAAACACATTTGATACAGTCATAGCCCATGCATCAATGACTGCATACTAGACTCCAGGCAGGCTCGGCCCAGGGAAGACGACAGGCGAGGCTGAGAGATGGGGAGCGCTGCGCTTTATTTGGACCTGTCTGCCATTGCTTAATGTAAAGGCTTTGCTAATCTGCCAGGAATGCAAATAAACTGGCGAGAAGGCAACACAATGGGAGCGGATGAAAGCAGCGCTTGAGTTATTGGCGTGAAAGGGGAGAAAGGGCGTTGATAGGTTATTGCTGTGCTAAAGTGGCTATCTACTTCATTAGGGGCGAGATAGCTCAGTCGGTTAAGGCACACACTTTAGAAACGGTTTACAAATCTGATCTCAGCTTTGGGTACAAGCAGGAATAATTCAGGCTTTCAACATTGTGAGGGCGATAAAGAAAGAGCTCATTTTGAATCAGGGAAAATATCTCGGCACAAATAACGTGAAGCAATCTGTATTTGTAAATATATAAACATGCACACTATATCCCAGATTGGAACAATGTTTATGCGAGTGATCAACTTTGAGTCCAATAATGTGCAGTTTTAGCTCTTTAAATATAGTTGATGGGGATATAGAACATAAATAATATAGACAGGTTACATCAAATAGTATATAGGATTTTCTAAGAGAATGATATTTGTATGACAGTGTAGCGAGAGACTTTACCAAATGATCACAGCAGTTACATCAAATCGATTTATACAGCATCTATACATACATAAATACAAACACACGCATATATACAAGCACACAAAAAGGTCCATGACCCACAGTGTGATCAACCTGGGCCTCATTTGTGTAAGGGTGTGCTTAGATACAAGCCTAGTATATAAGTATAAAGGCTAGTATACAAGTAAAAAGCACTGAGCAAACATGCGCTGCATGCCCATAAAACAGCTCTGAAGGCACCAAAGCCCTGCTTAGCACTATAGCAAATCCCAAATTGCTACATAAATAAATAATATATGAACTGTGTTACAATGAATAAAGAAATCACAAGAAGAGCTTCCTAAGTTTGCACGTGTCTGCACAATTCAGTTACAGCTCTGGAAGCTGACAAGCATAGTCCAAAGAAATACTCGGTGCTTTCAGAGCTCCGCTTCATATATAAAAGACCTGCACGTGCCTATTTTTAAACAAAATAAATAAACAAAACGATGCACAAACGTCAGGTTCCTTAGAAGTAATGGTGCACGGTCTTCAAATCTACTGCACGGGGAACAATCAGCAAATTGAATGTGGAACATGTTTCGGGCCTACTCCATGGCAAAAGGTTCAACACATGCCACCCCCTTTTTTCAGAGCCAAAAGATGCGATTAAATTCCCATTTAAAACGTTTTTGTCCCATTCCTGATTTAGTACGTAGTGAAAACGGTGCGCGAAATGACCTTGCTCTATTTTTGCCTGGTAGAAAATTGCACAGAATACACGGATGAGTGGATTTTATATTCTCTAGTTATAAAATACTGATAGTTTTGGTGTCAGTGTCACTGTCATCAAGCAAAAAGAAATAGTTAATAACTCTTCTTGAAAGAAAGGTGGGTGCACTAGTCAGCTATACTTACTGTAATTCCATTTGACCAGTTATGAAACGTTTTCGACTAGGTGAAACGTAAGTGTATGCAGATCTAAGGAAGAGATGTACACACGAGATGGCCACTGGCATAAACAGCTGCAATGATGATGGTTTAGCAAAATGCCAGTGCATGACAAAATACACCATTAGACACCAATCATTTAAAATAAAAAGTGTCAGGGAGCCATGTCAACATGCAACTGGAATCGAATGGAATGTCTACCTATGCAAATCAAAGGCACGCGGGGAAAAAACAGGGCTTTTAGCCCAAATGAGTTTACTGATTAACCGCTGTTCCTGTAATGAGATGATCACGGTGGAGACATTAAAGAGGACGCTAGCTCTTTAAGTTTACAGTCTGGCCTGGCACAGTCTGGGGTGCCTCGTCCTGCATCCGTGCGCTCTGCAGTGTCCTCGCTGACAGAGACTCCGTGTCTGGGAGCCCCACTGGCTTGTGAAATGAGCAAGGCTCCCCGCACCTGAGCAGGCTCATCAGAGCCCCCGGGCAGCCGAGCTCCTAAAGAGCTGACATATATCCTGCCTTGGAGACAAGCAACACCGTTGCAAACCAGGGATTATAAATTACATGTTCATCTGGCTCGGCTTTTCTTTCTTTTGCTTCAGTTTTCATTCCAGTATAAACTCCCCTGTCAAAAGGACATTTCTGATGTGTCAAACCTCTCTGCTGTAATGAGCAGGCTGACAAATGTTGAAGGTGAGCCCCGCGCTGCCTCCGCCGCCGCTGCTTCCGCCCGCGCGCAGCCAGCGGCGAGGAGGAAGCCATGACTTTCACAAGGATAACGAGGCCGTGAAAGATGGCGAGAGTGTCGCCATCAACCTGCTGCCCTTCTGTGCTATCACCTAATTAGATCATTAGTCAGGCACTAATTACGGGATCAAGGTGCAGGAAAACAATTAGGCGAGAGAGGCAGTGCTCAAAACCCAGTAAAAACGGAAAGATTCTGAAAAACGATATGTAACGTTCGGGATGACGTTCGCATTGGTAGAAACGGGTGGGCGACCTTGCTACGGCCAATTACGTGTGCGTCGCCCGAATGCGTGCGTCGTCCGCGCGCGGGGCGCCATGTTTACGCACGACTAATTCAACGTAAACACGTGCTGTGTCCTCTTCCGTTCTGATAGCAAAGCTTCTATTTTGCCATGCGTTTTATTAAAACGTGTTTTCTTATTTGCTTAATCCTTTTCGCGCGCGTCATATCAACGAAAATTAATATCTAGCACACGCAGAAAAAAAACAACCAAGAAAACTGATAATACAGACCCTTGACTAATGTACTTCCCCATGGCAGTGAGGCCTACTTTAGGAGGGTATACATGTTTTCGGTGGGCTTCTTCCTAAAACCGGGAAATTATTAACACATTGTCTTGTTATTGTGATTAAAATTAAATGATGTTCTAGGCTGCTTGACAAATGAATTTGGAATGGTTACAGCAAATGGCGTTGCTTTAAATTATGGAAGGGGAAGAGGGAAACACAGAGGCAGATAGACAAAGAGAGAGCGAGGGAGAATGGAGCCTAACAGCCTGAGCCTTAACTATTATTTACCTATTATCTGAGAGAATTGAATCTCGCTGTGCTGCAGCGGAGAATAATAAAAGATTTGTAGCCTTTACAAGGCCCTGTCCTCCCATCCAGCAAGCACCGATTCCCAGGGGCTCCATTGCCAGCACTGGCTCAGCTTGTCTGATCATTTATCCATAATTAGAAAATTAATATTTTAGATGGCGCTATGATGAACCCATTATGGTGATGGGCCCCGATATCAATTATAACTTCAATTTCAATTTCACTTACAGCCGAGTAATGGCTCCGGGTGGCGGAGCGGTGATGGGCCGGGGCTGCAGAGCATGACGAATACAGATCACCGCACATTAGGATGAGCAATTATTTGAACATGTATAAAAACTATTTACAAGCAATGTAATTGACCGGGGTCAGGGGGAGATGCTGAAAAATGGACAGGTTGACAAATTCCTGTTCTATACCAACAGAAAGGATTTATTAATTTCTGTGGCTGTAATTGAATTTTTGAGAGGTTCTTGTTAAGCTCTCGTTGCTTTGTTCATCTCCCGTGCTGACCTTCCCATAGATCTGCTGTACATACCCTCCTCGTCGCCTTCATCGCCTTTGGCAGGGCAAGATTGCTTGATGGAATTTATATAAAAAAGCGAAAAGAAAAAAACACAATAAGCAGCTCAGGGTTAAAATAGATTCAATAGAAAATATCAGAAGAGCCACTGCACTAGTGTGCAACGTTCACCTTGTATATATATATATATATAAAAAAATAGAAGTAGAGGCTATGATCGCAAGGCAAACTAGAAATCTGCGAGCAAACACTTTCTATATTTCACCATTTTTAAACTAGATTTAAACTAAGGTGACCTGTCTCTTGCAGGAGATTAGTTTTAAAACCATTGATATGAGCCGTCCTTGCCACACAGAAACATAGACTCAGATACAAAGCATCGCATTTTCAAAGACATATTTCCACATCAAAAGCCTATTTCCCCCTAACATGTGCATTTATTAATGTTTGCGTAATGTTGATATCTTGATAATTAATAACCACTAAAATCAACACATTTATGTTTCCGTTTAGGTATGCTTTGAATTCAGATTAAATAGTGAATGTACGTCTTATTCGTGGTAATTTAATAGTGCTTTAAAATGCTTCCTCCCGCAGCTGTGGTGTCTTTGTGAAATTAGTGTTGCACACGGCCATAATCAGCCTAATACAGCACGTGGCGGTGACATTCTATGTCCAGAAAGACCCCACAGAGGCTTATTGGGTTTCGCAGCCTCAATTAACCCATCACGCAGCATCATCAGCAAAATTCAAGGGGAAGCATCCAGGGCTCGTCGCAAGATCTGCGGCGCTCGTGAGTGGTTTACCATTGCAATGCAAATGTGTACGCGGCGATGCCATCAGTGCTAACGAGGCCCGGGACGCTGGCGCTTCCGCGGCATAGTGCCTCATCTGCCAGCGGCGGCTGGCCCTATTCATTACAACGAGACAGACTTGGCTTGGGAGGTGGGGGCTGAGGTGTGGGGGGGGGGGGGGGGCAAGGAGGTGGCAGCTCGTTCTAATAGGGGACAGTCAATACACTGCGTTCCTGTATCACAAAACATTAACTCCACTGGAAATATGAGACTAGGAGGCGGAGCTGGGATAAAATGAAATAGTTATGCAAGAACAACAATGCATCATAAAATATTCAAACGTTCCTGGCTACGTTCGTTAACGTAATAAAATATAGCGCCTCGTGAGCGCAAGATACACGCCCGCGGCATGCAAAACCGTAGCCCGGAGAGCTCACAGCCAAACGCGTTCATTAGCCTAATGAAGGGATCATCTTCAAAAAACTGTTGTTTTTTCCAAAAGCAATTTTTTGCTTAACATATTCTAAAGGTCCCTATTTGTTAATTTCCCATGGCCTTGGGGCGCCTATCCTTTTATGCACCCTCTCCCCCCTGCCCCCCAACACTGCCTGGTGTATTCTGCCTTGTTTTTCCTGATGTCAGTTTAATTGTTCACTGTCAGGGGTAGAGCAGCAGATAACAAGCTTAGCAAATGATGTCTGCTGTTGCTACACATTGATTAATATTTTACATGTTATTATCCCCCGTCCATTACGACAGCAAATTAAACTATAAATCACACCTTCTGCCCGTGTCAGGGAATCATAAATTGTCGCTACCTCTTCCCCGCTCTGCTGCGGCGGCTCGCAAGGTCCCCTCTTTCATGAGAAAACAGTGTATGCGAAAGTGCCGGCCTGCTTTAGCCTGAGTTATGGACTAGTCAGAGGCGCAGTGTACATCAGGTCCCGTGAAAAATGGGGAGTTTGTTCTGCTATAAAGCGGAAGGAAACGGAGGATCTGGCCTAAAGTTTGAAGCTGTAATGGAGAAGCAATACGTTATCGCCCAAAAAAAAAAAAAAAAAAATCTAGTGCTTCTCTCGCAAACAATTACTGTAGTGGAAACAACAGCTTCCTCGGAAGATGTGTGCGATTGTTTTTTACTGCACTCTCCCCGTCCTGGGTAAACTGGGAATTAATCATATTAAGGAGCTGATGCAACAATTAGGCTAGGCTATCCGGGGCTCCTCCAGACGACGTGTTTACTTGTTTTCGGAAATATGGAACGAGGAGGAACGTGTTCGTGCATTTTCAGAAGTGCGCCAGGAGCGTCAGCAGCTTGTCTCAATGCGGAGAAATAATTACCCATTATGGCGGCTCTCCTCTCCGCGAGAGCTACTTCGCGGCCAATAGTTGGCAATCAGTCAGTAATTGTATTTGCAAAACAGTCCGGATGACTTATTCAGGCAACACTTATTAGAAATACAGGGCGGCCAATTTCCTGTGCTGCAATACCGCCGCTGAAATACTGGGCAATGCCAACAGGAGCTGCCCAGTGGAACCTCCCCACTGCTGCAGTGTACAAACAGACTCTTGGGCGATGGGCACAAAACCACCCCCGCCCCCCCCAAAAAAAAAGCAGACGGTATCTATAAGTGGAAAATGCTGCTTAAATGTGACAGGTCTCAGCTTGCATAACACTGCTAACCTGGCTCGCTGCCTTACCGCCTAAAACCCAGCAACGTTGAACGGAATTGCGTAACTTTTACTTCATTCCCCCTTCCCTAAAAACACCTTCCTGAGAACCAGTCCCAATTTATGCCCCACTTTCCAGCCTCTGGAGTTCATCACAACGCCTTAAACCACTCTTCCAAGGTTCCCCTGAAACCCGCTATGAAGCAGCTTCGCTTTGGGGGGCTTAAGACCTCCCAGATGGAGGAGGTTGCAGGAAGAAGACAGCCCCCTGCTGCGACGTTCAGTTCGGGGGCGGGGTCCGATGGTAAAGGGGTGCTACTAAGAGCCTGTCACATTTCTCACCTGGGAGAGTGGAGAATTTATGTTGAAACCAACATTAACATGGCAGCAGCCAGAGGAGGAGAACAAACGCATGCCCAGATGATATTAATATACCCCTTAAAATGAAGCAATTTAGCTGCTCGGATCAGTTTTTATTTGGCCCGCACCACAAATGATTAGCATCCTTGGTGAAAATAAAAGCCCTCTGAATGGGATGAACGAGGTATCTTATGGGCCAAAGGAAGGCATAATAGCTACTCAGCCTCCTTGCCTCACAGAAGCCAGGGGAGTCCACAGTCTCATGTGCCAATGGCTTTTAAAACTGTCATCCAACCCCCTCTCCCACATTTTTGAGGGCTGGCTCTATCACAATACTTCAAATCTACTCAAAAACTCGCTTCCTAAACCCACTTTTATGCCCAGCCTCTAGACCCTTGGCTCACCTGTCCTTCTGAGCAGAACTAAGCATTCCCTCATGATATAGCAATATAGTTTGCAACCAACATTCTTTGCTACAGCAAATCAACCAGATTCCCGTGCAACCAGCATTAGTTCTTTATTTCCAAATAACTCTGACCTCATACTGCAAACCCATAAAAAATCCTAATCCGAAAACGAAGCCTCACAATCCTACTCTTCTGCCCGAACTCTAGGCATGTTAGCAGGCTGATCTGTCATATCAGACCACACATTTGATGAATACATCTCTTACACAACTAATGCCCTGGCTGGTCAAAACCAAAATTACCAGTCTACAATCTTGTATCATTGTCCTTCACCCCTTGTGTCACCCCCTTTTCTAAACCGTATTGACCTATATGGTAAACACTAGGGGAGAATGTACTGTTAATCAAGGGCAGTCAGAGGCACATGTCTAACGTTCACAGGGAGGTATCAAACCCGATTTGCATATGGTCTTTCCCCTTCTGTAATGTCATAGCAGGTTAAACAATAATGGTCAGGAGGGCTGTCTAGAGAAATTGGCAGTGGTAGTTATGTAACATTCATAGGGACACAGCAGTTTCACGAATGCTGCAACTGCCTCCCCTCAAAATGTGACCAATCACTGACTGTGCTGGGCAGCACCACAGCCCAGTCCCGCCTTCAGAAATACTCGTTCCTTGCTCTTCCTGCGGCCCCTCCATTGCAATGTTAGAAAAAAGACAACTTCCGTGGCATATGTGATTCTAATAGTACAAACAAAAACAAGCAGCATTTATAGTATGTGATTTGATTGTGGTTAAATGTGGGGTGGTGCACCACATTTTTGTAGCAAGCAAGCAAATAAACACCCAGGAATTCAGTATCTCTGGCAGTACAGGAGCTTCAATGAATCCCGACATAGCCCTTTCCTCACTGCCCATTCTATCTTCTCAAAGTGGCCTCGTATTATGACTTACACAATAGGAAAACCCAGGCATTATGTGGATGTAAGTGTATTGCTCGAAAAAAATGGCTCAATGTTTCTTTGCTCAAAATGTTTACCTCCGAATGTGGAGGGAGACCCCCGCACCCTAGCCACTAACCCCCACACCCAACACGCTCCAATATTGCCTGACCCCAACCCACCATCTATATTTTGGTGGTAAAATTCAAGCCAAAAAAAACCTAGAACAAAATAAATGTAAGTCGTTTTTGGTCAAGCAATAGACCCTCTACCGCTTTTGTTTCTTTGCATTTTTTATACATCTCCAGCCTTTCATTTTGCATCAACTTTGATCCAGAAGCAAATACCTTGACCCAGAAAATATGCATTGTCATTGCTTCAGAAGAAGATTGGTCAGCATTTATAAAGGGAGAAGTGGAGGGACAGTGCAAAGTTATCAACATTGGGAATTTGTACAAGGCCCCTGTAGAGGATGTTTGAGGTCAAATAACACGTGGGACTCAAAACATCCCCACACAAAATCTGTACTTTAGAGTGAAGAGGGAAGGAGAACAAGTTACTTTTACCCATGGTAACGATCTTTTGACTAGATGTTCCTTCCACCTTATGATATTTCTGTATCCAGCTTCAGCTGCTTTGGACATTTTTTCCAGCAGAGGGTGCTGCGCATCGATGCCTGTCGGCTCAATGTCCTTCAGAGGCCTCCATCGCGATGTCAACGTCATCGATGGTATAAAGCATGCACAGCGACCGTTGGCTTCAGTTCTGTTTTTTACGTTTATAGGATATCCTACACTCGACAGTTACTCCTGCTGAAAGAGTGAAGACTGTAATAACATGGAAAATTGTACTGTGGGGCAGGTTTGGAGGGGTGATGAGAAATACATCGGAGGAACATCCAGTCGAAAGAACATTACCATGGGTCAGTAACTTTTTCTTCGAATGGATTGTGTCCACTCACTTATTCCTCATCTTATGATAAACTCCCAAAGCAGTTTATGTATTCCTGGAGGAGGGAGTCAGAATGTGCAGACTCATGATAATTTAGGAGTTCTTATAGGTCTGTGTATACAGAATGTAGCACTGCCTTTCCAAATATACCTTCTTGGCTTGAGGAAGAGTCCACACTATAGTGTTTGGTGAAAGTGTGTACGGACGACCAGGTAGCTGTTGCACAAATATCTTTAATTGGGACTCCGCTATGTAAGGCAGAGGAAGTAGCCATGCCCCTGGTCGAATGAGCTCTAAGACCATCTGGAGTATCCTTTCTAGTTAATCTGTAGCATTGACATATTTCTAAAATGATCCCTCTTGATAAAGTTTGTTTCAAGACTGCCATACCCAACTTGTGGCCTGTGTAGCCTACAAAAAGTGGGTCATCTTGTCTTAGTTTAGACATCCTGGAAATGTAGAAACTAAGTGCACACCTTGGATCAATCTTGTGTAACCTCTCCTCTTAGTTTCCAGGAAAAGGATGAAATGAAGGTACAATTATTTTCTGAGTTAAATGAAATTAGACACAATCTTAAGTAAGACGGTAGGTTTAACCTTAAATACCACTCTGTCCTTATAGAAGACTGTGTAATGAGGCTTGCATGACAGGTATTGAAGTTCACTCACCCTTTGGGCTGATGTGATGGTCACTAAAAGGATGGTCTTTAAAGTTAATAACCTTAAAGGACACAAATGGATATGCTCAAAAGTAGCACACATTAGAAATGTCAACACCAAGTTGAAGTCTCAAACTAGGACTTTAAAAGGGACTGGAGGAAATGCATTTGTCAGTCCTTTTAAAAATGGTATAACTAGTAGGATCTTGACGAAAGATACCTCTTCAGATGTAACCATTTATTGAGAAGCCACCATCAACACGGGGAGTTCCTTCCTCTCCCCACTTAAGTGGTTATGCAACAAACTGTTTAACAGATTTCTTTTTTTAGCCCTGTTTCAGACACATTTTATGCCTCTTGGATCCCTCTCTCCTGAGCTAACAATGAGCCAAGAACCAGGCCGGTGTACAGGAAATATATTGGTATTTAATTAAATTAAAAGTAATAGAAATTAGCACGAAAAAGTTAAACACCACTTTATCCGTGGCACAACACAATCAACTTCTCTCAGCATAAACAAAACACAAAAGTGAGTTAAAAAAAACACAATCACACTTCTTCACTTTCTGCACATTTAACTTCACAAAATAATTCACTGATCAGTAACGAAGGCAGTTATCATGTGATGTTTGCGATTTTGATTTCCCTGCTAGCTTAAACGGTTAACAGTAGGATTTCAAGATTAGTAATGATGATTTCACCCACATATTTGGTTTATAGTAAACACAGGGTAATTTATCGGTTTGTTTTTCAGACGCCCCCCCCTTGCTTGGGTCTATGTTGGGAAGCAAGACAGAAAAATTGGAATGCTTTGGGGAATTTTGGATTTCAGACCCCCCTTAATGAAAGGCCTGTGTTGGGGAAGCTAGATAAAAAGGTTAGACTGATTTAAGAAGAAAGACACCCCTTTTCCTTAAAGAAGTTGGGTTCAGCTGGACATCAAGGATTACCCAATTCATTTATAGGCTGTAGTTTTGAGCACACACTGGGAAGTGAGCTTTGTTAATTTCGAATTTTAACAAAATTCACCCTGTAGTATTCTGCCAAATGGGGAGTTAATTTATTTATTTATTGTTAGATATATAAATCTAGCCAAAAGGCTTTGTATAACACATAAACAAAAAACATTAATACAAACACCTAAAAACATTTACATTTCCAATATATATCATTCAATACATTTTAAAATTGCCACAATCTGCAAGTAAAATACAACAATAAAATAAATCAAATTAATATCATTTCCACTCATAAAAGTCATCCACAGTTCAGAAATCTCTGACATCACAATTCCATTGTTGTAGACTTTAAAACATACGGTTCTCAATTCATTAAGACTTTCACAACACATAATAAGGTGGTATGGTGACTCAACAACATTGTCTCCACAGAGACGACAATTTCTTAAGGTGTGTGGAATTCCCATACTCTGGCCCTTTGTCTCTAAATGAAGCTTCTGTGATGTTAAATTTCATTATTAAATAGGATCGAAAGGTACCTGTACTAGGATAAGCCAGGATATATTTAGGTGGCGTACTTCGCTTTAAATACTCTTCCAAGTAGCCTCCTCTGAAACATTTTGATGCCAAGTTTACAATATTTTGCTCATGCCAGAGATCATACACTTTTCTCTTTAATCTCGTTTTGAAGGCCAACAGTGACAGGGTACCTGGGACACACCCCAATGACCATGTGTGATGAAGTCTTTGTATGGTTCCATTTGTACCAATCAACACATTCCCTTCAAGACTAAGATACGGAATCAATTAAATTAATATTTTTAGTTATATAGGCTAAGGATCTACACAGGTTTGCCCCGCCCCGTGCCCACTATACAGAGAAAGGATTCAAGGTAAGCAGACTCCCCACTTTTTGGTTTCTCAGGACTCAGTTCTACTTACATGGCAAACCTCTGTTTAGGTTCAGAAAAGCCAGCTGTGTCTCAGGACACTCTGGAAAGATAGGGCAACGGTCTGGTCACTCCACTCTCAAAGATGGCCTCCTGGACTCCACCATAGGACCCAGTCAGCTTCGAGGCCTTCCTAGAAATATACAGCTCCACCCAGAGGCGCTCTCATCAATCTCCTCTGGTGTCTCCTTACAGCTATCAGATGGTAAGTTTCAGCAGCCTTCCTAATGGTCTGTCTCTTCTCTCTGTCCTCCTGTCTGTCTCCTTTTTCCTGTGTCTCCCCTGTCCTAGTGCAGTCCCCCTTACATAGCAGCGATGACACCACCAATTTTACAATAATGAGGAAGTACACTGCAATAATTCCTGCCACTAGGATTGGACAGTTACCCTTCTCTCTCCTCCCAAACGCAGCCTCCAAGTAAGGATTGGTTTTGGGGGTCTGGAGCAACATATGGCAATTCCCATTTGTAATTGTGCTTTGTTCTCCTTTCAACGTATTGTCAAAAACTAGTTGTGTATCACAAATTCATAATTCTACTAGCAACTGCCATACTAAACATATTTTCTGATTCAGCTAATAATGGGGAATTAGATAAGCCAACCATCAAATCCGTACAACGTAACACGGCCATGTGGCACATTTCTGCTGTTTCCATAAAAAGCAGACACATTATGAATTGTAAGCGATATTCAATCAACACTACAGCTAAGTCAATGCCTAGTCTGGGATGCTGAGGAAAACCCATATTGATGTATTTTTATGTCCAGTTCAGTACTCTGGATGACAACCCTTGTATAACACCCCCCTCTTAGAATCCCCCTGACCCCACTGAGCCAAGAAGTAGGTTTGTTTTGCAAATTTAAAAGGTTTATTTGGACAATTCAACAATATATATCTATCACACTTTATAAATAAATTGATAACTGATATCACACTTCAGAATATGACCGTGATTAACAATGGATAATGTTACAGGGGTACACTGATTTGGTTACTTAGGAGTAGTGTAGAGGATGAGGTAGCTGAAAATGCTTTATGGTTTCAAGGAAATGCAAGGTGGAATAAAATGCAGTACAGAAATAACTTGTTATGATTTTAGCAAAAGGTAATATGATCACTTTTTCTTTTGACAATTCACTCCCCCCCTATGCAATACAAGAAATGGAAGGAGAGCACACAGTCTTCAAGAATCCCAACAAATCACACTTTATAATGCAATACACAGTTCCAGTTCCCCCAGCAAGCTTTGCCCCAGAACATGGTACAAATTGAAGTTTGGACTCAAATCGTGAGGGCATTTTTCAAACTAAGACTCTCAAAGTTGTACATTCCTGTCATTTGGTTACAATAAGTTATTACTGTTTCTATAAAATATATATTTGTTGCAATTCAACTCCCCAAAGTGTTTGGGTCCGCCTCCAGAAGTCTGGGTGGGTCAGTGATCACATGTCTCTCGTTGCTGGCAGAGGGCTGTTGACAGGAAACACTCAAAATTAACATACCCCATTCAACAGAAAGAGCCTTTTATGTGTGGGCTCCAGCAGGCTGCCTGGAAGTCTCTCCTCAATCAATCAACAGGGTCATGTGATATCCTGCCTCCTGGTGTGGGAATCTCTGAGGTGTTAAGGTTTCCCAGCCTCTTGGCCTCTGGGAACAGCAGGTGGCTAAGATTTTCAATTAACCAACAAGCTTTGAAGTCCCTGCCCCTCTTGCAACTCCTAAATACAGTTTCCCTGTCAGAGTTTAGACCGCTAGCGCCGCCTTGGGGAATTTGTCGGTACTGCATCCATTTTTGAGTTGTCTTGAATTACTGCATTTCAATAGAGTGGTCTTTTGATTGATAGTATAGGACCCTTGCTTAACATTGTTTTGATGGCATCCTTACAGTAGAGTGGTGATGTGGAACCCCCCACAAGAAGGTTGTATCTTTGGAGTTGCCAGATTGTGGCAACTGCACAGTTCTCCTGGATTCTGGCGTGAATGTGGGCGGCGACAGCTCATCCCCACATCCACCCAGTCTATTGATTTAGTTTGTTCTGGGAGAGAATAATGGGCGGCGACAGCTCATCCCCACATTTACCCAGTCTATTGATTCAACATGGGTCAAAACCCTTGACAGAATATGTAAGTTATTAAGCATATCCCTAATTTCATTTTCCACCCGCTCACCAACTTTCACATTTGGAACATGCTCAGATCAGCCAGAAACACATCTTAGATAGCCATTACAGTACCATGAGTAGCACGTGGAGGAATTTTATATCCCCAAAATCGCCTGGAAATTACATAAAATATGGTACATAGATATGATATGATAGCTTATTTATATAGCACCTATACACAATGGGCCTCATTACACAGATGGCGGTAAGGGATTACCAGCATCGGTAAGGGCACTGGTGCCGGTAATCCCTTACGTCCTATTACGAGATCCCTTTGCTGGTCCCTACCTTAAGGCTGGTTTTACCAGGCGTTAAGGACGGGACCCGCAAAGGGACCTTGGAGGCAATTACGGTACTGCAATTTGCAGTACCATAATTGCCGCCTTCCCCATTCCCATTGAGCCCTATGGGGGTTCAAATGGGAATGGGGAAGGGCCAATGGTGAATGGGGAATTACCGCCCCGCCAACCTTGGAATGAGGCGGTAAATCCACCATTCACCATGGCGGGATCGGTAAATTACCGGCGGCAACCATGGCGCTAATAGCGCCATGGTTACCACCTTCCGTGTAATGAGGCCCAATGTGTTTCAAAGCGCTTCAAGGCAAGGGAGGGAACAAGGGAAAATACAATGACACTCTTACAGGCCATGAACAGCATGAACAGTAAGAATGTAAAATTAACTATCGTACTCAGCTTGATGACATTTCAGATAGTGAAAGAGCTAAGACATAGATAGGGAAGGGAAGGGGAGAGTGGAAGGAAATGGAAACAGACATGCAAATACCATACTAGGTCTGACAATATTTCTGGTAGAGCCAGAGAAAACAAAAGGTGAGGGAGAGGGGTGCAGAAAGGGAGGGGAGGAACAAAACAAGTGACTTTCGTACTAGGCCTGGCAACATTTCAGAAAGTGCGGGGGATGAAACAAGTAAGGGGAACGGGGAGGAGACCGATGGGGTTGCTATCATACTAGGTCCAGGGACAATTCTGATAGAGTACGTGCATAGAAGAACGTGAGGGCAGGAGATAGGAAAAGGGAGAGGAGGAGAGAACAGAGGGTAAGCAGTCAAAAAGAGTGGAGATGCAAGAGGGGAGAGTGAATGCAATTGCAGAAGTCAGTAGTAACACATAATGTTGCAATCCTGGATACAAAATGAAGATGGGAACAGCATGATTCAGGGCCACCATGAGAAAGGGTGACACACCGAGAATCAATGAAGTCCATAAAAGTCAAATTCAGCATTGGCTACAAGACAGTGATGGTGAAACCGGAATGTATCAGAACAGCCTCCTGCAGAAGTAGGCTGGAGGGGGTTAGAGGGAGGAGGGTAGAAATGAAATACATTCACCTTATGATGGCTGAGAAAAAGGCCTAAATGATAATAGTCCTTTTAAATTAATTGTGAATCTTCATATGGGACAAATGGCCATTTGTTTTCACTGGGTCAGCCTGTAATGTTATCAGTCTCCGCTGTGTAGGAAGCTTGCTCTTTGAAGTGGGTGCCCCCCATTTTCACACATATTAGCCATGCTCCAGCCAAGGGGTAACCTTTCTTGAAGTCAATGCTTTCAGAGCCAACAGGTCTGGAGAACACTGAATTTTGACACTTTTAGCAGGAAATTCTATTGCAATTGGGCATTAGATGGGAGATGTTACATCCAGGCAGAGAGTGAGAAATTTCCTTTCAAAGATTTGTTTTGTATAGCTAGCAAAAGGGTTTGTCTGGGTTTGACATTTTCCATGAAGACACAGTGGCTCTTCTAATGTCACTGGAGGTTTGTGGGTGATACATAATATACAATCTACACACCACAATCCACCATCGTGTAATATACACCTGCATTACATAATTTGCCGCCATCTATCTGCCCGCTGATCAAGCGCGGTGGACACTGATTTTTCTGCATTTTGAAATTTCCCCGCACTTGCAAACAGTGATGTTTGCATCTCTTAAGATCGCTGCCGTTGGGAACGCCGAAATTCAAAAGTAAAGGAATCAGCTGTCGCACCGGACTAGACAGCCTTTCCCCATTTAGCCTATCGTGGAAGACCAGCAGGCGTAAACCGGCCGCCAACAAAGGCTGACAAATAAGGCTCCTGACTGAGCCTGACCGAGATGCTGTGCATCTGCCAGGACCCTTGTCCGACTCATTTTCACCTTCCTATGAACACCTAAGAGCACCTTCTACCTACTCCCTTAGAATGCATCCAGGCTACCACTTGCATGGTAATCACTGCTGACTGTTGCGAAACGTACATTGCATCACTGTATACTCAACAAAATCCCTTTGCTACTACGAATTATATCACTATGTCCCTGTCTCATAACGCCTAGTATGCTCCGATCACTAAGATGATGCACTCCTGCTTACTGTTGTTTACGGTGCATTTCGCCAGCTTGTAAACTTTGCACTGCTGACCTGACACGTACCGACACCTGTTAACTAATTGTCGTGAATTAGCTTTCTAACACTCCAACTGAATCTCATTGCTTTCGTTTCATGTTTGTTTGCTGAGCCTTAGCCTTAGCAACATCAGCTTTTTTGACCTATGCTCGTCACCCAGTGATTACAAGAGGTTAGTCCTACTTCCCCAGCAACCTTATGTCAACATAATTACCACCATATCATTTCACTAAAGGACGGTTTGCGCGCTCTCAGCAGTCCCACCTATTGCACTTGACTTGTCTGAGCCACACACAACTATCATCCTTGGAATCTATTGCTATGCCTGCTTCAAACGTGGAAATGGTATGTCATATATTTCTCACCCTAACAATAAACTGATGTAGCTCTTCCTAGTTCAACTGCTCTTTACCAGTTTACTCTGCTGGTACATGTACGTTCACCAATACTGCAAGGCTGTACGCCACTATACTTACTATGAAATGATGTCACTGTTGTTTCCACTTTATCATCTAGTATAATTGTTTTACACCTACCTACCTCAAAGCTTAACTGTATAGTTTGACATTGACATTTTAAGGCTAACATCAGTAAATTGCAACTTATGCAAAACAAAGTTCTAAGAGCAGCATTAGGAATAAAAAAATCTGAGCACATCTCACAGATTAGGAAAAATGCACATTGGTTACCAATTGAAGCAAGAATAATCTTCAAAACCCTATGTATTACACACAAATGCCTGACTAAAAAAGCACCCATGTATCTGATTAATGTAATACAGAAACAAGAAAGCATCAGAACACTACGTTCTAATGACAACCACTACCTAATGATTTCCCGCTACAAAAACACCAGAGCGGGGGGAAGCAGTTTCCGTGTACTAGCACCACATCACTGGAACTCTCTCCCTATCCACATAAAAAAAGACACCACATTCCCCAGCTTCAAAAAGCAATTGAAAACCTGGTTATTCAACCAATACTAATACCCGTCTCTCACCTGCACCAGCCCAATGATTAGCTTTTTAATCAGCAGCCCGGATTGTACCTAACCTGTATAATGTATGTACCGATGTAATGTATGACTCGTATGCCTGCTTGACATGCTTCCTGTTTTCCTTCTACAAGCCTTTCCTTTACTGTAAGACTAATTATTAAGATGTCTGTAACCACGCCGTGATACCCCAGGGTCTGGGCGTGTAACAAATGTATAAAATAAAATAAAATAAAATAAATAGACCTTTAAACTGTACTGTATAGACCCTGCTAAACAGAACCCAGACATGTTCCAATTCTGGCTAACTACCACTAGTATACTATCTAACCTGGTTTTGCATGCTCCTCAGACCATGCTAGACCCTGCCTATGGGACTACTGCACCAGTGTCGGCTAAATATCCACAATGGCATACCCAATTTTGACCAACAAAAGGGAACCACACCCTATCTATGGCACATTATTGCCATGCTCAGACAATATCAAACCTACTACTTTCCAACCTAACTTCGACTAACATGCCACTAAATTCAAGACACTGACGGCACACAGACCAACTACAGACCAATTACTAACGCCTGACCAATGGATAACACCTTCTTCCATCAAACCCACACCTAACTTACCTTGTCCAACTGCAACTAGAAATTGCAGACTTGACCACAGACTCCCTAGAGGATGTCACCTAGAAACCAGTATCCCCCACCAAACTACTATAAAACCAGTAACCGCCAAGAAAAAGGACAACACAACTAACCAGTCTGTCAGGAATAAGGGCTGGTGCCGCCGGGGAGTAACTAAGTTTGCTTATTAAAGCATTGGTAAGAGAACTACATTTCCCAGCATTCCGGAGAGGACCTGTAGTTCAGCGCAAGTTGCTGCGTGTTGCCAGCTGCAAGTAATGAAAGGCAGCATAAAGCCAACACGCTCGCGGCCGCAGGTGTGGCTTATTTTGTGTTCCTGGATGGGTGCGGTCGGAGCGAGACGTGAGCGAAGCTTTCCTTACAGCCCGTAAGATTTTGGAGCAAGACAAAGCTAGCGGACTGGCTGGCAGTTGATACAGCGTTTTCTTCAGACTCCGAGTGGTCCTGGGGGGCCGCTCGGAGATCAGATAAGTAACGGGCACATTACGCTGGTAAATACTGGGAAGCAGGATGAATGCGGGCGGGCTGGCTGACAGTGGTTACGGCATTTTCTTCAAACTCTGAGTGGTCCCGTGGGGCCGCTCAGAGCTCAGATAAGTACTGGGCACATTACGAATTTACAGCAAAGTGTGTGTTTTCAGTAAATCCTTGTTAAGGACTTCGATGCTTAATACTCATGTGTTTAAAGGCACACGGCAGAGTGCAGACAATGTTTAGGGTTGCTAAATCAGTAACATACAGTACAGAACATTCAGGGTTAGGGGCTGTTGGGACACAACAGTGAGCTGGTGTCCTTGTCTGGGCATGTACATTATGGCTATATGTGTTCAGTGTTGCTTCAGCTTGCCCAACGGGCCATGTGTCATGTATTTCATGTATGGAATCTAATTCCATTGTTTGTGTTCATCTATGCTTGCTATATGTTTATCTTGTTACATGTTCACACGTATTAAGGTGTGTTTATACGATTTAGAGGTAGGCAGGAGACAAGATTAATATTGCATACCCTATGTGTTTGGTTGAGTACAAAAACTAGATAAGGAGGGTTTTCCCTGTGCTTCCCCTTTCCTATCCACCTTAGGAGTTCCCTAACCCTCTATCCAGTGTTCCTACATCCCTATCCTATCCACAACCTCTTCCTAACTCCTCTTCCCCCCATTGGCTGCCACGTGGTGTCCTGTGTCCAGGTGCCTGTGCCAACCACGGGTGGTGGGTCGAATTCATTCGGCTTCTGTGGTTCGGGGGAGAGTGTCGATTTCTCTCCTCCATTATTGTGTGCATTCTGACATAATAAGCCACCCTCATATTGGGATACTAAAACCACCCAAGCCAAATGGATACGGCTCCTCCGCCTTTAGCCGATGTGCTAGAGGCTCTTCAAGATATTCACAGACACGCCAAGAGTCAGACAATTTAAAAGTACAAGTACAAGGTTTGATGGCTCAGCGAACTCCCTTGGAGGGGGCTAGTGGGTCTAATGTTAGAGAACCATCTACTAGTCAAAATGCTACCGTTATTGTTCAATCTTCTAGTAATGTACCGTTAGCAGCACCTGAATGGTTTTCTGGTGATCCTCGGAAGTATATGATGTTTCTTACACAATGTAGATTGCATTTTCTGTGTAAACCCATGGCGTTTGAAACCATTCAGGCCAGAACTGCATTTGTAATATCATACTTGACAGGGGATGCGGCAGCCTGGGCAATGCCCTTGGTTCAAAAGGATGATCCTTTGCTGTGTAGTTGGAATGGGTTTTTGGCAGAATTTGGAAGGTTGTTTGATCGGCGGGAAGTGTCTTTGGCCCAAGATAAAGAATTATTAGGGTTGAAGCAGGGTGCTAAAGATTTGGTAACGTATGTGACCCAATTTAATAGATTGGTGATTGAAACAGAATGGCAGAGGCTAAACAAACAGTGTTATTTTATCAAGGATTGAAGGATGAACTAAAGGATGCCATTGCTCAAGTGGAGCCGCAACCTAGAACATGTACTGCTATGATAGATTTGGCATTAAGACTAGATCACAGATTGAACGAGAGAAGGGGTGAAAGAAAAAGACCGGAGGCCGTCTCGTTTGTGAGACTAGATAGAAGTAGAGGAGGAAGATTGAGTGAGGTGGAACCCATGCAGATTGGTAGTGTCAGAGGACCTTTATCAACAGCGGAAAAAGAGCAGCGTAAAAATAACAATCTATGTCTCTATTGTGGACAAGCAGGGCATTTTATCCGCAATTGCCCTAATACTCTTCAGAAAGGGGGCGGGGGAGACAAGAGCAAGAAGGAAACGGTAAAAGAGATGGGCCGCCCTTAGGGGGAACACAGGTATCTGGCCCGAGTGAAGTAAGGTTCCCCAGATGGGTAGCAAACACGGTTGGAAGCAAAACCTCTCATTTTTATATATTGGTGACATTATGCTTTGTGTTGTCCAAAAAAGAGGTATGGGCAATGGTGGATTCGGGGGCTACGGGAAATTTTGTAGATATTACTTTGGCTGAACATTTAGGATTAACTGTGCAAGACAAGGAGAGGGTGGAAGGTGTGCAGTCTGAATGGGTCCCCATTGATATCCGGACCAATTCGGAAGCAGACTGAGAAATTGGAGATGATATGTGCGGCAGGTCATAGAGAGGAAATCACATTTGATTTGATAGCAGCACCTCAGTTTGGTGTGATCCTGGGAATGCCTTGGTTGAAAGAACATAATCCAAGAATTGACTGGGTAAAGCAGAGGTTGTGGTTCGAGGAACAGGAGTGTAAGGAACATATGCTATCAGAATTGGGGCCGGCAGCATTGTTGTTGGAAAGGAAACTAGATGTGCCAGTAATAGGAGCGGTGGAAACAGAGATCCCTGCCCAGTATATGGAATTTGCTAAAGTTTTTGACAAAAGAGGAGCGGAACAACTACCACCGCATCGACCTTATGATTGTGTTATCGAATTAGAGGAGGGGGCCAAGTTGCGTTGCAGTCGGATATATGCTCTCACTGAAACTGAAAACAAACATCTCAGAGAATATCTTGATGAGATGTTGACTAAAGGGTTTATCTGACATTCAACTTCCCCTGTTTCTTCCCCCCTATTTTTTGTTCCAAAAAAGGAAGGCACATTACGAACATGCATTGATTATCGTGCACTAAACAAGGTCACAATTAAGAATAGGTTTCCTTTACCTTTGATTTCTGTCTTGTTGGATCAAGTACGGTCTGCAAAGATTTACACTAAGTTTGATTTGAGAGGTGCCTATCACTTGATAAGAGTTAAGGAGGGTGATGAGTGGAAGACCGCCTTCAGAACTAAGTTTGGGTTGTTTGAGTACCTTGTAATGCCATTTGGCTTATGTAACGCTCCGGCGGCCTTTCAATTTTTTATGCAAGAAGTATTGTAAGATTTCATTGATATTTTTGTTATCGTTTACATTGACGACATTTTGATATACTCAGATTCCCCAGAACAACATGTTGGACATGTACAGGCCGTGTTGAAGCGTCTGCAGGAATACCAATTGAGTGTAAAATTGGAGAAATGTGTATTCCATGTAAAACAGGTTGAATTTTTAGGATTTATTTTGACTCCAGCAGGAGTGGTTATGGATCCCAAGAAAGTGCAGGCAGTTACTGAGTGGCCTTCCCCGCAGGGCATTAAAGATATCCAATCATTCTTAGGGTTCGCCAATTTTTATCAGCGTTTCATTAGTAATTTCTCCAAGATAGTCTCTCTTATCACACAATTACTTCGGAAGGCAGTAAGATTTGTTTGGAATTCTGAGGCAGAAAACGCTTTTAAAGAATTAAAGAAAGCCTTTACTACAGCACCCGTGTTAAGACATCCAAACACTGAGAAAGCTTTTCAGGTGGAGACAGATGCTAGCAATGTGGCCATAGGAGCTATACTGTCACAGAAAAAGGAGGATGGAGTATGGCATCCAGTGGCATATTTCTCTAGGAAATTGACCGGTTGTGAGCAAAATTACTCCATTACTGATAAGGAATTGTTGGCCATTCGGGCAGCCTTTCTAGAATGGAGACATTATTTACTAGGGGCACGGCATCAGGTGGTGGTGGTAACGGATCACAAGAACTTGCAATATTTTAAAACTGCCCAAACCCTGAGTCAGAGACAACTGAGATGGTCCCAGTATTTTAGTGAGTTTGATTTTGTGGTAAAATTCAGACCAGGAAGTAAAAATGGGAAGGCGGATGCTTTATCCCGACAACAAAATACAGACAATCTAGTAGAGGAAGTCAAAGCAATTATTGCCCCAGAAAAAGTTATTGGAGCAGTCACTAAATATTTAACTGACCAAATAAAGAAGGTGTTGTCACCAAGTCAAATGCAGAAGTGGAAGAATATGGATGCAACACGAATGGTGCGGGAGGGGTTGCCTTACCATAATGGGCATTTGTATTTACCCACCAAAGAATTACAAGACAAGGCATTGTATTGGTGCCATAATTCTCCTTTAGCAGGACATGCCGGGCAAAGGAAAATGCAAATCATGTTAGAGAAGTACTTTTGGTGGCCAACATTAAGAAAAGATGTGGAGAAATATTTATTACATTGTGAAAATTGTGCGCGTAATAGGTCTGAGCATGTAAAAAAGAGAGGGCTCTTACAACCATTGGCCACTCCTGAAAGAGCATGGACTCACCTGTCAATGGATTTCATTACTGACCTACCACCCGATAATCAGTTTAATACCATTTGGGTGGTGGTAGATTTTCTGTCCAAACAAGCCCATTTTGTTCCATGTGTTGGAATTCCGGGAGCAGGCAAGTTGGCAGAGTTGTTTTTGCAATATGTAGTCAGATTGCATGGTCTGCCAAAGAGCATTGTGTCGGATAGGGGCTCGCAGTTTACATCCAGGTTTTGGCGTGCTTTCTGTCGGATGTTGGGAATCAATTGTGCTCTGTCCACTAGCTATCATCCACAAACCGATGGGCAGACCGAAAGAGTGAACCAGACATTGGAGCAATACCTGAGAGGTTACCTGGGGGATGGCAGAGAATCGTGGGTGCAGGCACTGTGGTTGGCGGAGTTTACATATAATAACACTTTTCACTGTTCTTTGGGACTGGCACATAATGAATGTTTGTATGGGCATGAACAAAACATGATACCAGAACAACTACCAAACATGGAAAATATGCCAGCTTTGCAAGAGCGAAAACAGTTGCTTCTTCAAGTCAGACAGAGGGCACGCACAAATTTGGAGAGAGCCAAAGAAGCATATAAAAGACAGGCAGATAAACATCAACAAAAGAGTCCGCAGTATCAAGTGGGGGATCGAGTTTGGTTATCAACACGCAATCTTTCATTGGTAGGATCACGTAAATGTATGCCTCGGTTTATTGGTCCTTATGAAATATGTAAGTGTGTATCAAATACTGCTATGAAATTGCGTTTGCCAAAAACTGTGCCGGTACATCCGGTATTTCATGTATCTTTACTTAAACCTGCAGCTCCCGGAATGAAGACCAAACGGCCTCCACCCATTGTACAAGATGGACAAGAGGAATATGAGGTTAAAAGGATTTTGGATGTGAAAAGGAAGAAGAAGCATCTATGGTATCTCATTCAATGGGTAGGTTACGGACCAGAAGACTGTTCATAGGAACCAGCAGAGGCCGTACATGCCCCCAGATTGGTGAAATCATTTCATTTGAGACATCCGGCAAAACCCGGTCCTGGAAAGAGGCCTGGGAGAGGGGGTAATGTCAGGAATAAGGGCTGGTGCCGCCGGGGAGTAACTAAGTTTGCTTATTAAAGCATTGGTAAGATAACTACATTTCCCAGCATTCCGGAGAGGACCTGTAGTTCAGCGCAAGTTTCCGCGCGTTGCCAGCTGCAAGTAATGAAAGGCAGCATAAAGCCAATACGCTCGCGGCCGCAGGCGTGGCTTATTTTGTGTTCCTGGATGGGTGCGGTCGGAGCGAGACGTGAGCAAAGCTTTCCTTACAGCCCGTAAGATTTTGGAGCAAGACGAAGCTAGCGGACTGGCTGGCAGTTGATACAGCGTTTTCTTCAGACTCCGAGTGGTCCTGTGGGGCCGTTCGGAGATCAGATAAGTAACGGGCACATTACGCTGGTAAATACTGGGAAGCAGGATGAATGCGGGCGGGCTGGCTGACAGTGGTTACGGCATTTTCTTCAAACTCTGAGTGGTCCCGTGGGGCCGCTCAGAGCTCAGATAAGTACTGGGCACATTACGAATTTAGAGCAAAGTGTGTGTTTTCAGTAAATCCTTGTTAAGGACTTCGATGCTTAATACTCGTGTGTTTAAAGGCACACGGCAGAGTGCGGACAATGTTTAGGGTTGCTAAATCAGTAACATACAGTACAGAACATTCAGGGTTAGGGGCTGTTGGGACACAACAGTGAGCTGGTGTCCTTGTCTGGGCATGTACATTATGGCTATATGTGATCAGTGTTGCTTCAGCTTGCCCAACAGGCCATGTGTCATGTATTTCATGTATGGAATCTAATTCCATTGTTTGTGTTCATCTATGCTTGCTATATGTTTATCTTGTTACATGTTCACACATATTAAGGTGTGTTTATACGATTTGGAGGTAGGCAGGAGACAAGATTTATATCGCATACCCTATGTGTTTGGTTGAGTACAAGAACTAGATAAGGAGGGTTTTCCCTGTGCTTCCCCTTTCCTATCCACCTTAGGCGTTCCCTAACTCTCTATCCGGTGTTCCTACATCCCTATCCTATCCACAACCTCTTCCTAACTCCTCTTCCCCCCATTGGCTGCCACGTGGTGTCCTGTGTATATAATCAGGCGCCTGTGCCAACCACGGGTGGAGGGTCGAATTCATTCGGCTTCTGTGGTTCGGGGGAGAGTGTCGATTTCTCTCCTCCATTATTGTGTGCATTCTGACACAGTCACCTTCTAAAATGATCCCTCCTGGCAAAAACATCAAAGATACCAAACATGCTTCTTAAAACATCACCACCACCATTAAACAAAGTCTTATTAATGCCAGATGGTTAACAGCCCATGTGCTTGATATTAATGACCTCATACTGACCAACGACCTTGGCTTCCTAGCCATTACAGAGACGTGGCTCCAACCCACATCTGGTTTACTGCTCTCCCTTGCTATCCCAGACTAGTCCACTATTATCAGGCAAGATAGAAATTCAGCCAAAGGTGGTGGCATAGCCATCATTGCAAAAACCTCATTAGGCCTTAGGCAGGTTCCTGTCCAAATCTTCCCCTCAGGAGAACTCCTCTCAATTAAACTACCCTTATCTCCAACACAAACTATAACAGCTCACCTGATTTATAGCCCTCCCGGCCCTCTATCCTCCTTCAAGGAAGACATATTGCTACTTCTCACAACCAACTCCAAGCCATGCTCACAAATCCTGCCCTTAGGAGACTTTAACTTAGTTTATTTATTTATTTATTTATTTATTTATTTATTTATATTTATATAGCGCGCAAGCAGCCCAGGGGCATTGAGGCACTGTTACTTGCAATAACTTAGTTACATGGTACACATGATAGCGATTGTTGACACATTATGAATAGTACAAGAAATCATACTGTTGTTACAAATATTGCATTTGGTCGTATATTACAACATATATGATATGTATTCGTGCTGATGTGTCGGTCCTTATGTGAAGAGGGTAGTTTTCAGTGTTTTGCGGAAGGTGGTGAGGGAGTCCTCACCACGGATAGTGGGAGGTATGGCATTCCAGTGAGTGGGCGCGAGATAGGGGAAGCTGGATCCACCCGCTTTTACTCTTTTTACTTGTGGCACAGAGAGCATGTTGGTGTACGGTGATCTGGTTGGCCTGGTAGTGGAGACAGGGTGGATCCTTTGAGAGAGGTATGCTGGAGCAGTGAAGTGAATGCACTTGTGGGTCAGTGTTAGGGCTTTGAATACGATCCTTTCCTTTATTGGGAGCCAGTGGGCTAGTTTTCTGGCTTCAGAGATGTGTTCTCTTTTAGCAATGCCTTGGGCTGCCCGGAGAGCATTGTTCTGTATTACTTGTAGTCTCTCTAAGTTTTTGTTGGAGGTTCCTAGAAAGAGTATGTTGCAGTAGTCTAGCCTGGATCCGGTGATGGCTCTGGCTATGTTGGTGCAGTTCTCTTTGGAGAGAAAGGGCCTGATTGCATTGATAAGTTTGGCATGATATGCAGCTGCGGATGCTATTGCGTTGACTTGTCTATCCATGGATAGGCTGGAGTCCAGGTAGACTCCCAGAGTTTTGACAGAATCGGAGACCGGGATTTTAATGGAGTCAATGGTGAAGTGGCTGAATTGGGCATCTAGATTTTTTAGCGTGTCGGGGGAACCTACCAGGAGGAGCTCCGTCTTGTCAGAGTTGAGGCATAGTCCGTTGTCTGCCATCCAGGCTTGGATGGTGTTGTAGAGGTTGTTGAGGGTCAGGGAGTCGGTGTCATAATTACCTGTGAGAGTGAGGAGGATCTGGGTGTCACCGGTGTAGTTGGTGTATGAGATGCCCATAGCGTCGAGGATGAGGAAGAGGGGTCGTGTGAAGATGTTGTACAGGGTGGGGGAGAGACAGGAACCTTGGGGTACACCACAAAGTATAATAGTTGGTGATGCAGCTGCTAGGTCAGAGAATACTTGCATGGTTCTGTCATGTAAGAAGGAGGTGATCCATGCTGTGGCCTCTGGGGAGAATTTGGCAGTGGGGGAAAGGTGGTGGCATAGGACGCCATGATCCACGAGGTCGAATGCCGCGGATAGGTCAAGGAGTAGGAGAAGTGCTGGTTTACCCATGTCTCTAGCATCGTCCATTTGGTTTTTCAAGTCAAGTAGGGCGGTTTCGGTCCCGTGTCTGGGCGGAAGCCAGATTGGCGGAGTCCAAGGAGTTTGTTCTCTTCAATGAAGTGCTGGACCTGCAAGTAGGCTGCTTTGTCCAATATTTTGAGGAGGAATGGGACAGTGGTGATGGGTCTGTAGTTGTTGGGGGAGGAGGGATCGAGAGTTGTTTTTTTCAAAAGAGGCCGGACCCAAGCTTCCTTCAGGGAGGCGGGGACTTTCCCTGTGGTAAAGGAGGCATTCACAAAGGTTGTAAGGAAGGGAGCTAGCGCTTCCGTGCAGTCTTTGATAATGGAGGATGGGCATGCATCACCTTTGCAGTTAGAGGGCTTGATGTTCCTCATAATGTTGATGATGTCTTTTTCTTGAATGGGTTTGAAGGAGAAGGGTAGGGGGGATCCGGGGCAGGTGATGGGATAGGGATATGCATACTGGGTAGGGCTTGTTTAGTGGCTAGTATTTTGCTTTTGAGGAGGCTTAATTTGGTTTGCATGGCCGTTTGTATTTTGTCACACCAGTCTTTGTCTTTGGTGAAGTTCTGGGGGGCGGGAGTGGGTGTCTCGAGCTCTCTGAAAATGGAGAAGATTTCTTTTGTGCTAGATTGGGCTTCCGAGATTCTGGATTCAAAGGATTTGGCCTTTGCTTGGGTGATTGCCTTTTTGTATTTGGTGGATAGGGCTTTAAAGATCATCTTGTCTTTTTCAGAGTGGGACGTTTGCCATTGTGTGAGTGCGGCTTTTTTCTCGTTGCGGAGTGTGAGGAGCTCAGGGGTGAACCAAGAGTTGGAATGGGTAGTGGGTTTGGATTTGCGAGGTTTGAGAGGGGCAATGGAGTTGATAGCCGCTTTGATGGCAGTATCATAGGTTGTTGCGAGTGTTTCTGGGTCTGATGAAAAAGGTGGTCTGAAGGCTGAGCCTCGGAGGGAGCTGGCGGGAGCTTCTGGCGAGGCAAGGTGGGAGCGGTTGAGGTAAGGGGGCAGCAGGGGAGCTAGTGGTGAGGATGCTAAAGGTGATGATGTGGTGGTCAGACCACAGGGTGGGATTGTTACCTGTGATGATGAGTGGGCAGTTGTGCTGTGCTATCCAGTCGAGCGTTCTGCCCTGAGTGTCAGTTGGGCTAAGGATGGTGTTCTTGTAGCCTAGAGCATTGAGGGCAGAGTCAAGGGATTTGGCTGCTACGTCCTTACTATCGCGGAGCCCTAGGTTGACATCCCTGAGGAGAATGGCTTTAGACTGTTTTTTGAGGTTGTCAGAGAGGAGGTGGATGGGAGAGGCTTGGAAGTCTCCTGTTGGGCCTGGAGGGCAGTAGATAGTGTGCACAGTAATGGTGCAGTGGGGAGAGAGGGTTATTTTGACTTGGAGGTAGTCGCTGTCGTTGTTGGTCAGGGATTTCTCTACCTTTCTGATAGAGAGCGAGTCTCTGGCAATAATTGCTACACCTCCACCTTTGGAGAGGCGGTCTTGTCTAGTTATGGAATAGCCAGGAGGTAGGGCGAGGGATAGCGCCGGGCCGGAGGCCTCATGTAGCCATGTTTCTGAGATCATGAGTAGAGCTAGGTCGTGGGAGGTTAGGAGGTCGTGTATGTCTAGGGCGTGGGCATTGATGGACCTAGCGTTAATCATGGCGCATTTCAGGTGGGGTTCAGTAGTGGCTGAGAGGGGGTTCATGATGAGAGAGCGTTTGGTGGAGGGGGGGTTGAGCTCTGGGTGTTAGGGGAGATGCACAACCCAGATTTTACACTGGGGGTCTCATTTTCAGAGGTAGTGGACACAGGTGGGATAGCATTTGGCACACTAGCATTCAAAATGGTGGTAGAAGAATTGCAAATCACAGATTTTACACTGGGGGTCACATTGTCAGCAGTGGTGGACACATGTGGCATAGCATTTGGCACACTAGCATTCAAAATGGTGGTAGAAGAATTGCAAATCACAGATTTTACACTGGGGGTCACATATTCAGCAGTGGTGGACACAGGTGGCATAGCATTTGGCACACTAGCATTCAAAATGGTGGTAGAAGAATTGCAAATCACAGATTTTACACTGGGGGTCACATTTTCAGCAGTGGTGGACACAGGTGGCATAGCATTTGGCACACTAGCATTCAAAATGGTGGTAGAAGAATTGCAAATCACAGATTTTACACTGGGGGTCACATATTCAGCAGTGGTGGACACAGGTGGCATAGCATTTGGCACACTAGCATTCAAAATGGTGGTAGAAGAATTGCAAATCACAGATTTTACGCAGGGGTCTCATTTTCAGCAGTGGTGGACACATTTGTAATCACATTGGTTATGGAGGCGGTATAATTATACGAAAAGTTAAGTACTTTGTTGGTGGCTGTGTTGGTAGTACTTGAGGTGGATGCAGGCTTTGAGGTTTTGCGGGGGTGCCTGGCCTTATCAGCGAGTAGAGAGGGTTGTACAGTGCGTGAGCATAGCCGTGTATTACGGGTGCTCGTGGGAATGGGCTGTGAGGAGATGGCGGCTTGCAAAGTACGGGTGCGCAACCTGAAGCGCCTTGAGGTGGTGCAAGGGTTAGAGAGAAGCTTGCAAGGGTAGTGCTTCTTACCTTCTGGGTGCAGCGTAGGTTTTGGGCAAACAGCAGACGAGCAGCGAAGAGCTGCAAAGAGCACAGGAGGCCTTTTCTCCTGGCCTTCTCTCGTCGGCTTCGCCTCTCGGCCCTCTCCCCCTCCATTTAAAGCAGGAGGGGAGGGGCGGGCAGGCGGACACAGCAAATAGGAACCTGGGCCTGCGGCGGTGAACTGCGCGGCAGCAGTTGTTGATGTCGAAGCCTCCATGGCAACGGCATCCATTTTGGGGCTCCTCCAGGCGGCAGGGATTTCCTTGGAACACACGGTTGTTCCGAAGGAAAGGAGAACAGCTGATGCAGCATCCAGCTGGCGTGTGGGGAAACGTGCTCGCAGCGGAGCTGCAAAGAGCACAGGAGGCCTTTTCTCCTGGCCTTCTCTCGTCGGCTTCGCCTCTCGGCCCTCTCCCCTCCATTTAAAGCAGGAGGGGAGGGGCGGGCAGGCGGACACAGCAAATAGGAACCTGGGCCTGCGGCGGTGAACTGCGCAGCAGCAGTTGTTGATGTCGAAGCCTCCATGGCACCGGCATCCATTTTGGGGCTCCTGCAGGCGGCAGGGATTTCCTTGGAACACACAGTTGTTCCGAAGGAAAGGAGAACAGCTGATGCAGCATCCAGCTGGCGTGTGGGGAAACGTGCTCGCAGCGGAGCTGCAAAGAGCACAGGAGGCCTTTTCTCCTGGCCTTCTCTCGTCGGCTTCGCCTCTCGGCCCTCTCCCCCTCAATTTAAAGCAGGAGGGGAGGGGCGAGCAGGCGGACACAGCAAATAGGAACCTGGGCCTGCGGCGGTGAACTGTGCGGCAGCAGTTGTTGATGTCGAAGCCTCCATGGCAACGGCATCCATTTTGGGGCTCCTCCAGGCGGCAGGGATTTCCTTGGAACACACGGTTGTTCCGAAGGAAAGGAGAACAGCTGATGCAGCATCCAGCTGGCGTGTGGGGAAACGTGCTCGCAGCGGAGCTGCAAAGAGCACAGGAGGCCTTTTCTCCTGGCCTTCTCTCGTCGGCTTCGCCTCTCGGCCCTCTCCCCCTCCATTTAAAGCAGGAGGGGAGGGGCGAGCAGGCGGACACAGCAAATAGGAACCTGGGCCTGCGGCGGTGAACTGCGCGGCAGCAGTTGTTGATGTCGAAGCCTCCATGGCAACGGCATCCATTTTGGGGCTCCTCCAGGCGGCAGGGATTTCCTTGGAACACACGGTTGTTCCGAAGGAAAGGAGGACAGCTGATGCAGCATCCAGCTGGCGTGTGGGGAAACGTGCTCGTAGCGGAGCTGCAAAGAGCACAGGAGGCCTTTTCTCCTGGCCTTCTCTCGTCGGCTTTGCCTCTCGGCCCTCTCCCCCTCCATTTAAAGCAGGAGGGGAGGGGCGGGCAGACGGACACAGCAAATAGGAACCTGGGCCTGCGGCGGTGAACTGCGCGGCAGCAGTTGTTGATGTCAAAGCCTCCATGGCAACGGCATCCATTTTGGGGCTCCTGCAGGCGGCAGGGATTTCCTTGGAACACACGGTTGTTCCGAAGGAAAGGAGAATAGCTGATGCAGCATCCAGCTGGCATGTGGGGAAACGTGCTCGCAGCGGAGCTGCAAAGAGCACAGGAGGCCTTTTCTCCTGGCCTTCTCTCGTCGGCTTCGCCTCTCGGCCCTCTCCCCCTCCATTTAAAGCAGGAGGGGAGGGGCGGGCAGGCGGACACAGCAAATAGGAACCTGGGCCTGCGGCGGTGAACTGCGCGGCAGTAGTTGTTGATGTCGAAGCCTCCATGGCAACGGCATCCATTTTGGGGCTCCTCCAGGCGGCAGGGATTTCCTTGGAACACAAGGTTGTTCCGAAGGAAAGGAGAACAGCTGATGCAGCATCCAGCTGGCGTGTGGGGAAACGTGCTCGCAGTGGAGCTGCAAAGAGCACAAGAGGCCTTTTCTCCTGGCCTTCTCTCGTCGGCTTTAGGACCTAAAGATCTCAATGCACTAAATATCAGCAATAGTGTCGCTGAATTAGGCTTCACAAAACGGGTCTCACAACCTACCCATAACAAAGGCAGACAGACTGGATCGCAGATACTAACTGCAATATTAACAGCTTATCTAACCAGCCATGCGCCTGGACAGATCACCACGCCACCCTCTTCAGCTTACAAAAGAGCACAAACCCTAACCCTGACAAACTTCTGGCACCGCCCAGACTAGCCAGAAAAATGCAGAATGTAACAGCTCACAAGCTACTCCCACTACTTCAACCTCTCACAAACTCCTCCACTGCTAATGAGCCCAAAGATGAACCCACTCATCTCGTGGACCTCTACAATGCAACTATACTTGATGCTATCAATAAGATAGCACCTCAAAAATTGCGCAAAGCCAAACGTCGTGCCCACATGAACACATGGAGCACCCCTCACCTAAGAACCTGGAGAAAAAATAAAAGAGATGCTGAAACAATTTGGAAAAACCTCCCCTCAACAGATAAAAAAGAAAACTTCACAACAGCTTCCTCCACCCAAAAGACTGTGATCTTCCTAGCAAAATGTGATTCTTACAATGACCGGATCCTTAAGGCTAAATTTAACACTAAATAATTATTTAACATACTTAGAGAGCTATAAACTCCCACGGCACCACCTGCCTCATGCTCTAAAGACACCATCTGGTGTCACAACATTCAAAAACGCTCCCTCCTTCAAAAGAAAATTGAAACCAAAAAACTTGCCTAGTCAACAACCTAACCCAACCTACAACCCAAATGCCTCCATCAGAGCAAACTGACCTATTCAAATACTCTTCCCTTCGCATTAAGGAAGTTGAGGAGATAATCTTAAGCTTACAACCATCCAGATGCATTGATGATGTCTGCCCAGCATCAATTATAAAAGAAACAGCAAAGGAGCTTGCACCTTTTATTACCTCATTGATAAATGCCTCATTTACAACCAACATAGTACCCACCAACCTCAAGGACGCCTGGGTCATGCCTCTTCTCAAGAAACTGTCCCTCGACCCAAATACCCAGACTAACTACAGACAGATCACCACAGTGCCCTTCCTTCTTAAGATTATTGACAGAGCATCCTACCTGCAGATCCAGCATCACTTGGAAAGCAAAAACGTACTGGGGTTACGTCAATCGGGCTTCCATGGCACCGAAACAGCACTGATAGATCTAGTAACCCAAATAGAGACAATAAAATGTTAAGGCACCTTGACCTGATTCTATATCAGCTGCCTTCAATCTGGTGGACCACAAAACCCTCTGTAGCCATCTCACCTTTGCGGCCCACTTCTCCAATGACGTTACTACTTGGATCCAATTGTTCCTCAATAACAGAACTACTAGAGTTTTTGCCCCAACGGCAGCTGCCTTAACCGCCGCTGTCACATGCGGGGTCCCTCAAGGCTCCTGTATCTCCCCCACGATTTATAATATATTTACAAAGCCTCTATTCAGTGACTTAGATCACATGGGTATGTCATATACGAACTACGCAGACGACACCTAAATTCTTATCCCTATCACAGGCAACTACATAACAGACTCCAAACGACACAATGACATATACCTCATCATCCAAGCATGGATGCCGACACACAGACTCTGCCTAAATGACAACAAGACAGAGCTACTCCTAGTAGGAACACAAGCCAGACATAACAGACTCGACAATCAGTTTAACACCTTCAACATTGATGGCAACAACATCAAGGTTTCGAAGGATGTCAAAACCTTAGGCATTTACATCGACTCAACTCTCTCATTAGCTAGACAAATTAACGCTACTGCTTCCACCCCTGCATACACCTGCAAGCTCATCAATGCCTGTAGACCTTTGCTGACCACTGACAACTGCATTACCTTAGCCAGGGCCTTAGTATTAACCAAATTAGATTACTGCAATGCCCTATACTTAGGCACTAACCAACACAACATATATCAAAACAATGTGCTCAGAGCAGCAACCAACTTTCCGAGAACACCCCACATCTCAGAGCTGATGCATAGTGTTCGATGGCTCTCAATAAACCAAAGAATCAAATTTAAGACCCTCTCACTTACCTACAAATGCTTGAATAATAAAGCAGCTATGTACCTGTGTGATGAATTCAAACACTACGCAATGGACCGACTGACCTGATCGTCTCAATCTAGCTGCCTTATACGAAGGCTTAAGCTCCAAAAGACAGGTGGCAGAAGCATCCCGGTATTAGCAGCCAAAACCTGGAATGCCTTACCCCCTAGCATTAGATTGCAACCATATACTGTTAAGGATTTCAGTAATGCAATACACCCGGATCTCAGCCTAGCATGCAATGCACAAATGAAATACTTATTTATTGTGTCTATAGGTTCAATATTCAGAGTGATATACCACTCATATCACACCCTGTCTCAAAATACCCCAGGTCAAAATGGACCAGGACTCAGGCTGGTTGGCAAAGGTAATATTTATTTATTTATTTAAAATTCAAATCAAACATATGCTTTAATATATTGGGCATCAATCACCAATGCAGTGACAATACAAATCAGAAAGTAGGTAAGGCAGTTGAATTCACTTTTTAGCAACACAGAATATAAAACACAGAGAAAAGAACAGTTTTGGCTGGTTTGAAAAAATAGCTCTTAAGTTAAGATTTCCCCCTGCAAATTGCTCAACTCACAAGTAAGCAATTCTACACATATACAAAGGAGCAGCAGGTATTCAGGAATGAAAACCAGTGTACAAGATTTGGCTACTATCTTCCCTCCCCAAACAAGAGAGAAAAACGTTTTGGAAATGTTACACTATTAAAATGACAGTTGAAAATGGCTGAGCAAAACAATGAAAAGTGTGCACAAATCCTTAAATTGATATAAATCTCTATGGGAGCAACACTGAAAAGATGCTAACAATCCTAAGCTTTAGTATGAGCAACAGAAAACACTTTGAATCAGAATGGAAGTTTGGAAATACTTTAAATTGAAATTCCCACATGCAAAAAGTTTGCAAAAATGCAAATTCCCACCTAATTTTCACAAAAAGGATTTTAAGAAAAACGGGTCAAATACACTGTTTTGTGGTTTTTGGGTAGGGATGTAGCTAAAGGTCTTAGGTTTAAGTCATAGTTGAAATGAAGTCTCTAGCTATTAAATTGAGGAAGTTATGCAAGTCTGAATGAGAGGAGTTTTTAGCAAAATAGAACAGAAACAGAAAATCGGTTTTAAAATGACAGGTTGATTTTATTTAAACTAGATTTAATGGCTAACAAAAAGAAGAATGCCACCCGTGAATCTCCACAGTTACTTGGCCATCGTAACCCTTCACGTGGTGCATACCCTGTTTTCTTTATGGGGATTACTTTATTTAATCCAAATCACTAATGGCTTATGGTCTAGTAAAACAGAATAAGGAGAAATCAGCGCTAACACTTGGAATCATAAATAGGGTTGCAAGAATGGTTCTGACAATATTATAGGTTCTCAAGTTAAAGATGGGATAGGTTACAGATTGGGATAGGACACGGTAAGGCAAATATACTATGGTTTACTATGATTCCTATTGAAACTTACAGTCCACTTTATTTTAAGATTTTGGACCGTCAAGAGCTCTGGTCATCACAGATTGGGTCTAAGGAAACAGGCGTATCTGGTGGAATTGGATCAGCGGACTGGCACATCAGACTGGACTGTATTGGATTGGCCCTTCTTGTTACTGGACACTGTAGATCAGTGGGATGGCGAGTTTCAGTAGGCAAGCCTTTATGGTAGCAAGCCAAACTGGATCAAAATTGTTTCCCTTAAGTTTTGGGATTGCTTCAGGATTTGGAAGTAGCCCAAAAAGATTTTAGCAATTCTGAGGCCTTGGCTTTGCAAAGAAATCTGGAATCAGGAACAAGATGGAGGATTCAGGAACAGGGTGCCACGCGGAAATCAGGATGGAGTCAGGAATCAGTGTGTATCTGTGTGTTGTGAGGTTCCCTTTTTTATCATGCCAAATGACATCATTCAGTTTATGGTAGGGGCAGACTTACAACCCACACCCACAATGCTTTGATTGGTCAAAGGCACAGTTTCCGTCTTGCTTTTTGCTGGTTGGATGACAGAAAGGGCTGTCATGTTTTATGATGTGCCTAGAAACCTCTCATAGTTATTGGGACCAAATACATATTTATATACGTATGCCCTCTAAGAAAATCGGACACATACATTACATATTTTGTGGGTCACATTTACATGCAACTCCCAAGTTGGTGGGACCTGGTCTTGTTTTTCTATTGAATTTTGTCAATTTTAATCATAAAGGTTTGGCCTAACAATTCCTAATTCGGTACATATATGTGCAATCACCCCTAGAACATGGGTGCACAATATTAGATTTGCAGCATTAATAGTTTCTGTGCAATTAATCTTTATTCATAACTACCAAGTCATCAAATGGCTAGCATAAGTTCAGATTTATATGTATGTATTTTGCACTCATTTTACTTATTCTGGCTGCCAAGTTAAATGTCTTGAAGTTCAATGGCAAATAAGCATTTTAAATCCAAAAATCACAAGTCTGTTTTTTTCTTCCTTCACAAGTGTGAGCAAATGGCGAATCCTTTGAAGTTCAATGAGAAACCTCTGCCATCATCCTGCCACTCCCGTGGAAGGATGAGTATCCAAGCCTTCTATTGTCTTTGTCTAATGAGGTCCTTTGTCATGAGTATGCGAGGCCTCCCAACAGCAATTAACCTTTTCTGCCAGTAGTGAAGTATCAAACTTTCCCAGGCTGAGGACTGTCAAAGCAGAATTGTTTTTTTAAATAGTTAATTAACTCAAACTGGGTTACTTTAAGTTTCACCTAAATCTTTCATTTAAACATATAAAATGAACACAGTTTATAGGTGGATTTTTACATTAGCAATCCTTTGTCATTTCTTAAAGAATTAAGCCTTTAAACAAAACATACTTTCACAACAGGTGATTTTGCACTTCATTTATAAAAAGCACATCAGACTGATCTCTTTAAATCCTATTTTCCTATGCAGCACATACACAATTTATTCAGTATTCTTTCTTCCCGTGAGTGCTGGGATTGTTTGCAATCTGGATACATGTTTCCTGCCTTTGTTTGGAGTTTCTCTCTGCACAGCTGATTCTTGTTACAATTGTAGCTGTGTTTTTCCCCGTGGAAGATGAAAACAATGGTTCCTGGGCTGCTTTTTCCTTAGATACATTTTATAGAGCTGTCAGTCAATGAGGCCCGGTTCCTCTGAGCCACACTGGATGATTCTGGGCATTGCAGTAACCTTTTAATATCAATGATTCAATGGAAATACATTTATCTAGTGCCAAAAACACCACTGTTTAAGGTTGCAAAGCTAACATTTTAAAAGGCATTTTTGGTTTTCATCACAATTCTGCTGCTTTGCTTCATGTTGAATGTGGCAGAGCCCACTGGCATGCTCCTGCAGTGCGAACTCTGTTTTCACCCCCTGACTGTGTGTGGTGAGGTGTGCAGCCTTTTCTGCTTGTGACCCAAATGCAGTTGGCATATACAGGAGTGAGCACATCCATTTTAGGCTGTTTCTTTCACCATTTGTGAAGTGATTCAGTGGGGCACATTGGAATGGGTCAAAATATCCCACAGAAGCCCCCCCGACTTCGGCTTAAATTCCAGTTGTGGGGAAGTCAGGCAGGTAGGATTTCTCTTTCTTTTTGTGAAGAACACAGGTTTCTTCAGGTGTAAGTTCTTCTTCCATCAGCAAATGATGCGACTTGCTCTCCTCGCCGGCTCTGGTTGGAATAGGAACACTACCCCCCGACTTCTCTCATGCTTTCTTTTCCAGTGTGAAGTGACACTCCGGATTTCTTTGGTTTTTCCTCCCGGGTCCCCGAGGAGGTCCTCCTTCGTTGTTAGGTACACTCAGTGCCAATAATAGGAAACAGAACACAACCCAGTTATGAAAATGTTCCCACTACTGCCCTCCAATAGGGATGACAGCCGTGGGATATACATATGCATTCAGTGACAATTTACAATATTCCCCTCATGTATTCAATGACAATTTCAAATGTTCCTAGGTTTCAAAATTCTCTCCCTCTGTGTTTTCTGTAGGCTCCTCTATTTGCCGCAAAGTATGCCTGGGGTGGTAACTCTTTAGCCGATTGATGTGGACCAAGTTTTCTTCTTCTGTCAAGTCGCCCCTGGGGATGCAGAGTCTGTAGGCGACTGGTAAGATTTTGTCCACAATTTCAAAAGGACCCCGCCAGCTGGGAAAACATTTGCGCTCCTTGGCTTGGTTCCTTTGGAAATTGTACAAGTAGACCCTGTCTCCTACTTGATATTCCTTTTTGGTTGTCTTAAGGTCCTAGAGGGTCTTTATGCTGTCTGCAGATCTTTCTAGATTCCGCTGAGCATACGCAAAAGCGTGTTGAAGGTATTTTCTTAGATTCTCAAAATACTCATGAGTTGTGGAGGCATTTATCAAGGTCTGCTCTTGAGTTTTATAGAGCAGATACTGGGGTAGCACCATCCTTCGTCCAGTCATCAGCTCAAAATGGAGACATTTTACTTGCAGAAGAAGGGGTAGATCTGATGGCCATCAGGACAAGGCGTAATCAAATATCCCAACTTGGCCCAGAGTCTGCCACAAACGTTTTTAATATGCTCACAATGGTTTTATTGTACCTCTCAACTTCACCACTAGAGGACCACCGGCAGGCAATGTGTAGGTTCCTTTTTACCCCAAGTATCTCCCACATCTCTCGCTGGTGAAGTGACTACCTCGGTCCGACTCAATCCCTTGGGGTAGTCCAAAACACGAGAAGATGTGATTGATCATCAGGGCAGCTGCTGTTTCTGCCTTGCAATTTGGGGCCGGGAGACATTCCACCCATTTAGTAAACAAGCATGTTACGGTTAACATGTACTTGTTCCCCCTAGAGTAGCGAATCACAGGCCCGATGAAATCTTCTTGTAAATCTGACCAAGGCAGTGTCACCCCCCTCTTTTGTAGGGGAGCACAGTGTGTGAGTGATATTGGCTGAAATTGTGCACACACAAGACACCCCTTCAAGTATTGGTCAAGGTCCTGCCCCATGTGTGGCCAGCATGCAACCTCTTCCAAGATTTCTAATGTAGTATGAAACCCCCGATGACCGGCTGTGGCCACATCATGGGTGTGACTTAGCATCAGGATTCCGAATGAGGTTTTGACCACCCACTGGTCACAGCCAGAAATGGATCTCCTCACCAACAAACCGTCTTGGATTTGGAACATTTTTGGACATTTCATCAACACTCTGAGGCCCTCTTTCCCAATGCAATCAGTGTCCGTCAGGGGGAAAGGACTTAGGGTCCTCAATGTGTTGATAAAACTTACCAATGATTGGATCCCCTTTTTGAGCCGTGATTAAAACAGCATCTGGGGTCTCCTTACTCCACTGGGGAGTTGAGAGTTCATTGTGAGCATTTGTCTGGGACCTAGTGATAGCAGTGACCTGGATTTCCCCCAACAGGGACTTGATCTCAAGGAGATCCCCTTGGATGGCTCAGGTTTTGGCCAGTTGATCAGCTAGGTAATTTCCAGTTTTGTCTGGTCCCTCTACTTTGGAATGACCCTTGATCTTTTTCCAGTAGATGGTCATCCCACTAGAGGTGACCAGATCATCAATATTTTGTATTAGCTTTCCATGTTTGAGTGATTTGTTGTTAGCACATAGCATGCATCTGGTTTTCCAATTAACCAGGTGCTCCACAAACCTCTTCCGGAAAAAATCTGAACCAGTGATTATGACCAGTTCGTGGAGTTGGTGTTGGACAGCAGTGAGGATGGCTTGATGAACTGCCATCAGCTCTGCCACCTGACTACTACTGGGACTGATTTTGTAACCAGCGGAGGGTTCCAGGGCATCATTCACCCAGGCATTCCCAATGCCGGCCACCAGTTCCTTTTACCCATTGTTGGCAACATGGTAGGAGCACCCATCCACATAGACAGTGGGCATTCCCTCGCACTTGTCTTCTTCTGTCAGGGATGGCACTCTATTAAGAGTGGCACAGGACACCCAGAAAGGGTTTGGGTGGTTGTGCCAAATAAAGTGGACAGATAAGAACACACACAGTGAAAAGGAAAGAGAACGAAGAGTAGGCAAGAGTAGCAAGGGAAAAGATACAGAATGAATACCCTCTTGGGGTGTATGCAGATATAGGAAAAGAGTATTCCACGAACCTTGGAAATACTCTAGCCTTCTGCACAGTTTGCTATAACAGAGGCCCACGCTGTTTGCTCATGACTTGGAACAGCAGCTATGGGTGTCTGTAATGTAGAAACGAGACAAGGGAAGGGGCAGAGGTTGACTGATGGGAACCAACAGACAAGCTCTGTACAAAAGGGTCTACAAACAGTACAAGAGAAGATACTACAGACAAATCCAGGAAAGGAGGTGATAGCAAACTAGCAGAAGGAAATGAAGGGAAAGTCGTGTAACAGGATAGGATAGCAGAGGACAGTAAGGAACAAGGTTGAGAGCTCAGAGGAGCAGGGAAGCAATGAGTAAGCCCACAGGAGTAGGACTGTAAGGTAGAAAGCCCAGAGGAAAAGGGCGTAGGGCAGCAGAGTAAAGCAGACTGCACGGCAAGGATCCCATAAGGGCCGGGCAGTAAGGAGTGAACCCTGAGGGACAGGGCCACTGAACGTAGAAGGTAGCAGAGGACTGTAGAGGGCTGCTAGGCCGAGAACCCAGTGGAAAAGGTAGGTAGTAGGCAGCAGAGCGTGACAAGCTACAAAGTAGGAAGGCCCAGAGGACAAGGGCTGTAGGTAGCCAGAGTGAGGTAGGCTGCAGAGCAGGGAGCCCAGAGGACAAGGCCTAAGGCAGCCGGAGTGAGGCAGGCTGCAGAGCAGGGAGCCCAGAAGACAAGGGCTGAAGGCAGCCGGAGTGAGGCAGGCTGCAGAGAAGTACCACCATTGGCAATTTAGTGAGTAATAGCAGACTCAAACCGATCAACACTCCGGAGCCCAAACTCACCACCCTCTGGGGTTTCCCTGAAGCCACCGGTCACTACCCCTGTGGAAATTGTGGCGTTTGCAAACTAACCACTAGAACCAAAGAAGTTGATGTTGGTCTCTCAAAACTCTGGTCCCAAAAGAATTTAACCAATTGTAATACTGAGTACGTGGTATACATGATTACATGCATATGTGGACTGCATTATGTTGGAAAAACTGTCAGAAAAGTAAAAACACGCATTATGGAACATCGTAGCTGTCTGAAGAACAGAACGGAGAATGCTCCCCTTGTGAAGCATTTCAACCTCCTGAAACACAAATACGAGGACTTCACTTGGACAGTCCTCCTGGCCTTGAAAGGAACGAACAACATAACACGCGAAAAGCAACTGTTGAAAATGGAACAGAAGATGATCTTCACCCTTCACAGTGATGTGACGGGGCTCAATGAGTCAATCGACTGGCATCATATGTAGTTTGCATTTGTTATATCTTTACGGATTTGGTCTGATTTGATGAGGCTCAATGAGACAATCCTTTAACATTCATTTTCTGTTTGTTAACTCTCTACAGATAAGGTCTGGTGTTCCCCCTTACATTTCACCAGAGTTTTCCGTGCAATAAGGGCTATTGCTCGTTTGCGCCCAAAGATTCCCCTGTTGACAGACACTTACGTTACCCTTTAGTTGTGTATAGTTCACTTCACTCCAAAATGGCCGCCGTTCCGTTGCCGTATTCGGCACCGTGTTTCGGAATCATCGACATAGAAGTAGGACTATATGGGTCTCCTTGATGACCTGTCAACAGTGGTAGCGTCTCACATTCGGCTAGTTGCACACGCAAGACCTGCATCCCGTGCACCTCTTCACACTGGGTAAAACACTCGCCAGACGCTTCTTACTACAATTCCCCCCGTTTCTCGAGGCTTTTTAGTGGCAACAGGTACTAAGTAATGTTGTCCATTTTATTTTTGACCCTTTTTGCAGTAATGACCGCGGAGATACATTCCTGCTCGCAAACCAATGGATGACATAGGTAAAGTGTTTTGTATTGTTTGTTCCCGACGCAGGCCACTGGGGAAAAGCACGTTGACACTTTTTCTAGTCTATCTCTTACCATACACATACTGACCCCTCTGGTACCTTCTTATTCCGGGCTAGTTGCTTGCAAGGGTTACTACGCTTTGTAGATCCCCTCCACCACGGTCATCCCATGCTTCTATACGCCCTCGGGACACCGAGTTGTAACAAACTGCTATCGGCCACTCGTCTGACTTAGAGGTGCTTACATTTACTAATACTCTCCCTGGTGCCATACTCTAGGTATTTGCTGCTATGTTATATGTGCTAGGAGGCTGGATTGTGTATTAATTTACCGCAATTTTCATCCATATTTTTGTAGGGTCGCGATGGCCGCCTACCTACACCTACTAATCTAAGTAGAGAGCCCCCACTGGCACCACCATAGGTGATTTTACCCTTTTGTTGTTGCCTAGTTCATTGTTTGAACCTCCCCAAGTACACAGTGAGTCATGAACTTAATCTTGGATGTCTATTGTTGTTTTTATCTCTTACAGGTACTATTAGGCTTGAATGAATCTGTGTACCACCATTTCTTGTAAAATAGGCTATACTGTTGAATTGTTACCTCCTGATGAATGTTCCACACTTTGCCCTAAGGAACAGAAACATGTCGAGACACATCTCTGGACTTTAAACAGGGATAATACTATATGACATATTGATCCATATGCGGACGGGTACTATACACTTTGTTGCTAGACGAGTACCCACAGTGGTCATATTCCTTTGGTAATATTTTTGTAAAGTAGCCACTTAAGCCGGCAACGTATTTCCTATTTTGTTGTTTGTACATTGTAAGATTTTTTATATGCACTGTCATGGACCAATCTGTGTAATTGGATGTTTTAGACTTACTTATTTTTTCGTTATTATTAAAATTTGATGTTATTTTTCCAATTGGTCCCCTATATTGTTTTGCTTCAAGTGTTAATGCAAGGCACCTGTAGTACCTAACTTTAAACTTTGTCTCCCGATACAGTGACTATTATCCTCCCGGATATAGACAAGGTATACACTGCTAATTTGGTATTAGTCAGTAATATTCCGGGTTTCCTCCTTTTATATGCAGAGCAGGGAGCCCAGAGGGCAAGGGCGGAGGCTGGAAGGTAGCAGAGCGTGATCGGCTGCAATGTGGAGAGCCCGGCAGGGCAAGGGCGGAGGCTGGAAGGCAGCAGAGCGTGATCGGCTGCAATGTGGAGAGCCCGGCAGGGCAAGGGCGGAGGGTGGAAGGCAGCAGAGCGTGATCGGCTGCAATGTGGAGAGCCCGGCAGGGCAAGGGCGGAGGCTGGAAGGCAGCAGAGCGTGATCGGCTGCAATGTGGAGAGCCCGGCAGGGCAAGGGCGGAGGCTGGAAGGCAGCAGAGCGTGATCGGCTGCAATGTGGAGAGCCCGGCAGGGCAAGGGCGGAGGCTGGATGGCAGCAGAGCGTGATCGGCTGTAATGTGGAGAGCCCGGCAGGGCAAGGGCGGAGGCTGGAAGGCAGCAGAGCGTGATCGGCTGCAATGTGGAGAGCCCGGCAGGGCAAGGGCGGAGGCTGGATGGCAGCAGAGCGTGATCAGCTGCAGTGTGGAGAGCTCAGAGGAGCAGGGCTGTGAGGCAGGGAGCCTGGAAGGCTATGGCTGGAGGCAGCAGGGTGGAGCAAGCAAAAAGGCAGGGTCCACGCAGGAGTGAAGGTAAACAGCATACAAGACCCGTAGGAAGACATGAAAGGTGGAGGAAGGACTCTCAGATGCAAGAGGCTGAGCCACTGCAGGCAGCAGCCTTTATACTGCCTAGCCCAGCACAGGGGCAGGCTAATTGGTTGCACCTGGCGAAGCACACCTGCAGGCAATCGGCCACCTCCCTTTCTGTTCCTGGGCTGTTGGAAGCAGGGCAAGTCCCTAGGGCTTCTGGGGGGTGTAGTTCCTTTGATAACCAATAGGAACAGCCAGGAATCGATGCTTGTAGCCAGGTGCATTATGGTATGCGTAGTTTGTTGGAAATAATAATAAAGCACCAAAGTCTCGCAAATGGGAAATAAAGTTCCCAAAGTAAATATAGATGGATCCAAGAGTCTGTTGTAACTAAATGATAAACATATAGTCCAAATTGAGCGTAAATGGATGCGCCCATGGCGCAGGCATGACATCTTCATAGACTTTGTGCAGAGAATTCAGGTATGCCTCCATGTTGTCTTGGATTTTAAGACTGTCTTCCTCGAGACAGTTTTCTCTGGCACAATCATGCAAGTCAGCCAGACCTTGCGCGAGGGGACTCTTTTGGACATATCTGACCTCCACAGGAAAGCCTTGCATTTACAGGATCCAGGAAGTAATCCTGGAATTACTCACATTTCTGGCTGGATTCTTTCACTTTGAAGACATAGCAGAGGCTGGTGTGGAGTCTCCACTATGATGTGTTCCTCCTGGATGAACGGGTAGTAATTTTTCAATACCCACACCATTGCCAGGAGTGCCTTCTCACAATCGTTGAATTTTTCCTCCACAGAGGATAAAGTCTTGCTTGCATAGAAGATGACTTTATTGACCTTGTTATGCTTTTGGTATCATACTGCGGTAAAGCATGCATTTGAGAACCCTGTCTCCAAGAAGAACTCCATGTTTTTGACAGGATAAGCTAGACAAGGCGTTTGAGAGAGGCTTCTTTTGTGTTGCTTTACTGCCTAGGCTTGTTCTGGGACCCACTCCCACGTGACCCCCCCTTCAACAGATGGATCAGGGGTCTTGGGATCTCTGCATAATCCTCAATGAACGTTCTGCTGTAATTAGTCAGTCCAAGGAGGCTCCTTAGCTCACGCAGAGTTGTGGGGGCTTTTAGTTTTAGGAGTGCTTCCACTTTCTTTTCCTTGGGACAGAGACCCTCAGGAGTTATCTCATGCCCCAATAAATATATACTGTGCCTTTTGGAAAGATAGTTTTGCTCCGGCAACCCTCAACTGGGTCAGAACATAATGTATCGCCGCTATGTGTTCCTCCACAGTCGAGCTTTTGATCAGGACATCATCCACATATGCCAGGTTACCCCTTTGACCGAAGTCGGGCATGGCCTTGTGTAAGAAGATATTAAATTAATTGCCGGAGTTGATGTATCCAAAGGGAGTCCGGGTCCATGTGTACTGCTGCCCCCCAAGATAAAGGCCAGCTTGTATTGGTCCTCCCTACTGACAGGTACGGTCCAGTACCCATTGGGCAGGTCAATGGCAGTGCATACCTTTGACCCCTAGATCTGGGCCTGCCCTTGTTCAGTGTAGGGTAGAAGCCATCGGGACATGTGGACCCATTTGTTTAGCTCCCTTAGGTCAGCAAAGAGTCTCCACTGGCTGTTCAGTTTTAAAATCCCCAGCACCGGGTTATTAAAGGTGCTGTGGACTGGACGAATTATCCCACAGGACTCAAGGTTTTTAATTATTTCTGTGACGGACTCCATGGATGCGAGAGGCAAGCGATATTGCTTCACAAACATGGGAGTCATGCCAGGGTCTGTGGCAATTGTTCTTGTATGGATTTCGGTGCGACCACAGTCATATGAGTCCACTGCAAAGAGATCCTGAAAATCTAAGAAAACTTGTTTCAACTTTTGCTTTTGCTCCAGAGTCTCACAGGGATCAGCTAGGTTGACTCTTTCTTCAACCATTTGCCTGAAGCCCGGAAATACTTCTGGTTTGGCTATCTCAGCGGCCTTCTCCAGCTGGGTGGAGAAGTCCCTGGTTAAAGTATTGACTCAGACAGAGGGTTTCAGGCAGGGAAGGCAGTCCTTGTGCATCTCCTCATCCCTCCTGAAGTCACAAGTCACCTCTTCCTTACCATAAAGGCAGGAAGAGTACACCAGGAAATTCCCCCCATGCCGGGTGAAGATCCTGTCTGGTGTTGTGTCATTGTCACTATCATTGTCAAAACAGTCCTTGGGGATTGGTCCTATCAGTTCATTACCTAAATCTATGGAAAAATGTCAGTCATCAACCGCCATTCCAATAATGGTGCCTGCGCCCAGAGTGATACTCCTAAGGTCGCTCTTATCCACCAATATTGGAATAGTGTTGTGTTCTATATTGACTAATGGTGCTGGGTTTAACCCCAACCCTTGCTGTTGGAGATGGGTGTTGAGGTGAACATATGCGTCAGGATTTTGCAGTTTCTGTCCTGCTTTAATTCTTACTTCAAGTGGGACTAGTCTTGTCCATCCTGGGATGGTGACTTCCTCTCCAATTTGAACTTCAACTTCATACGGCAGCAATTGGGCTGACTGAAATGTTTTTTCTGAATCATCAAAGTCCATGGGATAACCTCCTAATCGGGACCAGGCTTTGAAGTTTATCAGGTACAAATTAATGGCAAAGCGATTGAGAATGTCACCGCCTAAATAGAATGCATCAGGGACATCTCACACAACCCAACAATTATGTACTATGTTTTTGTTGCCGATAGAAATTTTGAGCATACACCTGCTAGGCAGGAGATGTTTGGAATTGACCTGGTTTCCAGGTCAATTTCCCATTTGTCCATCAATTTAAATGTGGGAATAGCTGGATCTTTTGGGAGTTTTCGGAACATGGCTTCGCTGATGAAGCTCTTACCGTTGTTCACTCAAACTCGGGTGAGAACAGATTCCTTCACTCATTTAACTGAATAGGGATGTATAACTGTTCTCTAATCGTCTGAATGTCAGCTAAACTTTGAGCTGGTTTCTCATCATTTTGGACTATGGAAGTGGGATTTTCTGATTGTGAATTAGTATAGAATTTCAGGGTATTTCCTTCCAGTGTGGAATGCCATTTGAAACTGGAAGGAAGGTTGATTTTCAGAAATAGAGAGGAATTCCCTTCACCAGTTTATTGTCCTACTGCAATTACTGTCACGTCAGGGATTTGGTTGTTTTGAAAATACAACTCAATGTGATCCTGTTTTTGTTCAACCATGTGGCATGTGCCTTTTAAACCAACGTGCTTGACACTATGTTTTAATTTTATTGGTTGGTTTGTCTGGGTCCAGAGGACCTTGTTTACACAGTCTATTACGGGAGACAATCTGCACTGGATGTCATTCCCCAGTAAACATTGGTGCCCTCCGGAGTCACGACTATGACCAGGTGTTTCACCTTGTGTCGCCCAATTTTAATTTCCAAATCTGCATTCCACTCAACAGGAATTTCATTCCCATCGAAGTTCTGAAGTTATCCAGGAAGAGGGGTGAGAGGAATCTGGTATCTCTCCCCCCTTCCTGAATTCAGCTGATCAAAGGCTCTCTTTGACAGAAGAGTGGCTTGGGATCAAATCTCCACCACTGACAAAAATGTACATTGCCTTTGTACTTGGACGGGGGCATAAAATCTTCCCTCCTTCTCCTCAAGGGGGCAAAGATAGTGTGCATTTTGGGCCAGTTGGTGGGTAAGTTTCTTGATTCTTGATTCTGACACCGGGGTAGTTTCGGCAGGATTCTGTGTGGGAGTTTGGGTATCTGTAAGAAAAATATGGCAGTTGGATATTGGGGGAGTTTTGGGCTGCTCTGGTCCTGATTCTGGGTCGCCCCCCCCTTTTTGGAGTTAGTCCCCAGAATAGGTTTGGGCAAGGTGGTTTTCTGGATTATCATTCTGGAGTTCAATGATGGGCGATACTAACTCCATCCCCACATTCACCCAGTCTTCATTAGGATCACTCGTGAGCCATTTTTCTTTAGGAGGAGTTCTCCCATCTCTGAAGGAGAAGATACTTTTCCCAGTGTCCTCTGGGGACCCCTCTCCTTCAAATTGGAACACACTAACCTCCTCCACAAAATGGGTCTTTTTAGGTCCTTTATTTCTCCTACCCACCCTTTTTTCCGTAGGTTGCAGACTTTCGGGGGCAGGAGATTTTGGTTCCAGTTCCTGGGTTTCCAGGGACTTTTCACAAGTGGGGAAGGAAGCTTCCTCTAAGGCTTTACAACCCCCTTCTCCCCGTGCCTCCTCCTTTGGAACTGGTGAGTTGTCAGGGATCTCTCCCTATTATTGCTCTGGAGTACCAGACCCTTTGCTTGTGGAGTTTTGAGCGCCATGTTCATCTGAGGGTTCTGCTGAGCTCTCAACATGAGACCCAGATCCGGGGACAAGTTCTGGACCTGGCGCTCCAGTTGGGACACCGGCTCGGGCTGGTACGGGGGTCTCTGGTCCATTCTAGGCGGATCACGGAAAGGGTAGCTATCCCTTCTCACATAGTACCCTGGGTTTGGATAGTTTGGGTAATCCTCCATCCTTGGCCTCCCCTCTCCCGGATTGGGCTGTCTGGGCTCCGGAAAGTGGGGAAAGAAAGGAGGGTTGTTTTGTGCATTGAATTTTTGAGGGTACGGGGGAAAGAAACTCAACCCGGCATTTGGGGGTTTACTGCCCTCCTGGGGAAAGTTAGGAGAGAAGTTTCCTTGTTAGGTACCTGCCTGGTTGGATCCCCACTTGGGCTGGGGGAGACCACACTTACACCAGGAAGGGTTTATTGCGGTTGTATCAGGGGCTAATGTAATCAGGGGAGTTAGGGGTCCCAGTTGTGGGATTAACTCCCCTGACTACCTGTCTGGGATTGGCCCGAGGGCCTTTTGGTTCTTTGGCTGGAAGGATTCTGTACAGGTATATTTTTAGGTCCCTCATCTCCAGATCTAAAATGGGGGCAACCTTCATCTCTGCCACCTTAGCAGCAGCAGGGGTGTTGGCTGGTTTGGGGTTTTTATTGGTGTTTTTGTTGTCCACAGGTTTCTGCACCTCATTAATATGTGTCGCCTGTTCTATGACCCAGTCCAGTGATCTCATCTCATGAAAGTCCCTCACCAGCTGAGTCATGATGTATTTGGGGAGTGCATGGAAAAAGGTGTTAATGAAATACCTAATATCTGTGTGCATCCTCCTGGTGGTCTGCGCAAAGACACGGTTGAGTTCCTGCATAAATTTCTGTGGAGCCTGATCTTCCCCACACTGCAGATTGTAGGCCGCCTTGCGGGCCTCTTGGGGATTTCTATGGACAGAGAAGTGTTTTAAGATGAACGCCCTGTAGGTGGAGCATCTTGAGTGGTTCTGATCCTCAAGCTCCCCAAAGAAGCTGGAGTACTCAGGGGAGAATGTCCATTTCACATATTGGATGCAATTCTGACTATCTTTCAGATGAAAAGTATCCATCATCTGTTCGCATAATTCAAGGTGTTCCCAGACTGAATACTTGGCATTTTCATGATATGGAGTTATAACACTCCTAATGGCCTTGATCTGCTTCATGGGATCTTTTTGCATAGCCCTCTTGATTTTGTTTGCCTTTTTGGTCATAGTCACCCGCGTCCACTCATCCTCTGACTCAAAGGCACTGCTACTGGAGGTGGCTATCTGATCCTCTAGGCACTCCCTGATTCTGTGAGCTTGAGAAGGGTTTGCAGAATGTGGGTGTCTAATTTCCTTTTGCCTGTGGTGCTCAGAAGGGTCTTCTGACTCTCCCCTGCTCCCAGGATTGGCGGAGTACACCCCCCCACTGTCCTAGTTGGGAAGACGTCTTTAGGATACTCTTTTTGGACTTGATTTCCTGGAGTTCCCCACCAAATTTAACAAACTGATCTTTTGGTAGGCAGTATTTTTGAAGATCCAATTCCCTGACTCTCCCCTCATCTGAGTCCTTCAGAGATATTAGCCCTAGCATTTGGGGATCTGTACAGGGACGTCCGTCCATCCATTTCTGGGAGGCACTGATCTGTCAGTCCCATTTTACCAATTCTTTTGAAGTCTACCATCCCCATGGCCCTTGGTTCATATGAGCCAGTGGACATGAAGCTGGCACAGTCCATGGTACTGGGGTCCTGATGTTAGGATCAGGGTTTCTCTATCCCTCTCTATCTTTTCTCTTTCAGCCCCTATTCCCTGGTGATATGCCAAAATCTTAGTCTTTCGTTCCTCTATCAGAGCCTTACTGGTCTCAATAATTTGCTCTTGCATTGCTATCTGTTGGTGGAACACATCATTCTTTTCACATAGAGCCCCATTGTCTCTCTGCATTTCCTGCCTGATCTGGAAATACTGGGGCCATTTTTGCTGCAGGAGACTTACCTCCTGAGTTTTATCATCATTGGTCTGGGTGTTCTTTTCCAGAGCATCCTCCACCCGTCTGGTGTGCTCTAGTAGCTTCTCATATTCGGTTTTTAATTCTTTGAGCTCCTGGAGGGCCAGGTTTCTTCCCTCTAACTTGGTTTTTAATTGGCTTACTTCCTGCCCTAAGGCATCCCTCTCCTGACTTAGAGTGCCCCTCTGTTCAGCCAGGTTGTCCCTTTGTTGTTTAAATGCACTGGATTTCTGGCACATCAAACTCCTCTTGAGAGTGGAGGTATTCAATAATTAATTTATTATTTTCCTCTTTTAATTGTCTATCTGGTCTTGAAGGACAACCATCTGTTCTGCACAGACTCAGTGCCGGTGTCTTGCTCTACATGCTCTTGCTGTAGGAGAGCCAGCACTTCTTTTAATTTTGTAACACACTGTCTAGATTCTGTCTCTAATTCTTGGATCTATTGTAGCCTTTGTTCTGCAGAGTCCAGATCAGTCTGGATTTTTTCTAGAGTTTCCACTTGATTCTTTGCCAAAACTATATTTTCTCCACGCTTTTGCTGCATTACTCCTATGTGGAGGAATAGGTAGGCCGCTATTTTGGCAATTTTACTCTTTCACTTTTGGGGCCATGTACAGTTCACTAATAGCCTGGTGTAATGGGCTCTTGTCCTGCCATTTATCCAGGTCCATGGCAGTGACCTGTTCTTTGATTTCCTGCAGCCAGACATGTTCATTCTGTTTGGGCCACTCAACTCTGACAAACTGTTTGTGCAGGGGGTGTTCCCTAGCCATATTGATTTCTACTGGGATCGCCATTTTGGAAATATACATTTCTTTATGACTTATTTCAGGGTTGATTTGCTTTTACTTTTACAAACAGGCCAGATTTTGCAATATTTATTTTGAGAGGTGCTTGTACAGTGTAGCACATTACACCAACCAAACAAGGTGTCTGTACCCTGCAGGCTAGTCTGCTGTGCTAGACCGTTATGGGTGGTAACTCAAACTCAAAATCCCAGCACAAGCCCCCAAATCTGTTAAGGATTTCAATCAGGCAATACACCCTGGTCTCAGCCTAGCATGCAATGCACAAATGAAATACTTATTTATTGTGTGCATAGGTTCAATATTCTCAGTGATATACCACTCATATCACACCCCTTCTCAAAATACCCCCAGGTCACAATGGACCAGGACTCAGGCTGGTTGGTAAAGGTAACATTTATTTATTTATTTAAAATTCAAATCAAACATGCTTTAATATATGGGGCAGCAATCAACAATGTGGTGACAATACAAATCAGAAAGTAGGTAAGGCAGTCAAATTCACTTTTTAGCAAAACAGAATATAAAACACAGAGAAAAGAATTGTTTTGGCTGGTTTGAAAAGATAGCGCTTAAGTTAGGATGTCCCCCTGCAAATTTCTCAACTCACAAATAAGCAATTCTACCCAGATGCAGGGGAGCAGCAGGTATTCAGATATAAAGAACAGTGTGGAAGATTTAAATAGTATCTTCCATCCCCAAATAAGAGAGAGAAAAGTTTTGGACATTTTACACTTTTAAAATGACAGTTGAAAATGGCTGAGCAAAACAATTAAAATTGTGCAAACATACTTTAATTGATATAAATCACTATGGGAGCAACACTGATAAGATGCTAAAAATACTAAGCTTTAGTATGAGCAACAGTAAACACTTTGAATCAGAATGGAAGTTTGGAAATACTTTAAATTGAAATTCACACATGTAAAACATTTGCAAAACTGTGAGTTCCTGCCTAATTTTCGCTTAAAGGTTTTTGGTGGAATTGGATCAGCATACTGGCACCTCAGACTGCACTGGATTGGAAATACATATTTATATACATATGCTCTCTAAGAAAATCAGACACATACATTACATATTTTGCGGGTGACATTTACATTCAACTCCCAAGTCGGTGGGACCTGGTCTTGTCTTTCTATTGAATTCTGGCAATTGTAATCAGAAAGGTTTGGCCTAACAATTCCTAATTTGGTACATATATGTGCAATCACCTTTAGAACATGGTTACACAATATTAGATTTGCAGCATTAATAGTTTTTTTTTCGCAATTAATCATTTTTCATAACTTCAGTTCCTTACGGAGTAAGAAATCCTACCAAGTCTTAAAATGGTTAGCATAAGTTCAGATTTATATGTATGTATTTTTCACTCATTTACTTATTCTGGCTGCCAAGTTAAATGTCTTGAAGTTCAGTGGCAAATAGGCATTTTAAATCCAAAAATCACAAGTCAGTTTTTTTTCTTCCTTCACAAGTGTGAGCAAATGGCCAGTCCTTTGAAGTTCAATGAGAAGCCTCTCCCAGCATCCTGCCCCTCCCCTGGAAGGATGAAAGTCCAAACCTTCTATTGTCTTTGCCTGGGGCAAAGACAAATGTCTAATGAGGTCTTTTATCATGAGTATGCGAGGACTCCCAACAGCAATTAGACTTTCCTGCCAGCAGTGAAGTGTCAACCTTTCCCAGGCTGAGGACTGTCAAAGCAGAAGTTTTTTTTAATAGTTAATTAACTCAAACTGGGTTATTTTAAGTTTCACCTAAATCTTTCATTTAAACATATAAAATGAACACAGTTTATAGGTGGATTTTTACATTAGCAATCCTTTGACATTTCTTAAAGAATTAAGCCTTTAAACAGAACATACTGTCACAACAGGCGATTTTGCACTTCATTCATAAAAAGCACATCAGACTGATCTCTTTAAATCCGATTTTCCTATGCAGCACATACACAATTTATTCAGTATTCTTTCTTCCCTTGAGTGCTGGGATTGTTGCTGTCTGGATACATGTATCCTGCCTTTGTTTGGATTTTGTCTCTGCACAGCTGATTCTGTTATTTGTTGCAATTTTAGCTGTGTTTTTCATCCCATGGAAGATGAAAATAAAGGTTCCTGGGCTGCTTTTTCCTTAGATTCATTTTTAGAGCTGTCAGTCAATGAGACCCGGTTCCTGTGAGCCACACTGGATGATTCTGGGCAGTGCAGTACCCTTTTAATCTCAATGATTCAATGGAAATAAATGGATCTAGCACCAAAAACAGCACTTTTGAAGGTTGCAAAGCTAACATTTTAAGAGGCATTTTCGATTTTCAGCACAATTTTGCTGCTTTGCTTCATGTTGAATGTAGCAGAGCCCACTGGCATGCTCCTGCAGTGAGAACTCTGTTTCCACCCCCCTGAGTGTGTGTGGCAAGGTGTGCAACCTTTTCTGGTTGTGACCCAAACACAGTTTCAAGATTTTGGCCCAGACAGGAGTCAGTGCATCCATTTTAGGCTGGGGCACATTGGAATGGGTCAAAATATCCCACACTACCACATATTCAAAAATAGTGTCAAATACTGGCTTATCATGAATGAAGACTAACCTCCATTTAACTTTCTCATTTTCTCCCTGTTAACCTACTCGTTATCCCTGCTAAGCATGCTGCCTTTACACCGCTTTGATGCTGCAACTACTAAACATCTCTTTGTATATATGTCTTTTTTGTAAATTCATACCTATGCAATTGCAAAATGTTTCATGCAACTTCAAATATGTAAATAATGTCCATGTAACTTTGTAATCATGTAACTATAAGAAATGTGCCCAGATGCCCAAGGGTTAGGCGCGCTATATAAATACAATACAATACAATACAATACAATACAATTGCATTTGGTCAACCCTCACATCATGTTTTGTTTTCCTGACATTTTACTGTGAGCAGTGATATTTCTATCACTTTTACTTTTTAAACCGTTTTTATTTGCACACACCTGTGCCGGCAGTTTTTGTTTTCAATGTGCAAAAATCCTTTTTTCCATGTGACAGGGATTTTTGATTCCTCTTTCCGTTGTAAAGTAAAATGTTGCTTATCAATTGGTAGTGACAGGTAGGCCCTTTTCCACATGGCTCTTTAATTCTACTTGAAAAACAACAACAAAGTCCAGGCCTTTTTGGTTTCAGTGTTTAAAATGCCTGCCATTCATGCGAAAGGGACTTCTGCTTGGGGCCTTTAAATGCACACCACATGCTCCCCCCTGTTCATCCATGACTCTTTGTTGGGGAAGAGCAGAGCAGAGTTGGGTTTCATTAGGTGCAATTTCCTTCATCAGGGCGTGGGCACTCCTGTCTCCCCTTCCATCTCTGGGTTGGGGATATGGCATGGCAACCCTTTTCTTCCTTCTTTTGGGAGTGGATACTCCAGCCTCCCCTTCCATCTTTGGGTTGGAGGGTGTGGCACGGCACCCCCTTTCTTCATTCCTTTCCAGGTACCTGGGGCTCTGATTAGACTCCACTCTCACCTCCAGGTTGGAAGTTAAGGAGGTAAGTACTTTAATAAAAGATAGAAAAAGAGTTTCAGAACTTTTTACACACAGTTTTCCACGGCGAGTATTACATAGAATTTAAAACAACAACAATAACAACATACAGTTATAACATGACATTTCCATCTGATTTTTCATCCTTCCTTTTCATTCTCAGATGGTTCCTCTATTTGACTTTAATTTGGCTCATCAATCAATCAGTCGTAAAGGGTGTCTGTGAGGAGAGCTTTTCAAATGGTTGATTGGATCAGGAACATCTTGGAAAAACTTTATCAACACCCAGAGATCCTCTTTACCGGCATAATCTGACTCTCTTTGAGGAAAACTTCCAGGGGCTTCAATGGGTCGATATAATTTCCCAATTATCGGATCCTCTTTCTGTGCAGTGATCAAATCTGCATCTGGGGTATCTTTACTCCACTGGGCTTCACTGATAGCCTGAGTGTGTGACCTGTATACAGCTGCCATTTGGATTTCACCCAGCAGGGATTACATTTCTATGAAATCCCCCTGCAGAGCTCCGGTTTCAGCCAGCTGGTCCGTCAGGTCATTCCCAGTATTATCTTGCTCCCCTATCTAGGAATAACCTCTTCTTCCAATAGATGGTAATCTCATTGGAGGTCACCAGATCGTCGATTGACTGGATCAGTTTGTCATGCTTTAGGGGTTTATTGTTGGCACAAAGCATGCCTCGATTCTTCCAGTTACTCAGGTGCTCCAACCTATTCCTGACATAATCAGAGTCAGTGATTTTGACCAATTCATTGAGTTGGTGGTGCACTACAGTGAGGATGGCTTGATAAACAGCCATCAACTGTGCAAAGTGCAACTTGACTACTTTGGGATCCTATTTTATAACCAGCAGAGGGTTCCGGGGTGTCATTCACTGAGGCATTCCCAATGTCAGCCAACAGTTCTTTTCCCCCATTGTTATCAACATGGCCGATGCACCAATCCACATAAACTGTGGGTATCCCTGACACATGTCTTCTTCATAGACCTTGTGTGGGGAAGTTAAGTATGCCTCCATGTTGTTGTTGGTCATTAGACGTTCGTCCTCGAGACAGTTTTCTTGAGCACAAACATGCAAGTCCGCCAATCCTTGCGCTAGGGGACTCTTCTTGTTTTGGCCATATCTGACCTTCACCGGAAAGCCTTGCATGGACAGAATCAAGGAAGTAACTCTGGAATTACTGATGAGCCCACCAAGATTCTGTCACTTTGTAGATATTGCAAGGCTTGATGAGGAGTTGACAATGATGTGCTCTCCCTGTATAAATGGTGTTCCCATTAGCAATGGGAACTCCCGTCCCCTGCACACCTCTGGGTATTGGATAAAAAGTCCAAACAAAATATAATATACTTTTTTGTTCACTTGTTGTTAATTTTAAGGATTATAGAATGTCAATTAGGCCACTCTTTTGTACAAATATTACATATACAAACATGAAATAATTTGTTTCAATATATATAAGAGTTTCAAAAAATCTTTATGAAGGCATAATAGTATTTTCATAGCAAAAAAGAATGTTCGAGTTTTAATTCACTCAAAAAGAATATACAATAATACACTAAAAAGGGAAAACCTTCTTAATTCAGAGCTCTACGCGTTTCGAGAGTGTATTTTGTTTGGACTTTTTATCCAATACCCAGAGGTGTGCAGGGGACGGGAGTTCCCATTGCTAATGGGAACACCATTCTGTTAATATTTTCACTGACCTACGATACCAGGGTCTATTGTTTTTCTCCCCGGCACCCCATAAAATTATCTAACACAGTGACAAGTCATTGGAGCTTTTAAAGGCTATATCAAATTAGATTTTTCATTGAAGCATAGGGTGTGCAATTTCCTTTCCTTTTTGCAGATTTCAGTGTGACATCCCATTCATTTGGTGTGGTATCAATACGAAATTAGCACCCCACCTTTTCTGAAGTTATTACTTTGTGTTTCCCCACTAAAGAATGTCATTTTCAAAAATTAATGCATTAACGAACAAACATGCAAAAACTTTAGCATTCACAGAAGAAGAAGCTGTACGAATATTAGGTTTAATTAAGAGTACAGGAAAATTATCTACAAATCAAGATAAACCGGATAGAATTATTAACAATCTAGAAAAACTCATTAGACGAGAAATCGCACAAAAATTGCATGCAACAACCTTAACTGAGTATTACAAATCACAGAAAATACCCAGAGGACTTCGAATTTATTTAAAACCTACACTCTGTAAAGACAATATTGAATTTGTGGCTAGGTGGGAACGAATTCTAAACAAATGTTCATTAGATCTCATTCTGTTGACGATTGAAGAATTAGCTGCATCATTATCTAAATTGGACACGGAAATAACAGAATTAAAAGAACAATTTATCTCGCTAACCTCAGTAGATGAATTACAAAATATTTTGGCCTTCACAAATGAGAAACTTAATTCATACAAAAAGGACATAGAGCAAAGAAAGATTCGAAAATACCGTCGTGATACATTGGACTATTCAAGAGACATAGTCTACACGTGGCAAGAGTACTACCAGCAGCAAAATCAACAATTCCATAATTTAAAACAAAGAACACCAACACAGAAAATAACGAGAAGAGGAAGTAAGAGCACAGAGCCATCAAGTGACGCATCGAGTGAGGGGAGAGACTTAGCTCCAACACAACAACCATCAACATCAGGGACTGTTCCTACAGGATTAATCCCAAGTGCCCAGAACGAAGAAGGTTTACTAGATGTACCTGATTTTTTAGAAGACGGCGGACGCGAAGAGGGAGGAAGAAACTTAAGGAGCAAGAAGAAAATTCAAACTTGATCCTTAATATTTCGACCAAAATTCTTAATAAACAACAATTGGATCTACTGAGCCTAGGCCTTTCTTTTGTACCAACAAATCAAACAAATCTATTTTCAGAAGAAGTGAACTTATTCAAATTGGTAAGGAAAATGAAACTAAAATTATTTTTTGATGCTATTCCTCCAATACAAGAAAGATCGACAACATTTGAATCACTTGAAATGAAGTCAAAAAGTACGTTCACTCCTAATGTTAAGAATTCAACGTTAGATTTGTTTGAAGCAAAAATGAAGAAAGATCTGCGTTCAATGAAATTTGCTGATATGAGACAACAAAATCTCCGGAAACACCAACATAAAATACTTAAAGAGTTAGCAAATGACAGAACAATCGAGATCAAACCAGCGGACAAAGGGGGTGCTATTGTAATTATGGATGCAAATTTGTACAAACAAGGATGTTTGTCCTTACTAGAAGACACTAATACATACATGACTTTACAATATGATCCGACAAGAGAGACCCAACAGATGATTGAGGAAGTGGTGAACAAAGCAGCAGAAGAAGACTGGATAACAGAGAAAACTAAGGAATTTCTACTCAATAAAAATCCAATTCTTCCAGTATTTTATGGACTACCGAAAGTACACAAAAACTTAAGAAATCCCCCTTTTAGACCAATAGTTGCAGCAACTGAAAGTGTCTTTGACCCGTTGTCCAAATATCTAGACAAACTTCTTCAGCCCATTGTTCAATCCACATCAACGTATTTAAGAGACACGACCCACTTACTTAACATATTGAATACATTCTGTGAAGTAGAAGATAATTGGATATTATTTACACTTGATGTACAATCCTTGTATACCTCAATTCCCCATGAGGAAGGACTGGAGGCCCTAGAGTGGCTGTTACTCCAACAAGAATTCTTTCCATCTAACAAAACATTTGTCATTCAACTTGCTAAAATGATCCTTTACAATAATTACTTCAGATTTCAAGGACAATATTATTTACAGATTGCAGGAACCTCAATGGGGGCAGCCATGGCCCCAGTGTATGCCAACACATTTATGTTTTATTTTGAAACTCAGTTTATTCTAGACAACCCAAGATGGTCAGAGAAGTTAAAGATGTGGAAACGTTACATTGATGATGTGCTTGGCATATGGTGTGGCACAAAAGAAGAACTGGAAAACTTTCATGTATACTTAAATTCATGTAATGACAGAATTAAGTTCACACTAGAAATTGGAACACCATCAGTGCATTTTTTAGACACAAAAATCTATTCTGAAAATGGAAGACTACAAACAACAATCTACAGGAAACCCACAGATGTCAACAACAGTTTATTTTTTACGAGTCACCATCCTCAACATTTGAAAAATAACTTGCCCTTAAGCCAATTACAAAGAATTAAACGGATAGTTTCAAAAGAGGATACTTTCTTGGAAGCAGAAAAAGATCTTATGTCACGATTTGAGGAGAGAGGATTCCCTCAAAACATTCTTACAGAAGCAAAAGAAAAATGCCATCAAAAGACAAGATCAGACTTGTTAACACAAAAAACCATAAAGGATAAGGACAACCCCCCACTGATCTATTTATCACAATACTCTACCAAAAGTACACAAATCAAAAGGATTTTGCGTAAGAATTGGAAGATTACCAGGTTGGACACAAAACTCATTAGTTTATTCCCAAAACCACCATTAATGGCCTACACCAGAGGGAGAAACCTACGGGACTCATTGGTCAAGGCAGAGAGGGTCAATATGGTACAACAACAATTCTTGTCTAAAACAAAGAAAGGTACATTTCCCTGTTTGAATTGCAGTCAATGTAATAATGTTCAAAAAGGACCAACAATCAGACATCCATACACAGGCCAGAAGATTGATTTAAAAAATGTTGCTACTTGTGACAATAAATGTGTAATCTATGGACTTATATGCCCATGTGGTAAATATTATGTGGGTCAAACACTGAGACGTGTAAAGGATCGTATCTCAGAACATAAGTCCAATATAAGAACAGGAAACCTAAAGTCACCAGTCACAAGACATTTCAGGGAGCACCAACACACAATCTCACAGCTTAGATTTGTAGTTTTGGAAACAATTACACGACCAGCCAGAGGGGGTAATTTACAGCAAATTTTATCTCGTAGAGAGATGTTTTGGGTACATAAATTGGACTCTCTTGAGCCTAAAGGTATGAACGAGGAGTATTGCCTGAATGTATTCTTGTGAAAAGAAAAGAAAAAATAATGATGTTAATGTTTCCTGTATATATTGTTAACTGTCTTCATAATTTCCTGATTCTATTACTGTTACATGCAAATAGCGCGACACATTTGAGAAATTTTTGGAGTTGTCATTATAATGTATACCTGTTTTCCACTTACTAGTGTGGAATGAGGAAAAGATAATCTACAAATTATGTCCTTGACACTACAACTCCCAGAAAACACTGGGGCTAGATTTAGCTCGTTGAGCATTACGTAACACTTTAGTTCAGTCTGGTAATCAGTGTAAAATGACATATACACATAACTAATAGATCTTACAGGATAATGAGTAGTAAAATTAAATATATACGGTCAGCATGCATTTGCACACTATTTTGCAGTTAACACTACAACTCCCAGAATGCTAATTTGATCATATGATCTACACCGACATACAACCTCAAGTCACATGACCATAAATAGAGAGAAAGGTTCTGAAACACCGCGCGGCTTGGGCAGAGATTGCAGCGTTTGTGTTGGAGTGAAGGAACATCATCAATAAGGTATGGAGGAAATGAGAGAGGTCACAATATCCATTAGAAAATGGGTTAAGTTACATACACTGACATAATATCTTTCACGTAGGTTACCTTCGAGAAGTTGGGGACGGGACAACGAGGGGCCCAGCACTACAACACACACTACCTACAGTGCAAAGAGGTAACTTTTTGAATTTAAGTGAAGGAATCAGATGAAAACATGATGCGCGACCACATTTTGATAGAAATTATTTAATCATTACTCATGACAGAACGAAGACTGATTAGAAGTTAAAGATGCCAGTCACCTTTGAACTGAGAAACATACAAGAAATACAGGTAGGAATACTGGTTCCCACACGGGTTTATATTTATTTATTTGATCCCCGGTTTAAATCACGAGTTAATACAGATATTATTGTCATTCACAGCACATCAGATTGCTACTTCATTAGATGACGTTTTCACCATTCCACACCAAGAAGGGATGCTTGAAGTTCTGAAATTAAAGAACAATGAAATAGCTATATTTTGAAGTTATTTGTGAACTGTGAATTAATCATAAGTTAAGAAAACATTGTGTTTACATTGAGAAGTTATTGCTCCTGAAGAAGAGAGGCACACTCTCGAAACGCGTAGAGCTCTGAATTAAGAAGGTTTTCCCTTTTTAGTGTATTATTGTATATTCTTTTTGAGTGAATTAAAACTCGAACATTCTTTTTTGCTATGAAAATACTATTATGCCTTCATAAAGATTTTTTGAAACTCTTATATATATTGAAACAAATTATTTCATGTTTGTATATGTAATATTTGTACAAAAGAGTGGCCTAATTGACATTCTATAATCCTTAAAATTAACAACAAGTGAACAAAAAAGTATATTATATTTTGTTTGGACTTTTTATCCAATACCCAGAGGTGTGCAGGGGACGGGAGTTCCCATTGCTAATGGGAACACCATTCTGTTAATATTTTCACTGACCTACGATACCAGGGTCTATTGTTTTTCTCCCCGGCACCCCATAAAATTATCTAACACAGTGACAAGTCATTGGAGCTTTTAAAGGCTATATCAAATTAGATTTTTCATTGAAGCATAGGGTGTGCAATTTCCTTTCCTTTTTGCAGACTCCCTGTATAAATGGGCAGTAATTTTGCAGCACCCACACCATTGCCAGGAGTGCCTTCTCACAGTCATTGAATGTTTCCTCCACAGAGGACAAAGTCTTGCTCTTGTATGAGATTACTTTGTTGAACTTGTTATGCTTTTGGTACAATACCGCTGTTAGGCAAGTATCTGAGAGCCCGTCTCCAAGAAGAACTCCTTATTCTTTAAGGGGTCAGCCAAACAAGGAGCCTGGAAAAGGCTTCTTTTCAGTTTATTAACTGCCTCAGATTGTTCTGGACCCCACTCCCACTTGACTACGGCCTTTTATAAATGGACCAAGGGTCGAGTGACCTCTGCGTATTCTTCAATGAACTTTCGACTATAATTAGTAAAAGAAGGCTTCTTAATTCTCACAGAATGGTGGGTCTTTTAATTTCAATAAGGCTTCCACCTTCTTTGCCTGGGGATTAAGGCTCTCAGGTGTGATCTTGTGACCTAAGAAGTTCACTGGGGTCTTACACCACTGTACCTTCTGAAAGGACAGTTTTGCTCCAGCCCTATGCAACTGGGTAAGAACATAGCGGATTCCTGCTATATGTTCCTCCGCAGTTGAGCTCTTGAAAAAAACATCATCCACACAGGCCAGGTTTCCCCTTTCACCCAAATCATGCATGGCCTTATGTAGGCATATGTTGAACTCATTGCCAGAGTTTATGTATCCAAAGGGGGTTCGGGTCCACATGTACTGCTGCCCCGCGTAGGTAAAGGGAAGCTTGCACTGTTCTTCTCTACTCATGGGTACTGTCCAGTAACCGTTGGTCGGGTCAATGGCGGTGTCCAAGGTTTGACTCTTGGATCTGGGCCAGTCACTGATAGATGTAGGGAAGGGGCCATCTTAACATGTGGACCCGTTTGTTTAACTCCCTCAGGTCTGCACATAGTCTCCATTGGCCATTTGGTTTGAGGATCCCTAGTACCGGGTTGTTGAAGGTACTGTGGATCGGACGAATTATCCTGCAGGATTCTAAATTCTTAATATTATCAGTGAGTGACTCCATGATGCGAGAGCTAACCGGAATTGTTTGACAAATACTGGAACCATCTCGGGGTCCATGGGAATGGTGTTGAATGAATGGATGTGCGTACACAGTCATATGAGTCTACTGAAAAGATATCTTGGAATTCCAGAAAGACCTGTTTTAGCTTTTGTCTTTGCTCCTCGGGCTCGCAGGCATCAGCAAGATTGATCCTTTCCTTGACCATCTGCTTGAAACCTGGAAAGATCTCAGGCTTGGCAATTTCAGCGGTATCCTCCAATTGGGTGGAGAGATCTCTTTTAATTGTGTTGACCTGGACAGGTCATTCGAGGTAGTGGTACTTGACTCTGAACACTACCTCCTCCCTCCTAATGTCACGGGTCACCTCTTCTACCTCGTAAGGGCAGAAAAAATACACCAGAAAATTCCCCCCATGCTTAGTAAAAACCTTTTTTGTGGGAATACCATCGCTGAAGTTGAAACAGTCGTTTGGTATAGGTCCCATGATTTCATTACCTAAATCAATAGAGTAATGTTGGCCATCAACCGCCATTCCAATAAAGGTATCTGCACCCAAAGTGATACTGCAAGGGTTACTGTTATCATCCAATATTCAAATGGTGTTGTGTTATAGGTCTACTAGAGGTATCAGATTTAAATATATATGTTGTTGTTGGAGAAGCAAATTTTGTTTTATTGTTGTGTCTTGATGTTTGAGGTTCTGACCTCACTTAATTTTGAGGAGAAGTGTAAATTGTTGCACCTGTCCTGGGATGGTAACCTCTTCTCGCACTTGAGCTTCAACTGCATAAGGCAGCAATTGAGCTGACTGAAATGCTTTTTCAATGTTGTCAAAGCCCATGGAGTTACTAAGTTACCAGTCGCGACCAGGCATTATTATTAATTAGGTCCAAATTGATTGTCAATCGGTTGAGAATGTCCCTTTCCAGATAAATGGCAGCAAGGACATCTCTAAGGACAATGATGGTCTATGCTTTTTTTGCCAATGGACATTTTTAGCATGCACCTGCTAGTCAGGAGATTTTTGGAATTTGGGGTTTCCCGACCGACTTCCCATTTGGCAATCAATTTAAATGTGGGAATGGTCTGATCTTTTGAGAGTTTCATGAGTAATTCTTTGCTGATGAAGCTCCTTCCATTATTCTTTCATACTCTAGCAACCACCGGTTCATACCACTCATTTACCCATTTACCTGAATGGGGATAAAAAACTGCTCGCCCTTTTTCTGAATGTCCATCAGACTTTGAGTGGACTCTTCCTTGTCTGGTCTGATGGGACTCAATGGGCCTCATTACGAGGCTGGAGGTAACCATGGTGCTACTAGTGCCATGGCTGCCTCCAAATCCTTACCGACTCCGCCCTGGTAAATGGAGCTATTACCACCCCTTTCCAAGGTTGGTGGGGGCGGTAATTCCCCAGGGCCCTTCCCCATTCCCATTTGAACCCCCATAGGGCTCAATGGCAATGGGGAAGGCGCTAATAATGGTACCGCAAATTGCGGTACCGTTATTAGCACCAAAATCCCTTTGCAGGTCCCGTCCTTAATGCCTGGTAAAACCAGGCGTTAAGGGAGGACCCGCAAAGGGAACTCGTAATAGGGCGGTAAGGGATTCCTTGTACAGGTGCCCTTACCGGTACCGGTAATCCCTTACCGCCCACCTCGTAATGAGGCCCAATGTTTCTTCTGATTTTGGACTGGTGTCAAATTTTAGGGTGTTCCCTTACAGTGTGGAATGCCACTTAAAACTGGGAGGAAGGTTATTTTCAAGAATGGAGAAGGGCTCCCACCACCAGTTGCATCGGAGGAACAGGGCCTCTGTGTCCTTGTCCTTTACTGCTTTTTATCGTGTGTTCTGTTGTGTTTTCTGTGCAGGAGTTCATGTGGGACTCCTGGCGGTGCAGCTCTCTCTTTTGGTTTGGTGAACAGACCCATGGGATACCCTTATGGCACCCATGGGTGCGGGTACAACCCTGTGCCCCTAGTGTATGTTTTTGGGCACCTGTGTGTGGCCCACAGAGCAGGGTATGGGCTAGTGGCAGCTCCATGCTGAATTTGACAGGTGCCCTGATTATCCTCCATTTTGGGATACCCAGGCCCTGTCATTGGAATCAGTTGCTTCCTGATAGGAAGCAAGATGGCCCCTGTGGCCTCTTGCTTTCTATTGCATATTACCTTGTTTTCCCAAAGTCCTGGGAAGCCCTGATTCTGTCCCTTCCCCCTACCCGGCTGGTGGGTGGAAGTTCTATATATGGTGTTGTTGTGAAGTGCTGACCAGACTGGCTGGAGCCTTCCCAATGACTGTATATTGTGGGTACGCCTGTGGGTGGGACCTGGGTGAATGGAGTGTATGACGAATACACATTCTGTGCTGTGGATGTCTAGTATCTGGTGTTTGACACGACTGAGACATCCCTGCCTGAAACTTGTATGAATGCAGTGTGGGATGTTGAATGGCTGGTTACTTGTCCCAAAACACATAACTTGTTGTGAGTGTCTGGAGAGAAGTGAATGGCCTGAATGCACTATGCACCTGATTGGCTGCCTGCCTTCATGAATGCCCTTCTGACCGATTGGTTGCCTGAGTATGACCCAGCAGAATGAATGGGAGATCAACTAGTATATCTGGGGGCCTCTCACTGCTAGAATTTGTGTTCAGAAGCTGAAGTCCACTACGAAGAGTAACTGGAGTAACTGAAGCTTGACCTTGAAGCCCTGCTGGACGAGAAGAATTGCTGTTGCTCTCCTTCACAATCTGAAAGCTGCTGTGCCTCCAAGGACTGACCCAGAGTTGACCTGGTAAGGTGCCCTCTTCCCGAGCTACGAGGGACCATCGTGCACCAGCTTATCTTTGCCAAAGCTCCCTGGTACACAGACCTTCGACAGGCTGCTGACCCGAGACGGGGACTGCTGTGGAATCACAAGGAGAAGTGCCCGGACTGTTGTCCGCCACTGTCGACGACTGCCATTGCCAACCTGAGCTGCCATGCTCCCGTTTGCCTAAGAACTTCATTTGATCGAAGGACACTCTCGTCTGCATCATCGCCGCTGTATCCTGCTGGAGAAGGCCTGACCGTCGACAAGCCGAGGAGCATCCACCGGTGGGGTTCCCACCACCCAAGGACCACAGAGACATTGATGACTCGATGCCCTTGCTGGGCCACAGTTCTTCAAACTCTTTGTGGTCCAGAACTATCGACACCGAGGTGCCCCGCACGCCTCTTCCTTGCAGGACGTTTACACTCCCCCGTCAACGAGCACTGCTAGGAACGAAGCTGCCACTTCACCGTCGTAGCTCACCCTGTTCTCCGTCGGACGTTCGATGTCCCATGACTCCTGCCTCAAAGGGAGGGCACTCAAGAAGGGCAATCGATTCCCCACTGAGGAACGCTACAACGCCAGGTACTTTGTGGTCGCAGAACCATTAGGAAGTCCAGTATGAACAATATATGGACTGGGCTTGTATCTTTATTCTACAGGTTGCCCAGGTGGGGGGATCTCCACACAGAACTGTGTTTAACGGTAGTGACCAGTATTCTGCCAATTGTTCAACCATCTCGCTTTCCTTCCTCTCTCTACTGCTGGTTTCCTCTTTATTGATCTGTGTGACATTTTGACAGTATAGTTGATGCACTGTAATGAGATCTGAAAATATTTGTGGTACCATTGTAGAACTGTATATATTTACCATTGTTGATTTTCTGAGCACAAAGTGAGTTATTGTGCTAGTTTACATAACCTTGAATATTAATTATATAAAGACTATGTTTTAACCGATACAGTGTGTGGACATTACCTTGTGGGTGCTTGGGGACTACACTGTACTTAAGAACCAGCCCGCATCACCTTCCTGAGAAGCTAGGCCTTGATTGCTATGTTACCAATAATAGAGAATCTTGGCTGTGGTCCTCTGTGCCTCTCCTCTGCCATATAGAGAGCAGGAATGCAGACAATGTTGATCAATTATGTGACAGGTACCATTCAGGCTTACATAATTGGTACTCCTTTTTAATTTTATAGGGTGGTTAGCCTGAGTCCAGAGGACCTTGTTTACACAGTCGATCAGAGGTGATAACCTTCTCAGGAGATGGTTCCCCAGTAAACAAGGTGTGTCCTCCAGAGTCACAACGATCACCGGATGTTTCAGCTCGTTGCTTTCCAATTTTTATGTCCAAATCTGCAGACCCTTCGACGGGAATATCATTCCCGTCAAAATTCAGCAGATGTCTGGGAAGTGGTATGAGTGGAATTTGGTGGCCCTCCCCCGTCCTGAGTTTAGTTGGTCAAAAGCCATTTTTGACAGAAGGTTGGCTTGGGATCCAGTATCCATCAGAGCTGATAATTCACACTGACCTTGCACCTTGACCGCTGCATAAAATCGGCCTTCTTTCTCTAAGGTGCAAAGAAAGTGTGAGTTATTTGACAGCCCGGTGATCATTTTCTTAATATTGGACTGCAACACTGTGTGATCTTGGGCAGTTTTCTGTGTCGGAGTTTGGAAATCTGTACAAAACATTTTGCAACTCACAATGGGTGTTGTTGAATCCTCCTTTTCGTTGGCTCCTTGGCTGTCTTCCGTTACCTGGCAACAGTTCTCGGAATCTGTTTGGAGAAAGGGTACCCCCTCCGTTTCACTTCTGTTTGTCTCACATGTTTGAGGTTGAATAGTTTCTGGTCCTGGATCAGTTTCCATACTTACCCTGTCCCACTCAGGGTCTTTTGGGACCCATTTTGCTTTGGAGGGATCCCCCGTTTTTCAAAGATAAGTCCTGCTTACCTGAATCTTCCAGGAATTTTTGCAAAGGGGATAATGCAGAGTTCCTCCACAAAGTGGGTTCCTTTTTGGCCTCTCCTACTTATCATTTGCTCTTTGGGTTCTAACATTTTGGGTGTAGAAGAGACTCTTTCAGGCTGAGAGGTTTTAAGGGGTTCTATTTGAGTGAGAAAGGAAGCTTCCTCAAGGGCTTGGCATCTCACCTCCCCCTTACCCCCCACCTCCAGAACCTGTGGTTTGTCAGAGGTTTCCTCCCGTCATTTCCCCCTGGGGCATTAGACCTGGGTGTTGGGGAATTCTGGGAAGCAGAGTCAAGTTGAGAGTTGGACTGAGCCCTCATCATGCATCCCAGATCATTGGTCTGCTGCTGGACCTGCCACTCCAGTTGCGAGACCTTGTCTAGGTGGTAGGGAGCTCTCAAGTCATACCTCTGCTGCTCTTGAAAGGGGCAACTGTCCCTTCTCCCGGAGTAGCTCTGGTACTGGAAATTCCCTCCATAATTTTCCATCCTGAATCTCCCTTCTCCCTGGTTCAGGGATCTATTGTCCTGGAGCTGGGGAGAGAGAGGAGGTTTGCTTTGGAAGTTCTGGTTTGGGGGATATCTGGCAACAAAAGTTTGGATTGGAAGGTGGAGTGATACTTCTCTCCTCAGGGAAGTTTGGGAGGGATGTTTCCTGGGGCAGAATTTACCTGATTAGTTCCCCCTCTTGGGCCGGGGTAGAGTATACATACCCCAGGATTGGTTTAGAAACCTTGTACCTAGGTTTTATAGATGGCAGGGTCAGAGGGATCATTGTTCTGGTCCCCCGCCTGACTACCCTTTGATTGGGCCGGGCTGAGGGGTCCCTTCTGCTTTCCATTTTGCTTGTTGGTAGGAGGGTGACTTTTAGGCCCCCCATCTCCAGATCCAATGCAGAGGTAGTTTTGTACCTCTGCCACCTTCTCAGCAGCAGGGATGGTAGATAGTTTGGGGTTTTTAGCAGTTTTTCTACTCTCAGCAGGCTTCTGGACCTTATAAATCCTGGTGGAATGTTCAATCACCCAATCCAGAGTCCTATGCTCATGAAAGTCATGCACCAACTGAGTCATTATGTATTTGGGGAGAGTATGGATATATGTAGTTATGAAATCCCTACTATTTGTGTTCACCCGCTGGGAAGTCTGAGCAAATGCATGCTTTAATTCCTTCACAAGCTCCCTAGGTACCGAATCTTCCCCACACTGCAAATTATATGCAGCCTTAGGGGCCTCTTGTGGGTTCCTATGGGTGTAACAATGTTTCCGTATGGCCGCCTTATAAGTGGACCATTTATAATGATCCTAGTCCTCCAGTCCTGCAAAGAAACTGGAGTACTCCGGTGAGAACGTCCATTTAGCAAATGCTATACAATTCACATAATTCCTGATCTGGAATGATGGCATCATTTGCCCATAAAGTTCCAGGTGCTCCCATACTGAATACTTGGCATTCTTGTGGTATGGGGTCAGGAAGCTTTTTAGAGCTTTGATTTCTTTTATTGGGTCTTTCACAAAACCCTTGCTCTGCTTCACTGTCTTTTTCTTCCTATGCACCTGAGTCCATTCACCTTCTGACTCTCTGCGGGACTGGGAATATCTCCCAGAGCAACAGAGTCTGGACTCCTCTTGCCTGGACCAAAGTGAACTTTCAGGGTCACTATCTCTGGAGTTCCTTTCAAATCCAGGATAGAACCCAGTTTCCTCATACCTCCTACAAGGGAGTCTGGGGAATTCCCCCCTTCTCCTGAATATACAGAGGTTTTTCGAATGCCCCTCTGAGTCTGAGGGTCTGGCTTTTCTCCTTCAGTGAAGCAGGCAAGGGGGTCTCTTTGTAGTCGCATCTTCTGCCATCTAATTCCCTGACTTTATCCTCATAAGAGTTTTTATGGTCTGAAGTACTTACCATATTATTCTTTACTTCTCAGGACACACTGGTCCAGCCACATTCCCTTCTGTGTGGTAGAGATCACTACTCATCAATATCAGACAGGGACTTGCCTTCTTGATCAGTTAGGCTAGCCTGGGTAAGTCTAACTGCCTAATGTCACAGTGTTCTTGATAGGTGGCCTGCATGGGGTTGGTTCCCATTTGTGCACAAGAGGATTTAAATGACTGGCATGAGGCCCCTGTTGGGAAGGACACCTCACCTTGATCGGTGGGCCTTGTCCCACATCCTGATCGGTTAGGGTGCCTTAGGTCCTGTTTAAAATGTTTTCATTTCCTTGTTGTGGCTCTCACACCTGTGTCTCGCTTTATTTATTTGCTGTTTGTAGACAGAGAGCTGGCTTTTTTATTTTTGACACTAAGGCCTGATTAATCTCATGCACCCTGCTCTGAGCAACCAACCGATCCTTTGTTTGCTGTCTCCTTTGTGTAGGAAGCTTGCTCCTTGAAGTGGGTGCCCCCCTTTTCACACATATTAGTCATGCTCCAGCCAAGGGGTAACTTTAATTGCAGTCAATGCTTTCAGAGCCAACAGGTCTGGTGAACACTGAATTTTGATACCTTTAGCCGAACATTTTATCATTAGATCATTGGTCATTAGATGGGAGATGTGACATTCGGATGGGAGTGGGAGATGTACTTGTGTAGTTTTTTTTTTTTTAAAGCCAGCAAAAGGGTTTGCCTGGGGCTTACATTTTCCATGAAGATAAACTGGCTCTTCAAACATCACTAGAGTTTTGTGGGTGAAATATAATATACATTGCATTTGGTCAACCCACACATCATGTTTTGTTTTCCTGACATTTATCTGGGAGCAGTGATATTTCTTTCACTTTTACTTTATAACAACATTTTTATTTGCACACACCTGTGCAGGCCATTTTTGTTTTACAATGTGTAAAAATCCTGTTTTGCATGTGACAGGGATCTTTGATTCCTCCTTCCATTGTAAATTACAATGCTGCTTATCAATTGGTAATGACGGGTACTCCCCTTCCACATGGCTCATTAATGTTACTTTAAAAACAACAACAAAGTCCATCCATGTGAAAGGGACTTCTGATTGGGGCCTTTAAATGCACCCCACACAGAGGAGAGCTTAAAAATAGAGAGTTCTGCCAGATACCCCTTAATTCAACCAACCTGGAGCTGCAGATTGGCCAGGTGTAATAAGAATGATAACACCATAGGTGTACTGCATGTAAAAGGGTCCACATTCTTATCATGGCACGAGCTGCAGAATTTGATCCAACGGCAGTGGTACAAGGACTTTGTTGCTGGCCTTTTGGCCAAAAGCAAAATCTCCATTACGTCATCCAGGAGGTCCCATTTCTTGTATCTCAACCTCTCAGTAACCATCTGTGAAGGTTGAGTGTCTTGACCTCTGGATGAAGAACCTGACGCTCTACTCTCTTTCTCTCTCTCTCTCTCCCTCTCTCTCTCTCTCTGTATATCTCTCTCTCTCTCTCTCTCTCTCTCTATCTCTCTCTCTCTGTCTCTCTCACAAGGTCCTCTCTTTGTGGAAGATGTATTGGAGGGCAGATGGACATGTCCAGAAGGACCGGGTACCGTGTCCTTCTGGCCAAATCTGGAGCAATTAGGATCATGGATTCCTGAACCTACTCAACCTCCTGATGACTTGAGGAATGACGTGGACTGGAGGAAATGCGTACAGGAGCGGAAACTCCCAGTCCACTATGAACGCGTCCCCTAGAGCTCTTCTTAGGGGGATATTCCCTTGAGCAGTAGTGTTCGTTCATCCGGTTGACACCGGTCATAAACGAAATTTAACTGTCATTTTAAAGCTTAGAATCTAAGCTTTCCAACGAACCTAGAACCGACTTCCTACTCCTTATAGTGCCTCTGTAATTATGCTCGACGCGCGCGACTAATTTGCCACGATTTGACATTTGCAATCATTCCAGCCACGTGTGAAAATATTTGCCTTTGCTTTCATCCTTGAAATTCGTTTTTAACCTGCTAATTACTCATAGAGCATTGCTAAAGTGAGCCTGAACTAATACCAACTAGCTATCACTCACCTCAGGGAATTAAAATCAATTTTAGCATTTTTTCACTTCATTGCCACCACATTCAAAGCATTTTGGGCCTGTGTTTTAAAATCATACCTGTTTTTCTCTAAGCCTGCTAGGGGGGGACTGAATTTCGTATTGTATTTGATTACATTCCTGAGAACTGTGTGCTCTTCTTTCCATCTCCTTATATTGCATAAAGGGGGGGGAGTGAATTGTCAAGGAAAAGTGATAACATTGTCTTTTGTTGAAGCCATATCCAGTTATTTTCTGTACTGCATTTCATTCATCATTACATTGTCCTTGAAGCCATAAAGTCATTCTCTACCACCTTATTTTTTCTTTTCCTATTCATAAGTAGCCAAGAACTGTGCTACTGCAGGATTACCTATTGCTGATTACTGCTCATATTCACAAGTGTGCTATCCATTATCAATTTATTTATAGAAGTGTGATATATATATTGTTTAATTTTTTCAAATAAACCTTTTAAATTTGCAAAACAAGCCTACTTCTTGGCTCAGTGGGGTCAAGGGGGATTCTAAGAGAGGGGTGTTATACAAGGGCTCATCATCCAGATTATAACTTGCCATAGAAATATATAAATAAGGGCTTCCCTTGGGCATCCCAGACAAGGCACTGACTTAGTGGGATTGCTTGATTGGAGTTACTTACAAAGTGGGGGCTCGGAGCCGGGATATTCTGGGTTAGAGTTACCACTTGTGCAGCTTAATACAGTGTGCCAACTGACCGGATACACATATCCGGTTAGATCGCCACGCTGTTTTACACTGTGAAAGCACCCCTCAAAGGAACGCTCTAAGGAAACGGTCTGTTTTGCAAAATAAAATACAAACTTCTGTAAGTCAGGAAGGAACTCAATTTCCAGAATGACGACACTGGTAGACATCAAAATAGCCAGAGAGCACTTCTTACATAAGCTATTTGTGAGAGGTGAATGGACTGAGCAGGGCCAGGATGCGTGGTTGCAGGCAATCACAAAACAGGTCACTGCAACTGGGTTAGATATCTGGAGAGATCAGGGCCCCTTACATGTGGCCCTGAGCAAACTATACATGGCTCCTAAAGCTAAAGATGAACACAACAAGATGGTTAGGATAGCGGTATATTTGTATCTATATATGGGAGCAATGCAGGACAAATGTGCTGAAGGCCAAGATCTGGCAAGTAGGCAACTGTTGGCATTAGAGAAGGCCCAATCTGACCTGGTCTCTTCTGTGCAGAGGAGCCAGGAGTCAGAAAATGATAGTAGGCAGTATATCATTAAAATAAAAGAGGACATGGATATACTGCAACAGGAAAAGACAGATCAGGATACCATAATTCGGGCTTTGCAGAAGGAGCACCAAGACAGTTTGGACTCCTTACTGCAGAGCCAGAAAAAGCTGGAGCAATAGATCAATGTCAACAGGGCATGCACAGAGCGGGTAGCCACCCTGCAAATCCAACTAGACAGAGAGAAAGAGGAAAGCAATACATTGATTTTGAAAGACCTGTATACCCAGGCAGAGTTTGATGAAGAACGCCAGAAAGCTGGTGCCTTTCAAAGGCAGAGGGACGACCTGGCGTCACAAATGCAGGCTCTTGGTCAGGAAAGGGATACCTTAGGCCAGGAAGTCTGCCATTTAAAAAGAAAAATTGAAGAAAATCACTTGGCCCTCCAGGGGCTGGGTGACCTCTAAAAAGAGCATCAGGGCTTGCTAGATCACACCGGGAGGGTAGAAGAGTCTCTGGCAAGAAAGGAGCAGGCCAGTAGGGATGGGACTTAGGAGGTAACCCTCCTGCAGCAAAGACTGGCCCAGTACTCCAGGACCAATCAGGAGGCACAGAGAGAAAATGAGGCTCTCTGTCAGCACAATGATAGGCTCCAGCAACAGGTAGCCATGCAGGAGAGACTGATAGAGTCTAGTAAGGCCTTAACTGAGGAACTGAAAGCGCAGGCTCTTGCATTGCAACAGGGAGCAGGGGCTGACAGAGATGAAGTTCGCTGGGAAAGGGAACACCCACAGTACCAGAGGCCTTCATCTCTCTCAGTCGCTGGACTCTGCCACCCCCATGTCATCTGGCATGCATGAGCACAGGGCCACAGGAATGGCAGATTACTATCCAGCCAAAAATATGGGGCTCATAGGCCAGTACCACCCAGGAATGGATGGGCGGGCACCTGGGTATGGGCACCTAAATACAGTGCAATTTAGTGGGGAACCCCAGGAGAGTAGACCCATTAAGGGCATCCTGAAAACCTCTGCCCAGTTAGGTCAGTGGGGGGGTACCCACCAAATCCTGGCAGCAAGGAGGGATCTGAAGACTCCTCTGAGCGTTACAGGACACAGGAGTCCAGGTCCCCACATTCTGCCAGCTATTCCCTGGCTCGCAGAATCCGGGAAAACCTGGAAGATCAGACGGGCAACTCTGGGAGCAGTGCTTCTGAATCAGAGGATGAATGGACCAGGGTAACCCAAACCAAAAAGGCCAATAAGGTGAAAAGGGCCTTGCTTAAGGACCCCTTAAAACAGATTAAGGCAATCAGGAGCGTCATCACGCCTTATCATAAGAACGCAAAGTATTCTGTTTGGGAACACTTGGAGCTCTATGAGCAAATGATGGAGACTTTCCATTTGAAGGACAGCAGTAGCTGCATCCAGTACGTCAAATGGACATTCTCCCCTGAATACTCCAGTTTCTTTGCGGGGCTGGACGACCAAAACCATTCAAGATGGTCCACATATAGGGCGGCCATCTTGAAACATTTTTCTGCATATAGGAATCCCCAAGAGGCTCGCAAGGCAGCCTACAATTTGCAATGTGGGGAGGATCAGGCCCCACAAGAATTTGTGCAAGAATTGAAGCGCGCCTTTGCGCAGACCACCAGAAGGGTGCGCACGGACAGCAGAGAATTCATCAACACATTTTTCCATACTCTTCCCAAATACATAATGACCCAGCTCGTGAGAGATTTTCACGAGAAAAGATCTTTAGACTGGGTCATTGAGCAAGCCACCCGGATCTATGAGGTGCAGAAGCCCATAGAAAATAAAAGAAATGCGCAGAAAAACCCCAAAACCAACAGCGCCCCTGCTGCTGCCAAGGTGGCTGAGGTAAAGGTTGCCCCCGTTTTAGATTTGGAGATGGGGGGGGCCTAAAAACCTGCCTGCACCAAATAATTCACAGCCCAGAAGGCCCTTGGGTCAGTCACAGACATGGAGTCGAGGAGGTAGTCCCACAAATGGGGTCCCCCGCTCTCCTGATTATGTAGTCCCCGCTACAATGGAAACCGACCCATCCTGGGTTATGTGTGGACTCCTCCAGCCCAAGGGGGGGGGGTCCAGTCAAGCAAACTTCCCACAGGAGGGCAGAAATTCCCCAAACACTGGGCAGAACTTTTTTCCCAGTTATCCACCCAATTTCCAACCCCAAAACCACCCATCCTTCTTTCCCCAATTCCCTGAGACCAGACAACCTAATCCGGGAGAGGGAAGGCCAAGGGTGGAGGGGTACCCAAATCTTCCCAACCCAGGGTATTACCAGAGAAGGGATAGCTACGCACGGGTTCTGGGTCAAATACTGAGGGCTCAACAGAACCCTCAGATGAGCATGCCACCGCATAATTCCCCAAACTCTGGACCTGGTGCTCCAGAACAATGACGGGGGCAGCACCCCGATAACCCACTGGTTCCCAGGGAGGAGGCACAAGGGGAAAGGGGGTGTAAAGCCTTGGAGGAAGCTTCCTTCCCAACTTGTAAACAGCCCCTCGAAACCCAGGAACCGGAAACAAAATCTCCTACCCCTGAAAGTCTGCCACCCAAGGAGCAGAGGCGGGGTAGGAGAAACAAAGGACCCAAACAGACCCACTTTGTGGAGGAGGTACAGGTCTTCCAATTTGAGGGAGAGGGATCCTCGGAAGATCCTGGGAATAGGATGTTCTCCTTCAGAGATGGGGGAACTCCTCCCAAGGAAAAATGGGTTCCAAGAGATTCCAATCCAGACTGGGTAGATGTGGGGATTGAGCTGTCGCCGCCCATCATTCTATCAAAGATCCAACAAAACCAAAAACCCCTGGTTCAAACCCATCCTGGTGACAGCCTCCCAAAAGGCAGGGGCGGCCCAGAACCGGAACCAGGGGAACCTGAAACTGAATCAACAGACTGGGTGGATGTGGGGATTGAGCTGTCACCGCCCATCATTCTATCCCAGAACCAACAATACCAAAATCCAATGGGTCAAACCCATCCTGATGACTGCCTCCAAAAAGGCGCGGGGGCGGCCTAGAACCCGAAACCATTTCCAGTTGCCAACATTTTCTTTCAGATTCCCCAGGCTCTTCACAGAATTCTGCCCAAATCTCTTCTCTCCTCGCCATGTCCAAAACCAGAAAGTTAGCCCACCAGTTGTCCAAAAATGTGCATTATCTGTGCCCCCTTGAGGAGAAGGAGGGAAGATACTATGCCCCGGTACAGGTATAGGGGCAGGGTACAATTTTGGCACTGGTGGACACTGGATCCCAAGCTACCCTTCTGTCCAGAAGGGCCTTTGATGAAATGAATTCAGGTAGGGGGGAGAAGTACCAAATTCCCCTCACCTCTCTTCCTGGACAACTTCAGAACTTTGACGGGAAGGAAATTCCCGTCGAGGGGACTGCAGAGTTGGACATTAAAATTGGGCGACACAAGGTGAAACACCCGGTCATAGTAGTAACTCCAGAGGGCACCCCTTGTTTACTCAGGAATGACCTCCTGAGAAGGTTGTCACCCCTATTAGATTGCGTAAACAAGGTCCTCTGGACCCAGACTAGCCGAACAATAAAATTAAAACAGAGTGTCAACCATGTTAGTTTAAACGGCACCTGCCACATGGTTGAACAAAAATCTGACCAAGTAGAATTTCACTTCCAGAACAACCAAATTCCAGACGTGACAGTAATAGCAGTAGGACAACAGAGTGGTGATGGGGGGTCCTCTCTATTTCTGAAAATCAACCTTCCTTCCAGTTTAAGGTGGTATTCCACACTGGAAGGAAACACTCTGAAATTCTTTACCAATCCACAATCAGACACTCCCACTCCTATAGTCCAGAAAGATGTGAAATCAGCTCAGAGCCTGGCTGATAATCAGCAAATTGGAGAGCAGTTGTTCATCCCTGTTCAGTTAAATGATGGGAAGGACTCTGTTCACGCTCAAGTGTGTGTGAACAACAGTAAGAGCTTTATCAGCGAAGCCATGTTCCGCCAACTCCCAAAAGATCCAGCCATTCCCACATTCAAACTGATAGACAAATGGGAAATGGATCTGGAAATACCCAATTCTAAACATCTCCTGCCAAGCAGGTGTATGCTCAAAATCTCCATTGGCAACAAGAGCATAGCCCATAATTGTTGGGTCGTGCGAGACGTCACTGCCGCCTTTTACTTAGGCAGTGACATTCTCAATCGCTTCGCCATTAGTTTGGACCTAATAAACTTCAAAGCTTGGTCCCGATTAGCGGATAATCCCATGGGCTTTGACGATCAAGTAAAAGCATTTAGGTCAGCTCAATTGCTACCTTATGCAGTTGAAATTCAGTTTAAAGAGGAAGTCACCATCCCAGAAAGGACCCGACAATTCTCCCTGGAAGTGAAAGTTAAAAGAGGACAAAAATTCAAAAACCCTGATGCTTATATTCATCTAAATGCTACGCTCCAACAGCAAGGGTTAGGGGTAAACCCAACACCATTAGTCAACATAGAACATGACACCATTCCAATAGAGGTGGATAACAGCGACTTACAGAATATTACTCTAGCCGCAGGCACAATTATTGGAATGGCGGTTGATGACCGACATTTCTCCATTGATTTAGGAAATGAACGGTTAGGACCAATCCCCAAGGACTGTTTTGACAGTGACAGTGATAACAATACAACACCAGACAGGATTTTCACCCGGCATGGGGGGAACTTCCTGGTGTACACTTCTTGCCCTTATGGTAAGGAAGATGTGACTTGTGACTTCAGAAGGGATGAGGTCATTTTCCAGGTCCATGAGGGCTGCCTTTCCCACCTGAAGCCTCCAGTCCAAATCAGCCCTCTGACCAGGGACTTCTCCACCCAGCTGGAGGAGGCCGCTGAGATAGCTAAACCAGAAGTCTTTCCAGGCTTCAGGCAGATGGTGGAAGAGAGAGTTAACCTAGCTGATGCCTGTGTGACTCTGGAACAGAAGCAAAAGTTGAAACACGTTTTCTTGGATTTCCAAGATCTCTTTGCGGTAGACTCATATGACTGTGGTCGCACCGACATCCACACCGCAACAATTCCCACAGACCCTGGCATGACTCCAGTGTTTGTGAAGCAATATCGCTTTCCTCTCGCATCCATGGAGTCCCTTACTGAAATAATTAAGAACCTTGAGTCCCGGGGAATAATACGTCCAGTCCACAGCACTTTCAATAATCCGGTGCTGGGAATATTGAAGCCAAACGGCCAGTGGAGATTCTGCGCCGACCTTAGGGAGCTCAACAAATGGGTCCATACTTCCCGATGGCCTCTGCCCTACATTGACCAAGGGCTGGCCCAGATCCAGGGGTCACAGGTATTCACTGCAATAGACCTGACCAATGGATACTGGACCGTGCCTGTCAGTAGGGAGGACCAATACAAACTGGCTTTTACCTTTGGGGGCCAGCAGTACACATGGACCCGGACTCCCTTCGGATACCTCAACTCCGGCAATGAATTCAACATTTGCCTACATAAGGCCATGTCCGACCTGGGTGCGAGGGGTAACCTGGCTTATGTAGATGATGTCCTCATCAAAAGTTCATCTGTGGAGGAACACATAGCGTTGATCCGTTTTGTTCTGACACAGTTGAGGGCCGCCGGAGCAAAACTTTCCTTTCAGAAAGCACAGTGGTGTAGAACCCGTGTTAATTTCTTAGGGCATGAGATTACTCCTCAGGGTCTCTGTCCCCAGGAAAAGAAAATGGAAGCACTTCAGAAACTGAAAGACCCCACAACTCTGCGGGAACTAAGGAGCCTCCTTGGACTGACTAATTACAGCAGAACGTTCATTGAGGGCTACGCAGAGATCACTAAACCCCTGATTCATCTCCTGAAGGGGGTGGTCAAGTGGGAATGGGGTCCAGAACAATCCGAGGCAGTAAGACAACTCAAAAGAAGCCTCTCACAAACGCCTTGCCTAGCTTACCCTGTCAGAAACAAGGAGTTCTTCCTGGAGACAGGGTTCTCTAATACGTGCTTGACGGCAGTATTATACCAAAAGCATGACAAGGTCAATAAAGTAATCTCCTATGCGAGCAAAACTTTATCCTCTGTGGAGGAAAAATTCAACGATTGTGAGAAGGCACTCGTGTCAACGGTGTGGGCATTGAAGAATTACCGCCCGTTTATCCAGGGGGAACACATCATAGTGGAGACTCCACACCAGCCTCTGCAATATCTCCAAAGTGACAGAATCCGGGCCGGAAATGTGAGTAATTCCCGAATTACTTCCTGGATTCTGTCAATGCAAGGCTTTCCTGTGGAGGTCAGATATGGCCAAAACAAGAAGAGTCCCCTCGCGCAAGGTCTGGCTGACTTGCATGATTGTGCCAGAGAAAACTGTCTCGAGGACGAAAGTCTAAAAATCAAGGACAACATGGAAGCATACCTTAATTCCCCACACAAAGTCTTTGAAGAAGACAAGTGTGAGGGAATGCCCACTGTCTATGTGGATGGATGCTCGTAACATGTTGACAACAACGGGGAGAAAGAACTGGTGGCCGGCGTAGGGAATGCATGGGTGAAGGAGTTTCCAGAACCCTCCGCTGGATACAAAATTGGTCCCCGAAGTAGTCAGGTGGCAGAGTTGATGGCTGTGCATCAGGCCATCCTCACTGCTGTCCAACATCAACTCCACGAACTGGCCATGATCACAGATTGGGATTATGCACGGAACGGGTTCGTGGAGCACCTGGTTAATTGGAAAACCAGAGGCATGTTATGTGCTAATAACAAACCCCTAAAACATGGGAAGTTAATCCAAAATATTGATAATCTGGTCACATCGAATGGGATGACCATCTACTGGAAAAAGATCAAGGGTCATTCCAAAGTAGATGGACCAGACAAAACTGGAAATGACTTAGCTGATCAGCTGGCCAAAACCGGGCCATCCAAGGGGATCTAGTAGAGTCCCTGTTGGGGGAAATCCAGGTCACTGCTATCACTAGGTCCCAGACAAAGGCTCACAATGATCTTTCAACAGCACAATGGAGTAAGGAGACCCGAGATGCTGATTTGATTAAGGCTCAAAAGGGGGATCCAATAATTGGTAACTTTTCCCAACACATTGAGGACCCTGAGAACTTTCCCCTGACGGATACCGATTACATTGGGAAAGAGGACCTAAGAGTGTTGATGAAATGTCCAAAAATGTTCCGAATCCAAGACGGGTTGTTGGTAAGGAAATCCCAAGCTGCCCGTGATCAGTGGGTGGTTCCTACCTCATTCCGAAGCCTGATGTTAAGTCACGCCCATGGTGCGGCCACGTCAGATTTGCAAATCGACTTTGTAGGCCCTGTAATTCGCTCGTCTAGAGGAAACAAGTACATGTTGACCGTTACATGCTTGTTTACCAAGTGGGTGGAATGACTCCCGGCCCCAAATTGCAAGGCAGAAACAGCAGCTGCCCTGATGATTAACCACATCTTTTCCCGTTTTGGTCTACCTCAAAGGATTGAGTCAGACAGAGGTAGCCATTTAACCAGCGAAGTAATGACAAAGATGTGGGAGATACTGGGCGTCAAAAGGAAGCTACATATTGCTTACCGCCCAGCTTCTTCTGGAGCAGTAGAGAGATGCAACCAAACCATTGTGAGCATCTTAAAAAAGTTTGTGGCAGATTCTGGGCCAAGTTGGGATATCCGACTACCTCTGGTCCTAATGGCCATCAGATCTACCCCTTCATCTGCAACTAAAATATCACCATTTGAGTTGATGACCGGACGCAAGATGGTGCTTCCCCAGCATTTGCTCTACAGGACCCAAGAGCAGACACTGATAAATGCTTTCACAACTCATGAGTATGTGGAGAATTTAAGGAAACACCTCCAACATGCTTTTGCCTATGCCCAGAGGAATCTAGAAAGATCAGCTGAGAGTATGAAAACGCACTATGATTTGAAAACCGACAGGAAGGAATATGATGTGGGAGACCGGGTCTATCTATACAATTTCCAAAGGAACCAGGCCAAACAGCGAACATTTTTGCCTACATGGAAGGGACCCTTTGAAATTATAGACAAGATCTCCCCTGTTGCCTACAAAATCCGCATCCCCAAAGGTAATTTGGCGGAAGGGGAAGATAAGTGGGTCCATATTAATCAGCTGAAGTGTTGCCATCCCAGGCACACTCTGCAACAACTGGAGGAATCCACTGGAATCCCAGAGGGGGCCGCTCCAGAGTAATTCAGTTCCAACCCTGAAATATTCCACATATAGCATATAAAATTCTGTGATTCTTGAATATATATGTTCTTGTCTCCTAATAAAAAAATAAAAATAAAAAAAAATGTATATGTTCATATCTTCTGATTTATAAAATGTATATGCTTCCCCACTATATCAATAGTGGTGGAAAAATGTCTATGAATAGGTATTGCCGCTTTTGCTTTATCATCCTAGGAGAGATGAAACCATGGAGACTAACCACGGAAGGCGACCTGGGGACCAGGAGCGAAGATCCGAGGGTCCCGGGTACCGCCGAATCCTCCCATCAGGACCAGCAAGGAGAACTGATTGATCGACTGGAGGGAGGAAAAGATGCTGAACTGTGCCATCTACGGAATTGGAAGAAGATGAGGCGAACATCCCAGATCTTGCGAGTTCCATCAGTGAAAGATCAGAATGGCTATCGCAAGAGGGGGGGCTTGTGGGGTGTTTTTACCCATGCATCCAAGCCCTACCATAAAACTGTGCATTACTGGCATTGAAAACATCATGATGGCCAGAACTCCCCAGAGAGTGCACAGGGAAAACATGAAGAATAGGCTGCCACCCATCTTTGCCTATGTTGTGAGCACAGGAGGGCACTGCCTAAAACCACCATTGGGCTGCACACACAGTAGCCTAAAACCATTGGGAATGGCAATGCGGATTGCCAAAAGCAACCCAGAACTGTGGGGAATTCATTTTCTTAATGTCAGAAATGGATGCAGTATGGGTGCTCACCACTATCAGAAAGCCGGAGTTTTAAAACCACCAGACCTTTGTGTAAAACTGAACAAATGAACCCAAACCAGGCCAAGGAAAGACTTGCTAAGAGGTGGATACAATGTAAAACTATATTCTGAAATGACTTGAAGGAAGTAACTATTTAATGTATATATAAAAAAATAGCTGGGGATGTCAGCAGCTTAAGTGAAATTGGACTAAAACCACTAAAATCGAAATGTTTAAATTAAATGAGTGACCTACTTTTGAGTGTCACATAGTTTGCAACTGTTAAATGTCATGGTTTTGAACTTAGAATCAGCATTCTAGCTGCATGTGTAAAAATTGTAAGTTTGATTTAAACTGGGAACAAACAGGACATTTAGCTGAAGCTTGGCTTAAAGAAATTGAATTCTGCCTGACAACTACCCCCGACAGGAGTTGAACTGGCTCAACAACTCTTCCCAGGCCTGGCTGCATCCTGCTGCCCCCACCAAAAGGAGATCACACCTCTCTGATTGAATTAAGGGAGGGGTACCTGCAGACTGCAGGAAGTTGAACAAAGCCCTGTCCTGGGCTCAGGCAAATGTTATATTGGGGGGGGTCGTAAAATGGCTTCCTCTTGGGAGAAACTGGGAGGGGCAGTGCCTGTGAGAGCCAGCTGAGCTTGGGGGAAGTGGATAAACCAGAAATTCCACTATGTGCTTTGGAAAACCACACCCCTTTGGGGCCAGAGTATGATTTTAAAAAGATGGATAATTCACAGTGCGGACTTGTCAAAATTATATAAATAACATCATCATTTTTGTGATTTTTCTGTGCACATTCTAAGAGGTGTTAGGACCCTGTGGGATGTTCTTGGGGATAGTAGCGGAAAAAAGGTTGTTACCCCAAATGTATGCATGTTAAAAATCTGACACTTTATCATCTGAAACCCATATCCCTGGTGCACATTTGTGTAAAATCTGGAAAGGTTTAGAGGTCGTTATCTGGATGAAAAGGGGAGAATTCTGTCATCAGTGGACACGACATCGTACAAAGATAGGGATCGGATGGTTTGGTGCTACAGAAAATATGTTAACTGGACCTATAATATGAGAAACATGGTACGTAGATAAATATGTATTTGGATAAGAAATAGATTTGTGTGCAATTTGACAAGGGGAGGTTCCCCTGACCATAAAACCTACAGCATCACTCTGACACTCTATTTCTTTCCCCCAATCAAGGGAGAGTGGAGGAACTGGCCAATGATAAGTGAGAGGGGCAGGCTTAGCTAGGCCCAGGCACACACCCATTTTCAAAACACATAAAAGGAACATTGAAACCCAGGTAGAGACATTCACTTTCCACTTTCTTGCGGGACGCTTTTGTGGGAGACTTCTGACTTCACATCCAGAGAGCCAGACTTCAAATCCATCAATCTCCAGAGACCAGAAATTAACTCCAGAATTTGTAGCAGAGAGGCCTGAATCCACAAGCTGAATCCTCTTCAGCAGGCCTCAAAACCAACCAAACTATTCAACAGCCGGGCGAGCTGTTTGAATTCTTTGCCAAGAACTTTTGCAAGAACCTGTAGCAGTATCCAGAAAGCAGTGCTGTATCCGGAACCAGAGAGAACCAGAGACCAGATGCTGTGAGCAGAACCGCCAGAAGTCCCGTTCAACCTGTTGACCAGATCCATGACAAGGCTTATTCCTGTCCAAAATCTAGTGTGAGTACCCAGCTGGCACTGTGCCAATCTCTTAGTGTAAAATAATCTAATTAAAACTATTTTAACCTATTTAGAACTACCTCATAGGAAACGTGTGTGTCATTCTGTCCCTTTTAAAGCTGAAAACTGTCATCTGTCATTTTGAACTTTTAAATTTCAAATCCAAAAAACTACCTTCACAAAATTGTCCGTATCTCTGGAACCGTTTGTCCTAGGAACGAAATTTAAGCTTTCCAACGAACCTAGAACCGACTTCCTACTCCTTATAGTGCCTCCGTAATTACACTCGACGCGCGCGACTAATTTGCTGTGATTTGACATTTGCAATCATTCCAGCCACGTTTGAAAATATTTGCCTTTGCTTTCATCCTTGAAATTCGTTTTTAACCTGCTAATTACTCATAGATCATTGCTAAAGTGAGCCTGAACTAATACCAACTAGCTATCACTCACCCTGAACCTCTACAGGGAATTAAAATCAATTTTAGCATCATTTCACTTCATTGCCACCACATTCAAAGCATTTTGGGCCTGTGGTTTAAAATCATACCTGTTTTTCTCTAAGCTTGCTAGGGGGGGACTGAATTTTGTATTGTATTTGATTACATTCCTGAGAACTGTGTGCTCTTCTTTCCATCTCCTTATATTGCATAAAGGGGGGGGAGTGAATTGTCAAGGTAAAGTGATTACATTGTCTTTTGTTGAAGCCATATCCAGTTATTTTCTGTACTGCATTTCATTCATCATTGCATTGTCCTTGAAGCCATAAAGGCATTCTCTACCACCTTATTTTTTCTTTTCCTATTCATAAGTAGCCAAAAACTGTGCTACTCTAGTATTACCTATTGCTGATTACTGCTCATATTCACAAGTGTGCTATCCATTATCAATTTATTTATAGAAGTGTGATATATATATATTGTTTAATTTTTTCAAATAAACCTTTTAAATTTGCAAAACAAGCCTACTTGGGGGCCAAGGGGGATTCTAGGAGAGGGGTGTTATACAAGGGCTCATCATCCAGATTATAACTTGCCATAAAAATATATAAATAAGGGCTTCCCTTGGGCATCCCAGACAAGGCACTGACTTAGTGGGATTGCTTGATTGGAGTTACTTACAAATGGAAAGGCCTAATACCAGTTTAATGGTTTTAAAATACAAACTATTCCACCTCCACACTCTTGGTACAAGATGCAAACTGTCTCTAAACAATATGTCTATTTATTTAAAAATAAAGTAGAAAAAGGTTTTCAATTCATGCGATTCCCATCTAACAATACATGGGTATTCATCCTAAACACTGTACTTGAAGGCAAGCTTCCAGAAAACAGAAATAAAAAACAATTCAGCCTGCCTGTGTTAACTCTCTAACACTTTTGATTCTTTGTAAAGTTTCAGCATATTTAAGAGAACACATGTCAATTAAACATATTAAATATATATTTGTCAAAAATGTATGTACTCACTAATAATAGGGCGGAAACACGGTTTCCCAGATGAAGTAGCCACACAAATGTGAAATCTAATTAAGTTAACAGAAAAGGGTTGGCCAACGTCTGAGAAGCCAGAACATATGATTAAAGAAGTATAAATACTGATTAGGAGTGAAAATAAACAGAAGTTACACACTGCATCACTTGCTCACGACCATAAAGCACAGCAAATACAAACATTTTTTAAGAATATATCTTCAATCCACATTGTGTAAAAATAATCTGACAATTGTTAAACGTTGCTGACAGATTATTAATAAATCTTCTTTAGACTTTATTATTATGACAGTTAAACAATTACCTAATTCTTTAAATAGGGTTGATGAAACATTTTAAAAATAAAATTTAAGTTTTAAACAATAATCTGTATAGTATGAATTAAGACCAGTTACAATATAGGATAGTTGACATTAATAAAACATTAATATTATATTGTAAAGAATTATAAACGAAGATTAGAAAATGTGGAGATGTACTCCAGACTGTGAATTAGGTTTAGTCTATACTTGGCAAGAACACTATCAACATAACATTGGGTATGATGATCAAAATAGTATTCCTAAGAGTAGCACTAAAATTCTGACAGGAGCATATCTTTGGATGTATTCAGTACTGAGTATCAAGATCTTACCACTGGTTCAGTGAAAATACCATGGCAGGAAGGAGAGGGTTCTTCAGCATCTACATCAAAATCATATGATAAATATGTCACTTTTCTAGACCAAGAGGGAGAATTAGAAGAGGGAATAAGAAAATATCAACCCAGGAATGGAACATTAACTCAATTGAAAACTTAGTTATAAGCATTCCAGACTTTAAACTAACCACTTTCCAAACACGCTCACTAAAAAATGTTTATCCATCATTCCCAACACAGAGCAAACTGACTTATATAAATTACTTAGGAAGATGAAATTGGAAACTTTATTTATGACATAAGGAGATGAATTTTAGAAGGTTATATATAATTTAGACCTATCCATACATATAGTTCACATTAGAATGGCGTCAGAAAGCACATTTAGATGAGCTTAGGAGAATCAGATTAGTACATGTTATGTTATGTTGATTTATACTGTGCACCGCTACCACCAACGGGCAGTCTCCAGGTGCTACACATAAAAGGGATAGGATGTTTTCCTTTTATGAAAGAAAGGTAATACACACATTATGGAATAATGTCGATATAATGATCAAACCAAGGGTGCTTTTGTTATTTTGGACACAAATGATATATATTTTTTTATTTGATGTTTTAGTTTTCCACTCAAATTTGAATACCAAAATTTAACTCTGCAATTTCTTTCTTAGTTTTGTAACTTTCAATTTACACATAATTCAATTTAGTCCATTAAAAGTTAAAGAATAGAAGGATAGAGCTGTTTCCAACTCATGTTTACATTTCCTTGGATTTGATTACCGCTCCAGTTCATTACGTTCCATTATTGAGTTCCAAAATTGAACAACTCAGAATATTAACGGGTTGTTGTTTCCTGTCGGTATTAGGCCCATCTTTCAGTCGGATGATATTGAATTCCTGATTGTGGCAGCATGTCTCTAAAGACATTTCTTTTCTCGTCTAATGCAGTGCATTGCATAATGATGTGGTATATTGTCTCTGGCTGTTTTTCAAGTTTTCAGATTCTGCAGTAGCTTTGAGATTCCGGCAACTGTTTTGTCTTTGTCAAGAACTCTCGAGTTGGTTTTATGTAAAGGTGCATTCTCAGGAAAGTATCCCTCATTGCTCTCTTTGGGAATTTTTGAAGCAACCTGGGAGCTGGTTTAGTGCTCTGACATTAATCTTGTGTATTATTGACAATTTATATTGTGCATTTTGCTGGATCGTTCAGCTCCAATCGTTCCTTTGCATTCTGAGTTTTGCTTTTTGTGGCCTGAGTGCTAACATCTCAATGCTAATGTCCTCAGGTTCTAGTGTTTTCTGACACGCATCTTTCCATAAGTTCAGTACTGTGACTTTTATTGATATTTCTTTTTCACATAATATATCAATTGCTGGAGTCTCGTCTTATATTAGGATCTTTCTATATAAAGCTATAGATTTCCAGGATTTTTCCGCTTCTAGCGATTGTAAAGCCAATTCAAGGCGTATTCGCAGGGCTGATATGTTGGAGTCAAGGATAGTATTTTCCTCCATATTATCCCTTCCAAGCTCGTCCATATGTCTTGTGGTGCATTTAACATAGTCTCCGAGCCATATGTTAAGACAGCCATGATCTTCTGTATATAGTATGTTATAAGTGGTTTTAAGGAATAGACACCATATTTGCGATGGAGTATATGTCCTTGCCATGATAGAGAGAGTGCCTTTTCTTTCAGGATGTCGCATCGATTTATCGTTATTCCAGGTATTTCATTGTTGATACTGTTTCCAGTTGTTTCCTTTCAAAGTGTATTGATAGACTTTTTTGTTTCAAGTTTGATGTTTGCGCAAGGGTCATTACCCATGTTTTTTTAAAGTTGATTTTACGGTCGTTAGCTCCAATGTATGTCACTAGGTTGATTCTTTTTTGCAATTCCACTTGCGTTTTATCGACGATAACTAGATCATCAGCATATAATATGTGTGCAATTTGAGTGTTGCTGAGTTTGGGAGGATTGGCAAGAGTTAACTTTTGTGAGTCCATTAAATCCAAAATGTACAGGGTGAATAAGGTTGCTGCGAGGGGGCAGTCTTGTTTCAGACCGTTAGTTGTTGGTATTTTTTCAGTCAAGTGTCCTGCTTGTGATATCCTTATTTTGATAGATGTGTTGGTATAAAGGGCTTTTATAGGCTGTAAAATGTTCGCAGGACATTTCCAGTTATCTAATTTCTCCCAGAGTTTTGCTCTGTTGATGGCGTCAAATGCATGCTCCAAATCGATAAATACAGCGTAGGTCACAGTTTTATCTTTGTTTGCTTCCAGTTTTAAAAGATTTAAGAGCATCAAATTAATGTTTGTCCATACATTTTTGACAAAGCCTGTTTGTCTTGGATCAAATCTTCTGGTCGATTTTGCCCACATTACGAGTTTTTGTTGCAAGAAGGGAGGCAAAGACTTTCCCTAGAGGATCTAGTAACGCAATTGGGCGGTAATTGCAGGGGTTTGTCCTGTCTCCTTGTTTATAAATGGGTACAATTACAGTTGTTTTCCAAGTGGCTGGGATTGTATTTGTGATGTTAATTAATCTGAACATTTCCATACACAAGTTTGCCCATGGTGCAGGGCTTTCCTTCAATTGTGCATTACTGAGTCCATGGGGACCAGGGGTTCTTGAAGAATTGGGATTGTGAATGTGATTACGAATATTTGTGTGGTCTCATGTTATTATCCATTGGGCAACTTAGTTTGGTTGTTCTCGTTTAATTTGGGTTTTGCACTTGTTGAGAAATAGTTTATCCAGAAACTTTAAGGGAAATTCTGGATCATGTTTTCATTTCAATTCGGGTTTTCATTTAACAATGTCCATAGATTTCTGGTTTTTTGATTCTGTAATGCTTTAAGCATAGTTTCCGCATCATTGTGCAGTAAAATTGTTTTCACATTTTTAAGCCAGTTTTGATATTGTTGCTTTAATGTTTTGATGTTTCTCAGAGAATATGTAGTAGATTTCTCTTCTTTCCTTAAATATTTCCAGAGTTCTTTTTTCTTTAAAGCAATAGGCATATTGTATGCATGGTTGTGATGTTTCACTATTTTCCCTTTTGGTTTGATGCAGAACATGAATGGTTTCAAAATCCATTGATAGTCTAATTTGTCATCCTCGTGTCATGTTGAAATTTTAAATAGATTACATAGAGTCTCTACTTGCTGTTCAGAAATACTCAGGCGTGTTCTTCCGCTTGTTAGTTCCAAGTTTGGCAGCTGGATTTTGTGCATAAGGGCTATTGGTGCATGCCCTGGGATTGTTATTTTGTTGTGGTCACTGTGAGCATTATAGTTGTTTGCAAATTTGAGTCTGTTTTCTGCAATGCCGTCAGATGTGTAGATGTAATCCAATATTGCGAGTGAATGGGTTCCTCTCCATGTTGGTTTTGGAGGCTGATGTTCTGTATGATGTTCATTTATCAACACGATTTGTCTTTTTGCCATTCCTTTGGCCCAAAGTCGGGCACGTGGAGATAGTTTTGTTTTGTCCAGTTCCTCACCATCTTGTGTATAGAGATGTATATTGAAGTCTCCGCAGATAATGATTTCTATTTCTTTATGGTTTGATCGGATTTCATCTATGACCGATAAAACAGTACCAGTAAAACTAGAAGGTGCAATCGCGACAGGATTCCAATAAAGTTTGAAGATTCCTAGCTTCTGTGATCTTGTCGACCCAATTTGATTCTCAATTTTGTATTGGATGATCGTAATTTGCGTCCAGCGATTAGGGTTTGTTGATTGGATTGTTTGAAACATGCTGTCTAATTTGATCAATGTTAGAAGTCCAGAGGCAGGGCGACCCTTCGCTTGGGTTATGGGGGGGTTTATTAAGACTTTGTATCCTTCAGCAATTGGGGTGGTAGATAGCCACGTTTCTTGTAAGCATATGATTTTATGCTCCTGTAGCTTGTTGTGTCCATTGTGTGACATATGTCACGAGTCCCTGGTATTCCAACTGCATAGGGATATATTTGAATTTCCTGTGTTGTTTAATTGTTATTCTGAATGTTTGTCACTTATATCTCCTTGAGTTTCCAACTCATTGTATTCACGCCTGATTGGATGGTTATTATAAGTAAGATTCCTTCGTAGCATTAATGTCCTGTTTTCATTACTTAATGTTCGCTTTTGTACTTTTTCGTATGGCGAGCTTTCATTTCTTTTTCCTGGCTGCCCTTCTTTTTCTTTCTTATTGGCAACAACACATTTATTTTCAAATTTGTTTATTGGCATTTATTTTAACATAGTAAAATATGGAAGATCAGATGTGCCATCTAGTGGGAGATCTTAGTTGCTATATAATAGGTAACAGACAAAAGAGAGAAAGAGATAAATAGGAAAAAGAAAAACCTTTTCAAACAATAACATAGTAACATTAACTGTCTCCAAATCTAGTCTTCATCGCCCAGTTTCAGGGTCCTCAGCAGGGCGTGATGTGGGGGAGGGGTGGATTCATGAGTTTAGCAGTTTCATTAGGTGTTTTCGGGACCTTCCTTGCGGGTTTCCGTGTTCCTGTAGTTCTGCTTATTCCAGACTATATTTGCTCATGGGGGTTTATCATCTGAGGGGTAGATTATAGTTCTGATTATCTCCCTCCACGCTTCTAGGGTGGTGCTTGACTCGTCGGTGGATCTGGCAACGCTATCTTCCCATGCCCTTGTTTCTGCATTAATCCTTTGAACAAGTTTGTTGTGCCAGGCGTTATGTCTGAGCCCTGCTGGCTTTTTCCAGGACATGGTGATGTGTCTTTTTGCCACCATGCACAGTAAATCCATTAATTTTACCCAGTTCTTAAATTTGGCAGGTCTGGGATATGTTCCTAAGAGGCATTCTTCGGGGGACCAACTGTAACTGGAGGTGCCTGCCTTCTCATACGTCTGCTTGACTTTTGCCCATAGGGAGTGCACCTTGTTGCAAACCCCAAAACATATGTATGAGGTCTGCCCTGTCCGCTTTGCACCATGGCCAGTTAGGGCTTGCATTCTTGTTAAATGTCATTAGCATGTGTGGGGTGAGGTATGTCCGATGCAAGATGTTTAGTTGTATAAAGCGGAATCTGTGATTTCTGGACACAGCCTTGGGAAATGCTAGCACCCTGTTCCATTCCCCTTCCGACATTTCTCGGCCGGTGTCCATTTCCCATTTGCTTTTCAATGTCTCTCCATTTGGGTTGAGGTTATCATTGAGGTGTCTGTAAATTTGGGAGACCACTTTCTGTCCTTTGCTTTAATTATATAATAGAGTTGTGAGAGGATCCGACTCAGGTTCTTCTGGCCAGGAGTCCCATTTGTGTCGTGCTATTTCGCGTATCTTTCGATACCACAAATATTGGTCAGTGGGTATCCCATCTGTGTTCTGTAGTGAGCTGAACTCTCTGAAGGAACCTCCTTCGTATAGGTCTCCCCATGTATAAACCCCTTTCTTCTCCCATACCCTGAGGTGTAACAAGTCTGAGTCTGATTTACACAGGTCCCAGATCATTGCTATTTCTGGGGGGTATAGGTGTGTTAGGTGTCTTAGTGACTTCACTCTTTGCCAAATTTGTTTTCCCAGGGTGGCTATGAAGGGTGTGTCTCTCAGTAGGTGATATGGTGCCCAAATAAGTTCTTTCAGTTGCAGTGGAGAATTCAGGGATTGTAGCAGGGGCGTCTCAGAGGTGGTCTCGTCGGCCAGCCATTTGGACACAAAGCTGAGTTGGGCTGCTAAATAGTATTTTTCGAAGTTCGGGAGTTGGATTCCGCCCTGGGCGTATTGTAGGACCAGAGTGGAGTGTGCTATTTTATGTCTGCCTGCCCCCAGATGAATTCTCGGATTATCGACTCTAGTAGGCGGAAGAACGGGGTCTTGATGTAGTATTGTACATTTTGGAATCTATACAGGAGCCTAGGGAGGACAATCATTTTAGTTATCAAAATTCTCCCCATTGCTGACAGTGGGAGTTTTGCCCAGAAGGCCATTGATCTGCGCAATGTGGGTATTACTGCACTTGTGTTGTGTTCATGCATCAGTTGGGGGGTATGCATGATCTGGATGCCTAAATAGTGGAACTTGTCGGTCTGCCACTGTATCCCCAGCGTTGGGAGCTCCTTCGGGCTTCTGTCTTTAAGAACTGCTAGCGGGAATAAGCAGGACTTTGCCCTATTGAATTGTATGCCCCAGACTTTGGAAAAATTGTCAAGAACTTCCAGCATAGTTGGGACATTGAGATGTGGGTCTCTGACGTACAGTATGACATCGTCCGCATAGAGCGAAATGATGTGGTCTATCTCTCCTAGCTTTATTCCGGCATCAAAAAATTGTTTCCGAAAATAAATAGCTATGGGTTCCAGTCCCAGTATATAAAGCATGGGGGACAGCGGATAGCCTTGCTGGGTGCCTCTGCATATTTCCCAAACTTCTAACACGTGTCTCCCAGTTTTTACTCGTGCTCTTGGTTGGGTGTATTTGGATCCACCTGATAAATCTTGGGCCAAATCCAAATTCCTCTAGGACTGCCAGTAGCCACTCCCAAAATATGGAATCGAACACCTTGATGGCGTCGAGCGATAGCAGGGCATAGGGTTCAGTGCTCGTGTCCGTTTGTCTAATGATGTGTTGAAATCTGCGTAAGTTCATGGTCGTATTCTGGCCTGGGACAAACCCGCTTTGGTCTGAGTGCACAATATCCCCTATCAGCCTGGACAGCCTCTGAGCTAGGATCGTGGTTAGCAGTTTAACATCGTAATTGAGCATAGCTAGGGGGCGATACGAATCACAATGCTCAGCCGGCTTGTTTGGTTTGAGAACTGGGATCACTAGGGTTTCCCTCATGCTGTCATGCTGTCAGGTAGGATACCCCGTTCATATATTTCCTGAAAAACCTCATGCAAGAGTGATATCAGAGAGGAGCTATAGGTTTTGTATAATTCTGAGGGTAACCCATCACTCCCAGAGGCCTTGCACGTATCTTGTGTCTTAATCGCTTCAGCAATGTCTTCTGTGGTACTGTCTGCCTCTAGGACGTCGGCTTGTGCTGAAGAGAGCCTGGGCAGCCCTATCCCTTCTAAGGTATCTGCAATTTGGTCTGCAGGCACTCTTAATTTGTGAGAGTATAAATGCTTGTAGTAGTCCTTAAAGGTATCATTTATGTCTTGTTGAGTCTGGTGTGTGTTACCCTGCTCGTCTTGTATCAAGGTGATGGTGTGCCTGGGATGTTCCTTTCTGCAGAGCAGAGCCAGGCCAAGAGCCTACTGGGTCTATCCACTTCTGTGTGCGCCCTGTTCGTCCTGGTAACATAGTCGAACTTAGCAAGTCTACTCCAAGCGTTCGAGCACTCCTCACGGGGTGCTCTAAGCCTGTCTTCGCGTCGCTGTCTTCGTGTCGCTGTGGGTCTGTGGGGTCAGTGCTGAGTCCCTCAATCTCTGCCTCTCCCTGAGCTAATTCATCGCGCAGCAATATTATGATGCCACCCGCTTTAGCCATGATCACTCCCCTGGTCACTATCTTTAGGGCCTCCCATACTGTGCTCACATAGTCTACGCTTCCCTTATTTAGTTCTATGTAGTCATCGATCGTGTCCTGCAATTCATCTCTGAATGCTTGGTCTTTCAGGGCCTCTACTGGCATTCGCCACATGGGAATGGGGGGTCTGGGAATAGTGTGGTTCCAATCTACTATTAGGGGGGAGTGGTCTGAGATTGTTCTCCCCAGATATTCTGCTCCTTCAATCTGGGATAAGTGTTCTCTGCCTACAAAGATGTAATCTAGCCTTGTTTTGAGGCCATGTGGGGATTAGAAGTACAAGTAAGTAGCTCCCTCCATATATCGGGCAAGTCTAATCTATCTGTCAGCGTATTTAACGCTGTCGTGGCAGCCGTTGTGGTGGTAGGCGGTGGTAATGATCTATCTAGTGTGGGGTCGCGTACGCAATTGAAATCCCCACCCCAGATGAAGAGACTATTTCTATGTTGTGTGGTTTTATCGTACATCGAGGCCAAATGGGCCGAGATGTTGTTGTTAGGTAGGTAAGAGTTCACTATGCATAGCTCTTGTTGTTCGATGTGTCCCCCCAGAGTCACGTACCTGCCCTCTGGGTCACTTACAAATTTAGATAGTCGGAAAGGGAGTTGGGGGTGAATCCAGGTGTATACCCCTCTAGCATATTTTGAATAGGCAGTTCAAATCCCTGCCTGCCCCAATGTTCCTGATGTTTGGTCACTGATGCTGCCGTACAGTGCGTTTCTTGTAAAAGTGCTATTCCCACCGTTTCCTATGTAAGTATGACTTGATTCTGTTCCTTCGGAGATAAGTACTGAGGACCCTCACATTCCATGTCATTATTTTTATTTTTCCCGCCATGTTACTTTAGGGTGGGTGTTGCTGGTTTCGCTGTCCCGTAGGGAGGTTACCCACAATGTGTCTCCCTCTCCCGCCCTCACCCCTGCTTCCATTCCGATGTGTTCTGGAGACTTACCAACTTTTGTAAATTTCATTTGGATGAATGAGTAAACCAAAATGTTTAACTGCGAACTGCCCCCAGCAGTTGCTTCCAACTTGTAGCGCTCAGGGGCTCCCGAGCCTTCTAGGCCACTCCAGGCCTTTCGGTGCGGGTAGTGTGTAGGCATTTGACCTGCACTTTCCTTGCGGGGGTAGGTCAGCAATGTATTTGCTTGTGGTTCTTCGTGCTTCTGCCCGACATTGCTGTATTTTTGGTGCGGTCCCTTGCTTTATCTAATTAACCGTCTTATCTCCAGCATGGGACCTTCCATTGGTGTTCGTGTTTCTATCGTTCATTTCTCTTTTATCTGCTTTTCTGCGGTTCCTCTCTGTTCTCTGCTAAATTATTATGCTCAAGCCACATGTTTGCCGCAACAGGGGTCTCTAGAAAAATTGCCATTCCTTTATACAAAACTTTAAGGCGAGATGGGTAGAGTAACATGTATCTGATGTTGAGTGTTCACAGCCTAGCTTTCACTGGTATGAAGGAATTCCTGGCTTGCTGGACTGTGGGAGTATAGTCAGGGTATATGACTATTCTGGAGTCCTGTCTTCTAATCTCTTCGCTTTCTCTGGAGTGTCGTAGTATCATTTCTCTATCACGGAAATTTAGAATTTTCGCTATTATCAGACGTGGGTGCGACCCTGGCGAGGGGCACTTTTGGAAAGATCTGTGGGCGCGTTCCACCGAGAACCCTTGGGAGAGTTTTCCCGCCCCTATTTCTTGTAGGAGCAATGTCTCTATAAAGTCCGTTGGGTCCAGGCCCTCCATGTCTTCTGGGACCCCCAAACTCCTGATGTTATTGCGCCGTGCGCGTCCCTCCGCATCCTAGGATCTCGCCTCCAGTCTCGCCACTTTCAGCTCCAAGTCCAGTACCTTTGCCTTCAGGTCTGAGGTACATGCAACGTTGTCCTGCAGGGTAGCTACGTTTGTATTCACTCTCTCTGTTAAATTGTGGGCATCCTGGGGCATGAGCTGCATGTCCGCCAGCATTTCTTTTATCTTAGTTTCAATAGAGGTGCGTAGTGCTGCAATAGCTTGGAGGACTAGTGTGTCTTTGGGTTCTGTTTCCAGTTGTGGTGGCACTGCATTGGCCGTGGGCTCCTGCTGCAGCAGCTGCTTGGGTCTAACCGTCGTATAGGAGTCCATTGTCGTTAATTTTGTCTTTGATTTGGGTGGAGACATCTCTGACTTTAGGCCCAGTGTGCATTCCCTTCTGCGCAGTAAGTGGTTCTGTTGTTCGCGTTCAGAGAATGCCGCTGGCTAGGCAAGACACTTTAGACACTTTAGACCACAGGCGATCTACTATGTTCAGTTGGTCGTAGTCATTGGGCCGCCTTTAGCCTCTATCTATGCGAGTGTCAGGGTTTTTTGTGTATTGCGCCTCGGGTCGGTGTGCCTGCGCAGGCAGGCCTGGTGTTATGTGGGATCAGGGGGGCCCCAGTACAGTTCGCAGGGCACCTGGTCTCATGCGGAGGTGATGGCACCCGGGGTCCCACTCGGGGTACACAGTCGTGTAATGTCTCTGGTTTGGGCAGGTGCAGTAGGGCCCCCTGCGCGTGCACTCGATCTCCTGGTTGCGTCCTTATGTGGTTCTCAGGGCCATGTCCTCATATGGCGCTGTGACAGATTCACTGTTGCTGGGTTGTTCACCCTTAGAGCTGTGCTGGGCCTTGGTGCAGTGGATCGATCAGGTGTTTCAACCTGTCCCGCTCATTAGTTGACTGGCTCAGCCCGTCCCAGGGCCTGTTGTCGGAATGTCCATGTGCGGGAGAAGGGCCCAGCCCAGGACTCACCTTCCGGCATGGCAGGCCCCCGCGATAAACACCAGGCCGCGCCTCCCTCTCTCCGCGGCCAGACAGCTTTCCTTTCGTGGGCACCGTCAAGCGGGGTCATGCAGCTGTGTCTCCTGTCCCTCGCCGATAACTCCGCTGCCTCCTTCCCCGGCCGGAGTCTCCCTCAGGCGGTGCTGAGCAAGGGGGAAGTCTTCATCCGCGGTCTTCTGTCGGCTCGTTCCAGGGGCCCGCCTCCTCTCCCATCTCAGGCCGCCTCCCGGTTCCAACCCCTCTGGGGCCGCAGGGTTTCGCCGCTAGGTTGCGTGGGGCCAAGGGCAAGCCGGCGACCCACCGCAGATTGTATGGGGAAGGGGCAAGCCTGGGCGATTCCCCGCTGGCCCGGCAGGATCTCGTTATCCAGGAGCTCCGGATCCTATCTCCCTAGATCACAATGGGCGCCACCATCCTGTGAGGCCAAGGGGCGCCTCTTCTTCGATCCCGTTCAAGGCTTGCCGGCTCTGATCTCTTTTAGGAGCGGCGTCCAGTCGTAGGGAAAAGGTTCCCCTTTCTGCAGACGTTATTTCAGGTAGTTATTTTCACAGCTCGATTCCACCCGTTGCAGGATCACGGGCAGGAGCTCCTCGGGCACACGACTTTAGGGCATGCACGCTGGCCACGCCCCATTGGCAACAACACATAAACACATATGAAGCCTAATTTCTTTAGTGCCTCAGTTTGGTACAAAATCCTTATTAGAGAGAATACCAATTTGTTTTTTTGAATTTTGGGGGGGTCGTCCCAGCTCCCCATTTTCCTTGATTTATAACCCCACCCTAACCCCCTCTCCACCCATTTTAATCCTTTACCCAGCCCCATACATATTATATAAAAAAAACTCTGTATTTTTCGGTATTCAGGGTTCGTTTAAATGTATTATGTTATCAGCAATTCCTTAATATCACTGGATTCCCTTTTGATTAGATGTTTTGTGTCTTTCTTAGCTAAATATCGAGTTCTGTTTGTTAGTGTCATAGTAAGGCGAAGCTAAAATGAGATACTCTACTTACTGTACCAACACGAATTGTTCTCAGAGTTGTATGTTGTCAAGTTCTTTCTTTAGTTGTTGGGAGAATAAGGAAGGAGTATGAATGCAGAAGGCATTTTCAGGTCTATTTGAATTTCACTTAAGAAAAGACAAAAAAGTATCTATCATCTGGCTGTGTCAGAATGTAAAGAAAGTGGAACAGAGATCTACAACAGTGAAACATGTAGTTGACTGTGATATACAGGACAGTATAGTGGCAGGATTGTGGATTAATGACGACTATGATAAGACAACAGCTTTACCAGCATTAAAGTCTGGGACAAATCGCTAGGTATCCTTTCCTGGTTATTGACCGGTGTCAGAATATTTATATATCAATTGGACAAAACAACATTCAAGGAAGCTTAAAAATCCACCTCTGAACAAGATCATTACAATCAAAGTGTCCAGTTTCAGTTTCTATTTCTGGTCAAACAGTCTCTATCAATATGTCTATTTATTTAATGAACAAAATGGTTTTCAATTCATATGATTCCCATCTCGCAATACAGGAAAATTCACCTTAAACGCTATAGTTGAATCCTGACTTCCAGGAACTAGGGGGGAAACAATGCAGCCTGCCTGTGTCTATCTGTCTAATCGGACTTAATTCACAATGTAGAATGGAAATGTCATCACATATTCAAAACAAGCACCCACATTGGAACCAACATGTAAGTCAACATTTTGAATAATACATTGGTTTAATAGGTTGGGCTCACTTGAAATGAAAAGCGCAAGAATTACAAAAACATTTAACGTTTTTAAAACATAGAAAACATAATTGCAAGTTAGTCATGTTAAGTCAGAGAATCATGTGCTTTGAAAAAGTCACAATTTATAAACATATGGAAAGCAAACACCATTACATTGGAGTTATGTCTTATATCTGGAACTCTCCTAGTACTATGATGCTTTGAATTTCATGACAAGTTTGTGATCTTTTTCAGGGCATCCTCATTCAAACCACAGGAGTCTCGGATCTCACTCTTCCTATTAATGGCCATCTCCATCTGGCTTTGTGCTATGCAAAGAGATGCATATTTAGGGCATTTACCTTGCTTATTTAGGTCATTTAACTTGATTAATGTTTTTAAAGGGCAAACTATATTTTAATCCCACTGATCATCTGTCACCAGTAAGGAATCACATATTTAGTCAAATGCTTGCTCCTGCAATCACCTGGGTATTTAATTATGAATGTTTAATGACAGATGTAAGTATCCCTGCGGCATGATGACATTTTAAAAAGGAAGCACCATTTAAATACAATGAGAATAGTACATTTTTAACAGATTACTAGACAGTGGTACAGCACAAGCTGGTGGGACTCACTCAGTTAGACTGCCTCCATCTGTCTGAAACTCAACAGGGTCAATAATGTATCTATATATATAAAAGTCTACACTTGTCTGTGGGTTTGTGGCAGGATTTGTGGGTTGGCAAAGTTTTGTTCTGTATATAATTCCATACTGTTTTGCCAATCTGCACCCAATTCTGCACAGTTACCTGTTAGGACCCTTTGGATATTACTGGCTACATGACATTTGGACACCCCACCCCTTTGCTCGGATTTCAACAAGAGTTAAAATGTTTTTGTGGGTTTGGTGAACCGTTGTTCCTTATACAATTGCACACCAATTCTACACAGTTACCTGTAAGGAATGTTCAGACATTACTGGCTACATGACATTTGGATACCCCACCCATTTCCCCAGATTTCAGCAACAGTTAAAATTTGTTTGTGGTTTTGTGACCTGCCGATGAAGCCGTAAACCATGTTCACCGGGAAGAGAAACAAAACATGTATGGGAGGCGAATGGACCTGAGAGGCGAAGGTGAAGGCATGTAGAATTTCAGAAGTTTCCACATTTTTGCTGCATCAGGTGAAATTACTTTTCCAGAGAATTTTTGGGAGATGTTGCCTGCCGACAAAGCCATAAACCATGTTGACCGGGAAGGCAAACAAAAAATGTTGTTTCCAAACAAGCATTAAAATGCAGTAAACCATGTTCACCAGTAGAGGGAAACAAAACATTTTGTTTCTCAACCGTTCCGGACACGAGGAACAAAACTTGAGGATCCAAAGGAAACAAATTTGAAGCCATTAGGATGCACAGGTTCTGAGATATGTGCACCGCAATGTACCGCAACGAGCTGCACCACAACATGGTGAGGCGGGAAAGTGACCTAAAGGATCATTCCTTTTCAATAATTGATGAGATGTGTTATCATGTCTGTCTACAGAATCCGTTTGGAAAACGGGTACTTCTGCTAGTAAGCTATAAAGCAGGAACCAAATCCACTCCCATTCTAGGCGCTGGATGTAGGCACTCAACTCAGCTATGCTCTATGCCAATCTGGCTCAGGGTCTCTATTGAGTTATGCTTTTTCCCCAGGCCAGATGTGCTGCTATTCCTCCTTCCCCTGCTAGGTGCCTGGTCCTCCTTGTCTGAAATCTGATTCTCTGGATGTTGGTATTCAATATCTTGTCTGCCTTTTCTGAATCCCTATTTCCCATTTAGTTGCCATCTTCAAAGTCCGCTTACCCCTCCCACATCTGGCCAAAATGAGAATTTTATTATGACCTATTTGTATGGGTTGCTTATGTGCCCCTTTTTAATATAAAAATAGGGGCTTTGAATCTTCTTTACTTTGTCCTCCTCTCTGTCCCATTTGGATTAATTTCACACCATTACCTCCACCCTTTATTTCTCACTACATTTTGATTGCCCTTGCCGGAACCCATTCTAAATCTATGGGCATCAGGCAATTTGTTAAAAATACATTGTCAGTGTCGGTCAATTTTCTATTAAGGTCACTAAATACGGTTTCTATTTGGCACGTGCACTGTCAAATTCTACCAATTCAGATTGGGATTTTGTAACACGTGTAACACAATTTCCACCTATGCACAGGCCCATGTGTGCTACTAAAAAAGCACATTGCAGGTCCATTAAAAAGGGGGTCCTGTCACCAAATCTCTTATAGCCGCAAAACATTGGGTTCGCTTGGGAACTGTCTATGTACTGAAAACACCAACTTCCAACTCAAAGACATCCTGTGCCTTCACCACACACACTCAAACTGTGGAGCAGTTCTAATGGTTTACTTAAAATAATAGCAAGTTGACTTTCCATTGCACATTTGTGTAAAGATGTACTTAGTTTGAATATCAAGTAAATGCAGAGAATAGAAAGTAGTGCAAAGGGACGGCACGTTTGTTTGCTCTGCGCAATCTGATTTCATATTAAAACTCGGAGGCCTTTTATGATGCTAAAATTACATTTAATTCAATTTCAGAAGCGACACAAATCTGAAACTCCATTCCCCCAGAAACACCAGCATATAGAACTAGAAGAACGGTAAAGGCCAATCAGAACCCAGCAAGGGTTGCTGAGTCTATACTATTTCCGCTGTAGAAGATTTCTATTGTCGTGGGGTCGAATTTGTCAATTTTGTTACGAGTGATATGCAGATGGTTTAATATCTTGAATTGGATCAGTCTAAAATTGGCGCACATGGAGATCGGTTTAGTGAACTGACAGTATTTGGCCCATTGGGTGTCCTCAATAGTGATGCCCAGGTCTCTCTCCCATTTGGCCTTCATTGTGTTCTTAGAGGGGGTATGACGTTGAACTGTGTTGTAGAGGGTAGAAATTCTTCCGCTGAAACCCTCTGGTGCCATAATGTAAGTCAAAAATCCGTGGGTAGGTGGGGCATCCGGTAGGGATGGCCATTGCTTCTTGCATGCAGCCTTAAGTCTGTAGTATTGTATTGTTGTGACCAGCCCGGTCCCGGCTTTCGCCTGGACAGTGTTCAGGGATGCAAATTTCCCGTCAGGGTATAGATCTCCTTTGTGCATTTCTTTCCCTGGGTCCCATTTTTTCTGGAGGGTCTTGTCAAGGGTGGGTTCAAGCTTTGGGTGGTGCCTTAGCGGGGGTGTGTGGCCAGTAAGGGTTGTCGCACCCCACTCTATTCATTAGGTTAGACCAACCTCGGACTGTAGAGACTACTGGGTCGACCTCCCTTCGGTCTCTCTGAGCCTTGGAGTAGGGCATTGCCCGTAAGTTGTAGGGGGCTGCTGCGAACTTTTCAGCTTGTATATGTGCGTATGCCTTGGTGGAGTCTGTCCAGTATTTTGCAAAGTGGGCCTGCGAGGCCTGATAGTATAGTTGGAAGTCTGGGGCTACCACGCCCCCAGTGTCGTATTGCTCGCATAGTTTGGGCCACTGGATTCTCACGGTTCCACCGCCCCATACAAACTTAGATGCCAGTCTCTGAAGTTGTTGAAAAAATGGTTTGCCCGGCCAGATAGGTATGTTACTGGACATGTACAATAGTTTTGGTACTATTACCTTTTTGAGTAACACTATTCGCCCGTATAAGGATATTGGGAGTTTGTCCCATACATTTAGTTTGTGTTCCAGTAGTATTAAGTATGGTTCATAGTTGTTCTTATTCAGGGTCTGTTTGTCTGTGGCCATTATGATTCCTAGGTATCGGGCAGTGGTCGGTGACCATTTAAATTGTGCGATTGCTGGGGACTGCACTGTGGACGGAGTGAGTGGGACGGTTCCCGATTTAGCCTGATTGATTCGATATGTAGAGTATTTGGCAAATGTCTCTATTTCTTGCATTACCGGTGGTAGGTTGGTTTCTGGGTTTCTGACATACAGCATTGTATCATCTGTGTAAAGTGAAATAAATTGGGGAGTCCCCTGACGCGATTACCCCTCCATGCATGTTTGTGTCTAAGTTTGGCCGCCATGCCCTCTATGGTGAGTGCAAATATAAGGGGGGATAGTGGGCAGCCTTGCCTAGTGCTTCTTCCGAGTGCGAAGCTCGGGGATAATGATTTGTTCGTTCTGACCATTGCTCTGGGATCGGTGTATAAGAGTCAAATATATTTGATGAACACTGGGCCAAATCACATCTTGCTTAGTATAGAGTACGTATAGTTCCAGGACACAGAATCAAATGCCTTTTCATCTTTGCATCTAATGTGGCAGCTATTGTTTTGGCATTCGGGTCCAGCTGGGAAGTGATAGCGAAAAATCTCCTGAGATTCAATGCGGTGGATCTGGTAGGGACAAACCCTGTTTGGTCGGGGTGTGTAAGTGCATTCATGCATTTTATGAGATGATTTGCGATTACTATGGCGTACATCTTGGTGTCAGAATTGATTAGGGATAGTGGTCGGTATGACATGGGATCTTGTGGTGGCTTATGGGGTTTAAGGAGAACTATAATGGTGGCTTCTTTCATGGTATATGGTAGTAACCCTTTACCTAGGGCCCCTTCCCAGACTTCTAGCAATATGGGGAACAATTCCTCCTTAAATGTTTTATAAAGATCAGCTGGAATTCCGTCGGACCCGGGGGCCTTGCCCGCCCTTAAATCCGCTATGGCTTGCACTAGCTCTTCAGTAGCTATTGGTAGGTTGAGGGTCGTTTTGTCCTCTTCCTCCAGTTGAGGAAGGGGAATTGAGTCATGTATTCTTGCAATTCTGTTTGGGAGACCTGATCCCTGTTGTTATAGAGTTTGTTGTAGAACTTCTGGAACACCTCGTTGATTTCGGCCGCTTTTGTTCACACATTCCCATCCGCGTCCGTTATGCTGGTGATACGTCTCATTCCTTGCTCGACTTTAATGTGGTTAGCGAGTGTTCGGCCAGATCTGTTACCTTCGCCATATCTCCTGGCTCTTATAGGTTGTGTCGTGTAGAAGAGTTTGCGTTCGGCAAGTGATCTAAATTTTACCAGGTTCTCTGAGATGTTATGTAAGTGGCCGTCGCTGTTATTTGTGGCGTGTGCATTTTCCAGGGCTCTAATTCTCTTTCGGTGTGATCCAGTTCCCTCCTTAAGTCTCTCAGCACTCCGTGAGTCTGCGCCATTAATTGCCCACGCAACAAGACCTTGAAGGTCTCCCAAATGACTGCCTTGGAGTTGACAGAGTTTGCATTTCGTTCGAAGAAGTAGGTTATTTCTGTTCTGAGGGGTTCTATCAGTGTTTGATCTCTCAGTAATGCGGGGGGCATCCACCAGTTCTGGGCTGTGTATTCTGCGGTACATGGTGTCAGTTCAAGAAGGACCAGTGAATGATCAGATATTGTGCGTGGATGTATCATACATGCAGTCACGGCTGATATGAGGTTGGGTGTGCATAGCTAGTAGTCTATTCGTGAACTGGATCCATGCACGTACGAGTAGAAAGTGTATTCCCTCTCCAGAGGATGCAGTTATCTCCACACATCTACGAGGGGGATTGTGTTCATGGCCTGAAGTATGGTTAAAGCGGATTTGGTGTGGTTCCTACTCCCTCCCGTAGTTGAGTCTAGGTCTATGTCCAAGATCATGTTTAGATCTCCGCCCCAAAGCACTTTGGCCTGGCCTATCAGGGTTACCATCGTGAGGATCTTTAGGTAGACACTCGGGGAGTCAATGTTGGGACCATATGTGTTGATTATAATTGTTTCTTCATTGCACAATGTACCCCATATGATTACGTATTGGCCCTCTTTGTCTATTTCAGATCTGGTTAGGTGAAAATTGGTTCGCTTGTGCACCACTGTGAGCACGCCCCTAGCTTGTGTGGAGTAATCGGTGGCAGCTTTTATGGGTCCCCATGTTCGGGCGAATGCGTCTGTCACTTTGCTTGTTGCGTGGGTCTGCTATGATAGTAGGATATCAATTTTGTGTCTATTCGCGTAGTTCAGTATTTTCCTCGCCTTAATCCGGTGTGAAAGGCCCCTAATGTTCTATGTGAGTAGTCTCACCCACAGTGATTTCGCTGGTGTAGCCATTGGTTTTGTATTGTCGCCATTTTCTCGGTGTCTTTCAAAAGTACTAATGTCCTATGATTTTTGCCCTAGTCAGTTTTTTAGGTTTCTCCCCTTTCTGTAACTGGGCAACGTGCCCTTATCTCCCCCATACTCCCTCACTCACTATCCCCCCAGCTGGACAGTGTGTTCCCTTTGATAAATTTCAACTTTTGAAAAAGGTGGGTAGCTCTGCTGGGTTGCCGCTCTCCGTCACCTATCTTGACTGCCCCGAGGGCCGCCGCGCTGTATATTAGCTGATCAGAGTTGGTGTGTAGTTTTCCGTGTTATCTTTACCTTCTCTTCCGTGGTGCTTTTCATTTGGCTGTAGCTTCTTTGTCTCGCGGGGGTAGTGGAATGTTGTGTTCTATATAGGTCATAGCCTCTTCCGGGGCTTCGAAGAAGTGTGTCCTCCCTGCGTATTGTATACAGAGTTTCGTGGGAAACAACATTGCATATGGCACTGCTCTAGCCTTGAGTGCTTTTTTCACCTGGTCAAAGGTGCGGCACGCCGCCTGCAACCCGCTGGAAAAAAACGGTATACATGAATCCTGGCCGAGTCAAACACCAGCGTCCCTTGTTCCCTTGACAGGCAAAGGATTTGGTCTCTGTCACGGTAATTTAGCAGGCGGGCAATTACCGTACGTGGTGGTGCCCCTGGCTTTGAGGGAGGTGCAGACGTTCTATGGGCCCTCTCGATTAAGAATTGCTGGGAGAACTGTGCGTCTGGTAGGGCCATACGTATAACTTCCTCCAGGAACACCTCCATAGGGACATTGATGGATATCTCTGCCACACCCACCACACGGATGTTATTCCGGCGGGATCGTGATTCCAAGTCATCACACTTAGCTTGTACCTGCCGTAGGCTTTTCTTGATGTCCTCAATATCTCTGCCATGTTTGGTTGTGGTGTCTTCTACCTTGCCTATCCTGTTTTCAGCTTCGGTAACACGGGTGTTTGTTTGGAGCATGTTTGCTCTGATAGAGGCTATGGTGCTTCCAATGTCATCTAGTTTGGTGTTTACAGCCGCAAAGCCTGCCTGCATGGCCTCCATGTATAGGTCTGATGTGCTTTTGGTGGCTTGCGCTGGGGGGGCATCTGCTCTTTGAGGGTCTGTCCCATCTGCATCCATGTTCGGTCTGGTGAATGCATCCATGGGCCCCTATTTGTTACTCCTGTTTCCTCTGGGCATATTTTGGATGCACAATAGTAAATTGTTTGGGCAGTTTAACAGTTGTGGAGCTGTTGATGTTAACTGCTGACTGTGACTGTTGCAATATGTAGTTGCTTAGATTGCTTGGCAGTTGTGGAGCTATTGGTGTTGCCTGTGGGTGTGATCAGCCCCAGTCGGTGCCGGCCAAGAATGGAGCTTTTGTTTATTTTTCCCGCGGTGGCGGGGGGATTGTTGCCTCGGGGTTAGTTAAGTATGTTCCTTGGGCCCCCCTGGGACTGTCTGTGTCCCGGTGCCTTAGGGGCCAGGTTATGTGGCCAGCTGGAGATGTCCGGGCTATTCCGCAGGGGCCTCCCTCGACCCAGGCAAACCAACCGCTCGCACGCAGCCCACACGGTGGTCTCCGGGGAGGGAGGTCCTCTCTGCGCGGTATGCCTGAGGGAGCGCAATGGGTGAGTAAACGCTGGGGCTCTACGCGATCCCCCGCTTCACTATCTCAATGGCCCGGTCACGTACCTTGGGATGCCAGTGATCCTCACTCGGGGGGGCTCCCTCAACCCAGGCGCGTCGGCCGCACACGGTGGCTGCCGGGGAGGGAGGTCCTTTCTGTGGGTTTTTCGATTTGTGCAGCCGTCCGCCGTGCCCCGCTGAGCGGCCCCAGTATCGCCGGCACCTCAGAGGGTCTGGCATGGAGCTCTCGTTGCCCCAACAGGGGATCTCGAGTGGCAGGGAGCCGGGTCCGCCGCACTGGAGGGGGAGGGTGGTCGTGTTCCATTTTGGCGCCAACCTACATTTCTCGAGCCTCAGTCAATGCTGCGGGTCGTCGATGGGTCCATGCACTCTCTGTTGATTCTGAAGCGTATATTCAAGCTTCTTTCATTTCTATTCCACCTCGATATGCAGGATTTTAAAGCAGGATTTACTTTAATAGCCCAGCTTCACGCTCAGGCAGCCATCTTGCTCGGCGTCCAACCGAAAATCCAAAGTAAATATGTCCTCCATCCAAACTAACTCTGCCTGACCCTACTTCTAATTAAGAGTAAAGTAAATTGGCCAAGAGAATTTCTCTTCTTCTCCTTGTCTTCTCTTCTCTTTTGGATAGTATTTTTTATTTACAGCATCCTTTTTAGCACATATTCATAGCATAATCTCTTTTAATAGTCTCTCTTATCAACTATTGCATTTATTTTTAAACAACTCTTGGGTTTTGTGCTCTCTGTAACCCTGTCTTTGGAATACTTTTCCTTCCAATAGTTCCTCAAGCTCTTGTCATCACATATGTGTTCTTCACAATCTATTCAATCAGGTTTTCCTAAATTATGGTCGCCGTGGTTCCCTTTTTGGCTTCTCTTGCCAAGGATTCTCTCTCTAAGGCTGTCTGTCCTTTTTTTCTTGCTCACTTGTGAGCTTTATCTCGCTTTTCTCATTATGCATTTCAAGGTTATATTTTCTCCAGGGTTCAACTTTGAAGATATAGGGCGATTTTCCTTCCTCCCAGTTTTTTTAGTTTCCAGTCTCTGTTGGCTCCCCACCTGGGCTGTTTACAACTCTCTTTTATACATTGTTCATATCCCTTGTTAACTGTTTTTGTCAATGCTATTTTGTCCTCACGACTAGGACAGGTTTCTCTCTTCAATTGACCTTGGCCTTACCCTGCTGGGTTGTATGTTATTTGCTTTCTCAACATTTCATAGTTCCAATCATTCATCTTTATATTTACTCTTTCGTCATTAGCACTGAGACAAGTTTCCTCCCACATATAATTATTGCCTGATGGCCTCCCACTATTCCCATTTCCCCTGGTACCTCTCATTATATGGGGGAAGGTTACAGGGTTCGGCCCTCGCTTGGGCACTACTCTTCACTCCTCTCACTGCTTGGATCTCCGTTCTCAGTTCTTCGTTGGGTGTCTGCCGTCCACAGATGCTTTTGATCACTCGTTGTTTAGGCTTCTCGTCGTAGTCTCTGCACTGTTCTTTGGGTGTCCTGCCGATCACTCTGCATGCATGGTTGCACCACTAACATTTACTTCCTCCTTTCCTTCCTGCTCCTATCGCTTTCCTTGCAGTTGTACACGCTGGGCCTCTGGCGTCTCACACCAGATTTTTCAGACTCTTTGAAAATCACAGGTTCTCTGCCTTGACTCCACCTCCACAAGGCTTGATGAGGTCAGGGGGCTTCCCTAGCGCATAAGACTCTCCTTCCCTCCTTCTGATCTGACCAATTGCAGTTAAATATAGGTCTCAGTTTAAAGACACATTTTCCTTTCTGTCTCCCCATGTGGTTCTTTTTACATTGCCAAACATAACTTTGCCACAGCATTCTTTATTAAAGACAGTCTCATATGTGCAGCTATGATAGTTGATTTAGGGAGTTCCTCACATGTGTTCCCAGCGCGTCCGCTCCCAAAAAAGGATCAAGAAAAAGGTAAGTGGGGTTGGGAGGGAAAAAAAATAAAAAATAAAAAATAAAAAAACGTACCTGCGTCCCCGGCGGGGGACGAGGAAAGCCCAAGACGTGTGGAGGCGCGGAGCGGGGATGGCCCCGCTCCGAGTCTCCACACGCTGGAGACTTCCCTCGTCCCCCGCCGGGGACGCAGAAACAAGAAGGTAAGTTGGGGGGGCGGGTGTAAGGGAGGAGAGGGAAGGGAGAAAAAAAAATACTTACCCGAGTCCCCGGTGGGGGGCGAAGGCAGCCTCTCAGCCGCGGGGAGGCCCCGCTTTGAGCCTCCCCATAGGCTGAGGGGTTGCCACGCCCCTCACCGGGGAAAAAGGCCGTGGAATCCCGACGGAGGGATTCCCAGCCGGGTATGGACCTGGCGAGAGCCAATCAGAATGCTTGTTTCATTCTGATTGTCTCTCGCCGGGGTACTAAATAACCAAACAACACCTACAAGGATTGTGTCCCTCCTCATGTGCCATAACAGAAAACCATCTCTCTGTGCTTTTAAAATGTTCATTGGACAACCTCAGAAAAGAACGGGAAAAATGTTGGAGGAGCTACTTAATGGTTTGGTGCCTTGAGGGTCATTCAAGGGATAAAAAGGGTTGCACTTCTTCCACACTTCTTCCGCCCTCCTTTACTTTTTTCTATGCACTTACTCTATCAGAATTGTCCCTGGACCTAATATGATAGCAACTAATGTTTGTCTGCTCCCCTTTTTGTTCCCCCCCCCTCCAGCACTATCTGAAATGTCATCAGGCCTAGTACAATAGCCACTTGTTTTGTTCCTCTCCCTCCTCTCTCCTCCCTTCTCCCTCACCTCTTGTTACTCTCCGGCTCTACCAGAAATGTCGTCAGACCTAGTACAGTAGTCGCCTGTTTGTTTCCCATTTCCTTCCTATCTGTGTTTTAGCTCTTGTACTATCTGAAATGTCGTCAGGCCAAGTACGATAGTTAATTGCTCATTCTTGTTGTTTGTGGCCTGTAAGAATGTCATTGTATTTTCCCTTGTTCCCTCCCTTGCCATGAAGCGCTTTGAAACACATTGGCCCTCATTACGACCCTGGCGGAAAGTGACTGACCGGACCGCCACAGCGTAAATAGCGTTTCCGCCATTGCACGATGGAGCAAAGTGCGGCCCATTCCGACCCATCGGGCACGAGCACCACGGCATGGCGGAAGTGCAAAGTCCGCGATGGCGGAAATGACCCCAAAACGGCCCACACCGCCGCCGTACGGCACCCTAGGTGCAATACCGCCACCCATCTTAGCGGACACCGCAGTGAGCGCCAACCGGAAAGTACGGTGACCGTAAATATACGTAAACGGAAGTAAAAACATGGGCCCGGAACGGGAAACATCCCGCCGTACACCTATAAAACCACAAAATCCACACAACCACTAAAAACACTACCCTGAGACACACCCCAACCCGTCATCCACCCTAGCGAAACCAAGAAAAATGGGAAAAGTAGCGAAGAAAGCGTGCGACCGCAAGCGGCAGGTCCACTTCTCCCGTGAGGAACTCACCGTGCTAACAGAGACCCTCCAGGAGAATGCCGCCGCCGCCGTCTTCTCCACGCAAATGACCAGGACGGCACTTGCGAACAAGAAGGCCATATGGGCTCTGGTGGCACAGCGGGTAAGTGCGGTGGGGACCGCACCCCGCAACCCACAGCAATGCAGAAAGCGATGGGACGACCTGCGGATACGCGTCCGTAGCATACTTTCTGCCAACCGCAACATTGCCACAGCCACCGGGGGAGGATCGGAATCACCCATCAAGTTGACCCCCTGGGAAGAAATCTGTGCCTCCACCATTGGAATGGAGAGCATAGAGGGAGTCGGAGGGATGGAGAAAGGAGTGCAGACATCCGAAGAATCAGGTAGGTGGCCCAAATGAAACAAAGCTAAATCCACAATGTCCAATCATGTGAAGTACCATGTGTCCACATAGTGCAACAGAAACACATGTCCAGGAGAACGTCCACACACATTGGCCTGATAGCGCACTTTAAAACTCACAATAAATACATAAATAATTAAAAAACCCAAAAACACCCACTACACGTGCAGCAGGCATACCCTAACTGCAGGCTGCCAAACAACTGCACCCTCACTCCACACACAAATGAAAGCACCTCCAAGGCCCCGACCCAAATCACCCTCAGGTACCACCCCAATGCATGTGATACAATGCCATTCCAATTCCCACAGACCCATTAATAACCCTCGCCCTCCTTTACTCCACCACAGGGTCCGATCCAAACGACGAGCTTCAGGACACCCCTACCAGCACACCTGCAAAGAGGGCCAAGACCAACGGCCAAAGACCCTCCACCTCAGCTGCACGCATCAAGACACGGCAGCAGCACAAATCAGGTGGCAGCACAGAGGAGGGAACATCAACAGGCACCCCAGCAGCCAGCATGCCCACAACAGCAGCACCACAGGTCCCCCCAATGGATGCCACAGAAGGCACTGCCTCTGGTGGCAGCAGCACCATAGGTGACACCCCATTGATGGCAGCATGCTCCGACACAGAAGACGGGGATGTCGAAGTCAGATCCATCCATGACCTGTCCCAATCCCCCTGTCTGTCCCATCCCGTACAACATGAGGATACCACGCAGGGGCACCCACAAGACGACGACTGGCCATCCCCCACAAGCCCTGTGGCAAGGCAACATGAGGTCACCAGCCCCTCTGTGACACCACCGCAAATGGCCATGGCCCAGCAGAGGCAACAGTCCCTCGACCAGTTAATCGTGCAACAGCAGCAACTGGCCACGCTCCTCAAGGACCATGCCGATGAATGTGGGGGCACTAAGGCAGACATAGAAACATCAACTGAGACACTTAGGGCAGAAATGGAGAGAAGTACAGAGACACTAAGGGCACAAATGGAGAGTAGCACCGAGTGCCTGAGAGTCCAAATGGAGAGTAGCACCGAGAGCCTGAGAGTCCAAATGGAGAGTAGCACCGAGAGCCTGAGAGTCCAAATGGAGAGAAGCACCGAGAGCCTGAGGGGGGAACTGCATGCGACGTCCAAAGACATATGTGCCGAACTTGCCGCAGTGCGCCGTGTGCTCACTGAGCTCTCACAAACCCTTAGGGACATGCATGGACGTGAGCAGGCAGAGACATCATCCGTTGCAAGTTCCGTCCAGGGCAGCCCCCAACGTAGATCTGGGAGGAACCTGCGCTCCACAGGCAGGGGTGCCCCTGATACCCGCAGAGGGGGCTTGCAATAGCGACTGCCCACTGACAATGAGCATCTTTGGACACTGGTGTTCGGGGGGGAGGTAGGAGGATGGAGGGGGTGTGTTGGGCTCACTTGGGTGGCGGGTCGATAGGGTGTTCAACATGATATCACATATGCCATAAACAATGCACGATCAACCAATGAGATGTGTGAACAATGATCTTTGTGTACTAGGCCATCATAGGCGTACAGTCCATATTGTGCATGTACCAGACACACACAGTGCCACGAGTCCCGTGTCCATGTATCAGCCACCAGGCGTGAGTGCTAGAAGCATGCATCAATGAGATGCTGACGAATGTCACGGCCCTCCTGTGCCTCGCAGACTCCTTGAGGTGCTGCCACATCCCCACCCTCATCATGACCATCTTCAGGTGCTTGCAGTTCTGCGTCAGGGGGCATGGGCACATTTCTACGTACGCACATGTTGTGGAGCATGACACATGCCATGACCATCTTTGCAACCTTCTCATGGCGGTACAGGAGTGCCCCGCCAGACCTGCTGAGGCAGCGGAAACGAGTCTTCAGTAGGCCGAATGCCTGTTCAATGACTACACGGGTACGTGAGTGGGCATGGTTGTAGTCCTCCTCATGCTGGTCCCGTGGGTTCCGGACTGGTGTGAGGAGCCATCTCTTCAGTGGATATCCAGCATCACCTGTATGTGGACGATAAACGTATGATGTGGAATGCCATTGCTACGTACGCACACACCCCCACCCCCTTCCTGCCAGGTCATTGCCGAATCACATACCCCACATCATCATGCATGAAATGAGACTCACCGAGTAGCCAGGATCTGTTCCCTGCGTGTCGCTCCATGTAGCGTGGTATTGTAGAGTTCCTCAAGACCATAGAATCATGGGTTGATCCAGGGAATCGGGCACAACAATGTGTAATGATCCTGTTGGAGTCACACACCATTTGTACATTCAGGGAATGAAATTGTTTTCGGTTGCGGTACTGGGCCTCCATGGCATGTGGGACGACCAATTCCACATGGGTGCAGTCGATGGCACCAAGGCAATCCGGTATGCCGGCAAGTGCATGGAATCCCACTTTTGTGTTGGTAATTTCCTGCTCCGAGCGTGGTAGAGAGATGTAGTCGTCTGCGTGCTGCAGGAGGGCATCGAGCACTTGCAATAGTGTCCGTGAGAACAGTGGCTGAGAAATGCCATGCAACTGTCCGACTGTGTGCTGGTAGGTGCCTGTGGCCAGGAAGTGGAGTACAGACACCACCTTCAGTAGGGGTGGGATGGCGGTTGGGCTATCTATCATGCTGACAAGGTCAGCCTGTGTCATGTCCACAATGGCGGCTATGGTGTCCCGGTCCAAACGGTAGAGGGTGTGGATCTGCTCATCAGTGAGGTTGAACGGATGTGCTCGGAGGCGTGGGATTGCGGGCTGCCTGCGTGGTGGTAGTGGCTGTGCTGGCGGCCCTTGCTGGCCCTGCCTTGGCCTCCTCCTCCTCCTGCGTCTCCTCCGTGCGGCCGGTTGTAGTTGGTGTTCATCTTCTTCTTGGAGTTGGAGTACTTGCAGTGCTATCAGGTCCCCCAGGGCCAACATCGTGAGTCCTGCCGGTAGCATTTCGGAGTGGGTGTGGTTGTGGGAGGAGACTGGGTGTGCAATTTATGTGTTTTCAGGCTGTATGGCCTCCACCTGTGGTGATTCATTCCACCTGTGCAAGCTGCTCTCCCCTTTGGCCGAGCACGTCCCGCACACAACGCTGCAATTCGAGGAATGGCATCTTGCTATTGCAATCATGTATTTGTACCCGATGGCCGTGTAACATTGGTTGATATGTTCATTCGGCTATGGTCCCATTGTTTCACATACAATCTTTGCAGTCGCGAACAGACTTGTGAATGGTCAGTGGAACGTAGTACTCGAGTAACGGTGGGCCCTCATGCATCACTGTACCGAGTTGCACCGACGGGCGGGGCGTCCCATTTGTGAGTGAAGGCAGTTGCCATTTTCACACACAGCCGCACTAGATGGATTAATTTGTGATTTCAAGCGGCCACAGATGCCTTTTCGACGTGATGTTGCAAATGAGGAATTCGAAGGGCGGCGCTTTCGGTTATCAGCTAGCGGCGAGGAGATGCCCACAGGTCTGACTGCAAATATAACGTTCTATTGTTCAATGTCCTTGAGACAGGGGCCATGGCGAGGATGCAATGATTGATATGAATAGTTTGGGATGCGCAATAGCGACGTGGGCGATGAGGCCGGACGTTCCCAAATACATGTTACTTCACAACACTGGAATTACGGGCTGGGGCACTGTGGATTTTGCAGGCTGCATAACACACAGACTCAATGGATATTTCTAATGTTATGTGAGTAAATATTCAGGCGTTTTTATACCGGGATGAGGGAATGATGAATGGATGCATGGGCAGATGATTTGATACAGAGTTTGCCATGTACAGGGCTTCTTGGAATCTGTCCGCCTCCCCTGCGCTATGTGATGCAGGGCTGCCATAGTGGGACCATCGTCTATCTGGCCTTGTTGAGCCCTCCCTGTCTCGACGCGCCTTCAGACACTTGTGTCCATGCACGTTAACAATCCCATCAGATGGATTCTGTTTTCACAGACGCATGCACAGGTACACTCGTTTGTGATGGTGTTTACACCTCGATATAGATAGTTATGAGTCGCAAGTGGTTTTGGGGTGGTGATGATCCTTTGGAGTGGGCTAGCATGCATATGGCTGCGGATTTAGTGTGATCATTGAAGTGAGTTGTTCGAATGTAGTTCTGATGGCCATTCTGTTCTTTTTCTTTTCTTTTGGTTGACAGGTATCTCCTCCCCTTTTGCCACTGCCATCTGTATGCCACTCCTGCAGATGGCTTTTACTCCCGACACCTGCTGCTTCGTGTTAATCAGTGGAGCAGCATTACGATCTTATGGGACGATCGCCAATGGGCCACATGCCCTTACGCAGTACTAGTGGCTCGGAGCAACATTTCGGCCTTTCAGCTGGACTAGTGCCTCCCCATTGGGATGGCCCTGCGGTTCTGTGCGCTTCCATGTTGCCTTTTCGTACGTGAATGTGGCTCTGTGTACCATGATGGAACAGGGCGTCACACAAGTAGTAGCTGGTCATTTCTTGCGGATGCAGCCCACAATGGTGAAATGTGTTTTGGAGTTCATGGCCTAATGGCTGTATGGGCTTGGTGATTTTGTTGTGCATTAAATTTCTATTCTGATATGGGCCGTGTAGCGTTCTTCTTTGCAAGTGATGTGGCATATTCCTATTTGGGGAGCGATGTATTGTGAGGAGATCTGCATTGGGTTCCAGCTTCGGAGTTTAGTTGCGTGGTACTGTGCTGGGCGCGTTTGCCTACGAAGCCCAGTGAGGTCAGTGATGAGGTCTGCCAATATGACTGTTTGAATGATGTCATGCTCAGGGGCGGGGGATTAGGTTTTGTGTAACAGATGCCGGTCAGCCAGGTGGACTGGTGGAATGATGTGATTTTCGGAATATTGCTGGTCACAGGTGCCTGTGTTTGCGTGCGTTTCTTGGTGGGGGACTGTGGTCATGTCCATTGGAATGGCTTCTGTATTCGTGCCATCTGTGCCCTGCAGCTCCCATTGGCCCCTCTTGTGATTCTTTTGTTCGTTGGCATGCATGGGTGACTTGTACATTTCACTGGTTGCATTGTGACTTCATTGCACCTACGGGGAGTTGTACTTTGTGGGCAGGGAGCGGTGTACAGGCACTCAGTGGGGCCGTTTACGGTTGATTCGCGATGCCGTACTTCTCACCATGGCGGAATGGTACTTTCCGCCGTGCTTGATGGCGTTAGGTACATGTCCGCTAGGGTCGGAATTCGCGTACCCTTGCGCCATGGTGGTATTTACGGTTTGGCATGGCGCGCGCGCGCGTACTTGGTGCAGTTAGCATTGGCGTTCACTACGGTGTCGCTAATGGCATCGTACTTTGCGGTGACGGGTCATAGTCGCACCGAGCGCTATTCGATGGCGGTATTGCATTTCCGCCATCGTTTTTCGATTTCCGCCAGGGTCGTAATGAGGGCCATTGTGTATAGGCACTATATAAATAAACTATCATATCAATTCTCTCCCTAGCTGCACTTCAATTCAATAGTTTTGGCTTAAAGGTGCTAAAGTCCTACCTCAAAGCCAAAACTAAAAAGGACAATGTCAAGTAAACATTGACTCCAGATTCCATCAGTAGTCGTTTTTACATCTGAGGGATGTGCTTTACGTTAAAGCATATTATTAAAAAAATACTTAGTGGGCAAAAAGTGGTCTGTCGTGCTGTCTGGCAGTCTGCTTACCACTTCCATTGTCCCAGAAGGCGGAGACTCAGCTCTACTGAGTGCAGCAGAGACAACTAAACAGCATTTTCAGCGCGGAGCGCGCACGGAAAGTGGCCAAAAAGTTGTCTGTCGTGGTTCGTCAGATCAGAGCCCAGGAGACGGCTTGAGACACTACACATGAACATAACAGCTTGTGCAGACCAACAACATTTATTTTGGCACCGGACTGAAGAGCTGCAAATACGGTAAGCTGTGTAACCTGAACGAGTGTCCGAAGTCGTGGTACAGCATAGAAAATCAAATAATGTTGAACATCCCCTTGCACAAGTACACGCTGACATAAACTGCCTGAATGTGCAAGACACAGGCAACACTTTGAAAAGTCAAACCGAGGCCCGGAGTTTCTATGATCTGCCTACAACGGACTCTACAGCAGCGCAAAACACAAAAAAGAGATTCAGGGAGGACTGTGAGAAACAAGATCACAACAAAAAACAAAAAATAAATTTAAAAAAAGGTGCATCTATAAATGAAAGAGACAGTGCTCATAAAAAGTCAAAACTGAAAAAATAAAATGTGGATCAAGCACCACCACGCGATCCACAGGTGTGAAAAATCCCACTACAATGCGGATTCTAACTCACTTCTGCCAAACACAGCTATCCACAAAGAACAAGGATTTTAGAGAACTTTCCGATGCTGAAATGCTTGCAGCGGTGAAGGAAAACTTTCCATGCGCAAAACAACGCAAGCTTGACAGCGTCCCAGTCACAACACATGAGCAACTGGGGGCGCCAGAGTTGCAGATACCTGCTCAGACAACAAGCTGTGAGACTTTGCCAGACACATGCCTAGCAAAATACACAGTAAATTGTCCTGATGTTGGGACTGCCAATGAAATCTGCCCAGACACACTGTCACAGCAGAACTCCCCAAAGATAACGAACAACCCTGAGGATGACATCTGCACCGAAAGTGCTAAGGAAATTACAAAACACGCGCCAATTAAAGCAAAAGAGGATCTTTCTACTCTTGGAGAAGAACCACAGGGGCAACAGCCAGCAATCGTAAGTGAACAACCAAACAACCTGCAGCTGGGCAGATCCCAGACACTCTTTGACAAGCAGTCAAAAACAGGACTATACCCCGAGAAAGAAAACTGCAGCAAGGTGGCCCCCTCAACAAATTTGTGGGAGGAGGACCCATCTGCAGAGAAAATTCAGTCAATTACAGATGCACCCAGTGAAAGATCACTGTTTGAAGAAGTGGAACCACAAGCCAAGCTACAAGGCAAGAGGAGAAACTCTTTGGAGGTTCCTGCCAACAACTCAACTCATAAGGCTCATAGCGCTACTAATCAGTGCCAAACGCTGAGAATAAGAGCCGGTGATCTGATACACACTCCAGGAAAGGGTCTCACCTAGCAGACCATTTCCTCTGTTCCTGAAACACCCACAAAAAAAAACGGACATGTTGAGTATCATGTCTGCAATAACAATAGCCCTTGCTCCGTTTTGCAAACTCTATGAGGTGATAACCGATACAGTGAAGGACCAACTAACCATTCAAGCCATGATACTGTCCAAAGTGACGTACTTGGAAGGCTATATCTCCGCAAAGGAAGAAAGCAACATTAATGAAAACACAATGGACAAACTTGCGACTCACATAATGGACAGAATCACACCAAAAATGGTAAATCAAGCCTTGTATGCAAAAACGCTGTCTACCGCTCCTGCATTCAAAGACTCAGGTTCTCAAACGACAGCCACCAATGACTTAACTATTGACAGCAAAATGACACCTTTGTCAGGACTGAAGTCCATAACAGCTTGCACTGAAAACATGGAAAACGCTAAAACAAGGGCAACAACCAACACTTCTACGGTGGTATTAGTATTAGACAAAAAAGTAGCGACCAGCAGGAATGACATGGAGGAAACCGAGCTGGCATATTCCATATTTGAAAAGATAAACCCAAAGACGAAGGCAATTGTCGGAAACATCAATACATCAATGTATGAAGACGCTGACCAAATAAGAAGCATGAACAACATTCAAGCTAAAACATCAATGATAAGAACATCAAAAACAAAAGCCGATCAACATACACTAATCTGCAAGGATCAGCAGACCAAACCAAACCAAGTGAGAATCGTTGAAAAAAACATCAAAATCCGATTCTCCAAAATCAGCAGCAGACTTCCTCATAGATGACACACTAATGAATGTCAGAGTCTACTCGGACAATGAAGTAGCGCAAATTATGACACCCGACGCAAGATCACAAGACAAAGACCAAATGCATCAATCAAACACTGAAGTAACTCCAAGTCCGAAAGAAAAAAAAAACAAATGTAAACCACGAAAGAGAATTCGAAACCTTGGAAGAAAAATGCAAATGCCTAAGCAATATAATGAAGCATAGTCGGAACAAGATGAACCAAGTTCAAACAGACAACCATCAGCGAGAGTCACACGCCAAATGACACAAATCCAACGATGATGGGCAAAGCACAGCGGAAAGGGATGGGAAAATTGATGCAGACTGGAGAAAAAGATCAAATACAGGAAAGAGATCCAGAGAAGAACTGCCGAGAGCAGCTCAAAAAGTTCACTACAGATCAAGAACAGAGGCTTACGACAAACCAAGTGCAAAAAGAAAAGAAATAAGATGGACATTCACAATGGAACAGAGAGCCAGTAACAAGAACGATCTGATCCAAAACAGAAGATCAGTACTGTCGATATATTTCACCAAGTCTCAAAATTAAAGGTCGTAAACTCAGAAGATTTGATCATTGTTGAGCCTTGGCATGACCATCGCGTAGCGGTAACACTTGGATCATCCACAATACACAAACTGATCTCTAACATGAAATTCATAGGCTCGGTTACAATCTGGAAGACACAACGAAGCAAGATGGTCACACAGGAAAGATAAAGAAAAACAGGACAAATGCAGACAACAACAAATATACGGAACGTGAGACTGATCATGATACAAATGAGAGAACCAAGACAATAAAAAGACATAAAAAAGTGCACACTACAGAAAAGCGTGCAAACACCGCGGAGATCAACAACACGACAGCCGCACAAAAAAACATTAAAAACCAATCCACAAAGGTACAAAGTACTAATGCAATGAGTACTTCATATAGTAATCAAGGGAAAAGAGAACAGTGCACAAGAAGAACACTGAGTGGAGCGACAAGAACCATCACTCAAGCAGTACAGAACAGTCAAAGTCAACAAGAACGGAACCACAACTCAGACAATAAACAGGGAATCTGGGCATGGCTACCAAAAGCGCTCACAATGCATCAAAAAAAAAATAGCAATTTGTGAACAAAGATCATCAGACAACGTCGACACAACAAGAAGCAGAGTATTTTCGAAAATTGAAACTATGCTGGTGGAACACACGAGGTCACTCTCATTTGACTGTGCCGGGAGAGGTAAATCTTGGAGAATATGACATCATATGTCTCCAGGAGACCTGGTTAGTACATCCTCCGACCATGGAAGGATACCAAGTCATATTGGCCCCAGCAGCCAAAGGACATCTAGGACGACCTACATCAGGACTCTTGATTGCATGTCGCAACGGATGTGGGTTATCCATTGAAACAACACCAATCGCAAATCTGTTAATAATGGCAGTGTCTGTCACCTGGAAACAAAAAAATAACAAAAGTGATGCATTAGATACTGCAGTAATTGTTAACACCTACTGGAACCCAGCTGCCATCAACGTGGAAACATTTATTTCTTTGTGTGAACATTGATGAGACCATGGCAACGCTATTAGTGACCTTCCTATTGATATGCGGAGACCTAAACGCAGTTTGTAAAACACAGAAAAGAAGCCGAACAAAAAATCAGAACTCTCCTGCAGAACAGTGAGGCAAAGCATGGCTGAATTTGACTCAATCACGAGAATTGCACAATCTTGACAACGCCTTCATGCAACCAAACCGAACACCAACTTGGGAACGTGCAGACTCGGTTGCAACAATTGACTATATCTTTGTCTCCCAGCCATTGTTACGTGCCACAACTTCATTCAACGTTCGGCGCACAATCGCCAGTGACCATAATCTATTAGAGACATGCTGGCTAATTCCAGGCAAGAAGAACCTTCGAGCATGCTCTCAAATCGAGACCAATGTTCAAGGATCTCGGATCAAAATGAGTGCAACAGCAATTAAGGACTTGATATTAAAATATAAGGCAAACTCTCAGTTAGAACAAATAAAAGCAGTCGACTACCAACCACTGCTAGCGGCATATAAGCACCCAAAAACAGGCCAGAAAACTGCAGGAACCACAAAAAAAACATTTTTACAACAAAGAACTAGTTGAAAGGAGACGTGAATATAGTAGAGCCATGAGGATAGCAAAAAAAAAACAACTAACAACAGAAGAAAATGCAAAAGTTAAGATCTCATCGAAATAAACTTTATCAGATGGACGCAGAGGACATCACAACAGCTCTAATCATGCATAACGCGAGAGACTTCTTGTCCCTGTTGAGCGCCATTGAAGCTCCGCTGGAAAACTCAAGTACAAATAACATCAACCAGTATACCTGGGAAAATCTCTTTGCCAAAGTATTTAAATCTGTCATGACTGAAGACACAGAAGATATTCAGCATAACAACATGAACTGGATTAACTTCGAAAATAAAGAAGACATCTTGGAGGTAATCAAAAAGCTGAAAAATTCTAGGGCTCCTGGACCCGATGGCATCACTAATTTCAAACTCAAGGCACACTCCGAGGAATGGGTTGATTTGCTAAGTGTAATCTTTCGGCGATGTGCAGATATGAGATCTTTGCCCACATCATGGACAACTGTGATGATAATTCCAATCTATAAAAAAGGAGACAAAAAGGATCCCCACAATTTTCGGCCGATAGCCTTGCTTGATGCTATGGGAAAGGTCTACGGATCCCTACTTTTAAAGAAATTTCAAACCTGGCCTGCCATAGAAAACTGCAACGACCACCTCCAAGCAGGCTTTAAGAAAAACGCTGGGACAGCAGGAAACATGTTGATATTTAGCATCTTGAAAATCAAAACCTTACAACACAGCCAACGGCTTTTTTTCGTGTTCATAGATTTTACTCAAGCGTTTGACCGTATTGAAAGACATCGCCTGTAGAAGAAATTAAAAGATTGGAATTGTCCAGAAGATATCTTAGCTACAATCTATGCCCTACATTATAACACCTCGGTGAGGGGGCGCCTAAATCGTGAAGGAGATTTATCTGCAGACATTCCAAACACACGTGGATTCAAACAGGGATGCCCATTGGCCTCAGCCCAATTCTTGGCCTACATAGGGGACCTCCAAGAGAGTGCGGGGTCGATTCGTGCATTCCCTCCAAAAATTGAAAATACAACGATTGGACGACTTCTCTATGCCGACGATCTCACAGTGTTTGATCAGACACCAATCGGACTCCAGCGGCAACTCAATGGCCTTCTACACTACACAGATGAAAATTTCCTTGAGATTAACAAGGAAAAAACAAAAGTCATGATTCTGTACAAAAACAAAAAGAAAACCTTAGACCCAAAATGGCATCTGGGAGAATCAAAAATTGAGACAGTCCAAACCTTTAAATACCTAGGAGAACAGTTCCAAATACGAAACCACCATGCAATCAGTTCTCTATGGAAAGATCAAAAAACTGGCGGCCCAGGCAAAAGCAATAGATAAAACATTTGTCAAGTTCTCTTTAACTCCGACAGTAAATTTCTATAAAATGAAGGAGGTGCCTGCCGTGACGTACGGCACTGAAGCCATGCCGACTATTCCTAAGAACCTCTGGCCTAAATTAGAAGCCACATTCTGGAGATTGGTGCTCAAGTTGCCGAACTCTACATCAGGAGTCGCAATAAGACGGGAACTGAGTCTTTTATCACTTGAGTGCACTGTGAGCTGCAACTCAATAATGCTGTACAGAAAGTGCAGAATGGTCGACAGCAACGCAATCTTCAAAATGATCAAGTACGAGATGGACACTGGCAAATGTGAGATGTTGACAAACTGGAAAAAGGAAAACAAACTCTTACTTGACACCATTGCCTCAGAGGAAGAAGAACTCATACATAATCAATGCACAGTTCTGCGTAAAATCAAAGAGTTAGACTGGGCAAAGATGACTGAAATAGCGGCCAAACAAAAACTGACCTCACATCTACCTTTCAACACAAAAAAATTGAACAAACTGCAAAATTACATAAAGAAATTCCCAAATAGGCGGGCATGCAATTTGATACTAAGATCACGCATAAACTTAATAGAAACCAACAAAATTTTGCACATCAGAGGTCTTGCACAATCATCAAGTTGCCGCTTCTGTCACGACACATTGCCTCAACCACAAGAAACAATTCGCCATCTTCTGATGATTTGTTCGGAGACACGTGCAATAAGACAATGCTATCTATCACACGTGGCAGGTACAGACACACTGCTACAGGAAGAAACCTGGTGGTGTAGGCTCATAGGAGGCGATAGAATTAGCTGCCAAATTGCTGCAGCGAAAATCTTGGAATACATTGTGAACAAGCTGCTGAATGGAAACCAGCGACTTGCTGGAAATGTTGCTGCAACAAAATTTAAACAATAAACTTAAACGAAGTTGCTGATTTAAGTTAATTTAGCAAAATGCAGGCGGATTATTGTATTGTAAAAATCCTTTGTTGATTAAACAATAAAAGAAATGGAATTATGATATTTAGCCTCTAAAAGGAGGAGTGGACGTGTTTAAATTCAACACACCAAGGGTAAGAAGAGATACACTATATTTGTAGCTTTATTACCATGAACGTGGGTTAAAATGAATGAATGAATGAACAAATTAATTCATCATTTATTTGACAGAGTACTGATACCTCATGGAAGAGGCACCTGGTGCTAGCAAATTATAACAAGGGGTCTCATTACGACCCGGGCGGTAAGTGAACAACGATGCGGTAAAGGATTACCGGCATCGCTTACCTCTCCGGCCGATTAGGACACGATTAGCCACTATTAGTGGCACCGTAATTAACAGTGCCGTTAATAGCGCCAGGAGCGCGGGCACGCGACCATCCATGCCACCAATACCGGCATGGCGCAAATAGGGGAACATCACAAGTCAGGCGGACATGCAAACAACGCCCTACTGAAGCCCGAAAGTACCTTACCGGCATGGAGCTAATTCCGGCATCGTGGACCACCCGTAAACGACCATGTGCATTGTTCCCAACTGCCACAGGTGCACACAATCAGCACAGGTGGAGGCAATACAGACTGGGCCAGCACAACAGGAGCACACCCCACCCCTTCCCACACCCAGTCACACTCCACAATGATTCCAATCCTACTAGCAATACTGGGGCTGGAGGACATGATTGCTGCGGAACTGCTGCAACAACAACAACAACAACAACAACAACAACAACAACAACAACAACAACTGGCAGCACAGAGGAGATGCAGGAGGAGAAGGAGGGCGAGGCAGGGCCATCATGCCCCACCAGTGCAGCCAGTGCCACCACGCAGGCAGCCCCCAATCCCTCGCATCAGAGCCAGTCCATTCAACCTAACCCCTGAGCAGATCCACACCCTGTACCGTCTGGACCGGGACACCATCACCACCATTGTGGATATGATACATGACGACATTGTCAGCCTGATTGAATCACGCACCGCCATCCCACCCCTACTGAAGGTAGTGTCTGTGCTCCACTTCCTGGCCACAGACACCTACCAGCACACAGTGGGCTTATGCATGGCATATCACAACCATTATTCTCACGTACGCTGAACCAAGTGCTTGATGCCCTCCTGAAGCACACAGGCAACCACATTTACTTACCAAGGTCTGCGCAGGAGATCACAAACACCAAAGTTGGTTGCCATTCATTGGCCGGCATCCCTGGTTGCATTGGCGCCATCGACTGCACCCATGTGGAATTGGTGGTCCCACATGCCATGGAGGTAGCGTACCGCAACCGTAAGCTATACCACTCAATCAACGTGCAAATGGTATGTGACTCAAACAAGATCATCACACATTGCTGTGCCCGATACCCCGGATCAACCCATGATTCAATGGTCCTGTAGAACTCCACGATACCATGCTACATGGAGCGACATGCAGGGCAGAGATCCTGGCTTCTTGTGAGTCGCATGTTAGGCCCATGGAAATGTGATGTGGGTAGGTGATTGGGGTAGAGACGCATACTTCACCTGGCTGAGATGGGGGGGAGAGATGCATACTTCACCTGGCTGAGATGGGCGGGGGGAGAGATGCATACTTCACCTGGCTGAAATAGGGGGGGAGAGATGCATACTTCACCTGGCTGAGATGGAGCGGGGGAGATGCATACTTCACCTGGCTGCGAGTGCCTGAGAGAATGGACCATGCTCATACCCCAAAGCAGCCCAAACTGGACCTGACACCTGACCACATAATGCAAGATGAAAGCTGCCCTAACATGTAAATGATGCAGTGTTACAACCATTCCATAGCCATCTACATGTGCACTGTACCTTATCAGACCGTATCCCCCTCAACACAATGCAGCTACAAGCAATTACTATGGCCAATACACAGCACCAAATACCATCAACTGAAAGGACAGTCCCCCATTACTGCGTACAAAGGAGTCACATGAGGGCCAAATACATTAATGTACCACTACACTGACACAGAGGTCCAACAAAAGTGCATTTCACCATTTGTTTTGCATAGTGACATCATCATGAGGCTGACATCAACGGTGCCAGGATGAAAGGATACAAATGACTGGACATCAGCCAGATCATGGAAACAACCGGCGTGGACTAACACAGTGCATGAGCACTTACAACGAACTGGAACCCCCTGCACCCACTAGTTGATGGCACGCACACCAGTCCATAAGAGGAATACACACATAGCAGTCACATCGTGTGTCTCCATTCATGCATGGGAATGTGGTTGCAATCAGGAAATCAATGCATGCTATGGTGTCATTGATCGAGGTCACATATGATGTGATGACTTACCCACATGCAGGTGATACAGGCTATCCCTTGAAGAGGTGGCTCATTACCCCAGTCCGGAACCCACAGAACAGGCACGAGGAGGACTACAATTGTGCACATATACGTACCCGTGTTGTGATTGAGCAGACATTTGGCCTCTTGAAGGCACGGTTTCGCTGCCTCAGCAGGTCTGGTGGGGCACTCCTGTACCGCCATGAGAAGGTGGCCAAGATTGTCATGGCATGTGTCATGCTACACAATATGTACATCAGACAGAATGTGCCCCTGCACCCTGATGCAGAACTGCAACCACCTGACGATGAGGATGAGGAGGGTGGGGATGGGGCAGCACCTCAGGGAGGCAGCGATGCACAGGAGGGACGTTCCATGCGTCAGACCCTGAACAACCAATGTTTCTAGCACACATGGACGGGGAGTGTGACATGGATGTGGCACTCGGGGCACTGGGTGTGTCAGGGACATGGACACTGTAGACTGTTCACCAATAAAGCACACATACGCAATAAGCAATGTCCACAAATGTGAATCATGAGTCACCAAAATGTGTATTAAAGAACCATAATAAAGTGAACACGCCCTCCACCCCACACACCCTCTCCCCCCTCCCCCTTCAACTCTGCCACACAACGTCTACCGCCTCCCTCCTCAACTCCCCCACACACCCTCTCCCCCCACCCCCCTCAACTCCCCCACACACCCTCTCCCCCTCCCCCCTTGACTTCCCAACACATGTTGTGCAGTAGCGCGCACCAGTAGTCCACATGGCACCAGTATGCATGGCTGTGCCTACTGCCCTTCCCCTCTTCCAGCACCAGGTGCCCCCGTGTCCGATCTGCGCAGGTTCCTGCCAGACCGATGCACAGGGCTGGTCCTAGTAGAGCTGGCATTTGATGATGGTCCAGATTGTCCTGGCAACTGTGGTGGATGCATGTCCCGCATTGCTGCCACCATTTCCGTGAGGACATGCCGCACTGCTGCCAGTGCCGCGCAAATGTCTTTTGAGGTGGACTTGATGGCTGTTTTTAGGGATGCAGCACAATCCCTAATGTCATCCCTTGCACGGGTACATTCGGTAATATGCTGCGTCAACAGCCCTGTGAGTTCCTCCTGGCGCCTCTGTATAGCCATGATCCCCTCTTGGCTGGTTGACACTGGGGTGGAAGTGTGAGGCGTTTCCACCATGCTTTGGTCATCAGGCACAGTTGGCGTGGGGCTGAACCTTGCCAGCCATGAATATCCAGGTGACAGCCCGTGCATGGTGCCGTCCACCACGCTGCATGGGGATAGTTGTGGTGAGTGCAGGGGGCCTGTGGCGGGTTTTGCGCCATGCAGCTGTACGTCGCCCTCGTCGTCCGATATGGCTGCTGTGGCAGCTGTCTCACCGACTGTGCTGCTGGCAGCCGATGGTGTGCCCTCTGCCAATGCCTCTTGGGTGATGGTGGCTGGTGTGGGTGTTGTGGGGGCTGTGGTGCACATTGGTGCTGTGGCCTCTGTGATTTTAATGGCCTTCCGCAGTAGTGCAGGTTGGCCTCTGCCCCTTGAGGTTGAGGGGCGGTGTTCTCCCTCCTCGGCCCTGGCCTTCTTCTGTGGTGTGGCATCTTTCTCCCTGGTGTCCTCATCACCGCTGTCAGAATGTGTGCCTGTGGGGGACCAAAGGAGGGAGAGGGTTGGGTCTACAGGCATCGGGCATGCATTGGGGTGGCTGCATTGATATGGAATGGTAGATGATTAACATTGGGGGGAGTGACATACGGGTTGCCTCACTCTTGGGTGGGTGATGCATGGAGGCGTCTGGGTTGCAACACATATGGGGTGCATTATGCATGTGGACAAGGTGATGCTCCACACTGCCTGTAGGCAGTCTTGTACTTATGTGTCTGGTGGACCCTGCTCTACATCATTGCACTGTCAGTTCAGGTGGATATCATCATGGTGGTATTAACATTGTTTCATTTGAGACACCTACCTGCATCGGCTGATGACGGGGCTCCTCGCTCCATGTCCCCGACTCCCTCTATTGCCTCGGTGCCTATGGTGGTGACGCATATCTCCTCCCATGGTTTCAGTTTGATGGGGGACTCCGCACCTCTGCCTGTCGCCATCCCAAGGTTGTGGTTGGCGGAGAGTATGCTCCGCACACGTAGACGCAGGTCATCCCAGCGCTTATGGCATCGTTTGGGTGTGCGGGGTGTGGTGCCAACGGCACTGACTCTCTGGGTGACCTCTGCCCAAATCTGCTTTTTGCGCTGCAGTGCTGGACGGGACATGTCGTTTGAGAACACCACATCTGCATGTTCCTGCAGTGTCTCTGCTACCATGGTGAGCTCCTCTCTGGAGAAGTGCTCCTTGCGCAGGCGATCTCCCGCTTTTTTCACTGCTTTTGGCATAGTAAAATGCAACAGGTAGTGGTGGAGGTGTGTTGGAGTTTTGGGGGTCAGATGGCTCCTGGTTGTGGTGGATGGCCGCCGTGCTCTTCCCCGTTCCTGTGCAATGACGCTACTTCCGGTTCCGCATATTTACGGTCACCGCTAACAGCGGTTACCGCTATTAGAGGTGACCGCTATTAGTAGTCACCGCTAATGCCGATGGCTTGGATGCCGGAGGAGCTATTTCCACTACAGACGGTACCGGAAAGGGGGATTTTACGTCATGGCGGTGAGGTCATTACCGGCATGGCGCAAAGCTCGTGCCCGCGAACAAGTAATGGGCCGCTTTTAGCGGTCTATTGCCAGCACGGACATGGTAATTGCGCCATGCCGGTAATGACCGGTACTTACCGCCCGGGTCATAATGAGGCCCAAGGAGTGATATAACAACAAAGTAAACAATTACAAGAAAGTGAAAAAACAGTCAACATATCAGTACACTTGGACATATCTTAAAGGATAGTTCCGGGACTTTTTTTTATTGTTCCTATGGTTCGGCCATGTGTTTTTAAGCATAAATCGGTAGATCATAGAAAACTTTCCTATGGACCTTACCCGACTTTTCGTCCATTAACGCACTCGAAATCAGCCGCCATTTTCTGATAATCCTATCATTTCCCCCCATCGCCCTGGCTCACCTGCTTTTGCGGCACTAAATCAAATCCCCCGCCCCTGAGCCTGACATCAGCAGACGCGTACCGCCCATTTCCCAACGCCAAAGCACGTTTCGTGTCAACAATCGCTGCGCCTCAGCTAATGAAGTGTCGCCATGGAAATGGCAGGACGCCTCTTTCCTCAATAAGTATAAACACACCGTTTCACAACACACAGCAGCAGATTTTCGATTCCATTCCTCTCTCTGTGTTACTTTGAGTATTCTGTGACTCGTTTCTGTGCTCTGGTCAGCTACCTTCGCCGCTTCTAGGCCTTGTGAACACCTGTACCATCTCTGTAAATTATTTTACTTTCTTTACCACACAATGGCTACAATAATGCTGTATATGTACGAGCCCGAGTATACCGAGGAGGAACTACTGGAAAGGCAAGCACGCGGAAACGATGGGGATTCGGACGGCAGTTGGGAGGACCAGTCAACGGATGAAGAGCCTGGACCATGTCGCATGGACGGCGTCTCCACCTGGTGCACGTGCAATCGGTGCGAGCTAATGCCAACTGAGGAGGAGAACTGCTGCTGCCGTCAAAATTCCGGGTGCTTGGCCTACATTTCGGAAGGCGAGCCAAGTCCGCAATGCATCACCGAGCTGCCAGAGTTCAGGGAAGCCTGTCTCTCACGGACCGTGCTGAGGATGATGATGGTGCTTATGCACGAACTTCGCGGCACTGTTCGTCCGCGTAATCCGAGTAACGAGTAAGTATACTCTGGTTGTGATGTCAGTGATGCCACTACTATGTCATGGTCGTCTCCCACATATAAAATTACATCTACATATCATTCGAATGCATGTAAATTGGTTCCATATTGTGCATTTTCTAGATAGAATTTTTTTCAAAGCAGAATGACATTTTTTACCTGAATCGACAGTGATAAGAAAGTTTTGTCATTTTAATACAGTTTGCATCTTTCATTTTCACAGGTGGTACAGGCTGGTGGCCTATCGTTGCTTCACTTGGTGGCTTCACGGGAGGCTCGGACACCGCGTTCGGAGAGTAATACCTGCCTGTGCGGTACTTGCCATTAGACAACATTTCCCCAGCGACAGTGGACAATACCGCGGATTTTCCCTGGATGTGCTGCAACCGGAACTTTACAATGTGTAATGTTTATTATTTATGTTCAATTGAAATTAAGATCTAAAATAAAACCCAACATATATTTTAACAATGGTTGTTTTGATTTTTTAAATGAATCTAGTGTGTCTCCATTGAATAGTCTTCCTGTGCCTTGTCTTGTCACACCACATGTCTCCGGCCAGCATCCTCCCTCACGCTGGCCGCCCACCTTCAATCCACATAACCGTTGAACCCATATGCAGCAGACATACATATGTTATTTTGCGGGTTGGCATGAAGCCTCCCGGCCTTGCCTCCTCCCCCAAAAATACTTACCACACCACTTTGTTCAAGCGTTGGCAATAAAAGGAAGGCCGTTGGATTTTATTGATACAAAACATGGTTATAGGTAAATAATCAATATGGTTGATCATAATAAATCATCCTTTTGGGCACCGGGTACAGAGATGACCCCCTCTGGCCCGTGCCGCCTTGCCACCACAGGCCAGCCTGCTGCTGACTAACTGCCTAGGCATCCAGGGTCTCCAGGGTGAACTGCACCCATATATTCTCCTGGGAGGCTGAGGTATTTATAAACTCACCCCCCTGCCTTCCATGTACTAGATCCTTCAGCCTGCCTCTTACATGCAGTTAGATGGCCTCTCCTTGGTGAGGCCCTGCGGCAAACGAGTCTTGTCTGCACGACCAGCGCCCTAATCCACACCCCCCCGCCCTATCAAAGGCAGTTCGCACCGGGGTACTTGTGCTGCCAAGTGGAGCTGTCAGGGAGCGATAAAGGCCAAGAGGTGCCAAAGACCATGTACACTTCAAAGTGGTCTATAGAGCATGGTTTGTTGTTCCCATGTCTACCTCCAGACCCCGTGTCTCCTGCCAAGCATCCCCCCTCACGCTGGACGGCCCCCTGCAATCCACATAAGTGTGTCTCCATTCACGAGTCTTCCTGTGTCTTGTCTGCACGACCACCGCCCCAATCCACCCCCCGCCCTATCAAAGGCAGTTCGCCAGTTCGCACCGGGGTACTTGTGCTGCCAAGTGGAGCTGTCAGGGAGCGATAAAGGCCAAGAGGTGCCAAAGACCATGTACACTTCAAAGTGGTCTATAGAGCATGGTTTGTTGTTCCCATGTCTACCTCCAGACCCTGTGTCTCCTGCCAAGCATCCCCCCTCACGCTGGACGGACCCCTGCAATCCACATAAGTGTGTCTCCATTCACGAGTCTTCCTGTGTCTTGTCTGCACGACCACCGCCCCAATCCACCCCCCGCCCTATCAAAGGCAGTTCGCCAGTTCGCACCGGGGTACTTGTGCTGCCAAGTGGAGCTGTCAGGGAGCGATAAAGGCCAAGAGGTGCCAAAGACCATGTACACTTCAAAGTGGTCTATAGAGCATGGTTTGTTGTTCCCATGTCTACCTCCAGACCCCGTGTCTCCTGCCAAGCATCCCCCCTCACGCTGGGCGGCCCCCTGCAAACCGCATAATGCCACGACATATACACGTCATTCATTCACAAACACACCCCTGTTTCGAATTCTTTATAACCCACTTCATATTTCTAATGAGCACTTCTTTGCGCTTTGCTAGTCAACCCGTGAAGGTGCTGGTTATCTGCTCTTCGTCTCTGTGAACTTCCGTGAACACTTCGAGGAAACTCCTCAGTTTGCAACCTGTGAACTGCTCCCTGTTCTACGACAAGAAACTACTCTGATCCCTGCATCTAACTGTTTGTTCGTCAAGGTAAGGCCATGTACCATAATCATTTTGCGTCCAATTTCTTTTCGTTCAAGACAGTACATGCAAGGAACTAGTCACATGTTCTGAGTTTACATTGGTATTCATAGAGAATTGTTGATCTTTACTTTTCAGAACTTTCCACAATGCCTGCCTGTTCCATTGGCGGTTGCCCTTCGAAGACCCATAATAAATCTGAAGGTACTATAATGCATGTTTTCCCTAAGACAATAGATCAGATAAGAGAATGGGTCCGATATTGCGGATATCCACCGTCTGAGCTTGAAAGTAGAGTCCTAGAAGTCTTTGCGGACAAGAGGGGTGATCGATACCGCATCTGCAGCAGGCACTTTAGCTCAGACATGTACTCCACATCATTGCTAATAAAGAAGAACACACCGCGAGCGAGGCGAAAATTGCTCTCAACCGCTATTCCCACTCTATTCGTCCACATCCCTCCACTGGTGAGTCAAGTTTACGTATTTATCTCTCGGCCTTGTGGTAGTGTGTAGCATTAGCTAACAATAATTTCCCCATTTATGTATCCACTCAATATGAAGGCGGAAGATTCTCCATCCGTGTCCTTATTGCAGTCATCGGCCACTTCGAGCGCCTATCGGGTAATCTTACTTGGCTATTCTGCAACTGACTTGTTTTAGGCATGTAAATCAATAGTTTTAATTTATCGTGTAATTATTTTACCTAATGGTACACCCTTGTACTCATCCTCTAGTCTTTGTTTTCAGTTATAATTATTGTTATCCAAAATAATGCAAGTACTGTCTTTCAGGGAGATGCTGAGGAGTCCAACGTATTGACGACTACCGTTGATGTCACTCAGATGCTCGAGGTACGTTTCCGGACAGTTCCATCGATGGAGATCATCAGATCTTGCATTCTTGTAGCGTGATTGTTACACACAATGTTTCTTTCGTTTTTAGCCATTGATATGTCCTTCTGTCGTCGCCCGCCTATGTGTCTTCTTTTTTCAATATTGTGTTCATTACTAATGAAAGTCCTATGTTTCAGGGAGTCGATGGAGCATTACTCCAAGAAGAAGGGGGAGCATGCAGTTACGGGTCGGCGCAACAGCTTGCAGAAGTGTGCACCGCAGTTACATCGTCCCTTGATGTTCTTATGCATTTCGAGGTATGGATACTGACAGTTCGATCAAGCGAAATCATATGACGTGATTACATCCGCTATACTTCCTTCTTTATTAACGCAAGTACTATGTTTCAGGGAGATGACGGACCTTCTTCTACAAGAACATCACCCCTAGTAGTTGATGCAGATCTCTGGGTGGTGACACTTCCAACGATCGAGCAAATCGAATCATATTTACATATCCATTATTTATTTTAGACAACTGATCATTTGTGCAGGTCTATTTAGATGAGCCGTTGACGCCTGCACAAAGTTTCTGTTCTTTTTATCAAAATAGAAAACAATACTAATGCAATTACTGTGTTTCAGGGAGTCACTGAAGCATCATCTTCAATAATATCATCAATGGAAGTCTATGAGGAGCCCGAGGTATGGATCTTGACAGTTCCATCCAACTAGATCAACTATGCGTGAATAATTGTCGTTTGAATGTTCTACACAAAGCGTTCATTTGTGTTTTGCTATTGAGATGTACGTGGGTATTGGTCCCCAAGTACATTTTGTGTTTTCGATATTATTATACATACTAATGAAAGTTCTATGTTTCAGGGAGTCGATGGAGCGTCAGTGCGTGATGGATGTGCTTATCATGAAAATATAGTTGTTGCAGCGCAAGAGGAAGTGGAGACATGCACACACGAGTCGGAGCAACAGCGTCCTGATGTTGAAGTTCGAGGCAAGAAAGTTTCAAAGAAAAGAAAGCAAAAGAAGGTTAGTGTCCTGGTCACTATATTATGTTGTTTTTCACTGTTAATAGTTCAATACTGTAAGTTGTGTTTAAACTGAACATCCCTTTTCCAATCTGTCCTCTAGTTGCGAGTGGGTGTACGAACTAGATCTACACAGACAGTGAAGCGAACGAGAGATGTTGCTTGTCAAACCTTTTGGCAGGGACTTGAGACTGGAGATGCATCGTGCCAATGGGAAGAATATGAAGTGATTGACAATGGAGCTATACCACCACCAGCCATTGATAGTGAATGTCCTCCTGGTAGTTCGGATGCAGTCGGAGATCAATTCACAGAATCCACACCCGCAAAAACTAAGACCGCGAGAAAGTTGAAGAAATTGTCTTATTCACCCATCGCCGGAGAAGGAACAGATGTTGCAATGGAAGAGAATGAAGTGGACTACAATGAAACACCATCAATATCACTGAACATAGCGGAAGACGATATCAGAGATTCTACCTTTCATGTGAGTGACATGTCCTCAACGTTACAGGCCGAACCAGCTGGGATGCAGAGTGACAGTATAAGGAAAGAGGCCAAATTCATTGTATTCGATAGTTGTTTGATTGATATTATTATTCGGTTGAAATGTGGGCATTCGGTAGGTGGGGAAGTATGTGGGGAGCCATTGATTAATGTGACTCGTGCAATTCGAGGCACTAACCTTAAAATACATGCCACATGTACAAAATATCATCCTTTCTCATGGTCTGCACAACCCATGCTGGGACAACTGCCAGCAGGCAATCTACTTTGTGCAGCGGCTGCACTTTTTAGTGGTTCAAGTTTTAAAAAATTAGAGTCTTTCTTTCAGTTTGTGGGAATCCATTTCATTGCGAAAACTCAGTTCTACAAATACCAAACCGATTATCTATTTCCAGCCATTAGCGAAGCTTGGAGAATGGAAAAAATGTCTATTGATAGTAAATTCACGGGCAAACGGTTCAGGCTAGCCGGTGATGGACAGTGCGACAGCCCAGGATTTTCAGCCAAGTACTGCACCTACCACTTTCAGGACATGGAAAGTAAGAAAATTGTGAGTTCGGTGGTCGTGCAGGTGTCACAAAGTACATCCTCAGTGGCCATGGAGAAAGTTGGCTTTGTAGCATCATTGCAAGAACTACAATCACGGGGAATGGTGATCAACCTGATAGCCACGGACAGACACGATTCAATTGCCAAGACAATGAGAGAAGAGTACAAAAATATAAATCACCAATTTGACGTTTGGCATCTTGCAAAAACAATCAATAAAAAAATGTCTGCTGCAGGTAAAAAAAAAGAAATGCAAGGTATTTCACAGTGGTCCAAGTCAATCAGCAACCATCTTTGGTGGAGCTCAAAAACATGTGGAGGGTCGTTGGAAATTCTACTGGAAAAATGGCGGTCAGTAATGTTACACTGTACCAACGTTCACCGTTGGAACACAAACCAACATTTCCACAATTGTGAACATGGCCATTTGTCCACAGAGGAGGCACGGAAGAAGAAGTGGTTGATTCCTTCATCACCCACTCACAAAGCCATTGAAAAGATTGTATTTGATAAAACTATAACAAGAGATTTGAGGGGACTCACGGAAATCTGCCACACAGGAGATTTGGAGGTGTTCCACAATATGTGCCTAAAGTACAGGCCAAAACGATTGCATTTTGGCATGGAGGGCATGATAAATCGGACTCTTCTAGCGGTCTTGGCACATAACCATAATGTTGGCCGTCAACAAAGTAGGACGACCGGAACTTTAGGGACGCTTCGCTACAATAAGGCCTTCACTAAAAGAAGTAAACAATGGGTGATCAAACCAGTGTTTGAGGATATGCAATATGAGTTTATTGAGAGACCTATTGTTGACGTCCTAGATAGGCACATAAATGGAGTTGTGAACGAACCTGTGCAGGGGACAACTGCATTGCCACCCAACATTGCCTCTGTTCCATGTCCACCTAAAGAAGAGCTCATTGAGAAATACACATCACGGTTTAAATGATTGTAATTTGATTGTCTGTTCTCTCGAGTCTCCTCATGTCGCAGGCCCATTGAATATGTGTATCTATGTAATGTGTAAATAAAAGTGATTGCTCAGTGTACATGCAATGTGTCTATCCAACCAAACAGTAATATAAATCATTTTTCAAAAAATATAGAATGTCTCCGTATTTATGGTTCTCTGGGGCTGCAAAGCACGCAGACAAAATGCAAAGATGGAGTGTAAATTTCAAGTCCTGTGAGATGGCCTTACACTGAATGTAGCTAACTAGGAATGTGTGCTCGTTCAAAGTGAAGGTCAGCTGCTTTGATTTTTTGCTCGGGTGCCGGAATGGCCCACAACTCAGTATAAGGTTCTATTGTTATTTGACCTTGACAGGCCGGGACCATCCCGAAAGACTTCTTTTTGGGGGTGTGGGGCAATAACGTAAGAAACGATAATGAATATAATTTCAGAAATGAAAGCCATTTCATGTTCGTTCATTAGAAGAAATGACGTCGGCATAGAAGGAGTGGTATTTCGGGGCTGCCCTACGCACAGACACAATGGAAAATGCAAATATAATGTAAGTAACTCTTTAGATGAGTTTATACCGCAATTTAATTACTATACAGTAGCTTTAAAGACGGGTTAAGTTGTACTTGTTCGTTCTATGTGGCATATTGTTTTGTACCGCGCACTATCTTGAGGAGAACCATCTCCTTTCACGGAAGCACCTCAAAACCTTCCTCTTTGCTTCTGCTTTCTCTCTCCCTCTCCCCTGCTACAACTGGTCCACTGTCTGCGACCTTGGTCCTGGGCCCTTCCACTCTCCACCTGCACTGCCTCCCTGTCAACCCCTGCACTGGGGGACTGTCTCAGTATCCTACAGCCCCCCCTTGACGTATAATACTCAGTTGCACTGTCCTAGCTATGAAATAATTTCCCGACCTAATATATAAAATGAATAATTTTAATAAAGATCTGATGGTGAGACTAATTTCATTTTTTATGTTTGTCAAACAGGTACATCATCCATTATTGTCTGTGTCACGAGTACCAGACACCGGCGGATGGGTTTTTCAACCGCCAGTTGCTTCTCCGCGTGAACAACGTTACCACCCTGACCATTTTATGGGACGATCGCCAAGTACAAGTATGCCCTTACGCGGTACTAACGGCTAGATGCAACATACAGACTGTTGTGGTGCCCTAGTGCCTCGTTGTTGGAACAGCCATGCGATTATCAGTGCGACCGAAGAGCTTATTTTATCGTAAACCAACACCCTGTGTACTGCACACGAACATCGCTTGCCTCAAGACGAACTATTTTGGATCGAGAGCAAAGAAAAATGCAAATCGCTGAATATTCTCAAAACATTTGATGTCAAATAAATGTACTTTGCCAAATGTACAATCTTGGCGTTTGCTTTTAAACCACAGTTTCATATTCCGAATTGTGGCGCTGTATTGTGAGATGATCTAAGACCCTGTGTACAGCAAAGGAACATTGTGTGCCTCAAAAACGAACTTTTTGGAACGTGAGCAAATAAAAATGCAAATCGCTGAATATTCTCAAAACATTTGATGTCAAATAAATGTACTTTACCAAATTTACAATCTTGCGGTTTAATTTAAAAATACAGTTTCATATTCCCAATTGTGGCGCGCTGTGTTGTGTGAGCTCATCTGTGTTGATTTCCTGGTTCTGTGTGGAGTCGCGTAGAAGACGCCTGGGCGCGTTTGCCTACGCAGCTCAGTCACGTCACGGATAGAGGCGGGGAATATGAATGTTTTGATCAAGTCTGTTTCAGGGGCGGGGGATTTGATTTAGTGCCGCAAAAGCAGGTGAGCCAGGGCGATGGGGGGAAATGATAGGATTATCAGAAAATGGCGGCTGATTTCAAGTGCGTTAATGGACGAAAAGTCGGGTAAGGTCCATAGGAAAGTTTTCTACGATCTACCGATTTATGCTTAAAAACACATGGCCGAACCATATGAACAATAAAAAAAAAGTCCCGGAACTATCCTTTAAATAAGAAAGACCATCCTGAGAAAAAGATTTAAAATCAGTCTGGGCTTGTCTGCGCCCAAGAAGGAGTAACAATTTGGACCACCAGTCTATCTCCACTTATAACAGATGGGTCAGATCAAACGATTACTCGGCTAAAATGTGTCTGAGTATCATGTATTGAACTATTTGGGAATGGAGGTTACCATGTATTAAACTAGCCTTTTGGAAGCAGAGTTTGTCACGTGTTAAACTATCTTATCAGGGTTGGGGGTTAACCTGTATTAAACTAGTCTTTTGGGAATGGGATTTCTGGTTATTCATTTTACATGGAATACAGTTTGCATGTACTAAACTGGAGTTTCCCGTTCATTAAATGAAGCTATTAGGAAGAGCGTGTGGCATGTTTAGCCTGTATTACAAGGAGTGGGGCTTCCATGTATTAAAAAAGGCTATTGGGAATGGAACTTGCCGTGATAGATTAGTCAGTTTCACTAAACGTTTCCTGTTTGTGAAGTTCTTTAAAAATAAAGTGAGGATTGTACCCTTTTAAACGCAGACTTTGTAAAAGAAATTGCAGCCTTTCTCATGTGGAAGAATGGAGCCTGGAAATGGCCAATCTTGATGGAAGGATGAACAGACCTGTCCCTGCATGTTGTTCGGATTGAAATGCAAAGGGAAAAATTGCTTTGTGGTGCTGTAAAATGTTTTTAAAAAAGGGCATTCGATTTAAAAAGCTACAAAAAAGTCAATAAAAAAACACAGCTTCAAATGTTAACCGATTCACTGAGGCCTTAGCATCCATTTGCTGCAAACAGATAGCCCGCATGAGCCTGCCGCCAAAGCCAATTGGTATGTGTCCTGCAGGAAAGGTCAAGCGATGGCTGCGCGTGTGCACCCCCGCGCAGTCTCCACGGGGAGGATGGCATTCAGCGCGAGGCGCCTCTGGGGTCAAGTGACCGCAATAACAGGGGACATGGAGGGCCCTGGAATGATTCCCAAGTGATGAGAATGACACGGCGCTGACATAATATCGGAGGTGGGATGAAGCTGGCGGCCTCCGCAGCTGAACACTTCACCTGCTGATGGGTAGCCTGACCCTATCCAATCTCATAATCATATCCATGTCAGGGGGGGAAGTTGCATTTCCAGCAACAGGCAGAACACGCTATTTTATGTCTGTTTCTGAAATGATGTTGTAAAAAGTTTCAACACTGAGCAAAAGATCCTTCCGAATCAAGGCTGTTTCATTGCAAAAGAAATGTCACTTGGCAAGAAATCTTGATATACAGGGCCTTCTTATGAGGAAAACATATTTTCTGGCTAATATAGGGTAATACACAATAATATTTCCATGCAGTGCTTATTTTGTTTATTATTGTATGTGGCATTCACTCTGTGTTCTTAGGTTTTAGCAATATGTACTGACCTATCAAGTAATGTCACAAGTCACAAGAACATTCCTAATTATCGAATGATTGAATCCAAAATGTAGTCTTTCTCTAGATTGGTGTCTACTTCTCTTACATGTTGTCTGTTTTCAGGTTCCCTGACTTTAGCTGATTGTTTCTTTTCTCCCTTTTCTGCTTCCTCTTTCCGTACTGTAGCTGGTCACTCTTACTAACTTTCTACTTCCTGTTTCCTGGCTGTAGCTGGTCGCTCTTACTGACTTTATATTTCCTGGTTCCTGGCTGTAGCTGGTCGCTCTTACTGACTTCATGTTCCCTGGTTCCTGGCTGTAGTCGGTCACTCTTTATAACTTTCTACTTCCTGTTTCCTGGCTGTAGCTGAACGCTCTTACTGACTTTATGTTCCCTGGTTCCTGGCTGTAGCTGGTCGCTCTTCCTGACTTTATGTTCCCTGGTTCCTGGCTGTAGCCGATCACTCTTTCTAACTTTCTACTTACTGGGTCTTGGCTGTAGCTGGTCGCTCTTACAAACTTTATACTTCCTGTTTCCTGGCTGTAGCTGGTCGCTCTTACTGACTTTATGTTCCCTGGTTTTGGTTGTAGCTGGTCGCTCTTTCTCCCTTTCTGCTGTTTCCCAGATGTAGCTGGTCACTTTTACTAACTTTCTACTTTCTGGATCCTGGTTGTAAACTGGTCGCTCCTTCTGTCTTTATTCTACCTGGTTCAACTCTGTAACTGGTCAGTCTTACTCATTCCGCTTCCAGCTTCCCTGCTGTAGCTGGCTGTTCTTACTCCCTTTCTCCTTCCTGTTTCATTGTATGTATCTGGTCGCTCTTACTTTGTCCTTCCTGTTTTCTTACCGTAGCCATTGGGCCTCATTACGGGTCTGGCGGTAACCCTGCCGGTGATAACGGCGGGGTGCCGCCGGACCCATATAAAATGACAGACACCTGACTTCCCGGTAACACCAGGGTATTACGACCCCGGGGACCGGGAAGTCAGGCACAGGTAATTTTGTAAGTCCCCATTCCCATGGAGTCCTATAGGACTCCATGGGAATGGTGACCACGAAAGCACTGGCACAATTAACAACGGTGCCGGTGCTTCTGTGCAACTCTGCAGGTAGGTGCCGTTCTGCACGGCAGGTCTGACACTGGCGGGCAGGACAACACCCAACTGCAGAGTCGAACTGTGCCGTTCCGTTGTTACCAGACCGGCATAGTTATAATAAGGCCCATTGGGCCTCATTACGACCCAGGCGCTAATGGGTTAACGGCGCCGTAAAAGGCTGCGGCGCCGTTAACCTATTAGCGCCTAATTACGAGGTCCCTTTTGCGGGACCGGACCTTAATGGCTGGTTTTACCAGCCGTTAAAGTAGGGACCCGCAAAGGGACCTTGGTGCTAAGTACGGTGCCGCAATTTGCGGCACCGTACTTAGCGCCTTCCCCATTCCCATTGAGCCCTATGGGGCAAAAATGGGAATGGGGAAGGGCCATGGCGGCATGGGGAATTACCACCCTGCCAACCTCGGAATGGGGTGGTAATTCCCCATTCCGCCATGGCGGACACCGGCACGGACCATGGTGCTAATAGCACCATGGTCCTCCGCCTGGGTCGTAATGAGGCCCATTGTCTCTTACATCCTTTCTCATTCCTGTTTTCCCGCCTGTAGTTCTTTGCCTTTTTTGCCTTTCTGCTTCCTGGTTCCCGTTTATAGCTGGCCACCATATCTCAATTTCTGCTTCCTGGTTTAATGCAAAAGGGGGCCACTCTTAATTCCTTTCGGTTTCCTTTTTTCCAGCTTAAACTGGTTGCACTTACACTGTTACTGCTTCATGTTTCCCAGATGTAACTGGTCGCTTTTTCCCCCCCTTTTGCTTCCTGATTTACCACATTGGCTGGCAGCTCGCATCCCCTTTCTGCTTGCTGGTTCCCACATGTAGCTGATACCTCTTACCCCATTTCGGCTTCCATTAGCTGGCAGCTCAGAGGCTTACTAATTATATGAAATTCCAGGTGGTTCATATAGACCTTGTGAACTAGTCAATGAGGCACTAACCAATACTTCCTAAAAGTTTGTGTAGCAATAGCAGTAGTTATCCTGATGAAATGCACATATGTGGCCATCATTACGAGTATGGCCCTAAGTGGTAACATTACAGTTAACCTCCAATTCTACCACTATGACAAATTAAGGGTTTTGGCTTTGAGTGGACGATTTACCTCCAGCAAACCCATGGAGGTAAATCTTGTCACTCAACACAAAAAATCCCCATTGGGTCCAATGGACCCAAAACAAATGGGTATTTGCACCACTACCAGCATTTGTAATCAGGTGGAAATTCCATCTGACCAAGTGGTGGTAACTGTAAATTCATTTGGTGGTACTTCTGAGGATTTACCTCTAAAATACCTCCAAACTCGTTGGTTGCATAATTTCAGTCTCTTTGTTAAAGATTGGGTAAAATAATGTGTTAAGCACAGACCAGTGAATGGCAAAACTGGACAGTGAAGGGCACATCTGACCCGTGGGGCATCTCCTGCATTTCAAGATGTTGGTCCCATTCGGAATGTGTAGAAGCCTAAGAGGCGCCTACTAATGGCATGCATCCTCTGCTGGCCCGCCGTGGGAGATGCAAGTGCAAAGGCATGCATGGGGGGAAATTGGGCCTTTGTTGCTTCTTCCACTGATTTAGCAAGAGTCCCCTTTCTGGCATAAGGTATGCCTGTCATACCATACCCCTACTCCTGATCATGCAAGCGGTATTCACAAAGAAGTCAGACGTTACATGCTGCTGTCACAAACTCCTTGTACATTGCAGGTAATTCACAAAAGGAGAATCTTGTGCCTAATGTTGATGGTGTAACATGGTGTAACCATCCACCAGCATAAACTCAGGCCGTGAAGGACTGGAAATAATTACATTTGTAGGAAATCCTTCAAAACCTTTACTCTTGATCTAAAAATATCATTTTACTCTCACAAATTCCACACATGTCCTTACATTTGCAATTCATTTCACACAATTTACCTGAGCAACCTCTCTTTTTATTCTTACACCCCCCCCCCTCATGAAAAAGTAAACGCCACCTGCAAGTATGCTTTACTAATCGATTCCTACCGAATTCACCTGGTTTTGACCAGGATAAAAAATGAAGCAGCTTCCACACAAATCCTTTCCTTGCAGGCCTGCATGAAAACCTCAAGCAGGTGCACAATGCTATGCATTGACGAGACTGAGGACAGGACGGCAGCGATCCTACCTCTGCTCTCTTCCTCTCCTCGTCTCCGTCACTGCTCCAAAATGGAGTTGTACCCTGAATGTGATCAAATTAAGACACAGCTATACACACAGAAAGAGACACTCGGCTGATTCACGAGAGATACGAGGCTGAGGCAGTGGGAACAGATTTTACACAAATAGCCAGGCCTTGAGTGCTCTGCGAAAGGCCCAATAGGATTTATTTGACCTTAGCGCTAGTGGGAGGGTATTCCATTGTTGGGAAGCAATGACTCGGAAGCTTTATCCTCCAACTTTAACACGTTTGAACTTAGGTTGTGCAAGTCTGTGGGTATAGGGCGTTCAGGTGGGGCTAGATGAGTGGGTCTTTACAATTTTGTGTGCCAGGTAAGGCGGGCAGGAATTGGTCAGAGGCGTAGCCACGGTAGGGCCTGAGCAGGCAAGGCCTACCCAAAATCTGTACATGCCCACTCAGCAGTGCTGTGTGGTCATTTACAGATCGTTAATGTCTCTGTGATGGGCCCAACTACATTAGCTTCAGGCACCACTTGCAAGACAATCTTGGCTATGCCTCTGGAATGGGTAGGAATGTGTCAAATCAACCCAAAATCGCAAAACAACGCCTTTGGCCAGGCAGACCAGCATGTGCACCATGCATGTGGGCTGCTATCACCAATAAACAGTGCTTGGATTGGCCAAGGCCACCCCATGCTCAGCCTTCGGTAAGAGCTTTTTAGGCAGGTTTTTCTATGTTGTGATTTGGTTGTGATTGGTATTTTGCCTGTATGTCCCAACACACGCACACTTTCCCTATGATTTATTGTATCCATGATGTATGACTTTTTTTTGCATTGATCACATTGTCCCACCCTGGGCAGATATATTGTACATCAATGTTGTTTCCTGCCTGGCTTAGTTTCCAATTGGCCAACCTCCTTCACCACCATTGGTGGAGCTCGAGGCAGCTCTGAGATTGAACCAGCATTCCTCTCTCCCAATGCACCTGAGTATCGGTCATTGATCATCTGCTACTGTGACTGAAAAGCAGCTGTTCCAATGTCTTGCAGTACTGCACTGCAGCCCCTCCCCTATCGCAGAACTGGGACCCACACCATGGTCTGCCAAAGGACGCTGCTCCTGAGCTGTAGCCCTTTCAGCTAATTCGACCATAGGAGTCAGGCATTGCTCAGTCAAAGCTTCTAAATATTGGGCTGCACAAAACCCAGCTGTTTTAGTGCTTCCATGCAAGACTTTCCAAAGGACCTCAATCATTGGATCCCACACGCTGGTGGACGGACTGATTTGATTTTAGTCACCATTATTGGAACAGCGTATGTAGTGCAGTTCAGGGAGTTGGAGATGGAGGAGATTTTTGAGAGGCCAGGCAGGATTTCTTCCTGGAGGGCCAGGAGGACAGCTCAGAGGCAACGCGTTTGCCTTGGAAGCAAGACAATGCAGAGCAACACATGTTTGAATCTTGGTGCCAGGCTGGTGTTGTGAATGTTATAAAAGATTCAGTAATTTGGGGAATGGGGTTGTTATATGAAAACGTTTTGTTTTTATCTCTGAGCCCTTTCTGTTTGTTTTCGTAACTTTTGAGTCATCCACTCAGGTTGTATATTTGGGAAACTGTTTATTTTGTTTGGTATGGAACCCTTTTCTTTTGTGTTGCAATTTGAATTTGAAAGTGTTGTTCCTTAAATGGAGAAAACCTTTATTTGGTTCTCACCTTGAAAGCCTGTTTATTTGGGAAGTCTTCTTTTTGTTATGAAAATCTTTTCGCTTTCAGTTGGGAAAACCTTAATTTTAATTTTATTAGAGCAAATAACTTCGATTTCATTTTGTTTAGGAGAACCTCTCTTTTGTTGGGAAAAATGTCAGTGAGAAAGTGGGAGGAATCCGATGTGGTGGGGCCTGTGCTGGAGGAGTGCAGCAATCTGGATCCAGCTAACGTTGATCTCTCATCCTTCTATTGGAATCGAAAGAGAGAGAGACAGAGAGAGAGAGAGAGAGAGAAAGAGGGAGAGAGAAAGAGAGAGAGAAAGAGAGAGAGAGAGACAGAGAGAAAGAGAGAGAGACAGAAAGAGGGAAAGAGAGAGAGAGAAAAAAGAGAGAGAGAGAGAGAGAGAGAGAGACAGAAAGAGGGAGAGAGAAAGAGAGAGTAGAAAAAGAGAGAGAGAGACAGACAGAAAAAGGGAGAGAGAGAGAGAGAGAGACAGAAAGAGGGAGAGAGAAAGAGAGAGTAGAAAAAGAGAGAGAGAGAGAGAGAGACAGACAGACAGAAAAAGGGAGAGAGAGAGAGAGAGAGAGAGAGAGAGAGCGAGAGAGAGAGAGGTACTGTTCATGTGAATTCTAACGGTGAGACACGTAAATCTTCTGCATCCTCCAGCAGATGTTGCTGCTACAGAGGTAGTTAGTGGTATTGGTGGTGATGAAGATCTTAATTGGGGTGATGTTGTGAATGGTGGTGACGGTGGCACAGAGGCCGGGAGGAGTGTGAGCCGTTAGCACTGCCAGTACCGCAGGGGTCAGCAGGAGAGGGAATACCGCAAGAGTAACGAGGAGAGCCAGTACCACAAGGCCAGGAACGATGTGCCACAGGAGTCATGAGTAGGCACGAAGCTCAGGATGGTTTCAAGGAAGGCATAGGAGTTCCTCTAAACTTACAGGGGGGTGGCAAGCAGAAAGCATACTTTCTCCAGGGATTACTTTAAGGTGCCCAGTGGAGCTTCAGCATCAGAGCCCAAATCCATTAAGTGCACCTTGTGATCAAGGTCAAAGACTGTTAGGAGGGGGAAACATATCTGCTACTCATTCACTGGGTAGCACGGTCTGGCTGAATCACTGCAGTGCTGGCACCAGAATGTGTTTGACAAGTTCAACCCATGCCAACCTTATACCAAGATGATGATGAGAGGCACTGGGGAACGGCAAAATGCCATTATCGGAAACAAAGTTTAGTTCCAACAGTGAGCAGGTCCTGCTCTCGCAGTGATAGGTTGCTACCTGCTATTGAATAGCCAGACCAATCCCAGGTGCTATTCCAAGGAAAGTGGGAGACAAAGGGGTCATTACGAGGTTGGAGGTAAAGGATTACTGGCACCGGTAAGGGTGCCGATGCCGGTAATCCCTTACCTCCCGACTACGAGGTCCCTTAGCGGGTTCCTTTCTTAACGCCTGGTTTTACCAGGTGTTATGGAAGGGACCCGTTAAGGGACTTCAGAGCTAATAACGGTACCGCAATTTGCGGTACCGTTATTAGCACCTTCCCCCTTTCCATTGAGCCCTATGGGGGCTGAAATGGGAATGGGAAATGGCTTTTTCAATGGGGACTTACCGGTCCCACAAAGGTCGGAATAGACCGGTAAGTCCCCATTGAACGGGACCAGACACGGTACCGGTATTGAAGGTAGTCATGGCGCTAATAGCGCCATGACTACCTCCAACCTCGTAATGATGCCCAATGTCATGGATGGCAGTGACATTTGACAACACTGCCCAGCAGACAGGGACTCCGGGCCTCATTACGAGGTAGGAGGAAGCCATGGTGCTATTAGCACCATGGCTACCCCCTTACTGCATTCCGGGTCAGGGTTCTCGAAATAGGGACTTACCGGGTCATTCCGCCTTGGAGGACCCGGTAAGTCCCCATTCTGAGAACCATTCCCCATTCCCATTCGAGCCCCCATAGGGCTCAATGGGAATGGGGATGGAGCTAATGGCGGGCCCGTTATTAGCTCCCTGGTCCCTTAGCGGCTCCCGCTAAGAGCGCCTGGTAAAACCAGGTGCCCATAGCGGGACCCGCTAAGGGACCTCGGAATACGGAGGTAAGGGGTTACCGGCACCGGCATCCTTAGCGGTGCCAGTAACCCCTTACCTCCAACCTCGTAATGAGGCCCTTAGTCTCTAGTGTTCGGGCAAATCTTCCGCCAGGGGCAATTGGTGCATGAGGCGTTAATGGCCAATGAACAGCATCATTCTGAGAAGCACTACCTGAGTACATTTAAAAATGCTGAATTTTCAAAGCAGATACCTTACTTCAGGATTCGATACGTTTGTTTAGAATTGGAATCTAGTGGTACATTATTTAGTAAATCATGATATATGAAGAGTTTACTTGGTCTTTCTGGCTGAGGGTGTTTTTTAGTAAATGATTACATTGCTATAAAATTGGTCTCTCTTACTACAGATTCCTCGGGCAAAGAAGGACGTCCACATATATGACGTGTATGTATTTATTTATTTCATTTATTTCTTAAGCGCTAGAGACAAGGGCCCTGAGACATAAAAGCGCTTCAACACGACAAACAACAGAAAACAAGAAACAGCAGGAGTGGACCGAGAGGACCAGGGAGAGTCAATCATCCGAGAAGAGTTTATTCGAAAAGAACAGTTTTCAGGTTTTGTTTGAAGAAGGGAAGGCTAGGGCAAAGCCTGAGGTCAGGTGGAAGGGCATTCCACAGATGAGGAATTCAAAATGGGAAACGGCCTCTCTGTACCCGCACCAATTTGGCCTTTAGTACCCAAAGCATCCCTGAGTTTTTAGACCTCAGGCAACGTCTGTCCGGGAGCCATTTCAGTTTAGCGGCCAGGTAGGATGGGCACTAGCCATAAAAGCAGGAGTGTGCGATGCAGAGGGTACGATAATCGATTCTCTTGGCGGTGGGCAGCCAATGCAGTGCTTTCAAGCAGATGACACATGATCCGTTTTGCGCAATCCCATTACCGCCCTCACTGCATTATTCTGCACTACTTGCAGATGGTTGAGTTCACCTTTGCCCACACCTAACAGTCTGCTAGCACAGTAATCCAGTCAGCTATCAATGATGGCCCTGACTACCATAGCACAGCTCGATATATCAAGGTAAGGCCTGATTTGTGGCAGGAATTTGATGTAGTAAGTAGAGTTAGACACCAGACAGCCAATGTGGTTTTTCATAGAGACCTCTTGGTTGTTGGCAACTCATAAGGTTTTTACTTTTTTCACGGTGGGGAGGAGACAGTCTTTAATTTGGACATCTGTGTAGGCCTGGTCTAAAAGGCGCAGTCTAGGGCCTGTGCCGAGAATTATAATCTCGGTTTTGGAGTTATTCAAGGCTAATCCATTTATCACCATCCAGCTATGAATGAGGTTGTAAGTAGCATTGATGACTGTATTGTGCTTCGTATAGTCTCCAGAAGGCGGAAACAGACACTGACTATCTTCAGCGTAGTTGGCGTAGCAAGTGCCCTCTGCATCCAAGTGATCAAACAGGGTAAGCATCCATAAGTTAAACAAGGTAAGGGATAGACAAATGTGGCATCTCCATGGAAAACTTTGGCTGAGCGTTCTGACAGACATACCCAATGTACTGCTTCCTTAGAGAAAGATGCCAGTTCAAGCAGCCTGCTGGCAAGAATGGAATGATCAACCAAGTAAAACGCAGCTGTTAAATCCAACAGCATCAATAATTAGGTTTTACCCTTATCCATAGCATGTAAGATGAAGGTTTCAGGTTCAGCAAGGTGAACTCGGTACTATGGGCCTCATTACGAGTTCGGGGGTAGCCATGCCGCTATTGGCGGCATGGCTGCCGCCGAAATCGCGTCTGGGTCCGGGTCCTCGGAATGAGGATTTACCGGGCCATTCCGAGGTCAGAAGGCCCAGTAATTCCTCCCTCCGAAGACCCGGACATCGTCCTTCCCCATTCCCATTTCAGCCCCCATAGGACTGAATGGGAATGGGAGAGGGAGCAAACAACGGGCCATTACGAGATGGCCCGTTGTTTGCTCCCTCTTGCCCTCGCGGGACGTGCAGAGCGGGTCCCGCGAGGGGAACTCGGAATCAGGCGGTACGGGGTTGACGGTACCTTTACCGGTGCCGTTAACCCTGTCCCGCGCGTCTCGTAATGAGGCCCTATGCACACTCCGAAAACACGATTGTTCACAGCCTAGGATGCAGTGTTCGGTCAGAAAAGCCTGAATCTGTTGGTGAGCTACTTTCAGGAGAAAGGGAGAGTTTGTGATTGGGCAGTAGTTACCCACCAAGCAGGGATCTAAAGATGGCTTCTTCAGGAGAGGACTGATCCATGCTTGCTTAACATCTGTAGGCACTAACATATCCCTGAATGAGGAATTCACACATTTTGTGATTAGAGGGGCAAGCAGTTGGGCACAGGCTTTGGCAGTTTTGGCTGGACAGACGTTGCATTTGCTGCTTGTAGGCTTTAACTTGGATAAGAGATGAATGATATCTACTTCTTTCATCTCAACAAAGGAGAAAGGTTTAGGTGCGGCTGGCTGGGCTTTACTATCATCTAACGGTGGAAGAGGGATGATATAGGTACGCCTGGATTGAATGTCTTCTTTGATTGTGGTTATCTTATTAGTCATGACATTTACAATTTGAGTACACAAGTATGGAATAATATAATAAAAAAAGAAGTGTTGCATACTAGCAGAGAGCTTTACTTTCAAGGTAAAATAATTTTTAATGATCCCATATATACAAAAAGTTTATTTTTACAACAAATTGTGAATGAGTTATTGAGAAGCTCCCGTATATCATTGCTTCATTCCCACAGCAAGACTTAGAAATTTGATTCATGGGTTCTCCTGAAGACGTTCCAGCAGATATGTTCACATAGGACTGAAACATGTGCATGTATGGAAGGAAGGCAACAGCTAGAACATAGGCACATTCATGTGTTTATGAAGATCTAATTGGAATTATTATTATCAATAGTAAGTTTGCACTGCTTTAAATGTTTGATATTATATTTGTACATTGTGTTGCTAATTTATATGTGTATTGTAAAATTAAATGTTGTTGTAATTGAGGTGTTTTTACACTGTGGGAGAATTTATTTAAAAAAATGAGGAGCCATTTTGTCTCCATGTGGTTTAAAGAAAATGAATGTTTAAATAATTGAATGCCTCAAATATGAGAAAAAATGGAAGTTGGGCAAATGAAATCCTTTGTATAATTACATTAAATAACATATCATAATTAGCTAATGTATGAATTATTAGGAATTAGTCATTCCTTCTAGTTCCATTATTAGTATAGTTTGTGAATGTCAGAAGTAACAGGGAGTGACTGCGTTCCCAGCTGTTCCTCTGTATTTGAGAAGCTGCATTGCAACACAGAGCCAACCAAACTGCCACCACTTGCCCAGTGCCTCTAACAATATTTCCAACACTCCCAACATGTTTTCTTCCCCAAAACTATTCGACTGCTTTTTTGTGTGTGTTTGTACTTGTTCAAACAAGCTAGCTCAGTTCACACTCCATCTACAGCCTACTGCTCATAATGTGTTCTAGAAGGTGGTGTGCTGTGTGAAACAGCCAATCAACCTGCCACTAATTGTGCACCACCACCAACAGTTGTCCCGGCACTCCCAACAATTTCTCTTCCTCCAGAACAGTTCAACTGTTTGCTTTGTGTAGGTGTGTCAATCCAAACAAGCTGGTCTACCTCAAATTCCTCTTCTGGCCTATTGCTCAGAGTGCGCTCAAGTAGGTGGTATGTTGCATCAAACATCCAATCAACCTGACTCTAATTGCCCGCCACCCCCCACACTCTTTTAGGTACACTCACAATTTTCTCTACACCCAAAATAATTCAACTGCTTGTTTTGTGTGTGAGTGAGCCCATTCAATCAAACTGGACCAGAGCAAATTCCTCCTCCAGCCTACAGCCCACAGTGTGCTCAAGCAGGTGGTGTATTTCATCACATAGCCAATCAACCTGTTTTAATTGTCCAACACCTCCCTAGTACTGGAATGATCTGCACCCAAAAATTAAGCACAGTATGTAAGAGAAGTCCTACGCCCTTCTCTTACAGGGTGTAAAACTTCACCCTTTAAGAGAAGTTCCTTCTCTTACAGGAAGGAGCACCAGATTCTTGCAGTTCAATCACCCGCTACCCCACATCATTATCTCTCTCAAGCCTAGATGGCATATTTATCTTTTCCCGTTGCTATTTCCAATTCCTTTCCCACCACCAGTATTAATTATTATAGAGCGACTCAGTAAAAGACACAATGGCCCTCATTACAAGTCAGGCGTTAAGGGGTTAACGGCGCCGTAAAGAGCGTCGGCGCCGTTAAACCCTTAACGCCTGATTCACACTTTAACGCCTGCTTTTTGCAGACATTAAAGTCCAAGGCGCTAAGCGACATTGGTGCTAATTACGGCACCGTAATTTACGGTGCCGTAATTAGCGCCTTCTCCATCCCCATTATGCCCTATGGGGCAAAAATGGGAATGGGGAAGGGCAAATGGTGAATGGGGAATTACCGCCCCACTCACCTTGAAATGGGGCGGTAATTCCGCCATCCACCATGGCGGAATCCGGCATGGACCATGGTGCTAAAAGCACCATGGTCCACCGCCTGACTTGTAATGAGGGCCAATATCTGGGCTGCTCCAGCCATCTTTCCACAGTTCGTCTTGGCAAAGAAATGTTTATTTCCAATAAATAAATAAGTAAATAAAATAACCAAACCAACAAGCAATCAAACAAACAAACAAATACATAGAAATGCCCCACCTGAAGGAGCCACAAGCAGTTACTCTTAATTGACACCTGCACTCTCATACAAAACTGCTGGAAAAGGTTATTTTTCATAAACTCCATGAGTTTGCAAAACGTAGCAATATTCGTTATAGAACCCACCCAACCTGGGTTGCGGTGGCTGAGAAAGGAAGATGAATGGCAGATTAATGGTTGGATCTATTGACAGTAGACCATGCAGCCCTACTGAATAGGTCATATCAGTTAGTCATCTGGAATCTCTCCCAGAAGGTGATTGTCTCATTTTGAAAATAAAGAGCAAGTTGTACCTATGCTCCCTTAATCTATTTCTTTGCTAAAGTACCCTGCGAAGTGCTGCAGCGATTGGCAATTTTGCCTTTATTGTACAATCTTGATCGACTTCTCTTGATCTAGCTGATACACTGGAGCATTCTATGCCACATTTTCTGAATGCGTCCAGGCAATTGAATGCAGGATTGCAGCAAATCACTTAAAAAGTAATGCCTACAAGAACTGAGTTTTTAAATGATGGTTCATCACCAGATGCATGGACTAGTGAGATCTGGAGCCCGCATCTGGTTGCTGTACTTAAGAACCTTGAATCCTGGTTGATGATGACCTATCGTTATTCCCTCTGATCACTCCTGTGAAGCTTTTCCTTTTCTCACATGTCTGCACAAGTTTTAGATGGTGGGCAGCTTTGAAGGGGGCCAGGTGAGCAGTCCATAGCACTGTGAAGAGGGCATTAACCCCATAGATATGCACGATCAATAGGGCCTGCACCACCATTCAGAGGTCCTGGGGTGGGAGGAAGGGCTTGATCTTGCAGAGTAGAGAGATCTGACACCAAGCCATTTAAGCCTTTTAAGCCTTTTTCACAATTGGAAGGAGAAACCGCAATCCACAATGAATCCTAGGAGTTTTGCTGAGTGGGTGAGTTGAGGGTTGAGCTCATCCAAGCGCATACTTTCCAGCTACTATTGAGAGGTTTAATGAATGGAGGGGTGGCAAAGAGTACAAATTGGTTTTGGTGGGGGATAAGCTTAAAGTAAGCACTTGTCGTGCATGTTCTTAATGGTTTCAAGCCATTAGTGAAGGCGAGCACTAGCTTGTGGGTCTTTGATCTTTAGGTATAACAGTGTATCATCTGCACACTGGTTCGTCGTGATGTTGGGACACCTAGGTGTGAGCACAGCAGTTCCAAATAGCGGTAAAGAGGATTGGGGAGAGAATGGAACCCTGAGAGACTAAACAGATGAAAGGGTGGCGTTCGGCCCTGAGGAAGCCCATCTGGACAGCCCAGTGTCTGCTAAATAGGTAAGATGTGAACGATTTGAGGACCGTGCGAGAGAATCCCATCCTGCATGCAAGGAAGGGGATTAATATGCGATGGTCAACCACGCCAAAGGCAGACAAGAGATCGAGGAGGACTAGCTGTAAGAAGTCCCCTTTATCAATAAGCTACAGGTGTTGTTGACTCCCTAGATGCAGATTGGCATTCGCAGAGCAGAATGAGTTGCTCAATTTTTGTAAGTAGTCAATTAGCTATTACATTCGCCATTACCTTTTTAATAAAAGGGAGGCTTGTGATTGACTGATAGTTTGCTTGGTCTTTCTGGTTGAGGCTATTCTTTTCAGGAGTGTGCATACAAGTCCTATTTTTAGGGTGTATGGGAACAAACCAACACTGAGATAGACATGGACTGTGCCAGAAAGAGCCATTATGGTAGGACCAGTATGTTTTTGTAAGGATGGTGGTTGGAGGATGTCATTGGTGCAAGAGGTACATTTTACAGATGCATGTTTGTATACGAGTGTTATAAAGTAGGAGTCATTAAGGCATCAGGTAAGGCTTTACAAGTTCCTTTATTCAGTTTACTTCATTACTTGATAAGTAGGATGGGAACAAGACAGGAGTCCGATAGGAGTCCACTGGCTCCTACCATACAGACTTACATATCTACAACTGCCTGGTCAGGACCCTCCTTCCCACATAAACATTCCAGTCACTCACACAGCATTCTGACACTGACATCATCCATTTCATGCATCCAGAAAGACACTGTACAGCACACCTGCCTTCCTTCAATATTCACAAGGGGACACAAGCACGCAGCACTCTCACTCAGTCATTCCGTGCATCTAGGGAGGCACTATAGGATACACCTCCCTTCTTTCAATACAAACAAGCACACCTGATGCACGCACCATCTGCCAGTTGGACAGACGGGATCTTCACATCATTTTAACAACTTATCTAACAGACCAGCAGCACCCCCTCACCACAGTACTAAATCCTCAACCAACAGAAATATGAACATACTACCTTTTACCCAGGACTGCCTCTCTTGGCTCTTAGGCCTGCCACGCCTAAGTACAACCTGCCCCTCCTTGGGCATAGCAAAGCAGGCCTACTGCATACATACGGCTTAACTAACCAACCAAAAGAGCCTGTAACATGCTCAGTATGACATGACATGTAGAATACCCACACAAATAGGCATGCGGAATTCCAAGACATATCGCCTCACTCATCTCACATCCACACAACAACGAAGGTGACAACGTACCACACGAAAGTGATAACCAACTGCACGTTCCAAACGTGAAGCAAAGGCAGTCTTCCAATTGATCCTAGCCTGTTGGCCAGACAAGCTAGGAACCAAAAAAGTCAAACTCACCTGAGCAAGACACAACTAAACTTCACTCCAGGAAATCAATTTACGTTGACACTGTTACCATAACCAAACTCCAGAATGTTTTCCCAGCAGCCACTGTTCAGTATATCCATCTTCACCCAGAAGAAGGACATAACACAAACCCAACTGAATGGCGGATAGGCCAACCGCCAAAAAGTCCTGCAATATCGGACCTACCAAATACATACACAAGGCTGGTGAGTGGAGCGTTGGCAAAAATAAAACGTGTTATTTTGGACAGGTCACTACCACACTCTGTCCATAGCGTACAACCCTCTCATAACTTTGGCCAATGAACCCCGTCAATTCACCAAAACACCTCATCACTACAGTACAAAGCACTGTAGCAATCAACTTACTTCATGAGGCCTTCTTAAACACAGTATTGGACCACGTCGTGGATGCTGCATGCAAGACACACTCAAAACATTCAATGTTCCACTCATCACTTTTAGTTAAAAATGTTGAAACTCCACAACAATTTCATTTAAACAATGCATTAACAAAACTTCGTGTTACTATTTCAGTTAGAGATACTGAGGTTTGGGAGGCGTCCCATCCCACACCAGTATAAATTCACACTGCTGAAATGCGGCAGGCATCCCAACCCAGACCTGCATTCAACTCACACCAACTGAAATGCCAGGGACGTCCAACACCACACCAGCCTATCACACAACAACGAGGCAGGCTGTGTTGCCACAACCAAACACAAACTTAACCCTTTAAGTGCCAGGCTATTGCACAAGTCTATGCAAAAAGGACGAGCACATTCGTAGCTGGTACTTGGTCCCCTTCGATCACGCACACACACAGTCTGCTCCGGGGCGGAACAGAATCCACATAGGCATGTTATACATGTTAAAGTTAGGAGCAATCACAACTTAAAGAGGAGCAATCCCCTTTGATCGTTTACACCACATGTTTCACTGCCAAAGGCAAACATTTTTTAGCTAATTGTCAAAAACTCTAAAAACGTAAAGTGACATGCTCACATCACATGGGGAAGTGAAGAAACACCAAGCTATCAGCATGGTCACACACACAAAACACGCTGGTCGTCATACTACTCATATTATGATAGGTTATTTATAACACGCTTAATACCCAGAGGTTTCTAAGTGCGGACACGGGGATCGAACCTGTGATGCTCCGTCTCTTCTTGCTTCCAAGGTGAGCACGTTGCTGCTGAGCTATCTTCCCGCGATTCCACATTTAACGGTGACACACTCATTCACTAAAAGTTCTTTAGAGCAAATCACTTTGATTACGTTGCACCAAAAACATGTGCAAAAGTCCACCCTGCATGTTGCAGCCCTAATCCTGGAATTCCTCAAATTGTTACAGCTAATGCATTTGTGTATGATACCTCTCACCAACCACCAACACTTGCAAAATGAGAAGTCACTTAGCTTCACAGTACAGGTCAAAATCAACATTGTATATATCAGAACCACAGGTGTCATCATATAAGTCCTTCCTGGTCAAGGCAGTTATAAAACCTGCAACTCCTCAAAAGGGTTAATATTAAAGCTCTAAGGGCCTCAACACGAGTTGGGCAGTAATCCGACCATATTACCGCTGGGTTACCACCCGTGCTAATAGCGTTACCGCCAACCGGTCTGGTGCTATTAGCGCTGGATCAAGGGTTGGACGGTAACTCTAATTCCCCATTCCCCATTGGGTCTATTGGCCCCAATGGGGAATTTTCAACACAATTATAGCCCACTACTAGCGCAACGCTAATTGCGCCAGAAAATGGGAATTTTTCCAGCGCATTTACCTCCGGCTTGGAGCTGGGGGTAAATGCTGCCAGACTCGTGATTGGGCGGATACTTAAATGCGGCGGTAATATCGTTACCCCCGCATTTAAGGGTTACCGCCCAACTCGTGATGAGGCTGTAAAACTTTACAAACACTCTGAAAAAAAATGTTTTACAGATTAACACTGCACACACCGTGCAGAACAAGAGGATACATCGAACATACTTGCAGTTTTCCTCACGAGTGTCCAGTCATACTCAAAATGAAAGATCATCAAGGTCTGCAAGCTTCCCCTGCATTTTTCATGGCACGGCGCAGTCACTCAGACAGTTGTGAGATACCTGTTATTTTTTTTTATTTTTTTTTTATACCTGTTACTTAAAGTTCCTCTGGTAGTCCAGTTCCAGGAAGGAACACTGTCCGAACTCTGCATGCTCTCATTCACGTTTCTCCATGTCGTTTGGGGCTCCCGAAAGGGTTAATGTCTCCCGACCACAGTTCTCCTTCTACAGCACCTTTCCTCTCGGTGCCACATAAGGGTCACATTTGCAGAACGTTTCATGACATCAAAACATGATGGAGACGTTGACAATACTTTTTTCTTCACTCATCTACGTGAACACTGTTGAAAGGAGTGGCCTCTCCAGAATCCTCAGACGAGGCATTCGAATAGTCACCAATCCCTCCTGCTTGCATGGTGACGTCATCACTCTGCCCTGAGGCATGGAACCGGATGGAGCCCCCGTGCTCCAACCACTCCAACGCCTCACATAAGGAGGGTCGGAGTTGCCCTTCGTCCATGCTGTACTCGACCTCTTGCACCTAATTTGATTTTTCGCAGACTGTTCCTGGAACCAGAAGAACACACTCTTCGGGCTGTCACAGGCTGCCATGTATTACTGCCGGCTGTACTCTCTGGCCCATTATAAGCAGGGTAAAGAGAACTGGGCCCTTTTTCGTGACAGTGTGTCAGGGTCTACTTTGCACCCATGATTTCCAGCTTCTCTGAATGAAAGTTCACTTAAGGTGAGCTGGTGCAGCCTTGCAGCCTGCATACTCAGTAGTCAAGAAGGTTCGCTGCCAAAACCCTCTCAGTCCTATATCAGTGCTGGGTGGTGGTTTATCATCTTCTCGGGGCAGTGGGTCCTCAACTTGTTACTGAACATCCCACCCCCGCAGCAGTTTAAGCCTTCTTCTGTTCCTTTGTAGCCACCTTGTTCCATGTCCTCCGCGCTTGGGTCCAGTCTCAAAGATTAACTCATTGCCACTGTTATAAAGTACGAGTCCTTGAGGCATCAGGTAGGGTGTTACACGTTCCTTTATTCAGTTTCCTTCAAACTACTTCATAAGTAGGATATGGACAGAAGTCTGATAGGAGCCCAATGTCTCCCACCGCCCAGGCTTACATAGCTCCAACTGCCTGGAATCTCCTTCACACAAACATTCCAGACACTCACACAGCATTCTGACACTGACATCATCCATTCCATGCATCCAGAAAGACACTATACATAAAGAGGTTCTCGGGCAAGAGGGGCCAAATGTCAGTCCAGGGTTGGACAACCCATGGGAGGATATGGGAAGAGGGTCGGAGGATCTGGAGCCTTATTGTATTGAACTTGTTGATAAAGAACATATCAATAGTGTAAAGGCTCGCTCCCCGACTTACCAATGCATAATTATAAAATGTAACACACCCCAGTGGGGAATGAGACTAGGAGAACAGGTTGCAAGATTTAGTAAGTTTATATAAAGTTGGCATCCAGCGAACTCTGCTGCCTTGAGAGCGCTCTGGCAAACAATACAGTTACAAGGAATTATAAAGAAAAACAGCGTCATAAATGACGCAACTAACATAGGGTACTGCAACAGTACAGGATTGGCTGAGGAATGATGGCACATAAGTCGTAGGTGCCGCTTCTTCCGGATAGGTTGCCCAGATGGTGGGAGGGTGAGCATCACAAGGTCCAGCTGCCTGTGTCCGGGAGGGGTGAGGGTTAGGTCACGGTGAGGTAGAGTTGACACTAACTAAGCTGGCATGAGAAACTACCACTAGGCGTGTAATGAACAACAATCATTAGTATACTTTTGAATAAATCTTAAAATCCTATAAATTGCATACACGTGATTACATCATCTTTCATTGGGACTTTTATGGGGTACAGGGCTTAGGGGGCTCGTCCTCTGCGATAACCTGGGAGACTGGGCAGTTCTTAACACATCAAGGCTAGCGGGGAGTATAATGACATATGTTAGTTTTAGGGCACAATGTACAGCGACAGAGGTCTGGTTTTAGTGGGGGCACTTTGGGGTGGGCTGCACAGCAGGGTCACGCTTCTGGTACATCAAGAGAATACCTTAGGAGGGCACAGGGTTACATTGGAAGTAATTTTCCAACAGCGGGGGAAAGGGAGTAAGAGCAGGTTTGTGGAGATGGATGAGCTTCAAGGCATGGTTCGAGCCAGTTCACACACAGGACAGTGATCACAGAGGAAGAGTGATATAATACATTTTATTATTTGTTTCAATTATCCCCGGCGCATCCGTGATAAAGGGATTTGTGAAGCTTTCAGACAGTGGAGAAAAGGTGGGGGCTGTGAGTGCGCTATGCGCGGCGCTGCAGAGCGGAGAGATGCTTTTTTGTATTATCGAAGTGAGGCCTAGCCCAAAGATGGAGACGAGGGAACACAAAATGGAAACCAAGTGTATCCCGCAATAGCCCCACTTATGCTAATTTTAGCATACGAGCAATGGAGGCATCCCTCGCTAATGCATGAGCAAGTGGGTTATCTCGTGCTCAATGTGTGAGGGGAGCCCAAACGACCCCTCACTCCCCCACAATAGTCCCACACTTCTCCTGTGATTCTGGCATCTCTGGGTCTAGTGTTACGTTTGAGCAAACGTTTGAAAAAAGGGCTTTGCTCCTGTTAAAGGCTGCTGTAAAGGTGGTGATCTAATAAGTATCCTTGGGTTTGGATATCAAGGTCCACTGTTTGAAATGTAAGGCCTTGAGCGGTAGGAGTTCCTCTGCTTTATGGGCCTTGCTCCAGCATTTCTCAAGAGCTCTAATGGACATTTCTTGATAGAGAGATCTTGAGTCCAAAGGATATTTTCTTAAACTCATCCTTCTGTCATCATTTACTCTCCTTCTTGGTAAAATGGCTCAGTGGTTCAAACGCTCATTGGTGTGATCCGTGTTTGATCTGCAGGTCACTGGTTCAAATCCCGGCAAGGCCAACTCAGCCTTTCATCCTTCCAAGGTCAATAAATGAGTACTAATTTCGATATGATAATAACAGTAATGTATGTAAATATGTCCTAGGTAAAGCACTTTAGATGAACGCGCTATATATAAAACAAATTACTATTATTCTTTAAAGCCCTCAAGAAATTCGAAAATGTGTATTACTACCTTTTTTTAGAACATTCTTGGTGTCAGGCAATCAGGAAGTTTGGACAACTATCAGCTAGTAGTGGCCCAGAATTCCTCTATCGTTCATGGGCGAGCCACCATGAACGTTTGTTGCCAGTCTCTCTGCCCCGGTCTCTCACATCCACACTCCTTTATTAATTTATTGCACATTTTGTGGCTCTAATGCTCCCTGTCTTGCCCCCATTCTCTCCCACAGTGTCCATTCAGTCCCTGTCCAACACCCCGTCTCTAGTCTCTGCCACCCACACCCCACCATTGCTTACCTTTCATGGCCATGCTTCCCTCCCGCGCCCCCCCCCCCCCACATATGTCCCTCTACCAGGCCACCACCACAGCCCCATCTCTGTTCAATCATTACTCTGGCCTTGGATTGATGTTTCTCTCCTCTCTCTGGAGTACTGCATGTCTCTCCCAGTATTCTAGTCCCACTGACACAGGCTGCTCCATCTCTGCATGGGCCACCTGTGAGCGCATAGGTTGCCATATATTGCCCATGCTTTGAGGAAGCCATGGCTTCTCTTTTACAGTTTGTGCATCTTTTTGGGATTGAAACGTACCTATTTGTGTCCTGAAAGATTCCAGTGATTAGTGTGAGGGGCCAGAAATGTGAGCGGGACCAGGTTGTGAGGTTTTCTCAACCTATGCAATTGTAGAAAAATATAAGTTTGGATGAATGCCTCACTATCCCTAACCTGAGGAGGATTTTGCTGCCTAAAATAAACTAAAAGAAATACTCTAACAAAGGATATCTGACCCTCACATATACGCATACAACAAATAAACAAGAAATACTTAGAAGTTCAAAACAATATTGATTGAGTTCATTTAGTAACCAAAGACTCTCTTCACAACCTGGGCGGACTCCCCTTCCCCAGGTTTTAAACGTAATTCTGCTTTCCACTTCAAGAAAAGAACACAAGTAAATCCAAGTTCGCAACACATTTCCAAAATAGTCTGATGCCAATTCAACTTGTCAATAGAAAGTTCCAACCCCAATACATAGATCACAAGAGTCCCCTTCTTCTTTGAACACATCTTTAGTTCTTCAATAGCAGTAATGTTTATATTGATCAGGATGATTTTCCACTTTAACAACTCCAGAAAATATAACTTCTTCACAACAGCCTAGCTTAGCTCTTCCTCCAACACTAATAGATCCAACAATGTCTCTGTCAGGACCACCTTATAGCACTTTGCCAACTCTCACTTGACCTGCTTCCTTGCCAGGCCCACAATCTTCAAAGGTTTCTCATTCGAGAATGCTCCTTTACCCAAACCACTTTTCACTCAACCAAATGATTTTATATCCAAGGTCAACTGACAAGAGATTACAACAGTTTTGCAGCACTCAACAAATTACCATTTTAAGACTTTCAACACCTTTTTTAGGGAAGACATGATTCACATTGATGCTCTTCAACACTTTTCTGTAAATGATGCTCCTTTCCTTCTGGATGCTTGTCCCCAGAAGGGCAGCCTTTTCGCCACTCTTGTTTTACTCACTTCACAAACAACCAAAGACTGACAGGGTTAGGGTCTCCTCCTACCTCTCCCCTGATTTTGGCAAGCTGTAGGATTCCCAGCATGCACCAAGGGCCTCATTACGACCCAGGCGGAAAACCATGGTGCTAATAGCACCATGGTCCATGCCGGTAACTTACCGACTCCGCCATGGAGAAAGGGGGAATTACCACTCCATTACAAGGTTGGTGGGGCGGTAATTCCCCCTTCCTCCATGGCCCTTCCCCATTCCCATTTTTGCCCCATAGGGCTCAATGGGAATGGGGAAGGCGCTAAGTACGATACCGCAAATTGCGGTACCGTACTTAGCACCAAGGTCATTTTGCGGGTCCCTACTTTAACGGCTGGTGTAGACCAGCCGTTAAGGTCGGGTCCCGCAAAGGGACCTCGTAATCAGGCGCTAATGGGTTAACGGTGCCGCAGCCTTTTACGGCGCCGTTAACCCATTAGCACCAGAGTCGTAATGAGGCTCCAAGTGTTGTATGTAATATTGGCACTTAGCTCACATCTTTTGCCTTAGCGCCCTTCTGCTGTTTGCAATACTTGCCACATAATGTTTGCCTGCTTTCCAGCCTCTCTTGGCTTGGGCAATGCTTACTGACATCAACTCTCCATGAAGTCACCCATACAGTTGGTTGGGTTTTCTACAAACGTTCACTTTCAAGATTACAGTCAATTGGTTCTTGTACATCAAGTCTTCACTGCTTTTCCCTAGCTAGATGTGCAACAGTAGCTTGGGAATTACTTTAATTCTCCTATGAGGGCTGCCTCTGCTGTTTTATAATTGTTCGGTATTCAAAACCAGGTGTGGATTATCTTCATTCACACACCAGTGCTGCTCTGCACTCGTTCTGCTACTTCGGTGTTCAAAATCAGCATGTGGATTATTTTCATCCACACACGAGTGCTGCTTTGCACTCGTTCTGCTACTATGCGAGTGTCTCTCACTCGTATGTCTGCGAGCGGGGACAGAGCACCCCGGAGTCACTCACTGTTTCAGACATGCACCCCTGTTCTCCTCACATTCCACAGGTCTATGCTGCTCCGGCTCTTCACAATGCACAAACCATTTCGGTAAGTCTGCCTTTGTTTGCGCTGCTTCCACTTGGAGCTTCTCCTGCTCCAGAGGCCTCCTGGTGCACGCCAGTCACCAGAGACGGTTCATCTCAATGATTCCTCTCACTCCCCTTTGCCCTTTCTCCTCCCAGGTGATTCTCCCGCAGTACACCAGCCACAAGGTCAGGATCAGGAAGCATCTGCCTTTCCCTTGCCACTTGAGAGGAGACATTAGGCATGGAGTTAGTGAGGTATCCGTAGGATTCATCACATAAAATAAGCTCAACTGATCTTAAAGGCCCACACCAGCATTGCCCTTCCCTATAAGCACTAATACTTAAGTGTTTTCTTTTCTTTACAGGAGGTCAACTTGTGGAATATCTTGCCCTTCTACATCAGGCCGCTAGATCACCACAAAGCTTTATAGAGGACAAACCAGATATGCCTTTTCCACATTAAACCGCTAGAACATCAATTTGAATGGTCATGTATTTGAGTTGGTTGGAATCACCAAGAAGCCCTTTGTGGTGTATGCATGCACAGTAAATTGGCCATAGCCTCTGCCCATTCAACAATGGTAGAGAACTACCAAAAGTCAACAATGAGAAGGTGAAATATTTTTTTGTGAAATGTAACTTATTAAAAAAGTAAGCTTAGTGGAACAGAACACATCCATACGGCCATAGGAGATACTGTTATGGAGATCTATCCTATGTGTAAAAACAGGGTGTCTACAAAGGTAAACAAAAACTCTCTCAATGGGTTATGAAGCCGAGCAGGCCAGCTTCCTCGGTGATGAACTGGCAGCTAGGTAAAGTACAGTTACAGTACCCTACAAAACTCCAAAGATATACTGAAAATATATTCTCTCTCTCTCTCTCTCTCTCTCTCTCTCTCTCTCTATCTCCATATATATATATATATTCAGTGAAAAAAACTTTGTTAAAGGGACGTTATGGTTAAGTTGCGCTACTAAAAACCTATGAAATTCAGTGAAAAAACTTTGTTAAAGGGACGTTATGGTTCCAAGTAAAACCGAAAAACCCTTGAAATTCGCCAGTTATGGTAAGCTAAGCAACCATAACTCGCGCCACCACCGTGCACTGCTAAGACTAACACCCAGGACATCAAAGATGACATCACAAATGTCATTGATGACATCATTTTCAAACAGAAATTTTAATTTAATTTAATTGTAAAATCTGTAAAATGAATTTACTGTACTTTTTTCAATTTCCTAAAATCAACTAAACCTTTATACTTTTTACTTTCTTTATACACACACACTCAAATCATGTTAAACTAACATTTTTTAAATGAAATATATAGACTACATATATTCAAACAAAATTGCATGCAAACACAATCTATGTTTAAACCTTTATAAAACTACTTATACAATTTCATATTTTTTGTTTTTATTTATTTATTTACTTAATTACTTTAAATTAGACATGACATTGAGGCCCTATTACCTAGAACAGTTTACTTACAGAAATAGTGGTATTCACTAATATATTATAAATTTCACAAGACATAGTAAAGATATTTTTTTTTGCTACAGTTAGTCATTCAATACAATTTGTTCATTAAGAACATATCATATGTACTGAACTGATGCAATGTATCTTATGTAAATAAATTAGTTTAATGGTTTTACAGAAGGCACTGAGGATTTCAATTAAAAAAATCAATATCTAAATTAAAAACAGTGTTATATACAAACAAAGTTACTAATTTGAAGCTTTTACAATTGCAGTGAAGACCAGTTTCCTGAAAAGAAGCAGCCGAATTCGAAGAAGAAAGAAAAACTAAGAAGTTACCTGTTAATTTAAAAAAAAAGTAAGTAAGTAAAATATCACCATAATATTTGTATTATTAATCAAATATACTATAACATTGATACAAGCTATTTCGGTTTCTAAAAATAGAGATTTTGTACCATTTTGTCCAAAAATGTCCATGTCTTAAACAGCGATTTACAGCCAGAATGGCCCACAAATTTCTATTTTTGGACACACAAATTAGCCAACTGAACCACTACAATTTTCATATTATAGAACAAACAACTGTTTTAATTGTATACATTAGATTTACTATTTGTACTTTTCCACACCACTAGCTTATGTCATCTGAACCCCAGTTTAGTAACACATAAATTCAAGAATACCTTTCCCTACTAGTTTTAGTTCCCAATGCACAATCACACACCATTACATACATCTTTATCATCTTACTCAAACACTCATGCACACAGCACACATACATTCCAGAACACCCCAACCCATATCTTCTTTATTTTTTTCAACAGACCCTAAAGAATGCCTACCAAAAGTCAAGTCCGTAGAAAGCAACGCAAAAGTAGAGCAAATGAAAATAAAGGTGTCCAACATAAGCATCCATCTCTAGCAGAATTTGTAAAAAAAGTTGAAACAAAACAGCTAATACAATCATTTAGTGAAACACAAAAAGTTTCAAGTACAACAACTTCGCTTCCTCTATCAAAATGTAAAACAAACCAAAAAACAATTAACAGAAAATCAGCTATCAGTACAGATAAAACTACTTCTTCAAATTTTAATATAGTGCAAAGTAAGCATACCAAGAAAAGTATTTTAGCCAAAATATACTGTCACAAAGTCCTTCAAAATCTTATAAAAACAGGAGAGAAATCAGGTTCAAAGCTTAAAACCTATTGTAGGAAATTAATCTTAGAAGCATTGATGGACAGTGCAATTCTTCTCAAAAGAAATGTATTTATTTTACTGTTAAACAAAATGAAACCACTAACAAAACTAATAACTAAATTACAAAAAAGACTTCTCAATAAGCGAAATATCAACAGAAAGAACTTCTTAAGTATCAGCGGAGGTGAATGGAATCACACTACAAGCACAGAACCATATTTTAATGAAGAAGCGTACAAACAAAAGCAAACTAATACAATTGCCATACATAGCAGTGGTCGAGGTTATGAAAAAATGAATAATACCATAATAGAACAAGAAGTACTTCTTACAAAAATATGCCCTGAAAACTTAGAATTACCCCTCCATTCAACTGAATCATAACGTCTAGTGTACAAATGGCCATGCACGTCAATGTGTAACATTCCCAACCAATGTTTCAAATCTTTACGCCAATTCCTCAATAAATATGTAAAAAGCAAAGACAAAATCAAAATTAAATTACTGCAAAATATAGATACCTGTCCAGTGCGCAAGTACACAGGACTACAAGGACATTCATTGGCCTGCATTACAGGACCTACTTGTAAAACCACTTTCCATGATATCAAAAGGATATCAACACATCATTCAACTATAAGAAATCTAGTCTATAAACTGTACTATGCTAAAAGTCCTGCTTTAGCACTAGCAAAGTTAAATAACATCCTTCTACATGGTACAGCAAAAGACCTACTTGAAGAAGTTCACTATATCTAGAAAAAATATTTGGAAGTGAAAACCATTTACAGAATGAAATAGCTTTAAACCAATCAAGCAACAATTCTACACATGGCAACCTTTTGCTAAACACATACAAAAAAGAAATACTAAAATTTAAAAGTACATCAGCTGAAGTACCAAACCATGTATGTGTATGTTGCCGTAGAATTTTTTTATAAAAGTAACACAAAAACTGTGGACCTATCATACAAAATAGAAGACAATGAAGATTCTAAATGGTTTGAATTAGCTCTCTACCTTGTAGCAGAAAACAAATATGAAATAACTGAGCCCTTAATACTTTGCAGTTATTGCACTACAAAACTTGACAACAACCAAACTCCTTCACGTTCTATCACAAATAATTTGGAATTATACCCAGTACCAAAACCTCTACAACAACTTAATTGATATGAGAGCATCATAATTCAAACAGTACACCCATTTCAAGCAATAATACGCCATCAACCAAAAACAGCAAAATTACCTCCCTCTGAATTGGTAAAAGGCGTTCGTGGAAAAGTAGTTTATTTACCATTAAATCTAAAAGAAAATGTGCATACTCTAGGAGTGCAACGTCCAATGCAGCAATCTTTAATTATATTGGTAAATGGAGTACCTACAAAAGACAAAAAAATATGGCAACAGCTGGTAGATTTATATAAAGTTAGACAAGCCTTCCAATATCTTAAAGAGAATAATGAATATTACAAAGAAATTAATATTGAAGAAAACTTGAAAGATACAACTGAAATAATTCAAAAAACACAAGAAGCTGGTCAATTTGAGCTACTAGATCCTGCTACAATATCAAATACTTTAGACCATTATACAATTCATCCTTTGCAGTGTAATGACACCGTACAAGATGTACTGGAAACTTACCAAATGCGTCAAACAAAAGGATCGCCAATCAGTATATGGGAAAAAAGTATAGAAGCACGTGCTTTTCCTCTACTCTTTCCTACTGGCAAAGGAGGAAGGTATGATGATAGACCTATTCAAATATCAGCTTCAGAATACCGCTCATTACGGATGTATTCTAAAGATCCCAGATTTAGACAAAATGTGGAATACATATTCCACCCACTCTTTGAAAGTGAACTAGTAACTTTATGTTACGGAGTTGCACACATATTAAAATCAGGATCACACTTTCAAAATATGACAACTACACAATTATTAGAGAAAGTACAACAAAAGGATGAGGTTTTACAATGAAATATTACAAATCTATTAGCAAATATGCATGGTACTAAAGAGTACTGGTTTCGACGTCATGGAGATGTACGTTGTATGATCAGAAACCTTGGCCCACCCACTTGGTTTGTTACATTAAGTTGTGCAGAATATGCATGGGAAGATTTACATGATTTCCTACGCATATCAAATAAAAACAAAACAAACATAGATATTCTAACACCTGGAGAACTTTGTTCTTTGGATCCTGTTAATGTTTCAAGATATTTCCACCATCGCTTCATTGCTATGCTACATTTTATTTGTAATAAAACTGTTCCTCCCCTTGGAGAAGTGCAACACTTCTTTTGGAGAAAAGAATACCAAGCCAGAGGAGCCCCACATATCCACATGCTTTTATGGATTAAAGATGCTCCTAAATTTGGTCAAGACAGTGATGCCACTGCTTTACAGTTTATTGAAAAATATGTCACTTGTGAAATTCCATCAGAAGCCACAAATAGTGATCTTCGTGCACAAATTTTACAATTTCAAAGACACAAATGTGGAAAATATTGTCGTCGCAAATACAAAAACAAAGGCAAATACTACACCAAATGCCGATTTGGTTTCCCTAGACCAGTTACAAATACAGGTCAAGTAAACAACCTCATGTGTTCAGTTAGACATAGTGTTAAAGGTAAGTCACCTAAAAATACATATTACATAAAAAGAAAAGAAGAAGAAAAATATATCAATGATTATAATGCAATCATTGCCCACTTATGGAATGCAAACATAGATGTGCAGTACATTTCAGGCACGATATGTCACAGCATACTTAACTAAAGCAGAAAAGACAGAGCTCCAAGACCTCTGGAATGACCTGTCATCAGATAAAACAGTATCTCAGAAATTATACAGCTTGGGCATAAAAATGCTCACCCATAGAGAATGTGGATCTTATGAACCAGCTGATCGTTTAACTGGTACTTCATTGTATGGTAAATCTGAAAATATAGTATGGCTAAGTCTTGGTCCAGCTAAATCTAGAAAAAGAGTTCTAAAATCATATGAAGATATAGAAACAATAGCCAAACATGATCCCAACAGCCAAGACATTTAAAAAAAACAATTTATTGGACACATACTACCCAAACAGAAGTAATACTTTGGAAAACATGTGTCTATACCAAATAGCCCAAAACTACACATACAAAAATAATATGAAACCTGATGAAAAAAAAGGTAAATATAGAGTGACAGACTGTGAAGGCAGCTTAGTTAAACTCACTAAACCAAATTTAATTAATCATATCAAATTGTCATTGAAGACTCCTCAACATAAAGAACATTAAATAAGCGTTTGTAAGATTTGCTGGTAATCTCTGCTTTAGAGTAATGGCACTATCATTACATTCAAACCATCCACATTTCTTTTTTATATATGCAGTGTAGTGCCCTGAATTAGTTGTGGCTCCTGCGTGGTAGATTATACCTATTGTTGTGAAGGTTTTCCTACCAAGTGATATTTGACCATGTGTGAATCCAGTCAGCTTGCAGTTGTTTTTGGGTCCATCTGCATTGTAACGTAGAAGCATTAGTATTAAGTATTTACTATGTGTTTGTATTACTAACGTGGAGCGATTATCTGAATTGCAGGTCGAAAATAATCTACCATGGTTTGCATTTTGTACAAATTGCTGAAATGGAACGGATTCACAATTAGGTATTGATTTATACACAAAGCGTTCATTGGGGATTTTTCTTGTGTCACATTGTTGCAGAGAGTGCATGTATGTTTCCACATGTATGAAATCTGGAAGATTTCATTTATAGGTATGTTTTTGTTTTCCAGTACTAATAGTAAGTACATTAGAAATTCTTGTGGATCTTCCTGTGAGTTTATAGTGAATTTCACCATTCCAGCACAGTAGTCCAATTGTTGTCTTATTCCATAAACACTATACGTGTTGTCAGGATTGTTTGCTGCATTTCTGTGAAGTACTAACATTTTCAAACACAATGGGTCTGTACTGTGTAAGTAAATGTTGTCAACAATTGGTGGTAATTGAAATAGAATATTCATTGCTACATTTGCGTAGCAACTTGCACCAACTATATTTGAGAGTTTAAATGGACCAGGTAGTTCTGTATCTTACTGCTTTTTTTGGAGTTTGTCTTCCTTCTTTGAAGAAGTACCTGGTTTACTTTTCCTAATTGATTCTTTTTTGCTTATGGCACTTGATGAAGTATTACTTTCTTTTACTCTCTTTGGAGGATTTGCAGTGACATCCTGTTGCTTTTCTGTTTGATTTATTTTTCTTTTATAATGTTTTACTTTTTGTGGAACAGAATATGTGTTTAGATGGGGAGTGTATAGTGAACGAAGTCTATTGTATTCTAAAATGCAAGGAGTATTAAAGTTGATTAGAAATAGACCGTTAAGTGTACGTAATTGTGATAGTGCCACGTAGCTCATGCCTTCTTTAAAGACTGTGTTACCAATGTCTATCATTGCTTTGTCTAGGGTAAGACCTTGTTATTTCTGAATGGTGACTGCGTATGTAAGAGTTAGAGAAAATTGTTCTCTGCGTACATACATGTCTTTGAAGAGAAGGAATCGAGCTGTTGAGCGTCCTATTCTTTTTATTTCTGAAAGTTTGTCAAAGAGAATATTGACAAACTGAATTTTGTTGTCATGTGGGTATGTTTGAAAGCCAACAACTGTACCCAGTGCTCCATTAATTAGTCCTTGGTCCACGTCAAGGTTACGTTTCAGCATTACTCTGCAATTTAAGGATAATTTTAATATCTTTTCCAAGCCTGCTGTGTTTGAGATTGATTTTTCTAAACTATTTAGTCTTGTTGTGGCTTGGTCACACATGGGTAGTGTCATTCCATGTACATCTAGTTTGTCTGTGGCGCTAATTTCCATTATTGGTTGCATTTCTTTACTTAACATTATTTCATTGAATTTGAAGCAGCTTGCAAGAGTTGGCATTAAGGCCATACAATTGACATTTTTGTGGGCTAATTGTTCCATAACATCTGTAGCACATGCATTATCGCCTTAAAGTGCATTAATGTGCCGGGTTTTCAATGTTGCTTCTGCTTCTTTAGAAAGTGTACCAACTCTCAAACTTTTTAAAATTTTGGCATAAGTTAGATCTGCAGATTGGCACATGTTTTCTGTTAATTCTCTGTATTGGAAATGTTGCCAAAGGTTGACATTTCCTATGCTGCCAACAGTTTTACGGCAGAGTTTGTGCCCTAATGTTTTAAAAATAGGCTCACCTTTTACTGGTGTCAATTGAAGAAGATCTCCAAAAACAATAATGTGTGTCCCTGCAAAGAGCTCTTCATAGTTTGTTTTGAGTACTTCTTGTAATCTGAGGTGAATCAAAGCCAACATTAGGCTGGACACCATGCTCACTTCATCTATTAATAGCATTTTCATTTGTTTCAATACTCTGCGTAGTTCCATTGCAGCTTCTGCAGAAAGTTTGTAATAATCTAATTTGTTTTGGTGTTCTACTGGCAGGAGTAGTAATCGGTGTAAAGTGACACCACCTATGTTGTAGGCAGCTAAACCTGTTGGGGCAGTGACAACAGCTGACAGTTTGTTGTTTGTCAATTGTTGAAGGAACTTACTGATGATTTTGATTAGGAATGTTTTGCCAGCACCAGCTTCACCACTGACATACAATAGTATAGGTTTGTAATTTTGACAGGTGCATTCTTTGTTTTCATGTTGTACACCATGTGCAATTTCTTTTGTTACTTCTTGAAAAATGCTACGTTGCTCATTGTTAAGCTTTGATTGTAGTATAGTTAAGTCTTCTTTATCTTCATACTGACACATGGTGTTTTCTACTTCTATCATAGCTAATTCTGTCTCATTAGTTATTAGTGGGTCTCCCAGTGATTCTTGGCTTCCTGTGACAGAAGGTTGACTACTGTCAGGAGTGTCCTTATCTAGTTGGGCCTGGAGTTCTTCTTCGTGTTGCTGTTCATTGTGCAACATTGTTTTGTACTGTGCAAAGTTTACATCAGTTATACTGCTTTCATTTGCTTTGAAAGCGTCTTCATATGAGTCATAGCTATCTAGTATTTCTTCTTTTCTCCATGGTTTAAAGAGTTGTAGCAGGGACATGTAATATACTTCTTTATGTTGAGGAGTATTTAATGACAATTTGATATGATTAATTAAATTTGGTTTGGTGAGTTTTACTAAGCTGCCTTCACAGTTTGTCACTTTGTATTTACGGTTTTGTTCATCAGGTTTTATATTATTTCTGTATGTGAGTTTTGGGCTATGTGGTATAGACACATGGTTTCCAAAGTGGTACTCCTGTTTGGGTAGTATGTGTCCAATAAATAAATTGTTTTTTAAAATGTCTTGGCTGTTGGGATCATGTTTGGCTATTGTTTCTATATCTTCGTATGATTTTAGAACTCTTTTTCTAGATTTAGCTGGACCAAGACTTAGCCATACTATATTTGCAGATTTACCATACAATGCAGTACCAGTTAATCGATCAGCTGTTTCATAGGATTCACATTCTCTATGGGACAGCATTTTTATGCCCAAGCTGTATAATTTCTGTGACACTGTTTTATCTGATGACAGGTCAATCCAGAGGTCTTGGAGCTCTGTCTTTTCTGATTTAGTTAAGTATGCTGTGACATATCGTGCAACTGCAGTAGAATTGTCTGCAATGTACTGCACGTCTATGTTTGCATTCCATAAGTGGGCAATGATTGCACTGTAATCATTGATATATTTTTCTTCTTCTTTCCTTTTTATGCAATATGTATTTTAGGTGACTTACCTTTAACACTATGGCCCTCATTACGACCCTGGCGGAAATCGTGGTGCAAAATGCACCATGGAGCACGGCGGAAAGCTGCCGATAGCGCCATGGGGGTTGGCGGATTTTCCGCCCCATTCCGACCTTGGCGGGGCGGTAAATCCCCATCCCCCATTTTACCCTTCCCCATTCCCATTTTTGCCCCATAGGGTATAATGGGAGTGGGGAAGGCGTTAATTACGCCACCGTAAAATACGGTGGCGTAATTAACAACAAGGTCCCGTAGCGCCATGGATTTCTCCGCCCGGAAAAACCAGGCGGAACACGCTCCATGGCGCTACGGGAACTCGTAGTAGGGCGGACGGGTCCGCCGCGAATACCGCTGGCGTAAACCCACTCCGCCAGGGTCGTAATGAGGCCCTATGTCTAACTGAAGACATGAGGTTGTTCACTTGACCTGTATTTGTAACTGGTCTAGGGAAACCAAATCGGCATTTGGTGTAGTATTTCCCTTTGTTTTTGTATTTGCGACGACAATATTTGCCACATTTGTGTCTTTGGAATTGTAACATTTTTGCATGAAGATCACTATTTGTGGATTGTGATGGAATTTCACAAGTGTCATTTTTTTCAATAAAGTGTAAAACAGTGGAATCACTGTCTTGCCCAAATTTAGGAGCATCTTTAATCCATAAAAGCATGTGGACATGTGGTGCTCCTCTGGCTTGGTATTCTTTTCTCCAAAAGAAGTGTTGCACTTCTCCAAGGGGAGGAACAGTTTTATTACAAATCAAATGTAGCATAGCAATGAAGCGATGGTGAAAATATCTTGAAACATTAACAGGATCCTGAAAACAAAGTTCTCCAGGTGTTAGTATATCTATGTTTGTTTTGTTTTCGTTTGATATGCGTAGGAAAGCATGTAAATCTTCCCATGCATATTCTGCACAACTTAATGTAACAAACCAAGTGGGTGGGCCAAGGTTTCTGATCATACAACGTACATCTCCATGACGTCAAAACCAGTACTCTTTAGTACCATGCATATTTGCTAATAGATTTGTAAGATTTGCTTGTAAAACCTCATCTTTTTGTTGAACTTTTTGTAAGAATTGTGTAGCTGTCATATTTTGAAAGTGTGATCCTGATTTTAATATTTGTGCAACTCCGTAACATAAAGTTGCTAGTTCACTTTCAAAGAGTAGGTGGAATATGTATTCCACATTTTGTCGAAATCTGGGATCTTCAGAATACATTCGTAATGAGCGATATTCTGATGCTGATATTTGAATAGGTCTATCATCGTATCTTCCTCCTTTGCCAGTCGGAAAGAGTAGAGGAAAAGCACGTGCTTCTATACTTTTTTCCCATATGCTGATTGGTGATCCTTTTGTTTGACGCATTTGGTAAGTTCCCAGTGCATCTTCGATGGTGTCATTAGAGTGCAATGGATGAATTGTATAATGGTCTAAAGTGTTTGATATTGTAGCAGGATCTAGGAGCTCAAATTGACCAGCTTCTTGTGTCTCTTGAATTATTTCAGTTGTATCTTTCAAGTTTTCTTCAATATTAATTTCTTTGTAATATTCATTATTCTCTTTAAGATATTGCAGGGCTTCTCTAACTTTATGTAAATCTACCAGTTGTTGCCAAATTTTTTGTCTTTTGTAGGTACTCCATTCACCAAGATAATTAAAGATTGTTGCATTGGACGTTGCACTCCTAGAGTGTCCACATTTTCTTTTAGATCTAATGGTAAATACACTACTTTTCCACGAATACCTTTCACTAATTTAGAGGGAGGTAATTTTGCAGTTGTTGGTTGAAGGCGTATTATTGCTTGAAATCGGTGCACTGTTTGAATTATGATGCTCTCATATAAATTAAGTTGTTGAAGGGGTTTTGGTAGTGGATATAATTCCAAGTTATTTGTGATAGTACGTGAAGGAGTTTGGTTGTTGTCTAGTTTTGTAGTGCAGTAACTGCAAAGTATTATGGGGTCATTTATTTCGTATTTGTTTTCTGCTATAAGGTAGAGAGCTAATTCAAACCATTTACATTCTTCATTGTCTTCTACTTTGTATGATAGGTCTACAGTTTTTGTGTTACTTTTATAAAAAGTTCTGCGGCAACATACACACACGTGGTTTGGTACTTCAGCTGAAGTACTTTCAAATTTTAGTATTTCTTTTTTGTATGTGTGTAGTGAAAGGTTGCCATGTGTAGAATTGTTACGAAGTTGGTTTACAGCTAATTCATCTTGTAAGTGGGTTTCACTTCCAAAATATTTTATCTGGATATAGTCGATTTCTTTTAGTAGGTCTTTTGCTGTACCATGTAGAAGAATGTTATTTAAATTGGCTAGTGCTAAAGCAGGACTTTTAGCATAGTACAGTTTCTAAACTAGATTTCTTATACTTGCATGATGTGTTGATATCCTTTTGATATCATGGAAGGTTGTTTTGCAAGTAGGTCCTGTAATGCAGGCCAATGAATGTCCTTGTAGTCCTGTGTACTTATGTACTGGACAAGCATCCATATTTTGCAGTAATTTAATTTTGATTTTGTCTTTGCTTTTCACATATTGATTGAGGAATTGGCGTAAAGACTTTTTTTTGTAATGTTACACATTGTCGTGCATGGCCATTTGTACACTAGTTGTTCTGATTCAGTTGAATGGAGGGGTAAATCTATGTTTTCAGGGCATATTTTTGTAAGGAGTACTTCTTGTTCCATTATGGTATTATTAACTTGTTCATAACCTCGACCACTGCTATGTATGGCAATTGTATTTGTTTGCTTTTGTTTGTACGCTTCTTCATTAAAGTATGGTTCTGTGCTTGTAGTGTGACTCCATTCACCTCCACAGATATTTAAGAAGTTATTTCTGTTGACATTTCGTTTATTGAGAGGTCTTTTTTGTAATTTAGTTATTAGTTTTGTTATTGGTTTTATTCTGTTTAACACTAAAATAAATAACTTTCTTTTGAGAAGAATTGCACTGTCTATCAACGCTTCTAAGATTACTTTTCTACGATAGGTTTGAAGTGTTGAACCTGGTTTCTCTCCTGTTTTCATAAGATTTTGAAGGACTTTGTGACGGAACATTTCGGCTAAAATACTTTTCTTGGTATGCTTACTTTGTACTACATCAAGATTTATAGAAGAAGTTTTATTTGTAGTGATAGTTGATTTTCTGTTAATTGTTTTTTGGTTTGTTTTACTTTTTGATAGAGGAGGCAACGTTTTTGTATAAACTTCTTCTGTTTCATTACATGACTGTTTTAGCTGTTGTGTTGCAACTTTTTTTTACAAATTCTCTTATAGATGGATGTTTCAGTTGGAGAGTTTTCTTTTCATTTGCTCTACTTCTGCATTCCTTTCTACAGAGTTGATTTTTGGTAGGCATTCTTTAGGGTCTGTTGAAAAAAAATACAGAAGGTATGGGTTGGGGTGTTCTGGAATGTATGTGTGTTGTGTGCATGAGTGTTTGAGTAAGATGATAAAGATGTATGTAATGGTGTGTGATTGTGCTTTGGGAAGTACAACTACTAGGGATGGGTATTCTTGAATTAATGTGTTACTAAACTGGGGTTCAGATGACAGAAAAAAGTAAGCCAGTGGTTTGGAGAAGTATAAATAGTATATCTAAAGCTATACAATTAAAACAGTTGTTTGTTCTACAACATCTAAATTCTAGCGGCTGAGTTGGATAATTTGTGTGTCGAAAAATAGGAAGTTGTGGGCCATTCTGCCAGTAAATCACTGTTTAAGATGGGGGGATTTTTGGTCAGAATGGTGCAGAATCTCTATTTTTAGGCACAGAAATAGCATGAATTAACCTTACAGTGTGTTTGAGTAATAATTCAAATATTATGGTAACATTTTACTTACTTTTTTTCTAAAATTAGCAGTTTGCTTCTTAGTTGTTCTTTGTACTTCACATTCGGCTGCTTCTTTTCTGGAGAATGGTCTTCACTGCAATTGTAAAAGAAAGAAATTAGTAATTTGGTTTGTATATAACACTGTTTTTAATTTAGACATAGATTTTTTAAAGTGAAATGCTCAGCGCCTTCCTCAAAACCATTAAAACTATCTTATGACTAACTGTAGGAAAGAAAATTTCTTTACTATGGCTTGTGAAATTCATAATGTAGCACTGTATACCACTATTCCTGTAACTAAGCTTTTCCACGTAATAGTGAGCCAATGTCATAGCCTGCTTTTCCACGTAATAGTGTGTCAATGTCATAGCTTGCTTGTCCTATATAAATGTAAGTAATTATGTAAATTGAAAAAATTAAAACCAATTATGTGTTTGTACAAATATTATTGTTTGAGATTTGATCATAGAGTGTGCATGTAATTTTGTTTGATTATATGTGGTCTATATATTTTATTTCAAAATTTTGGTTTAACATTATTTGCGTGTGTGTGTGTATGAAGAAATTAAACGGTATAAAGGTTTGTAAGTCACAGTTCATTTTAGGACAATGAAAAAATGATCGTAGATTCATTTTACAGATTATACAAGGTAAAAGTCGGTTAGAAAATGTGTTCATGTACTGTATAGAAAATATGCATACCTGTAGTTTGTGTTCATGCATATGGATATGGACGAAGCTGCAAGTAGAAATCTTGGAGACTTGTATAGTATTTCTCGTAGATCGTGCTTGCCAATGGTATGAGACTTGTACTCCGAGAGATTCACCGTACATTTGCAGTGCTGATCTATGATGATGCAGTTACATGTAGAGGTCTTGGATTTGATTGGTGGATGGTCATGTGATTTCTTAGCTACATCCAATGGGAGAAATGGTACAGAGAGTGAAGTGGAAATGGTAGAAGGGCTGTAAATGTTACGATATGTTCGCGGACATGGCGGTAGTTCTAGGACACTGCGTATTACATCCAGGGATTTTGAGGTGGGGAGGCATGCAAATGAGATTGAATGTAGCAAGGGATTGGTCAGTAAAGTTTAGTGAGTGTGTTGTGCTAGGAGAGGTTTTCTCAGATATTCTTTTTGCTGAGAGAAGAACAGATAGCTATGGCTGAGTGTTTCAAAAAACAGATTGTGTGGATTTTGGGAGACTCGTGGATACATTGGTTGAAGGTGCATGCAGAAAGCTGTGGAGTATCTATAGATCTTGGATTCCCACATGTGGAAGTGCACTGGCATGGAGTGCGTGGAATGAAGTGGTTGGACTTGCTACCTCTCTGTGCAACTTTGAAGATAGAGGAACATCCAGACATAATTGTAATTCATTGTGGAGGGAACAGTTTAGGACATGTGTCTGGAATTTCTTTGCAATTTGCAATGAAAGAAGGACCTCAGAAGATCATGGACATGTTTCCAAACTCCAAAGTAATTTTTTCACGGATTGCGCAGACACAAATGTTGCTTCGTTCTTTCTCATGTGGTCCACAAATGGAGAAAGCAAGGCGTAATGTCAATAAGGCTGTTTGTGCCTTCCTAAGAAATTTTGGCATGTCCTCTTTTCACAATGAAAATATTATGTTTCGTAGTACATACATTTTTCGCAGAGATGGAGTCCAGCTTACTTATGCTGGCAATCAGATTTTTCTGAGAAATGTACAAAATGCATTGCGACCTTTTTTAGAAATACAGCATCCATTTTGAAGTAGGTGTTAAGTATGTATAATTTTTGACATACAAACCCCTCCCAAAGGCTCTTTTCAGAACTACCACTTGCTCCCAGTGAAAAATGCAATGGTTACAATAGGGTCGCACCCCAATTTTATTAATGTTCGCAAACTGTCCGCAGACTTTTAAGATATACAAAGGGCCCTGCTTTATTTATCTTCACTTCTATTTTTTAACTGTGAAAGGCGGCTCTGAAAAGAGCCTTTTTTTTTTTTTAATTTTTGTTATTTTGTATTTTTTTTGTTTTTTTATACACGACACACTAGTAGAGGAGGGGAAAGGCAGGTAAAGGGGGGACACCAACCACAGAGATAAGAAAGGGCGAGCTGAGAGAGGAAGATGTAGAGTGGGTTTTATTTGGGTAGTGAGCAGGTCTTCTCGTGCTCTGAGACGATAGTCTCAAAAGCACTCCGAAGTCGCTCCCCCTGCAGAGTACTGTGTCACAGTACATACATACAACAGTGACCCTCGAAAGGTAAGGGTCATCAGCATTCTGTATGGTCTGTGAGGCACCTTGAGGAAGACGCTGTCCCACAGAGGTGTTCCTTGTGGTGACAGGATCAGAAACGGAGGATGAAGTAGAGGCAATCAACCTACTACGCTCTTCGCAAGGTACAACCTGGCGTATGGCCCCAGTGTGGAATGAGTTCAGGTGTCGCTTCATGGTCGTGGTCCCAAAGCTGTACGCACCATGTCTCCCTCGACTGAGTACCATTTTGCACTCATTGCAGGTGACACGGTTCGCACGAGCCTTAGGAACATTCCCATGAACGGTAAACAACCGCCACACCCAAGAATCACGCCGAGGGCGGATAGTAGGGATTTCCTTTACCTCATTGTCGTCATCCTCTTCTTCCTCCTCTGTATCCTCACTCCTGTTCCCCTCTTCAGGCCCTTGGGGAGATGGTGGTGGTGGAGGGGGTGGGGGTGGTGCTGAGGCAGATGTAGCACAAGGTGGCAATAATGGAGCCATGGATGTCATTGTCTTGGAGATGGAAATCTCAAAATCTGCAAAGTATGCAGCAAAATGCAGTGTGCTCTGTGGAATAGCCAGAAACACAATGAGAATTAGCTCTAGGGCATGGTCTTTTATAGGGGTGCTTGCGCGTGGTTCGCGGACATGCGCGCCGTCCGCAAGACAGATCGAACACCAAAAAAGGTTCAAAAAGTTCCAAAAACTATGTGGAAACTTAGGATTAGTATGTGGGATTTGTGGTATGTTGAGTTTTTAATGAGAAATATTGTGGATTACTTGGAAATGTACTTTTAAAGTGTTCGGGGACACAAACATTGTCCGCATTCAGAACACGCGATCAGCCTGGGCGCGGTCACATGATTGTTTCATGAGCATGTTCGCTAAGGTAGCAGCCGTCCACAAGACACCCAATGTACGGACATTGTTTTGCGCATGCGTATTGATGTTCTACGGACAGTGTTCGGGTCCTGAACTAACTAAAAGTGCGTCACACGTAAAACAAACAGTTACGGACAGCCGTTTGTTCTTAGCACAGTTTCATTTACTTGTGCACAATACGGACAGACATAGCGTCTCAAGCACACCTCCATTTTCATTTATTTATGAACAATTCAGGACACCACGAGTGTTCTTAGAACAGTTTCAACTTGCTAGCGAACACTACGAACAGGCATAGTGTTCTTAAGGACACCTCCATTTTCGTTTATTTACGAACATTTCAGGACACTACAAGTGTTCTTAGAACATTTTCAACTTGCATGAGAACATTACGGACAGATATAGTGTCCTCAGGACACTTACATTTTCGTTTATTTACGAACATTTCTGAACAACCGCGCTGTCCGTGGACACCTAAGTTGGTTTTACCACAAAGAACTGAAAGTAATTACAACACAATATAAAAAAGTAACTTTATTTAATATATATAAACAATTTATGACTGAGAAGGTGGGGCAGAAAAGGAAACAAAAACAGGAGAATTTAGGGTTTTCAAGATAAGTGGGATCAGGTGAAGAAGGGATGGAAATCTCATCAAAACGTTGTGGTCAATGGAGAGAGTTTGGGGTTAAATGAATGGGATATGGTGAGGGGGGACAAGTACAGGTGGGACAATGGTATGTTGTTGGGGGTTTTAGGTGATCTTCCACAAAGTTCTTTAAATCCGTAAAATTTGCCATAAGTTGGTCCATTTTGTGAGTAATGTGTTCAAGAGTGTTATCCACCGCTTCTTTTTCTTTGGAAGTTGCAATTTGTGTATGGCCTGTAAAAAAAAAATGTATATGTTGAACGTATACAAAATAATATTTATTACTTGGTTTATATAGTAAAGTGTGTACCATTAGGTGGACTATCTTCTAACATTTCGTCCCGTGGGAAATACTCCTAGCCAGTCCAGAGTACTACACATTTCTGTGAGAAAACAAAAAAGTAATATGTTTTTTGTTTCTAATATAGAAAGTTTATAAATGTATGAGTAAAATGAAGTGCACTTACTATTTCTTTTAAGATATGTAATCAGTAGTCTATACGTCTGGTCTTGCTGTTAGTTGTGGAGTGTCTGTGAGGTAATTATGTTGGAAGCCACTTTATCTTCTTTTGATATATTCCATTTTAAAACATATTGTATTTAAATGAATGGTTAGTGTGTTACATATATGGGTTACATTTCTTAAGTATTACTACATATACTTTGTATGTGTGCTGCTTTGTGAATTTGTTAAATGTTCCTATGTTATGATATACAATTACACATACCCCCCCAGAGTTTTTAGGTGGTGGCACTGTTGTCCGAACATGTCACCAGACCGTCAAATTCAGTAGAAAGGGTTCAGTATGTTCCATATTACATGTACATAAAGCCAAAGTTATTTTTGTCAAGTTGTGCTACTAAAAAACTATGAAATTCAGTAAAAAAAACTTTGTTAAAGGGACGTTATGGTTAAGTTGCGCTACTAAAAACCTATGAAATTCAATAAAAAACTTTGTTAAAGGGACGTTATGGTTAAGTTGTGCTACTAAAAACCTATCAGATTCAGTAAAAAAACTTTGTTAAAGGGACATTTTGGTTCCAAGTAAAACCGAAAACCCCCTGAAATTCGCCAGTTATGGTAAGATAAGCAACCATAACTCGTGCCACCACCGTGCACTCCTAAGACTAACACCCAGGACATCAAAGATGACATCACAAATGTCATTGATGACATCACTGATGACATCACATGTGCATTTACCTTTCATGAAAAGTCTGTACAAGGGATTCTTAGTGTAATGTTAATAAAAAAAAGTGTCAAAGATTATTGGAATAAATATCAGGTGCTAATCAGTGCATTAAGATATGCATTGATATAAATAGCATTCTATTATTAACTTCAATCCAGTATACTAAGGTACTCATGTAGAAACATAGGCATTGTGTGCAGCATACATGATGGAGGTGCAATATTCATAAGCTTGTCATGTTGAATAGTGAAATGATAACTGTTTTAATATTAGAGTTTTACGCACAGTGAAACTTGTGATAAGTAGGTAATAAAACCCACTTACTACATAATTGCATTATTACAGACAAATCACAAAGAGACAACACCACATACAAATATGAATATATACAAGGGAATTGAAGTAAGAAAAAGAAACAGCAATAGTAGCAGAAAGTGTTCATAACCTGATTACCTTTATGCAGAGAAATGATTGCTTTGTTTCAAAGCTGTTACTTACCCTATCTATATATATCACATGATGTGTCTGGACCCTAAGGAAAATAGTGTGAGTACAACATATAAAAATATGAGCATATACAGGGAAAGTACAGTAATAAAAAAACATCAAAACTATCAGAAAGTGCTGATAACTCTACTGATAATTTTAATGCACAGAAAGGATTGCTGTCTTTCAAGCTTGTGTCTTCCCCTATGTATATGTTTCATATGATATGACTGGACCCTAAGGGAATTATTGTAAGAATATACTTGAAGGATAAGTCTACAAATATACTACCTTTTCCACTTTTAATTCCTGACTGTTACTGAAGAAAACCATGTGGACTAGATATGTCAGTAAAGGAAAAAAGGGGGAGCCAGACAGGTGATGTCATCAGTGATGTCATCAATGACATTTGTGATGTCCTGGGTGTTAGTCTTAGCAGTGCACGTTGGTGGCGTGAGTTATGGTTGCTTAGCTTACCATAACTGGCGAATTTCAGGGGTTTTTCGGTTTTACTTGGAACCAAAATGTCCCTTTTACAAAGTTTTTTTACTGAATCTGATAGGTTTTTAGTAGCGCAACTTAACCAGAACGTCCCTTTAACAAAGTTTTTTTACTGAATATATATATATATATATATATATATATATATATATATATATATATATATATACGCAGAGTTCATGGAAGGTCTAGACCTTGTGGTGAAAGCAGCCAAGTCAGCGGTGATTGCCTTGTGGAGGAGGAGCCAAATGCCTCTACCGGAAGTCCCACCCGCATTATGCCTATATGTTGGAAACCAGAAATTGCGACATGCACAATGCTAGTAATGGTCCCTATACTGCGTAGAGCCCTCAAAACAAGGTATCCATCAAGGAAACCCTATATGATGTACCCGTGGAGAAATGACAGTGTTTTAAAGGAGGTTCCGGAAAAAGTGTGAAGATGAATGAAAGTGAAGACTGGTGACGTCACATGAAGCAGAAATGACGCACCTAGAAGAGATACCAAAGAAGAGAGTACATAGACCTTATAGAATCTGATGGCGAAGTAAAGAATTGAACAACATTTCATGTGCGGAATGAAGATTGCACGTGCAGAGAGCACTGAAGAAAATGCAAGCCGTTTTATAATTGTACAGATGCTGAAACGCTAAGCAATCACAAGGCTGGCTATACGTAGTGAATACACTGTAGGCAGTGCCGGCAATATATATACATAAGTGTGTACAGAATTTGAATATTCCACAATGTATTTTTGCAAACTAGGACCCCGTGAACAGAAGGGCTGAAAGTGTGGCGCAGTAGAAGAAAACAGCTGACAAACGAGGGAAGACTCGAGAAAGGTTGTCTGGCCCAGTGTCAAGGGTTGGAGCAGCCAAGAAACCGGTTATCTGTTCGAGAAGATACAATGAACGTGAGAAGCGAGACAAGCTCCTGCTGAGGTGTAATAGAGAAACAATCACTAGAAGTGCCAAGTTTTATTAATTTAATAGTGTTAAATGCGAAGAAGGAGCTCAAAACACGGTCTCCTGTCATGTGGTCAAGATGAAAATAGACTTTGGGCGAGCTCCACCGAGACCTGAAGAAAGACCATTCTCACACTCCCTTCTATTCTCAGGCGCAGTGATACTTGCAAGGTTGAGTTCAAAAACTAATTTGAATGGCAGACAGTAGGAGTGATGATGGATGATGGGCTAATTGGGTGGGGAGGCAAGATCAAGTTCAACCCTCCAGCACCTGGGGTACCAGCTTGCGTGTTCTAGCAATTGGAATATTCCAGAAGGGTACAAGCATGCCAACCAATTGTAGAGGGCCGCGTAGTAAAGAGCCCTATAGTTTGAAAGTCAATGAAACGTTGTGTATTTCATAACAGTGAAGATGACTTGCACTAGGGGTGGGCATAGCAGTCCACCTGACCTTAGAGATCCAATCACAATCCTTGCCCCCACAGAAAGTATACCTAGATGTTCTCCTTATGCCTATCATAATCTCACGTAGGTTTTCTTATTTTGCCACGTAGTATGATATCACGTATGATGAGTGTTTGCTATATAAGAATGCTTTTTTATGAAATGTGTTGAGACTTATGCTGTGGGGCGTCCATTGACGCCGTTGTACTGCCTGTTTTAGACAGTTGCAATTAAAAACAGTTATGTTTTGCCAACTTCCTGAGTTGGTCTGATTATTGGTGCAAGAGTGAGATCTGCATCCCCATCCATCCCAGATAGTGCTACCTCGCTTAAAAGGCCTTTGGATTCAGCCTGTTGGAAGAGAAGACGTCCGATAAAATTCAGGAATATACACTGTGGGAGCAGTGTGGTTTCCAGGGTTGATTATTTCTATTACCTGGGGGTCAAACTGTCTGCTACCTTTTCTTCTACCACCCATGTAGAAAAGCAAGGTGGCACTGTTCAAGCAGGCTATGGGTGGGGTCACCAGGGCATTGTCCATGTTCAGAGCCAGACCAATTGACCCATTGATACAACTGTACAAGTGCAAGGCGGCTTTGGTTGCTAGATTTGGTATGGAACTCTGGGGTTTTGCTAATGTTAGTCATGTTCAGATAGCAGAGAACACATTTTTGAAGAAATTATAGGGTTTGCCAGTTTCAGCCCCATATTTTGGGGTTTACATGAAACTGGGTTGTAGGCCTATTGGGGATATGTTTTCTCTGCAGCCAGTATTTCTCTGGCTTAGGCTCGCTGGCAATGAGAAAGCAAGTCTCATGCATGAACTGATCATTTATATGATCTCCAAATATCAGGGTGGTAAGGTCCCATAGCTGTGCCTCATTAAGAAACAACTGGATGCGATTAACATCACGCAAACATACTTTCTCGGGGCGAGATAAAAGTGTGGACCGCCCTCTTCTATGAGTTTGTTTGTGTGAACAGAGCGAACATATCATTACTGAAACCCAAGATCCGTGGGTTAATGGCCATCATGTCCCCCAGTTTGCAGACATACTTGCTGTGGGCAAAACACCCAGGAGATACTACTAGGGCACGATTCAACTGCATCCCTCTGCGAGCAGTGGTGGCAGCCTGGTCTGGGGTGCTTGTGGATCGGTCTTGCCCTATCTGTGAGGCGCCCTCAGAGGACCTTGCAAACTTGGTATTTGTCTGCCCAGCATATGCCTGGCCTAGAGGTGTGTACTTATGGAACCTTTTGCAAGAGCTGAGCTTTGTGCAGGACCGGCCGGCAATAATGTATTTGGTGTGGGCGGAGTCACTGTTGTCGGCTGGTCCTTGCTCAAATTTCTGAAATCTGTACTTTATTTATTGAAAAAGAAGTTGCGCACTGTGCTTTGAAACTTATTCAGGTATACCTACAAATTCTTGTGTTATGAGATATATATTGGTTGTTTTTTATGTACATTAGCTGTAGTATCTTATTATGCCACATGATGTAATACGATGTGGCATTTATAATGCTCCTATACACAAGGCAGAACGAGATCAGAGGGTGGCCAGGTTACCAGTGGAGTTTCAGTTAAGCCAGGAGGTCAGCAGGGGAGAGGAGGAGAAAAAGCAGAAGCAACGATAAAGGATTTGAGGTGCTTCCGGAACCGGAGCTGGTTCTCCTCAAGTTTCAGAGAGGCAGGGAGACTGTTCCAGAGGGAGGCCCCAGCAGTGACTGACCCTGAAGGAGTTGGAGGCGGATGAGCGAAGAGCTCGAGAAGGAAGATATTTAGGAAGAGAGAGTTGAAGGTATTGAGGCCCCAGGCCCCAGAAGGCCTTGTAGACAATGCAGAGGGTAAATGTTAATGTATTAAATGATGTTCTGTATCATTTTATGGAATGCCTTGTGCATATCTGAATAAACATGATGATGATGATGATGATATAAATATATATATATATATATATATATATATATATATGTAGTGGCTGTGTAGTTATGGTTAAACTGCTGTTTCCATAGGAAGAACCCTTTTGGGTGGCTTATAACTTCGCTCTCCCTGGACGTATCCTCACCAAACTTTGCAAAAAAAGTCTATGGGTCACTCTGGATTTATTTGCAAAGTTTGGTGAGGTTTGGTCCAGGGGGGACAAAGTCATAAGGGGGGTCCCAAAACTTATTTTTTTTCCCATAGACTGAATGGGGAAAACACTTTACTCACGCCTACAGCCCAAACCGCTGGACGGATTTTCACCAAATTTGGACAAGGAGCAGTCGCTTGGTCCATAAAGCATGCTTTTGCAAATTTGGTGACAATCCGTCCAGTAGTTTTTTTAAAAAGGACCACAAAGTAGGTCACAAAAAATTTGTGATATCTATGTTCGGTCTGCGGACACACTTCCCTGTTCACTCCGCGGACAGGGTCCTGATTGGCTGGCGATGCGCGTTGTGTCTTCGAACATTGGATGTGTTTGCTGATTGGGTGGTTGAGAGCGTGTGGTGCATCAGATTTCCTGGGCATTCCTGCCATCTTGTATTCGCGGACATCCGCGGACAGCGCAGTGAAACTTGGTGGAAAAATATTATTTGGTGAATTGTGTTGGCATGTAAGACTGTTTGGGGAGGGTGGGGGAGTAAGAGATGGGTTAAATGTTGGATTTATTTAGGTGGCAGGCACCCCTGTTGTGTTCGTTCTGACCGCGGACAACACGCAATTAACCAAAATGGAGATGTTCTAAGAACATTATGCCTGTGCGTAATGTTCGCAAGCAAGTCCAAACTTTTCTAAGAACACATTCGGTGTCCGCGATGTCCGGAATCAAACTAACACACGCAGTGTCCACAGATGTTCATAAATAAACGAAATGGGGGTGTCCTGAGGATGCTATACCTGTTCGTACTGTTCGTAGGCAAGTTGAAACTGTTCTAAGAACACATCATGTGTCCTAGGATGTTCGTAAATAAATGAAATGGGGGTGTTCTGAGGATGGTAGCCCTGTCCGTATTGTTCTCAAGCAAGCTGAAACTGTCCTAAGAACACAAGTGGTGTCCTAAAATGTTCGTAAATAAACGAAATGGGTGTGTCCTGAGGACGCTATGATTGTCCGTATTGTTCGCAGGCAAGTTGAAACTGTTCTAAGAATACAGGTGGTGTCCTGAAATGTTCGTAAATAAACGAAATGGGGGTGTCCTGAGGACGCTGTCTGTATTGTTCGTAGGAAAGTTGAAATTGTTCTAAGAACATGTCTCCTGGGATGTTCGTAAATACACAAAATGGGGGTGTCCTGAGGACGCTAGACCTGTCCGTACTGTTCGTAGGCAAGTTGAAATTGTTCTAAGAACACATCAAGTGTCCTAGGATGTTCGCAAATAAACAAAATGGGGGTGTTCTGAGGACGCTAGACCTGTCCGTATTGTTCGCAAGCAAGCTGAGACTGTCCTAAGAACACACGTGGTGTCCTGAAATGTTTGTAAATAAATGAAATGGGTGTGTCATGAGGACGCTATGCCTGTCCGTATTGTTCGCAGGCAAGTTGAAACTGTTCTAAGAACACACGGGGTGTTCTGAAATGTTCGTAAATAAACGAAATGGGGGTGTCCTTTGGATGCTATACCTGTCCGTACTGTTCGCAGGCAAGTTGAAAATGTTCTAAGAACACTCATAATGTTTGCGGACATTAAAATTGCCCATATGGCATAGTTAAAATGTTTGACTCTATGGGTGTGATATGCTGCGGTGGTTGTGGCCAGGGCATAGAGTCTTGGGTGCATGGACAAAACCAAATTTATAAGCTCTGAAGTTATAAGCTACTATGGGTGTGATATGCTGCGGTGGTTGTGGCCAGGGCCTAGAGTCTTGGGTGCATGGCCAAGACCAAATTACAAGCACTGAAGTTATAAGTCACTATGGGTGTGATTTGCTGCAATGTTTGTACTTATTATAATATACTTACTGTTTGGTTTAGTAACTGGAGTACATATATTTCTTGTTAATTTCTGTGATAAAAGAAAAGATCATGTTAGTATTGGTATTTTGTAACGACTTAGAACATTGAATAATCAACATTTTTTTTTACCCTCATATTTAGTAGATTACAAATCAGTGTACTGTGCAATTTGCTCAGTTTCTGTGTTTGTTGCTAAAATCATTGGGTCTGTTGAAAAAAAATCCATGTTGGATTAAAAAACCCCTTTTTTTGTTATACTACAGACTATTTGTTTTGTTTTCGGTGTTCACTTGTTGTTTCTGGCTAATGTTCTAGATCTTTGGAGCAGTTATAGACCTGTTGGCATATTCTAACTGTCTATTTTTTGTTATAATGAAGTGGTATTCATTTATCTGTTTAGTTGTTGTAGAATCTTGAGGCAGTTAAATACCTGTTAGCATATTCTAACTGTCTATTTTTTGTTATAATGAAGTGGTATTGATTTATCTGTTTGGATATTGTAAAATCTTGGGGCAGTTAGATACCAGTTGGCGTATTCTAACTGTTTATTGTTTGATATAATTTAGTGGTATTCATGTATCTGTTTAGTTGTTGTAGAATATTGGGGCAGTTAGATAGCTATTGGCATATTCTAACAGTTTATAGTTTTTTAATAGAAGTTTTGTTAATGTTTAAGTACAGATTAGTTAATAAATGTTGGTTTTAAGAAGATTAAATAAGCGTTTGTAAGATTTGCTGGTAATCTCTGCTTTAGTGTAATGGTACTATCATTACATTCGAACCATCCACATTTTCTTTTTATATATGCAGTATAGTGACCTGCATTGGTTGTGGCTCCTGTGTGGTAGATTATACCTATTGTTGTGAAGGTTTTCTTACCAAGTGATACTTGACCATGTGTGAATCCAGTCAGCTTGCAGTTGTTTTTGGTACCATCTGCATTGTAACGTAGAAGCATTAGTATTACGTATTTACTATGTGTTTGTATTAGTAAGGTGGAGCGATTATCCGCATTGCAGGCAGTACATAATCTACCATGGTTTGCATTTTGTACAAGTTGCTGAAATGGAATGGATTCACAATTAGGTATTGATACATACACAAAGCGTTCATTAGGGATTTGTTCTTGTGTCACATTGTTGCAGAGAGTGCATGTGTTTCCACATGTATGAAATCTGGAAGATTTCATTTATAGGTATGTTTTTGTTTTCCAGTACTTGTAGTAAGTGCACAAATTCTTGTGGATCTTCCTGTGAGTTTATAGTGAATTTCACCATTCCAGCACAGTAGACCAATTGTTGTCTTATTCCATGAACACTATACGTGTTGTCAGGATTGTTTGTTGCGTTTCTATGAAGTACTAACATTTGCAAAGACAATTTGTCTGTACTGTGTAAGTAAATGTTTTCAACAATTGGTGGAAATTGAAATAGAATATTCATTAGTACATTTGCGTAGCAACTTACTCCAGTTATATTTGAATGTTTAAATGATCCAGGTAGTTCTGTATCTGAGTGCTTTTTTTGGAGTTTGTCTTCCTTCTTTGAAGAAGTACCTGGTTTACTTTCCCTAATAGGTTCTTTTTTGCTTGTGGTACTTGATGAAGTATTAGTTTCTTTTACTCTCTTTGGAGGATTTGCAGTGACATCCTGTTGCATTTCTGTTTGATTTAGTTTTCTTTTACAACGTTTTACTTTTTGTGGAACAGGATATGTTGTTAGATGGGGGGTGTATAGTGAACGAAGTCTATTGTATTCTAAAATGCAAGGAATATCAGTGTTTACTTTACTTGCATCAAAGTTGATTAGAAATAGACCGGCAAGTGTACGAAAGCGTGATAGTGCTACGTAGCTCATGCCTTCTTTAAAGACTGTGTTACCAATATCTATCAATGCTTTGTCTAGGGTAAGACCTTGTGATTTATGAATGGTGACTGCGTATGCAAGAGTTAGAGAAAATTGTTCTCTGCGTGCATACATGTCTTTGAAGAGAAGGAATCGAGCTGTTGAGCGTCCTATCCTTTTCACTTCTGAAAGTTTGTCAAAGAGAATATTGACAAACTGAATGTTGTTGTCAGGTGGGTATGTTTGAAAGCCAGTGCTCCACATCAAGGTTACGTTTAAACATTACTCTACAATTTAAGGATAATTTTAATATTTTTTCCAATCCAGCTGTGTTGGAGATTGAATTTTCTAAACTATTTAGTCTTGTTGTGGCTTGCTCACACAAGGGTAGTGTCATACCATGTACGTCTAGTTTGTCTGTGGCGCTAATTTCAATTATTGGTTGCATTTCTTTTTTTAACATTGTTTCATTGAATTTGAAACAGCTTGCAAGAGTTGGCATTAAGGCCATACAATTGACATTTTTGTGCGCTAATTGTTCCATAACATCCATAGCACATGCATTATCACCATAAAGTGCATGAATGTGCCGGGTTTTCAATATTGCTTGTGCTTCTTGAGATAGTATACCAACTCTAATACCTTTTAAGATGTTGGCATAAGTGAGATCTGCAGATTGCTGCATGTTTTCTGTTAATTCTCTGTATTGGAAATGTTGCCAAAGGTTGACATTTCCTATGCTGCCAACAGTTTTATGGCAGAGTTTGTGTCCTATGGTTTTAAAAATAGGCTCACCTTTCACTGGTGTCAATTGAAGAAGATCTCCGAAAAAAATAATGTGTTTTCCTCCAAAGAGCTCTTCGTAGTTTGATTTGAGTACTTCTTGTAATCTGAGGTGAATCAAAGCCAACATTAGGTTGGAGACCATGCTCACTTCATCTATTAGTAGCATTTTCATTTATTTTAATACTCTGCGTAGTTCCATTGCAGCTTCTGTAGAAAGTTTGTAATAGTCTAATTTGTTTTGGTGTTCTACTGGCAGGAGTAGTAATCAGTGTAAAGTGACACCACGTATGTTGTAGGCAGCTAAACCTGTGGGGGCAGTAACAACAGATGACAGTTTGTTGATTGTCAATTGTTGAAGGAATTTGCTGATGATTTTGATTAAGAATGTTTTGCCAAAACCAGCTTCACCACTGACGTACAGTAGTATGGGTTTGTAATTTTGGCAGGTGCATTCTTTCTTTTCTTTATTTTCCTGTTGTACACAATATCTTTTGTTACTACGCTGCTCATTGTTTAGCTTTGATTGTAGTATAGTTAAGTCTTCTTTATCTTCATACTGACACATGGTGTTTTCTACTTCCGTCATAGCTAATTCTGCCTCATTTGCTATTAGTGGCTGTCCCAGTGGTTCTTGGCTTCCTGTTACAGAAGGTTGACTACTGTCAGGAGTGTCCTGATCTAGTTGGGCCTGGAGTTCTTCTTTGTGTTGCTGTTCATTGTGCAACATTGTTTTGTAGTGTGTAAAGTTTACATCAGTTATAGTGCTTTCATTTGCTTTGAAAGCATCTTCGTAGGAGTCATAGTTATCTAGTATTTCTTCTTCTTTTCTCCATGGTTTAAAGAGTTGTAGCAGGGACAAGTAATATAGTTCTTTATGTTGAGGAGTCTTTAATGACAATTTCATATGATTAATTAAATTTGGTTTGGTGAGTTTTACTAAGCTGCCGTCACAATTTGTCACTCTGTATCTACCTTTTTCTCATCGGGTTTCATATTATTTTTGTATGTGAAGTTTTGGGCTATGTGGTATAGACACATGGTTTCCAAAGTGGTACTTCTGTTTGGGTAGTATGTGTCCAGCAAATTGTTTTTGAAAATGTCTTGGCTGTTGGGATCATTTTTGGCTATTGTTTCTATGTTGTCGTATGATTTCAGAACTCTTTTTCTAGATTTAGCAGGACCAAGGCTTAGCCATAATATATTTTCAAATTTTCCATACAAAGCAGTACCGGTTAAATGATCTGCTGCTTCATAGGAGCCACACTCTCTATGGGAGAGCATTTTTATGCCCAAGCTGTACAATTTCTGAGACAGTGTTTTGTCTGATGACAGGTCATTCCAGAAGTCTTGAAGCTCTGTTTTTTCTGCTTTGGCTAAGTATGCTGTAACATATCTTGCAACTGCAGTGGAATTGTCTGCAATGTACTGCACATCTATGTTTGCATTCCATAAGAGGGCAATGATTGCATTGTAATCATTGATATATTTTTCTTCTTCTGTTCTTTTTATGTAATATGTATTTTTAGGTGATTTACCTTTAACACTATGGCCCTCATTATGAGTTCGGCGGTAACCATGCCGCTGTTGGCGGCATGGCTGCCGCCGAAATCGCGTTGGGTCCGGGTCCTCGGAATGAGGATTTACCGGGCCATTCCGAGTTCGGAAGGCCCGGTAATTCCTCCCTCCAAGGACCCGGACACGGTCCTTCCCCATTCCCATTTCAGCACCCAGAGGGCTGAATGGGAATGGGAGAGGGAGCAAACAACGGGCCATTACGAGATGGCCCATTGTTCGCTCCCTCTTCCCCTCGCAGGACCCGGTAAGCATGCCTGGTTTTCCCAGGCGTGCTTACCGTGTCCCACGAGGGGAACTCGTAATGCAGCGGTACGGAGTGAACGGCGCCGGCACCTTTTACGGCCCCCTTCACTCCGTACCGCCAGGGTCGTAATGAGGCCCTATGTCTAACTGAAGACATGAAGTTGTTCATTTGACATGTTTTTGTAAGTGGTCTAGGGAAACCAAAGCGGCATTTGGTGTAGTATTTCCCTTTGTTTTTGTATTTGCGATAACAATGTTTGCCACATTTGTGTCTTTAAAATTGTAAAATTTGTGCATGAAGATCACTATTTGTTGCTTCCGATGGAATTTCACAAGTGACATATTTTTCGATAAACTGTAACACAGTGGCATCATTGTCTTGACCAAATTTAGGAACATCTTTAATCCATAAAAGCCTGTGGATATGAGGTGCTCCTCTGGCTTGGTATTCTTTTCTCCAAAAGAAGTGTTGCACTTCTCCGAGGGGAGGAACAGTTTTATTACAAATAAAGTTTAGCATAGCAATGAAGCGATGATGAAAATATCTTGAAACATTAACAGTATCTAGAGAACAAAGTTCTCCAGGTGTTAGCATATCTATGTTTGTTTTGTTTTTGTTTGATATGCGTAGGAAATCATGTAAATCTTCCCATGCATATTCTGCACAACTTAATGTAACAAACCAAGTGGGTGGGCCAAGGTTTCTTATCATACAACGTACATCTCCATGACGTCAGAACCAGGACTCTTTAGTACCACGCATGTTTGCTAATAGATTTGTAATACTCAATTGTAAAACCTCATCTTTTTCTTGCACTTTTTGTAATAATTGTGTAGCTGACATATTTTGAAAGTGGGTTCCTGATTTTAATGTGTGTGCAACTCCGTCACATAGAGTTGCTAGTTCACTTTCAGAGAGTAGGTGGAATATGTATTCCGCATTTTGTCTAAATCTGGGATCTTCAGAATACCTCCGTAACGAGCAGTATTCTGATGCTGTTATTTAAATAGGTCTATCATCGTACCTTCCTCCTTTGCCAGTAGGAAAGAGTAGAGGAAAAGCTGATTGGTGATCCTTTTGTTTGTCGCATTTGGTACGTTTGTAGTGCATCTTCTACGGTGTCATTAGAGTGCAATGGATGAAATGTATAATGTAGGAAAGTATGGGATACTGTAGCAGGATCTAGAAGCTCAAATTGACCTTGAATTATTTTAGTGGTTTCCTTCAAGTTTTCTTCAATATTAATTTCTTTGTATTATTCATTATTGTCTTATAGATATTGCAAGTCTTGTCTAGCTTTATGTAAATCTGCAGTTGTTGCCAATTTTTTTTGTCTTTTGTAGGTACACCATTTACTAGGATAATTAAAGATTTCTCCATTGGATGTTGCACTCCCAGAGTGTGCACATTGTGTTTTAGATCTAATGGTAAATACAGTACTTTGCCATGAATGCCTTTCACTAATTCAGAGGGAGGTAATTTTGCTGTTTTTGGTTAAAGGTGTATTATTGCTTGAAAGGGGTGCACTGTTTGAATTATGATGCTCTCATATAAATTGAGTTGTTGTAGGGGTTTTGGTAGTGGGAATAATTCCAAATTATTTGTGATAGCACGTGAAGGAGTTGGGTTGTTGTGAAGTTTTATAGTGCATTAACTGCAAAGTATTAAGGGGTCAGTTATTTCGTAATTGTTTTCCACTATAAGGTAGAGAGCTAATTCATACCATTTAGAATCTTCATTGTCTTCTATTTTGTATGTTAGGTCTACAGTTTTTGTGTTACTTTTATAAAAAGTTATGCGGCAACATACACACACATGGTTTGGTACTTCAGCAGATGTACTTTTAAATTTCAGTATTTCTTTTTTGTATGTGTGTAGTAGAAGGTTGCCATGCGTAGAATTGTTACTAATTTGTTGTGGCTTTCACTTCCAAAATATTTTTTCTGGATATAGTCGATTTCGTCAAGTAGGTCTTTTGCTGTACCATGTAGAAGAATGTTATTTAAATTGGCTAGTGCTAAAGCAGGACTTTTAGCATAGTACAGTTTAAAGACTAGATTTCTTATAGTTGAAGGATGTGTTGATATCATTTTGATATGATGGAAGGTGGTTTTTCAAGTAGGTCCTGAAATGCAGGCCAATGAATGTCCTTGTAGTCCTGTGTACTTGCGCACTGGACAGGTATCATATTTTGCAGTACTTTAATTTTGATTTTGTCTTTGCCTTTCACATACTGATTGAGGAATTGGTGTAAAGACTTGAAAGAGTTTTTGGGAATGTTACACATTGATGTGCATGGCCATTTGTATACTAGACGTTCTGGTTCAGTTGAATTGAAAGGTAATTCTAAGTTTTCTGGGGATAATTTTGTAAGCAGTATTTCTTGTTCCATTATGGTATATTAACTTTTTCATAACCTCGTCCACTGCTATGTATGACAATTGTATTTGTTTGCTTTTGTTTGTATGCTTCTTCATTAAAATATGTATCTGTGCTTTTAGTGTGACTCCACTCACCTCCACAGATATTTAAGAAGTTATTTTTGTTGACATTTCGTTTATTGAGAAGTCTTTTTTGTAATTTAGTCATTAGTTTTGTTAGTGGTTTCATTTTGTTTAACACTAAAATAAAAAAACTTTCTTTTGAGAAGGTTTGCACTGTCTATCAAAGCTTTTAAGATTAATTTCGTACGGTAGTTTTTAAGGGTTGTGCATGATTTCTCTCATGTTTTTATAAGATTTTGAAGGACTCTGTGGCAGAACATTTTTGCTAAAATACTTTTTTTGGTATGCTTACTTGGTACTATATCAAGATTTATAAGAACAGTTTTAAAAGTAGTGTTAGCTGAATTCTTGTTTATCGTTTTCTATTTCATTTTACATTTTGATAGAGGAGGCGAAGTTTCTGTACTTGAAGCTTGTTTTGTTTCGCTAAATGACTGTATTACCTGTTTTGTTTGAATTTTTTGTACACATTCTGCTAGAGATGGATGCCTATTTTGGACACTTCTATTTTCATATGCTCTACTTCTGTGTTGCTTTCTATGGACTTGATTTTTGGTAGGCATTCTTTAGGGTCTGTTGTAAAAAATAAAGAAGGTATGGGTTGGGGTGTTCTGTAATGTATGTGTGCTGTGCATGAGTGTCTGAGTATGATGATAAAGATGTATGTGATGGTTTGTGATTGTGCATTGGGCAACTACAACTAGTTGGGATGGGTATTCTTGAATTTATGTGCTACTAAACTGGGGTTCAGATTACAGTAGAAAGTAAGCTAGTGGTGAGGAGAAGCACAAATAGTAAATCTATGGTATAGAATTAAAACAGTTGTTTGTTCTATAATATTAAAATTCTAGAGGCTGAGTTATGTCATTTGTGCGCCGCAAAATGGGGATTTGTGCGCCATTCTGCCTGTAAATCTCTGTTTAACAAATGAGGATTTGTGGACAGAATGGTGCACAATCTCTGTTTTTAGGCGCAGAAATAGCATGAATTAACCCCACAGTGTGTTTGAGTAATAGTAAAAATATTATGGTGGTATTTAACTTACTTTTTTTGTGGAATGAGCAGGTTTCTTCTTAGTTATTGTTTGTACTTCAAATTCTGCTGCTGCTTTTCAGGAGAGTGGTCTTCACTGCAATTGTAAAGGAAACAAATTAGTAATTTTGTGTGTTTATAGCACTGATGTTAATTTAGACATTGATTTTTATGTTTTCGTACAAGTATTGTGGTTTGATATTTGAACATAGTGTGTGCATGCAATTTTGTTTGACTATGTGAAGTCTTTATATTTTTGCAAATGTGTGTGTAAAAAGAAATTTAATAGCAGATAGGTTTGGAAGTGACAGTTGATTATAGCAGATGGGAAAAATGGCAGTAAGTTCATTTTATATGTTATACAAGTTAAAAGTCAGTTAATCTGTTTATATGAATGTATAAGAATTGTACATGTACTACTCAGAAAATATGCATACCTGTAGTTTGTGTTCATGCATATGGATATGCATGCAGCTGCAAGTAGAGATCTTGGAGACTTGTAAAGTATTTCTTGTAGTAGGTGCTTTCCAATGATATAAAACTTGTACTCAGAGTGATGAACAGTACATTTGAATTGCTGATCTATGATGATGGAATTAGATGTATAGGTCTTGGATGTGATTGGTGGATGGTCGTGTGACTGCTTAGCTATATCCAATGAGGGAATGGCACAGAGAGTGAAGTGGAAATGGTAGAAGGGCTGTTCATGTTACGATATGTCCGCAGACATGGCGGTAGTCCGTGGATATCGCGTGTTACATAGAGGGATTTTGGGGTGGGGAGGCATGCAAATGAGAATGAGCAGAGCAAGGGATTGGTCAGTAATGTTTAGTGGGTGTGTTGTGCCAAGAGAGAGTTTGTCAGATACTCTTTTTCCTGAGAGAAGAACAGATAGCTATGGCTGTGTGTTTCAGAAAACAGATTGTTTGGATTTTGGGAGACTCGTGGATACATTGGTTGAAGGTCCATGCAGAAAGCTGTGGAGTAGCAGTAGATCTTGGATTCCCACATGTGGAAGTGCACTGGCATAGAGTACGTGGAATAAAGTGGTTGGACTTGCTACCTCTCTGTGCTACTTTGGAGAGAGAGCATCATCCAGACATAATGATAATTCATTGTGGAGGGAACAGTTTAGGACATGTGTCTGGAATTTCTTTGCAATTTGCAATGAAAGAAGGACTTGGGAAGGTCATGGACATGTTTCCAAATTCTCAAGTAATTTTTTCTCGGATTGCGCAGAGACAAATGTGGCTGCGTTCTTCTTCATTTGGTCCACAAATGGAGAAAGCGAGGCACAATGTCAATAAGGCTGTTTGTGCCTTTCTAAGAGATGTTGGCATGTCCTCTTTTCACAATGAAAATATTATGTTTCGTAGCACATACATTTTTCGCAGAGATGGAGTCCATCTTACTTATGCTGGCAATCAGATTTTTCTGAGAAATGTACAAAATGCATTGCAACCTTTTTTGGAATTACAGCCATCCATTTTGTAGTAGATGTTGACTATTTCAAGTTTTTCAAACACTAACAAACACCACCAAAAGCCTCTTTTCAGAGCCACCACTTCCTCCCAGACAAAAGTGCAATGGTTATGATAGGGCAGCACCCCAAAATTTTAGATGTCCGTGAACTGTCCGCGGACTTCCTCTTCTATTTTTAAACTGTGAAAGGCGGCTCTGAAAAGAGCCTTTATTTTTTTCTTTTTGTTGTTTTATATATTTTTTTGGTTTTTTACACACGACACACTGGGAGAGGAGGGAAAAGGAGGGTAAGGGGGGACACCAACCACGGGGATAAGAAAGGGCGGGTGGAGAGAGGAAGATGTAGGGTGGGCCTTACTTAGGTAGTGGGCAGGTTTTCTCGTGCTCTGAGGCCGTAGTCTCGAAAGCACTACGAAGTCTCTCCCCCCTGCAGAGTACTGCGTCGCAGTACATACACACAGCTGTGACCCTCGAAAGGTAAGGGTCATCAGCATTGCGAATGGCCTGTGAGGCAGCTGGAGGAATACGCTGTCCTACAGGAGGGTTCCTTGTGGTGACAGGATCAGAAACGGAGGATGTAGTAGAGGAAGTCAATCCACTACGCTCCTCGCAAGGTACAACCTTGCGAACGGTCCCACCGTGGAACGACCTTAGGAGTCGCTTCATAGTAGTCGTACCAAAGCTGTACGAACCAGGCCTCCCATGACTCAGTACCATTTTGCACTGGTTGCAGGTGACTTTGATCACACGCGCCTTAGGTACGTTACCATGAATGGTAAATAACCACCACACCCAAGACTCACGGCGAGTGCTGGTAGTATGGACTCCCACTACCTCATTCTCGTCATCCTCTTCATCCTCCTCTGCATCCTCACTCCGGTTACCCTCTTCAGGCCCTTGGGGAGGTGGTGGTGGTGGAGGGGTTAGGGGTGGTGCTGAGGCAGATGTAGCACCAGGTGGCAGTAGTGCAGCCATGGATGCCATCAGGTTTCAGAAATAAATCTGGAAAATTGGCAGCAAAAATGCACTGTGTTCTGTAAGATAGCCAGAAACACAATGAGGATGAGCTCTGAGGTGTGGCCTTTTATGGGGGTGCTTGTGCGCGCTTCGCAGACACCCGCGCTGTCCGCAGACAGATCGAACACCAAATAAAGTTTCAAAAAGTCCCAAAAAGTATGCAGAAAGTCAGGATTACTGTCTGGGACTTGTGCTATGGTGATTTATTATTGAAAAATATTGTGGATTGCCTGAAAAGGTCGTTTTAAGTTGTTCGGGGACACAAACAGTGTTCGCAGTCAGAACACACGCTCAGCTTGGGCGCTGTCACATGATGGCTTCGTAAAACATGTCTGCGAAGGGAACGGTGTCTGCAGGACACCAAATGCACTGAAACTATTTTGCGCATGCGCGTTGGTGTTCTACGGACACTGTTCGGGTCCTGAAAGTAATTTAAAGTGCGACACAAGCGAAACGAACAGTTACGGACAGGCGTTTGTTCTTAGAACAGTTTCAATCCGCTTGCGAACAATACGGACAGGCATAGCGTCCTCAGGACACCCCCATTTTGTTTATTTATGAACATTTCAGGACACCGCGTGTGTTCTTAGAATAGTTTCAACTCGCTTGCGAACAATACGGACAGGCATAGCATCCATAGGACACCCCGATTTTGTTTATTTGTGAACATTCCGGGACACTTGATGTGTTGTTAGAACAGTTTCAACCTGCCTACGAACAGTACGGACAGGTATAGTGTTCTCAGGACACCCCCATTTTGTTTATTTACAAACTTTTCAGGATACTGCCTGTGTTCTTAGAACAGTTTCAACTCGCATGCGAACAATAAGGACAGGCATAGCGTCCTGAGGACACCCCCATTTTGTTTATATACGAACATTTCGGGACACTTGATGTGTTCTTAGAACAGTTTCAACCTGCCTACGAACAGCACGGATAGGTCTAGCGTCCTCAGGACACCCCCATTTTGTTTATTTACAAACTTTTCAGGACACCGCGTGTGTTAGTTTGATTGCGGACATCCCGGACACCGAATGTGTTTTTAGAACAGTTTGGACTTGCTTGCGAACATTACGGACAGGCATAATGTTCTTAGAACATCTCCATTTTGGTTAATTGTGGATATCCCGGACATCTTGTGTGTTCTTAGAACAGTTTCAACTTGCTAGCGAACAGTACGGACAGGTATAGTGTCCTTAGGACACCTCCATTTTGATTAATTACAGACATAACGGACACTTCTTGTGTTCTTAGAACAGTTTCAACATGCCTGCCAATAGTACGGACAGGTAAAGTGTCCTTAGAACACCTCCATTTTGATTAATGGCGGACATCCGGAACACCAGGTGTGTTCTTAGAACAGTTTCAACTTGCATGCGAACAGTACAGACAGGTATAGTGTCCTTAGGACGCCCCATTTTCGTTTTTTTACGGAAATTCCAGACACCCGCGCTGTCCGAGGACACCTCAACTGCTTTAAAAAAAAAACAAGAAATGAATTAGGACACAATATAATAATTTTACTTTATTATATATGGATGTTAAATTTATGACAGAGAAGGTGAAGCAGAAACTGAGACAAACACAGGAGAATTGGGGTTTTCAAGAGGATTCATATGAGGTGAAGAAGGGATGGAAGTCTCATCAAAACGTTTTTGTTCATGGAGAGGGTTTGGGGATAATTGACTGGAATATGGTGAGGGGGGACAGGTACATGTGGGACAATGGTATCTAGTTTTTTCTTTCAAGTGATCCTCCACAAAGTTTTTTAAATTGTTCAAATTTTCCATGAGTATGTCAATTTTTTCTTCCATGCGCTAGAGAGTCTTATCCAATATTTCTTTTTGTTTACTATTTTCAATGTTTGTATGGTCTGTACAAAAAAAATGTATATGTTAAATGTATATAAAATAATATTTATTAATTGGTTTATATAGAAAAGTGTCTACCATTAGGTTCACTATCTTCAGACATTTCCTCATGTGGGAAATGCTCCTATAGCCACTCCAGAGTACTAGACATTTTTGTGAGAAAAAAAATTTCTATCACTTTTTTTGTATCTAATACAGACATTTTAGAAATATATGAGTATGAGAGGGTGCTAGAGTGCGACCAACATGGCCGCACTGGTGTGAGCGCCGTCAGCACACCTAATTAATCCTTCCCAATAACACGGATCTGGGGGCCATCCAACCCCCTCAGTGGAGGGACTGCTGCCTCAAAGAATAGCGCACCGACCGCCACCCCCTCACTCCCCTCGGAAGAAGTGGAGAACGACTGCGCCCTCCTATCCAACCCGAGGCGCGGTACGAGGAGGCCCTGATCGGCTACGGCCCGAGGCGGCATCTGAGCGAGGTGCCGCGGGAGAGTGATCCGTCACTACGTGCGACCTGGGCAGACACACACGAGAGAGCGGCCGGGGATCAACAACCGTCCCGGCAAGAAGATAAGTCAACAAGAGGCTGCTTGGGCGTACCACATTGGGTGAGCAGATCCAGAGGCCCCCGAAATGCGCGGTGTCTGGCGGGAGTGTTCCATCCGAGCGGCACCGCTGGCGATAGGCAACGAGACAAGGAGGAGGAGCACCAGCCCTCTCGCCACATTTGGCCCGGGGGCCATCCAACCCCCTGAAGGTGAGGCGGATCCGAGGCCAGGCACGTAGGCGGGCGGTGCCGGGGGCGCTGGCTGGGGACTGGCGGGTCGGGAGAGTGGAGGAAGATAGAAAACTCCCAAAACCAAGTGGCGGGCCCACCTTGCCGCCCCCCGCCGCCTCCTCAGTGGTCATCCGGCGGGAAGCCGCGTGGCACCGTAGCTGCCACTAAGCGTCAGGAGTTGAGATCCGTGTAGACACCTCAGCACAACAGCAGGCCCGAGGCCGGCCGGACTGCGGGCCCGCCCCTGGCGATCACATAGTGCTCAAAGGACCCCCGCGACACAGGGAGGGACACAAACCGGCCGGCGCCTCGGCGCCCCCCCTCTCCCACGCCCCAACGGTTCAAGCGGCAGGCAATCCTACACGCTCACATCTGGGCAGGAGCTGGGCACCTAAACCAACCCTCCAGATCGAGAGGAAACCCATCCCGGGGTACCCAATAACACTGACAAAGGCAGGACAGGAAAGGCCGGCTAACTGCAGCTCAAGAAACATCTGAAATACAGCCACACAAGCCAACCTCTGAGACCACAGGCGAAGGCCCCCAATCTAGTAACGCAAACACAGTAAACCATCACGATGGGGAAAGCAGACAAAGCTCAGCAGAAGCTGACATTGGAGGCTGGAGCCATAGTGAAAACCCCCAAAACAAATGCGGGACAAGAAAACTTGGAAGGGGACACACCCCGAGAAGTCGAGCCCATTCCAGATACAGACATCAGAGAAATCCTCCTCGATTTAAAAGCAGGAATTGGCAACATAGATAGCAAGCTAGTCTCCCTGTCCACCAAAGTTGACCAACTTCAACACCGTTTAGACAAACACGGGGACAGGCTGGACACGGCTGAACAACGAATTTCTGACGTTTAGGATAACGTGACCTCTATGACCGCCAGAGTGACAATGCTAGAAACACAAATGAAAGCTGTTATGGCCAAGAACGAGGACCTAGAAGGGCGTTCACGCTGGAACAACATCAGGATCCTCGGGGTAAGGGAACGACAAACCACAGGAAAAATTGAGGACTTCATCAAAAAACTATTCAAGGAGATATTTGGAAACCCTGCATTGTCCGACATGTTCGTGGTGGAGCGGGCTCACAGGGTCCCAACTACCCGCCCCATTCCTGGAGCAGCCCCCCGCCCAATAATCGCAAAATTGCTTAACTTCAGAGACCGAGATACAATCCTCCGGCTTGCAAGAGAGAAAGGGCACCTGCCATACGATGGAGATAACATCCAATTTTTTCCCGACTTCTCCCGTTCGGTCCAGGCCTTGCGCAGAACATTCACTGGCGTGAAACATCGACTGCAAGACAACAAGTTGATGTATTCCATGCTCTACCCAGCCAAGCTACATATCTAACACAACAGCAAGTCACAATTTTTCAATACGCCCGAGGAGACAAATTCATTTCTCGATAAGCTGGGGTGCAGACAAAACATAGACAACGCTAGACCCCGAAGAAGAGAACGCGCCAATGGGGACCCACCCTGAGATTCATCTGCATCCATCAATAGGCTGCCCTAAGACGCATAAGAATGATCCCCCGAATCCAGACATCCATGTTAAACTTTAAGGTGCGCTGGTCCTTGGAAGCTCCCTAGCGCCCCAAGCGCAGCTTAGTTATGTTTCGGGACCTTAAGAGGGGAAAGCTGATGGGCAAGTTGGGGGTTGCCCATGATTGAGAGGGAAATGGTTTGTTATTATGGAATTGTGCTTGTCAGGTGCCCATCTCCATAGTAATTTAAAGGCTAGTGTTTGCGAGGCAAATCACTGGGGATACACCAAGAGAGCAGTCTGAGAAGTGCTAACCATAAATTTATTGTTGAAAGCATAGTTTTTTTTTAGATTTTACACAATTTCTAAAGCAAAAAATAAGTAGAATAGAGCAATTGAAAAAATAGAGAAAAACAGAACATTCATCACAAATATATCAAGTGCCAAAGAAGGGATAACATATTAATCACATCAAGATAAAACAATTATTACAGGCTACCCATAGTTCCTGCAACATAAGGCCTACCAGGGTGTATAAAAAATTACCCTGGTAGGTATGTAAAAAGAATATTATTTTAGCTGAGTTTGTATATTTAATGTTGGCCCTGGAGGGAGCTAGCTGAGCAGTTCCTGCATTGCGACTTCACAAAACCGACAAACACCCAGAGGAATGTGGATCATACAGGCCAATATCACTGATCAATTTAGATAACAAGATACTGGCCAAGATTCTAGCCTCCAGACTCATTCCTCTGATGCCCGCGATGGTTCTGGCGGACCAAGCCGGATTTATACCAGGCCGCAATACCACGTTCGGCATTAGACGCATGTTCAGAGTTTTAGAGGCGACAGACCCTGCACACCAGGCAGTGGCAGTCCTCCTCGATGCTGAAAGGCCTTCGATTCTATCGAGTGGCCTTTTATTTTTGAAATCATTCAGCTAATGGGCCTAGGTAAGCCATTCCTCCAACTGACAGCCCTACTATATAATCAGCCTCGATCCCACATCATTCTAGGGAAAACCAGATCAACGGCGATCAACCTTCAAAGAGGAACAAGGCAGGGATGCCCGTTGTCCGCCCTACTCTTTGCATTGGTGATGGAGCCCCTCGCCTCAGACCTTGGAGCTAAACACATACAAAGACGCCTATCCTTCGGCCCCCATAAATTAATAATCTCCCTATATAATCTCCCTATATAATCTCCCGGATGATATTGTCCTGTATATATGCGACCCGATAACAAACATAAACACAGTCATCCGTGACATAATAAGATTCGGCAGCTTCTCCGGCTTAAAAATTAACCATAGTAAGTCAGTCATATTCCCACTCACCCTCGAGACCCATAGCTTCCAAGACAATTATGGTTTTAAATAGGAACACACAAATGTATGCTAACTAGGCACTCAATTGGCCAGAGACCACCAAACACTGTTCCAAGACAACTACGGTAAAGTAATCCAAGCATTACAAGGGAAAGTCGACAGATGGAAATCACTTCCGCTCAACCTATGGGGCCGAGTGTCATTAGTAAAAATGGTGATACTCCCCAAACTCCTCTACCTGTTCGGAAATCTCCCCCTGCTAGTGCCCCAAAAACAGCTCCACCATTTAAAAAGCATAATCCTGGAACTTCTTTGGGCGGGCAAGCCAGCCAGAATAGCTTACCAATCACTAATAATACCTGTTAAAAAAGGTGGAATGGCTCTCCCCGACTTAGAACGCTACTATTGGGCATCACAAGCCCAATTCCTCAGGCACTGATATGCTACGCAATTCATTCGCCCTCATGTCCAACTAGAACGCGCCTTGGCTTCCCCAACCTGCTCAGAGCAACCATCCTTGGCCTGTGTTCTTACTGGTCTGTAGATCTGCTGTTGCTCTTAGTTGTGGAGTTTCTGTGAGGTAATCATGTTGGAAGCCTATCTTTCTTCTTTTGGTATATTCCATATTAGAATATATTGTATTTAAATGAATGGTTGATGTGCTATATATATATGGGTTACACTTCTTATTTATTACTACATATAATATGTATGTGTGCTGGTTTGTGAATTTGTGCAGTGTTCATATGTTATGATATAACAATTAAAGATACCCCCCAGACTTTTTGGGTAGTGCTGCTGTTGTCCGCACCTGTCCGCGGACATAGCAAGAGTTTGCGAACATCAAATTCAGTAGAGGGGGTTCAGTATGTTCTATGTTACATGTACATAAAGTCAGGGATATTATTGTTAAGCAGTGCTACTAAAAACCTATGAAATTCAGTAAAAAATGTCATCTTTGATGTCCTGGGTGTTAGTCTTAGCAGTGCACAGTGGTGGCACGAGTTATGGTTGTTTAATTTACCATAACTGGCGAATTTCAGGGGTTTTTCAGTTTTACTTGGAACCCTAACATCCCTTTAGTTTTTTTACACATATATATATACACACACACATATATATATATATATGCATATAGTTTTTTTTGTGGAGATGGTGCACAAGGGAGTGCCTGAGGGAGAGTGGGAAGGAGCCAGTGACGAAGGAGTGGTTGCAGAACTCAGCCAGGGCAGAAGCGAGAGAGAAAATGTTATCCGTGATAGTACTGGAGGAGCAGTGGAGCACCTGTTTGGAAGAGACTTTCATAGAGCTGAGGGCTTTAGGGACCTTATCCGGTGCTATGGGTGAGAAGGAGAGTATAGGGAAGGAGAGAGGGTGACCAACAGAGGCCTGATAGAAGATGGGGGAGCAAGGAGGGGAGTAGAGGAGGATGAGGACAGGATGTCCTAGGTTTTGGTTGTGAAATGGGAGTACAGTGCAGTACAGAGGGCCCGGCATGGAAGAGGAAAAGTGAAAACTTCAGTAGGATTGGCGAGTTCCTTCTACATTTTGAAAAGTTCAGACATATTGTTGGTGGAGCCAGAGATTATGAACGTGGATATAGGCCCTCTTCTTGGAGCGGATGTAGAGACAGTATTGCCTTTGGAGCAGGTGATAGGGCAGTTTGTCAGTGGGTGTGCTTTTAAGCCTGCTATTTCCGTTCAGCAATTCTGCACTTGCGTTTCAGAGTGGCTAGGTTGGAATTGAACCAGCTGTTGCGCTGGGAGGCAAGCTTCATGTGGATCCTCATGACAGGGGCAAGGATGCCAAGGGTGTTGGAGATGGATGGGTGAAGGTTAGCGAGGGCTGTGTCGGTGGGAGAGTCAATAGCGGGGGCGGGAGGGGGAATGAAAGTGGCAGCAAAAGCAGCGACTGACATTTGCTTCATCGATCGATTGACGGAGAAGGAGACTGCCAGTGCGGGCAAAGGCTTAGGCAGGGAGCCAAGGAGCTCCAAGTGAGAGGAGAGGAGAGAATGGTAATATCAGGAGAGAGGTGTAGTGCAAGGGTTAGAGATAGGAATTTCTGCTGAGATGACGGGGCTCTCTGGGCTCCATTCGTTAAGCTTACAATGTTCTTCTTCATCTCAGTACTAGTGTTATTTTGGATCTATTCACTCTTCTTCATCCCAGTAGTTGTTATAAGAGTAAGACACTGTGCCTTACAACAGTACATTGTTTTAGTCAAGAAGATATTAGATGGAAAAGAGGCTAGTGTACGTGAGGGTGTGAGGGTCCTATCAAGGCCATACCGTAGGTGGTCATCCTTGTCCACAGAGGAGGATTCTCTCCCCATGAGATCCTCCTGCTGAGTACCAACCCTAGGGGGACTATCAGGTAACGGCCTCACCTCCCTGGCCTCATGTAAAGGGGTTACAGCTTGGGGCGAAGTGACGACATCCAAGAATTCACCACAGTACGTAGTGGGGGTGAGTGTCTATGTTGTGTGTGGTTATGATAATGGGGTGAGTGTTTATGGGGTGAGTGTGTTTTTTGTCGGTGGACGGACATGATAATAGGGTGAGTGTGTATGTTGTGTGTGGTCATGATAATGCCGTCAGTGTGTATGTTGCATGTGGTTATGATAATTGGGTGAGTGTGTACATCCATATTTAAATAGGTAACCTGTTGCATCATTCTAGATTCCCATGCTTCATGTTCCTGTTCTGCCCATTCACCCTTAATGAACAATTTGGATAGAAGGTGCTTTCTGGCCATGTACATTTCCATGGTGCTCATTGTGAAATGTGTTCTGCACCTGATGGGTTCTCTATGCAAGGGCAAAATCTCAACCCTGCTCCTGCCTAGTTTGTACTCACAATATTTTTATTTAGACACATAGCCCTGTAACCCAGGGTACTAGTTTGGATGGCGCCTTCTCAGTGTACCCAGCTTTCTATCCACTAAAAGTAACAATACCTTCAAATGGGCTAGTCACGGCACAAGCCCCTACTGTGCCACAATATATTACACAGCACAAGCAAGTCAGGGATCTCGTTCCCCTGCAATGAATGTGTCGCACAATAAAATGCTTTAATTTTGTTACAATTTCGGATTGAACTTGAGAAGGCCTTCGATCCGTCTCGGACCCAACCTCCACCAGCACCCTTTGTCACAATGGACTAGGAACCAGGCTGGTGTGTATCAATAAGATATGTTATTAATTGATTGTTTAATGGAAAATTAAGATAATCAAAATACAACAGCCACTAAAGTTGTGGCAATACAAAAGTACAAAAATACCTTTATAGAGCAACCAGGTTGAAATAAACTGTTACAGTGGCTTCCGTTGTAACAACAAAACAGAAAAAGAACAAGTTCAAACAAATTGATATCACAAACAATTAAGTAATCCCCTTGCAACACTCAACCCCCAAACATTTATTGGACTTGATTTCTTTGGATGGTAGGCAGTGGCAAGGAGTAGGAATATAGTGGGAAAATTGGTTTTGTGGTTTTGTGGTGATGCCCAGCACAGCAATATTGGGAGCCAGCAAAAAGGGGAAAACTCGTTTTTACACAATGAAAAAATGGGTTTTAATTATTTAGCACAACTGCTATGGGATAGAACATGAAGGAATCCATACTGATTACACTTAGCAGACAGGCGGGGCTTTAGAGAATACTAGCCAGCATACAAAGGGGAATGAGTCGGAAAATTGGTTTTCAGAAGATTGAACACATGGCAATGGAAAGGGAATGCAAATAGAAATTTGTTTTCTTGACACAATAGGGAAGGGGGAGCAGAAGAGGGAAATTTGGTGTTAGGGATGTTAAGCACAAATTCAAGGGAAAAGAAGATGGAAATGGGAATTCATTTTTACTGAGGTTGCAAATGACAGATAAGCTTTGGGAAAGGGGTAGTTCACCATAGGCCAATCGGTTTTGGGGTAGAATGACAGAGCAAATGACAGGTAAGTTTTGGGAAAAGGAATAGCTCACAAAATAGCTCACAAAAACGAAAATCAGTTTTTAGATAAAATGGCAGAGCAAGGGGAAAAATACAGTTGCAGATGGAAATTCGTTTAGCAGGGCACAATTTAAAGACAGGGACTGCTTCATTTTCCATCTCCCAATGAGGCTACTTCTTTTGGGCAACATTTTTATCGCTTATAACAATTCACAATGCACTGGGAAGAGATAGTTGGTTGCAAGTTCCAACTATTCTAATCCTGTGAAATAAATGGGGAAATTAATTGATTTACTGAGAAAAATATACTAAGGATCTACACAAGAAACTGGGGATTCTTCAATGGGAAAATGACTGTAATGCCAGGAAAACAAAGGATTCTTCAACAGGAGAATGACTTAAATAGACAGGCACACAAAGGATTCTTCAATAGGAGAATTACTACAACAAACAGGCAAACAACAGATTTTTCAATAGGAAAATGACTTAAATGCACAGACAAATAAGTTAGGGGTTTTTTCCATGGGGGAATCTCTATGGCAATGCTGAAGAGGATAGGGTGTATGCAATCTATGGCTTGGGATGTCTATACTTACAGAAGAGGGCTTGATGGACATCAGGGAGCGACAGTGCATCACTGCTGGGACAGTCAATGGGTCAGTCAAGGATTCCCTCTGTTCTCCAACGGGTCCCAAGGCAGCTACTAAACCTCCGGGCTCCACTTCAGGATTTAGGCCTGACTGTGCTGGGATGGTTCCAGATTTTGCCAGCTGCTCGCCTCAGGATTCAGGAAGAAGAGTCCTGATTTGAGGCGGAGTGACTTATTTATTAGGTAGTGACATCAATAATGTGTCATATTGTCATACACCATGCCTCCGGGAGGCTGTGGGACAGGTGGCGCGCTGGGCACCATTGATTTCCCCGCCACGCCACACTCGGCGCTCCTTTCAGCGTTCTAGTGTTTTTGTCAACTTGGCCGCCGCCAGGAGCTTCTTAGCATTCCAGCCCCCGGAGTTCGGCGCGTCTCAACCCGTGAGTGCTGCTTCGTCTCTCCGGGTCCGCACACTGTGTTTTTCTTCTTGGCTCTGCTGAGCCCAGCCCCTCTTTCTCTTCCCTCTTCCTTGATCCTTTCTCCAGCACCACCCGTTGCTGGTCCGGGTCCGCGCTCTCCTTTCCCTTCTCTCCCTGCCTCCCGTTTTTCTTTGGGTCTCGCCCCTCCTCCAGCCCTCTTCTGACTTACCTATTGCTCTCTAGCCGCTTTCCTCCTTGTCATTACCATTTGTCTCCCTTGAATCTCTTCCTGCACCTGGCGATACAAGTTTCTGCCTGGAAGCCTTCCTCCAGTTCAGGCAGGACATTGGTACTGGAAGTCTGCCTGCTTTTTCTGCAACCACGCACCTCGCACTGCATCAAGGGACTTCAAACATCAGTCAGGGGTTTTTTGTGCCTTTGTGGCTTTTTCCCCTCTTGGCTACTCTGGGAGCTGAACCACCGGGCTTCTTGTTTATCAAGGGGTCACCGTGGCGGCTTCCCGTGGTAGAGACTTTCTCCGTAAAAAGAAAGATTTCAGACGGAGGAAGACGCCGACCATCACCTCCGGGAATCCAGGTGAGGAGTTGGGGGAGCTGTCGTCTGAGAGTGAACTTGATCTTGACAGTTTGAGATGCCCAATACATTCGGCAGACCCAATGGCTACTGCAGAACAGATACAAGAATTAGTAGCCGCAGTGTATAAACTCAATCTAGAAATGCAGACTGTTAAAACCGAGAATGCTGTCCTCCGACAGATGATTGCAGCCAGAGACCGCCCTCCGCCCGAACTCCCACCCATGGCTCTCTCCTCTGACAAGTATGACGGTTCACCTAAAAAACTGAAAGAATTCTTGGAGGCATGCACTGTTTATTTTGCCTCTCGCTCTACCACCTTCACGTCCGAACATGCCCGGGTCAGCTTTCTTATATCCAACCTTGTGGGCAATGCCCTAGTTTGGGATACTCCCCTAGTCACCCGGAACGATCCTGTGCTGTAGGACTGGGGGGCCTTTCTTGCCTTGTTCAAACAGACCTTCAAACGCCCGGAAATAGGTCATGGGGTTTGTGAAGAGTTATTGGACATTCAACAGGGATCCTCTGATCTGCTCACTTACATTACTAACTTTAAGCGATTAGTGGCCGAGCCTGCTTGGCCAGAACAAGCTCAATTCACCATATTCTGGAGAGGCCTCAGAGAAGAGCTTAAGGACGAATTAGCTAGGATACCACGTTCCTCCACGTTCACGGATCTATTATCAGCGGTCCTTCAAATCGATTACTGTCTGAGTGAAACAATCGCCTATACATGTAAGCTTATTATAGCATGTTGCCCCTTCCTCACTACACAGAATTGCAGTATCCTGGCCAGGACACTGGTTATGTCCAAACTAGACTACTGTAATGCCTTATACCTTGGAACCAGCCAATGCAACCTGAACAAACTACATGTTACGCAAAATAATGCAATCAGAGCTGCCCTCAACATCCCTAGATCCTCACACATCTCTGAGACAAGGAGAAGCTTACACTGGCTATCAGTGACTCAAAGAATTTCTCTGAAATCTCTTACCCTTACACACAAATGTTTGAACAATCAGGCCCCCACCTATCTCTCCTCTTGCTTCGCCCATTACACACCTACCCAACTACTTAGATCGGCTCAAACACATTGTCTGACCATCCCCAGATACAAACTGCAGAAAACTGGGGGAATCAGCTTCCCTGTCCTTGCCTCCAAGCTATGGAACTCGATTCCTTTACCTATGAGATCTGAACATTCTCCCACCCTCTTCAAACAAAGAACCAAATTATGGCTATCTACTAATGTGGCCTAAATTACCAAACTTACTTCAGGACTATCGCTCGGCACTTCAACTGCCCTCGCCTGTATGTATTCTTGCTAATTGTAGATACTGTGCACAGCTCATTGTAAATTACGCACAGCTTTACTGCGACTGTAGATATTCATGTACATTATATTGTATACCTTGTATAAGTTTATTGTATTATATGCTGTGCTAACGTTCAACTTTAAATGTAACCAGTTCTGTATCATATTACCTTGTCAAGATATGCGCCTGGTAGCCCTTGGGCCTGGCTGCGCTATATAAATAAAATACAAATACAAATACAAATACAAATACAAATACAAATAGAAAGAAAGAAAGGAAAAGCTCCCTATACACCCTTACCTGCCCCATCAGCTTCTCCCTCTCTGCCTGTTTCCCGGCAACCCAAGGACGAGCCGATGCAGATCGGAAACCACCCGAGCACCGCTTACTCCTGAAGAGCGGAATCACAGAGGGGACTCTCGATTATTCCTTTACTGTGGATCAGCAAACCATGTATTACAAGACTGCCCCAATGTGCCTCCTAGACGTCCGGGAAACGGATGACCTCGGTCTTAGGCAGGACAGAATTCTGAGGTCCATTTTCTAGTCCCTATGTGTCAGTTGTGATAACCACTCCTGAAGATAAGGAAGACGCACAACTCATGGTGGTAAAAATACAGATAAGCCTTAAGGATCAGAAGATTGACACTTTGGCACTCTTAGATTATGGAGCTGCTGGCAACTTCATGGACACTCTTTGGGCCAGTAAAGTATGCATTCAGTGTGTTGAAAAGAGGAAGAACCAGAAAGTGGAAGGAGTGGATGGCACTCCATTATGTTCGGGTCCCATAACCCATACCACTGAACTTCTCCAGATAAACATCATGCAACATACTGAGAGTCTGGCGTTCGATATCATTCGCACTGCCCATTTTCCTGTGATTTTGGGCATTGCCTGGCTACGCAAGCATAACCCATCCATCAACTGGTCTGATAATGTTTTAGGCTTTCATTCCTCCTTCTGTAGACAATACTGCCTTCCTAAACCCGAATATCATGCAGTTACCACGTTACCTAGCCCTCCCTTGGAACCACGGACTGTGCATTGTATTCCCGCCGTACTGAGTGAATTTAACAGCATGTTCGGCGATAAGGGACCTCTAGCCCTACCCCCCATAGACCAGAAGAGTGTGCCATTGATTTACTGCCGGATGCCTTGGTCCCTTTCGGACGGATGTTTTCGTTGTCAGTGACCAAAAAGAAGGCCTAATGGGACTATATAGACACACATCTTGAAAACTGACTCATCCAACACTCTCGTTCACCCGCCGGTGCCTCATTATTCTTTATACCTAAGAGGGATTCCTCCGAGCTTCGACCCTGCATAGACTATAGAGGACTCAACAAGGTGACCATCAGGGATAGGTATCCATTGCCTCTCATCTCTGATATTCTCGAAGCGGTTCAGGGATCTTGTGTCTTTTCCAAATTAGACCTTTGGAGTGCTTATCATTTGTTGCGTATTAAAGAGGGTGACGAGTGGAAGATGGCTTTCCGGACACCCTATTGCCACTTTGAGTACCAGGTAATGCCTTTTGGTCTTGTCAACGTGCCCGCCGTGTTCCAGCGGTTTATGGACTGTCTATTTTCTGACCTTTTCTTCCATACTGTCATAGTCTATTTAGACGATATACTGGTCTTCTCACCCTTGATGCAAGAACATATCAAGCATCTACAGTCAGTGTTGTCACGTCTGCAGGCCAACCACCTACTTGTCAAACCCGAAAAATGTTTCTTTATGGTCTCTTTGGTTCCCTATCTCGGTTACATCCTCTCTAGAGAAGATATCGAGATGGATAAGCGGAAGATACAAGCCATTCTGGAATGGCCAGATCCATCCTCAGTCAAGGAGGTCCAGAAGTTTTTGGGTTTTGCGAATTTTTACCGCAAGTTTATCCCACATTTCTCCGACATCGTCCTGCCTATCACTGGCCTGCTCAAGAAGTCAGTTAACATATTTCAGTGGTCGGAAGAAGCAGATAAGGCCTTCCGGAAGCTTAAAGACCTGTTTTCATCTGCTCCGATACTCCGTCAACCCGACCAAACTAAGGTCTTCATCATTGAGGCTGATGCCTCAGCCAGAGCAATCGGGGCCGTTTTACTCCAGGAGCATGAAGGAAGAGAACATCCTATTGGATACATATCCAAAACTTTGACGCCCAGCGAATGTAATTATTCCGTAATTGAGAGGGAGTTGTTGGCTATAAAGAGAGCCTGCGAAGAATGGAGGCATCTGCTGCAAGGTAGTATCCATCCCTTCATCATCCGGACAGATCATAAGAACCTGAAGACCTTGCAACGCATGGATTGTATCGATTCTCGACAGGTGAGATGGGCAAATTTTTTTTTCTTCTCAGTTCGACTTTGTAATTACTTACCTCCCAGGGTCCCAGAATATACTGGCTGACGCACTCTCTCGCTGAAGCAACCCGGATGCTATCTCAGCAACCCTACCCTATCCCATTTTCCCTAGAAATCGGATCATTGCACTGGTCTCCTCCTTCATGGAAGAGGTCAAAGAGGCTACAGTTGGTTCTGGACAATCCATCCCTAAACGGTATCGAACCTTGACTGAAAGGAAAGAGGGGTTACTCTTTGTCAATCAAAGACTGTTCATTCCGAGTCCCTCTTTGCACCTCAAGATTTTATCTTGGTGTCACAACCATAAATCCTCAGGGCACAAAGGTGCAAAAGGAACCCTAGAATTGGTCTCCCGTTCTTTTTTCTGGCCGGGTATGACTACCGATATCAAGAAGTACGTGGAGTCTTGTCTCGTCTGTTCTAGGAGCAAAGCCCGGACTCAAAAACCCATTGGATTACTCGAACAACCTGAACCCCCTACCAAACCATGGAGCCACATTTCCACTGATTTTATTGTTGAATTACCCAAATCAGAAGGGTGTACCTGCATCATGGTAACAGTTGATTATTTTACCAAACTCACCCACTTTACTCCTCTCTCTGGACTTCCATTAGCGTCCAAGACAGCCAAGGTTTTCATTCGAGAGACATTCAGACTGCATGGCCTACCAGACAAGATCACCTCTGATAGGGGAAGTCAGTTTACCTCAAGGTTCTGGAAAGCATTATGTGTCAGGTTGGGGATAGAGAGGGCTTTGTCATCTGGCTTTCACTCTCAGTCCAATGAGCAAACCGAGCGCCTAAACAGTACTTTGGAACAATACTTGCGCTGTTATGTTAACTCACAACAGGACAATTGGGTTTCCCTGGTACCTACGGCAGAATTCTCCTATAATAACTCTGTTCATTCAGCCACGGGAATTTCCCCCTTCTTTTGTACATACGGTTTACATCCTCGGGGTATTATTCCAATGATCTCTCGTACCTCCAGCATGCCTACAATTTAATCTTTCTTAATGAAGGTAGCAGAAGCCCATCGTATTGCCAAGGATAATCTGGTGGTTTCTCAACGCAAGGTGAAGAGTCTGGTGGACCGCAAATGCTCCCCGGGTCCCAACTGGGAAGTGGGTTCCAAGGTCTGGCTTTCTACCAAGTACCTCCCCCGTTGGGTTCGTCCTTCTAAATTATCACCACGGTTCCTGGGTCCTTACGAAATTGTGGCACGGATGAATCCAGTGGCGTATCGTTTGAAACTACCTGCAAGTCTTAGGCGGATCCACCTGGTTTTCCACTCATCCCTCCTTCGCCTAGCAGGAGACGATGTCCCTGCTCGTCTGGTCCATGAAAAGACCACCAGCCAAGAGAAATACACCGATGTATATGAAGTCTCTCAGATTAGGGACTCCAGATACCATAAAGGTAGACTCGAATGCCTAATACATTGGAAAGGATACCCCCATTCTGAAGACTCTTGTGAACCGGGCTCTTAGGTTCATGCCCCAGAGCTCCTCCGTAAGTTCCATCGGGCTTAACCGGGGAAACCTCAGACCTCCAGGCATAAAGGGGGACATACTGTCATACACAATGCCTCCTGGAGGCTGTGGGACCGGTGGCACGCTGGGCGCCATTGATTTCCCCACCACGCCGCCCTCGGCGCTCCTTTCAGCGTTCTCGTGTTTTTGTCAACATGGCCGCTGCCGGGAGCATCTTAGCATTCCAGCCCCCGGCGGTCGACGCGTCTCAACCCATGAGTGCTGCTTCGTCTCTCCGGGTCTGCACGCTGTGTTTTTCTTCTTAGCTCTGCTGAGCCCAGCCCCTGCCTTTCACTTTCTTTTCCCTCTTCCTTGATCCATTCTCCAGTGCCACCTGTTGCTATCCCCGTGGTCCGGGTCCACGCTCCCCTTTCCCTTCTCTCCCTGCCTCCCGTTTTTCTCTGGGTCTCGCCCCTCCTCCACCCCTCTTCTGACTTACCTATTGCTCTCTAGCCGCTTTCCTCCTTGTCATTACCCTTTGTCTCCCTGGAATCTCTTCCTGCACCTGACGATACAAGTTTCTGCCTGGAAGCCTTCCTCCAGTTCAAGCAGGACATTGGTACTGGAAGTCTGCCTGCTTTTTCTGCAACCACACACCTCACACTGCATCAAGGGACTCCAAACATCAGTCAGGGTTTTTTTGTGCCTTTGTGGCTTTTTCCCCTCTTGGCTACTTCGGGAGCGGAACCACAAGGCTTCTTGTTTATCATTGGGTCACTGTGGCAGCTTCCCGTGGTAGACCTTTTCTCCATAAAAATAAAGATTTCAGACGGAAGAAGACGCCGACCATCATCTCCAGGAATTCTGGTGAGGAGTTGGGGAAGCTGTCGTCTGAGAGTGAACTTGATCTTGACACATAGTTCTTGCAGAAGGGATACTGCACTCTTCAGTAGTTCACTCCCATTTGTGGGCTGATCAGTCCAGAAAATGTAGGAGTGTTTTTGGGAAATGAGGAGAGGAGACCTATCCGTCATATTGGTGTGACAGGAGGCTTGGTCTTTTTCAGGCACATAAAAATCTCCCTGCATGACACATGCCCTTAATCTACATATTTGGTCACATACGTGGGCATTTTTTAACACTATATTTTTCTGCGAATCACCTAAGCCTTGTCATGTGTCTGTGCGACCCACTGGTGTGAAGATACCATTTTTTCTCATTTACTCCCGAACTATATTAATGAAAAATATGACGCTCGGTGGGCGGAATATGGGTAATATTTTACATGTTCTCTCAAATTTCTATGGTTCTCACATTCATACCGAGAGCCACATTAAGATTTTCTTCATAACCTTTGGTATGTTGGTGTCACCAAAATCGTTTTTGGTTGACCAGAAGCGGCTCGCTGGCAGCTTTTCAGAAATCCTAACATGACTAGTGTATGACAAAGTTTGCCAATGTTATACAATGAAAAGCATATCTCCCATTTTGCACAATGGGAGTGAAACTACTCATTAACCCTGGCCCCCTCCGTTGGCATGTGTCTGATCTGACTGTGACGTCAAAAGCGGTCCTGTGTTTAGATTAGCTCTGAAGCTTCAAAGGCTAATTGCCAGTTAAGGCCAATTTTTATTGCAGATTAAGTGGTTAGAGTCATAAGAGCTGGAGGGCCGATCAGCCTTTATCTCGCCCCCACCACAAATGTGATCTGTACGGGAATTTAAGGTTGTATTTCCAAGAGCAAGCACCCATGCTTCCAGGGAAACCAGACCTGTGTTCCCATGACAGAGACAAAATCAAAATGAAGCCTGTTTCCACCTAGCCATTATGTCCTGTTTTAACTTAATTTTACTTACAAATAAACTCTTTGAAATGCACACAATTTTAACATGTAAAACCCTTGCAAAGTAGTTCCCTGCACCCACTGGTTACAGAAGGGCAACATAATTATATTTTTTTAAGAGACTTTAGTTGTACATCTGGATGCTCAGAGTGTCATTTAAAGGCACAATTGAAATGTCAGTTTGTGAAATTTCAGCCATAAAAAACCTTCATTCTGCTGTATTTCAACATCCCCTTTTAGATTCTGTGCATTATTGTTTCCTCAATGATGGGCTCATGATGGACAGAACCGAAGTCCATATTTTACAAATCTTGCACACATTTTCATGAGCATGTCTTCAGTTTAAAGAGAAAAACGGATTTACACACTTTCTTTAATGTTTCTGCCAAAAGGCAATCTGCTTCACTTGCAACTGTAGCTCACAAGGCTGACATCCCATTTAGGGTTCTGTGGACTGTAATTTCTGAGGTTGTTACTTCAGCTTTTCCATACTTTGGCCACTCTTGTCTCATGACGTTCCCTTATGCCGGGCAATTTACATGTTTACACCTCTCCAGGTTTTGAGGATAAATTTCACTCCTTTTTGCTTTGAAAGTGCAGAGCCTCATTTCTACATGATCTTGGTACAAGCCTGAGAAGTTGGGGAATCCTCATAACTGACTAGGGCCTTCTTATATCTTACATTCAGGGGTCATTTCACCCCACACCAAACAACCCAGTTACACAGCCCAAAACAAATGGGAATGTCCAATCAAGGTTCTAGAAAAATATATACTTTAATTAAACACACCATCTGCAAGAAAACTAAAGACAAACACACCATACAAAACCGCTCCCTGTGGAAAGAACAGAGAAGATGCAACAGATAAAAGAATGTAGCACACGGAATATGAATACAAACGTGATAGGCATATTATCAACCACAAAAAGGATATGTCTTTGGATGAAAGAGGTGCACAAGTGGCCTAGCCAGTCTCTAGGGACAAAATGGACCAAGTGAGCAGTTTTTGGTTAATAGTTCTTTATTTCAGGTGTTTGGCGGGTCGGCGGCATCAAACCAGGCTTTGAGCAGTGAGGCAAGCGGACCGAGCTCAGCTCAGGTATGTTGGATCGTATGTGCCCAAGCGGCAAGTGGGCATTGAACAGGTTTGAATGTGGTAGCTCTGTGTTATTCGAAGGCAGTGTTCAGAGAAGCAGGTCAGTGTGATCACCAGGATCTGTTTGAGATCGAACCAGGTCGAGCTGGGCTGTAACTGCTGCGAATGACAGATGAGTGATTTTCCAGTGCTTCAATTTGGCAGACAAAGATTGTCGAAACAGTGATCCTATTACTTCGATTTGTGGTTCGGCGAAGGTTGAGTCATGTCATAACCTCTAGTTAGAGTCGGCAAGTGACTCTCCAGCAGTTTGTGTCGAGTCCCGTGTCGAGCGGTTGATTAAAACCTAGCAGGTGACGGGCTCAGCAAGGGCATAATGCACCATCGAGCTGACACGAGATCCAGGCACTATAGATCAAAGGGTCGGAGGAGTGAAAGAAAAGTAGCATTGGCTGGAGCCCTCAGCAGCAATGGTGGCAAACACGGCTTCAACAGCCGTTCAACCATATTCAAAGCAGCAGAACTGGGAGCCTTAGCTGATCTGGTCCTCCAGATGCTGTGAGACGCACTTCAGAGGCTCGAGGACATGATGAGTCTGTTCAGGGTCTACTCTCCCAGCCTTGGGAGATTCTGGTGCAGAGTGACAGGTCCTCGTCCAAAGCAAGAGTCATCCCCAATGTGCCATGTGAATGGTTAGGGGTCAGAGCTCTCCTCTGCCTTGGACTGATTCTTCTTCACCTCAATGGTTGAGGGCTTTATAAAGTCCAAATCTCCCAAAAAAGGTCCAATGAATGCTCCTCAGGTGTTTGTTCCAGAGTGAATCAAAGAAGTGGTGGGAGCCCGTTCTTTTAGAGGTATAGGTCGACATGTGATTGGACTAAAGCTAGCCTTCTTTAGGTGTCCAATCCCTGTCCCTGGAATCAGTGGACTTTGATTTCTGACATTACACCCAAAGTTCTTTGAGCTACAGGAAGTGTGGTGGACCGGAAGGATAGACAGAGGTAAAGAGAAACAAGATTGTGGAACCTTCCTCCAGCTGTCAAGTGTTCTGTCTGCCTACACTAATCCCAACCCCTCCCTTCTCAATAGCATCAAAGGCCTTTGGATATGCAGCACCCTGTTGTCAGGCTTCTCCTTTGTGAATGGGTGTGTTCCTTTGATCTTTGTTCCAAAGTCATATTTACCTGGAGTGGCTGTCCTGCTGGGGAGGGGTTACCTGCCCTCACAATGGAATCAAAGAGAGGTGCTCCCCAGGGCTACAGTCTTGCTACCTTTATAGAGAAAGACCTGCCAGCGGAGAATACACATAGCCCCTTCACAGCTAGGCTAGGTTCTTAGGGCTGATACATATGTGATGCAAAACTGGTGTGACTGTAATAGTTATTAGAATACCATCCACCATACCCTAACTCAGGTACGGTTTATGATCAAAGATTATTCTGTACAGGTGCACATGTCTTAAATGCAGCCCCTCCTCTGCAGAGACTTGGCTGTCATGTCACTGCAGCTCTTAAATGTGCATTTGTGTCCTCTGAACCTGTTCTGTGCCACTGTTAGAGCAGATGTGGCAGATCAAGATACTGATCCAGCTGGGCACAGATGTACACTATGCTTTTAGCATGGAGTTTATAAAATAAATGGGAATCTGATCAGCAGATTTGCCTTTCAGAGATGGAATTACCTGCATCGTGTTATTAATTAATAGAAATCAAAAACGCCTGGGCTTCAACACCCTTGCCAGCTGGCAATTCCTCACAGATGGAGCATCACAAGATGCCCTGCAGCAGATCTTTGTGAATGGATTTTGCACATAAGCATCTCAGAGATGCCACAGGCAGCTCCAGATTTTCTACAGTTTTAATTTTTGGAGAAAATTTGAGATGCTCAAAGAATCTGTCCTGTGATGTTTAAGGTAGTACCCAAAGCACAAGTCGGATTTTTCAGTTTGAAGCATAGGACACTTCATTACATATCAAAGCAGAACCTGCATGTCAATTCATGGGCATGTAGGACAGGTAGATTAAACAGGGGCTGACACTCTCATTCCCAATAAAAGAGTTGAAATATGGGCTGAGAACCCTAGGGCCACCTTGAGTTCTTGGATACACTTTCTGTTACCCCTTCTTTAGTCCAATGTTAAGTTATATGGCATTTGTAAATCACCCAATGCCATTAGTATGGCCTCAAAGAGCTGTGGGGTGAACGCCCTTGAAGAACCAAAGTCTGAGGTATGAGAATTGAAACGAGGATGTTCAGAATGCGCGTGTGCATTTTAGCCATCACAAAGGTATGGAGGGTGACTGAGTCCCTTTTAGCGACATATGGAGATCTGGCTAGTGGATGGGTGCTGTGATAGACTGTCAGGAGAGTAGGCAAGTCAAGGAGACTGATTATTTGCACAGCTGGACCGATTTCTTTTTCGCAGGACTCAGCTGCATTCTAATGGCAGAGGTAATGTGCATTAGGAAGTCGAGTAGTGAATTGCTGCAGATGTACCCAGGTGAGTGGCTGTGCCCCGGGCGGGATACGGCTATGTTCCATTGGGTATCTGGTCATTGCATCTAATGCCATTGAATCTAATGCCATTCCATTGAAATTGTTCCATCTAAAAAATATCCATTGAATGCATATTTTTGGGGGGTAAAGGGTTAATTTTTATTTAGGTGCATTATAAAGGGTAAAAAACGGGATATGGTGGGGGACCCACCCAAACCCCCCTTCCACACTCCCCCCAAAAAATGTACTCGATGTAATGTTGTTATATGGAAAAAATTTGATGCAAATGCATGTGTATGCAAAGAATTTGATGCAATGACCATAAACCGTTCCATTGAGATGGAGTGCTATACATACAAGAGAGTCCTTGCCGGCTTCGAAATGCAAGCCTAGCCTATGCACCATCCCTGTGTGAAATGATTGCAGGCAGTGGAACCAGACAGCAGCGCGAGCCAAAGCACAAGCACACAACACCATTCCTACGGAAACAGAGGCAGGGGAGTCGCACAGAACAGCAGTCAGACTCATGTAATGTAGATCCTGCCACTGGATGGTACTCAAAGGCATTAGATTAGGATGCCCATCTGTGATGGCCGAGCTGCTCTTGCAGCAATTTAGGCCGGCCCCTCCCCAACAATGCTAGGTAAGCGATCTGTTAGATTAATATTTCCTCATATACAAGTGGTCCTTACATTTGACATTCATTAACGTTCATTTATAGTAATACCAAAATGCTTCTTTAGGGACCTGGAATGGCAACTCCGTACCTGTCCTGTGTGCAGTCAAAGGACAGATACAACACGGAGGGGGGCAGCCCACGTTCCACCTGCATCACTGCGAAACCTGCCGTCCTGAAGGGGCCATTAACTGCCTCTGTGAGCACAGGCCTTTATTTCCAGGGCTGTTCCATTTTCGACATATCTGTCAATGAGGATTGTAATTAGCTCGAGCTGTAATGGGAAATGTGTTTGTTACGGACACTGGTTTACTGATACCTATCCTGTGACAGCAGCCCCCTTTTTTTTAAACTGCACCAGATAATTCAAAATGGCAGCTGTCGAGCTCAGAGCTGACATGGCGCTGTCAGTCTCTCGTCTCAGGTCTGTATGGGGTCATGTCAGATACACAATTTGCGCACAGGGGAAAAAAAGATGAAAGCGTTTTAACACAAGGCCGTTTTTAAAAAGTATGTAACACCGTTGCAAAAAGTTTCCGAAAATATATATTTGCCATCATCAGCCGCACCTACCGCCCTCCACCATAGAAGCTGATGCGCCAGCAGGTCCGGCATGCATTCAAATCAAACGCAGCCCAGCCACTGTATTAGTTGTATCGCTGGACCTGTCAAATCGCAGAAGGGATTAAACGTCTGACCCCCCTTCATCCCTAACATTGCCCCACAAGAGACGTCCCTGTCACTATTCCTGACACTCGCCTATCTCAGATGCCACAAAGCCGGGGGCGACCTCTGCTACATTTCAGTGTTGTTTATTGATTTCTGACCCAGTGTTTAATAGTTTTCCCAGTTCCCCCGAATGGCTTTTGTAAGCAATAGGGTTTGTACATCTCGCCAATCAATACCTCTTATATTTACAATAAAATTGAAACTGCATCTGCTGGGGGGGTTACAAGACCAGCATTTGTCATCCTTCGGCGAGGGAAAACTATGTCATTATCTGAATTAAAACATTTATTTCTGATTAAGAGAGTGTCCCATCTCATTAATTTTTCCCTTTCCAATAGAAAAGGAATAGAATCTTATTGATTTTTGCACTTTTACACATCTCCACTGCTGGGAAGATAATTGAGAAGTTAGCCAGAATAAATGAACTTTCAAGTCCAGCGGCCCAGCCAATACCTTCCAAATTCAAGGTGGTTTTATGAAGCTGGATTTTAATTTGTTGCCAAGCCGAGGCGCTGGGACTTATTCGACTGAGTAAATTGGATTAAGGAGAAGGATCTTCCTGAAGCATGTCTCGTTGAATGCTGAGGGGCTAGTTCCCCCTAGACAGTCGCAGCCCTGTTTTAAGTTCTATACCCAGACAGTTTCCAAATTGCCCTTCTTCAAAACTCAGGCTAGCTCCAAGAAGTGGGGATTAGCGCCCCCAAAGCCTATTAGTGTTGCCCTCTGCTGAGCGTCCCTTGTTTTGTGAAAGAACTCCCTTTCTAATCGCTGCTTGAACTAGACCTTTTCATTGTCTGCCGTGATTGATTGCACTTTATTAGAATAATTGGATTAAACTAAAGTTCATTAAAAGAAATCCCCCTTATCATACAGGCCTGCTTTTTTTCTGCGTGGATCTCGTCTACTGTGGGCCTAGTAACAATCGTGACTGTTTTATTTTTTGGTGTGCCGTGTTCCTCATTGCTTTTTCTTGTGCGCGACAGTTCTGTATTTTTTCTTGAATTTGCAAGTTTCATAGTTTTCTCTATTCTCTACACAGTTATTTTCAGGCGTGATGACAGCACATTTAAAATGGCTGCCACCACTTCTTACACGTCGGTCAGTATCACCTGCGTCCATGTTGCCATAACTGCAATTTGTCATTCCCAGTGTCATATTTATACAGGGTAAGTGATCACGTGGATATTTGGGTGACCAGAGGTCCTGGTTTTGCTGGGACTGTCCCGGAAACTGGAGCTCTGCCCCCCTTTGTCAAGATTATGTTTCCATTGGCAACTGCGGTGGTCCCGGTTTTTGGTAGTAGAACTTCATGGCTGGCAGGCAGAGCTTGAACAGGGAAATGCTGCGTTTTACAACTCAACATAGTGTTAGTTTGTGATAAATTAGAGATACATTAATATAATGTGTGTTTATTTGAACAGTAACACTTAAACCCCCTTCTCCTCCAACCGCTACTGAAGTGTAGTGCCTTCAAAACCACTTTCAAGAGTTAGTCCTACGTTTATGTTAGTTGCCCAGTCCCTGGTTTTTACTTTTTAAATCTGGTCACCCTACTGGATATAGACCCACAAGCCTTTCACAGTCAGGATTCTAAAGCGCGTGGCTTGGGTAAGACGATGGAGCTCATAATATGGGGCGCCTGTTCTTAGGGGGAATAAAAAAAATAAGAAATATCCAAGTGGAATAATGCAGGATAGTGACAGTGATACTCATCCAGGCACCCTTGGGCCAATAGTCATTGCATAGCATACCTCCCTTTACTAGCAGCTCCCCAGGTGCAACACCTGCAACAGGTGTCGCACCTTTCATTTGGGCACATGGGTCCAAATGTGTGCCCAATACATAGTTGCAGGAGGAGTTGAAGTTAAACTGTCTGCAGTGCCAGCCCTCTCTGCTTCCATGACGTGTATAATGGCAGGAGGATGAAGATAAGCAAGTTGTCTACCAGGCACTGCTTCAGGCAGGCCCCTGAACAAGTGCCCGGCAATGACTAAGTCAACACCTTTCTGTTATCAACAAGATACCAGGGCAATTGGGCATGTGTATTTGAAAGGCAGCACAGAAGAGCTCCAGTTAACACATTATGTGCCTTCTTTTCAGACCCAATGAGTAAAGTAAAACATCGTTTTAAAGCTTATTTATGATGTCTGTTATGCCCGGCTTTTAACTTTTTGCATTCAGGTATTTGTTGTCTTCTATTCAGAGTGGGCAAAATAAAGCTCTCACCAAACCAAGCGTAATAGAATTATGTATATAGTGTCAGATTGTTGATCTGCACACTTTGCAAACTACCTCTAAAACACAGTAGTTGTGCAATTTTTATTAACCCAAAGTTAAACATTTGCAGCATCTAAAGTTAAGGAGATATGTGGTCAAGTGCCTATATTGCAGAGTGGGCTCGAATCCCCATCTTTCTGCTTAACTAAATTATGCAACCCATAGGCTACATTTTGTATACAGTGTAAATTGCGTGCAAAGAAACACCAATGTTATATTATCTGCATGCAATTTTTAGCTTTTGTAGAGTGGAATTTGTAAGTGACGTGTAAAATGAGGTGTACACGCATTACGCCTCACTTTTGCACTCCATTTTACAAAAGTGTAAATGCGGCCAGCAAGACAGGTGGATTCTATTAGAATCCATTGATTTTAAGCCACCACGAAAGTCTCGGGCTGGCGTAAAACCAAGTGTTCCATCATCCCCTCCTGTGACCCTCTAGACTTGCAAAATGTGACAAAGATGCCTCTGGTCAGTAAAGTGAGGTATACAAGGCTTATGCCTCGGTTTTACGCCTCACTTTACTGTTCCGGGACATGAAAAATGAGTCAGCTGTTTCTTAACTGCAAGCAATCGGAGTTCCTAGAAGTGATTACATTCACGTTGTTCCTAAAAAGCCTCCCTCACAATGAGGCAGAATTCATGTTTTCAGGGATAAAACGGTGTCCTCATGCTCCTCTACTAGCGGTCCCCCATGCTGTCACCTGGAATTGGGATATGTAGCACTGACCTTGTCAAAGTTACATGTCACGTCTTTTAACAGATGGATATATATATATATATAATGAAAAAACTTTGTTAAAGGGACGCTATGGTTACAAGCAAAACCCCAGAAATTCGCCAGTTATGGTAAGCTAAGCAACCATAACTCGCGCCACCTCCGTGCACTGCTAAGACTAACACCCAGGACGTCAAAGATGACATCACAAATGTCATTGATGACATATATAGGCCAAGTGGTTTTGTTCACTGACATCACAATATTAAAATTGAAAAGGTGCTATATATCTAGACGTTAACCTTGTCATATGTTCTTAAAGTACTTTCCTTAGGGTTTGGTCTCAGCTCATGGTGCACATATATGTGAAAATGAGCATGCCTCAAACACACAATTCATTTGTATACATGAAGATAAACTTTAATGTTATTAACATTTTCTGATGATGCTGTTTCTTTCTTTGTTACTTTAGTTTCCCTTTATGTGCCTCTGATTTGTATGCATTGTGGTTCTTCATATGTATTGTTTGTACCAGCACAAGTGCTGTAAATCTTGAATTGTTAGCTAGTTATTGCATGTTTAACATTACTCAAACTCTGATAAGGTAGCATTCAATATTGTACTATCCAAAATTACAAGATTATAAATATTGTACTTCTATGGTGCATGCTGCAGTCATTTCCTATGTTTATATATGATTAGGTTTCTGTATTAACAACAACACTCAAATACAATGATTTTCGATGAGTACATTCTTTAATAGATTAGGTAATTCATGATAGGTCGCCCGATCACCCGGCATCTTGTTACCAACAATATAAACACAACCCCTTGTAGGGACTTTCCATAAAAATGTATTTCACATGTGATGTCATCAGTGATGTTATCAATAACATTTGTGATGTCATCTTTGATGTCCTGGGTGTTAGTCTTAGCAGTGCACAGTGGTGGCGCGAGTTATGGTTGCTTAGCTTACCATAACGTGAATTTCCGGGGTTTTTCGGTTTTACTTGTAACCATAACGTCCCTTTAACAACGTTTTTTCATTGAATTTCATAGTTTGATATTAGTGCAACTTAACCATAATGTCCCTTTAACAAAGTTTTTTCAGTGAATTTCATGGGTTTTTACCAGTGCATGCTATTTTCCTACAACTTACTAATATCATACTTACCCAATATTTATGTCCAATGTACAAAGTGGCACCTTAAAACTTCCCACCTTCTAGAATCATTTTTAACACTCCCATACACTTTTTGCAACTATTTGAACTGGTTTTGCATCCGTAGACGTCTACGGACATCTGACTTCATTGCAGACCTTCTGGACAGTGCCACATGACCATACGCTGGTGCGTGGCATGATGACGTGTCCGAGAACTCGTCTGCACTTCACGATAAGATCCGTGCTTCGCGGACCGTTCGGAACTGCATTTTCTACTGATCTAGGAACTTTCAACTTCAAAATTTCCCTTGCACAGCTCCTACACCTATTATCTTAAAATGTCATCAGCTAATACCATCCCTCCTCCCCAAGAGCCACCACCACTGCTGTAATCAAGGAGCATGAGAAACACTGCACCCTACCCTGGAAATAACACATGCACAACAATTTCTCCTGTCCAGCTGCCCCTCCATATTAGTGTTTGGTGCCTCTTCCATCATTTCCCTCCCCACCATTTGTTGTAAGCTCTCCTGCCAAAAAATAAAATACATCCGAAAACAAAAAAAGAAATGTTCCGTTAGGAACCACCTTTCAGTTAAAACATAGGACAAAAAAACGTATAGACTCCATCTACTTTACATTTCTGCGTAAAGTACATAGACTCAATAGGATTTTCCAACATTTCCATTTGCATTTTGTGATATGCTAATGGGAATATTGTGGCGTTTATCCCCCGTTTCGGGGACTGGAACGTTGAATACCAGCCGGCCTCCAAGTTATCAGCCCAAGCAAAGCGAGTGTGGATAACGTCTCCAGACCATTATCCCCCATTCCAGCCCCTGTAATGGGGGATGAAGGCCATTAGCACCCTAGGTTACCAAAGCGGGAACCCGGGTTGCTAAAATAGAGATTTTTCTTCCTACATCAGGTCACCTGTGGCACCTAAAAAGTGTTCTTCCTATAATATACTCACCAGCTAGTCAGGCCACCATAGATTCTAGTGTAGCAGACAGACCGCAAGCAAACCAACATTCAATTCCTCCCCTGCTGCTGCCAGTCACAAGAGTAGGTTGGGTCAGGCAGAGATATTCCGCTCCTGGTTAATATCTTATGTTATTGGGTCTTGTATAGCACAACATCTGCCATTTCATGGTGTTTTGGTGTTCCCCTATCTGTGTGAGCAAGAGGTGGGGGATCGGGACGCATGTAGAAGTAGTAGGACCAGGGAAAGGTTTCTTTGTTGTAATGTTGATTTATTTATTTATTTAAATTTTTCTAAAGCATCACACACCAATGGGCCTCAGAGCGCACAAAGGACACAACAAGACATACAACAACAGATAAAGCACTGGAAGATCATTAGGGGATAGAGTCAGTGGTGGATAAAGTAGGTACCAGAACACCAGACACAGACTAGCCTAGATTGTGATTAAACAGATACGTTTTTATTGCCTTCTTGAAGGATGGGAAATTGGCATCCAGTCATATGGAAGAGGGCAGAAGATTCGACAGTAAGGGAACCTGGACATCAAAAGAGGTCCCGCCAAAGCAAACAAGTTTGTATCTGTGCTGAATAAAAGTAGGAACAATGGAGGAACCAAGGTTCCTTGTGTTTACACAGGGCTTAACACGATCAGCGAGATATGCCAGGCAGATTTTAGAGTGGAATTTGAATGTCCGGGTCGAGATCTTATGTGTGATCCTATGCTTTATCGGTAGCCAGTGTAGGGCTCTCCTGGCATCCGAAACATGTGCACGCCTGGACAAGCTTTGGACCACCAAATCTGTGTGCAGATCTGAAAAAGTAGGTGGTGTGCGTGTTCGAATATTTGTAAATTGTCTGGAGCTGCTGTTAATGTATGCTCCAGGTTATGTAAAAGGTTTTGTGATTATCTGTAGTGCCCAGCAGAGAGGTATTAAGGGGAATGTGGAGACTTGTGTTGGTGTATCTTTGACCAGGTCAGTGTGTTGGTTAGGGAAATTTAATACAGAAACATATTTTGTAATGTTGTACAGTCCATCGTGTTATCCTGTGTTGTTTCTGGATTTGAATTGTGTGTCGAGATGTGCTGTCGGTTAGGGTGGAAGGCAAATCCATTAAGAGATGGTTATTGTGCCATACCTTGCTTTGCAGACCAGCCAATAACATCAGAGAATCATTCTGACTTTCGAAATATCCAAGGAGGCTGCATTTATTTATTGGCTTGTTTATATCCATGCACATCAGTTGTTATACAGCTTTTATGCCTTGATATGCTATATTACACTATGTTAGGTTTAATCTTTCTATTTCTGGTTATGATATGCCAGGCACAAATGCATGGCCTACAATGTGTAGTAAATTGCTTGTACCCTTTCTTCTGATGACCCACTGACACCTCAAAGATACTTCAACAGAAGCGTCATTCAAACTCATATGGGGTTATGTAACAATGCAGCTAGACATGTACCATGAACAAACGACATGAAGTCTTTAGGTATTGTCTTGATGTATTTGTTTCTCTTCTTAAAAGGGGATGTATTGGGCATGTCAGAGGAGCAGTGGCTGAGCAAATGGGAAAAGTTCCTCAACATTTATCGGTGCACCCCTTGCTGCCTGTTTAGCCCATGACTTGCATTGGAATTGCAGTTGCACCTACATGCAGGAAGGTCCCAAGCGATTTTACACACTGCAATGCATGCAACTTAAGCATGGTCAGTGTAGCTTTGTGACATGCTCCTTCCCTTTGCCAATCTCTGGACCATTTCCATTTTTAGTGGGGCTGGATCTTAGAGGTGGACAGTGATTTGTGGCAGTACATTAGGACGTGTGCACCATATTGCCAAATCTCAACTTATTTTTATCCTTTTACTTTTTGCAAATACTCAATAGCATCTGTATCCCAAAATCTGGACATGGCGTTGATGCCGTTATTTTATAAATAACAACATTTACGCCATATCCAGGTTTTGGGGTACAGATGCTATTGAGATGTTTATTTTTACATTTGAATAGTGGCTTATATTCTAGGCACCACCCTTAAAGCATTTTACAGTGGTAATATGTGCACATATTTTGGCACAGCCAGCATGAAAAAGTGTTTTACATGGCAGTGCTGGCATGTATAGTAGACACAAGCATCATGATCATGTGCTTCACTGTGACAATACTGGCATATAATATCAGCTGATCAGCATTTTGGAAGTGTTTTACAATGGTAATACTGCAATATACTGGTTTACAGGCAGCATGGAGGAAGTGATTTACAACTCAATGCTGGTATATATCATAGGCACCAACAAAAATGTGCATTGCAGTGGCAATGCTGGCATATATTTTGGGCACATCCATTATGAAATGTTGTATAATGAAATTGTGTACTGTTTGCGAATTGGCATTCATTTACTGGTTTATTTGACAGAACTAATTGTAAATTGGATGGCTTTTTCCCAGTTGATACAAAAATGTTGCCGTAAAAGGCACCATTTAAACCTATTATTAAAAAAAACAATCTTGAGTTACGAACCACCACCCGGAAGCCTTACCCCCCAAACCCACTGACATTTGTTTGGGCTGCCTCGCTACTCTTTGTCACTCACATGAATTCAGGAAAAATATTCATGCTCCTCCATTGAACATATCTACAACTACCACTGATCTAATATAACGTAGAATGGAAGTACCTCATCAGGATTCCCCAGTGCAGTACCCCGGCACCAAAGCTGCCACCACCACGGAGGAGGAGTAGCACTCCTCACCAAGTAACGATTACTACCAATGGATGTGGTCAGCAAACCTGTTCATATAGGAAAACACAAATTGCAAACATTAATGTGCTCAGCCCTGAAAAATATTTCTATGAATAAAAATGTAAAATAGCATTATAATCATGGAAGTCCTACTTTCTGCATCTCTTCTTTACTTGTGTTTCATTTTCCTCTATTTTGTTTTTTCACTACAGTTTCATTTTGTAAATTCTTTTGTGAGTAAAACGTGTTCCCCCATTTTGCTTTAAATTCAAGCCCAACATTAATTTTAAAAACATCAATACAGGGTTTTTCTTTTTCTTTGGGATTTCTCTACAAAACGATGCTACATATCATACGTAAAACGTGTATATAGATCAGCAATCACAGATAAACCACAGATAATATGCAAAACCGGGATGGCCCCAATGTGGGACCCAGTAGGCACCTATTACTTCCTTTTTGCGGCTTCTAAAACATGAAAACATTTCCCAGGGTATGCACAACTAAGGCAAAGGGTAATGAGTTTTACAAACGTTAGGCAAGATCTCTCATGTTTAAGAGGGTCTGATGGTTACCCTGGTGCAGCAGGCATAATCCCTTACATCACTCATCTCTCTCTCTACATCTCTTCAACATTCTCCCCGCTGTGGGACTCTGATACTCTTAGCAGCATGAATAGGTTTTACAATGGCAATGCTAGCCTATATCCTTTCTGACAGCACTATTATTATTGCAGGATATTCATTTCCAACTCGAGTTATCCTCATACCAGAAGTGGCTATTTTACTTATTTTTTTATATATACCTGTCAAAGATATTACGCTGCACTCTCAGTTGGTATCTGTGAGACAGTTGGAATTTGTAGGTCCCTTTTTAGGCATTCATTGTGCATCAACACATTTTACTGAAGGCCCATATACAAGTGGCTAACAAAATGGCCAGTAAAAAATTCTTTGAGATTCAAGATCTGACAGTACCATTAAATTCATCCTCAAGACGTCAGGGAGCTATGGAACAAGACCCCTATGAGCCGAAACTTGAGTTGATCTTGCAATTTTGCACAATGTATTTTCAAATAGCTTTATACAAAGGGGGAGTGGTGACAAAAGAATATTGTCGAACTCTATGGAGTCAATTTTGATGTTCACATTTTTATACATGTGATTGTAACTCATTGGAAACGAATACTTTTTCATTTAATATGTGATCAGTTATTGTTATGTTTTTTCATTGTCTTTGGTTTCTGTCATATACATTGATATATCTATGAGTTTTTCAATTGATTGTATCCAACATTTATCATTATGTACATTAAATCTAATTGTTGATATTAGAGTTATCTTTTTAGATGTATGTGCCAGAAGGACATATTATTTTGCTGGAGCATGCTTCCTTTGGACAGGTGTCTGAATTGTCTTTGGGCACACCAAACTTAAAATGGGGGCATCATTAGAATATATTGTTGAGGTAATTTCCCACACGTGGCACCTTTGTAAGACGTGGAGACTATCTAAGGATACAGGTTGTTCTAACAACCAGAAGTAAAGGCACTAAATGCAAATAAAGTCATATTTAGGAACTGGTACTGTTTTCATGCTCATTTCATGTACCAAATGGGTTTTTGAAATTGTATTGGTTATACGCCTTTAAAATCATATTCGGGGCATACCTTAGCCACAACCCCAATACGTTGTAGGACACTCCCACAATTTTACAACCCCATCTTGGTGTTGCACCTTTTCAAATACTTAGAGCCGCCAGTGCCTCCCCTTCTACCTGATAAAATGGATCGACTATTTAAGCACAGTGGCGGAGCTAAAGGAGTGGCTTGAGGGCAGCTATCCCCACCCCATGTCCAGTTGCCGATGGACCCCCCCCCCCATACCAGCCGCAAAACAACTGTTCTGGAGGCCCACTCCCTGAGGAAGCAAAACCGGCGCAGCATTTGTTAAGCATCATAAGGGTGTGGCATGCCTGCCCTGGAACACCTTTGCAAATCCACCTTCCATGTCGCCAGAGTCCATTACGTTATGTCATGAAGATTTCTAAGGAAGCAACACGCCATGCGAGGGGCATCAATTAGACAAAACAGCCACACTAAGACGCAGCAGAAGTGTCAGAAGAGGTTATTCGAGAAATAGGCATGTCTTTTTTTGCTCTTCAGAAGACGTTTGTGGTTTTCAGCCTTGAATAATGGTAAGGGGAAAAAGCGTCAGAAGGAGAGACATTTCTGAGAAAAAAAAAATCACTGCTGGTTTGTGCAAAAGTGGGGTTGACAGAAAATGTAGTTTTCCCAGGGTTTCTAGCACATTCTAGAATCCGATGAGTGTGGCAAACTCTTTCCCTACTAACATTCTGAGCTACTGAGCAATGCATTGTTTATCTGGAATTCACCTCTTGTGTAGGAAGTGTATACAAGGCCTCAAATTACAGACAGTTCAATGACATTACTAATTATTAGCCACACTTTCTTCGTGGCAAATTCAATCGTTTACATGCCTACAGATGAAACTACAAAACATGCATGCAATGCCAAACTTTAAAGCACTCGATAAAAAAAATATCTTTTTTAATTGTGTTTTATTTTATCCAACTTTTCTCAAATTACATTCAAAACATCACAGGTAATTAATTAATCCTAAAACCCCAATTAAGACATGTGGGGCAGCACCAACCTGCTTCCCCATCACGATAAAACTTCAATGATTTGTTTAAATTTTCCTCCAAAACAGGCTAAAAAACACGATACAGGCATGATCATTTCCACTCATAAATCTATCCCAGTGCCCCTCCTCAGGTAGATTCTGTCCCCACCCAATGGCTAGACCAGCCTCTGTTCTTAAGGCACCAATGCTTCACATTGGCATAACAGGTGTCTATCTGATTCCAATACACCATCCCCACACAGGCGACATTCCTTCTCTGGTCTTGGCATCATGTGCCAAGCTCCCTCAGTGTCCCTTGTTCTTAACACATTACACTTATTCTTCAAGTAGTCCCAGATCATATAGTTTCCCAGAAATACCTGTGTATATGTTGCAGGTGGCTCATTTGTTGGACATAGTGCACAAACTCTGCAGCACTATTCCTTGTTCCCATATTCACCAGTGCCTGCTCTGCCCCTTGCTCACACAATAATAGCTTTGAACACTGATTTATAGTGCTCCAGGGATTCGCTCAAGTCATCAACTGGAGCCATCCTTAGCCATTTCCCAGATTACTACCTAACATATATTTTGCCTGCAGTATATGTGCCTCCAGGGTTAAGTTTAGTAGTGTAATCACTGGTGCATCAACCATTTTCCAATAGAGAGTTAAGCACCCCAAGGCCATCTTCGAGTCAATAGACAGGAGATTGAATCCCATTAGAATAATTTCAAAAGCAGTACAAGTTGGTAGTCGTAACAAACTCTTGACCAAACCCCATTCCAACTTAGCCAGTTCCCCGGTCTTAGATAGTGCCCATGATTCCATTCCATATATCATCATTAGAACTACCGTTACTTGATATAGATGGAGAACAAAGCCCACCGAATGGCCTCCCCTTATGTAAAAGTGAACAAATCCCCCCAGAAAAGCATGGCTTTTTATTTTTACATGATCCATCTGGCCAACCATTCAGCCTAGAGTCCAGATGGATTCAGAGATATTTATAAGACTTTACCAGTGCCAGTTTTACACCTGCCAATTCTCAGGACACTTTAAGCTCACCTTCTTCCTCGATGGATCAAAGACCATAATCTTGGTCTTAGAGATGTTAATAATCAGAGTATTCACATCCACATAGCTCTTCAGAATCATCAGAGCCAGACAGTACAAGTGAAAAATCAGCAGAAACCATGGAAGAGGAATGCGCATTAGAAGAAAACACTACATACTCTTTTTTAGAGGAATACCAAAAACACAGGCAAGCAAGGGCCTATCCTCTCTACCAAAGTACACAGCAACTCAGAAATCAACAAATGCAACATGGAGACACAAATGGTGGCCTACAAAGAGGGGCAGGAGGGGCAAGATCAGTACAAACAATAGACAATCAAAAAGGAATGTGGACAAGATCCAAAAACTCAAACCAGAAGAAAACCTAGTTCTCAATCTTTCAAACACAGAACTTTCAAAGGAGCTCTATTCAGCACTTAACAAAGGGTTATCTTTCAGTCCAACCAACAGACTGGACTTTTTCCAAACATATGTGGATCTTCATAAATTCAGTAGATTACTTAAATTAAAAAAATATTTTGCTACTTATCAAAAATGCAAAAAAGAAAGAACATTAAAACCCCCAATATCGGAGCTCACGATACAAGACACAGAACATACAGTAAGCCTACTCAACATTGGTGACTCCGAAGAAAGACATACAATGGAAACCCTACTTACAGACCTTGACATAGACACTGGACAAGCAGCATCATCACAACTCAAATCAAAATCTTCTTTCATTCTGCAGACCACTATGGACAATACAGTAGATATATTTACAATAGCAGTGGAAAAAGATCTAGGAAAAGTCTACATACAGAATCAACAAGACAAAAGGAAGCACAATAACCTCATCAAGAAAGAAAAAATTGCAATTTTGAATCTCAGAAAAATTACAACATTACAATAAAAGAGGCTGATAAAGGAGGTAAAATAGTCCTTTTGAATACCCAGGATTATATAAAAATGGCGGAAAAACATCTGAATGACACAACTTGCTATATTAAACTCAAAGATAACCCTCTACCTATGATCATGGAGAATGGAACCAGATGATTACAGACTGGTATGAGAATGGCCTTCTCTCAGAAGAAGAATTAGACTTTCTGAAGACCAAATACCCGGTACTTGCTACAATCTACTTCTTACCTAAAATACATAAAAGTTACCTAACAATACCTTCCAGCAGACCGATAATTAATGGCATAGGTTCAGTTACAGAAACCATTTCAGCATACATCAATCGTTTTCTACAACCGCTGGCAGCAAATCTAGCATCATTTGTACAGGACACAAAACACATCAATCAACAGTTGGAACTCATATATTGGGAAGAAAATTACAGACTAGTCACCTTTGATGTCACAGCTCTGTACACTAGCATACTGCATTTGAAGGGCATGGAAACAACGGAATACTTTCTAAAAGCAAGATCCATCTCCTATTTAGAACAGAACAACATGATACTCGAAATGTTGAATTTCGTTCTACACAACAATATATTTCTGTTCAATAACATCATTTACAAGCAATGCCAAGGCACCGCCATGGGAGCCAAATCCGGACCTTCCTATGCGAACCTGTACATGGGCAGCTTTGAACTAAAACATGCCTGGCTGCACAAAGCATTCACAGAAGATAACTACATTGTATTTTGGGGCAGGTACATAGACAATATTTTGGTAATATGGAATGGCATCCAAGCAACCCTGCTAGACTATCATAAATATCTTAACAACAATAACTATAATCTTAAACTCACCATCGAAGAAAGCATCAATCGGATCCATTTCCTGGATTTGGAATTATACATTGAGAACAATAAAATCCAAACAACACTCTACACAAAACCAACCGCAGGAAACAGCATTCTTCATGCCCACAGTAATCATCCACCATACACAATCAAAAATATACCCTACGGAGAATTCATCAGAATCAAACGCAACTGTACCCAAGATAATGAAATGAATAAACACATGGAGACAGCAACTCTGAAATTTCAAAAAAGAGGATACAACAAGAATCAATTGAAAGCAGCATCAACCAAAGCGAAACAACATAATCGCAAAGACCTTTTACAGAACAAAACAAAAGATGGGCAAACAGACAAATAAGAAAATAAAATTAGATTTGTCACCACTTACAGTAAGGACAACAAGATGTTGAGGAAGATACTTAATAAACATTGGAATATACTCACACTGGACAGTGATCTTAAGAATTTTGTTGAAGACTATCCCCTCATTACTTACCAGAAAGCCCAAAATCTAAAACAAATCTTATGCCCATCACACTTTACATCAGGTGTATCATCAACAGGCAAAACCCAACTATGGTCACAAGACAAGCTAAAAGGTTTTTTCAAGTGTGGACAATGTAACTATTGCAAATTCACAGAAAACAGCAAAAAAGAAATCAGATTACCCAATGGTAGAGTATACACAATCATGGATTTCATGAACTGCAATACAAGCTACACAATATATGCTGTCATATACATATGTTCCAAGATCTACATAGGCAGCACTGTAAGGCATTTGAAAATCAGAATCTCAGAACATCTACGCACTATTAGAAACAGAGACATAAGATACCCGCTTGGGAAACACTTTGCATTTGACCATCCAGACAATAACATAGATGAGATTAGATTTTTCGGGATTGTACATGTCAAGATAAGCCAGAGAGGAGGAAATAGGGAGAAAAAACTCTGTCAGCATGAAGCGAAATGAATATGCATTCTAGACTGTTGCAATCACGGATTAAATTTTGACACAGAAAAGGGCCACTTTTTCTAGACCAAGTGTGCAACCAAGAGTCATTTCTATGATGGAATATGTAATGAACTGTTTATTTTAATTTTATTTTATTTTACTTTATATTAGCGTGCAAGACTGACTAGCACAAATATGACATAGGACCTAACATTAGGGTTCTTAAATATTTTTCCATTGAGCAAAATGTAAATTAGTCCGTACCTAGATCCGGGCCAAATCAAGCCCTTCCCATTCAGAAATCCATAAAAATGAAAATGCAGAGAAGTCTCCTATTAGGGTTCGCAAAAGCACAACTAATAACGTCAATCCCGATCCAAAATGGCAATCGGGAGGCGTACGCAGCATCTGGAGCTTGGTGATGTCATCACGTAGCGTCGCAACGCTTCAGGTGCAACATTTAGAGCGGCCATTTTGGGGAATGCATCGGACTATCGAATCGGATGCATCTCCCCAAAATCATGCGAGAATCAAGCAGGATAACAGCTATAAGGAACCCAGGTGAGCCCAACATTGCCAATGCCATACAGGAAAATTATATATCTCAGCTAGAGAAACGCTATTTATATTTTTTACACAAAAGATTTTTGTTTTTGCTACTTTATATAGCACGAGTGGTGAATTGCTAAACCAGCCATACTTGACTATGCAGGCAACAAAGGAATGCACCTAGGAAACGCATCACATTTTCAAGCATATCACAAGTAAGTAATATTGTCTATGTAATTAATCAATGACATTGGACATTTAATGAAAGCGGGGCTTACACAAACTAGGGTCATATAAAACCTTTTTTTCTCTTGTTCCCCTTTTTCTGTAGAACAATTGCATCAATGGCAACTCAGACAGTGTTCTCATAAATAAAAGCTACCTAAATCCCTCCTGAGGAACCATGCAAAACACAGCATGGTGAAACACGTGTAGAGGGTGTCAGCTCAAATAACTAACCACAGAGGGTGTTAGCCCAAACAACTAACCACATTATTGAACGTAAACAAAGGAACATCTCTTTTCTTCATAAAGTAAGAAATGTGAATGAAAATGTATCTGCATTTTTCAAACATCGGTAAATAATGAAAACAAATGGAATTAATTAATTGAAAAATTGGAGGAAAAAAGGAAAAAAAGCATTAAAAAATGGAATTAAGTAATTCTGTATAATTTTCTTTTTGAATATAATTCTGACTTGGAGCGCAACAAGTGGAGACTTTGTGGTTCTTCTCTCTTTACATAGCTCTTTAGTTTATTCAAGGAAGTTTGTAATCCTCCCGGGATCAAGTCCAGAATGGCGAAATCATCTGCATAGCCTAGCCATTGAAGTTGTTTAGTGCCAAGTTTGGGTGGAATCACAGTAGGATGACACAGGGCCGCCCCCATATCTGCCATGTAAAGGTTAAACAATATCGGAGAAGGAGTACAGCCCTGTTTCAGACCCTGGGTTGTTGGTATCCAGGCAGTTCATCCTCTATATTAGTCCACCCTTGCCTTAGCCATCGTCTAAGATTACAAGAGCACCCGCATATTAAGCAGGCCTGGTGGGATGGCCAGCCTTTGCAGCTTACTCCACAGCCTGTTGCGATCAACAGTGTCAAATGCTGCGCTTAGATAGATAAATGCTACCAAAACTGGGACATTCCTCACCATCCATGATTGTTGTATTACAGTGGTTAAGGCCAGCACGTTGATGCTGGTGCTAGACTTCTTCCAGAACCCAGTTTGAAACAACGGGATAATTTCAAGGCGTTCTTCCCAGTGCATCAATTCGTCCAGGAGAATTCTAACAAACATTTTTCCCGCAGCATCCAGCACAGCCAGCATTTGATCATTCTTAGGATCATCGTGACTGCCCTTTTTTAGTACGGGCACGATAATGCTGTCTTGCCTAGATGCTGGTATGCACTGCAGCGCCTCAATGCTCTTGAAGAGAGTATGCAGTGCAGCGGCCCAGATGGAAGGGTCTACCTTGACAACACTGCTACATATTCCATCGGGTCACGGGGCCCTGGAAGCCTAACAAGATCTAATGACCCCCTTAATGTCGTCCTGTGTCAGCTCATATGCCCAGTTGTTCTCCACCTGCTGCCCCTGGTATGAGACGACACATCTCCCCCCAAAGTCAGTGCAATATGTTTTACCCATTTTGCCTCAGTGACTCCATTTACATCTTGGATATTAGAGTCCCAGCCATTGAACATTTTCATGCAGGCAGAGCAATCTTTATTCTGTGTCGTTAACACCAACTGCCACCATTTACGGCATTCCATGCTATATTTGTGTTGCTTTAGCCATTGGCAATATGCTGCTTTGGCCTTTCTGACATTCTCACTATGAACTAGTGGCACATGCTCAGCTGTTGCTATCATGTGTAGTTCCCCACTCAACTTTCTCTTGCCATCCCTGATTATGTGGTCATAATGATGACGATGTTGACGCTTGATTCCCAGGGCAGTCCTACTTGCAACATTAACCGGACTAATGGCACAACTGTGTATCTCCTGCATGTTAGCCTCAAACTGGGATATAACACGTCCTAGAGTCAGCCCCCCAAGTCTTACGGCCTCTGTGTGGGATGCATCCAGGAACAAGCTAGCTAGCGTCACTGCACGGTCCAGGCTAGAGTCGCTCCATGTAATGCGACTTAGTCCAGGATCAACTCTGAGTTGCCCAGACTCCCTTTTATCTATAAACACTGCCTGCAGCCTTAAGTGTGCCAGAATTGGGTAGTGATCACTCTCTGCACACTGATGAACGCACATGTCCTCCACAATAGCGGGGAGATTGGCAACAAACATGTAATCCAAAATACTACTGCCCCCTTTTCCCACCCAGATAAAATAAGGTGGGTCATCAGATAGATACGCACCATTGATGCGATAAACCCAAAGGACGACATGGCCAGCCCATCCCCAGTGAGCCGGCCTATCAGGGCTTCCCACCCATCCCACGGGAATAATGGGGTCTACATCATCTATAAACTGTCTTAATGGGAGGGGGATCCTGGCATTGAAATCTCCACATAATATGACCGGTCCCACCTTATCCAATCTACCCAAGAAAGCCTCCATTTCGTGCATACTGGCTGCAACTTCCTTTGCATAGGGAGGAACATAAACATTTACCCACAACACCTCCCATAGGTCAGACACGTCTGTGCTCTGCATGAAGATCACCCTAGCCGCAAGAATGTTAGGGGTTGATACAGGTATTTCCACAATCCCCAGTGGACGCTTCACTCCCAATGACAACCCTCCTTTAGGAAACCCACGCGAACCCTTACTTGCGGCTCTTGTAATAAAGTCTCAACTATCTACCACCAACGGGTTCATTAACCAAGTTTCCTGAAGTAATACCACATTAGGACGTTTAGTGGTTATGGCCCCTGGTATTCCAACTCATCATCAGGTGAGTAGGTCCAAAGCTCTGGCTAAGAGCATGACACCCCCCTTGATTTTACCAAAGACTCCAGCCATTCCCAGTAAGCATCACCCACACTTCCCTGGTCCACAGTTTCAGGTCACCCTTTAGTTAATTATGCCAAACTGACCGATCCGGGTGGAAAGCCCCCAACACCATCTTCTACACCCCCCCCCGCGCTGAGATGGTAAATGCACATTCCCATTAACAACCTTGGGATATTTTGAGCCCAATATGCCCGCCATATAAATGATGGAACGATCATAGCCCAATTTGTGGATTGCCTGCAAAAATTCTACAACGTAGGGCAGGATGTTCTCATAAAAAAAAGTGGGCAGTGGATGTAGCGTAAGCAGAGTTCTCACACATGTCCACAATCCTAATATCTACACTATTTATGGAGCAAAGGGGCGGAACGGCATGCAGTAAGGCTTTGACTCTCGAGCGGTTCATGAAAAAACTATTGCCCCCACACAATAGACTGAGCTGCAGGGCTTTCATCATAGTTACTGGAGGCTGTTGGTTTGCAGCCGGCTGTCTCCCTTCACAAATGTCCAAGTCCACCGTAGCCGTACTGCCAGGTGCTACTCCCTTCTCCACAACTCGAATAGGTTAAAATATATATATATATGTGGAATCGTCCTTAGCCCCACTCGCAGCTACAGTATCCTGGAAGGGGATAGTCATGGTCCCTGATGCGTCTGATTGCACCTCGTAGGGCACCTATGGTGGACCTTGGCACACACCTGGCTTGCTCCGCTAGTCACCTCATCAGCATCCATCAACTCCATCTTTGATGTCAAATTAGTGGCACAGTGAAAGAGTTTGTGGGCCTGATGTTCCCCAGTCTCCTTCACCCCAGTTGTAACTACACAGTTAATACATTCTGTGCAACCATTGGGGTTCTTTCCAGAACACAGCCCGCCCAAGGCCATGATTCAACTTGGCCACCTGACCCCCTATTTTCGATGTTGTCCTTTTTTTATCAACTAGCTGCTCGTACATCATAGCCTGTCTCACAGGTTTTTAGTGACCCTTTTCCTTGGCCGTGTGTACCAAGATGTAGGGTTCTCCTCGCTGATGGCTACGGCAGCTACTGCTGTTGTTGCTTCCACCTCCATAGTTGCTCCCTTCACACCTTGTGCCTCAACCGGATCTTTTTGCAACAGGACTAGGATGTTCCTGACTTCTTTACTTATTGAAGCCACACCACTTGTTACTGGGTAAGAAGCTTTGAGGAGTTTGTTGAGGGGATGTGCCTAGTTCCCAACCTTCTCGCAGGCGGCATCCAATTTCACAGCCGTGGCCTCATATTTACATGTCAGGTCCGTCAGAAGTGCTTCTAGGATGGAAAACATGGTCGCAGATGACCTCCAGGTCTGGCGAGCTCATGCTTCGTTCTTCACCCATTTCCTCAGCATCGTTCCCCATTGCAGAGCCGGACAGCTGGTGACTCGAAAATGAAGATGTGAGCACCTTTGCGTTTCCATTAAAAAAACTGAACTCACAATCAATTGAAAGCGACTTGTCGCCTATAGCGAACACCAAGTCATTACAGTTTACTTCAATTTCCCTTGCCTAATGCACTGGGCTCATGCTCCTACTCCTGTTTTGATTGCTAGGCACCTTGCCTAATATTATTGAGCTCGGTGCCATCCCCATTAGTAGATCTTCCCCCGGCGTAAACATAGCGTTCAACAATAGCTCAATAGACTTGAGATCAGATCAGTTCATAAATCAATAGCCGCCTCCTTGATCACAGGCGGTTGTAGGGGATAATAGATATACTATTGGCAGGTTGGGTGGTGATTTGTGAAGTGGGCTTAGCAGGCTCCTTGATGTCCTTGGAGTCCCTTAGCCTCACAGTCCTCTGTGGACATCCGCGTGGAGATTGGATGAGAGAGGGAGCATTAACAGATGTATCCTTACTGACCAATAGTCCAGTTTTACAAGACACCTTCCACACAATGGTGGGTTTAAAAAAAATGCAAGAAAGAAAACCTTTCGACCATGTACGGTGAGAGTAGAAAAGGACATTTCAGTTAACACGTCACAAATGTCACACACCACCTAGTAGCCATCGCAGAAAGTTCACCAACAGTTCACAGTCATAGAGGAAAGAACTGTGGGAATGCAATAAATTGATGGATTGTTGCTCCACCTGAGACAATCCGGCTTCAAAATAATTCTGCGCCATTTTCAAAGAGAAAAAAACCACACAGGTCCCTTTGATCTTCAAGCGCCGTTCCATAACCTACCTTCGTATTTGGCCTGTGCTAATGGTGTTGCGGGCCTACAGACATTCCCAATTATTTGCACCATTTCTTGTATTCCTTATGCAAAAAAGACATCAGGCAGTACAGCAAGGCTAGGATACGGGAAGAATTAACTTATGCTTGGTCGGTGGAAATGAGTAGGGAACGCGCATGTTGATGAAACAAAACCGGCCATGAAGGAAGAGACCAGTGAATGCGCGCGGCATGTCCTGCTCCATATCTGCATCTCCAGGTGTCAACTGAAGGAGGGGTGAATGGCCAGTACATTCTATAACACACATGCTCAAGAGCTGGAGGAGAGCGTAGGCCGAACCAAGCAGGAAAAAGTGCACAGAGTTGCTTGGGAAGATAGTTCAGGGGTAACGTGCTCACCTTGGAAGCAAGACAACATGGAGCAACACAGGTTCGATCCCTGGGTCCGCGCTTAGAAATCTCTAGGTATTAAGCGTGTTATTAATAACCTATCATATCACATTGCCAAGAAGACCCAAACAGTATGGTACCAGCTTGTGGCCCTCTGAAATGTCCAGTCTTTCATCCTTGCACTGAGTTTAAGAACAGTTGTATATGCCCTGGCCATTTTTTCCAAGAATGGAACGGCATCTGGGAGTCGCAGCAGTCCCAGATTCCATTTTGGCCCCTCTGGAAACTGTGCAGGACGCTGAAGCATGCCGCATTACAAGAATACGAAAATGCAATCCTGTCCTCAAAGAGTTGCACTGGCTACCCCCACAAGAAGCACACTTAATGTCCAAGACAGCCTGCATCACCTATTAAGCAGCTGCAACCAAATCACCTCTCTGCCCACCCAAGAAACTTACAATCTCCAGCGGCACACACACCACCAGAAGCCATGACATCACCAGACTGAAACGGTATGGCTTTGTTTCAGCCCCTGGAGTTTTTTCAAAATAATTTATTTCGCTGAAATTACATCGAAAAAACTATCGAATTATAGAGGAGGCTAAGGGGTTAAAATGAGTGGGGAGGGTGTTGGAGTAGGGCTATAAATATAGAGAAAGGGCAGCATGGGGGGGATTCCCCAAATATAGAACCAAAAAATTGATGAGTTTTTTTCAAAATCATTTCATCAAAAATAATTATTTTGAAAAACCTCATGTCAATAAAACGACATATAACCACTGAAAGCAATGAACTGGAAGGGGGAAAAACTAGGAAAGAGGCCGGTTCCTGCTATGTACACTGTCTCTGGAAAATGTTACTAACACAGACAAGACTGTCTCACCCATCGCGCCCTACAGGACGGAACTGACAGCCATACTCCCCACTCAACCTTGTTCCCCTGCTCCCCCCGCAGCTCCCTCATCCCCTGGCCCCAGGCTATTTCTATCTACCTCTAGTACCCTCGCACCAACCTGTTACCCTCATGCGTAGGCACAATATTAGAACAGTAACCTTATTGCAGCTGGCAAGCCATTCACTATCACCTAGGCTTTTCTATAGGGAGGTATGGCAGGTTGGTCAAGAACTGTTTGCTTTGGCTGTGGAGTCTTCTGTGTCATGGTCCTTAAGAGATGCTTACCTGATAAACCCCTTGTTCTTCCATTGACTGCCAATATGTTTACCTAGAAGTCGAGCATTTGTGTTGGCGGGAGTGGCATTTGGCTATACACAACCCTCACTGGAACATAAGTTGGTTGATTAAGCTACAGCCTGGTTTTGTGCCATGAAGTGGCAAAACACTTGATATGATATGATAAGGTATTTATAAAGCGCCCATACACAAGTGTTACTTACTGTAGATGTTAATTATTCCCTGATAATCTAAATTATATGCTGGTAACAAATGCTAAATTACAAGGACTCTTCCTCCCGTTAACCGTCTCATGGATGCCTAAAGCCCCTACCAATGCACAGCTCTTAGTTGCTCCACGAGTCAAGGTTTGCAATAAATAAAATACCCCAAATAAAATAACTGTATAATAACACAGACCAGGAAGGTCTGAGTGCACTCCGGTATGACCGGCGGAAGGCAATATTGCAAGTTAAGGCCCGTATTCGCAGACATGTCAATGGGCGACTGGACAAAAAGCAAAACATCAAAGATCTCTCTGCTGGATGCGGATAAGATGAGATAAGAAATATCAGCAACTGGCCAGCACTGGAAGAGGTGGAAGCTGGACCACATGATCAGCATGACTCCGTGACCATGGTTACTGTGGTTGGGCATTGAGAGACCACAGATAACTAAGGTTTGACAATGATCAGAAAACCAGGGATCCTCTTACAGAAAAGACATGTACTCAGAGGAGCCCAGAAAAGACATGTGTGTCAGGGACAAACCTGCAATAAAAGAATTCCCATACAATCTCTTTGCTCATGACGTTTCCACAGGCACCAGGACTAATGCAAACTCTGTATTCAAGGCGTTGTGGGCCGTTTTATTCTCAAAGGTAGGCACCCAAGAAGAGGTGAGTGAGACGAACAGGGTTAGGCCAGTTCGAGCCAAGTGACTGACTGACTTGATATCAATGGAGTGTTGCATCTCAACCTGTGAACAACATTACACAGATTGGCTGTAGCCGCTGCTTGTCACCCTGTCCCACCGCACTGATTGTGCTCAGGACCTAGCAATCTTAGGAGCCATTGCTCGCCTCAACAGTCATTATGAGAAGGATGCCGACGAGGTGTCGCAGAGAAGGGCATGGAATTGGGACCTCACACATACCCTTTCAGCACATGTCATTGTTATCAGGTGTTCACATTCACCTGGAAACTTTGTAGGTGCATGGGAGCAAGCACAGCTGTGAGTGGGGAATGGATATTGTCTGTGAAAGCCCTCCTGTAGGTTTGGGGGATAATAACTGGAAGAACGCATTTGTCCCTCAAGCCCCTCCACTGCACAGCTCATATTAAATATTCCATCTGTGCCTAATTCCAGGGCATTCCAACCGAGTCACAGCTTTCTAGTTTCCATGAGGTCTGCTGGTTTGACCCACACAGAAAACGTTTTGCTTTCGTCACATGCTTCTTTTCCAAACAATAACTACAAGCAGATGACCGTGGAACACAGTTTAGTTGTTTTATTGTGTCTTTATGTCATGAACGTATAGTTGCAACATACAGAGGTGATTTTTGAGTCTGACATTACTTTGCATTGTGATACCTACACCCTTGGATTCAGGGTGGAGAAAACAAAGCTACAATCATGCACTCTTAGCTTAACAAAAGGATTTATATAAGTGTCAGGTGGGTTTACAATATGATTTGTGTAATTTTTATGTCATCTCATATTATTTTAGCTCTTTAAAGCTGTACATTAACAGATGTTTATATTATCTGGAGTAGAGAAGATCTGTGGTCAAGTGTCAAGTGTCTTACATGCAGGCTGGGCGTTTAGACAGGATACCAGGTGTGAGGTTTGTGTTGTGGACAGTGGTCGAAGTGTATGAAAAGAAGTAGTGGAACTATGTTCCCTGCAGGCCTGCCCCTGCTCCCCACAAACCCCATCACACACCCCCTCCGACACACAATCCAAAACCCCAAACAAACACATCTGCTCTTTATGGGAATGTTCAGTGCAGTGCACTGAAGTGCAAGCTTCAACTTCTTCCTACACTTTTATTTTAAAACAAAACCATTCCAGAACAGTTTCTTTTTAAAATAAAAGTATAGGAACGGTGAAGCTGAAAAATAAAAAGTATAGGAGCACCGCTGCCTACCGCTCCCGCCCACTTCAACCTATGGTTGTGGAGATGTGGAGACAGGATGCCAGGTAATAGGGGTTGAGTAGTCAGGATTGAGGCAAAACTCAAGGTATGGGCCTTCCACTGAATCAGGTCTGACGTGACTGAAGCAGGAGAAAGCTCAAGGCAGACAGGGGTCTTTTAAGACCCATTTCTGTCCTTAGGTCCTTAAATAGAAACCCTCATACCCAGCAGGATATGTTCTGTGTTACATTTCCACTCTTGACATAGGCCCCGACACTCGAAATGCACTTGCAGCAGAAACATAGGTGGAGAGAGGGAGGCCTGCTGGAGTTATCAGTCTCCCGGCCCCTCCGTCCTCATGACTGGTGGGAGCCTAAGTGGTGGGCTCTTGCTGTCATCTCACAGATGTTCTCTTAATTTTCCTTGCAAACCACAGACCCATTCTTTCTGTATGTTGATGACACTTTTGATCTGTCTGTGGTGTTTTTGAATACCGAGGCTGTGCCCCTCCAATTCTTCGAGCTGAAAGTGTAGTCATGGTTTGGGTTGCTTCTTGATCTGTGTTTTCTTGCCACAGTAGAGTTGGCTTCACGGGGTCAGCGATGTGATGATCCGCGAGTAGCGGTCAAAAGGATTTGCAGTAATCGTAGCAAGTTTCTTGGTTAGTGAGTTTGCGTTCTTATCCAGGCCTTGGCAGAAATTCCTGTTTAGCTTCGCTGGATGTTCGTCAAACATCTCGAAACTCCACCACAGGAGGCTTCATAGAAAGGAGTAGATAAATTATGATTTATCTGTACGTAGTTGTGCAAAATAATAACGGCTTAGCAATAATATTAGAGCAGCTTTCAATGTGAAAGATTAAAGAAAATTCCAAAGTTACTGTGATTGAAAAGGAAGTCGCTTGAGTTCAGTTTCAGTAAAGAGGAATTCATGAAATTAAAGAGAGAGCAGCGGCGGGCCGGCGGGGCCGGCTGTGCAGTGAACGACGCGGTCTAGATTAGTGATGTTCTTTGGGTAAATAACTTAATTTCTGGCTGCTTTGCAATGCATGGTCCAGGGGAGCAGCGTATGCAAAAGGTTGTGTACATTCATCACGCCCGAGTCTGTCTTCTCTCCTAACACCAGTGAGAAATTACAAGATCACCAATGACCTTCCTACCAACGGAACCCCATAATTACGGCCATTCATTACAGAACGGAGACAAAGCCTGGAAATTTGCATGGAATAGAAATAATATTTAACCGCAGTGTTATCGATGTGTAATGCAATCCTAATATATTCACAAAGCTACAAATATATCGGTAATGCATTCCTTCCAAATTAACCCCAGCGCTTGGTTCAATTAACACCGGATTAAATCTATTCTGTGCTCATCTACAGCATATTGTGTGTGGGAGCTGGGGGAGGGAGAATACTCATGAAGTCGCATAGCTCCAGTTATCCTGCAAAATATTCATACATCAGCAGGAATGTTAAGCGATTAGTTTTGGTGTGTGTTGGTGCCATGCAAAAGGTGTTCCATGTGCATTTGTTTTGCAACGTAAGATTTCGGTTGTGGGAAAAGGATGATGTGTTGGCATGCATCTGCACTAAAATGTGACAGCGAGTGGCACTGGCCACCTGGGAATCTGTCTATACATACATTTTATTTTCATTTCAGATGCACAAACATGCAAAGCAAAAGCATTTTACTTTTCGTTATCCTCACAATGTACTTGGAACAAGTTATCTCTACATCTTGCTATCTATCTCTATCTATCTATCTATCTATCTATCTATCTATCTATCTATGTATCTCAACCAATCAATCTACCCATCTATCCAGCTACCTGTCACCATCATTCATCCATCTATATATCTTTCTCTGTAATTGGTCAATGTATCTATCCATCTATCTGTCACCATCATCCCATCCATCATTCATCTGTCAATCCAATTATCTATTATCTATCTATTTATCTATCTGTGGTGCCAGTAAAAGGGTGTATTTACAGCATGAGGGTACAGTCATGATTCCTTCTTGTTGGCAGCGTGAAAATGTGTGTGCTCTAGGCCTGTTGGTGCCAGTAGTGAGTGGAGACACCTAAGGCTGGAGGTACAGTGGTTAGATGGCGGTAGTTCAGTATTGAGTGTTTGGTGCTGAAGTGTAGGAAGTCAACCTTCTGAATTTCCGATCAGTTTTTTTAGTCATTTATACTTTAGTAGTTGTCACTATCCTAGTCACAGAGGATATAAAGATAGACAGATAAATAAAAGATAGGTAGAAACAGACAGAGTTACATGTCGAAAGATAGGTACAGATGTACAGATGGAGTCAGATAGATACAATCGAGAGATAGAAAGATAGATCAATAGATGGATACATGGTGACAGAGATGGACAGATGATATAGATAGAACAGACAGAAAGATAGATGGATAGATAGATAGATAATGGATAGATAGATAGGTAGAAATAGGCAGCTACATGAAGACAGATCGGTTCAGATAGATAGAGAGATAGATAGATAGATAGATAGATAGATAGATAGATAGATAGATAGATAGATAGATAGATAGATAGATAGATAGGCAGTGGCAGACAGAAGCATGGACAAAGATAGGTACAGATGGATATAGATAGAATATATAGGCAGACAGACAAATAGGTAGATACATAGACAGATAGATTAGATAGATACAAACCAGATCGATAGATAGATGGAAAGATGTAGACAGGCAGATATACACTGACATGCAGAAGCATGGGCACGGATAGGTACAGATGGTGATAGATAGATAGATAGATAGATAGATAGATAGATAGATAGATAGATAGATAGATAGACAGAAAGACAGACAGAAAGACAGACAGAAAGGTATATACATAGAATGACAGGGGAAAAGCCAAATAGACAGGTAGATAAATAGATACATAGAAACAGGCAGCTACATGAAGATGGATAGGTCTAGATGGATAGATAGATAGATAGATAGATAGATAAATAGATAGAGGGCGAGATAGATAGACAGACAGAGACAGAAGCATTGACACAGATAGGTATAGATGGAGATAAAAAGATGAATAGGACAGACAGATAGAATATAATAGAAACAGACATATCCACGGAGACAGATAGGTGCAGATAGACAGATGGATTCAGACAGATAGAATAGATAGATATACGAATAGATACACCTCGATTCGTAGATTAATAGATTATCTATAGCAATGTACATGCACAATAATAGACGGACAGCTCGCTACAGACACTGGTATAGATTTTCTCATGCCTTCTCTTAGTATTCCGCGCATTAGCTCCCAGCTGTCATTATTCCATGTTCATCGACAGAAGACTTAGAGTTGGTAAAAACCTATCAGGGAGGCTGGACACCAGATAATTGAGGTGATGATCAGTGCAGGCGAAAGACAATTGATAGTGATAGTGTCAGAGGCTGGCGCCTGACACGATCTGTCCGCTCTGCCTGCCCTGGCTTCTGCGCGGAGTGGACAGAGCATGGGGTAAAACGGGCATGCCCCGGAGCAGCCCTCATCACATGGCAATGAGCAATATCCCCCAGCCCCCCAAGCATCATGCAAGACCTGACACCGCGCCTGCTTATTAAATACGGACGGGAACTATTGCCAGATCATATTGACCCCCAACAATCCATTTACATCAAGGTCAAGCAATATCTGACACCCCTGACTCCCTGCCCTCATCCCTCGGCTCCCATGGTGGGTGGGCACAGGCTTCTGTTAGCTCAATATTGTTGAGGTTCAGCGCCCGGACATCAATGCATCACAATACGGTGGAATTATGTAATAAACCAGAAACATCCCATTTCCTGCCTCAGCCCTACCATTAGTGCACAACGTATCAATACAAACAAGGGGCATTACTACTTTTTAAAGCAAAAATATTAGGCTTAGAACATTTTCGGTTAGAATGAAATCGAATAGTCAGATCTCAAGAAAGAGTCTCATTACATGCAGGTCAACCTTCTACGGCAATAGGGTGTATTTCGATTATTTATCTCAATATTCATTAAAATGTTTTTAATGGTTATTTTTGCTCTTGTCAATATTGACAATCCTTGCTTCCACCCAACTGAGCTTATTTCCCCAAGGCCACACCGCTATCCTCTGACCCGCAACTCTCTTGAGCTTTAGTAACAATCTAGCACCATACCCTCTCCTTACTCCTTTCCAGTGCAATGTATTAATCCTTAACAATGTATTCTATCACCCACTTCGACTAAGTCACTTCTGATATTGGATGCAACTTCCTCCTGCGCTTTGCAGTGCAAGTGTATGCCATCTGATTTTTATACGTGAAATACTGTAAAGATACATATTTCACATTTACAATATAAGCTGTCATTAGTGTGGCATAACTGGTCTCATACCAATAGTCATACAGTCCCATCACACAATTTTGGGAAAGGAAATGTCTGTTTTCTTTAAAGAAAACTTGAATTTTTTCAAAGATTTAAACTCAAATTCAAGCAAAGGTGGTCTCCAGCTTTATGGCAGAGACGCAACCAAAAAATGACTCCACCAAAGACTGCTTATGAACACAACAAAATTGCCAAGTCTGCAAGATTCTCACTATTGTTAAAATACACATACACTTTCATTCCATTCATGAAAACAACACAATATCCTTCAATGATAGCATTGACTCTTGTCGGCCATTGTATATAGTATTTTTCTCACCATTTCAAAATTCTTCAAACACGCTTGATTTTCTCCAGTATCACAACCAGTATGGTTTCAGAGAAATGTTAATTGGACAAATGACATTTGTATGCAAATGTTCACTTCACTTGGTTCCCCTAATAGGGGAACCAAGTGAAGTGAACTTGGGGGTGGTGCGCTCCCCCAAGTTAATCCAAATAACAACCCAAAAGTAGTCAAAAAGGAGTGTACAGACAGTGAGGAAAACACACATTTTTTTAACGGCTGGGGGAAAAAATAAGGAACTCAGAGGAACTGAACTCTAAAACCATTGTCTCTAATTGCCACTTCTGGGCTGCACTTTTTAACAATGAATTGACAATTTTTACAACTGCGATAATTACCACAATTTCAACATGATGATTGGCTGTTTGTTATTAGTTCCTTAAGGGACCCTATACATTAAATGATCAGATTGGAGGTCTCACTTGTCCCACCCTTAAGGCTTACCGGCCCCTCAATGACAACATACTCTACTGGGCAGCACAAATCCTGACCCACCGATTGGCTGACATCCTTCATAGCGCAAGGTGTTAAAATGCTCAATGCTAATTGGAGCCCTATAATAATAATAATAATAAATGTTGGAAATAGCACAGGCAGTAGCATATCACCGCAACCAACCAGTATTATTGTGCGTGGAAATCAGCCAGAGAAAAACTATGTTGTTGCCTTGGAATACTGTATCCCATTCTCATCATCATCATCAAATAAGTTTATTCAGAATAAAAATATCCATAAACCACATTACAACAAACAAAAGAGAAAAAAAGAAAAAATATATACACAATCAATACACAGAACAATCAATTTGTTTAAAAAAATCAGCACTAATTTGATCAATGAGAAGAGAAAACAGGTTAAAAACAGGGTTAAAAAAGAAACATGTTATCAAACAAATCAAAGTAAAAAGGTTGGATCCACTGGGCTTGACTTTATAAATACTTAATGAGTTTGCAGAGAAAAGAAGTTTGTTCCACCGATACCAAGCTTTTTTCAAGTATTCCGCAGAGCCCCAAGCCACAGGTGTCCCATTCTCCTAATTGGATCCCCTCATCCCTCACCCACTGCTCCTGCTCAAAAACGGCGGCCTTTAGTGTAATCATTGTGCTTTGCAATTTCCATCACCAACCAGCCTCAATATGGCTGTGCTCTTGCTTCCGGTACCAATGCTGCTTACTACCATCCAAGCTACATAATAAACCCAAGCCATGTATTAACCCCATCCCTCTGCCCCTACTCTTCTGTACGTGTGCTGTCTGCATGTGTTACTCTGTGTTGCCTGCATAACCCCCCTCCCTACTAGCTCCCTTATATGTGGGACAGCTATACAGCTATATAAGTACTCTAATTACCAGGTGACATCCCCAACCCATCACTACCTGGGCCTAAGGCCCTGCTAAAATACGTTTTGTAGCTTGTACTTACACCCACCTGTGGACCGCTGGATCTGCACCTTCACACTGTATGTGTGTGGGGTTTTGAATGAATAAGCTGTGAGTAGATGATTTAAATGTAGTCAAGAAGAAATTGGATCTGAGTCATACGGATTTGGAATAGGACAATAATACTCTTAGGCAGTGTGCACTCTTCTCTGAACACTTATATGTGTGTGTTTGTGTGTATGTGTGTGTGTGTGTGTGTGTGTCTGTGTGTGCAGTCTTCTCTGAACATCTGTGTGCAAAGCCTTTAATCTACTATTAATTTGCCTTCAGATACACAGGTTTTGGGCTGGATATGTAACGTTCTCCAGTAAAAAGTACAATATCAGATCACCCATGCCCTGTCACATCAAACGTAGATCTACCTGTGCATTTCATGATAAGGGATTGCATATTTTTACACTATGCAGGATTTTCTGTGAATTAAATTAATTCTTTGTTAATCACAAATGTCCAAGCATCTATTTAATGACTAGACTTCCACCGGTGATAATATTAAATGATACCCCATCAAGCAATAGTGTTTCATGACAACACTATGGCCCACAGCATTCTGTGCCTGCAGGATCCACTGATTCTATTTCAAATGTTGTTTTGTTTTACAGAGCATACACTTTATTTAAAGCTCACAGCTGATGTCAGTTTTGAACCAATACTTTACAAAATGCACTTAGTTTTGTCGAGCATGAAATGTCACTGTGTACTCAATTTAATGTTCTTTAGTACTGCAGCTGTGTCTCATTCAAATTAGCTTCCCCCTATTCTCCCACACCCTGTTATTTTCAGAATTTGCCATGGACAGCACTGTAAGTGGAATCTGTATTTTAATGGGCCTCATTACTTATATTTGAAATGTGGATTCTCATATTTTGGAAATCAGTTTAGACCCCCTGAGTCTGGAGTTACTTCATCAGCAAGGTCCCTTTTAGCTGTGTGTCTGGACACTGATTTGGTCTGTGCAATTCTTTCAGGAAGGGCTCCTGTCTGCAGCATGTCCTAAACCTGTCCTCCAGTTTGTCTCAGTTTTGATCATCAGCCAGCCATCTCCTTCCAGAAATCTCTCCATCTATGTGCACGGGTATTTTATAACCCCAAACTCCTCCTCTAATCTTGTAGATAGGCATTTCATTTTTGTAACATAACTTTTGATGTGAATGTGCAAGATGAACGATTCAAGATGCTATATGCCTCTGTGAGATGTAATACGTTTATCATTACATACTAGACAAATTTTGTGTCAACTGAAAGACATTGTTTTTCTAAAAATTGCAAATTATTTCAAGGTTCTATGCCCTTATTATATTTCTGGTTTGACGTGCACACATGGAACATTTCTGTTCAATTTAACAAGATGTGTTGTGATAAATGCTGATTTCGGCTTGCATATGTCACTGTTGGGACATAGGAATTAGGCTCTTTTCTATGATTCTGGTATAGAAAGCGCAAATATGATTTTCTCTTGCAATAAACATTGTCTCATGACCAGAAGTGGAAAACTAGCTTGAACAAGATTTTGTTCTGCATATAGGATACTTTAATCGCTTGACATCTAGTTTGGGTGAATTTTCCATCCAACCCCAATCAGGTGTGAACAATTTGTGTTTATTTAACACATTTCTTTCATGAGCCTGGGATATTCAAGTTTATCTTTATCAATTCCCTATATTCTACCCCCCCCTCATGTTCAACACAAGAAACACACAAGGGTGCACAGAAGGTTTATTTATTAATGCAATAGAAATAATCAAACCAATTTCAAATATAAGCAAATTAATATATTTACCATTCTCTATGAAATCCCAATGTCAATGGTTATTACAATGAGAAATAATTAATACACTTGTTAATTAAATGAGCAATGCTGCATTTAAATTGAGCACATGCTTTTAAAATCACACACATCACCCCATGTGCATTTGGTTTACCATAAGAACACATTCACCTTGCATTAAAATGGGAATGAGGAGTCAGGACAAAGATTTAATTTCCTATTAAACAAAGCTAAATGACAACCTCCCTGCATAACTAAGTCCCTCTTCCTCCCTTTTATTGAAGAGAAACACCTCTCCTTTAATCCATAGATATATCCATATTTCAAATACCATTCTAGAAAACTCAATGTAAAGGCTACTTGACGTTCCTTAGTGTAAATAGATTGCAAAAAAGAAAGATGCATAGTTTAATGTGCATATTTGGTAGATTCCCTTCAATGGTCTTTCTATTGCATCACTGTGTAAAAAGTTTACATTTGTCATTTGTCATTTTTCAATAGTTAATTTAAAGGAGAGAGTTAAACATCCTCTCCATTGTTTTTTCTTGAGTAGTTCAAGGCCAATAACGACCATGCTCTGTGATACAAGAAGGAATGTACTTCAATTACATTTTTTTCTAGGCATGTGAAAAGTGAGATATTATGTCATTCCCATTCTGTACTGAGCCAATACACAGAAAAGGAGTCAAGGATCTCCTAAACTTCTCTTCATTTGGGTCAATTTGATCAAATCCAAGGTTTCCAGAAGCACTTACGTTTCAGAAATATGTACTAATTTCCCAGGATGTACAATCAATTGATATACTCTGCTCGCTCAGTATTTTCACAAGTAAAACGGGTTGGGATTTAATCTATTCCCCTATAAAGTACACCTCTTGGCATTATACTTTCATAGGAATTTCTTTTACCCGTCTCACAGACAGGTGAACTGGTTTAATTATCCATCTCCAGGAACAGGTGGGCATCATTCAGCAAGTGGGTCAGCTTTAATCCACAACCTGGTTTCTCCCCTTCTGCATTGGGCCTGTGTGCTTCCTTTTCCACTGAAGATGGCCTGAGGTTAAATTCCATATAACCCCCTTTCACAGTGATGTACTAGAAATCCAAACTGGGTCTAAAGGACAGCAAGCTATTCTATTTTCCTTCCTGTTATTGTCAATCCTTTTTTCTATTCTCCATCTTCAAGTCACTCTGTCAGTCACTCCATCCCAGTTAGTGAGTGTGTGAGTGAGTCCCCTTCAATCTCTGAGTTTGGACCTTAATAGATTACAAACCACTCCCTTTAGATATGTGTATCATTTCTCTATTATGAGGCTTTGTGGTTCAACAGCGTTCCAAAAGTGACATCACACGAATCCATCCCCTTCATTCCTCCTGGGCATATCAATGAAGAGGGCATTCTAATGGGAGTAACTTCAAAACCTATTTCCCCACCCATTTGATGAGATGCCATATTGGAGATTTCTACAATAAACAATTGTGATTTCTAAAACATGATCTTCCTCACATTTGATTAAGTTAATAATTAATCTGTCAGTTTAATTTCACTCAGATGAGTCAAGTGATGTGAGTCTCATCTCGGGACGACATATGGTGTGTGTGTGACAAGATATTTGGTTTTCATTCTCTGATACATTACGTAAAATACTCTCTTTCCAGCTCAAAATATCGGACTAGCTAGCATGAATGCTAGGATATATGAATCATTGGCGTGCAACATTTCTGTTCTTAAATAGATACTTTCATCATCAAATTTGTATAATTAAACAATTATAAAAAAATTAAATTTTACATTCATTCTGATAGAGTTTTACAATCTGAACAATTAAAATAAGTACGTTTCTGCCTGAGTTTTTCATATGATATTCAAGAAAATGTGATCACATTTGTAAAATTCAACGAGGCAGCCTTTTGCCTTATTTAATAACATTTTAAATGGCATTCCTCTTTGCTGGCCTGGCAGTGAGCATATGGTATCAGTTCCTTGGAGGCTTCAGAGCTGGCCATTTGTGACTCAGAGGCTTTGTCATCATAGCACCAGCTTCAGAAGGCTCCTCTGTTGTTGTTTCATTCACAAATGTAACATTTAAAGTCATTTTTGTTTTCCACCTTTGCACACTGTAATTGGCACTTTAAAAGGTGAAACATTATAGCATTTTTGACACCAAGCTGCTGCCAGGATTTCCACTTGAAGTCTCAATATGTTTCTGATTTCATTCCTGTAAGGAAGAAAACAGACACAATGCAGGCGCCAATTAGATTTCCTTACTTTTCTATAACGTGCTGTGTTTTTTATCCCAGATTTGACTATTGTCCCTTTAATGAAGGTTGCTGGATACTTTCATATACCTGGATCGACTTATTTTCTTGGACTTGTCTTTCACTGAGGACAAGTGAACTTTTGTTGTAGCTGGGCTGCTAACATCACACCATCTCCTCACATGTATTTCTTTCAAATGCTCCGTTCAGAATGCAGTTCATATATACATTTTTCAATGCAAAGTTATCAGTTGCATTATTTCCTTTTGTATAGATTTCCCTGCATTAATATGATTATCTTTTGTGGTAAACAAAGTCTTGGGTTGTTATCTGAGCTCTTATGACCTACATTTCTGAGGTGGGAAGCTTAAAATGCACCAAGCTGAATCCAGTTTAAAGATACAGAGATGCACCATTTTCCAACTAACAAAATACAGAGTTAAGAAAAGTAATGGAACTTAGAATGTTGCTTTCTTTCATTTCAACTTTGCATATTTTTTGTTAAATTAAATATATTACAAGATACAATGTTTGAAAACAAATAAAAGATTATTTTCTAATTTGCAAGTGCATTCTACTCTTTATTTCGATCCAGCAATATGCCACTGTGGTGAAATCTCTGAATTGTTCATTTATCTAAGGCTCCAAAATAATCGTTCTGGGACCTGCTGAGTTCTTTTGCTCATAATCACACTCCACATGTCTGGGAAATTCTCTGTGAATTAACAACTGTACTTAACAAATCCTAAAGGTCTACATAAATTATGTAGATTTATGGGTTTCCTCAGCTTCAGTAACCTCAACCTTCTTCTTCTGAGTATTATGACCCTCGGCTGTGATTTCATGGCCTAGAATGTTTACCTTAGTTCTGCACCACTGTGCTTTCTGAATTTTCATTTTGCACCTTTATTTATCAGTTGGTCAACACATGGAAAATCTCCTCCAGATGTTCCTCAACAGTTTTACTTTTGATGAGGAGGTAATCAACACAGGCCAAATACCCACTTTATGCAAGGTCAGGCATGGATTTATGTAGGAAAACTTTGAATTCATTTCTGCTATTAATATACCCAAAGGGAGTTCTGGTCCATGCATGCTGCTACCCCCCAAACGTAAATGCAAGTTTATATCAGTGTTCACAGAGCCAAGACTGTCCACTTTCCATTAGGTACATAGAGGGTTATATATACTTTCAAACCCTGGATATATGGAAGACCCTGATCAATATAAGGAAGAGTTCACCAGACATGTGTACTTTCCTATTGATTTTCCCGAAGGTCTGCACAGAGTCTCCATTGTCCATTGGGTTTCAATATCCCTACTACTGGATTATTTTTTAAATTTTTTTTATTGGTTTATAAAAACCTCTAAAAAGGAGCAAACAAAAAAAACAAATCGAAAAGAAGATTAGAAAAAAAAACAAAAAGATGCACACATTACAGAATAATTACATCACATAAAACAAAAACAGCATCATGAGTGTCGAATACAGCGCCCAAATTATGTAAAAAGAGAAGAAACTCAACAGTTCGCACTACACACTGGATTTAATAAGTTCTTCTTCAGTTTTTTCAAGAAGCAATGTCAAAGCATAGGTTAGTTTTCTGTCTGTTTCTCTGAAGTAATCTTCCCACCATTCTTCAATTGTCCGGTGAGCTTTTTCTGCAACAATTGTTTCAAACAGTATCTTTCTTATTACTTTAAAAGCATTGCAGCTAAGGATTAAGTGCTTCATGTTTTCTTCATAATGATTGCAAAACCTACACTTTGGATCCAGCTTTCTATATTTGGGCCATCGCATGATCACTTCTTTTGTTTTGGATTGATTCAATCTGAATTTCATTAGAAGTATTCTCTTCTGTTTGTTTGGACATTTTTCCAGAGATTCATACAAGGAATTATATGCTTTCCCTTCCAGAGGAACATTTTTCATTAACAAATATTTTGCTCTGCTCATATCAGTATTTATCCAGTCATGTTCCCACAATTTCTTCTTAGCAGCATCTGGATTTTCCATCAGAGTAGTCTTATCACTGCTTATATTCACCAAGATTTGATAGCATTGTTTTGTCCATGCAGAAAAAACTGAATTTGATTGTTTCTTCTCTTGCTCGTGGAGAATTTTCATTTGCAGAGTACCATTGGGCAAAATTATTTTGCAAAAAATAGCCAAGGTGTTCCAAATGATCTTCGCATTAATAGATATTAGTCCCAATTCATATCGTACAACTGCTGCTGGTATACCCTTCACCAGTTTTAACATTCTGGACCAAAAAATATTTTTGAGTGTATCCCACATGGTAGCTGGACATCCAAAGGCAGTTTCTGCACCAAATATTAAAGATGGCATGGCTTTTGGCTTATAAAAATTGATTATGGGTACCAAAGAAAATGTACCATATTTTTTATCAAGTGCTGCTCCTTGGGCGCTTAGCTGGCGACACTTGGATTTTGTTTTTTCTATCCAGATTTGGTCATTTATATTTGAGTTCAGCCACAGGCCCAAGTATTTTAGCTGGTTCACATGTTGCAGGGGCACACCTTCCAAGTGCCATTTGAATTTTTTTGCATTTACTGCACGTTTTCTAAGATCTTGTAAAGTAAGAACAGCTGATTTACTTGGGTTTATATACAACCATTCTCATTTACATACTGCTCTAAAGCTTTTATTTTGCGTTGCAGCCCAATTGGTGTAAGATCCATCAGTATCAGATCGTCAGCATAGAGAATCCAATTCAGGGTAGCATCATCTATTTTGGGAGCAAAAAACTGAATTTTCTCAAAGACCTCACCAATATCAGAAATAAATGCATTAAAAATTATAGCTGCCAAAGGGCACCCTTGCTTGACTCCACAACAAGTGGGAATAGATTTTGACAGAGTGCCATTTGCATCCAACCGAATATTAATTTCTGTATTTGTATGTAAGTCTTTGATAGCAGCGAGAAGGCTCTCAGGGCAATTCCAGTTTTTTAATTTTGTCCATAGCTTTTCTCTATCAATGCTATCAAAAGCATGTGAGAGATCAACGGAAGCAAGATATACTTTTGAGCCTTTCCAGATTGCCTCCATTCTCAGCAGGTTAATTAAGATAAGATTTAAGGAACATCCTACGCCTCCGCTCTGTCTAGCATCTAGATGGTTTGTTAGGGCTAGCCATTCCTTTAGTTCATGCTGGAGTTGGGTCGCATATATTTTGCCGATAACATCCAGCACTTGGCCGATAGTCTGTTGAATTTAATCTATTGCCTTTCTTAAATGTAGGCACAACAATGGCCTTCTTCCAAGAAGTAGGTGTACTTGCTTCTGCTGCGACTTTGTCAAAAAGAATTTTACAAAACTCTGCCCACATTTCTGGATTCGCTTTGAGCATCGCATTTGTAATGCCATCTGGGTCTGGGGCGCGGGAGTTGGAAAGTTTTTTAATATTTATCAAGATCGAAATGTAAATCCCACTTTCGTAAGAATGGCATAGATGGTTCGATGGTGTTACCCTTTGTTAAAAATAGCGTGGAGAAATGCTCAATCCATTTTTTTTCGGTCACCATATTTTTTTTTGGCGCCTGCTGCACACTGACGAATTCTTCTCTTTCAGACATTTGAACAGACATTCTTTCTGCATCATGTTGCTCCGTTAAGGATCGATGTGTAATGATCCAATTCTTATACCTTTGCCTGATATTTTTCTTCAACTCTACATGCTCTGTTTTTGTGAGATTTTTAATTTGTCGTAGAGCCTTGCGCATTTCCCTCTTTCTGCCGGCAATTTCTGGGTTATAAGCATGTTTTCGCTCGTAACTCTTGGTGTTGTTTGGATTATTTCTGATCTTATATTGTTCCAGCAATGGCGTATAATCAACACCTAAGCAATCTATGTGATTTTCGTATTCCTTTTTTATTTCACTCACCTGCTTTGCATTCAGTTTCAACCTATTTCTACCACAGTTTAGCGTTATGTTTGCTTAAACATCTTAAAGCGAGCTATGACCATATTGTGGTCACTTACTTGCATTTTATGTACTTGAAGATCAATGATGTTTAAGTTTTCTGATGCAAAAATATAGTCCAATATGGATATTTGGTTATTCCTTTGCCAGGTGTATTTCGCCGGTATGTCTCCCTCTACATTTCCATTTAACCTGACAAGTTTTCGTAAGGATAATTCTTCCAAACATTTTCTAGCTAGATTCTGTTTCGCTGGTGGCTCATTTTTACTTGGCTCTATACAGTTCAAGTTAAGATCTCCACAAACAAGGATGCATGCAGAGTTGTCAGCGATCAGTAATTCATCGATCACATCAATGACTTGATCAACAAAAGAAACTGTTCCAGCTTCACTGTGATGCCAGTAGAGGTTTAGAATAGAGAGGGGTATTGATTTGTTTTCTATACCGTCATTCCTTATGATGCTAGCGACTTGGATGTAAGGAGATACATTCTTAGACTCAAGCAGTCTATATCCCTTTTTTTTTATGAGTATCAGCATACCAGCACTTGGTCTACCTTTTTTCCTTTTAATAGCCGGATTGATTGCAATTACAACATTTTCCGCTATAGGGCACGTCACCATCCAAATTTCTTGTAAACAGATCACATCGATCTCATATGACCCATTTCCATTGCTATTAAACAAATGCATAAATCCTCTTGTATTCCAGGAACTGAACACAAGCTGTTCTTCTTTTGAATTCTTTGGGCATTAGCTTTCAAAGTTATTTGCCAAGGCAGCCGCTAGCCAATTCCACTCCGTGTTATTCAATTGATTGTTTATATTGGACGGCTGCTGAGAGTTTTTTACTGTAATTCCAGTTTGTTCAGCTTGCTTCAGTTCTTGAGTGTCAGTTTGTTCTTGACACAACATATCTTTTTCATTTTTTCTCCCACTTTGCTGTACATTTTTGACACAGCGTCCTGGGCAAGACACTCAAGACTCAGTGCCGACTCCGCGCCGCTCTGGGGGTTTGCTGGGTATTTGAGTCTTTAGCTCCGCCTCCTGGCAGCGAGCTTGAAAACAGACTCGATCCAAAGAAAGGAAGCACAGCACACAGCGTCCTGGGCAAGACACTCAAGACTCAGTGCCGACTCCGCGCCGCTCCGCGTGTTTGCTGGGTATTTCAGTCTTTATCTCCGCCTCCTGGCAGCAAGCTTGAAAACAGACTCGATCCAAAGAAAGAAAGCACAGCACACAGCGTCCTGGGCAAGACACTCAAGACTCAGTGCCGACTCTGCGCCGCTCTGCGGGTTTGCTGGGTATTTAAGTCTTTAGCTCCGCCTCCTGGCAGTAAGCTTGAAAACAGACTCGATCCAACGAAAGAAAGCGCAGCACACAGCATCCTGGGCAAGACACTCAAGACACTCAGGACTCAGTGCCGACTCCGCCTGGATTATTAAAAGTTCTGTGGATTGGTCAAATAATTCCATGGGATTCCAAATTCTTGATAATCTCTGTGATTGATTGTATGGATGCTAGAGGTAACTGGTATTGTCTTAAACATACTGGCACCATATTAGGGTCTGTAGGTTTGGTTGTATGATGAAGAGAGATATGTCCACAATCATATGAATCAACAGAGAAAACGTTCTGAAAGTCCATAAATATTTGTCTGGGTTTTCACCTTTGCTCTTCTGTCTCTTTAGCATCAGCCATACTGATATATCATTTGACCATCTAATGGAGCCAGGAAATATGTCTGGAGTGGCTATTTCTGAGGTATTTCTGAGTAAAGAGGTCTTTGCTTATGGCATCTACCTGTGCAGTTGATTTCCTAGTGCCGGGGTAGTTACTTATCTTTGAATACTATCTCATCTTCCAGAATTTCACAGGTAACATCCTCCACTCCATAAGGGCACAGGGTAAATACATATAACCCTGTCCCCCTTGACAAATATAAAGAATTCATGGTTGGTTACCATCAGTATTGCCAAAACAATCTTCAGGTATGGGAGAAATTATAGGATTGGCTAAATCGGCTGAAACATTTCTGGAATCAATAAGCATTCCAATAGTGGTATCTGGTTATAAAATTCCTCTTTGGAGGTCATTATCATCAGCTAATATTCAGATTGTGTCATCTTGGAGAACTACTAATGCGTTTGGATGTAGAGACAGGCCATGTAACTGAAGATATTATTTTTAAGTTGCTAAAAGCTTCTTCATTAAATAAGGTCTGTCCTATTCTAATGTTTACTAGAAATGTACATTGTCGTGTTTTTCCTGGAAAAGTAATTTCTTCTTTCATTTGAACTTCCGCAGCAAAGGGCAGCTATTGAGCTGACCTAAATGCCTTTTCTAGATCATTAAATTAGATCTGGTTCCCCTGATCCTGGATCAGATTTTGTTAGTTATTAATAATATCCAAATTAATTGCAAATCGATGTAGTATGACATTGCTGATTTAAACAAATCAGATATGGCATTTCTCAGGACCCAAACAGAAATCATGTGTTATGAATTCATCGCCTCTAGCCCGGATTCCATTTGATCAATCTGATGAAATGTGGGAATCTTCTAATCCTTCCAAAATGTCCTGAGTATTCTTTCACTGACAACACTTCATTCTTCCTTTCTTGAGTTAAACATGTTTTGGATAGATCTGTTTCCTTACCTTCATTAATATGAATAGGGAAGAATGATATGATTTTCTGTTTCTTTCTAGTATAGCTAAAATGCTGATTTTGTCTCCTGAGTTTTCCTCTGGTTCACCTTGTTCCGTGGATAACATTTCAGTGTATGTCCCTCCAAAGTGGACAACCACTCATTATTTGGAGGAAGATTCATTCATAGGTCCTGGGGAAGTCTTTTTATTTTAATCTTGTTCTTGCACAGATATGATAGTGATGTCTGTGACTTGAGTGTTCTGAAAATGATTCTCCACTTAGTTACAATGTTTTTTAATTAAATGACAAGTGCAATTCAAACTAACATAGTTAGCACTTCTCTTTAATTTGATCAGGTGGCATGTTTGGGTCCAGAGGACCTGGTTCACACAGTCTATCAGAGGCAAAAGCCTCAGAAGTAAATCATTTCCCAGTAAAGCAGGTCTGTCCTGGGGTGCCAATACTATCGCTGGATGGTTGAGTCGGTGGTGCCTTGTTTTCATTATGATTTCAGTAGCTCCCTCTACTGGGATCTGTTTCCTATTAAAGTTGTGCAGCTCTCCAAGCAGAGGATTATGGCTAGTATCATGACTTTTCCCTCTTCCTTGGTTCAGAGTCTCAAGGATTTCTATAGCTATGAAGGTTACCTAAGACCCTTTATCTATGACAGCCAATAAGTCACATGGTCCCTGAACTTGGATAGGCACTAAACACCTTTCATTTTCATTTTCAACTTACAAAGATGTAAGTTAGCGCGTAGTTATGATTGCATTGTACTGATATTTCGGATTTTGTAAACTTGACCTTGGGTAGTCCCCTCAGAGGCCTATTCCCGAGGGCCAAGGGGTTTGTCAAGGGCTCTGTAGGAATGAAAATACCTTCAGACTTCCTCCTTTATTACATGTCCCATGTCACTGCTACCACTTAGATTGTGATGCCTAGAAAATCCAGAAAGGAAGCAATACACTTTTGTTTTGGTGTTTCTGCCAAAATTGTTGGATTTTGTTCATCTTGGATTTTGTTCATCTAGGGGTTTCTATGTTACTCTTTATTTTCATTCACGTTCTTTGTTGGACTTCTTTTAACTCAGAGTCTTTGCTCTTTTGGAGGAGACATTGCATCTGGGAAAGAAGCAACACTGGGGTTTCTCTCCACAGAGTTCTCTTCTTTTTGAAATGTAATTGTGACCATTTTCTCCTCACAAAACTTCACTTTTTAAAAATGTCCCTGATTTTATTTCAAGGTATAAAGAGGGTTCAAATTTGGCCTTCACCAATTTCTCTGTAAACACAGGTGAATTTTTACGTGAGGTAAATTAAGTTACCTCCAAGGTTTGGCTATTATAAAGATGACACTCCAGAATGTAAGTTCAACACCTTGTATATTGGTACAAGTATGAAGTAACAGTGCATGGGTGATAGGAACCATGTCACCGTACCTCTCTGCTCCCTTCTCCAACTGTAATTTGATGTCAATTAGTTTAGATGATTATAAAAGCTTTTGATTTAGGGGTGTGTCTTTGACAGCACCCTTCATGCAGTTCTGTTCTGTGTTCTGTGTGAATTTTGCTTTCCCGTCTGTGCCTAGGTTCTGAATAAATTGCATTACTTCTTGCCCAGTGTACACTCCTTCTTGGATTACTTTTGTAATTTTATTGGTGAGTTTCTAGAGGCAACTCTCAAAACATTTTTGGTGGGCCATATTGGGAGATGCTCCAGCTTTGCCAACCAATCGTGTGGATTCCAGCCGTGCCACCGGAGGGGTCCGGTCGGCAATTCCAGACCAGTACTCAGGGCTAAACACAGAATTTTGCATATCAGACGCCGCGTTCACAAAGGTTTGCGCTGTTCTAAACACCCCTTGTGCCCAGAAGGGCTGCTGGCCTTTAAAGGGAGACTCTGAGGCCGAGAAGGATACTTGTGTGTACCCATGCATGAATATGCTGGGGGGAGGGATTCTTTTTATGGTGTATAGGAAGCACCCTCAAGAGGTGGAGAGCCATAGTAGGTATAGATTTTAGGTCCATTTATCAAATAGGGAGTAAGTGGGCGGTGGCACATCTGCGTTAGAGCAGAGGGTTGCATTGTAAGTGGCAGACCTTGTTAGACAAGAGTTTGAGTAGGGCAGTCAATTGGTATAGTTGTGTAATTTTTCTTTTCTTTTTGGTTAAGTAGTATTGAAGGGAGAAGAAAAAGGGATGAAACATATGTGTTAGCGTTAGCATTTTTGTGAATCAGTAGCAGTTTATCTTGATAAAGTTAAAGTTGTTGCAGTTCATTTTTGCTTATTGTGCCTGTGGAAATTACGGAAGGGCCAGAGCCAAACTAACGTGTAAATATATGTACTAATCAAAACTAACAAGACAGGACTGTGGAGAGGGCCATTGTATGTAAGAGTGGTACGTGAGGTGTGAGAGGGGGGGCCTGCGGAGAAGGCCAGTGAGAATGAAATAGGGTGAATGAGTTAAGTGGTAAGTATAGGATTGAGTGGAAATGAGTGAATTTGGATAAAATAGTTTTTTGATTTACATAAAAAGGGTTAAGAAGAAAAGGGGGAGCGAAGAGTACTCTAACAATCAGGAAGACAGTACAATAATGATTTCCCAATGGATGGATGCACCACTTAATCACACGTGCAAAAAGCTGCCTCAATATCGCAATTAAATATTGAAATACCCCTTTTTTTTCCTGGGTAAATGGAACAGTGGAAAAGTGTTACCAGGAATGACCTGGAGAGGGAACATATCAAAAGGATATAATTGACAGTGTTTATTTGTACTTAATAGCTACATATAAAGGTGCAAAGCTTGAAAAGAGGCAGGATATTTTAGGTCTTTGGAAACTTTACGAAGAAATGAAGGGAGAGAAAAAGAAAGAAGAAGGAAAGGAGGAAAAGGGCGGGGATCTGCCCCCTCCATACAGATTATATCCATTATTGAAACCAGCAAAAGGGATATACAAAGGGTGACAATACTCCATCAGATTGGGAGGACATTAGTAACAATGGCAGTAGAGATGATGAATTCGACCCTTGCAATTCAACTAAAAAATGACAGAGAGAGGAGGAGAAAAGAAGGGGAAGACAAAGAGAGGGAAAAACAAGCAGGGAACTGTGGAAATAGATTCTGAAGCAGAAAAGCGAGGATGGCAGTAGCGAAGAGACCTTGGGGGAGAGAGGGGCGTACCCTCTCAAACAATGAACAGAGATCATTTGATCTACAATTTACCCTCATTAATGACAGGGGCCAGCAAGTGGATATATGTATTATGTATTTGAAAAAGAGTCAGCAGGGATCCCGCTGGCCGTAGGGGACATTAAGAGTCGGTTAGCAGTATTGCTAGGGGAAAGAAATGCACATATTTGGCAACACACATGGTATGCAGGAGAGGAATTGAGCACTAACATACACCTTTTAACAACTTTCAAGCACACATGTGGAAGGATCTGAGAGAGCTGGATCCAGACCCACTCATTCAACAGGCAGAACAGCAAGGAGGGGTATAGCCACAGCAGCAGTGTTACAAGTGTTACAGATACACACACAAGAGAGGTTGACACTTTTGGGACAGAATGAGGTGCCCCAGTACACCGGGGTCACAGTGGTGGGTAGAAATCCTTTCACATCCTCGAACAACACTTTTTCTCAAAAGCGTTGCTGACAGGAAGTATGAGTTTGTCCTGTCCTAGCAGTAACTGAAGACCCCGGAAGAGGAGCCCGAGGTAGCAGTTCAGAGAAGACACAGGCACTTTCCTTTCTAATAGATACTGGAGCAACTAGATCCTGTATAAAAGGGGGGTTCCTGTCACCCAACAAGACATTGGACAAGCAAGGATTTTCAGGGACTATTCAAGAAGTTCCTCTAACAAATGTTCTACCATTGACAATAGGGATGCACCACATTGTAGCACCACTATTATATTCAAATGACACACCTATTAACATCTCAGGAGGCTAGCTCAGGGGCAATGTGCTCGCCTTGGAAGCAAGATGACGAGGAACAATACAGGTGCGAACCCCGGGTCCATGCTTAGAAACCTCTGGGTATTAAGCGAGTTATAAATAACCAATTACAATTACTATTACAAGAGCCTTGTTGAGCAAATGAAACATTGCAATGTCATTCTTGGAGAAAGGGATGGTGTGCACCACGCCTGGATGGATCCAGCCAGGATGACAATGTTGATACAAGCATATTATGCACACAGCACATTGACAGCGATACCCACGCATACAGAGATGTTTTTGTACAGTGTCCAGGTACTGCAAGGATGGGTCCCAAGAATAGGTTTTTATTTATATTCAAACCATGATTCCCCTCGACACACACTGCTATGCCTGGAAGAAGTAGTAGTGTGAAAAGACATGATTATATTGGTTGTTACAGATGATGACAACATGGAGTGGCAATCAATAATATTCAAAGATCCCACACTAACAGTGACAGGAGTTACAAACAAGGAGTTGTTTGCTACAGAAGACGAGGAGGATGTAGCAATGGTTTTCGAATTGCACATACCATCTCCAGTTCAGATAAAAGAAAAAGCAATACCACAAATGACACAATTAGTGAAAAAAGAGAGAAAGTACATGCAAGTAGATTTGGAGAAAGTCCCAAAGAAATTATGGACCACAGGACCCCACTATGTGGGAATACTGAAAGGGGTAGGGGCAGTTCACAGAAAAAAAAGAGGAAGCCGTACTGCCATGAGTGAAGCAGTACCCCCTTTTATGAGCAGCAGATGAGGGCATATATGAGACACTGCATGCCCTATGACAGCAAGGTATCATACAAGAATCCACCCCGCCATGCAGCATTGCCATATATCTTATTAAGAAATCAAAGGGAGGGGCGTGGCATTTCATACAGGATCCCTGCCCTCTCAACCACGTGATCGAAGCAGAATTTTCACTGGTTCCATATCCAGTAAGAATTTTCTGCAGCATCGAAGCAGAGGCACACTACTGCACAGTAGTGGATTTCAAAAAGCTTTCTTCTAAATTGTCCTGCATCCAGACTCAACGTATCTTACCACGTTTCCATATTGTGGGACCCAATTTGAACACACAAGAATGCCTCAAGGGTACTGCGAGGGACCCAGCATATTTAACAGAGTAATACAAATGTATTTGAGTAACTTGCAGGTAGCAAGTACAATAATTGAACATGTGGATGACGTTTTAGTATGCTGCTCGACAGAAGATGAGCGCAGGCAGGATTCAATAACACTATTAACATTACTGGCTGATAAGGGGTACAAAGTGGACAGAGAAAAAGTATTTTCAAAGAGAAGTGGTTTATTTGGGACAAATTGTATCAGTGGATGGGAGACAAATAACACCAGCGAGGGTTGAAGCAATACATAAAACACCCTAACCAAAGACAATGAAAGAAATGAAACAGTTTTTGGGCTTATGTAATTATTGCTGAGCATGTGTTTTTGATTACTCAACATACACCAGACCACTACTTCAAGCACTTAACGAAGCTCAGAAAAACAAAAGTGCGATAAACTAGACCGCTGAAATGAACGAGAATTTTGCTGAATTAACTGGCACATACACCAGTTTTAGCGACACCCAATTACAAGGAGACGTTTAATTTGTTCCCACACTCAGACTGTAAAGTAATGACTGCCATACTGACACAAAAGAAGGGACAGGGACACAAGCCACTGGCATATTACAGTGAGAAACAGGATGCAGCAATGCAATGACACTTTCCTTGTGAGCAGGCACTCACTGCTGCTGCATTTGCAATTGAAAAAGCAGCAACTATAATAATGGGATGTTCAGTAGTTTTGTACATCGAAAATGCACTGTTTGCAGTATTAGAAAGGTCCACATCAGCTTTGACAACTCAGAGAGCATCAGGATATGAAATAATATTGACAAATCCTGCAATAGAAATTGTCAGATGCAGGACAGTTAACCCAGCAGAATTAATTGCCGAACTAGTAGAGGAAGGAGACTATACACATGACTGTGTGGCATGCATGGATCAAAATGATGAGAACACCCTGGTAAAAGAGGGAGTGATATTCATTGATTGATCATTAAGTACTGACCCAAATTCAGGGCAGAGACATACAGGTTCAGCATTACTAGGGCACAAACATGGAATACATGAGGAAGAGAGTTTCAGTTTTTTCCCAAACACGGCTGCCAGCACACTACACTGCGCAAGCAGCAGAACAAGTGCCATTAATTGAGGCACTAAACATGTCAGAAGGAGATACAGTAAATATATTTTCAGATTCTGCATATGTAACATCTATAGTAAACTCAGGATTAGCAAGATGGGAAAGGAGACGGTTCAAGAGAAGTGACGGCACACCAGTGCAGCATGCATCACTATTAAGTAAACTATTGAAAATCCTACCACTGCCAGTAGAATTGGCAATAATAAAGTGCAAAGCCCACGCTTGAGGGCAAGATTTTATATCACAGGGTAACGAAAGGGCAGACAGACCAGCAAAAGAAGTAACATATTTGCCAGAGGGATCCTATGAGCTGTTTCTCGGGAAGGAAACATTGTCACTAATAGCAATGATGAAAGCAACCAAAGAATGAATTGTACTGCCAGAGGGCTTTAACGGAACACCAATGGTACAGATAATAGAATTACAGGGAGAAGCCACAGACGTCAAAAAGAGCTTTAAAAAAAAAGAAGGTGCTCTCTGTCCCCAACAGACCTGATTTTGGAGGCAAGACAGCACCGACAAGGTGGTGATGCCAAACAAGTTATTAAGTATAGCACTGGAACAACCTCTTTACCCTGCCCTGGATCCAAAGAACATGTGACAGCATGGATAGGTGAAGATTGGTTTTTAGCAAACCTTTTCGAATATGTGTCTGCATTTTTAAATAATTGTATGATATGTTAGATATTCACATGTGGTCACACTTGAAAAGTGGTGCAAGGAACTTTGCCGCAACCGGAGGGGCCTTTCGAGGACTTGCATATAGACTATGTCGATATGCAAGATAGATGTACCTCTTATAGGTATATGCTTGTTGTGATGTGTCTGTTTTCACATTGGTTTAAGGCTGGTCCCTTTGCCCATAATGATGGCCACTCAGCTGCCACATTTCTGATGAGGGAAGTATTTCCAAGATGTGAGATCCCAGATTACATTTGTTCTTATAATGGGCAGCACTTTGCCATTGGTTTGATTGGGGAAATTACCACCCTTCTTGAGATAAGGCACAAACTCTGTATCGTTTATCATCCACAGGCCGACGGTATAGCTGAGAGAATGAATGGCTTACTAAAACAGTGCTTGGCAAAGCTAACAACAATGCTTAGCAAGACTGGTTATACTGCTTGCCTCTTGCACTCTTTGCTTTGAGAAACTTGCCTGGAAGAGAGCACCATCTCACTCTACATGAAATTGTTACTGGCCGGAAAATGCATGCACCTATATCTCCGTCATGACCAATTTCAGATGCTAACAGTTTAGCTAACATCTTGGGGGGAGGAATTTCACACGTACCTCATGGAACTTACAAAATCCCTTCTGTATATACCCCGAAAGACAAGGACACAAAGCGGGCAAGCTGGTGAGCAAACAAGAGTCTTCCTGCAAGCAGCACATCTCTACCCTGGTGATAGAGTACTGATAAAGAATCACGTCAGGAAGTGGAAAGAAGAGAGAATTACTGGACCACACATCGTGACATATGCCACACCAACAGCAGTCAAGGTCATCAGACGCCAGGGATAGGTCCACATCAGGGATGTATGTAGGGGCAAGAGCACAAGCTCCTCCAGAGAAGAGGGGCAGAGCGCAACGTGATGGGAAGAATAACACAACTTTCATTGACTTTCTTTTATGCAATAAGACTTTACAGAAGACCAACAAAGTGAGAAGGAGGGGGTATTTTTCAAGAGAATGTTTTTATAAACAAGCAGCATAAGATTTCTACTTTTTTGAGTATTATAATGATAATATGCACTAGTATAGGTCTAATATGGTTATTATGTATTTTGCTTAAAGACAGAAATTATAGTGTTAAAAGAAACAGAAGAAGCATTTTTGATGAAGAGTTCCATCATGACACTGAAAAAGGGCAGGAGGTATATTTGGTATAACAAAATGTTGCGGTTGAGAAGAGAAAGAACAAACGGCACATGTTATGTTTTCTCACTAATCCCACATGTAATAGGAGCGCCCAAGCTTTTCCTACCTCAGGCAGTATCGACAAGGAAGCAGGATGTGTAATGCCCCTATCCCTCTGTAAAACCAGAGGTATTCTCCAGGGAACAAGTGTTTCAATTCAATGGGTGGATGAAGGGGAGGAGGTTTACGCTGACAATTATGTGCAACTTGATAGCATGGCCTAAAAAGAGAAACAAAAAGAGGATAATAGAATATATAACGGAAGGCTCTAAAAGGGGGCAACAGATAATTAGTGAACACAAACGACTACAGTGTGCTAATGAAGAGGGGCGTTGTACCCTCTGGTGTCACACAAGACCTTTAATCAAATTAATGGGGGAAGTGTGCTATGGTGCCCAATGGGAGAGGGGAATAATGCAATGTTGTGCTGAGGCACTAGTGGAATTTGAAGAAAATGTGGTATCCAAGGTGAATGACAGCTGCAAAACAGTTTGGGAAAATGTGTGCATGCATTGACCTGGTTAAGTAAAATGACTCAACCAGTCTATATAAAGAGCTTTACACAATTTCCTTTGTGTTTCAGGTCCAGTGGGTCCATTTATTTGGGAACTAACAATGGCTGTGCCAGGACTGCAGCACTGACGCAGGGGACAGTGGTCCTAATGAACATATGGTGGGTCTGTTGATCGAAGACCTACACACAGGTCCTGCCTGATTGGGGCAGTCTTTGTGCACTTGTCACACTGCACAGCCCTACTCTTGTGTTGCCTCGAGGCAATAACAACTATATGGGGCTTTTGTTGAGAAAATAATTTTAGTTATTATATGATGTTTACTTCACATTAGGTGTTCCCTAGACTCATTCAGACTAGCTTGGTTAGTTTCTAATACCCTCATTTTGGAAGCCAGTTTTTCACACATGTTTTGTAATTATTTCCTTATTGAGTATTTTTCTGTCTGATAAACATGTATTTCTTCTTTTGATTCCTGACAGATAGTCTGTCAGCTATCCACGTGTTTTTTTAATTTCTGACATTGCATCCTCCCAATCTTTCCCTAATGTGTCAATTTTCTTGGGCAATAATACATTGTCCTCTATTCTCTGCATTAATCTATGTGCAGACATCTTGCTTTGCTCACCCTGTGTAAGTTGTAAAGTAACCTGTTGTTTTTACTGAATTACAGCATCTTTCTCTTGGGCTAACTGACGCCTTTGTTTCTTTAGAATGTGTCATCATATAGCTGATCAAATTTTGTCTGTGTGTCAATGACCTTCCCTACCAGTTTGAATTTGCATCTTGACTCTTTTTCAGTTGGGATTATATATTCACAATGTACCTAATAAGGGATCTGTATGAATGGTTTGGTTCATTATTTTGCCCTTCAACTCATCATGTGTCTGTATACAGTCACCAAGAATGTCAGTACGATCTGGGAGTTTGGCCTATTGGCACTGCTTGGCTTATTGCAAAGTACTAATTCTGCAGAGGCCTTTTGGGTATTTTATGTAAAGTGGAGCAACTCATGGGAGCTTTCAGCCAATCTATTCTCCATCATTTGAAGGTAAAAGGAGAGGTGTGCCAAAAAAAATTAACCAGGGTCAATATCTCATCTCTAACTGTTGACACTATGAATAATGTTTGTAGTGCTTCATCTAGCGGGTCCTGTAGAGCACAATATCTGCACCCACAGTTTCAACAACATCCTTCATATCACTTAGCAATTTCTGAACGTCCTGAGTCTGCCATTGGCCATGCAAAAAGTATCAGGCTAATGCATTTTCAAGAGCCACATCAAAATCTTCTGTGAATTCCTGTGATGTCTTGACTAAGTTGTATGTTTGATTACAACCAGTGTATTAGATTTACCAAACTTCAAAAAGTCCACTTGAATCTTCTTGATATTTCAAATTCCCCTATTTTCTTACAATTCACAATCACTGTGTGTACACGGTATGAGACCATAAAAAGGACCATCTAATGTCATGCACTAATCCAACTTTATGCGCGTTCGTAATCTTGTGCACATTTTGTGTTACTAAATGCATGAGTGCATGGACTCCAGTGATAGCCAACTAAAGGTCACAAGAGACTCCTCTGCGAACGTCAATCAGGAAGCATCACCTCATCCAAGCAACACCAGGGACAAAATCTAGGCAATCAGGTAACAAGAGCATGTGATGTCACATGCTAACTCTATACAGGCGTCCAGCCCGGAGTGTCATAGTTAAGGGCGGAACAGTCAAGGGCGAAGACCAGCCATTGACTTAAGAGCCTTTGTATTTTGCTTCTTCCCTGATACACATGTGAGTACCCTGAGCTTGCTAATTACTGTGCTTTTTTTCTACAATGCAGTACTCACCTATAATGCATTTGCTCCTGCTGCATCTCCGATTCACCTCTCCCCATGCTTTCTCCAACCATGCTAAAACATTTTCCTTTCTTATCCCTATCATAAAACTCATGTCTCAAAACTCCCACTACTCCATCTCTCTTTCACCTACTTCCAACACACAAAGCTGATGAGCAAACCATACCTCCCCTAACAGTCATCCACCTCACCACTCCTCCTCCGAAACTCAACTTTTCTACTGTTCCTTACCACAATAACTGCACATTGCACTCTGGAATGCTCAGTCTGTATGCAACGAAACTTCCTTTATCACTGACTACTTTCAATAGGACCATTAGGATAATAAAGACTTCGAAATGTAAGGTACAGAAAGAAAAAGATAATACACACGCATATGTATATCAAGCATAGAAGTCTGGAAAAACATTTGGTGTGCCATCCCAATATTTGTTGAACTCGTGCTCTCTCTCTATAACCACATTATCTTCTTCACAAATCATTTTTAATGCAAATATTCAATCTCACATTCGTAGTTGCACAATCTGCTCAATTATTGCTAACAAGAGTCTCCTTATCAAAGGGCCATTTTTAGGGTCATGTAGAAAGGTATGAATATTGACATCTCTCCTAACAAGAGCAGGGTAGGACTGAAGTATAAACACAAAAAAAGCAACTATGAGTCGATGTGTGTCACTGTCGACAGGTATCATATATTTATCAGTGAAACAGGTATTCTCCTAAGAAGGAATCTCTGTATTAATCTCTTTCCAATTTGTAAATTTGTAATTAGGCACTGACATTTTGACATAGTACTGATGCAATTTTTATTCTCTCAAAGAATCTCTACATTTTCAGCACCTGGAATTCTCGAGAAGTCCATGCACTTCCTGCTAAAAACTTCAAGGAGTGTTCATTGAATTCCAGTCCAAAAGAAATGAGTGCTAACCACACGCTGTTTTATCGTCCTTATTCTTGGTCAGCGATCGAGTCGGCACACGTGGAAATTCTTCTTCTTGTCCTGCTTCTTGGTTAGTAAACGCTGGAGGGAGGGTCTTGCCATTGTAGATATTTACAGCTCCTAAATCCAGCCAAGCTAGTCTTCCCGATACCTTACTGCAGAAGGAGAGACTTCCTCAACACTAAAGGGACCATTAAACACAAGCTTGTTCTATTTTCTGGTGAAGTTTTAAATGAGGATTAAGTCACCAACCTATAACTTTGGCGGTGGCAAAAGTTCAATTGGGTTTTTCACTGGACTGTCCTCTTCCATGTACCTTGACCCCTTCCTCCAATGTTTGACTACTATGCTATTGATCTACAATGTAAGAAACACTGGTAGTCATACATGTCAAATAATCATGCATTTCATCACCTAGACCCTTCGCTGCACTCTGGGCATTACTCCTGACTCTAGAAGGAGGTGTAAGAGGTGTTCTCATGTCACTAATTCATGGGGAGTCATATGATGGTCAGAACCTGGTTGATTTCGAAAAGGCATATAAGGCTAGGGCTAGGCAATATAGTCATCCCTTCTTCAGAGTTAATTTGATCTTGGCTATTCTCTCCTTGAGGAGACTGTTGAGTCTCTAACATATCCTGTTGGCTTGTGGAAGATAAGCAAAAGAACACATATGCTATGTGCTCTAAATAAGTCATCTTTGTTAAAATAGCTCATTAAATTTTTTTTGCCCATTATCGGACCTTAGTGTTACACACACACCCCATCTTGGAAAGACTTTGCGCACTAGGAACTTTGCTGCGCAAGTGGCATCAGGGTGTGTACATGGACTGGCTCCAATCAACCTAGAGAAGGGACACAGCACCACTAATAGATACCTGTATTAATTACATGTTTGTAACATATCAACGTAATCGATATGTAAATGTTGAAACTGATCATTCGGTCGAGGTATTACTCCTCTAATTCTTTTACATTTTTTTTATTATTAGTTGTTATAATCAAGAAAACTTGATTTTTCAACTATACACAAAATACAAAAAAGAAGATTTCAATAAAAATTAAATGATTAACACATTTCACGATAATAATAAAAAAAGTAAAATAAAAGTGCATCTGAGAAACCTAGGATATCATACTAGAAAGAGAATCTAAAATGGGCATAAAACACAATTTGTACAGGTGAAAGATTGTTATAACACATTATTCACTGTGAGTAGTACCCTATTCCTTACAGATTGCTCCTGATTACTGTTTTTTCAACAAGTTTAACCTATACAAATAGTTGTAGTATGAAATAGCAACTCCCATTGTCTCTTGCTCGTAACAATCGAGTGGCCCCTAAACAAAGGCTCAAAGTATCAAAGTATAGGATTCTCTGCGATAGTAACATTGAGCATTCAGTACACAGATGCATCATTGTTTCAGGGACAGTTTGACAGAATCGACATTGTATATCGACAATTGATAACATATTGCGTGCGCACAAAACTGCCTTGATGTGCCAGATGTTTAAACAAAACTGCAACAAGTCATCGCGCTGGCGTGAGGTTGGGCACATTGTTAGATAGGACTCACTTTCGCCATACCTCTTAAGGGTATATGGATCGCACACACATTTTTGATACTTTAGGCAGGCACTTCTAGTTTTGATCCAATCATATTCCCAGAGGTGCTTTTTGGCCTTCTCTGGATTATCAATTAGTAATGCTATGGAAATGCATGTGTTGTTAATGATCTTATATGCCACCGTGCGCCAGTTCACGGCGAAGGTCTTTGTGGAGCTCAGTAAATGTTCAACTATGATGCAGAGGAGACCAGGCTGATTAAGACCGATTAGGCAGTTATATATTGCATAAAGTGAAATTAAGCCAAGCTCGTGTCTGAGAATACTTATTCGTTCTGATAGGGGAATGTTAAGGACACGCTTCCAGTAGCAGCCTTCAATGGTTGACCACTACTGGTAAGGTTTACTTGCAAAGGCCTTGTTACCATATAAAATGACTGGAGTCAATTTATGTTTATAGTACACAAAAACAGGGGTTATTGAAAATGTACAATACCTCGCTTTAATTAACCGCACTTGTGATATGGCAGTTCATAACTTTTGCCTCACATGCTGATGATTTGCATTCTGATTAGGGCTATTGGTTATATAAGAACCTAAATATATGTATTACGTAACTGTGGCAAGATTAGTATTTTGAAGGGGCCACTGGTGAGTAGCAGCACGTTGGTTGGGTTTGCCAAATTGTGCAATTTTTGTTTTCTTTAAGTTAAACGAAATGAAATTATCTGGGTATATGTATCCAGAGCACTCAAAAGTGCTCGTAACCCATTTGGGGTCATGGAAAAAAGAACCATATCATCAGCATACAGCAAGAATTTAACATGAACGCCATTGATTTTAGGAGAGTCTGAAACAATTGCTTTAAAGTTGGAACTTACATCAGAGATAAAAAAAATTAAACATGGCCGAGGCCAGCAGACAACCCTGCTTTAGTCCGCAAGCAGTGTAAATGGGGTCTGACAGGAGGCCTTTGCTAGACAATTTGATTTGTATTGTCGTTTCGGTATGCAAATCAATGAGCCATTTTAATATGTACCAAGGACAACCTCTGTCCATTCATTTTTTACAAAGAAGCTCACGAGGGACAGGGTCGAAGGCCATACGGAAGTCTATGAAGGCAGTGTAGAGAGCCTGGTGTTGTGCTTGTTGTATAATGCAATTTAGAGTGATGATGTTTACAGTTGTTCCGGGGCCTGGAAGAAAACCTGTTTGAAATGGATCACGTAAGCGATTTAGGTCCAGCCATTGATTGAATTTGTTCAAGATAAGTCATGCAAATATCTTGCCTGGGCAATCTAAGAGGGCGATGGGCCGGTACGATGTGGGATCGTCTCTGCTGCCCTTTTTAAATATTGGAATTATGGATTGCTTCCAAGATTTGGAATCATTCCTGTTGTAAAGATGTGAACAAAGATTTGGTGAAGTATCTGAGCCCATTCATGTTGGTGGTCCTTCATCATACCTTTATGAAGGCCATCTGGGCCCATGGCTCGCGATCGACTCAGGTTTGAAATGCAATGCTGGATGTCTCGGAGATCTATTGGAAATTGGTGAGACATGTATTGAGTAGTAGAATTTTGAGTCAAGTTTTCAAACGGAGAACAGTATAAGTTGTAAAAATAGGTTTTCCAGACTTCATTAGGAATAGCATTAACTTGCACAGAACCTTGAGATTTAGAGGTGGCATCATTCAAGCAAACCCATATGCCACTTGTGGATTTGGCCAAGATCTATGGGCTGCTTTAATTAGTTTTTTTGCAGTCATATGAGTGGCAATTAGAAGAAATTTCAAACTACGACTGGCCCAGTGCAGGTGGGCTTTCTTTAGTTGCACCACTGCATTTTAAGGAGGGTGGTGCCTGTATTTAATGCTTGCGTCTGGCATTATGGTTTGCTTGAAGTCTTGCATCCTTTCAACATAGCAGTCGGCTTCATTAAACATGGGCGAATTAAAGGTCTTCCTCAGGGACTGCTTGTATTGATACAATTTGCAGGAGTTCCAACGCAAGCGGGTGCCACCGTTATTCACTGTGACATTCATGACATGAAGATTCCTTTGTAGTAGTTGTGTGGGTTGGAGGATTTTACAGTAGATAATAAGCTTATAATGGTCACTAAGGTTTGTTGGTGTAACTTTCATTGTTTGAACCTTGGTTAAGAAGCTAGAATGTACATGAATGTAGTCCAGGGTCGCCCGCTGGTCAGCCCTAGCCCAGGTGAAATGGGAAGGTACGTCGTCCGGGACTGCACCATTCAACATGATGAACCCTCTTTCGTGCATGATGTTAGTCCAGGTTGTTTCTTCAATTGTTAATCTCTTTCCTCTACTTGTTATTAAGCGCAAATTGAGGTCACCCACTATGATTGTATGTTGGATATTCTGAGTCAGTAACAAGTCAGTAACAACGTATCCAAGTGCCAAAGTAGATATTCAAAGAAGTGATCTATTGATAGATTCTGCCTGCTCCAGTAAATATTAACGATGACAATGGTTGAGCTGCCTCTAATCAATTTTACAGCTTGAAAGAAGGGGGAGGGCGAGGGGAGTTATTCATTTCTGAAGGTGGAGGATGTCCTAATGGCCAAGAGAAGGCCGCCAGTAGGGCGGCCCATGATGTTCTTAATTGCTGGGATGGCGATGATTAGATGGGAGGCCCATACCGGGGTGTCAATGAGCCAGGTTTCCTGTAGTGCGAAAATATCATAGTTGTCGAGGCCATTATTCTAGGAATTGATAATGTGTTTGTGGCCTCTTGAGTTCCATGACGCAAGAATACAGGAATTCGTAGAAGCATCATGTTACGAGTTCAAGCTGTGTGATGGCACTACCGTTCTGTAAACTGAGTTTTTTGCAATTTGCGGTATCACACCAATGTCATTGGATATATATATGTTGACTTGGGGTCTTCCTGCAGAATAAGCTTTGGTGTTTTGCTCTTGCAATAGTTCAAAACCTAGATCGAATAAGGTCATTCTGGCCTGCCACGAGATGTTTGCGACTAAATTAGATTGAACATGAATTCTCGCCTCGGAGAGATCGTTCATGTTGGTAAATTCCACTAGATTGATGTCAGCTGTGGATAGAGCTGTTAGCTTTGGGACTTTGCTGCAGATGTTTAAAATGCTTGCTCGGTTCAGGTTGTACTTTGTAAAAGGGGCATCACGACATCTCATCACTAAACAGCAGTGCTTTGGAAGTTTAATCAGTTTGTCGTGATCTCGATGATCGTAATTGGGCAGTTGCTTATTTGTGTTTTGTGGCAGCCTTACGCAGGTCCACGTTCAGTGATTGTACCCTTTAGAGGGTTATGTGTGCTAAATAAATGCGTCTGACCCTTTAGTAGCAGGCTCACATCAGGAAATGCTTGGCTTTGTGTGTTATCAACGTGGGACTTTTGGCCATGGAGTTCCACGAGGTACGAATCAATTGATGTCTTTATGGTGTCCCTTATATCTTGCGTTGGCAAAACTGTTTGGACAGGTGACACTGTTGTGGGGAAAGGTGAAGTAGGGGTTGTAAGTTAGGACCATTGGGAAGTATCTGAGGCAAGTCTTTTTGATGTGGTTGTGCACTGAATGGAGCAATCAATTGTGGGATCTGTTCTGTAGAAGGAACTGGTGAAATGATTGTTGGAACAACTTGTGAGTTGGACTTAACGAGGTGTTGTGATGGCACCATTTCGTAGACCTCAGAAATCTTTTGTGAAGGGGTTTCGTTGATCATATATGGACGCTCTAATCTCAGCACGTAATTCATCAAATGTCAGCAGAGCAGGTTGAGCTTTGCCTAGACCAAAAGTAGTAGAATACGAGGAATTAGTACCAGCTAGGTTGCTTAGCTTGTTACTGGTAAGGGCAACCCTGGAGACTGGAGCGTTTAGATCCTTGAGCTGGCTAGTAGACATTGTTAAACATCTAGGAGAATCTTTTTTAGTTGTGAGTTCTATTAGTCCGTCTAGGGGTCTGTAAGGCATAAATGTCTGTGTAGTGGCTTTGCTGACATTCATTGTTTCCTGGGCGGCTGTGGTGATCTGGGGCTTTATTCACCTGGTGATAATTTTTATGGATTTACGCCCTTTCATTTTTGACTGGCTGCCCTGCCCTTATCACTCTCACAGTTTTATTTGACTTTCGGTCGGAGATCTGGGGAGATTGGGGGGTGACTTTATTGGAATCTACATTAACGGACCCTGGGACGAACAGTTTGAAGACGTTTGTCGTAGTGGTGGGAATGGTATTAGCACTAGGCACAGGGTTGAAGCAAGAAGGTGTTGCCTCAGCATCTTTGCATGCACATGCATCTTGCTTTTTAGTGACTGTTTGGGGCTTGGGACACATCACTTGTTGATCAATATTTGGGTGACCCAAGGCTACTGAGACTGTAAATGGATTGGTGAAATCATTTGGAGAGCGTGGGGGGGGGGGTGAGGCTATAGGACTAGCGCTTACCAAAGTCACTTGCGACACCGTTGGCACGTTTACAATAGACTTCGGAATGCTTAGTTCCTCTGAGTCCTGTGGACACAGAGTTAAAGGTTTGTCTGAGACTTGCCCACTCTGACCTAAGGTTAGTGAATGTTGACCTGAGTCAGAGGTCAGAGTAGCCTTAGAGATGTTCACACCTTGGAGAACTCATTGCAATAGTGATGTTTGAAGTGTCATCTTGGAGTCAAGGATTTCATTTAGTTTTGCTATTGAGAGGAGGGCGATATTCATGGCACTTAAGGTGTTATTAAGAGCTGGGGCTTCTGGAAAAGAAAAACGCTTGGATTGTGTTTTATTCATAAGAAATTCGGAATCTTGGGCAGCTTCCTGGAATCCTGTATGGAAAGGGGTGGCAGCTATGAAGGATGGTGACTCGTCTACAAAGTGAGTGTTGGGCCCATCCGAGTTGCCTGGTGACTGATGAAGGGTTACATGTTTTTATGAGGAGATAAATCTTTCTCTGATGGAAACTTGGCAGGCGCGGAGGTAATGCCCTGCGTGTGATCAGCCTGCAATTGGATCAGGTCCCCCGTGTTGGAACATATATAAAAAATGTCAGGGGATTGTGAAGGGGATTTATTTGAGGTATCCATAAAGTCCATGGCCTCATCATCAATCTCACCAGCAATTGTTAATTTATTTTAAAGTGTTTTTATTGGCATTTCAAACAAACAACAGGCATTAATGATTCGTGAGTGTGTTATTGAGGTTTGAGGGAAGGAAAAGGGGGGAAAAGTGGGGCAAGAGGGTGGAGAGAAGGGATGCCTGATTAAAACATAACTTCAAACAAACAAACTAAGGTCTTAACAGTCCTGCATCTTCTTCTGGAGCTGATCAGGGGCAATTCAAAACATGTGGAAGACCTGCCTTTCAGAGGAGCTGCGTCTACTGGAGAAGGGGGATCAGACTGTCATGGGATGTGGTCCCAATTATGTGTCCAATATTTCGGGCAGGGCGGTATTGTTCATGGGGACTAGTCGTTGGATGGGTGGAACAAGTCCTGTAGCAATGATTTGCAGGCTTCATAGGTCATAATCGGGACTTCTCCAGTCCTGGTTATCCCTTCTCCCCACAGCCTGGTTTCCGCCTCCGACCAGTGTTCCATTTCTTTGAGCCATTTGGCGTAACAAGGACCAGTTGTGGTCTTCCATGCCATAGAAATTGCTCTTTTGGCCAATATGCAGGCCATGTCCATAAGTTTGATGATATGTCTAATCTTACTTAGGAACCCAGTAGGCACGCCTTAGATGTCCATTCATAGCGAGTCAGGCCGGCTCCCCTGCATGCCTGTCGAATTCTGGTCCAGAAGTCCCGTATCTTTAAGCAGTTCCAAAACATGCGCCATTCCTGTATCCTGCCAGCAATTGTTAAGAGCTCATGAGCGGCACAAAGTTTATGTTGTGCGGCCACTGAGCATCTAATTGGTTCCAGCACTGCATGTGAGATTGTGTGGTCAGGTAAAGAGGGTAGGCTACAAGGTTGTAATTCGCCTGAGACACAGGCTGATACTAGTGTGATGTCGGTGACTTCACCAGTTGGTCCCAACATACTTGGTATGTGGATGGTAATCGGGGGTGGAGCGCTGTGACATGGGTTGGAATTATCCTGCAGGGCCAATTCAGGGGTTTGTATTATCGATGGAGGCAGTAAATGAGCGTTGATGTTTGTTTCAGCGCTATTTCTATGGTGAACGTCAATAGGGAGATCAGCTCGTGGAGAAATGGAATTGCCAAAGACTGGGTCGATGGGGTAAAACGCACGAATGTCTGATGTAAGGGACGTAGAGCGCTGGCGATTGGGGCTCTTACGACCCGCACGGCATGAGGTTTTGTCCGCCGCCTTCTTAAGATGATCAAGGGTCAGCGGATGGCCGAGATTGATGGCCGGCATGCCGGATTTCAGTGTACATTTCTTGAGGACCATTACAGTGGCAAGAGCTGATAAGATCCTGGTCGTACTTGAATTTGTGCTAAGTGATTATGTAAATGTGAAAGCATTCACTCATGCACACGGTCCTGCCTGATTCGCACTGCCCGCTCGACCGCTAGATAGCAAGACAGCCCACTCAGCAACCACGTGGGAGCGGTGGTTTTGAAAGGGCTGCTGGGGGTCTGGGCCGGGGCTAAAAGCGACTGAACTGACGTTGGAATCCAAAGGAAGTGGATAGGCAGCCAGAGATTCAGGGAAACAAACAAAAAAGAAAAATAAAATATTTTAGTTTGCTATATTAGGCAAACAGCATAAGCAATTCCATAATCCACAATTCAATGTTGATCTTGGGATGAGCTGAAAGAAGGTTTTACCCAATCAGGATGAAATTGCAAAGGGGAACTTCAAGGAAATCCAAAGATCGTGATTCGAGCAGCGTAGCCAGCCCACTCAGCAACCACTCGCTCGAACGTGCGCACTGAACGCGCGGGAGCAGTGGTTTTGAAAGGGCTGCTGGGGGTCTTGGTGGGTGCTAAAAGTGACTGAACCAATCAGGATGAAATAGCAAAGGGGAACTTCAAGGAAATCCAAAGTTCGTGATTAGAGCAGCGTAGCCGACAGCAAGACAGCCCACTCAGCAACCACTCGCTCGAACGCGCCTAATTGTTCTCAGTGTATGTCCAGCAGTAGACTCTTGCCGCACAATGCAATTAACAATGAACTGTGTAACATGCTCCAATAAATTGGGAATAAACCAATCTTCTGACATTGTGGCAGCAAGACTTTCTCTGGTTATATGTGTTGGGTAATGCAGCTGCTCAAGTGCGACTTTCAACAATGCCACTGGCATCACTGGATTTCCAGTGCTTTCCTGTCTCCATAATGCTTCCGTGGGGGATAAAGAACATGCCCTGCACTTCCATAGCTCTTGTTCTTCATGTGGGGCTCTTTCTGGAATCTCTTTTAGTTGCGTTATTGACAGCATATTAAACCTTTCTCGTACCAGGATGCTTCTATTCAAAATTTCTTTAGTGTCTTCAGTATTGAAGCTCAGAATTTCTGAAGAATATGCAACTCTTTTGGCTTTTCTGTCTGCGGCTTCGTTTCCATGAGCGATAAAGTCTTGTTGTTTAGTGAGCTGTGCATTTTAAGACCACTATGGCTACTGGGAGTTGTAGTGCACCTGTCCAATAAAGACACATGTTGCACCAGAGTGCCGTCCACGCCTAGATAACCCCTCCTTTTCCAACGTGACAGCCCTGCATGTATGGTTGAAGTCACATAGGCGGAGTCACTGTATACCATCACTTCCTGCCCTTCATGTTTCTCAAGCGCAACAATAAGCACTACCAATTCTGCCACTTCTGCTGAAAAATGAGACGGTAGTATTGCACTCGTTACTACCTCAAATTCACCATTTAATCTGTGTCTTACAACTGCGGAACCTGAATGCCTCTCCCCACTAGTCTGGTCCATTTTCAAAGAACCATCAATAAAGAGAATGTCCCCTCCCACTAAAGCATTTTCTTTCACACGGTGTAAATCATCATAGAATTCAACATAGTTTGAACAGTCATGCACATGATCAACTTCTTCTATACGTTCAGCTACAAACGTGGCTGGGTTTGCTATTTTACACTTCGCTATCTTAATCGCTGGATTCGAAATCATTAATTCATAAGCTGAAGTTCTTTGTGACGTCAATCTACCCTTGTGTTTCTGAAAAATAACAAATAAGGCGTGCTCTACATGACAGTCATGGAACAGCCCATGGTAATGCTTGTGGACTTCTCAATAGCAAATGCGGCAGCAGCCAAAGATTGTTTCCATGGAAAATGTCCTCTCATGACTGGGTCTAAAATTCCACTGTAGTATGCGAAAGACTTATACCCCAAAGTTGTTCTTTGTGTGAGTACTGCTGTCATTACTGACCCATTGGTGTGTGAAAATAAATAAAATGATTCTCTGTAGTTGTGAATCCCTAAAACTGGAGCTGTACAGATTGCTCTTTTTAATTCCTGAAATCCTTCCTCCAGTTCTTCAGTCCATTCTATCTTTTCCTTACCAATTTGTGCTTTCATTAGCGCTTGCAAAAGTGGCTTGCTATATGTGCTACAGTAGAACACCCAGGCCCTGCAATAATTGCATAAACCCAGAAACTGCTGCATTTGCCTCACTGTGTTTGGCTTTGGTGCGTTCGTGATAGACTCAGCTCTTTCAGGTGCCACTTTATTTCCTTCATGCAAAATTAACTAGCCTATGTACAACACCTCTTCCTGTAGTATTCACACAAAGGCTTTCCCACTATGTGGTGTAGGACCCTCCTACTAAATTGGAATACAATGTATGCAATCAAACAAAAGGAAGGTCACTGTCTATTCATAAAATGGTGTGTACCCTTATTCAACATCAAGAACTCTTGTTATCAACCTCCCAAACAAATACAGTAAAATAACATTGTGGTCAAAACAGATGTTCATTATTAAAACACATTCAGTTTATTCTTATTTCATCAAAACACAAGTCTAATCACCTGCTAGTTCATATCAGAAACATTAAAAACATGTCAACACAATACATTGTAATTACATACAACAATCTACAAAACGAAAAGTAAAAACCAAATCAAGTATTTAAAACTTGATCATACACACTGATGGTTCAAATCCCTTTAATGTAGCACTATGTCTATATAGGCCTGACTTATATACGTTTCTGTCCTTTAAGGCTACAATTAGCGGGGCATTCCTCAGGGGCAAAAATATGTGGATGGTGTGTTGCTTGTAGATGGCAGGGCAAAATTCCCTCTGATTGTCTCCTGTGTTATTCCACAGAGTCCCTGTATGGGTGGGTACACAATTAAAAACATGCATCAATTTATAGGCTTAAACGGTCTAATTACTGACCTAGCCTATATCCCTAACACCACTAGCTTCATCAAGTATACTATTTAATAATGTACCTGAACAGGTCTGCTGGATAATATTATCAGACCGATGTGCAACTCCAAATGTTGCTTTTTGTCACACTTGTGATTGGTAGCTCCCACTCTATAAAATGCCTTTAAGGAAAATACCTGACTCAGTAATAATCCTTAATGTCATAAAGGTTCAGCCCAGCTTTACTCATGTGGGAATAAAACCTCTTTATCTTGCCTTTCACTATGCTTAAAGGTTGTTAGAATGGCTTATCTGGTGGCTGGTACTGCAACCCTGTAAACGTGACCTGGAAACACACCAAAGGGTATAATCAGTACCTACATAATCAAACAGATCACTCTGTATAGGACCAAAATACCACTTACTTCTAGTCACTTGTAACTTCTTAGGGCCACCCATATTATTAAAGAGTTAATAATTTCAATCATTTGGCTTTGTCTTCTTACCCATAGGGAAACAGCTATTATTCAAAACAGCTTCTCAAGACCTGAAGTATAATGACCAGGACCTAGGTGATACAATGTATCTGAACCCTTTATTGGACTCTAACTCAAAAGGCTCTTTAAATCCTCTTTCATTAAAAAGGATTACATTCAAACCAGGCTTCTTACCTTAATATTAAAGTCTGCTCTGCTCTCGGCCAGCATGTCACCTAACTCGGGCCGGGTTGCCCAGTATTTATGGCGCTCGCGTCACCACGCCGATGACATCATCGCGCAACATGTATGATGTCATCGCGTAACACCGGTGACGTCATTGTGCAACGTCATGATGCAATTACATTGTGCCGGGCGCTGAATAACATGGCCCACGATAATTAAAGTCCAAAGAGGAACCCACTGAGTATTCCTAATTATTTCCTCTAAATTTGAGTAGGGAAGCCATTAGTAATGCTGAAAAAGTATATGATGTACGGTTATGTGTATCAACCCATGTTGCTTAATCCAGAGCACAAACAAAGAATCATGTCTCAACTCTCGGGGTAATCTTACACTGCCATTGCAGCTAATGACAATGCCACATATTTCAATAATGGTACTAATGTTGTAACAATATCATATCAACTCATATCAATGCCACATCTTTCAATCGTGGTGCTAATGTTATAACAATCTTATGGCCACATATTATTATGACACCAAATGTTTGAAAAATATATATGTATGTAGTTTGAATCAAGATGACATACTGCATATTTTACATGACATGTTCTGTTAATCAACATGTTTATACAATCGAATCGGTATGGCTGGGATGCAAATTTCACTGCTCATATAATAGCCTCATCCTAGGCCATATCGGTACATTGATAATAAAATCAATATGACAAATATACCCTCATATCACACCATGTGTACAACTAGCACCACCACCCCATTTCTTTCTTTTGCTCATAGGTCCTCGTCTAACCGAGTACATACACAGTGACCCGTGGAGTAGATAGAAATTTGCAGTCTCGCACTATAGGAGCTATCAAGCCTCCCATGTTGCCCATACTGTTTTCACCATGCTTTGCTGTCTTATAACTTGGTTCCAACAGGGAATGAAGTCATTGGAATGATCGAAAAGGCCTTACTTAATGTTATGCCACTCAATATTTTCATTTAGCCCTACTAAGTGGCTTCTGGTAAGAAAAATAAGTTTATGTTCCAGATTAATGAGTTTTCTGTTTATATCATCCTGCGACTTGCCTCTTACTTTTTTCAGGATGCACCACTCAAATTCCATAAAGGAATGGCCCATCCCACCAAAATGTTTAACTAGCGGTGCCTTCTCAATCTTATTTTTCAGGCAACTCTTATGTTCGATCATCCGAGTCTTGCACTTCCTGTTAGTTTTCCCAAAATAAAGACAGAGGCAAGGACACTTAATCGTGTAGATAACATTGTCTGTTTTACAATAAGTGTGTTCCCACAAAATCCACTCTTGGTGTAATCCTAGATTAACAGATGTCATTTTACTAGTCTGGGGACACATCACACAAGAACCACACTGGTGATGTCCAACTAATAGTGGCAGATCCCACAACGTCCTCTGGGAGGCTTTCTGTTTACTAGTGTTTTGGATGTCGTTCTTCATGACAATGTCACGGATATTGGTGCTCTTTTTAAAGGCTACCAATGGCGAAGGGGTACTCATGATCTTTTTCCTATTCTTTGTAATGATGTTTTTTACTTTGTAAAACAGGTTACTAAAAGTGTTAACAAACACTAGTGGAGTGTCTTGATTGATCTTATTGCACCTCGTCCCCTGCTTTTTTTCAAAAAGCGCTTCTCTGTTATTATTAAATGTCCGCTTTGCTGATTGTCTCACAACTTGGGCAGGGTAACCCCTGTTTGTCAATTTCTCCATAAGGACATTGGCTCCTTCCTCGTAATCTTGACTGGTACTACTATTGCGTTTTAAACGCAAAAATTGTCTGAAAGGCAGGTTGTCTCGAACATGCCTAGCATGATGACTCCTGTCATACAACAAGGCATTTTTATCCATACTTTTTACAAAAGGTCTCACCCAGAGACAGAGATTTTCTTGGTAAATCATGAGGTCTAAATAATTTACCTCAATTGTACTCATTGACGCAGTAAATGTTAAAAATCTATTCTGGCCATTCAACCAGGTCAAAAAGGTATTTGCCTCTTCCATACTTCTGTGTCATACTACAAACACATTGTCAATGTATTTTAGCCATCTGGATATTTTATTCTTGTAAGGATTGACATCAGAATCTACCACAGTTTTGCTCAACACCTCTTCCTGACAATACTGTAATTTCTTCTTTTCTACCTTGTATCCTTTGTCTGCCAATATGGTGATTAACTGATAACCGAACAGAGTCTTGTCTACACTCATCCTCTGTTCCTCTACAGATTAGTATGTCATCTACGTGCTGAATTACTGCACTCTTGAGTCCAATGTTACCTAGATCGTTCTGTAGGACCCTGTTAAAGATCGATGGGGACTCACGATATCCTTGAGGTAAATGAGTATGTTTTAGTCTCTTTTGCCTGAGTGCAAAGGACATAAGGTCTTGTGAGTCCTTGTGCAACAGGATTGCGAAAAAAGTGCATTCTTAAAATCGATGATCGTGAAATATTTAGCTTCAACTGGGATGCTACATAATATTGTCAGTCAGAGGATTAGGAACTAAAGGAAATTCGGATATTACAATCTGATTAAGCGGGCACAAGTCCAGGATAAATCTCCACAACCCTCCTTTACATTTTTTTTATCAGATACACTCAAGTATTGCAAGAAGATTCCCCAATTCATCAGTGCTGAAATATTTTTTAATATGCCTTCATCAGCATCTCGAGACATAGGTTACTGTTTTGCTCATGGTAACATTTCTCCTGGCTTGAGTTTTATTTTAACCTCTCCAATTACCTTCAATAGGCCTATGTTATATGGGCCCATAGTCTAAAGGACACTTGGCACCTTTTCTAAGTCTTCCTGAAAGAATACTGGTTGTTATCGCATTATCGCCATTCGCTGTGGGACTTCCCTTTTCTCAATTTTTATCCAGTACATAATGCTTATAAAAAATGCTACCTCATCATCTATACATTCATCTCTGAACATAACTTTATCTGTTATGTCAGTCAATCTGTATCCCTCTTCAAGGGCTATCACTGTCCTCCGTGCTCTGCCTTCTCCATCTACTCCATCAAGCATTGCTATTCCTCCTTGAGCTATAGCTGCTTCCAATTCTACAGGAATAGTCTGTCCTTCTTCCTCATCCATAGATACATGTGGTCTGAATAAAAACTCATCAGGTATCCTCACACTCTTACCTTCTAATCCAGGGAGCCATGTTAATAAAATGCTCACCCCATACATGAAGACATCCAGATCTACCTGGACTACTCGTAGAGCCACTTGCCATGTAAATGTCAGTATAAACTCTCATACATTTAAATTGTGTATTCCTGAAGTGGAGCACACTATTCCTTGATCAGTGAATGAAATCGTCATGTTAAGTTTCATCATTAAATCTCTTTCCAGGATCTAAACCTGCGTCTGTTATGATATGATATGATATGATATGATATGGCATTTATAACGCGCCTATACACAAGTGGAGAGGAAGAGAGAAGGCAGAAGCAAAGAGAAAAGTTTTGTGGTGCTTCTGGAACCGGAGATGGTTCTCCTCAAGTTTCAGAGAGGGTGGGAGGCTGTTCCAGAGGGATGCTCCAGCCAAAGAAAGAGATTTACCATCAACTCATTGCTTGGAGTAGTGAGTGACCCAAAGGGAGTTGGAGGTGGAGGAGCGAAGAGCTTGAGTAGGAAGATAGTTACGAAGAGAGAGTTGGATGTATTGAGGTCCCAGAAGGCCTTGTGGACAATGCAGAGTGTTTTGAACTTAAGCCTTGCAGACACTGGGAGCCAGTGCAGAGATTTCAGTGCTGGGGTGATACGATCCTTGGGCTTCAGGCTCTCCAACATACTGGAGGTGGCCCTCTGGCAAACCCTTCTTAAGTATTATGACTTCCATTCCGGGCATTTTGAAATCCATCTTGGGCATTCTGAAATCTGCCCCCTCTTCCTCTGAAGCCTACACCTCTACCGCATGGCCAAAACCCATACCCACTTTGATCGTGTGCATTATTCACCTGTGATGTACCCATTATTTCTTGCGTTCCTACTCCTTCTCCACTTGTCAATACTGCCCCTTCTGTAGAAAACTTTGACAATTTCTGCTGAACTAACTTAGCTCACTCATTCTTTCTGTTCTCATCTTTCTTTTTGTTCTTCTCTTGCAATAACTGTCAATGATGCACAATAGTTAACTATATCTCAGCCCATGGTTTGCTTCCATCCTTGCTTGTTTTTTCATTTGCCTTACCGGTTCTGGAAATCCTTGACACAAAATATTGTAAAATAGAGCCACTGTTTTTCCTCAAGGTTCATGCGTTTTAAGCTGCCATTTCTTTTGGATACCCTGAATATAAGCAATAGGGTCTTCATCTTCTTTCATTTCACATGTCATAATTGCACCTATATCTGATGTATCAGGATACTGTACCCTGAGAGCCCACCAAATATCTGCCCTGCAATTATTAAATGGTGCTCCGTCATGCGCTGTATTTTGTGCTGTCACAGCTGCATATCCCGCTCATCTCCAAATGTCGTCAGCTCTCTCCCCAGTAGACCTTTTATGTCTCCGATGGCCAGCGTATTTCCTCCTCTAATTTTCTCTAATTCCTATATCCATTTCCCAGCCCCCAAAGTCAAACTAGGGAGCTTGCACTTTAAATTATCCTTATTCATCTGAGGCCATGGAATATATTGCCGTCTTGCTTTCCCCTTCTCTAGCAAGGGGACTGTGAGAACCCCATCCCCTAATCAGTTCCCACTATTTGTTTACCCAATACAGGGGTAATCATCCCTATTCAGCTTTGTGCTGGTAACAACTTTAACCTATTCACATAAGGTGGAGATTCTCCTCTCTCACTACATGATCGTCTTCGGGGAAGCTCAGGATATGGTACAAAATCTGGAGTTTTTTCCGTAGGGTGTTCCAGAACTGACCATCTTTCCTCTTTATCAATCTATTGACTTTCCAGGGGGACGCAGGCACCCTCTCCCTCTGTCTCACGACCTGACTCTCTTTCTTCGTCTGACATGGCTAGACCCAACTAGTGTGACTATCATCCTCCTCTTCCCTATCTAAATGTAATCTACTTAAAGGCAGTGCTCAGCATTCATCACTAAACCTGTTTTCCTCCACATCTCGTGGTTTACGTACCAGGGATTGACTGCCGCTCCCTCGATTTCCATACTCACTGTCATACCATATTTGCTGATATATTTTATTGATCCTTTCTGTAATATTTTATGCATCATATTTTTCCTCTTCTGGTGCTACTCTAGGTGTTTCTAGCACTACTTATTTAATCAGGGGAATGTCTCTTATTCTATCCCATCATATTTCCTCACTTGTCCTCATTCATTCTTTAAGAATAAAACTGGCATCCATATCTCGCTGCCTTCTATTCTGTTTTATCTCTTCGTCCACTTCCATTTGTTTTCTCGCATCCCTTCTTACCCTCGCTACTTCTTGCCTTCGTTCTTCCCTTCTCACTTCCTGTCTTTGTTCTTCTTCTCTCCTTCTCTGTAATCTTTTGTCCTTTACTTTTTGTGCCTCGTCTTCCTCTCTTCCTTTCTCTGCTGTCTCTTTCTGCTATCTCTTTCTTTCTAATGTCGTACTTCCTTTGATCCTCTTCCCGATTTTCGTTTTTCTCCTGTTATTCTCAATATATCTGTTCCCTTCTTTCTGTGCTTTTTCTTCCTTGCTCATCCTCCCTTAGTCTCTTTTCTCATTCCCTGTCCTTCTTTTCCTGCTCGTCTTTGTCTTCTCTCTGCCTAAGTTCCTCAATGCTTTTCCCATCTAACTTAAATAATATCTGCCCTCCGATCCATTCATTCTGTATGAGCTTAACCTCATCAACCCTATCCTTTTCTCCTTTCATTCTTATGATTTCTCAGTGTATGTCTGTCAATATATTCAATCGCTTGCTTCTTTCTTCCTTATCTCATATGGACTTACAGGCATCTTCCTTCCTTTTGCTCTCTTCTGGACTGCCATCATTACTGTAAGTGGGGGATTCAAATGCTGAGTTACTATAACCTCCACTGCTTTCAATTCCAAGGATAAACTCCTATCTCTTCTGCATCTAGGCTCTTAACCTCAGGCAAAATAAGAGGAGCAAATGGCTCAATGCCCTCCCCGTTATGCTGATTAAGCATCCACTCCTCCGGTGGCGGATCCTCTTTCTCTTCTTGAGAACATTTTCCAAAGTTCGAAAACTAAAATATTTTCTCTAATTTCTTCCCTGTGTACGCAGCGTGCACATATGTGGTCATATGTTGTAATACTGCTTTTGACACTGATCCCCCTTAGGACCATGTAATGAAAATGTTATCAGCTGTACCCATTACCCATTCTGCACCATACTGTTTGAGCTTGAGAGCATGTCTTGGAAGTCGTTTACAAAGGTGCATAAGAGGGGTGTCCTCCATAATGATGAGTCGGAATTGACTGTCGATACTTACCAGATCGTTAATAAAATCTCTATTTCAAGGCTAATCGACCACCACTTTTAATTTCAAAACAACAAATATGAGAAAATACCATCAATTGCTGCTCAGTCCTCTTTTATTTCAACAACCTATCTGTCTCCTGATTGGCGCCAATCTTTTAATACACCTTAACTTCAAACAACGTAATTTCTAACCTTCAAAGCTTGTTTCTATTTTAAAACTACACACAACAAATAATACTCAAAATAATAGCACACTACACATTAATGACTCCTGTGATCACCTTCCCTTCTTTCATAACAGTTTAAAATAAGAGGTATACTTCCCACGCTCCCCAATTATATTACCCTATACAGGGTTTAAGATGTCATCTCTCACAGTTCTGCGTATTCTCTCCCTTAATATTCCGATTGGAATTTGAGGCATCTTTTTCTATCTCCCTTGAAATAGGATTACTTAGGCGTTCCTTTATCTCCCCAAAAGTTCCTGTTACTTAAAAATATCACAATCCCAGCCCTTTATATTGCCAATTCCCTTAATCTACTTGATATGATATGATATGGCATTTATAACGCACCTATACACAAGTGTTTCAAGGCACGACGAGGCAAGGGAGGGGAAACAGAGGGGAGACAGAGACAGCGATCCTACTAGGCCAGTTGGAATTAAGATCACGCAAGTGCAGGGGAGGGGGAATGGGAAAAGTGAAGGGGGAGGAAGTTAATCAGCTCGAGGCCATTGGTATCAATCCTCCTCCAATCCGACCACTTTGCCTTCCATCCGCGGAGCACCCATGTAAACCGAGAAGGGATTTCTTCAAAGAGGTCCTGCCCACAGTCTCTATTCTTCTTGCAAGTTTATTCCTATCAGCTGCTCTCCACAGGAAACTCCACATTCTTCCAGCTAATGGCAGAGGATGCCCGATCATCCAAAACTCTGGAGCCGAACTCATTTGGATCTGAAACCATCCGCACTGCTACCACTTCAGTTTATGGCCCTTTGGAAAATGCATATGGTAATGGATGGGATTACACCAGAATCATTCCGAGTCCAAATAATCGGACAAACTCAAGAATAGGGCAAGGTACTGTTTAATTAACAAGTACCTAAAACAAGGAGGTTACAGAGAACATCAACGGACATACGCTCAGTCTCTCAATGATCTCCACAAAAAATCCAATTCTTATACTTGTTAATGCATCAGAGTGATGTCATACTATATGGCAATAGCAAAAAAGAGTCAGGAACGGTTAAGGGAAACATCTAGATATACACTTCTATTGGAGCTACGATTGTTATTGGCTTTCCGATATCAGGTGGACAACTTATGCCTACCTCTAAAAACATGTAATTTCAGAAACATTAGATACACAGTTTCTCATTGGTTTTACAAGCTATTGTAACGCTCACCTGATTCCCACGGAGGCGCTGGTCTAGGCAGGAAGGAGTCTGTGACTCGAAAAGTGATGTGCAGGACTCGATTGGCTTCTGGGGCTGAGCCTCTTCGCACTGTGTGTCGAACTCGAAGGGTGAGATTTCTGCAGATGAAAGAATATATGGGGTTAAAGATCTGGGCAATTGAGTGTCCTTCTCTCTCTCTCTCTCTCTCTCTCTCGTCTAGCTTCTCCGTAGAGCCCCCAGGTAAACGTGCTCACCTTAGATAGGTGAATGCTGGGCTCTCCATCTGCGTCTGGTGCAGGGTGCCGTTGCCAGTTCCTTCACTGGGTGAAACGTAGGCCTCTTAACATCAGAGGATCGCAACCGCCGTTAACAGCACGAGCGGTGAGTTTCCGGACACCTTTTAGTCCATATAGTCTTTAGGTGCGTGGACACGAAAGTATTGAACAGGGCTCGGAATAATGCTTTGTTCTATTTGTTTTGCAGGGCTCTAGCGTTAGAAGATGGTATGAAGAGAGCCAAAGCTGGAGCCAGAGCCTTGGAATGAAGCGCTTGGAAATGCGTGAGTATATGCAAGCGTTTTAACTGTCTCTTTCCTTCACAGCTGTGAGTTCATGCTGAAGAGGTGATGAAAACGCCGGAGTAGTTGCAGGCGCTCTATTGTGGAGAGCGCGATGGGCGTAAGTAAATACCTGTCTAATGTCTCTTCTTTTGTCTTTCAGATGCTGGGTTGCAGTGTTGAAAACATCCGGAATTCGCGGATTGCCGGTGAGTAATAACTATGCTTTTGTCTCCACAGGCGGAGGTGCAGCGTGAAGAAATGGTCGCTGCCGATGGACCAGGTAAGGAATGCGTTGCATGTGAAGTCGTCGTGCTAACCTGTTGTTTCTTGTCTTTTACAGGCGCTGCTGAAGACTGGATACTGGAATGGTAAGTATTGTTCTTGCAGGTACAGGATCGGAAGAAGAAAAGCTGGAACAGACTCGGTGAGCGTTCTGCTGCAGATGCAGAATAACGCGAAGCACGCTTCATCAATCGGGTGTGGTTTAAATAGCCTAGGAGTGATGAGGCGTCTTCCTCCACGGCCCCGCCTAGGTAAGAAAAGAGTTCCTGTTCCAGAAGAGTTCCAGTGTTGTATCCAGGGCGTGGAGCTTGCCCCACCCAGGTAAGAAAATAGTTCCGGCTTACAGAGGATTCCTATGTAGCTGGTAAGTAAGCAGCATGGTCTGCTGCAGGTAAGTCCACCCAAGCATCTTCACATATAGTATGAGCCCGGCGCTTCCAGTTCCGGGACCGATGGCTTTGATGAGCCTGGTGCCACTGGCACCAGGACAAGGTCCAAAAGGTCCCAGTAGGGACCGGCTGGTGCCTAGGCTTAGGATTAGGGGCCTGCTTCCAAGGACGTTGGGCTGGTCCTGGCTCCTTGGAAGCAGTGATCATGACAGCACCCCCCCTCAAGGCCCCTCCTAAGCGTGTCTTCTCCGGGGGTCTTGGCTTGTCGGGGTGATTCAGATGGAATTTCTTGACCAGACGAGGTGCGTGGACATATTCTGAGGGTTCCCAAGATCTTTCCTGGGGGCCGTATCCTTTCCAATCAATCAGGTAATATAATTTAGATTTGGCGATTTTGGAGTCTAGGATGTTCTTTACTTCGAATTCAAGTTCTCCTTCTACCAAAACAGGTTCTGAGAGTTTAGCCAATCGGGTTTCTGGTTGTACTGGTTTTAATAAGGAGACATGAAAGACTGGATGTATTTTCATATGCGCAGGTAATTCCAATTTGACAGCCACCGGATTAACTATGGCAGAGATGAGATAGGGTCCAAGGTATCTTGGGATGAAGGTGCGGGGTCCTTTTAGAGGCAGGTGCTTAGTGGATAACCAGACCTGGTCTCCTACTGCGTAGTGAGGGGCTTCTTTACGGTGTCGATCTGCTCCTTTTTTGAATTGAGCTTTAGCTCTTTGCAGATGGGCAGTGGCTTACTTAAAAGCACGAGTGATCTCCGAGTGCAAGAAATCCACAGCAGGTGTTTCGAATTCTTGGGGAGGATCCAGGTTAGAGGTTCTAGGATGGTGTCCGTATAATAGGAAGAAGGGAATCTTCCCGGTTCCAGAATGAGTCGAATTGTTGTAAGCGTATTCAGCGATCCAAAGAATATCCCTCCAAGGGTTTTCAGTTTGTTGGAGCATGCAACGTAGATATTGCTCTAAAGTCTGATTTGTCCTCTCGGTTTGTCCGTCAGTTTGGGGTTGGTGACTGGTTGAAAGTCTTACATCAATTTGGGCTAGACGACAGCAACTTCGCCAAAAGTGGGAGATGAATTGACTTCCCCTATCGGAGACCAAAACCGAGGGAAAACCGTGTAACCGAACGATGTTTTCTAAGAATTCTCGGGCCAATACTGAAGCTGAAGGTAGGCCCTTCAGGGGAATGAAGTGAGCCATCTTGGAGAATAGATCCACGACTACTAAAATGGTATTATACCCTGAGCATGGAGGTAAGTCTGTGATGAAATCCATGGACAGGGTATGCCATGGACAGGGAGGGATGTCTAATGGGTGTAATAGGCCGGCTGGTTTCTCCTTCTGACTTTTATTCTGGGCACACACACCGCAGGAGATTACAAAGTCTCTAATATCCTTCTTCCATGGTGGCCACCAGAAATGTCTTTTGATCTTTTCCATGGTTTTAGTAATGCCAGGGTGACCCTCCATTAGAGAGTCGTGATAACAGGAGATTACTTGTTTTTGTATTTTCTCACAGGGCAAGTACAATCGTCCTCGGAAATATGGTAGGTCTTGATCCACTGAGAATTCTTTTCCCTTTAATTGCCAGTCCTGCAAATCGGCCGGATTTAGGAGTGATTTGACTGTAGTCTTGATGTCTTCAAAGGATTGAGCGCTGACCAAACCCAAAATCCTTTGTTCTGGGATTATGGGTATTGGTTCTGGATTGGTCAAATGTTCATCTACTCCCATTCGGGAGAGAGCATCTGCTTTTCCGTTTTTACTGCCTGGCCGATAAGTAATTATAAAGTCAAACTCAGCCAGAAACAGAGCCCAGCTAAGCTGTCTGGAAGACTGAGCTTTGGCTGTCTTCAGATATTGTAAATTGCGGTGATCAGTCATTACGGTGACTGTGTGTCTGGCTCCCAAAAGATAATGCCGCCAGGCTTTAAAGGCCGATCTGATGGCTAAAAGTTCCTTGTCTGTAATTGAATAGTTGATCTCGGGAGCCGAGAATTTGCGGGACCAAAAGGCTACAGGATGTAATTGGTGTGTGACCGGATCTCTTTGTGATAAAACTGCCCCCATAGCAAGACTAGAAGCATCCGTTTCCACGATGTAGGGGAGTTCTGGACGAGGATGTTTTAGAACAGGTGCAGAAATGAATTTAGCTTTTAAGTCCTGAAAAGCTTGTTCTGCTTCAGTAGACCACTCAAAACGTTTGTTCTTCTTTAACAGAGCGGTGATGGGCTGGACTATCCGAGAGAATTCAGGAATGAATCTGCGGTAAAAGTTAGCGAAGCCTAACATGCTTTGAACTCCTTTTACAGAGGTTGGTGATGGCCACTTAATGATTGCATCGACTTTCTTTGAATCCATATGGACTCCGTCAGGTGACAATATGAATCCCAGGAACTCAACTTCAGTTACGTTGAAAACGCATTTTTCAAGCTTAGCAAAAAGGTTATGTTGACACAATCTCTCGAGAACCTCTTTGACGTGTCTCTGGTGTTCCTCTTCAGATGATGAATAGACGAGGATGTCATCAATGTAGACAACAACACACACATCTATGAGTTCTCTGAGGACATCGTTCATAAAATACTGAAAAGCGGCAGGAGCGTTACAAAGTCCAAAGGGCATCACTTGATATTCGAACAGCCCATACTTGGTGCGGAATGCCGTCTTCCATTCATCGCCCTCTTTTATTCGTACCAAGTGGTAGGCTCCTCTGAGATCCAACTTTGTATAAATACATGCGTCTTTGACTTGGTCCAGGAGTTCAGGGATCAAAGGTAACGGGTATCTGTTTTTAACGGTGATTTGATTCAGGGCGCGGTAATCTATGCAAGTCCTAAGGTCTCCTTCCTTTTTCGGAACGAAGAACAAAGCCGAGGAAGCTGGAGATTTTGAAGGACGGATAAACCCGTTAGCTAGGTATTGGTCCAGATATTGTCTGAGGTGAAGATTCTCTGGCTCGGTGAGGGCATAAATCCTACTACAAGGAGGAGTTGTTCCGGGTATCAGGTCTATTTGACAGTCGTAGGACCTATGAGGAGGCAGGGTGTTAGCTTGGTCCTTCCGAAAGACGTCTTGGAATTCCTGGTATTCGGGAGGTAATTTGGGAACCTCGGAAGAGATCGCTGCCAGTGAAACATCAGGCCGAGGATAACAAGTGGTAAAACATTCTGGAAACTGAACCGTCTTTGCTCGCCAATCGATCTGAGGATTGTGCTTCTCTAACCAAGGAATTCCCAGAATGATCTGGAACTGAGGGGCCTTGATTACATCGAACACGATTTTCTCCCAGTGTCCATCTTGGCTCACTAACGTCACTTCTTGGGTGGCATGCGTTACTGGTCCGGAGGCTATCTCCGTGCCATCCACTGTAGTAATGACGTCTTTTACTGCCTTAGGGACAAGAGGTAGATTCATCCTTGATACCATTTCACGGTCCACATAATTACCGATTGCTCCGCTGTCGATTTAAGCTTCAATTGCATGCAAACGATCCGGACGTTCTGGGCTAATGAGGACCATAGGCACCACGAAATGCGAGGTCACGGGACAGATTTTAACGCTCGGCAAGAGGACCTCTACACTTGTCGGGCTAGGTCGTTTCCCTGCTCAGAATTTTGGGTACAGGTATCTGCGGCTCCTACAGCCTTCTTAGCTGGCTTCACTGGGCAGTCTCAAAGGAAGTGCCCCGAGTTCCCTCAATAGAGGCATAATTGCAGCTGTCTTCTTCTTTCCCGCTCCTTTTGAGTTAAAGGTCCTTTCATGCCCCCTAGTTGTATGGGTTCCACGGTGTCGGCTCCCCTAGTAGAGGTCTGTGGTTTAGAAAATACTCGGGTATCAAATTTGGAACGATCAGCCTTCCTGTTCTGTAATCGGTGGTATAATTGGACAACTAAGTCAATATAGTCTGAGCATTCTTGTGGAGGATTCACAATTTGAGCTAACACATCCTTGAGCTCTCCACGCAGGCTTCTGTAGAAAAGCGTTATTCTTTTATCCTCCGGCCATTGAGTTTCCACTATAAGTCTATTGAATGAGGCAATATAAGTCAAGAGGTCTTGATTACCCTGTCGTAACGAAAGGAGTTCATTGTCCAAGGCCTGCCCCTGGGCATGTCTTGCGAACAGTTTCTCCATGCTGGACTGGAAGGCCTGAAAATCGCGAAGGACCGGATCATCCTGAGTGACCAAAGGGATTGACCAATCTGCGGCACTGCCACTGAGATAAGAAAGCACGAAAGCCACCTTGGTCTGGTCTGTTGGAAAGGCAGCTGGGCGACATAAGAAGTGTAGGCGGCACTGGTTGATAAACACTGCAAATTTCTTTGGGTCACCAGAAAAGCGTTCGGGTGGAGCCAAAGGCACATTACCGGGTAGATTGATTTGCACTGGATTTGAGGATGCAGAAGGGTAACTTACTCCTGGAGCGGGCAAAGGAGTCTGTCCTGCCTGTGTTTGTAGTAATTGCCTAGCGAGGTCTTCCGTTCGCTCCTTGGATATTATCAGCTCTCTTCTCAAAGAGTTTGTTTCCTGACGAGCTGCATGTACCTCTGCTCTTAGTTCTCCAAGCAATCGGGCCAGTTGGTCTGTGTCCGAGGTTTCCATTGCGCCTGGGTAGGAGTTTTGTGGTGGGCTTCGCGTTCTGTAACGCTCACCTGATTCCCACGGAGGCGCTGGTCTAGGCAGGAAGGAGTCTGTGACTCGAAAAGTGATGTGCAGGACTCGATTGGCTTCTGGGGCTGAGCTTCTTCGCACTGTGTGTCGAACTCGAAGGGTGAGATTTCTGCAGATGAAAGAATATATGGGGTTAAAGATCTGGGCAATTGAGTGTCCTTCTCTCTCTCTCTCTCTCGTCTAGCTTCTCCGTAGAGCCCCCAGGTAAACGTGCTCACCTTAGATAGGTGAATGCTGGGCTCTCCATCTGCGTCTGGTGCAGGGTGCCGTTGCCAGTTCATTCACTGGGTGAAACGTAGGCCTCTTAACATCAGAGGATCGCAACCGCCGTTAACAGCACGAGCGGTGAGTTTCCGGACACCTTTTAGTCCATATAGTCTTTAGGTGCGTGGACACGTAAGTATTGAACAGGGCTCGGAATAATGCTTTGTTCTATTTGTTTTGCAGGGCTCTAGCGTTAGAAGATGGTATGAAGAGAGCCAAAGCTGGAGCCAGAGCCTTGGAATGAAGCGCTTGGAAATGCGTGAGTATATGCAAGCGCTTTAACTGTCTCTTTCCTTCACAGCTGTGAGTTCGTGCTGAAGAGGTGATGAAAACGCCAGAGTAGTTGCAGGCGCTCTATTGTGGAGAGCGCGATGGGCGTAAGTAAATACCTGTCTAATGTCTCTTCTTTTGTCTTTCAGATGCTGGGTTGCAGTGTTGAAAACATCCGGAATTCACGGATTGCCGGTGAGTAATAACTATGCTTTTGTCTCCACAGGCGGAGGTGCAGCGTGAAGAAATGGTCGCTGCCGATGGACCAGGTAAGGAATGCGTTGCATGTGAAGTCGTCGTGCTAACCTGTTCTTTCTTGTCTTTTACAGGCACTGCTGAAGACTGGATACTGGAATGGTAAGTATTGTTCTTGCAGGTACAGGATCGGAAGAAGAAAAGCTGGAACAGACTCGGTGAGCGTTCTGCTGCAGATGCAGAATAACGCGAAGCACGCTTCATCAATCGGGTGTGGTTTAAATAGCCTAGGAGTGATGAGGCGTCTTCCTCCACGGCCCCGCCTAGGTAAGAAAAGAGTTCCTGTTCCAGAAGAGTTCCAGTGTTGTATCCAGGGCGTGGAGCTTGCCCCACCCAGTTAAGAAAATAGTTCCGGCTTACAGAGGATTCCTATGTAGCTGGTAAGTAAGCAGCATGGTCTGCTGCAGGTAAGTCCACCCAAGCATCTTCACATATAGTATGAGCCCGGCGCTTCCAGTGCCGGGACCGATGGCTTTGATGAGCCTGGTGCCACTGGCGCCAGAACAAGGTCCAAAAGGTCCCAGTAGGGACCGGCTGGTGCCTAGGCTTAGGATTAGGGGCCTGCTTCCAAGGACGTTGGGCTGGTCCTGGCTCCTTGGAAGCAGTGATCATGACAGCTATAAGGTCCTTCATTATATGGACTAATACAATTAGTTGGCACGCCTGTGCCATGTCTGGAACATTCGCTTTAATTTAGCAGCACGTAAGCCGAGACCCAGGTGTAGGGAGATAGGACATAAAGCTACCTGACCACCCAATTAGCCTAGCATCTCTCATCACCCATGCTTCTGCCATGAAATTGTCTTTGTACTTGGCGTTGCAGAATATTCTTGTCTTTGAGAATGCACAGGAGTGAGGGTATTCGCTATCGTGTCTGGAACTCCAAGTTCAAGCTCTATTTCCATCCTTGGCTCTGTTGTGTGTCGCCCTCCTTCTTTGTGTTAAAACATTAGCCTGTTAGGGCTTCACCTTGTACACTGTACTTCCAGTGCCCCCTGGGTTATAACTCACATGACAGGAGACCAGGATCTGGTCCTTTTTGCATATTTTTAAATACTCTAAGTGAATTAAAACTTAGCATCCTCAGTGTTTTCTTGCACCTTAACGTGAGAAGATTAATCTACCGCACACTCGTTCTTCTTCAGAGTAGATAGCTGTCCGCGATTGCAGCTCTATGAGCCTATTATTCTGCTGCGACACAGTTTTTCACTCTCCCTTCATGGTTTCTTGCTTACATAATTCATGATAACAATGTCCAGTTTCTGTACAATGGCGGCTTCGCCTGCATTCTATTCACTACTCATAGCTAGCTTCTATGACTTGATCTACCTTGCGTATCAGCGTCTGTAGTTTTTGAACTTTTGTTTTCTGCAGCACTTTATTAATGTGTAATCTTCTTCTTTTACACTTGAGAGTTCACTTGATTCTTTACTTCGTCATTACTTTCTTTAAGAACCACGCATTGTCTTTGGTTAATATCTGAGGATGTCGTGCACACTTTCTTACGACATCATCAGTCATTTGCATAGCTCTTTCTCATATTCCTTCAGTGAGTTCCACCTGCAGGTCATCGTCACTTCGAGGGTACATTTGATAGGGTTGTCTCAATGGATATCTCCTTCCAAAGACTTGTTGCGGTATTGGTACGATAGCTGGTGTCAGGCAAGGCACAGTCTCATGTCTCCAGTACAAGGGAGCTAGGGGGGCGGGATCTCCTGCAGAGGTATACAGCTGCTCCTCTACAGTATGAACATCAACTCTTTCTCTTACAGCTAAATAAACTAAATAATCAGAATACTCAGTAGCAAACATTTCTGAAATTAGAGACACCTCTCTCCTGACCTTCCTCACATTCCCTCCACCTACATTCTACAATCTGCGTACTCTACGATCATCCTCTGCCTATATCTCCCACTTTAGTCACAATAATACTGAAAAGTTGGCCTCTCAACTCACTGAACTCTTCAACCTGTCCTTCGGCCCTGCTTAATTTGCATCTATTTTCAAAATGCCACAAACCTACCAGTGAATTTTAGCCCTGTGTCTCTCCTTCTGCACTAATTTAAAGTGCTTGAAAGGGTTGTGTTCAACTGTCTTACACATTTCTTGGACATCCACAACCTTCAAGGCCCCCTACGAGAAGGTTTCTGCTCCTGCACAGAACTGATATTGTGAATGTCTCCAACTTCATTGCCTCCTCTAAGCACTCCAACCTATCCTCTATCCTAATTCTCCTTGACCTGTCTGCTTCCTTTGACACTATTGACAATTCTGATCTCCTTAAAACTCTCTCTTTTGAGATTCATTACTAAGCCCTTGCCTAGATTGAATCCTACCTGGCACCTCTCCAATTCTCTGTCTCCTTTAACAGAAACACCTCTCAATGCACTCCTCTAACTGTTGGTGTTCCACAAAACTCTGTTTTGGGTTCTAACCTCTTTACACTCCACATCTCTGCTCGTGGGGCACTTATCTCCTTCTTTGGGTTCTTGAACCAACGTTTTCATGGATGACACGTAGATCTTCATCTCATTTCCTGAGCGCTCCTCTGATCTCTCTATCAAAACATCCAACTCTCTCTCTGCCATTAAATATTGTATGTCCTTGCACTATCTAACCTTACCAAAACAGAGGTGCCCATTGTCTCTGCCAAATACTCTGTCTCATCTCTTCCCCTGCCTATCCAATCCCCACCTGACACTCTCCCCTACTCCTTGTCAGCTAGAAACCTCCTTGTCACCCTTCTCACACCTTCTCTAGTTTCATCTCCAAAACAGCAATGGCTGCTCACCTCAGCCACCTAAATATTAGGTAATTCAGTCACCTCCTTCCTTTGAACACTGTCAAGCATATCTTAACCACTCGTCCACTCCAAACTGGACTACTGTGCAAGCATCCTCTTTGGTCTCCCCAAGTACGCTTTCTATCCTCTCTGCAAGGTCATTAACTTCGCAATCAGGATTCTCTGACCATCATCAGGATGGATGGCTGATTATGCAAAACTGGGCCAGATTTAAATTTCTGACTGGTTTACAAATCTATCCACAGTAAGGCACCACCATATCTATCCTCTTCTTTCAACTCTACAAGCCTTCATATAATCTCTGCTCTGCCTCCTTGACTAACCTTGCGGCACTTTGCCCTCTTTGTGCTTCCTCTTGCTTCCGCTCTTTCTCTCATCTTGCACCACCTGCATGGAATCATCTTCCCCCAGACAGCAGAGAAACCAAATTAAAAGCCTATCTCCCTGTCTCCGAGTTAAAATCTTAACCTACCTCTCATCTGCCTTTAAGCTAACTTTTTTCCCACACCACTAACCTGCCTATTTCACTCACTTTCTCTGCCTTTCTCTGCCTTTACTCTAGCACTTCATCCGCCATCGTCACATTCCTAAAACATCTGGACATACAGAATACCTGCACTTAAAATGTCTAATGTTTATTGTCCTTAATCTATGTATGTCCACCCATGTGTTGTCCCCAGTGACTGTCACACTTACTCTCCTCCACAACCTTGTCAGAATGTCACTCTTTTGATCAAAAGTGTATTGTTCTTCCCTATATTTAAATATAAATAAATAAAGAATAAATAAATGTCATTAATTTCATGTTACGGCTATAAACCCCCATCTGTACAGGTCTTTTTTTTTTTAAAGTAAAACTCAAATTTAAAAGAATTAACATCAGATCCGTATAAAGGAGATCTCCAGCTTCATTCCAGGGAAATCACCACAATATTACTTGGTCGCATACAGCTTATCAGCAAAACAAAATTGCACTACCTGCATGAAACTCACCTTCGTTAATGCACACATACACTTTCACTCCTATGATTGTTTCTAGCCAAGCAACACAATACCTTTCAATGATCACATTACTGCCTATAGTCCAGTGTGTTCACATATATTTATATTGCATGTTTATCAAACATTGCAAAATTCTTCATAAATGCTTGATTTATTTCCAGTTTCAAAACAAGTATGGTATCCAAGAAAAGTTACTTGGACAAATGGAATTTATATGCACATATTCACTTATCTTGGTTCACCTATGAGTCTGGGGTCGTGAATGAATAAGCTATGTGTAGATGATTTACATTTTGGCAACAACAAATTGCATCTGACTCCTGTGGGTTTAGATTAGGACTATAGTACTCTCAGGGAATGTGCACCTTTCACTGAACACGGGTGAGTGCAGTCTTCTCTGAACATGTTTATGCACAGCTTTCAATCTACTTCTATTCATTTGCCTTCAGATATACACGTTTTGGGCTGGAAATGTATTAATCACACATTGAATATACAATGTTAAGGCACCATTGCCTGGTCTCATCACACATAGATCTACCTGTGCATTTCACGATAAGGAAATGCATATGTTTTACAATGTACACACTTTTCTGTGAAGGAAATTAATTCTCTTTGCTACTTTCAGTTGTGCAAGCATCTACGTAATGATTATGCTTCCACCAGTGACAATTTTAAAGGATACACCATCAGACCAATGTTTAATGACGACTCTATAGGCCACATAAATCTCTACTGGCAGGATGCACATATTCTATTTTTTATTTTTTTACATTTTTTTCTTGTGGTATAGTCAAAAAACAAATTTCGACTTTTCACAAAACATAACAATTGCGTGACAAATAGGAAAACATTTTGAAAATAGTCGTACCTCATTAGAAATGTTCAAACGAAAAATAAATCAAAACAATGTCGGCAGTCACATTTACATAAAAATTAACATGCAGTAAAAACAAAATGTGAGAGAAATTAGAAGAGTTCTTTAGCTTTATCTGATCCAGAATGACCTTTCTGTAATTAATAGTAAAATACCACTCGCTTATTGGCGCGATCTCAGCAAATTCCACTCTTTCAGCAGTTTCACCATTTCACTCGTTAAGAAAGCTTTGTTGCCCGAAGCTAGCCTTTTCCAGAAACAATCAGTTTCTAGCCACCAGTTGTGGGGAGCAAATCTTGCTAGCCTTTGCACCCTCTACTCCAGAGTTCTGGGACAAACGACCATCACGTGCCTCAAAGACTGGGCCTCTGCCCTGTCACATTTCTGGCAAATGACATTGGGTATCTCTAGGCCACGTCTAATGTGTTGGATTTCTAAAGTTGGCAGTAGATTCAACTGAAATCTAACTCAGCTCTGCTAGTTGGATCAGGAAAGTTCTTCAGATATGTGCGTATAAGGGGACTTGGTTTGTCTGTTGGGGTTATAGTGGCAAAAATCTTAGATTATCTCATTGTTGCAATGGTTCTGATTCAGTCCATTCTTTTCATATATTCTTTTACCTTCAATGGATGTTGAGTCAGAATCTCTTCCAAACAGTCAGACTCGAAAAGAATATTGGTGCTTAGCCTTTTCAAGTTGTTCAAATATGTGTAAGAGATCTCTGAAGAGAAACTGAGACATGTTCCTACAAAGAAGGCGACGGGGGAACCAGAATCAACCTAAATACTGAGATCCACTTCCATTCCAGGCATGCTCTTAATGATTGAAGGCCCAGCTCGTATCACAGGTTCGCTAAAGGAACACAATTGGGGAGACTCAAAACTCGTCTCCATAATTTTCCCTCCAATTTCTCCCAATCTATTAAATGCGACTGGGGATTGGTATCAAAACCATACAATAAAGTTGGAATTATTTTACCAATGTAGTATCTGATAATTGGGATAATGGAGAATTTGCAGAATTTATTTAGTATTTTTTTCATTTGAGAACCCAATTGCAATATTTTAGCATCCAGGCTGGCCGTTACAAGCCCCTTTGTTGGGAAGGATCTAACCACTGAGCCTAGGTAGACAACCTCTTTAGCTATGGGAATTGTGTGCTTGTCTAAACGCCAGATGAATGGTTTAATAACCCTTAATGGGTGTTTAAAGACCACGATTTTAGATTTTTTTGGCCATTGATCTTCAGATCATTCAGCTCTGCATATTTTTGAAGAGCGGAAAGAAGCTGATGAAGACCAATCTGAGTGTGGTCTAAAAGAACAATATCATCGACGTAGGCCAGCCAGTTGATTTTAGTACTGCCACCTTGGAGAAAGACCCGCAGCTCACACTGCTCAGAAAAAGACCATTAAGAGACGTCGAATGCCTCTCCTAAAACATATCTGATTTTTGGGAATAATGCCCTCTGCTTTTGCCCATATTTCCAGATCCCTCAAGACTAGGCCGACAAATATTTTCTCGTCGGCATCTAAGAGAGACATCGGGCGATAGTTTGAAGGAGCCAAACGATCCCCTCTCTTATAAATGGGAATAATAATCGCCCTTTTCCATGACTTAGGTATTTGCTTTGAGTCTATTATTCTGTTAAACAAGTTGGCCAACACCCGGGCCAAGAGATCAGGGTCTGATTTAAGGATCTCATTACTTAGACCATTAGGTCCAGGGGATCTGGATACTGAACATTTTAATATCAAGGTTTTTATCTCATCTTGAGATATCTTCAAGGACTGAACTATATAGTTTGCAATCTTGGACATAACAGGACGCTCAGTACCATAAATCTCAGAAAAGTGATCTACCCAAACTTGTTCCGGTATAACCCCATCCTGATCTATATTAACAGTCTTATCTAGAGACTCAATAATGGACCAGAAGTTACGTGAGTTCTTTCGGCAAGTGGAGCCTAGCATAGATTCGCCCTCCAGCTTTAATCAGTCAAACTTAAGGGACCTAGACCAGTTACTGTAGTTATTTGTCAGGATACTGGCCTCACTCATACAATCCAGTATGTCCTTGGTCATTGTCATGAGCTTTCTTAAGAGCATCCTAATTTCTCTTTTTCTCTCCCAGATCTGGACGTCAAAATGATGAGAATATCTGACGGCCAAGGGGGCGGGTGTTGCATCAGGAGGATTAATTTCCCATAAGAACTCAAAAAAGGTGTTTGGATCACACACATTCAATAGCTCCCTCTCTGACATAGAGCTAGTAGCCCTCCCCAGTAATTAACCATGGCCACCCCCCCTTTTTAAATCTCATGACTCTGTTCCCACTGTTATTCATGGTCATCTCTTGTACAAAGCGGTGGTCGGCCATCTGTATCTTTAGATCAAAGACTACTTCCAGAATTGCATGATCTGTCTGTGTCCCATTCGTAATAGAAAAATGAGTGTACCTTTTAAACAGGGTCTTCAATAGGAATAGATAGTCTATTGTCGAGAAGCTTTCCTCCCTCCTCCAAGTGGGGGAAGGGGGAATATCCCTCATGGCGTTACCATTGGCCATTAAATGTCCCAGACCAGCCTGAAATTAAGCCACATTTCCCCATTAATCGAGGGTAGTTTATAAATCCGAAACACTTGGACGCTCCCTTTTATGCATTGTGAATTTAAATTACCCCTAACCAGAAGTTTGTGACAAGGAAACTGACCATACCAAAGAAGGAACATGTCTGCTAGAGAATGGTGAAAATCTAAGAGGACCGAAGTCACCGGATTCCAATAGATTTTTGATATGATCCATTTCAGACTATCCCTCTCCAACCCAGAGTCAAACTTCACTGGTAAAATATCCATATCCGTATTGGACAACAACACAGCGTGGCAGAATACTTAATTTCTACAAGCGATACATAGGCCCCCCCACAAAGGGGGTCCCGCCCTCTCCACCTATAGCCAGTTGATGAAACATTGAGAAGCCATCCAGCCCAAAAGGAACTTTCAACCATGTCTCATGGAACACAATCAAATCAAATTTGTCAAAGATGTAGCCCTTTCTTATTTCACTACTAAATGATCTATGGCCCAATGTGTTCCAGATCAACAGTCTGACAGACTCTTTCACTAGAACTGCTTCTCAGGTAGACCCAGCTCAAGAAATATTTGGGAGACAATCTCTGGAACTATGGACCACACATTCGAGGATTTTTTTTTATAGTCAAGGATGTTCTTAATTTCTCAGGAGCAGTGATCCTTGTATGCACCACATTGCACCTGGCTCTTGAGGCGTTGCACATCTTTGATTTAGGGGCAGGTCCAATGACACTTCATAGCCCCTCCTTCTCAGTTCCGATCCAGCTCTCCAAATGGTGTCAACACCGTGTCTGGACTTTGGTCCAATCTCCACCGTAATTATCGACGGAGAATGCGGGAATCTAATATACTCAATGTGTGCTGTAGTGAAGAAATGTAGATCCGGGATTTCTTTAATTATTGGCAGAATCGTGCTCTGATTCTACAGACCTCTCCTTTGATTTGTCAAAACAGATCTCGAAATAAACACATTCGGCATCTTTTTGTGGGGAGGACCTTGAAATTTTTTCTCTTGTGCCAAGAGGGGTTGATCGGAGGTGCCCCTTGAGCAAGATCAATGTATATGCACCAGGTCTGCTATATCCACCAATCTTTGTGGGCTTTCCCTCGTTCTGGCCTCAGCAATCGGCCCGTTCTTTGAGGAATCAACAGGGACCTCCTCTGAAGACAAAGACCTTGAATTGTCATTATTGTGGAGTATTAATGGATGTTTACCGGCTACATTTGGGTCACTTAGGATCCTTTCAATACACTGACCAGATGGAAAGGAGCCCCCGTAGACTTTTATGGCTTCCACACGTTGTTTGCCTCTCAGAAATATTGGGGCGATCTTAGGGGGATCACGGGGAATCTCGGTCTGGCTTCCCACTGTTATTTTGTAGACGCTAGCTTGGTACTCTCTTTCCCAACAGGTTTTTCAATTTCTCCCTTTTTCTTTCTTTTCCCCGGGATCGCGGGTACTGATGTTGCGTTCTTCTTTACCTTGTCTGCAACTTCTTGGTCAACCCGTTTGAGCTTTCGAATAAATTGATTTGTGTCCGTGCTCCTGTTTTATTATTTGTCTGATGTTTTCTTTTCTTTTGTTCCCCTACATCAGCTTGTATGTCCTCATTGGAGTCCAAGTGGCATTTCTTCCGCCTCTTTTTAGTTTTTCCATTTAACTTCTTGGATTTATCACTGGTTTCCGTCACCTTCAAGGTCGATCTTGTGGGGAAAGAGCTTACGTTGGGGATACTTATGTCTGCTTCTTCTGCCAACTGGGCTAAGCGAACAAATTCCTCTAGAGTTGAGGCTGATAGATGTGTGTCGCCAAAAGAGATGATAGAGGCTTCATGGGTCAAATTTTCTCGACCACAAGGGCAAATCGCACTATGCCAGCGTTAGCCTCCCAGCCGATCTTGAGCCAAGTTGAGTTCAGCAGCACAGGTTTCTCCTTAGCCCCCTCACATTGCTTTTGTAAAAGATCCAGTTTTTCAGATTGTTGTTTTGTATCCACTTGAATCTCTATCTCCCCCACAGAGCCATTGATTGCTGATTTGAGAGCTACCAACAAGATTTGATTTATCTCCATGTCTTTGGTGATTTCCAGGAGTATTCCAGAATGTTGCTGCACCTCTGTTTTCAAGGCTTCAAACACTTTGAACAGTGAACTGAGGACAAAGTTTAAAGCTGTGAGCATGGGCGCTGTATTGTCTTGGACCAGGTTTGTCTGGAAGGTCTTGTATTTTGGGGAAAACCTGGCTGATATTGCATTTAGTTCAAATGAAGAATCTAGGGATATATGGGGAACCGGAACTCCCCTCTCCTCCCCCTCAATCCCCTGTATGTTAATGCCATAGGTCGTGGTGTGCGTTTCGCCCTCTTTTGTCTGGAATGAGAAACTTACTGTCTCAACCAATGGAGCTTAATAGGAACTGGGCAAGCTTCTTGATGGAAAGAATTCCGAGATTGTATTTGTTTGTATGGTAGCAATGAGCGTGTACTCCAGGTTTGAGGACAGCACGCCTCTCAGAATCGGATGAGTAGGTGATGAGGCTGCAGACACCCTCAATTCAACATTAGTTTGGTCACTTGTTCCCGATCCCGTGGGCAACATGGTTATCCTTCACAAACAGACTCTTAGGAGGAAAGAACTGACCCCATCCACCGGATAGGGTTTAAAAATGTATCTTTCCACCAACGTAGAATTTTTATCCTACCCGGAAGGGTCCTCATGTTCTGGGGCATTGAGGTCATCACGTAATGCTCCGCTTCGTAGATTATATGAGCCTGACATGGCATTCTTTCTAGTGAATTTATTTTTCTGTTCTCCTCCCGGTCTGCCTCAACAGGAGAGAGAAGGTTAAAACAACATTTTAAATAACAGTCACTTACTTGATGTCCATACAAATCAGAACTCCCAGTTCTGCACCCTCTGCAACAAATGCGCAACTGTAATGACTTTACATGACTTTGCGCGCGGTTCGCGCATGCGTAGTGGCTTTATGGAAGTAAGGTGATTCCTCACACGGCGAGCCGAGCAACCGATGCTCCCAGGCTCGTGTGAGGATCGTTGCATGCAGAAAAAGTGCCAATGTTAATGACAGTGTAACAGCCAAAGTACGTAGCGCCCAGCTTACTGCACAACTATAATGACTTTACACGACTTATATTTTATATGGTTCTTAATTTTACAGAACAGGAACAGTATTTAAATTGCACCAATTAATATAAGTTTTGCAACAACACTTTGCACAATGCACTTAGTGTTGTTGAAAATGAACTCACTTTGTACTGAATTTAAATAGAAGACACAGGGCATTTTCTTTAACATTGCTGGACCATGTTGTGATCCAAAACCTAAATGAAATACATCTAAAAATCTAGTTGATTCCAAGAACTTGCACAAACCGTAACAACTATTTTCAGTGATTTTGCTCTCCATGGTAGACCGGTGGTTGGACTCTAGTCTGACAAAACTGCAGAATCCATTGTGCCTTTCTTTAGCAGTGGTATCACAACAGGCTGTCTAAGCAGAGAAGGAATTTATATCCCACGAGAGTGACAAGTTAATCCAGCTAGAGATAGTCAGTGCTAAAGTATTGACATTACGATATACAACAAAAACAGGCATAGCATGTACCTGCTGGACCTGTGTCCTTGTCAAATTAGCATTCTCCTTTGCTCCCAGACTCTCATATTTTCAGGATTTACCATGGACAGCTCAATAAAAGGTATCTGGATTTAACTGAGGCTCATTACTTACATTTTAAATGTGGGTTCTTATATTTTGGAAATCAGCTTGGAATCTCTCAGTCTGGAGTTATGCCATCAGAAAGGCCCCTTTCAATTGCCTTTCTGGAAACCAGTCTTCAAAGATAATATTTTTGTTCCTAGCCAACTGCTTAAAGATGCCCAAAAGGCTCCCAGTCCTCTATTATCTTTGACTTGCATATATCATATACTGATAAAGGTTAACCTTGGATTCATTGGGCAATCCGATCTAGATCTGAATTCACAAATTAATTCTGTCTTGAATGCTTTATAATTCAGGATGCGTGTGTTAAAGGTTTTGCTGTTTATTTCCAGTGATGATCCCCCAGGAATAGTGAGCCCCCATATTAATTCTATTTGGACACCAGAAATTAGGGATTAATGGCTAAACAATTTAATTGTTTATAAGTCTGCTTAATTTTAAAACTCCCTAAATATTCTACTTCTCAGGTTATCTCTGCTCTCTTCATTGGCTACCAGCTGCCCAATGGAAAGTTTTGTGGATGGCTTTTAAATGTCTGCATGGACTGGCTTCTCAATAACTTCTTGAAAAAATGTATCAATACGTATGGCTATACCTCTTCACACTCTGGTAAATATCTACTGGTCATCGGGAGGTCGCGCGAGGTTAGCTCACACAGGTTCGATCCCTGGGTCCGTGCTTAGAAACCTCTGGGTATTAAGCGCGTTATAAATAACCAATTATAATAATAATACCACGTTCTAAGGGTTCCATGTAATAATGTCGCCACAAAAATCTCATGCAAAAATATCGCCGAAAAATGGCCGTTTTTTGTGGCGACATTATTGCATGGAACATGCGGGGGACACGCCCGCAACCCCCAAACTTTTTTTTCTTCTTTTTTTTTTTTTGCCCCTGTCTCCATATATATGGTCACCCATATAATATCGCCGCAACCTTTTCCCGGCGATATTATTTACGGCGACCATATATATGGGGACAATATTACCTGATACCGTTCTAAGTGCAAATCTAGAGGGGATCAGAGTGCCTCTCTCTGTGGGTACTGCTTGTGGACTCTCTACATTTCCATTTATGTTCGATATAGGTACTGGGCCCCTTTAGAAAACCGCTGAAAAGCTACCTTTTTATCTAAGCAGTGTTGTGTCTTCCAGTGCTCAGTTTCAAGTGGTCCACCTGCACCTAGACGCCTGGTGCTCCTTTTAAGTCGCTCAAATCAAATCAAGGTGTATCTTGCAAAGGAATCCTACCTGTGGAATGGCTCCATCCTCAAATGTATATCATTTATGTTGTAAATCATATTCTTATTGTTTCATAAATGCAAATACATCACCAGGCATGTGAGGGGTCAGGGTACAGATAGGATGAGGGAGGGAAAGGAGGTTTCTGTAAAAAAAAAAGAAAAGCCAACAAAAAACAAGTGTGCCACTCGCTGTGCTTTTACCAGTCTTCTAGGGCCTGCATCATCCCCTGATCCAAGCGAGCTACCCGAGTGCTGGTATGTAACATGTGTTTCATGTACTCCACCACCCACCTTGCTATGTATCTTTGCATCGTCCGGTTTGTACGTCCATATGCCACATACAGTGCTGCTCTATATGAGGCTTTGATACATGCTATATAAATATCCTGAAAAAAAATGATTTTAAGAAAAGAAAATATGACTTGGTTTGTATTTTGAAAGGCAATTTATAGTGCAGGCCTAGCTCTAAGGAGCAGCTTTACAGTGAACATTTATTGTAGAAGCATCTTAACATGAGAGGTGCTGCTATACAGGGAACTGCTCTCATGGGTCTGGTTGAGAGCCCTTTATGACAAGCACTTGCACAGCCAAAAGTTTTGGCTTCTGTGTAGGCACAAGTAGGGGTGGGCGAAATAGCTCACTTTCATTCCACGGAAAAAAGTGAAGATTCTATGCGAAAGTTGCGTGATCCGCCAATTTCGCCTGTATTGCAGAATTGACAGTTTGTTGCCCCCCCACCATAATTTTATTTTTGACATCTTTTTTTGTTGCAATTTCGGTTTGTGTTTCAAACAACAACAAAAAAGAACTGTGGGGGAAAACGAAATGTCTGCACAAACGAAACGCTAAAATATGTGGCAGGAAAGGTAGAAAACCAACCTGCCGGAGGGACGTAATTGTTGACATAGGATAGGAATTTGCCAGGCACTAGCATAATGGGACTAATTGGCTATGAGATAGTAATGGATGGAAAACAGTGTAAGTACCTGGTCATGAGATATTGTGCCTGCTATTATACACAAGCCAAAATTCTTGGCTTTGCCAATGTTTGTTTATTCACTGCAAGGAACAGAAGCGAGGGCACACATGATGCTTGTAAATCAAGGGGCTATAGCCACCCTGGTTTTAGACATTTTTAATCACACCAGAAGCTTATTTACAGTGGCAGGTAAGCAATTCTGTCTCAGAAGACTGCTTAGAAAAATAACACTGGCAGGCCCCAAAAAGCACGTAGGTTTTTGTTACTTCATAGTAGAGCTTCTTAGAATGTGTGTGTTTTGGAGGGGCAATTAGTGGGTGGCAATGTCCATTGGGATGAGTATGGGCAATCAATGAGTGGGTAAATAACTTTACCACACCTACAAGCTGCGTGCCCCTCCTCCTATCCCATCTCCCGCCTATCTGTATTCCGATGCAAGGCTTCCAGCTTACAACAGCATCTAATTTGAATGGAAGAGGCTGATAGGCGGGTCATACATATAATTATCACAGTACTAAATGGTACCATACACTGTAAAGCTGTTTTTTACATGGCACATTTTTTATGATATGGAATACAGTGAAATTAAGTGTTTCAACCAGAATGAGAGGGTTTTGTAAGGGGCAAATGTCAACACTAGGCCTAGATCCCAGGACTTCAGTGACGGCCTATGCTACGAAAAGACAAGGTACTTTGGCTGGGCAGCCATAAATGCTTGTACCAGCCCTGCCTTCAGGCTCCTAGGCAAGCAATTTAGGATCCAGGTGGCAGGCCCCATCACCATACCTACAGGCCACGTGTCAGTATTGTTAATTTGTTTGCTTTTTGGTTATTAAATCAAAAACCACTCAGTTCAAAGTGTTCATAACAAGTTTGGTGGTATCTTGGCAGTAAATCTGCTGAGATACTACCAAACGGAATTACCGTTACCGCCACTAGGTCCAGTGGAATTACCGCAGGATTACAAGTAGTCGTAGGCGTTTCTAGTCCCCATTAATTGGAGTCCATAGGGCGCCATGGGGATTTTGGCATTTTTTTGGGTGGAAATGTGGCAGATTTACCTCCAGCTCTTAGCTCGAGGTGAATCCTCCCCCTCTCCACCAAACCTGTAGTTGACCGGTGCGGTAATGGGGCAGTAACAGAAGTACTGCCGCATTTTTATCACACCGCCCAACTTATAATGAGGCCAAAAGTATATAATTCCAGAACTTGCCAATGCCTGGACAAAATAACCATCACGCAGTTTATGCCCTTTCTATGCCCAACACATGACGTCACGTTTTGAGTGCCTGTGGCATGAAAGGAGTGCGCACTTCACAACAACATTGCAATGGGGCTATTAGTGGACGCACTTCCCTTGCTCCTGGTAATGATGCAAGAGTGTCTTTCCCGCGCAAAGCTGTATGCCACCTTACAGTCTGTATAAAAACATTCAAAGCCTAGGCTTAGCAGTAATAAAACATCTTGTCTATTGTCATGTGATCCAGCTAGGAGAGGACGCCCCTGGCTGGGCGATTGGCAAACTGCTTACACTGCACTCCTCGCGAACAGTCAAGCTTTCTGAGGACAATGGACAATGAGCTGATTAAATAAGAGGCCGTCGGATCACCAAAACGGCTTTTCCTCGGCGCCCGGCCTGCTCCCCTGCCTGCCCTCCTCGAGCGGTGGCTCCCCTGTGCTCTCCTGGCATTCTTCCTCCCAGCAGTGCGCCTTCAAAGCCGGTTACATGCTAGCTCAGGGGCGCTGTCTGAGTCCCCCCTCTCTACTACCTGCCCGAGGCCCATTGCCTTCGGGAGTGAGCCGACAGAGATTCATAGGGAAGATGGACTACTGTACCTAATGCGTGTAACTGCACGCTCTTTAACTGTACCGCCTCCAACTGGATTCAGTGTCACTTCAAGCAGGCGCTGGTTTACTATTTACAAATAACCTCTGGCTATAAGTCAGTTATTGGCTGACTCGGCAAAACTGTGAAGTAAAGTCGGATTTATGAATAAACCCGGGTGACTGGGAGCAGTGGCGTCTCCAGTAATCAAATTTAGGGGTGACATAGAGGGGGCCACAGATAAAAGTAGGGGGGCCACCTATAAAAGGGCAGTGTGTATGCTTTTCCGGTATTCAGTTAGAATAACGAATACATGTTAACAAAGTAGTCCAAAGTGGCATGGGAAGGTAAAAATCGTGCATTTATACAGCAAGAAATTCTGTTGTATATATGTATGTATCTTGATGTTAACGATATTGTCTCATCCTATATCGATATTGAAAATAAAATCAGTATATCTACAAAATGCAATATATTGGCCAGCCCTACCCCATTCTCTCTAAAGACAAATAACCCCTCTGGGGAATGGGAGGGCACCCTTAATGACTGCCTTTCTTTCTTCTGGCCGAGCATTTAAAGTGGGAGCAATTTACCAGTGATGGCCTATTTAAGAGACCATTCTTTTGGACAGGACGTTCTTAATGTGTCTATGTTAAGAAATGCAAAGGGAAAACTTTATTCTAAAAGCACACACACATCACAGGTTAAGTTCACTCCTGGTTTCGGGTTTTCAAGGGCAATTTGTTCAGAGCTGATATGATATGATGAGTCATTTATAACGTACCTGTACATAAGTGTGTCTAGGCGCGAGAAGAATGTAGGGAGCCATAGGGAGGACGAAACAAACTATCATACTAGGCCTCGTGTCATTCAGATTGTGCAAGTGAAGGTGGGAGAGTGATAGGAGAAGTGCCAGGGGGAGGCAAGGGGGAAGTGCAACCAGGGCAGCATTGCTCTGAGTAAGTGCAGCTGGGGGATCCGGCTCTGGATGGTGCAAGGAGGCAGGGGATTTCAGGGTGACAGATACAACCCCTAAGTGTGGGGGCCCCAGAAGCAGTGCAGGTGCTTCCACGTCGTGGAGGAGTCTGGTGCCCATTGGGTTCTGAAGGTAGCCAGGCGACCAGTCAGCACAGCTGACACGGAGGCCAGCAAGGGAGAGAAAGAGAGAAAGCAGAAGCGAAAAGGAAGGTCTTGAACTGCTTCCGGATCCTGAGGTGGTCCTGCTCAAGTTTGAGAAGGGCAGGGGGGCCATTCCAGAGGGAGGCCCCTTCAGAGGAAAGAGATCTACCTCCCACTCTCTGCCTGGAGAAGCATCTATCAGAGAGTTGGAGGTAGCTGAGTGAAAGGCTCGAGAAGGAAGGTGTTTAGGAAGAGAGAGTTGGATATAGTGTGGGCCCTGACCCCAGAAAGCCTTGTGGACAATGCAGAGGGCCTTGAATTTGAAATGTGCAGCCACTGGGAGCCAGTGGAGAGAGTTCAAGGGGGGAGAGGTTTGATCCCTGGACTTGAGACCAAGGACACATTTCGCAGTCCTGGTCTGGATTACCTGCAGAGGGCGGAGAGTAGAGGAAGGCAGGATGAGAAATAGGCTGTTGCAATAGTCTAGCCTAGAGAGAACCATGGCTTTGTAGATGTTGAGCTTCTGGGGAAAGTGAGAAAAGGAAGAATAACTCTGAGGAGGTGCAGCTGGTAATGGGACTTCGTAGAGACATCCATGATATGAGGAGAGAAGGAGAGAGTGGAGTCAAAGATGACCCCAAGGTTTTTTGCCTTACAGTAAGGCCCAAGGAGAGGGCCCAAGGAAGGCGGCCAGAGTGAAAGAGGAAAAGCAGGAGCAGGGTTTCCAATGAGGATGATCTCAGTCTTGCTGGCATTGAGGGCAAACATTGTTGAAGGAGTACCATTCCTGAATCGTGGATAGATAGTCAGGAATAAGTGAGCGAGGAGAGGAGGCCGAGGAGAGCCTGAAGGAGAGCCGAGTGTCATCCGCATAACACTGAAGGTTTGAGGAGAAGGTAGAGATGAGGATGACCAGAGTGGCCATGTAGATGTTGAAAGCCAGGGTGAGAGGTTGGAGCCCTGGGGAACACCACATGTGAAGAGAGAGGTGGTGGAGAGAAAGGACTCCAGCTGGACCTGATATGGACGGTCCAGGAGGAAGGAGGTCAACCATGCTACAGCCTCATCCATGATGCCCAGGTTCTCAAAGAGACGACTGATCAGGATGGCATGGTTGACTGTGTCAAAAGCAGAGGAAATATCAAGAAGGATGGGGACAGATGGAAGGCTAGATTTAAGATTATTGAGCAGATCTTCACGGGTTTTCAGGAGAGCAGTTTCCATGCCTCTGGCTGCTCTGGAGCCAGACTGATGGTCATGCAGACAACCAATAAATTCAGTGTGGAGAGTAAGCTGGGAGATGGCCAGCTTTTCCAAGAGTTTGCCCAGGAAAGGAATGATAGAGATCAGGCGGTAGGTTTCTTCAGAAGGGGTGGAAAAGGGAGTGCTTAAGGGGGAAGGGAAAGTTCCAGTGGCAAAAGTGTGATTGCAGAAATTGGCCAAGGCTGGAGCGAGGGTGTCAATTTGGTCCTTAATGGTTCTGGAGAAGCAGGGGAGCACCTGCTTGAATGACACTTTCACAGATCAGACTTGTCTAGAAACTTCATCAGGAGTGATCACAGAAAAAGAGGAGAAAGGAGGAGAAGGGGAGAGGCAGTCAGAAGGGGGTCAGGAGAGGGAGAGGAAGGGGAGACAGAGGAGGAGAGAGAGGACAACATGTCCTGAGTTTTTGAGGTGAAGTGAGAAGTCAGAACCATGCAATGTGCCTGAGAGGTAACAGGAGAGGTGGAGACAGCAACAGGATTGGCCAGATCCTTGCAGATTTTGAAGAGTTCGGCCATGTTGTTAGAGACCACAGAGAAGCAGGTTTGGATGTGAGCTCTCTTCTAAGACAGGACAGAGAGTCTGTATTGCCTTTGGAGTGGCGGCAGGCCAGTTGGTCAGAGGATATACCCAATGCCCTCCACTTCCTCTCAGCCACCCTACACTTGCGTTTTAGAGTGGCATGGTCAGAGCCATACCAAGAATTGCACTTGGAGGTAGGCTGCAGGTGGATTCTCATGACAGGGGCAAGGACATCAAGGCTGTTAATGATAGAAAAATGCAGGCTAGAGAGGCTGTGTCAGAGTGAGAGTCGGCCGTAGCAGTAGGAGAAGGAGAGAAAGTAGCGACAAAAACCTCCACTGACACACACCTTATGGGCCAGATGACCGAGAAGGTTGGTGACAGTGCTGGGGTAGGCTTCACCTTGGGGACAGAGACCTTCAGGTGAGAGGAGAGCTGAATGTTTACAGTCCAAGAGAAAGGAGTGGTGAGAGGGTTAGAGAGGGAGATGTCAGAAGAGATGAGAACATCCAAGGTGTGCCCAGCAGAGTGTGTCGGGCTGGAGAGTAGAATAGAAAGAGAGAGAGTATCACAGAGTTTGCGGAAGAGCCCCTAGGAGGTGTTGGAAGCATCCAGATGAATGTTGAGGTTTCTGAGTAGGAGAAGATGAGAGTAATAAAAAAGGAGAGCAGAGGAGAAGTCAGCCCATTCGCAGAGGAAAAGGGTGTCCTGGCCAGGTGGCCTATAGAAAGTGGCCACAGTTACAGAGAGACCGTGAGAGATAGAGAGCCTGCAGACCAGGCATTCAAAGGAAGAATAGGCCTGCATAGGGATGACCGAACCAGGGAGCCACTGAGGAAAGATCAGGGTTACTCCACCTCCAGGATGGTTGGTTCTGGGTTTGGAGAGGATCTTGTAGTCCTCAGGAGGAAAGTGTCAAAACTTGTGACAGAACTGGCCGTGAACCATGTCTCGGTGAGAGCAAGGACATCCAGATGATGCCTGTTGTCATTGGCTGGTAATAGACCCTTGCCATGTTATGTACTTTGAAATGATACAGTGTCCATCTGTTGTAGGTGGCCTTTCACAAGTGTGTCATTAATACCCATGGTTTGCAATGCCTTTTTGTGCATCTTGCATCGGGCTGCGGGTGCTTTTCTGGAAGGTATGTGCCAATCGCAGTTGGGGCTGTGGGTTCCTTTTGAGGAGTGTCTTTGTGTGGACATTTTATAGTGCAAATGTAGCAAGAGCACTGAGAATATCAAGAGTGAGCATGTGAACTAGCTGATCACAGCGTGTGTCAGTGTGCACGCTATAACAGTGGTCAACCAGAGACAATATATGATCCTTTAAAGCAGTTTCTCCTGCAGAGATGGAGGCACTCTGATGTCTCGAGGGCAGTGTGTCCCTTTCAGGCCAGAAGAAAGAAATAGGCTGCGCAAAAAGCCTACAAACGCAAAAGTGACAGCTGGGGAAAGAGGACAGCAGATTAGATCACAGAGCCCCCTACTTTCCTCAGCAAAGATGGAGGCGCGGCAGGGGCAGCCGTGTCAGGGGCGAGCTACCCACCAAGACCCCAATTTGAATTTCAGCAATCGGCAGCTGGGCTAGCCCGATTGTTGAAATTCAAATTAGGGTCTTTTTTTACTGTGCCCTACTCCCTCTGGTTAGGGCAGGGCTTGCCTTTTCACCCAGCTGTGCATGCGTGTGCACGGATGCAGTAGCAATGGCAAGCCCTGGACCCTGACTTCTGACACTCATCCCTGTGCCGCTGTCCTGTGTTGACCTTTATGGTGCATTCTTGAATTCATTTGCTGTGCCTGTAGCGAGCCCAGCAGCATATCAGCCTTGTTTGTGGGCCGTGCGGTGAAGCTCTTGTAGAAAAGCACTCTAAAGTTTCCCATGGCCATGCGTGAGAAAACTATCCAGTCCTGTATTGCTTGGAATTGTTATACTTGCAGTTTTTTCTTACCCATTTGAAATTTAGGAAAACTGCAAGTTCCAGAATCCAAAGGGAAGAACTAGGATTGGGTGATCTCACGCATGGCCACAGGAAACTTGGCATCTCTGATAGTTTACGTGCAAAATACACATCTTATAGGAAAGCAAACTGGCAATGTTTAAATTCTCAGAGAAACATGTTCAGCCAAAAATAATGTTGGTTTAGGTTTAGTATCCACATACTAACTGGCAAGCTAGAAGTCCCAAAATGCAAAATAATGCAAGCCTGAAAAATCGTTTTTTAACACCACTGCTATTTTTTAAATACTTTGGAGAATCACGAAGAAAAGGAGTGGCAATGTCATTTGGATACAGAACACGTTTGTGACAAACCACCAGCTTGCTGTTAGTGTTAGGTACATTTCCAATCTTTGCAAGGGAATCCCCTTTTTGCATGTCAATCACATACATGACAACTTTAAAAGGGGGCTTTCTCTTCTTTTGCTTATGTTTGGGTATTTGACACAGATAGCATCCCTTTTGGGCAGGCACATATCTGTGAGGGATATTTCACATGTAAAGGTCCCATCAGTGCTGAATGCCTAAACATATGCAAAAAGAAGAGAGCACTCAGATTGGGACTAGGAACAAAGGAGTAATTTTCCTGCAGGCAGCTCTTTAACGACCTGCAATAATTTCCAGGACGCTCTGTGGTCATGTGTAATGGGTGTGAGGAATTCGACCACCCACAGGGGAAAAGTGCGCTCGCCGGGGCTTTTTGGTTTGTTTCAAAAGAATGAATGATGGGGCCATTCCAGCGCACATTTAAAACACTCACCGCACAGCAGAAAAATAGTCATGTACTCTGGGAGGACACAGCTTACCAGTGCCGCCCTCCCATGTCATGTGTAGCTGACATCTGACAACCGTGGGTACATCAAAAGCCTTTGGCCATTGGCAGCCTGATTAGAATTTGAAGGCCCCATATATTTTTATTTCCATAGTGAAACCTTGCTGGTGGCGCCGAATACTGAAGAATGTTAATTAGCAGGCCTCAGGGAAGGCCTGGGTGCAGGGAGTGACAAGGGAGACCAAACAGCAATGTGTTAACTTGGCACTAACACCGTTCCTTTGTATGAAAGGGCAGTGAATGTCCTGTCTGGAACCACTCCTTTCATAGCTGGGAAGTATGTGAATTGTAGGAGACGAAAGTCTGCCTGCAACCCCCTACTTCAAAGGCAACCCATGATGTGATCAAGCACCACATAGGGCTCAGTTAATTAGGGAGACACTTTGATGTATAGCAGACAGGAAGATGGGTGGGTCTTAGAAGTTTATGTTGTCATTCTTCCCCTGTCTGTTGCCAAGTGCCCTGGTTCTGACCTGAAACATCACTGAAGATTATTGGTGGGGAGCCAGGAGAGATTCATTAAGTCGGCTTGGCCTACACCAATCGCTGGGGCACCCATTTGGCTTTAAAAGAGGGCTGAACCCCTCACTGATGAGATCCTCTGAAGACTTTGCAAGGAGTAAGAAGGATGACTCATTTGGACCCGAGCTGAAGACACAGTCTTCCTTGCATCTTCCACCAGTGAAGGAAGGCCTGGAGTTCCAAGAGGGAAGCAAGATCCCTCCCCTAAACATCTCCCAGGAAAAAGAGGGAGATACCGGACTCAGAGGACCCATCGAGCAACTCCAGAACAGGTACACAGCCAGCGCACAGCGTGCCCTGCTGGGTTCTGACAGCAAGCTTCCTGGATGGGAAGTGCCGGAGAGTCTCTGGTCAAAGAACATGGCTGTTGCCTGCTAACACCCTCCTGAGCTTTGGGCCATCTGCCTTGAAAGGACACGAGCCCTGCGAAGAAGCTAAGAGGAATGCACACAAGCATCATCCAGCGTCCATCTTTTTAAAGGCAATTTCGAGACAGTCGAGTACTCGAACCACATCCCCACTGCATTGCTGACTGTTGTCACGCCGCAGACACCAGAGCCATCCGGGACGCCTCGACCAGCATTCCAGATCCACCAACCAGCACAGAGACAATGATTCTTGGCAAGAGCTGCCACATCAGACATCCTGCAGACCTCTGTCCAGCGTCGCTTGCCGAACTGCCTGCCGCCTGGTACCCGCAGCTGTCCCTCGCCACTAACTCTGTCTCACTGGTTGTGAGGCATCCAGGAAACGTCTTGACGCTGTCGAGCACCAGGAACTTCTTCAGTACTAGATATATTGTGGTTCTGCCCCCCTGGTCCTTCTCTGAAGGACCCTAGAGACAGTCATGACCCTTTGCCCCTTTGGTGTTGAAACCAAATAACCTTTAACAGTAAGACTGATTGCTTTACTAACTACCTGTGTCGGTATCCAGAGTCCATCCCTTTCCTTTGTGAAACTGTCTATCCTCTGTGTTCTTTTACAGTGTGGCTTGAAATTGTAGTGTGCTAGAACTGTCTGTTGTAGTAATAATAAAGTAGATATTTTTATACCACCTTAACTGGACAGCCCCTTTTATCATTGGGTAATAATTGTATTTTCGCTGTGTTGCAACTAACCAACAATCCACGACCTTGCCGAGATGTCGCGGTTTTATTACACAGCACACTCCAGCCACGGACTTCTTCCCCGACAATGAATGGGGCGCACAATAAAAATGCTTTTTATTTTTAATAACCCACAGGTTCTTTTATTTGGGTAGGCCTCCAACCCATCTCGCACCCAACCTTCGCAAACACTCTGTGTCATGATGGACTAGGAACCAGGCCGGTGTGTATTAATAAGAGATTTATTAATTTATTATTTGATGAAAAAGGAAAAATATTCAAAATACAACAGGCACTAAAATGTGGCAACACAAATGCAATGATTCCTACAGAACAATTAGTTTCAGATATCCTATCACAGTTTACATGGATGTTTAATGGCAAAAAAGGAAAAAGAACAGTTTTTAATCGAGTGATAGCATCAAGGTTTACTCCCCCTGCAACCCTCACCCCCAAACATCAGCTAACTTAATTCCTTCGAATGGAAGGCAGTGGCAAGGAGTAAGGATAGAAAGAGAAAAATTGGAATTGGAATAAAGCCCACCACCCCAAGATGGGAAGCCAGAAAAGAAAGTGAAAACCCATTTTTTGAGCAAAATGGCAGAATCGGATTTTGATTACTACTCGCACGGCTACTCACAACTGCTATGTGACAGAATAAATGAAATTCATGTTGCCACACTTGAGGAGCTAGGGAAGCTTATAGAATACTGATCAGTACACAGAACAACGTGGAAATGAGGTATGAACATCGATTGGGGAGAAAGCAAATGCAAAAGGAAAAAAATACAAACGTCAAATGGAAATTCGTTTCACACAGGATTTACAATGGCAGGTATCTAAGGAAAGGGTTTAGCTTTCACAATCCGAAATCGGTTTTCAAAGACAAGGACAGAGGCACATAACAGATAGGATTCTAGGCAAAAGGGATTGCTCTCAATGCAACTACAGTTTGCGGTTTGGGGTTTTCAATAGGACAGAGCGAATTAGGAGTTTGTAGGGTAATGCACACAATATACGGGCAAATTCAATTTTCCGTTACACAGAGACTAATTCTGGTGAGGCTATACGTTAATGACTATAGTTAATAGAAAGGATCTATGTGATCACTGTGACCATCATAATTACGACGGCCACCAATGCCGATTTCTTTTTCGTTTCTTTCTATTTAAACCCCCTTTACACCACATATATATGTGGGGGGAGACCCCTCGCAACCCCCCCTATTAATATGATATCATATACCCCCCCACATATATATGTGGTGTTAGGGGGGTCTAAAAATAAATGTCAGCATTTTCGGCCATCGTAATTGTGAAGGCGATATTTTGGGCCATTGCCAATAAAAACACTCGACCAAATTGTTGATTTCGAATGGCAACAATTTTGAATGTGAATTTCAATGGGGGAATTAATTGATTAATTTTAAAATGATACTAAGGACTTATACAGACAACTGAAAAATGTATCAAAGGAATACACTAACATACACAGGCTAATACAGATTATTCTATGGAAATGTGAATGAATTATACTGTCAACTTGGGACTTTCAATGGGATTTTCAATGTGATTTTCAATGGGGTTATGTTGCAAAAAGGAAATGATTATGCAATTTAGGGTTGGGGTTATTTGCTACTTACAAAGTAAGCCCTGGTTTGGGATGCTGGAAAGCCAGCTGGATCTCAGTACACTCTGGAGAGCTAAGCAAGGGGTCTGGTCTCTGCACTCTCCCCTGGATGGAATTCTGGACAGCCAGCTGGACCTCAGGACACTCTAGACTGCTAGACAAGGGTTCTGGTCTCTGCACTCTGCTGCATGGGAAGACAGACAGATGGATCTCAGGACACTCTGGACTGCTAGGCAAGGGGTGTGGTCTCTGCACTCTCCTTGGTATGGTTCAGCTGCTGCCTCTCCGTCCTGCTTCTCCTGTCTCCCCTGATTTTTGTGTGTGTTCCCTGTGTCTAGTACAGTCCCCCCTTATGTAGCCCATATGACATCACTCACTTTACAATCTAGGGGGAGTGTTCTATGATTACCCCTAGGCTGGGATGGGACAATCTACCATTCCTCTCCCCACGCCCCTGGAAACATTGGTTCAGGGGAGGGAGCACTATCTGTCTGTTTGGCATTTATTACAGTTCTTTGTTTCTCAGGTCAACTTTTTAGCAAAACTGAGTTATGTTTCCTAACTTCATATTTATGCTAGCCACTGCCATAAGAAATAGATAAGCAGTTTAAGTAGACTTAGTAAAGCTGATCACCAACTCTGTGCGAGGTAGCATGGCCCCTTGACACATTTTTGTCCTTTTCATCAAACATATAACAGTTATAACTCTGCAAATGATTAAGCATGTTTATAATCTATCTAAGTTTCCTTCTTTCCATCAAATCTTCTGCTTGTCAGATTTTTAAATCAACCAGGCACTAGTCTCAACTGGCCACTTCAGTCCACAAAGAGCTAGGAACATGCACTCAGTATATAAACAACCGCCTGAAAATCACATGGAAAAATAGCAGAACATGAAATTACTTATTATTCTGAGTCCTTCGAAAAAATGCCTAAAATGAATCAATCCTTTAATGTCAATTTGGAGGATCTGTCACATATGGGAGGGTGGTGCATCATCCCCCACAGCGAACTGTCTTCCCCTTACTCAGCCGGTGACCAAACATTTTTATTACACCATTTGAAATTTGTCAGTTTGTCCTTGGTAATGGGTAATGCTTCCTGGTCAAGCAGCAGCCACACTTGCTTTCTTTGTCCTCCCTGCTAGTACTGCCTTTAAGTCTGGCAAAAATGACAATGCCCGCACTCACATCACATGTCATTGCAGAATAACCCACTTATAGGTGCGACTTCCAGTGGGAGGCCAGGCTTTCAATTGAGTTTTGTGCTCGAGCCCAAAACTGTTTTATGGTATTCTGAGCCTCTTACAAGGTGATTGAAGTCTTGTGGGGGAAAACATAATGTACATGGCTTTAGACAACTCCTCACCCACAACATATTTCACTGACATTGTGTGTGCGAGCAAAGTTATCCTTTCACGGTGGCTTTTAATAGTCATTGGGCCTCATTACGAATCAGGCGTTAAGGGGTTAACGGCGCCGTAAACGGCGCCGACACTTAACGCCTGATTCCGAGGTCCCTTTGCGCCATGGTGAGTTTAACGCCTGCTTTTTGCAGGCGTTAAAATCCATGGCGCTAAGGGACCATGGTGCTAATTACGCCACCGTAATTTACAGTGGCGTAATTAGCGCCTTCCCCGCTCCCATTATGCCCTATGGGGCAAAAATGGGAATGGGGAAGGGTAAAATGGGAAATGGGGATTTACCGCCCCACTCACCTTGGAATGGGGCGGTAAATCCGCCATCCACCATGGTGTAAACATAGTTTACACCATGGTGTTAAGGGTATGACCCAGGCGGTAACTTACCTCCTGGGTCGTAATGAGGCCCATTATTCTTTATTTCACACGTGTACAAGCTGTTTTTCATCTACCGTTTGAAATGCTGTTCTGTAGGTCCTGAAATTCTTTAATTTGTCCTTTTAAAGTGAGTTTGTATCTGCTGTTGGTCCATTAACATGGAGGGGTAGGCCCCCTGAACAGGATTCTTTGATTTGACATGGAATAAAAGCAAAAGCCAAGCTGTTTTTTTTTTCATTTGCAATGTTTTAGAGCACTGCTGTTCACATGAAAGGGAAAGCAAAAGTCGTGTCAGGTTGCAACGTTGAAATCCTTGCCCCTCATGTGAATTAACAGTAATACAAAGCTGTTTTTGGATGTAGTGCATAACATTTTGGCATAGAGATGAAATAAAAGCAAACGCAGGGCCGTTTTGAATGCAGTGCATAACTTTTTGCTATTCCGCAGATCCGTTCTTAGTGAAATGTTCAAATGCTTGCCAACATGTGCCAAGGAAGCAAAGCACAGCCGTTTTGGTGGCAATGTTTAATGCAGCTTTTCAGCAGACAGGGATTTCTGTTTATGGCCTGTAAATGTACCCCACCCAGATAAGCCTGCCGGTCCGTCCACATTACCAAAATTGGAGAAGGAGACCTTATAATTTACTAGAGGGGTTGGGTTGATTGATGGTTTAGAACCGATATTCATCACTGGACCACTGGTGCCCCGGAATTCGATTTGTCACAGTGGTCTTGGCTGCTTTGTCAACAAGCCCAATTAAACACCCACTTTTGATCAAACAAGCATACAAAAACCACGACAGGAGGCCTCAACGTATTATTAGCGACTTTGGGAAAAAACAAGGCCAAAGTCGCTTGTAATAAACGCAGTTGGCAACACTGCAGGCAGCACTGCAGAGAGAGTAGCTCAGGTAGAGGGTGGACAAGGGCGCACAGGATTTCAGAGGAGGGGCCCATACCCCCATGGACCCACTCTAGCAACACCACTGACTGAGAGGACTCACCGCCAGTTCATTTTAGGGGTTACAAGATTGGGCTACATGTGTCAAGCAGAAATTCAACTGCGTAAACAGAATTCGTCAAATTCTTTTTTAAGGCTTTTGCACCTTCCGATCGTGTTGCAGCCCATTTTCATGGATTTGCATTTCGGGGAGGAGGGGTGAAGCGCAAATTATGTTTCTGCCGCTCCCTTCCTCTCTGCCATACATTTACTCCAGCATTTTCACCGGCATAGATTTGCATGATGGCGCAAATGCTGGGGATTCCCATGGAGTCCAATGGCTTTTTTCACCAGCAATAGCAATCCATTGGAAACGCTATCTGCCATGCGTTCATGACAGGCAGCGTTTACTTTGCACAGCGGAATACAAAAGGGCGGCGTACAAGCATATGTGCTGCCTTTTTGCCCTCCACTTTTGCAGTCCGCTTTAAAAATGACCAAAATAAGGCAGCGGTGACCTGTATACGTTGAAGCTGAAACGTAGCCAGGCCATGCTGTCTTTTTATGGGGAATTCCAATGTGAATCCCGAAAAGTCACTCTTTGCCAGATGAAACATTAAAGGAGACCGTCCGGGAATATTTTCCACAGCAGATATCTGGCTGCCCAAAAACTAATAAGGCAGCAATAGGATCTAGTGGAAACCATTTGTAACTGGCCAACTGGAATTTCCACATACGTTAGCAGAACTTCCAATCAGGCCTTTGGGCGGAGCTCCCAAGTTCCGCGAGTCAGCATTGTGAATGTATCCCCCTCACTGTGGCTCACCCCACTTTGAGGCAGTACCGGGAGTCAGCATTGTGGAGGTATCCCTCCTCACTGTGGCTCACCCCACTTTGAGGCAATCGCACATTTGCACCCACCACTCAATACGTTTCATGTCGCTGCGCCCATGTGTTTTTTTTATTATTGATATTTGAATTTCTATGGGCTTCAGGTGGCATGGCCCTGTTTCTACACGCCATATATCAAATGCAGGCTGACAGTCATAATATCGCTGACATTTATATTCATGATTCTTTTGCCTCATGCAGGGGAAGGGACGGATATGTAATTTCTGAACTGCATTCATGGCCTTAACTGGGGGAATGCTATCCGTCACGTCCAGTGACAAATATATGCGTGGGTGGGGGACTCGGATACAATGGGGTGCGGGGTCTGGCGGTATAGGTGGCCTGGGAACCGGCTGAAAAATACAGCTGTGTTACAAGGTAAAGTACAAATTCACTTCACATAAAAACCTTAGCAAAGCATTTGTCCATCCACTATAGACAAGGGCATGGCATGTGGAGGCAGCTAGCATAACACATAAGACAAACTCGAATGTTGTTATTTATTGGTTGCAGAGAACATTGGGCCTCATTACACGGTAGGCGGTGAGCCATGGCGCTATTAGCGCCATGGCTCATGCCGGTAAAATACCGGCACCGCCTTGGCGGAAAGGGGATTCACCGCCCCATTCCAAGGTTGGAGGGGCGGTAAATCCCCCTTCCACCATTGCCCTTCCCCATTCCCATTTCTGCCCCATAGGGCTCTATGGGAATGGGGAAGGCGCTAATTACGGCACCGCAATTTTGCGGTGCCGTAATTAGCTCCGAGGTCCCTTAGCGGGTTGGATTTTAACGCCTGCAAAAAGCAGGCGTTAAATCCCCCAACCCGCAAAGGGACCTCGCAGTAAGGCGGTAAGGATTTACCCGTACCAGTATTTTACCGGTACCAGTAAATCCTTAACGCCATCCGTGTAATGAGGCCCATTGTCTGTGAAAACCCACACGATGCCCATATACATGATCCCTGAAAAAGTCAATAATTGTGGTAACAAACAGCCACTAATTATGGTAGCAAAAAGACAATAATTGTGGTAGCAAACAGTCAATAATTGTGTTAGCAAAAAGCCAATAATTGTAGCAAACAGCCAATAATTCTGGTAGCAAAAAGCCAATAACTCTGGTAGCAAACAGCCAATAATTGTGGTAGCAAAAAGCCAATAATTGTGGTAGCAAACAGTATTGTGGTAGCAAAAAGCCAATAATAGTAGCAAACAGCCAATAATGGTGGTAGAAAACAGCCAATAATGCTGGTAGCAAAAAGCCAATAATGGTGGTAGCAAACAGCCAATAATTGTGGTAGCAAAAAGCCAATAATGGTGGTAGCAAACAGCCAATAATTGTGGTAGCAAAAAGCCAATAATTATGGTTGCAAACAGCCAAAAATTGTGGTAGGAAGGAGTGAATATGTACCATAGACAACAGTAACACATTAGGATGACCAGAATTCGAACTAAGCGAGAGGTGGTCAGTAGGTATCAGAAGTCTATCGAGGCCACGTGCCTGAGGTCTGCAGATATAGGTATTTCCAGGCATTTGCAAACTATTGCACCATGTGGCTGCCAATTTAGACACTGTGGTAGGAATGTAAAAAAAATAAAATCTTCATAGCTGCGTTCCTCCCCATCCTTTACACTGTAAGGCCCGAGGTTGCAGTCTGCAAGTCAAGAATTGAAACTGGCAAGCATTTTTGACTTGGAAGAAAATTGAACGACTTCGATTTTTAGGCATGGAACGGACTGACTTTCATCAACTAAAACTTTGAAAGTGTTGGCAACAGTCTTTGTCCTTCTCTTCCACAAAATGCAAAGTAGTGCTGTATTTCAAACCGCACTTTACTATTGTAGGGTGTCAAGATTGCGGGTGTTGAAGACACCTGTTGCTTTCACTGTCACGATATCAGATGGATTAATGTAAGATTTGTGTACATCAACATCTTCCACTTATACAGTAGAAATAGTAGATAGAAGACAATATTAATCTTGATGATGGGCAGAATTATTGAACAATTATTTGGATGATTGTAAAAGGAAAACAGAATTAATTGACTTCAACCAATTGATCTCTTGGGACATTTCAAAACAGTTACAATTGATGATTAATGTAGTTGTAATAAGGAGTTTAGACACTTCGGTAGATGGACTTATTTCTCTAATTGCATTGAGAATCAAAATATTTTTGTACTCTTTTTTCCTCTTTTTTAAAAGTAAATGAATACATTTCTTTCAAAATGAATACAAATTGCTATATTTCTTAATTTAGGAATCTTTGATGAGTTGCACAATGGCTCCCCCTATTTCACTTTTTATGGATCACCAATCGGCCAATCAAAGCAGGATTCCCATGTGGTAGTACCTCGACCTAGCTGTTGTTTAGGCCATAATGCTATAGACCCGGAGTCAGGAGGGGCACCCACCATAAGAATTTCCGTTTTGTAGGATTCAGTTTCATTGTCTCATACCCAATGATTTGTCATTATCAGGCACTCAGTAAAATTGCATCACTATATCCAATTATCAGATGTTGATTGGAAATTCAAGTTTTTGTCATCTGAATAGTTGAGCTCAAATCTAGACGGAGTGGTAAGCTTAGTAATGAAGACCATATGGGTCAAGGAAGTTTTCAGAAGTCATTTTGAGATGAAGAACATTGCTAGCCATGTTAATAACACATTTAAACAATAAAGTCTCTATCTTAAAATGCATTGCCCTAGCAATATTGCTAAGATATATTTGGCGACGATAACCTCGCAATGGGTTCTAAGTAACTATTTTAGCTACACAATGTTGAACAGCGTGAAGATGTTGTAGCAAATACTTAGGGGTACCCATATTATTGTCATAGCATAACTGAGTTTAGAATCAATGACGGCTCTAGCAATGATGCCAAGATGTTCATAAGAAAGATATGGACAGATCTTACAGAAAAGCTGCATATAAGTTACAACTGCTAATCACTGAATTCACATGGGGGTTGATTGAAAATGAAGGATTGAGCACCATTCTGAGAGTTTTAACTTTTGGGGGAAAGACAGAGTCTACGAATCCAAAGTAAAATGTATCAATATGGAGTCGTTACGTTTTTATTTTCTCAAACTATGAACTTTAATCAACTCTCTTTTTTGCAATTTAAGCCCAGCCATTTAGCATTGACTCAAGATGGAATTTGTTGTAGCTAGAGTTCCCTTGGAGCATAACATAATGCTAAGAATCATTGAGGTAGCAGTGGAGACCTACATCCATGGATTGAAGCTGGTTATGGAAAGGTTTTGAATATGTGTTAAATAAAAGTGGAGAAAGAATTGAGCATCGAGTGCTGATGCATGCCAATTCAAGGATGATTACGTATAATACATCAAGATGAGAAAAATGTGAGAAGAGTTAGGGATGTCTGACGGAAGACACGTAGAGGTTCAACAAGACCAAGGCTAACACACGCCTAGCAATTGCCTCCCAATGCAGTTCATCAAGGATAGAAGTCACCACAAATGTAGTTCCATGGAGTGGACTGGAGCTGGCTGGTACAAGATTCACGAGTGCATGGGATTAAATATAGTCCTATGGTTGAGAAATGACAACTCACAATTCTGGTGGATTGGTGAACAATGTATTAGTAAAGCAGTACAAAATCAAACAAACAACAGCACGAGACTCCGGCACAAGTGCACCCACTCTCCTTCCGTGCACCTCGCTCTTATACCTAAAAGCACACATACCTTTCAATGGAAGGGGTGGTCCCAATGGAGCAAGGGCTCTCCATGAAATATTGTTGCTGACAGAGAACAAAACCTCATTATACAAGCCTTTGATGCATTCTGCAATCTGCCTTGCTAATAAGTGATTTCAGGGAGGACAGCATAGCGTAATACATTCAGTCAAGGTGAATATACTCCTTAAAGATTCACACACGCTCTGATGTAGGCGAGAGCAGTTGCAATATGATGACTTCTGCCCACTAAAGCTGCTTTTTGAAGGTAAGCATTCATTTGTGCTAGGCAAAGAGCTTTAATGGAAAACTCATGCGCAATACCATCTACCGCCTTGCCTCACACAAGCTAGAAGCAGTGGTTTAAACATGGCAGTGCGCAGTGCTTGCACAATGGCATACAGGGGTTATATGCTAGGGTAGTACGTACACCTTTCAGTACTTAAACGTTTCCTCCACAGTCTTCTCCTATGAGGCCTTCACTCCAGTCTCATTGTACACATCTCTAATGGAACAAACATCGCATCCTGGCATGTCATAACACATTGGGCCTCATCACGAGTTGGGCGGTAACGCCGGCGCTATTAGCCCTACCGCCAAACCCACCAGTGCTATTAGCGCCAGATCACGGGTTTGGCGGAAGGGTTATTGCCCATTCCCCATTGGGCCCAATGGGGAAAATTCATGCTATTACCGCCGGCGGATTTCCCGCCGGCGGTAATCGCGCCGAAAAACAGCAATTTTGCAGCGGATTTCCCCCCAGCTCACAGCGGGGGGAAATCCTCCAAAGCCATGATCTGGCGGACCCTTAAATGCGGCGGTAATAGCGCTACCGCCACATTTAAGGGTTACCGCCAGACTCGTGATGAGGCCCATTGTGTCTTTAGTAACATGACAGTAGAGCACTTGGGCAGTATGGAAAACCTCAGAACAGGTAGTGCATACTCGATAACAGAGGTATTTACAGACTATTGACAGAGAGGATAGACTTAAAATTATAACCACTTCTATAAGCAAGATATTGCCGAAAGATGCACCAAGTGGTCCCATTAAACCTAAAACCCAAGACCCAAAGGACCAGGGAGTTGCCATACAAGTGTGCAGGAGGCTTGGAGTATGTTGAATGTGGGTGATGATGTCAGTGATGTTGCTTGCATAATCTGGTATAAAAGTGCAGCACTCACTTTTTACGACTGCATAGATGCCTCCTTGCGAGACTAAAACAATATCTAGAGTGGTATGGTTTTGGAGTACCATAGTCCAGATGGCTATTTGTTCATGGGACAACAAGAATAAGGGGACTGCAGTAGCATTTGCGATATCCTCCACTAACCATGACTGTTGGGTTAACCAGTGTCTATTTCCTTTAACCCCAAGGGCTGGTATCAAATATACCATTCCTGCAACAAAGTTTTCACCCTCAGTGCTTCTCCTATGGCAGGGCTGACCAGGAAAGGTGGGAGTGTGATGCAGCGCAGGCAGAATATATCCCATGTAACAACACCCTCCCCAATTGATGGGCAACCAGGGGTAAGCCTTTTCCCCGCAGATGAGGTATGTTTCCGGAAAGTGTAGCATACCCAGACAGGGAAACAAAAAATATCTGTTCAAAGGCAAAGGTGACATTATTAATCATGAAACTAGATTTAGTAAACAGATAATACTGACACTTGCTAGTTCTCAGGCATAGAGATCCTTGGTTGGAGTAACATAGAAGACCAAGTGCTGGGCAGAAAATCTGAAGTGCAGCTGGTTTGGTGCGTACTTGGTCTGGGGTAGGGAAATTCAGAGGCCCAATAAAACCCAAGTGGGAATGAGCATCCCTACAGGGTCCTGGACCCACGCACTGTTTCACCAACTTGACATCCAAACAGACATCCCCCGCTTCACTGAAGGGGATGAGTGCAATAGGAAACCAGAAGGATAGATTATTTGCTAAATGGGCAGAAACACAACATTAAATTGGTCTGTTCATTAAAGGTTAGGGTTGCATATTGGAAGTTGTTTTAATCAACTTAAACTTTGAAAGTGTTGACAGGTAACATTATTTGCCCTTCTCTTCTACGACATGCACAGTGGTGCTTTATTTCAAACCACACTTTTAGTGTCACCATATCAGATGGATTTATGTGAGATTTGTGGATAACACCGTCTTCCAATGCATGTAGATACAAGAATATAAAGTAGATAAAATATATACAAAATCTTGATGATGGGCAGGATTATTGGATGCATGTAAAGGGAAAACAGAATGAATTAATTGACTTCAACCAATAGACCTCTTGGGACATTTCAAGACAGTAACAATTGATGATTAATGTAGCTGTAATAAGTAGTTTAGACACTTCAGTAGATGGACCTATTTCTAAAACATTTTTTGTTCTCTTTTTAAAAGAAAAAGAATACATTTCTTTCAAATTAAATAATAGCTATATTTCTTACTTTAGGAATCATTTGAAAAGGATTTGCGCCTTGGCTCCCTTTTTATGGTTCACCAATTGGGCAATCACAGCAGGATTCCCATGTGGTTTTCTATGCAGCAATCTCAACTATTATTCTAGTTAAGACTTGTTTATTTCACCAGTAGCTAAGCAAGTGTCAGAAGCAGCCTAATTTGCCTTTACCTATTCATCTGTGATAGAGTGGTGCAGTGTGAGGACGTCGACCAACACCTTCCTCCTGCCAGGGCCAGCCTAATTAAATATCAACGGCTCCATGGATCCACCATATCCTTTGTCTGCCAGCTGGTGTCAGCGCATACTGAAGAGAGTTAATTGAAGCAGAACTGCGGGAGGCCCGGTTACAGGACTGACAAAGGACACGATGCCCAACATCCTTTTGATATGCACATGTGTGAACTTGAAGTCAGCTCCGGCCCCTTAGTATGAAGGGCAGTGAATGTCATGTCTGGGACAACTGTTTACAGTTGTCATCCCTGCAGGGGGACCCCGTTCAGGAAGGTACGAGTTTCAGATTTTATGGAGACAGAAAGTCTGTTCTTGCCATAAGTTCAAGTGAGACCTGCACTTTGATCAGGGACCACAGAGATCTCAATTAACCAGAGAGATGCTTTGATCCACAACAGACAGGAAGATGGGTGGGACCTAGTAGTACATGTTTTCACCCCTTTACCTTTCCTGTTTCAAAGCACTCTGGCTATGACCTCACACATAACAGAAGATTGTTGGTCAGAACCCAGGACTGGTTCATTAAGGTGGGCCTAGCCTTCACCAATCACTGGAGGCCATTTGGCTTTAAAAGAAGGCTAAGCCCGTCTCATAGCAGATCATCTAAAGACTTCACAAGTATTAACAATAGGGAAGCATGATCCCTCCCCTAAACATCTCCCATGGAACAGAGGGAGATGCTGAATCCAGCATATTATCCAGCATCTCCAGAACCGGTACTCAGCCAGCACACAGTATGCCCTGCTAGACTCTGCAAGGAGGCTTGCTAGGTGGGAAGTGCCTGCAACATTCTCCTCAGCTTTGGTCTGTCTGACTAAAAGGACAAGAACAGCACAGTGAAGATGCTAGGAGGCGTGCATCGACAAGCATCAACCAGCATCTGCCTAAAATGACATTGTAGAGACTGTCAAGCCCCTAGATCTGCAACCGACTGCACCACTGACGGTCATGCTGCAGTCACTAACGTCGTCTGAGACGCCTCAACAAGTGTTTCAGTCCCGCCGACCAGCACTGAGACAATGATTCCTGACCCTGAGCCACCATACAGGGCAGCCTGTAGCCATCCGTCCAGCCTCACTCGCTGAACTGCTTGCCGCCTGATACCCGCAGCTGTCTTGAACTCTGTCACAGAAGCTGCAAAGCACCCTGAAACTGACTCGACGCTGTTGAGCACCAAGAACCTCTTCAAGCACAATGTACAGTGTGGTTCTGTCCCATTGGTCGTTCTCCGAAGGCCTCTAGTGACATTTTATGACCTACTGCTCCCTTTGTGCTGAAACTAAGTATCCTTGAACATTGTGATTAATTACTTTACCCAACTACCCTCCTGTCAGTATCCAGAGTGCATCCCCTTTCCTTCTTCAAACTGTCTTTCCTCTATATTTCCTTACAGGGTGGGTTGTATTTTGTAGTGTGCCAGAACTGTCTGTTGTGATAATAATAATAAAGTAGATTTTTTTATACAGCCTTGAATGACAGTCCCTTTTATCATTGGGTAAAAATTGTATTTCTGCTGTGTTGCAACTGCCAACGATCCATGACCTTGCGGAGATAAGCCTGCCGTTCCGTCCACGTTACCAAAATTGGACAAGGAGGTTTATAATTTACTTGAGTTTGTAATCTGTTTTGATCCCTTCTAGTGTACTAGAGGTGTGGAGCTGATTAATGGTTTAGAAATCGATATTCATCCCTGGACCAGTGGTGCCCCAGAAGTAGATCCGTCACATGCAGCTTGACACGGTTACTCACGCTCAGAGGTCCTCTTCTTTGAACTTTCTATTGACTGCTCAGTGAGCAGAGCAGGTGGGTGCTGCAAGCGTGTGTTGGAAGCAGAACGTTCTGGTGACCTGAAGACCCAGTTGGCCTGGGTGACCTGGGCGGCTCTGTGAGGGCTGCAAGTCCAGTGAGCCTGTGAGCCTGTTAGTCCATGGGTTTCTAAATCTGCCTGCCTCTACTCTCCAACCTCTACAGTTTATCCATAACAGGACAGCAAGACTTGTCCTTTGCCTCAAGCCCATGGATCGTATCTCTCCAGCTCTGAAATCTCTTTACTGGTTCCCTGTGGCGGCAATGATCAAGTTCAAGACCCTTTGCATCGTCCACAAGGCTTTCTGAGGCCTGGGACGGCACTACCTCCAACTCGCTCTTCCTAAACATCTCCCTTCCCAAGCTCTCTGCTCATCAACTTCCAACTCTCTGAGGGTCAGATGTTTTTCAAAGCAGAGAGTTGGGGGCAGATCTCTCTCTTTGGCTGCGGCCTCCCTGCCTCTATCAAACTTGTGCAGAACCACCTCCATTTCCGGAAGAAACCCAAGACCTTCCTTTTCACTTTCACTTTCTCTCTTCCTCTCCCCTGCTGATGTCCCGACTGCTCCACGCACTGGTCACCTGGCTACCCTCTGAACTTGGGCCCAGGCTCTTGCATGTCCAGTTTCCCTTGCACTGCCTCCATGCTCCCCCAGCACTTATGGTCTGTATCTGTAACCCTGCAGTGCCTACCTGCTGCACTTATGAGCCACCCTCTGGCTGCACTTTTTGAGTTACCTGCACTTCCCCCGATTGCAACTTCTCCCCTTCCATTTCCCCGCACTTACAATATCTGAATGACACAAGGCCTAGTAAGATCATTATTTTTGTCCTGTCTCAATTCCCCCTCCTTGTCTTGTCGTGCCTAGAAACATTTGTGTACAGGCTTGTTATGAATGCCATATCATATTGTATCATATCATATCATGAGTTGGGGGGCACGCAGTTCAGCGGTGACTGTGGCTTTAGAGTGGCATTGGCTTGGAGGTCATGCCTAATGCCTAGTGCTCAGGGCACAGTACTCAGTGCTTTGGCATAGCGCATAGTGATCTGGTACTTTGGTGCTCAGGTTTTCCAGCAGGAGTCCTTCCACTGGGCAGTAGTGAAACTCTGCAGAGAAGTCCTACATGCAGAGTGGTAAACTTGACCTGCAACCTATAAGGCTTATAGTTTATAGAAGTTACAGTTGCCGTCCATACTAAAGGACCAACCCAGAAACCGCACTTTACCTCAGTGAACGGTGCAAAGCACACTGAAGTTGCCAACAGGACATCACAACTCGCACTTTCCTCTACCCACTTCACCATACTAACCCCCCACACCCCCACTTTTATTTTCACACACCCCTTTTTAGATCCACCAGAGCACCTGGGGACCTCTCCAGTGGTAACAGTACGTGGTACAAATACCTTTAACATTTAACATTAAAGAATTGGGCTTTCATGGCTTAAACTGGGTCTCTTTTTTCATCCTCTTATTTCTCCTTTTCCTTCAGCTTTTATTGCAAAATATTTTAAAGGCATTTTAAATACCTGTTTAACTAAACATTTGCAAAAAAGAAAGAAACACCCTTTGAAAACCGCACTAACCCCCACTCCCCTCTTTTATTTTCAGACACCCCATTTCAGATCTGGGAAAGGTTGGTGGATGCCGTGAGGTGGTGACACAATTTAATGGTCCACCAAGTCAAAGGCAGTTGATAGATCAAGGAGGAGAAGAAGGGAAGGCTTTCCCTCATCTCTGAAGATGTCAAGCTGATTTTTCAAATTGAGCAGTGCTGATTCAGTGCCATGACCTGGCCTGGAAGCCTGATTGGTGACTTCCTCGAATGTAATTGGTTTCCTTGAAGTGTTTTATTTGGTTGTAGGCCGCCCTATCCAGGATCTTTGGTAGGAAAGGGACTGTTGTGATTGGGTGGTAGTTGTTAGGTGTTGCTGGGTCTAGTGTGGGCTTTTGCAATAGGGGGAGGAGCCAAGAATGTATAAGGCTGGAGAGGACAAGGCTTGCGAAGGAGGTGTTGATGAACCTACTGATAAAAGGGACTAGGGCTTCGAAGCAGTCTTCGATGATTGTGGCTGGGCAGATGGCTAATTTACATCTTGAAGGCTTTAGACTTTTGAGAATGTTGGAGGTTTCTAGTTCAGTGATTTCTCTAAAGTAACAAGTCAGTGTATAAAGCCTAGAAGTGGAAGGAGGCAGGGGGTGAGGATTGGTAGTTCATTTGCTGGAGGTTTGTTTCAAATGTATTTTCTGCTGTAAGCACTTTGTTTTTGTCTGGATAGCGTTCTGTATGTTCGTACACCACATCTCATCTTTAGTAATAATGTTTAGAGGTTGCGGGGCAGACAGTGTTTTCAGCTCGCTAAGTATTCTGAATATTTCTTTTGAGTTGGAGTTAGCAATTGTGATTCTGGAATTGTAGGCAGCAAATTTAGCTGTGATGGTGGCCTGCTTGTATTCTCTAGAGATCTTATTGGACAGGGTTTTGGGAGTTTCAGTTGGAGACTTTTTCCAGGTGGCTTCTGCCAAGTGATTTTTGGTACATAGTGCCCGGAGGTCAGGGGTGAACCAGGAATTTATATGTGCTGTGGATGGTGCCCTACAGGGAGATAGTGGGGCTACAGTGTTTACTTCCCTTGTCAGAGTGTCCATGTAGATGTCTGCGGGGACACTCATGTGTACAGAGTGGAGGTGTTTAAGTTGGAGTTGTGTGAGATGAGGAGAGAAAGTGTCTTTGGTCATTTTATGGGAACTGCAGGAACAAGTAGGTGGCAGAGCAGGAAGGTCAGCTACGCAATCCAAGGTCCAGCCTTTGTTATGAGTGGGGGTCATTACGCAATGTCTAAAGCCGATGGCTGAGAGTGCGTTCACCACAGAAGTGGTGTTGTGATCCGAGGGGTCATTGAGGCCTGAATGCCCTAGCAGGATAGTTCTGATGATGGGTTTAATGTAATCTCCCATGGTGTGCAGGAGGTCCTCTTTGAAGGGGGTGGAGGGACTGGGTGACCGAAAGGATGACAAGGAGCGAGTCAGTGGGCATGGTGGATGATAGCTGGATCAAGTCTGGAATCAGGCCTGTCGCTTCTAAGGATAGCAAAGTCATCACATACTGTTAGGGGCAAGGCTGGACCAGAGACTGGATGAAGCCGGGTTTCTGTGATCGTTAGCAAGTTCAAGTTTTGGGTGGTGATGAGGACATTTATATCTAGGGCGTAAGCTGGAATGGATCTAGCATTTATGAGGGCTCCTTTTAAGAGAGGTTGGGGCACAGTTACTAGTGAAGTGAGTTTGAGAGCAGGGGCAGTGGAGACAAGCTCTGTGACTTGTGTAGGTCGAAGTATGCTGTGGGGGATGCACTGAAGGGGCAAATAATTCTGGTGGGGTGACAAGGTTTGTGTTGGGTGGGTTGGTGCTGGTAGCGTGACTACTGCTGGTGGCATAGGTGGCCTGCTTACCGCTAAACATGGTAGTGAACTGGTTACCCGCCCCGAAAACACATTAACATGGACCAAGCAGTAGAAATAAACAGTACAGATAGGGCATACATGCAGGGAGCTCTATGAAGTCTGTCAGCACATGTAAAAATAAACCTACCAGTATGGGACGTGTAGACAGCTTTGCAGGCACCGCTCTCCCAATATCAAGTAATGCAATTTTCACAATAACTAAACCAGGAGCTATTCAAAACAAAGGGGGGTCTGGGAATCTCTCTACCAGCACGAACACAGCCCAATGACTTGTTATTGGGTGAATAACCCCTGGGAGAGACTCTACCAAGTCTTTAGCTCACTGTCCCTTTCACAGAGAAGAAATTTCCCTGCATATCAGCCTTTGTCCTTCCCAGGGTCAGTCAAGTGCGGAAATGCTAGGCAATTCTCCTCTGAACAAGAGTACCATGAGTAACCCCATACACGTGTTTCAGCCTTGTTGGGCATCATCAGTGAGGTGAAACTGTTGCCTCTCTAAGAACAGTGAGCAAGGGGTCCACGTCTGGATCGCCCTGTTAACTTAGGGTGAAACCCAAAGTTAATTTATTCAAAACAAAGGGGGGTCTGGGAATCTCTCTACCAGCACGAACACAGCCCAATGACTTGTTCTTGGGTGAATAATCCCTGGGAGAGACTCTACCAAGTCTTTAGCTCACTGTCCCTTTCACAGAGAAGAAATTTCCCTGCATATCAGCCTTTGTCCTGCCCAGGGGCAGTCCAGCGCGGAAATGCTAGGCAATTCTCCTCTGAACAAGAGTACCATCACTAACCCCATACACGTGTTTCAGCCTTGTTGAGCATCATCAGTGAGGTGAAACTGTTGCCTCTCTAAGAACAGTGAGCAAGGGGTCCACGTCTGGATCGCCCTGTTAACTTAGGGTGACACCCAAAGCTAATTTATTCAAAACAACAGGGGTTCTGGGAATCTCTCTACCAGCACGAACACAGCCCAATGACTTGTTCTTGGGTGAATAACCCCTGGGAGAGACTCTACCAAGTCTTTAGCTCACTGTCCCTTTCACAGAGAAGAAATTTCCCTGCATATCAGCCTTTGACCTGCCCAGGGGCAGTCCAGCGCCAAAATGCTAGGCAATTCTCCTCTGAACAAGAGTACCATCAGTAACCCCATACACGTGTTTCAGCCTTGTTGGGCATCATCAGTGAGGTGAAACTGTTGCCTCTCTAAGAACAGTTAGCAAGGGGTCCACGTCTGGATCGCCCTGTTAACTTAGGGTGAAACCCAAAGTTAATTTATTCAAAACAAAGGGGGGTCTGGGAATCTCTCTACCAGCACGAACACAGCCCAATGACTTGTTCTTGGTTGAATAACCTCTGGGAGAGACTCTACCAAGTCTTTAGCTCACTGTCCCTTTCACAGAGAAGAAATTTCCCTGCATATCAGCCTTTGTCCTTCCCAGGGTCAGTCAAGTGCGGAAATGCTAGGCAATTCTCCTCTGAACAAGAGTACCATGAGTAACCCCATACACGTGTTTCAGCCTTGTTGGGCATCATCAGTGAGGTGAAACTGTTGCCTCTCTAAGAACAGTGAGCAAGGGGTCCACGTCTGGATCGCCCTGTTAACTTAGGGTGAAACCCAAAGTTAATTTATTCAAAACAAAGGGGGGTCTGGGAATCTCTCTACCAGCACGAACACAGCCCAATGACTTGTTCTTGGGTGAATAATCCCTGGGAGAGACTCTACCAAGTCTTTAGCTCACTGTCCCTTTCACAGAGAAGAAATTTCCCTGCATATCAGCCTTTGTCCTGCCCAGGGGCAGTCCAGCGCGGAAATGCTAGGCAATTCTCCTCTGAACAAGAGTACCATCACTAACCCCATACACGTGTTTCAGCCTTGTTGGGCATCATCAGTGAAGTGAAACTGTTGCCTCTCTAAGAACAGTGAGCAAGGGGTCCACGTCTGGATCGCCCTGTTAACTTAGGGTGAAACCCAAAGTTAATTTATTCAAAACAACGGGGGTCTGGGAATCTCTCTACCAGCACGAACACAGCCCAATGACTTGTTCTTGGGTGAATAACCCCTGGGAGAGACTCTACAAAGTCTTTAGCTCACTGACCCTTTCACAGAGAAGAAATTTCCCTGCATATCAGCCTTTGTCCTGCCCAGGGGCAGTCCAGCGCCGAAATGCTAGGCAATTCTCCTCTGAACAAGAGTACCATCAGTAACCCCATACACGTGTTTCAGCCTTGTTGGGCATCATCAGTGAGGTGAAACTGTTGCCTCTCTACTTCTTCTTCTTCTTCTTAATTATCGAAAGCGTGGCGTCCACGTCTGGATCACCCTGTTAACTTAGGGTGAAACCCAAAGTTAGTTTATTCAAAACAAAGGGGGGTCTGGGAATCTCTCTACCAGCATGAACACAGCCCAATGACTTGTTCTTGGGTGAATAACCCCTGGGAGAGACTCTAACAAGTCTTTAGCTCACTGTGCCTTTCACAGAGAAGAAATTTCCCTGCATATCAGCCTTTGTCCTGCCCAGGGGCAGTCCAGCGCCGAAATGCTAGGCAATTCTCCTCTGAACAAGAGTACCATCAGTAACCCCATACACGTGTTTCAACCTTGTTGGGCATCATCAGTGAGGTGAAACTGTTGCCTCTCTAAGAACAGTGAGCAAGGGGTCCACGTCTGGATCGCCCTGTTAACTTAGGGTGAAACCCAAAGTTAATTTATTCAAAACAAAGGGGGGTCTGGGAATCTCTCTACCAGCACAAACACAGCCCAATGACTTGTTCTTGGGTGAATAACCCCTGGGAGAGACTCAACCAAGTCATTAGCTCACTGTCCCTTTCACAGAGAAGAAATTTCCCTGCATATCAGCCTATGTCCTGCCCATGGGCAGTCCAGCGCCGAAATGCTAGGCAATTCTCCTCTGAACAAGAGTACCATCAGTAACCCCATACATGTGTTTCAGCCTTGTTGGGCATCATCAGTGAGGTGAAACTGTTGCCTCTCTAAGAACAGTGAGCAAGGGGTCCACGTCTGGATCGCCCTGTTAACTTAGGGTGAAACCCAAAGTTAATTTATTCAAAACAAAGGGGGGGTCTGGGAATCTCTCTACCAGCACAAACACAGCCCAATGACTTGTTCTTGGGTGAATAACCCCTGGGAGAGACTTTACCAAGTCTTTAGCTCACTGTCCCTGCATATCAGCCTTTGTCCTGCCCAGGAGCAGTCCAGCGCCGTAATGCTAGGCAATTCTCCTCTGAACAAGAATGCCATCAGTAACCCCATACACTTGTTTCAGCCTTGTTGGGCATCATCAGTGAGGTGAAACTGTTGCCTCTCTAAGAACAGTGAGCAAGGGGTCCATGTCTGGATCGCCCTGTTAACTTAGTGTGAAACCCAAAGTTAATTTATTCAAAACAAAGGGTGGTCTGGGAATCTCTCTACCAGCACGAACACAGCCCAATGACCTGTTCTTGGGTGAATAACCCCTGGGAGAGACAGTGAGCTAAAGACTTGGTAGATTCTCTCCCAGGGGTTATTCACCCAAGAACAGGTCATTGGGCTGTGTTCGTGCTGGTAGAGAGATTCCCAAACCCCCCTTTGTTTTGAATAAATTAACTTTGGGTTTCACCCTAAGTTAACAGGGCAATCCAGATGTGGACCCCTTGCTCACTGTTCTTAGTGAGGCACCGGTTTCACCTCACTGATGATGCCCAACAAGGCTGAAACACGTGTATGGGGTTGCTGATGGTACTCTTGTTCAGAGGAGAATTGCTTAGCATTTCGGCGTTGGACTGCCCCTGGGCAGGACAAAGGCTGATATGTGGGGAAATTTTTTCTCTGTGAAAGGGACAGTGAGCTAAAGACTTGGTAGAGTCTCTCCAAGGGGTTATTCACCCAAGAACAGGTCATTGGGCTGTGTTCGTGCTGGTAGAGAGATTCCCAGACCCCCCTTTGTTTTGAATAAATTAACTTTGGGTTTCACCCTAAGTTAACAGGGCGATCCAGACGTGGACCCCTTGCTCACTGTTCTTAGAGAGGCACCAGTTTCACCTCACTGATGATGCCCAACAAGGCTGAAACACTTGTATGGGGTTACTGATGGTACTCTTGTTCAGAGGAGTATTGCCTAGCATTTCGGCGCTGGACTGACCCTGGGCAGGACAAAAGCTGATATGCGGGGAAATTTCTTCTCTGTGAAAGGGACAGTGGGCTAAAGATTTGGTAGAGTCTCTCCCAGGGGTTATTCACCCAAGAACAGGTCATTGGGCTGTGTTCGTGCTGGTAGAGAGATTCCCAGACCCCCCTTTGTTTTGAATAAATTAACTTTGGGTTTCACCCTAAGTTAACAGGGCGATCCAGACGTGGACCCCTTGCTCACTGTTCTTAGAGAGGCACCAGTTTCACCTCACTGATGATGCCAAACAAGGCTGAAACACGTGTATGGGGTTACTGATGGTACTCTTGTTCCGAGGAGAATTGCCTAGCATTTCGGCGCTGGACTGCCCCTGGGCAGGACAAAGGCTGATATGCGGGGAAATTTCTTCTCTGTGAAAGGGACAGTGAGCTAAAGACTTGGTAGAGTCTCTCCCAGGGGTTATTCACCCAAGAACAGGTCATTGGGCTGTGTTCGTGCTGGTAGAGAGATTCCCAGACCCCCCTTTGTTTTGAATAAATTAACTTTGGGTTTCACCCTAAGTTAACAGTGCGATCCAGACGTGGACCCCTTGCACACTGTTCTTAGAGAGGCACCAGTTTCACCTCACTGATGATGCCCAACAAGGCTGAAACACGTGTATGGGGTTACTGATGGTACTCTTGTTCAGAGGAGAATTGCCTAGCATTTCGGCGCTGGACTGCTCCTGGGCAGGACAAAGGCTGATACCCGGGGAAATTTCTTGTCTGTGAAAGGGACAGTGAGCTAAAGACTTGGTAGAGTCTCTCCCAGGGGTTATTCACCCAAGAACAGGTCATTGGGCTGTGTTTGTGCTGGTAGAGAGATTCCCAGACCCCCCTTTGTTTTGAATATTTAACTTTGGGTTTCACCCTAAGTTAACAAGGTGATCCAGACGTGGACCCCTTGCTCACTGTTCTTAGAAAGGCACCAGTTTCACCTCACTGATGATGCCCAACAAGGCTGAAACACGTTTATGGGGTTACTGGTGGTACTCTTGTTCAGAGGAGAATTGCCTAGCATTTCGGCGCTGGACTGCCCCTGGGCAGGACAAAGGCTGATATGCGGCGAAATTTCATCTCTGTGAAAGGGACAGTGAGCTAAAGACTTGGTAGAGTCTCTCTGAGGGGTTATTCACCCAAGACCCCCCTTTGTTTTGAATAAATTAACTTTGGGTTTCACCCTAAGTTAACAGGGCGATCCAGACGTGGGCCCCTTGCTCACTGCTCTTAGAGAGGCACCAGTTTCACCTCACTGATGATGCCCAACAAGGCTGAAACACATGTATGGGGTTACTGATGGTACTCTTGTTCAGAGGAGAATTGCCTAGCATTTCGGCGCTGGACTGCTCCTGGGCAGGACAAAGGCTGATATGCGGGGAAATTTCTTCTCTGTGAAAGGGACAGTGAGCTAAAGACTTGGTAGAGTCTCTCCCAGGGGTTATTCACCCAAGAACAGGTCATTGGGCTGTGTTTGTGCTGGTAGAGAGGTTCCCAGACCCCCCTTTGTTTTGAATAAATTAACTTTGGGTTTCACCCAAAGTTAACAGGGCGATCCAGACGTGGACCCCTTGCTCACTGTTCTTAGAGAGGCACCAGTTTCACCTCACTGATGATGCCCAACAAGGCTGAAACACGTGTATGGGGTTACTGATGGTACTCTTGTTCAGAGGAGAATTGCCTAGCATTTCGGTGCTGGACTGCCCCTGGGCAGGACAAAGGCTGATATGCGGGGAAATTTCTTCTCTGTGAAAGGGACAGTGAGCTAAAGACTTGGTAGAGTCTCTCCCAGGGGTTATTCACCCAAGAACAGGTCATTGGGCTGTGTTCGTGCTGGTAGAGAGATTCCCAGACCCCCTTATGTTTTGAATAAATTAACTTTGGGTTTCACCCTAAGTTAACAGGGCGATCCAGACGTGGACCCCTTGCTCACTGTTCTTAGAGAGGCACCAGTTTCACCTCGCTGATGATGCCCAACAAGGCTGAAACACGTGTATGGGGTTACTGATGGTACTCTTGTTCAGAGGAGAATTGCCTAGCATTTCGGTGCTGGACTGCCCCTGGGCAGGACAAAGGCTGATATGCGGGGAAATTTCTTCTCTGTGAAAGGGACAGTGAGCTAAAGACTTGGTAGAGTCTCTCCCAGGGGTTATTCCCCCAAGAACAGGTCATTGGGCTGTGTTCGTGCTGGTAGAGAGATTCCCAGACCCCCTTTTGTTTTGAATAAATTAACTTTGGGTTTCACCCTAAGTTAACAGGGCGATCCAGACGTGGACCCCTTGCTCACTGTTCTTAGAGAGGCACCAGTTTCACCTCACTGATGATGCCCAACAAGGCTGAAACACGTGTATGGGGTTACTGATGGTACTCTTGTTCAGAGCAGAATTGCCTAGTATTTCTGCGCTGAACTGCCCCTGGGCAGGACAAAGGCTGTTATGCGGCGAAATTTCTTCTCTGTGAAAGGGACAGTGAGCTAAAGACTTGGTAGAGTCTCTCCCAGGGGTTATTCACCCAAGAAGAGGTCATTGGGCTGTGTTTGTGCTGGTAGAGAGGTTCCCAGACCCCCCTTTGTTTTGAATAAATTAACTTTGGGTTTCACCCAAAGTTAACAGGGCGATCCAGACGTGGACCCCTTGCTCACTGTTCTTAGAGAGGCACCAGTTTCACCTCACTGATGATGCCCAACAAGGCTGAAACACGTGTATGGGGTTACTGATGGTACTCTTGTTCAGAGGAGAATTGCCTAGCATTTCAGCGCTGGACTGCCCCTGGGCAGGACAAAGGCTGATATGCGGGGAAATTTCTTCTCTGTGAAAGGGACAGTGAGCTAAAGACTTGGTAGAATCTCTCCCAGGGGTTATTCACCCAAGAACAGGTCATTGGGCTGTGTTCGTGCTGGTAGAGAGATTCCCAGACCCCCCTTTGTTTTGAATAAATTAACTTTGGGTTTCACCCTAAGTTAACAGGGCGATCCAGACGTGGACCCCTTGCTCACTGTTCTTAGAGAGGCACCAGTTTCACCTCACTGATGATGCCCAACAAGGCTGAAACACGTGTATGGGGTTACTGATGGTACTCTTGTTCAGAGGAGAATTGCCTAGCATTTCGGTGCTGGACTGCCCCTGGGCAGGACAAAGGCTGATATGCGGGGAAGTTTCTTCTCTGTGAAAGGGACAGTGAGCTAAAGACTTGGTAGAGTCTCTCCCAGGGGTTATTCACCCAAGAACAGGTCATTGGGCTGTGTTCGTGCTGGTAGAGAGATTCCCAGACCCCCCTTTGTTTTGAATAAATTAACTTTGGGTTTCACCCTAAGTTAACAGGGCGATCCAGACGTGGACCTCTTGCTCACTGTTCTTAGAGAGGCACCAGTTTCACTTCACTGATGATGCCCAACAAGGCTGAAACACGTGTATGGGGTTACTGATGGTACTCTTGTTCAGAGGAGAATTGCCTAGCATTTAGGCGCTGGACTGCCCCTGGGCAGGACAAAGGCTGATATGCGGGGAAATTTCTTCTCTGTGAAAGGGACAGTGAGCTAAAGACTTGGTAGAGTCTCTCCCAGGGGTCATTCACCCAAGAACAGGTCATTGGGCTGTGTTCATGCTGGTAGAGAGATTCCCAGACCCCCCTTTGTTTTGAATAAATTAACTTTGGGTTTCACCCTAAGTTAACAGGGCGATCCAGACGTGGACCCCTTGCTCACTGTTCTTAGAGAGGCACAAGTTTCACCTCACTGATGATGCCCAACAAGGCTGAAACACGTGAATGGGGTTACTGATGGTACTCTTGTTCAGAGGAGAATTGCCTAGCATTTCGGCGCTGAACTGCCCCTGGGCAGGACAAAGGCTGATATGCGGCGAAATTTCTTCTCTGTGAAAGGGACAGTGAGCTAAAGACTTGGTAGAGTCTCTCCCAGGGGTTATTCACCCAAGAAGAGGTCATTGGGCTGTGTTTGTGCTGGTAGAGAGGTTCCCAGACCCCCCTTTGTTTTGAATAAATTAACTTTGGGTTTCACCCTAAGTTAACAGGGCGATCCAGACGTGGACCCCTTGCTCACTGTTCTTAGAGAGGCACCAGTTTCACCTCACTGATGATGCCCAACAAGGCTGAAACACGTGTATGGGGTTACTGATGGTACTCTTGTTCAGAGGAGAATTGCCTAGCATTTCGGTGCTGGACTGCCCCTGGGCAGGACAAAGGCTGATATGCAGGGAAGTTTCTTCTCTGTGAAAGGGACAGTGAGCTAAAGACTTGGTAGAGTCTCTCCCAGGGGTTATTCACCCAAGAACAGGTCATTGGGCTGTGTTCGTGCTGGTAGAGAGATTCCCAGACCCCCCTTTGTTTTGAATAAATTAACTTTGGGTTTCACCCTAAGTTAACAGGGCGATCCAGACGTGGACCTCTTGCTCACTGTTCTTAGAGAGGCACCAGTTTCACTTCACTGATGATGCCCAACAAGGCTGAAACACGTGTATGGGGTTACTGATGGTACTCTTGTTCAGAGGAGAATTGCCTAGCATTTCGGCGCTGGACTGCCCCTGGGCAGGACAAAGGCTGATATGCGGGGAAATTTCTTCTCTGTGAAAGGGACAGTGAGCTAAAGACTTGGTAGAGTCTCTCCCAGGGGTTATTCACCCAAGAACAGGTCATTGGGCTGTGTTCGTGCTGGTAGAGAGATTCCCAGACCCCCCTTTGTTTTGAATAAATTAACTTTGGGTTTAACCCTAAGTTAACAGGGCGATCCAGACGTGGACCCCTTGCTCACTGTTCTTAGAGAGGCACCAGTTTCACCTCACTGATGAGGCCCAACAAGGCTGAAACACGTGTATGGGGTTACTGATGGTACTCTTGTTCAGAGGAGAATTGCCTAGCATTTCGGCGCTGGACTGCCCCTGGGCAGGACAAAGGCTGATATGCGGGGAAATTTCTTCTCTGTGAAAGGGACAGTGAGCTAAAGACTTGGTAGAGTCTCTCCCAGGGGTCATTCACCCAAGAACAGGTCATTGGGCTGTGTTCATGCTGGTAGAGAGATTCCCAGACCCCCCTTTGTTTTGAATAAATTAACTTTGGGTTTCACCCTAAGTTAACAGGGCGATCCAGACGTGGACCCCTTGCTCACTGTTCTTAGAGAGGCACCAGTTTCACCTCACTGATGATGCCCAACAAGGCTGAAACACGTGTATGGGGTTACTGATGGTACTCTTGTTCAGAGGAGAATTGCCTAGCATTTCGGCGCTGGACTGCCCCTGGGCAGGACAAAGGCTGATATGCGGGGAATTTTCTTCTCTGTGAAAGGGACAGTGAGCTAAAGACTTGGTAGAGTCTCTCCCAGGGGTTATTCACCCAAGAACAGGTCATTGGGCTGTGTTCGTGCTGGTAGAGAGATTGCCAGACCCCCCTTTGTTTTGAATAAATTAACTTTGGGTTTCACCCTAGGTTAACAGGGCGATCCAGACGTGGACCCCTTGCTCACTGTTCTTAGAGAGGCACCAGTTTCACCTCACTGATGATGCCCAACAAGGCTGAAACACGTGTATGGGGTTACTGATGGTACTCTTGTTCAGAGGAGAATTGCCTAGCATTTCGGCGCTGGACTGCCCCTGGGCAGGACAAAGGCTGATATGCGGGGAAATTTCTTCTCTGTGAAAGGGACAGTGAGCTAAAGACTTGGTAGAGTCTCTCCCAGGGGTTATTCACCCAAGAACAGGTCATTGGGCTGTGTTCGTGCTGGTAGAGAGATTCCCAGACCCCCCTTTGTTTTGAATAAATTAACTTTGGGTTTCACCCTAAGTTAACAGGGCGATCCAGACGTGGACCCCTTGCTCACTGTTCTTAGAGAGGCACCAGTTTCACCTCACTGATGATGCCCAACAAGGCTGAAACACGTGTATGGGGTTACTGATGGTACTCTTGTTCAGAGGAGAATTGCCTAGCATTTCGGCGCTGGACTGCCGTTGGGCAGGACAAAGGCTGATATGCGGGGAAATTTCTTTTCTGTGAAAGGGACAGTGAGCTAAAGACTTGGTAGAGTCTCTCCCAGGGGTTATTCACCCAAGAACAGGTCATTGGGCTGTGTTCGTGCTGGTAGAGAGATTCCCAGACCCCCCTTTGTTTTGAATAAACCAGGAGCTATCCAGTCCCATTGCAGTAGCGTAATCATGGCATTTCTACGTAAGTGAGCCATGCTATGAGCTTCGTGGACCAGATAGGAGAGAAGTACATTGGGTGCCTCCAGGCATCCATCTGGGGTATACCAAAGGGCGTTTACTTCCAGGCTATACATACATCGTGTCAAGGTCGCCTTCTCATCCTCTGGAGCTTAATCTTGGAAATAGGTGACTGTGGAACTGCAACACAACCAAGACATTCATTAGGAGCCAGATGCCCTTTCAGGGCAGCTGAATGTGCTGCACCATCAGCTAAAGCATTTCCTTGCTCAGTAACGGACAGTGAGGCATTGTTCCCTTCACATTTCTCTATTGCGTTTGCTGCAAGGAGTAACGATACATTCAATATATATTCAATGGATGCTAAACCTCCACGGGGAGCCTGTGGAGATTTAATATCAACACTGCTTCCAGAGAACTCAAGAGTTGTGGACCAACCCGTGAGCGTACCTAGAGTCCATATAGATCATTGCTGTTCAACCTTGAACCAACATACATGCATGGGTGAGGGGCACAGGATTGGCGACCTGTGCCGATTTGTCCGTAGGCAATAGATTTGCTTCTAGAACAGCATGGGTGGTACATACTGAATACCCAGAAACCAATTCCCCAGTTTATGGGACATGGAAACAAGATCTGTTAGTGAAAAGAATAAGGTATGGGTTCAATAAGGTGTTCAACCAGGGGTAAGCCTTATCTCCACAGATTTAGTAAGTTCCGGAATATGTAGCATACTGAGACAGGGAAAATAAGATATTCTGTTCAAAGGCAAAGGTGACATTATTAATCACCAAACTAGAGTTAGTGAACAGATAATAGTGACTCTTGCTGGCTCCCATGTACAGAGACCCTAGGTGGGTATAACAGAGAAGACCAACTCGAGAAAATATGAAGTGCAGCTGGTTTGATGCATACTTGGTCTGGGTTGGAGACATTCAGAAGACCCGTAAAACCCAGATGGGAATGAGCATCACTACGGGGTCCTGGACCCATGGACTGGGTCACCAACTTGAGATCCAAACAGACATCTCCCCACTGGAAAGTGAAGGATGCGATAGGGAACATGGAGGATAGATCATATCATATGCTAAATTGGCACAAACCAAACAATCGGTCAGATTGAATATGCAGTCATACTGCCAGCATAGGTGTAGATAAGTGTTTTCACTATGGATCCAGGGCTGTGCGGGGAGGCCGCTACTCTCATGGCAAGTGGTGTGGAAGTTGTCAGACAAAGCTAAACAAGAGAATATCACTATTCTGAGAATCACAACAATAACAGAGATGCAGCCCGACATGGTACGCACCAGGCTCACTTCTTGGGTCTTCAGATGCTGTAATTAATCATAACTTTCAGGACAACAGTTCACATCCTGTGGGTAAAGTACACTTAGTTTGTCCAAGCTGGTAGGACACAGATGAAAGGAGTCCACTAAACCAACTTCTGGTTCAAAGCTCACAGGCTCTGTGAAGAAGTAACTAAGTACAATGCAATGTTCCAAAGTTCCACCAGGACTTAGGTGCTGGGCAATGAATTCCAAGGCTCACAATGTGTGATCACAAGTTCCTCCTAAAAGCCCACACTACAAATACTTGAAATACCAGAGTGAGGCGAACATAAAGGTCATGGTAACAAAAAGCATTACAGACAAATCATAGCAGTAGGGCCAAAACATACAGATGCCGGGGAATTATCAGTAGGGGCATCTATTCTCTGTTCTTGCACTGCCACCGCAGGCAGATTCATTGTTGCTGAGAAGTGAGATCCAATGGCGAGTAACGTGACCAGTTGCTGCTATGTTCAAAACTACTGATTCTCTGGTATTTTTCCACAGGATCGCAGAGCATACCTCTAGCTAGTTGAGTTGTGAGATTGAGAGGGGACAGACACTGAAGATAGTATGCCACCAGAGGGGCCTGAATTGGGGTTGTGCCTACCGGAACTTTGACCTCCTGCCGAAGGACCTTTACCAATAGTTCCTGTGTTGAAAAGACTCCGAAGTTGCAGATTCTGTTTCAGCACATGAACTTATTGATGGATCGAGGGTCGTGCCCTCACCCACTGTGACAGATCATTCTGCTCCAGAAACACAGGAAGAGTCTGACATTAGCAAATGGTCAGGAACGTCACAGATGCTGGTGGTATCAGTGGTCATGGTGGAAATGGAGCCAGCCCGTGGAAGACTTGTGGATGCAGCAGTGATGTCATCAACAGGGGCGGGGATTTTGGATCCAGGTAAGGATCCCATCACAATCAAGAGCAGTGTTCATAGTGAGCAGAACTTGAAATGGCCCATGCCATCTTGGCTGTAGCGCTGACTTTCTCTGATGGACCATCAACAAGACCCAGTGTTCTGGCTGGAAGGGGTGGCACAGTCCAGTGGCAGGGCTTCTCGGACCTGTGCAAGAAGAGATTGAACAGTTTTAATCAACAAGCAACAGTACTGGATCAATGTGTCATCCCCTAAGGATAAACTCTGAACGTGGGAAACTGCTGGTGGTGCAGTTCCCATTCTCAAAGAATGACCGGTGAGGATTTTATGATCCAACAATCTATGTTACACCGTGGATTTTTCTCATAGCAAACAAAATGAGAGGGTATAGCTTGGGGCCACCTCAGTTCCCATTTTTCGAAAACATTTTGAGCAGGCTCAATTTTAGGTTGCCATTCCGCTGTTCCATGTGTGTGCTTGAAAGCAGGTGGTAAGCACAATGGAGCTGTTGAATTATTCCCAAAGCTTTGCAGACTTCCCTAATAACATGCCCGGTAGAAAGGGTACCTCAGTCGTTGTGTGTAGTAAGAGGCATCTGAAGGAATTAAGACAATAATCATAGACTGGGAAGAAAAGGTGTTCCAAGAAATTACTAGCTGAGGTATAAACTCGGCTAGTAATTTATTGGCTACTGTGACAGCATATGCTTTCCTATAAGGATAGGCCTCCACCCACCCAGAAAACACATTAACAAGGACCAAGCAGTAGAGATAGGGCATACATGCGGGCAGCTGTATGAATTCTGTCAGCATGTGCCAAAATGGACCTACCAGTATGAAACGTGTAGGCAGCTTCAAAAGCACCGCTCTCCCAATATTGTACGTCAAGCAGGTAACACCATTTTTACAATAACTCTGAGCTATTGAGGGTAAACCAGGGGCTATCCAGTCCCACTGGAGTAGCGTAATCATGGCATATCTACCTGAGTGAGCCATGCTAGGAGCTTCATGGACCAGATAGGAAAGAAGTACTTTGGGTGCCACAAGGTGTCCATCTGGGGTATGCCACAGGGAGTCTACTCCCAGGCTATGCACACGTTGAGTCCAGGTCAACTTCTCATCCTCTGGAGCTTAATCTTTGAACTAGGTGACTGTGAAGCTGCAACAACAAAAAAGACATTAATTAGGAGCCAGATGCACTTTCAGGGCCTCTGAATGAGCTGCACCATCAGCTAAAGCATTTCCTTGGTCAGTAAAGGACTGCAAGGGGTGGTTCCCTTTACATTTCACTATTGCGTTTGCTGTAGGGAGTAACAATACATTCAATATATATTCAATGGATATTTAAGGTTAAGTATCCACACTGCTTCCAGAGAACTCCCGAGTCATGGACCAACTCGTGAGCGTACCTGGAGTCGTTATAGATGGTTTAGGTCAATTTACCATGAACAAATGGTCGTAATGACCAAAAGTTCTAAAAATGCTACAACCAAAGGTTCGAACACCAAAAGTTTGTACCTTTGGTGGTAGCATTGCAGGTAAATATAATAAAAAAAATTAAAAAACGGGGGCCGCGGGGGTGTTCCCCACAACACCCCACTCACTATACTTCACAGTCCACCGCAACACCCCGTTCACTATACTTTAAAGTATAGTGAGCGGGGGTTGTGGGGGACCCCCCCTGCAGCCCCTGTAATACATGTGTTCGCATGAGAAAGGTGCAAACTTTTGGTAGTTCGCACCTTTCTCATGCGAACATTCCGACCGCAGCCAAATCAGCAGCGGTCGGATCACTCGGATTCATTATAGATCATTGCTGATCGACCCTGAGCCAACGTACATGCACGGGTGAGGGCCACGAGCTTGGCGACCTGTACCGATTTGGTCATAGGCAATCGATTTGCCTCTAGAACAGCATGGGTAGTACATACTGAATACCCAGAAACCAATTCCCCAGTTTCTGGGACATGGAAACAAGATCCGTAAGTGAAAAGAATAAGCGCTGGGTTCAATAAAGGTACATTTGTATTTTGATACATTTATAAAGTGCCTTTCACCATAGGCGCTGTACAATAAAAGAATACATCAGCAAGATCAACACAGGGTGACAAAAGTGGCTCCACAACATTCTGACAGCCTGACAGTCATGTTCCTCCGTATCTTCAGGGGTTAATAACAACAAGACAGGGTTCAGGATTGAACAGGGCTTCAGGGCAGTTAAAATAAGTAGCTTTTTGTTCTGTGTTAGGTGGCAACTTGACACGTGTTGTGTCTTCCCTTTTAGTAACGGTGACAAAACAGCATGGGGAAGCAAAATCGTAACAGGATGTCCTTGGACTAGGGAGTCCATTTTTTTCATGAACATGGCAGCAGCAGTGATAGCTGTCATCCAAGTTGGGAGTCCTCGGGTTACTGGATAGAGAGCTACGCTGTGGTAGGATAAAGGCCAGTGCGTATCACTGTGCAACTGATTCAACACACCTTGAGCAAGCCTGTTGTGATCATCGCAAAACAAGACAAATGGCTTACTATAATCTGGCAAACCTAAAACCGTAGCCATTGCGAGTGCTTGCTTATTGGTGACATAGGCATCTTCTGCTTCCTGGGACCATGGCAGGGTTCATGAATCGAATCATGCATGAAGTTCTGAAGGGGATTAACTATGGACACACATCCCGGGATGCATTGCCTGCAGTAACTGACCATCTCGATAAACTCCCTCATCTGCTTTTTGGTATGGGGCTTATGGACTTTCCGTATCATTGCAATCTGATACTGGGACAAGTGTCTTTCCCCAGCAGAAATATCATGGCCCAGGTATTGTGTACTGGGCAGACATAACTGTAATTTCTCTTTTCATGCCTTGTGACCCTTTTAAGTGAGTGCTTTCAAAAGGACAAGTGAATCTTCTATGAGAAAATGATCTAAGTACTGCAGCATCAACCCTCCTGGAAACTGTACCAAATGAAGATATTTTTTTCCGATCTGGGAAAACAGGGTAGGGCTTTCTACGTACCCCATTGGTATCCTAGTGAACGTGTACTGAGTAGATTTATGGGTGAAATACTTGGCAAACCCAAAACAAACTGAGCCACCACGGCTTGAGGTGCTGTAAGCATGGCATCAACAATCCAAGAATACTGTTCAAAACAGAGTTTTAATCATGAGATATTTAGCAGGGCTTTCTCCCTCGGCTTAGTTACACAAGTTAATCTCGGCCCAGTCGGTCTTTTGAGGACATATTTTGAGAATAGTTTGCACCAGTCTACCAGTGAACATTTTCAAATCTCTAATAGTAGCAGGTTCTAAATCTGGCCGATTCACATGCACCTTAAGCAAAGCAAATGCATCTATGACAGTACTGCTCGTAACAGCTGATTTAAGTCAACACAAGAAGGGTGATAACAGGCGATGATGACCTGATGTTCCTCCTGGAACTTAATAATATCTTCTTATATCTTTGGGAATCTCTGAACCATATTGAACAAATAAGTGCCACTTCATGTGCCATGTACTATGACTAGGGTATCGCTTCCTCCTGGGAGCTGTCTGAGCGGGAATGCACCAGTACTGGTACTGCCTGTCAAGTTCGGAAATCTTTCGAACGTGCCTGAGGCTGACAAAAACAGTTTACATATGTGAGCTCATATTTCAGGAGTAAATGGGCCAGTCATCGGGGTTATTGGGGTAGACTGGTGATAAGTTGGTGGTTGATTGGAATCTGGGCTAGCTAGCCTTTGTTCGGGCATTGTAGTTAAGATAACAGGGTTATAAGTGTCTCAAATATCTTCAGGGCTTTCTTTTAACTGGGGCTCCCCACTGCAATAACATGCACAGTACAATCTACAACCCCCCCCTTCACAGAAGCTAAAAGCAGTGGTTTAAACATGGCAGCTTACAGTGCTTGCACAAAGGTATACAGTGGTTGTATGCTAGGGGAGTACATACACTTTTCAGTTCTTAAACGTTTCCTCTACAGTCCTGTAGTTGCGGAACCATGCATGTTAGCCAGGAAAGGAATATTAGAAAGTGCTCTCCAATTTGTCAAATCATAAGCCTCAGGCTACGTGAATGGCAGTGTCACATAGGACACTTTCAAAATCATAAGGGAGCCCTCACGAAGTGCAGTATAGGTGTAGGTGGTTGTATAGTTTATGTACAAAAAATCCAACTGATACAAAGGCCTTATCCTTGGAGAACAGATATTGGCAGGAGAGCTCAAAGTTGTACTGGTGTGGATTATATGTAGATAGTCTATTTTTTGGTAAATATAGAAGGAGCACAAGCAATGGCATTCCAGATTTGGTGTTGGTAGGATATGTTCTTGTCTCAGCAAGGACTGTTTTAAGCAGGTTGCCTGAGAGTGTGTCGAAATCAATCTCATGATAGATGTTTCTATTTTGCCCTGAAAAGGGTATCAGTGCAATCACATAGACCTTGTCATGGAATGATTTTATTAGTCATAGCTGAAGGATTGACAAGCTCTCTTATTAGATCTTAAAGTGTTGTTTGTGGCATTTTAGAGCCCATCAATTGTTCCTCCATTAGTGCATGGTACAGTTTTGGAACCACGATTTCAAACATAAAAAGGCTCCAATTGGCACAACTGGTGTATAGACGTTGTGAGCAGAGACACCACACAGAGAATGCAACTTGTCTCTGTGCATTCACCCATGCCACATTTAATGATTTGCCCAAGATTAGCACATATGTGTATCTCACCTGCTGCACAGCTAAAGCTGAGTGCCCTTTTGCTGGTGTGCTGAGTGCGTGGGCAAACGTTTCCAAAAAAAGTTGTTTGTTGCAATGCACGGCAACAAACAACACGTTTTGGAAATATTTGACCTCACACTCGGCACACGAGCGAAGTGCCGAAAAATCTGTGCACTATGTTATTTAGTTATAACTACGCTGCGCAAGCACTATAAATGAGAAAACATTTGTAGCTTACAAAATAATCCAAATGTAAAATACGTTATCACTAAACAGATTGAAGGGTACTTATCTTGACTGCAGCAACAAAGAAAGAGGAAGAGGATTAGAGAAGGGGACTACATATACCTGAGGTCTGAGCCTTATTGGACGCTGATGGCAGGAAAAGACTACAAGGAAGCAGTGACTTATGGGGTTTTGTAGTTCTTGGGAGGAACATTTTAAATGGGACTTGGCCTGACAAACCTATTTTGGTTTAAATCCAGAGTAAACAAAATGTTTTGTTCCGTTAAAGTGTTAAATTGTTTAAGATTTAAAATTGCTGGATATGCAGTAATGAAGAAAGATAAGCATGATACTCGCCTCCTGTCTCGACATAGAATTAGATTTGGATAGCATGGTAGCTGTTGTTCTGATGCCGAAGTTCTTAAATGTGCATAAAAGTAAGCCTCGTAGCCTGGTGGGCAATACATGATTAGAACATGTGCTGTTATATTTGCCAATGTGATAAAGCCCAGAAGTATAGACTTGCTTTGTGAAATTTGTTTACAAAGCATTGTTTTCACTGATATCAAAGAGGCATGAATAACTGCTAGGGCCTCATCCCGGCACTGTGACCGATTTATGACAATTATTTTGTAGTCCACAGGGGCTAATTAATGAATAACTAGAGTACAATCATTGGTGAAATAAGAATTAGTTGTAAAACGCCTGTGTGTCTTGAAGTTGAATATAAAGTCATAGATTATTTATCTATGTATGACTGCTGATCCTGAGTTGATTAGAGCACATTATCTATTACTATGGATGTTTGATTGTAGTAAGGATATTACACATTTTAGAGTAGTAGAAGGAGCTAGCTTATTAAAGTTAATTTCTCCTACATCATTTTAAAGTGACAATGATACCATGAGTATTGTTTTCTGTACGTCACTTTAAAATGGTCAGTGCAACTGAAACCCTGTAAATATGGACTATGCTTATCCAGAGCCCAAGTCAGAATGTCTGTAGTTCAGCATTTTGGTAGAACAGATGCACTACTAATTAATAGCTAATCTATACTCTGAGATGTACAGAAAAAGCTGTGGGTATTCATAGCATAAGCCTTGTTCTTCCAAATACACATCAACCTATTGCATTCAAATGGGGCTCCACAGTTTAGTTTAGGGAAGCTGGACTCAAACTCAATGAACTGATTAATTAGTAAAATGCTGCTTGAAAGGAACCAATGACCATACAAGCCTGTACCCTCTGATTGGAGCAGAGTAATAAGCCATAATCTCTTATGTGCCTGCTTCTTGGCTTGTGGCAAATGTCAATAAAAATATAATGCATAGTTCTGAAAATGAAGTATATTTCTTCATTTAAAAGGTACCAAATAATTAAAGCACATTTTTGGCTATAACTCTTGAATCATTTGCTCAATCAAAAAAAAGAAAAATTCACCAAAGTAGTCTGTGTTATATTGTCATACATCATGTCCTCACACCCGCTAGATTCCCTGCAGCACGCCTGATTCCAACATTTTCCACCTCTAGTACATATACAGGACGGTGGCCGCGTGAGCAGCTTGGGGCCCACAATCCTCGTTTATGGCATGGTACCTTTCATTACAGTGGAGGTCACAATCGGTCCCGATTGTATCTGTTCCTGCATTGGCAATTGCCCTGGCATATTGGGTCAGGCAGAGTCAGGCGTTCACGTTCGTATCCGGACCACGTGACAAGGAGGTCCCGATCACATGACCATGTTTTGGGTCACGTGACAAATAACAGGGCCCACGTGACAGGTTTCCTGTGACAACGGGATAAAAGCCGATTTCCCGCGAGCGCACATTGCTTCACAGCTGTTTCTTTTCCAACTCTTTTTGGCGCTCTCAACTCAAACCTTGATTCCTGGATAACCCAAACACGGACCTCGAACTACAGACTTCCTTTGTCATCTCCTTCTGATTTGGCACTTCTCTTCTGGATCTCTGGCTATTTTGACTCAAGGACTGTTTTACCGGACCTCTTTGCACTACCTTGGATTGATCTGCTCCTCTCACGAACTTACCTAAATCCATGTTTTTGCTCGGATCGTTCCTATGTTTTTTTTTTGTTTCATCAAGGACCACGCCAACAATTGCAGGTGTGCCCAGTAACTGATATTCCACATACACAGCGGTAACCACCCCGGTTACCCTTCCAAGGTCACCATTGCCATAAACTGAGGGTGCTGCCCACGCACCCACACGCAACTGTATCCCTTGTCCCTGTGTGGTTAGCAGTGACCTTACTACTACACTTAGGTAAGCCTCTTCTCTGACATTACCAGCCCATTCCGTATACCGTTGCTGTGATTGTTTGTACTAATACTTGTTTGCCTTACTGCGGCCTTGGGGTTTTCCAGTGTTACGTGGTTCTGGCGTTCCAGCATCTCCCACCTGCGGCCTCAAGGATCGCACAGAGAGTCATTTTATCTCTCCCTGTGTGGTACTTGGGAACAGAGGCCTCTCTAATCTTCACGACAATCAAGTCTTGACATATATGCCTGGAAACACAATATATCACCATGTGTGAATTATTAAAAAAATGATCTATTTTGATGACTCTCTCATATTGCTCACCACAAAAACATGAAGGATGTCAGCAAATTTAGATTCTGAATGTATAGGTCTCAATGATGGTGGAAGTCCATACAAGAAATTAAAAGAGAAAGCCATATTTTAGTTTAAAAGTCACAATTCTGTAGGTGAGGGCAGAACTTCATCCCCTTGTCACATAGAAAAATGCATTGCACCAATCAAAGTAAAGGGTACGATTGTTGGGAGTGTCAGTATCTGAAGCTACTCTCCAGTCAGGAATTGATGCTGCATGCGTAGGGTTAGTCAAGTCTTTAAGGTTAAAATGAATAGGAATTTGCAGGAGTTCTCTGGAAGACTGCTGAGAAATGGAGCTTGTCCAACAGGGGAAGTGTTGATTGAGGTTCCATCTAGATGTAACTGATAATAATTCTCATTTTGAAGGCCTTTTCCAGAGGGAGCCAAATGCAGAAGCTTTTCGTCAAGACAGAAACATATTGTATGAGATGGATTTTGGAAGCAAGGGACAGACTACGGGAGAGCTCACCTTGCCTTTCAATGTAGATGTCCATACCTGACCTGTGCCTATAAATAGAGAAACGAAAAGTGAGTACAACAATCCCTGTGCATTTAAATATGTGTTCCAAGAACTAGTTAAACTAAAGATGGAAATTGAAAGCCTTTTGGGTGAATCCTTTTCAAAGTACACCACTAAAGGAAAATTGTGCCTTTAAGGCAAACTTTGTGGAAGCATATTTAAAATAGAATGTCCTAGAATTAGTAATTGGCTGGGCATATTTTTCTCTGAGAGTAGGCAAATAATAATTAATCTCTGCGTTTTCAGAGGGACAATTTATATTTGGGTTTGTGACAATGGTGAACAAGGTAGATATGAGATTTGCAGGAATCGATAGAGTTCTTGACCCATGAAAAGCATAGGTTACTTAAAAATATAAATCCTGAATAGAGTTAAATACACATTAGAATGGAGTAGCAAGAAAACGAGTTACTTCAAAGAAAAAAAATGTTACTTTAAAAAAAATCATTTTTCAAAGTAACATTGCACAAAAATGAAAGGTCTAACTGCTTTAGATGGGGGAGCCCCTTTCCTTGAGGTCAGGAAAGTGAGGCTGCTAGATAGTCCCCATGGGGTGGTACTAAGAGGGAGGATCTCATGGGGAGAGAGGAACCCATTGAGAGCAGTGAACAATTTGGGAGAAAACAGTATCCCTTTTACTCTCCCACATCCCCTAAAAAACCTTCTCTTACAAACCCTCCAGGGGCACCAATGTACTTTTCCTATAAATCTCAGGTGGAGACCATGTGCAAGAAAAACACCCATAAGTTATCCAATGGTAGCAGTGCAGCAAGGAACAGGACAAGAGCAATGAAGATCAATGCTGAGAACAAAGACACACGCTCCAGTTATTCGAATCTCCCGTTTGGCCTGCTATCGTTCAGAACAGAAGAGGGAATGGAACGATGGTGCAGACCAGGAGCTTGGCAGTCTTCGCAAAGGAACTCAGACCAGAGAAGCAGACAGAGTCGGGGAAAGCAAAAAATCCTCAAGAATACCGTGAAGCATGAAGCTTCCTGCATAGGGGGAAGTACAGTTGCCGGAAGCGAGGATTGATGGAGCACAGGAAACTCACAGTCAGGTTGCTGGACGGTCTAGCGGAACACCGGAGAAGGTCCTGGGTAGCTGGAGAAGCCACAGAAGACCACGGCAGAACCAAATACAACCTGAGAGGGCCCGTCAGTACCCTGCTGGCACTAGGGTAACTGAGGCCGGGGTTGGGGACACCCAGAGAATGCGGGAAATGCTAAATGATATAAGGACTAACATATGTAAGCATTTGCCAACACAGAGCTGCATAGCAATAAAGGGGTCTGGAACCTATATTCAAAAAACATATCCCATAGCGAATTGAGAGGAAATACAAACTTTGCATTTACATTTGACATTCACAGACTTGGCTGAGACATCAAGAAACATCAAATTAAGAGAACAGTGAGTTTGACCAAGCAAAGGGAGTTTTGGACCCATGTTGGGGAGGTGCACCCCAACCAGTGACAAAGAGAAATATCAACCTTACGTGCACAAGTGACAAGGTTCTGGGTGTAAGTGAAACAGAGTGACAGTGTAAACAAGATCATTTAGAACGTCACTCTGCAGGAAAGTGGACCAAGAAGGGGTCAGAAACTTGGGTCAGGGACCGTCAACACAGTCTGTGAAAGAGAGCCAAGCTATTCTTCCTCATTGCAGTAATTTGGGACACAAAGGGCCTGGAATACTCAGCATGGCTTTGAAAAGGTGTCCAGGCCATTCTTCTATGTCACAGGGCCTGGGAGGCAGGTCTGCCAAACATAGATAAGGACATAACTTGAGCACTAAAGAGACAGCGATAAAGCTGGAAACACTCTGGGGAAACGGAAGAAACCCCCTGAGTCTTTTGGGACATGTGTTTTCTTTTCTACACCTTTTTGGAACTTTGGTTTTGAACTACAATGCTGGGATGCAAGTCAGCAGCCAAAAGACAATTCCCCTGTCACATTATATTACATTTAGCTTGTGAGGGCTGGGTTAGGATTTGGACACAGGATGGAAAACTTTACTTTGGACATTCTGACACAGACAGTTTCATTAGCTAGTTTTCTTGAGGCAGGGAACCCCTCTTAGGGGTAGGGCTAGTTAGGATTTCCTCCAAATCCCCCCATTTTTGTTGTTAGTAAAAGTCTTTGCCAATCAACACGCCACCCTTGTGTCCACCTCTTACTCCTATACCCTCACAAAGGATTCTGACTTACATGGGCACCTAATCCCAATTAAAATGGAGTGTTGATTTATTTTCCATATCAAATGTATACACTCATGAAAGCCTGGAGAGAAATTAGGTAAACACACCTTAACCAGTACTTTTGTATCTAGGTCCACGCTAGAAACCAACCATGCCTTACTTGTAAAGTTACAAGACATTTTGTGCTTTCTTTGAAATGTGATACCGACAACTGGTGATCATTTAAAAGTTCATCTTGAAGAAAACTGCATATTATTGTCTAGACTCATTATTTTTATTTGCTTTTATGCAAGTGGCTGTTTGTGTGCACTGTGAATGTAAACATTAGTAAGATAAAGGTTGTGTTGCATTTCTATATATAAGCTGAATGTATTTGGCTAGTTGGGCGCTCATAATTCATATTGTTTTATTATTTTAAATTAAACAGTATTTTCAGATTTGCAAAAGCCTGATTCTTGTCCCAGATTTTGTGGCAGGATTTTTGTTGACATTTTTCCTTCAAACAAATCTTCAAAACCAAGATATATTTCATAGATAAAAGTCATTACAAAGTGGGTGCAAGGTTGTAATGTCACTAACATCAACATATGGATGTATTGTGTGACAAAGATTTTTACCAAGAAAACAGATATGTGTGAAGTTGCATTGTTGTGTTTAATTAGATGGTCCGTGCCGGATAATTCTATAAAGGATACCAGTTGTTTTTGGACTGAGACAGAGATTGCTTTAAAGAGAATTGTGTTGTATTTTTGTGGCTTTGTGGTTTAATAAAATATTGCATTTTGGAAATGAGAACTATAATTCAGGTGGACGTTAAAGACATGAACATTAATTTAGAAGTGGCCCAGGCACATGCTCTGGCAATGGGTGACGCAGAATCTAAGTCATGTAAAGATAAATTGAGAGAAAGAGTGTAGAAAGTAGTGAAGACGAGGTGCTAAGACCTCGATCATGCTTTTTTTCACCTTTTCCATCCTATCAGGCTCTCCTGGACGTTCTGGGGCCCTCTGTTGCTCTCTAGGGCTCACTGTTACCCTCTGGGATCCTCTGGCATTTCAGCAAAGCATTTCAAGCAGCAGGCAGGAGGCAGAGTCAGGTTCATCAGGTTTTATTTCATGCCAGACTGACACAAATAGCAACATTATCAAGTACACCAACCCCGGCTCCCTTTCCAAAGACAGAGCTTCCTTTTATACCTTTCAGCGCAAAAGGGTCAAAACTCCTCCCTTTTGTAAACATGTCCAGGATAACTCTTCATTGAACATACTTGTGTACAAGGCAATTATTCCTTATCTGTTTAAACCTTCAAAATGAAATACATTCTGGCACACATCCTAGGACTTTTCCAGCCACACTACCCCAAATATGGTCACGCAGCTGCTTCTTTTGGCTAAAATTTCACACATAGCTTAATTAACTGTCTGGTGTCAGACTGCTTATCTGATTCCTGCAAGACACGGCGGCCTTGAATTGTTCAACTCTGGGTTGACTCATGCGGCCACTGTCTACAGATAGTCGCTTCATTTAATACATTCCTTTTACTCACATAAAGGCATTGTCAGTTAAAGGCATTGTTAGTTATATAAATGGTAGAGTTCTTTTCTGTCTGGGTATGGGTAAAAAGCTGAATCATTTTCCTACTCAATTTTTATAATATGCATTCTGTACCTTGCCTATTTACTAAAGCACAATACAAGCATTTTCGACTTAATAAACACTATTAAACGTACTGTCTTTTAACCTGATGAGTACTATTTTCACACATTTATAATACTAAATCACTCCATACGATTTTCTCTGCCTGGCGTTAAGTGGGTGGGAGGCTGCCCCCTACTGCATTCAGTTGTTGGTACCTCATCTTCATTGTGGCACCCCCATTACAGTAGGGAACACATTTGGGAAGATCAGAGACCATTGGGCCAGTGATTGAAGAAGCTAGACATTACTTTCACTGAAAAAGAAGAAATACCTATGCTTGTGAACCTTTCAGCTCATCGCTTTTTCCACCTCAATTTGGTAGAGAATAAATTATATGACAGGCAATCGTACAAAAGCCATTAGCATTGATATCTTAAGAAGGACGAAATTGAAGATGTAATAGAATGCAACTTTTTGGGTGTACTGTTGTCAACTTCTATAGGAGAAGAGGTGATACTTATAATAACATTCTAAATTGAAATCCTATAATGTCAACAATATGCAGTTTTGTCAATAGGCATGCAGGATTAGCCTTAAAGGGTTGTTTATAGCATACAAGCAAATAATGAGTCCTATGTTACTATACAGGAATGAAACAATGATAGAACCTTAGTTGGCTAAATTGCGAAGAAGGTTGCTTTTGGAAAAATGCATTGGGCCGCACAATGGAAACCCTGTAATGAGCATAAGATTGGAACTGGTATTGATTTGTGTGCTCACACAAGCCATGGTTCACTGTGGGACTTTTTACTTACAGGTGCTTAAATGAATTGAGGAAGAAATGATGTTTATATAAAACAGAGTATTGCAAAAATACAGTACAGTACTCTGGGAATCTAGGGCATTATTTTGATAGTAGGCACTGGGTAGTGGATGATTAATTGGAAATAGGTACATGGATAATACAGTTCAAATGGAAGGCGTCTGAAAGGGATTTGCTTTATAATTTGGAGTACTTAAACAGAAAAAGGAGTTTATTACCACTACCTTCATATATTTACAGCCTCAGGCTTATAGCCTCAAATTCCCTGACAGGAATAGTCATAGATTATTTATCACGGATCATTACCAACCATGGAATTATTAGCCCTAAACTTGGGGATTTTGAGTGAGCAAAGACTATGTATACTCAAAGGCTGGGGAGATGGAATCTCTTACCCACTTAATGCTTCATTGTATTAGATGCTTAAGAAATTTGTAAATGACGTGGATACCTCAAAGATTGATAATTGTTTTAATTGTTGTTTAGCAGGAAAACAGGTTTAATTAAAATATGCAATGGTGAAATTATGTAAAAATATTCACTTGATGCTGTAATTCAATATGTTTGGGATATGATAGCATATCAATTGTCCATATATTTCTATTATTGAGTTTGCTGATAATGAATGTTTTAGCTTTGTAACACCAAACCATATATTGATGTTAGATATTATTTATTGATTGCAATGTTGTACTCATTTTGTTTGAGGAATGTAGTATTCTGCATACAAATTGCAAGAATAGTGTTGAAAGGTTTATAAAAAGCAACCCACTAATAAAAATAAAAGATTAGCTGAAAAGGAAACTTACATGAATTCAATCACAGAAACTGTTCAAACGATGTCAGCAGAATTAATGCTCATTCACCAAGGTAGTGATCAGTGAGAACAAGAAATAAAACAATTAAAATAATCCCTGAATAACAACCAGGTGTCATTACAGAAACAACATAGTCTCATTGGGGCAATACAAGATGAGTTGAAAGAGTGGAGAGAATCCAAACAATGCTGAGAAAGAGACATTTTTAATGTTAATGACATTCATAGTGTTTATAGACACATGCCAAATTAAAGAGTACATTAAATGATCACAGCACTCACACCAATGCATTATTAGGTGACATTGTGAGAATAAAAACTCAACAAAAGAAAGTCAGAAAACAGCTACAAAACTCATCATAAAGGACGTGCATGCACAAGCTGAATTTGTTCAGCTACACCAGAATATAAAAATAACCAAAAAGCAGAGAACCAAATTAGCCCAAGAAAAAGCCACTGTTATTCAAAATAATACACCAACTGAATTTAAAATTGACACAAGTACATACACAAGGTGATCAAAGTAAGGTGTCTTCAGAAGAGCTTGTGAGAATAATGGAAGTGAATGTGACATTGAGGGAGAAGCCAAAAAAAGTACGGAAGGATCTGGACAGTGCAGTGATGAAAATTTAACAATTGAAGAAATAGTTAGCTAGTTGGCAGTATATAAAACAAGAGACAGTGAATGAAATAGATGCTTACCGGCAAGTAAAAGATTCTGTACATAATGAATTATAAATACACATAAGAAACACTGGTCTCAAAAACTAGAGTGTTGAAATGTAGTTGGGCCAGTCTGAATGAATCTCAGGAACAACTAGTACAATGTGAATAACGGATGATAATGGAAATGGATGATAATGCAAATTAAACAAGAAATTGAAGAAAATAAGTTGAGTGTTAATCAGTAGCTAATGTTTTGGAGACAAATTTGTTTCATGGAAGAAGGGAGACTCTCTCCTATTCCAGAGATTATCTCTCTACTGCTCGGATCTTATCAGAATGATAATGGATCAGGTACACATGGTCATAGTCAAGATATAGGGGTACCAGATGCATCATTTCCCCCTTCCTAAACAAACCCAGCAAAATAGGAGTATCTAAGTTCCTTGTCAGAGAAGAATATCTAGAGCCTTAGGTGGGAGGATGGTGAGTGGGCCATTCATTCTGTCAGGAGTGGTCAAGAGTGGAAATGGATATTCCAAAACAGAGAAGCCAATAAGAAATGTATCAAAATGAGATCAAAAATTGCAACATATGCTCCAACAGAGAGACTTAGCTCATCTGGATAACCGGGTGAAACAAACAATATACCCAAAAATTGGCATTCTAAAAACCGATTGCACATGAGGGAACATAAGGGAAATTCATAACACCTAAGTAGATGAGGACATGGTGATTATGAGAAACAAGAGGAAAGTACACACACAATCCTATCCATCACAAATGATTTAAGGCACATAATTCGAAATACCAAAGGAAAAAGGAGAAAAGAGAGCCCCCCTGCATTGTGAACATAGAAACCCTACAATAGTCAGTCTGACAGGGAGAGTACATATGTACACAGGCAGGAGGGGTTCAAGCAGTGGCTTTGATTCTGATGAGAAAAGTTGGACCGAAGTAAGGAGACATAGAAAAAGAAACTACAGTCATATTTTGTAAAAGACCCAATCAACCAGATTAAGGCCACATCTCATATACAAATTATGCAGATGACACACAGGTACTTATCCCCCTCTCGGGTGATTACCAGGCCACCAGCATCGCCCTCAACTCAATTTACTTCAAGATCCAGTCATGGATGGCTCAGAACCGGTTATGCCTCAAAAGCGAAAAAACAGAACTTCTGTTAATTGGATCCCCCTCCATCCTCAGCAAACTGCCAATCAATATTGCTCCTTCACTGTCAACAACATTCCCATTGCTGTCTCTGAAACGATCAAAACACTTGGCGTCTACCTTGACTCAGACCTGACTATGGATAGACAAATCAGCGCCATTGACTCCTTGTCTGCCTACTTCTCCAAACTACTTAATGCAGTAAGACCTTTCCTCTCCTTGCCCAACTGCCTCACCATAGCCAGGGCAATCATCGGCTCAAGACTTGACTACTGCAATGCACTCCTGGCAGGGACCTCCAGCAAAAACATTGCCAAACTACAGGTGGTCCTGAACAATTCCCTCAGGGCTGCCACTGGGATTTCTAGGAAGGATCATATCTCCACAACAAGGAAGCAGGTGCACTGGCTGCCAGTTAAAGAAAGGATAATCTTCAAAACTCTCTCACTTGCACATAAATGCCCCCATGATCTAGCACCTACCTACCTGGCCACCAGAATTCAGAAACTCTCCTCTCAAAGGCCTACCAGGGTGTCTTACACTAACCTGATCTCCACTCCCAAAATCAGGAGAGTGCGGGCAGGTGGTATTAGCTTCCCCACCATGGCCGCCTCATTCTTGAACTCCCTTCCCGCCCACCTTAGGATAATTGACTCCCATCTGGCATTCCGCAAAGCCATAAAAAACAGGTTATTTGTTTGATTTGTCAATCCTAAAATTCATGTTATCATCTGTTCTCTATAACATGCCTGTAACTAAGACTGTATCACTGTAATAACAATTAAGCTTCCTTTCATCTACATGCAAGCGCCTCGATGCCTGTGGGCTGTAGCGCGCTCTACAAATACACATAAATAAAATAAATAAATAAAAAGCTTCATGACCATTATCATAAACATCCAAAATATTCTGTCTGGGAACATCTAGAATTGTAGGAACAGATGATGACTTAATTTGGATTAAAACATGACCAAAACAATAGTGAAAATGTAAAGTTGATGTATGTTCTCTCCAGGGCTTTCTAGTTTATTTCCCAGACTGGAAGACCAAAACCATTATAAATGGCCCACTTACTAGACAGTGATTTTAAAATAGTTATCAACTCATACAAATATCCAAGAAGCCTGTTTGGCAATCTATAATTGAATGTGTGCTGAGGATAAAGCTCTTAGAGAGTTTGCTCAAGAACTCAAGCATGCATGTGCCCACATTCCTTGACATGTCAATTCCGAAACTCTATTCCATTCCAAAACATGTAGTTAATCTGTGATTTTAATGACTTGAGGTTGCTTGAATTAATAATTGACATAGTCTACAATGCAGAAATTACCCCTCTGTTCAAAGCCACCTGATTAGTCCCCCACCAAGCATACAAAATATTAATCCAACGAAACTGGAGACTTGAAGTAGTCCTCGGTACTTAGTTGGATCACACACATGTTCCTTGACCAGAGAAAAATAATCAGATCCCAAGATCAGGCTCACAGAGTATTCCAAGTCTGAATTTCTCTCAGGAGAGAAACCCATTACCTCATTCTAGAAACAATTACCAAGACTTCTTCTTCTAGGTTCCATGTTAATAGTTCCCAGTACCAGGGTGAGTGGAGACAGCAATATGTACAACAACAATTATCTGAAATACCAGGATTACTCCCGTACAAATGGAGGTAATTACATTGCAAGGTGAAACAGAGATATGGCCAAAGAACACCCCACAGTCAAGAGAGGGTATACAAGATTTCTAAACTGGAGCGACAAGTTAATTGAGAGCACTGGTTAGATCCTATCAGATACATTCTGTTTCTAATACTCACAGAAATGCTGTCCAAACTGAATCAACAAGTAATGGTGGGCAATGACACAAGGAAAATATTCCAAGTAAAAATGCTTAAGGAGAAGAGGAAAGGAAAGATGCTGATTAAAGATATGCAAGGAATCTTCAATTATGTCCCAGTTAGCTGCAGAATTGTGGCCCTTCATGTCACGCCTGGAAATAAAATCAGATAAAAACAAGAAAGTGAATTTCAGTGAGACGAACAATTTCACAATCACATTTGAGAAAGAAGAGAAATTGGTGAGGATAAAAAACGTGTTTTCTCTTTTAAAGTTGTGTAGCCAAAAAAAGAACAATGGAATAATATTTACAGAAGCTGACAAATGGTTTTAAGGAAAATAAAGCTATTAACCTAGAAACTCCTGGACATGATACCTAGAAAGAGGAAAATAAAATAACTTGATTTGGACTCAAGCAAGAGGGTATTTATTCCCTCACCATCAGACCTTTCTAGGGATCGCACAAGGAGACACAGTGAGCTGGCACACAATGGAGTAGTCAGGAGGTGCTTGGGGATATTCCCTGTTCCATTGGTAATTTCAAAATGTATTTTTATTCCTACAGTGCCTTTGACCAAGCCTGCCGATCGTGAGCTTTAGGAAGATAACTCCAAGTTGGCAGCATAAGGGCAAGTTCATGAAAGTCCAAACATGACAAAGATACATTCAGAAATGTCCACTAAATCACACTTTATCTTTCTCTGTAATTTGGAAGTGAAAAATTTGAGTTTTGTCACACCGATCAAGGTTCAGGGACAGTGTGACATATTAGCTCTTATAAATACAGGGTCTCATTCAACCTTGATCTCTTGAGAAGTACTTGTTACTTTGAACCAAGGAAGAGGGGAAACACATTGACTTTCCCTCAAACCTCTCCGTGGAGGACTACACAACTTTGATGGGAAGGAGATTGCACTTGACAGGGTTACTGAAGCAGAAATAAAAATAGACCAACATCAACTCATTCATCTGCTTGTAGTAATGGTTCCTCATGGTACACCTGTCTTACTGCAGAATGATTTACTGGAAAGGGTTTTGCCTTTGCTAGATTGCATGAACCAGTCCTTCTGGATATAAACCCGCCACCTGATCAACTTCAAAAGAAGTGTCAATTATGTCAGGTTGAACAGTACTTGTTGCCTAATTGGAAAGTATCCCAACCAAGGGGAAATTAATTCCCAAACCACTGAAGTCCCAGACATCATTATCATATGCTTGAAAGAACAAGATAATCGTAAAGGGACATTCACTGAACTTTGGTTCCCCACATTGGATGGAAAAACACTGACGTTTTATCCATGATAAACCTCCAGTGAGGGTCTCAGTCACCTAGTAGAAAAGTCAGGATAACAATAAGTAGTCTAACTACTATTCAAAGGAAAAGAGAGCTCATATTCTTCCCGATTAAAATGAATGGTGGTAAGGATCCAGTTCTCCCAAACGTCTGTTTTACTCAATAAATAATCTTCATCACTGAGAAAGGGATTAAACAATTACAGAAAAATGCAGAAAATACAGAAAAATACAGAAAATTTCCCTAAATCCTCAATTCCTTAATTTAATCTACTTGCTGAATGGGCATCTGGACTTGATACAAAAAAAAAGATTACTCACAGGTATATGTGGACGTTTTCTATTGGAACCAAATCAAGAAATCATAATTAATGCTATTTTTTATATTGGTAATGCCATACTACATTGATTAGCAATTAATTTTAATTTCTTAACAACAGCAATTTTTTAACAAGAAGGCATTGACCTCAGATAATTCTTTACTTTATGCTTCAAAAGTTCAAATTGCGGAAAGAGTCACTATTCCTAGAACTACTCAACAATATACTTTGCCAATACAAATCATAAAAGGACAAACCTTGTTTAATGAAAAAGCTTTTATTAATGTATAAAATGTTCTTCAATAACAAGGACTTTGTGCATATCGAACTCCATTAGTAAATCTTAAAGATGATACTATTCAAATATTGGTTTATAATAGCAATCAACAAATTGTCATTTTATCTCAAGGAACCTATATTGGAAAGGCACACAATTCCGAACATTTTTCAATGGACTTAAAACGTATAATTTGTCAAATATCTGAAGATGTATATAACAATACTGATGGCAGCAGATATATGACACTTTGTACTCATGAATTTTATGGACTACCCTTTATGCCCCTATGCAGTAATGGGTGGGGTGGAGAATGTGAACTGTGATATATTGCAGATGAAATAGTGTTCTAAATCACCAATAACTACCTCAATGTAAGGGGTCATCCATCCAAGTAATTGCCATAAATGGAGATTGCTCCACCCAACTTGAAAATACTTAAGAAATTGCTACTGCCGAAATATTCCCAGGCTTCAATCAGGTGGAAGAAGAACAGAACAGTATTGCTAATGCCTGTGAGACTGATGAGCAAAGACAAAAACAGAGACACGTGTTTCTAGAGAATGTTCTTTGGCGCTTCATTAGATTGTGGACAGGCGTCTCTGCATTGCTTCACAATTCCATTGGACACTTGTATGGCACTGGTATTTGTAAAACAAAACAGATTGCTTCTTTTGTCCATGGAATCACTCACAAAGATTGTCAAAAAGTTGCTATCATGTGGGATCATTTGTCCAATGTATAGTACCATTAAGAACCCAGTACTGAGATTATTAAAACCCAATGGTCAATGGTAAAACCCAATGGTCAATGGAGACTCTGTGCAGACCTAAGATATCAGGAACTTGCACAGATCCAAGGTTCCAAAGTGTACTCTGCTCTCAATTTGACAAACGGCTATTGGACTGTCTCATGTCTTTGTGAACACCAAAATAAACTTGCCTTTATCGCTGGAGGCATCAGTGTACATGGACCCATACAAAGTTTGGGTACATTAACAGTGGGAATTAATTCAACATATCCCTACATAAAGCCATGCTTGACTTTGTAGAAAGAGAGAACAAGGACTAGGTACATGATCCACTAATCAAAAGTAAAATGGTGTAAGAACACATGGTCATGGGTCTCAACCACGTACTGACACAATGAAGAAATGCAGGTGCATATTCATCTCATTACAATGCACAGTGTTGTAGAATCAAAGTACATTTTCTAGGCGATATAAGGTTGAGACTCTACAGAAGTTGAAGAATTCCTCAAGTCCATGCTTGTTATAAAGTAGTTTAATATTGACCAAACACAGTTGCAAATTCATAGAGAATTGCACTGAGATAACTCAGCCTTGATACATTAATTGAAAACAGTGGTGAAGTTGGAGTGGGGGGACGCAAACAGAGGCTGTTAAAGAACTGAAAATGAGTAATTCCTGAACTAACTGCTTGGCATACCCTAGTAAACATAGAAAGGGTTTCCTGGCAACAGGACTTTCTGACACCTTCTTAACTGGAGTCTTGTACCAGAGGCATTACCAGGTTAATAATGTAGTATCATCTACAAGTAAAACAGTATTGATGTATGTGAGCAATCACTCCGGGCAATGGTGTGGTTGTTGATAAACTACTGCCCTTTGATCGAACAGGAACATATTATAGTTGAGACTTCCCATCAGCCTGTGCAATATTTGCAGAGCAACCGAACATAGACTGGGAATGTCTCTAATTCAAGGATTATAACATGGATTCTTTCAATGCAGGGCTACCCTGTGGAAATCAGATATGGGCAAAATAAAAAGAGTCCAATTGCTAGCAGATCTACATGACTGTGGTAAGGATCACTGTTTAGAAGATGACCAATAAAAAATAACTGATATTATGAAGGCATATCTAGTTTCTCCATACAAGGTGTATGAAGAACACACCTGCAGGGAATACCCATAATTTATGTGGATGGAAATTCGTACTATATCACTGGAAATAATGAGAAGGAATTAGTGGTTGGCATCAGAAACACTTGGGTGAAGGACACACTGAACCCCGGGCTGTGATAATAATGTAATAATGGGCCCACGCAGTAGTCAAGTAGCAGGACTGAGAGCCATATATGAAGCTGTCCTTACTGATGGAGATCATCAACTTCAGGAATGAGTAATAATTGTAAATTCAGATTATGTACATAATGGATTTGTTGAACATGTAATCAATTGGAAGGACAGGGGTGTATGCTCTGTGCCAGAAACAAACCCCTGAAACAAGGAAAGTTATTCTAAACAATACATTATTTAATGACGTCAAGCAATATAACAGTATATTGTAAATAAATAAAAGCCTACGGTAGTGCGTAGAGCGTCCTGACAAACAATAAATGATTTAGCACATCAATTATTTGCCAAAATTGGTGCTTTCTAAGGGGAAAGCAAGCATTCATTTGGAATAATACTTGGGATAGATACAAATAACAGCAGTGACTCGATCACAAACTTCTGCTGAAAGTGAACTTTCCACTCTTCATAGGAGTAGAGTTGCTCTAGAGCTTGAAATAATCACCAAGCAGAAAGAAGATTCCATCATCAGGAAATGGTATCAGTATCTACACTCAACAGAAAATATCCCCCTATCTGAACATGATTATCAGAGAAAGGAAGATCTTCAAGTCTTAATGAAGTTTCAGAAATTATTTGAGGCCTAAGAGGGACTGTTGGTTAGAAAACCCCAACCTGGTCATTATCAGAGGGTAGTACCTAACTGATTCCAAAGCATAATGTTAATAATACCAATGGTGCTGCTACAGTTGGTCATAAGGGGTTTTAAACATTGGTGTGTATGCTACATGAGCTTGCTCATTGGCTGCACGTGGGCCAAGACCTAAATATATATTTAAGGGTTGTCTGGTATGTGCTCGGTTCCAAATGAATTCTCTGGCTCATCAAACTCCTCAACAAAAAATGTATGACATGACCATGGTCCAATCCACCGTTTGTTTTCATCAGACCAGTGATTCCTTCTGCCCATGGCAACAGATATTTACTGACTATTTCTAATCTATTTACTAACTGGATTGAACATCTCCAATCCCCAAAGTTTATTGCAGTTTATTGCAGAGACTGCTGCCACTTTATTTTTCAACCACAACCTTTCTTGTTTCAACCTTTCACAAAGTATTGAGTCCAAATGAGGTAGCTATTTTACCAGTGAGCTGATGACTAAGATGTGGAAAATTCTTGGAGTAAAGAGGGTAGGGTTATGTACCAAGACAACCATGGAAATTCTAAAAATGTTTGTGGTGAAGTATGGATCCAGTTGGGATGCATGATTATCATTAGTCCTGATGGGTAAGAGATCTACCCTTACTTTAGCCAGCAGAATTACCTCTTTTAAACTCATGATTGGTATTAAAATAGTATTACCTTAGCATCTGTTATACTGAACACTGGAACAGATGTTGATCAATGGCCCTACTACTCATAAATATGTTGAACATCTCCAAAAGGACTTTCAACATGCATTCACTTATGCCCAATGATCTTAGGACCTTAAAATGTGAATATGAAATAGGTGACAGATTCTATTGCTATAACTTCCAAAGGAGCCAAATGAAGAAGCAAATGTGTCTAGCTTCTTGCAAAAGTACCTTTGAAATAATCAATATGATATATATGATCATACCAAAAGGGGATCATGCAGAGGACTGCTGGGTTCCTATCAACCAGCTGAAGTCTTGTTTGTTACCCATATGATTTTCCCAGACAAGAGGTATCATCTGAACCCTATGATGAGGTAGGGAGTTAAACATAACTAACATACATACATACATATCTATCTATCTATCTACATATATATATATATATACACATATATATATACATCAACAAGACCTAGAAAGTTATGGTTTGTATAAAAAGGTTTGGAAAAAAAGCCTTTCGCTTAAAATGTGAAAGTAGGACAGTCCATTAGATCCAAGTCACACATTCCACAATGCCAACTAGTAGCCGTCGCTGGAAGTTCACCTCCAGTCCTGAGCCACAACAGCAGGGCATTGTGGGTATGCAAATTAGCTCAAATGCAAGCCTTTTTCTACAGGAAATGGTCTTTGTCTAAGAGGGCAGTGCTACTTTTTACGTAGCTTAATCAACCCAAGACAGAGATTTGCAGACCTTTATTTCATTAGCGGTTCAGCGCTTGCCCAAATGGCTCCGCTATATCCAAGGGGTTCGGTGCTGTGGGCATGTCATGCCCACACCAAGATGGCACCCAAACAAGTATCTGGAATGGTGCGCATGCACAGGGTTGCTATGACATCCTATTTAGTTGTCTGATGACCGGCCGTGCGTTTACAAGCCGGACGGTCGTGTCACTTCCAGTTTTCCTCTCTGCGGTTTTGGGTAAGTTCCTTACTGCATAAACGTGCGCTCACATTACTGAGACTGCTGTATTCCTTACAATATCACTGATGAATTCACAGTTTACGTGGGGACAGTGTGTTCCTGACGTGTTTCATGTTTTACAGGTCCCTATTCTCTGTTATATTCGTTTTGGTGCAGACTAGTGTTTTCGAAAGGATCTTCAGTTGGACTCTTATCCCCTCCTTGTCTTTTCTCAGCCGTTGACATTGCCCGACTCTCCCTCATTCCCCATTGCGGTGGGGATTTGGCTCCCCCATCGGATGAGTACGTATAAAGCATACTATGCAGGCTTTGCCTTGGTTGGCGAATTGTTTGCCCTAGTTTTCAGTGAATACCTATATTTAAATGAGATTCCCACAGCGTGGTTTGGACTGCACCTCTGTCACTATGTATTTTATGTAGCCTTGGGGCTCTTTTGGTAAGTTTATATCTTGAGTCACCAGCTGAAATTGATAAGAGTTTTTTCTTTCATGAACACGGCCTCTCCCTCATTTGAACAGTATATATGAAGCTTTAAGGTTAGTGCCTCTTCAATTTTGAGTTATATTACAGTTGCTTTTAGATTGAAAACCCCGTTTACTGATATACAATTATTTACAATTATTTAGGTATACGCACATGTTGATACGCCAAACTGAACAAATAGCTTTCCCTGCCCTGAGGATGGATTTTGTATAAATCCGAAACACGATGGCTATATACTAACTTTGAAGGAGCTATTTTGAACAATTGTGAAAGAGTAACTGCTGGGTATCCGTCCAAGGGTACCACAAACCCATTGGGAGTTTTCTGTGAACTCTATGGAAACTGAACACAGGTATAACTTGTATTCTCTTGAGACTTAGTGGTGTTATGAAAATGAATCTAAGTTACGTATACATGTTGCTTTGATTATGATTGTTTGTACTGAGATTTTTGTACTTACCTATGTTTGAACTAAGATGTTGCTAAAATTCTGTTTTGTGAAAACAATTCCTTTTGATCATTGTCCTGAGATGTTCATGTTGTGATTGTGTACATGAATACGGCATACATTTAAATGATTTATTTATGAGTGTTGTGCACTGAATATATGTTGGAGTCCGTCCCAAGGAAACCAGTATTTTTTGCTGGGTACTTGTTGACAGACCACTTTACCTGATTGGGGTTTGGATGAGCCCTTAGGAGTACATATGAGGGTCATTACACGGTAATGTATGGTTTTTGTTTGGTTCTGTTTTGCCCCGTCCTGAGTGGCCTTTTGACATTCACCCTCTTGCACCTGAAGTCAGCTTTTGAGTACTGTAAACATTATTTACATGGTGATATATCCTATTACATTTAATAATTGCTAACTGCTAGTACCTCCCCACTCTTTTCCTCCCTACTACCAGACAACTAGCCATGGTCTTTGGACATGGCCATTGGGCACAGCCATATATATTTTAAAACACTTGCAACCAATCACTCAAAGAAGTTCATCAATTCCAGACTGATTTTGACCTGTTTTGACAGTGGTATTGTTATGTATAAAATATTGCAGGCTTTGAGAACGTACAATGTTTTAATAATAAATAATAATGTGCAGTGAGATTCAATTATTTGCAGAGGATCACACACTTTGTTTAAGTACCATGCTACAAGCCACTTGTTTTATGGCCAGTCTCTTGGTGACTGTTGTGATACATCACACAACCTCAACTAACTGCATTTAAGCAGCACAGAAAAGCAAAAGAAATTAGCAGTTGCAACAAAAACATATGCCCAGGCACTTTTGTCACTGTAGCGAAAATCCAAAGCTGGCACGCATGAATATATGCACAGTAAGTGAACATATATCTTAAAGTAAAATATACAAATGTAGTGTAATTGACCTTCCCCTTAGAAGAAAGTGCACAAGAAAAAATAGGATTGGACTTTAAAAAAAGTAATGAACACTAGAAAAATAACCTGGGCAAGTATAAATGTGCGTACCTTATTAAACCCAGCAATCTGTAATGAAATATTCCCTGGAAAATAAAATCCCAAAATGAAACAAGCGCTTGTGGTCTTGTGGATAAGCACCTGCACTGGGAACATGACAACCTGAGTAAAATCCTGGTATCTAAATACTTGAGCAAGCTTGCCAACCTAAAAAAACCCCAAAGGGGTGTGTCCGCCATCTGAAAAAAAGTTACGCTGTCCACCCATATCTGTCACTCACTTGTGCCCTGAAAAGCAGCTGGAATCAGTTGAAGATAACAGCACCAGTGTCCAGAATTGCAAACTCTCTTGCCTCATCATGGGCAAATACTCATGACTTACTTGCCCTCTCATCATTTAACCTCCTCTCCCCTATGTCTGGCTATCAACAATATTCTGCTTCACAATCCCCCCTCTCTCTCAACCAATATAAACATGAAATCTTGCCCTGCTGATGCTTTTGGATCTCTCTCCAGCCTTTGATTTGATTGATCACTTTTTGTTGGTGACCAGAGTAAAGAACCCGGTACACCGCTCTGATCTGGCGGCTCAGTGCACCTCATCCTTTCTTTGCCCGTGCACTGCTAGAGTGGCTGTTGGTAAAGCTAGCTCCCTTTCCATCCCAGATTCTTGTGGCATCCCACAGGGCTCAATTATTGCTCCAACTCTTTAAATGTTTTCATCAGGCCCCTTCCCAGTCTCCTGTACCACCTATGTGTGCAGTACACCAACTATGCCAATGACACCCAGGTCATCCTCTAGTTTACTGGTGATCATGCACAGGACTCAAAAGCCATCAATAAGGTGTATGATGCAATTCAGAGGTGGATGGCTGACAACTCCTTAGCCCTCAATAGGGACAAAACAGAGCTTCTGGTCGCGGCTTCTGGCCCTTGGCTTAAGAAGGTCGATCCAGTTTATGGCAGCTTCAGCATTGCTGGCAACTCTATCACTGTTTCCAAGAGTGTTAAGACCCCTGGTGTTTTCCTAGACGCCCACTTTACCATGAAAACTCATGTCTCTCACACCCGTTCCACATGCACCTGCTTAACAAAACTTCTCAGCCATAACCACCCTTTCATTTCAGTCAGCAATTTCTATCTACTAGCTATTGTGCTAATCAACTGAAGGATGGATTATTGCAATAGTCTGTTGGTTGGCACCTCACAAGCTAATCTTCATTCTCTCCAGGCCTCCCAAAATTGGGCAGTTTGCGCCACTCTTGGTCTTTCTAGGTGGAATCATGTCTCAGATGGCAGAAGGGGACTTCATTGGCTGCCCTTAGGACACCAAATCACTCACAAGATCGTAACTCTGCCTTTAAAATGCTGGACTGGCTCCGGTCCCAAATACCTGAAGAATCTGTTAAAGGTGAACAAACCTGCTCACCTTCTGTGCTCCCAGGGCAATCTCAAACTGTTCCAACCCAGATACAAGCTGGTCAGGTTTGCCGGGACTACCGGGATTAGATCAGCAAGCACAATCAATCTATGTAGAAAAAAGAGTGAAGCACCACCTCTTCAATCTTAAACCTGGAGAACAGTTGTCCTCTTCATTTCTGTCACCCCCTGGTTCTGACTCTCATCCATCTTGTTTTTTGTGTGTTTTGTGTGTGCCCTGAGGCCCAAGGGCATGTGGCGCTTTATAAGAAGTCAAAGCAATGAAAGGGCTGGCCCATTTCTCTAAGTGATCTTGTAAATTGGGCTCATTTATCCGGCATCATCGCCTGAGGTGGCTGGCCCCTTCCTCACTTTGAAGCTTAGTAGGGTTGTCCTGGTTACTGCATGGATGGGAGACCTGGATGGCTATCATGTCTCTGGCCATGGCCAGTGGTTTTTTGACCCCCAATGTCACTCTAGCTGTAATAATATCTTTAAAAACAACAACAACAACAACTGTAACCGCAGGTACGTAACTACACATACCATCAGCTTTCTGTAGTCCTTTATAGTCTTGAATATCGGAAAAATAGCTGTATATATCGGAAAAATAGCTTTGAATATTGAGAAAGACAGCAGCACCCCCAGGCCCTCTCCAAGTGCCCCCCTCATCTGTGCCAGCTCCCCTCACATGCCAGATGGTCTCCTCGCCTCCCCTGTCCTTCCCCTTTGGCCCCACAAAACACACTGTTTCTGTGACGCAGGTCGCTTTGAGATGTCAGCTATTCAAGGCTATAGCCAAGGTCACAGAAGGCTTTGTGTTGCAAACTCGTTCCCTAGACCCTCTCCAACTCCCAAATTTCACTTGGTGCCCTCTAGCTACACCCCACACATCTAGCATGATGGCATTTGCATCTTATTTGACGTGCAAATGGCTTTTTTCCTATGTTTAAGTTTCCCATAGCTTCTGCTATAACCTCTAATATCTCTCACATTGATAGAAAAACAAGATGGTGGCTGTTTCATTTCTAAAAACACCCAGTTTTGGGTCAATCCCAGGGAAATAGCTATCTATTTTTGAGAAGGGGGCGCCCCGTTCTGTGTTAAATATTTAACAGTTTGGGCCGTAGACAAAAATGGACCTTGTTTGTCTATGGGAAAATGAATGGGAAATAGGGCGCAGCATTGTAAAAGAAAAAACGTTTTATGAAACTTTGCAGCCAGTGGGGGGCAGGCGCAAGTCCACAATCACTTTCGAAATTTCAGTCAAATCCGGTACTCGAATCGATGCACCGTAACTATAGGGCGGCTGAATTAAAAAATATTTATGCATATATATATATATATATATATATATATATATATATATATATATATATATATATATACAGAGGACGGGTGAAAATAGCACAAGAAGGTGGGACGGAAGTGACAACTGAAGATCTAGGCACACTTTCCACCCTCCTATACTTACAAGAAGAAGTTACGGCAATTTTAGACAACTCGGAGATCAATCTTGATGCACTGGATATTAACACTGAATGATACAAAAGTAGCAAACTAAAAGCCAAGTCAAAATTCAATCCTCCACTGATGGTGGGCAACACAATTGAAACCTTCCAAATTCTGGTGATTAATGACTTGAAGATCAGGAAAAAAATAACAGAAAGTCTTCAAAACGAGCATGTGCAATAGACATAGTAAGGCACTTAAAGGAATGGTTCGGGCAGAAAATATTATTGTCCGTATGGTTCGGCCATGTGGTTTTAACCATAATTCGATCGATCGTACACACATTTCCTATGCACCTTGCCCGAGTTTTCGTCTCTTGAACACAAGCAAGATCAGGTAGCAGGGCACGGCCATCTTGTGATAATCTTATCACTTTCCGCATCGCCCTGGGTGCCCTGCATTTGCGGCACTAAATCATATCCACCGCCCCTGATCCTGGCAACACTAGACGCGTACTGTCCATTTCACAACGCTAAAGCACGTCCTGTGTCAACATTCTCTGCGTCTCAGCTAATGACGTGTCACCATGGAAACGGCAGGAAGCCTCTTTCCTCGACAGGTATAAAGAGAGCGTTTAACACACAACAGCAGATTTTCTTTTCCATTCCTCTCGCTGTATTTCTTTGAGTATTCTGTGACTCGTTTCTGTGCTCTGGTCAGCTACCTTCTTTGCTTGTAGCCCGTGTCAACAGATACCAGTACAAACACTATAAATTATTTTTGTTTCTTTACCACACAATAGCAACAATAATGCCCTACCTGTACGAGCCTGAGTATTCCGAGGAGGAATTGCCGGAAAGAGCAAGCTCTGTAGAAGATGGGGATTTGGAAAACAGTTGGGCGGACGTTTCAACAGATGAAGAGCCTGGGCCTAGTCGCATGGACGGTTTGTTTGTTTGGTTTGTTTATTTTATTTATATCGCGCACCTGACCCGGAGGTAATTGGGCACTAGAGGATGGTGATGGTTACATGGCATAGTATAGCATTCACAGAAAAAAATTACAATGGTACATATATACATAATAGACATTGTGCATATTATACATAGGTCATGGCAGTAGTATAGGATGGATGACACATGCGAGTTGTACAGATCATCTCACGGTTAGTGGTAACAGGAACTGTAGTTTTATGTTTTGTTGAGTATCCATGTGATGACATGGCTTCTAAATTTGTTAAAGGTTTCAATAGCCTGAATATTCTGAGGAAGAGTGTTCCAGAGCTGGGCGGCTAATACCGGGAAGCTGGAGCCTCCGGCTCTTTTTAGATTATATCTGGGCACTGCCAGACATGGTATGTTGGATGATCTAGTGATTCTTTTGGATACCTTCCAAGTGAAAATGTCTGTGAGATAGGGGTAGGCTTGGTAGTTAGGCGCTTTGTGAGTTAGGCAGATAGTTTTTAGGACAATTTTGTCATGTATGGAGAGCCACCTGTAGTGTTTTCTAGTTTCTGATATGTGCTCTCTTTTGGGAATATTCAGTGCTGCTCTGAGTGCGTTATTTTGCATAATCTGGAGTTTATTTAGGATGGTTTTGTTCGCTCCTAGATAAAGGCTGTTGCAATAATCAAGTTTAGATTGTATAAGCGCTCTCGCCAGCGTAAGGCAGCTGGTGGGGGATAGAAAAGGTCTACAGGCTCTGATCAGCTTGCCTGTGTAGGCTGTGACCGATGAGGTCATTTTAATCTGCTTAGTTAAGTGGGACTGGGCATCGAAGTAGAAACCTAAAGTTTTTACATGTTTGGCAATGGGTATACTGTTCCCTTCTATGAGGATATTTGTGTAATGATGACTTAGTTTGTGAAGGTTTTTGGATGATCCGACTAGGAGTAATTCTGTCTTATCGTCATTCAGGCAGAGGCCATGTTTCGCCATCTAAGCCTGAATGATGATGAAGACTTTGTTAATCCGCGCAACGTCTATGTCATATGTTTCTGAGAGGGGTAGGAGTATCTGGGTGTCATCTGCATAGTTTGTGTAGGTGACACTCAGACGGTCCCGTTTGTCAAATAGTGGCTTTGTAAAGATGTTATACAAAGTTGGCGAGACGCAGGATCCTTGACGGACTCCCCAGGTGATGGGGATAGGGTCAGCAGCTGCTGAGGGTGAGAACACGCGCATAGTTCTGTTAAAGAGGAAAGATTGGATCCAGGCGACTGCAGAACTGGAGAAATGGGCCGCTGAGGATAGGTGGTTGCAAAGTATGGAGTGATCCACCAGATCGAAAGCCACCGAGAGGTCGAGTAGAATAGTGGTAGAACCCAGGACTGTTTAAGGTTACTAGGGACGGAGTTGTTAGTGAAGGAGGAGTTTCCAAGTTTAGTAATGAATGGGACAAGGTCTCTAGCTGCATCTTTTATAATCTGGGCTGGGCAGCTGTCGCCCTTACAGTTAGATGGTTTAAGAGACGCAATGATTTTGTGGACTTCGGGAATGGTGACTTTTTTAATGTGAAACCTCAGTTAATGTGAGGGGTAGGGGCAGGTGCTGGTGTGATGACTGTTAGTTGGGATTGTCAGCTATTTTAGTCTGTAGTCCTATAATTTTATTGGAGAGGGCATTTTCAATGCTCGTGCACCAGGCTTTATCCTTAGTGCATGTCTCTGGCGGTGGGTTGGGGTTCTCTAGTTCTCTTAGAATGTTGAATAATTCTTTAGTGCTGGAGCTGGCTTGGGCTATTCTGTTATTGTAGGTATCTTTTTTAGCCTGGATTATCTTAAATTTGTAGGTGGCAGTGGTGATGGCAAGATTGGTTTTGTTTTCAGGCGTAGGGGATGATTTCCAACGTGATTCACATTTTCTTTTTTCAGTGCGAAGTGCTTTTAGCTCTGGAGTGAACCACGAGTTGAGATGGGCTTTGGGTTTGCTTTTTCGTAGTTCAAGCGGGGCAATAGCTTCAATGGATTTAGTCATGGTCTCATTGTAGATGTTAATTAGCGTGTTGGGATCATTAGTGTCCGGTAGGGCATTGATTAAGGGGGCTACCAAGGGAACTAGCGCATCTGCTGTAATGTTTTGTTTATTCCTTGTGTGGCAGGTGGGAGCAATAATGGGCTTTTTCTTTTCCAAAGTGTCGATGTGCACTTCGAAAGTGATAAGGTGGTGGTCTGACCATACTACTGGAGTCGGATCTAGTAGGGTAGTGGTGCAATTGAGAACCGCAACCCAGTCAAGTATCCTTCCTTTTTCGTGGGTGGGTTTGGTGCTAGTTTGAGTATAGCCTTGTTCTAGTAATGAGTATAGCCTTGTTCAAACTTAATATAATGACCTCTAGTGCAGGGGGTGGCAGATGGTATAATGCAGAATGGGAACATGGTTAATGTTAGCAATGCCTGCATTCTGTTATGATAATAGGCGACTATAGAGTGAGCTTACTGATACAGGGTAATTTACGAGGCACAAGTGTACTGCAGCCTATATTCAAGATTTAGCAGATAGGGCATAAACAACATACAGTAAACTGTTACCATTGATAACAGTTAGGCGCTAGGCACAAGTATACACTGGGTTGGACTAGGCTAGTATGCATAGAGTAGTTGCAGAAACGGCTGTGGCTTAATGAACATTAGTTTGGGCTGATTCAAAAGCATAAACAGGGCACACCTAGATTCAAGATTAGCAATGGGAGCCAGAATGGCACTAGTTCACAAGCATAGACAGGGCACACCTAGATACAGGATTAGCAATGGGAGCCAGCAGGACGCTAGTTCACAAGCATAAATAGGGCATACCTAGATTCAGGATTAGCAATGGGAGCCAGAATGGCGCTAGTTCACAAGCATAAATAGGGCATACCTAGATTCAGGATTAGCAATGGGAGCCAGAATGGCGCTAGTTCACAAGCATAGACAGGGCACACCTAGATACAGGATTAGCAATGGGAGCCAGCAGGGCGCTAGTTCACAAGCATACATAGGGCATACCTAGATTCAGGATTAGCAATGGGAGCCAGAATGGCGCTAGTTCACAAGCATAAATAGGGCATACCTAGATTCAGGATTAGCAATGGGAGCCAGAATGGCGCTAGTTCACAAGCATAAACCACCTGGTGTACCTGCAATCGGTGCGCGCTAATGCCAACCGAGGTAGAGAACTGCTGCTGCCAAGAAAACTCTGGATGCTTGTCCTACATTTCGCAAGGCGATCCACACCCGCAATGTGTTACCGAGCTGCCAGACTTCACGGCAGCCTGTCTCACATGGTCCGTGTTGAGGATTTTGATGGTGCTTATGCACGAACTTCGCGCAACAGTTCAACCTCATAATCCAAGTAACGAGTAAGTGTAGTCTGGTTGTGATGTCAGTTAGGCCACTACTATTTCACGGTTGTCCCCTATATTCTCGTAACTTCAAGATATCATTGTCATATCCGTTTAGTCTTGCAATTCTCTAGTAATAGTCGCATAAAAGTCGTTCATTATTGTGCAGTGTTTAGTTAGCATTTGTCCTGGCATAAATGCCATTGCATACAAGAATTGTCATTGACAACTAAGGTTTAATACACTTATCTTGGTCATTTAAAAACAGATTGTATCTTTCTCTTTCATAGGTGGTACCGACTGGTGGCTTATCGTTCGTACACATGGTGGCTTCATGGGAGGCTTGGACACCGCGTTCGATGAGTAATACCCGCCTGTGTTGTTGCCGCCATTAGACAAACTTTCCCCAGCGCCAGTGGTCAGTACAGGGGTTTTTCCCTCGCCGAGCTGCAACCGGACCTTTACAATGTGTAGTATTTTTGTGCCATCAAAATAAGAAACCAAATAAAACACAACATATTTTTTACCAATGCTTGTTTCAGTTTTTAAGTGAATCAAGTGTGTCTCCATTCAGCAGTGTTCCGGTGCCTTGTCTGCACGCCCCAACCCATCCATCCCACCCCCTTCTATAAAAGGCAGTTCGCACCAGTATATGTGCGCTGCCATGGGGAGCTGTCAGGGGCGCGAACGGCCAAGGTGCCAAACAACATGCACACTTCGAAAGGTATCCTACGCCCAGGGGCCATTGCTCACATGGCCTCCTCAGACCCTGTGTCTCCAGGCAGGCCTCCCCTGAAGCAGACCCCGCCCCTGCAATCCACATAAGTGTGTCTCCATTCAGCAGTGTTCCGGTGCCTTGTCTGCATACCCCCGGCCCATCCATCCCACCCCCCTCTATCAAAGGCTGTTCGCACCAGTAGATGTGCGCTGCCATGGGGGGCTGTCAGGGGCGCGAACGGCCAAGGTGCCAAACAACATGTACACTTCAAAAGGTATCCTACGCCCAGGGGCCATTGCTCACATGGCCTCCTCAGACCCCGTGTCTCCAGGCAGGCCTCCCCTGAAGCAGACTGTGCCCCTGCAATCCACATAAGTGTGTCTCCATTCAGCAGTGTTCCAGTGCCTTTTCTGCACGCCCCCGGCCCATCCATTCCACTCCCCACTATCAAAGGCAGTTCGCACCAGTAGATGTGTGCTGCCATGGGGGGGCTGTCAGGGGCGCGAACGACCAAGGTGCCAAACAACATGTACACTTCAAAAGGTATCCTACGCCCAGGGGCCATTGCTCACATGGCCTCCTCAGACCCCGTGTCTCCAGGCAGGCCTCCCCTGAAGCAGACCTCACCCCTGCAATCCACATAAGTGTGTCTCCATTCAGCAGTGTTCCGGTGCCTTGTCTGCATGCCCCGAGCCCATCCATCCCACCCCCCTCTATCAAAGGCAGTTTGCATCAGTAGATGTGTGCTGCCATGGGGGACTGTCAGGGGCACGAACGGCCAAGGTGCCAAACAACATGGACACTTCCAAAGGTATCCTATGCCCAGGAGCCATTGCTCGCATGGCCTCTGCAGACCCCGTGTCTCCAGGCAGGCCTCCCCTGAAGTAGACTGCGCCGTTGCAATGTAAATAATGCCAGGACATATACACGTCATTCATTCACAAACACACCCCTTTTTGTTATTCTTTATAAACCACTGGATATTTACCATGAGAACATCCTTGAGCATTGCAAGTCAACTCGTGAACGTGCTACTGTGTGACCGCTTCGAGTGAACTCGTCAGTGACCTGTGAACATCTCCCTGTTCTCCTGCCAATAATTAATCTGCTTGCTGAATCCAACTGTTGGTCAAGATAAGGACATGTATCCTAATCAAATCTCCTTCATTGTAAATGTATATCTATTTCGAAGTATCTAACTCCATAGTGCTATGTTAATTTGTATCATTGCTATTGACTTGAGTTTCTTTTGTTATGTTATTGGTTTATCAATTTTTATCATTTTCAATTGGCATCGTATTGTATCCTTCGCGGATCGTGCCTATAGTATAAGCATGTCTCATTTTCGTGCATGATAGAACATTCAAGGGACGAGTAACATGTTCTGATTTTCAACACATCAATGAATCATTTGTGAAATTTATCCTATAATACAGCTGCATACGCTGCACTGATCTTGCTGTGGTGCCCAAAAGAAAGCGTGCATCGAACAATGTATGGTCCAATTCATTCTTTCTCACATGCTTATGCAAAACAATTTTCCAATAATGTTGATCTTTATTTTGCAGAATTTACAACAATGCCTGCATGTTCTATTTTCGGTTGGCCTTCGAAGACCCATGACAAATCCGAAGGCATTACAAAGCATGTATTCCCTAAGATTGTTGATCAAATAAGAGAATGAGTCAGACATTGCAAATATCCATTGGAAGACCTTGAAAGTAGAGCCAACCAAGTCTTGGAGGACAAGAAGGGTCATCGAAACCGTATCTGCAGCCTGCACTTCTCACCGGATATGTACGACACATCCTTGTACACAAATAGGAATCAACCGAGAACAACTCGGAAATTGCTCCCAACCGCTATTCTGACTTTACTCATGAAAATGCCGGCACAGGTGAGTCACGCTTCCAGATTTATCTTTACGCCTGTATTTTCGGTGTAAATGCCACTTATAGTACTTTCCATATTTATGTGATAGAATAGCTGTTGAAATAATGACTTCTTTTCCTAAACATCAGTCCTCGTTTTGTAGAACCCACATATAAAAATGATTTATGGGGACGGATAACTATGCTATATTATGCGTTTCAATAAGTGTAATTTTCTCGTATTCAGTCTCCTTACATGCCATTTTGTAATGTTGGAATTTCTAAATCGATAATGCTTTCCCTTTACCACTCTGTGACTATCCACCGAATATGAAGGAACAAGATTCAACATCCATGTCTTGCCTGGAGTCATCAACCACCTCGAGCGCGTATCAGGTAATCTTACCTAGCTATTGTGTTCCAGACTGGTTTTATGTACCGAATTCTAGATAATGTGATCATATTTTTGAAACGTATCATTGCATTACACAATGTTTCTTTACCACTTTACTGTTGATAAGTACCTTTGTCGTCATTCCAAATTGTGTGTCCCGTTTCCAATCTTTTCGACCTCACTAATGAAAGTACTGTGTTTCACGGAGATGCTGAAGCGTCCACTACAATCCGAACACCCCTCGTAGTAGATCCGGTGTCAGAGGTATGGGTCTTCATAGCTCAATAGGACGAGATAATCTGATCATATTTTCGCAATGTATCATTGCATTGCACAATGTTTCTTTGCCACTTTACTGTCGATATGTACCTTTGTTGTCGTTGTCCCGTTTCCAATCTTTTTGACCTTACTAATGCAAGTACAGTGTTTCAGGGAGATACTGCAGCGTCCTCTACAATTACATTATCCATTGCGGTTATTCCGGAACCAGACCATACAGTTGCTCCGGAGCCAGAGGTATGTGCACTAACAGTACCATTGAATAAAAGAAAGTCGGTCTAATTAGATGTGTAATGTTAATGACTTATTTTAAATGGATACTATTTTTTGTAGGGATGTATACAAGATCCGTATATTGAACCGGAGGAACTTGTATCAGAGTCGGTCCGCCAGTTTGCTGATGTTAGAATAAAGAAGGTTTCAAAGAAAAGAAATAAAAATAAGGTTAGCTATAAACACTTTCTATTGTTGGCAACATTTTTGTGCCAAGGCCTTAATTATATGCTTTTTTTAATGTCAATTGTACAACACTGTAAGTTGGATTTACACTGAACATCCCTTTTCCTATCTGTCCTGTAGTTGCCCAATCGAGTACGGACTATGCAGACATAGACAGCAATACAAATGACAGATGCTGCTTGCCAAACTGTTTTCACCATGGAGGAACTATTCATTGAGGCGTGTCGTGTTCACACTTGAGGTGCCTATGTCCAATGGCCAGAAAATGAATTTAATAAGACCGGCGATTCCAGCAAAGTGTTCTTGGACCATTGCTACAATGCGCCCGCTCCGCCAGAGGAAGGTGCAATTGAATTTATAGAAGATAGTTTTACATTACTCGATGAGTACTTGACACAATCAACACCCTCCAAAAAATGCCCCCCAAAAAACAGTCCACATTGATGTTTTCTCCTATCCCTCGTCAAGTAACAGATATTGAAATGACAGAAACTGAAGCATCAACACTATTGACCGACGAAACAGACAAAGATATCGACTATAGTATGTCCAGTTTTGCTGATATGTCCACCACGGGTCAGTCCGAAACAACAATTTTGCCTGAAGACAGTATTATAAAAGAGGCCAAATACATAGTATTCGACAGCAGCTTGATGGAGATTATAAAGATGCTGAAATGTGTGCATTCAGTGGGAGGGGAGGTATGTGGAAAGCCATTGGTGAGCGTGACTCGTCTAACACAAGGCAGTAACCTGAAAATACATGCCACCTGTGAAAAGTCCCATAAAGCATTTTCATGGTCTGCTCAACCGATGCTGGGGAAACTGCCAGCTGGCAATCTACTGTGTGCAGCAGCTTTACTTTTCAGTGGCTCTAGTTTCACAAATTTATCCAGTTTCTTTCAGTTTGTGGGACTCCATTTCATTTCCAAAACGCAATACTACAAATACCAACGTGATTATCTATTCCCTGCCATCAGTGATGCTTGGAAAATTGAACAATTGGCTATTGAAAGTACAATCCCCGACAAACGGTTCAGGCTTGCCGGCGATGGGCAGTGTGACAGCCCTGGATTTTCTGTTAAGTACTGCACCTACCATCTTCAGGACATGGAGAGTAATCAAATTGTGAGTTTGGTGGTTGTGCAGGTGACCCAATGTAAATCCTCGGTGGCCATGGAGAAACTTGGTTTTATAAAATCCCTGGAAGATCTACAATCGAGGGGAATGCAAATCAAACTCATAGCCACGGACCGACATGTTTCAATAGCCAAGACAATGAGAGAGCAGTATTGAAATATTAAACATCAATTTGATGTATGGCATGTTGCTAAATCAATTAATAAAAAAATCTCGGCACATGGAAAAAAAAGGTTTTGAAAGTAATTTGCAATGGTCCCAGTCTTTCAGCAACCATCTTTGGTGGAGCTCCAAAACATGTGATGGGTCTGTGGAAATTCTACTGGAAAAATGGCGCTTACTGATGCACCAGTGTTCCAACGTTCACCACTGGACAGAAAACCAACATTTCCACCAATGTGAACATGGCCCTTTGTCCCCAGAGCAAGCACGGAAGAAGAAGTGGTTGATACCATCTTCACCTCCACACAAAGCCCTTGAGAAGATTGTGTTTGATAAAACTCTATCAAGAAATCTGAAGGGACTCACAGAATTCTGTCACACAGGAGATTTGGAGGTGTTCCACAATATGTGCCTAAAGTACAGGCCAAAGAGATTGCATTTTGGCATCCAGGGGATGAAATGTAGGACTTTACTTGCGGTATTAGCGCATAACGAGAATGTGGGCCGGGAACAATCTAGGACTGCAGGAAACTTAGGGATGCTTCGCTACAATATGGCCTTTACAAAAAGAAGCAAAAAATGTGTGGTCAAGCCAGTATATGATAAAATGGAATTCGATTTTGTGAAAGATCTCATTGTTAATATCGTCGAGATGCATACTCATGGAATCGTGCACAAATCTGTTCAGAGCACACATACATTGCCACAAAACATTGCCAGCGTGCCATGCCCACCCAAAGCAGAGCTTGTTAAATCATTCACATCCCAGTTGAAATGATGAACGTCTGTTTTTATTTTTGCAAAAAATGTTTCTATAATCTGTATAAATAAAGTATGCATTTTGTCTTTTGAAATCTATCCTCCTGGTGCTTTTCTTAAAAATATATTACAATTATTACGATTGCTTTCACATTTCACAGTTTAGTTGAGCTACTGTGGGACCTTCATTTTTCGTGTTAATAAACAATGGGTAACAGTGTGTAAGAATATTTGGGTTTTGGCAGTTGACTTGCAATAAAGTTCTGTAAAAAGCTGAATAACTGCTGGCCCTACAAAAGGGATTAGACCTAGGCCACAAAACACTCTAGGCACGCAAGAAGTACTGACTGTGAAAACATGCCATGGGGTAGGAGGCCAGAGGTGGCCCTATTGGCAAATTTCACCTACAGCTGAGCAACGCCACAAACAACTAGCGGCCCCCTATTTCCTCAGCCCGTGTTTCAAAATTCATTTTCTCATGGATGCGTTGACACGGGATGTTGCAAAGTAAGAATGTACGTTCATTTTGAGCGAAGGTCACCAGCTTTGAATTTCGGCTTGGGAGCTGTGAGGCCCCACACGTCCCTCGCACAGTATAAGGTTCTATTGTTTTTTGACCTTGAGAGGCAGGGACCATTCCGAAAGGGATTGAATTGAAGGGGGTTGTAATAACGTATGATATTATAAGGTTGCACATTCCGAAACTGCACCTAGTTACATATAAGTTCAGTTTCTGAGAAAACGTTGACACAAACGGAGGATTCTGCATCAGGGTCTGCATTACGCCTAGAGAATGGAAATTGCGAATATAATGTAAGTTTCTCTTTAGATGATTTCATACCAGAACTAATCGAAATACGAATAGCTGACCGTTACTGATGGGTGACATTGTACTTGTTTGTTCTGTTTGGCATATTGCAATGAAGTGCTAGTACTTCTATCTACCAGGCAACAGGGGCAGGCCAGCATCGAGACGCATGTAGACCACCACTCGTGTCTCCCTGGCTCTACGCTAATAAATCATTACATTGTTTTTGCACCTCAAATTCTGGCCCCAATTTACGCATTACGTTTAGAGCCCAACATTCTCCTTCACACTATCCGCGGAAGCAAATAGCAGAGTACGTTGATATTCCACGTTGTATTCTCTCGGTTCACATTGTGTCACCTCTGCGCTAATAAAGGAAATGAATAATTGTAATAAAGATTGGCTACTGAGACACTTTTCGATTTTTATCTTTTGCAAACAGGTACATTATGCCGTTCTGTGATTGTCATCTATTCCAGACCCCTACAGATGGCTTCTTCAACCGCCAGCTGCAGCTACATGTCAATCGCTGGATCTACTTGACCGTATTTTGGGACGACAGACAAGGTCCAACCTGACTGTACACGGTACCGGCGGTTAGGAGCAACATAACAACCTTTACAGTGGTCTAGTGCCAAGTGGAAGCACCAGCCTTGCAATTCACCGTGCGACCGAAGTGCTTTGATTACCCAAAACGAACACCCTGTGTACCCAAAAGGAACAGCGCATGACTCACAATAAACATTTGCAGATTTATTAAACGAGAGCAAAAAAAGAAGTTCTATTCTAATTGATTAGGTCACACTCCGATTGTTATCGAAACATTTAATGTGAAATAAATGTACTTTACCAATTGTACTGTCTTGTTGTTTCCTCTTAAAGTACAGTTTCATGTTCCTAATTGTGACGTGCCGCGCTGTGAGATGATGTGTGTTGTTTTCCGGGTTCTGCATCTAGTCACGCAGGTGACGACTGGGCGCGTTTGGCCACGCTGCCCAGCAACGTCCTGGAGAGAGGTGGAGAATATAAATGATTTGGTGATGTCAGGCTCAGGGGTGGGGAATATGATTTAGTGCCGCAAACGCAGGTCACCAAGGGCCATGCGGCAAGTGATAAGATTATCACAAGATGGCCGCGTCCTGCTGCCGATTTTGCTTGTGTTCATGAGACGAAAACTCGGGTAAGGTGCATATGAAATGTTTGTACGATCTATCAAATTATGGTTCAAACCACATGGCCGAACCATAGGGACAATAATATTTCTGACCGCACCATTCCTTTAAAAAACTGAGCTCATTATCACAATGTATTATCAATGCCTCGGATAAAGGACGTAACATTGTGCTCATGAATAGGGACAATTATATTCATGAGGCAAATAAACAACTCAATGACAGGGACTGTTATGAGAAATTACTTAACAACCCCATGAAAGACTTGGAGACTAAGGTACAACAATTCCTATAAAATTGGGAGACAAAGGGGATGTTGGAAACAAGACTTGAAATCTCTTTACAAGGCCCACATGACCATCCCCATACTTTTTTTTTTACCAAAGATACACAAGAATATGACTAAACCTCCGGGGAGACCCATAGTTACATTGACTGGTTCATTACTAGAAAATATGTCAAAATACATTGATGAGACACTGTTTCCCTTTGTGTTGAATTTCCCTTCTTATTTGAAAGACACAAAGGATTTTCAGTCCAAAATTGAGGAATTACATTGTGAACCTGAATACATTCTTGCTACAATGGATGTAGTCTCATTATATACATCCATTAATCATGAGTGTGGCCTCAAGGCCTGTGACCATTTCTTGAATACAAGATCTCTCAACTATGCAAGACATACAGAGATGATTCTTGCTATGATCCAACTTTGCCTCATGAACAATGTGCTTCTTTTTAACCAGAAATACTATAAGCAAAGACAAGGCTTTGTCCCATCATATGCCATCTTAATGATGGGGTAGTGGGATAAGCATGAAGTATTGAAGGAGAGCAATGAACAATATACCAGCAAGATCATAATGTGGTATCGTTATATAGACAATCTTTTCATCATTTGGAATGGAAGTTCTAAGGAATGGGTAGAGTTTGTACAACATCTGAATGAGAATGCTTTCAATTTCAAATTCACAGAAACTCACAGCAGTGAAGAGGTAGTGTTTATTGATGTTAACATTTATATCGAAAAAGGAACATTGTAAAGAAAACTTTTCAGGAAACCTACAGGGGTCAATACTCCCTTGCAAGCCAGAAGTGCACACTTCAAACATCTTATTTAGAGTATCCCTTATGGGGAATTTATCCGGCTAAGGAGAAACCGCTCGAATATTGGAATGTATGATAAGGAGAGCCAACTTACAGTGTGGGTTTTCAAACAACAGTGCTATCCGAAAAAAGTGATCGAACAGTGGTATATTAAAGCGTGCATATGCAACAGATCAGCGTTATTGGTTGAAAAAGCCAGTACAGCCAATATAAGGAAAGGTGAAAACACAACCCATCTCATACTTACCTACAAGGAAGCAGTTAAAAGTGTAAGAGACATCCTGACCAAACATTTGAGAGTGCTAATGACGCATATCGATCTGAATTATGCTCTTGGAAAACGCCCAAATGTGAGCTATCACAAGTGCAAGTCAATCAAAGATCACTTAGTGAGCAGCTATATGGGGAGTGAAACCTGTAAAACCAAAATGACTTGGCTGGATCAAAAGAATAAGGGATTCCATAAATGCACTAAATGTAAAATATGCGAATTTGCACACGATTGTACGACATATCTACACCCTATTTGGGACATTGTTCTGAACATTACAAGTAGAATAACATGTGAGACAGAATACGTTGTATATGTACTAGTATGTACGTGGAAGAAATGGTATGTAAGGAGTACGAAGTGCAAATTAAAAATAAGGATCCTGCAACATGTGAGGGTCATCAAAAATAAAGACATTGCATACCCTATGGCCAAATGCTATTAAACTGGAAGTTAAAAATTAGCACCAGACCCGAACAACGGATTATGTTTAATATTGAATGTCATGAAGGCTCAAATATCAATGAATATGGAAACGAAAATAGTAGTCTTGGTATTTTGGTTTTTCAGGCACGATGCATTTAATAAGTTAGAAAGCCATTCTAATTGATAGTGATATGCACTATGCACTTTCTTGAGGATTATGTGGCAAGTCCGAATTACAATTTGAGCCAACATGTTTGGAAGAAGCAGATATATCATACAACATGAACAGAATTACAATGTGATTTTAAGGGTTTTATGTGCCTAAAAAAGAGATAAAACGCTATTAAGTAGGAGTTTTAAATTAGCTATTTTTCCAAATAATAGACTATGCTAAATACTGAATGTTTTTTGTACCTATGTGTTGTCAATGTCGGAAATGATGGGTGACTACATCACAAGATGGCAGAATTTTTTCACTGACCCACCATGAAATAGTAACTGATAGAGAAGAGGGACAGCTATGAATGTTTAATACAGTCCTCTTTCTATGGTAACCGTTGGCTATGTGTGTGATTACTTAATGAAGGAAGTTACAAACGTAAAAACAATGTGATCAAGCCTCTAGGTGTGGCGAAACGCATCAGTTTGTTTGCCTCCTGAAAAACTCTGCTGGGCAATGGCTGTAACGATGATTTTTTAAATGGACTGATGGAATAAAGAAACCTTTTAATTGAGAAAAAATCTGGACCATGATGTTCGTGTTGCAACTTTCTACTGCCAGGGTTAATTGATTTGAACAGCTGTGAGTGTGATTCTACCACATCGAGGTAAGGTTTGGTGATTACAAGAATATATATAATATATATATATATATATATATATATATATATATATATATATATATATATATATATATATATATATATATATTTATTGGCAAAAAGAAGCTTTTCCTGAGAAAGGCAGCTGGTGGAGTGCACTCCCAAGAGCAGGAGAGGAGCAGAGGAAAAAATGTCCCTGCAACAAATAAAAGGAAAATAGACACCTCAAAGATTCCTGGCAACAAAAATGTATTCTTTATTAGTGTTTATGCGTCAGGAAAGGGAAACATCCTGGTAGAAAAAACGATGCGTTTCGCGGTATGCAAACCGCTTGATCACGTAGGTTACAAACAACACAGATGATGGACTACAGTTTTAAAGCCTTGACAACTCTCTGATTGTGTGTAGAGAATGTCTACCTGCTATTTGCCGCTTTTTTTCTCGTATTACCAAGCGGACATCTTTAAACATTCAAAAAGATACATGATCATCATGGGTAGTTACACATAGAATACATTTTCACATAAACCACAAGTCTAAAAAGTATTAAGATGCAGTCACTGTTTTTTAAACTAGCATGATGAAAATAATGTAAAAGCCGTGTATAAATAAAACAACTTTGTTGAAAACATTTTTTTTTCATTCTATATTGTTTGGTGTCTGATATTTAGCAGCGTTACTGTCAGGTGCATGAGATGGTCTGATAAAATGCTAAGCGCTGCTTTATGGAAATAAAACAGAGCAGCCTTAGCATGATGTTAGTAAATAATAATATTAACCACCCGCTCGAGCAGCATGTTGCTGCGCTCTATGTGTGGTCATTGAAAGTATGATGCTAGAGTAATATATGTTATCCAACGAAAATGGGCAATGCTAAAAAAGGCATGATAATAATATTGCCTGTTTAGTTAGGCTGTGCAAATATGCAAAAGAAAGAAAAGACAGAAGTTAGTGCAAAATGCATTTTAACACTGAAAGGGTTTGTATTTGAAAAGCAGCAAGAAATAAAGTGCATAGTGCTCTCCGTCCATGCATGTAACCCATAAGTATGGTGCTCAATAGACAAATGTTTGTATATAGATAGAAATATCCTAATATATATTTATCTATGGGAGCTATCAATACATGCATGGACTGCTTGCTTTTATTTTTTTTTAAAAAGGGGGAAGAGGAGAAACATTCCGTCTTTTGATAAAGTGCTAAGTGTGTGCAAATGTTGCGTTGATCTAAAGTGCAAAGTGCATTACGTATCCATATTTTTGAAAAAAATCCTTTTGCCTCGAAGTCATATTGAATAGATATTTGCCCATATTCATGCATCAAATTGCAAGTTAAAAATACAATACATTTAAAATGTATTTAAAAATTACTATGTGTTACACCCATTGACAATGATCTCGAATTTTAGCAGTGAGGCAGAAAAAAACAAGTCCAAAAATCTCTGAGTTGAAAGGGTGCTTAAAATAAGTACCTAAACCTATACAGCTACCCATTTTTAAACAGTATTTTAAAAAAAGAGGAAAGACACCACTCTATCTACTGAGAAAACAGTCCAAACCAAAAATGTATATAAGTCCACACAAAATAACTAAAAAAATCATGGAATAAAATATTCATACATAAAATACTCCAATATAGTTAAAAATTTCATTTCATGTTTCAAGGAACAGCAAAGACTACATTTAACCCAATCTATACCTAGAAAGGAATAAATGATTAGTAGACCACAGTAAGATGCATATAAGTTCATTGCAAATAGTTCTAGAAAAGAGTCTGAAAAAGGCCTCAGGTACCTAGGAAGGTATATAACTCCTCATCGAGGTTGTGACCCCTGGGTTTTTTTGTTTTGAGGTCTAAAATACATTTGGTTTCCAAGTGTAAGTTCACGGTTACCCCCTCTTAGTGGTTTATTGACTGCATGAATTCCAAAAAAGGTGAAACCCTCTCATTTACTGCCATGTTTGTTCTTAAAATGGAGGGCCATAGGGTAGGTCGGATTGGCATTCTTAATAGCCCTAATGTGCTGTAGCACCGTCAGTTTCAGTTTACCTTTGGTGCTGCCGACATACCACTTATTACATGGGCAGTTTAAAATGTATACCACAAATTCAGATAGAATCTTAATGTTCTTTCCTACAATAGGATGTAGGTAGCAATTGGTATTAACAGCGTAGGTGCATGCTTTACATTTAGAACATTTTTGGAAGCCTGTCCTTTTGATATTCATCCAACTGGCTCCCAATTGATCGTGAAGAGGACTCATGAAACTTGGTACACGGGTGTCTTTAAAAGAGGACGATCTACGGAAGGTGATGTTCGCTTTGGATGCCAGTAGTTCACCAAGATGTTCATCCAACTGGAGAACATGCCAGTGTTTCTGTATCACCTGGCGAATGTTCTGTGCACCACTGCCGTAGGTCAAAATTAGACTTGTGTCCGTATTGTCCGTGGTGTTAGCTTGGACAGAATTGGAAACCAAGAGTAGTTCATGTCCCTTGCTTTTAAAAATGCTCTTTCCAGTACTTTGATTCGATACCCGCAGTTTTTAAACCTGTGGGCCATCAAGGCACATTTGCTATCAAAGACATCAATGTTGCAACAATTTCTTCCAATGCGAACAAATTCTCCATAGGGAATACTCCACTTCAGGGCCGTGGGATGGCTGCTCTTCGTATGCTAAGCTAGTCGGCTTCCTATACAGTCTGGTGGTGAGTTCGCCGTGTGCCACAGAGACTTTTATGTCCAGGAATACAATATCCATCTTACTGTGACTTTCAGTAAATTGCAGGTTAAGCTCGTTAGAGTTTAATACCCTCACAAAGTCCAACCATTCCTGATCAGTACCATCCCAGATCACAAACAAATCATTTATGTAGCGTAGCCACAGTGCTATTTTGTCTGTATATTTGATATTACTGGGATGCCAAACAACAAACTTCTCCCACCAGCCCATTGTCAGATTCGCATATAGGGGGGGCAAACGTAGTGCCCATAGCAGTGCCTTGGTGCTGGATAAAGAACTCTTTGTCAAAGAGAAAACAGTTATTGGTTAAACAGAGTTTAATCATCTCTAGTATCATTAGGCTGTGTTGCAGGTAATTCATGGACCTAGTGTACAAGAAGTGCTCACATGCTTTAAGTCCATCAGAGTGTCTAATTGATGTATAAAGGGAGACTACATCTAATGTTGTCAAAAGAAAAGATGTTTCCCATGGTATACTTTCGATCCTACTCAAGAAATCTTTAGTGTCTCTCAAATAGGAAGGTAAAGTGGTGACACAAGTAATCAAGGTTTCATCAATGAAACGTGAGAGATTTTCCAACAATGCCCCACATAGTGTATATATATATATATATATATATAGAGAGAGAGAGAGAGAGAGAGAGAGAGAGAGAGAGAGAAATATAAAATATTCCTCAAAAAATGTGTTCATATATTCCATTCTGCATCAAAATCCTCAATACATTATTTATCTGAGTTTGAGCCAAATGTACTTTGAATTTCAAACACTGCAGGGTCAAACCACAAGGGACACATGGATAAATATAACAAGTCTCCCTTTACTTGTAGATTGTAGACAGAATATAATTCAACAGTTCTCAATGAAAGAAACCCTATTTCAATGGAATATTTCTAATATCTGTGGACACATGTTACTAAATACTAAATTCTCTGTTTCAAATAACAAATAATTGAGATGAAACAGTTCAGAAAGCTGTTGTGCGCTTATCAAACTATCCTGATAGCCTACTGTATCTAATCAGAAAGAGATAGGTTCCTGATTCCTCACAAAAGAATTTCAAAACGATTTCCAGTAAAAGTGACAAGTTGTGCTGTAAATATATGGTGATCTGGGAAAATGATTGTAGAACAGCAACCATGGAAAGGGCTTCTGGGAATGACTCAATTTGCCTGTTGAAATATGTGGAATTCACTACTAGGTAAACTCTTTTAATTTGTACAGCAAAATGTGTTTATCTTTTAAAATGTCACACAGCCATGAGATTATACATTTGAATGTCCAGAGGAATCAGCACATAATTGTAATTGGCATTAGGATTCCACTTAGGGAAGAATCATTGTATTTCTGTGCAATGCTACTTGGAAAAATAAAGTTGGTCACTTAAATTGGCCTTATTGTCTTGGGAGTGAAAGAGAGAATCCAACCCTCTTTCTACTCCCCTTTAAGAAGTAGCAAAGTTTTAGCTTTTATATAAACTATAGTTTTCACATGTCAACACAATTTGTCAATCCTATTTAATCAGCAAGGAACATTATTAACCAGCTCCACAAACTCAGATTTACTTTGTTCCTGTGATTCATCACTGACAGAGACATATTTGCCCTGCACAATTGTGGGTCTAGGGTAATATATTTTTAAATATACTTTCACAAACTGTCATTTACAGGTTAATCCCCCTTCTCAGAGTTCAATAGTTAAGGGAATTACAGTTAAATACAGCAGGGCATTTCTCATGTACGTTTTTGATTTGCTGAATTAGATCGCATGGACTGGATGGGCCTCTAGGATGTCTCAGGACTTCTTACGGTATTACCCACAGACTGAAATTGTGAGGGCAGTAGGTCTTCCACTCATCTGATTCTCCACAGACTTAAAGGAGCAGGTTAGAAAATATTATCTGCTATGGTTGCTTTCAGGCTCAGCTAAGAAATCCTTTGTTCACTGTCCTCTTTCCCTGCTGAAAATGTAGGCATTATCTAATTTGGGTGTATCTTGCAGGAAGTAAGGATATCCAGTCAGTCCAAATTGTATGTATGTATGTATGTGTGTTTGACACTACATTTTGTTTTGTGAGGTTTCTATGATTAGTTCCTTACTCTTTCTCACAACCAACACAAGACAGCCCCATTACGTCAATTGGTTAATTGAACTTGATGTGTCATAAGGGAATGTCTTGTTAACATGTAATCCCCTCCTCAGGAGTGAGAAACCAATATTGAACTGAAATATTGATTTTTTGAATCATTCTCTACATGTGTTTGAAACACTTGTGAAAAAGCATATTCAGATGTGTAACTGTCAGATTCAGGTGTTCCCTTCACCCCTTCCGAGTCACTCCAATCCCCTTCCTCCTCACCTGTGAGTTCTGAGTGTAAGGTTCCTCCGAACCGCTTCTTCCACAGCTCTTCTTTCTTCTTTCCTTTTTTTTGTGGAAGGGATCTGCCCCAAAGGGAAGCCACCCTGACCTCAAAATAGAAGGTCTGGGGGGGCCCCTCCTCCGGTTCAGACCAGAGGGGAAAAAGCCGTAGGCATAAAAAACCCCTGGGTGATGGTCTGTGATGGTCTTCAACTTGAAATAGCAGAAGGTAAGTTCTTGGATGGGATGCCGGCAGGAAAGTAGCATACGGTAAAGAGTGGATTGGAGAGCCTATAGAGGAACCCGGGGGCAGCCTCAGAGACAGACCGCGAAACACTGTAGCAAGACAAAGGGGGAAAGCCGGAGGAAAAGGGAAGGGAAATAAGGAATAAGCTCCCTGCGAAACCTGGCGAGAGCCTGCGAGTCCCAGGAGGGAGGACAAAAGAAAGACAAGAGGAAGGGCGCCAGCAGCAGGGAAGAGAAGCCGGCACCGAGAAAAGGCGCAGGGCAGCACACAAAGGGAGAAAAACCTACGAGCGCTCCAACCCGAAAGCCTGGCGCGAGTAGGTTGCAACGCGCAGACTTCCGGGTTGGAGCGGCTAAAAAGCGGTCTCCCCCGGCGGCCGGCCGAAAGACTAGACCGCCACTGAGCGTTGCATGGGGACGTGGCGGAACGGCTAATGGCCGCTCCAACGCCATCGGCCTTATGCACGCCAGTCGCGGCGGTGTGTGACAGTATGCCCCCCTCCACGGCCCACACCTCCCTGGTTTACCCGGATGGAGTCGATGAAACCACCGAGTCAGCCTGGGTGCATGTACATAAGACTCAGGTTCCCAAGAGTCCTCAGAATGGGGAAACCCCTTCCAGGCCACCAAATACTCGAGCCGCCCTCGTCGATACCTGGAATCCAGAATACTCGAAACTTCATACTCCTCGGGGAGAGGCTGTTGGGCTACAGGTATGGTTAGTTTCTGTTTGTAAGGAGTATCAGGATCAACCGGTCGGAGTAAGGAGGAGTGAAATACAGGAATAATCCGATGCATACTTCTGGAGAGTTGTAGTCTAAAGGCCACCGGATTTATCTGTTTGACAATCTTAAAGGGACCCAGAAATCGGGGAGTAAGTTTGGTCGGGTGAACCCATCAAGGTAGATATTTGGTGGACAGCCATACCCTGTCACCTACCTTCCAATTGGGACAAGGTAGGCGAGATTGATCCGACTGCTCCTTATACCTACTGTGGGATTGGCGTAGACTTTGCTGAGCAAACTTGTGAGCGGAGGTTATCTCAGCTAAATGGGATTCAAGCGTAGGTATATTGGAGAAGGATTTGAAACAGGGAAGCAATCCCCGTGGGTGTATTCCATAGGTGCAGAAAAAAGGACTGAGACCTGTAGCTGAGTGCGTGGAATTATTATATGCAAATTCCGCAGTAGGTAGGAGGGTTACCCAATTGTCTTGTACGCTATTAAGATAACACCTAAGATATTGTTCAAGTGAGGCATTAAGCCTCTCAGTCTGTCCATTAGTCTGCGGATGAAATCCCGAGGAAAGGGCACGTTCTATTCCCAAACGCTGACACAGCGCCGCCCAAAATCGGGAGGTATATTGACTTCCTCGATCGCTGATAATCTTCTCAGGTAACCCATGTAACTTGAAAATGTCCCTAAGAAAAACTTCTGCCATGGCTGAAGCAGATGGCACTCCGGGTAGAGGGGAGAAATGAGCCAGTTTGGTAAAAGAATCTATAGTAACCATCAGACAGGTACAGCCCTGAGACGGAGGTAGATCTACAATAAAGTCTGTAGAAATATGGGACCACGGTTGAACAGGGGTCTCCGGTTGTTCGAGGAGGCCATAAGGTTTGTGAGTTGGATTCTTATTCTTGGTACAGGTCAAACAAGTTCTACAATGTCTCTTGACATCTTGGGTAAGAGTGGGCCAGAAAAAAGAACGGGAGATAAGATCTAAGGTACCCCTTATCCCTCTATGACCTGCTGTCACATGGTCGTGGCCCCAACTTAGGATCTTGGATTGTAGGGTCTTGGTGGGGATGAACAACTTCTGACCCACCAGCAATAAACCATCAGACCATCGGACCTGGTGTTGTTGGTTCCGAGGTATCTGAGTCTCCGATTCGGACGTAGTGACCATTCTGACCTCTTGGAGAAAGGCGGAGACCAGGCCCACAATACGGTTCCTAGGAAACATATACTCAGGTGTGGGTTCTGGTAGTACTTCGGGGACATCGCGCCTAGATAAAGCATCTGCCAAACTGTTTAAGGTTCCAGGAATGTAGGTAATGATGAAATCGTATTGACTAAAAAAATGAGCCCAGCGTGCTTGTCGAGAGTTCACACATTCCATATTCCTGAGGATCTGTAGGTTTTATGATCCGTGCGTAGGGTGAATGGATGCAAACTTCCTTGTAGTAAGTGTCTCCATTCCTCGCAGGCAGCCTTCAATGCCAGTAATTCCTTCTCAATCACCGAATAATTCTTCTGACTGATAGTGAGGGTCTTTGAGAGGTAAGCCACTGGATGTTCCTTCCCATCTCTGGTCTGTAGAAGAACAGCTCCTAAGGCTCTAGCCGATGCGTCTGCTTCTACAATGAAAGGCTTGGTTTGATCTGGCTGACTCAAGACTGGAGCAGAACAGAACCTCTCTTTAAGCGTTAAAAAGGCTTGGTCAGCTTGTTCTGTCCAGAGAAAGGGTCGTGACTCCTTCTTGAGAAGGGCGGTGATGGGTAGAACTATTTGGGAGAACTGACCTATGAACTTCCTATAAAAGTTTGCCAACCCCAGGAAGCGCTGAACCTCCTTAAGGGAAGTAGGAGCTGGCCAGTCCAGGATGGCCGACACCTTCCTGGGATCCATTGTGATGCCTTCGGAAGAAAGGATATACCCCAAATATGGCACGGATGAGACATTAAAGAGACATTTCTCTGGTTTGACCTTCAAGTGTTGAGTTTGAAGACGGTTAAGTACTGTTCTCAAGTGCTGGGTGTGTTCTTGTTGAGAGCATGAGAACACTAGGATGTCATCGAGGTAGACTATGGTATTCAGAAAGAGTAAATCCGAGAAAAGACGGTCCATGAAGCGCTGGAAAATGGCTGGTGCATTAACAAGTCCAAAGGGCATAACCCTATACTCAAACAGACCAAAAGAAGTTCTAAACGCCGTCTTCCATTCATCCCCTTCTCTGATACGGAGGAGATGGTAGGCGCTCCGTAAATCCAATTTGGAGAAGACAGAGGCGCCTTGTACGGCCTCAAGGATGTCTGAAATAAGCGGCATAGGGTAGCGATCCCGGATGGTGACCTTATTAAGGCCACGATAGTCTATACACGGTCTTAGTTCCAAAGAATCCCGTTTGGGTATAAAAAATAATGAGGCTCTGCAGGAGACCGCAAAGGTTGAATGAGCCCATTAGTCAAATGAGTGTCCAGATAGGTACGAAGGGCCTTCTTCTCTGTCAAGGATAACGAAAACATGCGCCCAAAGGGTACCAGAGCTTCTTGGGCCAGCTCTATGGCGCAGTCTTCCGGCCGGTGTGGAGGCAGTTCCAGGACAGGAGTTTCCTTGAACACTTCTTGGTATTCCGACAATTCTGGAGGAATCCGACACACAGCACAAACATTCTTATCTTCAGGAGTAATGATCTGCACTGTTTCAACCTGCGGCTGTATGAGACAATTCTGTCTACAAAAATCCGATTCGAAAGCCATAGTGTTGCGGGTCCAGTCTATAGTTGGATTATGTTTCCTAAACCATGGAATTCCGAGAATAATCGGAAAATGAGCCGCTCTGATGAGATCGAATTGTATCAGTTCGGAATGTTGAAGGATGGTCGCAGTTAGAAACTCAGTAGACTGAGTAATAGGTCCGGAGGAGAGTGGGGTACCATCCACTCCTTCCACCTTCTGAGCATCTTCACGTTGCAAGAGGATGAGACCTTGCTGGTTGGCCCATACAGTGTCCATGAACACCCCAGCGGCCCCACAATCAAGCAGAGCCATGGTGGTAAGTTCTACGTGTCTTGTCTTCAACTGGATAGCTACTACCATGAGACGCGCATCCATTGCTGGGACTTGGGGCGAAACAGTAACAGAAACATAGGGACTAAGGTTTAGACCTCGGATGCTAGTCCCCTTTAGGTCCGAGGTCGATCGTTTCCCGCCCACCTAGGTGGTACATCTGGGCAGTTTCTAAGTAGATGGACATTGGATCCGCAGTACATGCATAGACCAGATTCTCTCCGTCGTCTTCTTTGCTCTGGTGTCAAAGGAGGCCGAGCTGTTCCAATCTGCATTGGTTCTTCCTTATGGCACAAGGAGGGTATGGCAGGTAGAGAGGAGGTTCCAGCGGGATGGGTGACTGGGGTCTTTTGCTTCCTCCTTTCAGCCTTTCGTTCAGAAAGTCTATGTTCTATCTGCAGAACAATCGACATGACATCTGATAAGGTTGTGGGTCGAGCTATGCGAGCCAGCTCGTCCTTGAGTTCCTCCCTGAGACCTCGACGAAAGAGGGTATACTGGACCTGTTCCGGCCACCCTGCTTCTGTAGCCAAACGTTTGAAAGAGGAAATGTAGGAAAGCAGATCACTGGATCCCTGCTGCACTTCGAGTAGCTCTTCAGCCGCTACAAGTGTTATGTCGGGCTGTTCAAATGTCTGTTTCAGCAAAGACAGGAAGGCATCATAATTCTGAAGAACTGGGTCATTGGATGTGACGAGAGGTGTAGCCCAAGCCAGGGCATTACCTGTCATATTAGACACCATAAATCCCACCTTTATGTGGTCTGTGGAATAGGTCTGTGGACGAAAGGCAAAATGGACAGAACATGCTTCCAAAAATTCCTTCAAGCGTTTAGGGGCTCCATCAAACTTGCCGGAGGACAAGGCCATGGGAGGCAAATCAAACTCCTGTGCTTCTCGGTTAGTGAACAATTGCTTCAGGGTGGCATTCTCAGACTTGACGTTCTGTAGTTCTACATTCATAGCCTGAACAGCGGCTACCAACTCTTGTAACTGCTCAGGGGTAGCCATTGGAATCTTTTGGCGTTGCAATCTGTCAGATTCAGGTGTTCCCTTCACCCCTTCCGAGTCACTCCAATCCCCTTCCTCCTCACCTGTGAGTTCTGAGTGTAAGGTTCCTCCGAACCGCTTCTTCCACAGCTCTTCTTTCTTCTTTCCTTTTTTTTGTGGAAGGGATCTGCCCCAAAGGGAAGCCACCCTGACCTCAAAATAGAAGGTCTGGGGGGGCCCCTCCTCTGGTTCAGACCAGAGGGGAAAAAGCCGTAGGCATAAAAAACCCCTGGGTGATGGTCTGTGATGGTCTTCAACTTGAAATAGCAGAAGGTAAGTTCTTGGATGGGATGCCGGCAGGAAAGTAGCATACGGTAAAGAGTGGATTGGAGAGCCTATAGAGGAACCCGGGGGCAGCCTCAGAGACAGACCGCGAAACACTGTAGCAAGACAGAGGGGGAAAGCCGGAGGAAAAGGGAAGGGAAATAAGGAATAAGCTCCCTGCGAAACCTGGCGAGAGCCTGCGAGTCCCAGGAGGGAGGACAAAAGAAAGACAAGAGGAAGGGCGCCAGCAGCAGGGAAGAGAAGCCGGCACCGAGAAAAGGCGCAGGGCAGCACACAAAGGGAGAAAAACCTACGAGCGCTCCAACCCGAAAGCCTGACGCGAGTAGGTTGCAACGCGCAGACTTCCGGGTTGGAGCGGCTAAAAAGCGGTCTCCCTCGGTGGCCGGCCGAAAGACTAGACCGCCACTGAGCATTGCATGGGGACGTGGCGGAACGGCTAATGGCCGCTCCAATGCCATCGGCTCCATGCACGCCAGTCGCGGCGGTGTGTGACAGTAACACTCTTTTTCATCCAAAGATATAAATCATATTTCTAGCACTTCATGCACAACTGAGATATTAAAATAAGCAACTTATGCATAGGTCATACATTTCAATATTTGATATGCATAAGATTAATATTTTTCTCCTGAACCTAGATCTCTGTTGTTTTTCATGGAGGCAAAAGCTTCAGAAATCATAACAAATTATGTATTTACAATTTTCATCTCTACTGCAACATTTTTACATTGAGTTTGAGCTGTACATTTTTAAAGTGCATTACCTGTGTGTGTGTGGATTGACCCTTTATCAATAGTAACCATATGTTTTGCGAAAGACATTCTATTGATTAAAACATTATTTCAATAGGCAGGTCAATGGAACAGTTTTACATTGTTGGTCACATGTAATAGTTTCTAAGGTCAGGGGTTAAGAGCCTTTATAGGCATCTGATACTTGAAGTCACACTTAATGGTTAACCAGGGACCAATCAATGAAATGCCTGGGTAGTCTTATACATTAGCTAAAACACAAAATCATTTTTCCTATATAAAGCCTGCGGGTGCATGCTATTTTTGAAGTTTAGAAACATGGGCTATTAACTTAAGTACACACAGCTGGTCTGCTTATTTATCTTGCTGTCATGATGCCTACCCCCGGAGCACCAGGCCAGGCCCAGCACCCCCGGGAGCAGGCATCACGCCCCGGGTAAAAGCCCAGCGGCCATTTATAGGGGCTCTTTGGACTCTGTCCTGGCGCCGTTGGCGCCGGCTCATGTTGGACATCAGTCCTGGTGCCATAGGTGCCAGGCTCATATGGGGAAGTGTTTGGGTGCACTTACCTGAAGCAGACCATGCTGCACACTCACCTGATGCAGACCATGCTGCATGAAGAACCAAGCCAAATGAGGCTTAGGAGGGACTATTTTTCTGAAGGAACTATTTTGTTACTTGGGTGGGGCTGTGGAAGAACACTCACCTGGAACTTCTTCCAAGGCTATTTAAGCCACGCCTGGACAGCCACACGTGCTTCGCGTTGTTCTGCATCCCAGCAGCTGAACGCTCACCGTGTCTGCTCCTGCACCTGGACTCCAGCCACGCCCGCCTCGAACCTGGAACACCTGTAAGGAAAGAAGAGAAGAGAAAGGTGAAAACCAAGAACTTATTCAACCTTCTTACCTGCATCCGGAATCTTCATGCCAGCATTCCTGAAGGAAGACTCCCATTTAAAAGCACTGTGTTGCTCGCTGCAGCGCCGCGCTTCACTCACCTGTTCCCGAGACGCCTCCCGGCTCCATCGCGGCTCTCAGCACCGGTCGCCACATCTCTGCACCTAGGGGAGAGAAGAAGAGACAAAAGGTGAGCAAGGGAACACAGGAGGAAAGCCGAATTTTCAGCCATATTACTTACCGGCTTCTCTTGGTGAACCATTCCACATCTCGGGTCGGCGCCGCATCTTTGGCAGGTACCGCACCCCGGCCCCTATAGGGAAAGGACAAAAGACATTACTGGGGAATTATAAAGACATGTAGAGGGGTCGCCCTCAGCACTAACTCACCAGATTTTACCACCGGCAATTTAACCCCTCAACGCATCGCCTTTGTTCTGCACCTGAAATAAAGGACAAATCACAGGTTAGGAAAAACAACATAAAAGGAGGCTCACACTTGAACTTTTTCATCTTCATACTTACGGCGTATCGCTCAGAAAAGTCAAGTGGATTTGCCAGCGCCATTCTGAAAACCAGTGAAGTAACTGGACGAACGCGCGCCCCTGCACCAGAAGCAGGATGGAGAGTTCATCCTTCCAAACCATAAGGTGAGCTTAAACCGGGGGTTTGGAGGAAGTCAGAGAAGAACGAAGGGGGAAAGGGGGAGCAAGCACACTATTCAGCAGACAGTTAATCCCCTTTCTCATCTGCAGAAGGATATTCCTACGGGCCAGACAAGCAAGATTTGGGGGTCCTGTTCAATCAGTGGTCCGAATTCTGCGCATCACGCTTGAAGAGGCCACAGCAACCCAGACCAGACCAGCGCCTCCATGGGAGCCAGGTGAGCATTACACTTGCTTTGATGTAAGTGGTATATTAATTGGATTTGGGGATTCTTACTTTACAAAAAGCTTAACTAATATTTAGCAAGGACCTATGGTTTAGGCTGAATGAGAGTTTACAGCTTACGATGTAGCATGAAATGTATATTGTAGCATCCTAAGTGCATTAGTTAAACTGGTGCAATGTACTGTGGAACACGGAACCTGGGGATCTTGAGATTACAGGTCTGACTGTTTTACTGGACTTGAGGATGGGAGCTGCGAATGAGTGGAAGCTTCTTCATAACTCTCCTGCTTAACCACTATACCTATGACCTATTACAAATAAAGATGTTTCTGTTTGCACTTACCTGGCTCCAGCGTGCTTCCTGCTCCCTGCGTGATGTGCCAGATGCTCAGGATCTCATATAACAGAAACATTAACATTTTACACTGTTTAACTTATAATAGTGCTCTGACAATATGTGGGCATACCAACAGATACTATATATTTATGTTATTTATCATACATATTCTAGCTTAATAAATAACTTAGCATTCTATCCTCTCATTAAATAACACTAATAATATAGTTGCACAAACTGTCATTTACAAGTGAAATCCCCCTTGTCCATTGGATTCACTATTTGTGGGAGAGAAAGTAGGGACGTGTGCACTGGTGAAACAACAAGGGCAAGGATTTGGATATTATTAGAGGAGGGTTTGGTATAAATGGTGTGAATGGGTTGGGGGAGGCAGAGAGCATCACCAGGGCATCCCATGATAAGACACCTACACGCTTCTAGTATTCTAATAAACATTGCTCACTACAGTGTTCTGGCCCAGTGGTGTCGCCTTTCAGATTGAATGGTGTATGAGACATGAGTGGATAATTGAGAGTGGTAAGTCACTCAGAACAGGGTCTGGCTGGTGGCTCAGCCAATCCTCATGCAAATCTAGGACCCAGAGCACACAAACCCAGCCCGGTCTAGCCCACTTTTGCCCACCTGCCCTTTCACTGAATCACATTTTACTGTTTTTCCCCAATTTATTTTGCCACAAAATACAGATAGTACTTTGGGGTAAGGTATATATGGGAGGGGGGTACAGGGTTAAAAGGGATTTGCGGGGGTCTGGCCTATTCCCCACATTTTGCAGTAAACAAAGTAGAATAAACAATGTAACAAATTCTGCAAAAGTGTAGTTTGGCAAATAAAAGTCAGCAATCATTCATCGAACTGCCCAGCGCAGCGTTGGTCTGAACTGACATCTTCGATTACTTATTTTTGGATATATATATATTTTACAGAGATCAGCACGCATTTTCTTTCATCGTATTCAAGTTGCAACATATATTGGCATAGGTAGAGAAGCTTAAGATAAAAAAATATGAGGCTTAATACCCCATAATAGAAATACGCCAGTCACGAGTCCAAAGGTACCATTTAAATTTATTAACAGGCAACTGTCTGGTCTCTCAACACCCCGTAATGTGTGCAAGCAGACACCGTGAGATGAGAGAGTGCTGGACATTTCAAATACACCTACATTTATACAGATTTTCCACAATCCCGGACTCATCCAGCCCCTCTTCGTGTCATACATTTACCTAAGGTTCATGGCCTATCCACATAACTAAGTCATGTTTAAACATCTTTGAATAGTTTGTTATTTTCCTTTAAACACTTCATATGTTTTCCAAATATAGGACACAAAGGTAACAGTCCTTATTTCACTCCCTTATATTTGCCTAGCATTTGTTTTTGAGCTTAAAGTCAGCTTAGTTTCAAGGAGCGAAAACAAAGATTTCTGCAGAAAAGCATGTTCATCTATTTGTTATTTTACTTTGCTGTTTGAACGGGAAAGGCACTGTTGGAACAGATGGTATCTAAATTACTGATTAGTACGGCTTTTGTTTAACTCCAAGGTTTCTCAGTGTAGGACAAACAATCCACTTTAGCAGCTTGAACATTCTTATCTAAGTTGACATCATGGAAACAGTACAAAGTTCATTTTGCTCTGCTGGAGCCAAAAACACAATTCTAAACATGGGACAGAAAGCAAGTGGAGATCAAAATGGCGGATAACTCTAAATGCCGGCGTAGTCAGCCTGTTTCAGGTTCATTCAATGCAATTTATAGTGTGATGCAAATATGCTTAGACCAATGTTTACTATCAGGTGGTATCCATGCAAAATATACTTTTACACTATTACCAGCAATATGTTAAACATATGTATGTATGCATGGCTGTGTATGGGATCATAAAGTAAGCTGCATGCAACAAAGTACTGCACAAAAAATGAGGCAAGCACAGAGAGAGAATGACAGGGATAGCTGCAGGAAGGCTCTGCACAAACAGGGTACGAGGTGTTGTCAGGAGTTGAATGGACGATGAGGTGCTCGCTGAAGAAGAGGGCCTTCAGTTCCTTCCTGAAGTGCTGGAGACATAGGTTCAGTCTGATGGGGCATTGGCATGCTATTCCATAGACTTGCTGCATGGCAGGAGGGGTATGTTTTCTTTTTAGTTCTTTTTTGCATGTCTTACATTCTAGTGTGAGATGGTGGGCTAATCAGGCAGGTAGAAATAAACGTTATTTTAAGTTGCCTAGCATGCGATGAAGGAAGCTTGGATGGTGATGCCTGCTTACAAGTGTAACCAGTGGAGGATTGGGGTAATCTAGTCATTTTTCTTTAGTCTGGTGATTAGAAAGGCTCTGGTTTGCTGAGCAACTGCAAGAAATCTGATTGGGGTCAGGAGACAGTTGCTCCTGTTCAAGGGGAAAGCATCAGAGCCTTGATGACGATTTTGAAAACTGCTGCAGCTATGAAGGAGAAAGGGCTGGGAATAGGTTGGTTTGGTTTTATTGTACAAAAGACAGATGTCGCTGATAATTAAGAGCTGGTTAGCTATATCTTGCAAAACCTACATATTCAATTAAGGCTACTCTATATATACATTTCTGCGCACACATCTGGCATCAATATTTTAGTCTTTGTTTCTTTTAAAGTAAACCCTCATGAAATAATGAATATTTTAATTGAATGTATTTACTCTGATTTACACTGCATGAATTTGTTGACCGAACTTTTTTTAACAAACACACATTTTTAATGTTATTAGATGTCATTTAAGATGTTTTTCAAAATAAAGAATTGTTTTATAAATATCTTTCACACAGACTCCACTACGTTTTTCTCCTCCCAGTCAGCATTCTGTAGTTGTTTATGTAAGCTACATATTTACATTTCATATTAACCATAGCCTCCTTTTGTGGTGCCAGTCTGCATTTTCTTTCTTTACTGTGGCATGGCCATGTGCAGAACCTAATCTCAGACAATTGTCAATAGCAAGAAGCCATGCAAATTGCAAACCTAGCGATTTAAAAATACATCTCATTTAGAACATAACACGACATGACCTGTGCATCCTGTCGTGAGTGTTTGTTTTGGGAATGTCGGTGGTGTGTTTATATTGCTTTCAGAAATCCCAGTGTAATCCATTTACCTTCACATATAAAGTATGGCCCACAGTGTTTTCAGATTGTTAATAAAAACAATAAAAATAATGTTAATTTTATTGTACCCTCTATTTCATAGGCTATATTCAGTTCTATTTGCAGCAGTAATAATTCCGGATGTGTTGAGGGAGAGAGCTTGAAGACTGGGGGGTAGAGGAGAAGATTTGGTCTACAAAGGTGGGGGGCATAGGAGAAAAGGGGAAACAGAGAAGGGGATACAAGAGAAAGAGACAGAGAGAGAGAGAGAGAGAGAGAGAAAGAGAGAGAGAGAGGGGGAAGGAAGATCTATCTATGTCATAGGTTCTACCATTAGAATTATTCAAGTAAGCAATTTTTCAATACCCTGATTACAGATTTTGAAGTTTCCATCACATGCACACATTCCCCTCAATTCTAAAGGTTCAAAATCACAATGTATTCCGTGTTTCTAAAGTGTTTTTGAACATGCATTATGTATTCTCCCAGTATAAAGACCCCCAGGACAAATGCTTCTTTCTGACTGACAGTAAACATATGTCGATATCTTCAGAATTCCATCACTAGACTGTATATGCATCTCTAACCTGGGGTTGCTGGAGATGAAACAAACAATAATAACACCAGATTATGAAACCTCGTGGACATACACTGTACTTGAGGCAACCTATTAATATCCCCAGTTATGCATCTGGACTTACCTTGGAGTGGGTAATTAAATCAGCTTGTGCATCTATACCTTCACTACAACCAATAAACAAGAAAAACACTTTTCGGATCCAGTGAATCGTATGGTTCAAAGAACGGCCCCTTCCAACTATAACAAAAGTCACACTGCAGATGCACACACCAGAAAAACTATAACTAAAACAACTTCAGTAAACTAACACAAGACAAATATGCCTGTCAATTGTCCCCCTGGACACCCAAACTACAAGTATTATATAACAAGTATATCCAACAAATACCTAGGGCATTTTCCACTCTTAAAATGATCACATGCAAGACAAAACATGCATGAGCACCAGTCATGTCCTGCCCCTGATTCAAACATGCTGAAATGAACAGTTAGAACATCGTTGCTTTTCATAATGACCAGTCAGGTTTTCACAACAAGCAATGCCTCATTCTAGCATTTGGAGAGAACTGCAGGAAGATTTGAATCGAGAGCCACAATGCAGTTGCAACAACACCTCTGAGGTGTCAAGCATTCCAAATAAATTCTACCAACATTTCAAAGATTAGACATGGCAATCAGTGATGAAAATAGCAGCACATTGATAGTTATCCAGCCCATGCCTCAGAAATGTTTCTGCTAACTATTAATGCTCACTTGAAGGAACACAATCGGATGTAAGGATTGGAAATTAACCGTAGCCCTTGTATTATTCACATTTTCCTTTAAAACTAGTCAGTAAGGACGTTCCTCGCGTGACTCCATTCCTTGTGTACACTATTTCTGATGAGTCAATGTTTAGACTAGTATTTCCAATTCGATTTGTACTTTCCTTTTTCTTCTTTTTATTTTTTCATTTCTTTTATTTTTATTTTCTCTCCCTCTCCTCATCTACCTCCTTGATTTTTCAAACTATTTTATCTACTTCTTTTTTTTATTTTTTTAACTTATCATTCGAAACGAGCTTAACGGAAAATGATTCATACATTTTATTGTGGAATGTTGAACATTAAATTGTAAATGTTTTTATTATCTATTGTATATAGACTGTAAACCAAATACCAATAAATAAAAACAATAAAAAAAAAACTAGTATTCCCAATGTGTTTGCTTCCTCTGTAGGTTACTATTGTGTTTGACTGGGTAGTTTGATGACAGGGCCATTTTCTTTCAAGGAATTTAATTTCTCTTCATGTTATGTTATGTCCTAGTACACTATGCTAATGTAAGCAATGCTGTTGTATTCTATGCCAGGTGAAGCTTTGCACACTGTGTTATGCTATGTTATTCTGTGCTATTATTCTATGTTGCCCTATGCTATGATGTCGTGTTATGCTGGGCAATGCTATGTTATGTTACATTTTGCAACACCACGTTACATTACGAGTTGTGGTATTATGTGTTGCATTCCCATGTTCAGTTTACAACTTGATTGCATCCTTAGGGAGGGGTCCAAGATACTCTGTAAGACTTCTTTTCGTTTCTAGCAAGTAAAATATATTATGCTTTGTTGTGGCTGTAGGACAGCCATAGACTTAATAGAAGTGAGAGGCAAATGCACAGAAAGTGACCTTAGCCTATGACTAGCGCAGGCTCTGACCATGAATGTTGATGTTTCCACAATTAGCACTGGGATTGAAATATTTCCATTTGAAATCCAAATCCCCTGCACACCTCTGTTTAAATCAAACTGTATAACTTTAAAAAAAATGATTTCACAGATGTGCAGTGGTGTTTCTCCACCAACGATCAGGTCAAAGAGAGTTTTTTTATCTTTCATTTTTCTTTCAGTTCCTTGGGATTCTAGCGGCTCCAGCAACCACCAATATTTCACAAGTTCTCCTGGTTCTTTCTCTTTCAAAAGCTCAGACTTTGTTGCTTAAGCCTCTTTGCCTTGAAAACTGGTATAGCTTCTATGCCAATGTCTCTTTGGAGTGTCAGGACTTTGTCTCCCACCATACACCTCTACACCTTACTTTAGACTGCATCTTAAATTCTCTTGAGATAGTGGACTATCTCGGACCAACAGACACAAGCTTGGTTTTCCCAGCCTTGATCTAGATAAATCTCATATCTAAAGGATCAATGTATCTTGAGCTTGCAAAGACTTCCTTTCCCAAGTCTCATCATTTGAGAACGGCACTGTTATCTATATTCAAAATAATTTCATTCAATGAAATATCTCTTGGGGGTAAGTTAATTGGACAGCATTCAATTAACTGACATTGCTTTTGCTAAAACCTCAATTGAGTGATAAAGTCTGTTGCACATATCCCCAGACTCTACAATGGTTGAATGTTTAGTCCTTAGGGACTTTCAGAAATAAGAAAGAAACCCGCCATGGTATTTTAAGAAACTGAGTAAGAAAGAGAAAGAAACATCGGAATTCCGTAGAACTGAAGTTTAGCACCTAGAGACTTTGAGAAAGTCAGTAAGGCACATGTCCAATGACAGTTTCAGCATTGTTCGTCTTTGTCTTGTTTTGCAATAAAACGCAAATAACTCCGGCAAACATACATTAGTACATATCTATAACACAACTCTTCAACAATTCCATCAAGGGATGATACCTATGTGGCAGATCATAGAATTGGTATAGATGAAAAGGTAGGGCGGCACTGTGATATGATATGATATGGCATTTATGATGCGCCTATGCACAAGTGTTTCAAGGCCCGAAAGACTGTGGAGATTAGGACTTGACCCCTTTGTGGCAATGGTTTGTCGTATAATAGAATTAGGAGTGCGTCCTAATAAGCAATTTCAAGACTGTTCTTGTAGGGTTAAAAAGGGAGTTGCAATAATCCAATTAATGTGTAATGAAGATTTAACAGAGAAGCCGATAATGGTCTAACCACTAGGGCTAATGATATTAGCCATCAAAAGATATAAGAGATGTCACTGCCAACTGATATACGGTATGAATTCAATGTTAAGACACGAGATGTACATATGAGGAATTATAATGTCCCCAAATTTGAAACTACAATATCCCATTAAGCCTTGCCTGTAATTGATAAAGTGTCATGAAACATGTTCATGTTGGCGTTAATTGGGATATTACTAGCAATATAAATAAAGTTTGTATGTGTTTTCTTGGTGGTTGTGCAAGAACGGTGGTTGAAACATTGTCTAGTTTTATCGCCACTTGCGAGATTGAAGGTGGCAGGTATGCTCAGTGCATCGTTTATTGAGCATAAAGAGCATTGGTGCTCTGTACGTCAATACACATATGGAATTTGTAATATTATTTTAGCTGGGAGTTTATTTTATTTACAAACTTTATTTTGTGTTTTCATCTCAAGAGCATTAGTTGCATTTATGCATAAGAAAGCAAGTGTGATATTCTGAGCATTCCTCTTACAAAGAGTTTGTTATCTTCTTAAGTAGGTTCTTGAGTATAACAGTTAAACAATGAATCCCCCTCCCCCTTTTATTATTCTCAATAATGTTCGGTTGAGATAACACAACAAAAATGTTCACATGTAATTTGGTGCATTACAACTTAGGGCTGTCCATGTCTCATAGGATAGAGACTTAACGCAGGATTCTGGGTTTAAAATACATTTGTTCTCTGTCTTTAGTGTTGTTCTCTGTTGTTCCCCACTTCTCTGTAAAAGCCACCAAATGGATCAGTTCCTTACTGGATAACAGACAGATGAGGGTATTCTCGCCTACCGCCTCAGCAGAGCCTACACTGGGGCCCCGCGGGGTGCCTCAAGGTTCATGCGTTTCCCCAACGCTCTATAATGTTTTTACTAAATCTCTGTTTGATGTACTTGATTATCTGGGTGTCACCTACACCAACTACACTGATGACACCCAGATACTCATTCCAATCACAGATGACTACATAGTGGACTCTAAAGCCCTGAACGACATCTATCAAGTCATCCAAGCTTGGATGGCCCAGCATGAGCTCTGTATTAACGATGACAAGACAGAGCTCCTCATCCTTGGCTCCCAACACCGAATGAATAGACTCGACCCTTCCTTCAAAGCCTTCAACATTGCTGGTAACTCTATCAAAGTTTCCACCAACACCAAAAAACTAGGAATCTACCTCGACTTCACTTTATCACTTAATAGACAAACAAACACAGTCGTCTCGGCATCCGCTTACACATGTAAGCTTATCACAGCATGCCGCCCCTTCGTAACCACACAGAATTGTACTATCTTGACCAGGACATCGGTTATGTTCAAACTGGACTACTTTAATGCCTTTTATCTAGGGGCCAACCAACGTAACCTCAACAAACTAAAGGTTACCCAAAATAACACCATTAGAGCTGCCCTCAACATCGCCAGATCTTCACACATCCCTGAAACAAGGAGACGCCTACACTGGCTCTCAGTAACACAAAGAATTTCTCTGAAATCTCTTACCCTCACACATAAATGTCTGAACAATCAGGCCCCCACCTATCTTGTCTCCCGTTTCTCTCCCTACTCGCCTACCCGGCTACTCAGATCGGCTCAAGCACATTACCTGACCATCCCTAGATACAAACTGCAGAAAGCCAGGGGAGGTAGATTCCCAGTCCTCGCTTCCAAGTTATGGAATTCGATTCCATTAACTATCAGATCCGAACATTCTCCAACCCTCTTCAAACAACAAACCAAACTGTGGTTATCCACTACACAAGCCTAATTCCACTTAAGGACATTTTCGGTTCGCTACCTGCCCAGCGTCTGTATTTATGTTCATGCTAACTGTAGATATTGCTGAACATTATATTGTATACTATGTATAATGCTACTGTATATATTGCGCTCACCTTACACTGTTATTTTAAAATTTTGTATTTCCTGTACACAGTGTTTTGTGTATCTTAACTGTAACTATTACTGTGCTGTTCCTTACTATGCCAAGATATGCACCCGGAATGCCCTTGGCCCTGGTGCGCTATATAAATAAATAAAATACAAATACAAATACAAACTCATGGGGAGGCATCAACGTATTCAAGTGTTTAGGGTATGAGCCGTATGTCAGTGCTGTCACCTTCTCCAGAGCCATGACACCTGTGGAGTTTTTAAAGTAATTATTTAATCAAATGTTTTGTCAACAAGGTGTTCATACCTCTGCATTAATTCTTGCATCAAGTTGACTTTCAAAAGCACTCAAGCTGCATCACAACCAGTGAACAGCAGTAGAGTGATACCTCAACTGGTGCTTTTAGGTTATTGTCCATGAACTGTCAATCAAGCTCAGGGTGTTCTCTCTGCCTTTAAAAACCTCTAATTGTACTGGCCTTTTCTGATGAGAAAGTACCGCCTTACCGCACCGTCCTGTCCGTTACTTTTGTTGTGTGTTTTTATGTCTTAAATTAGTTTGGTGAAAGACAGAGCAGATGTTACAGGGATCTTTATGCACTCTGTGGAAGTTGTGAAATGATTATTCAGCACAGGGTCTTTTGCTCACCTCACTTTGCATTCTTGTATCTGCAGCCCTGCATTGCAGATTGCAAATCAAAGTAGAAGCACACCACAGGAATACACAATGGCATAAGTCATATATAATCCTGTTACAGAGCATCACTTGAGAGCTCTGTTTCTGCACATCTTTTGAAAAACGAGCGTGAGTTAGGCAGTGGAGCGAAAGAAATGGGCAGTCATTTTTCCACATTGCCAGTTGGAAAGTCGTTAAACAATCTATTTAATAAACAACCACTTTTCAACCTGTGCAAAGAAGAGGAAACATTGACTAATTCCATTTAAATGTGTTCCTTGAGGTCAGATATTATATTTAGAGATCTCGGGATAACTGATTTAGCTGAAATCTGCACATACATGTTCGAAACCTAGTAAGAATGGTTCAGCCTTTCAGCCTTCTGAGGTCAATAAAATGAATACTACCGAGTTTGATGATAGTGAAAAACGCATCTTTATTTACTAAGGCATGTTTCTTTGATAACTTTGGCCAAGCTGGATATAAGGTTCCAGCGGCTATGGCATTCTCTCTCCTAACTACCTTGACCTCATGCCTTCACCTTCTTCAGCTCCACACCTCCCCTCCCAGTCCCTTGTGGGCTTCCCAATGCACATTTCCCTGGGTGGGATGGCTGAGGGTGGGCTGAGGGTGGGCATAGGGGACCGGTTTCAATCAAAGTGAAGTGTTCATGTGTAGAGTGATCACAGATTTCAATGTACACCTTCATCCCAGGCATGGCCTTTTTTTAGCATGAAGTGCATGTGGGAATTGTAGTGTTTGCTGACTTCACCAACGGCGCTAACACATCTATTACCAGCAATCTTTAAAAGAAAAATGCAAATCTGAACAATTTAATTGTAATTTTAATTTTTTGCAATTTTAATTGTAATTGTTTATTTGTACACCGCTTATACACAGGTGAAGTGTACAAGCGGCCCTGGGTTATGTGCAGAGGGGTTAGCCCTCTCATGGAACGAATGTTGAAAGTGCAGTAGTGCTGAACATAGAGCAGAGGCCCTGAGGCTAGTGCAAAGATTGTCGGGGAGCCTGGGTCCTGTGAGACTCTGGAGGTAAACCAGGTGACCAGTCAGCAAAAACTGAACAAAGTTAGGGAAGAGAAGGAGGAGTGAGGCAGGAGAGAAAAAGAGGGGAGGTTAGCAGGGGGCAGGGAGAGAGAAAGAGGAAGAGAAGAGGACGCTCTTGAGGAGTTTTTCCAGAATTTAAAGAGCTCTGGATCAAAGCAGAGAGAGGCAAGGAGGCTGTTTCATAGGGAGGCACCTGCAGAGGATAAAGATCCACCCCCAAATCTCTGCTGGGAACGTCTCACACGCACAGAGTTGGAGGAGGATGAGTCGAGGTCTCTAGAAATAAAGTATTTAGGAAGAGAGCATTGTAGATAATGCGGCCCCCAGGCCCAGCAAGCCTTGTGGACTATGCACAGGGTCTTGAACTTGATCCTAGCAGCGGCGGGGAACCAGTGTAGGGATTTCAGCACTGGAGAGATGTGCTCTCTGGGCTTGAGGCCAAGGATGAATTGTAACGGATGGAGAGTAGAAGTAGGAACAATGAGAAAGAGGCCGTTCCAGTAGTCCAGCCTAGAGATAACCAGGGATCTGGAGAAAGTGAGTCTTTGGGGGAATGTGAGAAAAGGTAGAAAACCTCTGAGGAGGTGCAGCTGGTAGCGGGACTTTTTGGAGATGTCCACGATGTGAGGAGGAGAGAGTGGAGTTCAAAATGACCCCCAGATTTTTTGCCTCACTAGCAGATGGGGGCGCAGGGTCAAAGGAGGACAGCCAGTAAGAAATTGGGAAAGCACAAGCAGGAGTCCCAATGAGGACGATCTCTGTCTTATTGGCATCAGGCAATTTCACTTGACATTAAGTTACGTGGTGGCTAAATTGCGGTAGCACCTGGATCCCTTCTTGGAGTCCTGATCTCCACCTCTCTTTCCCTTTCTACTTCTCTATTCACCTCTTTTGTCCTTCTTCACTCTCTTCTATCTTAACCATATATTTCCCCATCTTCCATCTCGCACCCTGATATAGCTTATAATATTCATGCAGAAAACAGACCTGTACATACTCCATAAAATATGCATGTTAAAAAAAGTGACTTTATTTTGTTAACACTGGAAAAACACGGTTGTCAATCATTTTCTTTTTAAGGAAAAAGGATACACACTTTAAACACAGATTTTATATAAATACTTGAAACACACCGCCACAATTCCCAAACCACAAACACTGAACCTTGAATAATGAGCTATGTCACGCTATGTTATGTTATTTTACTACAATAAGGGCTAAATTTGCAATTTGCATGTCTTCTCGTGTTGTCAACTATCAAATAGGTGCAATTCTAACCATGTTTCTGTAGCAATGAAGCATCCATAGATAATTGTTCTTTTTAGTATTATGTGTTTATCTCAGTCACTTCAACTACTCAGAGAGAGTTGATGCTGGCTATTTTAACATGGCATGTCATGTCAATTCTATACATGAAAAGGTTTGATGGGCAGGAAGAGTTTGTGCAGAGGAGCAAGTGGATGTCTCTCCTATGGTCTGCGCCCCCTCACCACTGTCCTATTGGAGTAGCAGACGAAGAGCTACAGTTGGGAACCCATGCATGAATCCATGTGGATTTCCTATACCACGTTGAGTGTATGAAAGACGATATGCACTCAGGAAGCCTTTCAGATTGTACCCTCACGTTGAAGCAGAAGAAGGATGCTACCAGGAAGGGTGCCCATTACCAAGATGTCAGAAGGAGATTATGAGTAATATGGATGAACTCTAAGTAAAGTTGGAGATGACAGAATGATGTCATAAAGGAGATGTATGAACCTACGCCGAATCGATATGAAAATACTTAAAGCGGACAATGTAAATGAAGCACAAAGAAAAAAAAACATATACCTAAAGACAAGGTCATTGTGAAAGTAAGAAGATGAAATAACGTGCTGACCAATAACTGTAAATACGCTGTAACACAAGGCAGAAAAGATACATAGAAGGTTGCTAAAAATGAGGTATACATACAACATGTAGGACGGCCTTTGGAAGAACATGGAAGACGGCCTGTGTTAAGAATCAACCCTGTTACCTCAAAAGACAAACCTAGGATTGCAAATGGAAGAACTGGTGAAGAAGCTGTTTTTGCGTGCAGAATAAGGGAGTACCTTGGCCGAGGGTCAAGAAGGCTATTTCGAGAGATGGGTACAAGGCACAAAGGGAGTCGAAGGAACAGACCACATAGGTAAGACATATTTCTACTAAGATTAGGAGAGACAAGGACATTTGCAAGTGACAAGTATTGAACAATCACAAGGGCAAAATCCTATGTGAGTTGGAGTGAGCTAGTCTCTAAGGCTAGAGAGGGTAATGGCACCCTGTTTAATAAAATCAAATCGTCTTAAATAAGATGCTGACATGGTCAAAATTGTGGTCTCCTAACACGTGTCTCAGAAGTAAAAAACAAAGGCTATTCATTAAAACCCAGATGGAGATAGTGGTCTTTTCATCACCCCTCAATGTTCTAGAACAGTAAGCAGAATACAAGGTCAACTACAAACAGAAAGCCTTGTCTAAGGATCAGGTTTTGTTTCTACTGAAGCTGCTAAACAAGCTTGAAATCCAAGGTTGGATGGGGTTGTCAACCAATGATAAGGCCTGCCACGCACTTCAACAAAGAATCTTGCAGTTACTAATCCGCTGCCATATTCTCTGCTATAATTAGTATACTACATAGGTAGAAGTAGCTCAGGGTGTGTCCTGCAGACAAGGGACAGCAATGAGATATTAACACTTATATTATTCTATAAGTAGACATGTTCCCCTAATCCAATCCCTCCTGTTAATAGGTTTTGCAAAATGCCATGTAGGATGACGTCATAGATGATACATGAAAAGTATATAAACTCTGTATACATAAGAGGAAGTGTGATTATGCATGCATCTATTTTGATAGCTGCACAACTCCCTGCTTTCTTTCATTGAGATCAAAGCAGTATATTACCATCTTCCTTGGGTCTGTCCGGTTATTTGGTCTAAGATATTTATTGGTAATTCCATCCAGCGCATAGAGGACACTTCAAAATGCTACAACACATTTGGTACCAGAGGATGGTTCTGGTCTAATGACCTGGATCTAGGCACATATCCAGACTCCGGACGATCGCCTGCTCCTACCGTTAGCCAGACAATCCCAGAGTTTCCTGCGGAGAACAGAGTGTAAAAGGGCATGTATTTGAAATATGGTGGGCAGGTCCCCCTTTGACAAAATTCCTGTCTGGTTCCCACAGGCGCCCCGCGGACTGAAGGCAAACTGGTTGATTGTGGGAGAGTCGATGCAGAGGGACTCGAGCTGAATAGCGGACGTATGTAGATCAGCGAATGTGGTAGAAGAGAAAGGGGGTGGGCTGTATTATGGTGTGTTTAATACATGTATAAATGTATATATATATATATATATATATATGGAGAGAGAGAGAAAGAGAGAGAGAGAGAGACAGAGAGAGTAATTGGAATTTGGGGATTTTCGAGAGATGAGAATGATACCTCAAATGTACAGGCCCATGATGGACAGAAAGAATACATGCCATAGCTCCATATGGGAGTGTTAAAGATTGGTGAGGCATAGAGCCAATAAGAAGGGTGTGTATTAAACTCTGAAACTGAGTGAATACAAGAGAAGAGATACATTTATTAAGAATGGTAAAGGAAAACGTACATAGGATAACAAATTGAAAAGTGCACATGTGTAGGGGATTAATAAGTTTCTATAAAGCTTTCTGCATGTTTAAACTGAGAGATATGAAACTGTGTGTATATTTACACACTCAACGGCATTGCCTTACATCACTGAGCTGCCTGTGCACAAGAAACAGTAACCTGGCTGCGCTGGCTCCTGTGTGCACCAGGACCTCAAAACTGCTTTTGGCAGCAACAACAGGAAAATGGCTGCACAATTTTGCCTCACACACTTCGGGCAAAATGGAACAAGGGGACACACTGAAAAATATGCCAGTGTGTTCTGAAACATATATGGCATCAAGTGAAAAGGAAAGCCTGCTATTGCTGCAAAAGCCAAAATCCCCTTCAAAATGAAACCGTATTCACCTTTTCAAAATGCTGCTTTGATGCCAATTTCATGTGTCATTCTGAAACCACTGTGAGTAAAAAGGCCCAGTTAAAACCAACTCACAGAGAAATCAAAAGCAACTTCATTTTCACTCGCACAGGAAACACGCATTTATTTCTTGACAAAATGTATCCAGGCGCAGCAGTTCAAAGAGACTTTTTACCCTCTGAACCAGCTCAAGGAGAATTATATCTATACTTTAGATAAGAGTCCTACTGTACGGAAAATGACTACAGCTGCCAAGACAGTGGCAATTTGAGGAGCTGTAAACCGGATTAAAGAAAGAAATGATAGCAGTTTTTGACAGATGTGGAAAAATGGGCTGTGCTGACTGAAGAGAAAAAAAATGACCTGTTTAAAACTCAATTGTTAATGAAAGCCTGCTTACTTAGAAATGTAAAGGAGTTATGTTAGTGGTGGCAATACACACATAGGATATCTTCTGTCATAGGTAGGGTTAATTCAAGACAAAGTAAGAAATTAAACATTTTAAAACACATAGGCTGTAGTTGCAAGCTCTCAGAAACATGTAATTCCAGTTGCCAGCTATAAAACTGCTCCTAGGACGGGATATACTCCCTAAATCCAGGACACGTAGGCGCGAAGTACCAGCTTGAAAAGTTTTGAATGGGATAGGACAATGACTGTTCACATGTTCATCAGACATTCATCTTTGCTCCAGGCTGGGACAATAGCAGTCCTGGGACGCTCACCTGTCAAGGGTGAATGGCAATAAAACCTTCAATTAAAAGAGAGGCCCCCAATCCTGCTTGGAAGAAACTGGCAGTTGCTGTTAGCTGGGAAGAAAAAGATATGACAGACAATGACTCCCATCCTGAATTTACCTGGATTGCTGCCACTCACTGCATCCTGCTATCCTGATATTGTATCCGCTAACCAGAAATGCCAGTGCAGAAGAACTATCCTTTGGTATCCAGTCCCTGCCCAACTGACTCTGTCCCGCTAAGTTTGTCCAGCTGCCCTGTGTTAGACCAGACCCGTGTGGCGACCAGAGCCGCTGACTCTCCAAAATCCAAGCTAAAAGCGGACTGTGAGTATCGATAAGAACCATAGAAACATAGTAAGCCTTGCCTTGCTTTGTTCCATCCCAATCTCTAAGTCATCCAATCCTTATCCTGATAACTGTAATATTGTCACAATCATTCTTGAAACCCTGCCTTTGATTCCTTGTGCTAGCACCAATATCTTTAATACATTTTGTCTTGTGAAATCCTAAGCCCTTAGTCCTCCCTCGGGTGATCGGACTGGGTCCGCCGGGGCGGGCGCGGAGTTACTAGGGTTGATTCCGTGGATCAACTCCGGAGCTTACTGTGTCCCAAGCTGGTAGCCTAGCCTGAATGCCCTAGCGTAAAGTAAAACTGTCCTTGTCAAAATTGATTTCTATTCCTTTTTCGCCCCTTTGTTTTTCCAAAAACACACCGCATTCTATATGGCATAACTCACTCAATTTAACAGCTAGAGAGTTACAATATTTCACCCGTTTTTCTTAAAAAACATTTTGGCAAATTCAGGCGAGATTTGCGAAAGTGTGTAATTTTACAACATGTCATTTTAGTTATAAACGGTTTTCAATCTTCCATTCAATTTTGAATTGTATGCTTTTGTTCAATACATTGCTTGCGATTGCTAGTATCTTTCCAGTGCTGCTCCAGTAAAGAATTGTTTTTGTTTTAAGAATTTAAGACATATTCATTGTTTATCCATCCATTTCCGAGTGTCATTTTAGCATTGCCAGGTTTTAAATCTGTTTTTCTCTCTTGTTTGGACAGGGAAAGTCGGATTTCTATTCTGTATCTTTTTTGTCATTCCGGATGACCTGCTGATTCTGTTTATCCACTTAAAATTGATTATTTAAGGGTTGAGGGAACGTTGCAGGGGGAAATTCTAACACCAGTGCTATCTTACCCAAAATCAAAAGTGCTCATATTCCCTGGTGTTTTGTAGTTGTGGCAATAGAAGGTTAAACTAAGTGCATTGCTTACATTCATATTGTTCTTATCTCCCCATTGGTGATTGCTGCCCCATATATTAAAAAGTGTGTGATTTGATTGAATTTCGAAATAAATAAATAAACATTATATTTACCTACCAGTCTGGTTCCTGGTCCATTGTGTCCCAGAGTATTTGAAAAGGGGGTGTGATATGAGTGATATCTCTCAAATATTGAACCTATATATATGATAAAATAAGCATTTCAGTTGTGTGCTGCATACTAGGCTGAGACCAGGGTGTATCGCCTGATTGAAATCCTTAACATAACAATAGCAAAAATAAATAAATAAAAGTGATTTATTGTACATTTTGTAAACAAAGGATTGATATCAATCAGAAGGTTGTAATTAGATTACATTAATATACAAATAAAGAAGAGAACCTTAAGATACTAAAAAATAAAGAACGATATAAAAATAATTAATAGAAAGTGTAAATGAAGGAGCGAGAAGAACAGTGGTACAAAGAGTTTTAAAAATATTTTCATTCATGGGTTATGAGCAGCAATGGATGTTGTTTGCTCAAAAAGATTGAAACTATATATTTAATAAACCTAGGAAGAAGAAGAAACTGGGTAAGTATTGGCAGTCTAAATGATTTGCCACTGTGGAGTACACACCTCTTTTACACATATGCAGAACATCGCTGCGATACAAAGCCAGAATCAGGAAATATCATTCCGATTAATAAAACACTTATGCCGTGGCCCCCAGAGGGTTCAATATTAAAATCGATATTGTGTCACATGATGACATACTAATATGCCACTCATAAAGAGAAAAAGTTAGAAAAAAGATTGGCAGTTTTAGAAAGAAGATGAAGCTAGGATGGAATGGATGCTTAATCAACATAAAGGAGACGATGTAACACTTTCGGCTCCTATACCGTTGAGAATCAGGATGTAAATACTGAGGAGAAGGGATTTTAGAAGTGACGACACTAAGGAAGAGAATGGGAATTCGAGAACGCACATACATATTAACACGTGATGAAGATAAACAGTGTGATGAGTGAAAGGATAGACAGGACAGATTGAGACAGATGAACAGCAGAATGACAGAAGGGAAAAAGGATACATCTAAGGGTATGACAATATTACAGAACAAATGGATGGGAGGACAGATACTGCTTACACTAGACAACAAAGGCATTGATGGAGTTCGAGAAAGAGAGAAATGAGTAAAACCGGAGAAGAGGGAGAAAGAGAAAGAAGAAGAGAGAATATATAATGAAGAAAGAGACCAAAAGTATTAGCAAAGGGAGGAGTAGATAAAATGTAATATGCGAAAAGAGAAGGACAGATTAGAAGAAAAATAAAAAGAGACAGAAGCCGAAAGACTGAAAGTAAGTAGATTGCAAAGAAGGTGAGAGGAGGATGAGTTAAGGAAAATGAGGAGAAGAGAGGCAGAAATTTATTGTAATAGGGGATTGAAAGATTATGAGATTGAATATTTATACTATAGGAGCATAGTGCCCATCGAAACACAAGAATGATTGGACAAAGAAAGACTCAAAGCAACGGGAGCTGTATGGAAAGCCGGGAGCAGCATGGGCTGGTCTGCAGGATACAGAAGACACAGAGCAGAGGCTTGGGAACCAAAAAAGGCAAATGAAGTATAGAGGAAGGTATGGAACTCAAGAAAATACACCATTAAAGGGAACTGAAGGGAGATCAGGGGGTGTTATGCTAGATGATCATACAGCAATGTCTTTAACCAGGTTAGACCTTGATGACGTAGAAGAAGATAGCAGTCATACAAGTTTGGGCATGTTAATGTCAGATGTAGAAAGGAAGGAAGACGAGAAAGCACAAAGAAAAGGTGCATATGGATTTTCAAGCAAATCGCATAGCTAAAGGGGTAAAATGGTCCGATTTAGAGGTCTGCATAGAAAAAACACCAGAACCAACACCATATACTGAAGAACCACAAGTACGATGGTGCAATGCAGGAAATATATCACTGCCTTATGTGAGCAGATTAAGGGCATTGCCAGGACGGAAATGAACAGGTGAAGACAACGCTGCATGCAAGACGAGGAGTGTGGGTAGGTATGATTATGAACCAGGACTGTCACAAATCCCACTATTAGAGAAAGGAGGGGGGTCGAACACAATATATACCATGGCCCCAAATGGATAAGGAGAATTTAAAGTGTAAAGTACCAAGTTTAACTTCCGGAGCGGGAAAGTGGAACTCTGAATTAGAGAAATGAACGTCAAGAGCGACTCTACGCATAGGTGACATTAAAGGCCTATTATCAGCTATTCTAGAGGAGAGAGATGACGACATTTGGAAAAGAGCAGGATATCTGAAAGTCACAGCGCAAAATATGGTACACGATGGAGCACCATTTAATAATTGTAGAGCAGATGTATGGCGAATACAATGTCCTGACACATCAGATATTGAGACAATTATGACTCGGAAAATGGGAGGAACTGAAGACCCCATTGCCTTTATTCAGGAGATTCAGGAGGGATGGAATTTGGAAACCCATGTATCACGGGACAAAAGAGTAGCATTATGTTATCACATTTTATGTCAAGGGCGAGAGCTGGTGCAACGGCAGCTAAAGAAAAAGGTGTATGAGGGAGCAATGGCACAATTAGTGCAGTTACCGCAGCAGGATAATGCAGCATATATCATGGATCAGAATGGGTATAATTGTATGGCAAAGGCAGAGGGAATGAGCCTCAAGGAGGAGGTGGAAGTGGATTTCAAGACCCTTGAGATAGGGGAGGATTTAATTCCAGACAGTCACCGCAGTGCGGGAGTTGCAGTAAATTCTGATATTTAGCTAGAGTATGCAGAAGCAGGGGAGGCATGCAGCAACAGAAATGGCAATCTCCAAGAGGGGGGATGCTCCACAGGATAATACAGATTCAAAAGGATATTATGACCAAGATCATACGCCACCTCAAACAAATGCACCGCAATTCCAGCAAATACAACAAGTACCAATGCAGATGCAATAACCGCAGAGGCAACAACAGCAGCTACTGATGCAACAAATACAAGATGTTCCAATGCAACAGGCAGGTGTGTCACAATTACACATGGATATGGAAGCCACTCAAGTAGCCGCCCCCAAATCAGGAATTATGACTGTGGTGGGAGGGAATCCTTTCACAGGTACGGGGATGAATTCATATCCACAATGGGACAGCCCACAGAGCTCCCTGATGTGTTCAGTACTATCTGTGACACCAGACCACCAAGCTGATCCAGGGGTCACAGTGATGATAGGAGGCAAGATGCTTTAATTTCTCATGGACAATGGAGCTACTGGTTCCTGTATCTGCGAGGGCAAAATACCCAATGTCAGGTACTGCCATGAATACTCAGGGATTGAGATTAGTTCCTTTCACAGATGAATTACCAATTTCTATATGTGAACAAGACATGTCTATGCCATTATTATACTCTAGACAAACACCAGTAACATACTTGGGTGTGATTTGATGACAAAACTTAACAGGAAAGAAAGCTTTACGAGTACCTCTAGACAAGGAAATATTTTGTATGGAGTGACTGTCTTATTATCATGGTTGCCTAAATTGATCAGTAAGAAGCTAAACTTGAAAACAACAGGGAAAGCTTAGAAAGCTAGAGTGCACTGTACAACCGTGATCGTCCTTTTAACTGTTAACAAGGAAAACATATGGTAGCACAACAACAATGGTTTTTCTAGGAAGGCAAGTATTCAAGAGCATCAAGAGTATGCTAACAAATGGATCAATTGGAGTGCTCACACTCAAACACGAAAAAAGGGGGCCACCCGACTCGGCGTACCTAGCCCTAAGGAAGAACACCCTAGCCCTGGCGGGGGTGCCTGTCCCTTGGTAGCGCGTGGTGTATCGCCTACTTAATAGATATAGAGGAAAGTACTGTCCCTCAACCTTCTGTACTGGTGGCAGTGTCTGTTGGCAGACGTAGATCGTCCACAAAGAAAAAGGATAAAAAATGGTATTCTCCAGAAGGTTGAGCAATATTCAACAAAGCTGTGGATTAGATCTTAGGGCTGCTCGATCTGAGGTGTGGGTACAACCTGCGGAGCAGGTGAACTGTTTGTATACCTTCCAAAGTGTATAACTTTAATGGTGCCTGTGGGTCACTGAGGTTGGGATGGAAAAACAGTTCAACTGGAGAAACCACTGGTGGATAGAGCAGTAAAACACAGCCGAAGGGCTGAAGGACTAGAAATTGGCTCTTATAAAAATGTTTAGCTCACTCGATGGTGATGAGTGTGCTACAGCAAGTATTATTCAGAAAAAAGTCTCTCTGTTGGTATGGAAGAGATCAGAGGTGGGTCATGAGAGCCCTCATGACCGAAAGGGGTCGACCGGTTTCAATGGCGTTAGGGATTCGAGTCATCTTCATCAGGACCATGATTGTAAATGCAAACTGGGTTGCCAGGGTTCAGAGAAGCTGAACGAGATTGAGAATTGCTGGTGTCTCCTCTGGGCCAGCGTCCAAAGTAGGAGGCAGGAGGCGATTGGAGATCAAGGGTTGTTCAAAGCACCACAATATGATGCAAAAAAGCGGCAAGCGTACTCACAGGTCAAGCGTACCTGCAAGGGGGCTGCTGCTCGCCTCTGGGTGGTCCGTGTGCTGTATCTGGCTGTACAGCTCTGGACAGTCAGATACAGCACATTTTTCAGGAAGATTTGGAAAAGGTACGTGGTATCTTATGGACTATAAGTCCATACGACATGGGCTTATTGAAAGGAGCATGAGGAGATAAAATTAAGCATAAACCAGGAGCAATGCTGCCACATGCAAAACAGTATCCGATGTCCAGAGAAGCAATGTTTATATTCAAAACCATATCCGCTTTAATGAAGCAAGGCATTTTGGTATCATCTGATGCCACATGTAACACGGCTTTGTATCCTTTTCATAAAATCAAAGGGGGGTCGTGGGAAATTTATCCAGGACCTTCAGTTTGTCACAATATATTACACAGCACAAGCAAGTCAGGGATGTCTTTCCCCTATAATAAAGGTGGCACACAATAAAACCGCTTTTTATTTTTACAATCTAGATTCTTCTATTAAGGAGGTCTCCAACCCGTCTTGCACCCAACCTCCACAAGCACCCCGTGTCACAGTAGACTAGGAACCAGGCTGGTGTGTTATCAATGAGACAACTCAAACATGCAAAGTACAAGCATGTACTTTTTACTTCTCTCACCACTACCATCAAAACAGTTAAAAAACACCATGAAAATGAATGCAACGTATCGGAAAGTGCATGCGCACACAAAGGATTCTTGAGTCCCAGCAACCCTCACCCCCTCTAGACCTTCACTAGGCGTGTCAGCTTTGAATAGAAGGCAGTGGCAAGGAATGGGAAACCAAGGTTAACATTGGATTTTGAGCAGGGCTTTCAGAAACAATACGGGGAGCCAGCAATGAATGGGACAATTTGTTTTTCTGCCCCAGGAAAAATGGGTTTTTAACTAGTTATGACAACTGCCATGGGACAGCACAGAAGGTACTTCATGCTGCCTATACTTAGAAGACAAGGAGAGGTTTACAACATACTAGCCAGCACACACATGGGCAAATGAAAAGGGAATGCAATTGTACATTTTCTTTTCACAACACAATAGAGGAAGAGGAACATACTAGGAAAAACGGTTTTTAAAAGGTTAAGCTCAATTTCAATGGAAAGGAAAATGCAAATGAAATTTGTTTTTACTAAGGCTGCAAATGACACTCAAGCTCTAGGCAATAGGGAACTCACAATAGGACAATCAGGTTTTAGTTAAAATGACAGAGGCAAATAACAGGTAGGCTCTAGGCAAAGTGATAGTTCACAATAGGAAAATCGGTTTGGTGTTAAATGACAGATGCAAATAAACAGGTAGGCTCTGGGAAAAGGAATAGCTTAAAATAGGAAAATCAGTTTTTAGGTTAGGATGGCAGAACCAGGTGAAAATACAGATACAGATCATTTGTAGGACCCAATTTAAACACACGGACAAATCTGTTTTTCAGCTCACAATGAAATGAATTCTTTGGGGAACACGGTATAACTATAACAACAATGCACTGGGAGAGATAGTTGGTTTCGCATTCCAACTATCCCAATCCCATGAAATAAATGTGGAAATGTATTGATTTACTGAGAAAAATGTATTAAGGATCTACACAAGCAACTGGAGATTCTTCAATGGGAAATGATTGACATGCACAGGCAAACAAAGGATTTTTCATTGGGAAACTTACTATAATGCACAGACAAGCAAGGGATTTTTCAATAGGAAACTGACTGAATTGCACAAACAAATATGATAGGGGATGTTTCCATGGGGGTATCTCTATAGCAATTCTGAAGAGTATAGGGCTTATTTAATCTATGGCTGGGGGTATCTATACTTACAAGAGAGGGCTTGATGGACATCAGGGGGGCATCAGAGCTTCACTGCTGTGACATTCAAGGGGTCAGTCAAGGATTCTCTCCGTCCATCAACACGGTCCCAATCCAGCTACTACAGTTCCTGGCTCCACTCCAAGATTTAGGCCTCACACTGTACGAATGGTTACCGATTTTGTCAGCTGCACACTTCAGGATTTAGAAGGAAGAGCCCTGATTTGAGGCGTTGTGATTTATATATAAGGCAAGTGACATTGTTGATGTGTCATAGTACTCGCAGAATGGATTGGTCAGTGTTCAGAGCTTCCTTCCTATCTGTGGGCCAATAAGTCCAGAAAAGGTGGCAGTGTTTTGGGAAACCTGGGAAAAATACTGATCTGTCATCTTATTTGGACAGGGGTCTTGGTCTGGTTTTTGCACATGAACATCACACTGTATGACAAATGCCCTTTCTCTTCATATTTGGACACATATGACAGCATTTTTGGACACTATATTTTTCAGTGAATCACATAAACTTTGTCAGGTGTCTGTGTGGCCTACTGGTGCGAGGATACAGTTTTTTCTCATTTACTCTTGAACTGTATTAATTAAAAATATGGCGCTCGGTAGGCAGAATATGGATCACATCTTACATATTTTCTCATATTTGTATTGTACTCAGATCCATACAGAGGGCCACATTAAGTTTTTCTTCATAAATGTTGGTATGTTGGTGTCACCAAAATCGTTTTTGGTTCCCCAGAAATGGCTCGCTGACAGCTTTCCAGAAATTTGAACATGAATAGTGTGCGATCAATATTGCCAAAGTTATACCATAAACAGCATATCTCCCATTTTGTATAATGGAAGTGAAACTACTCCTTAACCCAGGCCCCCACCCTTGCGATGGATCTGTTATTGGCTGTGACAACAAGAGGGGTTCCTGTGTTTAGATTAGCCCAGGGCTTCAAGGGCTAATAGCCAGCTGCGGCCAGTTTTATTGTGTTCTAACTGGGTTGAGTCATAAAAGCTGGGAGCAGGGCCAATCCTTATCTTGCCCCCACAACAAAAATGGGGGCAACTGAGGGTACAATCTCTACATCCATTCCCATGACAACAGGCTTTGAAATCTAATTTCATATTTGAGGACCCACAGCAGAGAAACGAAACCAGAAACCAAGATTTGGGCCTGCCTCTGTTGAAAGCATTATACTTTTAACTAATCCTTATAAATGCACACAATTTTAACATGTACACCCTTGCAAAAGTAGTTCCCTGCACACAGTGGTTACAGAAGGGCAACATAAATATATATTTAGTGACTTTAGCAGTACATATGAATGCTTAAAGTGTTCATTTTAAAGGCACAATTGCAATGTTACTTTGTGAAGTTTCAGCCGTGAAACCTTCATTCTGCTGCAATTCACATTTCCTTGCTGATTCTGTGAATTATAGTTTCCTCTCTGGTTGGGTCCTGATGGACAGAAATCTGGTTCATCTATTGCAACTCTTGTACACATTTTGAGCAGCATATCTTTAACTGAAAAGGAAAACAGATTTTACATGCATTTGTTTCTGTCACAGTAAAAGACTCCATTCTGCTGTGCAGGCTTGCACACAATCTTGGCATTTTCATTTAACATTCTGGACACTGCTGTTTCTGATAATATGACTTCAGTTCTGCAAGACTATTTGCAAATTGTGTCTCATGTATTTCCCTTATGCAAGGCCATTAACATTTGTATGCATCTCCATGTTTTGATGCTTAATTTCACTCCTTTTCGCTTTGGAAGTGCAGGGCCTTATTGTCATGTTAATTCAAGGCATGCCTTTAATTTTGGGGAGCCCTCATACTGACTTCGGCCTTTAATTATGGTATTCAGGGCTATTCCCCCCCACAACCCTTTGAACCATATAGTCTAAGCAGAGTTTCCCTTAGTTCCAAAACCTGCGACGATATTGTGCAATATCCCAGCAAAAGGAAAGTATTTCCCTGTTGTAGATTTGCCTTTTCCTCAGTTCCTCTTCTTGAAGACTCACAAGATTTGACTTCCTTTTCATATAGAACGATATGCCTGAAACATACTTTTTTGCTCCAAGGGTATTGTGAGTATCCATCAATTTTTAATAGAGTCCTTCAGGTGGACCATAATTCAATATGTTGATGTAATGTTAGTGTGCTCTGATACAGAAGAAAACTGCAGAGAAGAATCTGTTAAACTTATGACTATACTGGCAGAGAAAGGGAACAAAGTAGATAAGGAAAAATTACAATATTGCCAAGAAGAAGTACTGTGTATAGGATAGTTGATCTGGCATGAAGGAAGGAAAGAGACTTCTGAAAGGGCAGAGGTTATTATGACGACAGAACAGCTGAAAACAATGAGTCAAATGCAACAATTTATAGGCATACGTAATTATTGCAGGGCCTGGCTCTTTGATTACAGTATGTATATTCGTATACTTTTAAAATGACACAAAGAGACACAGATGGCTAAAAATAAAATAATATGGATAGAAGAAATGACTGAGGGGTTTCATTAATAAAAAAAATGCAATAAGCACAGCTCATGTGTTAGGAATTCCAAACTATAGTGAAGAATTGTACTTATTCTCTCATTCAAATGGAGAAGTCATGACAGCAGTAAATACACGGAACACAACACTGGGACCCGGTCATAAACCATTGGCTTATTATAGTGGGATCTTAGATCCAGTCATGACCAAACATTATCCTTGTGAGCAATCTTTAGGCGCAACTGTATTTGCAATTGAAAAATCCTCAAGTATAACCATGGGCTGTTCAGTAACATTATTTGTAGAGCCCGCATTATTTGCAATTTTAGAAAAAACCAAAAACACATTGATCACACAAAGAGCATCAGGGTAGGAGTTAGTTATCTCAAATACCAAAAAAATACTGAATTATGTGTATTTTTTAAATTTGGGGGCTCCCACCCAAGCCTCTGTTTTCCTACCCTTTCAATGCCATCTCCACCCATTTTAGCCTCTTACCCCACTACAATATATATATTTATTAAACATTTTTGGCATGTTTTTTCACTATTTTTTACTTCGGTATAACTTGCCACTCTGATATTCTTTCAATAAAATGACTGGATACCCTGTATAACGTCCACTGAATGTTATGATAATATTCCCCAAGTTAGAGAGAATGCCCTTGGAAGGTGGGGGGGGGGTGACCTTCATTGATGGATCATTGAGAATCGATCAAAAAATGGGGGTGAGACATACTGGATCGGCAGTGGTAAAACTGAACTGAGAGGGTACATTTAAGGTAATGATAAGCAGAAGATTGTCCCCAAGATACTCAGCATAGGATGCAGAATTAGCAGCACTTATTGATGCGCTAAGTGGCTTTGAGGAAGAGGAAGTGATGGTTTACTCTAACTCCACCTACATGACGTCAACTGTACATGCAGGCCTGTCCCATTGGAAAAGGAAGGGTTTCCCCCACATAGACGACACTCCAGTGCAACATGCATGGTAATTAGAAAAACATATTGAAGCATTGAGTTTCCCAGAGATCGTACCTATCATAAAATGTGCAGCCCATTCAAAGAGAACAGATTTAATTTCTCACAGAAACAAAGCAGCAAATTTAGAGGCCAAGAAAGCAACCTATTAACCAACCACATTTTGAAAGCGAAATGAAAAATATAAGGCAGACAACAGGGTGATGCATGCTCATCACAGAGGATTTAATATGACATCCATTGTACAGTTATTTCAAACACAAGGATGAGCAGCGCAGGAAGAACAAGAGTTATGGAGAAAACAGGGATGATCTTTATCCTCTACTGAGGCAATGTGGAGACAAAATAGCACTGGAAAGCCAGCTATGCATCTAGCATTATTGAGGGTAGCCTTGGAGCAGCTTCACTTCCCAGCGCATGTGATGCGAGAGTCTAAATGATACTATAGAAGAAGAATGGTTCGGATTGAACCTAGTTGAACATGTAGCACAGTTCATTATAAACTGTATTGTGTGTCAGAAATTCACTGCCAGACACACTTTGCGAACAGTGAGAGGAGTAATCCCCAGATCAAATGGACAATTTCAGCATCTACATATAGATTATGTAGATATGCTGCAGACTTGTAATGGGTATAGATATATGTTAGTTGTAGTAAGTCCCTTTTCTAGTTGGATCGAGGCGGGTCCATGCACACACCCTGATGATGCATATTCCACCAATTCCTTGTGCGTGAAGTATTTCTCAGATCGGGTGTACGCAAAGTTTTGCGATCCAATAATTGCCCACACTTCATGAATGAACTATTCGAAAATATAGTTTTACTATTAGGTATAAGGCACACATTTGCACCAGCCTATCATCTGCAAGCAAACAGTTTTTTGTGATAAATTAAATGGACTTTTGAAATTAAGAATAGCAAAGTTGAAAGTTTCTTTAAAGACGCACATAGTATAGCGAGGGCTGTAGGTGATGACATGCATGATTATTTGAACAGGATGACTGAAAGTGTTTCTTTTATATCTCAACAGCTCCAGATGCGATGGGAGGGGTCAAGGGAAAATAAAAAGCCTGATCAGCCCATTCATTTGTAAGAAACACTCAAGCCTCTCAGCTTGTACCCTGGGGACCAGGTGTTGGTACTCAAATTCGTATGTACCTGGAGAACCATTCATTTTGAGGGCCCCAACGAGGTGGAGGAAGTAAGCCCTACTGCTGTGAAGTTGAGAGGGATGAGAGCGTGGATATACCCACACGATGTTAAAGCCTATTAAGGAGAAATCTTGACCTCTCCTGCTGCTACCCCTACTGAAGCAAGTGAAGTATTTCAGAGGGTGCAGATAAGATCAATCACCAAAAGTCAAGACAAGGGAAGAAGAACAACAACTTTTAGATTTGGGTTTGTTAAGGACTGATGGACTTGTAGTGATCCTGGAACACCTTCCCTAGACAAGGACAAAAGAGACAATGGGACGGAAACAGTAAAAGACAGCAAAAAATACCTTATTTTCTATGCTACCTATTGTACACACATTCTTGCTTGCAGTTTTTTCTTATATCCTACAATCTTCTCCAGCTCTGATCAGAAGACACAGAGACATTGTGACATTTCTTGGAAACCCAAAAATTAACACCATAGTTTTAAGAATTATATTGGCGATTATTTTAAAAATTTTATTTTAAATTCAAGATGTATTAAGAAATCAATAACTTTGGTATATTGAAAAAAGATTAAAACAATGGAAAGGTTTCAAGAAGTAAGAAATGTGGCCTCAGGAAAGAAATGCACTGTATGAAGACTAATTATTTGAGCTTTTTGTGGTATTTTGATTTTAACTGCACACCTATTATAGGCAGTGATGACAAGAGAATAAGACATCTACTATGTTCCCCACTAAGAGTCTAAAACCCCCACTGATATCTGAAATTAAAAGACATTTTCTCAAAAAACAAGAGGTTGTGAAGAAGACAATGAGAGTATAAATACATATTTAGACAGATTGGCTCATCTAGCTAACAATTTATGGTACCAGCACATGAGGGAGGTGGGAGAAAGACCATTGGAAGAAGGTTGCTATGTTTTCTCCTTAATACTGTGTGCTATGAATGCAACAAGAACATTTATTGCAAGGGAAATGCTTCCACAGGATGCAAAGTGTCTCAGCCACCTGGCACCATGTACCCCCAGAGGAAAAATGGAAGGAAAATGGCCAACTTTAATATGATTATCAAGACAGATTTTCCATACGAAGACTCATATGTGAAAACAAAGAGAATGAGAGACTGGATTGGGGTGGACAAGCAAAACACTCATGTATCCATCCCAGTATGGAGACTTAATAAAAACTGTTGAAATTAAGAGGATGAATTGCTCGGACACGACTGAAAATTCAGGAAAGTCAGGATGCATGGAAAGGACACAGCTATTGGTGTATGGGCGCATAGCAACGGGCACTGGGTGGGAAGATGGCCTAATATCATGCCATGCATACTTATTGAAGAAAGAAGCAATCCACAAAGAGCAAAAAGTGAATGATGAATGCCTAAAATCATGGGCCAAGCATGTAAGACTACTTAGCTGGGTTGAGAATGAAGCATGACCAGTGCATATATTGCAGGTGAAGAATGTGACAACCTGCTTCAGGAATGATGGCAATGTCTACGTTCGAAAGTATAAAGGTTCTGGAGAAATAATTGAAATACCAGGATTGAATGGAGGAAGTACAACTCCGAATGGATCGATATTGGGCTTGCAGATCCACAGCGTATATGCAATTAACTAAAGACTGGTGAGGAGTGTGCTCCATTGTAATGGTACACGTCCCAGTATAAGTGCTTCCCCAAAGTGACCTCCATATTGAGGAGATTCCAAAAATGAATGAGTACCTAAGAAGAAGAGATCACTTAATCTTCATTGACTAAAAAGAGAGAACTATTTCTCATCAAAATCAATAATGTCTTATGAAGATATTGCTGATGAATTCAAATTATTCAGTAAGAATGCCACAATAATGACATCCATATTTAAACCAGGACTCCAAGCAGCAGTAAATGCCAAGTGGTTACAAATCACTAGGTGGGAATTGCTGCAGATGATCAATGCAACAATACAAGGATTCAATGCAATTAAAGAAGAATTGTGAACCATCAGGTGGATGACCCTCCAGAACTGTTATGTAAGGAGATGTTTGTGCCAAGGTTGGGCCGTCCTGCTGTACATTTGTACTTATCTCTGTTTTAATGGATTCTATCTTGGAATGCTTTCAAATTACTTGGATCCATATTGGTGTTGGTGCTGCTAGGAATCTGTCTCATAAGGAGCATCTTGGGACAATGTCAGAAGACAGCCAAGAATGCTAGTGGAATGAAGATAATGATTGACATTAAGTACTTGAGAAAACATTAAGAAGAGCTCTTTTCATCCCCAAGAACAAGGTTTTACTATCCCCACGATCGAAATATGTATGTGGGACAATGGATATTCTGTTCACCAGCTGGGGATAGTTGATATATGGTTTGGAGTGTAAATGAACACATCAGCTATCTAGATCTACAGAGTCCTCTTTTTAGGGGCTGTGTAGGTGAGGACAAATTCAGAAACAAAATACATTATCCCACAAAACAGCTTCCTTCCTTTCTGTTATTGGTGCGTGCTCAAGTGTCTCCAGACATAGTCATGTACACCCCTTTTATCATAAATGAGGGCAAATTGCCATGGATTATCCAAAAATATAATCCATATTGCCACCTTTTCTTGCCCCCTTAAATCAAGGGTGCACCATTGGGCGGGGTTTCAGTAGAGACATCAAGTAGCTCTCTGCTAAGGCACAGAAGGGGCTGAATCAGATGTGCCTCTTCTTTTGCCATATGAGTCACATATATATGCGTATATGTCAGTGTAAGAATGAATTATGACTATATTGTTGTTTTTAACAAATGTATTGCCTATTGATGTTATTTTGATATGTATTAAAATATGTATATTTCAACATACAATGTAACTGAAGCCTAACTAAATTACGGGGGTAAAAATATGTATTATACATATGCAGGTCAGAGTTTTAAACAATCTGGCACGTCTTTACTTGACCAAGCCAGTTAATGCTCAATTAAGGCGTTTTGTTACCTATCTTAGATTTTATATCCTCCCCTCTAATGAACATCTGGTTAGAAGGAGGAAGGTCCCTCACGATAAAGAATATGTAGGTTGTGCAAATTAAACATAGAAACTACGCGACATGTACTTACTGGTTGTTCATCTCTGACTGAGATATATAGGAAGGGGTATGCCCTAGATAAAAACAAGGTGCACTTTATCACTTCTGATCAGTTTTGGAAAAATATATATTGTGCAAGGTCAACTGTGTATATTGTGAGTGCTTTCTATATCTGGAAAGAGATGATGAGGTGGATTGAAAATCCCTGATAATGGATTTATGCTTCACCCTTTTCTACCTGCTTTGGATATGGTAGATTTGATATACTAGTATGGGATACTGTTTTTTTACACTCATGTTGAATCATTATTTTTATATTGTATCTTTTAACAAGACATTTTACTGAGGAATTTTAGAATTATTGTTGAATTTTTAGTATTATGAAATTGTTTATGGTGTATTAATGTGAAAATGATTTTATTTGTATGAAGATTGAATTTGCATGTATTTGTGATGCAGAAGGTTGACTTCAACCATTGCATGAATAAAATATATATATTTTTAAATGTAGAAATTACCAAGGTGACATCACATCAAAGGGGAAGACAACTAAGTTTAGAAGTTACTCACATTACACTGCCCCCTTCATTAATATGCCTAATTAGTATGAAGACAATAGTTTAGTGTGATGTTACTATTGCTACAATGTCCAATCACATGCACTGACCAATTAGATTGGAGACATGATACACATCTCTAATGTGAGGGGTTTCTAGCCTACAAAAGTCCAAACCTATAGATTCTGGTGGGCATAATGGCTCACTCACTGTGATTGGGATGGACTGATTGATAGACTGATACGAAAACAGCAGAAAGGAGAAGGGAATAGATTGATTTCCTTTGGACCCATTTAAGATTTCTTGCAGCACATTGTAGGAGAGGCCCACCTGAAGTAAAGACCCCAGGCCTTCTTCAGTGGAATAGAGAGCAGCCAAGCCCAATACAGTATGTAAACCACACTGAGGATGGAAGTTGACCCCATTTTGCTGACTGATATCCACATTTTACCTGAGAGGGAGAATGAGAACTGTCCTCAAGGAGGTGGCCACCCAAGTCCTCAACGAGGTGTCTGTGAGACACCCAAAAGACATTTTACTTTCAAGTACAATTTTAAGGGGAATATAATGACTGAAGGGAAGTATACTCTAAAGATAAATAGATTAAATCTGAGGAGTGGTATATAAATCGACTATTCAGCCCAGGAAATCAGGGAACTTAGTAAATATTTCAGAAACATATGTGCTTTGAGAATTATAGATATGATTACATAGATCCAAATAGTGTGTATACAGGGTGGTCCTTTGGCTCCTCCTATGTGCAATGAACAAGAACAGAAGAATTATTTTGGGAGGAAAAATGGTATCTCACTGTGTACATACCTAGAAAAATCATGCAACTTAAATCCTGGTTGCATCAAAAAACAGAGTTTTGTTACTGGTGCTGATCCACTCAAGACAAAGTGGAAAGAGTTATTAACTGCTACCCATTTTCCCACCTTTATGTAGCCCATTGAAAATGACAAATGTATCCTTTTATACAATAGAAATATCATTAAAGGGAATCTAGCAAACACACAGGTGAAATATGCATTTTTCTTTTGCAAGCAATTTACATGAGGGAATATAAAATAGCCTATCTTTAAATTGAGTTTACTAGAATGCTGTTTGAGATGCTCACATATCTATAGGGTAGGGTGGAGGTGTTTATTCAAAACAATCAGAGTGATTTAGATAGTCATGGATGTTCTGACTTAATTTTGTTTGTTCCAAATGAATGGTTTATCCTAAACCCTCATAGATTTTTCAATCCGTCATGGATTTGTGGTCAGGTTAAACCATATGTATAAATGGCAATGTATGTGTTTACAAAAGTGTACATTCAAGTAATGTAGCGTTGACAATTGAATTGACCAGCGTATAATTCATTCATCAGTGTAGTGACATTTGGTCTCAGGATTTAATTTCAATGATGATGTCTAATTTCTTTATATTACATTTATTTGATTATTTCTATGTATTAATAAATAAATAGACCTTCTGTGAAAACCTGTGTGTTTCTTGTCCCAAAAGGGGAGGAAGGTTCTAGGGTACCCGCACTATTACACTGGTGCATCCCAGGTTTATAAATAGAACTTTATTAAATGCATACAATTGTGTGTGCCAGATTTGGGATGGGTGAAAATGTCCCCTTAACTAGATATCATCTGATTGAAACAGCCTACAAGTTGATGCATAATCAGGAATGCAGTTAATAATTGCATATGTGTGAGCATTACCAAATTGTTTTTCACTGCCACAGCTTTATCATGGAACTAGAAGATTTAGGGGGTAATTCATAGAATGCAGCGCACAAGTGGCGCACGGGGCTGGCGCACAGTGTGCGCGTGCGAATCCCTGCGCCAGCCGCGTGCGCTAAAATCCATTTCCGCGCACAGCGTATTCATGGATTCCAGCCACCAAAACCAGCCGTGGCGCACAGTGGCGCAGCGACCCTGCAGCAGCGCCAGTTACGCCCCCAAGAACACCTCTCGCGCAGGGAAAAGCCATCAAAATACCCAATCCAGCGCAAAGGGCTGTGCTAACCCTGTACCAGCATGGCAAGCGGGCTATGTGTATCACTGGGGTGCGCGGGAAGTACCCCACGCGATTGGCCCCGTGCGAGCAGGGTACGCGTATTTCAGGGGTACGCGGGAAGTTCCACAGGTGATTTCAGCAGGGTACGTGTATTTCAGGGGTGCGCGGGAAGTTCCACACGCGATTGGCCCCGTGCGAGCAGGGTACGTGTATTTCAGGGGTGCGCGGGAAGTTCCACACGCGATTTCAGCAGGGTATGTGTATTTCAGGGGTGTGTGGGAAGTTCCACACGCAATTGGCCCCGTGCGAGCAGGGTACGCGTATTTCAGGGGTGCGCGGGAAGTTCCACACGCGATTGCCGCAGGGTATGTGTATTTCAGGGGTGCGCGGGAAGTTCCACACGCGATTTCAGCAGGGTACGTGTATTTCAGGGGTGCGCGGGAAGTTCCACACGCGATTTCAGCAGGGTACGTGTATTTCAGGGGTGCGCGGGAAGTTCCACATGCGATTTCAGCAGGGTACGTGTATTTCAGGGGTGCGCGGGAAGTTCCACACGCGATTGGCCCCGTGCGAGCAGGGTATGCGTATATCAGGGGTGCGCGGGAAGTTCCACACTCGATTCCAGCAGGGTACGTGTATTTCAGGGGTGCGCGGGAAGTTCCACACGCGATTTCAGCAGGGTACGCATATTTCAGGGGTGCGCGGGAAGTTTCACACGCGACATCAGCAGGGTACGTGTATTTCAGGGGTGCGCGGGGAGCACCACACGTGAATTGCACGTGTGGGTCCTCCCAGGTGTTCCCTCTACACCCTCCATGGCCCCTGCAGGTGGCTCACACCACAGGGGCTTACCCGGCACATGTCCTGCAGGCACCCCATCCACCATGGCCATGCCCCCCAGCCAACCCACATGTCAACTTGCACTACTGCCCACCAACGCATGTCCCCCTGCACCCCCAGCCACCAGGGGCACCCTCCACCAGGCCCCCACCCATGTCTCCCACCCCACCACCCCCCAGCACTGTGGGGCACCTGCCAGCAGGCCCCACCCATGTCCAACTCATGTTCCCCACCACCCACACCCCCCAGCACTGTGGGGCACCTGCCAGCAGGCCCCCACCCATGTCCAACTCATGTTCCCAACCCCCCCAGCACTGTGGGGCACCTGCCAGCAGGGCCCCACCCATGTCCAACTCATGTTCCTCACCCCCACCCACCCCCCAGCACTGTGGGGCACCTGCCAGCAGGCCCCCACCCATGTCCAACTCATGTTCCCCACCACCCCCACCCCCCAGCACTGTGGGGCACCTGCCAGCAGGCCCCCACCCATGTCCAACTCATGTTCCCCACCCCCCAGCACTGTGGGGGATCTGCCAGCAGGCCCCCACCCATGCCCAACTCATGTTCCCCACCCCCTCACCCCCCACCACTGTGGGGCACCTGCCAGCAGGCCCCCACCCATGTCCAACTCATGTTCCCCACCACCCCCACCCCCCAGCACTGTGGGGCACCTTCCAGCAGGCCCCCACCCATGTCCAACTCATGTTCCCCACCCCCCCAGCACTGTGGGGCACCTGCCAGCAGGCCCCCATCCATGCCCAACTAATGTTCTCCACCCCCCCACCCCGCAGCACTGTGGGGCGCCTGCCAGCAGGCCCCCACCCATGTCCAACTCATGTTCCCCACCACCCCCACCCCCCAGCACTGTGGGGCACCTGCCAGCAGGCCCCCACCCATGTCCAACTCATGTTCCCCCACCCCCCCAGCACTGTGGGGCACCTGCCAGCAGGCCCCCACCCATGTCCAACTCATGTTCCCCACCCCCCACCCCCCAGCACTGTGGGGCACCTGCCAGCAGGCCCCCACCCATGTCCAACTCATGTTCCCCACCCCCCACTCCCCAGCAATGCAGGGGCACCCTCCACCAGGCCCCACCCATGTCTCCCACCCCCCCAACCCCCAGCACTGTGGGGCACCTGCCAGCAGGCCCCCACCCATGTCTCCTACCCCCCCACCCCCCAGTACTGTGGGGCACCTGCCGGCAGGCCCCCACCCATGTCCAACCCATGTTCCCCACCCCCCAACCCCCAGCACTGTGGGGGACCTGCCAGCAGGCCCCCACCCATGTCCAACTCATGTTCCCCAACACCCCCCCAGCACTGTGGGACACCTGCCAGCAGGCCCCCACCCATGTCTCCCTCCCCCCACCCCCCAGCACTGTGGGGCACCTGCCAGCAGGCCCCCACCCATGTCCAACTCATGTTCCCCACCACCCCCACCCCCCAGCACTGTGGGGCACCTGCCAGCAGGCCCCCACCCATGTCCAACTCATGTTCCCCACCCCCCACCCCCCAGCAGTGCAGGGGCACCCTCCACCAGGCCCCCACTCATGTCTCCCACCCCCCAGCACTGTGTTGTGCACCTGCCAGCAGGCCCCCACCCATGTCTCCCAAAAGCACTGTGGGGCACCTGCCAGCAGGCCCCCACCCATGTCCAACTCATGTTCCCCACCACCCCCCCAGCACTGTGGGGCACCTGCCAGCAGGCCCCCACCCATGTCAAACCACCCCCACCCCCCAGCACTGTGGGGCACCTGCCAGCAGGCCCCCATCCATGTACAACTCATGTTCACCTCCACCACCGCCACCCGCCAGCACTGTGGGGCACCTACCAGCAGGCCCCCACCCATGTCCAACTCATGTTCCCCACCCCCCCACCCCCCAGCAGTGCAGGGGCACCCTCCACCTGGCCCCCACCCATGCCTCCCACCCCCCACACCCCCCAGCACTGTGGGGCACCTGCCAGCAGGCCCCACCCATGTCTCCCACCCCCCCACCCCCCAGCACTGTGGGGCACCTGCCAGCAGGCCCCCACCCATGTCCAACTCATGTTCCCCACCCCCCCACCCCCCAGCAGTGCAGGGGCACCCTCCACCAGGCCCCCACCCATGTCCGCCACCCCCCCACCCCCCAGCACTGTGGGGCACCTGCCAGCAGGCCCCACCCATGTCTCCCACACCCCACCCCCCAGCACTGTGGGGCACCTGCCAGCAGGCCCCCACCCATGTCCAACTCATGTTCCCCACCACCCCCACCCCCCAGCACTGTGGGGCACCCTCCACCAGGCCCCACCCATGTCTCCAACCCCCCCACCGCCCAGCACTGTGGGGCACCTGCCAGCAGGCCCCCACCCATGTCTCCCACCCCCCACCCCCCAGCACTGTGGGGCACCTGCCAGCAGGCCCCCACCCATGTCCAACTCATGTTCCCCATCCCCCCACCCCCCAGCAGTGCAGGGGCACCCTCCACCAGGCCCCCACCCATGTCTCCCACCCCCCCACCCCCAGCACTGTGGGGCACCTGCCAGCAGGCCCCCACCCATGTCTCCCACCCCCCCACCCCCCAGCACTGTGGGGCACCTGCCAGCAGGCCCCCACCCATGTCCAACTCATGGTTCCCACCCCCCCCACTCCCCAGCAGTGCAGGGGCACCCTCCTCCAGGCCCCCACCCATGTCTCCCACCCCCCCAACCCCCAGCACTGTGGGGCACCTGCCAGCAGGCCCCCACCCATGTCTCCCACCCCCCCCACCCCCCAGTACTGTGGGGCACCTGCCAGCAGGCCCCCACCCATGTCCAACCCATGTTCCCCACCACCCCCACCCCCCAGCACTGTGGGGCACCTGCCAGCAGGCCCCCACCCATGTCCAACACATGTTCCCCAGCCAACATGTCATCACAATCTAGATCCATGGTCCCTATGGTCAGCCTCCAAATGCAAAACACCCACCCGAGTATTGCATCCACCCACTCATAATTGGCAATTACATGACAGAACACCAATTGCAAGTTCCGAAACAAACACATGTCCCTCACATACACCCAATGGGTGTCAGTGAATCTCAAAGCCCATATCATGATATGCATGAAACCAATGAGATGATACTACACATTGAAGTTTGATAAAAAAAATATGTATTAAAGGAAACATAAATAGAATCAAAAATAAACAAACATACATGGGAATGTACAAAAATTAAAAGAAGCATGTCCGTGAAAAAAAGCAAAATCAAAAATCAAAATCCAAAGTAATGGTGTCCAAAGTCACTGTCCACAAAACAAAATCCATTGGGAAATAAAAAAGAAAGCCATTGCTCCATGGTTAAAATGTGAAAGAAAAATACAATCCAACAGTGAACTATGTACATACAACCAAGCCAGGGTCCATTATCCCAACAAAAGAAAGGAAACCTATCTAACTACACTAACTAATAAAATAAACTATATACAAAAATGTGGCCAATGTCCAAAAGGTTGTTGGGTGTCCTGACCCACGTTTGAGCTATCATGCTGCAACATTTGGTGCTGTGGGCTTAGAAAATCCAAGATGGCCAAAAAGCCCACATGTGCGCCAGAATCCAGGAGAACCACGCAGTTTGCGCACACCAAAATGGTTGCCTAACCTGCCACCCACCAGTGCGAGCATGAGTGGAATGGGTGCCAAAGGAAAAACACCAGTGCCATGTGTTGAACCTGGAGAATATACTTCCATGTAATATCTCTTGTTTGAAATGCTTGAATCCAAGGCAGATCCCAAAAATGGCTGCAATACTGGTGCTCACCACTATCAGAAAGCCGGCGTTTTAAAACCACCAGACTTTTGTGTAAAACTGAACAAATGAAACAAAACCAGACCAAGGAAAGACTTGCTAAGAGGTGGATACAATGTAAAACTATACTCTGAAATGACTTGAAGGAAGTAATTATTTAATGTGTATGTAAAAATCGTAATAGACTTAAACTGGGGGACAAAAAGTGACATTTAGCTGAAACCTGGCTTAAAGGAACTGAATTCTGCCTGACAACTTCCCCCAACTGGAGTGAAACTGGATCCACAGCAGTTCCCAGGCCTAGCTGCCTTCTGCTGCCCACACTAAAAGGATATGCCATCTCTCTGATAATTGGATTAGGGGTGGAGCACCTACAGACTGCAGGAGGTTGAACAAAGCCCTTCCTTGACTCAGGCAGATGGTTTATTGGGGGGGCCGTAAAATAGCTTCCTCTTGGCAGAAGCTGGGAGGGGCAGGGTCTCTGAGCTTGGCAGAAACTGGATAAACTGGTTCTACACCATGTGACCTGAAAAGACACACCCCTGTTGGCCAGAATATGGTTTTAAGAAAGATGTATAACTCATGGTGCGGACTTGTCAAAATTATCTAAATGATACCATAATTCTTGTGATTTTTCTGCCCACATTTTAGGAGGTTTTAGGACCTGGTGGTATGATCTTGGGGGTTGCTAGCGGAAAATAGGGTTTCACTCCAAATATCTGCATGTTAAAAATCTGACACTTCATCAATTGATGTCCATACTCCTTGCGCACATGTGTGTAAATTTGGGTAAATGTCCGATATTGCAAAACCAGTTAAAAAGTGCAAAATGTTGCCATTTCTGAATGCAAGCCCCCAGGAAGAGCAGAGTTTGAACAGAGTATACCTCATGTGGTATGTGATGGGTGCATGTAATTCTAAACAACTGTGTATCTGTGCAATATGTATTTGAATCAAATATAGATTTGTGGGCAAACTGACCAGGGGAGGATCCTCTGACCCATAAAACCTACAGCATCACTCTGACTCACATTTCCTTCCCCCAATCATGGGAGAGGGGTGAATTGGGCCAATGACAAGTAGAGAGAGGCAGGCTTAGCTAGGCCCAGGCACACACCCATTTTCAAAACACATAAAAAGAGACTGCTGGGACAGGTAGAGAGATACAAATCCAGTTGCTGCAACGCGCTCTGCCGGACCACACAACATCCAGAAGAGACCAGATCCAACACTTAGACTTTAAAACTCCAAAGAACTTGATTCAGAACTCAAAGCAAGGGCCTAAACCCACAAACTGAGAACTCTTCTCAGCAGGCCTCAGCATCCAGCAAACCTAACAACGGTAGCAGCATCCAGGAGTCGTGCAGATCAGCACTGTGTCCAGAGAAAGTTGTGCAGAAAGATCCAGGAGCTGTGCACAGACGTTGTATCCAGAGTTCCAGGAGCCAGGCCAGGAGCAGTGTCAGACCAGACCAGCAGAGCAGAGACCAGACGCTGTGCGCAGAGACCGTCCGGGGCGAAACCAGAACCGAAGCCATCTTGACCCGATCCGTGAGACCTAGACCTTCCAAATACATTGTGAGTACAGCTAGGACGGTGTGAACCCAAATCTCTTAGTTTCCAGTGATATAATTCAATCTATTTAATCTAAGTACAACTGCCTCCTAACTGTCACTTGTCAATTCTGCAGCCGCATAGCTGTCACCTGTCATTTTTAAAAGCTGTCACCTGTCAATTTGAGTTACTTTAAATTCGAAAAACGACCTTTACAAAATCGTTCATATCTTTGGAACCGTTTGGGCTCCTCTGAAAGCTTGGAATCTTACCTTTCCAACAAGCCTAGAACCGACTTCCTACTCCTTATACTTTTTCCGCAATCACGATTCACGCACTTGCGAATTTTACCGCGATTTGCGATTTGGTTAAAAATCCAGCCACGTGTGAAAACAGCAGCTTCCTTGCTTTCCTTTGTCAAAAACTCGTTTAACCTGCTAGTTACTCCTAGAGCATTGTTAAAGTGATCCTGAACTCATATAAAGTAGCTATCACTCACCCTGAACCTCCTGAAGGGAATTAAAAGCATTTTCAGCATATTTCTCACTGCATTGTCACCATATTCAAAGCATTTGCCTGTGTTTCAAAACTCCTTTCTGTTGTATAAGCTGCTGGGGGGATTTGAACTGAATTCTATTTGATTGCATTCCTAAGAACTGTGTGCTCTCCTCTTCATCTCCTTACATTGCATAAAGGGGGGGGGTGAATTGTCCAAGAAAGTGATTACATTGTCTTTTGCTGAAATCCTATCAAGTTATTTTCTGTACGGCATTTTCATTCCACATTGCATCTATTTGAGACCATAAAAGTATTGTTGCTATCTTATCCATCCTATACCCACTCATCATTGATTATAAAGAAGTGTGCTAGTGCCAGACTATCCATTATTGATTACTGCTCAGATTAAGTGTGATATTCAATTATTAATTTATTATAAAGTGTGACATATATATATTGTTTACATTCTCAAATAAACCTTTTAAACTTGCAAAACAGAACTACTTCTTGGCTCAGTGGGGTCAGGGGGATTCTAAGAGAGGGGTGTTATATAGGGGTAGTCATCCAGAACTCATGAACTGGACATAAAGATATATTAATAAGGGTTTCCATTCAGTATCCCAGACTAGGCATTGACTTAGCTGTAGTGTTGATTTGAATCCTCTTACAAAGTGGGGGCTCGAGCTGGGATATTCTGGGTTAGATTTATCACTTGTGCAGATTGATACAGTGTGCTAACTGACAGGAGACATACTGTCATGATCTCTGCTTCCAAAAGGTCAGGGTTTTCCCAACTCCCTTGGAAGCAGATCCATAACCCAGGTCCCGAGTGCCAACCAGTCCCAATTGGGACCTTTTGGACCCAGTCCTGGCGCCAGTGGCACCAGGCTCATAAATATGCCCAGTCCCAGCGCTGGAAGCGCCGGGCTCATAATGCTTGGGTGGACTTACCTGCAGCAGACCATTCTGCTTACTTGCCTGCCAGTTGAGCCTCTGATCCTCTTCTGTTTGGAACTACTTTTCCTGTTGGGTGGGGCAGGAGCCACTCCCTAGATTCAGAACACTGGAACTCTTCTGGAAAGCAGGAACTCTTTTCTTACCTAGGCGTGGCTGTGGAAGGAGACACCTAAGCACTACAGGAGGCTATTTAAACCACACCCAATGGATGAATCTTGCTTTGCGTTATTCTGCATCCTCTGCAGCAGAACGCTCATCGTGTCTTCTGCATCTGATCCTGGGCCTAAGGACAAAGGCTTACCTACTCTTCGTGCGCTCCGGAGGTCTTCACACTGCATTCCGGCATCTGAAAGACAAAAGCTTACCGACTCTTCGCACGCTCCGGAGTCCTTCGGCGCTGCATCCCGCATCTGAAAGACAAAACAAGGTGCGTTTAAAGACATTAGGGAACTTTAATACTCACGTGCCATTACTCCTTTCCACATCTAACCCAGTGGGTATTCCGGCACCCTGCAGCCGCTCCGAACTTGTACGTGCAAAATAAAAAGACAGTTAGAGCGCATCGTGAAGCAGGCAGCAAGCACTTACTTACGTGCTTCCAGGCGCTTCTATTCATCACACGGGCTCCATCTTCAACTCACTTCAGCCCGTCATCCGCCATCGCCGGAACCCTGCAAAACAAGAAACATCATACTAAAGACTTTAAAGACATTAGAATTACTCGAAACTTACCGTTCGTGCAGTAAACGATGGACAGCAGTCCTCTGAAGTCAAGAGGCCTGCTCCCCTTATCCAGTGAAGAAACTGGTTACAGCACCCTGCCCCGAGGCAGATGGAGAGCACGGCGTTCACTTACCTAAGGTGAGAGCGTTAACCTTTGGGGTTCTACAGGAGAAGAGAAAGGGAAGAAGAGAGAGACATTCAATAATCCAGTTCCTTAATCCCATATTTTCTATCTGCAGACATCTTACCCTTCAAGTCAGAAATACAGTGCACAGAGGTCCAGCCCAAAGAGCCAGCCGTGTGTTGCACATCACCTTTGAAGATACGGTATACGCCCAGTCAAGACCGGCGCCTCTACGGGAATCAGGTGAGCGTTACAGAACGCAAAGCCTACCACAAAACTCCCGTCCAGGCGCTATGGAAACCTCGGATACCGACCAGCTAGCCCAGTTACTTGGGGAACTAAGGGCAGAAGTGCATGCAGCCCGTCAGGAAACGAACGCTCTAAGAAGGGAACTGATTATTTCCAAGGAGCGAACAGATGATCTCGCTAGACAATTGCTACAGTCACAAGCCGGACAGACCCCGTTACCCGCATTGGGGGGAAATCTTCCTTCTACATCCTCTATGAATCCAGTGCAGATCAACCTACCTGGGAATGTACCTCTGGCTCCGCCCGAACGATTTTCTGGTGACCCAAAGAGGTTTGCAGTATTTATCAATCAGTGCCGGTTGCATTTCTTATGCCGGCCAGCAGCCTTTCCAACTGATCAAGCTAAAGTAGCTTTCGTGCTTTCGTACCTTAGTGGCAATGCGGCAGACTGGTCGATCCCTCTAGTAAATCAAGATGATCCGGTCCTCCATGATTTTCAAGCTTTTCAGCTCAGTATGGAAAAACTGTTCGCAAGACATTCACAGGGGCAGGCCTTGGACAATGAGCTTCTTTCGTTGCGACAAGGTAATCAAGACCTTTTGGCTTATATTGCGTCTTTCAACAGACTGATAGTGGAAACTCAATGGCCTGAGGACAAAAGGATTACGCTCTTTTATAGAGGTCTACGTGGAGAGCTCAAAGATGTGTTAGCCCAAGTAGTGAATCCCCCACAAGATTGTTCGGACTATATAGACTTAGTCGTTCAAATAGATCACAGACTGCAGAAAAGGAAGGCCGATCATTCCAAGTTTGATGCTCGAGTATTTTCCAAACCACCAACTCCTTCCAAAGGAGTAGACTCCGGGGAACCCATGCAAATAGGGGGTCTGAAAGGTCCTCCAACACAAAAGGAGCGGGAAAGGAGAAAACAGTTGCAATTATGCCTCTATTGCGGAAACTCAGGGCACTTTCTTCGAGACTGTCCGGTGAAACCTGCCAAGAAGGCAGTAGGAGCTGCAGTTACCAAAGTTACAAACTCTGAGCAGGGAAACGACCTCGCCCGACAAGAATAGAGGTCCTCTTGCCGAGCGTGAAAACCAGTTCCGTGACCTTGCATTTCGTGATACCTATGATCCTCATTAGCCCTGATAATCCGGATCGATTACATGCAATTGAAGCTTACGTCGACAGCGGTGCCATCGGCAATTATGTGGATCATGAAATGGTTTTGAGGATGAATCTAACTCTTTGTCCCAAGGCTGTAAAGGACGTCATTACTACGGTGGATGGTACGGAGATAGCCTCCGGGCCAGTAACGCATACCACTCAAGAGGTGACGCTAGTACGTCAAGATGGACACCATGAGAAGATCGTGTTCGATGTGATCAAGGCCCCTCAGTTTCAGATTATTCTAGGAATACCTTGGTTAGAGAAACACAATCCTCTGATCGATTGGCGAGCAAGAACGGTCCAGTTTCCAGAATGTGTCTCTACTTGTCACCCTCCACCTGGTGTTGCACTGGCAGCAATTTCTTCAGAGACTCCCCAGTTACCTCCCGAATACCTAGAATACGAAGATGTTTTCCGGAAGGATCAGGCTAACTCTCTACCTCCTCATAGGTCTTATGACTGCCAGATAGACCTGATACCTGGATCTACTCCTCCTTGTAGTAGAATTTATGCCCTCACCGAGCCTGAGAACCTTCACCTTCGACAATACCTGGATCAATACCTGGCAAATGGGTTTATTCGTCCTTCCAAGTCCCCTGCTTCTTCAGCTTTGTTCTTCGTTCCAAAAAAGGAAGGAGACCTTAGAACTTGTATAGATTATCGCTCCCTGAACCAGATCACCGTTAAGAATAGATATCCGTTACCTTTGATCCCTGAACTCCTGGACCAAGTCAGAAAAGCATGCATATATACAAAGCTGGATCTTAGAGGAGCTTACCACTTGGTACGAGTAAAAGAGGGCGATGAATGGAAGACGGCCTTCCGCACCAAGTATGGGCTATTTGAATATCAGGTCATGCCCTTCGGACTTTGCAATGCCCCGGCCGCCTTTCAATATTTTATGAACGATGTCCTCAGAGAGCGCATAGATGTGTGTGTTGTTGTTTACATTGACGACATCCTCGTTTATTCTTCATCAGAATCTGAACATCGGAAACACGTGAAAATGGTCCTCGAAAGATTGCGTCAACACAAACTTTTCGCTAAGTTGGAAAAATGTGTTTTCAACGTGACTGAAGTTGAATTCTTGGGATTCATATTATCACCTGGCGGAGTGCGTATGGATTCAAAGAAGGTCGATGCAGTTCTCAAATGGCCATCACCATCCTCCGTAAAAGGTGTCAAAGCATGTTCGGCTTCGCTAACTTTTACCGCAGGTTTATCCCCGAATTCTCTCGAATAGTCCAGCCCATTACTGCCTTGTTAAAGAAAAACAAATGTTTTGAATGGTCTACTGAGGCGGAACAAGCTTTCCAGGATTTGAAGACTAAATTTATCTCTGCACCAATCTTAAAACACCCTCGCCCCGAACTCCCCTACATCATGGAAACTGATGCTTCAAGCCTTGCCATGGGGGCAGTTCTATCACAAAAGGACCCGGTAACCAATCAGTTGCATCCCTTGGCATTTTGGTCCCGCAAATTCTCGCCTCCTGAAATCAATTACACGATTACTGACAAGGAACTTCTGGCTATCAAGTCTGCCTTTAAGGCTTGGCGGCATTATCTGCTGGGGGCCCGACACACCGTTACTGTGATTACGGATCACCAAAACCTGCAATATTTGAAAACCGCAAAAGCCCAATCCTCTAGACAACTCCGTTGGGCATTATTCTTTGCCGAGTTTGACTTCATAATTACCTATCGACCTGGTACAAAGAACGGTAAAGCTGATGCCCTTTCTCGGATGGGAGTGGAAGAACACTTGATCAACCCTAAACCTGTACCAATCATTCCCGAACAAAGAATTCTGGGTGTAATCGCCACAGAATCCATAGAGGAAGTTAAGGATAAAGCCAGGCAACATGTAACTCCAGCAGACATACAGAATTGGCATCTGCAGGGAAAGGACTTTGCAGTAAAGGACAACTTATTGTATTTCCAAGAACGATTATACCTACCCAGCACAGATTTACAGAAAAAAGTAATCGCTTGTTATCACGATTCTTTAATGGAAGGACATCCCGGTATGGCCAAGACCTCAGAAAAGATCAAGCGCTACTTCTGGTGGCCGTCTTGGAAAAAAGATATCAGAGACTTTATAATGTCCTGTGGAGTATGCGCCCAAAACAAGAGTCAAAAGGAAAGACCAGCAGGCCTCTTAAGCCCTATTGACATCCCACCTCGCCCTTGGCATACGCTTTCTATGGACTTCATCACCGATCTACCTCCATGCTCCGGATACAATACGATTCTAGTAATCGTGGACTTATTCTCCAAGATGGCGCATTTCATTCCGCTCAAAGGCTTGCCAACAGCAGCAACTCTGGCCCGAGAATTTCTCGAAAACATCGTCCGACTGCACGGTTTTCCTTCGGTTCTAATTTCGGATCGAGGTAGTCAATTTATTTCTCATTTTTGGCGAAGTTGCTGTCGGTCGGCTCAAATTGATGTGAGACTATCGACCAGTCACCACCCTCAGACCGACGGACAAACCGAGAGGACCAATCAAACTCTGGAACAGTATTTACGCTGCATGCTGCAACAAACTGAAAAAACTTGGAAAGACATGCTTTGGATAGCCGAGTATGCCTACAATAACTCTGTCCATTCGGGAACTGGGAAAACCCTGTTTTTTCTTTTGTACGGCAGTCACCCTCGAACCTCGGAGTTGGATCCCCTCCAAGATCTTGAAACACCAGCAGTAGACTACCTGCATTCTACAATCACCCAAGCCTTTAAGGAAGCTGTTTCTCACCTTCAAAGGGCTAAAGAACAATACAAGAAAGGAGCAGATCAACATCGGAAGGAAGCCCCTCAATATCAAGTAGGGGATCAAGTCTGGTTATCCACCAAATATCTACCTCTAAAAGGGCCACGCACATTCAACCCAAGATACCTTGGTCCCTATTCCATCACTACCATAGTAAACCCAGTAGCGGTCAAGTTGGACTTGCCCCCGCACATGAAGATACATCCGGTCTTCCACGTCTCTCTATTAAAACCCGTGCAACCTCAAACCCGACTAACTAAATCTCCAAAACCTATCCTAGTTGATGGAGAACTCGAGTTTGAAGTCAAAAGCATTCTGGACTCCAAGATCTCCAAATCTAAACTATTTTACCTAATTGACTGGAAAGGCTACGGCCCCCAAGAGAGATCCTGGGAACCTGCTGAATATGTCCACGCTCCTCGCCTAATCAAAAGATTTCACCGAACATTTCCTGACAAGCCAAAACCCCCGGAGGAGCCCGGTTTGGGAGGGGCCTTGAGGGGGGGTACTGTCATGATCTCTGCTTCCAAAAGGTCAGGGTTTTCCCAACTCCCTTGGAAGCAGATCCATAACCCAGGTTCCGAGTGCCAACCAGTCCCAATTGGGACCTTTTGGACCCAGTCCTGGCGCCAGTGGCACCAGGCTCATAAATATGCCCAGTCCCAGCGCTGGAAGCGCCGGGCTCATAATGCTTGGGTGGACTTACCTGCAGCAGACCATGCTGCTTACTTGCCTGCCAGTTGAGCCTCTGATCCTCTTCTGTTTGGAACTAAATTTCCTGTTGGGTGGGGCAGGAGCCACTCCCTAGATTCAGAACACTGGAACTCTTCTGGAAAGCAGGAACTCTTTTCTTACCTAGGCGTGGCTGTGGAAGGAGACACCTAAGCACTACAGGAGGCTATTTAAACCACACCCAATGGATGAATCTTGCTTTGCGTTATTCTGCATCCTCTGCAGCAGAACGCTCATCGTGTCTTCTGCATCTGATCCTGGGCCTAAGGACAAAGGCTTACCTACTCTTTGTGCGCTTCGGGGGTCTTCACACTGCATTCCGGCATCTGAAAGACAAAAGCTTACCAACTCTTCGTACGCTCCGGAGGCCTTCGGCGCTGCATCCCGCATCTGAAAGACAAAACAAGGTGCGTTTAAAGACATTAGGGAACTTTAATACTCACGTGCCATTACTCCTTTCCACATCTAACCCAGTGGGTATTCCAGCACCCTGCAGCCGCTCCGAACTTGTACCTGCAAAATAAAAAGACAGTTAGAGCGCATTGTGAAGCAGGCAGCAAGCGCTTACTTACGTGCTTCCAGGCGCTTCTATTCATCACACGGGCTCCATCTTCAACTCACTTCAGCCCGTCATCCGCCATCGCCGGAACCCTGCAAAACAAGAAACATCATACTAAAGACTTTAAAGACATTAGAATTACTCGAAACTTACCGTTCGTGCAGTAAACGACAGACAGCAGTCCTCTGAAGTCAAGAGGCCTGCTCCCCTTATCCAGTGAAGAAACTGGTTAGAGCACCCTGCCCCGAGGCAGATGGAGAGCACGGCGTTCACTTACCTAAGGTGAGAGCGTTAACCTTTGGGGTGCTACAGGAGAAGAGAAAGGTAAGAAGAGAGAGACATTCAATAACCCAGTTCCTTAATCCCATATTTTCTATCTGCAGACATCTTACCCTTCAAGTCAGACATACAGTGCACAGAGGTCCAGCCCAAAGAGACAGCCGTGTGTTGCACATCACCTTTGAAGATACGGTATACGCCCAGTCAAGACCGGCGCCTCTACGGGAATCAGGTGAGTGTTACACATATATCCGGTCAGATCACCACGCTGTGTTACGCTGTAAAGCACTCCTCAAAGGAACGCTCTACGGAAACGGTCTGTTTTGCAAAAATAAAATACAAACTTTTGTAAGTCAGGACAGAGATCAATCTCTAGAATGACGACCTTGGTAGACATGAAAATAGCGAGGGAGCACCTCTTACATAAGCTATTTGTGAGAGGTGAGTGGACTCACCAGGACCAAACGGTCTGGTTGCAGGCCATCGCGCAACAGGTCACTGAAACAGGGTCAGACATATGGAGAGATCAGGGTCCATTACATGTGGCCCTGAGTGAACTATATATGGCTCCTAAAGCCAAAGATGAACACAATAATTTTGCCAGGATAGCGGCATACCTGTACCTATATATGGGAGACATGCAGGATAAATGTACTGAAAGCCAAGATCTGGCAAATAGGCGACAGATGGCGTTAGAGAAGGTCCAATCTGACCTGGTCTCTTCTGAGCAGAGGCTGCAGAGGAGCCAGGAGTTAGAAAATGATAGTAGGCAGTATATCATTAAAATAAAAGAGGATATGGACATCCTGCAACAGGAAAAGGCTGACCAGGATACCAGATTTCTGGCCTTGCAAAAGGAGTACCAAGAAGGTTTGGACTCCCTACTACAGAGCCAGAAAAAGCTGGAGCAACAATTAGATTTCAATAGGGTATGTGCTGAGCAGGTAGTCACCCTGCAAAGCCACCTAAATAGGGAAAAGGCAGAAAGCAATACATTGATTCTGAAAGACCTGGATACCCAGGCAGAGTTTGATCAGGAGCGCCAGAGAGCTGGTGCCTTCCAAAGGCAAAGGGACGACCTGGCGGCACAGATACAGACTCTTAGTCAGGAAAGGGACACCTTAGGCCAGGAAGTCTGCCATTTAAAAAGGAAAATGGAAGAAAATCACCTGGCCCTCCAGGGACTGGGTGACCTCCAAAAAGAACACCAGAACTTGTTAGACCACACCAGGAGGGTGGAGGAGGCTCTGGCAAGAAAGGAGCAGGCCAGTAGGGAAGGGACTCAGGAGGTAACCCTCCTGCAGCAAAGACTGGCCCAGTACTCCAGGACCAATCAGGAGGCACAGAGAGAAAATGAGGCTCTCTGTCAGCACAATGATAGGCTCCAACAACAGGTAGCGATGCAGGAGAGACTGATAGAGTCAAGTAAGGCCTTAACTGAGGAACTGAAAGCGCAGGCTCTTGCATTGCAACAGGGAGCATGGGCGGATAGAGACCAGGTTCGCTGGGAGAGGGAGACTCCTGAGCATAACCTCAGGAGCCCTAGTACCAGAGGCCTTCATATCTCTCAGTCCCTGGACTCTGCCACCCCCATGTCCCCTCGCGCACATGAGCACGGGGCCACAGGGATGGCAGATTACTATCCAGCTAAAAGTATGGGGCTCATAAGCCAGTACCACCCAGGAATGGTGGGGCGGGCATCCGGGTATGGGCACCCAAGCACAGTGCAATTTAGTGGGGAACCCCAGGAGAGTAGGTCCACTAAGGGCATCCTGAAAACCTCTGCCCAGTTAGGTCAGTGGGGGGATACCCAGCAAATCTTGGCAGCAAGGAGGGATCTGAAGACTCCTCTGAGCGGTACAGGAAACAGGAGACCAGGTCCCCACATTCTGCCAGCCATTCCCAGGCTCGCAGAATCCGGGAAAACCTGGAAGATCAGACGGGCACCTCTGGGAGCAGTGCTTCTGAGTCAGAAGATGAATGGACCAGGGTTACCCGAACCAAAAAGGCCAATAAGGCAAAAAGGGCCTTGCTTAAGGACCCATTGAAGCAAATAAAGGCAATCAGGAGTGTCATCACTCCTTATCATAAGAACGCCAAGTATTCCGTTTGGGAACACTTGGAGCTCTATGAGCAAATGATGGAGACTTTCCATTTGAAGGACAGCAGTAGCTGCATCCAGTACGTCAAATGGACATTCTCCCCAGAATACTCCAGTTTCTTTGCGGGGCTGGAGGACCAAAATCATTTAAGATGGTCCACCTATAAGGCGGCCATCTTGAAACATTTTTCTGTTCACAGAAATCCTCAAGAAGCTCGCAAGGCAGCCTACAATTTGCAATGTGGGGAGGATCAGGGCCCACAAGAGTTTGTGCAAGAATTAAAACGTGTTTTTGCGCAGACCACCAGAAGGGTGCGCACGGATAGCAGAGAATTTATCAATACGTTTTTCCATGCCTTACCCAAATACATAATGACCCAACTCGTGAGAGATTTTCATGAGAAAAGATCTTTAGACTGGGTCATTGAACAGGCTACCCGGATCGATGAGCTGCAGAAGCCTATCGAAAATAAAAATAACGCGCCGAAAAACCCCAAAACCAACAGCACCCCTGCTGCTGCCAAGGTGGCAGAGGTAAAGGTTGCCCCCGTTTTAGATTTGGAGATGGGGGGCCTAAAAACCTGCCTGCACCAAATAATTCACAGCCCAGAAGGCCCTCGGGCCAGTCACAGACAGGGAGTCGAGGAGGTAGTCCCACAAATGGGGTCCCCCGCTCCCCTGACTATGTAAGTCCCTGCTACAAGGGAAACCAACCAATCCTGGGTTATGTGTGGACTCCTCCAGCCCAAGGGCGGGATCCAGCCAAGCACCTGACCCGGGGAACTTCCCTCCTAACTTTCCCCAGGAGGGCAGAAATTCTCCAAATCATGGGCAGAACTTTTTCCCCAGGTATCCGCCCAATTTCCAGCCCCAAAATCATCCATCCTTCTTTCCCCAATTCCCTGAGCCCAGACAACCTAATCCAGGAGAGGGGAGGCCAAGGGTGGAGGGGTACCCAAATCTTCCCAACCAGGGGTACTACCAGAGAAGGGATAGCTACCCTTCCCGGGATCAGCCCAGGGGAGAAAACAGAGCCCCGTATAAGCCTGACCGGGTTTCACAACTTGAGCGCCAGGTCCAAAATATGGCACGAGATCTGGGTCACATACTGAGGGCTCAACAGAACCCTCAGATGAGCATGCCACCGCAGAATGCCCCGAACTCTGGACCTGGTGCTCCAGAACAATGACGGGGGCAGCACCCCGATAACCCACCGGTTCCCAGGGAGGAGGAACAAGGGGAAGGGATGTGTAAAGCCTTGGACGAAGCTTCCTTCCCAACTTGTAAACAGCCCCTGGAAAACCAGGAACCGGAAACAAAATCTCCTACCCCTGAAAGTCTTCCACCCAAGGAGCAGAGAGGAGGTAGGAGAAACAAAGGACCCAAACAGACCCACTTGGTGGAGGAGGTACAGGTCTTCCAATTTGAGGGAGATGGATGCTCAGAGGATCCTGGGGAAAGGACCTTCTCATTCAGAGATGGGGGAACTCCTCCCAAGGAAAAATGGGTCCCAAGGGATGCCAATTCAGACTGGGGAGATATGGAGACTGAGCTACCGCCGCCCATCATCTCATCCCAGAACCCACAATACCAAAATCCCCTGGTTCAAACCCATCCTGGTGACTGCCTCCAAAAAAGGGAGGGCGGCCCAGAACCGGAACCAGGGGAACCCACAATGGCTCTGATCTCCAGTTGCCAACTTTTTCTTTCAGATTCCCAAGGCTCTCCATAGAATTCTGCCCAAATCTCTTCTCTAGCAATGTCCAAAACCAGAAAATTAGCCCACCAGTTGTCAAAAAATGTGCATTATCTGTGCCCCCTTGAGGAGAAGGAGGGAAGATACTATGCCCCGGTACAAGTACAGGGGCAGGGTACAATTTTGGCACTGGTGGACACTGGATCCCAAGCTACCCTTCTGTCCAAAAGGGCCTTTGATGAACTAAATGCAGGAAGGGGGAGAATTACCGTATTCCTCTCACCTCTCTTCCTGGACAACTGCAGAACTTTGACGGGAAGGAAATTCCTGTCGAGGGGACTGCAGATTTGGACATCAAAATTGGGCAACACAAGGTGAAACACCCGGTCATAGTAGTGACTCCAGAGGGCACCCCTTGTTTAATAGGGAATTACCTCCTGAGAAGGTTCTCACCCCTAATAGGTTGTGTAAACAAGGTCCTCTGTACCCAGAATAGCCGACCCATAAAATTAAAACAGAGTGTCAACCATGTTAGTTTAAACGGCACCTGCCACATGGTTGAACAAAATCTGACCAAGTAGAATTTCACTTCCAGAACAACCAAACTCCAGACGTGGCAGTAATAGCAGTAGGACAACAGACTGGAGATGGGGGGTCCTCTCTATTTCTGAAAATCAACCTTCCTTCCAGTTTAAGGTGGTATTCCACACTGGAAGGAAACACCCTGAAATTCTTCACCAATACACAATCAGAAACTCCCACTCCGATAGTCCAGAAAGATGTGAAATCAGCTCAGAGCCTGGCTGATGTTCAGCAAATTGGAGAGCAGTTGTTCATCCCTGTTCAGTTAAATGATGGGAAGGACTCTGTTCTCGCTCGAGTGTGTGTGAACAACGGTAAGAGCTTCATCAGCGAAGCCATGTTCCGCCAACTCCCAAAAGATCCAGCGATTCCCACATTCAAACTGATAGACAAATGGGAAATTGACCTGGAAGCACCCAATTCCAAACATCTCCTGCCAAGCAGGTGTATGCTCAAAATCTCCATTGGCAACAAGAGCATAGTCCATAATTGTTGGGTCGTACGAGACGTCACTGCCGCCTTTTACTTAGGCAGTGACATTCTCAATCGCTTTGCCATTAGTTTGGACCTAATAAACTTCAAAGCTTGGTCCCGATTAGCGGATAATCCCATGGGCTTTGATGATCCAGAAAAAGCATTTAGGTCAGCTCAATTGCTACCTTATGCAGTTGAAATTCAGATCAAAGAGGAAGTCACCATCCCAGAAAGGACCAGACAATTCTCCCTGGAAGTGAAAATTAAAAGAGGACAAAATTGCAAAACCCTGATGCTTATATACATCTAAATGCTTCTCTCCAACAGCAAGGGTTGGGGATAAACCCACCTCCATTATTCAACATAGAACATGACACCATTCCAATAGAGGTGGATAACAGCGACTTAAAGAGTATTACTCTAGCCGCAGGCACCATTATTGGAATGGCGGTTGATGACCGACATTTCTCCATTGATTTAGGAAATGAACTGTTAGGACCGATCCCCAAGGACTGTTTTGACAGTGACAGTGATGACAATACAACACCAGACAGGATCTTCACCCGGCATGGGGGGAACTTCCTGGTGTACACTTCCTGCCCTTATGGTAAGGAGGATGTGACTTGTGACTTCAGAAGGGATGAGGTGTTTGTCCAGGTTCATGAAGGCTGCCTTTCCCACCTGGGGCCTCCAGTCCAAATCAGCGCTCTGACCAGGGACTTCTCCACCCAGCTGGAGGAGGCCGCTGAGATAGCCAAACCAGAAGTCTTTCCATGCTTCAGGCAGATGGTGGAAGAGAGAGTCAACCTAGCTGATGCCTGTGTGACTCTGGAACAAAAGCAAAAGTTGAAACAAGTTTTCTTGGATTTCCAAGATCTCTTTGCGGCAGACTCATATGACTGTGGTCGCACTGACATCCACACAACAACAATCCCCACAGACCCTGGCATGACTCCTGTGTTTGTGAAGCAATATCGCTTGCCTCTCGATTCAATGGAGTCCCTTACTGAAATAATTAAGAACCTTGAGTACCGGGGAATAATCCGTCCAGTCCACAGCATCTTCAATAATCCGGTGCTGGGAATATTGAAGCCAAACGGCCAGTGGAGACTCTGCGCTGACCTTAGGGAGCTCAACAAACGGGTCCATACTTCCCGATGGCCTCTGCCCTACATTGACCAAGGGCTGGCCCAGTTCCAGGGGTCACAGGTATTCACTGCAATAGACCTAACCAATGGATACTGGACTGTGCCTATCAGTAGGGAGGACCAATACAAGCTGGCTTTTACCTTTGGGGGCCAGCAGTACACATGGACCCGGACTCGAATCGGATACCTCAACTCCAGCAATGATTCAACATTTTCCTACACAAGGCCATGCCCGACCTGGGTGCAAGGGGTAACCTGGCTTATGTAGATGATGTCCTCATCAAAAGTTCATCTGTGGAGGAACACATAGCGGAGATCCGTTATGTTCTGACCCAGTTGAGGGCCGCCGGAGCAAAACTTTCCTTTCAGAAAGCACAGTGGTGTAGAACCCGTGTTAATTTCTTGGGGCATGAGATTACTCCTTAGGGTCTCTGTCCCCAAGAAAAGAAAGTGGAAGCACTCCAGAAACTGAAAGACCCCACAACTCTGCGGGAACTAAGGAGCCTCCTTGGACTGACTAATTACAGCAGAAAGTTTATTGAAGGCAACGCAGAGATCACCAGACCCCTGATTCATCTACTGAGGGGGGGGGTCAAGTGGGAATGGGGACCATAACAAGCCGAGGCAGTAAGACAACTCAAAAGAAGCCTCTCACAAGCGCCTTGCCTAGCTTACCCTGTCAGAAACAAGGAGTTCTTCCTGGAGACGGGGTTCTCTAATACGTGCTTGACGGCAGTATTATACCAAAAGCACGACAAGGTCAATAAAGTAATCTCCTATGCGAGCAAAACTTTATCCTCTGTGGAGGAAAAATTCAACGATTGTGAGAAGGCACTCCTGGCAACGGTGTGGGCATTGAAGAATTACCGCCCGTTTATCCAGTGGGAACACATCATAGTGGAGACTCCACACCAGCCTCTGCAATATCTCCAAAGTGACAGAATCCGGGCCGGAAATGTGAGTAATTCCCGAATTACTTCCTGGATTCTGTCAATGCAAGGCTTTCCTGTGGAGGTCAGATATGGCCAAAACAAGAAGAGTCCCCTCGCGCAAGGTCTGGCTGACTTGCATGATTGTGCCAGAGAAAACTGTCTCGAGGACGAAAGTCTAAAAATCAAGGACAACATGGAGGCATACCTTAATTCCCCACACAAAGTCTTTGAAGAAGACAAGTGTGAGGGAATGCCCACTGTCTATGTGGTTGGATGCTCGTACCATGTTGACAACAACGGGGAGAAAGAACTGGTGGCCGGCGTAGGGAATGCATGGGTGAATGAGTTCCCAGAACCCTCCGCTGGATACAAAATTGGTCCCCGAAGTAGTCAGGTGGCAGAATTGATGGCTGTGCATCAGGCCATCCTCACTGCTGTCCAACATCAACTCCACGAACTGGTCATAATCACCGATTCGGATTATGTACGGAATGGGTTCGTGGAGCACCTGGTTAATTGGAAAACCAGAGGCATGTTATGTGCTAATAACAAACCCCTGAAACATGGGAAGTTAATCCAAAACATTGATGATCTGGTCACCTCGAATGGGATGACCATCTACTGGAAAAAGATAAAGGGTCATTCCAAAGTAGAGGGACCAGACAAAACTGGAAATGACTTAGCTGATCAGCTGGCCAAAACCGGGGCCATCCAAGGGGATCTAATCGAAATAGAGTCCCTGTTGGGGGAAATCCAGGTAACTGCTATCACTAGGTCCCAGACAAATGCTCACAATGATCTTTCAACTGCCCAATGGAGCAAGGAGACCCCTGATGCTGATTTGATTACAGCTCAGAAGGGGGATCCAATTATTGGTAAGTTTTACCAACACCTTGAGGACCCTGAGAACTTTCCCCTGACGGATACCGATTACATTGCGAAAGAGGACCTAAGAGTGTTGATGAAATGTCCAAAAATGTTCCGGATCCAAGACGGTTTGTTGGTAAGGAAATCCAAAGCTGGCCACGATCAGTGGGTGGTTCCTACCTCATTCCGAAGCCTGATGCTAAGTCACGCCCATGATGCGGCCACCGCCGGTCATAGGGGGTTTCACGCAACATTGGAAATCTTAAGAGAGGTTGCATACTGGCCACACATGGGGCAGGACCTCGACCAATACTTGAAGGGGTGTCTTGTGTGTGCACAATTTCAGCCATCATCTCTCACACACCGGGCACCTCTCCAAAAGAGGGGAATGACACTGCCATGGTCAGATTTGCAAATCGACTTTGTAGGCCATGTGATTCGCTTGTCTAGAGGAAACAAGTACATGTTGACCGTTACATGCTTGTTTACCAAGTGGGTGGAATGTCTCCCAGCCCCAAACTGCAAGGCAGAAACTGCAGCTGCCCTGATGATTAACCACATCTTTTCCCGTTTTGGTCTACCTCAAAGGATTGAGTCAGACAGGGGTAGCCACTTCACCAGTGAAGTAATGACAAAGATGTGGGAGATACTGGGGGTCAAGAGGAAGTTACATATTGCTTACCGGCCAGCTTCTTCTGGGGCAGTAGAGAGATATAACCGAACCATTGTGAGCATATTAAAGATGTTTGTGGCAGATTCTGGGCCAAGTTGGGATATCCGATTACCTCTGGTCCTAATGGCCATCAGATCTACCCCTTCATCTGCAATCAAAATGTCACCATTTGAGTTGATGACTGGACGCAAGATGATGCTTCCCCAGCATTTGCTCTACAGAACTCAAGAGCAAACGTTGATAAATCCCTCCACAACTCATGAGTATGTGGAGAATTTAAGGAAACACCTTCAACATGCTTTTGCCTATGCTCAGCGGAATCTAGAAAGATCAGCTGAGAGTATGAAGACCCACTATGACCTGTAAACTTCCAGGAAGGAATATCAGGTGGGGGACCGGGTCTATTTATACAACTTCCAAAGAAACCAGGCAAGACAGTGCAAATTTTTGCCTACATGGAAGGGACCGTTTGAAATTATAGACAAGATCTCCCCTGTGGCCTACAAGATCCGCATCCCCAAAGGCGGTTTGGCAGAGGGGGAAGACAAGTGGGTCCACATAAACCAGTTGAAGTGTTGCCATCCCAGTCACACTTTGAAGCAACTGGAGGAGTCCTCTGTAATCCCAGAGGGTACCGCTCCAGAGTAATTCAATTCCAACCCTAAAATTCAATTCCAACATATAACCTATCAAATTCTGTGTTTCTCAAGTTTATGTGTTCCTGTCGCTTAATTTAAAAAAATGGGCATGTTCATATCTGTTGAGTTCTAAAATATATATGCCACCCCACTATATCAATGGTGGGGGAGAAATGTCAGTGAATAGGTATTGCCGCTTTTCCTTTGTTGTCCTAGGAGAAAGAAAACCTTGAGACTGGCCAGGGAGGACGATCCGGAAACCGGGATCAAAGACCCAATGGGCCCGGGGTACCGCCCAATATTCACATCAGGACCGGCGAGGAGAACCGATTGATCAGTACCAGATGGAGGAAAAGATGCTGAACCATGCCATTTGCAGAATTGGAAGAAGATTATGCGGACATACCAGTGCGTGGGTCATCACCTTCTGTGCACCCGACTCCCCATCGACTCAAATTCAAAGTGCAGTTGCGTGGGGGGGCTTTGTTGGGTGTCCTGACCCACGTTTGAGCTATCATACTGCAACATTTGCTGCTGTGGGCTTAGAAAATCCAAGATGGCCAAAAAGCCCACATGTGCGCCAGAATCCAGGAGAACCACGCAGTTTGCGCACACCAAAATGGTTGCCTAACCTGCCACCCACCAGTGCGAGCATGAGCGGAATGGGTGCCAAAGGAAAAACACCAGTGCCATGTGTTGAACCTGGAGAATATACTTAGATGTAATATCTCTTGTTTGAAATGCTTGAATCCAAGGCAGATCCCAAAAATGGCTGCAATACTGGTGCTCACCACTATCAGAAAGCCGGTGTTTTAAAACCACCAGACTTTTGTGTAAAACTGAACAAATTAAACAAAACCAGACCAAGGAGGTGGATACAATGTAAAACTATACTCTGAAATGACTTGCAGGAAGTAATTATTTAATGTGTTTGTAAAAATCGTAATAGACTTAAACTGGGGGACAAAAAGTGACATTTAGCTGAAACCTGGCTTAAAGGAACTGAATTCTGCCTGACAACTTCCCCCAACTGGAGTGAAATTGGATCCACAGCAGTTCCCAGGCCTAGCTACCTTCTGCTGCCCACACTAAAAGGATATGCCAATTCTCTGATAATTGGATTAGGGGTGGAGCACCTACAGACTGCAGGAGGTTAAACAAAGCCCTTCCTTGACTCAGGCAGATGGTTTATTGGGGGGGCCGTAAAATAGCTTCCTCTTGGCAGAAGCTGGGAGGGGCAGGATCTCTGAGCTTGGCAGAAACTGGATAAACTGGTTTCTACACCATGTGACCTGAAAAGACACACCCCTGTTGGCCAGAATATGATTTTAAGAAAGATGTATAACTCATGGTGCGGACTTGTCAAAATTATCTAAATGATACCATAATTCTTGTGATTTTTCTGCCCACATTTTAAGAGGTTTTAGGACCTGGTGGTATGATCTGGGGGGTTGCTAGCGGAAAATAGGGTTTCACTCCAAATATCTGCATGTTAAAAATCTGACACTTCATCAATTGATGTCCATACTCCTTGCGCACATGTGTGTAAATTTGGGTAAATGTCCGATATTGCGAAACCAGTTGAAAAGTGCAAAATGTTGCCATTTCTGAATGCAAGCCCCCAGGAAGAGCAGAGTTTGAACAGAGTATACCTCGTGTGATATGTGATGGGTGCATGTAATTTTAAACAACTGTGTATCTGTGCAATATGTATTTGAATCAAATATAGATTTGTGGGCAAACTGACCAGGGGAGGATCCTCTGACCCATAAAACCTACAGCATCACTCTGACTCACATTTCCTTCCCCCAATTATGGGAGAGGGGAGAATTGGGCCAATGACAAGTAGAGAGAGGCAGGTTTAGCTAGGCCCAGGCACACACCCATTTTCAAAACACATAAAAAGAGACTGCTGGGACAGGTAGAGAGATTCAAATCCAGTTGCTGCAACGCGCTCTGCCGGACCACACAACATCCAGAAGAGACCAGATCCAACCCTTAGACTTTAAAACTCCAAAGAACTTGATTCAGAACTCAAACCAAGGGCCTAAACCCACAAACTGAGAACTCTTCTCAGCAGGCCTCAGCATCCAGCAAACCTAACAGTGGTAGCAGCATCCAGGAGCTGTGCAGATCAGCGCTGTGTCCAGAGAAAGCTGTGCAGAAAGATCCAGGAGCTGTGCACAGGCGCTGTACCCAGAGATCCAGGAGCCGGGCCAGGAGCAGTGTCAGACCAGACCAGCAGAGCAGAGACCAGACGCTGTGCGCAGAGACCGTCCGGGGCGAAACCAGAATCGAAGCCATCTTGACCCGATCTGTGAGACCTAGACCTTCCAAATACATTGTGAGTACAGCTAGGACGGTGTGAAACCAAATCTCTTAGTTTCCAGTGATATAATTCAATCTATTTAATCTAAGTAGAACTGCCTCCTAACTGTCACTTGTCAATTCTGCAGCCGCATAGCTGTCACCTGTCATTTTTAAAAGCTGTCACCTGTCAATTTGAGTTAATTTAAATTCAAAAAACGACCTTTACAAAATCGTTCATATATTTGGAACCGTTTGGGCTAGAAACTTGGTTTAACTTTCCTCTGCAAGCTTGGAATCTTAACCTTCCAACGAGCCTAGAACCGACTTCCTACTCATTATACTTGTTCCGCAATCACGATTCACGCACTTGCGAATTTTACCGCGATTTGCGATTTGGTTAAAAATCCAGCCACGTGTGAAAACAGCAGCTTCCTTGCTTTCCTTTGCCAAAAACTCGTTTAACCTGCTAGTTACTGCTAGAGCATTGTTAAAGTGATCCTGAACTCATATAAAGTAGCTATCACTCACCCTGAACCTCCTGAAGGGAATTAAAAGCATTTTCAGCATATTTCTCACTGCATTGTCACCATATTCAAAGCATTTGCCTGTGTTTCAAAACTCCTATCTGTTGTATAAGCTGCTGGGGGGGAATTGAACTGAATTCTATTTGATTGCATTGCTAAGAACTGTGTGCTCTCCTCTTCATCTCCTTACATTGCATAAGGGGGGGGGGTGAATTGTCCAAGAAAGTGATTACATTGTCTTTTGCTGAAATCCTATCAAGTTATTTTCTGTACTGCATTTTCATTCCACATTGCATCTATTTGAGACCATAAAAGTATTGTTGCTATCTTATCCACCCTATACCCACTCATCATTGATTATAAAGAAGTGTGCTAGTGCCAGACTATCCATTATTGATTACTGCTCAGATTAAGTGTGATATTCAATTATTAATTTATTATAAAGTGTGATATATATATTGTTTACATTCTCAAATAAACCTTTTAAACTTGCAAAATAGAACTACTTCTTGGCTCAGTGGGGTCAGGGGGATTCTAAGAGAGGGGTGTTATATAGGGGTAGTCATCCAGAACTCATGAACTGGACATAAAGATATATTAATAAGGCTTTCCATTCAGTATCCCAGACTAGGCATTGACTTAGCTGTAGTGTTGATTTGAATCCTCTTACAAAGTGGGGGCTCGAGCCGGGATATTCTGGGTTAGATTTATCACTTGTGCAGATTAATACAGTGTGCTAACTGACAGGAGACATACATCCGGTCGGATCACCACGCTGTGTTACGCTGTAAAGCACTCCTCAAAGGAACGCTCTAAGGAAACGGTCTGTTTTGCAAAAATAAAATACAAACTTCTGTAAGTCAGGATAGAGATCAATCTCTAGAATGACGACCTTGGTAGACATGAAAATAGCGAGGGAGCACCTCTTACATAAGCTATTTGTGAGAGGTGAGTGGACTCACCAGGACCAAACGGTCTGGTTGCAGGCCATCGCGCAACAGGTCACTGAAACAGGGTCAGACACATGGAGAGATCAGGGTCCATTACATGTGGCCCTGAGTGAACTATATATTGCTCCTAAAGCCAAAGATGAACACAATAAGATTGCCAGGATAGCGGCATACCTGTACCTATATATGGGAGACATGCAGGATAAATGTACTGAAAGCCAAGATCTGGCAAATAGGCGACAGATGGCGTTAGAGAAGGTCCAATCTGACCTGGTCTCTTCTGAGCAGAGGCTGCAGAGAAGCCAGGAGTTAGAAAATGATAGTAGGCAGTATATCATTAAAATAAAAGAGGATATGGACATCCTGCAACAGGAAAAGGCTGACCAGGATACCAGATTTCTGGCCTTGCAAAAGGAGTACCAAGAAGGTTTGGACTCCCTACTACAGAGCCAGAAAAAGCTGGAGCAACAATTAGATTTCAATAGGGTATGTGCTGAGCAGGTAGTCACCCTGCAAAGCCACCTAAATAGGGAAAAGGCAGAAAGCAATACATTGAGTCTGAAAGACCTGGATACCCAGGCAGAGTTTGATCAGGAGCGCCAGAGAGCTGGTGCCTTCCAAAGGCAAAGGGACGACCTGGCGGCACAGATACAGACTCTTAGTCAGGAAAGGGACACCTTAGGCCAGGAAGTCTGCCATTTAAAAAGGAAAATGGAAGAAAATCACCTGGCCCTCCAGGGACTGGGTGACCTCCAAAAAGAACACCAGAACTTGTTAGACCACACCAGGAGGGTGGAGGAGGCTCTGGCAAGAAAGGAGCAGGCCAGTAGGGAAGGGACTCAGGAGGTAACCCTCCTGCAGCAAAGACTGGCCCAGTACTCCAGGACCAATCAGGAGGCACAGAGAGAAAATGAGGCTCTCTGTCAGCACAATGATAGGCTCCAACAACAGGTAGCGATGCAGGAGAGACTGATAGAGTCAAGTAAGGCCTTAACTGAGGAACTGAAAGCGCAGGCTCTTGCATTGCAACAGGGAGCATGGGCGGATAGAGACCAGGTTCGCTGGGAGAGGGAGACTCCTGAGCATAACCTCAGGAGCCCTAGTACCAGAGGCCTTCATATCTCTCAGTCCCTGGACTCTGCCACCCCCATGTCCCCTCGCGCACATGAGCACGGGGCCACAGGGATGGCAGATTACTATCCAGCTAAAAGTATGGGGCTCATAAGCCAGTACCACCCAGGAATGGTGGGGCGGGCATCCGGGTATGGGCACCCAAGCACAGTGCAATTTAGTGGGGAACCCCAGGAGAGTAGGTCCACTAAGGGCATCCTGAAAACCTCTGCCCAGTTAGGTCAGTGGGGGGATACCCAGCAAATCTTGGCAGCAAGGAGGGATCTGAAGACTCCTCTGAGCGGTACAGGAAACAGGAGACCAGGTCCCCACATTCTGCCAGCCATTCCCAGGCTCGCAGAATCCGGGAAAACCTGGAAGATCAGACGGGCACCTCTGGGAGCAGTGCTTCTGAGTCAGAAGATGAATGGACCAGGGTTACCCGAACCAAAAAGGCCAATAAGGCAAAAAGGGCCTTGCTTAAGGACCCATTGAAGCAAATAAAGGCAATCAGGAGTGTCATCACTCCTTATCATAAGAACGCCAAGTATTCCGTTTGGGAACACTTGGAGCTCTATGAGCAAATGATGGAGACTTTCCATTTGAAGGACAGCAGTAGCTGCATCCAGTACGTCAAATGGACATTCTCCCCAGAATACTCCAGTTTCTTTGCGGGGCTGGAGGACCAAAATCATTTAAGATGGTCCACCTATAAGGCGGCCATCTTGAAACATTTTTCTGTTCACAGAAATCCTCAAGAAGCTCGCAAGGCAGCCTACAATTTGCAATGTGGGGAGGATCAGGGCCCACAAGAGTTTGTGCAAGAATTAAAACGTGCTTTTGCGCAGACCACCAGAAGGGTGCGCACGGATAGCAGAGAATTTATCAATACGTTTTTCCATGCCTTACCCAAATACATAATGACCCAACTCGTGAGAGATTTTCATGAGAAAAGATCTTTAGACTGGGTCATTGAACAGGCTACCCGGATCGATGAGCTGCAGAAGCCTATCGAAAATAAAAATAACGCGCCGAAAAACCCCAAAACCAACAGCACCCCTGCTGCTGCCAAGGTGGCAGAGGTAAAGGTTGCCCCCGTTTTAGATTTGGAGATGGGGGGCCTAAAAACCTGCCTGCACCAAATAATTCACAGCCCAGAAGGCCCTCGGGCCAGTCACAGACAGGGAGTCGAGGAGGTAGTCCCACAAATGGGGTCCCCCGCTCCCCTGACTATGTAAGTCCCTGCTACAAGGGAAACCAACCAATCCTGGGTTATGTGTGGACTCCTCCAGCCCAAGGGCGGGATCCAGCCAAGCACCTGACCCGGGGAACTTCCCTCCTAACTTTCCCCAGGAGGGCAGAAATTCTCCAAATCATGGGCAGAACTTTTTCCCCAGGTATCCGCCCAATTTCCAGCCCCAAAATCATCCATCCTTCTTTCCCCAATTCCCTGAGCCCAGACAACCTAATCCAGGAGAGGGGAGGCCAAGGGTGGAGGGGTACCCAAATCTTCCCAACCAGGGGTACTACCAGAGAAGGGATAGCTACCCTTCCCGGGATCAGCCCAGGGGAGAAAACAGAGCCCCGTATAAGCCTGACCGGGTTTCACAACTTGAGCGCCAGGTCCAAAATATGGCACGAGATCTGGGTCACATACTGAGGGCTCAACAGAACCCTCAGATGAGCATGCCACCGCAGAATGCCCCGAACTCTGGACCTGGTGCTCCAGAACAATGACGGGGGCAGCACCCCGATAACCCACCGGTTCCCAGGGAGGAGGAACAAGGGGAAGGGATGTGTAAAGCCTTGGACGAAGCTTCCTTCCCAACTTGTAAACAGCCCCTGGAAAACCAGGAACCGGAAACAAAATCTCCTACCCCTGAAAGTCTTCCACCCAAGGAGCAGAGAGGAGGTAGGAGAAACAAAGGACCCAAACAGACCCACTTGGTGGAGGAGGTACAGGTCTTCCAATTTGAGGGAGATGGATGCTCAGAGGATCCTGGGGAAAGGACCTTCTCATTCAGAGATGGGGGAACTCCTCCCAAGGAAAAATGGGTCCCAAGGGATGCCAATTCAGACTGGGGAGATATGGAGACTGAGCTACCGCCGCCCATCATCTCATCCCAGAACCCACAATACCAAAATCCCCTGGTTCAAACCCATCCTGGTGACTGCCTCCAAAAAAGGGAGGGCGGCCCAGAACCGGAACCAGGGGAACCCACAATGGCTCTGATCTCCAGTTGCCAACTTTTTCTTTCAGATTCCCAAGGCTCTCCATAGAATTCTGCCCAAATCTCTTCTCTAGCAATGTCCAAAACCAGATAATTAGCCCACCAGTTGTCAAAAAATGTGCATTATCTGTGCCCCCTTGAGGAGAAGGAGGGAAGATACTATGCCCCGGTACAAGTACAGGGGCAGGGTACAATTTTGGCACTGGTGGACACTGGATCCCAAGCTACCCTTCTGTCCAAAAGGGCCTTTGATGAACTAAATGCAGGAAGGGGGAGAATTACCGTATTCCTCTCACCTCTCTTCCTGGACAACTGCAGAACTTTGACGGGAAGGAAATTCCTGTCGAGGGGACTGCAGATTTGGACATCAAAATTGGGCAACACAAGGTGAAACACCCGGTCATAGTAGTGACTCCAGAGGGCACCCCTTGTTTAATAGGGAATTACCTCCTGAGAAGGTTCTCACCCCTAATAGGTTGTGTAAACAAGGTCCTCTGGACCCAGAATAGCCGACCCATAAAATTAAAACAGAGTGTCAACCATGTTAGTTTAAACGGCACCTGCCACATGGTTGAACAAAATCTGACCAAGTAGAATTTCACTTCCAGAACAACCAAACTCCAGACGTGGCAGTAATAGCAGTAGGACAACAGACTGGAGATGGGGGGTCCTCTCTATTTCTGAAAATCAACCTTCCTTCCAGTTTAAGGTGGTATTCCACACTGGAAGGAAACACCCTGAAATTCTTCACCAATACACAATCAGAAACTCCCACTCCGATAGTCCAGAAAGATGTGAAATCAGCTCAGAGCCTGGCTGATGTTCAGCAAATTGGAGAGCAGTTGTTCATCCCTGTTCAGTTAAATGATGGGAAGGACTCTGTTCTCGCTCGAGTGTGTGTGAACAACGGTAAGAGCTTCATCAGCGAAGCCATGTTCCGCCAACTCCCAAAAGATCCAGCGATTCCCACATTCAAACTGATAGACAAATGGGAAATTGACCTGGAAGCACCCAATTCCAAACATCTCCTGCCAAGCAGGTGTATGCTCAAAATCTCCATTGGCAACAAGAGCATAGTCCATAATTGTTGGGTCGTACGAGACGTCACTGCCGCCTTTTACTTAGGCAGTGACATTCTCAATCGCTTTGCCATTAGTTTGGACCTAATAAACTTCAAAGCTTGGTCCCGATTAGCGGATCATCCCATGGGCTTTGATGATCCAGAAAAAGCATTTAGGTCAGCTCAATTGCTACCTTATGCAGTTGAAATTCAGATCAAAGAGGAAGTCACCATCCCAGAAAGGACCAGACAATTCTCCCTGGAAGTGAAAATTAAAAGAGGACAAAAATTGCAAAACCCTGATGCTTATATACATCTAAATGCTTCTCTCCAACAGCAAGGGTTGGGGATAAACCCACCTCCATTATTCAACATAGAACATGACACCATTCCAATAGAGGTGGATAACAGCGACTTAAAGAGTATTACTCTAGCCGCAGGCACCATTATTGGAATGGCGGTTGATGACCGACATTTCTCCATTGATTTAGGAAATTAACTGTTAGGACCGATCCCCAAGGACTGTTTTGACAGTGACAGTGATGACAATACAACACCAGACAGGATCTTCACCCGGCATGGGGGGAACTTCCTGGTGTACACTTCCTGCCCTTATGGTAAGGAGGATGTGACTTGTGACTTCAGAAGGAATGAGGTGTTTGTCCAGGTTCATGAAGGCTGCCTTTCCCACCTGGGGCCTCCAGTCCAAATCAGCGCTCTGACCAGGGACTTCTCCACCCAGCTGGAGGAGGCCGCTGAGATAGCCAAACCAGAAGTCTTTCCATGCTTCAGGCAGATGGTGGAAGAGAGAGTCAACCTAGCTGATGCCTGTGTGACTCTGGAACAAAAGCAAAAGTTGAAACAAGTTTTCTTGGATTTCCAAGATCTCTTTGCGGCAGACTCATATGACTGTGGTCGCACTGACATCCACACAACAACAATCCCCACAGACCCTGGCATGACTCCTGTGTTTGTGAAGCAATATCGCTTGCCTCTCGATTCAATGGAGTCCCTTACTGAAATAATTAAGAACCTTGAGTACCGGGGAATAATCCGTCCAGTCCACAGCATCTTCAATAATCCGGTGCTGGGAATATTGAAGCCAAACGGCCAGTGGAGACTCTGCGCTGACCTTAGGGAGCTCAACAAACGGGTCCATACTTCCCGATGGCCTCTGCCCTACATTGACCAAGGGCTGGCCCAGTTCCAGGGGTCACAGGTATTCACTGCAATAGACCTAACCAATGGATACTGGACTGTGCCTATCAGTAGGGAGGACCAATACAAGCTGGCTTTTACCTTTGGGGGCCAGCAGTACACATGGACCCGGACTCGAATCGGATACCTCAACTCCGGCAATGATTCAACATTTTCCTACACAAGGCCATGCCCGACCTGGGTGCAAGGGGTAACCTGGCTTATGTAGATGATGTCCTCATCAAAAGTTCATCTGTGGAGGAACACATAGCGGAGATCCGTTATGTTCTGACCCAGTTGAGGGCCGCCGGAGCAAAACTTTCCTTTCAGAAAGCACAGTGGTGTAGAACCCGTGTTAATTTCTTGGGGCATGAGATTACTCCTTAGGGTCTCTGTCCCCAAGAAAAGAAAGTGGAAGCACTCCAGAAACTGAAAGACCCCACAACTCTGCGGGAACTAAGGAGCCTCCTTGGACTGACTAATTACAGCAGAAAGTTTATTGAAGGCAACGCAGAGATCACCAGACCCCTGATTCATCTACTGAGGGGGGGGGGTCAAGTGGGAATGGGGACCATAACAAGCCGAGGCAGTAAGACAACTCAAAAGAAGCCTCTCACAAGCGCCTTGCCTAGCTTACCCTGTCAGAAACAAGGAGTTCTTCCTGGAGACGGGGTTCTCTAATACGTGCTTGACGGCAGTATTATACCAAAAGCACGACAAGGTCAATAAAGTAATCTCCTATGCGAGCAAAACTTTATCCTCTGTGGAGGAAAAATTCAACGATTGTGAGAAGGCACTCCTGGCAACGGTGTGGGCATTGAAGAATTACCGCCCGTTTATCCAGTGGGAACACATCATAGTGGAGACTCCACACCAGCCTCTGCAATATCTCCAAAGTGACAGAATCCGGGCCGGAAATGTGAGTAATTCCCGAATTACTTCCTGGATTCTGTCAATGCAAGGCTTTCCTGTGGAGGTCAGATATGGCCAAAACAAGAAGAGTCCCCTCGCGCAAGGTCTGGCTGACTTGCATGATTGTGCCAGAGAAAACTGTCTCGAGGACGAAAGTCTAAAAATCAAGGACAACATGGAGGCATACCTTAATTCCCCACACAAAGTCTTTGAAGAAGACAAGTGTGAGGGAATGCCCACTGTCTATGTGGTTGGATGCTCGTACCATGTTGACAACAACGGGGAGAAAGAACTGGTGGCCGGCGTAGGGAATGCATGGGTGAATGAGTTCCCAGAACCCTCCGCTGGATACAAAATTGGTCCCCGAAGTAGTCAGGTGGCAGAATTGATGGCTGTGCATCAGGCCATCCTCACTGCTGTCCAACATCAACTCCACGAACTGGTCATAATCACCGATTCGGATTATGTACGGAATGGGTTCGTGGATCACCTGGTTAATTGGAAAACCAGAGGCATGTTATGTGCTAATAACAAACCCCTTAAACATGGGAAGTTAATCCAAAACATTGATGATCTGGTCACCTCGAATGGGATGACCATCTACTGGAAAAAGATAAAGGGTCATTCCAAAGTAGAGGGACCAGACAAAACTGGAAATGACTTAGCTGATCAGCTGGCCAAAACCGGGGCCATCCAAGGGGATCTAATCGAAATAGAGTCCCTGTTGGGGGAAATCCAGGTAACTGCTATCACTAGGTCCCAGACAAATGCTCACAATGATCTTTCAACTGCCCAATGGAGCAAGGAGACCCCTGATGCTGATTTGATTACAGCTCAGAAGGGGGATCCAATTATTGGTAAGTTTTACCAACACCTTGAGGACCCTGAGAACTTTCCCCTGACGGATACCGATTACATTGCGAAAGAGGACCTAAGAGTGTTGATGAAATGTCCAAAAATGTTCCGGATCCAAGACGGTTTGTTGGTAAGGAAATCCAAAGCTGGCCACGATCAGTGGGTGGTTCCTACCTCATTCCGAAGCCTGATGCTAAGTCACGCCCATGATGCGGCCACCGCCGGTCATAGGGGGTTTCACGCAACATTGGAAATCTTAAGAGAGGTTGCATACTGGCCACACATGGGGCAGGACCTCGACCAATACTTGAAGGGGTGTCTTGTGTGTGCACAATTTCAGCCATCATCTCTCACACACCGGGCACCTCTCCAAAAGAGGGGAATGACACTGCCATGGTCAGATTTGCAAATCGACTTTGTAGGCCATGTGATTCGCTTGTCTAGAGGAAACAAGTACATGTTGACCGTTACATGCTTGTTTACCAAGTGGGTGGAATGTCTCCCAGCCCCAAACTGCAAGGCAGAAACTGCAGCTGCCCTGATGATTAACCACATCTTTTCCCGTTTTGGTCTACCTCAAAGGATTGAGTCAGACAGGGGTAGCCACTTCACCAGTGAAGTAATGACAAAGATGTGGGAGATACTGGGGGTCAAGAGGAAGTTACATATTGCTTACCGGCCAGCTTCTTCTGGGGCAGTAGAGAGATATAACCGAACCATTGTGAGCATATTAAAGATGTTTGTGGCAGATTCTGGGCCAAGTTGGGATATCCGATTACCTCTGGTCCTAATGGCCATCAGATCTACCCCTTCATCTGCAACCAAAATGTCACCATTTGAGTTGATGACTGGACGCAAGATGATGCTTCCCCAGCATTTGCTCTACAGAACTCAAGAGCAAACGTTGATAAATCCCTCCACAACTCATGAGTATGTGGAGAATTTAAGGAAACACCTTCAACATGCTTTTGCCTATGCTCAGCGGAATCTAGAAAGATCAGCTGAGAGTATGAAGACCCACTATGACCTGTAAACTTCCAGGAAGGAATATCAGGTGGGGGACCGGGTCTATTTATACAACTTCCAAAGAAACCAGGCAAGACAGTGCAAATTTTTGCCTACATGGAAGGGACCGTTTGAAATTATAGACAAGATCTCCCCTGTGGCCTACAAGATCCGCATCCCCAAAGGCGGTTTGGCAGAGGGGGAAGACAAGTGGGTCCACATAAACCAGTTGAAGTGTTGCCATCCCAGTCACACTTTGAAGCAACTGGAGGAGTCTTCTGTAATCCCAGAGGGTACCGCTCCAGAGTAATTCAATTCCAACCCTAAAATTCAATTCCAACATATAACCTATCAAATTCTGTGTTTCTCAAGTTTATGTGTTCCTGTCGCTTAATTTAAAAAAAATGGGCATGTTCATATCTGTTGAGTTCTAAAATATATATGCCACCCCACTATATCAATGGTGGGGGAGAAATGTCAGTGAATAGGTATTGCCGCTTTTCCTTTGTTGTCCTAGGAGAAAGAAAACCTTGAGACTGGCCAGGGAGGACGATCCGGAAACCGGGATCAAAGACCCAATGGGCCCGGGGTACCGCCCAATATTCACATCAGGACCGGCGAGGAGAACCGATTGATCAGTACCAGATGGAGGAAAAGATGCTGAACCATGCCATTTGCAGAATTGGAAGAAGATTATGCGGACATACCAGTGCGTGGGTCATCACCTTCTGTGCACCCGACTCCCCATCGACTCAAATTCAAAGTGCAGTTGCGTGGGGGGGCTTTGTTGGGTGTCCTGACCCACGTTTGAGCTATCATGCTGCAACATTTGCTGCTGTGGGCTTAGAAAATCCAAGATGGCCAAAAAGCCCACATGTGCGCCAGAATCCAGGAGAACCACGCAGTTTGCGCACACCAAAATGGTTGCCTAACCTGCCACCCACCAGTGCGAGCATGAGCGGAATGGGTGCCAAAGGAAAAACACCAGTGCCATGTGTTGAACCTGGAGAATATACTTAGATGTAATATCTCTTGTTTGAAATGCTTGAATCCAAGGCAGATCCCAAAAATGGCTGCAATACTGGTGCTCACCACTATCAGAAAGCCAGTGTTTTAAAACCACCAGACTTTTGTGTAAAACTGAACAAATTAAACAAAACCAGACCAAGGAGGTGGATACAATGTAAAACTATACTCTGAAATGACTTGAAGGAAGTAATTATTTAATGTGTTTGTAAAAATCGTAATAGACTTAAACTGGGGGACAAAAAGTGACATTTAGCTGAAACCTGGCTTAAAGGAACTGAATTCTGCCTGACAACTTCCCCCAACTGGAGTGAAATTGGATCCACAGCAGTTCCCAGGCCTAGCTACCTTCTGCTGCCCACACTAAAAGGATATGCCAATTCTCTGATAATTGGATTAGGGGTGGAGCACCTACAGACTGCAGGAGGTTAAACAAAGCCCTTCCTTGACTCAGGCAGATGGTTTATTGGGGGGGCCGTAAAATAGCTTCCTCTTGGCAGAAGCTGGGAGGGGCAGGATCTCTGAGCTTGGCAGAAACTGGATAAACTGGTTTCTACACCATGTGACCTGAAAAGACACACCCCTGTTGGCCAGAATATGATTTTAAGAAAGATGTATAACTCATGGTGCGGACTTGTCAAAATTATCTAAATGATACCATAATTCTTGTGATTTTTCTGCCCACATTTTAAGAGGTTTTAGGACCTGGTGGTATGATCTGGGGGGTTGCTAGCGGAAAATAGGGTTTCACTCCAAATATCTGCATGTTAAAAATCTGACACTTCATCAATTGATGTCCATACTCCTTGCGCACATGTGTGTAAATTTGGGTAAATGTCCGATATTGCAAAACCAGTTAAAAAGTGCAAAATGTTGCCATTTCTGAATGCAAGCCCCCAGGAAGAGCAGAGTTTGAACAGAGTATACCTCGTGTGATATGTGATGGGTGCATGTAATTTTAAACAACTGTGTATCTGTGCAATATGTATTTGAATCAAATATAGATTTGTGGGCAAACTGACCAGGGGAGGATCCTCTGACCCATAAAACCTACAGCATCACTCTGACTCACATTTCCTTCCCCCAATCATGGGAGAGGGGAGAATTGGGCCAATGACAAGTAGAGAGAGGCAGGTTTAGCTAGGCCCAGGCACACACCCATTTTCAAAACACATAAAAAGAGACTGCTGGGACAGGTAGAGAGATTCAAATCCAGTTGCTGCAACGCGCTCTGCCGGACCACACAACATCCAGAAGAGACCAGATCCAACCCTTAGACTTTAAAACTCCAAAGAACTTGATTCAGAACTCAAACCAAGGGCCTAAACCCACAAACTGAGAACTCTTCTCAGCAGGCCTCAGCATCCAGCAAACCTAACAGTGGTAGCAGCATCCAGGAGCTGTGCAGATCAGCGCTGTGTCCAGAGAAAGCTGTGCAGAAAGATCCAGGAGCTGTGCACAGGCGCTGTACCCAGAGATCCAGGAGCCGGGCCAGGAGCAGTGTCAGACCAGACCAGCAGAGCAGAGACCAGACGCTGTGCGCAGAGACCGTCCGGGGCGAAACCAGAATCGAAGCCATCTTGACCCGATCTGTGAGACCTAGACCTTCCAAATACATTGTGAGTACAGCTAGGACGGTGTGAAACCAAATCTCTTAGTTTCCAGTGATATAATTCAATCTATTTAATCTAAGTAGAACTGCCTCCTAACTGTCACTTGTCAATTCTGCAGCCGCATAGCTGTCACCTGTCATTTTTAAAAGCTGTCACCTGTCAATTTGAGTTAATTTAAATTCGAAAAACGACCTTTACAAAATCGTTCATATATTTGGAACCGTTTGGGCTAGAAACTTGGTTTAACTTTCCTCTGCAAGCTTGGAATCTTACCCTTCCAACGAGCCTAGAACCGACTTCCTACTCATTATACTTGTTCCGCAATCACGATTCACGCACTTGCGAATTTTACCGCGATTTGCGATTTGGTTAAAAATCCAGCCACGTGTGAAAACAGCAGCTTCCTTGCTTTCCTTTGCCAAAAACTCGTTTAACCTGCTAGTTACTGCTAGAGCATTGTTAAAGTGATCCTGAACTCATATAAAGTAGCTATCACTCACCCTGAACCTCCTGAAGGGAATTAAAAGCATTTTCAGCATATTTCTCACTGCATTGTCACCATATTCAAAGCATTTGCCTGTGTTTCAAAACTCCTATCTGTTGTATAAGCTGCTGGGGGGGAATTGAACTGAATTCTATTTGATTGCATTGCTAAGAACTGTGTGCTCTCCTCTTCATCTCCTTACATTGCATAAGGGGGGGGGTGAATTGTCCAAGAAAGTGATTACATTGTCTTTTGCTGAAATCCTATCAAGTTATTTTCTGTACTGCATTTTCATTCCACATTGCATCTATTTGAGACCATAAAAGTATTGTTGCTATCTTATCCACCCTATACCCACTCATCATTGATTATAAAGAAGTGTGCTAGTGCCAGACTATCCATTATTGATTACTGCTCAGATTAAGTGTGATATTCAATTATTAATTTATTATAAAGTGTGATATATATATTGTTTACATTCTCAAATAAACCTTTTAAACTTGCAAAATAGAACTACTTCTTGGCTCAGTGGGGTCAGGGGGATTCTAAGAGAGGGGTGTTATATAGGGGTAGTCATCCAGAACTCATGAACTGGACATAAAGATATATTAATAAGGCTTTCCATTCAGTATCCCAGACTAGGCATTGACTTAGCTGTAGTGTTGATTTGAATCCTCTTACAAAGTGGGGGCTCGAGCCGGGATATTCTGGGTTAGATTTATCACTTGTGCAGATTAATACAGTGTGCTAACTGACAGGAGACATACATCCGGTCGGATCACCACGCTGTGTTACGCTGTAAAGCACTCCTCAAAGGAACGCTCTAAGGAAACGGTCTGTTTTGCAAAAATAAAATACAAACTTCTGTAAGTCAGGATAGAGATCAATCTCTAGAATGACGACCTTGGTAGACATGAAAATAGCGAGGGAGAACCTCTTACATAAGCTATTTGTGAGAGGTGAGTGGACTCACCAGGACCAAACGGTCTGGTTGCAGGCCATCGCGCAACAGGTCACTGAAACAGGGTCAGACACATGGAGAGATCAGGGTCCATTACATGTGGCCCTGAGTGAACTATATATTGCTCCTAAAGCCAAAGATGAACACAATAAGATTGCCAGGATAGCGGCATACCTGTACCTATATATGGGAGACATGCAGGATAAATGTACTGAAAGCCAAGATCTGGCAAATAGGCGACAGATGGCGTTAGAGAAGGTCCAATCTGACCTGGTCTCTTCTGAGCAGAGGCTGCAGAGGAGCCAGGAGTTAGAAAATGATAGTAGGCAGTATATCATTAAAATAAAAGAGGATATGGACATCCTGCAACAGGAAAAGGCTGACCAGGATACCAGATTTCTGGCCTTGCAAAAGGAGTACCAAGAAGGTTTGGACTCCCTACTACAGAGCCAGAAAAAGCTGGAGCAACAATTAGATTTCAATAGGGTATGTGCTGAGCAGGTAGTCACCCTGCAAAGCCACCTAAATAGGGAAAAGGCAGAAAGCAATACATTGATTCTGAAAGACCTGGATACCCAGGCAGAGTTTGATCAGGAGCGCCAGAGAGCTGGTGCCTTCCAAAGGCAAAGGGACGACCTGGCGGCACAGATACAGACTCTTAGTCAGGAAAGGGACACCTTAGGCCAGGAAGTCTGCCATTTAAAAAGGAAAATGGAAGAAAATCACCTGGCCCTCCAGGGACTGGGTGACCTCCAAAAAGAACACCAGAACTTGTTAGACCACACCAGGAGGGTGGAGGAGGCTCTGGCAAGAAAGGAGCAGGCCAGTAGGGAAGGGACTCAGGAGGTAACCCTCCTGCAGCAAAGACTGGCCCAGTACTCCAGGACCAATCAGGAGGCACAGAGAGAAAATGAGGCTCTCTGTCAGCACAATGATAGGCTCCAACAACAGGTAGCGATGCAGGAGAGACTGATAGAGTCAAGTAAGGCCTTAACTGAGGAACTGAAAGCGCAGGCTCTTGCATTGCAACAGGGAGCATGGGCGGATAGAGACCAGGTTCGCTGGGAGAGGGAGACTCCTGAGCATAACCTCAGGAGCCCTAGTACCAGAGGCCTTCATATCTCTCAGTCCCTGGACTCTGCCACCCCCATGTCCCCTCGCGCACATGAGCACGGGGCCACAGGGATGGCAGATTACTATCCAGCTAAAAGTATGGGGCTCATAAGCCAGTACCACCCAGGAATGGTGGGGCGGGCATCCGGGTATGGGCACCCAAGCACAGTGCAATTTAGTGGGGAACCCCAGGAGAGTAGGTCCACTAAGGGCATCCTGAAAACCTCTGCCCAGTTAGGTCAGTGGGGGGATACCCAGCAAATCTTGGCAGCAAGGAGGGATCTGAAGACTCCTCTGAGCGGTACAGGAAACAGGAGACCAGGTCCCCACATTCTGCCAGCCATTCCCAGGCTCGCAGAATCCGGGAAAACCTGGAAGATCAGACGGGCACCTCTGGGAGCAGTGCTTCTGAGTCAGAAGATGAATGGACCAGGGTTACCCGAACCAAAAAGGCCAATAAGGCAAAAAGGGCCTTGCTTAAGGACCCATTGAAGCAAATAAAGGCAATCAGGAGTGTCATCACTCCTTATCATAAGAACGCCAAGTATTCCGTTTGGGAACACTTGGAGCTCTATGAGCAAATGATGGAGACTTTCCATTTGAAGGACAGCAGTAGCTGCATCCAGTACGTCAAATGGACATTCTCCCCAGAATACTCCAGTTTCTTTGCGGGGCTGGAGGACCAAAATCATTTAAGATGGTCCACCTATAAGGCGGCCATCTTGAAACATTTTTCTGTTCACAGAAATCCTCAAGAAGCTCGCAAGGCAGCCTACAATTTGCAATGTGGGGAGGATCAGGGCCCACAAGAGTTTGTGCAAGAATTAAAACGTGCTTTTGCGCAGACCACCAGAAGGGTGCGCACGGATAGCAGAGAATTTATCAATACGTTTTTCCATGCCTTACCCAAATACATAATGACCCAACTCGTGAGAGATTTTCATGAGAAAAGATCTTTAGACTGGGTCATTGAACAGGCTACCCGGATCGATGAGCTGCAGAAGCCTATCGAAAATAAAAATAACGCGCCGAAAAACCCCAAAACCAACAGCACCCCTGCTGCTGCCAAGGTGGCAGAGGTAAAGGTTGCCCCCGTTTTAGATTTGGAGATGGGGGGCCTAAAAACCTGCCTGCACCAAATAATTCACAGCCCAGAAGGCCCTCGGGCCAGTCACAGACAGGGAGTCGAGGAGGTAGTCCCACAAATGGGGTCCCCCGCTCCCCTGACTATGTAAGTCCCTGCTACAAGGGAAACCAACCAATCCTGGGTTATGTGTGGACTCCTCCAGCCCAAGGGCGGGATCCAGCCAAGCACCTGACCCGGGGAACTTCCCTCCTAACTTTCCCCAGGAGGGCAGAAATTCTCCAAATCATGGGCAGAACTTTTTCCCCAGGTATCCGCCCAATTTCCAGCCCCAAAATCATCCATCCTTCTTTCCCCAATTCCCTGAGCCCAGACAACCTAATCCAGGAGAGGGGAGGCCAAAGGTGGAGGGGTACCCAAATCTTCCCAACCAGGGGTACTACCAGAGAAGGGATAGCTACCCTTCCCGGGATCAGCCCAGGGGAGAAAACAGAGCCCCGTATAAGCCTGACCGGGTTTCACAACTTGAGCGCCAGGTCCAAAATATGGCACGAGATCTGGGTCACATACTGAGGGCTCAACAGAACCCTCAGATGAGCATGCCACCGCAGAATGCCCCGAACTCTGGACCTGGTGCTCCAGAACAATGACGGGGGCAGCACCCCGATAACCCACCGGTTCCCAGGGAGGAGGAACAAGGGGAAGGGATGTGTAAAGCCTTGGACGAAGCTTCCTTCCCAACTTGTAAACAGCCCCTGGAAAACCAGGAACCGGAAACAAAATCTCCTACCCCTGAAAGTCTTCCACCCAAGGAGCAGAGAGGAGGTAGGAGAAACAAAGGACCCAAACAGACCCACTTGGTGGAGGAGGTACAGGTCTTCCAATTTGAGGGAGATGGATGCTCAGAGGATCCTGGGGAAAGGACCTTCTCATTCAGAGATGGGGGAACTCCTCCCAAGGAAAAATGGGTCCCAAGGGATGCCAATTCAGACTGGGGAGATATGGAGACTGAGCTACCGCCGCCCATCATCTCATCCCAGAACCCACAATACCAAAATCCCCTGGTTCAAACCCATCCTGGTGACTGCCTCCAAAAAAGGGAGGGCGGCCCAGAACTGGAACCAGGGGAACCCACAATGGCTCTGATCTCCAGTTGCCAACTTTTTCTTTCAGATTCCCAAGGCTCTCCATAGAATTCTGCCCAAATCTCTTCTCTAGCAATGTCCAAAACCAGAAAATTAGCCCACCAGTTGTCAAAAAATGTGCATTATCTGTGCCCCCTTGAGGAGAAGGAGGGAAGATACTATGCCCCGGTACAAGTACAGGGGCAGGGTACAATTTTGGCACTGGTGGACACTGGATCCCAAGCTACCCTTCTGTCCAAAAGGGCCTTTGATGAACTAAATGCAGGAAGGGGGAGAATTACCGTATTCCTCTCACCTCTCTTCCTGGACAACTGCAGAACTTTGACGGGAAGGAAATTCCTGTCGAGGGGACTGCAGATTTGGACATCAAAATTGGGCAACACAAGGTGAAACACCCGGTCATAGTAGTGACTCCAGAGGGCACCCCTTGTTTAATAGGGAATTACCTCCTGAGAAGGTTCTCACCCCTAATAGGTTGTGTAAACAAGGTCCTCTGGACCCAGAATAGCCGACCCATAAAATTAAAACAGAGTGTCAACCATGTTAGTTTAAACGGCACCTGCCACATGGTTGAACAAAATCTGACCAAGTAGAATTTCACTTCCAGAACAACCAAACTCCAGACGTGGCAGTAATAGCAGTAGGACAACAGACTGGAGATGGGGGGTCCTCTCTATTTCTGAAAATCAACCTTCCTTCCAGTTTAAGGTGGTATTCCACACTGGAAGGAAACACCCTGAAATTCTTCACCAATACACAATCAGAAACTCCCACTCCGATAGTCCAGAAAGATGTGAAATCAGCTCAGAGCCTGGCTGATGTTCAGCAAATTGGAGAGCAGTTGTTCATCCCTGTTCAGTTAAATGATGGGAAGGACTCTGTTCTCGCTCGAGTGTGTGTGAACAACGGTAAGAGCTTCATCAGCGAAGCCATGTTCCGCCAACTCCCAAAAGATCCAGCGATTCCCACATTCAAACTGATAGACAAATGGGAAATTGACCTGGAAGCACCCAATTCCAAACATCTCCTGCCAAGCAGGTGTATGCTCAAAATCTCCATTGGCAACAAGAGCATAGTCCATAATTGTTGGGTCGTACGAGACGTCACTGCCGCCTTTTACTTAGGCAGTGACATTCTCAATCGCTTTGCCATTAGTTTGGACCTAATAAACTTCAAAGCTTGGTCCCGATTAGCGGATAATCCCATGGGCTTTGATGATCCAGAAAAAGCATTTAGGTCAGCTCAATTGCTACCTTATGCAGTTGAAATTCAGATCAAAGAGGAAGTCACCATCCCAGAAAGGACCAGACAATTCTCCCTGGAAGTGAAAATTAAAAGAGGACAAAAATTGCAAAACCCTGATGCTTATATACATCTAAATGCTTCTCTCCAACAGCAAGGGTTGGGGATAAACCCACCTCCATTATTCAACATAGAACATGACACCATTCCAATAGAGGTGGATAACAGCGACTTAAAGAGTATTACTCTAGCCGCAGGCACCATTATTGGAATGGCGGTTGATGACCGACATTTCTCCATTGATTTAGGAAATGGACTGTTAGGACCGATCCCCAAGGACTGTTTTGACAGTGACAGTGATGACAATACAACACCAGACAGGATCTTCACCCGGCATGGGGGGAACTTCCTGGTGTACACTTCCTGCCCTTATGGTAAGGAGGATGTGACTTGTGACTTCAGAAGGGATGAGGTGTTTGTCCAGGTTCATGAAGGCTGCCTTTCCCACCTGGGGCCTCCAGTCCAAATCAGCGCTCTGACCAGGGACTTCTCCACCCAGCTGGAGGAGGCCGCTGAGATAGCCAAACCAGAAGTCTTTCCATGCTTCAGGCAGATGGTGGAAGAGAGAGTCAACCTAGCTGATGCCTGTGTGACTCTGGAACAAAAGCAAAAGTTGAAACAAGTTTTCTTGGATTTCCAAGATCTCTTTGCGGCAGACTCATATGACTGTGGTCGCACTGACATCCACACAACAACAATCCCCACAGACCCTGGCATGACTCCTGTGTTTGTGAAGCAATATCGCTTGCCTCTCGATTCAATGGAGTCCCTTACTGAAATAATTAAGAACCTTGAGTACCGGGGAATAATCCGTCCAGTCCACAGCATCTTCAATAATCCGGTGCTGGGAATATTGAAGCCAAACGGCCAGTGGAGACTATGCGCTGACCTTAGGGAGCTCAACAAACGGGTCCATACTTCCTGATGGCCTCTGCCCTACATTGACCAAGGGCTGGCCCAGTTCCAGGGGTCACAGGTATTCACTGCAATAGACCTAACCAATGGATACTGGACTGTGCCTATCAGTAGGGAGGACCAATACAAGCTAGCTTTTACCTTTGGGGGCCAGCAGTACACATGGACCCGGACTCGAATCGGATACCTCAACTCCGGCAATGATTCAACATTTTCCTACACAAGGCCATGCCCGACCTGGGTGCAAGGGGTAACCTGGCTTATGTAGATGATGTCCTCATCAAAAGTTCATCTGTGGAGGAACACATAGCGGAGATCCGTTATGTTCTGACCCAGTTGAGGGCCGCCGGAGCAAAACTTTCCTTTCAGAAAGCACAGTGGTGTAGAACCCGTGTTAATTTCTTGGGGCATGAGATTACTCCTTAGGGTCTCTGTCCCCAAGAAAAGAAAGTGGAAGCACTCCAGAAACTGAAAGACCCCACAACTCTGCGGGAACTAAGGAGCCTCCTTGGACTGACTAATTACAGCAGAAAGTTTATTGAAGGCAACGCAGAGATCACCAGACCCTTGATTCATCTACTGAGGGGGGGGGGGTCAAGTGGGAATGGGGACCATAACAAGCCGAGGCAGTAAGACAACTCAAAAGAAGCCTCTCACAAGCGCCTTGCCTAGCTTACCCTGTCAGAAACAAGGAGTTCTTCCTGGAGACGGGGTTCTCTAATACGTGCTTGACGGCAGTATTATACCAAAAGCACGACAAGGTCAATAAAGTAATCTCCTATGCGAGCAAAACTTTATCCTCTGTGGAGGAAAAATTCAACGATTGTGAGAAGGCACTCCTGGCAACGGTGTGGGCATTGAAGAATTACCGCCCGTTTATCCAGTGGGAACACATCATAGTGGAGACTCCACACCAGCCTCTGCAATATCTCCAAAGTGACAGAATCCGGGCCGGAAATGTGAGTAATTCCCGAATTACTTCCTGGATTCTGTCAATGCAAGGCTTTCCTGTGGAGGTCAGATATGGCCAAAACAAGAAGAGTCCCCTCGCGCAAGGTCTGGCTGACTTGCATGATTGTGCCAGAGAAAACTGTCTCGAGGACGAAAGTCTAAAAATCAAGGACAACATGGAGGCATACCTTAATTCCCCACACAAAGTCTTTGAAGAAGACAAGTGTGAGGGAATGCCCACTGTCTATGTGGTTGGATGCTCGTACCATGTTGACAACAACGGGGAGAAAGAACTGGTGGCCGGCGTAGGGAATGCATGGGTGAATGAGTTCCCAGAACCCTCCGCTGGATACAAAATTGGTCCCCGAAGTAGTCAGGTGGCAGAATTGATGGCTGTGCATCAGGCCATCCTCACTGCTGTCCAACATCAACTCCACGAACTGGTCATAATCACTGATTCGGATTATGTACGGAATGGGTTCGTGGAGCACCTGGTTAATTGGAAAACCAGAGGCATGTTATGTGCTAATAACAAACCCCTGAAACATGGGAAGTTAATCCAAAACATTGATGATCTGGTCACCTCGAATGGGATGACCATCTACTGGAAAAAGATAAAGGGTCATTCCAAAGTAGAGGGACCAGACAAAACTGGAAATGACTTAGCTGATCAGCTGGCCAAAACCGGGGCCATCCAAGGGGATCTAATCGAAATAGAGTCCCTGTTGGGGGAAATCCAGGTAACTGCTATCACTAGGTCCCAGACAAATGCTCACAATGATCTTTCAACTGCCCAATGGAGCAAGGAGACCCCTGATGCTGATTTGATTACAGCTCAGAAGGGGGATCCAATTATTGGTAAGTTTTACCAACACCTTGAGGACCCTGAGAACTTTCCCCTGACGGATACCGATTACATTGCGAAAGAGGACCTAAGAGTGTTGATGAAATGTCCAAAAATGTTCCGGATCCAAGACGGTTTGTTGGTAAGGAAATCCAAAGCTGGCCACGATCAGTGGGTGGTTCCTACCTCATTCCGAAGCCTGATGCTAAGTCACGCCCATGATGCGGCCACCGCCGGTCATAGGGGGTTTCACGCAACATTGGAAATCTTAAGAGAGGTTGCATACTGGCCACACATGGGGCAGGACCTCGACCAATACTTGAAGGGGTGTCTTGTGTGTGCACAATTTCAGCCATCATCTCTCACACACCGGGCACCTCTCCAAAAGAGGGGAATGACACTGCCATGGTCAGATTTGCAAATCGACTTTGTAGGCCATGTGATTCGCTTGTCTAGAGGAAACAAGTACATGTTGACCGTTACATGCTTGTTTACCAAGTGGGTGGAATGTCTCCCAGCCCCAAACTGCAAGGCAAAAACTGCAGCTGCCCTGATGATTAACCACATCTTTTCCCGTTTTGGTCTACCTCAAAGGATTGAGTCAGACAGGGGTAGCCACTTCACCAGTGAAGTAATGACAAAGATGTGGGAGATACTGGGGGTCAAGAGGAAGTTACATATTGCTTACCGGCCAGCTTCTTCTGGGGCAGTAGAGAGATATAACCGAACCATTGTGAGCATATTAAAGATGTTTGTGGCAGATTCTGGGCCAAGTTGGGATATCCGATTACCTCTGGTCCTAATGGCCATCAGATCTACCCCTTCATCTGCAACCAAAATGTCACCATTTGAGTTGATGACTGGACGCAAGATGATGCTTCCCCAGCATTTGCTCTACAGAACTCAAGAGCAAACGTTGATAAATCCCTCCACAACTCATGAGTATGTGGAGAATTTAAGGAAACACCTTCAACATGCTTTTGCCTATGCTCAGCGGAATCTAGAAAGATCAGCTGAGAGTATGAAGACCCACTATGACCTGTAAACTTCCAGGAAGGAATATCAGGTGGGGGACCGGGTCTATTTATACAACTTCCAAAGAAACCAGGCAAGACAGTGCAAATGTTTGCCTACATGGAAGGGACCGTTTGAAATTATAGACAAGATCTCCCCTGTGGCCTACAAGATCCGCATCCCCAAAGGCGGTTTGGCAGAGGGGGAAGACAAGTGGGTCCACATAAACCAGTTGAAGTGTTGCCATCCCAGTCACACTTTGAAGCAACTGGAGGAGTCCTCTGTAATCCCAGAGGGTACCGCTCCAGAGTAATTCAATTCCAACCCTAAAATTCAATTCCAACATATAACCTATCAAATTCTGTGTTTCTCAAGTTTATGTGTTCCTGTCGCTTAATTTAAAAAAATGGGCATGTTCATATCTGTTGAGTTCTAAAATACATATGCCACCCCACTATATCAATGGTGGGGGAGAAATGTCAGTGAATAGGTATTGCCGCTTTTCCTTTGTTGTCCTAGGAGAAAGAAAACCTTGAGACTGGCCAGGGAGGACGATCCGGAAACCGGGATCAAAGACCCAATGGGCCCGGGGTACCGCCCAATATTCACATCAGGACCGGCGAGGAGAACCGATTGATCAGTACCAGATGGAGGAAAAGATGCTGAACCATGCCATTTGCAGACTTGGAAGAAGATTATGCGGACATACCAGTGCGTGGGTCATCACCTTCTGTGCACCCGACTCCCCATCGACTCAAATTCAAAGTGCAGTTGCGTGGGGGGGCTTTGTTGGGTGTCCTGACCCACGTTTGAGCTATCATGCTGCAACATTTGCTGCTGTGGGCTTAGAAAATCCAAGATGGCCAAAAAGCCCACATGTGCGCCAGAATCCAGGAGAACCACGCAGTTTGCGCACACCAAAATGGTTGCCTAACCTGCCACCCACCAGTGCGAGCATGAGCGGAATGGGTGCCAAAGGAAAAACACCAGTGCCATGTGTTGAACCTGGAGAATATACTTAGATGTAATATCTCTTGTTTGAAATGCTTGAATCCAAGGCAGATCCCAAAAATGGCTGCAATACTGGTGCTCACCACTATCAGAAAGCCGGTGTTTTAAAACCACCAGACTTTTGTGTAAAACTGAACAAATTAAACAAAACCAGACCAAGGAGGTGGATACAATGTAAAACTATACTCTGAAATGACTTGAAGGAAGTAATTATTTAATGTGTTTGTAAAAATCGTAATAGACTTAAACTGGGGGACAAAAAGTGACATTTAGCTGAAACCTGGCTTAAAGGAACTGAATTCTGCCTGACAACTTCCCCCAACTGGAGTGAAATTGGATCCACAGCAGTTCCCAGGCCTAGCTACCTTCTGCTGCCCACACTAAAAGGATATGCCAATTCTCTGATAATTGGATTAGGGGTGGAGCACCTACAGACTGCAGGAGGTTAAACAAAGCCCTTCCTTGACTCAGGCAGATGGTTTATTGGGGGGGCCGTAAAATAGCTTCCTCTTGGCAGAAGCTGGGAGGGGCAGGATCTCTGAGCTTGGCAGAAACTGGATAAACTGGTTTCTACACCATGTGACCTGAAAAGACACACCCCTGTTGGCCAGAATATGATTTTAAGAAAGATGTATAACTCATGGTGCGGACTTGTCAAAATTATCTAAATGATACCATAATTCTTGTGATTTTTCTGCCCACATTTTAAGAGGTTTTAGGACCTGGTGGTATGATCTGGGGGGTTGCTAGCGGAAAATAGGGTTTCACTCCAAATATCTGCATGTTAAAAATCTGACACTTCATCAATTGATGTCCATACTCCTTGCGCACATGTGTGTAAATTTGGGTAAATGTCCGATATTGCAAAACCAGTTAAAAAGTGCAAAATGTTGCCATTTCTGAATGCAAGCCCCCAGGAAGAGCAGAGTTTGAACAGAGTATACCTCGTGTGATATGTGATGGGTGCATGTAATTTTAAACAACTGTGTATCTGTGCAATATGTATTTGAATCAAATATAGATTTGTGGGCAAACTGACCAGGGGAGGATCCTCTGACCCATAAAACCTACAGCGTCACTCTGACTCACATTTCCTTCCCCCAATCATGGGAGAGGGGAGAATTGGGCCAATGACAAGTAGAGAGAGGCAGGTTTAGCTAGGCCCAGGCACACACCCATTTTCAAAACACATAAAAAGAGACTGCTGGGACAGGTAGAGAGATTCAAATCCAGTTGCTGCAACGCGCTCTGCCGGACCACACAACATCCAGAAGAGACCAGATCCAACCCTTAGACTTTAAAACTCCAAAGAACTTGATTCAGAACTCAAACCAAGGGCCTAAACCCACAAACTGAGAACTCTTCTCAGCAGGCCTCAGCATCCAGCAAACCTAACAGTGGTAGCAGCATCCAGGAGCTGTGCAGATCAGCGCTGTGTCCAGAGAAAGCTGTGCAGAAAGATCCAGAAGCTGTGCACAGGCGCTGTACCCAGAGATCCAGGAGCCGGGCCAGGAGCAGTGTCAGACCAGACCAGCAGAGCAGAGACCAGACGCTGTGCGCAGAGACCGTCCGGGGCGAAACCAGAATCGAAGCCATCTTGACCCGATCTGTGAGACCTAGACCTTCCAAATACATTGTGAGTACAGCTAGGACGGTGTGAAACCAAATCTCTTAGTTTCCAGTGATATAATTCAATCTATTTAATCTAAGTAGAACTGCCTCCTAACTGTCACTTGTCAATTCTGCAGCCGCATAGCTGTCACCTGTCATTTTTAAAAGCTGTCACCTGTCAATTTGAGTTAATTTAAATTCGAAAAACGACCTTTACAAAATCGTTCATATATTTGGAACCGTTTGGGCTAGAAACTTGGTTTAACTTTCCTCTGCAAGCTTGGAATCTTACCCTTCCAACGAGCCTAGAACCGACTTCCTACTCATTATACTTGTTCCGCAATCACGATTCACGCACTTGCGAATTTTACCGCGATTTGCGATTTGGTTAAAAATCCAGCCACGTGTGAAAACAGCAGCTTCCTTGCTTTCCTTTGCCAAAAACTCGTTTAACCTGCTAGTTACTGCTAGAGCATTGTTAAAGTGATCCTGAACTCATATAAAGTAGCTATCACTCACCCTGAACCTCCTGAAGGGAATTAAAAGCATTTTCAGCATATTTCTCACTGCATTGTCACCATATTCAAAGCATTTGCCTGTGTTTCAAAACTCCTATCTGTTGTATAAGCTGCTGGGGGGGAATTGAACTGAATTCTATTTGATTGCATTGCTAAGAACTGTGTGCTCTCCTCTTCATCTCCTTACATTGCATAAGGGGGGGGGGGTGAATTGTCCAAGAAAGTGATTACATTGTCTTTTGCTGAAATCCTATCAAGTTATTTTCTGTACTGCATTTTCATTCCACATTGCATCTATTTGAGACCATAAAAGTATTGTTGCTATCTTATCCACCCTATACCCACTCATCATTGATTATAAAGAAGTGTGCTAGTGCCAGACTATCCATTATTGATTACTGCTCAGATTAAGTGTGATATTCAATTATTAATTTATTATAAAGTGTGATATATATATTGTTTACATTCTCAAATAAACCTTTTAAACTTGCAAAATAGAACTACTTCTTGGCTCAGTGGGGTCAGGGGGATTCTAAGAGAGGGGTGTTATATAGGGGTAGTCATCCAGAACTCATGAACTGGACATAAAGATATATTAATAAGGCTTTCCATTCAGTATCCCAGACTAGGCATTGACTTAGCTGTAGTGTTGATTTGAATCCTCTTACAAAGTGGGGGCTCGAGCCGGGATATTCTGGGTTAGATTTATCACTTGTGCAGATTAATACAGTGTGCTAACTGACAGGAGACATACATCCGGTCGGATCACCACGCTGTGTTACGCTGTAAAGCACTCCTCAAAGGAACGCTCTAAGGAAACGGTCTGTTTTGCAAAAATAAAATACAAACTTCTGTAAGTCAGGATAGAGATCAATCTCTAGAATGACGACCTTGGTAGACATGAAAATAGCGAGGGAGCACCTCTTACATAAGCTATTTGTGAGAGGTGAGTGGACTCACCAGGACCAAACGGTTTGGTTGCAGGCCATCGCGCAACAGGTCACTGAAACAGGGTCAGACACATGGAGAGATCAGGGTCCATTACATGTGGCCCTGAGTGAACTATATATTGCTCCTAAAGCCAAAGATGAACACAATAAGATTGCCAGGATAGCGGCATACCTGTACCTATATATGGGAGACATGCAGGATAAATGTACTGAAAGCCAAGATCTGGCAAATAGGCGACAGATGGCGTTAGAGAAGGTCCAATCTGACCTGGTCTCTTCTGAGCAGAGGCTGCAGAGAAGCCAGGAGTTAGAAAATGATAGTAGGCAGTATATCATTAAAATAAAAGAGGATATGGACATCCTGCAACAGGAAAAGGCTGACCAGGATACCAGATTTCTGGCCTTGCAAAAGGAGTACCAAGAAGGTTTGGACTCCCTACTACAGAGCCAGAAAAAGCTGGAGCAACAATTAGATTTCAATAGGGTATGTGCTGAGCAGGTAGTCACCCTGCAAAGCCACCTAGATAGGGAAAAGGCAGAAAGCAATAAATTGATGCTGAAAGACCTGGATACCCAGGCAGAGTTTGATCAGGAGCGCCAGAGAGCTGGTGCCTTCCAAAGGCAAAGGGACGACCTGGCGGCACAGATGCAGACTCTTAGTCAGGAAAGGGACACCTTAGGCCAGGAAGTCTGCCATTTAAAAAGGAAAATGGAAGAAAATCACCTGGCCCTCCAGGGACTGGGTGACCTCCAAAAAGAACACCAGAACTTGTTAGAGCACACCAGGAGGGTGGAGGAGGCTCTGGCAAGAAAGGAGCAGTCCAGTAGGGAAGGGACTCAGGAGGTAACCCTCCTGCAGCAAAGACTGGCCCAGTACTCCAGGACCAATCAGGAGGCACAGAGAGAAAATGAGGCTCTCTGTCAGCACAATGATAGGCTCCAACAACAGGTAGCGATGCAGGAGAGACTGATAGAGTCAAGTAAGGCCTTAACTGAGGAACTGAAAGCGCAGGCTCTTGCATTGCAACAGGGAGCATGGGCGGATAGAGACCAGGTTCGCTGGGAGAGGGAGACTCCTGAGCATAACCTCAGGAGCCCTAGTACCAGAGTCCTTCATATCTCTCAGTCCCTGGACTCTGCCACCCCCATGTATCCTCGCACACATGAGCACGGGGCCACAGGGATGGCAGATTACTATCCAGCTAAAAGTATGGGGCTCATAGGCCAGTACCACCCAGGAATGGAGGGGCGGGCATCCGGGTATGGGCACCCAAGCACAGTGCAATTTAGTGGGGAACCCCAGGAGAGTAGGCCCACTAAGGGCATCCTGAAAACCTCTGCCCAGTTAGGTCAGTGGGGGGATACCCAGCAAATCTTGGCAGCAAGGAGGGATCTGAAAGCTCCTCTGAGCGGTACAGGAAACAGGAGACCAGGTCCCCACATTCTGCCAGCCATTCCCAGGCTCGCAGAATCCGGGAAAACCTGGAAGATCAGAAAAGGCCAATAAGGCAAAAAGGGCCTTGCTTAAGGACCCATTGAAGCAAATAAAGGCAATCAGGAGTGTCATCACTCCTTATCATAAGAACGCCAAGTATTCCGTTTGGGAACACTTGGAGCTCTATGAGCAAATGATGCAGACTTTCCATTTGAAGGACAGCAGTAGCTGCATCGAGTACGTCAAATGGACATTCTCCCCAGAATACTCCAGTTTCTTTGCGGGGCTGGAGGACCAAAATCATTTAAGATGGTCCACCTATAAGGCGGCCATCTTGAAACATTTTTCTGTTCACAGAAATCCTCAAGAGACTCATAAGGCAGCCTACAATTTGCAATGTGGGGAGGATCAGGGCCCACAAGAGTTTGTGCAAGAATTAAAACGTGCTTTTGCGCAGACCACCAGAAGGGTGCGCACGGATAGCAGAGAATTTATCAATACGTTTTTCCATGCCTTACCCAAATACATAATGACCCAGCTTGTGAGAGATTTTCATGAGAAAAGATCTTTAGACTGGGTCATTGAACAGGCTACCCGGATCTATGAGGTGCAGAAGCCTATCGAAAATAAAAATAACGCGCCAAAAAACCCCAAAACCAACAGCACCCCTGCTACTGCCAAGGTGGCAGATGTAAAGGTTGCCCCCGTTTTAGATTTGGAGATGGGGGGGCCTAAAAACCTGCCTGCACCAAATAATTCACAGCCCAGAAGGCCCTTGGGCCAGTCACAGACAGGGAGTCGAGGAGGTAGTCCCACAAATGGGGTCCCCCGCTCCCCTGACTATGTAAGTCCCCGCTACAAGGGAAACCGACCAATCCTGGGTTATGTGAGGACTCCTCCAGCCCAAGGGGGGGATCCAGCCAAGCACCTGACCCGGGGAACTTCCCTCCTAGCTTTCCCCAGGAGGGCAGAAATTCTCCAAATCCTGGGCAGAACTTTTTCCCCAGGTATCCGCCCAATTTCCAGCCCCAAAATCATCCATCCTTCTTTCCCCAATTCCCTGAGCCCAGACAACCTAATCCGGGAGAGGGGAGGCCAAGGGTGGAGGGGTACCCAAATCTTCCCAACCAGGGGTACTACCAGAGAAGGGATAGCTACCCTTCCTGGGATCAGCCCAGGGGAGAAAATAGAGCCCCGTAGCAGCCTGAGCGGGTTTCACAACTTGAGCGCCAGGTCCAAAATATGGCACGAGATCTGGGTCACATACTGAGGGCTCAACAGAACCCTCAGATGAGCATGCCACCGCAGAATGCCCCAAACTCTGGACCTGGTGCTCCAGAACAATGACGGGGGCAGCACCCCGATAACCCACCAGTTCCTAGGGAGGAGGAACAAGGGGAAGGGATGTGTAAAGCCTTGGAGGAAGCTTCCTTCCCAACTTGTAAACAGCCCCAGGAAAACCAGGAACCGGAAACAAAATCTCCTACCCCTGAAAGTCTGCCACCCAAGGAGCAGAGAGGAGGTAGGAGAAACAAAGGACCCAAACAGACCCACTTGGTGGAGGAGGTACAGGTCTTCCAATTTGAGGGAGAGGGATCCTCAGAGGATCCTGGGGAAAGGACCTTCTCCTTCAGAGATGGGGGAACTCCTCCCAAGGAAAAATGGGTCCCAAGGGATGCCAATTCAGACTGGGGAGATATGGAGACTGAGCTACCGCCGCCCATCATCTCATCCCAGAACCCACAATACCAAAATCCCCTGGTTCAAACCCATCCTGGTGACTGCCTCCAAAAAGGGGAGGGCGGCCCAGAACCGGAACCAGGGGAACCCAAAATGGCTCTGATCTCCAGTTGCCAACTTTTTCTTTCAGATTCCCAAGGCTCTCCATAGAATTCCGCCCAAATCTCTTCTCTAGCAATGTCCAAAACCAGAAAATTAGCCCACCAGTTGTCAAAAAATGTGCATTATCTGTGCCCCCTTGAGGAGAAGGAGGGAAGATACTATGCCCCGGTACAAGTACAGGGGCAGGGTACAATTTCGGCACTGGTGGACACTGGATCCCAAGCTACCCTTCTGTCCAAAAGGGCCTTTGATGAACTAAATGCAGGAAGGGGGGAGAATTACCGTATTCCTCTCACCTCTCTTCCTGGACAACTGCAGAACTTTGACGGGAAGGAAATTCCTGTCGAGGGGACTGCAGATTTGGACATCAAAATTGGGCAACACAAGGTGAAACACCCGGTCATAGTAGTGACTCCAGAGGGCACCCCTTGTTTAATAGGGAATTACCTCCTGAGAAGGTTCTCACCCCTAATATGTTGTGTAAACAAGGTCCTCTGGACCCAGACTAGCCGACCCATGAAATTAAAACAGAGTGTCAACCATGTTAGTTTAAACGGCACCGGCCACATGGTTGAACAAAAATCTGACCAAGTAGAATTTCACTTCCAGAACAACCAAACTCCAGACGTGGCAGTAATAGCAGTAGGACAACAGACTGGTGATGGGGGGTCCTCTCTATTTCTGATAATCAACCTTCCTTCCAGTTTAAGGTGGTATTCCACACTGGAAGGAAACACTCTGAAATTCTTCACCAATACACAATCAGAAACTCCCACTCCTATAGTCCAGAAAGATGTGAAATCAGCTCAGAGCCTGGCTGATGTTCAGCAAATTGGAGAGCAGTTGTTCATCCCTGTTCAGTTAAATGATGGGGAGGACTCTGTTCTCGCTCGAGTGTGTGTGAACAACGGTAAGAGCTTCATCAGCGAAGCCATGTTCCGCCAACTCCCAAAAGATCCAGCCATTCCCACATTCAAACTGATAGACAAATGCGAAATGGACCTGGAAGCACCTAAATCCAAACATCTTCTGCCAAGCAGGTGTATGCTCAAAATCTCCATTGGCAACAAGAGCATAGTCCATAATTGTTGGGTCGTACGAGACGTCACTGCCGCCTTTTACTTAGGCAGTGACATTCTCAATCGCTTTGCCATTAGTTTGGACCTAATAAACTTCAAAGCTTGGTCCCGATTAGCGGATAATCCCATGGGCTTTGATGATCCCGAAAAAGCATTAAGGTCAGCTCAATTGCTACCTTATGCAGTTGAAATTCAGATCAAAGAGGAAGTCACCATCCCAGAAAGGACCCGACAATTCTCCCTGGAAGTGAAAATTAAAAGAGGACAAAAATTGCAAAACCCTGATGCTTACATACATCTAAATGCTTGCCTACAACAGCAAGGGTTGGGGATAAACCCAACTCCATTAGTCAACATAGAACATGACACCATTCCAATAGAGGTGGATAACAGCGACTTAAAGAGTATTACTCTAGCCGCAGGCACCATTATTGGAATGGCGGTTGATGACCGACATTTCTCCATTGATTTAGGAAATGAACTGTTAGGACCGATCCCCAAGGACTGTTTTGACAGTGACAGTGATAACTATACAACACCAGACAGGATCTTCACCCGGCATGGGGGGAACTTCCTGGTGTACACTTCCTGCCCTTATGGTAAGGAGGATGTGACTTGTGACTTCAGAAGGGATGAGGTGATTGTCCAGGTTCATGAAGGCTGCCTTTCCCACCTGGGGCCTCCAGTCCAAATCAGCGCTCTGACCAGGGACTTCTCCACCCAGCTGGAGGAGGCCGCTGAGATAGCCAAACCAGAAGTCTTTCCAGGCTTCAGGCTGATGGTGGAAGAGAGAGTCAACCTAGCTGATGCCTGTGTGACTCTGGAACAAAAGCAAAAGTTGAAACAAGTTTTCTTGGATTTCCAAGATCTCTTTGCGGCAGACTCATATGACTGTGGTCGCACTGACATCCACACAACAACAATCCCCACAGACCCTGGCATGACTCCTGTGTTTGTGAAGCAATATTGCTTGCCTCTCGCATCAATGGAGTCCCTTACTGAAATAATTAAGAACCTTGAGTCCCGGGGAATAATCCGTCCAGTCCACAGCACCTTCAATAATCCGGTGCTGGGAATATTGAAGCCAAACGGCCAGTGGAGACTCTGCGCTGACCTTAGGGAGCTCAACAAACGGGTCCATACTTCTCGATGGCCTCTGCCCTACATTGACCAAGGGCTGGCCCAGATCCAGGGGTCACAGGTATTCACTGCAATAGACCTGACCAATAGATACTGGACTGTGCCTGTCAGTAGGGAGGACCAATACAAGCTGGCTTTTACCTTTGGGGGCCAGCAGTACACATGAACCCGGACTCCCTTCGGATACCTCAACTCCGGCAATGATTCAACATTTTCCTACACAAGGCCATGCCCGACCTGGGTGCAAGGGGTAACCTGGCTTATGTAGATGATGTCCTCATCAAAAGTTCATCTGTGGAGGAACACATAGCGGAGATCCGTTATGTTCTGACCCAGTTGAGGGCCGCCGGAGCAAAACTTTCCTTTCAGAAAGCACAGTGGTGTAGAACCCGTGTTAATTTCTTGGGGCATGAGATTACTCCTCAGGGTCTCTGTCCCCAAGAAAAGAAAGTGGAAGCACTCCAGAAACTGAAGGACCCCACAACTCTGCGGGAACTAAGGAGCCTCCTTGGACTGACTAATTACAGCAGAAAGTTCATTGAAGGCTACGCAGAGATCACCAGACCCCCCTGATTCATCTCCTGAAGGGGGGGGTCAAGTGGGAATGGGGTCCAGAACAAGCCGAGGCAGTAAGACAACTCAAAAGAAGCCTATCACAAGCGCCTTGCCTAGCTTACCCTGTCAGAAACAAGCGGTTCTTCCTGGAGACAGGGTTCTCTAATTCGTGCTTGACGGCAGTATTATACCAAAAGCACAACAAGGTCAATAAAGTAATCTCCTATGCGAGCAAAACTTTATCCTCTGTGGAGGAAAAATTCAACGATTGTGAGAAGGCGCTCCTGGCAACGGTGTGGGCATTGAAGAATTACCGCCCGTTTATCCAGGGGGAACACATCATAGTGGAGACTCCACACCAGCCTCTGCAATATCTCCAAAGTGACAGAATCCGGGCCGGAAATGTGAGTAATTCCCGAATTACTTCCTGGATTCAGTCAATGCAAGGCTTTCCTGTGGAAGTCAGATATGGCCAAAACAAGAAGATTCCCCTCGCGCAAGGTCTGGTTGACTTGCATGATTGTGCCAGAGAAAACTGTCTCGAGGACGAAAGTCTAAAAATCAAGGACAACATGGAGGCATACCTTAATTCCCCACACAAAGTCTTTGAAGAAGACAAGTGTGAGGGAATGCCCACTGTCTATGTGGATGGATGCTCATACCATGTTGACAACAACGGGGAGAAAGAACTGGTGGCCGGCGTAGGGAATGCATGGGTGAATGAGTTCCCAGAACCCTCCGCTGGATACAAAATTGGTCCCCGAAGTAGTCAGATGGCAGAATTGATGGCTGTGCATCAGGCCATCCTCACTGCTGTCCAACATCAACTCCACGAACTGGTCATAATCACCGATTCGGATTATGTATGGAACGGGTTCGTGGAGCACCTGGTTAATTGGAAAACCAGAGGCATGTTATGTGCTAATAACAAACCCCTGAAACATGGGAAGTTAATCCAAAACATTGATGATCTGGTCACCTCGAATGGGATGACCATCTACTGGAAAAAGATCAAGGGTCATTCCAAAGTAGAGGGACCAGACAAAACTGGAAATGACTTAGCTGATCAGCTGGCCAAAACCGGGGCCATCCAAGGGGATCTAATCGAAATAGAGTCCCTGTTGGGGGAAATCCAGGTCACTGCTATCACTAGGTCCCAGACAAATGCTCACAATGATCTTTCAACTGCCCAATGGAGCAAGGAGACCCCTGATGCTGATTTGATTACAGCTCAGAAGGGGGATCCAATTATTGGTAAGTTTTACCAACACCTTGAGGACCCTGAGAACTTTCCCCTGACGGATACCGATTACATTGGGAAAGAGGACCTAAGAGTGTTGATGAAATGTCCAAAAATGTTTCGGATCCAAGACGGTTTGTTGGTAAGGAAATCCAAAGCTGGCCACGATCAGTGGGTGGTTCCTACCTCATTCCGAAGCCTGATGCTAAGTCACGCCCATGATGCGGCCACAGCCGGTCATAGGGGGTTTCACGCAACATTGGAAATCTTAAGAGAGGTTGCATACTGGCCACACATGAGACAGGACCTCGACCAATACTTGAAGGGGTGTCTTGTGTGTGCACAATTTCAGCCATCATCTCTCACACACCGGGCACCTCTCCAAAAGAGGGTAATGACACTGCCATGGTCAGATTTGCAAATCGACTTTGTAGGCCATGTGATTCGCTCATCTAGAGGAAACAAGTACATGTTGACCGTTACATGCTTGTTTACCAAGTGGGTGGAATGTCTCCCAGCCCCAAACTGCAAGGCAGAAACTGCAGCTGCCCTGATGATTAACCACATCTTTTCCCGTTTTGGTCTACCTCAAAGGATTGAGTCAGACAGGGGTAGCCACTTCACCAGTGAAGTAATGACAAAGATGTGGGAGATACTGGGGGTCAAGAGGAAGTTACATATTGCTTACCGGCCAGCTTCTTCTGGGGCAGTAGAAAGATATAACCGAACCATTGTGAGCATATTAAAGAAGTTTGTGGCAGATTCTGGGCCAAGTTGGGATATCCGATTACCTCTGGTCCCAATGGCCATCAGATCTACCCCTTCATCTGCAACCAAAAGGTGTTACAGACTTGATGTTTGTGCAGAGTATGAACAACCCCTCCGTCCTCAAGTACCACACAGACAACACCAGAAATACTGTCTGTATGGGTTTTCAGTCCGTCTAGCCTGGGTTGAGGGACAGTCAGAAGAACCACTGGAGCGCTGAAAAGCAAGTTGTAATGCAGTTATAATCAGGGCAGGGCAGTGAAGCAGAAAGGGTATAATAATACGGTTTACCTGTGAGCGTGAGGTAGACCCAGACAGGAAAAGGACCCCAAGCCGAAAAGCCAAAGCAGGAGGCAGGGATAGGTGAACACCTAGCGTGGGACCAAAGATTCAGAGTGACACGTGGTCCGTAGAATGAGAGCGTAGGCAATCCGTGAAACAAAGAAGTGTCAGGCAACAGGTGATCCGAAGTCCGTAGCAGTTTATGGGAGCAGGCACAAGACAATCCGTGAAACAAAGCGTGGTCAGGTAACAGGTGATCCGAAGTCCGTAGCAGTTTATGGGAGCAGGCAAAGACAATCCGTGAAACAAAGCGTGGTCAGGCAACAGGTGATCCGAAGTCCGTAGCAATTTATGGGAGCAGGCAAAGACAATCCGTGAAACAAAGCATGGTCAGGCAACATGTGATCCGAAGTCTGTAGCAATTTATGGGAGCAGGCAAAGACAATCCGTGAAACAAAGCGTGGTCGAAAGCAGTTCCAGTAATCCTTAAACCATAGAACGAGCGACACGTAACCCTGATGAGACAGCTGTGAAGCAACGCTTTCTGTTTCCGGGCATCCTTTATCCAACCGGCAGAAGTCATGTGATGTGTGTGGAACAGAAGCGTTGCGTCGTTGCTAGGAGACAGGGAATCACGGGATCCGTGGCGCGCAGTGACGAGCGGTTCTCTTCAAACGGCGCAAGCCGATGCGATGTGGAGACAACCTCCAGTTCAATTGCCACAGACATGAAGGGCGGTAAACGCCGGTCCTAACATGCTGTGACCTGCTGTGACGGAAGTGAGGGGTACGTGTGCCAGTTTGTTTATGTCGGGTAACAGGACGGATGGAAGTTGTGTGCGGGGATGGGCGTGACCTAGCAGGGAGAACACTAGATCGTGTGGTCGGCGTGACAAAATGTCACCATTTGAGTTGATGACTGGACGCAAGATGGTGCTTCCCCAGCATTTGCTCTACAGAACCCAAGAGCAAACGTTGATAAATGCCTCCACAACTCATGAGTATGTGGAGAATTTAAGGAAACACCTTCAACATGCTTTTGCCTATGCTCAGCGGAATCTAGAAAGATCAGCTGAGAGTATGAAGACCCACTATGACCTGAAAACTTCCAGGAAGGAATATCGGGTGGAGGACGGGGTCTATTTATACAACTTCCAAAGAAACCAGGCAAGACAGTGCAAATTTTTGCCTACATGGAAGGGACCGTTTGAAATTATAGACAAGATCTCCCCTGTGGCCTACAAGATCCGCATCCCCAAAGGCGGTTTGGCAGAGGGGGAAGACAAGTGGGTCCACATAAACCAGTTGAAGTGTTGCCATCCCAGGCACACTTTGCAGCAACTGGAGGAGTCCTCTGTAATCCCAGAGGGTACCACTCCAGAGTAATTCAATTCCAACCCTAAAATATCCTACATATAACCTATTAAATTCTGTGTTTCTCAAGTTTATGTGTTCCTGTCACTTAATTTAAAAAAATGGGCATGTTCATATCTGTTGAGTTCTAAAATATATATGCCACCCCACTATATCAATGGTGGGGGAGAAATGTCAGTGAATAGGTATTGCCGCTTTTCCTTTGTCGTCCTAGGAGAAAGAAAACCTTGAGACTGGCCAGGGAGGACGATCCGGAAACCGGGAGCAAAGACCCAGGGGGCCCGGGTACCGCCCAATATTCCCATCAGGACCGGCGAAGAGAACCAATCGATCAGTACCGGATGGAGGAAAAGATGCTGAACTGTGCCATTTGCAGAATTGGAAGAAGATTATGCGGACATACCAGTGCGTGGGTCATCACCTTCTGTGCACCCGACTCCCCATCGACTCAAATTCAAAGTGCAGTCGCGTGGGGGGGCTTTGTTGGGTGTCCTGACCCACGTTTGAGCTATCATGCTGCAACATTTGGTGCTGTGGGCTTAGAAAATCCAAGATGGCCAAAAAGCCCACATGTGCGCCAGAATCCAGGAGAACCACGCAGTTTGCGCACACCAAAATGGTTGCCTAACCTGCCACCCACCAGTGCGAGCATGAGTGGAATGGGTGCCAAAGGAAAAACACCAGTGCCATTTGTTGAACCTGGAGAATATACTTCCATGTAATATCTCTTGTTTGAAATGCTTGAATCCAAGTCAGATCCCAAAAATGGCTGCAATACTGGTGCTCACCACTATCAGAAAGCCGGTGTTTTAAAATCATCAGACTTTTGTGTAAAACTGAACAAATTAAACAAAACCAGACCAAGGAAAGACTTGCTAAGATGTGGATACAATGTAAAACTATACTCTGAAATTACTTGAAGGAAGTAATTATTTAATGTGTATGTAAAAAACGTAATAGGCTTAAACTGGGGGACAAAAAGTGACATTTAGCTGAAACCTGGCTTAAAGGAACTGAATTCTGCCTGACAACTTCCCCCAACTGGAGTGAAACTGGATCCACAGCAGTTCCCAGGCCTAGCTGGCTTCTGCTGCCCACACTAAAAGGATATGCCATTTCTCTGATAATTGGATTAGGGGTGGAGCACCTACAGACTGCAGGAGGTTGAACAAAGCCCTTCCTTGACTCAGGCAGATGGTTTATTGGGGGTTTATTGAAAGATGTACAACTCATGGTGCGGACTTGTCAAAATTATCTAAAAGATACCATAATTCTTGTGATTTTTCTGCCCACATTTTAAGAGGTTTTAGGACCTGGTGGTATGATCTGGGGGGTTGCTAATGGAAAATAGGGTTTCACTCCAAATGTCTGCATTTTAAAAATCTGACACTTCATCAATTGATGTCCATACTCCTTTCGCACATGTGTGTAAATTTGGGTAAATGTCCGATATTGCAAAACCAGTTAAAAAGTGCAAAATGTTGCCATTTCTGAATGCAAGCCCCCAGGAAGAGCAGAGTTTGAACAGAGTATACCTCATGTGATATGTGATGGGTGCATGTAATTTTAAACAACTGTGTATCTGTGCAATATGTATTTGAATCAAATATAGATTTGTGGGCAAACTGACCAGGGGAGGATCCTCTGACCCATAAAACCTACAGCATCACTCTGACTCACATTTCCTTCCCACAATCATGGGAGAGGGGAGAATTTGGCCAATGACAAGTAGAGAGAGGCAGGCTTAGCTAGGCCCAGGCACACACCCATTTTCAAAACACATAAAAAGAGACTGCTGGGACAGGTAGAGAGATTCAAATCCAGTTGCTGCAACGCGCTCTGCAGGACCACACAACATCCAGAAGAGACCAGATCCAACACTTAGACTTTAAAACTCCAAAGAACTTGATTCAGAACTCAAAGCAAGGGCCTAAACCCACAAACTGAGAACTCTTCTCAGCAGGCCTCAGCATCCAGCAAACCTAACAGCGGTAGCAGCATCCAGGAGCCGTGCAGATCAGCGCTGTGTCCAGAGAAAGCTGTGCAGAAAGATCCAGGAGCTGTGCACAGACGCTGTACCCAGAGATCCAGGAGCTGGGCCAGGAGCAGTGTCAGACCAGACCAGCAGAGCAGAGACCAGACGCTGTGCGCAGAGACCGTCCCGGGCGAAACCAGAACCAAAGCCATCTTGACCCGATCTGTGAGACCTAGACCTTCCCAATACATTGTGAGTACAGCTAGGACGGTGTGAAACCAAATCTCTTAGTTTCCAGTGATATAATTCAATCTATTTAATCTAAGTAGAACTGCCTCCTAACTGTCACTTGTCAATTCTGCAGCCGCATAGCTGTCACCTGTCATTTTTAAAAGCTGTCACCTGTCAATTTGAGTTACTTTAAATTAGAAAAACGACCTTTACAAAATCGTTCATATCTTTGGAACCGTTTGGGCTAGAAAATTGGTTTAACTTTCCTCTGAAAGCTTGGAATCTTACCTTTCCAACAAGCCTAGAACCGACCTACTCCTTTTACTTTTTCCGCAATCACGATTCACGCACTTGCGAATTTTACCGCGATTTGCGATTTGGTTAAAAATCCAGCCACGTGTGAAAACAGCAGCTTCCTTGCTTTCCTTTGCCAAAAACTCGTTTAACCTGCTAGTAACTCCTAGAGCATTGTTAAAGTGATCCTGAACTCATATAAAATAGCTATCACTCACCCTGAACCTCCTGAAGGGAATTAAATGCATTTTCAGCATATTTCTCACTGCATTGTCACCATATTCAAAGCATTTGCCTGTGTTTCAAAACTCCTATCTGTTGTATAAGCTGCTGGGGGGGAATTGAACTGAATTCTATTTGATTGCATTCCTAAGAACTGTGTGCTCTCCTCTTCATCTCCTTACATTGCATAAAGGGGGGGGGTGAATTGTCCAAGAAAGTGATTACATTGTCTTTTGCTGAAATCCGATCAAGTTATTTTCTGTACTGCATTTTCATTCCACATTGCATCTATTTGAGACCATAAAAGTAGTGTTGCTATCTTATCCATCCTATACCCACTCATCATTGATGATAAAGAAGTGTGCTAGTGCCAGACTATCCATTATTGATTACTGCTCAGATTAAGTGTGATATTCAATTATTAATTTATTATAAAGTGTGATATATATATATATTGTTTACATTCTCAAATAAACCTTTTAAACTTGCAAAACAGAACTACTTCTTGGCGTGGGGTCAGGGGGATTCTAAGAGGCAGGTGTTATATAGGGGTAGTCATCCAGAACTCATGAACTGGACATAAAGATATATTAATAAGGGTTTCCATTCAGTATCCCAGACTAGGCATTGACTTAGCTGTAGTGTTGATTTGAATCCTCTTACAAGGTCCAAAATAAATCCAAAGAAAATGAAACCTAACACTACCTACATAACTATGTACAAGGGCAGCGGGCTAGTTTGACGGCTCACTTTTGGATGTCCCGGGCCAGGGCATCATCGAACTCCTGCTCAATGTCCCGGAGGCGGTCCTCTTCCATGGCCCCGAGGGTCCGCAGGGCCGTCGACGTGTCCACCTCCAAACCCCTGCGGATTGCCTCGAGGCACTCGGCCCGCCTCAGGGCCCTCCGCATGGAGTTCTCCGCCCTGACCATTGTGAGTCGTGCCTCTTCCCCCCGCTGCCGCTCCGCATCTATGGCATGGCCCAACCGCTGCCACACGGAAGACACTCTCTGTCCTGGGTCCTCCTGCCCTCCGGCCGATGCCTGCCCCTCCGATGTTGAAGGCCCCGAGCCTTCATGGCTCCCACCACGTTGCTGCTGCTGCTTTGCCTCTGCCCGTGCACTGCCTCCTGCTGCCTGCACATCCTCCGCCGGCTGGGGTGCAGTCGTTGATGTGGCCACCCCTGCTGGACGTCCGACTCCCGACTGTGGCAGGGATGCCTCCTCCACCAGCCTGGCCGCACCGTCAGAGGCAGCTCCACAGGGCACCCAGGTGACTGATGGGTGGGAAGATGGCACGGAGGACGACTGGCGCGTAGGGGGTTCAGTTGAGGAGGGGGTCGTAGCAAGCCCCATCATACGGAGGAATCCGGCCTGGGTGACCTGTCCCAGCAGGCTGAGGTGGTCAACGAGCCATTCGAGATGACGTGCAGTCTCCTCATGAAAAGACTGCAGGTCACCTCGCATGGCCCGTTGACACAACGCTACACCACTCAGAACAGGCTCAACCCGGACCCGGATAGCCACGTCCGCAGGCAGAGGAAGGCCAGTTGACGTGAGCTCATCCCCTGCCTGAAAACGGGTCTGGACGTAGGCATCCCTGCTGGTGCAAGATGATGCAGGGACAGGATCAGGGACAGGATTGCACACAGGCACCTCTGCGGCGGCCTGTGCTGCCTCCTGTCCCTGGTCCTGCACTGCACCACTAGCACCAGTGGGATCCCCACCTCCAGACCCCGTCTCTGTTGCTTGCACGGCCTCCTCCTCCACCAAACCCCCCACCAACCTGGATGACTCCGTGCCATCTTCCCCTGTTGGGCCCTGTGGGGTCCCAGCTTCCCCTGGGGTCCAACTCCAACCTCGCCTCTTGGACCTCCCCCCGGCAGCTGCGGCCTGGGACGCGGCACCGGACTCCTCACTCCCCGACGAGATGACAACATGGGAGGGGAGCCGGGCCTTGCGTCTCCGGCTGGCGGTGGGATCCCCGCCGCTGTGCTCCACAGCACCTTCTCCGCCCTCTTCATCAGTTGACGCTGCAGACAGGTAGAAATAAAACACAGGCATCAGGGCACTGTACAATGGACACATACACACATGACAGTTGTACATGAGTGGCATTGGCAAACCTCAGACATGTCATCACAATCCCCAACACACATGTCATTTCAACTTGCACACATGAGCCATACCACAGCCATATTGCAACTGCCAGCACCATCCATACACATACAACAGCATGAGCAGGCAAAGGTGAGCCAGACATCACATGCAACACAGGAAGTGCACCACACATGTACACACACCACCACACTTGCATACATGTGTACACCTCTGCCAAGTGTCGCAGTGTTCAGATGGGCATCCATGTCACATCTGCCGATCAGGCTTCCACATACCGCTGTCACATGCATCCATGTTGCATCACTGTTGCACCCTTGTCAAATACACACAGATGCACATGTACACAGTGCTGATACATGCAGCTGAAAACAACATACATGCGTGACTTCATGGACATGTCTACTTACATACACATTCATCCAAACATGTGTGCCCACACAACTACATTTGGCATGCAAGCCTACACACACAAGCACCATCCATGTCTCACACATTCCAGCCCTCGCATTGTTAGCCCCACGGCCCTGTACACCCCCACCCATACTCGACCCCATACAAACAGATGTGCAACCTGCACACTACTGAAAAATCACCACACGCACATCTCACAATCAGGATGCATGTACACTTACCGCTCGACTCCAGACGGATCTCCCTCTCATGGACCTGGACGTGGAGCGTTGGGGATATGCGTTCCAGGACCCTCATCTGTTCTTCCGAGAAGTGGCCCCGGCGCCCCTTGGCATCCGCTGCCTTCAAGAGGTGCCGGGCCTTGTTCAGGGTCCTGGACCTGAAGTCCTCCAAGTGCTTCTTGACATGTTGTAAGTCGCGGACTGCCACCCCCTCTGCGTTGATGGCAGGCACGATGTTACTCCAGATCCGAGTCCGTCCTTCCTTGTCGGCGCGGTAACTTCCGAAGAGGGCATCATACTGCCCCAGGACTTGCTCCACCAGGACACCAACTTCGGTGGCACTGAAGCTGGTGCCCCTCTGCCTCTCTGGCCGGGGGTTGTCAGTGGTCTCAGATGGTGTTTGCCCCGACATGACAACCCCAGAGGCAGGAGTGGGTGGGCAACTGGGTCCTGGGGCTGGGCTGTGGAGCGATGGAATCCCAGTCGGGAGTCTTCGGTTCCAGCAGGCAGCAAATGGCAGGGCACGTGGGCAGCAGGCAGTCAGGCAGCAGCAGATGGCAGGTGGGAGCGTGCTCGGGGCTCTGGGGGGCAGTAGTTCGGCCTTCTGGGCAGGAGCGTGGTCTTCCGTGTGCTTATGCGTGGCCAGCTTGATAGGAGTGATTTGGTACGTGAAAATTCGGCACGTCAGCGTATAATTCGAGGAAAGGCCCTTAGCGCGTAAGCGCGTCTGCACGCATTCACATTTTCATTGGTCAGAAGGCCCCTCAAGCGCAAGCGCCCCTGTGACGGGATGCGTACAGGCGTGCATGGGCATTTCAGCGCGCATGAAAAACTGCACGTCCGCGTGTAATACGAGGAAAGGGCCCATGCGCGTATGTGACGTGACGCGCGCGTACGTTTCCCTCAGCACGGGTTAAAGGTGAGCGGGCCCAGCAGTTCGCTGTATGTGCCTTTCATGGAGACCGACTTGTGTTGCTGCTTCCTGTTGTTTCGTGCGCCATCACAACTTCACAGCTATCAAGGAGGTATCTCTTCTTTTGGCGGGGGTATTGGCTATGCGTGTTTTTCTGCATCGCGCTAGTCAGACGGTGAATCGCACACGCTCTTTTTCCCACTGCGGTTGCCCATGTGTATCGCACCCATTTTCGATGTCATAGTAGCCTGCGTGTCCCACACGTACGCATTATTCGTGTTACTGGGTGCCACCACGTACTGCGGGAGGTTGAATCCACGCACGTAGGCTGCAGGGTGCGAGCACAGTTTTACTGCAGTTTTGGGGTGCCTGAGCATTGCGTGACCCGTCACCACATCACCGGGGTCACATATAGCCTTGCAGGTGCAGGGGGGCTGTTGACATCTTCCTTCCCACCCCCTTCACCCCAATTGCCCAGGTCAATTGTGGTGTACACCTCCCATTGGCACCACTCCATCTGTGCCAGCACTTCTACATCAGTGTCATGGTTGGGAGGCCACCAAAGGTGAGGGGCGCCTCAGCTGGGCGTCCTCCTCGTGGCGGGCGTGGTCGGGGACGTGGCCGTGGTGACCAGGGAGTAGGGGGACTGCAGGGTGTCCAGGGCAGCCACAGAGGGGGAAGAGGCAGGGGTGCGCCACTTGAGCACAATGTTGTGCCATGTGTCGGTGCAGTCATGCCACCACCCCCTGTGGTTCCGGGGGATGCAGCTCCTGCATCTGGCACTGGCACCGTTCTACCCGGCAGTCCGTTCCATCGACTGCCACGGGCCCAGGGTAGTGGTAGCTGTAGGTGCAGCTGTGGACACCGCCACCCAGGCTCAGGGTCTGCCAGCGCAGGCTGCGTTGGCACTTGAAGAGCCCTTGGTAGATCTCCAACAGGCGAGGGGGGAAACCATAGGGGCAGGCCGGGCTGCTCAGACCAAGACACGTGTCCCTGGGGCAGTCATGTCATCTGCCCCCCCGAACAGCCGGGTGTTGGCAAGTGCAGGGGCAGATGCACCCAACAGCACCCCGGTTGTGAGTCTGCCAACCAGGACCGTTGCGGTCAATGACCCTGCCACAGCTGATGTTGCTGCGCAGAACCATTAGTGGGCACCCAGCTGCCACTGACACAAGTCAGGCCTCTGGTCATCCTTCCACCTGCCACTCCCTTGGCTCAATCCACCGAACCCACTGGCCATACTGGTCAGGGCGGCATTAGCCAGCCGGGGTCTGCTCCACAGTCCAAGAGGAGGAAGGTTGCACCTGCAGCACAGGCTGGGACCCACACACAGCCACGACCTCCTGCACGTCGAGGAAGAAGCCTTTCTGTAAGCAGGAACTGGACTTCCTCGTGGACTACGTGCAGGGCTACAGCCGTGACATGCTAGTGGGTGCCAATAGTCAGACTACGGTTGCCTAAAGTGACACTCACTGGAAGCATGTTGCGGAACATGTCAGTTCATTCAGCCATGAGGTGCGCACGGCGCAAGAGTGCAAAAAGTGTTGGAATGACATCAAGCGCAGCACTAAGGCTAAGCGTGCCTCTAATTACAACTTGACTCTGGTGACTGGCGGTGGGCCTGCACCAGAGGAGGAAGAGCTCACTCCGCATGAGGCTCTCGTTGCGGAGTTCATACCACCTGAATTGGTCGAAGGAGTGGGAGAGATGCTGGACTTTGATGCGCAGTCCAGTGAGTGTTGATGCGTGTTTGTTGAGGACGTGTGTGTTTCACTTGTGGGATTTGTTGTGCATGATTGCTGCTACATGTGACGTGTACATGGTTCTGATGTGTAAGTAATGCAATGCTTCCGTCATGCATGTCTCCTCTGCCTGCATGCGGGACTCCATGTAGGCATGCTCCTTTGCCCCTCCTCCGCCACTCTGCACCCCAGTTCCACCTTTGCACTGGTCTGCTTCAATCTTGCCAATGTGTAGTTTCTTGTTCATGTGTCCTGTGTAGATGCTAACTTCCAGCGTAGAATCTGCCAGACATATGCCGTGTGGTACAGCCTTAGTACTCAATGCAGGGTATCTCACTTGTACTGTGCATGGGTCAGATGTCCCGCAGGGACATGAGTGCCCATTCAGGCTCCATGTGCATTGAACGCATGCCCCTATGTGTCCTTGACTGGATGATCACTGTAATATAAGTCCTTGGTTACATACATTGCCTGCCATCTCATCAGCCTTCCCATGTCAACTGTGGCTCAGTCCTGCGTTGCACACATGTTTAGGCTCTGACAATCTGTGTGGCTCACAGGCCTCAGCCTGTTCAATGGCCAATGACTCTGTCCAACTCTTGTTGTGTCTTCTTCACATGTGGGCGGCCTCCAGAGTTTTCATCATGTGTCCTGCCTACTGTCCCAGCATCATTTGCAGTGTTGTCATTTGAATCACATTAAGCTGTTGATGCCAGTCAACACTGCCTGTCAATACACAGGTGTATGGTCAGCCTTTTGATACCATGCTAGGCATCCCTGCTTTGGTACTGGGGTGGAGGGGTGCTTGGCTTCTAGATATGGTACACATTGAATGCACAATGCACGTGATGTGTGAATTTGACATTGCACTGCCTTCACATTTCCTGGCACACACCATGGAGTGCTTGTACATGTAGGTAGTGAGTGGCGTACACATTTTCTGCACTGCATAGACCCACTTCCATGGAAACTGCCACCTTTCAACAGGTCTGATCACAGAAGCTATTCAAAGTAGACCCAGCATGCATGCCAGGTTATATGTTGTGTGTCACATGTCTGCCGGATGCGTTTGCTGTCGGTGTGTGTGTTGTGTGCTTCTGACATGTGTAATGACCTTTTTTCTCTCTATTTTCCAGGTGATGGCACAATGGAGGCGGAGGATGGTGTTGTCATGCCAGACACAGGGTTGGTAACGCCACATCAACCCGGCCATAGTGGGGGTCGTGGGGTGGTAGGCCACGAAAACCCCCAAGTGCTGCAGTCCATCTTGTCTCTGGCTGCCTATGAGTCCAGCCTTGATGACGACTCTGACGTCCATGTTGAGTTGGATGAGCATCAAGTCCATGTGTCAGTGGTGAGCGATTCTCATGTGGACACTCCTCTGTCTGCGACACCTGCACTGAGGGATCAGACAGTCTTGGTTCCTCCGCCCGTGGTGGATCGGGACGCAGGGTCACCCTCCACACCAGTCACTGATGTGCCTGGGACATCACGTCGACGGGGGCATGTAGTCATGCAGCCGTGGGCGGTGCCAACACAGCGAGGACCCCCGGTCCTTGGGTCCTGCAGGGGTCAAGCCCGGCAACGCGGTCGCTGCGCGCAACCGCTCTATACTGAGTGGGAGCAAGACATGACTGCCAATTCCGAATGGCAGGGGGCAGCAATGGGGAACATCGCTGAGAGCATGGAGCGTGTGGCCCGATCAGTGCTCCCCCCTGCTAGGCAGGTGCTTCTCCAGCAGCAGGCGGCACGGTCCACGGCCCGCTCGCTCAGGCTGGGCATGGCGGCCTCAAACAGGGCACGCCAGGCTGAAATGTCGTCTCTGCGTCAAGCAATTGCTGCTCATGCAGAGGCACACATGAATGCCCTGAGGGAGGAGTATGCTTCCCTCAGATCCACTCTGGGTGTCCTTATGATGTCCCAGAGGAAGCAGGCAGAGGAGAGGTTTGCACATCTTGAGCGTACCATCTCGGCTGAGCTACAGGCTTGCCGGGAGGTGCAGCGGTTGTCCAGCCAGGCCTTGCAGGAGGAACTCCGTGTTACACGTGCTACCTTGCAAGAGGAAGCACGTGTATCACGTGAGGTTCTGCATGCAGACCTATGTCACATCGCCACACAGAACCAGGCTCATCCGTCTGGCAGACTTGCTGCCGATGAGGGGCAAGCTGCGGCTAGGCGTGGCCAGGCTACTGTGCCACGTCCTCCTTTCCAGGATGAGCCAGACTCGGACGACCATCTATCTCCCACATAGGTCGGGCTGTGCAGGCGTTGAGCCCATGGAGGTTTTTTTTTTGGTTCAGCATCATCGCATGTGGATGTTGAGCAGCACCCTGTACCTTCCCCCTCCTGGGTGCCTCCCCTCCCCCTGGGTCGTATGTGGCCATTTTTGATTTTTCTTTTAGTTTAGTTAGTTAAGTTTCTGTTTGATAGTTAGTTTAATTAGGTAATGTAGGTTTTCCATTGTTAGTGTAATTAGTTAATAGTTGATTTAGTTTAAAATTGCTAGTCTATTGTGCTTTCATGTGACGGTGCGGTGCTTTGTGGCTTTTGAAGGCATCCACTGTCTATTCCAGCTGGGACCTTCAGGCTTGTCTTGTGTATGTGTTTGCTGCTTGGGGTCCTTGACTCACATATGCCACTCCTGCCTCCCTTATCCATGGGCTCGCAAGGATGGTTCGGTGTTACAGAATATTACACAAGGGCTTTGGACTGTCATATCTGTGGCATGTCTGGTGCTGTGTGACTTGTGTTGACACCCCTAGTGGGGATAATTTTGGTGTTATTGTCCACTGTTCAGCTTTTGCTAGATGGGGTGTGTAATGATTAATGTGTACATTGATTGCTATGCATTGTGTAGTATGTTTCATATCTTTCCTGTACACGTGCTTGTTGCAATTCATGCTGTAGATAGTGTTCCACACTTTGGATGTGAAAGACGGACTGATGGTGTGATTTGTGATGTGACTCTCTGACATGGTCAAGTAATGAGATGCCTGATGAGACACACACAGATGACTTTGAAGCATGAATCATGTGTTTCATGCCCTTTCTGCAGGATGATGAGCCTCCAGAGCACCTTTGCCAGCAGACATGGCCCATTGGATGACGGAATTCTGGACCCGTTTGTTGGTGCCCACATGCACATGTGTGCACAAGCAGAGGCACAGGGATTGCAGACCCACATCCTAGAACTGCTGACATGTTCCAAGGAACTCCAGGCAAGGTGAGCAGCACAGGGGGGCCACGACACAGCAAAGCTTGCACCAGGCGAGTTGCACATGCAGGCTTAGTCACAGCACTGAGGGTGAGCTTAGACGAATATTGGTGTTGAAGCACACAATGCAGCTCAGATGTGTTGGTGGACTGATGGCTGTTGATAGTAGGGTTGTCTGGGACACATGCAGGGGCAGTGGCACATACCCTCCGGTACACCAAGGTCCATTGAGGCACTTGTATCAACCATGTAGCCTTCCGAGACATGGAAAGGGGCAGCTCACAGGGACGTACAGCAAGGGACATACTCGGGTGCAGTGCATGTCTTTTCCATGTACTTTATGATAAATGCACTGCCAACTTTGTTTCGGGAATGGTGGTACGCAACTTGCTCTGAAGTCATGGCTTGCTATATGGGTCTGTCTGCTTACCCAGGGAACATTGCATGTTGTGTGAATTGTGACACATTGGTGTTCCATTTGCCACGCACCCACCAGCGGCTGACTTACTGCATTGACTGTGTATGACCCGTCACAGGGGTGATGTTATATATGGGTACGAAGCATCTACACCAGATTGTCTGTTTGTAGAGTAGTTTGTTGCTATGGGGCATGTTTGGTGTTGTGTTTTTGTGTAATTGGCACGTACAGGTTGTTGACTGTGGCTCTCTTTGCAGCATTGCAGTGCTCCTGTAACCGGACCTGAGAGTGCGCAGGCAGGAGGCCAGCACTCAAAACCAGAGCTAAGTGTCTTGTTGTTTTTCTTTCGAACTGCTCTGCATAGGCTTGCTGGGGAGTGTACTAATGCATGGATGTATGTGTGGTTCAATTTGATATGTTTTTTCTCCCTAATCACCCGTGACCCTATGCAATTTTGAACCCTGTACCCTCTACCCGGTGTTCCTGCTTCCCGTACCTATCCAAGCAACGTTCCCTGACCCTCTTTCCCCGCTGGGGTTGCGGATGCCTGTGTAAGCCCCGAACTTGCAGGCGCCAAAACCCTAGAGGGGGTGGTTGGTTCGTACCACTCTTGAGCCTGGACTACAGAAGGCCATGACAATGATGTCCAAGTTTGTTTGGATTGTGTATGTGTTCATGCAGGTAGTACATTTTCGTGCATTCCCTAGTTTCATGTGTCATTCCTCCTCCCCTCTCCTGCCACTCATTCCAGTCATCCAGTGTGTCAACACCTGTCCCGACTGCATATCCCTGAACCTCCTTCCCCACCAGGGTCTCAGGGGCCTGTGTGAGTTTGACCTTGCAGGCACCCGGGACATGGTGGGGGTGGTTGTTTCGTGACACTCCCGCGCCTGTACAGGGGACCTGTGACAGTACACATCCGTTCATGGTGCATCATCCTATGTCATGTACCACACATGTTTCACATCCTGTCGTGACATTGTTTTGCTGTGCTACCTTGGTTGTTGCATCATTGTGGTAGTACTTGGCCTTTGTGAGGTACTGCTACGTCAAGTCATCTACTGGAGGGTGTTCTGGTTCGTTTTTCTGGCTTGGATTTTGTGATTTTGGACATTGATTATGAGGGTGCAGGCACCTTTTTACACACAAGGTGGGAGATGGTGACGAAGGGTAAAGGTGATCCTGTGGCCAGGTGGAATTGAGGTTTGAAGGCTCCATGACCCAGGTGCAGTTGTTCAGTGGGTCATGGCCATTTGTGAGGGAGGGGGGGGGTTGTTGTTGATAGTTGCCTTGCCCTGCAGTGTGATGGGAACTCTGACATTGTAATGGTGGTATCTTATGTACATGTTGTGTTATGCTGATCAATGCCTGTTCATGTGTTGTGTTTACCTTTCAGGTGCGAGGGGATAGTTGTGGTTTGACATGCTGGGGTGTACACATGGTGAATGTTCACATGTGATGTGTAGAGAACACTAATGGTCACTTGAGTGCACATGCATATGTGGAGTGCATGTCCTTGCAGAACCACACACTTGCACTCTGATGCACTACATGTACTCCCACCCTTGCATATCCACGTGTACACTGTTTGCCTTCTGGTGCCTACTGTGTCCCTGCAGCACATGTTCTGTGACCGATTATGGATCCTGTACATGCCTAATTTGCTGTTTGATGTGGTCTGTCACTTAGATGTGATGCTCAGGGTGTGCATCACACACAATGGCTGTTCACTGTGCTGTGCGCTGAGCAGTGTGTTGCAGGAGTAGGACACTGCACACATGAGCTGCAGTGTTGATTTTGCAATGCACAATGTGCATGTAGACAGGCATTCATTGTTATGTTACGTCTACGACTCTTGTAATGCATTTGGAAATGACTTATTTTGGGTGGGAGAATTTGTTGGTCTGTCATTTCATCTGATTCCGGGTCAGGCATCATTGTCTGATGCCACTGTACATTTAGGACATTGCAATGTGTACCTTATCGTTACTGTGTTGGTGTATGGGTATTGCTTGCCATGTCATGTTGTGGTTTGGGAGGGTTTGAGTGACATGACAGTGATGGCCATGGCCTGTTTTGCAGGTGTGTGTGATGCACACCTTGCATGTCAGGGTCATCCGCTTCTCAGAGCAACTAGCTGTGGGTAGATCTCTCTCCGCGGCAGGGCCCTCCCTCTGGAACAGCCTTCCTGCCTCACTTGAACTTGAGGGGAACCATCTCCAGTTCTGGAAGCACCTCAAGACCTTCCTCTTTGCTTCTGCTTTCTCTCTGCCTCTCCCTTGCAGAATTCTTCACTGGAACTGCACTGGAGCTGCAACTGGGCCACTCTCACCAACCTCGGTCCCTGGCCCAGCCACTCTCCACTTGCACTGCCTCCCTGGCAACCCCTGCACTGCGGTACTGGCTCTCTATCCCTACAGCCCACCCTTCCCAGCACTTGTCTGCACTTACCTTTGCAGTTGCCACCAGCCGACCTATGTATTTTTTTTTGGGCTACTTCCCCTGTACTGCACTCAACCTTGCACTTTTCCCTTCCCCCTACCCCTGCACTTGCACAATCTCAATGACACCTGGCCTAGTAGTACCGTTGTCTGTCTTCCCTTGTTCCCCCCTCCCTGCCTCATCGCACCTTGAAATACTTGTGTATAGGCCATATCATGTCATATGTCATATGTGTGCCTTTTGGTCACACAGGATAGCTTGTGTTTAAGTAGCTGGGGATGCAGACGATGTGGCACTTCCATGGCAACTATCTCAGGGTGGTAGGGTTGTGACAGTTGACTGTCTCTTTGTCATCATCGATTGTCACCTGGTATGTGCCAGGCCTGTGTGCACTCCGCAGGGGTGGGAGTTTAGGTGAAAAATGTGGCCACAAGCTGGGTCCGGGCTTCCTCGCCACGTGCCCTGTCCCCTCCCATGGGCAGCACATGTGCCTGTGGTTGGGGATGTGGGGGCACCACCATGTCCACCAGGACGCCCTGCCGTGTTGCAACATTGTGCAGGACACATGCTGCCACAATGATCCTGCACACTACTGGTGGTGCATAGAGTAGTTGCCCACCAGAGCGGTCAAGGGAGCGGAAACGTGACTTGAGCACTCCGAATGTGCACTCCATTATGCCCCTGGTTGCAATATGGGCGGCGTTGTATCTTACCTGGGGTGGTGTGGTGGGGTTCCGGATTGGCATCATCATGTGGTTGCTCAGAGGGTAGGCACTGTCCCCTGGGGAGGTGATAATAGTTGAGATTATTAGGGTTTGGATATTTGTCTGTGTGTGACTTGCATGCATGTGCAAGGGCATTTGTACTGACCTAGGAGCCATGTGTCGCCATGCTGCCCAGCTTCCAGGGTCCGGCTCAGGGCGGACATTCTGTATATGAAACTGTCATGGGTGGAGCCAGGGTAGTTTGCATAGACAGAGGTGATGATTCTCTTTGCATCGCATTCCACCTGTACATTGATGGAATGCCAGTGCTTGCGGTTTCGGTAGATGTGCTCAGTGGCCCTAGGTGGACGTAGGGCCACATGGGTGCAATCTATGGCACCGAGCACTTTGGGGAAGTGTGCCACCCTGAAAAAATCCAGGACAACGGCCTGCCTTTCTGCGGGTGTTCCGAGCATGTATATGTGCCTGCGGACTGAGGGGCGCGCTGTCATGATTGCCAGTACCCGTTGTAGGCATCGTGACTGCGTGGCCTGTGAGACCCCCCCCACTATGGCAGTGGTCCGCTGAAATGACCCAGTGGCCAAAAAATGCAGGACATTGAGCAGCTTCTCCAAGGGGCTCAATGCTTGGGAGCAAAGGGTGGGGGATGTAAGGTCATCTTCCCACTCCCTGACCAGGTCTAGGATGATATGGGGTGGAAACCTATATCTGCCATAGACATGGTCATCAGACATCCCAAAAAGGCTTGTCCGTGATGCGAAAATGCGTGCCCTGGCTATTCTCCTCCTCCTGCGGTGTCCCACGATCAGTGCTGCGACAAATGGGGCATTCATCGTAGCTGTTAGCTGTATATACGCGTTTGTTGTTTGCGTGCACTTTTATGCTGTGCGCGGGGACGCTTCCGCCTGCCTTTGTGTGGCGGACGCGTTGACGCCTGTGCGCCTCTTTTGCCGTGCGCGGGTTTCCCGTATTCGGATCCATGAATACGGGTTGTTCGCGTGCGTGTGGGCGTTCCGTGTAGTTCCCTGCAGTACTTCCCCAGTTACGCCTTCTTTTTCACGCGTTGTTCCCCATTCCGCGTGTTACGCCCCCTGTTGCGCCCACTTTGGTTGTGTGTGCCGTGCTATGTGCGCTTTTGCTGTGCGCGCAGCGCACGCCGTATATGCCTGCGTGCGCCATGGCTGGATTGGGCGCACGGACAGCGGGAAACGCGCGCAGCGTCTTCCTTGAATCGCAGGCGTGCACGTGTGCTGTGTTTCTCGCGCTTGCGCTCCCTTGCGCTTGCTTGCGCTAGGATTTTCGGCGTATGTTTGTTCCATGAATCGGCCCCTTAGTTTACTATACCTTGCCAAAAGGAGACCTTTCACCAGTTGGATTTGTACTCCTTTATAATTCAAGAATGCTCCACAATGGAGACCAACCTCTCCTGAGAAAGCCCCCAGCAGGATCTACTCCATCATTGACGTGTCTCAATGGCATGGCCTAAGGTTTATGTAATCCTCATATTGTTCCCACTTAAACACAGATTATTACTAATTAGATGTATTACACCTAATTAGTTAATTGGTGACTTTTTAAAACTTTCTTTTGTGAGGGTGGATGGTAGGACCTGCTGATTTCATTTTCTCTCTTCTTGAAATAAATGATTTGTTTAGGGTTTGGAGGAGGCAGAGTTGGCCTAGGAGTGGCAGATGGAAGCGGAGAGGGTGCAGTTGGGCTCCGGGAACAAGAACCAATTTGTACCCACAACCAGGCATTTTACTTTCCATCTGAGGAGGATGGGCAGCCCTGAGGGGTTCAAAATTAAAGCACAACGTTATTTAAAAAATATTAGGTGTATAGCAATGAAACATATAGAGATATATATTTAATACATTTTAAGAATGTTTGTCTACTATGTAAAAGAACACAAAATAACCATTTACTTTTGATTTCAATTGTGCAAGTTTCTAAAAATGTGTAATGTGAACATAATAAACTAATATGTTACACTTTACAATGTTTTTGTGATTTGTTAATATAGGTACATTGTAAAAAGTGGTGATTGTGTTTTTCATTCATTATTAATTACTGTTCATTATTGGTTCATTTATATTTTAATTCTGTATAGTGCTACTTTGAATTGTATTACGATTATATTTTGTATGTATTGCTATATTTTGTTTTTCTTATTGAATTGGATTATTATTTCTGATCAATAAAAATAATAATCATTATTTGCAATCACTGTTAATTGTCTTTTGTCATTTTTCATGAATAACTGCTTTTGGGTCTTAACTTGTATGATTATTATTTTTATTATAGCTGATTAATATTATGTTCCTGTCACTATTATATTTTTCATGTATTACTATAATTGATTTTATTCACCCTGGTTATTATTATTTCTGATCATCATGTCTTGTCACTATTGTATTTTTCAAAATTGACTACAATGTAAGTATTATCTTTTAATAAGTTTCTTCTATAAAAATTGTTTGTAACAATTGCATTTTGATGAATTACTACATTTTTGTTATTGATCTTGATTCTCATTTCTGACTAATATTCATTTGTGTTACTGTTGTATTTTTCATGGATTACTTGGCATTTTATTCATCTTGATTCTTATTATTTCTGATCAATATTAGTTTTGCTGCTAATTAGTTTTGTATGGTTTACTACACATTGTTACTCATCTTTATTATTATTTCTTATCAGCACTATTTTTGCCACTGTGCATTTTTCATTCATTACATATTTTAATATGAATGAGTATATTTGTGGACATGAGCAGCTGGAGAAAAGGGTAGGATGTCAGATGAAAATGGTAAAAGATTATGCAAGTATGACATTAAACGTGAGAAAGAAGAAATGAAAATCAAGAGTCCCTAGAGCACCAAATCAGTGCAGTCAGTAATTATTTCCATTGTGTCTTTCGTGCAACATTTACTCCATCAAGATTTAGCAGCCGATGGAAGATTCATACACATGTAATATCATTTTTCTCTTGCATGCAGGTAGCCCAAACAATCAGTCAAGAGATTCTATTTCCTTGGTGTCCCACTTGCAAGATGCCCTGAAGGATGCGAACCTCAGGAAGCGAGAATGTGTTTACCCTGGAGAAAATTAAAGTGTCCCAGTCTAGGAGAAAAACATCCTAATTTCTGAGAAAACGTCTACTGCAGCAGCCACCATCTAGTGTACCCGGTGCATTCACTGGTACTCCAAAAATCCTAGAAAGTGCTGCTGACTCTGAGCCTAAGGCATGATTCAATTCAGATCATGGGGGGAAAGAAGGTCACTGGTGCTGTAGTGCTGGAGACAATCTTCAGTGGTGAAGTACATAAGAAACATATCAAGAAGTAGTGTTTGCAGGCAATGAATATGTCCACTGAAGACCCACTATATAAACATGCAGGCCCTGGAAAAAGTAAGCTTCAAGAATTACCTATGTATTCTAGTGATGATAATACCAATGTTGCATTAGCCCTGGACAGTTGAATGCAAGTGCCATTGAGGTGCAACAGAAGCCCAGCACAAAGCGAACAGCATGTGTGGTGTCCATCAGTTCCATGTATTTGCCCATGAAAAGAAATGTCAGCCAGAGAAAAGGAGACCAAGTACAATGGGAAACACAGTGGCAGCAACCTGCATCAATGTAAGAACCAGAGGGATACAGGGTCTTTCTGTGTCGACTATGGGATCTTTCAACTACACCACCAAATAGGAAGCACGGTCACTGACTTTGCCCTTGTGAAAAAAAATCCCATCAAGTGTCTGGGATTCTTTAAATTGTTTATAAAGGTTAGCCACAGAGACGTCTGCAAGTTCTGTAAAAAAAATATGTGCATCATGGGAGGCCGGGCACACATTATGGCACTGGGGCTCTGTGGCGTCAGTTGTAAAACAATCATTAAGGGACATACATGCTCATCGGGAAAATATCAAAAGTGAGTCAGAGGCAAGAACAATTTTCTGAAGTGACAGTTCTTATGGTCAAAGAAAATGATGATGGTAAAGGAGCTGTTAAAATGCATACTTAGGATGCTAGAAGAACATCAAGACCCATACCCCTTGTATTCTCCTCCAGCGAGTTGAAAGATATCACCCCAGCTCTTTCATGGCCATTACTTTGCAAGTTTGGCAGTACACTTTTGCTGCCTAGTTTTAAAAGATCCAAGTTCAAGTCTAACAAAGAACCATAGAAACCATCCCTTGGCGTGTTTCGACAATGCATGGTATGCTGACCAAAATGCTCAGAATTCCTGCTCTATTCTTTGGTAGAGTCTCAAGGATTCCATCAATTCAACAAAGCCTTTTGACTAAACAATCAGTTAACCAGCTGAACATGGTTTTCCACAGTCACGGTGCCTGGTTTTCACAGAATTCTTTTTAACAATTGGAAAAACACTGATGGGGTCTGTCGTTCTCACCATTAAGACATCCAGATCTGTGGACAGGCAACATATTACATGTGCATCACTGGGATCCTTTTAAGAAGCTGCATAAAAGCTTCTCAACCACCACTACCTCAAAGGCTATACTGCAAAGAACGTGCCAACATGCAACTCTTTCTATATTTTCACTGGAATAGGCGCACAGAGCAGCAAACATTCTGGAATTATTCAAAGCCAACATTTTTGGATGGCTTAGAACATTGTACACTGCAAATGACCTTTCTCGGCTTACCTTTATACAAGAGGATTTCCCTCAATGGAATCCAATCATATTTAATCCTTCTTTGAACAACATAAAGTTATCAATGAATATGCAAGGCAACACCAATGTAGAAAATATTTATCCGGCAAACAATCATGCAGGGATTGCCTCCCCTCCCCTCAATCAAAAGCACCATGCCAGTTTACCAGATTTGGACTAGCTCTGCCTTTGACAAATATCACACCACTATTATCCCTCACCCATTTGCACTAGGTAGGCCAAGATTAGGCCAGTGTGTTAGAAAGAATATATATTTATTAATCAATAGGAAAAATCAACATTGTACAATAATTCTCACACGGCACACACCCTAAACTCGGTGGCACAAATTCCTTCTGACAAAACTTCAGTAACAACAAGTTGAACACCATTCAATTTTGGTAATAATAATTCATAAAATGTCTAAGACACAACAACAGGTGCAGTTTTCATTTTTGATCTCAAATTCCCCCTGGTCTCAAGTATGGAGAAACCTAGGTGTGGAGAAGACTTAAAATGATTGGGTCACCTCCAAAATTCCCCCGAATATTGTCATAATCAAGGCAACACCATCAAACATGACATGACAATTTTATTTGGCAGGCTATTTTGTGATTGGTTTCACTTACATAAACATAGCGCTCTTTTGATGGTCAAAAAGAAATTTTACATGCACAGCACTCTTAATTTCGACCTCCCTGCACACTCTTCTTTTTGAGCAATGTACTCGCACAACCAGTATTTAACAAAAAATATTTCTCAAAACCCTTTTCTTTTCCCAATATGTAGTGAAAAATGTCTCTTTAATTCGGAGTCCCTTTCTTACTCTCAGTTGAGAGTGTGCTTTTAAATCAGTGATTTCAATTTGTTTAACCTGGAAGACACTTTTCTGCTCAGTGCAAACCCAGAGGTTCAGTTATGATTTAGTACCCCCTCTGCTTTGGTACAGGGTTCACGGATTATTAAACCATTCAGAATTGTGTTTTTGAAATACACCCCTTCCCTTTAGGAAAGTTTTCTTAGGTAACCCCAATAACATTAACGACTATATCATTATCAGCGCTGGGAGTGGGATCAGAGATTTATAATTTCCACCAATCTCGCACCCTTGTTCTTTGACTATGTGGGAGTGAATTAACCTATTAATTAATAAGAAAACACTAGGGATCTATTCCTGGATACCCGCCCCCTAAATATTTATATAGGGGAAGACATACATTCAAATTGAACCCCACTAATACTTTGTTCTATTGGACAAGTTTACTCACTTAGAATTTCTCTGGGTTTATGCAGGAGGAGCAGTCAGCAAGTAGTCAGCAGGGATCCTGGGCAACCCATTGGAAGCAATGAGACCCGAGAATGGATGGCAATTCAATGGCCCTTCTCCCTCTGCCTCTCGAGATTTTAGTTCAGTTTTCTCTATCTCCCTTGTAATTTTGGATCACCAGCAATCCCTCTCTGGTCCTCTCCTTCTACTCAGTTCTCAGTGTACAAACCTTTCTCTTTCTTCTCATCTGATCTGACATCTCCAGGCAGAAGCTTTTTTTTCATTTTCAACTGTGTGTCTGATTTTAAAATCTTGACGCCACACCCATAACAATATATAACTAATCCAGAACAGGACTGCAAGACTTATCCTTGGCCTCAAGACCAGGGATTGCATTTTTCCAGCACTGTAATCTCTCCACTGGCTCCTGGTGGCTGCAAGGACCAAGTTCAAGACCCTTTGAATTATCCACAAGGCTTTCTGGGGCCATGGTCCTCTCTATATCCAACACGCTCTACCTACGCAGCACTTCCGGTGTGGTCCTCTGCCATCTCCACACTTACTCAGAGCCATACTGTCCTGACTGCACTTCCCCTTTTACCCCCTCCTTGCATTTCTCCACTCACCATCTCCCCTGCACTTCTCATTGCACTTGCACAATCTGAATGTCACAAGGCCTAGTAAGAGCATTTGTCTTGTCATCCCCTTGTCTCCCCTGTCTTGTCTTGTGGCGCCTAGAAATACTTGTGTATTGCTGCGATATGTAAACCAAATCATAGCATAACCTATACATTAAAATGTACCAGTTTATTGGTTGATTATCCTGATTGACAAGCGTTTGTTTGTCCCCTGGGCAATATCTACCCCCTTCTCTCTGATTGGTTCCTTTAGTCACTAGGCTGCATTTATGGGAGTTATGGCTCCCCCCATTTGAAATGGCATCTATGAACAACTTCAAATATGAAATAAGTGTGCCTAACTATATATTTCTGAATTGGATCGATCATGCTGGTTGCAATTCACTATGTGTCATGTTGGCACGTGGTTGTAGGTGTGAATGGCAGATCTTTGTGCTTTCTTCAATAAGGATACAAAATAGCACCATGAGATTTTCTAGACAGGCATCTGATTCAATAAACTACCATATTCCCAAATCTCCTATCAGCGATTTATCCTGGGAAACTGTGATCACATTTTGAGGGAATACACTGTTCTGGAAAATTTGAACCATGGCTGTAAGTGTTACGGCTTCCAGGTTAATGGACAAAATATAATTTTCCACATAACCTTTTTCATCCTATTAATTGCAAACATATTTTTCACTCCAATTAACTAGCATATTTTGTTCCCATGAGCTGTGTTCTTCCTCCCAGGGTTGATTGATCATTTGTGTACTTATCTTCCTTAAGCCGAGGGGATAACCGCCCCCCTGACTCTTGTAACATTCTCCGGTAAAATGTCAATTGTCTTCAGCTCAGGACCTCACCGCAAAATTTAATTGAATTTTCTGTATTATTCGGAGTTCACAAACTGCAGTTTTATTTACTCAGTGGTGGTCATCTCACCCCATTAAAACCACATCTCAGGCACACACTCTGTCCCCTTCCCGGCTCTGTGAGCTTCAAAGGAATCCCAGCTGTCTCTGGTAAGCATATAGGGAAGATGAGCTGGGCTTGGCCTTTGAATCTCTTGGGGGAAGGTCACTGGGCTTAGCACAGCTCTTAGCTCAATTTCTATGAACAGCAAATAAGTGATTCTTTTACCTTCTGCATTGTTCTACATAAGACATGCACCAATATCTTGAATACAAAAAATACATTTTTCTCCTCTACCACGCCATCAATGTCCATCTTATATTATAAACTATATAGGAATGACTCTGGAAATGGAGTTTCATCTTTACATGTTCATTTCCATGCTGCAGAATGTCCCAATTTTTACATGGCAGTTCATTTGTTGCAAGGCTGCACTTTTGGGTACCTGTCACATTGTGACACACGAGAGAAGAGAGCAGTCTCACTAGCAACTTCTCAAAAACTTCACTGGTGAAATGCCCACTTTGTCCATATTCACACAGAGCAGTCCCAGTGACACCACCATAACAACTCCAACCCCTGTCACCACACTACCAGTAGTGTGGAAATCACTAACATCTCCAATGTCTCCACCATCTGTTCCAACTTAGCACACCTGAAGATGTTCAAGCCTGTGTTAGGCAAAAACCTGTGCAGTTCCCTCTGGGACCACTGCAAAAGATTTAGGACTACAGGTGTTTGGCAGTAAACCCACTTGGTAGCAGTCTGTACCACACAGATTCACTTGGTAGCTGTGGCTGAGCAGTCAGACTTCCCTCAAGAAGAGTTAGGCAGTATACAGAGTATTCACAATAGGTCAAGAGAACACAGTAGAACAAGTAAACACTGACCAGGGCTTGGTGTAAAAGTGAGATAGTTATTTATTTAAAACCACATCTAGAAAAACACACAGGCACTAATAGTAAGCAATTCAAAAACACAGTCACTAAAAGATATACACTCCCTTAAAAGAATATTAGACAAGTCTTAAGTAAAGCTCCACTTATTTTCAGACAGCGGTGAGCGCTTTATGTAGATGGCACTCTAATAGTTCGTTTTAAAAGGGAGAGACAAGCAGAGAATAAATTGAAACAGATCCCAACACTTTTTCATGAACACAACAAGAGAGAAAGGCAAAGTAACACCATGAATTCAGAGTCAATAGGCCGGATCTGATTTAAGAAGATCAAAACAAAATGTGTCCAAGGTCACACGGTTGCAGTGCACAAAAGTCTTGTAACGGTTCAAAAAGGAGTTGGACCAAGGAAAGGGACCAGTTAGAGGGTCAAGGCGGCCAGTCCAGACCAGAAGGTTAAGGGGTTATTATTACCTTGTAGCAATCTTTAGAAAGGGAGGCCTGGCGGACACTGTACCTTAAAGTGGTGAGAACGCTCCTGCGGGGGCAGTTGTTCCTGGCAGCGGGTGCAAGTCGGTACTTCGTCCGGGGGAAGAGAGGATCTCGTTGTGGAGGAAGACAGGAGTCCGTTGCACTGCCAGGGAAGAAACCAGCCGCGGAGTTTCTCAGGTACAAGGAGCGGTCCGTTGATTGGCGGTTCAGTGGTGAGTGGCTATCTGGCTGCCGGGGTGCTTGGCACGGGCAGTTCGACCACAAACCGGGCTGGGGTGTGAAGAAAGAAAGGTAAACTGGTTGTGCCCACCAGTCAGGGGAAGAAGCCTCTCCAGCCGGGAGATCTTCTCTGTCATCGGGAAGTGGTGAATCGGTTCTGCAGGGCTCCACCGGTGGTGTCGTTGTGGTAGGTCGGCTCAGCTTCTCCCTCGTCAGATTCTTAGGTCCTGTGGCGACTTCTGAAGTTCCAGTCCCCAAAGCCCTGCTTTTATGCAGAAAACCCCCATTCACTCAGCCTAGCTGTCACTCAAACATGCTAAGTGGTGGGCCAATCACACAAGAGCGCGACTTGAGTTACCAAGGTAACTCGGTCCAGGGTGCCTAAAACCCCTCCCGCGCCCCCTGTGGTACCCAGACAGAGTGGCACCACTTTTGGAGGCTTCTGTGGAGAAGCCCGCCAAAAAGTGGAACAAAGGTCTCGACTTGGGTTGGAGTCACAGAAGAGAACACAAACGTCATTTTAGAATCGAGTCTTGGCAAAAAATACCAACCGGAGAATTAATATTAATTAAATAAACCGGCGGTATGTTCGAGGCTATGAGAATTAAATAATTAAAGTTGGTAGCCTCGAACAATGGCAAATCCCATAGGGAAATATTCGTGGTCGAATATAAAAAGTAGTTTCCTCTGCCACCAGCCAAAATTCGATCAGGGGGGACGGAGACGTGCCCCTCGACTAACAGACCCCGGGGCAATCGAATTGCCCCGACCAGTACGTCCACAATATGATGGTTTGTACTGGTTTCTGTTAATAATTTGGGACTAGTAAAGCCAATGGTGACTTTACATGCCCTGGGAGACAGTAGTCAGTCCCAGGGTATGGAGTCTATGGTGGGGTGTCACTATGACACCCCTGTGTTACTGCACGGAGGGTGCTGTGTAACACACATAGGAAAAACACATGAGACACTATGGAGTAAAGGACCCCATAGCCCATAAAACACATTACCAGTCAAAGGAATACCATAAATCATGTCCAAGAGTGGGAGAAAAAGAGTCTCACTCTTGGCAGGAGAAAAAAACAAACCCCAAAAATCCAGCAAAGCTGCTGGGGGACTCACTAGTTTAGGAAATTCAGCTTAAAGAGAGAATTCTCCCTAACAGCCTGCCCTATTTGGAAGGCCTAGCCAAATTTGTATTCAAAGCAGAGAAAAGAGAGCAATTGTTCATAGCAAAAAGGACAGAAGAAGGGAATACTCATAGAAAATGAACTGCTGATGGTACATGCGTTCCTCTCCTTTATTGGCACAGACAGTGCCTTCTCTCTCCTCTTCTTTATGCCTTTGATATGAAAAAATTATATCACAACATACATACAGAGAATAAACACAGGGAGTCACAGGGCTAAAAGCTTACTTTATGTGAATGATATTCTCGTATATGTTAAGACCTCTAGTTATAATCTTCATCCTATCACTGATGACATCAAATTATCTGAGTATTTAGGCCTTAGGATCAATTAGGTTAAATCTTACCTGTTTCCCCTAACAGGCATTACTTAATGACCGGATTGGGGGGGTAACTATAGGAGAACTATAGGTTGGCAAGAATTTCTAGGCCTGCAACCAATCTTTTGTAGTCTAATCATTATGATTATTAGGATGCCTTAATCATCTATTATCAACCATTGGTAAGAATTCACTTTCGAAAATGGTTTTACTTTCCAAGTTGTGATAATATTTCACAAGCATTCACGTCTGGCCCTGTCAGTTTTTTTTTCTGTAGAATACCATCTCTTCTCGTACATCTTAGCATCAAAAGACTCTGAAAATCAACGTGAATTCATTGTCCAAAGTATCCTGGAAGGGTGGGGCTGTTGCAGCAGATCTAGAACTATACCATCTGAATTCCTCTGAGCAATTATTAGCTTTTTGGGATGATTCTAGTTGTGGATATTGAGTACAAGTCAGTATGTCCTTCCTCTCGATTTTCTTCTCTTATATGTGGTACATTCCACGAATGCTGTATATTTGAGCCTGACCATTGTACACAAAAGATACAAGTGTCACAAATGATGAATGTCACAATATTCATTTCAATTTAAACAACTGGCAGGTTACCCCAAGGACTCACCGTTACCTCTCTTCCTGTCCTGTGACTGACACCTTCCAGCAGGGGAAGACTCTCCTTGTTCCAAGCGGAGAGATGAAAGTGAAAGCCTCCCAAGTACCTCTTCCCCCTCCCAGATAAACCAGGTAGGAGAAGAAGTCCCAGGGAAACCCCCTAGGGAAGAAAACCCTGTGCCGAAGGTAGCGGTAAGATGTCTTCAATTGCAGGCGGAGATTCAGGTGAAGTCCGGAGGACGTTCGTCTTGAAAGAGAAAGAGACTGGTAAGTATAAGCAGGTAAGTGGAAAAATGGATATGTAAGATGTATAGAAATGTTGATTACCCTTAAACAGGAACGATGTGTGGGAGAAGGTGCCAGTCAGAAACTTCAGAAAACTTCCACGATAGTAAGAAAGGTTTTGATGAGAAATAGTGAGATAACTAGATAGAATAGTGGGAAGCCAAGGGGAAGTCTTTACCTGCGAGGCATGAAGGGCGGAGCTAGGAGCTGTTTTGATAGAGCAGAGTTTTTCACGGGCGGTCGCAATACCGATGTGACATAAACCTGTAACTATGCGAAGGAAGAGAGAATATTAAGTCGGGAAAGGTAGAGAAACGGGATTTGATATGCCGGAGAATTCCGAATGAAGCTTACCGCGCTCCGGAACAAGACCGGAGGGCAAACTTGGGTGAGAAAGAGATGGAGTCCGTGGAATCGGGAGACAGAGAGGCAGTAAGGGATGCACTAAAATTGAGACAGAGCATGAAAGTTTAGAATGCTGAAATGCAGTGTTTAGCAAGCCGTATCAGGATACCTAGAAGCGAACTTACGTAGCGTTGTTGAAGCAGAGTAGCAACGCAATGTTGTGCTGATCACAGGAACAGATATACCTACACTCGGGTAGGGAGACAGCACTTCCTGGAAACCGAGTCGTGCAGAGGCTAGACCCGCAACTCCAGTTACGGCGGCCATCTTGCTAGTAAAAATGGCTGACACCCGCCGTCCTAAGGTCCATCGATGCCACAAGGACCACCGCCTTCGAAGGGGCGTGACAGTATGCCCCCTCAAATGCCCCGGGCCACCCGGTTTAGTCGGATGGGACCGAAAAAATCGGCGGACCAGAGCCGGTGCATGAACAGCCGATGCAGGTTCCCAAGAGCGATCAGCCGGAGAATACCCCTTCCAGTCAACCAAGAACTGCAGACGACCCCGAAAAAGACGAGAATCACAAATACCAGCCCACTTCATATTCGGGACCCATCGGGGTGACGACAGGAGGGGATGCACCCATCCGTGCTCGGGAAAATCGATCCACCACGTCCCTCTTTAATTGCGACACATGGAAAACAGGATGAATCCTGGACCAAGACGGAGGGAGCTTGAGCTTGTAAGCAGACGACCCCATTCGTTGCAAAACGGGAAAGGGACCGAAGTATCTCGGGGACAATTTGGACGGCACCAGATGACGAGGTAAGAATCGGGAAGCCAACCAAACTACATCTCCTGGCACCAATCTCGGAGCTGGAGTGCGATGTCTATCAGCAGAGCGTTTGACACGGGCCTGGGCTTCCAGAAGAGAGGTCCTGGCTGTTCGATGTCCCATCTGAATAGCATTGATGAGAAGGTCCACATCGGGAAACCTAGATGCGGTGAGCGGACCACTGGGAAAACACTGAGGGTGATATCCGTAGGAGCAAAAGAAAGGGCTGAACCCCAAGGCTGAGTGTCGAGAGTTATTATATGCGAATTCTGCCAAAGGCAACAAGGAATACCAGTTGTCTTGTGAGGAAGAGATGTAACAACGCAAATAACCCTCAAGGGTCTGATTTAGACGTTCCGTCTGACCATTCGTCTGTGGATGGAAACCTGAACTCAATGCCCGGGAGATATGCAAACTCTTGCATACTTGCTGCCAATATCGAGATGTATATTGTGAACCTCGATCAGAAACGATGGTCTCAGGAAGTCCGTGAAGAGAGAAAATCCGTGAAAGGAAAATCTTTGCCATCTGGGATGCGGTAGGAATCCGCGGAAGTGGAACAAAATGTGCCAATTTTGTGAAGTAATCGATTGTGACCATGATTACTGTGCAACCGTCCGAGAGTGGCAGATCGACAATAAAATCTGTTGAAATCATCTGCCAAGGACGGTTAGGAACTGGCATTACTGAGAGGAGACCCGAAGGGGCAGATCGCGGGCTTTTTGATTGCAAGCAGATGGCACAAGCGGAAACATAATCTATGATGTCTCGAGTCATTTCCGGCCACCAGAAATTACGCTGGATCAATTCTTTAGTATTAGCCACACCTCTGTGACCAGCTAGGTAGGAGTCGTGACAAAGATTCAGAACCGTTCCTCATAGTTTACTCGAAGGGAGGAAGAGCTTTTTGTTATTATAAGCACATCCTTGGACCAAGGTAAGTTTCCAGATTGCCAGAAACTTTGGATTCAACTGGATAAATTGCAAAGTTGAGTTAGCCACGTTTTGCAGAAATGTGGTAACTACCTGCACGAATGTGGCTCTGGGAAACAGAGGCTCTGTTCGGAAAGGCGTAGAGGAGTTATAATCCTTCCTAGACAAAGCATCTGCCTTGAGATTGGCTCTTCCGGGAATGAAGGTGAATACAATCTCATACGGTGAAAAGAAGTGTGCCCAACGTGCCTGTCGGCTATTTCGGGTCTGAGCATATTGTAGGACGCGTAAATTACTGTGATCAGTCCGGACCTCAACTGGGTGTCTTGCCCCCAATAGCAGGTGTCTCCACTCTTCAAATGCCCTTTTTATAGCTAGTAGTTCTTTTTCAAGCACTGAATAATTTATTTCAGAGGGAGACAGTGTCTTAGAAAGATAGGCTATAGGACATTCTATTCCTTGATTGTTTTCTTGAAGCAGCACGGCCCCAAGGGCCTGATGAGACGCGTCAGATTCAACAATGAATCTCTTGGCTTGATCTGGAGTAATCAAAATGGGTCCTGTGAGGAAATGTTCCTTCAGTCTCTCAAATGCTAGTTGTGCCTCCTCTGACCAAAAGAATCGTACATTCTTTTTAAGAAGAGTCGTCAGTGGGAGAATTTCTTGCGAATAATGTGGGATGAAACGTCTATAAAAATTTGTAAATCCCAGAAATCTCTGCAGATCTTTGATGCACATCGGTATAGGCCAATCAGTAATAGCTGAAACTTTCCTAGGGTCCATGGCTACCCCATTTGCAGAAATTATGTATCCTAGATAGGCAACCTGGTTCCTGTGAAACTCACATTTCTCTAGTTTGCAATAGAGATGATTGTTAAACAGTCTCCTTAGGACTTCCTTCACATGCTGACGGTGTTCCGATGGGGATGTAGAGAAAACCAGAATATCATCTAAATAGACAATAACTGTGTGAAGAAGAATGTCTGAAAATATGTGGTCCATAAAGCGTTGGAAGACAGCGGGGGTGTTGGACAGGCCGAAAGGCATTACTTTATACTCATAGTGTCCCAAAGGAGTACGGAAAGCCGTCTTCCACTCATCGCCAGCTCGTATACGGATGAGATGGTAAGCCCCGCGGAGATCTAGTTTTGTGAAGATGGTAGCTCCTTTAACGGCTTCGAGTATATCTGGTATGAGAGGCATAGGATAGCGATCAGGGATTGTGATCTTATTCAAGCCCCGGTAATCTATACACGGTCTGAGTTCCGTAGATTCTTTCTTGGGGATGAAGAATAAGGAAGCTCCAGCAGGCGAGGTGGATTCTTGAATAAGTCCATTGCGAAGATTCTTTTGAAGATATTCCATAAGAACTTCACGTTCTCGTCCTGATAGGACATACATGCGACCGAAAGGAATCGGTGCATCTGGAACTCGTTCCAAGGCACAGTCATCTCTCCGATGTGGGGGTAGTTCTGCATATTCTGAATCGGAGAATACTGTCTGAAATTGCCTGTATTCGAGGGGTAACTCCTGAATATGGTTCAACATAGAGATGGAACCCGGATTTTCCAACATGGAGATAGTAGGACGAAACCCAACAGCTCAGTCCAAGAGACAGTGCGTCAAACAATGTTCAGAGCCCAGAAAAACAGTGCCCGCCTTCCAATTGATATAAGGATTATGGGTACGAAGCCAGGATAGTGGATAGTGTGCGGTACGGATTACATCAAAGACAACAGATTCTCGATGGGAGGAAATATTCATCCGCAAAGGTATTGTTTGTTCCTTTATGGGTCCTGAAGTTAACGGACTACCATCCACCGACTCAACTGGGATTGGCAAGGTCTTAACTGAACACGGTATATTATGAGTGGTCTTCCAGAGGGTATCAACAAAATTCCCCGCGGCCCCACAATCTATTAAGGCCGTGACCGGAATGGGATCCGAATCTCCCCATTTGATTTGGACTTGCAAGGCCAACATAGTAAGATCGGGGATCTCTGTTACTTGTGATGGTATCATAGAGGATGAGGAACCTGTTACTGATTCCCTAGCCGCGGTTCCCCTTGCGGTTGGGAAATGGCGTTTCCCTGTCTTTTGACTGGGATGAGAGGACAATCTTGAATAGCGTGTTCCTTGGAACCACAATACATACACAGCCCCTTGACTCGACGTCTATTGCGCTCTTCAGGAGTAAGACGACCTCTGGTAGTTCCTATCTGCATAGGTTCTTCCGTCTGATATTTCCCTGAACTAGGAGAGTATGTAACAGGTTGTCTCACGGGACGGCCGCGACGTCGTTCCTTTAATCTTTCTTGCAGTCGGTAGTCCATCTGCATGACCATGGTTATTAATTCTGCCAAATTTGGAGGTCTGGGTACTCGGGAGATCTCATCTTTTAACTCCTCATTTAATCCCCTGCGGAATATAGTGATCAGAGCATCGTCCGCCCATGACGTGCCAGCTGCTAACTGCTTGAAATTGGTGATATTAGACAACAGATCTTGAGATCCTTGTTTGAAATCTAATAACTGTTCTTGGGCTGAAACCGTGATTTCTTGACGGCTAAACATGGCTCTAAGACTGCTCAAAAAGGCAGGGTAAGAATCTAGTAAGGCATTATTTGTAGTAACAAGAGGCGTGGCCCATGCTAAAGCGGGACCTGTTAAATTCGCAATCATGTGTCCTACTTTATCACGGTCACTTTGAAAAAAGGCTGTCTTGAATGAGAACTGAACAGTACAAGCCTCAATAAAGGCCTTGAGTTTATGAGGATTACCATCATATAAACCCCCCGGAATCGGGCCAGGAGGTATCTCAGAACAACTAGGGACTCTGCCTACCTGTTGTCGGAGATAGGCATTCTCCTGTTTTAAATCCTGAACTTCAGCCGTCAACGCTTGTACTGCAGTGACTAATTGCTGTTGTTGGGATGCGTCCATATTTCCTTGTAACCCTGAACCCCTGAGATAACCTGCTCAGAATTCCTGATAACCCAGAAAATAATTACGGGCGTTGCTAACTGTCACAAATGATGAATGTCACAATATTCATTTCAATTTAAACAACTGGCAGGTTACCCCAAGGACTCACCGTTACCTCTCTTCCTGTCCTGTGACTGACACCTTCCAGCAGGGGAAGACTCTCCTTGTTCCAAGCGGAGAGATGAAAGTGAAAGCCTCCCAAGTACCTCTTCCCCCTCCCAGATAAACCAGGTAGGAGAAGAAGTCCCAGGGAAACCCTCTGGGGAAGAAAACCCTGTGCCGAAGGTAGCGGTAAGATGTCTTCAATTGCAGGCGGAGATTCAGGTAAAGTCCGGAGGACGTCCGTCTTGAAAGAGAAAGAGACTGGTAAGTATAAGCAGGTAAGTGGAAAAATGGATATGTAAGATGTATAGAAATGTTGATTACCCTTAAACAGGAACGATGTGTGGGAGAAGGTGCCAGTCAGAAACTTCAGATAGTAAGAAAGGTTTTGATGATAAATAGTGAGATAACTAGATAGAATAGTGGGAAGCCATGGGGAAGTCTTTACCTGTGAGGCATGAAGGGCGGAGCTAGGAGCTGTTTTGATAGAGCAGAGTTTTGCACGGGCGGTCGCAATACCGATGTGACATAAACCTGTAACTACGCGAAGGAAGAGAGAATAGTAAGTCGGGAAAGGTAGAGAAACGGGATTTGATATGCCGGAGAATTCCGAATGAAGCTTACCACGCTCCGGAACAAGACCGGAGGGCAAACTTGGGTGAGAAAGAGATGGAGTCCGTGGAATCGGGAGACAGAGAGGCAGTAAGGGATGCACTAAAATTGAGACAGAGCAGGAAAGTTTAGAATGCTGAAATGCAGTGTTTAGCAAGCCGTATCAGGATACCTAGAAGCGAACTTACGTAGCGTTGTTGAAGCAGAGTAGCAACGCAATGTTGTGCTGATCACAGGAACAGATATACCTACACTCGGGTAGGGAGACAGCACTTCCTGGAAACCGAGTTGTGCAGAGGCTAGACCCGCAACTCCAGTTACGGCGGCCATCTTGCTAGTAAAAATGGCTGACACCCGCCGTCCTAAGGTCCATCGATGCCACAAGGACCACCGCCTTCGAAGGGGCGTGACAACAAGTGGATAACTAATATGAACCTGAGGCACCATTATGGGTGATCAAAAAGCATCTCCCTCACATGCGATCCTCCCATGTGTAGAGACAAGGAAGATTTTGGAGTTTGCCTTCATGAGAGATATGTACCCAGTTTGTGACAAACAAGATTTGAACTGAGAAACTTGGAAGCAGTCAGATTACATTGCTTCAATACCACCATATGGTACGTGCATAGCTTTTAGAGTCTTGTCACCTGATTTTCCGGCAAAGCCTAAACAAACACCTTTTTTCACATACATACTTAATGCAAGAGTCTGTCCTCACATAGTTTAGACTATTTGTTCAGTGGTGCAGGAAACTACCTTGGCTGATGTAGTGAAGGCCATAATAAAATAAGAGAGTGGCCTGGACCTTAACTTCACAAATAAACAATGGTCCTGGATATGTACATATGCCAGAAAGGTTTATTTAAGCTTGCTTTACAAGTGGAGTCAATGCAGTCGCTCTTCAATCAAGCATATATTACTCCATCTAGACAGGCTAAGTAGACTACCAGGGGTGATTCTTCCGGCCCTTTGTGTGACCATTTGCATGCAGATTTGATCCATTTGTTTTGAGATATTATCTATGCTTCTTGGCTGGAAGTGCTCCTTGGGTTCAAAGATATTACAGACCTCTACCTGCCACACAGACCTCGCGATTGTCTCTTAATTGGGTAGGTTCAAAAGTATCCTAAGAGGATCCCTAAATTCATATAATTTGCACTACTAATATGCAAGCACTACATACTCCTCAAGTACAAAGGTGATAAAGGACCCTTGTTAGCTAGATGGCTTCGGGATTTAACATAGGGTAGCAAATGTGAGATGTGAATGGCCTACTCCCCATACGACAGCAGCCTTGTGATATCTGGGGGGCCATTCAAGTCATACCTGGACAAGATTTGCTCTATGTGGCATTGAACTGTTAACAATAGCTGACATTGTTGGTGTCGTTTATCTGGCTTCCCTTTTTTGTTTCCTGCAATTCTACCCCTTGTCACACTCTATTCTTACCATGTAATACAGGTTGAATGAATGTTGATGTACATTGAAAAACAAATCTGGATAAGTGGATGGGTAAATGAGTAAGTGAATTGTTACAATAATATAGTAGTAGCATAAACCAGATTGCCCTTGGGTGCTGGTTTTGAGTGCTTTATTGGATAGGAGCACAATGACTTGACTATGTGCATAGGACTGATGAATAAATAAAGGATTTTAATAGTTTTGAAAGTATGTCTAATAGAAGGTTCTATAAAGCATTTCCAGTTCATTGTTCCATGCCCTCACATACTAGACCTTGAGTCTTCTTTTTTCTCTCTTTGTGTAATTAGTTGCACACATTTATCATATAAGTGTGCCAATCCAACATTCATAATACCTTGCCTAATGCCCAGCAAATGCATTCAAGAAGTGTTTGTGTAATAATTTAGGCGATTGTCCCCTTTTGATGAAAGATATTTAGGTGGGATGTCATAATCCTGAAAGGTAGTTATGTAGTGCGTGTGACCTGACAAGCTCTCATGAACTAGATTCTGCCCCTTGAATAGGATTCCTTCCTTTATCCGAAGCCATCGGATGCTGGTCCGGACTATGGAAATTGAATCATGCCCCTTCTGTTGCATGACAATGTGAACTTCTGAGTCCTAGATATTTTGTGGCATATCTATTAAATATTTGGGGAGCACCTTGTGCAAAACATACGTCAAAACAATTAGTCTCACGGGAGACTAATTCATGCTCTCTCTGCTTTGGGAAATTCTCACTATCGACACTCTTATACTCGATGCAACGCCAGATTGTATTGCCTTACTGAGCCCTGGCTCACTGATTCATGAAATCCTATGTTGAATCATCTTATTCCACCATGCTTCAACATTTCCTGAACAATATGTGCATCACAAGACCAGGGAGTTGCCTCTCTTGTTCATGGGAGTATTTAATGTATGGAAATCCTGACACTCTTAGGAGCTCCCTGCCTGGCCTTTCCCTTTGGATGTGGTAATAACATATAGACCTCTTACGCTTTTGTCAATGTTCCTGGATGAATTATTAGAATTGGTGGACAAACCAAATCCCTTCCCCTTGTTATCAGCGGGGACCTGCATATTTGGTTTGATGATCATTGAAAGTCTTCTGCTCAAGCAGTCTTGGTTAATATGTTTTGCTAATGGTTCACCTGTTAGTGCTGGGGGCAACCCAAACGAGGGTCTATACCCAGGATTCAATGTTTCCTCTGACTCCAGCATCTGTATCAGCAAAGTCGTCCATTTGGCTGGACGGATCATAGTAGAGTCCCTTTTGTGAATCCTCTGTTGACGCATGCTAGCACACTCCCGAAGAGGGCTTCTTATAAAATCTGAACTCTTAATTTGATAGACAGTATCTTATTGATGCCTTGGATACTGATTATGTCAAAGTTTACACTCTTACACTTAAGGCAGCTGCTTATCCTTTTGAGATTCCTCTTTTGCAAAATGATAACAGACTCCTAGTAGATTTATTCCTCAATCCCTGCACTCCTATTTGAATAGACAGACCCCATTAAGGCCTCGGCTCTCATAACCATGCAGTCAAAGTTGCAATTGATATTAAGCCCCAGTAAACACAATAAATGTTTTATTGAAGACCCAACTGCTCTCTGTTCCTCGGTTTTCTTCCTGGGATTGAAGGGACAGATTAGTTCTATTCCTGTGGCTAACACTGCCTATTTTCCTAACCTACGTGGTTCTGAACTGACTAGCCTCTATACCAACCTAGATCTAGCCAGCTTAAAATGGCTTCCAGCTGTTTGAAAGAAATATATTGCAATGTCAAGGAACTATTTACCCCACACAACTCGTAGGCATTGAAGAATTATGCTAATTTCCCGGTGTCACTGCAATAGAAGACAGTAATAGCCTGACAAAATGTCGATATCCTGAGTCACCACGTGATCCTTCTGTATATTTGTTGAAACTAGTGCTGGTGTAGCTGTAGATTTATACAGCCTAATTATTCTTCATTATTCATTATCATCATGCAGGGTGCAGTTTGATTTCAGAAGGGCAGTTGTGGTCCCGCTGGTTAAGAAACCTAATTGTGATCCTATCGTACCCGGTCATTTTGATCCCATCCCATACAAAAGTCTTTTGTATTTGTATGGAATATGTTTATATCTGCTAACTAAGTTGTCTATCACTACGCCGTGATACCTCAGGGTTTGGGTGTATTGTAAATGTAATAAATAAATAAATAACTGCACACCTTTCCTGCAATAACCCTAGTCAGGGTTGTAGATGAAAAGCTGCAGGTGGTATGCCAAATCGTGCAATCAGTTTAATGACAGATAAGTTGGTTTCCACCCTAGAAAGGGCACAGAGTCTGTCCGTTTTGTGGTTAAGGATGATGGTGCCAGTTTGCCAAATGACTTGATCTATCTGACGCCGTCAACGCTATAGACCATCACCTGCTCTTGTCCCGTCATTCGTCAATGGGCATCTCTCGGCCGGCACCAGAGTAGACTTCTTTGTATCTTACAGATCATCATGCTCTTTCTGGTGCAGTCCACCACTCTGTGGAATTCTGCACTTGACTCTATTTAGTATCTCCAGTTTGCTGCACTTCAGAAAAACTTTAAAATGTGTTTTTTTCACATTAAAACAGTGTGGGCATATCTGGATCAGATAATGCACACATTAATTACAGGATGCCACTTACGGGGACAGCGAATGCTTTACAAATGTATAGAAAGAGAAAAAATAGCGTTGCTGTGAGTCTGTGGGCTGCTTTTATTTTTTATTTCGGTTAGTCGCAGTTGGGCAGGGGTGGACTGGGAACCAAAAGAGTCCCTGGAAATATTTTTTGTGTCCCCATATTATTTTCAGCAAGCCCAATCCTTTTCATATGAGAACATTGGAAAATAAAATAGGTAACCACACATAAGAGGCTCAGGGTGCAGAGGGCTAGCAGGAAATCTTTAGAGGCCAGTCCGCCCCTAGCAGCGGCACCCAGATACCCGTCCATGCAGAGGAGGGACTGGGTCTCATCATCAGAAATATGGAAAGTATAGCGATGGGTTATAACAATGTAGCCAATAGTCACAGCTAAACATTAACTAGTAAGGGTGACAATGTGGAGCCCTGGGGGACTCCACATTACCTGAGAATAGAATTGGAATCATAAGGTGCAGCAACACCGATCGAGAAGGCCCCAGTGGATATGAATGAATCCAGGCAAGCAACATACCACAGTTATCCAGCTGGAATTGTCCTGACTTTATATATTCAGGTATGAATTGAAATGCGAATACACATATACATCTAGATATAACATAATATCATATGGCTTTTGGGGGGACATACTCTAATCTTTACAAAATCTGCCTCCATCTGCCATATCCATTTGCCATAAACAGTTTGTATAGCTCTGCCATTATACAACAGATCATGCGAAATATCCCTCCTCCCTCTCCCCAGTAAACAGAATTATTTGCATTTTCATTGGTTGAATCTCAAAGATATGGCTTTTCATTGATGTCTTTATATTTCTGGACAACTCAAATCAGAAACAGCAAGACAAAAAGGCAATAACTCGGATAGTAAATGGGTTTTGGGGAGTAATACACGGGTAAAAGAAAAAAAGGGTGTGGATGGGGGCTCGCTCATTAAAAAAACACACAAAAAAGCAAGTGCGAAAGAAAAATGCAGAGAAATAAAGAGCACTAGTGAAAAAACGAGCACATGGGACCCGAAAAGGGATGACACGATGCAGATAAGGCCACTGGCCCCAGTTATAAAATTGGCCATTTCACAAAGCAAACCAAAGGTCAATCGCCCTTAGCGGCCACATGACTTTCTCCAGAGTTAAGCGCTTTCTCGGTAATCGCAAACAGTTCTGTTCTTAGTTAAATATGATTTAACTCTGCGATAATATTCATGATTTGCATGTAAACTGGAGCCTGCCATTAACTGCTTTTTTTTTTAGGGAGCGGGCAGTTTGACCCTGTCAATGTCTCCTTTTAATTGTCTCGTTAAGCAGCAGGATGCTAAATCAGAACCCCCATGCGTCACTCTCCATCACCCTCTGCTTCAGGCAGTGGCAGGAAGCTGAGCCTGGCGGCACCACCCTGGCTCAGTCAGCAGAGCGCGCAGACCAGCCTTCCTGTCCAGCCTGCCTGTCCACCGCAGCCTTCCATCGCACCTTAAGCGCTCAGGAGACAAAATGGTGATGCAGCTGAATGTAATCTTTTTTTTGCCTCTCTCCCGGGGCCCTCTTGTCTCCAGCCCATTCCAGGATAGACAAAAAGATTTTGTCTCACTGGATCTGTATATTGACCGGCGCTGTCACCCCTGCTCTGACCACTGACCTCATCTGAATATTCAGATGCGTCATGGATCACAAGTTCAAATGATTTTCTTAGCCTTTCCAAGCCCTGTTTTCATAGTGAGCTGATTACAAATGACAATATTATAAGGGCTTTAATTGAGATTCTACAAACAATTGCGCCATGGATGCGAAAACCTAATATATACAGAAATTCAAAGGCTGCTGACACCTCCGATTTTCAACTGTCTGTGGTTGTAAATAAGCGCCAAGTCTTTGAAATAACAAAATAAAATAAATGTAAAAATAAAATAAGGGAGGTGCTTTATGTTGCACTGGAAAGCAGCTGTAAGAGCATGAGCGCTATACAGACACTCAAGCGGTAATGGTGAGCGAGAGATGTATCATAAAAATCGCCCATTTTACTCTCCGCCTTACTAGGGGATCATGAGTTATTTACCTCGGTTATTTGGGGAATACCACATGTGATAACTACTGCATGATGATGTGGTTGAAATCGACCTCCAAGTCCTGCCAATGTTTCCCCAATCGGTGAAGCTCCAAATATTAATTCCCCAAGCAAGGTCAGATCACTTTTCCTTTAAGCAAAGAGTGACAAAACACTGCAAAGTCACCCAAACTAAGAAATAATGGTGGAATCTCACCTAGTCCATGTAAAATGCACAGAAGGGCCAAAATATTGACCCTCCTTTGTACTATCTTTCATGGGACAGCAGCCGATAACACAGGTGTCATCCCATATTTATTTGTAGTCCTCAAACAGGGATAGAAATGCATTTTGCCAACTTGCATGGCATGCAGTATTTTTGGAAATGCTGCAGTAAGCCTTTCCGAAATACTACATGCTTGCTCAAATCTGATTGCTGCGAGATTGCTGTGACGGTGGTGAACTCAAAGTTGCGTGGAAAGCCTAAAGTTTCCGCTTGCGGTGGCCACAGCATTCAGCAATCTGTCCCAAGTTATGTTAATGTTAATGGATATTTGTACCGCACACTATTACCACTGGAGTGGTCCCCTGGCGCTCTGGCGGCTCTGGAAAAAAGGGAAGGGGGTGCGAGTTAGTGGGAATGAGCTGGAAAAGTGCAAGAGAGCAGTGATGTGCTGTTTGCAGTCTCAACCCAGTAACTACGTTGGCAGGACTTGGGGTGTTTACCGGTTGGTAGCCGTCGTGTACTGTTGTGCAAGTCTATTTGTGGTTTGTTTTGTTGTTGCAGTGTAGTGAAGTTTGTGTGGATTGTTGTGTTTATAGGCTTGTGGTTGGGTTTGGTTAGAGTTTGAGAGGTGTATGCAGAGGGGTGAAATTGTTAGTGGATTGATTAATTGGGATAGCTAACATTCACATTTACATCCAAGTGTGGCACATGCTAACATTCATATTTCTATCTAGATGTGATGGCTAGTGTCTAAGATCCCATCCAAGTGTGGCACATGCTAACACTCATACCTCCATCTAGGTGTGGCACCTGCCACCATCCACAATCCCGTCTAGATGCGACTATGGCCAATGCTTACAATTACAACCAAGTGTGGCCCATGCTATCGTTCACAATGTCATCTAAGTGCGGCCCATGATGATATTCACTATCCTATCCAGATGCGGCGCAGTCCAATGTCTAAGATTCCATCTTCCACAATCACACTTCCATCATAGGTGTGGGACATGCCAACATTCAAGTTTTTGGTGTGGGACATGCTAACATTCACAATATCATTCAAGTGTGGCCCATGATGATATACCCGATCCTAGCTAGATGCGACGCACACCAGTGTCTAGGATTCCATCCAAGTGTGGCATATGCCAAACCACAACTCCATCTAGACGCGACACAGCCTAGTGTCTTAGAGTCCATCCAAGTGTGGCACATGCTGACATTCACGATCCCAACAAGAAGCGACTTTGGCCAATGTTCACAATTCCAACTCAGTGTGGCACAGGCTATCTTTCACTATATCAATGCTAAGCACAGCTAGATTTGAGAGTCCTGTATAGTGGGAGAGAGGCCTGCGCCTAACAGAGTAACAAAGTACAATGCTAAACATGACATGGCACCTGCTAACATTCACAGTTCCATCCAAGTGCGGCACATGCTGACATCCACAATCCTATCCAGATGTGTCACCGGCTAATGTTCACGATTACGTCTAGGTGTGGCACATTCTAATAATCACAATTCCATCCAAGTGTGGCACATTCTATCATTCACAATTCCATCTAAGTGTGACATGTGCTAATAATCACAATTCCATCTAAGTGTGGCACATGCTGACATTCACAATCCTATCCAGTTGCTTTATGTTCTTTTATCATTAGCGATGCAGGCTAATGATCACGATTACATCTAGGTGTGGCATTTGTTAACATGCACAATTCTATCTAAATGTTGTACTAGCTAACATTCACAGTCCTATCCAGATGCAACACAGGCTAATGCCAACAATTTACCTAAATGTGGTATTTGCTATGATTCACACTTCTGTCTGGGACCGGTGCAGGATAATTTCCACAATTCTATCTAAATGTGCTATTTTCTAACATACACAATCCTATCTACAAGCGGCACAGGCCAATGTTCATGATTACATCCAGTTGTGGCGCACGCTGACATTTACAATTTCGTTTCAGTGAGGCATATGCTAGCATTCACAGTTCAGAGGTAGGTTAATGTAAAATGACAGGGCTGTCTGGAGAAGAGTAATTTCTCTACTCCCCACCCATGCCGCACTTACTTTGGTGGTTGGTGAAGGTTGACGGCTGGCTACTGGATTCCCTGGCATCACCTGCAGACACCTGTTGACACTTCCTGGAGCTGCCTCTGTAGGAGCTGCCCTTTGCCTTGGGGCCCTTAGCCCAAGGGGCTGCACGGGCAGAGGGCTGCCCTGGAGAAGTCCGTAATGACCTAGGTGGAGAACCACTCACAGGCGCTGCACTCACCTGGTTGGAGTCAGAAATGGTGATGTGCACGTTCTTACGGGTCGCTAGAGCCAAAACACATGTGGACATGAACCAATCAGGGGCAGTGGGCGGGAAGAGAGGCGGGAGGTGGGGGGAGGCAGGAAAAAGGCTGCAGGGAGATGCAGGGACCAGGGGGAACCATGCTTTCTATTTTTTTTTTAAAGTTACACTATTGGGCCAAACGGGCCAGGATGGGCGCTGCACTCACCTGGTTGGAGTCAGAAATGGTGATGTGCACGCTCTTACGGGTCGCTAGACCCAAAATACATGTGGACATGAACCAATCACGGGCGGTGGGCGGGAAGGGAGGCAGGAGGTAGAGGGAGGCAGGAAAGAGGCTCGAGGGAGATGTGGGGGACGGGGGGAGCCATGCTTTCTATTTTCTTTTTTTTTAAAGTTACACTATTGGGCCAAATGGGCTAGGATGGCCGCTGCACTCACCTAGTTGGAGTCAGAATATTGCTCACTCAGGCCCACATGTAAGGGACCCTGATCTCTCCATATATCTGACCCAGTTACAGGTGGCTCCCAGAAGCACTGCTCCTCCCAGTTTCTTCCAAGAGGAAGCCATTTACGACCCCCCTAACTTAACATTTGCATGAGCCAAGGAAAGCTCATTGTTCTGTTTCTTGCAGCCCCAGGTACCCCACCCCTAATTCAATCAGAGAGGTGTAATCTCCTTTTGGTGGGAACAGCAGAAGGCAGCCAGGCCTGTGAATGCAGTTGCTGGGCAAGTTTCAACTCCTGTCGGGGGTAGTTGCCGGGCAGAATTCAATCTCTTCAAGCCAGGCTTCAGCTAAATGTCACTTTTGTTCCAGTTTTCTTCATTCAAATCAAACTTACAATTTTTACACATGCAGCTAGGACGCTGATTCTAAGTTCAAACTATGACATTTAAACAGTTGCAACCTATGTGACACTCAAAAGTAGGTCACCCTATTTATTTTAAACATTTCGATTTTAGTGGTTTTAAATCCAATTTTACTTAAGCTGCTGACATCCACAGCTCAGCCAGTTTTGTTATAAACATTGTTTTAGGCTCTTCATCTTTCCAGATTTTGTATGCACACAAGACTACATTCTGCCAAATGTCTGCTGTTATTCAGTGAGATTTTTGAATATCTTGCGCTTGCAATGTTTAAAATAGGCATTTTTAGCTTGCATTTCAGAGAAACAAATGTGATTTCAAAGCGCTTTCTGAGCTAACAGGCACTGCTGTTTTTCCTTTGGCACCACGTTTCACTCATTGCGCTTCTGGCCCATCACGCTGGCACTGGTGGGTGGCAGGTCAGGCGACCATTTTGGTGTGCGCAAAACTGCGCGGTTTTCCTGGATTCTGGCGCAAATGTGGGCTTTTTGGCCATCTTGGATTTTCTAAGCCCACAGCACCAAATGTTGTAGCATAATAGTTCAAACGTGGGTCAAGACACCTGACAAGCTCAAGGGTAGTAATTCCAATTGATGTGCTTGTTCTTGAATCTCATCCCCTAACTGCATTTGAAAAGCATATGTACACCATCGAGACAGAACACAACTGCTAGCATGGTGGCAGGGATCTGTGTATGGGAACGCATATTTACTTATCTTACTGAAAATTTGATTGGCTCATGGTGTTACACATGTGTATATTTTATTTCTTATTTACAGCAACATCATTGGCTTTCAGCTTTTTAGATACATAACAAAAATATCCCAAATATATCCCAAATACTGTGGGGTTTAAATGCGGACGCAAGGACAAAAAAGAACTGCACCTGGCTGACTGTGGCCTAGAAATACAGAAATACTTTCCTGTAATGTTAAAGCACACTGTTGAAAGGCAGAACGAAAGGCCAGCATAGACATTTAGACACTGCCAAATACACCAACAGGGTTGTCAGAAAGAGGAAGACTAAAATGAAGTGTGCCTTGTGTGTGGACGACAATGCTGAAAAGGCATGAGGTATACCTTGCATTACAGGATATTTAGACACTAAAATGCATGCTTCCCAAAGAGAAAGCTGCCATAGAAGTGAATCCATTTTGAAGTTTGGGTTGAAAGGAACTGTTTACAGAGGAAATTCCCTTGCCTGAACCATTCAAAAGTATATTATAATGTGAAGTTGGACATTAATGGCATGATGCGAGATATTAAAGCAGGCCAATGTGTAAAGGAATTGCAACATTCCAAAATACCAGTTTCCTGCATGTAGAAAAACTGTGCTTAGCCCAAAAGACATTTTATCATGACATTTGAAGGCCCAGGCACTGCCCACCTCCCCCCTACCCTTAGCCAAACAGCAGTGACTGTCTTTGGAGCTCACAGAGCCAAGAAAAGGGACGAAGGTAGACTAAGGTTTTATGAGGTGTACAGATGGCCACTGTGAAAACAAAAGCTGCGTGCCATTAGACCCTGTTGACATGGGAAGTAATTGGGGTACTTCAAGAACTCAACCTGCTGAGCAAATACGATTAATTGGACATTAGAATGTAAAGTATAATGAATGTATTTTTTGATGTTTTTTAGCCTAATTTAGTTGTTCTCTTTATTTACTTTTGTGTTTTTTGCTACAATGTGAAAAGTCAATTTGTTGGCTATAACACAATTAAAAATAAAAAAGATTTAAAAAGAAGATCACGGAAAGCTCCATCCAATTATTCAACTCTCATAAAAATTAGACTCTGGGAACTTAAGTTATAAACTGAAATGTGATGATAGTTTCCCAGAAAAAGTCACAAAGCAGAGATTCAGGGAGATGATAGCTTATTGAAACAGATACCTGTATATAAAATCTTGTGACACTGACTTTTCCCCTGTTTGAATAAACCACGAAAATCTGTTCTTCAAACCTGCAACCTCGTGCCGAAATGAGACACGCCATTATGTCCGACATGATTAGACCATTTCAAAAACATAATGTATGACTTTTACTTGCAAATTAAAAATAATTGCCATGTTGTAGTTTTTAAGGTCATATCTGAAGTGATCAATGAGGCACTTTCAAAGGGGTGGAGTTATAACTACCAGAGATTGGTGCATAGTAACTAAAGGAACCAATCATTGCAATGGGGGTGGACAATAGAAGTCCAACCCATATCAAGAGCCAATAAACTGGCACCTGATAATTTAGATATTTGGGGGAGTGGTTAAAGATTTATAAGGAGACGCACAATGGGAAAAAGGGAGAGCTGTCTGAAATCGTCTGAGCAGGAACTGCTGGAATAATTGATGTAGAACCAATTTTGCCTGGTAGGTGGATTAGACCAGAAGGAAGACTCAAATCTGGAGGGAACCTAGAAAGGCAAATAAAGTGATGGATTCTGGAGGTCTCCATGACCGAACAAGGAGAAGCCATCTAATCAAGTCCCTAGGTGTGCCGTGGGTATCCAGAAGCTTTGAGGAATTTGAGAGCACAAAACTCAGAGATATTCTATGTAAGTAACTTGTCCAACCAAACCACGTCTTGTGGGGGATATGTTTGATGTGATATTCCCCTTATTGATTGAGTGGGCAGACCAAATATATCTGTAGCATTTTTAATCAATAATAATTGAATTAACTCCCATATAGTAAAAGAACATGGGTTGAGCTTGGCAGAGTTCGAAACCTTCAATCTCTCTTCTAGCAGTGATTAAAGGTATAGTCTGTTAAAGTAATTGGGTCATCCTATTTTCTTTTGGCCGACCCCAAAATTTCCCTTAAGGGAAGAGGGATGTAAAAAACAAAATGTCAAACTGTTGAACACTCCCTGTGGCTTGCATTGAAGCAGACAGGGGGAACCTTTATTTTGACTTGTGGTTCCAAAGAGAGGACGCTTTCCATGAGAATTCCCAGATTTGTTATCACTGTCGATGTTTCCGGTTGGCTTCCCATGCTCGGTGGCCAGGTCAGGTATGCCTGTGTTGCATTGTCTTCCAGTGGGGAGATCATTATTTATGTTTGGTTGGATTTTGCTTGTAATTGCTATTTGTCATCCAGGTGTTTATATCAGTGAGGCAAATGTTGATGGTGTTGTGAGGCTCTCGGTCAAAAGTTATCTTGAAGATGATTTGGGTGTTGTCTGCATAGTTGCAGGCTGTCAGTCCATGGGTTGGAATAAGTTTCATTAGGGGGGTAATGTAGATGTTGAACAGAACCAGGCAGAGGCTTGATCCTTGTGGTACAGCACAGGTGATATTGAAGAGGGATGGGGAATGCTACCACCCTCTCCCCTCACACGAAATTCATGACACGGAAGAAGGCCAGGATACACCGTCATCACCCTTTCTATTTCTAACGGATTCTCAATTTGCCCATGATTAATAAACATATCAAGAGGTATCCCCTTGGCCAGCCACACCGACCCAGGGACGTACAGATCTATTCCTGTGTGGATGAAGAGCCACAGGCCATGATCAAAGGCACCTCTATTGACAGACTTGAATAAAGCACCAAAAAGCCATAATGCTGACATCATTAGAGACACCATGACATAGCAACATCAGACATGAAGCACATATGCCATCCACCCTTCCGGACACAAACACGCACTAGAATAAAGAATACGAGTGTACAGTTCTATAGTTAGAGGACAGACACATATACATACTGTTATTGCTTTTATTATTTTTGCCACTAGCCAAACGCATCAATGCAGAGACCACAAGAAGCAAGAGATTCTGAGCAAAGCTTGCAAACACTTACATGCAAATAACCCTATGGAACTGCAGAAGCACCTATGGGACCTGACTGAACCAAGTGTGACTAACCTATAGAGAATGTATCATAGCATGGACACTGTAGAAACCGCATTGCAATGGTTTAGGAAAATGGATTACAGCAGGTCACAGGACTCTCATCAAGAGACGAGCTTGACAAAGAGCAAGACGTGTGAGACAGGACCCGCAGCCAAGGTCAAGAGATACAGACGACATTCCAATCCCTAGACGACAAAGGCGCCAGCTGCAGTAAATGCAAAGAAAATACTCATAATTCAGAGCTGCACAGCTCAAATCCGTGGTCTCTGCACACGTGTCATGGCCAAAGTAGACAATGGACAGCGATCAGCGGTGGGAAATGGAGCTGGTTTCAGGTCACCAGACAGAAGAGCACAACAAAAATGCTACAATATGAGAAAAGTGCTGCGCCAGGCAGAAGAACACTCTCATACACTAAGGTGGTACACACAAGTTACACCTTAGTGGTTCACCCCCCATCTAAAAGAACTGAGACTGGAAAAAAGGAAGCTTGAAACTGTATGGCAACACTCCCCTACAGCTGAAAATAAACTTAAACTCAAACTGTGTGCTACGAATTATAAGAAAGCAATCATCCAAGCTAAAAAAGAAGTCTATAACGACCGAATTTCCAAATCATGCTCCAATACAAAGGAACTATTCGCAATGTTGCGAGAACTGGAATCCCCCATATCACCACCTGATAATGTACCCAAAGATAAGCAATGGTGTACCAATATCCAAAATGCCCTTGCAAATAAAGTAAAAAAACTACAATCAAAAATTGCTATAAAAAAAAGCCTCCCTCTTAGCGAAATTTCCAGCATGCCCACGCTCAAACCTAGCCTAACACCCAAGTTTCCACTCATGAAACTGAAAAAATCATTGCCTCACTAAAACCATCCAATTGCAAAGGTGATTACTGCCCGGCCCAGATAATCAAGGATGCTGCTAGAGACCTTGCCCCCTTCGTCACTAAACTCATCAATGCCTCCTTCTTATCTAGCACCATCCCAAGTAGCTTAAAAGAGTCCTTGGTTCTCCCCCTGCTTAAAAAACAAACCTTAGACCCCTCCATCCCCACCAACTATAGGCCCATCACTACTGTCCCTTTCCTCCTGAAGATAATTGACAGAGTGGCCTATCTCCAAATCCAAAAATACCTGGAGACCAACCAACTCCTCAGCACTTGTCAATCGAGTTTCAGACCGCTGCACGGCACTGCGACCGCACTTATAGATCTCAAAGCCCAAATTGACGAGCTCACTGATAAAGGAACCACAGCTATGCTACTCCTCCTTGATCTGTCAGCGGCTTTTGACCTAGTGGACCACGCAGTACTCTGCAAACACCTAGCATCAGCCGCCCACTTCTCAAGTGAAGCCATAGCCTGGATCCAATCCTTTCTCGACAACAGAAACATGCGAGTCTTCTCCACCTTAGACTCTGCAGACCCTACCCAGACAACATGTGGAGTCCCACAGGGCTCTTGTGTCTCAGCAATGATGTATGATATCTTTACTAAACCTCTATTCGACAAATTGGACAGACTGGGTGTCACCTACACAAATGATGCAGACGACACCCAGATCCTCATCCCCCTTTCGGGCAATTTCACTATGGATACAGCTTTAGTAAACAAAATGTACACGCTCATTCAGGCATGGATGGCAACCCATGGCCTCTGCCTGAATGATGAAAAAACAAAGATCCTCATTGGTGGCTCACCCAACAACCTAAAAAAACTTGATTCCAACTACAGCTCCTTCAATATTGATGGCAATATAATCCCCGTCCCCAAAGAGGTGAAAACCCTTGGTTTCTATTTGGACTCCACTTTGTCCCTAAGGAAACAGGTGAACTCCCTGGCCTCATCCACAGCCTATACCTATAAACTTATTAGAGCATGTAGACCTTTCCTCTCACCAGCTAGCTGCATTATCCTAGCCAATGCACTAATCCTCTCAAAACTGGATTACTGCAATGCACTTTATGCAGGCACAAATAAGTACATCATCAATAAACTTCAAACCCTACAAAACAACGTGCTCAGAACGGCCCTGAACCTCCCAGCTAGAGAGCACATCTCGAATGTACAGAGAAAATACAACTGGCTAAAAATTAGCGATAGGATCACCTTCAAAATTGTCACACTAACATTCAAATGTCTGAACAATGCAGCCCCCACATACCTTAGAGATAGAATAATAAGAAAAACCACTGCACGACCAACCAGAACAGCCAACTCTTTCTGCCTCCAAACCCCCAGATTCTGACTAAAAAAAACAGGAGGTAATAGCTTCCCTGTGCAAGCAGCCCAGTACTGGAACGCCCTACCAGTTGAACTAAGAAGGGACCAGCCCTACAACAGCTTCAGGCACCATACCCGCACCTGGCTTCGATGCAACGACCTCTGAAACAGGTGACCCTGAGCATTGTGATCTGATGACACACGTACCCCTCCACTCTTACATGCAAAATGTACATAATGTATTTACTGTATATATTTTGTTACCTTTCCACCCTTACATGTATAGAATGTACATAATGTAATTACTGCATACAATTTATGTTACCTACAACCTGTAATATGCAACCTGTAACCAAGTTCTAAACATTCTTGTTATTCTGTGCGCCCAGCTACCCAAGGGTTTTCTGGCGCCCTATAAATAAACAAACAAAAAAACAAACAATGCAGACACATAGTTTTTCTCATTACCTTGAAGAGGTACACAGAGAACTGAGAATCTTTGCAGATCCCAGGCCTGGGGAGGTCAGCTCTAGCCAATCACAGTTTAGTATCCTTGGGGTGTGTAGCAATGGGCAGGAACCAATGGTAAGTCCACCACACTGCAACATTGTTATAGATAGAGACTTGGGGAGGGACCAGACCAGCCACCTGACATGTGAGGGCCAGTAGAACAACATCTGCAGTGTCCGCTATATGTAGTATAATACTCAATACCCAATTGTGAGGCCCGGTAGGTTTCCTGGAGAAGGGCCCAAGTCACACTAGAGTAAAGCCAGCCTGCGAGCTGTGGAAGAGCATGATGTGCATGGATTTGTCCTGTACCTGTGCTGATCCCTGCTGGTTTTGATTGTAATAAACCACAGTTTGAACTTGCCATTGACTGAGTCCTCCGTTTATCGTGGGGAAGGTGTTGAGCCTTCCAAGAGTCTGCAGACTTCCAGTGTCCCTCTGGTATACCTGGGAGTCATTCCCAACAACATTCTATGTGCTTGATGGAAATGGTGGTACGTGTGTTCTTTCAGTTCAGTGGTGAGGAAGGATTTCAGCCATTGTAGTGGCTTTAATGCCACATTCTCCCAGTCTCTTCATTAGTGCTGTGTGTTGATTGCTTCAAAAGGCGACTGATAGTCCAGTGATATGAGGGCCGATTGGGTGCTGTTGTCAATGTTTCTTTTTAGGCCGTCCCATATGGAGAGGTGTGGTGATTCAGTTCCTCTCATTCCATTGCTTTCTACATTATTGAGTAGTTCTTTGTAGTTGTGGTTCTCTAGGATTCTGGCTGGGTATGGTAGATTTGACATATTTCTGTAGTTAGTAGGGTCTTCTGTATTCCCCATCTCATCTTTTACAAGGGATTTGATGTACGCTGATTTGAATGATTTTGGTACCATTCCTGTGTTTAGGGATATGTTCATTAGTAGTCAGACGAATGCGGCTAGTGTTTTGTGGTTGAGAGGTTTTTTTGTAGCCGGTGTGCATGGGTCACTGGGAGATCTGGCAATAATAATAATAATAATAATAATAATAATAATAATACAACAATGTTGTTGTTGATTATTAGTATGTCAAATTGTTCCTTACTTATAGGTTTGGATCGGTTGAGTATTGTGGTGGTTGATGGAGTGCTGGTTTCTCAGAGGATGTTTGTGATACTGCATTGATGGTCCATTGCATTTCTTCTATTTTTGCCCTTACATGGGTTGTGATATTGTCACATTGGGTTTGCAATGGTATGAAGCAGTAGTTGCAAGACGTTGTGTTTTTCATTTCCTGTATGATTTTGAACATTTCTTTTTGTGGGGTTGTTGCTGATTGAATTCTTGTGGTCTAGTATTCTTTTTTGGCTTTCAGAACTGCTGATTTGTTAATTCAAATTTGTCATTGGTAGCTGGTTTTGTCCAGTTGGTTGTAGTATTTTCTACATCATTATTTCAGTTTACAGTTTATTTTTTCGAGTTCCCTGTGAACTATCTTGCTGTGATTTTCTTTGGAGTGTGTTTGATGTATTTTAGGGGTGCTAATTAATCTAGCTCATCTGTGATACCAGTGTGAAGCTTCTCTTCCACTGAGTCTGGTGTCCTTCTACATAGTTCGGAGGAGTCGGGTTTGGTAGATTCCAATATATCTGTTAGGGTTTTCAGGCCAGGTCTTTTCCCATTTCTTTTCTCTGTCGCCGGGAGTTTTATGTCTAAAGGCATCATGCGGCTCGGGAATTTGATGGTAAACAGGATCATATGATGGTCGCTCTATATGATTGGTGCCATTGGGGCAGCAGTCGAGAGTTCATTATTGCAAAAGATTGCATCTAAAGTGTATCCAGCTCTATGGGTGGGTCCGTTTACTATTTGTTTGGGCACTGAGGGGGTTTTATTGTGGTTTCATTTTCTCATTCGAATCAAAGTTGAAGTACCTCAGAACAATTGTGTTGTCATGGTTTGTAGAGTGGTTGTTTCTGTCATCAGAGAGATTTGTGAAAAAGTTGCAGTTGTAGGTGGGCAGTCTGTAGATCAGAAGGAACAGTAGGTTGGAATGGTCTTGAGCTTGATATTGACTATGAGCGATTCGCAGGCTTCTATGTCTTTGGTTGGGAGGGGTAATAAGCACATGTGATGCCGATGTGATTTTGTACACATCATATCACCGTCCCGGGAGGATAGCTCAGCGGCAACGTGATTGCCTTGGAAGCAAGACGTCATGAAGCAACACAGGTTTGATCCCCGGGTCCGTGCTTAGAAACCTCTGTGTGTTTAAGCGCGTTATAAATATGCAACTAAGAAAAAAAAAACAATTACGCATCTAAAAAACAGACAATTCCTGTAATAGCGCCTCGATGCCCGCGGGCTGCGCGAGTGCTTTAAAAATGCAAAACAAATAAATATCACAACTGCAGGGAACGTCTGTCTGTGTAAGAGGGAGATACAGTAGATTTATGCAAATGTTACTGCTGCCAGCAGGTCAAAAGGGTCCATAAAACCATGATGAAATTTAGATGAAACAGATGAAGGGTGGTGTGCAATGGGGAGGGGAGGGAATGGTGCCAGGAGAAGTCAGAGGAAAGTCAATGACGATATGAAAGAGAGGGAGAACTACACAGCAAAACTGCATTATTGTTGAGAGACATACCTGTTAGGGAAAATGGATGCCAGGGATGCCAGGGAGAAAGAGTAGAATGGGGAATGCAATGTAGGATGGAAGATTGTAAGGAATATGAACGCATATTTCACAAAACCTTCATGGCACAAGTAATGGGACGCACTAGTGCATCCACTCCACTTGTGTCAAAATACATGGTGCCCCATTATCCCCCCTTGCACAAAGCAAGGGGTAAGAATGGGGCATTTCTGCACTATTTAAAATAGGAAGAACACCAAAGCATTCCCCTGCCTCTGTTTCTAACAGGCACAGAGGAAGGCACAATGCATAAGAGATTGACCCTTTCATTCATTCTTTTTTAAAGTGTGACAGCTTTGCTATAAACTGCTGTTGGCCCACTTATATTTATGTCCCTCAAACAAGGGCAGGCATTTCTATTTATTTGTGCACATTTTACAATGATGGGCTCCTTAATGGCAGGTCCTTTAAAGGCTTGACACTGTGAAATCCACTACCCATGTTTATGTTGGGTGCCAATTATGCATACACTGCTGACCGTAATAAATTCATAGTGCAGCGCTAGTGCATTATTTGCACTGATGCACAAACCACCAGAAATATGCATTTGGTCTCTGTGGAAAAGGGTGACCTTCACATTTCTTTAAATCAAAGAAGTAAAAAAATACCCTCCTCTGTTGTCTTTTTTCGCTTGAATTATTTTCTGAGAAGTGGGCCCATAGTGTGAGAGGAGAGGGACGTAGGAAACTTGAACCAAGAGATAGAATTAAGCGTCTAAGACATGGGTCTAAAACATGGGTGCACAACATACGGCCCACGGGCCAGTTGCGGCCTGCCATGCTATTTTGTCCGGCCCGCGAGGCACAAAGGCTTTCCTAATGGAGTGCGGCCGCCCTCCATTAGGAAAGTCTTTGTTGTCTTCCAGGCCGGACAAAACACTGGCCCTCATTGGCTCAGCACACACGCACCACACAGCTCCTACGAGCCACGTAGTGCGTGTGTGCTGCACCAATGGAGGGCCAGCATTATGGCTGGTGTGGCCAGATTGATGCCGGAAGGCATTTCAGCCTTGCTTGCCACGCCAGCCGTAGTACGGCTCCACTTACCTCGCCAGCATTCCAGCTTGCCTGCCTTCCAGCACGTCCGGTAAGTAGTCTGTAGGTTTGTACTGTGTTTGGGGGGGAGGGATGTTGGGTGTGCATGAATGTTTGTTTCTGTATGTTTGTGTTGCGTATGTTGACATGCGGGGGTGGGGGGTGTCGGGTGTGCATGAATGTTTGTTTTTGTACGTTTGTGTTGCATTTGTTGCGATGCGGGGGTGGGGGGTGTCGGGTGTACATGAATGTTTGTTTCTGTATGTTTGTGTTGTGTATGTTGAGATGCGGGAGAGGGGGGTGTACATGAATGTTTTTTGTATGTTTGTGTTGAGTTTGTTGCGATGCGGGGGTGGGGGGGTGTGGGGTCTGTATGGGTGTTTGTATTTGTATGTCTATGCAGTGCATGTTGAGATGGGAGTGTGGGGGGAGTATCGGGTCTGTATGGGTGTTTGTATTTGTATGTCTGTGCAGTGTATGTTGAGATGGGTGGGTTGGGCGTGTGTCGGGTCTGTATGGGTGTTTGTATTTGTATGTCTGTGCAGTGCATGTTGAGATGGGGGTGTGGAGTTGTATCGGGTCTGTATGGGTGTTTGTATTTGTATGTTTGTGTTGTGTATGTTGAGATGCAGGGGTGGGGGTGTGTCGGGTGTGCATGAATGTTTGTTTTTGTATGTTTGTGTTGTGTTTGTTGCGATGCAGAGGTGGGGGATGTGTCGGGCGTACATGAATGTTTGTTTCTGTATGTTTGTGTTGTGTATGTTGAGATGCAGGGGTGGGGGGCGTGTCGGGTGTACATGAATGTTTTTTTTGTACGTTTGTGTTGTGTTTGTTGTGATGTGGGGGAGGGAGGGGGAGGGTGTACATGAATGTTTGTTTTTGTATGTTAGTGTTGTGTTTGTTGCGATGCAGGCTTGGGGGGTGTGTCTGGTCTGTATGGGTGTTTGTATTTGTATGTCTGCGCAGTGTATGTTGAGATGGGGGTGGGGGTGTGTCAGGTCTGTATGAGTGTTTGTATTTGGATGTCTGCGCAGTGTATGTTGAGATGAGGGGTGGGGGGGTGTCAGGTCTGTATGGGTGTTTGTATTTGTATGTCTGCGCAGTGTATGTTGAGATGGGGGTGGGACGTGTCGGGTCTGTATGGGTGTTTGTATTTATATGTCTGTGCAGTGCATGTTGAGATGGGGGAGTGGGGGGTGTATCGGGCCTGTATGGGTGTTTGTATTGGTATGTCTGTGCAGTGTATGTTGAGATGGGGGGTGGGGCGTGTGTTGGGTCTGTATGGTTGTTTGTATTTGTATGTCTGTGCAGTGCATGTTGAGATGCGGGGCTGGGGTTGTGTCGGGTCTGTATGGGCACTTGTATTTGCATGTCTGTGCAGTGCATGTTGAGATGCTGTGGTGGGGGGTTTGTGTCTGTATGGGTGCATAGTGTATTGGTGTATGCTTGTGAGTTTGTGTGCTGAGTTGGGGGATGGGGGGTTCGTGTTGGTATGGATGCATAGTGTATTTGTGTATGCTTGTGAGTTTGTTTGCTGAGTTGGGGGATAGGGGGGTTTGTGTCGGTATGGGTGCATAGTGTATTGGTGTATGCTTGTGAGTTTGTGTGCTGAGTTGGGGGATGGGGGTTCGGGTCGGTATGGGTGCATAGTGTATTGGTGTATGCTTGTGAGTTTGTGTACTGAGTTGGGGGGTTCGGGTGGGTATGGGTGCATAGTGTATTGGTATATGCTTGTGAGTTTGTGTGCTGAGTTAGGGGGTGGGGGGTTCGGGTCGGTATGGGTGCATAGTATATTGGTGTATGCTTGTGAGTTTGTGTGCTGAGTTGGGGGATGGGGGTTCGGGTCGGTATGGGTGCATAGTGTATCGGTGTATGCTTGTGAGTTTGTGTGCTGAGTTGGGGATGGGGGTTTGGGTCTGTATGGGTGCATAGTGTATTGGTGTATGCTTGTGAGTTTGTGTGCTGAGTTGGGGTATGGGGGGTTCAGGTCGGTATGGGTGCATAGTGTATGCTTGTGAGTTTGTGTGCTGAGTTGGGGGATGGGGGTTCAGGTCGGTATGGGTGCATAGTGTATTGGTGTATGCTTGTGAGTTTGTGTGATGAGTTGGGGATGGGGGTTCGGGTCGGTATGGGTGCATAGTGTATGCTTGTGAGTTTGTGTGCTGAGTTGGGGGATGGGGGTTTGGGTCTGTATGGGTGCATGGGGTGGGGGCCATGGGGCATAGTGTTTGGTTGGGGGTGGGAGCCATGTTGCATAGTGTTTGCTTGAGGGGTGGGGGCCATGGGGCATAGTGTTTGGTTGGGGGTGGGAGCCATGGGGCATAGTGTTTGCTTGAGGGGTGGGGCCATGGGGCATAGTGTTTGCTTGAGGGGTGGCGGCCATGGGGTATAGTGTTTGCTTGAGGGGTGGGGGCCATGGGGCATAGTGTTTGGTTGGGGGTGGGAGCCATGGGGCATAGTGTTTGCTTGAGGGGTGGGGCCCATGGGGCATAGTGTTTGCTTGAGGGGTGGGAGTCATGGGGCATAGTGTTTGGTTGGGGGTGGGAGCCATGGGGGATAGTGTCGGACCCCAAGCGAGAACCCAATAATAAAGCTAAAACAGGCACAGTTAGGAGATATACATCCTTTGCTTTTTGTGGAAACCTGACTCGATGAAGGCCATACTTCTCTTGGGCAACACAAACAGCAAAGTATAGCAGTCCAAAATAACGGAATGTCCAATCAAGTGTCAATAAAATATATATAATTAAACAGACGATATGCAATAACTAAATAGAAATAAATGATAACAATGGCAAATGTGTAGTACAAAATGTAAGTTTGAAATACAAATAAAAATCGTTACACCTCAAAAACCAATTCTTTTTCCATGTGTTTAATAAAATTTGGGGGTTGAAAAAGCCTCCTGTCATGCCAGGCCCCGCCGCGCCTACTGCCCCACCCACATTTACTTTTCGGCCCACTATAGCCATAATGTAAGGTACTTTCGGCCCTCTGTCATAATCAGTTGCTCACCCCTGGTCTAAGAGGATAGACAAAGGTCTAGGTTTGCTTCTCTATACCCTCTGCTAGCATACAGGCTCTCTAGACTGCCATAGCCACTGTAACTGCACCAAGTATTCTACAGGCAAAATACTGAAAGTTCCTCTTAAAAGTCTAAGGGCCTTGTTCACAGAAAAAGTGGTAAGTCCTTGCAAAGTAGTAGCGTGATTCAAATGTACTGCTTCAGGAGCTGATTCACAGAATGATATGCACGCAAAAACCTGCACCCCAAAAAACAGGCATTGGCAAATCCACTAGTTTTGACGTTTCCTGCTGTTCTTTGCATTTTGCATGAATAGGCACCAGAATGTAAGGAGGAGAAAGTTTCAAAGGAGGATGTGATAAAGGGCGCTGGTGTGCAAGAAAATGAGATTAAGAAGGAACGAGAATAGAGCACCATATGAACGCTTTAGAGAGGGTGCCATTGATATTGAGCAAGAGGAATATTGCAGCATTCTGAAAAATGGCAGGAATCACACCCTAAATAGGGAGATACTGAAATAAGCCTTTAGAACAGATGGGACAAAACACTCACTGAGCAACAAGGACAGTGATACAACGAAATGCTCAGGCCCAATGGAAGCACTGAATCCCGAAGGAAATAATAAACTAATATGCCAAGCAATTGCTAACTGTTGATTTCATCATTTCAAGTGCCACAGTCAGATTGTTAGTCTTGAGAAAGACCTAGGGGTTGAAACACGTCTCGACTAAGGATTGCATGGGCACAACATCAGTGTTGTAAACAGTAGCTAACTAAGGATTGTATGGATACTACACCAGTGTGGCGTTAATGTGAAGTGTAAAATAGGCAGGACCAACGGGAAAGAAGTAATCAAGGATTACTTTCCACCAATCACCATTACTTCCACACCTCTTCTGCAGCCGACAAGTCCTTGCCCCAGTATCTCCACTAATCTGTGACCCCCCAATACCACAATAAGGCTGCACCCACAAGTCCTCGTCCCAGTACCTCCACTAATCTGCTCCCCTCAATCCTAGATAAAGGACGCAACCACAAGTCCTTGCCCCAGTACTTCCACTTATCTGCACTAACCAAACCCACATTAAGGCTGCAGCAACAAGACCTCGTCCCAGTACCTCTACTAATCTGCACCCCCAATCCTACACAACGGTTGCATCCATAAGTGCTCGTCCCAGTACATCCACTAATATGTGCCCCTAATCCAACATTAAGGCCGCACACACAAGTTCTCATTGCAGTACCTCCACCAATGTACACCCCCCCCATACTACATTAAGGCCGCACCTAATCTGTGCCCCCCAATTCCACATTAAGGCAACACTCTCAATCCACATCCCAGTACCTCCACTAATTTGTGCCCCCAATACTACATAAAGGACGCACCCACAAGTCCTTATTCCAGCACCTCCACTAATCTGCACCCCCAATCCTACATTAAGGATGCACGCGTAAGTCTTTGTCCCAGTACCTCCACCAATTTGCACCTCCTAATCGTATATAAAGGTTGCACCCACAAATCCTTGTCCCAGTCCCCTCACTTATCTCCACCCCACAACCCCACTTTAAGACCGCACCAAGTCCATGTCTCAGTACCTCCACTAATCTGCACCTCCAATCCTACATTAAAGCCACACCCACAAGTCTTCATCCCAGTGCCTCCATTAATCTATGCCCAGAAATATGCATCACTCTATGTCTACTCCCCTTCCTCACAGTACATGCCCCAACAAGGTGCAAACTGACATTCACGCAGCCCAAATACATATCATCCCAATGGCCACTCTTCTATTGCACAATACTGGCACCAGGTGTTGGATGAAAAGCCTGAGTGAAATCCTTCGGAATCTGCTTGCTGCAGAGGTCCATGATGAAGCCCCCAGGCCCCCTTAGTAGTCCTCCTCCACTCCCACATACTTTGGCGACAACACCGTCCTGACAACAGCTCTCTGGATGTCCACTCTGTACCTGTTGCACTTAAGAACACAACAATTGGACTCCCAATGATGTACTCATCTTGTTGGCCATTGAACACACAGAACCGTAAACTGGCCCACACTCATAATCTGTTGGAAAAAGTGTACAGTAACATACCCAACAGTAGTGGATCTCAACATCCACTTACAGACCCTAGGTGGTGCTGAACAGTTTTGTGGACCTTGGTCAGTATGGGGGTGGTGGCACCCTTACAATGTTTATAAGTGAAAGGACACTTGGCAGCTATGCACCTTGAATACCCATGGTCCAGTTCAGTGTTGATCAGTTACCTCCCTCAACTCTTCGGGCATTCATCTTCCATGAACTACACCTTGCAAACATCCTCCTCCAACATGATCACTTGGAAGTTGTGCTGATAGCACTACAACAGATATCTCTTCCATGGCTTACCATTGGATCACTCTCAGCTGGACAACAACAGCCAACCACATGGTTCACGCGGCTACCCTTTGGTTATTTGCTGTTGAGGTGATATAGTCATCATGCGAAGTGGGGAGGCTCTTGAATTAAAGGGATCCAACGTCCTATTCGTCATCCACAATGAAGATAAACTGCATCTGTTGTGGAAGCGTGAGCGCATCCACATGGACAATCAAGTGCCAAAAATGAACACTATGGAGAAGAAGGAGCAATCTGCAGAAGTGAATGGTTGGAGGTGAATGAGCTGTCTCCAGATTCATCAAATATCCAAGCTCTGGAGAAAATGTAGCCAGACACCTAAACAAATGTTTACCCATCCTCAATAAGAGGCCCAAAACATCTGCATCCAAATCTCCCCTATAACAAAATGTCTCCCCACATCGCCACCAGTAGACACCCAATTCAACATACGTAACCACCACTGATACATCAAAAGCAAACTTGTAATGCCCTAGACCCATAAATGGCATCAGTCAACTATAGCGTGCTACTTACACCCTTGTGATGCTTCATTCCTACTGGTGAAACATATGTTCACTTGGCCATATGGGCAAGTCAGTCAAATTAATGCCATCATGCCTATCTCAATTAACCCACACCATTAATCAACACCCTTGAAAACATTTACAAAGGAAGTGCCATGCCAACAGCATACATGGTTGACGCACTCACAACATGTATATGAATTAGCATCATGCCTGTACCCCAAAGCACAGAGGTTGCTAAGCAATATATGTGTAGCCTAAAGACGTGAAACTTGTGCAACTCTAAACATGTCACATCCTTTCAACAACCATAGTCCACATGCGTACATTGGCAATGAAGGCATCATACTAAACATCACACTCACCTAAATCATACACACATGTCTCCCTGCAAATAGGCCACTACCACTACCACTATGACCCACAGAGTGTGCCCTAAAAGCACTTGACAGCCATAGGACATTCTCAGTTTGAGATCACATGATAACAAAGGGTGAACATGCTCAAAGAAGCACAAAATCACACATACAACAGCAAGCCAAGACAAGCTCTTCTGCCTGTGTACCGACTTCCACCTCCTCCAGGGAAGCAGGCACCTCCAATGGTGGGACAGGAGCACATGGGGCCATGGTGTTGGTTGACATGGAGGCCTCAGTTGAGGTTCACTGGGGCACAGATGAGGAGGAGGAGGAGGAGGAGTAGGAGATGGACCAATGCAGTGGTCTGTCCGGTGAGACTACCTCCAAGGAGTGCAGTTGCCATTTGTGACAAGAGGTGGCACACCTGAATGCAATGCTATCCAAATAGCTCAAGAGTTGCCTGAACAGCATCATGGAGAGATGCCTGCCTCCTCAAGCCACCCACCAGCAGTGGCAGCACTCCATCACAGATGGCCTAATCTGCCAGAAGTGTGGTATCTGACTGGGTGGAGGCATCAGCGAAGGTGGATAGTGCGGCAGCAAATGGGCCTGGGACAGGAGGATGTGCTGACCCCTCCACTGTGGACTGCCTTGCAGTCCACCTGCCTCCTGCATCAGAGCCAGCTATTCAGCCTGCACATCCTCTTGATACCCCTACCTAACACCATTTCCAGGCCTGCAATTGCTTTCTCCTCCTCCATCAACCCTGACATCTCCAATGATGTCTTCATGCCTTGAGGCCCCTGCGTGGCTACATCACCACTACCATGTTTCTCTGCTGCTGAGGTGTCCTTCACGAAGATGGGATCCATGGGCTCCTCCTCAGCAGCAGGACCATCAGACGTTGGTGCTCCCCCAGGCACATGGCCCTCCGAGGAGGTAGGTGCAATTGGGCGTGTCTGGGGCCTGCGTTTTCACCTAGATACCTTGGCCCTGGCATGCTGCTCCATAGCACAGGTTGTCCCCTCTTTTTCACCCGCCGCAAGTTTGGAAAAGGGAAGATACAACATAGGAATCCATCATAAGTGCAAATGCATGTGTACTCCTTCAATTGAATTAGTAGCATGCAGTCATCATAAGTCAATAAGAAACTGCCTCACATACACAGGCCCATGATTGGTAATCTGCATGAATCCTGTCTCACAAGTGAAAACAAAATGACAAGTTACAATGATAAGACATGCACATGTGAACATAGCACATTGACATGTGGCCAGATGAACAAGACAATGACTCATCTTGCTAAATGCATCCCTGACAGCCCAACATTAAAGGATGCAACACATACATGCACCCATTGCTGAGGATGACGCAGCAATGCTGTCAGTCCTAACACGAAAAACTGTTATGATGGCATATCATATTTGATCCCTCATTCTGTGACCTGACTGGTTCAGATGTTGAACCAGATTGTCAGATGCACCAAATTGCCATGACCAGACATTCAAAACACTTGTGTCAGTCTCATCGGCTGAGTGGATATAATGCAAATATCATTCCCTGATTTAGCAACACATATATGAGTCGTGTATGAATGTACCTCACATGGCCTCAAAATCTTCATCTGTGTTGTGTTCCTGTCCAAAGCCATCAGCATCTCACATTGTGTGGGGTGCATTTAAAGGCCCAAACAGAAGTCCCTTTCTCATGAATAGCAGGCATTCAAACACTGAAACCAAAAACTGCCTGGCTTTTTCTTTTGTTTCATGTAAAGATTGAAAGCCATGTGGAAAGGGGTCTACCTATCATTTTCAATGGACACGCAGCAGTGTATTTCACCCAAGAAGGAGGAATCAAAGAATCCTGTAACATGGAAAACAGGATTTTTAAACATTAAAAGCAAAAATGGCCTGCCCATGTGTTTGCAAATAAAAAAGGCTTTAAAAAGCCACAACGGAAAAAGATATCACTGCTCAAAGAAAAAGTCAGGAAAGCAAAACATGTTGTATGGGGTGACCAAAGCAAATGTATATTATGTTTCACCCCCACAACTCCAGTAACATGTGAAGACACACTTCAGGAAAAACCTGTTCCGCTGAGGTCAAAACTTCACAATGAAGAGCCCCACTTCCAGCTCTGGATATCACACCTCCCATCTAATGATGCCCTGCAATAGAATCTCCTGCTGAAGGTGTTGAAAGCCCACAGTTCCCCATAATGGCTGGCTCTGAAGGCAGTTAAAGCAGGGACTTCAAGGGAAAGTCATCCCTGGCTGAAGCAAGGTGTGAGTCCTTGTTGCAGCCCCTTCAAAAGAGCCCACATTGACTTCAAAGAGACTCATAAAAAACTCTGGTCACAGGTGAGCCCAGCGAGACAGATGGCTGTGGGGGATGAAGCGGCCATCCCATTTGCTGAACAGACAATCCCAATTAATTCAAAAGACTACTTTAGTTTTAGGCATTTTGTGCTGCAATCAGGCTGAGGATTGATTTCATTTTTATGCAATTTTTCATGTAATTTCCAAGCAGTTTTAAGTGTGTAAAATCCATCTACCTGTGACTCTGGGAACTGTAATGGCCAATTAGACTAGGTTTCTGGCTGATTTGAACGTGTCACAATTGTGAGAGTTGGTGAAAAGATGGAAAATGAAATTAGGAATATGCTTGATAATTTACATATTCATAACTGTTGTAAATTTTATGAAAACAACAAAAATGTGACACATGGCCATGCTACACCGTACATATTTGGCTGCAGCTTTTCTAATTCCCCATTAACAGCTAAAACAGAATATATGTTTCATATGGCAGTTGATAGTGCAATTATGAAGTTATGATACATAACTTGTTTTTGCCAAAAAGTTGAAAGGAGAACAAAGGATGGTGATAAATGGCAAAAGAGAGGGGTTGCTCCAGAATCCCTAAACCAACCCTGAATAGGGGCGGAGAGAGCGAGGGTAACTGTCCAATCCTGGTGGCAGGGATTATTCCAGGGTACTTCCCCTAGATTGTAAAATTTGTGATGTCATTTCTGCTATGTGAAGGGGACTGTACTAGGACTCGGGACAGACACACTAAAACCGGGGAGAGAGAAAAGGAGGACAGAGAGAAGTCTGCTGAAACTTACCATCTTTGAGAGTGGAGTGACCAGACCTCCTACCCCATCTTTCCAGAGTGTCCTGAGATGCATCTGGCTTTCCTGAAACTTAAACAAATGCCTGCTATGTAAGTAACAATCACCCCAGCCCTGAATTACATAAGCCCTTTATTTTTCTAGCAGCGCATTCAATATTTCCCCCTTGAAAACACCAAATTGTCGTTGTAGTCCAGCCGTCACCCATAGAAGAATCTCATTTGCCTGTGTATGTTAGCATATCTCCTTTGAAAACCCCCCATTTGACTGTGTAGATCCTTAGTAAAACAATTAACTCCCCAATTGAATTTCACAGGATCGTGATTGTTGGCGTTCGAAACCAACACTCTCTATTCCCAGTGTTGTTGTTAATTGTTATAGTCATTAAAGTGTTTCCCAAAAGAATGAATCCCCTTGTGATCTGAAAATAGAATTTGTCCCTGTGTCCAAATTATGCCCTGCTAGGCGAATTTTCATTTGCCAGTGTCATTCCTATTTGCATCTGTCCTATTAAACCCAAACCGTTGTTCCTATTGTGAGTAATCTCTTTGCCCAAAGCCTACCTGTTTGTTGTCCCTGCTATTTTCACTGAAAACTGTGGTTCTTATGTGCCTTTCTCATTTTTGAAAGCGTGCCTTTCATTTTCAGCCCCAGTCAAATTAGTGTGATTTGCATTTTCGTTTTCCTAAATATTTCACTTCACCTTTGAAAAAACGTTTTTCCTAGAGTATTCCCCTTCCCCTATCATATTCTGAGCGCAGATTTGGAATTGCATTTCCTTTGTTTTTCATGGCTTAGGGCTTGCCTATCATTTCTATCCCCAGTAAAAATTAGGGTGATTTCCATTAAAAATTGCATATCTCTTCCCCTACTCTACCCAGATCATGGATTTTGAATTGTATTCCCTTTTATTTTTATTTTTTTTAATTTTGTCATGTTTTTCCTATATTAAAATCAAATTTCCTATGTGTGCTAGCTAGTCTGTTTTGAAGCCCTATTTGTCTTCTTGTGTAAGCAGCCGAAAGTTCCCTTGTGTACTGTCTCACAGCAGTAGTATTAATCCATTGAGAACCCATTGTTCCCCTCTTTACTGGTTCCCCATCTTGTGTCGGTGGGTTCCACCCTAAAACCAATGTGTTCATTGTATTCTTACCCCTGCCGCTGCCGTCCATTCAAAGGGATTCAATCCAATTGTTGTTTGTGGGGGTGGAGTGTCGCAGGGGGGAGTGATTAAGCTTCCTGCAATTATTTGAGTGGAATTGTTTAGTATTGCTTTCCATAAAACAAAATAGGAGTGGCATCACAGTGTCCCTTAACCTGGTTATTTTCTAGAAGTCTCTGCATTTGTGTTGCCACCACATTAGTGGCTCCTGTCATCTATTTGTTCTGATTTGATATTAAAATAATACATTAATAAAGTATTAATTGCCAACACACCGGCCTGGTTCCTGGTCTATCGCGGCAAGGGGTGTTGGTGGAGGTTGCGTTCGAGATGGGTTGGAGGCCTACTCAAAAAGAATCTGCAGTATACTAAAAATAAAAAGTGTTTTATTGTGCGCCACATTCATTGTAGGGGAAGGAGTTCCCTGGCTGGCGTGTGCCGTGTAATAAACTGTGACAATTGCATGCACATAAATATCCTTTGTCGTCCAAAGCTGCCAGACTTCACTCCTACACCTGTCCACTTCCTAGATGTGTGCCACATGTGCAACAGGCTGCATGCCAGTTACGAATTGTGCAACACACATGCAGTAAAAAGCACTGACTCAAATCACACATACTAAAAAGTGTTTTATTGTGCGCCACATTCATTGTAGGGGAAGGAGTTCCCTGGCTGGCGTGTGCCGTGTAATAAACTGTGACAATTGCATGCACATAAATATCCTTTGTCGTCCAAAGCTGCCAGACTTCACTCCTACACCTGTCCACTTCCTAGATGTGTGCCACGTGTGCAACAGGCTGCATGCCAGTTACGAATTATGCAACACACATGCAGTAAAAAGCACTGACTCAAATCACACATACTACAAAATGCAACAGTCATTCTGAGAAAATGGCACTTATGTGACTCACAATTTACTCTTAATCTGGGCATTTGAGGCTGCATATGGCGTATGATGGCAGCATCTGCACATTTGTTTTTTTTGTGTGTGCATGTTTGTAGGTGGGTGTAAGTGCGCATGTGTGTTTGTCTATACATAGATCAGGGTAGAGTAAATGAGCTCTTCCATCAGCATTCTGTGTGTCTACACCCAACTTGTTCAGTAGCCTAGGCATTCACAAGATGTCTGACCATATCCAGACAGATGCAGTTTTGCTCAATTTTCAGGGGCCTCTTTGACCTGCACATCCACTATTTACATTTCTTAGCTGGTTTAGCATGAGACTGAGATGAGGGCAATGTCCCATTGCTTTTGTGGGGGCAGAGAGAACACACAACAGCTGCCCAGTAGGAGCAAGTGTGGGGTACTTCTGCTGCTTTCTCTGACATTCTCCTCAGACATCTTAGGATCCTACGCGGCCATGACTATTGTGGACATATGCACACCCCCACCCAGTCCCAACAATTTGAATGAGCATACGTACTGTGCCCACACTGTATACTCTTGCTCCTAACATCATCCTGTGCATTGTTTACGCCTCCCGTGGCCCATTAACACTACTGCTGCTCCCCTCTACAGCTTACAGTGTATGGTCGTGCATACAGAGTACGATCACAAACCTAGTATCTGACTCAGTTTTTGCCAGCGCTACAACTGTGAGCCTGGACACTTGATGGCCAGCCTCTGTGTTCTACCTGATTTCATGCATCGTATTGTGAGCCTACCATTTGATTATTGCTAGCCTCTGTGCTCTACCTGATTTCATGCATCTTATTGTGAGCCTGCTATTTGAATATTGCTAGCCTCTGTGCTCTACCTGATTTCATGCATCCTATTGTGAGCCTGCCATTTGATTATTGCTAGCCTCTGTGCTGTACCTGATTTCATGAATTCTATTGTGAGCCTGCCATTTGATTATTGCTAGCCTCTGTGCTCTACCTGATTTCATGCATCCTATTTTGAGCCTGCCATTTGATTATTGCTAGCCTCTGTGCACTACCTGATTTGTGAGCCTGTCACTTGATTGCCAGTCCCCACGTACTATCTGACTCACTCATCCTATTGTGAACATTACCATTACCGCCTACCCACTTATGCATAATCATCGCACGAGCCACCAAGTGTAGAACTCCATTTGGCTCCTGCTCACGACTCGTACTTGAACCACCGGATACTCTCGCACTCTCAGCCACTCTTTGATTTATTGTCGAACATGACCGGCCAAAGCATCACTTACCTCACTCTCGTTGCCTTACTACTCTCGACTTCCAGTCTCGTAAACTATTACAAGGGACTCACAATAGAGAAGTCCAGACTAGTACCACATAACCTGCTAAACATGGCTCTTAATACTTGCAGACCTGCCATGTGCATGCCTTCAGGACAATACACTACAGCCCCATGTACTATGTATACTAGAAATCTCAAATTGCGCGCCAGACTTCCTAAACTGTACGAACCTCTGACTAGATCCTTACCACCCACTAATAAGAAAACAAACCTTCTCCACAGTGGGGTCCTCAACTCTGCTAACAGATCCACCTCCCATCTGCTCTCTGCAGCATGGCTATTCCAACAGGTACAGCCCCGACCAAGCTCTTGGTCGCTAATACCCTTATCCCATATGTGACTCCACCCATAGAGGATCCCTCCATTAAAGGAGCTTTGCTTAATGTGAGATCCCTTGTGGCACATGCTATTGACATATCTGACCTAATTACAGAAGTTGACCTGGATTTCCTAGCTATTACAGAGTCCTGGCTACACAATACCGCGGGACCAGGGCACATGCTAGCCATCACAGAAGGCTACACCATCTCTAGACAAGATAGAGAGGAATCCCGAGGCGGTGGAATTGCCATTATATCCAGAGAAAGCCTCTCAGTGAGACTAGTCCCTCACCAAACTATGCAATCATGTGAAATCCTCTCTGCTAAACTACCGCTAAATAGCTTCCAATCACTCACCTTGCATGTAATATACAGACCTCCTGGTCCCCTAGGATCATTTGAGGAGGATATGCATAATATACTTTCTAATAACCTCAAACCCACCTCCCAACTTCTGTTGCTAGGCGACTTTAATTTAGGTTTCAACGATCCATCAGATAAACATGCCCAGGAAATTGCTAATTCTTTAGATGCTCTGGGACTATCACAAAAAGTAAACAAACCCACCCATATTAAGGGCAGAACCTTGGACTGGGTAGCCGACTACAATTATACAGCTACTATTACCTCCATCCCCCCTCAATTATGGACCGACCACTCCCTTGTGTCTATCACACTATCAACTACTAGACCACAACCTTTGGGCTCACAAATAGTGCCACCTTGTCTAACCAGAAATAAAAAAATATCACAGTGGACAACGTGATCCCTAATATCCTACCAACCTTAAGTTCCTTGCCGGATAACCTTGACCCAAGTACCCTTGTGCAGGAATACAATAACATCATGCTTACCACTGTAGACAAAATTGCCCCACTTAAACAGAAACCTGGCAAAAATAAAGCACATCTCAATAAGTGGTTTACGCCTAAACTAAAGGACCTACGTACACTGAAAAGAAAGTGTGAAACCGCTTGGAGACTTTGACCGTCCAGCAAGAAAAAAAAGCTAACCTTAATTTCAACACAATACAAAAACGAAATTTATCTGGCAAAACGAAATTCCTACAATTAACGTATTGCCAAAGCCAATTCAAGTATGAAAGAACTATTTGCCATACTAAAAGAATTGGTCACTGATCCCAACACCAGACGTATGCAACAAAAACAAAACCTGGAGCTCTGAGATTCAACAAGCCTTAACTAATAAAATAAACACCCTACAAAACAAAATAAAAACCAAAAAAGACGATCTGAACTTAGCACAGCCAACTAATTCCATTCTGCCTAGTCACATGACTACTGAACAAAATAATAGTTTCCGCTTTACTAAAACATTTGCTTTGGAGGTAGAACAAATTATTTTATCACTTAAACCCTCTAACTGTAAGGGTGATTTCTGCCCAGCATACATTATAAAAGATGCAGCCAGAGACCTCTCCCCATTCATCTCTAAACTTATTAACAGTTCATTCTCTACTGGCACTGTCCCAGCCAACCTCAAACAATCCTGTGTACTCCCACTTCTAAAGAAGCAAACGCTAGATCCACTCATTGCCACCAACTACCGTCCCATCACGACGGTACCATTTCTCCTCAAAATCCTGGATGCAGAAAATACCTTTAGCTTCATAAACTCTTAGGGGTCAGACAATCAGGGGACTAAAACAGCATTGATAGATTTAAAAACCCAAATCGATGAGCTGAGAGACAAAGGGAAGAGTGCACTTCTCCTATTACTCGATCTCTCAGCAGCATTCGACCTGGTGGATCACAAGGTCCTCTGCAGGCACCTGGATTCGGCAGCCCACTTCTCTGCTGAAGCTGTTAGGTGGATAGAATCATTCCTGAGTGATAGAACAATGAGAGTGTTTTCCCCTTCAGCAGAGGCCGACCCGACCCCGATCATCTGCGGGGTGCCTCAGGGCTCCTGCGTGTCGCCAACTCTCTACAATATATTCACCAAACCTTTGTTCGATGATTTGGACCTTATGGGTATCACCTACACTAACTATGCAGATGATACACAGATTCTCCTCCCGCTTTCTGGGGATCATGACAGGGACCTGGCGCTGGTGAATAGGATCTATCTCATCATTCAGGCATGGATGGCCACTCACGTCCGTCTCTGCCTGAATGATGACAAGACAGAGTTGATAATCTTAGGCACCCCTTCTAATATTTACCATTGATGGCAATAACATCAAAGTTTCAAAGGAAGTAAAAACACTGGGATTCTATCTGGACGCAACCATGTCCTTCAACAGACAAGTGAAATCCCTGGCCTCCACAACCGCTTACACATGCAAGTTATCAGAGTGGGAAAGCCCTTCCTGTCAAACGATAACTGCATTATTCTGGCCAGAGCATTCATTCTCTCCAGATTAGATTACTGCTATGCCCTCTACTGTGGCACCAACAAAACTAATATCCATAAACTGCAAATACTACAAAACAATGCTCTTAGAGCCGCACTAGGCATCAAAAAAAGAGTACACATGACTTCCATCAGACGCCGATATGAATGGTTTTCTACACACGATAAGATACAGCTAAAAATTGCCTCCTTGACTCACAAAGCATTACACAATGCTGCCCCTAGCTACCTGATTGATAAATCGATGAGAAGATCTTCTAATAGGCCCACTAGAACCATTAATGCAAACTGCTTGTGGTTCCGAGATTCAAATCCACAAAGATTGGCGGCAATAGCTTCCCTGTGAAGGCCGCCAAACTTTGGCACTCCCTACCCTATGAGTTGAGAGCTGACCAACCTTACTTACATTTTAGAAAGCGTTACATCACCCTTCTCAACCAAACTGAAGACTAGTCTAAACTGAGACTACTGCATAATTGTATACCTTTTTCTGTTTTCTGTAACCACTTTATATTATTCCTGGAACTATTCTTGTAATTTACTGTAAATAGTTTGAAACTGTATTTTATCTGTACGATCATATCTACATTTGGTCTGTAGTTACCCTGTATGCCATAGTGATTCTCATTACGTAACCGTGTACGTTTTGCACCTTCTTATTGCTGCGCCCTGTTACCTCTGGGTCTGGTGGCATTAGAAATTCAATAAACAAACAAACACCTCCTGTTCACATTCTATACACTCAGCCTGCATGAGTAGCTCAGGCTGTATTTTCCCCATAGATGGCTATGTATTACTGCCATTACTAAAGTTGGCTTTTTCACTACATTCCACTCTGCAACACTGTATACAATAAAAACAATTTTAGGGCAATAGCTGAATTTTCAGCATGTGTTGAATGTATCTTTGACATATCTGATGTTTGTGCATGTAACTGGCATGTGACTGCATGCTATTCAATGTGCATGTGTTCTGCATATAAATACAGAATAGCCCTCAACTGTAGACAGTTGCCCTGGGGATTAATAAACTATTTCATAATACCTGTTACCTCCTTTTGCACTGCAACCCATAGAAAAGAGCTGAAGTCCATGAAAATTGTGGTCCAGTTGTCACATAGCCACCCATATAGCATTCCTTTCTGGGCCTAAACGAGGTCTGTTGCATGGTTTGTATGTTATAAACTAGTCATCTATGCTAGTATTTGAATAGGCTTCTAATTGCGATTCACAAGTAATGTAAAGCTCTTGCTTTTTCATACTTGCACGACCACAGTCTTCTTAAGAGCCTTTCACCTAACACAACAATGTCAGCAGGTGCAATCCAAAAAACGTTTACCATAACATCACATAACATATATTACCATATGGAGACTATGCCAGGTATGGATTGGCATTAATAGGGCATTTTCACACTGTGTACAAAGTATCTTACGAGAGAGAGAGTGAGAAGGTTTGACAGAAGCAAAGGGAGATAGTGAATTAGAACCTATATATGCAGAGGTTCGTGTTAGGTGTGTGGTGAGAAGACATTGGGCCTCATTACGAGCATGGCGGTAGCCGTGCTTGTATGGCAGGCATGATAACCGCCATGCTCGCATCCGGCACCGCCTCCCACGATTGGGCAATAACCGGCCCATTTCAAGATGTAATTGCCCATTTGCGGGAGGCGGAAATGCCGGGCTCCCGGTCCCCATAGGGCAGAATGGGGGTGGGGAGCATGGATGTGCTGGCACCGTTAATAACGGTGCCGGCTGCATTACGAGTTCTGCTCGCGGGTGCCGCCAGGTAAGACCTGCACTGCTAGCCAGGTAAGACCTGGCGGGCTCTCAGGAACCTCCGAGCAGAACTCGTAATGCAGCGGCCCGGTATGAACGGTGCCGGTGCCTTACCTGCACCATTCATACCGCGGCTGCCAGCCTCATAATGAGACCCAATGTTTTTTGGAATTGTTATAACTTGTTATAGCTACATACCTAGCTTTGCCATGCTACACCTTTCTAAATGTGGCTTCTAAACTGTTTGCATCTCTCACCAACCAGCACAACATTTTACTTTCTACCTTAGTAAACTGCCCCCTGGTGTCCCATTGGGATTCTGCTCCTAGGTGTCCCATTGATTTGGCTCCAGTGCATTTTTGCACTGATGCATCTTGTCATCCCTCTAGGGATTATACCGTCTAGAGAGCTCACCCCACTGCTCACTTGGTTCCTGCTCCCAGGTATCTTCCTCTATCTTTCTCCAGTGTGATTTATGACCTGGTACTGCATGTTGTCTGCTGCTACTAAAACCATCCCATTCCAGGTTACCGTAAAACTTCTTTTCAGGGTTACACCCCTCTGAGGTGGTCAACTATCAGGACATTGGCACGGGCCCTCTGGATGAATGGTCTCCACTGCCTGCTCTCCGCATCAACCAAGTCACCCACATATGGATAATGAACACCCCTCCGAACAGTGATGGACTGGCCTACAGGGACGTCTAGAGATCTCCTGTTGGGCCTCTGCGTCATGGGCCTCTTTTGTGTGGTCACCTATTTTATTTTCAAATGTTCTCATGAGAAGGAGGTGGGCTTGCTCACACTGTGAAAAAAAATCCAGGGCCTCTTTTGGTTCCCAGTCCACACCAGCCTCCCAACAGACATCAGACATCAGAATGCTACACCTCCCGAACCAACATGTATATCACAGTCTCCACCAATTAATCTTTGCACTACAGACTATTGAAGCTGCCCACTGGACACAGATACTTCTGTTACTCTCGACGCAAGTCACGGCATTCACAGACTCTAAGTACCCATATGCTTCCGAACTTCATGCATTAACACAACAGCAAAGCTATCTTGCATTTCCCCTCTTTCCTCACTAACTAAACCCAGACCCACTCTGTTTGAGGTCCACTGGAGCACCTTCTAACCTTGCAAATGCAAGTGGATTAGCGCATACAATCTAATCTTTGAGACTTTACTTGTCCACTGACTGGCAAAACCGATTGGCTTTGCCAATGTTTGTTTTATTTCTAGTTGTCAGTAGCAGCACACCCTGTTTCTCCCTGCTCTGTAATTACATAGGATTGATTGGGATGGCCTTATGTTTTTCAGTCTGTACCACAGAGGTGACCCCAGAAGTCTCAGCACCACCCTTTTTTGATTATTATTCAGATATTGCCACTATTCTATTAATGCTTTCGCTTCATTCATACATATTATATTCTAAGCATCTCCAAGCAGTGAAACAAACAGCCTTGCAGCTATTTACAAAATATTCACGCGCATAATCAGGCACAACCATAATCATGTCAGCCACGGCTGTAGCGGCTTTCCTTTTTCCCAGATAATACAGTTCTCCATGTTCCAGAAACATCGGAAATGGAGGAATTGGGGAAAGCTTACTAGAAAGCTTTCTTTAACCATTCTTGTTCAAAATGTCTCTTAGAGGGGTGTTGTGTTCTTGTGGCTAAATTGCTCACTCTGATACACTCTGATACAAGGAGGAGAGATTCTAAATCAAAGCTCCTCAAATTAACCAAATTCTGCGATCGCTGGCATATAACCCTCCTTGTGCCACAGGTCGATGACAGTGTGCATCCTAGGAAACAGACTGTTTAAAGATGGCAGATCTATTTAGCACAAAAAGGTTATAGGCGCTTACTAAGTAAAGACAAATATGACTAAATGAGAAACCAGTGGAAGCAGCATGCAGTCGCGCAGCTGTCGTGCCTCACAATGACAATATGAGTGTGTTCTGAACAATGGTAGCTAGGGGGTAGCCTTTTATGCACAATCTTCGAGTGGGCAATCTTCCCCAGCAACTGGGTGCCAAGTTACAAATATTCCCCTTGATATTCGTTAGTGCTCTAATCTTTTTTTTGTTGTTGTTTAATAATATAAAAATGTATCTGCTGCAGGCTGCTTTAGCTCGTCATGTTTTCTCACGACCTTGGCTGCACCATGTGATCTTCTACCTTTTGAGACCTTAAATTGATAGAATTAATTATTTTTTGTACTGTGTACATTTTTGTGCAGCACCTTGGATCGAGACACTATATAAGTATCATAAATAAATACATCATTTTGCATGACTCAAGGCCACTGACTTGTTCTTTGCCCTTGTAATAGAAAAATATAGTAAAATAAGATCAGGGGCAAGATTATCTAACAATTGCACCTGTACTAACAATTGAGCAAATGCTTAGATAATACAAAATGGAGCAGTTTTTGTCACAATCCGTATTATCTAAAATTGCTTGCACTCAAACAAAGATATCTCAGACTCTTTTTTTAATTATGTTTTCAGCATAATGTGTTTGAAGGATATCTTTTCATGTTATGAAGCAAATATAAAAAATAAAGAAGCCTGCTTCAATTAAGCCAAAGTGAACACGTTTGGACGATCTTGGATGGGGCTAAACCTGCTTGCTCCATTCTGAATTATCTAGGTAGCAAAAGTGGTGCTAATGTCATTTGCTCCATTTTTTCACATGGGTAAAGTATTGCTAATCTGGACACGTGTGGCCATATGTATGTAGCCATCCATAATCGGGCCAAGGCTTTCAATTCTGTTGGCCGGAGTATTCTTTGTTACATTATACAAATTAAATGTGCATCTGAAAGAAAGTAATTTTAAGCAATTGGAAATGTGCTTTGAACCTGAAAATTGAGGCTTGGACTATGGACATGCATGCGTTAGCAGAAGTGGAGAAGGTACTACATAAGAGGGAGGGAAAAAAAAGATTATTTTTAAAAATATGGGGACATTTTTTGTCATTGTACTAATCTGTTTAATAATAGGAAATGTATCTAAATGGGTGGGTCGTGTTTGGGTGGGGTGATTAGGGAGGTGGTACGGAATCAGTTGTGAGACGATGTAGTTTTTGTATCCTTCAATGTAACTTGTTATAGTGTTTATCTGATTCACACGATTTTTTTTCTGACCATTTAGTAACATAACTGTATTATTCTATATTTTGTTAACTTGTAAATAAATATTTAAAGAACAAAAGAAAAAAAAAAGAAAGATGTCCATCTGTGACTCCCCCAGCTTCTTCCACTGGCCTGTTAAGAGATAACAGCCTCAGTTCAATGTGGCAGAGATGAAGTACTTTCCCAACTAACTGAGGAGGGGCGCGCCTTTGGCTCTTGCGTTTCTGTTTATTTTAGACTATGAATCAACTCTAACCCAGGCACACATTCAATAATAAATGAGTGTAGATCACTCTTGTATGCATATGCCACTGTTCTACTGGATTTGACCCCAGCTATCGCCAGTTAAAAATAAAGTATCAGATGTCCAAAATAGTGCATTTTGTTCAAGAGCAGCTCAGGGTTAAATGGTGATTGGATGACATGGTATACCAGAGGTTCAATAAACAATGGGAATTCCCAAATAGAGTATTTTGATCAACGGAGACTGAAATTCACCAGGTGATTGGATAAAGAGGGACTAAAGGTGTAATAAACTATGGAAAGTCCAAATAGTACATTTTGGTCAAGGGGGTTTGTAGTTCACCTGACGATTGGACAATGAGGGAAGAGAGGTGCAATATGCTTTAGGATTTCCAAATAGAGCCTTTTGTAGACTGAAGATCGCATGGAGATTGGATGACGAGGTACTAGAGGCAATAAAGTCTACCCATGATGAGAGATTCTCTTTGCAGGAAGAGGCAGCTGGAATCCACACAGCCAGAGAGCAAATAAGCTAGCATGGCAGAAGTTAGGGTGGCTTTTTATATATATATTAAGTATGGGCATGAATGCGTGGACAGTGACTGAACATTTTTGATGCTTGATTTGATTTGATTTGTGAACTTATAACGCCCATATCCCAAAAATGGATCCCAGCAGAAACGCAGCTGGGTGCAGGTAAAAAACAAACTGCTGATGTTAAGGTCTGCTCCTGGATTCTATGCGGACATGACATTTGGGAGCTAGCAAAATTTGCTCTTTGGAACCGCTTTAGTACAAATGTATGTATACAATCCAAGCAGTTCTAGGAAGCACCCCTGGCAAGGCTCTATGTGTGGAGTTTAGAATAACTGGACTATCAACTCGCATACAGGTTAAAACCAGTGTTGTACTTTCTCAATTCATTTTGCGGGAAGAAAGCACACAACTTGGAAAACACTGTAAAGGAGATCATAAATTCATCTATTAAAGGGAAGGTTTAAGTGCACTACTAAATGTGTAGGTCAGGGGTCTGCAACCTGTGGCTCTCCAGATGTTTTCAACTACAGCTCCCACCAGTCAAATCCAGCAAAGTGAATGGTGAGGGATCATGGGATTCAGAGTCCAAAACATCTGGAGAGCCACAGGTTGCAGACCCCTGGTGTAGGTAGACTGAAGCTAGGGTGATCTCGAAGAGTATTCTGTGGCTCAACTAAAACTAATGCTGAAGAACAAATGCACTGCACAACAAATGTCATTGATTGGGAAAAAGTAAATGTCCTCCAATCTTTACATCACAACATAGGGAGCCATGGCAAACAGAAAAATACCAGCTCAAATTAAAATTACTAGAATGCAGAAGGATTATAGAGTCAATTAATTTTACAGTTTTACCTTTCAGTGTTCCACTATTTTTGAGGAAGCTGCGGTGCATAAAACTAATGGTTGGATGTGTGCAAGCATCAGAACAGGAATGGGGGTCACATTTGTTGCTGATTTATAACTGCCACTGTATAAGTGTAGTGTTGTGCAAAGTGATTTGAGAATCGGAACTTGGAAGAGAGAGCGGAGGAGAACGAGCATGGACTCCAGGCGGCAGTTGGAGTGATTCAAGGGAGAGACCAGCTATGCTGCATTCATATCCCCTTAATTTAAAGCCTATAATAAATACATGTATAAATAAACCTTTCAAATCACCTCTATAGTATGGCCAATACTTCAAGTGGTGACAAGGATTTCTCCCGACCTGCAGAACAGTCATTGCGTCGGGAGAACAGGTGAGACGACGCTGACCAGGGTGATCTTGTGTGTGGCTATCCGGCAACGAGACCATCGAGGGTGCGATCCTATATGCAACATCTTTATTTTTATAATTTCCGATGGCAAATCTATATTGACGGTACTTTGCAGTCGAGTCGGCATTAGAGGAAAGGACCCAATGGCCTACTACGTCATCACGCAATGTGAGGCCATTTTGGGGGAAGTCATGCTCTTTAAGTGAGACAAATGATGATCAAGTTTTTTGTTTTTAATTTTCTTGAGAAAAATAAGGTTTGTCATCAATTTAATGTTAACTTTGGGCATATACTAATTACATGCAGGAGTGACCTATTTGTTCTTTATTTTGGGTGATTTCGTTCAACGAGCAATTGTGAAGCAAATAAAAAAAAAAAGAAAGCACAACATAAAAAGAAACAAAGGGGTTCAGACCCACATGCGCATGTACACCTGGAACAAGGGAGAATAATACCAGGCAAGCAACTCTAAACAGTGCACATTGTCAAACAATAACTGGAAAGCAGGAGGATCACAAAGTTTGACCCAGTAGCTGGAGAGATGTCCATGCATAGTATACCACCACCAGCAATGTTTCTCTCCGTTGAGGTGAACCTACGCTAACATTGAAAAGGTGGTTGAAGACATTTGAGCACTATGTAAATGTGGTGTGTGGCACCAACTATAGTGTGGAAAGAAAAAAATCACTGTTCTTACACTGCCTAGGACCTGCAGGCCAAGAGAAATTTGAAGACCTCCCCAATCTCATGGCTACTGAATGTGGGGATATGAACGTGTATGAAAAGTGTATAGTGAAAATGAATAAACGTTACGAGAAAAGGATCAGCACCATTCTAGGGAGGTACACATTTGAGAAAAGGACACAAGAGGAAGGAGAAAGTGTTGAACAGTATATCAAGGCCCTGAGAAAACTATCCAGGACGTGCAAGTTTGACCGACAATTGGAAGATATGCTAAGGGACCAGTTCATGTTAGAATGCAATAGCAGCAAGGTCCGTGAGAGACTCTGGGCTGAGGATGATCTGCCCTTAGATGTAATATTACGGATTGCTAAAGAAGTGGAGCACACTGAGAAATGTGTGAAGACCCTAGAAGAGAGGATAAAGGAAGTTACAGCTAAGTCTGGTTCGGTAATCAACACCCTGCAGGCCGCCCCTGAAAATGATATAGCAAGTATGAGCAACCCAATCCCCTATACGGGAAGAAGAAATGACATCAGAGAACCCATGTTCGCCAGATACTGTGGTGAGAATAGACATTCGAGAGGAGTAAGGAGAGGTTGAGGTTACAATAGACGTTATAATGCTGAATTTCGTCGAGGACCAAGCAATCAACGAGGAAGGGGACGTACAAGTAATAGAACGTGTTACAGATGTGACAGCCCATCTCATTGGGCTAACAGTCTGGACTGTCCTGCCCTACGAATAATATGCAGAAATTGCAATGGGAGAGGCCGTCTCGCCATATGCTGTAGAATCAGAGGAAATAGCATGATCGGGAATGAGGATAGTGATGAAGAAGAGGAGTGTGTCTCTATGGTCAGTGGTGAAGGTGGACAAGTAGATAGCCCGAAGATTGTCATAATGGTGAATGGAGAGCCAGTTAGGATGATGATGGACTCTGGAGCCAAATACACACTTATTCCAGAAGTAGTGTGGAAGAGAAATGGGCTGGAATGGCTACATGAAGTAGACATTAAGCCAAGAGCGTATAGTTGTGCAAAAATTGACATCATTGTCTGGTTAAAAGCTACATTAGGTTTTGAGAATAGATGGGCAGAAGGACGAGTTTATGTTTAAAAAAAACGAGCATCACCATTGCTGAGTTGGATGCATCAGGGCCTCCTCAAGGTACAACTGGATGCCAGTGCAGTGGAATCGGTGTTTGTGACTGAGCCGGCTGAAGCTAACAAAGAAAAAGTAATAAAGGAAATATTCAGGGATGAAATAGGTGCATGAAGGGTTTCACACACCGCATTGTACTAAAACAAGGGTGATCTCGATGATGGGCTGTGCCAAGATATTCTCCACGTTGGATCTTATGGACACTTACCACCAGGTAAAGCTACACAAGGAGTCAAGACAATTGACAGAGTTTATCACTCCAGAGGGTTTGTTCCGTTACCGTATGCATGAACGAGAAATATCCAATGCTGTTGTCAGATATACCAGAGAGGCCCTGGAAAAAAATAGCTATAGACATCCTGGGTTCTGTGTGGAGTGGAGGATGTCAGACCTTTTGTATTGTGGTGATTGATATTCTGACTAGGTGGGCAGAAGTGAGAATGTTGCCGAATGTATCTACGAGAATGATTATTGAATTTTTGGAGGATATGTGTGGTCGCAAAGGTTACCCAGAAGAAATTCTTACAGACAATGGGTCACAATTGAAATCCAGGGAAATGGAGTAATACCTCAAAGGTAGGTCCATTGTACACAACACCAGTGCCATCTACCACCCACAGACCAATGGCATTGTGGAGAGGTACAATAGAGTGATAAAAGAGGCAATTCGGTGGTCATGGTCCAATGGAAAGGAGTGGAAGGAAGTGGTGGAGAGGATGGTTGTGGCGCACAGGCTCACTCTGCACACTACAACTGGGGTATCACCGTTTGAACTCAGCAGGGGGATGAAGGCGAACACCAAACTGTTTCCCGGATGGATGGGTGAGGTGACTGGCATGAAAGTGAGTTTGGATGATGTGAGAGAGAAGGTGTCACAAATCTGGGCTGTGTACCTGACACCAGCCTCCATCCCACAACGTCCACTCATACACATAGCTCGAGGGACACATACTCTCCAGAAAATCCGTTGGGTCACAGGTCAGATAAAGGTGGGTTGGGCCCAGGCTTGGCGCATCTGGCGTCATGTACATCACACTTCGGGTGAATAGACTCCAGCACTTCCTGTTTTCCTCCAACATGGAGGAGGAATAGCCCAAGACAGAACACAGGGCTGTAGTCCTGCCTTTTGGGTGTGGCTGCATGTGGCTGCTATACAAGCCACACCCAGGCATGCAGTCCCTGCTTTGCGTTACACTGCTTGATGCAGCGTGATGCTCACCTGCACAGCTCCTGAAGATACTTACCCGAGGACATCGTACAACTCTTACCTGTTCCGCTCAAGCCTCGGATTGACCACAGTTGGAGGAATACTCACGCAACTTCATTCAGATGACCGGCATCCAGCGCCAGTTATCACAGCTTCATCGACTCTGGCACAGCTTCAGGATTTGCTCTGCTTCAGCTACGCGACTTCGGCAGACACCTGCAAAGAAAGAAAAACAGTAAGCACTGCTCAACAGAGCAGCATCGCGCATATATTAGGAATGCCGTGTGAAGATAAGAACATTACCTGATTCTGATTACAGTGGTGGATCCACTAGGCATCATCAGCACGAGTCGGCAGACACCTGTAAGGCAAAGAACATGCCATTACAAACCCCACAGGCATACAGAAGGCAAAGCACGTTACAGAGGTATCAAACCTGTTTCGCTGCCATATGCATTTGTTTACTTCATCATCCCGCCACCGGCAGGCCTGCAATCGAAAGAACAGAGAGCATTAGAAGGACAATAAGCGCATACAATAAAACAGCGCATTGAAGCAAGTAGGACATAAAATACCAAAACAAAAGGTAAGAACACTTACTGAGGAGAATCCTCACAACAAAAAGACTTAACTGAACGAACATTCATCCATGCCGCAGCAGGACTGGGCTTGGGAGATTCGAACCAGTGACGTAACTGGTTCCAACGCTGAACAGACTCGCACCCCTGCCTGAGTTAAGAGCAGGACAGAGAGCCATCCTTTCACATATATCTGGTAAGTTAACCAGCCATCACTCTGGGAACACTAGGGGGTGGCATCAGGGTGGGTAGCAGACACAATCCCACACACACCTGTATTCTAACCTTGTCCTGTATACACATTCATAGGAGCAGACAATCCAGGCTCCAGACGGTCCAGGCTATCATTCCGCAGAGAAGAGGTTCTGGGTGCTCCTGCAGAGTAAAGGTGAGCGTAACAGAAGGTCAGGAGGAAGCAGGTGTTCAACAAGTCCAGGATGGATGACAGGAAGTTTAATGTGGCGAGGATTCGCCTGATAGGAGGTTTGGTGAGGATCAAGCTTCCAGATGCTATGAGGGATGGTTGTGGAAAATGGTCCAAACCCATTGAAGTGGTGGAAGTGTTCAGGCATGTGGTAAGAACTAAGGATGGGATAGTATGGAACAATGGTAGAGTGATGGTTATGTCTGGCAGAGGTAGAGGGAGAGAGAATGAGGAGGTATGTTCAAAGAAAAGTGATCTTTCCTTGCCAAGTGAATCAGATATTCTGGAGAGAGCGTCGACATAAACATCGACATTTGGAAGGGGTTGCCAGAGACCAAGACACCTGATGGACTTTGTCGAGTAATGGGTGTCGTGTGAAGGAAGGAGGATGTGTAGTGTTGTGCAAAGTGATTCGAGAATCAGAACATGGAAGAGAGAGCAGAGGAGAATGAGCACGGACTCCAGACGGCGGTTGGGGTGATGCAAGGGTGAGACCAGCTACGCTCCCTTCATATCCCCTTAATTTAAAGCCTATAATACATACATGTATAAATAAACCTTTCAAATCATCTCTATAGTGTGGCCAATACTTCAATAAGGATAAGTAGATGATGTGGCTGCTGGTGACATGGAATCATCCAGTCAATCAAAGAATAGATAGAAGAGTAAGCAGCTGATAAATCTAATGTTTTTTTTTTCAAACATGTCATCAGTTTTTCCTATGGGTGGCATTTTGTTGTGTGTTTTCGGTATTACCCAATTTGATCAAATTTTGCTGATCGAATGGTACATCTGACCGAATTCAGTTAGTACCATTTGATCGATAAAATTCTATTAAATTGGGTATTAAATGCCAAACATGAGGAGCAGGGTTGCAGGGGTGTCCTCCACTGCCCATGTTGGACATTTCTGGCCTTGGTGGTTGCAAGGGTATCCCCCACTTCCTGAAGATTGGAGGCGGGGGATAAAAAAAGAAAAGAAAAGAAACTGGGACTCTGCAGCATCAGATCTGACCCGCGTTGGAGAGGCGGAACTAATGCTGCAGGGTCAAGAGAGATGGCGGCTGAAGAAAAAGTAAGTCGCGGGGTGGGGGTATGCCTTCGGGTATTGTGGGACAGAGATATGCAAAGTTTGTCCACGTTAAAATTGCATTCACGGCAAAATTCACTACGGTCAATTCCGCCGTGAATAATTCTGCCACGGCCAAATCACACAGATTCGTGTTCTCTACAAGTGTGTCCAAACATGGTTTAGCAATTCAGCAGCTCAGCTGAGGTATTCTATTGGTAGAAAGCACAGTTGTGATGAAAGGACTTCTGCATCGCAGGAGTACAAGAATGGTTAGTGGCTAAATTGCCTACTCAGCCTTCACACAGACTCGGACTGTCCTATAGGGAAATAGGGCAATGCCCGAACCAGGCCCATGTGGGCCAGTTTGTTAAGTTACTTCACCATGCAGTGAATAGTTTTAACCATTGTTACTGAAGACATTTTCTTTAAAATGCACAATTTGCATCACATTTGATCAAAAACCTTTCCCTTTGGTACTACTCAAACAGTCTGTCACAAAAGGAATGAATTGTCATTTGCAACTGTGGGCCCTTTTTTCATTGGTGCCTGTGACGTTGTATAACCTGCCTGGCAGACATATATTCATTGGTATTCATTATAGACTTCAGCCAAGCCTAAATCATTATAGTCTTCAGCCAAGCCTAAACCAGGAAGTCCTGCATGTATGGACTTTCCTCTAATGCTTTTGACTATGCTCTTGGTTGTCTAGGAGACGGGCGCTCGAGAGGAGGAGCTGGAGAGTGACGGTTTAAGCTGGGCGTATTAGTGAAGAAAAAACGGACGACGAGCAGCAGAGCGCCTACAGCTGATCGTTCTTAATCGAAGCAAAGAAGATGGAGTTTAATCGGAGCCAGTCCTACGCTGAGGTCGCAGAGACCAGAAGTGCCACTTCCGAAACGCTGAAGAGTTTCAAATTATAAATGAGGCCGTGACTGGAAACGAACGCCTGAAGGTAACGGGTAGTGTGAAGGCGGTGAGGCGAACGAAGTGCCGGGAGCTGAATGAGAGATACGTTTGAAGATTGCTGTATCGTGAAAGTGTGGCGAGCATCCGGCCATTAAATCTGAAGAGAAAGTAAACAAGGCAGTGCGTTGGAAGAAGGGAATCGTAAGAGTCAAGCGACCATTGTCGCTACAAAGTTATATCTAAACCATGTGCCATTGCGCTGAAAGTTATTAGTAGCTCTGTGACTGACAAGGCAAAAGATTACTCGGAAAAGATAACGTCTCTCTAGGTTGAAAGGCGAACGCCGCCGCACAACTAGAGAAATCTGCATGCTGTCTTTCACTGGCGGGTTGAAAGGATGAGAAAGAAGGGCCTTGGTATGCAGGGACAAAAGGGGATTAACGGAGGAGGAAGAAATTAAACTAACAAAGACAAATATTAAGAGGGGAACGCTACCCTTCAGATTAACTTTACCATAGAGGAGAAGTACGTCTCTTAAAGGGGCAGAAGAACGTAATTAAAGATCCTATGGAAACAAGGTTGCCTTAGACGGCAACGTCCTGATGACGCCTGCACCTGCTTAAGAAACAAAAGTACGATTGGAGGAGAGAAAGAGAGAGAGAGAGAGTAAAGAGAGGCTACAAAGGAAAAGAAAGGAAGAGAGCTCTTTAAAGACTGAAAGAGAAGGTAACGAAAAGGAGAAGAATTCCCTAGGTGTGAAAATACAGACTAAAGTTATATATATATATATATATAGGTTCTCTTACCTGAACTTACCACCAGTGGCTTCCTCTACAGCACCTCGTCAATTCCAAGAAGACGTATCCTTTACTAAGTCTCTGAAAGAGAAGAAAATATACAGATTAATAAAAGAAGTGGATTCTCTTCGTAATTCACACAATCTACTCCTCGGCTCTGAGAGTTATTTATTTAACATTCAGTTGCATTATTTCACATTTTGGTGTCAGAGTGGGATCGTGAGAATGCCATGGAGGACCTTATCAAGACCCTAAGTGAGGGGCAACAACTGCTACAGCAGGCCTTGCAAATGCAGAACCAACAGGCCCAAGCAGACAGATTGGCATTTCAGCAAGCCTTACAGATGAAACAGGCCCAATTACTAGAAGTCACTAACACCAGGAACAACCCTCAAGTGCCCACACCTGTATTACAAAAATATTCGACGGGGGAAGATCCCGCACATTTTTTTGTAAATTTCGAGAGTGTAGCTCGGAACGCTCAGTGGCCAGCCGAGAGATGGTGCCATTACATCGCGCCATTGATGACCAGTGAAATGCAGTCAGCCTATCAGGCCGCAAACCCAACGGGAGACACCTTATATGGAGATATGAAGAAAGTGGTGCTGGAGAGAATGGGACACGATGAGGAAACATACCGAATCAAGTTCAGAGAAGTCAAATTGGTTGGAGAGGAAACGCCGAGACAATTATTCTATAGGGTAAAGGAACTGTCAGAGAAGTGGCTACAGCCTAGTGTGTCATCTCCAAATGAAATAACAGAAAAGGTGATCTTAGAGCAGTTCATCGAGGCCCTTCCCGGTCCTGTTCAGAGATGGGTCAAGCAACATCATCGACTGTCTCTACCAGAAGCAGTAGATATAGCCTCAGTTTATCAAAAAGCGGGACAGGGCCGGATGGTGTCGTATTCTGCAGGGTATAAATCACACACACCAATAAATAAAGCTGGGCCACAACCAAGATGGCCTCACTCAATGCTGAGAAAACCTGAAGGGGAGGTCCTACGGTCCAGACCTAACAGTGAGGGACCTATCAATTATCGTCCATCTACTACAACAGTTGGAGGACCTCAATGTTTTGACTGCGGGGACTGGGGCCACCTTGCCAGATTTTGCCCAAAGAAACCGAAAACAGAACCAATGGATGTGGGGTTCTTCGACTACATAAAAGAAAGTGAATATTCTGATCACGTGCCTGGAAGGCAGACACAGTACCTGTATACCTGCGAGGCTGAGGTGGATGGAAAACCTAAAACTGCCCTAGTCGATTCAGGAAGTGTTCAGACCGCAGTGACCACGGAGTTGGTAGGTGAACGTTATCATTCCTCCGGAACAATTCCGGTGCGCTGTGTCCATGGGATGTAAAGGCTTATCCATCAAAGAACATACAGATTAAGTTGGGCGGGGAGACATTGGGGTGAAAGTAGCTGTACTACCCAGTTTACCGAAGCCCCTGTTAATTGGGTCTGATATACCTGAATTTCCTAAATTAATCCATGAAATTGAGAAGAGCTGGTTGGAAATGGCACCTTACCGTGAAGAAAAAATGTCCGCCCCGTCCTGCAAACTGCGGAAGAGTAAAAAATTAAAGAGAGTCCTAAAAAAAGAGTGGGAGATCAAGAATGTGTTCCCGGTAGCAGTTGACTGGAGGTTGGAAGAGGATGGCGATAGTTTTAGGTCCGCTCAAGAGCTGGACCCGTTACTTCAGTATGCCCGGAAGCGAGCTTTAGAAGATCCTACGGGGCAAGGACCGCATTTCATAAAATAGAATGGGTTGTTATACCGAGTGACTCGGTCACGGAGTGGAGATGAATTGAAGCAACTTCTAGTTCCAAGAAAATATTATCAGACAGTCCTGGAAGTCGCCCACTTACAAGTTGGGGAGGGACATCTTGGAACAGAAAAGACTACTAGAAAAATGTTGGATAGATTCTATTGGCCTGCGGTGTACCAACAGGTGGTTAGGTTTTGTCAGTCCTGAGAGGACTGTCAAAAGAAGAATAGAGCCAATATAAAGAAAGCCCCGTTACAACCTATGCCACTTATCCTGGAACCTTTTAGTCGAATTGGGCTCAATATTGTCGGTCCCATAGATCCCACGAGGAGAGGCCACAAATACATCCTTGTTTCTGTAGACTATGCCACTCGATACCCGGAGGCCTTTCCCTTAAAAGCCACTAATACGCAACAGATATGCGGCATGTTGATTCCCTTTATTGGACGAGTGGGGATTCCAAGAGAAATCGTCACAGACCGGGGATCAAATTTTATGTCCAATGTCTTGAAGCAAGTCTGTGATACCCTGAAAATTGAACATCTAAAAACAGCGGTCTACCATCCACAGATGGATGGATTAGTGGAACGCTATAATCAAACTATCAAGCAGATGCTAAAGAAGACAATCTCGCCAGAAAACAGGGACTGGGACAGGGTATTACCATGGATATTAATGACCCTAAGAAACACTCCCCAATCATCAACAGGTTTCTCGCCTTTCGAGTTACTGTTCGGGAGACCGGTAAGAACTTTATTAGATGTTCTGAAAGAGAAGTAGGAGGATCAGCCAGATCGTGAGGTGACCCTAACAGAATACGCTTCACAGCTATGGGATCGAATCGAGAAACTACAGGCTATAGCTAGAGACAACCTTCTTCAAGCTCAAATGAACCAAGAAAGATATTACAACCAAAAGACCCAGTTATGTACTTTTAAAACCGGGGAGCAGGTACTAGTGTTACTGCCCACCTCAGACAATAAGATGTTGGCCAGCTGGAAGGGACCTTTTGAAATCCAAGAGGTCCTGGGGCCTTTAACGTATAAGGTGAAACAGCCCGGTAGTAGACTGTCTTGTCAGACCTATCATGTCAATTTACTTAAAAAGTGGATACCTCCAATGCAGAACATCTCTATGATCACTAATGAGGTACCGCCAGAAGAACACTTTCCACAAGTTAGGGAGAGAATAGGTATGGAAAGTTTAAATATCAACCCTGAGTTGACAGCTGGGCAGAAATCTGAACTATCTCACCTCTTACAAGATTTTGCCGAGATATTCTCCTCACTTCCAGGGAGAACTAAACTGACTTACCATCGTATAGATACTAAACCTGGGTCTATAGTAAGGCTCAGACCTTACGGGATACCTGAGTCAAAGATAAAGGCCATCAACCAGGAAGTTCAGGAAATTTTGGATTTGGGAATCATTGAGCCGTTGTATAGTGACTGGAGTTCACTGATAGTCTTGGTCCCAAAACCAGATGGCAGTGTGAGGTTCTGCATGGACTTCCGGAAGTTGAATGAAATTTCTACGTTTGATGCTTACCCATGCCACGTATAGAGGATCTGTTGAACAATCTAGGGAAGGCTAAGTTCCTGACCACCATTGATTTGACCAAGGGCTATTGGCAGATACCATTATCACCAGCCGAAAAGGAAAAGACGGCCTTTGCTACTCCCACTGGCCTATACCAGTTTACGGTGTTGCCCTTTGGTTTACATGGGGCACCTGCAACATTTCAACAGTTGATGAATTACCTGATAAAAGGTCATGAAAATTACATCAGAGCATATCTTGATGACATCATTATCTATAGTCATACCTGGCAAGAACATCTAGTTCATCTAAGGAAGGTACTCGCAACTTTGAAAGGAGCTGGGTTACACATAAACCCCAAGAAGACCCATGTAGCAACATTTTATACTAAATATCTGGGATACTATGTGGGCCAGGGGATGGTTAAACCCCAAGAGGAGAAACTGAAGGCTATCAAGTAGTTGAAGTTCCCGGAAACTCCAAAGCAAGTGCGGGCCTTTCTAGGGTTTGTAGGGTATTACAGGAGGTTTATCCCACATTATTCTACCTTAGCTTCTCCCTTAACAGATCTGCTGAAGAAGCCCACCTTACCTGAGAAAGTTTGGCAAACAGTTGAAACACTAAAAGCCTTCAATGCTTTAAAAGAGGCCCTGTCCGAAAGAGCTGTTTTACACTGTCCAGACTTCAAGTCTCCATTTCTTCTTCAGACTGATGCTTCAGGGACGGGACTCGGAGCAGTCCTTCTCCAGATCCAGGAGGGAGGTGAAAGGCCAATACTGAGCGTTCTACTCGCTGTGCCACTTGACCAGCTAATAATAATATGCACCCGCCAACACCATACCACACAAGGTATGGTTTATATTTTCAGATTACCCTGCCACCAGGTGCAGGAGTCTATCTTAACCATAAGGAATTTGGAACAGAGGTGTAAACTTAAATACGGCATCTGCACTTCTGTGACTTTGCTGTCACAACAGCTGTCAAACAGGGCACCTGACACCTCTGAACCTGCTATGTTGCACTGGATACCAGAAGCTGCATATCAGGAGACGGATGCAGCAGGACACAGCGTATGCTATGCTTACGGCATGGAGCTACTGAAATGGGGATTTAATTATTAGACCACCCTTTCTGAGATGTAATTACCCACATCATTTTATTAATTAATTAAATTTTAAAAAGCCAGGGCTTCTACACCCTTGCCAGGTGGTGATTCCTCACACACAATCAACAGTAGAAGGGGGTTTCATGGCCTGAAATGCATCGAGAAATTTCAGTGGTGCCATTTCTTTTAACTGTTATTTGTCAAACATTTAGGAAGTACCTACATTCATTTAGCTCCTATATGGACTGTATTTTAATATTATGGTAACTCTACAATAGAACTAGTAACACCATGATTCTTAATTAAGGAGTGTGATTACATTTTGATCACAAATATTGGCAAATTCAGATTGTAAAACAGTTAAAAAGAGTGTAAATAATGTCTTCCACTGTTACATTGTGCCACTGCACCACCGAGGACTGTGCATTGCTGCAGGACTTCAAATATTGATACAATTTTGGACAGTGTTTCCTAATATGTTGAGTACCTTAAAGTCTTATACAAAATATTTCTAATTACTAATATGTAGGGGTGTACCGAACTTCGGCTTCGAGTAAATATTCGGCCGAATTCCGGCTGAAAAAAAGCTCTGCGGCTCTGCCGAATAGTTCCTTGCTATTCGGCTCTTGCCGATAACTTTGACATTCTCATTTGAATACAATGCAACATGAACTCAGAAAGGCAAATATAGACTTCAGTTTGCAAAACTGAATAGAATGCTATTACACAGCTGAAAAATATTGTATATTGTAATCTGCTCTTTGGGGCATGTTTTGTCACAGATTCTTAGACAAAAAAGGTGCTCATCTTTTATACTTAGCCTGCAACAATACAGGAACATCTTTTCTTTTGGTGAATGTTTATATGCAATGTGCACTTTTTTCAGTTGGAAAAAACAAACAGACAAATCCTGCCATGTCACTTCCCATTGCGTACGTCATAGTCCCACCTTTTCCTTTTTTAAGGACTTGAGTCCTGAGTTTAACATTATCTGATATTTTATCAGGAATTATAAGTTGCATATGTTTGTGTATTGGTGACAAAGAGTGGCTAGGATAAGTGAAAAGTGAGCAGCATTTGTTTGGGTGGGGTAAATAGTTGCGAGATGGAGTTCACACATTTCAGATTTCCTCTTGACTTGTGCCCTGCATGAACCGACATGAACCATTTTATACATTTGTATGTGAACTGCAAAGAAGTTTCGAAACTCGACTGCATCGACTTTGCAACTGGATAGAGAATGCAATGCATCTGATTCACAAAGGCAGTCCTTTTGCATTTATGAAGCCTTCTACTTTAACTGGCCCTGAATATGCAACAATCTTCTGTACATTTGGTCCCTTCATTTTGGTTAAATCTTCTTTATTTCTGGCTTTTATAATTTAAATGAAGATGCTACATTAATTACACTGAAGCGAAATAAAAGTATAGAATGCATTTAACATTGTGCTTTATTAGATTTTTTAATAAGTGTGTTTTTTGAAGTTTGGAACACAATTTATTAAAAAAAATAACTATTCGGCTTCATATTCGGCTTCGGCCGAATAGTTAACAAACTATTCGGTATTCGGCCGAATACTAAATATGCTATTCGGTACAGCCCTACTAATATGTATTGTGTGAAATCTGTTTGAAAATGGTTGAAGGTCCCGTGCCTGTTTTCAAATAAATCTGTCCTCATTTACTAGCCCTCTTTAGGGAGGGTAAAGGGGTGATTGTGATATTTACTTTTAAACATTTCACCCAAAAAGATTCGCCTGAAAGCACTGCATTAACTGTTAGGCAGTAAAATAAATAATGATTGTGTCACTACGTGAAACCTTCTCCTCTCGCTGAGGTATGGCCCAGTGTAGTATGCGTATGATGCTTCAAGTAGGTTGACTTCTACACATTGAGGAAGACCGCACCGAGGTCCTCACACCCTCCACTCCCCAACCTATCTGAGACTGGGTGATCTGCTCCCCACTGTTTCCTTGTCTGGTTGCTGTAGATTCCTTGCTGACAAAATGAAAACCCTCCCCTCCCCTGTTGCAAACTCCCACTCCCTTGTTTCTCTGCTCCCTTCTCCATGTTATTCCCCCATGATAGTAAAGTGCTCTGTTGCTTCTCAAAACTAGATCCGCACTCAATAAATACCCTTATAATAACAATAACGGCAGATGAGCAATGTAGCTACTCTCAGGTCAGACTCGTTAAAGTTCTTTAATCCAGTGAATGGTCTCATAAAATATTATCACATCATGATTAAGGGTACTGAACGTGCATGAGATATGTTTTGGATTCCATAGTGTTTCATGTGTTTTCCATGGCATTCATTGGCACTGGCATGTGCACTAGGAGTTATCAAACTTCAGGAAGTCGAAATCACTGCCGATGCAATTGCAGCATATGTAGTGCACACCAATATCTTTAGCCTAAAGTTTAGCAGAGTTGCAACAGACCTGAATGTTTAACAAATAACACCCCTGATGTGTTACAATCAAAATGAAAACTGTATAGACGGTTAATGAGGCCTGCTAGGATACATTGCGGACAATCACACAAACAAGAGGATTGAAAACGTTACACTGGAAATGCAGAGGCTTAATACAAACAGATGTTCAGCTGATTTAGATTATCATACTTTCTTTACTATGCCCATTTGCAGTGTCCAATTGACATAATACGGTTGACAAGAGGTAGAGTTGTGTTACTTGTATAACATGCTTTATAAGGGGGCTACTAAGATTAGATTATCTTTTTAAAACAGAATACAAACTGTAATTAGGTCAGTGAGGGTCAGAGTTGACCTTGAAATCTGCTGTTCAATTTTTCTTAGTCAAAGTAACTGATAACATGTTCCAACAACCCAGTTCCAAGCTATGGAAAGTGCAGTGAAGTCTTTCCAGCATTGGATAGCTGGCCAGGCATCAGATATTGCTGAAAGCAGACAGTACCAGATGATTGGGGAGAAGATTGGAGAGGGCTATAAACATGTTCACTGGGTAAGAGATTTGCAAAGAGAATGAGTTCAAAAACAAAGAGACAAGAGGTTGTTTACTGCCTATGCCTAACCTGTAAAAGGCATGTTGATGAAATTAGGTAGGATTGTGACTCCACACATCTTTAACATCATTTTTCCCTTTCTGGGTCCGCTCTCAGGCCTTTTATTTATAGTCGGCCCAACACATGCATCCCCCTGACTACTGAACACAAGTTGATGCTTTCCAAGAGGAAGGCTGTATTCCCATACAAAGTCCAGGGCATCTGGAGGGATTCTGACACCATGTGCGTGCAGAGTGCAGATGGCCTTTAGCAAGGCAGGATGTTTGCTTCATCATAAGGACTAACTGCAACCCCATCAAAGGTGGAGGTACAAAATGGGCTTTACAAAATACCTTAGAACTGATCCTGTACACGGGATTCTCCTCAAGTGATGACAAGGACATAATTCAAGGACCGTCCGCCCTTCATTCTGGGCTAATACCAACCACCCAAAGTAGGGCTCATTACTGAACCCTATTGTGTTCACTTTATGCTTTCCATACACAACCTTCAATCTCCTATAAGGGATCCAGTCGCTTGCTGTCAAATGTGCTATTCAAGAGATACATATGTGTTTCCTAGAAGGTCAGGCAATGTCTTCAATACACTGTAGTCCCTTCCCTAAGCAGGAATGTCAGACCTGGAAGACTGATCCCTATTGCAGTGTGTAAATAAGTTGTTACAGCTGTAGATATAGAAGATGAGAAAATAAGATAAGCAATGAAAAAAATCAAAGCCTCAGTAAAGAATGGTTCCTTGTTGCCAAGACATGCCTTTCATCATCTTAAATTAAATAAAATGCGTTAACCCTCACACCCTGAGTCTTTGTTGTGTTTGGTTTATAGCTGTGAAATATTACAATCTAAATGTTGAAATCTAATATCCCTATTCTGGTCCTCTTTATTTATTCCTGAACATAAATATGGCAAAGTTGAAGTGCATTTTTTTAATTCAAGGGGTGTAAATATTTCCCACAAATATACGGCAGTGTCCATGCATAGTGTGAAATCCTGAAGCAACCACAGAGGTTGTGTGCAGGGGGGCTTTTACCCAGAGAACATTTTTAAATAATGGGTACAAATGTTACTGTTTTGTACGGTTCCCATACAAGAACATACTCATGTTTGATTTGAGCATAATACCAGTAATACCAGGAATGATACTATAAGGAAATAAGGTAATGCTGACTCTTTCTATGTATGCATGTATCCCACATAGGAACACGCTCCTGTTGGCTTTGCCATCAAACGTGCCAATCCACAAAATGATTGCCAAATAATAAACACTTGTCATATTTGCTTTACCCCTTATGCCCAGTATCAAATGCAATACTACAGTAAGAAAACATGCCCGGACTGAATATCCCAATGTAGGCCAGTCTAGCCATGCATTGTCCCTTATCATGTTTGCTTTACTCTTGATGTCTAGCAGAAAATGTCATGCCGCAGTAAGAAAAAAAGCCAGACTGGCTGAACCAAAGTAGAGGCATTCTAGCCACATAGTAACATTTATCATTTTTGATACACTCTTGATAACTAGTAAAAAATATTGTTTTGCACACTAAGAAAATAAAGCCAGACTGGCTGCACCAAAGTAGGCCAGTCTATCCATGTAATAAAACTTATCATATTTTCTTTTACCCTTGATGCCCAGGGAAAAATACCAAGCCACAATAAAACAAAATGAAGTCAAACTGCCTGAACCAAAGCAGCCTAGTTTAGCAACGTAGTTACATTTTTATAATGTTTGCTGTTTCGTTATATTTAAAGCATGACCACTAAAAGAAACGAAATCTATCGTCTTACAACCGATATGCCTACGAACACACGGCTTCGAATAATGTCAGAAACACAGCCTTTGCTGGTTGCGTCGGCGGTCGAAAGACTTCCACCAAGTCCTGCAACAAATATCTGTTCCACGCCTGTCCAACATTTTGCTCAAATCAAATGCAAATCAAAGGAAAAAATGAAAAAACCACCGATGGATAATGCTGACATTCGGAAATATGGCTTCGGGGCGCAGTGTGGAACGACTACCCCAGTACCCCTGACTAATCAGATGGTAACTGTTGTGCATGTTAATGACATTATTGATATGGTACCAACTAACTCTGAAATAGGTAGTGGAGGCGAGCGGGTGCTCATATCAGATGACAACCTGAATTTAAAAGAGACATTGGAAACCTCTAAAATGCCTGCCTCTATGTCAGACAGTATGCTTTTAAAAAATGCCTTGTCTGGTGTTGTGCAACCTGGAGCTGCTGCAACACTTGAAAAACCAAGTGAATTAACAAATGCTCTAGAGAATAACAACTCGGATTGCTCGGCTAGAGCAGAGGGCTCTAAATTATCACAATCTCCAGATATGTTCCATCGTCCGGATTGTGACCTATCGACTCTGGAGGTATCATTCATACCACCAACTCCACGAAGATCGAATAATAATCTTACGAGTCTTGATAGATCACTCACTAATCACAAATCTGAAAATCTGACTTTGGAAGTCATGAATATAGCATTAATGGCTCTTGCGAAGCTCTTTGAATCAGTGGATAGCACCTTAAAGTGCCTCACTGCTAATGTTAAAACTCTTGAAAATAATCAAACCAAACTATTATCAGAGATGTCCTTTTTACATGATATTAATGTAAAAATAAATAATGTCACTCATTTACAACAAAAAATAGCCGAGTCTCTGGCCCAGAAGCCGAGTTGTACATTAAAAGAAAGTGTGATTGGGACCTGTATAAGCACTCAAACTATAGAAGACCCAGATTGTCAAATCGTAGAAATTATTATGGACTCTCAAATTTGTCTTGAATCACACAAATCCAGTGTTCCATACTCTTCCAAGACAGCGGTTCCCTTCGTACCAGGTATCATAGTAGAAAAAATGGCACCCCAAGAACCTGTCATATTACCCTCCATTGAATGTTCTTCAGCACAAAAAGATAAGAATAAAGAACTAGAATGTACTCAAACACACAAAATGACCTACTCTGTCTTTGATAAAAAAACTATCAATGAAGTGAATGAGAATCTCTCAAAAAAGAAGAGCTCTAACCAAACGGCTGCAAAAAAAACAAAAAATATGAAAACTGTAAAAGCAACAGCCACTCCATCTATCAAACAATTTGTCAATAATATCACAAGGGCGAACTCTAGATCAACAACAGCAGCGAACCTCATAACTAAAAAATATGTTGCTCTAGCAAAATCTAAGAAGCCAAAAAACATCGTTAGCACTCAGTCAGTGGGAATGATCATGGATCATCCTCCATTGAACGATCTGATCACATTAGCAGAGACTGAAAGCTTATCTCTTAGAACTCAAAATAAACACGCCTGTGTGCCTTCGAGAACCACTGTTGAAAAAACAAATGCGGTGAGTGTCCCAGATACAAAAGTGACAGATGTAGTTGCATCATCAAGAAAAGCGGTGAGTGTCCCAGATACAAAAGTGACAGATGTAGTTGCATCATCAAGAAAAGCATTAAGGGAGGAAATTGATTTATATCTGGAGACACGTAAATTTGACCCCCCAGTCTTCCCAATCATAACTAATGGTCCAGCAAAATTTTCGACTCTTAATTCTCCGGATCCTATACCTTATGCGATGCCTAATGAATCAATAAAGCCTTCAGTAAAACGAGTATCGTTTGCTGACTCATTGTCATATGCTGATGAGAAAACAACACGAGAGGGGTCTGTTAATAATAACATGTCACAGTCAGATCTAAACGAAATTAAAGAGTCCATTGCACGCCTATGGATGTTAAATTCCAAAGCTCAAATGCAAAACTATCCAAAAGATGATAAATTTAAAAAACAATCAAACCTACATCAATTCGCTAACCAAGACCCAAAACTCACTTCTGATAAACCAACACAGTCTGGCAGAAGACAGCAAACAAAAGTAGAAAATAGACACTCCTTGCTTTTAACGGCACGAGAAGATCTAACTACATCATACAACATGAATCGACAAAGCATTCTTAGACTTTTCTCGGAGGTGAAATCCTTGCGAGAGATCGACTCTAATGATATTGATCAGATTGAATTCCCTTGCAGTGAGGATTTAACAACAGTCCTTATATGGTGTCGGTCTCTAATTATTCATAACATCATTTGGGCTGCCCGGAACGAACTATTTGATTTAGGATTTGCAATCTCACGCAATAACAAAGATGAAGGACCTATCAAATCTTGCTTGAAGTCTACCCATAGATTTCAACCATACATCCCTAAACATAGGAATGAAACTGATACACCTATGTATAAGAACTCAAATGTCATGACTAGAGTATAACTAGATCGAAATAGGGAGCAGAGTGATTTGTCGGTGCTAAGTTGGAACACTCGAGGTTTCTCTCATCTTATTAATAACCCTGAGAGCATACTGAGTGATTATGATTTGGTTTTTTTACAAGAGACTTGGCTGTCCAATGCACCAACTTGGAACAATTACGATATACTACTTGAGCCAGCATTGTGTGCTTTGAGAGGTAGACCTATGTCAGGTCTGCTTACTGCATCGAATGCGCTAGCAAATATCCACCTGTCTCCATTGCCTTTTAGCAATCCGTTCATCCAATGCTCCTATATTTCGGTTAATTCTCTCAAAATTGCTTGTATTAATGTTTACTGGAATCCAATGGGCATTACAACTGCCAAGTTTTTGAAAGATATAACAGATGTCCTGGAAAATGTTATGCTTGTGCGAGAAATTGTATATTTTGTTATTGCAGGTGACTTGAATTTGCATCTTCTTAACAAAGAAACTTTAAAAGATCTTGAGCGCATAAGATTATGGAACAAATTCATGAAGACATGGAATTTAATTATGCTGAATGGCACAAGTGCAGCGGATTCACCTCCGTTACCGACATGGAATAGCCAAAAACAGTCAGCAATCATTGATTTTATCTTTGTTTCCAGAAATCTATTCGCGCACACTACTGATTTTGCCATCAAGTCATCACAATACAGTGACCACTGTCCATTAACATTTAAGATCAGGCTGACCCCAGCACCGATTGTAGAAACCCAATAACTTATGGGCAAATACGAAACCAATAACTCTCTAAATCGATTAAAATGGTCTCACGAGTCCTTAACATGCTATCGTGACCATATAAGATCTTATGTAGAAATCTCTCAAATGTCAGTAGAATCATATAGATTGGTCCCTTTTGATCTTATGCAATTATATGCCACAAAACAAAACATCAAACAAAAGTCTGCTCAACCTTATGACACTGCCATTCGAACTAGGAAAGCTCTATTTAAAACACAAAAGCGACAAGCTCTCAAGCTAGCCCCATCTTTAAAGACTCACACATTAAGAGCTATCAAAACTGCATATAGAAATTGGATGAAAGAATACAAAATAACAAAGCAACAAAAAGAAGGGGAAGCTATGTTAGACCAGATTAAGAACAAAAATACAGCACAAATTTGGCAATTCCTAAACTCAGTAACTAACGCATCGCAAGTATCATCTCATATAAACGGAGTGTCGGAAAACGATTGGTGCAATCATTTTTCATCCATATATCTTGCTCCAACCGAAAGCGAGCCATCGGACATGATAATGTCACCTTTTACTTTAAAATAATGTTTGCTTTACTCTTGATGCCCAGTAAGAAATGCCATGCCATATTAAGAAAATAAAACTGGACTGGCTGCACCAAAGGGGGCCAGTCTAGCCACATAATAACACTCATGTTATATTTGTCTTTGATGCAACATCAAATGTGCCATACCACAGTAAGAATATGTGTCCACACAGCTGCCAAGCGAGCCCCATCACTTCCCCGCTCTAACCCCAGATCAGAGCATGCGGAGCCCAACACAAAAGCAAGTACACGGGCATTCACACAGCATTTACTTGCACATTTACAAGAACACCCATATGCCATACACTGTCTCATTCACAGACACATGCACACATACATAAACACATACATTCATACTGTTTTATTCCTTACCTTGAGTCACAGTCCAGACTTTGCTCAGCCTAATTTCACCTGCCATGAAGGCCCTCTGGCTCCGTCAAAGTGAGGAACAGTAACCAGGAAGCAGAGAGAGCTTACAGTTTTCTCTGCATTCCTGAACCCAAATATGACTAAGCTGTAGCCTCTGTAAACTTTAATAATCTGTTCATGAAGATTTAGCTGGGCTGTGAATAGTGTGGTGTGATGGGGTAAGGGGGCTGACAAAGTGGTATCATTTTGGCTATAGACTTTTATTTAAATAAGGTAAGAAACCTATATCTCCCTGCATCTAGGGTAGGGGGGGGGGTGCCCTACCTTAACCTAGAATAACTCTGCTGATTGTCAGTATGTAAGGACATTTACATACAATCCTCTGTCCAAACCACTACTCTATCCCTGCCACTACAAAAGGGAATCAATAAACATTCAATAAAGTTCCTGGTCAACCACTAGGAGAATGATGCCCTTCTCCTGGTGAGGTACTTCACTCTCAGGTTGACCCAACAGCAGTCTCTTGCAATAGGTTCTGATTTATCAACTAGACCTAGACCAGGAGGATGACTCCCTTCACCTGGCCCGTTCTTCTTATAAACTTTGCAAAGTCTTTTTAGTTACTCCCATGAACATTTAATTAATAGTGTCCAGGCCTTATTGGGACAGGAGGATAGCTCTGTGGCAATGGGTGGATCTTGGAAGCAAGATCACACTGAGCAAACACAGGTTTGAATCCTGCACCCGCGCTTGAAAGGAAAACAAAAAAGAGTGTGTTATAAATAACCTGCCCTTCCACAATGAAACTAGCGCCTAGATACCAACGGGTTATGTGCGCTGTAAATAAATGCAAAAATAAATAAAGAAATGTACCCTTCTCCTAGTTCTCAGTACCTCATTACTTTCTCCTAGTTCTCAGTACCTCATTACTTTCAGCCAATTATTTATCCTTCTGGTATTTCTCACATAGGCCAAAATTCTCACTGTGACAAGGGAGCTCACTCCTGAGGCACTCATGAACTTTGTAGCTTTTTATCTTCTCACTGCTCTGAGGGGCATCACCCTCAATGTAGACTTGACTCTTGGGTTTCTGGGTATCACTACTGTGATAAGGTATTTTATTTTTGAAGGATATATAACAACTTCGCCGACGACACTCAATTGGTCTTCGAGCTTAGTGGCGACTACAAACAAGACAGCGATAAATTAACATCCATGTATAACATCATTGAAGGCTGGATGAAGGATAACTGGATGTGCCTTAATGGTACCAAAACGGAATTAATGATTTTTGGATCATCACATGCCAGAGAAAAACTGAACCCACTATACTCCTCCTTCAGTATCAAAAACGCCCAAATACCAATATCAGAAAAAGTGAAGACACTTGGAGTTTACCTGCAGGCCTCACTAGGAGCCAAGGCTCATACAACATACTTGAAAAGAAACTGCCAGTACTACCAAAAACTACTTAAACAAATCAGACCCTTGCTTAACCAGAAAAATAACACCACCATAGCCAGAGCTACAATACTCTCCAGACTTGACTATGGCAATTCCCTGCTCCTTGGGGCAAGCAGCAAGTGCCTGAAGCAATGCCAGGTGATACAAAATAATGCTGTCAGGGCTATCACGGGCAAGTCAAGAAGGGAGCACATTACGAGCGACAGAAGAGACTTGCACTGGCTGGCCTTTGAGGAGAGAATTACATTAAAGTCCCTCACTATGGTCCATCGATGCCTATATGGCAAAGCCCCAGCATATCTAAAAAAACAATTCAATTGGCACAAACCAATCAGAAACCTAAGATCATCTAACAAAGGCCTCCTCCAAACTATTCCAGCTAAAAAGCGGAACGGTCTCGGCAAGGCCTTTTTGGGCAGAAGCATCCTTAAATGGAATGAACTGCCTGTGGCACTGAAATTAGAAACAAACTATATACAATTCAGAAAGAAACTGAAGACCTTGCTATTCAAATAAATACCCGACCAGACCACAAACTCTAGCACCACACAGAACTGACTCTTATTTGTGATGTTCGTTGTCCCGTCTATTGTCCATACATTTCCTGTCTTACTGGAACGCGCTCTGATGCCTGCGGGCTTTAGCGCTATACAAATAAATAAATAAATAAATAAATAATCTTCTGGCCTCCTTGGGGTCACCTTGTCACAGTTCTTGGTTGATTCCTCCCATTAATAACATGTATGCTTCTCTGGTTCTTCTTCATCTCAGTACTATTAGGATTTACATATGAGACAGTAGAAACTTCACAATAACATATAGTATGGTTTTCAAGAGAGGAACGAGTCAACAAGGGTAAGGTTTCTGGGAGCAAGGTTTTAGGGAGGTCCATCACCAGATGGGAATCCCTATTACCATGAGAAAAGTTTCTTCCTATGCAATTCTCCAACTTTCTCTCTCCCGTAGGGTGATTATTGGGTGGCAGCCTCACCTCCTTAGCCTCATCGGGAAGGGCTCCCCTCTAGGGAGAAGTGACAGAATGTGATGAACTGTCACAATAGTCAGAATAGAAAAGGCACTCAGGAGGCCAAAGGTCTATGGCAACTCCTGTTCATATCGAGGTATGCATCATACCAGTGGCAGCAGGTGAATTTATGAATTCAAGGGGAGTAAATATTTCCAACAGGTGACCGAGCATACTGAGGAAGCATAAACCAAACACAGAGGTTGCTTGCGGGGGGCTTCTCCCCAGAGAAAATTGTTAAAATAATAGGTAAAAATTGTGCATTTTAAAGTATACTTTATGTGAAAAACTAGGGTTTAAAGCTGCACAGTTTGTCATCTGTTGTGTAGGGTAACTCATGAACATATCCACTAGATGCAAGTCTCCAGTAGTGAATAGAAGCATGCTTCCATACATTTTCATGATGACTTATCCCACAATATATGTCAGTATATAAACATGTTCATTCTTGCTGTTCCGTACATATCGGTTCTATCGGTTGCACCAATATATGCTAGTATTCCCATACAAGAACATACTCATGTTTGATTTGAGCATAATACCAGTAATGATACTATAAGAAAACAAAGCTGTGTTGGCTCTTTCAATATATGCCAGTATCCCACATAGGAACATGTGTCATCACTCAATCTCCATGGAGGTTATGGAACCGCTGGTCTTGGGCCAATAAAGTGCATACATGCTCTCACGCTAGAACCTGGCCGCGTTCTAATCTTTTGCCAAGATGGCACTGACCAGGTCTTTTTATACACGCTTCCCGACCAGCGCCTTGTGTTGCAACCCCAATCTGTTATCTCTGGGTAAGACACTGTTTTCTTTGAGTTTCTATGCTCTTTCTCTCTCACTCCTGTTTCTGCTGCTCTCCATCCTTTCCAGCTTTGGTTGCGACGGCCTCCCGGCTTGTCGATTTCATCCTTGCCGGTTCTTTTTACTCTGCATCTGCTTCTCTCTGACCTTATTTGGAGTCCATTTTTGATCCGTCCAATCTGGCTGCCGATTCCTTGCTGTCAAATGTCCCGGAATACACAATTACTTACTTAGAATTCTCTTAATACCTGAACACACCAATCGCTGCAGAAATCACCAACTCTGAGGGTTTTTTCAGCCTGTTGGCTTTTTCTCTCTGCCTGGCAGTTCCCGGGGTGGTCTTGTTGCCTGCTGGTTTACCAAGCAGGCATAGTGACTTCTCCTCGAGGGCGTCCCTATCTATTCAAGGCCATCGGTCTACGCGAAAAAGGAAGAAAAATCCTCTTCCTCTTGAACAATCGCATTCATCCAACACGGAAGAAGATTCAGGTGAGGAAGACCCTATTGATGTGAATAGTGACAACATGCTCCTGTTGGCTTTGCTTGTAAAAGTGGCAAGCTAAAAAATTATTGCGCACATAATAAACACTTAGCATGTTTGTTTTAACCCTAGAGCACAGTACAAAAAGCAATACCAAAGTATGAAAACATCCCCAGACTGAATGCCCTAATGTAGGTCAGCCGAGAAATGTATTAACGCTTATCAGGGTTGCCTTATCAATAATGCCCAGTAGAAAATGCGAAGCCACAATAAGCAAACATGTCCAGATAGGATATACCAATGTAGGTCAGTCTATCCACGTATTGCCCCTTATCATGTTTGCTTTACCCTTCATTCCCAGTAGAAAATGTCATGCCACAGTAAAAAAATAAAAAGCCATACTGCTGAACCAAAGTAGTGCATTCTAGCCACGTAGTAACATTTCTCATGTTTGATACACTCTTGATGCCCAGTAAAAGAAATGCCATGCCACACTAAGAAAATAAAGCCAGACTGGCTGAACCAAAGTAGGCTAGTCTAGCCTCTTAGTAACTTTTATCATTTTGGCTTTACACTTGGTGCCCAGTAAAAAATGCCATGCCACATATAGAAAATTAAACTAGACTGGCTGCACCAAAGTTGGCAAGTCTAGCCGTGTAATAGCACTCATCATGTTAGATTTACCATTGATGCCCAGTAAAACGTGCCATACCACTGACAGAATATGTCCACAGAGCTGCCAAATGAGCCCCTCACTTCTCCTCCTCAACCCCAGATCAGAGTGCCCTGAGCCCTGCAAAAAACGCAAGCACCCAAACATTCACACAGCCTTTCTTCGCACATTCACAGGAACACCAATATGACATACGCTGTCTCATTCACAGAGGCATACAAGCATACATAAACACATACATTCATGCATTTGTATTCATTACCTTCAGCCATGGTCCATACTTTGCTCTGCCAGATGTCACCTGCCATGAAGGCCCTTTGACTCCCCCACGGCAAGAAACAGTAACCAGGAAGCAGAGGGAGCTTACAGTTTTCTGAACATACATGAAGTATCCAAAGCACCCTGCAATGGATGTCCTAGGACGTATGATGTGTGGGGAGACTCAGGAGTGCCGCCTATGCTCATTCAGACATGCACATTCTCATCCTGCTTCCCCAATGGACCATTCAAGGCTGAGGAAGGAAGACACCTTGCATGGGTAATTGGACACGCTTTCTGGGGAACCCAAACTATCAAAGGGATACGATGTTTCCCTGTACAGTTGGGTGCTCTCCCGTACATAATTACGGCAGCTTAGGCAGCACTCAGTGTTTTCACCGGACTGGCTTGACTCGTCCATAATAGGCAGGTCCCATCCCATTGCCCGTTTTGGATGAGCCACCCCTGCATCATACACCAGAAATCAAAAAAAGTCTTACAATTACATCAACATATATTATATCTTTCTGGGTCCTGACAGGTGTGACAGCCATTCCTAGCAGAACATGTATGACAAAACATACCCAATGAAAAAGATTAAACATGGGGATAAATGAGGCATAAAAGTGAAAATCGGTGCTTGAATAGCTGAAGGTGAAACAAATCCACTGGTAAACGTTTAACAGTGTTAAGCAATATCCTAGCCAGCATGGCTGACATTTATAGGTCATTAACTGCCATATCCTCTTGAGTATTTTCCAAAATGAGACATCACAAGAATCTTCAGCACACACGCAAACACTGATAAATCTACTTTTGTAATCAGTCAGAGATCTGAGCATCTGGGAAGGAAAGATTCACCAGGCATTAACTGGAACATTAACCCATGCAAGGGCACTGGGTTTGTGTTACCAGTTCGATCCCTACGTCGACCTTTCTAAGATGTTGAAAATATGCATCCAATTTTGACTTCTTGCCGACATTTTGAATCCACTTCATGTGATTTCATCAGAGTGAGATGTTGGTTGATGGCACTTATTGTGATGTCATAGGGGTCCAAAGATCATGTGATCTACTTAGCCCCAAAATGTCGGTGAAGAGATACCAGCGATAGCTTTATGACGTTGCATCAATGCTAAATGTACCTACATCTGAAGATGCCTCACCCAAATACAAAGCAATACAAAGGCATGACCTGATTCACGAACATTCTGTACAGTGCACATTAAAGTAAACCCCAAGTGGCCTCCTGGTGTCTGGGAGCATCTACCTCCCAAACGTTACTTTGTGTAGATGCTTCTCCAGGCTCTCAGGTAACCATGCTAGTCTTCAAAGCCTCCCAGGTGCCGTGGAATATCTCGCTAGCTGTCTCCCAGGTGCCGTGGAATATCTAGCTAGCTGTGGGTACCACTGTCAGCTGCGTATTGTTCGCGATCACTCTACCTGCAGCGGCCTGCAGCCGGCTTCTACCGCACACAGACATGGCCATGGCCATCTGTGTTTGAATAACTCTGCTATTGGAGGGGAGTTTTCAGATCGCATTGCCGTACCTGAAGACAGTTAGGTGCTCTCCGGTGGCCTGTTCACCGCTAGCCTCAGCTGTTAGAGTCGTCGTAATAACAACTTGCGCTTTCCTGCCTCAAAAGGAGAGGAGCATATTGTCATATCTGGCATTGCAAGATAACAGTAATATGCACATTACTTGGAATGATGTGCTTGAAACGGTTCCAGAAGGAGTTGCAGAGTCCATATAGCTGGCCAGGGGCCTGGTTCCCTGCAGCTCATTCCATACCATTTGGGAGTTCAGAGTACAGCCTTCAATGGGGATAACAAGCACTTAGCGCTACAGTGTAATGGGTGATGCTTCTACCGTTGCCCGCTTGTTTTAAAAAATGGTAACTATTTTAGGGGAACATTTTACTTTTTGATAAGTGGGCAAGTAAACATGACAGCCAGTGTGCGGGTCATTTAAAGTTGAGAACATGCTTTTAATGTGGATCATGTATCATAGTAATATGTATGTCGAGCCACTTGGGATATGAAAAGTATGGCCGCAGAATGCTGCGAGTCCTGCGTGATTTCTTGCAAAGGGAAATAACCATAGAGAATGCTGAATGTGGGCCCTGTGGGAAAATGCGGCAGTAATACCGTTAACCGCTGCATTACCACACCGCCCAACTATGAATGCGGCAGTAATACCGTTAACCGCTGCATTACCACACCGCCCAACTATGAGTTGGGTGGAAAGTTTGTGGATATACCTCCAGCTATTTTTTGTGGAATTACCGCCGGTGGAATTACTGCTGCTGTAATTCCGCTGAAATCCCCCTATGGACTCCAATTAAAAGGGGATTAACACCACCACCAACACTTGTAATCCAGCAGTAATACTGCTAGACCAAGTGGCGGTAACGGTAATACAGTTTGGTGGTATCACCATAGATTTACTGCCAAGGTCACCAAACTCATAATGAGGCCGTTTGTCAGGCATTGACATCACATGCATGGGTACCCACAACATTTCCTAGCTATGGGTAAATATGCCCAGGTACTACCCTAACTTGCAATATATTCCAAGACAGCCTCTGGTACTCACATCATATGGTGGAAATCGATATCATGCATGAGGTATTGCCATAAAAATCCCAAGTATTCTAACTGTTGTAATTTTACCATTTATTGCCATCAAAACCCAAAATTCTCACCTCTTTACCAGCAATAACATTGCAAGCTGACATAGTCACACCTTCGTTGGTGTTACCATCAAAAGCTCAGGTACTAACGCAATTGTCATTTACCAGGCTCTGATGCATACGCAAGGTACTCAAAACAGTTTTACTATCATATATCCAGTTACTCATACTTAGTTATGCCCTACTAGCAAATCATGGCTAAATTCCATGAAGCCATGTCAGCACTTTATTTTAAGTTCCTATTCTGCCCCGTAAGCACGTCCTGGCCACATTACATTATGCCCAGTTAGCACTGAATGGTCAAATTATATTATTTCCAATGTGACCTTGTTCTATAAGGCCCACTTCACACAGTATGGTTAGTGCAAAATAGCCACAATTAGCACAGTATAGCCCGTTTATATTAGGGTGAGGTAGCACTGCACAGCAGAGCAAAAGTGAATTGCCTAATTAGCACAGCATGGCAAGATTCTATCATTCCTAAACGGCACTGTAAGGGGCATTCCACTACACAGTTTGCATTATGACTAGTTAGAACAGAAAGTCCTAATTTCAATCCACCCGGTGTAACTGCAATTTAAGACTGCAGTAAACCTTGTTCGTTGAGCCTGATTCCATTGTACTCAATCATGATTTGATATGATATGATAGGTTATTTGTAACGCACTTAATACCCAGCGGTTTCTAAACGTGGACCCGGGGATCGAACCAGTGTTGCTCCACGTCATCTTTCTTCCAAGGCGAGCACGTCGCCCCTGTGTTATCCTCATAGCTTGCACGGTTTCATAATAACAAGTTAGTACTACAAGTCCCGATTGCATTATGCCCAGTTAGCAGTGCACAGCCTGATTCATTATGTCCATGTATTTATGTTATTAAGGCGCTTATTTGTGCGGAACAAACTAACACAATACGTTCAGCACATGTATGGTTGGCTGGGCAATCCCAAAATTGGGTCTGAAACATTAGCAATTGAGATGTAAGAATAGACACATTAACGAGGCATAGCTGGGGACATAAAGACATCAAGTGGGGACAGAACTGGCATACACTAGTTAAAGATGAACATATTACATGATCAACATTTGGTGTATTTACTTATAGTAGAAGATTATCATTTGCTTTATTTATATCTATATGAAGGAGAATGGGCAGGGTGGGGGATGGATCACTTGGGGATGTGATAGCATCAGACTGCGCAGGTGCTTTTACAGGGCAGTCTCGAAGCGTGGCACCCTGGAGATGGACTTCCTGTCAGGGGGTCGGGAGTACAAGTGGACTAACACCCAACATGGAGATGGCATGCAGAGATGGGCGAGGAGGTGTTTTGGGGGTGGAAGAGAGTGCCGGTAGCAAATGTAAGTGTATTGTCAAGTTGATAAAAGGGGTAGAGGGCGACTCATATGAAGTGCCGGCACCATAGGTCCTTCTGAGGAGAAGGGAGGATATTACAAACGCATCTAGCTCATGTATGTTCCTGAGCATGTAGCTGATGTGTCTAGCACAATCCTAACTAGGAACGGAGCAGGTCATTGTACAAGTAGCATTGCAAAGACTGCAAGGACTGATTACACTGGAACAACCAACGAAAAGTATTTTAATGTATTTACCATGATTGAGTTCATCTTTGCACCATTATAATTATAACAAAGACCACATATTACATACAATTCAAGATACACTTTAAAAAAAACACGCAATAATACCATACAATATCATTTAAAGAACCCCATGCTAAACGTCTAAAATCACCTACTTAGTCAAGGTCTATAAGAGATTAAAACTTTTCCATACCTTAAAAGTGAGTTAAAAGGTTACCGGAAATAACTCCACTACAAAGCGTAGAGTGGCCAATCGCCAGGCATTAGGCTTGTCCACTAAAAATGCTTTCCATACTATTTCATTTGACAGCAACCTAAAATAATTTATCAGATGACCAAAGAAGTGCAGACGACGAGAATTCAGAGCCTGGCAATCTAAGAGTAAATGTGTCAGGTTTTCTACTTTGCTGTTATCAGCACATTTAAGATAGAATCTCAGATCTCTCTGCATTCTCTGTCTTGCGACCCAGGACTTCATTAGTGTGAAATAAATTCAGGTGCAACCTCATAAATTGGGTGTGCCAAAATGAACTGGGGAATGTTGTTAGTCAGCCACTGTGCTGATGCATTTCTCGACCACAACCAATTGGGCCTACTGGTTATGGGCTTTCACCTCCTTGATCGTCTTCATCTAGTCATACTGCCATACTTCCTTTTTCACTTATAGAATATGAGTCGTCAGCATTTCCAGAGGTACCTCCATCTGCACTAACAAGGATAAACATATTGAAAACCACTCATTAAAACTGCTATTGGATTTTTGAAGTAAAAGAGAATTTAAAACAAACCACAAAGGGGCTGATTCATGGAATTTGTGCGCCGAAAAACAGGGATTTGTGCACCATTCTGCCCGCAAATCCCTGTTTAACAAATGGGGATTTGCGGGCAGAATGACACACAAATCCCCGTTTTTCGGCGCACAAATTCCATGAATCAGCCCCAAAGAGTTTTCAGCAGCATTGATTATCTTAGAAAGTAGGGTCACATTTTCCAGTTAAAAATGGCCTCTAATGATGAGACGCCCAACTCCTATCAGAGAAAACAATTAGGTATACCTTTTGGAAGATTAAGAACTTGCTTCCAAAGATGCCCTTTGAACAGGCCCAATTCAACCTTCCAGTGACAACCATAACTTCAGTTCCATAAGTTACGGTGGGAACCACTTTCTTTTTGTAAAATTCCAAAACCGGAACAAGCGATAACTGTCCGAACATTCCATTACTAATCACAGCTTGAACAACAAGGTAAAGCACTTTGGTTTTGAGAATATAAAGATCTAAAATAGCCAAATCATCAGTATGAAGCAACCAATTGATTGAAGAACCCAAACTTGGGGGGAAAAGAATAACATTGCGTCAAGCTCTTTACGATGTCAGATATAAAAAGATTAAAAAGCAGGGGTGCCAACACAAACCCCTGCTTTAATCCTCTGGCGGTAGGAATATCCGTAGATAAAAAGCCTTGTTTATTTAGTCTAATCTTCATGGAGGTATTCCAGTAAAGTGATTTAACCATGTTTAATAAAACCAAAGGGCAGCCCCAGTTAAAATGTTAATACTTAAAAGTTACCAATTCACGCTGTCGAATTCCATTGAGTGATTGATAAAAGCAATGTAAACAGATCTCTTCCTTATGTAAGCATCCTCCTTGAGGAGATAACGAAAAAAACTGTTCAAGCAGGTACCAGTGCCTTTGACAGAGCCGATCTAAAATTTAGCCAGGCGATTCTGCCCAATTGCCCAAGAAGAAAGGTCCTTTACTAGGATAGAAGCAAAATGTTTACTGGGCACATCCAGAAGTGCTATGAGGCAATACTTCGCTGGCTGGGGTCGATCTCCCTTCATAAAGATCAGAAACAGTACGGACTCACACCAGGATGTTGAAATAAATTTAGTGTCAAGCACTTCCTCAAAGAGAGTAAAAAGGAAGTCTGCACATAGTGAAGGTTCCCCTTTTAGAGTAAAATTACAGAGCCCGCCTGGCCCCGGGGCTCTAGAACATGAATAACTCTGTCATGCCTGTAAAAAAAAAGACCCAGTGGAGGCTTTGGGAATGTTAAGTGACAGGGACTGTATATTATTCCCTTGTGAATAAATGGCCTGGTAGTGAGCAATCCAGTTTGCCTCTAAGATCGGGATAAGCTGTGCACTTCCTTGGCGATCAGAGTTAAAATTAATTAAATTCCAAGATTCTCTCACATTATTTCCACTAATATGCTTCAGTAAATATTGAGAATCCCTTTGTAAGATGACACAGCAATATTGACTCAGCAAGCTTCTATATCAACATTTTAGAGTTTTAAGCAGGATAATATTATCAACAGGTACCACACAATGGTTCATACAATTCCCTTTTTTCGAGCACGAATAGCAAGATTGTAACACTGCTTATTAATAAAACTCCTTTTGTGAGACTTACGAATTTGGTTATAACACATTCACTATCTCCGTATAAGGAGTATCCTTTATACTATTTTCCATATTCATGTTCATAACCAAATGAGTTAATTTAGAGTTAAAAATGTCCACCTTATGGGGTTTTCATGCACCTTTCATACCAGCATTATTAATATTAAGATCCTAATGATATCAACCTTAATTATTTCACAAACCCGGAATTCTCCAAGACATAATGAGTGGAAAATGATCAATCTGAGAGGATTCCAGAATAACAAAGTCGTGGACATTATTAACATTATCATCAGTGACAAAAATATTGTCCAAGGTGCTTTTCTGCCGACCCCTGGACCAAGTTGCTCCAACTGGAATGTCTCCCATCGTGTTTCCATTCAACATGGAGAGGCCCCTTGGCTCAAATTCTGAAAGCCAGGCATTACCTCTACATCTGGCGTGCCTATTAGAACCACCCATAGACACAGGGTACTGCAATTAAGGCACATAGGTAGGATTCAAGTCACCGCATACAATAATACTATTAGAACCTCTTGCACTCTGCCACTCAAACAATTGCATCAAATATTTCCAATTGGATAATGCCAGAGGGATTCCAATAGATATGAATGTGTAGCGAATATTGCAGAGGGAGACGTGAGTTCGTATTCCACCTTAACTCCACTGCTAAAATATAGGCATTGGGTTGGGACCAGCGAGCAGGCGAAGCACCAAGGTCATTCCGAATCCCAATGAGTCACCCTGCATTGGGCCACCCTTTAGCCCCTTTCAATGCTGGGTTAATAAAAATGGCAAAACCATCTATATCCGGTGTGCTCCACAGCCAGGTTTCCTGCAAATATCTGAACACTTCAAATTATAACTATTTTTCTGAAATAAATGGTAAAGCCTCTGCACTTGCAGGAAGTGAAAGGTTATCTCCTTCCTGGTCGCTTGTTTATCTGCTTATAAGGCTGAAGAGGGGTGCACCTGAAGCACCCAAGGTAACCAATTACAATTATCCTCATCAGAAGCTCTGACCGAATTGGAGTGAGGATTATGGATTTTCTGTTGTACCGTGCGTCTTTGAAGCATTTAATTTGCAGTGCGGGAAAATATTTGATTAAATCTGCTTCTGCTCTTTGAATCAGAGGTCACTCAGCTTCATCAGAGAGGGCTTTTTTTCAGAACAAATAGTGAAGGTTTGTAACCAAAAGGAAGGAAAAAATTGGCTGCCTCAAGTAGACAATCCACCACAAACATTGATTTCACATGAAGAATTTCCCTATCGAGACAGTAATCGTTCTAAAACTCCAGCTACTGTATATCTTGCTGACTAAAAGAATTAATCACAGGAATAGGATTTATGAGAGGAAAGATGCTGGTGCTATTCAAAATAACTTTGTCCCCAATGCCAGGATGTTTTCTAACAGTAACCTTTGAGGATCCGCATTCTCAGATTGAAAAAAACCCTTTGAGTGCAAAGAAACTGGTGAATTTGCTTTCTTCAAAGCTAGTCTCCTCTGTGCTAACGTCATGAAAGACTTGGTGATGGGTGAAGATTGCTGCAGAGCATGTTTTGTAGTCAGAGGTAATTCACATTGTTTTTTCTTGAGAATCTAGAAACAAGGCTGCCACTGATAACTGGCTGAATCAGCACCAATTGAGGAGCTGGGACCATATTCTATGTCGAGTAAACTGAGAGTTCCAACAAGGTTTGGGACACACCTGGGGCAGGATTAGATAAATTACCCAGTTCATTTAACTGTTGCCCTTGAGAGTTGCAAAGACCCTTCTTCCTTTGTTTCTTGTTCCTGTTCTTCTTGGTTCATTTATCCTCCATCTTTGGGTACTCAGATTGTTCCGTAGCTGCCTGATTCAAGTCATGCAAGAATTTGCGGTATCCCTGTTTAATCTTTGCAGGCTCTGATTTCTTGTTCTTCGATTTATACTCTGGCCCATCTTAGGTTTCTTTGTTTATTCGTTGGTAGAAAACCAAATAATTGCCCCTGCTTCTGGCTCACCTTTCCCTGTTCTAGGGAGATTTGAATGGGGTCCATAAATATCTTCTCACTTCTAACCTATCTTAACTCGATGTCTGTTCATAGATCTTGGATTCTGGGCAGCTTTCACAACTTCAGGTGACATAAGAATTGGTGTTTCCAATTACGGTGGGAGGGAATTTGCCTTCAGGTTTGCTGAAGACGAAAATAAATGATTCGGGGGTCCTTTTTTAGTGAAAATAAATCCCTCTATGAATGTGAATGTTGCATTATTAAAGATAATCATAGAACACGGATCATTTAAGCTAGCATTGATGTTCTCATAGTGTTTAACGAGGGATGACAAAACAAAATTCAATGCCAAAATTGTAGAGTCCCCAGAGGTTTGTTGAAGAAATGTATACTGCAACCATTGATACAGGGAATTCTTTCCCTTCCCAATCAAAAGTGCCACATCAATATTCTTTTTTGGTTCAATCTAGTCCTGTCTGTGTTTCATATAGTACCACATAGGTCCCTCACCCCTGTGCCACAGATAAGCCAAGTAGCAGGCCAGATTAAGAAAGAATATATATAAATTAAAGAATAGGAAAATGAATAGTTGTACAAATCACAGATCACGCCACCTCACTCCATGGCCCACATGCTTTTCTTACCTATAAATCTCTTTTACACAAATTGAAAAACACTAGTCAGTTCAGAATAACACAGATCACAAACTCTTTAGCCCCAAAACTTGTACAGTTAAAATACTTTGCCTGGGGTGCACTTTTAATAGCATGTAGCACATTGAAACATGACACGATCATAAGCTTGATACTCTACTTTTTCTAAAGTGTAATTTAAATAAAATGCAACCATTTTCTATTGGCAAACACAATTTCACACATGAAGCGCTCTGTCTTTTTAATTACCCTGTGAACTTGGAAATGCTAGCAGTTTTGCTTAGCTTAATCAAATGAAGAACAGAAATGTGACTGGCTCCGCACTTTTAGCAAGGGAATGGGAAGCAGTTGGAAATTGTGTTGTTAATGTACCCCTCCATTAAGGGAAGTTTGGGTTTGGCAAAAATAAATAGGAGCACCCAATTACTTTACAGACGAACAAGCCGATTCATGGAATTAATGTGTGCTGAAATTTTCAGCGCAAGCGTGCGAAAGCGCGCGAATCGCAGTGCCAGTGCTAAAATCGGAGCGAAACCCGCGCACAGCGATTCTTGGAAGTCCGTACGCATGTAAATCCCAGGATGTGCGCCAAAATTCTGCGTGGCGCACGCTGGCGCACACGTCTCCAAACAGTGTGCGCTACGCGCACAGCAAAATCGCACATAGCACGGCGCACACAACAAAAGTAGAAGGAACAGAGGGCGTGACACGCGGAATGGGGAACAACGCATGAAAATGTGGCCGTCACGGGGGAAGTACAGGAGGCAAATGCGCGGAACGCCCACACGCACGTTCAAAACATGCATTCATGGATTCGAACGGGGCTAACGCGTGTGCCCAAAAAGACGCGCTAATCCTGAAACACATACGCCAGCAGAAAGCAGGCGTACGTGGACTCGCGCCGCGTAAAAGTGCGCGCAATCAACAAACAAGCTCCGACACCAGGATGAATATAACGGTCCTAGCAGCAGTGGTCATGGGATACCGCAGGAGGAGGAGGAGGATAGTCAGGCCCAGAATTTTCACACCCAGAACCAGCCTTTTTGGGATGCCTGATGACCAGGTGTATGGGAGGCACAGGTTTCCACCTCACATAATACTCGACCTGGTGAGTGGGTGGGAGGATGACCTCACATCACCCACCCTGTGCTCACAAGCACTCAGCCCCCTGGAGAAGATCCTCAATGTACTGCACTTCTTGGCCACTGGATCATTTCAGCGGACAAGTGCTATAGTGGGGGGGGTGTCACAGGCCACACAGTCACGCTGCCTACACCAGGTCTTGGCCATCATGACTGCACACCCATCAGTCCGCAGGCACAAGTACCTGCCCAGAACACCTGCAGAAAGGCAGGCTGCCGTCCAGGATTTCTACGGGGTGGCACAATTCCCCAAAGTCCTAGGTGCCATTGATTGCACCCATGTGGCTCTACGTCCCCCCAGGGCATCAGAGCACATCTATTGAAACCGCAAGCACTGGCATTCCATCAACGTCCAGGTAGTATGTGATGCCAAGGGAATCATCACCTCAGTATATGCCAACTATCCAGGGTCCACCCACGACAGTTTTATTTACAGAATGTCAACCCTAAACCGGGACCTAGAAGCTGGGCGGCATGGCAATACATGGCTGCTCGGTGAGTATGAATGCCACAGCACATGCATGCATGTCAGATACTGAGTAATGTCACAACCCCACTAATGATACCCATCACCACCTCCCCAGGGGACAGTGCCTACCCTCTGAGCACCCACATGATGACGCCAATTCGGAACACCACCATGCCACCCGAGGTAAGATACAACACAGCCCACATTGCAACGCGGGGCATAGTGGAGCGCACATTCGGAGTGCTCAAGTCACCCTTTCGCTCCCTTGACCGTTCTGGCGGGCAGCTGGTATACGCTCCCTCAGTAGTGTGCAGGATCATGGTGGCAGCATGTGTCCTGCACAACGTTGCAACATGCCGGGGCCTGCCCGTGGACATGGTGGTGCCCCCACATCCCCAACCACATGCACGCCCGCTGCGCATGGGAGGCGAAAGGGCACGGGGTGAGGCAGCCCATACGTAGCTGGTGGCTAATTACTTCACCTAAAATCACACCCCTGTGGAGTGCACACAGCGCTGGCACATGCCATCTGACAATCAATGATGATGACATAAGGGACAGTCAACTGTCACAACCATACCAGCCTCAGATTGGTCACCTGGAAGTGTTACATTGTGTGCATCCCTACCTACACAAACACCACCAATGCTGTGTCATCAAAAGACACACCTCTATGCTGCTAAATTCATACAACATTACAACAGTGCCATGTCACCCAACCCCTCCCCAACACACCATGGCATGTCATGCTATGTGAGAGCAAACAAAGCAATCCCCAAAACATGACACAAGTGTCACAAAGTACAGTGTCCCTAATGGAAACTGGCCACACACAATATGCTCCTAGTAATGTACTAACTACACACATGACCAAATACTTACCAACAATACAATGCCGCTACACAACCTCAAACATCGCATAAACATGACAGTAATAAGTTAAAGTAGTGGTAGTCTTACAACCTGATTATGCCAGCACATCGACCACTTCCAACTGTACAGTGCTGCTGCCACGCAAATGTGTAAGTGCACTGCCTACAACATGAACTCCATCTCCAAAGTAGACGGCCTTGTGAAGACATGAGGAATGAACCTGCAAATTAGGAGGAAGACATGGATCACAAGCACATATCAATACACCATGCAGTGTACAATACAACAACAATATCCACTAGGAATGTATACACAGTATTGACTACAGACTGCCCACACAGCTCATGGGAGTCCATCGTCACTGTGTAAGTCACTGTCACTTGGGCACACCCTTTGCAAGCCCATGGAAACGGGAAGCAGGAGGGGTGTGTGTCTCACAAACCCAAGCATCTAACCCAAACTCAGGACAAGCCTACATGTGCCCAGCAGGAATACAGTGGATGACCATGGGAGCCACACAATGCAACACACTGTAAAAAAAAAAAAATCAAACAAAAATGGCCATGTGGGGAGCGGGGGGGGGCACCCAGGAGGTACAAGGACAGGGTGTGCACCAACAGCCACCTGTGTGGATGTTGGGAAAAAAAACACCTCCATGGGCTCATGGCCTGCACGGCTATGCCATTGTGGGAGAACTGCTGCTGTCGCTCTCATCACCCTCTGATCACCCTCTGCTGCTGCCCCAGGAGGTGGTGGTGCTATGGGAGGCAGCCCACGCAAAGCCCTGGTATGGTCCCCAATGGCAGCAAGCATGCGGGTGTGTAAGGTCTCGTTCTGGAGGATTATAGTGCGGAGATCCCCATGCACCACCTGACGTGATGCCCGGATCTCCTCCCAAGTTGCCTGCATCTCAGCTGAGAGCGAACATGTGAGCCACTCCAGCTGCTGCTCTGTCCTCAAGTTAGTGGAAGCCTCAAGGTCAACAAGAGTCTCCCTGAGATGATGGAGTTCTACCCTCAGGGCTTCCCTGTGGCCCTGGGACTCTATTGATATCGATTGGCGTAGAGTCTCCAGTGCCGCCCGTCTGTCCCTGTTGGACACCAACATGTTCTCCCTGTGTGATTGGCAAATGGAGTCTGTTGCCTGCTGTAGTTGCTCTATCTGCCTTTCAGGGGGGACAATGGAAGTGGCCACCCTCTCCATTGCTTGAGCCATCCTCTCAACTGATGCTGCCTGTTGGGTTGCCATACCGTACATGGATTGTTCCCATGCGGTATTGCCTGGTGGCGTACGGCCACTGCGTCGGCGGGCACCATACCTGTTTGGGGCAAGGCGATCTGCGCCTTGCTGTGCCGCCACTGCCTGAGGCTGCAGGACTGCATTCCCTCTCTGATCTGCTGGCCCAGGAACAAGATCAGATGTTGTGGAGTGTTCCCCTGCATCCGTAACCGCAAAAGGCAGACTTACCAACACTGACATCCCCATAGAGGGTTCTACCCCTGGTGCAGGTGGGTTGGACAGAACAGAATCCCTGCCAGAAACACTTACCTGTGACGCCACAAAGGTCTCATCATCCGAATCAGCACCTGAATAGAGGTTGGGGGAGGTGCACCCAGAGACACCCCTGGACAGAATGGTCTGCAGCAAGATTGGGTTCTCACCCACCACCACATCACGTCCCCCACTGGTGCTCGGTCGTGCCCGAGATCCCTCCTGGGTCTGCACTATCTCCTCAACCTCAACAGCATCAAGTGCGTCATCCCCTGCAAAAGCATGAAAGACAAAAAATGGAAACAGGCATTAGCACCATAGCACACAAATAGGCCTGACAAGCTACATAACCAGTACATGATATACACATGTCCCACATGACTATAACCCTCCCATGCATGCACTGTCACTGAGTTGGAAGGGGAGGCAAAAGGCAGACACTGATGACACCAAGATGGAAGAGCAACACATTTGCTGCATGCTGGTAGCACTGCCATCACACATTGGCCTGTGAGTGGCACGTCCAATACACATACATGACACATGCCATCACACAGATGGCATGTACCATAGCCATGGTACATTCCACAAGTACATCCATATGTCAGTGAATGAATACTGTCAGCCATCCATGTGAGATGGACATGATGAGATGAAAAATGCTACATAGTGTGACAAAATAGGCATGTGCCACACACTGCAACACATCCAGTGTACAAAAATACAGTGATTGCAGGCCGATGTACACATCAATGGTTGTGCACTTCAACATGACAGGAATCAACTATCATGTTCCACATTCAAACATGCCCCAAAAATGTATGTGATCTAAATCCAACACACAACAATGGGATTAATAAAAGAAAAGCTGCATGTCCGTAAAAGAATAAAAAATCATAATCCAAAGAAATCCAAAAGAAATGGTGTCCAAAGTCACAGTCCAACAAAGCAAATCCAAGGGAAAAAAGAAAGTGAAAACCATTGCTCCATGGTGAAAATAAAAAAAAGAGAACAATCCAATGGGGTACGTGTATTCCTGGGGTTCGCGGGAAGTCTCACACGCGATTGGAGCCGGGTACGTGTTTTCCTGGGGTGCGCGGGACGTTTCACAAGCGGAAGGACCTGTGCGAGTGGGGTACGTGTATTCCTGGAGTTTGCAGGAAGTCTCACACGCGATTTCAGCAGGGTACGTGTATTTCGGGGGTGCCGGGAGTCCTACACGTGAATTGGCAGTGTGGGTCCTCCCAGGTGTTCCCTCTACACCCTCCATGGCCCCTGCAGGCAGCCCACACCACAGGGGACTACCCTGCACCCCTGGTCATGTCCCGCAGGCAGCCCAAGCCACATGTCACCTTGCACTACTGATCACCAATTCATGTCCCCTTGCACCCCCACCTCCCAGAAGTGCAGGGCACCTGCCAGCAGGTCCCCACTCATGTCCCCCTGCACCCCCACCCCCCAGCAGTGCAGGGCACCTGCCAGCGGGCCCCCACTCATGTCCCCTTGCACCCCCACCCCCCAGCAGTGCAGGGCACTTGCCAGCAGGCCCCCACTCATGTCCCACTCATGTCCCCTTGCACCCCCACCCCCCAGCAGTGCAGGGCACCTGCCAGCAGGCCCCCACTCATGTCCTCCTACACCCCCAACCCCCAGCAGTGCAGGGCACCTGCCAGCATGCCCCCACTCATGTCCCACTCATGTCCCCCTGCACCACCACCCCCCAGCAGTGCAGGGCACCTGCCAGCAGGCCCCCACTCATGTCCCACTCATGTCCCCTTGCACCCCCAACCCCCAGCAGTGCAGGGCACCTGACAGCAGGCCCCCACTCATGTCCCCCTGCACCCCCACCCCCAGCAGTCCAGGGCACCTGCCAGCAGGCCCCCACTCATGTCCACTTGCACCCCCACCCCCCAGCAGTGCAGGGCACCTGCCAGCAGGCCCCCACTCATGTCCCACTCATGTCCCCTTGCACCTCCACCCCCCAGCAGTGCAGGGCACCTGCCAGCATGCCCCCACTCATGTTCCACTCATGTCCCCTTGCACCCCCACCCCCCAGCAGTGCAGGGCACCTGCCAGCAGGCCCCCACTCATGTCCCACTGCACCCCCACCCCACAGCAGTGCAGGGCACCTGCCAGCAGGCCCCCACTCATGTCCCACTCATGTCCCCCTGCCCCCAGGTCATGACGATCCTCAATCGTGGCCCTTATGGCCAGCCTCCCCAGCCCAAAGACCCAACCAAGTATTGCATACACCCACATAGAAAAGGCAATTACATGATATAACCCCTATGGCAAGTATGTAAATGAACACATGTCCGTCACACACACACAATGGGTGCAAGTGAATGTGAAAACCCATATCATGACATGCATGAAACCAATGAGATAATACCACACATCAAAGTATGAAGAAAAAAATGTATTGAACACAACATGAATGTAATCTAAATCCAACACACAACAATGGGAATAATAAAAGAAAAGCTGCATGTCCGTAAAAGAATAGAAAACAAGAAATCATAATCCAAAGAAATCCAAAAGAAATGGTGTCCAAAGTCACAGTCCAACAAAGCAAATCCAAGGGAAAAAAGAAAGTGAAAACCATTGCTCCATGGTGAAAATAAAAAAAAATCCAATCCAATGGTGAACTATGTACAGATGAGCAATCCAGGGTCCATGAGCCCAACTGATGAAATGAAACCTATCAAAAATACTACCTAATAAAAAAACTATATACAAAAATGTGGTGCATTGTCCAAGCGCAACCAAAATAAAGAAAAAACTAAAGGAAACCTAACACTATCTAACTATATACAATGGCGGCGGGCAAGTCCAGCAGCTCATTCTGTGGTGTTCTGGGCCAGGGCATCATCGAACTCCATGTCTATTTGCCGGAGTCGGGCCTCTGTCCTGGCCCCGAGGTCTCGCCGGGAGGCACTCATGGCCTGTTCCAATTCCCTGCGAGTTGCCTCGAGGCACTCTGCCCGCCTCAAAGCCCGACGCATGGAGAACTCCGCCCTGACCATGGTGAGCCGCGCCTCTTCTGCCCGCTGCCGCTCCGCACCTATCTGCTGGCCCAACCGGTGCCACATGGAAGACACTCCCATTCCTGAGTCCTCCTGCCCTCTGGCCGATGCCTGCCCCTCCGATGTTGATGGCCCCGAGACATCATTGCTCCCACCTAGAGCCTGCTCCTGCTGCTGCTGTCCATGTGCCGTGTCTGATGGTGCCTGAACATCCTCCATCAGCTGGTCTCCAGTCGTGGTGTCTACCCCTGCTGGGCTGCCGACTCCCAACTGTGGCAGGGACGTGAGCTCCACCAAGCTGACTGTGTTGGTCGGGCCAGGTCCACAGGGGGCCCTGGTGGAATCTGGGCCGGAAGACGGTGTGGAGAATGACTGACGCATAGTCTCCACAGAGGAGGAGAGGTCCGCCAGAGTGCGCGACACATGTAGGAACCCACCAACCAGGACGGAGCCCATACGTTCGTGGGACCCCTCGTCCACAGGTAGTGGAGAGGCAGATGACATGGCACTCTCCCCTGCTTGCGGACGGGCCTGGGACGTGGCCTCCCTGCTGGTGCATGGTGGTGCAGTCACAGGGTCAGGGACAGCGACATGCACAGGCCCCTCTGCGATGACCTGTGCTGCCTCCTGACCCTCGCCCTGGACTGCAACACCTGCAGCAGTGGTACTACCCCCACCAGGCCCCATGTGCGGCTCAGTAGCGGGCTCCTCCTCCTCTGTAGAGACCACCGACCTGAATGTCTCCACACCGTCTTCCGCCATTGGAAGCCCCTGTGGGGGCTCACACGGCCCTTCCGCCACAGCCGTTGTGGCAGACACAGCACCAGCCCCCTCGCTCCCAGATGATGGTAATTCCTGGGATGGTGGCTGGGCCTTATGTCGCCGCCCAGTGGAGGCATCCCCGCCGCTTGGCTCCACAGCACCGTCTCCGCCCTCTTCTTCACTTGACGCTGCGTAGAGGGAGACATAGAACACAAGCATCAGGGTACAATACAAAATACCCTAGACAGGAAGCAATAACACATGAGTGGCACTGTCAAATGTCACTTCCATCCTGTCATTCCACAACACATGGGTGAATGCACACAACACACATGCAGAAACAGTCTTGGCGCCTGCAATCAACATCAACATCCATGTAGAAGGGCCCCTGTAAACCAAGATGTTGCCTTCAAAGTCACATGCATCCATGGCGTTTCAAAATCACACACACACTTCTCAGGCACACACACACACACACATGTGCACCATACATTTACATGACATCAGCACCCATTCCTCACCGCCCCTCCATGTCCAGGAACAGAGACAGCCATGCTTTCATGTGTGCATTCCGCATAGAGCTCCCCTTGTTGCATTAAAACACATGCACCAACCATGTGGTTCACACATACCTGGTCTCACATGCATGACATTGATGTCCCTGCACACACACATCCATACATGGCCTATGTCACACATACAGGCAAGCATCAGATTACCAGCACACTGCAACATGCCCTGTCTCACACAGCAATGCTTGGCCACTTACTGCTCAACTCCAGACGGGTCTGCCGCCGAAGGATCTGGGCGTGGAGCGCTGGGCCTACGCGTTCCAGGACCCTCATCTGGATGTTACTCATGCGTGCCCGGCCCCACTCCGTGAGGCGCCGGGCCTTGTGGAGGGTCCTGGACCTGAAGTCCTCCCAGCGCTTCTTGACGTGCTTGATGTCGCGGGTTGCCACCCCCTCCGCATTGATGGCAACCACTACATTGTCCGAGATCCTCTCCCGTCCTTCCTTGTTGGCGCGTGATGTTCCGAAGAGGGCATCATAATGCTCCAGGACATGCTCCACCAGGACACCAACTTCGGTGGCAGTGAAGCTGGTGGCCCTCTGTCTCTCTGGCTGGGGGTTGCCAGTGGTGCCAGATGGAGATGTGCCCGACATAGCAACCCCAGAGGCAGGAGTGGGTGGGCAACTGGGTCCTGGGGCTGGGCTGTGGAGCAATGGTATCCCAGTCGGGAGTCTTCTGTTCCAGCAGGGGTGGACACAGCAACTGGACCCCTGCAGATGGCTGATGTGCTGGCACCAAATAGCAGGGCACGTGGTCAGCAGACAGTTAGGCAGCAGCAGATGGCAGGTGGGAGCGTGCTCGGGGTTCTGGGGGGCAGGAAAATGGCCTTCAGGGCAGGAGCATGGTCTTCCGTGTGTGTATGCGTGACCAGCTTGATACGGAGTGATTTGGCACGTGAAAAAATTGCACGTCAGTGTGTAATTCGAGGAAAGGCCCTTAGCGCGTAAGCGGGTCAGCACACGGTCGCGATTTGATTGGACCAAAGGCCCTTAGCGCATAAGCGCGTCTGTGACGTATGGCGCACGGGCATTGCCCTTTCGTGTGTAAAACTTCACGTTAACCCCAGGAATACAGGTGCCCCACTCGCACAGGGCCCTTTTGCATGCAAAACTTCATGCGAACCCCAGGAATACACGTCCCCACTCTCACAGGGCCCTTTTGCATGTAAAACTTCAAGCGAACCCCAGGAATACACGTACCCCACTCGCACAGGCCCTTTCGCATGTGAAACTTCCCACGCACCCCCGTAATACACGTACCCTGCTGGAATCGCATGTGAGACTTCCTGCGAACCCCAGTTATACACGTACCCCACTCGCACAGGCCCTTTCGCGTGTGAAACTTCCCGCAAACCCCGTAATACACGTACCCTGCTCCAATCGCGTGTGAAACTTCCCATGAACCCCAGTAATACACATACCCCTCTCGCACAGGGCCTATCGCGTGTGAAACTTCCCGCAAACCCCAGTTATACACATACCCCACTCGCACAGGCCCTTTCGCGTGTGAAACTTCCCACGAACCCCCGTAATACACGTACCCTGCTCCAATCGCGTGTGAAACTTCCCGCGAACCCCCGTAACACACGTACCCTGCTCCAATCGCGTGTGAGACTTCCCGCGAACCCCCGTAATACACATACCCTGCTTCAATTGCGTGTGAAACTTCCCGCGAACCCCAGTTATACACGTACCCCACTCGCAAAGGCCCTTTCGTGTGTGAAACTTCCCGCAAACCCCGTAATGCACGTACCCTGTTCCAATCGCATGTGAAACTTCCTGCGAACCCCAGTAATACACGTACCCCGCTCGCACAGGGCCTATCGTGTGTGAAACTTCCCGCGAACCCCAGTTATACACGTACCCCACTCGCACAGGCCCTTTCGTGTGTGAAACTTCACGCGAACCCCAGTAATACAAGTTCCCCACTTGGCGTTTGCTGTTTGGCAGCCCTGTAAACTGGTCCAGGGTTAGCGCAGCCCTTTGCGCTAGATTGGGGATTTTGATGGCTTTTCCTTGCGCGAGGGCGTTCTTGGGGGCGTAACTGGCGCTGCTTCAGGGTCGCTGCGCCACTCTGTGCCGCGGCTGGTTTTGGAGGCTAAAATCCATGATACGCTGAGCGCGGAAATCGATTTTAACGCACGCGGCTGGCGCAGACTTTCGCACGCGCACACTGTGCGCCAGCCGTGTGCGCCACTTGTGCGCGAATTTCTATGAATTACCCAGTTCATTTTTATCCCCACTGGGAGCAAGGTTGTTATTTTCAAATTTCAACAAAATCACCCTGTGTAATTTGGCCATGTGGGAATTGATAAAATTATTGTTTTATGAAATTCTAAGGATTTATTTTAACCGTCCCACCCAATCAATGGAGGGAAAATTACTTCACACAGATCCCCACAAGACTTGTTTTGGCTGGACAAGGTAACTTACATAAATATCTCTGGGTTTGTGCTCTGGAAAAGGATATCAATGCTCAGGTCATCTTTCAATTACAGGACAGGGACCATCAGAATCCAACATCAGTCATGGATATTGTCCAGGCTACTTCCCTCTATTTTGCCCCTCCTTATTTATTTTATTTTATTCATTTATTTATTACATTTATTACACGCCAAGACCCAGAGGTATCATGGCGTAGTTACAGACAATGGGTAAGCACAATCTTAACATTATGAAAGAACACAGTAAGAAAATAGAGAGATTACATACATTATATATACAAGTGATGGGTGGGGTTTGGTCAGGGTGGGTACGGTCTAGGTTCAATTTAGTATTGGTTGAATAGACAAGTTTCCAATGATGCTTTGAATTTTGGGTAGGCTGTTTCGTTATTGATGTTGGTAGGTAGGGCATTCCAGTATCTGGGCACAAGGACTTTGAAACTACTGCCCCCCGCTTTCTCTCTTTTGTATCGTGGGATTTCGAGATGTGTGTTGTTATTTGATCTAAGGAGCCTGGTGTGATGTTTCTTCATGACTGTATTAATGAGGCATTTGGGGGCTTTGTTGGTGATGCATTTATGTGTGATGCTTAGGGTTTTTAATGATATCCTACCTTTGATAGGGAGCCAGTAGTTGTCTCTCCTGATGTTGGAGATGTGTTCAGATTTTTTTACGCCCAATGCAGCTCAGAGGGCTTTGTTCTGCATGAGTTGGAGTTTGGCTATATTGGTGTTGGAGGTGCCAAGTAAGAGGATGTTGCAGTAGTCGAGCTTGGATAGTATTAGCGCTCTTGCTAATATAACGCAGTTGTGAGGTGTGAGGAATTTCTGATTTAGGGAGATGAGTTTGGATGTGTAGGAGGTGGACAAGGCTAAGGTGTTGACTTGTTTTGACATCGTTGAGGTGGTGTCTAAGTAAACACCAAGTGTCTTGACTTGTTTGGGTACTGGGATCGTGGTGCCATCAATAATGAAAGAGTGAAATGTAGAGAGACAATTTTAGTGGTTGATCCTAGTATGAGTAACTCTGTTTTGTCATCATTGGGACATAAGCCATTATTGGACATCCAGTTTTGGATAAGTGAGTAAATTTGGTTGATGAGCAGTGAGTCTTGCTCACGGTTGCCTGATAATGGGATGAGGATCTGGGTGTCATCTGCAAAGTTAGTGTAGATGACACCCATAGCATCTAGAACTGCGAAAAGCAGCTTAGTATAGGCGTTGTATAGAGTGGGGGATAGGCATGAACCTTGCGGGACACCTATGGGAACTGGTATGGGGTCGGCTGATTCTTTGCTGATGGACACTCTTGAGGTCCTATCTGCTAGGAAGGATTTGATCCAGTCAGTGGCATCCTTGGATAGGTTGAAATTGTTGCCTAGTGTCACACAGAGTTTGTCATGGTCGACCTAATCAAAGGCCGCTGAGAGATCTAGTAGCATTAGAAGGCAGAGTCATAGATCCCACCCTCTGTCCACTCTCCTGATTTCCACTAGTATCTTATCAGCAGTTCCAATCCAGGTTATTTCAGGCAGTCTCCACAATTTCTATTGTGTGTCTCCTTATAACACCCAACCCACACTGCAAAAATGTCTAAATTATTTAAATGCCAGCTTATTGGCACGTGATAGGGATTGGACAACTAGTTTTTATCTCCTTACCCAAGGGCAACCCTCTTTATTTTGATTGGCCCGTTCACTTTCCAAGCCCAATTATTGGGAGGGATAAGGCCACCCACTTGAATTTACATTGTTACACATTTCAATATTGACCGTAAAACATCTAATGTGGCAAATATTGACTGTTAAGCATAACTATATGTATGTATATATATATATATATGCCTGAAACGGTCTGCCTATGCCGGAGCTAATGAAATAAGTTCTGTAACTGCTATCCTCCTGTTGTCTTGGGAGGATATCTCAGGGTCAACGTGCTCGCCTTGGAAGGAAGACAACACAGAGCAACACAGGTTCGATCCCCGGGTCTGTGCTTAGAAACCTCTGGGTATTAAGCACGTTATAAATAACCTATCATATCATATCACAAGGTTGTAGGTTCAAACAAGGGTTATTCTTGATTTAGTCAAATTTTATAACAGTTACCAACCAAACATTTTCTATAAATATATCTGATATATATATATATAAGATATAATCTCCCGAAATCTCTGCTTTGTGACATTTTCAGGGACATCACCATCAGATTTGAGATTATAATTTTAGTTCCTAATGAGAGTTAAATCAATGGATAGGCCTGTCTTGCAGCTTTTTAATGATACTTGAACCGTTACTATGTAATTTATGGTTTTAAAATAAAAAATAAACAAAATATGATCATCCATCTGAACTAAAGGCTGTCTCTAAACATATTTATTTATATATGCATATTTTGACTTCAATGGCACATTAAGTTTCATTTCCCCACTCAACATGAGATCTGAACAGCAGCTTTCATTGCTGGTCTTGCCAGCAATTAATCCATCAGTATTCTTTCTCCCAGGGCTAATTCATCATTTGTTGCTTATCTTTGAGAGCAAGCCCCAACCCATCATAAGTTAATTCTTGGTCACTGATGTGGTTTCAAAAGATGTTTTAGATAGATAGAGGATCACTGCTCCAGTGTTCTGAACATAAACTAAAGACATTTATTCTGAACAGAAGCTGAAGTCATTTCTCCTGAACAGAAACTAGTGATTTTACATGTTACAATTTCTTTTACACTGAAGGCTTTTTATTGCTTGATCACAAATCATATGACTTTTTTCCTGTACCATGCCATCAATGTTCATCTTTAAATTATCCTTTATATTAAACTGGCCCAGGCACTGGACTTTTACTGGTAAACAGTACCTTTCAATCCCCGATGCAAATGTCTTTATTTTTCCATGCTGCTCTCCTTTTGTCAAAGGAAACATCATTTTCCTGTTTGGCAGTTTTAAAATGAATTGCTGGCCAGTCAACATTGTGCTTTCACATTTCCAAGACAATATTTCTGCATATTTAGGCCCATTTAATTTTATTTAGTTGAAAAGCATTTTGATGTGGCAGTCATCTTTCTGTGTTTTCAATGCTCTGCATTGTAGGCCCAAAGTAGTCAAATGCAGTTTCTTTTTTGTCTGGGGGCTGTCTTTGAACCCAAATGTTGGGGTGACATTAAAAGCTCCTGAAGCTCCTGATGTCGGAGAAAGCAGGAGGGAGAGGCCAGCAGTGCCGAACGCGATCCATTATATTGCGGTGAAAAAACAAGACTAGGCGAATGCTCATTGTTACAGTCAATAGAGGTGGACGTCATCTTAATAGCATTACATTTCTGTTTTCCTCTTGACAAGTTTCTATTGCCAAGGCCACAGCCTCTGGATAATCTATCTGGGTTGCTCCGTTTGGGGAAGGATCAAACCTTCACAATGGCTAATAAGTTCTGCATTCGAAAATTCCTGGTGTCCGTGCTGGAAGCACCTTATTTTGAGCCGTGTTAATAGATTTGTTTCGGAAAAATGCATTCATTTTCAGGTGCAAGGGTGTAAAGGAAACTTTATTGGAAGCATTTTTACGCATTGTTGTTATTCTGGTGAGGGCGGGTTTCAGCGTCGAGGCCACCCTCAGCAGGTTCCAGAGGCACTGTTTCGAATTCTCCAGCAGTGTCTAACAGAATAGAGTGAGAAAACTTTGCGTGCTGTAGGCTGGCATTAGTAGATAAAGCAGCCACTGTTTTACTATGTAGGTCATAGGAAGATGCCATGTATCACAATTAGAGGCACTTAACACCAGTCTTTACATTCTGGTCGTTGTCTGTTGACACAGTGACTGGCCACGAAAAGAAAACTAAACCACAAGACCCGAGGCCTCCTTAGACTGCATATACTGCACTCCACATGCGTCAGTGAGGTTTTGAGCGTAAGGTGTCACCAGTGAGCAATAATGGTCCGCCACAGAAAACTCTTTGAGTCAATACTGCACTCAGGCAGTCCTTAGGGTCTATGAAAGCCTATAAGTCTTTAAGACTCATCACAGGCATGAGGAAGCCCACAGGACTACAAGGCTGTTGGGGGCTGCTGGAGGCTGCTGGAGTGATGCGTTGACCCTCTCTGGCGAGTCAGCGAGTTGATGAGAGGCACCTACAGGGGGTGTTGCAGAGCCTTGTGGTACAGTGGTACGGTAGGTGGTTTCCTGGTGTGCAGTACCCAGAGACACCAGGAAACCACCTTCCGTACCACTGTACAACGAGGCGCTGCAACACCCCCTGTACGTGCCACTCATCAACTCGCTGACTTGCCACCTAAGAGGGCAAGCCAAGGCATGGGGTACCCGCTCGGCCTCTCATACAACGTAGTCCCACCTCACTCGAACAATGAAAGCACTAGAGGAAAGCACCAGCAAGCGTGTAAAGCATCAAGTCGCACTGCCCCAGCTCTCAACGATTCAACAATTCAACATGGCAGTCACTTTAGATGCTTACAATACACAATATCCTAGTAACATCTATTCAAAAAAAAGTATTAGATGCTCATCATTAAAATGTAATACAATATGTTTGACAAAAAGAGAATATGTTAACCCCATCATAAACACAAAATATCCAAACAACAATCCCAAAATTACATTTCATTTATCAGATCAGTTTCTACATCACTATTTTTCCCATCGTGGTAACATCATAGCTGCTTCCTTTGCTAGTCTCTCGTGCAGGGCTTCCCTGATATAAGTAGCTACTGCACAGTTAAGTTCTGAGCATTTCAAACTAGGTACATTGATTAATATCTAGACCATAGCCCATATCTATTGAATTAAAGTCTGATATTCTAACTCAAAGTTTGGGTTGCTTTGCTCAGGAAAACAGGAAATGGTTCAAGTCATCCATCACCTCCCACAATACCATCACATCCCTTCCCCTGCTATCCATTCTATCCCTTATCTTTAAAAACTGGAATAACATCTCATTAATTAGCATCCTGATATTGTGCAAATTAGTTATGGCCAGATAGGAATCTGTCTCAAATGGGTCTTTTATCAAAGAACTTAATTGACATGTGGTTAGCCAGTAGCCCACCCTCCATTCTGCGATATTGTTTTCTTTTTCTTTAATAGTCTCCCATTCCCATCCTCTTAGGCAGTACATTATGCCCAGTAAGAATTGCATGTAATGTTTGTATTATGTCTGGTAAGAATAGCAAGGTCAAATGCATTATGTACAGTACCACACCAAAACATTATTCTATATTTCAAGCAGTGCCGGATTATCCATTAGGCCAAGTAGGCACCAGCCTATAAGCCACACTCCTTTTATGGTCCCTGCGACAATAGATCAAAATAAGCAGTGCAGAAAACTAAAAAAACATATTAGGAGATAATTTGCGAAAGGGGGCGACATTTCAACTGCCTAGAGGCCTCCACAGGGTTTAAACCAGCACTAGTTCTATGTGATTTTACTGATAAAAGAAATGTTGAAGGATTTTTTACTGAAATAAATCAATCAAAAAATCACAGTGTTTTTTTACATTTTATTTGGGCCCCACACCCACATGTCCCCTGTTTCCCTGTGTTTTTAACTCCCCCAAACTCCGTCCCCCCATTTTAAACCGTTACTCCCTACATATTTTCTTTAAAAATCAATGTTTGATGGATTTATTACGGTAGAAAATTCATCAAAAAATGTTTTCGGCAAAATTGCTGGATACCAATGATTCCATTATCATGATTCCATCCCATCATTATGGGAGCTAGGCATTAAAAAGGAATGGAACACCCCTGCCTGGCTACATCCCCATGGAACATGGGCTTTGCCCTCTCCCTATCCTGCAGAGCACCATAGTATTGCTGCTTTTTCCTGCATCAAAGAAGGATGTGGGCTTGAGCAGTGATCTATGCAGGCAATGGACTGAGGTATCTTTGCACCACTCCCAGCAGCCCAGTTCCTTCCCCATTCTATGGCAGCAATGCCAGGGAGGCAGAAAGAGAAGAGAGAGCACCACAGGAACATGGATGGGAGGTTTAAGGGTGGGAGTTAAAATGCGTGAGAGGGGAGTACCATCCCTGTTCTCGCAAACATATTGTGTTTTGTGTGCATCCTTTGCATGGCATCACATAGGGAGATGCAACACTGTTTGGCTTATGCTACACCACACATAATGTTGTGAAATATAGCACTTAGATCAATCACTCTCCTCAGTCCAGATGTACTGTTAACAATAGTTGTCCATTGTTAATGTTAATGTTAAAGGATATCACCACTGGAGTGGTCCCCTGGCGCTCTATTGTTGGCTTACAACAAGTCACCCAAAAATGAAAATGGATGAATGTTAGAAGTAACATTCATGGTTTTAATTATAATTAGTACACTATTTTGAATAAGATAACTGACCAAAGATATGTGAAACTGGGGGTACGGGATGGTGATGCGCTCAGCACCAATAGTACAGTACAATTTATTTCAATCACTAAATTGTGAAAAGTAAATCGTTTTTTTAATTCAAGTTGCGAACAGCTGACACGTGTTTCGACACACTGGTCATTTTCAAGGCAGAAAATTAGGTGATTGTTCCCAATTTCAGGTCCTGATTGACAGTATTGTCACTGGATAAATAGCTCCAAAGATGGTGATGGTGCCAGTTTAATATAAAGGATGGTGAAACCTCATTGAACCAAATCAAACTACGTCCTATGTCCTGAAGGTCGGTAAATTGTGAGTAGAAATCACTGCATGGAAAAGGTGTTCCTGTTTCATTGGGATCTGGAATTTGTCCCTCGGATATTGTTTTCTGCCCGATTGAACGGGCTATATACTGTCATTTGCCATTTCGGCGTACTTGGTAATTAGATGGTTTTGCTACCAGCACCTTTGCCTGCAGTGATTTCTACTCCAATTTACCGATCTTCAGTACATAGGACGTAGTTTGATTTGGTTCAACCAGCGTGTCGAAACACGTGTCGGCTGTTCGCAACTTAAATTAAAAAAACTATTACTTTTCACAATTTAGTGATTGAAATCAATTGTACTGTACTATTGGTGATGAGCGTATCACCATCCCGTACCCCCATTTTCACATTTATTTGTTCCAACCTGGGTGGATAGGTTGTGGGATTTGTGTAATTGCTGCTAGCACACATTCGATTACTAGAATCAACCTTGGACAGAATTTGAGGGTGATCAAGAGCGCACATATTTACAGTTTCAAATCCACCATTCATCTGACCAAAGATATGCTCAAGCAATGGACTGTTTCTTTGCGTGCTCCAGTCCTTTCCATATAGATTCTATTTCTATCTATTGATTTATAACGCGCCGAAGCCCGGAAGCATCCGGGACACAAAAGACAATAGAATTACAGGACAAGGACAGAATTACAATGGAGAAACGTGGCTTTACTCAAAGAGAAAGGTCTCCAGTGTTTTCCTAAAGGTTCTGACGTTGGTGTCTTGTCACGGGGGCAGAGGGAGCAAATTGCAAGTTTTGGCTGAGCAAATAAAAAGCTTGTCCACAATACCCAGCATGTGAGTATGCAAATCAATAAGGGCCGTCTGTCTCAGTACTATGGGTAGGTTGAAAACCAGACTGCCTGGGATGTAGTGCACCTATGGATTCTTTAAAAGTCTGGAGTTGGTGCGTAGCCACCTTATCCAAGACCTTCAACAGGAACTTTCAATTAGTAATTGGCCCTAAGTGGGTTGGGTCGTTGGGATCTGCCACAGGTTTTTTTAGGAGTGGTGTCACTGTAACATTTTTGCATCTTGTCAAAAAAGGGGCTAACGTTTCAATATCTAGAATCATTTTCAGTGGGAGGATGTTATCTGGTGCAGCAGACGGGCGCATTATGCTCAAAGTTGTTAATAGGTCCAGGCTAGTCACTGGAGCAAAGTCAAATGTTGCGGGTTCTGCATCAGGAGGAGTATCTAGGGGGGCAGAGGGACTTGGATTATGAGATAGGGGTCTGTGTATGCTTGATTTACTAGCTATCTGATCTTTTATTTTGTCCCTTGCTTTAGATATTTTCACCTCAAAGGCTTGCTGAATTTTGGAGAAGTCTGAATGTGTAGGTACAAATGTAGTTGATTGAGCTTTGTGTTTCTCTAGATGTTTTAGGACTTCAAACAGTTTCTTAGGTTTGTTTTCGGCTTCTTCAATTTGTTTATTGAAGAAACCTTTTTTGAGTAAATATTCACATTTTTGTAGGTTTTCTTGAGTAGTTTCGATGCACTTTGTTTATCAGTGGAAAGGCATTTTAGCCAGCATCTTTCTGCTTTCCTTTTCTCGGATTTCAAGGATCTAAGCACTTGCAAGATGCATTTTTAGTGGCCTGGGTTATTGCGGACGGATTTGGGTTTGAGAGGAGCAAGTTTGTTTAAGAGGAGCCTGAAGTTAGTGTGAAAGCCCTCAATAAGCAGGTCAGGAGGGTCTAACATAGAGGTAGTGGCCATGATTTTTGTAATGCAGTCCCAGAGATCAGATACATGCACTTTTTTTAGTTTTTGGTTGGTAACTGACTTTGGCGGGTTACTCCGTTGGGGGGGGGCAAGAGGTAAAGGGAGAAGTAAATCATGAAATGGTCGGTCCAAATTCACAGAGTAGTATTATTGATCTGGACCTTGAGAGTCCTTATCACAATCCAATCAAGGATATTGCCCTTAATATTTGTGGGATCAGAATTTACAACATGATGATCAATGTTGTTGAGGGCTTATTCGAGCATGATGGCTTCTTTTTCCGTCATGTCTCCTAACCAACAATTTAGGTCACTAAGAAATAGTGTGGCACAGTTGGTTCCTTTGAGTTACGCCAAAGTTTGAATATTCATATTCACCGGGGGCCAGTAAATCAAAATAAGGTTGATGCAGCTGTGAGGGGTGGGGGTTAATTTCAAGTGCACAATCTCAAAGCCGTTACAATAGCTGGGAGATGTATGGAATTTGATGTAGTTTCTGGCTATAATTGCCACACCACCTTCAGGTCCCTGATCTCTATTCTGATAATAAATGGTGTAGCCTTCTGGGACAGCCAGTGCTATCATTGGTCCACTAGCCTCATTAATCCATGTTTCGGTTAGAAACAATGTCCAGGTCATTATCAACAATATAGTCCTGAATATCAATGCTTGTTGAGAGGCCTGGTATTTAATAAGGCTGATTTAAGTATTTTCTCTGTCAAATAGCTATATATATATATTGCCCTTGTAAGTTGTGTTAAAGGAATCTGGGTTTGGTGGCCACAGGATATACTGGTTGTTGATATCTTCACCATTAGGTTTCATAAGGTCACAGGCTGGAGTGTCAGGTGGTGAGTTAATCTGAGAGTCTTGATTCTTTAGTGTATTCTCAGCAGGCTCAGTAAAAAAGGAATATTCTCTGCAATCTCACAAAGAATTGGGACTTTGTTTGCTAGGGTAAAGTTTCCAGTGTCAATGGTTAGAGTTTCTAAGTTCAGAGTCATTTCCTTGTAATAATTGGTTGGAGACTGTTCAGGCAGAGGGGGAGGGACTCGCCCGGGGTGAAGGAAGGTCTTCCCGGGCATCTAATTTGGCCTCCAAATACCAGGCTAAAATGGCCATACGGTTGGCCTTCTGGCTAGCTAGTAGGAGGTTGAAGTCTGTGACGTAGCCAATTATGGTGGACCTCCTTGCGAGTGGAAAATAAGGCAAAGAATCAATACCAAGAGAAGCGGGTTACTAAGTGAAAGAAGAAAAATAAAAGCAGGTGAAAATCAAGAGTACACCCAGTCACACAAAAGGTAGGGCTAGATCGCAAGCAAAGGTACACCAAGCTGCATATTCCTTGAGCATTCAGTTCTCATGTTCTCATGTTGTTTTTTTTCATGTTGAGATGTGTGATTCATTCACTAGTATATGTCACATAACAAATAAGAGTGTCCTTTCAGTGGGAACTGTTCTCCTAGACGGAGAAAACAGGGATGGCTCCTCCATAATGGGCAAGCGGGTATCGACCCACCAGGTCTTGGCCCCTTCTCACCCTTTATGGAGGAGCCAGCTAAGTGAAATACGAGCACTCCCTCGGCTGTTTTTTTCAGCTGAGGGAGTGCTCTTAACTGTCCAAGGGCAACACTGTTTCCCTTTAACAGTTAAAGTTCCCTAGCTATGCACACTCAATGTGCCATGCAATGCTGCAAGTGTTTGCTTCTCCATCCTCGCATGGCTGATTGGAAATGCTGGCTGGGGAACTGCATGTCTGTATGTGCAAAGGGTCGCTCCTGCGCCTCCTCGCACATACAGACAGAGCAGGCTGAAGTGGAGCGTCTCATCACCTACGCTCAGGCCCCTCTATGCATGAGTAGAAACCCGGAAGCTTCAGATTCCTGTTCATGCTAGCAGGGGCCTGAGCACTGGTGAGGAACGATCCACGGCAGTAGGTACGTTTGTTTATGTTCTGTTGTTTTAAATTTAAATTGTGTGTGCATGCTTGTGTTGTTAGGTGTATGAATGTATGATGAAGGATGCTGGTGTGCATGAGAGAGTGATTGTTGTGTGCATGTTGTATAAATGTGTGTGCTTGTATGTTCATTTATTAATTATTTAAATATGTGTATGGATGTGTGTATACTTGTGTTGTGAGTGAGTGTAGGAAGGGTGCTCATGTGAATGAGACAGAGTGCTGACAGTGTGTATGCTGTCTAAATGTGTGCATTAATACGTTCATTTATTTAAATATGTCTGTGTTATGAGTGAGTGAGTGCATGATGGATGTTCGTGTGAATGAAACAGAGAGTGTTTGCTGTGTGCATGTTGTGTAATTGTATGTATTTGTATGTTTATTTATCCTTTAAATATGTGTATCAATACGTGTATGCTTGTGTTATGAGTGAGTGCATGATGGGTGCTCGTGTGAATGAAACAGAGAGTCCTGGCTGTGTGTATGTTGTGTAAATGTGTGTGTTTGTATGTTTGTTTATTTATTATTTAAATATGTGTATGGATGCATGTATGCTTGTGTTACGAGTTAGTGCATGATGGGTGCTTGTGACTGTGAATGAGACAGGGAGTGCTTGCTGTCTGTATGTTGTGGAAGTGTGTGTGTGTGTGTGTTTGTGCTGGTTTGGGATGATTTTGGCGAGTGGGGATACGAGGTTTGTACAACAAAGGCATTTTAAAAAGGCCTTTGTTGCACAACCCTCCTCCCCAACAGCCATAATAAGCTCTCGTCGGAGGTGCTATGGGACCCAGGGGACAGGGATGGTATTTTTTTACTGGGCCTCTATGATAGTTGTCTAGTAAAAAATACCATACCTGCCGCCTGGCCCCCCAGCGCCTTGCATAAACACATAATCACTTCGATCGTGTGTGTGTGTTTGGCGCTGCAGTATTTTTTTACTGGGCATCTATGATAAATGTCCAGTAAAAAATACGCACATAACCACATTGATTGTTTGAGAAGCTTGGATCCAGGAGACAGGTGTGTCATTTTTTTCTTTTACTGGGCATCAGTGAGAGATGTCCAGTTAAAAAAAAAAAACATGCCTTACCCCAGTGCCCCCCAGCGCCTTGAATAAACACAATCCCATTCATTGTGTGCAAGTGGGCACTAGGGCCCAGAGAGCAGGCATGGCATTTTGAATGTCAGCCCAGTCCGCTGGGATTCCTAGCGCTTCACATGCAATGTCAAGCCTGACCCCTAAGTCCCCCAGCACCTTGCATTTACACACAATGGATCATCTGTGCATGTGAGGCACTAGAGGCCAATGAGGGAAGGAATGCCATTTATTAATGGGCATCTGATAGAGGGCCAGTAAAAAATACCATGACTGGGCTCCCCAGCACCTTGCATGCACACAATTAATATGTGCCTGGGAGGTGCTCGGGGCCTCAGTGGGGCTGGCATGGCAGTTTTTCCTTGGCATCTATGCCCAATAAAAAATGCCATGACTGTAACCAGCTCCTGACTCGCATCTGCCCCCTCGGCCCCTCAGCGTCTTGCAATGGCACATAATCACATTCATCATTCATGTAATTATGTCTGACTGCAAGGAGCTGGCACAACATGGAGCAGGCATGTCAATGTTTTACTGTGCATGGTTGATAAAGCAAGCATGATCAGTGTTATTATGTAGCTAGACTTGCATTTTAATGCAGCCAGTCTAACCATTTCTTATTTTGGTATGGCATTTTATATTGGCCATCTTTGATAAAAACAAGCATGATACGTGTTAATATGTAGCTAGAATGTCATTTCAATACAGCCAGTCTAGCCACTTCTTACTGAGGCATGACATTTTGTATTAGGCATCTTTGGTAAAACAAACACAAGTGTTAATATGTAGCTATACTGGCATTTCAATGCAGCCATTCTAGTCATTTCTTACTGTGGTATGACATTTTGTATTGGGCATCTTGGGTAAAGCAAGCATGGTAAGTGTTCTTATGAAGCAAGACTGCCATTTTTTATGCAACCAGTATAGTTATTTCCAACTGAGGCATGACATTTTGTATTGGGCATCTTTAATAAAGCAAGCGGGATCAGTGGTATTATTCTTACTGTGTCATGACATTTTGTATCGGGCATCTTTGGTAAAACAAGCATACGTGTTATTATGTATCCAGACGGGCATTTCAATGCAGCCAGTCTAGTAATTTCTTATTGTGGTATGACATTTTCTATTGGGCATCTTTGATAAAGCAAACGTGATAAGTGTTATTATGTAGCTCAACTGGCATTTTAGTACAGCCAGTTTGAACATGTTTTCATACTTCTGCATGCATTTTTAATGGTGATGCCAACTAGAGTATGTTCTTATGTGAGGATACTGCCATACAGTGGCACAACAAACATTGAAATGTTTGTTATAGTATAATTACTGGCATTATGCACAAAAAACAAACATGATTATGTTCTTATATGGGAATATTAGGGTAAAATGGTGCAGTCAGCATGGAAATGTACGGGCACAGTAAGTGTTAAAATGTTTTATTTTGGCACATATTGTGGGAAAAGGCATCATGAAAATGCCTCTGTGCACTGTTGGTGACTTTCATCTATTGGACTTGTTTAATGAGTTACCCTACAAAACCCAATTGCAAGCTGTATGGCTTTTTACCTAATTTTCTAAAAAGGTGTGCTCTAAATTGCACCATTTTCACACATTATTTAAACAAAACTCTTGGGGGTTTAACCCCCCACTCCGCGAGCACCACTTGAGTGGTGCAGGCTATGCTTGGTCATTCTGGCATTTCTGGGACAAATATTTACAACCATCCAGTTAATAAATTCACCAGCCACCACTGAACGCAAACCAAATTCCACACCAAGTGTAGACAAGGCATCTGATCAATTTGGCAGTCGTTGTTGTTGCCTTCAGAAGAGTTCTGGCTGGTGGCAGAAGGCAGAAGGCCTTCCAGTTTCTATGATGATGGCATTGCTAACACCATAATCCTGCCAGACCAAGACTGAATACTCTTCTGAGATTTGCTGAGCTTTCCCATAGCACAATTCCCAGGATTTTCTGTTTCCTCAAGCACAAAGAACAACCTAGACCTAGGAGCGACAATGCCATAGTACCCCGTCCAGCTGATAATCTACACATACTGGCCAAAAACCCTGTTAAGACTCCTGATTGACATGTGAATTCGAAGTAATCAGGTGAAATATTGCACTCAGATATTCCTTTCATTACAGAACTACATTGACCATCTCCTCTATCCATGGCTTGTTGCATGACTTACCAGAAACAGACTGTGAGACTCTTCAAATACAATTTCCATTCCTATGAAATTCACATCCTATGTCCAAAAACATCAGTCCCAAGCTGGGAGTTCAATTCTCTATAATGGATTAGCTCTGTCTAACAAGTGACTAAGACATCACCAGCCCCTCCGAGAGCACCGTTGGTGAACCTAAGTCTCATTGAAGGGTCAGGTAATCCATCCAAGGCTCCATCACACTTCCTGTGAATTAAGCTGAAGGGATGGCCCTGGTAGACCACCAGAGGAATTACCATGAACCACACTCCACACTGTAGGGTAACCATGAGGCAGGATTGTGGAGATGCAGATAGAGAGACAGTTGGGGGTGTACCCAAAAAGACAATCATGCTCTCCTGAAGCAGTCCAGCAGGAACATGGACCACCCTGATATGATATATTTTATTTGCATTGCGCCCATACACAAGTGTTTCAGAGCACGATGAGGCAGGGGAGGGGAAACAAGGGAGGACAAAACAACGATCTTACTAGACCTAGTGACATTGAGAATGTGCAAGTGCAAGCCCTGGCTGCAGTAAGCAACTACTGCTGGAATCCTCTAGCAGAAAGACTAGCTTGCTTGCTGAATTGGAAACTCAAGGATGACAATGTCTACATTCCCCTTTTGAGTCATGGAGGTATGTACTGCATAGGAGATATGTTAGAGACACTTCAAGTTCCATGTGCAGTACTATCAATACCAGTGGGCCATTATAGATGTCGAGGGTATGCAAGATTTCTCATGAGAGGCCCTCATTCATCTGTTCTTAACAGAGCATGGTGGGGGCCCATAACTTCCAGACATCTGCAGAGCATCTAGGGTGCTCCGACACTTACAGGACTGTTCTGCTGATGCATTAGCTGCACCTGAGAATTACTGCTATGGGAGCGCTTCACTTTTCCCTGCTCCTCTTCCCCTGAATTTAATGGTTTCGGAATATTTCAAGGTTGTCTGGGTAAAGACACCTCTTGTCGTCGGCCTCCTACCTTTATATTGCTGGGACTTTATAAAACAACTACACTCACGTACACAAATAAATAAATAAGAATTCAGACAGCTTGGTAGGCTGGAATTGTGTAGGTGATTGGGATCCATGTTTAGCAGTAAAGGAGCACCTTGAAAGGAAGATTACATACTTCAACTCTGTGTGTCATTGTCTGTCATGGTGTGTCTGAGTAATTTTAGTGAAGAAACTAATTCTAAAGGGATGTTATGGTTGCAGCTCAATTGTACTCAGTGAAGAAACTTATTGCCCCATATATTAAAACATATGTTTGATTTGAATTTTAAATAAACTTATTTTAATGGTATGTTATGGTTGCAGTGCAAAACAAGAAGACCCCACAAAAACAAACATAACTCTAGCAACATTTTGTGTTCTGTATTCCATGCAGCGTGACCTTGCTGATTCGAGTTCTGGAATTGTGCAATTTGAGTTGGTCAGTTGTTACATGATACGAGTTGCTGCGCTCTGTGGGCTGTCTCACCCTTGTGGCTCCTTATCATTGGCGACAAGTGGCGGGAGTCCGTGAAGGGGGGGAAGCGGTGAACGAAGGGGAGGGCAGCCCGTGGAGTTCCCCCCATGTGGGCAGCGATTGCTGGTGTCAGGGTGCACAGCGCCTCCGCAACATGGGACACAGAGCCTTTGAGTGGACCCCAAGGTGAGAGGGGCCAGAAGTGAACTGCAAGGAGTGGGTTTCGTTTCCAGAACCCGGCTTGAGCGGAGGCTGTCCCCAGTCTCATACTGACAAGAATCAGAGGAAAGGACCTCCAGGCACCATTGAGCGAATGCACACGACGCGTTGCTTCCATAGTGCTGCAGGCATCTGTGTTCGGCGGCTGTTCACTTTTTTTTATTCACAGGCATTGCCTCAGCCAGTAGGGACATTTATAAGGGCATTTAGTGAGGAGAGAAAGGATTAGTGATCCCCTACACCCATCAGAGTGTGCAGTAACCACAACCAGCATTCCCTTGCAACCACCACTAGGACTATGGGACTATGGTAGCAGCAGGGATTCCTCCCCTTCCACCATTTTTGGCTGAACCTGGGACACCTTCAATTCAGTGTGACAGGTGAACAAAATGTTTGAGACATATATGCTTGCAATGGGGGGAGACAAATTTGCTCAACAAGGAAGCAACCACTGTTACTGCACCACTTGGGCACCGAATGGCACAGTGTTTTTGTTGGTTTGCCAGATCTGGAAGGCATAGGTGCTGGTGATCTCGATGACTTGGCCATAGCAATTAGGAAGTTACAAGATCATTCTGAGCCAAGAAAGAATGTAAATTTCAAATGCCACACATTTTTCCAGAGGCGCCAATAACCGCTGGGGCTAGTTGAAAGTTATATAGCTGTACTTCACATCTTCAGTCATACCTACGAGTTTGGTCATTTAGAAAATTCCCTGATCAGAGACCAACTCATAAGGTGCACCAGTGTTAAGGATTTCAATCAGGCAATACACCCGGGTCTCAGCCTAGTATGCAGTGCGCAAATGAAATACTTATTTTATTGTGCCTATAGGTTCAATATTCTGAGTGATATACCACTCATATCACACCCCTTCTCAAAATACCCTTCGGTAACAATGGACCAGGAATCAGACTGGTTGGTAAAGGTAATATTTATTTATTTATTTAAAATTCAAATCAAACATATGTTTTAATATATGGGGCAGCAATCACCAATGTGGTGACAATACAAATAAGAAAGGAGGTAATGCAGTTGAATTCACTTTTAGCAACACAGAATATAAAACACAGAGAAAATAACAGTTGCGGCTTGTTTGAAAGATAGCGTAGATAAGAAAGATAAGTATTCAGGAATAAAGATCAGTGTACAGGATTTGATTACAACCTTCCCTGCCCAAACAAGAGAGAAAAACGGTTTGGCAATCTTACACTTTTAAAATGACATTCGAAAATGGCTGAGCCAAACAATGAAAAGTGGGAAGAAATCCTTAAACCAATATAAATCTCTGTGGGAGCAACATGGGAAAGATGTCAACAATCATAAGCTTTAGTAAGAGCAAGAGTAAACACTTTAAATCTTTATGGAAGTTTGGAAATAATTGAAATTGAACGTTTTTTAAGAAAAACGGCTGAAATACTATTTCTGGATGCGGTTTTTGTGTTGGGATGTAGCTACAGGTCTTATGTTTAAGTCAGAGTTGAAATGAAGTCTCTAGCTATTAAATTGAGGGGGTTATGCAAGGTTGAATGGGAGGTGTTTTCAAAAAAATAGAGCAGAAAAAAACTGAAAAATCGGTTTTAAAATGACAGGTTAATTTTACTTAAACTAGATTTAATGGCTAAAAAAAAAAGAATGCCACCCGTGAATCTCCACAGTTACACGCCCACTTGTAACGCTTCATGTGGCGTATACCCCGTTTTCTTTATGGGAATTACTTTATTTAATCAAAATCACTAATGGCTTATGGTCTAGTAAAACAAAAATGAAGAGAACAATCGGCGCTAACACTAAGAATTACAGACAGGGTTGCAAGAATGGTCTGAGAATATTATAGATTCGTAAGGTAAAGATAGGATGGTTTATAGATTGGGATAGGACAAGGCAAGGCAAGATATGCTATGGTTTACTATGATTCCTATTAATACTTACAGTTCACTGTAATTTAAGATTTTGGACCGTCAAGGGTTCTGGTCATCGCACGGATCAGTCTGCAGAGCACATCTGGTGGGATAGGTCAGCTGGGCGGTTCTGATGATGGAGCCTTGGATGGATTACCTGACTCTTCAATGAGACTTAGGTTCACCAACGGAGGGGCTGGTGATGGCTCGGTGCCAAATGACATTACTAAGGGTTATGGTGGGGGCAGATTTACAACCCACATCCACAATGCTGTGATTGGTCAAAGGCACAGTTTACGCCTTGCTTTTTGCTGGTTGGATGACAGAAAGGGATGGCATGTTTTATGAGATGATCTGGAAACCTCCCATAACTATTGGGACCTAAATCTAACTTTCCCACAAATACATATTTATGTAGTTATGCCCTCTAAGAAAATCATATACATAAATTACATATTGTGTGGGTCACATTTAAATCCAACTCCCAAGTCGGTGGGACCTGGTTTAGTCTTTCTATTGACTTTTGGCAATTTTAACCATAAAAGGTTCGGCCTAACATTCCCAATTCTGTACTTTTATGCACAATTACCCCTAGACCATGTGTACACAATGTTAGGTTTGCAACATTAATAGTTTCTGCACAATTAGTCATTCTTTATAACTTCTGTTCCTTACGCAGTAAGAAACTCTACCAAGTTTTCAAATGACTAGCATAAACTGAGATTTATATGTATGCACTTTTCATATCTTTTCTCATTCTTGCTGCCAAGTTAAATGTCTTGAAGTTCAGAGGCAAAATAAGCATTTTAAACCCAAAAGTCATATGTCTGTTTTTTTCTTTCTTCCCAAGTGTAAGCAAATGTGAAATCCTTTGAAGTTGAATGAGGGGCCTGGAGAGTGGAGCTTCCTGTCCCTCCACTGGAAGGGTGAGTGTCCAAGCCTGCTATTGTCTTCACCTGGGGCAAAGACAAATGTCTAATGAAGTTCCTTTGTCATGAGTATGCGAGGCCTCCTAGCAGCAATTAGCCTTTTCCTGCCGGCAGTGGAGGTTTCAACCTTTCTCAGGCTAAAAACTGTCAAAACAGGGTTTTTTTTAAAAAATAGTTGATTCTTTCATTTAAACATATAAAATTAAACAGTTTATAGGTGGATTTTTAACACTAGTAATCCTTTGACATTCTTAAAGAATTAAACCTTTAGACAAGAATATACTTTAAAAACAGGCGAGTTTGCCCTTAATTCATGAAAAAGCACATTAAACGTATGTCTTTAAATACGATATTCATCTGCAGCAAATACAAATTTTAGTCAGCATTAGTTCTTCCCTAGAGTGCTGGAGTTGTTTGCAGCCTGGATACATGTATCATGCCTTTGTTTATAGTTTCTCTCTGCACAGCTGATTCTGATACTTGTTGCAAAGAAAATAGTCATGTTTGCCGTGAAAATGAAACACACAGTCCCTGGTTGATTTCTCAAAGATAAATTTGTCAGTAGCTGTAACTCAAATGAGGCCCGGTTCCTCTGAGCCACACTGGATGATCTTTGGCATTGCAAGGCACTTTTAATCTCAATGATTCAGTAGAAATGAATGGATCTAGTGCCAAAACAGCACTTTTTGAGGTTGAAAAGCTAACATTTATTTTAAAAGATATTTTCGGTTTTCAGCACAATGATGCTTTTTCATTCACTTTTGCTCCATGTTGACTGTGGCAGAGCATACTGGCACATTCATGCAGTGATTACTCTTGTTTTACCTCACATGAAATGGGGTTGGCAGGGCAGCGTAGCCATTTTCTGGTTATTACAAATGCATTTTTGAAGATTTTGGCGCGCACAGGAGTCAGCGCCAATGTTCCCTCTAATTTTCTCTACATGGGAAAATGGCTGCCCCTTGTGCACTCATTATTTTCCATGTGCACAACAGACAAAGGAGGTAAGACACTTTGTCTGCATGCATAGTTAGTGAGCTATCAATCCCAAAGCGTTTTCAAGGCAGTTTCTCCTTTGTAGCTACTGCAACTCTTTACAAATCAGTAAAAACAGTGTAATTTGCATAACCTTTTCCAAAGATAGACTAAAAATGATTTATTTTATATGTGATTATAAAGAGTCAGCCAGTCTAAGACTTAAGGATCTGCCACAGTACCTAGCAAATGTACTCCTTCTTAGACAATGCATTAAGCTGGGCGCGAAATGTGCACTCGTCGCTAGCCCTGGCTATTTGTATTGGACTCTTGGTGAGTAAGAAATAGTGTGCTGTGTGTATGTGTAGAATTAAGGTGACAAGCGACTTTATGGCTGGTTACAAGCTTGCAACTTGACATTTTGACCCCTGCATTATGTGTTTTATTCAATTGGAAAAAATCTCTGTATTCCAAAAAAACAAATATCACTCATCATTACTGATGTGGCTGGCAAAAAATTCAGACATGATAAAATATTTGCAGATGGCATAATGCCAACTACAAAGAAAATCCCCTATAATTAAGAAATTGCATCAGAATAACTGCACCACAGAATATGATAAGAATTCAGTGCCACTACTTCCCATCCACACTACATTGTCCTGTGTACGGAGCTGTGACAACACTTACTCAAAACCAGTCTTGCAGCTAAGAGGCATACCGTCACCGATTTTTACTCCTTAAAAACAGGAAACTGTGCCCAACAAAAATGGTAAACAATGAACATATACATATATCACTCTTCTTCCACCCACATAGCTCCATTGATATTTTCGAAGCAGTAGCCAGCAGAGCAGTGGCATATGAAGGAATTATTAGGGTAAATAACACCTTTTGATAGGCATAAAGTATATAAAGTATACCCATTGGCAAAGCAAAATATTTGAATCACTGAAAAATAATTTGATTCCATGTAGGGAGTAAAATCTCATCCGAGCCCTACATGCAACCCTGACATAGGCAGTGAAAGGACAGGGCACATGATACAGCCTATGGATTTGCCATCCCTTCCTCACTACAGCCTAGATAACAATTCAACAAGAGTCTTTCTGAGGGTTCCCATGGAACCTGTGGACGAAAAGCACATGCATTTATCTTTTATGTTAAAGAGCAGCCTTCTTAAAGGTACAGCAGTTTGAGTTCTATCTTCTGTAACTAGGGACCCCTCTTCTGCAATTCACTGTTATCAGTTAAACAAGATTCATGGGGATGCTAAGGACACTAAACATAGAACACGTGATTATATTGAAACGCCCTCAGCTAATGAGCACAGAAAGAAACAGAAGGTGCATATTCCTAGACTGCTTCTAGAGTTTCCTATCCTTCAGCAAACAAACACCACATTTCCTTCACTGTGTTGTACTGCTGGAGCATCTGACTTGGTTTTTGAAAGTTGCAATTTGTTCTTCACTCCCAAGGAGTGTTCTCTTTGGTCCGTCCCCCCGGGCCTTTGACAGCTCCTCTGCCAACCTCCAATACTAGTTGGAAGTGCTCTGTAAAAAGTTAGGTATTGCAGCAGTAAAACACTCACTAGGATATTTGCATACCCACAATACTTTGCAAGCAAACCATGTTTAAAGTCTCATGGTGATTGCATGGGCAGTTTAAGAAAATGACATGAATATGCATGTACGCAATTGTTTTGCAGAGCAAAGAAAATTGTTTGCAACATACCCCACCATATATTATTGGGTACGATTATACAAGTGCTCATTAAAACAAACATGTTTTTAATAGGAGAGAGTTTCCGTATAATTTGTTAAGGTCCATGCCCAAGGGAACACTGAAAATATGAAAAGGATGCAGATTGTGCGAAATGTATTCTAGCTGTCTGAATATCTGTTGCCCTAATACAATGTGCAAGTAATTCCAGGCATAGTCCCTGCCCATTAGCCCTTATAGTCCAAGAAAATGATATTGAAATGTTGTTATCCACTTATAGGGTAATGTTAACAATGATAAAGTAGGAGACTTTGAGTTTGACATTTGCTTACTTAAAATCCTTAGAGGGCAAATTAATATTTGATTGTAACAATACATTAACTTGCAAGGGTACCGTTTCAAACTACTTGTGTGGCATATGTACAAATAAGAAGTATGGGGTGAGGTGACACATCCGAGTAGCCTGCTTACCTAACAGTTAGTATCTGATGTTTGAGCTCCCGGTTGGGTTATATAGTGTGGATGATGCGTTTGCTATTGGCACCACGAGTAACACAAATTCTGGTGCTTGAATGTTACTCATGTTACAACAAACATAAAACAAGTGGATGTAGGTACAAATCTGGTAACCTTTCACAGAGCCAACATAGGCAGAGACAAGGTTGTCCGGTAATATCTAAATGGGGACTGAGGCAGAAGTTACAATAGCTACAAGGTACAAGTGTGGTAGTCAAGTATAGGAATCATGGGTGTGGATGAAAGGTTACTTCATTGATGTATGCAGACATATCTGAGTTAGATCTTCTGTTCATGGAGCCACTTTTTCATATTTGTTTTAACCTCCTGAGGGTGCATTCTGTTTTAGGGTTTTTAGGTTTTTAAGGTCACGCTTTCATAGTAGTGTAATGTAAATAGGCAAGACGAGAATATCAAGACTAGTTAGTATAATTTAGGTTTATTAGGAGATAAAGCAAATGCCACATAACTGCTGTGGCTTCTGCCATATTACTTCTTGAGAAGATGAGACATGTCTATGTGCGCTGATAAAATTCTTTTGAGGGGGACTCAGAAGGAAGCAGGCCAATATTGATCAGCGCATCCATTTTGGGCTGTTTCCTTCACCATTTCAGTACAGCGATGCAGTGGGGCACATTGGAATGGGTCAAAATATCCCACACCAGTAACAGTAAATTCCGGAAAAGTTGTTGACAAAAGATCTCTCACTGGTGCAGGTGGTAGAACTGACCCCCAGTATTGAGCAAAAGGACCAGGAGGGCAAATGAAACCAGCAGGGAAGTAAGATGATTCAAGCATGGCAGTGCAAGACACCTATGCTTGAACGTATTCTATCCGGCCCGAAATGTGATCTGTATGAAATGCAAGCACAAATACCACTTTATGCGAGATTGTATGGAAGGAGCGGTGAATGCTATGGAACAGACTCATTCCAGGGTAAAACAAGGGGCAACACAGCCATCCCAAGCAGAGGCTAGAGGAAGCAATGTCCGACATGAAGTGGCACAGCTGTCTCAAACAGAAAGCAAAGGAAACAGTGTCAGACAAGTGTTTGAATTCTCTGCACTTAATGGAGGCAAGAGATGGCCCTTGGATGAGTTCACTGTCAATGGGAAGACATGATCATGAAGGTAGATAGTGCCTCTCCATGGACCATCATGTCTGGTGAGACTTTCACAAATGTTATTGGGGGAAGAGTATAGAATTTTCTGGAACACAACATACGTCCTCATGGTTATGGTGAAGTCGAAATAGAGATGCTGAGGACATTCCATGACATCATAGAGTACAAGGGTAGGAGTTCTACAACTGAGGTGTTTGTGGCAAAGAAAGGTTGGTCTCTTTTGGGATGGGACGAACAGACTAATCTGGGAATTCTCATCCAAGCAAATCTGGAGGAGCCAGCGTCTATTGCCGAAGTCCAAGATAGATAGGCTATCAAGTTTCCAAAAGTATTCTCTGAAAATTTGGGGAAGCTAAGGGAACTTGAGCATCTTACTAGACTAAAGAAGAATGTTGTTCCAGTGGTACACAAAATGTGTCCAGTTCCCCACCACCTACGGGATCATTTCAGAGATTAATTTGATGGACTCCTTCAGAAAAGTGTCATAGAGAGAGTTGGAGGAACAGAGTGGTTGTTTCTGGTGGTTTTGGTTGCAAAAGCAAATGGCAACTTGAGGCTCTGTGTAGATCTCTTGGACCTCAATAGAAACATTTTAGTGGACCGCCATCCTCTACCAGTGATCTCAGAGGATTTGGGGGATGCCAGGATTTTAACAGTGATTGATCTTTCAGCGGCATAACATCAGGTGCCCCGGCGCAAGAATGCCAAGATCTGACATCTTTTGTCACACCCGAGGGAACATTTAAATACTGCAGAATGCCTTTTGGACTGCCATCGGCAGCTGCCGTGTTCCAGCAAGTTATGGAAAGGTTCTTGGTGCTGTAAAGAGAGTCATAGTTTTCCGGGATGATTTGTTAATTCATGCTAGCTCTGTCGAGGAACATGACATGATTTTGAGAGAGGTGTTGCGCAGGTTGAAGGGGCATAAAAGCAAGTGTAAAGTTGGTGTGCAAAGTGTGGAGTATTTGGGCCATTGTGTTTCTGCCAAATGAATTGTGCCAAAACATAGTTTATTTGAGGCGATTAGGCTAGCCCCCGAGCATAAGTATAAGGAACAGTTATGTTCTTTCTTGGGTTTAGCTGAATACTACCATAGGTTTGTGGAGAAATTTGCAGTGCTCTCGACACCCCTCAGATTATTACTCAAAAAGGGAGTGAGGTATGTGTGGCTGAATGAATTTAAGGAGGCTTTTGAGAAGATTGAGAGTATTGCCTCTCTGGGGAACATTTGCCCTAAGAGCAGAACTTTCCTTACTGTGGATGCCAGTTTTTTTTAGGCTTGGGTGCCTCTTTGACTCAGAATGACTGTAAGGGAGACGAATGGGTGGTGGCATTTGCCTCCAGACCTATAAGGGGTGCGGAGGGAAACTATTCTGTAGTTGAGAGGGAGGCATTGGCCATATATTGGGCCATTTTACATTTTACATTTTTACTGTGGGGCCAGCACTTTATTGTAAGGTCAGACCACAAACCTTGTGTGCAGATGATGTCTAGTGTAGGGTGGAGCAATGGCTCTCAGAGGATTTCAAAATGGTTGTTAGGTCTTCAAGTATATGAATTATGTGGCTCTTCTGATCAAGAAATGTGTAACAAGGGGTAAGAATTGATAGGGTTGAACATTGAAAGAGGAGCAATTAATGAGAATGGGAACGTGCGGTTTGGAAGATGAGGTGTTGAGTGCAATTGTTGAATGGACTATTATTGGTTGGCCAGTAGAGATGTGTTGGACAGGAAGTTCAAACCTTACTTTGAGATCCAAGATGAATTATCCTTGGTGAGGACGAGAGTGAGAAGAGATTCCAAATGTGTGCCTCTGGAGAATGTCAGGAGGAAGCAAATAGAGCTGACTCATCAAGGTAATTTGGGTATTACGGAGACAAAGAGGAGGTTGCACCAGAACTATTGGTGGCCTACCATTGATGGAGCAGTGGCGAGACAAGTGGGAGAGTGTGTACAATGTTTGAAGAGGGACAAAAGTAAGGTGGTGTGCGAGACGCCTTTAATTCCTGTAAAGAATCCAGACCAACCATGGCAGACAATTGCTGAGGATGTGATGGTTCCGATTCAAGGACTAGGTGATGATTTTCAAGCATTTGTTTGTTCTGGTAGACTACCAATCAAAAAGTGTAGAGTGGGAAGGTGTAAGAGAAGCAACAATTACTGAATTGATTAGGTTTCTTTAAAATGTGTTTTTCTCTGAGCGATTTCCCAGACTGTTGGTCACCGACAACGGGGTCCAGTAAATCGAATTTTAAGTGACCCTAACCAGTAAGTCTACAACTGTTCATCCTTATCTCTTTTTGTGTCCAATGTCTCGTACAAATTGTGGGCACATCCATGTCATTTGTTTTGGCATACATGGGGTCATAAGCTGTGCTTATCAGTGAGCGATGTCCATGTTATCTTTCCTTTTAGAACCGTATCTGTAGAATTTGTGGGGTTTTAATATTTTACTTCAATGATTATGTCCATTTAACAACGTCCTTCTGCTGAAGTTTTTTCACTGATTTTTTTTTTTTAAATAATACACACTATCATGTCTCAAGTTGCCCAGTCGGAACTTTGTCTGTGTCTGTGCTTTGAAGGTGCCATGGACAACTCTGAACCAACTGGGGTTGCCACTGCACTTGGCATGTGCCATGACTCATGTCCACTTCCACATGGACATCCCTGAACCACATCAAGTGGCCACTAGGCATAGGTAACGGCCTTGCTCATTGGCCAAGTTGTCAAGGGCATGGCCTTCTTCCTTATTGTGGTCACCCAGAGCCACATGATGTATCCACTGGACATGGTTTGCCCAGTGGCCATGTTGCTCAGCGAATTACCATTGGCAAAGTCTCAGTTGTTAAGAAGCCACCAAATGTACCCAATGAGCATGGACTCTTTGCCTGGGCACCACCAAGCAACCCAATGTGCCAAATGCTCATGGTCTCTGGCCATCCATGGTGGCTCCACTTTGCATAGGGCAGGAATTTTGGCTCTGCCCTGTTCTCCGCCAAGTCATCTGATTGGCCCACTGAGTACAAAGTACAGCCATGCTGAGTGGTCACTTTTTCCAGCCATTCCTGAGCCACCTGATGGGCACAGTGGGAATAGCCATGGCTAGTGGCTACTCTGTTTGGGATAATGACTTCAGCCGACCCTGGGTACTGCAAAGTCAAATTAAGTGGCCACTGGCTGTGGCTAACGTCATTTGAACTGGGGCAGGGCCTTCAGCTATGCCCTGTGCACTGGCAAGCCTCCTGAAGTGCCTACTGGTAAATGAGTCCACGGGAATATCTTTGTCCATGCCTCAGGACACCACAAGCCGCTAGAAGTGGCCACTGCCCAGTGCCCTGGACATGACATTTAGTCAAGAGAAATGAAGCGGCTGCTGGTCCCTGCCTGCATGCTCCTGGGCCACTTCCCATGCCCAGTGGATACTTCACATGGCTTGGAAGTGCCCGGGGTAAAGCTGAAGATTATCCTCAAACAAGTCGCTACTAGGCACGGCCACAGTTTATGCCCTATGCACACTTTGGTTGGCTCCAGGGTGCCAGAAGCATGGCAGAATGCTTTGCCCCAGGGAAAGTGTCACTGGGCATCGTCACAGTGCATGCCCAAAGTGCCATTGGTTGACTCTGAGGTGTAAGGGACTTGACCAAGGCAATACCATAGGCAACATTCCCACTGGATATGGCCTGTAGTTACATTGGGTAGCTCAGCAGTGCCTGGAGCAAGTCTTGGCCGCGTGGCCACTGGGAAACTTCATGTGGCTCGGGAAAAGGGGGCTGGGGGTGGCGCTCCGGAAAAGTAGCTACTGGGTTCACCTACAGCCAAGGAAAACCCAGCGGCCACGTTGTGTCCATGGATGTAGACTTTGTACCAGAAATCTATAATCAACATCTAATTTATGTAGCCTCTTTAGTTAGTTGCTTGGCTGTATTTGCGGCAATGGACCATGAAACTGGGATGTAGCAATAAACTGTGTGTTCGATTGTGAAAATGAATGGCCCAAATATAGGAAAACTTTCCTGTATGTATCTACACTCACATACACAAACTAAGACAAGCACAACAGTTCTGCGCGTATTATTTGTGTTAAAGCATTGATTGTGGTACAGAAACGCCAACAGTTCCTCTGGGTAATGTAGCCTTGCTTGACTCTCCCACACAGACCTCAAGAGAAAGGTATGGGGTGTCAACATCTGGCAACATAATATTGCGCACTGGGTCCTAATCTCGGCATCCCCATTTGACAGAAAATGTGTGATTCTGGCCAAATCACCTGTAAAAACTGGATGTACTTATGAACAATTTCAATACCACAAGTATGCCCTGTAAAATGTGCACCAATGTCTTTATCTTGGAAGTGACTTCAGGAGAGGAAGTGCTCGTGCATTCATTACTTTCCGGTTCTGGGACTGCTTCCAGGAGGTTTGACCCTGAGGGAGGGAGCGTCACCACTGAACACCCCACTTCAATTTCAATTCCTGCTGCTGTGTGTCTTAATTTCTCAAAACCCCTCCATGCTCTCTGCCACATTAGCGTGTTTGTGTGTACAAGCGTTCATTGCAACGTTTAAGTTCCAGAGACACATAAGAACGCCACGGTCTATTACACGGTGGGGCCAAAAGACAAGATGTGAATATTCGCGTTCACAAAAAAGGTCACTAAAGTCAGATGGAAGGTTCGCTGGGCTATTCAGACTCAATTGGATTTGCACGTTGTACGTCCGTCCCCCCCTGTGCTACACAATCAAGCCCGCCCCAGGTGGGCGGCATTCTTTGTAAATAAGCAGACACACTCCCAGGGGAACAAAGCAGCCTTTTTAACGTGGCTAAACCGCAGCTCACAAGAAGCCATGGCGATCTAGGGTGAAGAAGGAGAGGTGAAGGCTATGCAGGGGACAAGCCCCGTGAATAAGTGAGTCTGTGTCACTCCATACAAACATACATACGACATAGACATGCTACGGTTTTAGCCAAACCGCTCGATGAATTTTAATCAGGGTAAAACAGGGACAGATAATGGACCTCAGAATAGGGTGACGGGATTATTATTATTTTTTTAAACTGGGACAGGCCATAGACATAGAAGTAGGACTAAAGTAAATACAAATAAAACTGTAGTCCCACTTCTATGTCGCTGGACTGTTGTGGGGGGCGGGGAGGGGGTGTGCTCACAGGCACACTCCTCTCATTGGAGGCTAGTGCCGGGGAGAAGAAGTGGGAGGAAATGGGGGCGTGAAAAGCATTTCACGTCCCGGGAGGATAGCTCAGCGGCAACGTGCATGGCTTGAAAACAAGACGATACCAAGCAACACGGGTCTGCGCTTAGAAACCTCTGGGTATTAAGCGCGTTATAAATACGCAACTAAGACATATTCCTGTAACATCGTCTCGATGACCCCGGGCTGTGTGAGCACTTTAAAAATGCTAAATAAATAAATAAATTCACGCAGGAAGAGTCGCGCCGGGACCCGATTCTTGTAGGCACCAAACCATGCAAACCCCGGACGGGGTTTCTAAAATGAAAAAACTCCCAAGACCCCGGGATGGAGGGTGATTTCCCCAGACTGTGCAAGAAAAACTGGGACATCAATGGGGGCCGGGAGTCGCAGTGTATTGATTTTGAATGAACTGCTGAGATAGTGTTTGGAAAGCTACATACCCTCTTTTGGATGAAATTACCAGCCAGTAATCACTTTTGAACTAATGTGGTGGCTTGGCCACAAAAAAAAACATAGTACGAAGCTTCTGTTTCGAAATGGAATGAGCTAAAATTAAGTGACAGAAAAATCCATAGGCCGACCCCAAAAATCAGTTTGCCCATATTTTCAATTTTCTTCTTCCTAAATTGGGGGCTCTCTCGCATTTCCTCTTTTGCAATATTCCCACCACACCTTTTCCTCTATATTTAGACCTCATATGTTATGTTATTGGGAATTTGTATAGCTCTTTTTACCATTGGTATGATTCTAAAGCGCGGCGGGTTGAACGCCCTTGTGGACCGCAGTCCAGGACAGTAGAGAGAGTAATGTAGTAAAACGTGCTTTCATGCACTTGGTATGTGTGCAGCCAGTGTGCAATAGGTGGTGTCTAGCTACATACCAGTGCTAAGTGTGATGCAGTGATTCTTTATGATCAGTAGAATGTGTGCAGCAAGGCAAATGTACTTGGGTATCTGCATTCTGAAGTGCTGGTTTTTGAGAATAATGTTATGTGTGCAGCTCAACCGATTTCTAGGGGTATAGCTTTGTTCTAAAGACTGTTGAGGTGAACGTGAAGGTGTGTAAGTAAGTGTGCAGCTAAGCTGAATTGATAGAGGGGTATAGCTGCATTCTATTATTTGTTTGGTGCAGAGGCAAGAGTTAGCATAGTAGTGTGTTGAGTGTCTGTGTGTTTTCCAGGGGCACCCTGTTCCCATTGAGCTTTCAGTGCCTATCGAGGGGGGGTGGTATACAGTAGCGTAACACAAAATTTGAGGGCCCCGCTGCAAGCCATTCTGAGGGTCCCCACCCCCAACTCTGCAACAAATCACGAGTCACACCACACTCTGGGCTGGGCTAAATTACCAAGCTTGCGCAATACACATGAACATGCTGCTGAAGGGGTACACCGCACACTGCACTAGGGGAAAGATATAAAAATGTGTTTTAATGCCTTATACAACACACATTTTGAGAAAAATTGGCTAAAAGGCCAGAGAATTTGCCATTGTTTTGTAGGGTAACACCAATCTAAACATCCAATACATGCAAGTCACCATTAGTGCACAGAAAAATGTATGCTTTAATTAATATAATGCTTTGCTATTGAAAATACCATGCCACAATGAAAACGTCCAACTGGCTGCACAATGTAGACCAGTCTAGACACATAATAACATATTACAGTAAAACATGCCAGGCCACATTTAGACATACCTAGACTGGTTGCACCAAAATGCCAGTCGAATCAATAATATATATCATGGTTATTTTATCACAGATGCCCAGAAAAATATACAATGCTGCAGTAAGAAATGGCTAGACTGGTAGCACCCAAATGCCAGTCTAGCCATGTAATTACACTTAGCAGGACTGCTTTATCAGAGATGCCCAGTCAAAGAAATTCTATGCAAACTAAGAAATTACTAGACTGGCTGCACCAGAATGCCTCTCTAGTCACTAATACCACATAGCAAGCCTAATTAGCCTGGTCACAGGTGACCATTAGGATTTCTCGCACAATCCCCACCCCACCACATACCCCCCATCCCCCTCCCAACCCCTACCCCAGCTCCCAAAATCAGCTTCTCGGCCTAGAATTACCTCCACGTCCCTTGTTCTTGTCCCAGTGCTTACGTATGAGGCTCCTTGCCTCATAGGTAAGTACTGGGATAAGGAAGAGTGGGACTAGGAGTAAGGAAGACTACAGGTAACTAAGCTAGGCATTACCTCCATTTCCCTCTACCACATCCCAGTACTTGTGTATGAGTCAAAGTGCTACATACACAAGTACTGAGACAAGGAAAAATAGGGCTATGAGTAATGTCAGTGCACCAGCTCTGACCTAGTGACAGCACCACCCTACAGGGACAGGGTGTGCTTCACCTTAGGGATTGTGCTAGCGTACACACAAAAGGTCTACTGTTGAATCCCACCTGATATAAAAATAAGAAATATGCTCTATGACTGTTCTTGTGTGATAAAAAGTACCAAATACTTAACAGTAGGGCAAGTACACCTTGTAGGTGTTTTGTTTTGGCCCAAATAAGTTCCTTGATTGTTTTGGGATTATTAGCTAACCAAACTGTGTGTGTGTTTAATGATCACATCTGGGACACCTTCCTTGATTTCTGTACCCCAGACTCTGATAAGCCATCCTACTGTACATTTCTTAAAATGTAAACTATACTTTCAGTGGTGTGTCGTTGCCACCTTATCAGCCTGTATTGGTTATGGTTAGTCGATTACCCTTGCATATGTCCTCCCACCTGTGGTTGTCCTCTTCGATGACAGAAGACGTAATGTGTATAAGATATGGTTTTGCACATTTCTACAATACTGAGTGAAGTCTTTGGAATTAAAGTCTGGTCTTTGAACAGCCACTGTCTGTATCCTGTTGAACTAGGATTTGTCAGGGGTCCCAGGTATTGGTGTATCAACAGAGACGTCACTCCACCCCCTCACACCTCTATGCATTTGGTAAAAAGTTGTACCGTGCAATGTAGAGTGTCACCCAGCCTTATTAAAGTTATCCATCAGCCCCTTCCCAGCAGACTGATTTTAAAAGTTTGAGTCCATTTAAGATTTTGAGGGTGTATATATCTGGTAATGTCCTTTCAGTGGGGCTTATGGCAAGGAAAATAAATGCATGCCACATATTATGGTGCCAATGCACCTCAGCTTGTAGTCTTATCCAACCAAGAATAAAATGTGCCACGATGAACAGACTTTCCAATCCTCCACTTCCTTGATATAGGAGGCAAAGTGAGGCTAAAAATGCTTCCGCTCATTCCAAGCTTCCAGAATCTGAGAACAACCTTATACTTCGGAACCAAAATAAGGTAGAACTTAGCCATAGTCCATAATGTCGGGAGCCAGCATGTTCTGGGAGAGAAGGCACAACCCCCAGCAGACAGGATATTTTGTGAAGGAGAAACAACATCAGTGCAACCAGTATTCGTGCAACGCTTAGCCATTTAATTGGAGATATGGTGCCGCTGTAGAGCATGAGGAAATCCCTCACATTTGCCACAAGATTCGGTGCCTGTGCCCCCACAAATCCTATGCCATTTGTGGGTCCTTCGCTGCTGTCATAGTGTCCTTGGGTCTCTTGCCTTTCCTTGTCATCCTTTTCACCTTACCACTGTGGATCAAGGTCATCCCTCTGCACATTTCGCTCCTTCTCTGACATTCGTCTTCAGGTCCATCACAACTCAGAGGTCTCCTCTGTCACTGCACCATCGGTCCCAACGCCTCCCTGCCCCTCTATTTCCTGGGTAAATGTGTTGGTTAAACTTCTCAATGAGATACGTGGTTGTCTTCGTCTGAGTTGCTCTCATTTTAATGCCAAAAGGGCCTTTTTCCAGTTAATTATTCCATGTGTATTCGCTTTTCGTTTCACCAAGATTTTAAATGTACCTCTGTCCTTTGTCTTGATGGGGATGGTCATTGCCTTAGTTGGATATGTAGCAAGCAATGCCTCCTGAATGCACACTACTTAACACAACTATTAAGGCAGCATGAAAAAGGCACAGCTACCAACCCATGTCCAAATTAGAAGCCATCTTTTCCATCCTGTACCCACCCTGTTTAGCATGTGTGTTTGTGACTGATTGTGTGTGTGTAGCATTAACTGTGATGCATAAGTTATAAGGACTGCTAAAAGTGTGTGTTCATACTTGCAAGCATACAGCTGTTAGAAAAGTCCCTGAGTTCACTCCACAAACGATCACTATTCTCTGTGAAGTGAAGGGATAGCAAAACAAATACTCTGAATGCTCCACTCTAGCAAAATGCACATGTTCTTTGATACATGTCATTCAAATCCAATGTAACTGTACATTACTTCATTCAACTCCTGTGGCCATTTCATAAATGGGTGAATGATTGGACGAGCAAGTGATTTAGTGCATTTGTTTAGAATTTGCTAAGTAAATCACGCCAAGGTAGTGATAATGACCACTATATTGATGCTAGGAAATAAAATCTGAGTTTCAAATATTAAACGTGAAAATGAAACACAAGTAGCGAATTCCCTAAAATACATAGCTATTACTGCCAGGATATCATCACGCTGTAACTCTGTTACCGCCACTTGGTCTGCCAGAATTACCAGCAGATTACAAGTGAGGGTAAGGGTGGTATATCACCATTCCATAGACTCCATGGGGGAATTTGCTGGTATTACCGGCACCAGTAACACCTGTGCCGGTAATACAGGCCATTATGGTCAGTAGGGTGTTAGAATTCCGCTCACCCCACCGGCAAATGTGACGTTTGCCACTGTGGTAATGTGCTGGTAAACGGAATTACCAGCACAGTATTGCTGCACAGGCAAACTCCTAATGAGGCCCAAATTCTTAGCGTGGTTCCATGTTCTTACTTTTTTTCTGGAACTTTCAAAACAGTGCACACTAATGTGCTGTGTTTGCATTATGTTTTATTCTATATCTTATTGTATGCTTGATGAATGCAACTGAATATATCGTTGGTAGACCTTTTTATGGGGTGGTGACAAAGAGCATGGTTATGCTGTTATCTTTAAGGGGAGGAGGTGTGCTATGATGTTATATCTAATGTTATGATTTCATCCTTTTGATTTTATTCTCACTGTTTAGGAGTTCTGCATTTGTTCCTAAACCCACTGTAAATAGTTACTCCCTGCGTATGTGCATATTTACATCACTGTGTTCTGTGATGTCAGGATAATTGTTGTGCCTTAAGCTTCCAGGTGTTCAGGGTGTTCCAGGGAGTTAGACGTGATCCTGGAAGGGTGAGCCACAGTCAAACTTGTACTCCTGAATACATCTCCCTCATCATTGGAGTCCTGTCATTTCACAATACTAGCGTGTTATATTATATTATAGTAAAGACAGCACATTTCAATGAATTGACTTCAAGCAATGAGGACACCTTCTTAACACCCACTTGAAATCCTCTTGAAATAATGTAAACTGCATAATTCAATTCCTGCTTAGGGTCGTTCTTTGTATTGCATCCTGAGGCTTACACAAATATGTAAACAGTAGTATTTTGCCATAGGATATATTTCACTCACTGACCCAGAGACAGAAAGGTAAATGCATGACAAAGCTGAACAAAACCCCCTTCCCTGCTGCTGAGAACTCCTAACACCTAATTAACTCACAGATGTATTTCTAGTCTCCACAGAGTGAGCGGCTTGTTGACCAAGGTGTCAAAGAGAGTTAGGAATGTCCTCTTTAATGACAGATTGTTGACATCTATCCTTTGGGATATTTCAGGGATTGTATAAATTAAGGTGACACTGTAACTTTATTTGTGTGGAAAATCCCTTGCATGATGCAATCTTTCCTGTCAAGAAGAGCTGCCTGGTGCCTCCCATAGGCTGATTACACTACTAAATCATAACACAAAGTGTTAGCAAGAAGAATAGTCCCTTTATTAAGACAACTAATTAACCCTGATCAGACAGGGGAGGAGCGCCCAGAACAATATTTGAAGGGCCATCGTCATGATAGTAATAGCCACAAAACAAGGTATCCCTTTCACAATATTATAATGTGATGTGGAGAAAGCTTTAGATCCGATTGACAGGTCCTTTCTCGACCGGCTGCTCATAGATTTTGGACTTGGACAATTAATGCTAAAATAGATCTTCGCTAACTTTCAGACTCCTAAAATGACAATTAGAATGAACACATTCATTTCCCCTCCAGTATCACTACAAAAGGGGTATACGCCAGGGATGTCATCTCTCACTTTTACTATTTGCCTCTCAATCAGACCTTTAGCATACTCACTGAGGATGAAGCAAGCAGTTCAAAATATCAAAGGTGCAGAAATGTGCCATAGATACCCCTTTTATGGACAATTTGCTTTGCTTTATGAGTGATCCTCAACCCAGAATATCAGCAATGCTGAAGGAATTGGAGATATTCCAACATGTATCAGGGTGCCTAGCTAATGTGAACAAGTCTACAGGCCTTAATATCACTGCCCAAGCACAGCTAGTCACACCCATTACACAAGACTCAGTAGTTCATGGGCTAAATCCTTTATTATGTGGTGGGGTGTTACACGCACAAGGGGTTATGAGTACTTACAGTTACACTACTCCTCCACTCCTAAACTCACTGCGCAGGGATTTACTGCAATGACAAAAAGCCTAAACATATCTTGGTTAAGGAGCATAACTGCATTCAGATGAATTGCCTCCCTAGACTTGTAGATGCTATAACTCCCCTTCCACTTAAATGATCCAAGAGTTTCTAACACTGTCCTCTAAAAATATTCCACGATTTATCTGGCTGTATAAACTCGCTAGCATAGACAGATGGGCCTTAAGAAATGGAAGCTGGGGTTACTGGATATCGCAAAATATGTTTTTACTGTCACTATCATTGCAGTTTTGGATTGGTCTCCACAAGTACTGATAAGCAATAGTTGGGTCTTGACCAACTGGGTGTGGACATGCCTCTACATAGGTTGGCCTGGATTTAACAACCAATATGGACTGACAAGTTTGTCTCTCTCTCTACCTCACAGACCACTGTGTGGTATTGGAGGAGAGCAATTCATAAATACGCACTTCAAGTGTCAAATCATTTAAATAGTCTTGAATATATTCAAATACTCCATTGGTGTTTGCAATCAATAGTCTGGCAAGGTGGATCAAGGAATACATCAAAAGGCAAATATTTTATTGTCCAACAGGCTGCGAAAGGTGCACTTTCACAAATGTATAAATCTCTCCATGGTAAAGCAGACAAATCCATCACCCTGTTTAGGAAGCAATAGGAAACAGATCTCAGTTTAACTTTGAAGATAAGGATTAAGATTCCATCTCTTATAGAATGGCATTCATCTATTAGTCTTCAATATAAAGTCGCTTCTTATAGGTTATGCTGTCGTTAGTTTTTATCTCCATTCATGCTTCATAAGGTATATTAAAATGTTACCAATGACTGTTGGAGAGAATGTGGGGAAATTGAGTACCTAATTCATATTTGATTAGTCTTATTATGAAAGTTTCACTATGGTTAGCCCCACAGGTCCTTTTATTGAGATACAGAGATGATGGCGAGGCTTACCTTTTCATTTCCAATTCCAGCAAATTGATTACACATTATTCAAATGGAGCTAGACTGTCAATAGTTCACAAATGAAAATCTGTGTCACTGTCATCTATTTGGAAGCCCTTTTTTGACGTTTCGTTTGTCCAGGTGACAAATGGTCCTCATGGACAAAACGTCTGAGTTATTCAATTCTTGAGTTCACTAATCTGTTGCACTGTTGCTTATAATTTTATGCTAGATAATGCCTTCATCCTTACACCAAGTGTTCTTAACTTTGTACATTAAATCGAATGCTAGCTGCTGAATATGGATATACTGAAGTTGTTTGAATAATGATTTTTTATCCTAACACCTAGTTACCTGTTGTTCGGTTTCTTGTTGTTCATTCGGAATCTGTTTGTGTATTCTTTACACCTTTATCCTGCTTAAAGGTTTGTGTAAAAACTTTAATTAAGCAATTAACCCAACTTTAATTAAGCAATTAAACCAACGGGCGGTGTCATTAATGGCTCAGGTAATGCCCCAGACCAGTTACAAGCCCGAGCAAAGTGAGAAGCTTAACGTTAGCCCCAGACATTACCAGACCCGATAATGCCCCCACCCAGAGGGGTTTACTGCTATTATCATCCTGGCATGTTTTACCGGGATGCTAATAGATTTTTGAAAGTTGAGAAACAGCGTGTTTGCTGTTTCTCTAAAAAACACTACAAAACAAGATTGCCACCATGAACAAGGAATAGGGAACTACACACAGTCACTTCTCCCTTTCCATGGTGGCCATTACGGTGACAGTGAAGCACCAGGAAAACCAAGTGCTCCAAACACCGGCTACGGAAAAGGAAGCTCCAGGTAAGTGGGGCGAGGGATGTGGACATTTGGTGTGAGGGTTGTAGGCAAGGGATTGGGGGGTAGCATGGGAAGGACTTACTTCCTGTCCTGGAGGGGGCAATGGCATCCTCCCGCTTCTGAGTAACCTTGGATCGGGGGCTTTACCATGAGGTAAAGACCCTGTTCCTAATTTCCTGATTGGCTGGGAGGCCACCTGCCACTGCCAATCTTCTATATTTATAAAAGTGAACATTTGTTGGTTTGTGGCTGGGTTTGTGGCAAAGCGTTGTTTCTTATACAATTACACACTGTTTCACCAATCTGCACCACATTTTGCATAGTTACCTTTTAAGAACCTCTGGACAATACTGACTACATTATATTGTGGACACCCCACTCCTTTCCCAGATTTCAGCACAAGTCAGCATTTGTTAGTGGGCTTGTGGTTTGGCGAAGCGTTGTTCCTTATACAATTCCACACAGTTTTACCAATCTGCACCAAATTGTGCATAGTTACCAGTTAGGACCCTCCAGACAATACTGACTACATGATATTTGGACATCCCACCCTTTTCAACGGATTCCAGCAAAACTCTACATTTGTTTGTGGCTTGGCAAAGCGTTGTCCCTTATACAATGCCACACCGTTTCACCAATCTGCACCACATTTTGCATATTTACCTGTTAGGACCCTCCACACATGACTGGCTACATAACATTTGGACACTGCACCCCTTCCTCTGGATTTCAGTACCTTCACACATGAGACGGTTGCCTGAAATCCGCGAAACATCAATGTGGCTGTAAAAGGACCACTCCTCAACCCTAAAAGGCATGGTTGCTGGGACATTTACACTGAAATTCACCACAACGAACTGCACCACACAAGGGTGAGGCCACAGGTGGGGATACAGCATAGTAGTTCCTAGTATGCAGCAGCACACCAACTCTCGTCTCCTCCCAACGTCTGCTCCGGGGTATGTCAGCCAGCCACACACAGCCACTCTCAGTGCAGTTCACTTCAGAGTGAAAGGCACATCAAGCAATAAGCAAATCAGAAGAGCGACCTACAGGATAATTGATTTTCAACAATTGATGAGAGTGTTGGCATGTTGTCCACAGAACCCGTTCGGAGAACAGGTACCTTTTGCTAGTGTGCTAATAAAAAAGAAGAGCTGTTTGATTTTGTAAACTGCCTGAATGCTTCCATGTCCTTCATGACTCTTGAATATTGCTGAACCTTGCCAAAAAGGAGCTGTGTGGAACCATTAATTCAATTGCTGAACTATCAGCATCATAATTGTGAAGGCAAGATCATGCCTCCAAACATATCAATAATGGGAAATTGCTGACATAACACACACACACAAAATTGCTGACTACACATATACACACGTGCGTGCACACACAAGCGTGTGCGTGGGCTGAGTATGAGTTCTAGTTGCTGCAACAGATTAGGCAAGGTGGATGGGTCTAGTGGTCAATTTCTGACTGGCACGTTGGTTGCATGGGTATTATCATAATTAGGCAGAGTAGCTGCTGGCTGTCACTGGGGTCATTGGAGTGATTCAAGTATTGGTGGTGTCCCCGGAAGTTGCCTCTGGGTTACGGTTATCTTTGGCATCAGAAGATGCTGCTTTCTCGCAGGTCTAATAGCCTGCAGGACTTTTGCCAAAAAATCCCCCCTTGAGTAGTACTCCAACAGTCTGACACAAATAGTAATAAATTGCCATTTACAATTATGGGTCACTTTTTCATTGCTGCCCCGGTCCGTTTTATATCCCAGTCTGACCCTGTTGTTGGTCACCGATAGACCATGTTTCTCTGGTTACCCACCCAGCTTGCTCTATTTTTTGTGGGGTTTTTTTTGTGAAGGGCTTGCAATTAGTGAAATAGACGTGGTTTATTGTCAAATCTTTCTTCGGGATGATTGGTGGTTTATTTTGTTTTGTTTACTATTTGTTAATAGACTTTCCGTCCTTGAAATCAGTTTAACTGATAACGACTTTGTTTAATCAGTTTCACCTGGTCGATTGGTGTTGGGTATCTACTACAGCTCCTGGCTTTGATGCTTTGACCCTGACCCTTAAGGACTGTAAGAAATATGTCTGATCTGATGGTGGAGGTTAACATTTGCTCATTAATATCCTCATTGGATAGTGCAGGGTTTGTTAAGCAGACGGAGAACTCCAGTAGTTTATGTCCAGAATGTGTTTATTGTGCAACGAATATGTAACTACGTTTAATGTGGAAAACTCTATCTCTCTGTCTTGTGTTCCTTTCCTCAGAGTAGTGAAGAAGGGTTACTACCCATTTTGAGCGATGAATATCGATCGAATGGTACAATTTGACCGATTTCGGCCATTGCCATTCGATCTATTTTTAAAAATAATGAACATGTGGAGCGGGGGTTGCAGTGGTGTCCCCTGCTCCCCATGTTTGGTATTTCTGGGATTGGGGGTTGCAGGGGTGTCCCCTGCTTCCTCAACATTGGAAGCAGGGGACCGAAAAAGATTTTGAAAAAATGTAAAAATGAAAAAGGTACCCTGAAACATCAGAGCCGGACCGCATTAGACGGATGGTTCTAACGATCCAGGGTTGCAGGTTAAGCAGCAGCGAGGAAGCAGGTAAGTAGGGGAGGGAGTGCGGGGACGGTGAAAGTTGCATTTTGGGTTGTTCGGCAGAAGTGCAAAATCGATTAATGGCAGAATTGACTACGGTCAATTCCGCTGTGAATAATTACACTTCGGTCAAACAACCCAGATCCGAAGAAGGCACTGCTCATCCCTTGCACTATATCGTCTCTTGGTATGTATTTGCCTTATGACTGGATAAGTAGGATCAACATTCTAACTAATGTAGAGTTGGTGGCTTGGAATATGCTTCATTGCTTTTTAGAGGCATCAGCTTGCCAACTGTTGCATGCACATGATAGAAGGCTGAGGTGGTTGACTGTTTTAAATACTGCATCCAACCATTCCATGCTGTGTGTATCTTTCCGCATGCAAAGTATTGCAATTCAAAATCCTACCCACAGAATTCACTGCTTTGTGTGCTCCACGAGGCGGGGGGGAACTGTACGCCATGTATGGGGTCAGCATTTATGTTGTCATGCTATGTTATGTTGATTTATACTGCACACTGATACCACCAAGGGCAGTCTGCAGGCACTCACGTAGCTCTACAAGAAAGAGGACTGGGTTGGTTAGTGAGGGAAGAATTATAGGATAGGTCCAGTACAGGAGAAACTGGCATCGGTATCCAGTCATTTTACTGAAAATAAAAGAGTGGTAAGTTTCACCGAAAACCAAAATACTGAAAAATACTGAATATTTTAATTAAATATATATATATATATGGTAGTGGGGTAAGGGGTTAAAATGGGTGGAGGGTGGGGTTAAAAGGCTACAAAAACAGGGGGCTTGGGAGGGAAGGACCCCCCACAAATAAAAAAAGAAAATCAGTATTGTTTTGGTAATTTTGGCCACTCTGAATTTTACCACTCTGATTTTACCTGTGGTAAAATCACATATAACCCTGACGTCTGTGTGAGTGTAGTCTTGCAGATGGTAGGTGTGTGCTGGCTTGTATCCATACGAGTATGGTCCAATGCTTGGGATGTTTGCTGTGTGGCTGTTTGTTGTGTTGGGGTGTGTATGTGTATTTTATTTGTAGATTGCTGGTATTTAGGGTTGTGTGCACTGGCTTGTTGTATCCATATGGGTAAAGTCCAATGCCTGGGATGTTTCTATGTGACTGTTTGTTATGTTGGGATGTGTATGAGTTTTATGTGTAGATTGTCAGGTGTTAAAGGTGTTAAGGTTTGTGCGCGCTGGCTTGTTGTGTCCATACGGGCAATGTCCAGTGTCTGGATTTGTTTGGTGTAAGTGTGTGTGCCTTGTGTTGGGTGTGTGTTCGGATATAGCTTGGCTAGCCCAGTGGGCGTGTATAGTGTTTGGGTGGTGTGTTTGAGGAAGAAGAAGCGGGGTGTTAGTGCTTTGGCTACTCAGTAAAGTTTTCTATGTGGCTAATGTACACTGTCCTATCTGTTGTGACAAATGACTAATCTCCATAATTATATCTGAGTGTGACGCATGGTTAATCTTCACAATTCCATCTAAGTGTGACAAATGGCTAACTTTACAGCTCTATCCAAGTGTGATGCATGGTCAGTCTTCACAATTCTAAGTCTGACGCATGGTTAATCTTCACATTTCACTCCACAGTGTGGTGCATGGCTGCTAAACTTCCCAATTCTGTCTAATTGTGACGTGTCTCCCTCTGAAAGCCGCAGGAGAGGGCATGACATCACTCTCTCTCCCAGTGTTGACTACGGACGGGCTGCCAAAAGCAGGCGTGCAAAGATTCACAAAAGTGGATCAGGCATTGCTACCAGTGTAGATCTGTCGGTGTAGCAAAACTGTAATTGTGTATTGCTATGAAATGCCTAAACAAAAGCAGAATCTATTAGCTATGTCAATGCTTGTGCTTGTGGGTGTTAAATATTACAACACTGCAATGCGGGTGAACAGCGGACACATTAGTAAATACATTGTGCTTCATAATGCACAGCATTTTATGAAAGCTTGCTATTTGCGCTCATGGTCTGGGCATTGGGAGCAGTGTGCTGTGTTTCAGTGTGTGGGGGAGCGGCTCTAAAGGCCTCCCATGGGCAAAATCAGAATTATGCTGATAATGAGACCGCGTTGGTGTTTCATTTGAATGGGAGCAGATTACTGTCCTTATTTCGCTTCTGGCAATGTCAAGCTGAAGCGTTGCAAGCACTTCGTTATAGTGAAATAAAGTTCAAGGGTATCACTCCCGCTTCCTTCCCGAGGCATACAGCAGTCAGTTCCCTCCCTGTGTGACCGACAATCAGATATTCCCTGTGCAAACCATAGCATTTCCTGAAGCAAATTCCACTTGCTCATACCTATACCTGTCAGCGGTGTCGCCCTTAGCCCCCAACGTCAATGAAACATGACGTCATTGCTGTGCGACGGTGGGTGCAGTGTTTCGAGTCGAGTCGTTTACTGGGCAGAGTATTTTCAAATGAAATGTAAAATTGCATTGACCTCTCTTCGAAAAGTGAAGTACAATGTGCATCCGAGATAGTTCATGTTTAGCTTTAAATGTAGTCCATATACATAGAACATTTGAGAGATATGGGAAAAATTATGTAAAATTATTTTTTCCCAACTAGCAGAATCCATATCCTTTCCTCTTCTGCGGTTTAGTCCAACATATTTGACTCAGTCGAGGGAGACGCAAAATTGTGCCAGAAGGATCTTTGCACCAAAACCAGAACAGGGCTTCCAGTCTTCTGAAGTAGTGGATTAGTGCACATGAAGCACGCGCACACACACAGATAAAGATGGGAATTTTAAAAAATGGCCTGCGTTCTGAAATTGCGCTTGATCATTAAATGATGAGGCCCACGCCACAAGCAAACAAATACAAAATAGAATCCTGTGCTCAGGCCTTTTAATTCCTCCTTTGTCACTACCGGGGAGTTCAGGGGTTAAACCATCCCAACATGCCTCACTCCCAATTTATAAACAGGAAATTCTTCCATAAATCAAAAGTTACAAATAGACTTTGCCGTGTCATAACTCTTGTGAGGCCTCTCGGTTTGATTGATTCCTATACATACATTCGGTCCGATTACCATAATGTGTTCTTGTGGGACAATCCAAGCGGGGGCCAGGGAGTGCAGCACGCACTGGAGTAAATAACGAATGGTCCAGACTCCTCCTCACCCAGAGTGATTTCAGTCCAATGTTCCATCATATCAACTGGGAAAGAGTCTTCGCGGGTGGGCAATCAATTACAGGTGTGTGCGGCAGCAGACGCAATCACTCCACTGACTGTCACCAGTCTCCAGCAGTGACAACGGCAAGTGATCCATCAGTCCATTTTTACTGACACGCAAAGAAAGATGGCAGGCGCTAGTAGACTAGCGGGCCCCTAGATTGGTCAGCTGACATGCTGCAATCAAAAAATACCACTCTCGAAAAGATCGGTCACCCAATAGCATGCTTCCCATTCCTAATCTCTCCCTAATCTTGAAAACACACAATTTACATGCAACAGCTAGCCAACAAAATACTTACATTGAATCCACGCAATGGTTGGGATTGTTATTTATTTAACACTCTTCAGCTACATAGCATTTGGTGCATTGGAGATACACAAAGGATAAATTTGCTTGATTGCCCAAATATTAGGGACCTTTACATCATTACAGGAAAAGAGTGGTGATACCTAAGGGGTAACAAGAGCAACAGCATCTTTGTCCATGTAACTGAAGTGAATGAGCATAACACCATTTAAGAGGAGCTTGAGACAATTAAGGGTGATACCAGCAATACGAATTAATTCACATTTTAAGCTCCTTGATAATGTACAGGAAAATCAAGGAACTTGTTGTAATCAGACATTTTCTCAGTTCCTCACAGCTACTGGAAATAATCCCCGTCCACATCCTATAATGTTACAATCGAGGACTGACTACCATTCAGGGATGTTTACTCCCTTTAACCTCTTAAGGTCATGTGACCAAACTATCTCAGGGTCCAACGTATCATTCAGGGTCTTAATTTGAAGGGCCTCCCAGGATTCATGTCTCGTGGGTTTGGGGACGGTGGCATTAATGATGGTGTCCCCCATCCTTTATTAGGTCAGGCATGTTCTTGTCTTTTGTCGGTGGCATGGGTCCTTTGGAGTGCACTATACCAAATGTTACTAGGACAGGCTGATACACAGGAGCCTGTGTGTTTGGCACCTTCTTATGTATTGCCGCTTTTGGTGATCTACCTAGCGGGAGCTGCACAATATGATATGATATGATATGATATGATTGGTTATTTATAACATGCTTAATACCCAGAGGTTTCTAAGCACGGACCGGGGATCGAACCTGCGGTGCTCCGTGTCATCGAGCATGTTGCCCCTGAGCTATCCTCCAAGTTGTGAAGGCTTTTTCATTTGCAACATTTGGATCCAATATGTTCATAGTGATGGTTTCAGTGTTAGCCACTAAGGGTACAGCCTTGTTGCCCCTGATTTGTTTCCCACACTTCTAATTTTCTTGAATGGGTGAGGATTGTTTGGGAAGTGTGACTTTTAGTGGACCTTTCCTTGAAAACTTGTGTGGCTTAACGGTTAGCTAAAGAGCATTGATCTCTAGCTCTTCTGGCCATAAAGCCTGTGGGTCTTATATTTAAATCTATTTCATGGCCAAACATCCGGGTTACCAGGTAACTCCAAATAGGCGGCTAATTACGTTTATATGTAGAGTTCTTTGTGATTAAAATTAAAGGGTATTGTACCGGCTAGGCAATATATTCACATGATATATTTGATCAACCGACAACACAATTATTTATCTTTATTGAATTTGGTATTTGAACAACCGATTCTAAAAAATAACAGTTTTTCACCTCACCCACAAAAATGTAGAATAGAAATTCTTGCGATCAGACTCAGACTAAAACATGATTGTAGACGTTTCTGAATGGGCACCTTACAAGAGAACAGGCAATTTAGCTGCGTTCACCGCGTTACTCAAGGTTTGAATAATTGTTGTTTACTGTCCGAATTAGGATTGCTGACACATTATCATCTTTCTGAATGGAAACACAGTAGATCTCTGCAGCTACGACTTTATGAAGTGTACCCAGCTGGTCCTAAAACTTAATAAAAACATATTTAGAAATTGTGAAGTACTCGCCGCTATTTAAAAAACTCCTACTCAGAGAGTTGACCAAAAATTCTTATTACAAAATATTCCAATCTGATTTATTTGGTATCATATCCAGCACAATGTATGTGCGTATATGATACACCATACACCCTCCCACTGCACAACAACACTGCTGCATTATCCGTAACTGCTTGTGGGTAATGCCTATCAAATTATCTATCTTGTTACAACACGGTTTATGGATGAGGGCTCAAATTTAATACAAGCTGCAGTCATGCTTCTTCGCAAGAGCGTGCTCAGGGCTTGCAAAGAAAAAGCCTTCCCACTAGTCTATAACTTGCTAATGCCCTTTTTTCTAATAAAATGGAAAAGATTTTGAAAAGGAGCCTATCTCAGTGAGCTGCAATTGTAACATTACAGAACAGGTCTATAAATCCCGCCATGTTCAGAAGATTGCCTAAACCAGCTATACAATCTGTCCAAAGCTCATTGTCTCCAAGACGAGCCAGCCTCATTTTAAGAAATGTATGTGGTCTTCAACCTAATTTTATCACCTTCATTTGTAAACTAGTCAATCCATCAAAGCCTCCTGGCGAGGCGGAATGGAAAAAGGGAGTGCATTTTCATGCGCCTCCACACCGCTCAGCCAAAAATTAATCTCCGCGCGATCAGACACTCCGTGCCCTCATCTCAATAGACCATCATTAGGGTCAACAATGTATATTAAAAAACTGATCAATGTAGCAAGCGATACATGCACCGCACGCGTTCTAGAATTAATAGACTTCATAGGCCCAAGCGGACAGTTCACGTGATACAGGCGCAAATCCCAATCGCTTTCTCGTATCCTAATTTCTTTTGAAAATATGCACTGGTCCGGGCTTCCGGCCTACTCAACGAGCTTGTTAAAAGAAAAAATATCTATGTTACAAACAGCGTGAGTATTAACCCTTAGAATCTGCGTTTTTGTGGCCTAGCCACCACACAGGCAGCACTCCAGAATCATTGGTGGCCGAGGCCCGCTGTCCCAGTGTTGACATGACGTCATTCATCTAAAATTTCCCCCAAATCGTGGGTGGAACGGCTGCACAGTAATCACTGCACAAGCCATCTCATGCGCTTCTGGTGGTAAGTGAGTAAGTGGGGGCCCACAGAAAAGGAGGTTCATTCCCAACCACTGGATGCAGAAGGTATTTATTTTGCATTTATACGTTTCACCCGGGTGGGGAATTAAAGCCATGCATTCTTACCCCGCAGTCAACCGCCGTGCATAACAATGAAGCTGCGTGCTGTGCATTTTGCTGACATTAAGGAAAGTATACAGAATGGACGGGTTATACACACCATTTATTGCTCAACGCGCCGCTCTCCGTTTTTTAATGCAACTGTAATGTATTCCCGCATTTAACAAATGCGAGCAAAACGATGGCCGCTATCTGCCGGCAATTGAAAATCACGGATGCGTATTGGAGCCATTTTCATGAAGTGGTTTCTCATGTTTATTTATAATTATTATTATTATTTCCATTTCATAAAAGGACAGAAGCAACAACAAATGTGGGATTTGCACTTTTTATCCCACTCTTTGCTGAATGCATTGGTGCTGGCATGAAAGAGCAGAGTGATCACATCGCCTCTATTCTGGAGTGCGCTTCTGGCAAATTGGCCTCCTCCTGGGGAGGGGGAGGGTATGGAACACTTTGACGTGGCATTGGAGCCTATTTAAATTCCTGTGCCATTTTGCTTTTAGGAATGCTACACAGTTCAAATGTTTTTATTTCCGTTTTTTGTATAGTGCCAGCAGGTCGCTGCAAGGCTCTTCCAGAGGTCTTGAGAGGCCGCTCTTCCCATTTTCTCCCCGAGGGCGTCGTGCCAATTGGAATCAATGGAAGGGATAGCAGGGTCGGTTTCTGCTGCCTTTCATTCGGTCCCTCATGGCCGACCAGGGGGTGCACTTGACTCCCCTGCAGCCTCTGCAGCTCATAGGAGACCCCACAAGTCAGGGGTTCTCCAGGTTGACCTTAAGCGGATATTGGTTATGGGTGGTGGAATTTTCAGTGACCCCTTGATGACGTTTGCAGGCCCCTTCCATCATTTTGTATATTCCACTGTGAATCTGAAGGGTGGGTATTATCTGTTTATCATTCATTTAGGCAGATTTGTTTGCCTAAGCATCCGGGTGTCTGCCTGATATGGGGGCACGGTTCATTTTAAGGCATCGTTGATGCAGAGCTGTGTATTATATTTCATTGTGTGATTTTAAAATGGCTCCCCAATACCCCCCACTGAACATTAGCAAGATGGGTCCTCTATGCAAAATAAAACACTTTGGAAAGGGTCAGGTAGGTTCCTCAGCCCCTGGTGGGATAGAGAATGTGCTTACAAGATAAACACTGTTGTGTACGCTGCACCTTGTGGTCCGTCAACAAAACGTTTGGCTGCACATGTATTAGGCACCTGCTATGGGGTCCACAGACACCAGCAGGACACTGGTCAATTTCACAGTAGGAACGAGCAAAAGCATCAGTTCATCATACTACTCATCAACTATCTCAATGGCTGCCAACAGGAGTAAGGCGCTGTTCATGGCAGGCAAACACTGTTCAAACCCACTGCACAACTCGGTAATCCCTAAATCTATGGAAAAATGCATTGCTATTTACAACTTAATCATCAAAAAAGATAGATAACTAAGACAACCGATCACTACCATGAAGTCGGTCGGCCCCTACTCTCGATCCGACAGTGTATAAAAACCTGGACCGCCTTCACTCCCCCTCTCCTCCAAGGATCTCCAGGACACCCTTGCCACAACTTAAACCAACCATACACAAATATGATGCCCTCCCTGCTGCCATTCTAAAGCAGATCAAAGGGGCTGCCCTTAACCCCTTCCTCGAAACAGTAAATGCCTCACTCACTTAAAGCATCTTCCCAAGCACCCTAAAAACTGGACTAATGCGCCCTGTCCTCAAAAAATCCCCCTTGGATCCAGACGATCTCAGAAACTACTGATCAATCACTATCCTCCCATTCACTGGAAAAATCATTGAGAAGGCAATTGCCGAGCAGCTCCATGTTTGGATTAATCAAGATTGCAAGATTGGTGATTACCAATTTGGGCTCAGACCAAAATGTAGCACTGATACAGCATCATCCAGGTCATCAATGATGTTCTTCAAAATCATGGATGAAGGAGACTCACGCATTCTGGCCCTGGTCCTCCTCTTTGATCTATCTTCCGTGTTCAACATGTTCGATCACCTCGCATTGACCAGCCTACTCGAGAACAGAGCCAGATTCTCAGGCATATTTCTCAACTTGTTTGCATCTGACCTCTCAGGGAGATGGGCAATTTCATGTCTGATTGCCCCCCGGTCACCTGAAGAGTGCCACAAGTTTAAATTCTCCCCCTGGTGATCTTTAAGCTATACATGTAGCTGTTGGGATCACTTCTCAATAACCCCAACGCACACCACCAATACATGGATGATGCCCAATTATACGAAACATTCAGTAGTACCCAGGACATCCCACGCCTCAGGAATTGTCCCCCCTGCATCCAAACCGGGAAGACAAGCGCATAAATGAGGCTCAGTCCCAGACAGATGTGGAATTATTCTCAACACTCACCAATCTAAGCAGGAAACTATCCCAGGGTGGCTAAACAATAAGCAGCCTGATGGCTTCACATCTGACCTGGCCAGACTGCCATATCACTTGATTTCACTATAAACAGCACTCTCTGCTTCCAACAACATATCAACAAAAATGCACAAACTCTCTGCTGCTAGCTAACCCTCCTCCAGATGATACATCTCTTCCTTCCCCCTGAGGATTTCAGAACCAGACCACAATCCAGGCTTGTGCCTATCAAGTGCATTCATTTTGGAACCCATGCAGTGCATGTAGAGTTTGCTGCAGTCCAGGTTTTGGCGACGTCTCTGACCCCACATAGATTAATCAACACGCTGCAGTACAACTCATATAGAGTAACAAGAAATAACCACATTGCTTCTATCCTAAGGGAGCTGCACTGGCTTCCCTTCCAGAATACCCTTTAAGACTGCATGCATTACCTCTACGTCAGCCACTGCTCACACACCCACCTGCCTAGCTGCAAAACTCTATAGTTAAGGTGGGTTGCGTTCCTCCAGGAGAAAGGCATCGCCACGCTCGAGATGGAACTGGCATGCCAGAAAAACATAGGAAACAGGACTTCTCTTGCCACGCTCCTGCCTCCTGGAACACCATCCCGGTGGTAACCCAGAAGACAACAATGCTCTTGCAGTTCTGGAAGGAACTCAAGACCTTACTCTTTCGTCAATACCGAAGTAGCACCTAGGCTCCTTGCATTCTCGCATCACATCCCACCCACATGGCCAGAACATCCCATGCAACACCTTATTACCTCCCCAAATACAAATACATCAAGTGCAAAAAAGAGGATGGAAGCCGACATAGTCCAGTCGCTGATCCCTGATGCTTGTAAGTTAAGCAGTCATGGGCTAGTGTCGCTACAGCAACCAAAGAACTTGATTGGATCCAAGTACACTTAGGATCTGAAATTATTTAATTGACTTTGCAGATTTCTCATCATATATGTTTGATATATTTATCTTCAAACACAGATAAATAAATGCTAGCAGTTTATGCTTCAATGTCTTAAAGATTGTAAACATCTGTGCTCGTCTTTCTGCACACTACTCTCATTTAGGATCTCTCTGGCCATCCCATCACTCAGCCATCGCAGCTCAACATATTGTTTTTTGCTCCCGCGTTCGAGGCCAGTCTTTGACTCCCTTTTCTGTTCCCAGAATGGCCTTCCCTCCCAGCAGGAACAATCTTCCCTTCATCTAAAACTGTGGGCCTCATTACACGGAAGGCGGTAAACCAAGGTGCTATTAGCACCTTGGTCCATGCCGGTAAATTACTGGCACCGCCATGGAGGAAAGGGGAATTACCGCCCTATTCCAAGGTTGGCAGGGCGGTAATTCCCCCTTCCTCCATTGCCCTTTCCCATTTTTGGCCCATAGGGCATAATGGGAATGGTATAGCACAGTGCTGTGTTAGTTATGGGATTATTTTAACCAAGCAACATCAGTCGTATAGGGCATATGAAGAAGGGGTCCAGGTATCGGTGATCAAAGTATGTGGCGACTTTCCAGATCGAAATGATGTAGAGTGATGGGTGGTTCTTGTGGCCCTAAAATTAGTGGTGTGCAACTCTTGGCTCTTCAGATGTTTTGAACTACAACTACCATCTGCCCTAGCCAACCTAGTGAATGGGGAGGGATCAGGGGAGTCATAGTCAAAAACATCTGGAGAGTCTCGTGTTGCAGACCCCTAAGAAAGGGTATTCATCCCAAAGTCAAAGCGTATCTGCTGCAATAAAGTGTATGTTCCTTCTAATTTCCATTAGAAATGGTATGATTTCCATCCGCTGCAGCAGCTAGAAGCCATCTGATTTACAGTGTGCGCTGTCATGCATGCCTCATGTCCTTCGCAGGTACACCTCCAGGCCTGTTTTATTCTTTGCATCTTGGATTAATAATGGGAAAATCACACCTATAAGCACCAGAATGCAAAGAATAAAAGACTGGGGCATATCTGCCAAATGGCCTGGGACACGCCGGCATGTATGTGCCACGTCAAGAGCGTCACATCCGTATACCATTCGATGGTGATCTGTGTTGTATTTATATTTGTAAATGAAATATTAGTTCCATTCCTCCACTTTCACAATGCTGGCCTTTGTTTGGTTGCATAAAACATAGTTCAAACTTTTAAGGTCAGAGAGAGGAATAGGCACAGGAATACACACATGCTTCATGTCGGTATTTTAAGTATTGAACACAAAATAGGATATTTTGATTGATTGACTTTATGTTATTGGGCATTTGTATAGCACCTTTTACTATTAGCATGATTCCAAAGCGCAGTGGGTTGATCTCCCTCGGGGACCGTAGTCCAGGTCAGTGGAGATAGTGCTTGGGTGCACTCAGTATGTGTGCAGCCAGGGTGATTTAAGTGGTGTTTAGCTGCATTCTAGTGCTAATCATGATGCAGTGGTTGTGTGAAATCAGTATAATCTGTGCAGCAAAGCCAATTGGCCTTGGGAAGCTGCATTCTGGGGGCACTGGAGTTTGTGAATGGGGTTATGTGTGCATCTAGGCCGATTTTCGTGCGGTATAGCTGCGTTCTAAAGGCTGTTGAGGTGACATTGAAGGTGTATAAGTATGTGTGCAGCTAGGCCGAATTAATTGAGGGATATAGGTGCATTCTATTGTTTGTTGGTGCAGTGGAGAGAGTTAGCATGTTGGTGTGTTTGAGTGTCTGTGTGGATTGGAGGCAGACCCTGTTCCAGATGACCTTCCATTGCCCGTCAGTTATCAGTATCTTCCTTAGGGGTTCGGGCTATTAGGCTATGGTCGTCCCTATGTCTTGTTGGGATTGCAATTGCTTATTGGAATACTGCTGCATCTTATTCAGTTCCATATGTCCTGCCACTAAATCCCCGACAATTATGGCTGGTGCTCATGAGCCCGGTCCAGCATCAGCGTTATGGTCATCCTTGTGTCTTGCCAGGTCTGCAATTGCTTGTTGGATGGACCTTCCTAGACTGCGGTTGTATCAAGTTCTGTACTAACGGACGTACGGGTACATCGTAGGTACGGTGACTGGTGCTTAGTGAACCCGAAGGTCTGGCATCTGGCAAAGCCTTATTGTTTGTGCTGTGTCTGACTAACACAGTAACGTTCCAGTAGTAAGTGCAAAACAGCCAAGTCCGGGACACTCAGCTAATGGGAGCGAGCGCACGAATCCGAGACAAAAGCACTGAGTATAAACAGTTAGACAGTCACCTGGGGAAACAAGAGTGGCAGGGCTTTAGCGGAGTTAAGATTGGCAGACCTAGGGTTTGGATACCTGGACAGATGGAGAAACGCCCCAAAACTGGGGCAGAACAGCAAATGCTGAAACACCCAGGATCGGGACACCCGGATAAAAGGAGAAATGCCCGCAATTGAGCTGCAACACTACATGCAGAAACAACTAGTTTTGGGATACCTGTATAAACCAAGAAACTGCTAAAATTGGGACACAACATAAAATGCATAAACAAACAGGTAACATGTTTGGTATACCTGGATAAAGGGAGAAACACCTAAAATGGGGGCACAAGAATATGAACACTGAGTCCCTCCCAAAGGAGTCACCACTTTACCATGACAGCCATCTTCTCCCGTACAATATTTTACATGAGCAAAATAACAGTAGAGCATACAGTGCCATTGCGCGAACACCAGATGAATGCTTATAGAATACTCTTTAACTTTTGTACTACTCATGTGATATGTCCCCTCCAATCATCTATATTCAAGGAGACACACCACTTAGACGCTAACAGCAGTGGGAGAACAGTAGGGAAACTGAAACAGTTATCTAAACAAAACTCACACGTTTTATTATAAATTCATGCCATGACAAATGCAAATTAGCACCTCTGTGGATGAATCAGCCAATCAGGTTTCAACAAACCTTGGATGAATCTCACGAGCCAAGCCTAGGTTTGCAGCAAGTGTGAACTGTGCGCATCTACCCAGTGATGACATTTGGTGGTCAGTAGGTGTCGCAACCGCGACCCCTGCCAACCCGTGTGACCTCTGGCACTGCCTCTGCCACCCCTGTAGGAGGTCTCAGGTTTCAAAAAGAAATCATTTATTTTTGAAGCCACTCTGACTTCAAAAAGAAATTATTTCTGTTTTGGTTTTCTGTAAATGAAATCATTTATTTTGAAGTCAGTCAGAGTGACTTCAAAAAGAAATTATTTCATTTTGAAATTCGAGTCTCCCACCTCCAGGACATGGATGCTCTCATTGCTCGTGTGCTGAGCATAATAGTAACCAGAGCTGGTTTCTTGCATGGATGCTGGAGCATGGGAGCCAGAGTCATTCCTGCAGAGGAGGAGCAATAAATTCTGGAAGGTAAGGACATTATTTTGTTATGTATATCATGTAATGTGTGTGAATGAGTGCATGGTGTTTGGGCGGCTGGGCATGCTTGTGTGAGTGAATGGTGAATGAGTGCATGTGTAAATGAGCAAGTGGTGTGTGGATGTGTGTGCTCGCGTTAAATACCTGGATTACTTAAGGTAACCTAGTCCCACTCTTCCTCGTCCTAGTACTTGCCTATGAAGCACCATGCCTCATACATAAGTACTGGGGAGATGGAAGAGGAACATTGAGCTAATACTGTACCAGAGAGTTGATTTTGGGGGTTGGAGGTGGAGAGGGGTAGGGAAAGGGGTGTTATGGCAAGGGTGGGGCAGTAGAGGGGGGGCTAATACATAAAAGTCAACAATGTTAAAGCAGGCATGGTATGTATTAGTGGCTAGACTGGCATTTTGATACAGTCAGTCTAGGAATTTCTCACTGTGGAATGACATTTTTACTTGGCATATATAATAAAGTAAGCATGATAAGTTCTATTACCTGTCCAGCTGACATTTGAGTGCAGGCAGTACAGCCTTTTCTTGCTGAGTCATGGCATATTTGTTGGGCATATATAATGAAATTAGCATCATAAGTGTTATTACGTGGCTATACTAGCATTTTGGTGCTGCTAGTCTAGCAATTTCTTACTGTGGCTTGCCATTTTTTACTGGGCATCTCTGATAAAGCAATAATGATACGTGTACTTTCCTGGCTAGACTGGCATTTGAGTGCAGCCATTCTATCCTTTCCTTACTGTGGCATGGTTATTTTTCTGGGCATCAATGATAAAGTAAGCATAATAAGTGTTATTACATTTTAGATTGGCATTTTGATGCAACCTATCAAGGTATGTCTTACTATGGCATGACATTTTATACTGCGTATCATCAAGACTACAGCAAACATAAGTGTTATAACGTTTCTCCCCATCATTGTGCAGTCAGTTTTGACATGTTTTTTTTATTGTGGCATAATAGCAAAATGGTAAAATAGCTCAGTGGGCATAGCGATCAGGTTGCATGTTCGAATCTCGGCAAGGCCATCTCAGCCTTTCATTCTTCCGAGGTTGATAAATGAGTACCAACTTCGGTTAGAGTGATAAAGGTATCTAAATATGTGCCATTTATAGTGCTTTGGTGAAAACGCTATTTAAATAGTACATCATTATCACCAGGATTAAAGAGGAACTGGTGCCATCCAGGTCAAATATCATGTGACATCACTTCCTGCGATGTCATCAGGTGTGTGATTTAACTTCTGCTACCCCAGGCATTATGATGAATCAACATCCCTGCACCCACCCTCCGGCAAGCCTCAGCCTATCTGTTAACCCCATCCTCCCACACCTTTTCACTGACGTCCATCGACCCCCTCCTCTCTGCCCTCACAGCCCCCTCTGTTCCTCCTGACCTTTTGGGGAGTACAATCTCTCCACACGGCCCTTCTCACACGGCTTCTCTACACAGCCACCACCATCACCGCATCTGGCATAGAAATGAAAAACGGGTTCCACAGGAAGCCCAGAATTGTAATTCTCTGCACAGGCCACACAACCTGTTTTTTTGTACTTTCCCTCAGCACCACAGGAGTTAAATGGGAGGCAATGGAAAATGCTGGAATGGAGCCACTAAACTTTAGTGCAACATTCATAATTATATGTGTCCATGGACTGAATAGTCACATTGTCATATGTATTAATGGCAAGTCAAGGATGGGCACATAAAAGAACTGCAGTGCAGTAGGGATGACGTTTTCAGATTATACACAAATTGAACGTGACAGTCTTAAATAAAATATTAGCACTCGAAACCTGGAAAATAACTATGGTTTTGCGCACGATTTCAGTGCCACCGAAGGCCTCACTCCACTTCCCATTTTTAAAAACCTCATTGTTTTCTCTGGAGCTCCCATACGTGCTGAATGAAGTAGGAAAGGTCCTGTTCCTTTCTGCCAGGCTCCCTGGGCGGCCATGTTTATTTTTTAATTTTGGAATCGTGTTTGCACGCTAAGTGCATTTTGTTATGAGCACTGTTGTGGTAGCGATCTCATTAAGGTGGGGCAGCCATTCATGTTTTTATTACATAGGGGGTCACTACAAGGTTGGAGGTAACCATGGCGTTATTAGCGCCATTGCTGCCTCCGAATCCTTACCAACTCCGCCCTGGTGAATGGAGCTATTACCGCCCCATTCCAAGATTGGCGGGGCGGTAATCCCCCATTCACCAGGGCCCTTCCCGATTCCCATTGAGCCCCCATAGGGCTCAATGGGAATGGGGAAGGCGCTAATAACGGTACTGCAAATTGCGGTACCGTTATTAGCACCAAAGTCCCTTTGCGGGTCCCGTCCTTAACGCCTGCTAAAAGCAGGCGTTAAGGCAGGACCCGCAAAGGGAACTCGTAGTAGGGCGTAAACGGGATTACCAGTACCGGTGCCCTTAGCGGTACCGGTAATCCCTTACCACCCGGGTCGTAATGAGGCCCATAGTCCAAAATATACCAACTCCGACGGTCCTATATTTATGTGGGCTCAAGTGTAATTTTTCCTGAAGGACAAGTGTTAAACCAATGCACTGAACTAATGAGATCGCTACCACAACAGTGCTCATAACAAAATGCACTTAGCGTGCAAACACGATTCCAAAATTAAAAAATAAACATGGCCGCCCAGGAAGCCTGGCAGAAAGGAACAGGACCTTTCCTACTTCATTCAGCACGTATGGGAGCTCCAGAGAAAACAATGAGGTTTTTTAGTAAATGAACTAGTTTAGTAAAGTGTGCCTTGTTTTGTTTAATGTGTTTTTGAAGGACTGGCATGTTGTTCCGAAATCATGTTGCTCGAAAAGCCCAGTTAAAGATGCTCCTTAACCAAACCGCCATCCTTTGCATCTCTGCCCTGATCAGCCCAATGCCTCCTCTTTGAAATATTGCTCCTTATGAATCTCTTGCCTGCAGTTTAAAATACGGAATTATAGAAAGTGCCAAACACAGCAGCATTATACTGCATTAAATCAGCATCAGAAATTGACCAGGGAGCAGTTTGAAAAGTGAAAACACCAAACAGGGGTGTGTCTTGGTGGAGGATGCTTTTTGCCTCCACACAAAACTGATGGAAACACTATCAATTATTGAGGCCTGCTGCTTAAAACATTTTATCAGCAAGAATGGGCAAACAGAGGTTGGCAGACATCATGAACTCTGAAGGGTTCTGAACGCTGGACATGCTTGATCTCATTGTTCTTTTGGCCTTAGATAACAAAATGGCTCCTGAATTACAGCATGGGACTCATTTGCCAGCCCTCCAAGTGGCAGAAACAGTGGTAAAAGCACGCATGGAATTGTTATACACCCACAACTTTACACCAGAATGACATTTCCATGTTGACATAAAACAATAAAGGATTTCCATGGCATCCGCCTACTTTTAACACCTGCCAAAAGCACGCAGATTTCATAGGTATCCATTGCACGCGCGCAACGTCATTGAGTTGACCGAGCTGAAACCCAACCCCAAATGTTAGCTGAGGGGAGGGTCCTCCATGCCCTTTAACAGTTCAAAGGATCAAGAGCATGCTTCTGGGCGCATTTTGTTTCTTCCGAGGCAAATCTACTATCTGCTCGGGTCGGATGATCAAGCACTGCCCATTTCCCATAGGAGAGTTTTAATAAGTGTAGGGACACATTGGTGTACCCTGGTGCTCCTCTGGTAGTGGCTCAAATACTGCCACATGGAATTGCATTATTGCTGCGCTGGCCGTCCCCCAGTCTCTTGTTTTGGCAGGCAGACATAGGGCCTCATTACAACTCCGGCAGTAGCCGTGCCAGAAAAAAACAGCAGGCTGCCGCCAGAGTTGTCATTTTTTCCAGTGCCTGCCTTCACAGAATCACTGAGGCAATACAGCCCCGGTGGTCCATGAAGTCAGGTGCCGGAAAATGTTAATCCCCATTCCCATTTGAGTCCCATTGGACTTAATTGGAATGGGGAATACCGAAGCACCAGCACCGTGTGCAACATTGCTGGTGCTTCCTTCAAAGTCTGAGGGCGGCTGCCGTCCGTCCCACCAGGTCTAAACTGGCGGGCGGGCCGGCAGTCGATCACAGAACTCGGCGTGTGGTGGTCCGGTAACAACGGTACCGGTACACTTACCAAGACGGTTGTTAACATACCCCCACACTCGTAATGAGGCCCATAGTCTCACCAGCCAGGCAGTGCACCGGAAATTCTAGTACAGCGGACTAACTGTGATAAAACCGACATTACATTTTCTCCCGTGTTGCTCCCAGCCACTGAAGTTGCTTGGGCCATCCAGAGTACTGCCCCAGACTCTGATATGTTCTGCTATGCTATGATATTGTATCTTCATTGCACAACATCTGCCATTTTCACACTTTCTAGGACCTTCAGGATCTGCAAGAAGTGGATGTTTCAGATTTAAAGGAGAGAGTTAACTGATTGTAACATTTAAGCTGCACTAGAATAGTCTCATTCCAATGAGTAATGAAGTTAGATGCCACTACACAAGTAGGTTTGCCACTCCTCCACCGTCTCTGAAGTCAGCACCTGTCCCAACATTTAAAGGGTTAGCCCCCACTTAAATTTGAACCTAGGTACACCCCTGGATGTGCGCACTTGCATTTTGTTAGGCAGAGAGGTGAGGGAAACCTTTCCCCGAAACAGGCGGTTTTTAAGTTTTACTGTGGTTAATTCAGAAAAATGTACGTGACCCAACACAGTAAAACGTAACTGCTGCTACTTTCAAGAAAGACTTCCATAACCTCTATGCATATTGCACTTTAAAATATACTATTTGATAGTTGCTCCCCACACCCGACCCATGGGGGTTAAAACAGTCGGGGCAGATCATCCAAGTTTGTTCTGCTTATTTTCTGAAGTGGCCCCTCCCATCACAATTTAGCCCCGCTCGAAATATAGGTTTGGTTGTGCCCCTGATCCATTGTAAACGCCTCCCCCGAGCGTTAATTGCTGGAGGCATTTACAATTCTTGCACTAGGAAACCGCACTGAGAAGGTTAATCTTTACCTGCAGCAACTGGAAGATGTGACTGAGGAGCTGAGCTGGGCCTCCGCAGGCAGCAGTATGCAAATGGTACTCACATTTAAATTGTCCCTTCTTGTCACAGGTTGTTCCCAGCTCGGTCGATAGCATAAACCTGATGCCGGTTATTTATGTGTACTCGCCGGTCTGTATGTTGACCGTTATCGTCTAATGGATTCTCTTGTGAAAAATATCAATGTATCCCACCTATACTCACTTTCCATCTGTTGTCCAAAGTCTGGCAAGTTCTATTCTTGGTGCCAGGAACAACATTCCAGCTGATTGTAGTCTATTCCAACTTTGCTCCCCTGAAAGTGGTGCTGCGACCAGGCTGATCGCCGAAGGTGGAAAACATTGACTGCATTCCTGAACTGCTAAAACAGCTCCACGCTGCTACGCCTGCGGCCTTGCCTCCAGTGGTGGAAATGGGTGGGGGCGGAGTTTGGGGTGGGGACGGTGTCCGAGGAGGCAGGGTTTAGGGGAGTGGAATGGCAGTTGACCTCCGATCAAAGGAAATGTCCAAAATAATAGTTTTACACTGTGCAATTTCTTTCATGCTGCTTCTTTTCCAAACTATATCAATTCCACTATAAACCACTTGCATGGCACTGGTGCATCTAGTCCCAAAGAGGACAGTCCGAGGATTAAAGTATAAACAGAGCAACTGGGGACATTTGACTTGGCCACTAATTGGCTGCAGCCCCATTTTCAGTTCACAGACAACTTCCGTAGGTCAAATGAGATTTTACATGTTGAACAAAAAACGGAAAGTTGGCATATAATTACATCCGAGCAACTATTGGATGTGTCGTAAAAAAGTTAGTTTCTGAGAAGGGGATGAAAATAACTTCTTTCGTTTCTATTCAATGAAGCTATACGTGTTGCACAGCAAACACCCCTACACTACGGTCATCATGCTGAATGATCTTATGTTTTAAATGCCTCTACGTTGCTCGTGTCAGACTTACTACAGGCACAGTCACTGTAAACGAAAGAATTCGATTAAAAAATCATTGTTTTTGGCCTCGTTATTTAGCAATACTTGTTTTTTTTAGGCGATACCCCCAGTGATGACTTGGGACTTTAGCTTTTCATCTTATCAAACCAGGTGAAAGCCACAATGTTTGATCCAGGCGCACAGTGTCACGACAAACCCATCCATTTACTCACCTGCCTCTTGACGCATACAGTGAAACATGCACCGCTCGAAATCTCAGTCATTTGTTTCCATGAAATAAACATCCGGGCTAATTGAAGGCCTGGTGTCCTGCTGTGTACACGTAGGGGGGGGGACCCAGAAGAGCCGGCAATGTGCTGCTCCGCCCCGTTACCCCATGCCGGCGCGGGCGCTTATTTTTTTTTTCTTTTCCAGCGCAGAGCATGGGTTTGGGGCAGCTGACTCTGGCCGTATCCAGAGTTTTACCATAAGTCACAGACCGCATATATGCGAATAACATGATGCTTGTCAAGAGGTTTTGGAAAAACAATTGGAAATTAATTCTTTTGTATATATATTTTAGAACCTAGATAAATTGATGAATGGATGGATAGATGAATATGAATAGTTAGTGATTGTAAATGAAGATTATGAAAAATGACACATGAATGTTGTTATTGGTTGAATGAATTAAATGTTATTGTACAGTATTTTATGTAAAGATAATTTGTATTTAGTTGTAAACGTTCTTTGAACTAAAAACAACTATAACGATAAATAGATATGTAAATGCGGGTGTCCCGAGGAGTGACAATGTGATGATAATGAGGGTCGCTCCATGGTACAAACTGGCTTACAAAAGACAAACTTGCTGCTGTTCACTTTTCCCCTGTTCCAAGGAGACACTCCGATTTGGATAGCCGGCAAGTTTACATTTGTAAACAGTTTTCCCTGAAGGTGCTTCACTTTACCCAAAGTTTGACAAAACTTTCAGGGAAAAAAAGTGTTTTTTGGGGCGATGCAAATTGTGTGTGACGCATGTGTGAATATTTGGGAATCACAAAACATGTGAAATGTAGTTTGTGAATCCGGGCACCATCATCCTCCTGCAGTCCCTTAATTGAAAGTGTTTTGGGAGCACTCTGTGAAATGTATGCTATTCAGAATATACCTTAAGACTGTATTGTTTTAATCAATCTGTTTTGTTTAAATGCCATCAAAGTCAAATGTCAAGCCATAAAACAATCAGTGTTTTTTGCATTTGTAGACTTGCATTCTGCATTTGACTCCATCTCAACGGTTTTGTTATTCAAAAAAATTGACCAGAGACCATTGCCCCCCTGTGTTGTATAATATCATCCATGCATTACATTCAAACACATCCATCCGTGTTCGGCTTTCATTAGCTGGAGTCTTGTCTACTGGGATTAAAACAGCGAGAGGGCTTAAACAGGGTTGCTTGTTAGCTTCATCCATTTTCAACTATTTCATACATGACTTGAAAGATGTATTTGCTGACACTATGTCTGACTCTCCAAAACTGGGCCTGCACACCATCAAGGCCCTCATGTATGCAGACTACTTGGTATTGATCTCAAAAACCCAGATGGGTTTACAAAATTAGCTGACAGCGTTCCAAGATTACACCCAATTGAATCAACTGAGAGTTAATACCTAGAAAACACAAATTGTCATCTATTTGCCAAAAAGAGCAGGTCCTAGGCGCTTCTTATGGTCAATCGATCAAGTGGAACTACAAAGAGTCCCTCATTACACCTATCTGGGTATGTGATTTGAGGGTTCAACTAATGTTAATACCAAGTTGGAGTGGGTGGAGAGAAAACTTGACACAGCCATAGCACAATCTAAACTAATCATGGGCAAATTTGGAACATTTTCAATCAAGCTGGCCTGGTCCTATTGGATCCAGAAGGCAATTCCGGCAATATTATATGGTTTAGAAACGTTACCAAGCACTACCGTATTTCAATTTGATCAATGGGAAGCCAAATTTTGGAAACAAATTCTCCACCTACCAGGTTGTGTCCCACATGCCTGGATTAGGTACGAGCTGGGTTTGGTCTCCCTCCAAGCACCCCATAACTGGAGATTATGTTCCCTATTTAGGAAATGCCTAATGTTGACCTCAGTTGAGATTACTTTGCAATCATTATCTGCTTATATGTTTTCAACTTAGGACAACTTTATAACAACCTGGTTGAATAAGATTGACCAAATATTATATAATGCCGATTTATCAAGTGACTCACTAGTAATCAACCCGGCTAAAGTCAAAGTGAAACTACACCAGGTTAATTGGATTAAGACCTATGATAAGTGTTTACAATATCAGGGAGGAGATTATAATAGGTTTCCACCAAATAAATTCAAAATTGTGCCTCCATATTTGTTAAGATCCCCTACTCCAGCCTATAGATCCGCAGTCATACCACTGCATTTTAATCTGTGGCTAACTCGAGAGGTCCTAACAAAACGGCATTTGATGCTTCCTGATGACAATATTTGTCGGTTTTGTGTTACAAGTGGAGTCCCTGAGATTCTTCAACATCTCATAACCCAGTGCCCTTGTTTGAAATCCTATAGACAAATACATTTTGCGAAACACTGTCAATATTTGGCAAATCTTAATGAGAAAACATGTTGGTCCACCATTCTTAGTTGTTCCAAACTGGTGATTCAATTCGCTACAGTGAACTTCCTATTAAGTCTTAAGCTAACCCCAGATTTTACCTTATAGTGTATCAATTGGTATAGATACACAACATCTGTGAGTATTTTATTGAAATAGCAGCAACTTATTCTAGAAATGCTTACAACAGTTGATGACTTTTTCATAAGAAATGAACTTGTATAGTGTGAAGAGTGTATTCGCATTATAACAAACATGAGAGGACCTAGCTGCTAATTATTTGTGATTATTGATTAGTGGTTCATTAATGTTGATCAAGAAATATGGAATCGTTTGTAAAGATTATTAGATTTAAATATGTAATTTTTAGCTTGTGATGAGAATCTTCTATTCTTTTTTCCTTCCCTTTCTCATTTTTCATTTTGTTTAAAAATGAAACTATGAACTTGTGCTTGATATTGATTGTTATGATATTTTAATTCTATTTGATAAATGTATATTGTTTTTTTTATTTTTGATATTGTAAGGTTGATTAAATTCAACTAAATAAAATAAAAAATAAAAAATTGTCTTACAAGTGTCTAATTTCCACAGCCTGGAAATATTCTACTTTCCTAACAGTGCACAACCTGGACCCAATTTCATGAACAATATTTTATGATTATTATCTACTTAAGAATTACTTATAACTATTGTATTTTTCAAATTTTCGTGACAAAACTGCTTTTTATGACTGAAAAATCGCTTTAATAATGAGAACTCGTTTTGTGAAATTGAGGAGCAATGCGTCTTTCGCGTCTTTCCCATGCCGTAACTCTGTTTTTTAAAAACTATTCATAAAATATCATTCTCAGATACGGCCAAAGGAATGGGCTGGAACAAGACAGACCTGCCATGCGTCTTGCCGGAGTGCCATTCACAGAAGGCCCATACCCCCACTCCACCAGTTGTGGAAGTTATGGAAGCCCTCTGCTCCTGACTGCTTGACTGCCATGGTTTTTCCTGCACGTCGTGTCTCGTGAAGTTGAGTGGTGCCACACCACTGACAATCTGTCCCCTGTCTTGGCCACACCACTGACAACCACCACACCGACCCCCCATCCTGCCAGTAAATTGTGTCAATTTCCAGCAATGGATAGGCCTACTTTTTTAAGGGGTAATTTGGGTTCCATGTGTTAAAATCGCTGCAAAAATGGCAGTTTACACAAAAAATTGTGGAAAAAAGGTAGTGGTTTTGCCACCGCCATACATGTAAAGGATGCGGGAGACACCCTCGCAACCCCAGACCCATTATACCATTTAAGGGGGGCGGGGAAAACCCCTGCTCCCCTTAAATTGTATGATGGGTCCACCTTTACTGGGTCAAACCACAGAATATTTGCAGCGATTTTTTGTAAAGGCAACATTTTTGCCACGATTTTATTACTGCATACCATAAATTGATCCATGGTGTGCTACACAATATGCAATTATTGCATTCCAAACTCTATCCCCTGACGCTCTGACTGAAGCAAACGACCCAAAGTGGTGTGGGAAAGTATGGCTTGAACAATACTACAAAAAGGGCCCCGGGCATAAAGTTAAACTTGGACCTTTTATTTGTGGTCAAAATAGTCAAGATATGCCTACATTTCTATTTATTGATCAGCATTTCCACACAAAGAAATTCATTTTTAAAGAACACGTATTCAGGAAACATGCTTTCATTTCATTTTCAGTAAATATTTGTCATTTAATTTAATAAATGAGACAGAATAGACTGAAATATAGAAAAAAATGAAACAAATCAAAGTCTTAAACATGGCCCCAACCATTGTGGCCTATTACAAAGTTAGCAACAATAAGTTCCTGATTTAGAAGCCAACGTGTGTCTTCCCCAATTATGCTAAATAGTGCTATGTACATCAATCAAAGTGAGAAAAAAGAAGGAACAGGAAAAGAAAGTGTGCTGGAAATAAAATTCCTGGCTATAATATGATATGATAAGTTATTTATAACGCGCTTAATACCCAGAGGTTTCTAAGCGCGGACATGGGGATCAAACCTGTGGTGTTCCGTGTTGTCTTGCTTCCAAGGCGATCACGTTGTCCCTGAGCTATCCTCCCGAGCAATAATGATAATTATTTATAACCAGCTGGACATAAATAGAAATAGATAGAAATAAGGTCAATCAGAATGAAGTAGGGTCTAGGAGTGTGAACTAATGATCTCCTATGTCCTACAATACATATTAAATATCTAAATAGCCGGAGTCCATGTCCTGATGAGCTATTGCCTACATCCCCACTTAATGACGATGCACATGACCAGCATGCACATGCAGCTAGAGTTGGATGTCCAACTCCTTTCTACTCAAGGGCCGAATGAAGGGTCCCTGGGACGTTTGGACGGGCTGGTATTGTGCTACAGTATGACTGGAACTGCACCTGCTGTGAGCAGGTGCAATGTCCAACGTCTACGTGGTATCCGGGGCTTATGAGGCCACTGCAGTCTTTCATGGCTGCAGGCATTGTTCAATTTCCGGAGATCATGTCAGTAGTGTAGCGCTTGCATTGAGACACCCAATGAGCCCACCCTTGGTTTGGGAGTTGGACCAATGTGGGGGCCTCGGGTCATGGTAGCACATGATCCAGTTATTTTATGGGAGTTGGCTTTGGCCCCATTCCAGGTTTTAACTTTCACAGTGTGTCCTATGTTTTGTTTTTCTTTGAGGATGCCGATTCTAGGCTGCAGTTACTAAAGCATCCTGGTGCAGTATGAATACTATTGTGTACTTCCCTCCCCCCCGTCAGTGGTGAATGCTGACAATTTAAGCAATCAGTGAGGAGATCAAGCTGCATTACAACCTGGCTCCCACTGCACCCACAAATCACCTTCACGTGTTTCTGCATCAGCTATAAGGCAGTCGCCCTCCCGTCACCCAGCTTCTTCGCGGAGAAACTCAGCATCTACTGTGGACAGCACACCACCAGAAGCCAGGACAAATGCAGACTTGAAATCCACCACTGCAAAAAGGAGAGGACCAAAAAACAAGCCTTCTCTGCCTAGGCCACAAGACTATGGAGCCTCCTCCCCATCAGCATCAGAATGTCCCCCATGCTCCTACAACTCAGAAAAGAACTCAAGATCCACCTCTCCAATGAGTTTCCCATTCAAAGACATCCACATCTTCAAGGAGTCTCTCCTCCTCAACACCTAGGCCATCACTCCACCCCCCGCAGCACCTGCTTGCTAGACACCATCCGCCCCTCTCCTCACCACCACCCTATACAGGCGTCTGCTTCTCTGTGTCCCTCAGTATCCTACCCCCACTGTATAGCTGTTCTGTTGTTACCCCTGAAAAGCACTCCCTTATGCATCTGTAGTGTTGTATACCTCTGTAAAGTGCTCCATTGCTTCTCTAAGCTAGGTCCGAACTCAATAATAAATAACATAATAATATCATAATAATAATAACTTCTTTGCAGTCATATCATCTCAAGTCTGTAAGATTTCCGACCTCCTTGCTTTGCATTCCTACTAAACAGCTGACCACCCCAGGGGTTTTTATGCTCAGAGACTGATTGAATAATTGGCCACTCCCCTTTCCATTATGCCACCAAGGAAGGATAGGATGGTTTCAATGAAAGGATGCCATTTTCTACACCAACCTGACAGTACCTAAAAGGACCAAGGTGCACCATTAAAGGAAAGATTAGGAAAAAGTGTGAATGTAAAATGTGACCATGTTTCAGAGGCATTCTCTGCAGCAGGCAAGGAACAATCACATAGAGGTCCTTTCTGATAAGGGAGGTCATGCAAAACAGACAAACAGAACAAAGCCACCAGCTAAGTGACTATCATAAACCAACCATATCTTTCCACACAGAAAGACACGTACTCACACTTGTCATTGATATCAGCACATGGAGAACATTATTGACCTCCTCTCAGCCAATCAGAATGTTTAGAGTGCGGTCAATAACTACTGGTATTGACTGCGATCTAAACATTCTCTCTTTAAAAGCAGACAGGGAAAGAACGATACAATTTCCAGGCAAGATTTCTTTGAACAAGACACTCTGGGACTGATTTACAAAGTGTTTTCCAATGAGGATTTCCCATTCATAAATGCTTCCGTAAATCAGGCCTTCTCTCTCTGAGAGGACCTTTATTTGCTGCATTATCCTATTTAACATATGAAAGAGAAAGCTAAAACAAAGGAAATATTTTTGCTTACTTATAGAGAAACCATTTACTTTTACATGACACTAAATGCATGCTCATGTTAAACCTGTTACAGTTCAACAAAGTAAAATGCTTAATTGATGAGGACAACCATGATATTTAAACATTACAAAATTAAACCACATTTCATTTACTAATTCAGTTCCCTATTTACTTTACCCAGTATTAAACTAACATTTCTTACTTCAGCACCAAAACTCCAAAATATATTTTGATACTACCACTATGTGCTACTAGCCTTATAGACCTTAGGATAGGTCATTAACGCTTGGAATAATGATCCGTCTCTAACTTATAGGCCTCAGCTTCACCTCCGGTCATACTTTGGTGGCGAGTCATTACCAGGCGATAACAACCACAACCTCGGTCTATAAGGCTATATTATTTAAATTCACAGAGAACATCAAAATATCACAAAGAAATACTCTGCTTCATCTCTTTTTTTATTGGCTGTTCTCCATCCTCCTTGTGCTGAGTCCTGTTTCAGTCAATTCTCCATTCTAGTACCCAAACTTTAGAATGCTCTTCCTTCCTCCTTACACTTTCTCTCAATTCGTGCTGCTTTCCGTTCTTCTCTGTTTGATCTACCACTGCTGTCAAAAATGCATCATCATGTTGTTCAGATTGTTGTTTTATGTATTATTTGTCGAAACCCTTTCCCAAATTTGTGTACAGCTCTTTGGTGAAAGCACTCTACATTGAAATACATAATAAGACACCACATTGACTACTAAAGCTACTTATATCAAGGTGATAATTCTAATTTGTATAATTGGTTATTTATAACGCACTTAATACCCAGAGGTTTCTAAGCACAGACATGGGGATTGAGTTGCCCCTGAGCTATCTTCCCGAGATAAATGCTGTGTGTGTTTATCTTGTCATGAATAGAACCTGTGATTCCGGTGTTATAAAGGTGGCACCTACAACAGGCACCTTTGCTAGTTGTGCGTCCTACCTGCCAAGGGCACAAGCCTGACCACTGACAGTCAATGTAATGTGGGAAAGGTATATTGTAAGCATATATTGCCCTACACTACTCTATGAAATACTGTAGAATCCAAAACTAGAAGGTAGAGTCAGTGCACATAACCAGAGGAACAGCTGCTCAGTCTGAACACAGGGAAGACCACTAGGTTAGCAGTATCAGGCCTTTCATAATGGGTAGATGACGCTGTGACTTAATGAGCAAAGTTTAATGTCAGATATGGAAATATCTTCTTGATGTTTGTCCTATATGTAGCATTGATACTTTAAACACATACTTAAATGTTAGTTTATTTCTCATGCTGCTTAAATGATGCCACAAAGTGGCGTATCATGCAGCAATCTCTCGTCTCTCTCACTTTCTCTCTTTGGACCTCATCATGAGTTGGCGGTAGCCCTTAAATGCAGCGGTAATATCACCGCCGCATTTAAGGGTCCGCCCAAACATGGGTCTGGCGTGTTTACCCCCAGCTCAGAGCTGGGGTAAAATGCGCCAGAAAGATTCCCATTTTCAGGCGCAATTAGCGTTGTGCTATTAGAGCGCGCTAATTGCGCCGAAAATTCCCCATTGGGCCCAATGGACCCAATGGGGAATGAGGAATTACAGTTACCACCCAACCCTTGATCCGGCCGGTATACCGCCCAACTCGTGATGAGGCCCTTTGTCTCTCTCTCTCACCTCTCTGTCGCTCTGTCTCCCTGCCTTTCTCTTGCACACACATGCTCTCTCTCTTCTCTCTTTCTGTCTCTCCCTAGGTGTGCGAGAGTGGCGTTATCAGGTACGCACTCGCTAAAGCAACCCCATCCTTTGCTGACAGCTGCTGGTCCAAAGGAAGAAACCAGATATATTGAAGGGGGCTAGGGTTCAGCTGTTTCTTTTTTTCAAAAGCAGCTATTAAAAAAATGAAATTGCTAGTTGTACTCTAACTGTATACTGTCCCTTTTTAAAATGTTAGAGTGTTCATTTCTAATTATCCCTTTGTATTGAATCGTATTCTGACTACTTTGGCCCCCTAGGGAAAAGGGGTGGAGAAGGGCCCTAGGGAAGCCACTGCAAATAAAGAAGTTTCCTAGTTCAAACAGAGGTCAAGGGGTCCGACTCAGAACAAGTTGGTGTGGACGGGTTGGCAGAAAAGAAAGTGATCTTCTATATTGTGTAGATCAGGTGGGAGATTGAGTTCCTGGTGTTCTGTAAATTCTGGATCTTTGGTAGCGGGCGATGGCCATTGTATATTTGTATGGGGCTCTTTACGTGCGTTGTTGAAGAAACCATTTTAGGTAAAGCAGGTAGTACCGTATTAAGATCTATACACAATGGCCTGTATAAAAGGTCTTGCAGGAGTCTAGCCTGGCTCTAACAATACATATGGTAATTATAGCACAGCAAGCCTCCGATTGTAGCGGTCTAATTTTCCTAAGTAACACCAATTGCACATTAGTCGATTACAATGTGTTTCTTACATGTAAAAACATAGAGAGGGCTGAGTCACGCCTGTCTTAACAGCTCTCAATGATTTAATTATACCTGCCACACCCTGACCATCTGAAAGCCAATCCTGGTAGAGCCTCGAAATACCCCCTTCTACCACCCTCCAGTTCTCAAAAACACTAAAAACGTGGCTCTTTCAACAAAACCTTCCGAACAATTAAAAATCCCTCTCTCCCTTCACCAACAGTACTGCGTTACTGTATAAAATGGCATGTCCCATTCTGCCACAATCCTGTTGTGAACCGCTCTGCTGCTCTTGAGCTAGGTTAGTGCTATAAACAATCAAATAAAATGTATGGCTTGATTGGATAAACTCAGGGTATAGTTATTGCGTTTTAGTGTGGTGACAAAGAGGGAACGTGAGCAAAATCTAAATTATTTCTTTATTTAATAGTAGTAAGTTATGAAGCATCCAAGTTACACTGTTATGATACACTATTTGAATTTTGCTATGATTAGCGAGGGAAAACTCGACACCCAGATCTACCAAGATATCATGAAGAGGTTTGAGGTAGAGATGAAATTAGGGTGGAGAAATGTAGGCTTCTTGTGGTACACCAGACTCTACCTTAATTGGATCAGAGACTGAAGAACCTCATTTCACCTGCAATGTTCCGTTCTTGAGAAAATGAAACGACCCAAGATGTGGTGTCATCAGAAACCTGAGTTATTTTGCAGATGCGCTGCAGGAGGATGGCAGGATCCAGGTTATCAAAAGCTGCCAATAGGTCTAGAAGCATCAAAGAAGCAGATATGTATATATCTATTGAGCTATTTCTCATAATAGAACTGATACACTAGCCTTACTGATCAAAGCACAATATCAATAACCATTTGAATGTTGCAATAGGTTATCATTCCAAGATGGACAGTCTGGTACACTCCTATTGTGCTCTTTTGAAATTCCCCTATGATTGTCCCGGGAGGATAGCTCAGCAGCAATGTGCTTGCCTTGGAACCAAGATGACACGAAGCAGCACAGGTTCGATCCCCGGGTCCGTGCTTAGAAACCTCTGGATATTAACCGTGTTATAAGTACACAACTAAGACATACTCCTGTAACAGTGCCTCAATGCCTCAATGCCCACTGGCTGTGTGAGTGCCTTAAAAATGCAAATAAATAAAATAAAGAGAAAAGGGACGAATAACACGGAGGGTTCCAGCCTACTTTGCTTAAAATCAAATAGACTATTGGGAACATAAGATTCACCACAGATCTTTAAGTTTGACAAATAGTCTGTGACAAAAGGGTTGTATGCTTGAATCTCTAAGTACATAATGCACACTGGGCTTGGTGCTCATTTAATTTTTCCCAGGACTCACTATAAAATATAATAATGTTTGTAACACTGAACCATATTTACTGATTCACACAAACTCAGTATTCGGGTTTGAGGAGAGAATAGCAACTACATCAGTCACTCCATTGGGGTCCAAGGGCCATCTGAAGAAAATGTAGCTGGGTCTGACGGTAAGGCTGGCTGTGCCCATGCTCAGTGTCCACTTCACAGACATCATGAGAATTATATATACATAAAATATAGACAATTAAATCAGTTTATAGTGATCACGTTGAAAACAAAGGTTCGACTTCCAAAAGCATTGAATACAAACCGTCGAATAACAAATCACCGACACCCTATATTTTACATATAAAAGTGCAATTCCATCAAAACCAGTCCATCGACAATATACATGGACTGGTTTCAATGAAAATGCACTTTTACATGTAAAAAGTAGCATTTCAATTCATTTTTGTGTAACTTTAAAACGTTACATGGCGCTGTCCAGTGCTGAAATCTAAGGACTAGCCAGCCCCTTGTAACATTTACATTTTTGTTTTATATTGGGCGGTTATCCCCCAAACCCCACGCCTACTCCCCAACTCTAACCCAAGCCCCAACCCTAACCCTAACCCTAGCCCTGGCCCCAACCCTAACCCTAACTCTAATGTAACCCTTAAACTAACCCATGCCCCAACCCTAACCCTAATTTAACCCTTAAACTAAACCTAGCCCCAACCTTAACCCCAACCCTAACGCTATCCCTAGCCCCAACCCTAACCCTAACCCTAACCCTAATTTAATGCTTAAACTATCCCAAGCCCCAACCCTAACCCTAGCCCCAGCCCTAACCCTAATGTAACACTTAAACTAACCCAAGCCCCAACCCCAACCCTAACCCTAGCCCCAGCCCTAATCCTAATTTAACCCTTAAACTAACCCAAACCCCAACCCAACGTCTTAAACTAACCCAATCCCCAACCCCAACCCTAATACTTACCATTACATGTTGATGGAACCATCGCATTTTTTTCAACGAAATGGCCATTCTATGGAATGGTATTTCGATGGAAAAAATACTATGGTTTGGGTATCGATTGAATGACCGGATACCAATTAAAACTGACCAAAACCTATAGCAATCATAATCAATAGAGCAGGAAGCATAAGATCCTATTACCTATCTTGAAGCAGGATAGTTCTTGCTACTGTTAAATTGTCCTTGAATGAAATTGTAAAAGTGAAAGGTGAGATCATTCCTGGACTTTATCCCAAAAGGAAATAGATCATCCCCATCTTGCTTCTTAATGGTATTGTCTGTTCAGGAGAGCGATTATGTAAGTATTTTAGAAATCGAGAGGGAAAGCATGTTCTCACATAGACTTACATGTGTAGTGCCTATTTAATTGTCTTCATTAATGTTGACACCAATAATGGTACGCATATTGAAATTGATATAGGAATTGGGAATCTGTAAATGGAATAATTAGTACAGTAAAATGACTACTCATCTTTTTATGAATGAATATAAGCTACAGCTCTCTCAGATGTACTATTTCCAGGAGGCATAGTTGCCAAAATGTCTCTATTGTAACATTCAAGACATGACCCGGACACTAGCATCAGACTCACACGATTGCGCCATCTGACCCCATGGTCTTCAGACATGTGAGAAGAACAAGTCTCTCGTCCAAAGGTAGCTACTATATTTTCGGATTTTAACTATTTCCTTCTCATCATCCATTCATGCACTAAATACCTCCATTTCTGTTAAACTGCCAGGATTCTGTTCTTCTAATTCCCAGACTAGGTCCAACCTTTTGACCAATACTGGCTAACATTTAATCTGCTATGGACAGCTCTTTCAAGATAGATGTATTTTTCAGTGGATTATTCTCAAACTATTTCATGGCAGAGAGAAGTGTGCAAGAGTGATGCAATTCACTGTGTGTAATATAGTGATTAACAACACGTTTGGGGCCAGACAAGGGCAGGAAAGACCCACCAGACCAAGCCTAAGGTAGGTCTGAAAAAAGTGACCTCAGGGCCTCAGCAAAGGATTAAAAAACCAGGGTGCTAATAGAAATAACAGCCTCACTGGTGGGTAGGATTGGGTAATACCAGCATCAAGGCTCATTGTACAACTTCAATCCGGCCCACCGCTTCGGTGTTATTAGTTAAGAATAACATATTTCTGTTAGATTAATTATGCTGCTTGCATAAAGTCAATATACATGATCTCTGCATACTGCTCGAGATAATATAACATGTTACCGCTTTACACATTTTGCCCCATTTTGTAAAAAAAAATTGAATTTTCTAAATTGACTTTCCTCCCAGTTTATACATTGATCAACTTTTCTGTTGAACTCACCAGCATACCAGCTAAAAACAACAGTCCATATCAAGATTGAATCACCTCAGAACGTGATTTCTCACCTGATTAGAGCTCAGATAAACACTCGTAGAGTTCCCACAATGAAACAAATCTTGGCTCATTCTCTTTAACGTTTAACAACATGTTTAAATAAAAACTGACCATAGAGCGAAGGTGGTGAGCTGTCAAGCACGGGCGAGTGCGGTTTCATGTATGAAGGCTCTAGGGAATAAAAGCATTTGTATCCCCTTTTCTCCTAATGCTCGGTCCATTTAGGTCTCAATCACTGCCGGACCAATCATAGACGCGGCAAACACAAAGTGGAAGCAATTATTCAGGAGGATGGATAAACAACAAGCCACTAGCTAGAGCAGAGCTTGCTTCGATCCGGACATGCACATAGCACAATGACGTCTTTGGTGGCAGTCTATATGACCTTGCGGCTCTGGCCTGCCAAACAGAGGTACGTCAGCACTGCCCCGAACAGATGACAAAGAGCCCAGCAGTAAACACACTGACGGCAGCTGGTTACTTCACATACTGCACAAGGTTTGACCCTTAATTTCAGAGCCCACAGCTCTAAGATTTCAACGGGACAGAGGGCATACTAGTGTGTACTAGAGTGTTGACTAACAGAACTCAGAGACTTTCCCATACGGGGTAATCACTAAGGCAATAGGTACATCCTGAGCACCATGACCTACCAAATGGTAAAACACAGGATCTCCCAAAAGACATTTGATGAGGAAATGTCGGACAGATAAAGTGAGTGTGGAATGGCAGATAGCGACCCCACTCCCAGAGATATGTACACACTTCTGAAAAGGGTGGCGGCAAACGTGTCTTACATAAATAATATGCTACAGGAAATCTACAGCGATTTGGGCAAGATTCACACCAGAATGGATGGGGCAGAATGGATGACGCAGAAGATGAATTGCCCATCATTAAAAATGGTGACCCAGGGCTCATGCAGTGCCTAGAGAAACTTGATGACCAAGAATCGAGAGGTAGCCCTACCAACATAAAAGTCCTGGGAGTGTCGGAAGGAGCTGAGGGATAAGACTTCAAATATTTTATGCTGACATTTCTGGATGCTATGTTATGCATAGAGATCATGGATCATACTGAGATTGACAGAGTACACTATGCCACATCCTGATCTAGGTAGAGCCAATGACTCAGAATAATTTGCTTTTTTAAATTTGCAATTTAATAAAAGGTGACAAAATGTAGGATGAATGACCCAAAACCTGAACAATAAAACAAATCCCAAATAAACCAAATAATTGATGCAACGTTTGCAAGGAAAACAAAGTTTCATTACATGCAAAAGTATCAGATGGTGCCGTAGAACTGAACTAACACAGAGCTCACCCCAACCAAAGTAGTTACATCTTTTATACCGGAAAACCGCAAATTAACAAAAATATGCATAATAAAGATTACAACATGATCCGCCCGAACTCCCTATTGGCTAACACCTATATACAATTCTAATGATCCCCTGTAGTCCATTAACCTATTGGTCACACATTATCTAAACACATAAACACGTGACCTACTACATCATCAATACGAAACTGAAGAGTTGATTGACTACCAGGTACACTGTTACCATAATAGGTTTCTCTAACGAGTAAATATTCCTGACCATCACTTGGTGTGCACCCCTCCATCGGAGCCTGATCAAAGTGTAAATAGCACGGTCAACTCTGCTTGTATAATACAATGGGCCTCCTCCTTACACCAGGCCCTGTGGCACGCACACACTGCTCCCTGCCTATATACATACATTTATTGGCATCACCTCTGCTCCTCCCATCCCAAATCACAGTACCTCCATAGCACGTCTCCCCCTTATCTCACTGGGAACCCAGAGGCCCATTAATGATGTGTTTGGGGCACCAGTCTTTTGTTTGAATTTTGCGTATTTATTAGAGTGCGGCGCCTGCAGTTCAAATAGTATGACCGCTCTTTGGGTGAAGGAAGTCGTGCTCTAGATCTACACCAGGCCTCTTGTCATCACAGAACCCCATGCCCTGTTCACATGAATTCAACCTTCAAAAGGCGCATGCCTACCCTTCCTCCCTTGATCCAACGACTTGTCTCTGGGGGGAGTTAGGGAGATTTGTCTCAGGGTCAACTGGACAGACGTACAGCTCCACGTTAGGCGTGCTTCTCATTCTTTCAAAATGCATCCTGTAACATGCCCTAAAATACAACATGTCAGCTATGTATTAGCACATCTCCTAAAACATAACACTGTATACTACCGCTAAATGCAAAATGCATCACCTTTACTTTAACCTTGAGGAGAACCATCTCCAGTTCCGGAAGCACCTCAAAACCTTCCTCTTTGCTTCTGCTTTCTATCTCCCTCTCCCCTGCTAAATTCTTCACTGAAACTGCACTGAATCTGCAACTGGGCCACTCTCACCGACCTCGGTCCTGAGCCCAGCCACTCTCCACTTGCACTGCCTCCCTGGCAACCCCTGCACTGCGGGGCTGTCTCTGTATCCCTACAGCCCCCCCTTCCCAGCACTTGCCTGCACTTACCTTGCACTTGCCACCAGCTGGCCCTATTTATTTATTTTATTCTACTTACCTTGTACTGCACTTCCCCCCTCCCCCTTGCACTTTTTCCCTTCCCCCTACCCCTGCACTTGCGCAATCTAAATGACACCTGGCCTAGTAGGATCGTTGTCTGTGCTCCCCTTGTTTCCCTCTCCCTGCCGCGTTGCGCCTTGAAACACTTGTGTATAGGCGCGCTACAATTGCCATATCATATCATATCATATCATAACCTCTGCATCCACAACGTGAATACATTGTTGATCTTTCTGTGTGGCTATATGGTGTTTCTAATATGTGTCAAAGCGAACTAAAGATAAATACATGTGCTTTCTGCCGTGTACAACGAGACCTGCTAGAACTAGGCCGTCTGCTAATATGTGTTGTGCAGTTTAAATGTCTTTGCCTGCCTGGGACGTTGCACTTGCATCACAAAAAAACTAGCTAGAGATAAGACAGATGTGATATTGGAGGGCCATAAGATTGACTTCTTCCATGATCTTGCCCCCAGAATACTGGAGAAAAGAAGGAGATTTGAGGAGGTCAAACAAGACCTGACCAGATGCAGAATCTGCTACGCTTGGGGCTTTGCACCAGTATCTCTCGGGTTTCAAGTGAGGAATAAACAAATAACTGCAACACACCCAGAAGACATTTGCAAGCACCTACAAGTATTCAGAAATGGGAGAGACCTGTTAAACCCTCCAGCCCAGATGCTAAAGGAAGCACAGACAATGAAACGAACACCAGACATGTTTGTGAAACAGTTCGACAAACTCCTCCCATGCCGATTAACATCAAACATGACTACCATAATGGACTCGATTCAATGACCTTGTATGCTTCTACCAGCAAAGGATACGTCTCCAGTAGTCTCAATCCTATCATGGAATGTTAATGGGGTAAATAATCCTATTAAAAGAAGAAAATACTCTCCTAATTACCGAAATACCATACACCTTGTTCTGCTGGAAGAAACACATCTTGGATAACAGGACTCTAAGAAGATCGGAGTGAAATGGTGAGGGTGAGCCATTTATAACCAAGCAACTAGAAAAAAGAACAGGGCTGTGACACAAATTCACCATAACCTTCCATTCAAAATTGACTCATTCAACCACAATGCAGAAGGGTGCTATGTCCTTTCCCGAGGCCAGATTACAAGACAGGATTTCCTATTATTGTGCATATATGGCCCAACAACAGGAGAAACGTCCTTCCTAAAATTGAAACACTCAAAACTACAGCAACATTAAGGATGTTGAAGAATACTGGGAGGAGACTGAAATTAAGTTCTGGACTCAACTGTGGATAGGTCCGAGCCACATATACTTATCTACTTCCCAACCATGAGAGCCAATCAAAGACTGATAACATCCTCAATGCTAACAGACTTCAAGAGGATTATAAACCTCGCTATTAGAGATAACATCTTTCACTCGTCACGTTATCACACTTCCTCCAGAATCTATGCCATAATGTTCTCCAAGGAACACACGCACAACCTAGTAGGCACCAGGATCCTAGCACCAGCACTCGTGGATTATTCCCCAATGCAATCTAGACCCTCAGGATTGAAATTCAGATGGACCTTTTATGAGACAAAAATTGACACAAATTTATTTTAAAAAGTCCTCACCAGGAACATATACAGGAATATATGCATCTTAATGATGAACCTGAGACCACACTTCAAGTAATTTGGGATGCAGCCAAGGTGACATGTAGAGGAGAAGCCATTTAGAAAGGATCAAGAAACAGTAGAGCTCAGCTGACTTGATTTATCTACAATTTCTATCTACAATACAACATTTTGAAAATCCAAACACAACCTCAATATGATATACACCAAATGGGCTCTCTTTGTACACAAGGAAGCAGGCTCCTCATTCTGTGAGTATGGAAATAAATCAGGAAAGCTGCTAGCTCATCTCATTAAAAAACAACAATTTCTAAAGATCATTCCAGCAATAATACATGATAGGGGATTCACAGTGACTGAACTAGGAGAGATGAGCAGAGCTTTTGAAACCTACCACACGTTGTTGTATACTTCTATGAATACATTTGATCAAAGAGCCTGTGAAACATTCTTAAATACAGCACCACAACCTACATTGACCCAGGAACAAGCTGAATGCATGACCCTCCCAATATCAGAAGACAAGGTCCTCACATCTATTTCCTCTCTAAAGGAGGGTAAGGTGCCAGGCCTGGACACATTTTTCGCAGAAATGTATAAAAAAACAAATAAATCTTAGTCACTCATTTGCATAGGATATACAATTCTTGGAACAGGGCAGCCGCGCAAGCACCATGTATCACACCGCAATCTCCTTCAAATTGAAGAGGGCGAAAGCCTATATTGCTTCCAAAGATCTGAAGATCATTAACAAAATCCTGGCTGATTGTGGTACATGGCTCCATAAAGCATATAATTTAAAGGTATTACCCAAATTGTTCGAACACAATTGTTCGAATTACCTAATTGACCGAAAGTCGAGGGTCCGAATTGACCTTTGCACAATTGACCGTATATATATATATATATATATATATATATATATATATATATATATATATATATATATTTATATTTATATATATAATGAGGGGTTGCGGGGGGGTTTCCACCCGCATATATGTAACAATTGACCTTCACAATTCGGACAATTGTGCAAAGGTCAATTGTAATTCGAACAATTGTAGTTCGAACAATTCGTAAACAACCAATTTAAATGGACCAGGTAGGCGTTATAGCCCATAGATCATCCACAGACCATTTAAGGAGGCTGCCGCATAATTGATGCAGCTGGGGACATGGATGGAGGGCTTACTGTAAGGAAGGCATGGTATCACAAGTATGACACTGACAGAAAAGGTTCAATTTGTAAAAACTTTATTTAATTCTCGGGGTTTGGAAAAACTCCTACTTTGCTCTATAGCTAAGATAGGAGTAGTCTCCACCCTAGTCCTAGACAGTCTCTGTGAAATCAAAGATGGTCTATGCTAACGAAACCTAATGCCTGCCCTATCGCTAATACAAAATGTGTGTAAAGGGGGATATGTATGCAAAGGAAAATCAATGCAGTATCATAAAGAATCAATGTGACTGAGTCAGCTCTCCTTCCCACGTTGGACAGCACGGAGTAAGTGCTCCCCGTAAATAGGACGACACACTCTGGCTCAAATTCTAAAATCAAAGGTAGTTCCAAAAACGTGGATAGAGACCTGCATGGCCTTCCACGTTAAATCACTTCTTCCAGCTTTCACCAGTTCTTTCACAGTTCCGCAAAGTTCACAGTTCAACAAAAATGTTCACAGTTCAATAAAAAGTTCACAAAGGTCTCCATCGATCGGGCTCAGACCTTTCAAAAGGAAAAGTTCACATATATCTCCCTCAATCGGGCTCGGACCTTTCAAACACAGCTCTTATAGGGGCTCCCTTCCCCAAGCTTAGTTCACATTCTTTAGGTGTTCCCTTCCCCTAACTTATCACACTTCCTGTCTCCCTCAATCCAGTTTACACCCTTTTCCGATTTCGAAGACTTTTGTATGTGCAAGGCTTTTGCTATAGACCTCGGCAAGAGCACTTCAACTTTCCATTTAAATCAGACTCTTGTGTTGTTTGCCCCAGTGTCTCTTGGTATTGGTAGTTCAGTATCACAAGCACAAAAGTTCAACTTTCACTTTGCCACTTCCCCTTTCATCAGGGCTATTCTTAATGATTACACATTTCAGAGTTCATTCACCTTATCGCTTTGTAACACACAATTCTCCTTTTGCTCAGACTTTCGGGTGGGCCACTTCCTTTCGCCAGACCTCTCCGCTGCTTTGTATCACTGGCTTCACAGTTGTCAGTAATTAAATGTTCCTCATAGGTCTACCTTTCTTCGCATCTCATCCACATGTGTGCAGCCTTCAATTATGAGATATAGTGTTGCACTTTCAATCTTTCTTAAACACACACTAGCCTTTCATGTCACTCGCCAACCTACCCGCTGTGTGCATGCCTTTCTTGTCTTTTCTGTTTCATTTTACGAGTCAGGATTAATAACACAGGCTTGGCCTTGCCTCCCCAACTATGTTGTTCAATCGGGAGGGTCGTGGGCACCTTTGAAACACAATGCAGTCTTCTTGTCTGGGATTCAGCCTTCTCCATGTATCTCTTACGATTCTTTTGAGGCAACAACCTCCGGCCGGGCAGTACTGGGTTCCTTTACCGTTGGGTCTCGTCCCTTGATCCGTTGCTTAGCTCCAGTAGATTCGCCTTCGCCCCAGAAGTTGTGCTGCTTCTTGTGTTCCACCTTGCTCAAAGTGTGTCTCTATGTTCCACCTTTTATCTATGTGGAGAGAGCTAATGGGTGTCAGATGTATGTATGTATTTAAAGTCAAGTGTCTGACTTTGCCTGACCCGATTAGTGGGCACGTCCAATGTAATGTATAAGGGTAAGCCTCTTCACTCTCAGTCGCCCTCTTCCTCGGCTCAGTGTTCGTGTAGAAAGGGGGGGGTTGGAACATCAGAGAATCCTCTGAAATAGGAGGGGTGATGGATATGGGAAAGGGGAGAATACCACATCTAACCATCGGTCACCTCACATCCACTCCCCGAAGACCCCTCACCCAGGTGATCCTCCCACACTGGTCCACCCAGAGGGTCTGGATACAAAGGTGATGGGCATGCCCTGGCCACCTGAGAGAGAGATCCCTGGGAACTAGTAGGGGAGACACTGTTTGGTTTCTCGCACTACCCTGATCTCTATTAACATAGAGAAGGCCTTTAACTGAGCAGAATGTCAATTTCTTGCTGAGTTACTAAAAACGATTGGTTTCCATGTTATGTTTATTTCCTGGATTAACACTTCATAGAAAGATCCAATGGCCAAAGGTAGAATGCCGCCACAAGTGCAGTCGCCACAACATTTAAACTTTCCATGGTCACTCGACAGGGCGGCCCTCTCTCCTCCTCATCTTCGTAATTGAACTGGAACCATTCACAAGTTGTATTTGCGCACACCACCGTATTACAGGCATTCCTTTAGGAGATAAAAACAGCAAGAGCCTGTCTTGCCATCTATACTCAATGCTTCCAGAGAATATTCCTCTTTGGGTTCAAAATACATTTGGGGAAGATAGAAGTCCTACAATTGGGAAGTAGATCTCACCCTTTGGACCTATCCTTCAACCTGGGAATAAATTAAACCACAAGCCTAACTGACTTTTGGGTCAAGATTAAAAACACACTGGACCGTATGCTAACACTTAACTTAGATAGGTAACTGGAAACAATAGAAGAAGATTTAAGTATTTGGGACACTCTCCTCTTATCACAGATGGGAAGAATCTCCCGTTACAAAATGGTTTCTTTTCCAGAATTGCTGCTCATTTTCACCATGCTTCCATAATAATCCTCCTGAAATATTTCTGCCTCTTAACTAAAGCTCTACATCACTTCCTATGGCAAGGTGTCAACGCTAGAATTGAAATGAAGATTCTCATAAAACCAAAATCGCAGGAAGGTTTCCAAGCCGGTTTAGGTTACAAGAACCAAGATAGTAGGTGCCCAAAAGCCCATATGGGTACAATGCAAGAGACAGCTCCTCAAACATTTTACCATCATTGACTTTCTACATCAGCACTTGCCTCCCTCGTACCCAACAAGATTCTGTATCAATACCAACTGTACCGCTGAATGTGACATTGCAAATACGGCCATGATATGTATTGTGAATATTGCTCTCATTAGCTGGACCTAGGTATCTGCCAGACCTTCCCACACAACCCACCGTGCTAGTAACTAATCTTAGACTATCCTATTGATCCCATTGAAGCCTTCTTACTAAGCCAAGCCTGCATCCCATCTGTGCTATCACTTAGGCAACTGATAACTTACATTAGTACCAAGCGAGCTAGTAACCCCATTATGATTCTCCTTAAGCTTGTCATTGATGTATTACTAAATCTCCCTTTATTGGAACATTACTCAACGCAAGTGCCACCTGCCCCCCTACTCACCAAGAAAATGCTCCACCACAATACCAAACCTACTTCTTTTCTCCCCCCTTTACAAATAACCTTACCTTCAGACTCTATCTCTTACAATCTGTTTCAACACCACACTTTTTGATAAGCCAAGAATGGTACTCACGAATCTTCGGGCTTTATCAGGATGTTTGAAGAGTAGAGAGACGTCCCCCCGGGAGTCCAGAGACCGTGAGTAGTACTCTGTGCACCCAGGGGGCCACCCCCTGGGAAACCCTCGAGGGGAAGAAAACCCAGATCCAGACAGGTCCCGATTGATTGGAACGGAAGTTCGTATGATTAATGAAGACGTAGAAAAATAACTTGCTGTACACTTGACGTCAGGAAGCGGAGCATGAATAATCCAAGGTAAGATGCCGGGGAAACCCTGTTAATACCAGGAGAAGGAGAGCAGACTCTCGAGAGACGAGACTCAGAGGAAGACGAGGAGAAGCACAAAGTGACAGCAGGAGGAGAGGAGCCGCGGTTGCGAGAGGCCGACGGCGGAAGGAGGAAAGAGGCTGAGAGAAGTAAGTGAAACAGAAACGGTGAGTACCGAAGCGGCAGAAGCCGAAGCGGAGTAAAGGATGCCGAGCAGGGCTAGGATTAGCTAGCACGGCAAGCCGTGTGGAAAAAAGAAACAGCGAACTGTCAAGGTTGGCAGCCGCTGAGCGGAGAAAAAGGTGCTGCGAGCAGCTAGTACGGCAAAAGCCGATCGAGGAAACAGAAACAGCGAACGGCCAAGATTGGCAGACGCTATAATGAGAAAGGTGCTGCGAGCAGCTAGCACGGCAAAAGCCGAGCGGTGAAAGGCAGGGAAACACAGATGGAAAGCAATGCATACACGGGAGCGAGTAGCAACGCAGAGTGTTTTAGTGATTCTGGGTTTAAGTAGGAGTGATCAGGTGGAACTGAGTACGAAACTAGACCTGCACTGTTAGGTAGTAGAAACGTGATCCAACAGACGCCATCTTGAATTCCACTGTGTGCGCCGATGATGGTGAATCTTCCAATGTTTCCAAAGAGTTCTAGGGGTTTTCCTAACAGTATGCCCTTCCCGTGGGGTGGAAGGTCCGGGTTTCCACGGTTGAGACCTGTGGAATCGGCGCACCAGTGTAGGTGCATGAACTGCAGAAGCTGGTTCCCAAGTCCTGTCAGATGGTCCATAACCTTTCCAATCTATAAGATATTGAAGACTTCCCCGATGGTATCTGGAGTCCGCTATGGCCGATACTTCATATTCTTGTCCTTCAGAGGAGTCAATAGGCAATGGTTTGTTTCTTTCTTGTCTTTGGAACCTGTCTGAAACATTCGCCTTTAGTTGAGAGACGTGGAAAACATTATGTATCCTAGACCAAGAAGGAGGTAACTGAAGGCGATAGGCCACCTTCCCTACTGCTCCGGAAACTGTAAATGGACCAAAATATTTGGGGGACAGTTTATTAGGTATCAGTCTTTTTGGGAGGTATCGAGAGGACAACCATACCAAATCCCCTTGATGGTAAGTAGGTTCTTGGGATCTTCGCTTGTCCGCCTGTTTTTTAGTCTTTTCTTGAGTTTCCTTGAGAGCTGTTCGAGCCAGGGCATGTCCAGACTGAATGTTGGCCACCAATTCTTCTACTGCAGGAGAGTTGGTAATTCTGGGAGGAGTGGTAGGGATTATTACAGGATGATATCCGTAGGTACAGTAGAAAGGAGACATTTTGGTAGCAGAATGTTGAGAATTATTGTATGCTATTTCCGCATAGGGTAGGAAGTCGTCCCAGTTGTCTTGGGTAGCCGAAATGAAGCATCTAAGGTATTGTTCCAAAGATTGGTTCAGCCTCTCTGTCTGACCGTTAGATTGTGGATGATATCCCGAGGTCAGATCTCGTTGTATTCCTAAGGATTGGCATAGATTCTTCCAAAATGTCGATATATATTGTGGTCCTCTATCGGAGATGATGTTTTTGGGGAGTCCATGCAATCGGAATATTGTCCTTAAGAAACAGGATGTCATCTGAGCTGCTGTTGGGAGTTTTTTCATGGGTATAAAGTGTGCCATCTTGGTCATTGAATCCACCGTCACCATTATAGTGGTGTTATTATTTGAAGGTGGTAGATCTACAATGAAATCTGTAGAAATCTTTTCCCAAGGTTGGTCGGGTAGAGCGGGTTGGACCAGTTTTCCTACTGGGAGCCTTCTTGGTGTCTTTTCTTGCAGACATATGACGCACGACGAAACGTAGTCTTTAACGTCTGCAGATAAGGTGGGCCACCAAAAATGACGGCTGATTAGTTCTTGAGTGTTGGCTATTCCTCTGTGACCTGCTACTTTGTGATCGTGGCACATGTGTAATACTTGCTGTCTTAGGTTTCCTGTAGGTACAAACAGACTAGTGCCATAGTAATATAGACCATCTTCTTTCTGGAGCTGGTGGATCTGGATATCACTATCTTTTATGTCTTTTATTTGACTGCGGACATCTTGGAGAAATGAAGAGACTACAAAAACAAAAGTTGTGTGCGGAAATATCTTCTCCTTAATTGTACAGTCTTCTGTTTGTAGACTGCGAGACAAGACATCAGCCATTTGGTTACAGGTGCCAGGAATGTGAGTAATTTGAAAGTCAAAAGAAGAGAAGAAATATGCCCATCGGGCTTGACGGCTGTTCTGGCATTCGAAATTCTGAAGGACTTTAAGGTTCCTGTGGTCAGTTCTGATAGTTACTGGATGTCTTGCTCCTACTAGAAGATGTCTCCATTCTTGGCATGCCTTCTTAATGGCGAGTAATTCCTTTTCCAGAACCGTGTAGTTTTGTTCTGAGGACGTCAAGGTTTTCGACATATAGGCAATAGGATGCTCTTTGCCGCTAAGAGAAGTCTGTTTCAAGACTGCTCCTATTGCAGAATGAGAAGCATCTGTCTCTAGAAGGAATGGTTTGGTTTGGTCCGGCAATCTAAGGATGGGAGCAGATGAAAATGCAGACTTTAATTCGTCGAAGGCTTGTTGTGTTTCCTTAGTCCACACATATTTCCTTCCTTTCTGTAGAAGTGTAGTCATTGGTTTGATGACTTTGGAGAAGTTGGGTATATATTTCCTGTAGAAATTTGCAAAGCCCACAAACCTTTGGATTTCTTTGACTCCTTGTGGAGCTTTCCAATGCAAAATGGCTTGTACCTTGTGGGGGTCCATGGAAGCCCCTTCTTTGGAAAGAATAAAGCCCAAATAAGGAATCTTTTCTTGATGAAACGAGCATTTCTCTAATTTGGCGAAAAGGTGGTTGTCTTGTAGGCGGTGTAGTACCTCTGAAACATGAGAAATGTGCTCCTGTAGATTGGTAGAAAAGATCAATATATCGTCAAGATATACGATCAGTGAATGAAGTAATAAATCCGAAAACAAGTGGTCTACGAATCTTTGGAAAACTGATGGAGCATTAGCCAGGCCGAAAGGCATAACGTGATATTCGTAATGCCCAAAAGGGGTGCGGAATGCCGTCTTCTACTCGTCTCCGCTTTTGATCCGAATTAAATGATAAGCGCCTCTCAGGTCCAGTTTGGTGAAAATGGAGGCACCCCTTACCGCTTCTAAAATATCCTGAATCAAAGGCAAAGGATATCGATCCTTGTAGGTGACCCTATTCAATCCCCTATAATCAATGCACGGTCTCAGTTCTTTGCAGTCTTTTTTCGGGATGAAAAACAAGGATGCTCCAGCTGGACTTTTTGATTCAGTGATAAGTCCGTTGCGTAGGTTTGTCTGCAGATATTCCTTCAGGGCCTCCTTTTCGGGATTAGATAGGGTGTACATCCTTCCAAATGGGATCTGGGCGTCTGGCAGGAGATCTATACTGCAATCGTCTCTCCGGTGAGGAGGCAGTTCCTTGAATTCCTCATTAGAGAATACTTTACTGTACTTGTGGTAACATTCCGGTAACAATTTCAGATTTAGCACTACTGCATTAGAGTTCTGAGAGATCTCAGGTGCCTGGGAGGTGTGTATTCCAGTTGTACCGTTATGCTGGCATGTGGAGATACAGTATTCTGATCCCAAAAACATGGTTCCAGCTTTCCAATTGATATAGGGATTGTGTTTAGCCAACCAAGGTATTCCCAGGATTATCGGGTAGTGAGCTGCCTTAATGAGATCAAAGATCACTTCCTCTTCATGGGAAGATATCCTCATTGTGAGGACGGAGGTATTGGCTCGTATGGGTCCAGAGGATAAGGATTCTCCATCTACTCCTTCGACTGGGATTGGTAGTTCTTTAGCCATATGGGGTATCTTGTTCTTGTAAGCCCATTCGGTATCCATAAAAAGACCCGCTGCTCCGCAATCTACAAGAGCTGGAACGTTTTCGAGTGAAACATCATTAAATCGGAGTGTTACTGGTAAAACCACCATTTGAGTAGAATTAGCCACTCCGTTGAGGGAACTCGGAGTTCCATGCCCGTTCATGGTTCCCTTTATGAACGGGTGAAGGCGTTTCCCGAACGCCGGGGAGGGACTAGATTACAGTCCTTCAAAACATGTTTGTCCGAACCACAGTACATACAGAGACCCAGAGAACGTCTTCTGTTTCTCTCTTCTGAGGTAAGAGGACCTCTTGTGATTCCTATTTGCATGGGTTCTTCCTCATGGGTTCGTGAGGTCTTGGTAAATTCGCTACGTACAATTGGAGGAGGTCCTTTGGCTTTTCCCTTCTTCCTTTCTAAATTCCTTTCTTGGATTCTATAATCCATCTGTAGAACGAGTGTAATCATCTCTGCAAGGTTATGCGGGCGAGGTACTCGAGACAGTTCGTCCTTTAAGTCTTCGTTTACGTTTCTCCTAAAAATAGTAATGAGAGCGTCATCTGCCCAGGCTGTTTCATGTGCCAGTTGCTTGAACTGAGTGATGTACGCCAGAATTTCCATTGTTCCTTGTTTCAGGTCTAAGAGGTTTTCTTGTGCAGATACCACTATTTCTCTGCGTCCAAACATGGCTTGTATGCTATCGGAGAATCCAGCAAGAGAATCTAAGAGTTGATTGTTAGTGGTCACCAGGGGTGTGGCCCAAGCCAGAGCGCTCCCTGATAGGTTGGATATCATGAAGCTGACCTTGGACCGGTCGTTAGGAAAAAAGGCCGGTTTCAATGTAAACTGTACCGTACAAGAGTCAATGAATTCTTTTAGTTTTTTGGGATTGCCATCATATTTCCCCATAGGGAAGGGACCTGGAGGCAGTTCGATTCTTGAGTGTACTACTTGACGAAGCATGGTGTTTTCATTGCGCAGGGTTTGCATCTCGGTATTGAGATTTTGTACAGCTGCTACCAGCTGCTGTATCTGTTGCTCCAAGGCGTTGCTATCTCTTACAATCTGTTTCAACACCACACTTTTTGATAAGCCAAGAATGGTACTCACGAATCTTCGGGCTTTATCAGGATGTTTGAAGAGTAGAGAGACGTCCCCCCGGGAGTCCAGAGACCGTGAGTAGTACTCTGTGCACCCAGGGGGCCACCCCCTGGGAAACCCTCGAGGGGAAGAAAACCCAGATCCAGACAGGTCCCGATTGATTGGAACGGAAGTTCGTATGATTAATGAAGACGTAGAAAAATAACTTGCTGTACACTTGACGTCAGGAAGCGGAGCATGAATAATCCAAGGTAAGATGCCGGGGAAACCCTGTTAATACCAGGAGAAGGAGAGCAGACTCTCGAGAGACGAGACTCAGAGGAAGACGAGGAGAAGCACAAAGTGACAGCAGGAGGAGAGGAGCCGCGGTTGCGAGAGGCCGACGGCGGAAGGAGGAAAGAGGCTGAGAGAAGTAAGTGAAACAGAAACGGTGAGTACCGAAGCGGCAGAAGCCGAAGCGGAGTAAAGGATGCCGAGCAGGGCTAGGATTAGCTAGCACGGCAAGCCGTGTGGAAAAAAGAAACAGCGAACTGTCAAGGTTGGCAGCCGCAGAGCGGAGAAAAAGGTGCTGCGAGCAGCTAGTACGGCAAAAGCCGATCGAGGAAACAGAAACAGCGAACGGCCAAGATTGGCAGACGCTATAATGAGAAAGGTGCTGCGAGCAGCTAGCACGGCAAAAGCCGAGCGGTGAAAGGCAGGGAAACACAGATGGAAAGCAATGCATACACGGGAGCGAGTAGCAACGCAGAGTGTTTTAGTGATTCTGGGTTTAAGTAGGAGTGATCAGGTGGAACTGAGTACGAAACTAGACCTGCACTGTTAGGTAGTAGAAACGTGATCCAACAGACGCCATCTTGAATTCCACTGTGTGCGCCGATCATGGTGAATCTTCCAATGTTTCCAAAGAGTTCTAGGGGTTTTCCTAACACTATCAGACTAACCCCATTCCTACCCAAATTAGGAACTCCCAACTGGGAAAATAGCCAAACAAAGACAAACAGTTCCAACAACCTCCCTACACTTACCCCCATGCAATGGATCGTGCTGTTCACTACAAAGCCGACTCATAATCAACCATGCCGTCGCTCCCACAGAAATGAAAGACTCGCCTCCAGGTTTACCATTGTGGCACCACTAGTCAACCTCTAGCAGGATATGTCACTCATCACTACCCACAGCTCCACGCAGAGCCGACCTAGCCCTTCTACCTCGGGCGCACCACTACAAATACAGAAACCAAAGCGAGACATACTATCGACACCCTTAGCCCATTCCAACAGATCTCACTTACCAGTCCTGACTAAACCTGCGTTTATTAAAGGCGCACTCATTAACGCAAGATCTGTAGTTGCACGTGCAACTGACATAGCTGATTTAATTAAAGACAATGACTTTGATTTCCTAGCAGTGTCATAGACTTGGCTCCATGCCGCCACAGGGCCATCTCTCATGTTAGCCATTCCAGACACTTAAACTATTACTAGAGCTGACAGACAAAATGCCAGGGGCGGGGGGGTTGCCTTCATAGCTCACACTAACCTGGCACTCAGACCACTGACCACTTTCTCTCCTAAATCATGTGAACTTCTCACAGTCAAAATAACAACCTCCCACTCGAGTACCTTCACCATTCACCTCATTTATCGGCCTCCCAGCCCCCCAGGAGATTTCAAGAAGGACACAATTACACTGCTTTCTGACAGCACTAAACCAAGGTCACAAATCTTAATACTTGGTGACTTTAACTTAGGCCTAGCTAACTCAAATGACCAGGCTGCTAAATCACTGGAAGAATCGCTAAACGAACTGAATTTCATACAGAGAATTAACCAACCTACCCACATAAAAGGTCGAACACTGGACTGGTTGGCAGACCACAACTGCCCTACGGTAATTACTACCATTGAACCACAATCCTGGACTGGCCATTCCCTCATCGCTTTCACCATTAACGCTAATCGTTCAGCCTTGAAAACCAAGCCTATTGCGCCTCCTCTACTTTCGAGAAACAAGTGTAATATTACAGCTGATAAATTAGCACCCTTACTGATCCCAATACTTAATGCCAACAAATCTGAAGATCGTGAGGAACTAATTAACCTCTTCAACAACACTATGACATCAGCTCTCGATGCTATTGCCCCTCTGAAACTATGCAAAATTAAACCAAAGAACACCTTAATACTTGGTATAGTCCACAACTCAAAGCCCTGAGGGCTGAAAAAAGAAAATATGAGACCACAAGGAAAAACTTACCTTCTAAAGAAAACAAAAACATAGTCACAGAAATCAGTGCCCGCTACAAAGCAGAGATCATCAAAACTAAACAAGAAACATATAATTATAGGATCCAAAACGCCAGTTCAAGCATTAAGGAACTATTTGGAATGCTAAAGGAATTAGAGTCACCTATAGCTCCTGATGGCTCTCACCCTACAGACAAAGCTTGGTGAACGGGCATACAAAACGCCCTGGTCAATGAAATCACTACCCTCCAAAATAAAAAATGCCTCTAAAAGACTCAATATCAACAGTTTTGACACAGTGCAGAACATAGACACTCTATCCTCACTGACACTCTACCAGCATTCAAATTTGCTCAACTTTCCATGACTGAGGTCGCTAAAATCATCAACTATCTGAAGCCCTCACGCTGCCAAGGAGGCATTTGCCCTGCTCAAATTATAAAAGATGCAGTGAGATATCTCATTCCTTTTATCACTAGATTAATAAATGCCTCTTTTAAATCATGTCAGATTCCCACAAACCTAAAAGATGCATGGGTACTACCCTTGATCAGAAAAGCTTCGCTCGATCCCACTATCCCAACTAATTACAGGCCAATAACCACTGTCCCCTTCCTCCTTAAAATGATCGATAAGGCAGCCTACTCCAAATACAGTCATACCTAGAGATCAACAATCTACTAGGGCTAAGACAATCTGGATTTAGACACTTGCATGGGACCGAAACAGCCCTGCTAGACTTAAGAACACAAAAAGACTTGATAAAAGACAATAAACAATGTGCACTACCTTTGCTACTAGACCTCTCCGCAGCCTTTGATCTGGTTGATCACAACATACTCTGTGAAACCTATCATCGGCAGCTAACTCCTCCCCGAAGGCCACAACCTCGATTAAATCATTCTTAAACAACAGAATGATGAGAGTATTTTCCCCTTCAGATGCAGCTGACCCTATCCCCATCTCCTGTAGAGTGCCTAAAGGTTCCTGCATTTCCCCCACACTATAAAATGTGTTTACCAAACCTTTATTCGACATACTGGACCGTCTGGGTGTCATCTACACCAACTACGCAGATGACACTCAGATACTGATCCCACTTTCTGGCAACTACGACTCTGACAATGAGAGACTAAACAAAATCTACCAAGTCATTCAGGCATGGATGGCCACCCATAGCCTGTGCCTGAATGACGATAAGACTGAAATCCTTATATTAGGTACCCTTATTTACCTCAAAAAGCGTAATCCTAAATACATCTCGTTCAACATAGACGGAAACTTGATCACCACGGCCAAGGAAACAAAAACACTAGGCTTCCATCTGGATTCTTCCATGAACCTCAAGAAACAAGCCAACGCCACCACCCCAGCTACCGCCTATACGTGTAAACTGATTCATGCATGCAAACATTATCTTTCCACCAATAAATGCATGATTTTGGCTCGAGCATTAATCCTGTCCAAACCCGATTACTGCAATTCTCTATATGCAGGTGCCAACAAACAAGTTCTGAACAAACTTCAAACCTTGCAAAATAATGCACTAAGGACTGCCTTGAGTATTTCACGGAAAGTCCACATATCCGAAACAAGAAGAAGCTACAAATGGTTTTCCATCAAGGATAGAATCTTCTTTAAACTTGTCTCCATCTCCCACAAATGCCTCTAGAATGCTGCCCCTAAATACCTGAGTGACAAAATTATCCTTAAAACCGCAGTTAGATCTACGAGATCAGCTAACTTCCACTGTTTCATTGCGCCTCGCTACAACCTAAAAAGAGCCAGAGGTACCAGCTTCCCAGTGCAAGCAGCCTTAGCCTGGAATTCCCTCCCTCTTAACATACGTACTGACGGTAACCTCCATAGTTTTAGGATCAACACCAAAGAATGGCTCTTTACCAAGGACACCGTACTCACTGCCTGATATGACATAATCTCGCCTGTAACTGCCTCTTCACCGACAAATGTATTCTTGTATACTTAGCTTGCGGAAGAAACCTTGATTCTAATGTTATTTTCTTTGATTTACTGGGATTATTACTTTTTTCACTGCAACCTGTATTAATACCTCCTCTTATGTATGTATGTATTCTAAGATGTCTTGAAAAGCGCCCAGATACCTCAGCCTGTGGCGCGCTTACAAATAATAAACAAACAAACAAACCATAATAAACTAATATTGATGGCGATTCCAAAGACGGAAGTAGTTAACACGGCCTAACAGAATAAAGTGCCATCTGGCTCAATAACTACTTTTGCTTCAACAAAAAACATTCTATTGGAAAGAATGGGATGATTTGGGATTGAGATACTTACAACAATCTTATCAAGATAGAGTCCTTAAAGCCTTTGACGAACTCGGTCCAAGATTCAGTCTCTCCACAAAGGACTACTGTAAATGCTTGTAGCTCTCATATCCCCTGATCCCCACCCCAGTCATATTTAGCAACTTTCACCAGAGAAAATAAGTTTGCCTCAATGGCATACGCTTTGCTGCAAAGGTAAATCCCGAAAACAATGCTAATCCTGAAGTCAAGGTGGGAAAGAGACCTAGCGGTTGATATCACTCAAGAGGACCATGGAGAGATCCTTGAGGGATGGACAGAAGCCCAAGGGGTGCCAAACCCTACATGAACAAGAGAGTGCACAGGGCATACTGGTACCCTTTCCGCAGAGCCAGAGCAACCACCAGAGCAGATAGATCTGTGCTAGAGAGGATGTCCCCAAGAGGTGCCTTTCATCCACCAGTTATTTTAACGCCAGCCGATAGCAGGATTTGGGGGAAGGGTGTTTAGTATGGCCTCCTCATTTCTAGATGTTTGAGATCTCAAAGGACTGGCTTTCCAGGGATTTTCCAACTCCCAATCGACTCTTTGATACCAGGGCCACTAAACTTGTCTAGTCTGGCTATATCCTGCCTTCAGCAACACCACAAAACTAAGTTAGTCTTAAAATCTGTATTAACTCACTCACTGCAATTAGATCTTTCGACCATCCCAAGGCATTTTTGAAGTATTTAAGTGGTCTTGCCCTCTTTACTGACATTGATATATGTTGACATTGCTAGCGTGTTAGTGGCAAAACTAAACAATCGTCCTCTTTTAAATGGTCAGGAATTTTAGAATTAACCGTTATTTCTTGTAACTTTTTAAATACACAAGAACAATGTGTGCATTTGTAGAGTATTATTGGGCCGGGATGGGGGATTTGGGCTGCCGCTGATCTAGCAGGGTGTAGTCCTGAAAGGCACCCTCTGATCTCGGGCGCTCGGCTTTGACTTTCCTTGTCCGTTACTTTTTTGTTTTCCTGTGTACTTGTTCTATGTGCGTACAAAAAAGGTAGCAGGCGCCCCTCTCTCGAAAGAACAAGGCATGATAACCTGTTCAGTGGTTATTAACCACATTGAGAGTTCGCAGCCATTGCTTTTTGCTCACTGTACCTTCACAGATGGGAAATATCCATTTGCATATCAGTCTTTGTCCCGCCCACAAGGGCAGTCGAGCACCGAAATGCTACGGCAATTCCTCTCTGAACAAGAGTACCATCAGCAACCCCATACACGTGTTTCAGCCTTGTTGGGCATCATCAGTGAGGTGAAGCTGAGCCTCTCTAAGCACAGTGAGCAGGGAGTCCACGTCTGGTTGCCCCCAGGTAACCTAGGGTGACCAACCCCAAGTTCCTTTCATAAATACAAAAAAGGTAGCAGGCGCCCCTCTCTCGAAAGAACAAGGCATGATAACCTGTTCAGTGGTTATTAACCACATTGAGAGTTCGCAGCCATTGCTTTTTGCTCACTGTACCTTCACAGATGGGAAATATCCATTTGCATATCAGTCTTTGTCCCGCCCACAAGGGCAGTCCAGCACCGAAATGCTATGGCAATTCCTCTCTGAACAAGAGTACCATCAGCAACCCCATACACGTGTTTCAGCCTTGTTGGGCATCATCAGTGAGGTGAAGCTGAGCCTCTCTAAGCACAGTGAGCAGGGAGTCCACGTCTGGTTGCCCCCAGGTAACCTAGGGTGACCAACCCCAAGTTCCTTTCATAAATACAAAAAAGGTAGCAGGCGCCCCTCTCTCGAAAGAACAAGGCATGATAACCTGTTCAGTGGTTATTAACCACATTGAGAGTTCGCAGCCATTGCTTTTTGCTCACTGTACCTTCACAGATGGGAAATATCCATTTGCATATCAGTCTTTGTCCCGCCCACAAGGGCAGTCCAGCACCGAAATGCTATGGCAATTCCTCTCTGAACAAGAGTACCATCAGCAACCCCATACACGTGTTTCAGCCTTGTTGGGCATCATCAGTGAGGTGAAGCTGAGCCTCTCTAAGCACAGTGAGCAGGGAGTCCACGTCTGGTTGCCCCCAGGTAACCTAGGGTGACCAACCCCAAGTTCCTTTCATAAATACAAAAAAGGTAGCAGACGCCCCTCTCTCGAAAGAACAAGGCATGATAACCTGTTCAGTGGTTATTAACCACATTGAGAGTTCGCAGCCATTGCTTTTTGCTCACTGTACCTTCACAGATGGGAAATATCCATTTGCATATCAGTCTTTGTCCCGCCCACAAGGGCAGTCCAGCACCGAAATGCTATGGCAATTCCTCTCTGAACAAGAGTACCATCAGCAACCCCATACACGTGTTTCAGCCTTGTTGGGCATCATCAGTGAGGTGAAGCTGAGCCTCTCTAAGCACAGTGAGCCTTTGGACGTGTGTTGTGATATAAGCATTAAATAATAATACTAATAATAATAATAATAATAATAATTCTTCTTTCCATATATATATATATATTTGACAGGTTTGGATCTAGGGATGGATACAGAATCTGCAAGTGCTTTTTGATGGACTGAACATTAAAGGCACAGCCTTTTTTGCCCTTCAAAGTGTGGACGCTCCTCCGCTGGCAGGCTCGGAAATAATGAAAGCAAGCATATGATTGAGCTTCCAGCTGCGGAGGGCTTTTTTGAGGCTGTGGGGCATTCTCGGATTGCTCAATCTGCTCTTTCACCTCTCTGAAAACCAAGGCAAGAGACTTCATAGGAAGGAGGAGGTAATGAGTGCAGAGCCTCTTGGGAGAGACCTCAGTGCGACTTTGGCAGCTTCAGCGAGATGCCTGTGAAAAGGTGCATTCGATTTGGTGAATCTGGTCCTGGACATAACCTTGGAGAGAACAGCTCATAGATGATGTCCCACCTGTTCATTGTCTTAACGCCCTTCATATCCTGGTATCCCATGGTGTGCAGGATCTGTGGGAATGAGCACGCTAGGAGTGGTTCAGGTGCAAGCAGGTTTCCTTGGGTAACTTCGGGGTGATAGTGTACAGCCTGCTAGGGGCTTCCTCGGTCTTCTGAGCCTAGATAACTGATAACAGTCTGGAACTGGTAGTGGACAATCTTCTAGGGGCATCTTTGCGTCATCAAAGCCTCGGGGTGAGTGAATTCAGTCTGATGCTGGTAGGAGGCATCCTGCTAGGGACATCCTGGGGCCATCAAAACCTACATGATTGAATACAGTCTGTTGCTGGTAGGGAGGGCCAACATGCTAGGGGCATGCTAGGGTCATCAAAGCTTAGAAGAATTAATACAGTCTGATGCTAGAGGGGGCAACCTTCCAAGGGCATTCTGGGGTCATCAACGCCTAGACGACTGAATACAGTCTGATGCTGTTAGGAGGCAACCTGCTAGCGGCATCCAATGGTCATCATAGTCTAGAAGACTGAAGACAGTCTGAAGCTGATAGGGGGACAACCTGCTAGGGGCATCCTGAGATCATCAAAGCCTAGAAGACAGAATATAGTCTGATGTTTGCTGCCAAAAGACATTCTACACACACAGTGTAAAATAAGATCTGACTCTGAGTGGTGCACTGGATTGGAGGGCTCGTATTGGGCCACCAGTAGTGTAGAGGGGAAGCAGAAGGACACGCTGTGTCTTCGGGAGTAGATATAACATTTTGGACCTCCCTTAGGTGATATACTTCCGAGAACTTTGTGCATTGATATGAGTGGTTTGATGATCATAAGTAAACAGCCCTTATAATATAAATCCACACTGGGGCCATCTCCCTCCACTCAATAAGATAACAGACACACTACTGGGTCTTGGGCAGAGAAGTTGGCATTGCAATTTTAAGGTTTTCCCCTAGAGCGAGTGAGAAGGGACAACAGGATAAAGAAAGGGTGAATTCACTTAGATGGATCTGTGTGAATGCACAGACTACTTTTTAAAAGTCATTAGTTTGGCCAACTTACTTTGACTGACATATTGCCCATCTTGTTTATCCTACTAGTGGGAGTCCCCCTATCATGCCCACCTCCCTTCCCCATGCCCCTCCCCCCGGTTCCCACCCATCTACTTCCCCACCACCATAATCACATATATATATGTATACGGTCGACTCAATCAAAATTGAAGTCATCTAGATGGATGACCTTTAAAAAGCAGTCTGTGAAGTCACAGCACACCCGCCTAGATATAAGGTTGTGTTGGACGTGGTACAGTGTAAGAGGGCATTCCTGGTGATGTTCTATGTTCCCAATATGCATAATGTGTCTTTCTGGGACAAAATAAGGAAAGTATTCCGATCAGGTGATGTTCTAAAAAGATTTATGATAGCACAAGGGTGGCCTGTATGTATAGAAGTACCATAATCCTCATGCTTTTGCAGAACACTAATAGGAAAGGGTTAAGCCAACATGAAACAGGAAGGGCATTTCAGACCTTAATCACTAAACCTGCTACGCATGGGATAGGCTTTTTGCTTTTGTGAAAAATTGTGTTTCCAACCTAGGCAGAGGTTTTCTGCTCATAGATCTGTCCCTAATGTGACGATTAACCTACCACTTCATTATTCTGATGTTCCAAAAAAAGTGCCAGGCTTTAAACGCAAAGCAGCCAAATACTAATATACATCAGGCATTGAGTAGCAACCAACAGAATCTATACTGTCTACAAAACCTACTAGCTGCCAAAAAGCATGTTGCACCCTCTTGAGGGGGCAGCGAGAATTTCACTGCAATGTGCTTCTGCTCTTTTTTTGCCTCAAGCTCAGGAGCCACAGCTGCCAGTTAACATGGCATTTATTGGTTGACAAGAGATTGATTATTGTGTGCAAGTTGAGGAGGTTCCTCAACAGAAAGAGCTGAACAGTTCTAGACTATCTCGAATCCATCCCTTCACGGTCAGTCGGTCCACAACCCAATATGAACCCTAATAGTTTCTGGACTGCTAAAACAGATATTTCATCATCACGTGAAAAAAGATGGAGCCTGGATTAAACAGGCAACCAACATGCATTTGCTGCAATCAAGAGGTTCACTGCCTTGGTAGAGAAGAATTGTAAGCAGTGCCATGCCACCCAGTCCTTACTCGCAGCAGGGTAGTGTGTCAGGTGCGGGATGCCCATAAGTGAGAGTGCAAGTAGATAGAGGTTGATTTCATCCATATACAGATGTATAGGGTTTCCCAGTTGGTAAATGGCCAGGGTGGGAGGCATCATTTGGGTTTTAATCCATGAATTGTAATCATTTACCATATCAGTGAAGCAGCAGAATCCCTCCTCTATATTTCCTGGCAAAATGATACATGAATAAAATTGAATACATCTTTGAAGCACTCAGAAATGGTCTTGCCCTAAGGTCACCCTGCCATAGTCTATATATGAGTGAATTGAATGGCTCCTGCCTTTATGTGAAACAGCCACCATTTTGAAAGAATTCAGCATCTAGATATTTTGATAAATTATTGTTCTCCGTAGGTTAAGCAATTAGAACGGGAAATTGTAGCAGTAAACGACCAATGCAGTAATTGCAGACAGAGGCCTTCTTCGACTCTCCATTTAAAGGGGAAGTACACAAGCTAATAGGAACTCTCCAGAATTAGACACTTCACAGAGCCTGGCAGGGCTGCACTGGAAGAACAATTTGATATACAGTGGGCAAAGCTTTCAATAGCTTGCATATGCGGAGAGAAAACTACCAAGGGGTGTTGGCCTTCCTAATGAGTGCTCTCAGGAGTGTAAGGAGGTACTGGCCCACAGGTTTCCAAACATGTATGTTGACCCTGAGTGACCCTGATATCAGTCCTAGTGGATTGAATCCCTTAAATCCCCCAATTGCTTGCCAAAGCTTTAAGTAAGATATGAACTCTAGAATATCAAAATAATGGGATCATTAAGCCATAGAGCGAACAATATCTTCATCCCAAGGTGAGGCAAACCACGAGGCTCAGGGGTGGGATTGGGGCTAGTCCATGATGGGAATATGCAGGGGCATCTCTGGGCACTGGGAAGGCACTCTACTCCATTCCGTGCAAATCTTCGCTCCCAGTGCTGAGAGCTATAAATTCCAAACCTAGTCAGAATGTCTGGCTGAGGTAGCTGCAGTCCAGCCCCTCTGGCCACCAATTACATAGGAATATGCGTTTATCATAACTGGGAGGGTGGATATAGAAAGATTCAGGGTTTCCAATTTCCTTCGGCTTTCTTTACCCTGGCGAGAGAGACATTGGAATATCTACTCGGGTCAGGGTTGATGGAACGGATGCTTATAGGAGCAGCAATGCTGCACAGAGATGACTGCTTATGGTAACATCCAAATTGTTGGCATAGTTGTTCTCCTTATTCTTGACAGTGATTGGGAGTTTATGAATAACTTCTCTGTAATTTAACAAATATTTTTAGGGCAATTTGCACGTTCCCCGATGGGGGTGGGGCAGAGGATTGGGAAGATGCTTATATGCTGCAGCTACCACTAAAATGGCAGGTGCCTTCCTCATATTAATTAGGCAATGGCATTTCTATTAACAGTGATGACCTCTTAAACCACGTCTGACATATGTATTACGGCTGGTAGAATTAACATTCATTTGCGCGTAAAGGTTCTTATCTGTTAGATGTTGCCAAATCTCTTTTCTATCATCTTTTTAGTCCTGTAAGCACATAGACTTGCACGTATCTATAAATCCGGACTAACTTCCGAGAATCACACTTACTGGGCCTCAAATCCTTTGGGCACCATCCCCCCATCACGCGAGTGTATGATAGGTTTTTATTGCGTCAAATCCAAGGTCAAACTAGCAGCACTTTTTTAGGTCCAATCAGGTGCATAAGATTACGGCTAGAATCTCAACTCTCTGACTGATTGGCTAAATTCATTCAGCCAATCAGAGCTCTCGCAAGCCGATTCACTGATTTCTTTCGGGTGCTCAGATCCATGTAATCTCCTAAAGGAAGTATGAAACTGGCTGCAGCCTTTATAATTGTCTGTATTGTGTTGTAGAAGCTATGTCTACATTAGCAATGACCTGACAGAAAAGAACAAACTTTACTGGAGCTAAAGGCTTTCCGAAAAGGCTAATTTGCAAACTCTTAATGCTTTACTCATGTGAATCAGAACTGGATACGAGCGTCCAATGATGGCTAATGGGTGGCTCTATGGCCTGTGTCACATGGCGAAATGGCTTATTCTCCATTCTTCTGATAAAAATATGAGCCAAAAAGCTTTCCTGTCCCCTTTCCATTCTCCAAACACATTAAATAAATAATAAAAAGGTTACATTTTGCCCTGTTTCCCCTTGCATGTTTGTTATAGTCGTGTCCGCCATGTGTTTGTTTTGCTGGTGTCTTTTTGTGTATTCTGGGTGTGCTTCTTTGGATGTTTGCAGTTCTGTGGTTCTCTAAACATCCGGCTCTTGTCAGGAAGAGAGTGGCGCACTCACGGTGCTGGGAAACAATGGAATTACCAGGATGCTAGAAGTAGCTGCATTTCTCCTCATCAGAGTAGGAGGATTCTCCCATGATTGGTAAGGATGGTGGGAACATCATGCTGTTTGTCTGAGCCAACTCACGGGCATGGACCATGCTTCATCACAGGGCTTCCAAGTTGGTGGGGTGTGGAAACAGAGAAATTGATATGAGGCCGGGAAGCCCAAAGGAAACATACCAACACAGGTTACAAAGAACATACAAAGTGCTTTATTTAAAAGCTACAACAATTACCAAAAGTCAATTGACAAACGGATAGCTATTCGGCCCTCAGAGTAACAGAACGAACTATCAACGGTAGTTCGCCGTGTTAGTGTGAGAGACCGTACATTGGGATACTCAGGTTTTTATACTTTTTATCCAGCTCTGGCCACCCCCCTCGCGGGTTAACCATTCTTAGGACCAGGCCTAGAGTTCGTTGCCAGGTCGATCCCATAATGTATGCATTTCGATCAGTTTCGCTGATACAGTTGTTCATTTACACATAGGTCAGGGATAGGACAAGGTCTCAGTTCACGACCCCAACAAGTGGCCTGCAGGCATATTACTTATTCATGTATGCGGAGGTCACAACAGCCAGAATCCCACTCGAAATGTCATTCGGCCTCCATTTTGATGTTCAGGGTGACTTCCACATTGCAAAAGAACCTAAAATGGCGGCTAAATCCAAGATGGCGATTTACACAGTACATTAAGGTCAAGACCTTGCCGTGGAATCTATTTACACAATGTTTTAGACAACTTGACGTAGGCCAACACACATTCAAACAATGCGATAGGAGGTATAATATTATTTCGATTCCGACAGACCCTCCTTTTGGCCTATGCCAAGTGCTAAACATTATTCCTAATACTTTTGAAAATAACGCCATGTGTTATCATCCATAGATTCCGCATCATTGTCTGTAATGTCTATAGCCATTAGGTCGTTCATCAAAACCTCTTGTAACATGAATTCTTTAGATGCTGTATCTGGGGCATATATTTTATGCCCTATTGTGCTCACTGCTTGGGCACAACATCCCCCTAACACTCCACATATACTTGGGAGGCATTGAAAACAGCAACAAAGGAATAGCAAGATCCCTAAAATAACCAGAATAACAGAAAGCACCTTCCAACCCCAAGATCGTAAAGAATCCCAGAACCAAGTGTTAAGATTCCAGTCTCCTACAGGGATATGTACTTCAGAACTAAGAGTATGTAAGTTCTGAATCGCTTTAAAAATTGTTGGTGAGGAGTCTGGTATGAAAACACAACAAGCGGACCCCACTAATTTGCATACTCCACCTCGTTCCGCCAAAATGACATCTAATGTCATCCGATTTTGAAGTGCTGCCAATCTTATTGCTTTTTGCTCTAAGGTCATATTGTAGAGTATGTCCGTAATCCGGTTGATCGTTCTCTCCAGTACCCTTGCTAATCCCCTAATATTCTCTGAGTTTGTTATTTGTCACCAAAAGGGCACAACTGATTTCGCTATGTCTCCCAATACTTGCCCAGGGGTATCTCCATTCTCGTCTCGCCGTGGGCGAGCCTTAGAAACCTCCAATGTACTTGCTACAAATACCCCGGGTAGCAATATTCCTAAATAACAGGTTCCCTGCCAATCCTTGGGCAACCAGGGAAATGCTAAACTACCACAAACAAAATAAACAGGCCTACATACAGAGGCCTGTTTTCCCCAGTCAAATTTACAACGTTTTTACAAGCTTCAAAATCTCCCATTGGCCTAGTGCCATTTCTCTGTACACAGAAGGGAACCGAGTCAGGACTGTGATTTATAGAATAAGAAGGAGGTACAGCGTCCTTATTGCCTATCGGAGCCATTTTAAAGGAAATCAGAGTTTGGAAAGGAAGAGATAGTTTGTCAGACGGCCTAATAGAAGCGACGTTAGGTTTGCTTCTATTTGCAAAAAGCGAGCATCCCAGGGGAGTCAATTCACGTTTCTCTCGAAATCATTCAAATTAGTTCCATCAAAGTTCCCTGAGATGCTATCATTCCATCGGCCAAAGAATAGTGCTCTAAGAGAGGCATAGCAAGCAGTCGTTAAAGGTAGAGGATGTATATACCATCCCAGTCCCTTGTTCCCATGTTGTGGTAAATGAGTACAAATCCAACAATTACTCTTATAAAAAATGGCATGAGTAGCATTCATTACTATCATCAGAGTGTTATGATACTTTTGTCTATGCTGGGAGTCTCTAGGGGACAGAGTGTGAAGGTGTACAGAGGGAGTCAAAACAGTTGGTACAATCTTGGTCGGTAATAAAGGTTTCAAAGGATAGATTTCTTCAAAATACCAAAGTCCTACAGCAGCAGTTGCAAAAATAACAATAATCATTATCAAAACACGACAGTACGTTTTCGGGGCCCAGGCACATTGTTCATTGTTCGATTTGGTCACCCCCTTATTTACAAGTCCAGTGCGGGGAGCAGCGGTGAAGGTGGAAGGCATCGTAGTTTCTCAATCGACGGCCCCAATGTTCGTTGCTGGCGACACTACGGTCACGTGATTTCTTAGTCCTTCCCAACCCTAGCCAGCAGAATCCCTTTTTGTTCAACAAAACTTTCTCATAACAAGACAATTTCCAATCACTTCCTTCTTCCTGATGCACGAAACTCGTGCCGTAGTTCTATTTCCTTGGTCGAAGGTTGTACCTGATGGTACCCAAAATTGTCTGGTCCGGAAGCAAAGTATCGTCACTTCCTGAGGGAAGCGACGTATCGGTGGTGACGGAAGTCGCAGAGCTCGAAACAGTGTTTTCCGGAAGTGATTTTTCAAGAGAGTGCAGAGACGAAATGGACTGTTCCCCAAGCTCCTCGGGCTCAGAGAACTTCTCCGACGCACTCACAGCGCTGTTTGCTACTCCAAGATCAGAGACTGTAGCGTCAGCGAGGGGTTCTGCTTCTTCTGTAGCGTGTGGCGTCGGGTGAGGAAGTTTCTTGACGTGCGTCGCGTGAATCCAGTTCTTCTTTCCAGCCACCCGCACTGCTGTCCTGGTGACCAACAGCACCTGATGGGGTCCCCACCAGCGAGGCGCGAGACAGGAAGACCTCTCGTAGGCCTTCACTAAAACCCAACTTCCGGGCTGTATATCGTGTCCTGGGCCCGTGAACCGTACAGGTAAAGCTGAGTAAACCTGGTGATAAATGAAATACAGGTTTTTAGTTAACTGGTTACAGTAGTCTACAAGCAATACATTTTCCACCTCTCTCAGGGCTTTAGGTTTCGGGAGACCCCAAATGTTAGAAGGTCTCCCCATCACTACTTCAAATGGAGAAAGCCCAGTTCTAGTCTGAGGTGTGGTACGCATAGCTAATAACACAATAGGTAAGGCATCTGGCCATTTTAGTTTAGTATCAGCACATGTTTTTGCAAGTTTATTCTTTAAAATCCCATTGTGTCTTTCCACCAACCCAGCGCTTTGAGGATGTCTAGCTGAATGAAATTGTTTCTCAATACATAGGGCGGTACATATTTGCAAAATTACTGCTGCAATAAAGTGAGGGCCATTATCCGACCAGATTATCCTCGGGAGCCCAAATCGAGGAAAGAATTCTTTTACCATAATCTTTGCAGTGGTCATGGCGGTAGCATCTTTGATGGGGAAAGCCTCGACCCATTTACTGAAGGCACAAATAATTACAAGAACATATTTTAGATTATTACATCGTTCCATCTCAATAAAATCAAAGTGGATAACCTCAAAGGGAACAGAAGGGGGCCCAAAGCTTCCCCTTGGAGTCACTGTCCCCTTCCCCACATTGTGCTGTAAGCAGATCATACAGTTCTGGACGTGCCTTTTTGCAGTCTCCAGAATCTTGTCATTCACCCAAACTTGTTCTAGCATTTTCGTAATCTGCTGGGTACACACATGCGTAGGACCGTGTACCATCGTAACCATTGCCAGTACATACGAATCAGGGAGCAACCATTTTCCTTCAGATGTATCCACCCAACACCCTTCGTCATCCAGTTTCCCCATTCTTCCAGCCCACCTTTTAGATACTTCTATCGTGGCATCAGTTTGAATATCTCGCACAGACCCAATACCTTCATCCATTATGCAAGCATCTCTCATTTCCCTCGAGGCATACATGTCCGTGCTAAGGTCTGTGGCCGTTTGTATGGCTATCAAGTCCGCAAAAGCGTTCCCTTTGCCCACATCATCTATGACCTTGCGATGTGCTGCACATTTCATGATTGCTAACTGTTTAGGGAGTGAGAGCGCCAAGAGTAATTGCACTATCAAGGGGCCATGCTGAATCTTGGTCCCATGTGAGGTCAGGAACCCTCTTTCCGACCAGAGCTTTCGAAAGTTGTGAGCCACCCCAAATGCGTACTGACTATCAGTATATATATTTACTCTATGCCCTTGGGAAAGTTCACAAGCTCGGGTCAACGCTATAATCTATGCGGCCTGTGCGGAATTATGCAAAATTCTCTTAGTTTCGGCAACTTTACTCAATGTAGTAACTGCATAAGCAGCTGTAGATGTACCATCCGAAAGTTTGAAGCAGGAGCCATCGCAAAACAGCTCCCCTTCTGCATTATCCAAAGGAGTATCTATGAGATCTATCCTGCCCTTCGTTTCTTGTTCATTGGTATACAGGCAGTCATGTAATTCTTCATCACCGCAAACAGTGTTTTGCGAGAAAGGTAAGAGTTCAGCCGGATTAAGAACACAACACCTCTTAATTTGAATATGAGGGGCAAACAGAATTAGTTCATACCGTAGTTCTATTTCCTTGGTCGAAGGTTGTACCTGATGGTACCAAAAATTGTCTGGTCCGGAAGCAAAGTATCGTCACTTCCTGAGGGAAGCGACGTTTCGGTGGTGACGGAAGTCGCAGAGCTCGAAACAGTGTTTTCCGGAAGTGATTTTTCAAGAGAGTGCGGAGACGAAATGGACTGTTCCCCAAGCTCCTCGGGCTCAGAGAACTTCTCCGACGCACTCACAGCGCTGTTTGCTACTCCAAGATCAGAGACTGTAGCGTCAGCGAGGGGTTCTGCTTCTTCTGTAGCGTGTGGCGTCGGGTGAGGAAGTTTCTTGACGTGCGTCGCGTGAATCCAGTTCTTCTTTCCAGCCACCCGCACTGCTGTCCTGGTGACCAACAGCACCTGATGGGGTCCCCACCAGCGAGGCGCGAGACAGGAAGACCTCTCGTAGGCCTTCACTAAAACCCAACTTCCGGGCTGTATATCGTGTCCTGGGCCCGTGAACCGTACAGGTAAAGCTGAGTAAACCTGGTGATAAATGAAATACAGGTTTTTAGTTAACTGGTTACAGTAGTCTACAAGCAATACATTTTCCACCTCTCTCAGGGCTTTAGGTTTCGGGAGACCCCAAATGTTAGAAGGTCTCCCCATCACTACTTCAAATGGAGAAAGCCCAGTTCTAGTCTGAGGTGTGGTACGCATAGCTAATAACACAATAGGTAAGGCATCTGGCCATTTTAGTTTAGTATCAGCACATGTTTTTGCAAGTTTATTCTTTAAAATCCCATTGTGTCTTTCCACCAACCCAGCGCTTTGAGGATGTGTAGCTGAATGAAATTGTTTCTCAATACATAGGGCGGTACATATTTGCAAAATTACTGCTGCAATAAAGTGAGGGCCATTATCCGACCAGATTATCCTCGGGAGCCCAAATCGAGGAAAGAATTCTTTTACCATAATCTTTGCAGTGGTCATGGCGGTAGTATCTTTGACGGGGAAAGCCTCGACCCATTTAGTGAAGGCACAAATAATTACAAGAACATATTTTAGATTATTACATCGTTCCATCTCAATAAAATCAAAGTGGATAACCTCAAAGGGAACAGAAGGGGGCCCAAAGCTTCCCCTTGGAGTCACTGTCCCCTTCCCCACATTGTGCTGTAAGCAGATCATACAGTTCTGGACGTGCCTTTTTGCAGTCTCCAGAATCTTGTCATTCACCCAAACTTGTTCTAGCATTTTCGTAATCTGCTGGGCACACACATGCGTAGGACCGTGTACCATCGTAACCATTGCCAGTACATACGAATCAGGGAGCAACCATTTTCCTTCAGATGTATCCACCCAACACCCTTCGTCATCCAGTTTCCCCATTCTTCCAGCCCACCTTTTAGATTCTTCTATCGTGGCATCAGTTTGAATATCTCGCACAGACCCAATACCTTCATCCATTATGCAAGCATCTCTCATTTCCCTCGAGGCATACATGTCCGTGCTAAGGTTGTGGCCGTTTGTATGGCTATCAAGTCCGCAAAAGCGTTCCCTTTGCCCACATCATCTATGACCTTGCGATGTGCTGCACATTTCATGATCGCTAACTGTTTAGGGAGTGAGAGCGCCAAGAGTAATTGCACTATCAAGGGGCCATGCTGAATCTTGGTCCCATGTGAGGTCAGGAACCCTCTTTCCGACCAGAGCTTTCCAAAGTTGTGAGCCACCCCAAATGCGTACTGACTATCAGTATATATATTTACTCTATGCCCTTGGGAAAGTTCACAAGCTCGGGTCAACGCTATAATCTCTGCGGCCTGCGCGGAATTATGCGAAATTCTCTTAGTTTCGACAACTTTACTCAATGTAGTAACTGCATAAGCAGCTGTAGATGTACCATCTGAAAGTTTGAAGCAGGAGCCATCGCAAAACAGCTCCCCTTCTGCATTATCCAAAGGAGTATCTATGAGATCTATCCTGCCCTTCGTTTCTTGTTCAGTGGTATACAGGCAGTCATGTAATTCTTCATCACCGCAAACAATGTTTTGCGGGAAAGGTAAGAGTGCAGCCGGATTAAGAACACAACACCTCTTAATTTGAATATGAGGGGCAAACAGAATTAGTTCATACCTTGTTAACCGCGCAGAGGTGAGGTGTTGCGTTTGGGTTTTGTTCAATAGAATATCAACAGAGTGAGGTACCATCAAAATCAAATCATGGCCTAGGACCATTCCCACACTCTGTTTTACAGACGCGGCAGCAGCAGCGACAGCGCGCAAATATCTTGGCAAAGCGCATGCGACAGGATCAAGGGCGGAGGAGTAGTAGCCGCACGGCCTATTCTTCCCTCCGTGTTCCTGTGTTAACACAGCCAAAGCACATCCATCACATTCATGCACAAACAACACAAAGGCCTTGTCATAATTTGGAGTACCCAGAACCGGTGCCGAACATAGCGCGGTTTTGAGAAGCTCAAATGATCGTTGATGTTCCGATTCCCATGGCAGTGGCAGAGAAATGCCCTTCTTCGTCAAAGCCAACATCGGTTTTATCACTAGTGCGAAATTCGGGATCCACAACCTACAGTAAGAAGCCATACCTATCAGGACTCTGACTTCCTTCTGTGTATTTGGAACAGACATGCCAGAAATGTCTTGTATTCTTTCAGGTGTCAATCTTCTCCCCTCCTTTGACAGGAGGTAGCCTAGATAGGCAACCTCCTGACAACAATATTGACATTTTTTAAGCGAAGCTTTGTGACCATTTTTAGCTAGATGAACAAGCAACAGTACAGTGCCTTCTTTACAGGCACTCTCAGAGTCTGCAGCCAAAAGCAAATCGTCAACATATTGAAGCAGCGTGCAAGTAGGTGGCAATTCAAGGGTGTCAAGCTGCTCTTTTAAGGCTCTACTATAAATGCTGGGACTTTCAGTATACCCTTGGGGTGCCCTTGTAAATGTAAATGAGCGTCCCCCCCAAGGTGAACGCAAACAGATATCTGCTTTCTTTATGTATAGGAATAATAAAGAAGGCGTTTTTTAGATCCACAACGCTGAAGTGCGTAGCCGTAGCAGGGATCATTGTCAATATCGTCATCACATCGGGCACAATAGGAAATTGTGGGGCGACCACTCTGTTAATAGCATGGAGATTGATTATGAACCGGTATGGAATTGCATTGTCGCCTTTCTTATATACAGGCAAGATCGGACCGTTACATAAACTACCTGTAATCTCCTCGATCACCCCACGATGCACAAAATCGGAGACAATGCATTTCAAAGCACGTTCGCCTTCGACTGATATTTTATACTGCGGAATGCGTGGCAGTTTCACCCCATGTTTCAGAACTATTTTAACGGGCTCAATCTGTAACACTCCGACATCATTGTCGTCCACTGCCCACAAACATTCCGGGACAATGCTAAACTCGGGAGGTAAAGGTCGAATCAAAAACTGAGAATTAGGAAGTTGCTGTGGTGAAACCGTTAGCCGTACTCCATCCGAAGAACAATGAATTACTGCGTTCAATTTCTTTAACAAATTCAACCCTAGCAAATTCTCTCCACAGTTCGAAGTGAGAAGAAAAGGACAATGGTCCGTAAAGGGACCCAAAGAAACGGATACCGGTGCAGAAACCGGACAGACAGTTGGTATACCAGAAAACCCTACGGAAACATTTGTTTGCCCTGACAGTGGGATGTTTGGAACCCGAGAATGATCAATGGAGCACTTCTGTGCTCCAGTGTCAATCAAAAACTGGTGTTTCCTATTCCCTACTAATAATTCAACGTAGGGGCCTTTCTGATTAACGGGAATAGGTGAAGGTTCCAAACCCTGCTTCGGGCAATCCTAATGAAATAGAGCCTCATCAGAAGGAAGCTCTTCAGAAAGGTAGGCAGCAGAAGGGTGATCAAATATGTTCCTCAAGTCCATACTCGAGGTCTGATTTTCCCGTGAAAAAGGTTGCTGAGAATCTTGTAAAAGCTGACCTCTGTCAGGGCCCCCTGCTCCAGGGCGGCCCCTAGGTCGTCTACCCATACCCCCAAACACACTGTTTGACCTCTGGCGAAGGACAGGGCACTGTGCTGGCCAATGACCTTCCTGGCGGCAATAAGCACATTGATTAATATTCACAGGTCTCAAAGGAGCATTTCCTTTTGGGACGTACTGACCTCTAGTCTGTGTCGTGCCTCCTCTGGGGTTTCTAACAATTTGCTGTAATAATAATTTGGTTTTCAAATCTCCCTTTCTCTTTTCAATTTTTTCCTTCTCATTATTAACACGGTTCTCATAATACCTCAGATTGAGATTTTGCCTGCCAAGCGCTCTCAGAGGACATAATCTGTGACTGGATGTCAGGTAACAATCCATGTACAAATTTGTCCACGAACAACCTTTTCCCCGACTCTGTACCTAAATCCTGTCCACTGAAGTCAGAAAATACCTGCTCGAATCTATTAAAAAATTCGGTGGCGCCTTCAGTTTTCCCTTGGACACAGGCCGTAAGCTTGTCCCAAATAATCCTTTTCTCTGGAATTATAGTTTTTAGTTTTGCAACAATTCTATCAGGCAAAGTAAGTATTACCTGTGGTGGTTTCTCACCAGCTGGCCTTTCTCCATCAATTCTAATCATATTAGCCCACGTATCTCCCAACCCTGGTACATCGTCTATTGTCCGAACCTGTTTCCATACATCTACGGGTAGGAGTACAGGGAATAACAAGTCAATGTCACTCAAGGTGAACACAGAGGACTGTAAAACGGACTCTATTTCTTTGTAAAACCCCGTTGGGTTTTTCCTGATATCCGGGACTGATTGTCTAATTGTGTTCACTTCCTGTCGTGAAAACGGGACGTGAACAAATTGCGATACATAATGTGCAGGGATATCCACAGCGGGGGCACCAGTCCCAGGGTTGGCGGGGATCTCAACTTTTGGGACAAAGGTCGGAGGAACCTCTCTCATAGGCAACTGAGATATATGTACCTCCGGCCGCTTACCAAGCAACAGGGCCAGGTCGAGCGCTAAGGCAGCTGTAGAAGTATCGGGCGAAAAAGCCATTTTACAAATCCCCAATAATTCTATGGGGCAACTAACCCTTTTTCTTACACATTCTTCTTGCAGGTGCTGTACCATCACCTGAATTACCTTTCTTTGCATTCCTACTGTATACTGACTATACGTGTCATATAGTTCATCTGGCGGAATCGATGAATCCGAGATCCATCGAACCGCATCTTTGGTACAAATTTGTACTTCTTCAGGTGCCGATCTACGGCACGGAAGGAACCGTTTCTGTACATATATTCTATCGTCTTCATCATCCTCATCTCGTGATTTTTCGAAGTCTTTCCTAAACTCAAACAATCTTTGAACATGCCCATCTACTTTCTGCTCTGTATCCCTCGAAAGTGCCAAAGCATTCAGATCTCTCACCCCTTGTGGAAGATCCGAATTTTGTAATCTACCCCACATCACACACAAATGAGTCCCCAACCCTTCGATAAAAACATTTTTCTCAGGAAAACTATTCAAATTAGATAATGTGGAAAAAACATTAGCTTGATCACCTTTCTCCATGCAATGCTTAGCCCATGCAAACAATTCCTGTTTCTTGTCTGCAGAAACAGTACTACGAGTCACAATCTTTGATCCTGCACCTGGATCGACTTCAGTCAATACGGGGCCGCTTGGGAGCGGAGTTATAGGTAAATTTAATAAAGGTGCAACTATCGGTGCAGAGGGAAGGGGCGGTGCGATAGGCGGAGGAACAACAACCAAAGGACTAGGAACAATAGGTTGTATAGGGGGAACAGGAATAACAACAGGAGCAACAGCAGGAATGGGCAGAGCGCCCAAAATAGGAGCATACAGAGGTGGCGCTGAGGCATCAGGCCTGCGTTCATTTAATAACTTCTCGATAAATTCTTCAGAAACATGGAAATCTTTAGAGGGGTAAATTTTCTGGATCCCGAGTGAAAAGGCTCTATCCATAATTTTAACTGATTCTGACCGTTTTTCTTTATCATATAATAATGCTTTTTCAGCATTTATTTTATGACGACGTGCATGTTTATCCCTACTTTTAAGCTGCTGTAATGCTTCTTTCTTCCAATTCTGTAACACATCAAAGGCTGCTAGTCTAGCCTTTTTCTTTAACAAGATCAATTCTAAGTATTCAATACGGGGATCTCAAAACTACCGTTGATTGGCCACTGAAATTCGGAGGCATGTCTGGTCTGTCTGTGCCAAATATCATTAAATACTATACTTCCAATGCCATAATTACAGTACATAGTACACGCCGGCGACCCCTCCTGTGGTGCCCGACGGCTAAATTCCCAGGATTGTCAATCGCTGCGGAACAGATCCCTAAAGCATCTAGAAAATTTCCCAGGCATTTCACAAAAAATTGGTGTTACCTGGTCAATAATTGTGTCTGCAGATACAATACGCCAAATTCAAATTGTCAGGGTTAAATTAAGAGCCGGGTCACGACTGCACCTGACCAAACCTAAGGAGGACCGTACGGTTTACCAAAGAACTTACCTAACGAATTTTACCTTGTGTTTGGTGGTTTCGGCAAATCTGCCCGCCTCAAAAATTGGACCCTCGTCAAGATGCCGTGTCAGACCACACGACTATTGTCCAAGGATCGGATCGTGCAGCGCTGCCGAAGTATCGCGTCTCGATCGGTCGGGCCCGCAGAATCACACCGTCTGATCCCGGTTCGATAGTCTGCGTCAACCTTCAATGATCCGGCATCAATCTTGAAGGTCCCTATTCGGGCGCCAACTGTGGAAACAGAGAAATTGATATGAGGCCGTGAAGCCCAAAGGAAACACACCAACACAGGTTACAAAGAACATACAAAGTGCTTTATTTAAAAGCTACAACAATTACCAAAAGTCAATTGACAAACGGATATTTATTCGGCCCTCAGAGTAACAGAACAAACTATCAATGGTAGTTCGCCGTGTTAGTGTGAGAGACCGTACATTGGGATACTGAGGTTTTTATACTTTTTATCCAGCTCTGGCCAACCCCCTCGCGGGTTAACCGTTCTTAGGACCAGGCCTAGAGTTCGTTGCCAGGTCGATCCCATAATGTATGCATTTCGATCAGTTTCGCTGATACAGTTGTTCATTTACACATAGGTCTTCGAAGCTTTTCCCGATGTCATGTGTGTCATTCGCTCACATCAAGAGATGGAAACTAAATGGTATCTCTTCTCTGGTGATTTATCCGGGTAAAAATATGCAAGCTCTAGTTTTCTTTTAAAGCTGGCTTAGACATAAAACAAACTCCAACCATAGGTGCACCTGTTTAGGCCATGAGGTTAAACTCAGTCAACTGAAGTTTGACCTAAAATTAATTCTTGTGATCTGAGGTTCTACTGAAAAAGTGAATGCAGGCATACTCATCCGTGGATTACATAATGAATCAGTAATGCCTGGCGCAGAAATATGCCATTAATTAGTTACTTAACAGTTTTGAGCGAAGCGATGTGTAAGTGATTTCAACCCGACACTGCACCTAAGTCAATGCCTAGCGTGTGATGCACAGCTGGAACCCTTAATTATATATTTGTGTCTATAGGTTATTTTATTTCTGAATAATGTACCCTTTTATCACGGCCCTCTCTTTGAATCCCCCCAGTCTCACTGAACCAGGAAGTAGGCTGTTTTGCAAAGTTAAAAGATTTATTTTATGAATTTGAACAATATTTATTTTTTATTTATTTTACATTTATAACGCACACACACAGCCCGCAGGCATCGAGGCGCTGTTACAGGAATTGTTTGTTTTTCTTATTTGCGTAATTGTGTTTTTTTTTTTGTCTTAGTTACGTATTTATAACGCGCTTAAACACCCAGAGGTTTCTAAGCGCGGACCCAGGGATCGAACCTGTTGTTGCTTCGTGTCGTCTTGCTACGTCTTGCTATATATATATCACACTATTAGTATTTATACAATGATCACCATTGGGGTGATGTGACAATCAACAATCTCTTTAATCAGAAGGAGTAGGGATAAGAAAAAGAATGCAGCATAGAAGAAAACTTTGTGTGGGTTCAATCAAATGCAATGTCACTCTTTCCCCCTGCACACTACTCAATTCCACCAATATGCAAGATAAAGAGATGGAAGGATAGAACACAGGTTTCAGGGATAAACACTCAACAAATACAGCTTCAATCTCAATTTCCCTTGGCAAGCTCAGAGAGAAACAGGAATGATTTCAAACAGGTCAAATGCTTTTGAATGTGGCTTTGAATAAATGGTTAAAAACACTGAAAAATTGATTTAATTGACTTAATTGGATTCAAAACTAGTGAGAGCTGCTTTGTATAGTTTCAGGTAAACACTTGCAATGATGATTGAATAACTAGCAGATTGAAAACTAAATTCTGATGTCGGATGCAAGAAATCTTTGCCATTTTTAGGGCACTCAAGACACCCACTTCTGCCCCCCAGAATTTCACCAAAGACAAAACATGGTGTGATGACATACAAAAGGCCATGCAAACCAAGCTAAGTGTCCTCAAAAACAAAATACTGGCCACCAAACTAGCCCTTCCTAATAAACATATCACTGTCCCACCACCTGCCCCGGACCCCCCCAACCTTTCTCCTTCAAGCCTATTCAGGAAAAGGACATCATCAACATAATGAGGAACATCAAACCCTCAAACTGCAAAGGGGATGCATGCCCGGCCCCCATTATCAAAGACTGCACTGAAGCGCTAGCGCCCTTCCTCACAGCCTTCGTTAATGCCTCATTTACCACAGAGAAAGTCCCCACCTCCCTCAAGGAAGCCTAGGTGTGGCCTCTCCTAAAAAAAACAACACTTGACCCCACCTCCCCTAACAACTACAGACCCATCACCACTTTCCCTTTCCTCCTCAAAATACTGGACAAAGCAGCCTACCTGCAGGTCCAGCATTTCATTGAAGAAAACAAACTCCTTGGACTCCGCCAATCTGGTTTCCGCCCCAGACACGGGACTGAAACCGCCCTTCTTGACCTGAAAAACCAGATGGACTATGCTAGAGACACGGGTAAACCAGCACTTCTCCTACTCCTTGACTTATCCGTGGCCTACGACCTCGTAGATCATGACGTCCTATGCCACCTCCTTTCCTCCACTGCCGAATTTTCCCCAGAGGTCACAGCATGGATCACCTCCTTCCTACAAGACAGAACCATGCAAGTATTCTCCAACCTAGCCTCCGCCTCACCAACCATCATACTCTGCAGTGTGCCCCAAGGCTCCTGCCTTTCCCCCACCCTCTACAACATATTCACACAACCCCTCTTCCTCATACTCGACGCTATGGGCATCTCCTACAACAACTACGCCGACGACACACAGATCCTCCTCATCCTCACTGGCAACTATGACACCGACTCCCTGACCCTCAACAACCTCTACAACACCATCCAAGCCTGGATGGCAGACAACAGACTATGCCTCAACTCTGACAAGACTGAACTCCTCCTGGTAGGTTCCCCCGACCTGCTCAAAAACCTAGACTCACAATTTAGCCATTTCATCATCGACACCATCAATATTCCTGTCTCAGATTCTGTCAAAACCCTTGGAGTCTACCTGGATTCTAGCCTATCCATGGACAGACAAGTCAATGCAATAGCCTCTGCAGCTGCATATCATGCTAAACTTATCAATGCAGTCAGACCCTTTCTCTCCAAAAAGAACTGCACTAACATAGCCAGAGCCATCACTGGCTCTAGGCTTGACTATTGCAATGTCCTCTTTCAAGGAACCTCCAATAAAAACCTAGAGAGACTACAAGGCATACAAAACAATGATCTCCGGGCAGCCCAAAGCATTGCCAAAATAGAACATATTTCTGAGGCCAGCAAAACAGCCCACTGGCTCCCAATCACGGAAAGGATTGTCTTTAAAGCTCTGACACTGACCCACAAGTGCATTCACCTCACCGCTCCTGCCTACCTCTCAAAAAGAATTCACCCCGTCTCCACTACCAGGCCAACTAGATCACCATATACCAACATGCTCTCTGTGCCACTAGTAAAAAAGCCAGAGCGGGTGGAGCCAGCTTCCCCTATCACGCACCCATTCATTGGAACGCTCTACCCCACACGATCCAAGGCGAAGCTTCCCTCACCACCTTCCGCAAAGCTATGAAAACTATCCCCTTCACATAAGGCCCCGCACATTATCATGAATACTCACCACATGACCCAATGCATAAGTTGTAACACAATGACCAACTGCAATGTCTTAACACCAGCATGATGTTCTGTAGTATTCATAATGTATCAACGACCGCCACTATGCCTGTACCTGTGTAACTAGGTTTTTTGCAAGTAACAGTGCCTCAATGTCCGTGGGCTGCTTGTGCGGTATATAAATAAAGAAATAAATAAAGAAATAAATAAATAGCTGTTTTACACGTGATGAAATTGAGCCAAACTTTTCCACGCGCGAGAAACGCGATTGCGACTAGAAGGAGTTGGAATGCGGTTTTGGGAGGTTTGTTGGAAATCTGACGATGTTAGCTTTAATTTGAAACTTAAATTTTGTTTCTAGCATACATGGTATGGAAGTTTTGAAGGTTTTAGTAGAGGTGTTTTTTTCTCAGAAGGAGTCAAAAGTTTCAAATGAAAGATGTGCTTTCGAATTTACAAACAGGAATTTCTTTACACTGGGAGGCTATGAAGATACAAGATACCCAACGGTACAGCCACCAGATCAGCGGAGCCTCTGAGCCTCTGTCTGAGTTTTGCCCAGCCGAGACACTTGTCTTTCTTCAGCAAATACATTAGGGCAAAGATGATATTATCACTACTATTATCAAAGGACTATATGGATGAGGGAAAGATTCAGGAAAAACAAAAGAGATTTTCTACAATGCAGTTCTGGATATGATAGAATGGGTTGGATAAGATTACTTAAGGATAAGATACTGGCTATGGACAATTCTATGCTATAGATACTCACAACTATGGTTTGGAATAGACCCGTCAAAGATCTGGTCAAAGGTTTTGGACTGGAATTCTGCCAGCCCACCGGACAGGATTCAGGCACTCGGTTATGCACTCAGCACGGCACTCTGGACACTGCACGGCCTCTAGACTGGATCTGACGGGTTAGTTCTGAGTCACAGCTATCAGGTTATAGCTCTACTCTACTGGTTTGCATCTCTGGGTTCTAGGAAGTGTTCTTGGCAAGAAAGCAGAAACAGCACAGGCCGGCTGTTCTATTTGGTTGGTTTCCCCTTGGAAGTCTGGGGTAAATCAGGTTTCAAGATTTTAAAGGCCAGCTGAGAAAGGTTCAGCTTTGGAATTTGGGTCTCTCTGCTTTCAAAGTTCTGGAGTCTTGGATCAGGGTTTCTCCTGCCGAGCGCCTCGCCAGTAATCAGTTGATGGATGAATCTGTGTGTGTGGGTCCTAACCTGTCCATATTTGTGTATTTCCCTAAGGGGTGGGTAGGCTGAATTACACTAGGCACACCCTCTAGGAACCCTATTGGTTAGGGTATGTCTTCTCTCCTGATTTGAGAAGGAACACATGGTTTCATGATGATGCAGTATTTTACTATCCAGGGAGTACCTCTCCTTTGTTTCTGTACAGTAAATCTATTTTCCATATAAATCATATTTACAATACAACCAACTTGCTAGCAATACATATTTACATCACAGATTTAGTCGAGCACGTATCTGTCCGGGTCTCATTTTAGTGAGAGCTTGGCTTCAAATTTGACAGTTTTTCACGCTTTTGGTTGGGTACCCAGTGTCAGATTTATCCACATTTTTCTACATATATGCGCATGCCATCTGGGCATAATCCTGTGAAGTTTCATATTTCTAGCATGATCACAATTGCTATAAAATTACAATTTCGGTAGTCCTGTCTCTGAACCTAGCACAGAGTTCAGAGTAGTTTCAAAATGTGAGCAGAATTTTCATGTTAACAACCTATAATTTACAGATTTTTACAAATTTTGCACAGTTCTCTATGAGTCTTTTTCAAAAAGATATTTTCTTGAGTTTAAGATACACAAATCTGTCTGGTCCGCCCCCATGGTTTTGCTGGGCCAAGAGCAGTCCAGAGCTCTCTTCCTGCTGGCAGTTGTTTCTGTTGACACCTGAATTTGCATTCCCTTTCAGTCCAGAAAGCCTATTGTCTCTACCCAAAGAAGCAGAGCAAAATCCCCTCCTGCTTTCATTAGCATCTAACTGAGAGTTCCTGGGCAGAGAGAAAAAGGGAAGGCACCTTTGTTTGGGGAAAACTGTGGAATGTGCTTTTGAAGTCCTGTGGCTGGTATCAGTTCACTTTAAAACACTTTGTTTAAAATTATCTTTTCTAAATAAACTTTACATTTTCAACAACTATACACACAGATCTCTTTTTCCAGTCTTTTTAAAACATAGAGATTGAATAGTAGCAACCTATATTGCTTTTGATGGCAAGCCTTTTCTTTTCCACAATTTGATCTTAATGTACCAGTTTAAATTAACAGTATAAGTAAATGACAGCTTTGATACAGGCAGGCAGCGGTACTGCACCCATATCTGACAGATTATTCCAGGCAAACCTTTTTGAATGTGGATATTCTTGTGATGAAATCTGCTTCTCCTGACAATGTGCTTATGAGCATTCCTTAGATAAGGATGATGGTTAACCCCCAACAAGGATGTTGGATCTTTTCTGATGTTTGGGGAACCATTATTTTGCAATTTCAATAGCCGAGGAAAAACGGATTTTAGAGCACTTCTGGGTTTTCCTGGCAATGCAGCTCTGCCTTTTCAGGTAGTTCCATTTTACTCTGTGGGCAGCCCAAGGGTTTTGGCAGTGTGGTCTCCTCTTCTACCACTGACACAGGCAGAGTAGATAGGCAGCCTATCTTTCCGGTTTCCCTGCGCACTTCTCAGCGATTCTTAGCGTGCATAGGGCTTTTTGGCAGCCATTCTGTTGTTTCGGGTGAAAGCAGCACACAGTGATGTTGCAGGGCAGAGCCTAGGGGGTCAGAACATCCCACAAGCCCCCCTCGCGATTTGGCGTTGAACGTCCATCAATGAGAAGTCGCGAGACTGGGATGATCAGTCTCTTTTCCTTTGGTTCAAATGGCAAACTTCTTCAGCTTCTCCCATCAGGGGTGGATCGACCAGTTCTCCTCGCCCAGTCCTGATGTGAGTATGGAGCGATACCCCAGGCCCTTGGATCTTTGCTTCCGGTCCCTGGGTGGTCCTCCTTGGTTTTAGTCTCCATGGTTTCCAATTCTAGGATGACAAAGCAAAAACATATTTGTAGACATGTCCCCCCCGCTATTAATGTAGTGGGGTGGACACATACATTTCGACAAATCAGAACACATTTTTCTATTTGCGATTCATTGACTATCTAGATGGAATGTTTTATAGTTGGAATTCTAGGGAGCTGGAATAACCCCCTCTGGAGTTCTAGAAGGCTCCTCCAATTGCTGCAGAGTGTGCCTAGGATGGCAACACTTTAGTTGGTTGATATGGACCCACTTATCTTCCCCCTCTGCCAAACTGCCTTTGGGGATGCAGATTTTGCAGGCGACGGGTGAGCTTTTGTCTACAATTTCAAAAGGACCCCTCCAGCTGGGCAAAATTTTGCGCTGTTTGGCCTGGTTCCTTTGGAAATTATATAAGTAGACATAGTCTCCCACATGGTATTCTTTACTAGTAGCCTTTAAGTCATAGTGGGTCTTCATGCTGTCTGCAGATCTTTCTAGATTTCGCTGAGCATAGGCAAAAGCATGTTGAAGGTGTTTTCTTAGATTTTCAACATACTCATGAGTTGTGGAGGCATTGATCAATGTCTGCTCTTGGGTTCTGTAGAGCAGATGCTGGGGAAGCACCATCATCTGTCCAGTCATCAGCTCAAACGCTGACATTTTAGTTGCAGATGAAGGGGTAGATCTGATGGCCATTAGGACAAGAGGTAATCGAATATCCCAACTTGGCCCAGAATCTGCCACAAACTTTTTTAATATGCTCACAATTGTCTTGTTGTATCTCTCTACTGAACCACTAGAGGCTCGCCGGTAGGCAATGTGTAATTTCCTTTTGACACCAAGTATCTCCCACATCTTTGTCATTACTTCGCTAGTAAAGTGGTTACCTCGGTCTGACTCGATCCTTTGGTGTAATCCAAAATGCGAGAAGATGTGGTTGATCATCAGGGCAGCTGCTGTTTCTGCCTCGCAATTTGGGGCCGGGAGACATTCCACCCACTTAGTAAACAAACATGTCACAGTCAACATGTACTTATTTCTCCTAGAGGAGCGGATCATGTGCCCGATAAAATCGACTTGCAAATCTGACCATTGCAGTGTCATCCCCTGTTTTGGAGAGGCGCACAGTGTGTGAGGGATGTTGGCTGAAATTGCGCACACACAAGACACCCCTTCAAGTATTGGTCGAGGTTCTGCCCCATGTTTGGCCAGTAGGCAACCTCTTTTAAGATCTCAAGCATTGTATGAAACCCCCTATTACCGGCTGTGGCCGCATCATGGGCATGACTTAACATCAGACTTCTGAAGGAGGTAGGGACCACCCACTGATCATGGCCAGCTAGGGATCTCCTTACCAACAAACCGTCTTGGGTTTTGAAAATTTTTGGACATTTTATCAATACTCTGAGGTCCTCTTTCCCTATGTAATCGGTATCCATCAGGGGAAAGTTCTCAGGGTCCTCAATGTGTTGATAAAACTTACCAATTATTGGATCCCCTTTTTGAGCTGTAATCAAATCAGCATCTGGGGTCTCCTTACTCAATTGTGCAGTTGAGAGTTCATTGTGAGCATTTGTCTGGGACCTAGTGATAGCAGTGACCTGGATTTCCCATAACAGGGACCCGATCTCAAGTAGATCCCCTTGGATGGCTCCGGTTTTGGCCAGCTGATCAGCTAGGTTATTTCCAGTTTTGTCTGGTCCCTCTACTTTGGAATGACCCTTGATCTTTTTCCAGAAGATGGTCATCCCACTTCGAGGTGAACAGATCATCAATGTTTTGAATTAATTGTCCATGTTTCAAGGGTTTATTATTAGCACATAGCATGCCTCTGGTTTTACAGTTAACCAGGTGCTCCACAAACCCGTTCTATACATAATCCGAATCTGTGATTATGACCAGGTCGTGGAGTTGATGTTGGACAGCAGTGAGGATGGCTTGATGCACAGCCATCAACTCTGCCACTTGACTACTTCAGGGACCAATCTTGTACCCAACGGAGGGTTCTGGGGTCTCATTCACCCATGCATTCCCTATGCCGGCCACAAGTTCTTTTTCTCCGTGGTTGTCAACATGGTAGGAGCATCCATCCACATAGACAGTGGGCTATCCCTCACACCTGTCTTTTTCAAAGACTTTGTGTGGGGAATTCAGGTATGCCTCCATGTTGTCCTTGATTTTTAGACTTTCGTCCTCGAGACAGTTTTCTCTGGCACAATTATGCAAGTCAGCCAGACCTTGCGTGAGGGGACTCTTCTTGTTTTGGCCATATCTGACCTCCACAGGAAAGCCTTGCATTGACAGAATCCAGGAAGTAATTAGGGAATTACGCACATTTCAGGCCCGGATTCTGTCACTTTGGAGATATTACAGAGGCTGGTGTGGAGTCTCCAAATCCTGCTGGATGAACGCAAAGTAATTCTTCAATGCCCACACCGTTGCCAGGCGTGCCTTCTCACAATCGTTGAATTTTTCCTCCACAAAGGATAAAGTTTTACTCGCATAGGAGATTACTTTATTGACCTTGTCATGCTTTTGGTATAATACTGCAGTCAAGCATGTATTTGAGAACCCTGTCTCCAAGAAGAACTCCATGTTTTTGACAGGGTAAGCTAGGCAAGGCGCTTGTGAGAGGCTTCTTTTGAGTTGTGTTACTGCCTCGGCTTGTTCTGGACCCTACTCCCACTTGACCCCCCCTTCAAATGATGAATCATGGTCTTGTGATCTCTGGTTAGTCCTCAATGAACTTTCTACTGTAATTAGTCAGTCCAAGGCAGCTCCTTAGTTCCCGCATAGTTATGGGGTCTTTTAATTACTGGAGTGCTTCCACTTTCTTTTCCTGGGGACAGAGACCCTGAGGAGTAATCTCATGCCCCAAGATATTTAAACGAGTTCTGCACCACTGTGCCTTTTGAAAGGAAAGATTTGCTCCAACAGCCCTCAACTGTGTCAGAACATAACGGATCTCTGCTATGTGCTCCTACACAGTTGGGCTTTTGATTAAAACATCATCTACATAAGCCAGGTTACCCCTTTCACCCGGTCGGGCATGGCCTTATGTAGAAAAATGTTGAATTGATTGCCGGAGTTGATGTATCCGAAGGGAGTCCGGGTCCATGTGTACTACTGCCCCCCGAAGGTGAAAGCCAGCTTGTATTGGTCCTCCCTACTGACAGGTACAGTCCAGTATCCATTGGTCAGGTCTATTGCAGTGAATACCTGTGACCCCTGGATCTGGGCCAGCCCTTGGTCAATGTAGGGAAGAGGCCATCAGGAAGTATGGACCCGTTTGTTGAGCTCCCTAAGGTCGGCGCAGAGTCTCCACTGGCCATCTGGCTTCAATATCCCCAACAAAGGATTATTGAAGGTGCTGTGGACTGGACGGATTATTCCACGGGACTCAAGGTACTTAATTATTTCAGTAAGGGACTCCATTGATGCGAGAGGCAAGCGAGATTGCCTCACAAACACTGGAGTCATGCCAGGGTCCGTGGGAATTGTTGTTGTGTGGATGTCGGTGCGGCCACAGTCATATGTGTCCACCGCAAAGAGATCTTGAAAATCCAAGAAAACTTGTTTCAATTTTTGCCTTTGCTCCAGAGTCTCACAGGCATCAGCTAGGTTGACTCTCTCTTCAATCATCTGCAAGAAGCCTGGAAAGACTTCCGGTTTTGCTATCTCAGCGGCCTCCTCCAGCTGGGTGGAGAAGTTCCTGGTCAGAGTGCTGATTTGGACTGGTGGCTTCAGGTGGGGAAGGCAGTCCTCGCGAACTTGGAAGATCACCTCATCCCTCCTTAAGTCACAGGTCACATCTTCCCTACCATAAGGGCAGGAAGTGTACACCAGGAATTTCCCCTCTATGCCGGGTAAAGATCCTGTCTGGTGTTGTGTTGTCATCACTATCACTGTCAAAACAGTCCTTGGGGATTGGTCCTAACAGTTCATTACCTAAATCTATGGAAAAATTTCGGTCATCAACCGTCATTCCAATAATGGTGCCTGCAGCTAGAGTGATACTCTTTAAATCGCTGTTATCCACCTCTATTGGAATGGTGTCATGTTCTATATTGACTAGTGGTGTTGGGTTTACCCCCAACCCTTGCTGCTGGAAGTAAGCATTTAGATGAATATAGGCGTCAGGGTTTTTCAATTTCTGTCCTCTTTTAACTTTCACTTCCAGGGAGAATTGTTGGGTCCTTTCTGGGATGGTGACTTCCTCTCCAATCTGAATTTCAACTGCATAAAGCAGCAGTTGAGCTGGCCTAAATGCTTTCTCTGGGTCATCAAAGCCCATTGTATTATCCACTAATCGGGACCAAGCTTTGAAGTTTATTAGGTCCAAACTAATGGCAAAGCGATTGAAAATGTCACTGCCTAAGTAAAAGACAGCAGTGACATCTCGCACGACCCAACAATTATGGACTATGCTCTTGTTGCCTATGGAGATTTTGAGCATACACCTGCTTGGCAGGAGATGTTTGGAATTGGGTGTTTCCAGATCGATTTCCCATTCGTCTATCAGTTTGAATGTGGGAATGGCTGGATCTTTTGGGAGTTTGCGGAACATGGCTTCGCTGATGAAGCTCTTACCGTTGTTCACACAGACTCGGGCGAGAACAGAGTCCTTCCCTTCATTTAACTGAATTGAGATGAACAAATGCTCTCCAATTTGCTGAATATCAGCCAGGCTGTGAGCTGATTTCTCATCTTTCTGGACTTTAGGAGTGGGAATGTCTGATTGTGAATTTGTAAAAAATTTCATAGTGTTTCCACCTTAAACTGGAAGGAAGGTTGATTTTCAGAAATAGAGAGGAACCCCCATCACAAGTTTGTGGTCCTACTGCTATTACTGAAACGTCTGGGATTTGGTTGTTCTGGATGTGAAATTCTACTTGGTCAGATTTGTGTTCAACCATGTGGCAGGTGCCATTTAAACTAACATGGTTGACAGTCTGTTTTAATTTTATCAGTCGGCTAGCCTGAGTCCAGAGGACCTTGTTTACACAATCTATTAGGGATGACAACCTTCGCAGGAGGCCATTCCCTAGTAAACAAGTGGTGCCCTCTGGAGTTACAACTATGAACGGGTTCTTCACCTTGTGTCGCCAAATTTTAATGTCCAAATCTGCAGTCCCCTGAAGTTGTCCAGGAAGAGGAGTGAGAGGAATTTGGTAATTCACCCCCCTTCCCGAATTCGGTTTATCAAAGGCCCTTTTTGACAGAAGGGTAGCTTGGGATCCAGTGTACACCAGTGCCAAAATTGTACACTGCCCCTGTATTTGAATCTTCCCTCCTCCTCCTCAAGGGGGCACAGATCATGTTCATTTTTGGACAACTAGTGGGTTAGTTTTCTAGTTTTGGACACTGATAGAGAGGAGATTTGGGCAGAATTCTGTGGGAAGTCTTGGGAATCTGCAAAGAAAAGGTGGCAACTAGATATGGTAGAAATTTTGGGATCCCCTGGTTCCGGTTCTGAACTGCCCCCCCTTTTTGGAGGCAGTCACCAGGATGTGTTTCATGTTGTTGATTCTGGGGTTGGATGATGGGGGGTGCTAGCTCAGTCCCCACATCTACCCAGTCTGGATTTGAATCCCTCGGTACCCATTTTTCTTTGGGAGGAGTTCCCCCATCTCTGAAGGAGAAGATCCTTTTCCCAGGATCATCTGAGGATCCCTCTCCTTCAAAGTGAAAGATCTGTACCTCCTCCTCAAAATGGGTCTGTTTGTGTTCTTTGTTTCACCTACCCCCCCCCCTCTGCTCCTTGGGTGGCAGACTTTCAGGGGCAGGAGATTTTGGTTCCAGTTCCTGGGCTTCCAGAGGCTTTTTACAAGTGGGGAAGGAAGCTACCTCCAAGGCTTTACACCCCCCTTCCCCTTGTGCCTCCTCCCTGGGAACTGGTGTGTTGTCGGGGTTCTTCCCCCGTCATTGCTCTGAAGCACCAGGTCTGGAGTTTGAGGCATTCTGAACCGGCATGCTCATCTGAGGGTTCTGTTGAGCCCTCTGCATGCAACCCAGATCCTGTGCCATGTTTTGGGCCTGGCGCTCTAGCTCTGACACCCGCTCAGGCTGATACAGGGTCCTGTTGTCCCCCCTGGGCTGATCCCGGGAAGGGTAGCTATCCCTTCTCTGAAAATACCCCGGGTTTGGAAAATTTGGGTACCCCTCCACCCTTGGCCTCCCCTCTACCAGATTTGGTTGTCTGGGCTAAGGAAATTGGGGAAAGAGGGATGGATGGTTTTGGGGTTGAAAGTTTTCCGGGTACCTGGGGAAGAAGTTCTGTCCAGGATTTGGGGAATTTCTGCCCTCCTGGGGGAAGTGAGGAGGGAAGTTCCCTGGGTTAGCTGCTGTTTGGTTGGATCCTCCCCCTTTGGGCTGGAGGAGTCCACACATAACCCAGGATGGTCTGTTCCCCTTGTAGCGGGGACTTATGTAGTCAGGGGAGTGAGGGGTCCCATTTGGGGGACTACCTCCTTGGCTCCCTGTCTGTGACTGGCACAAGGGCCTTCTGGGATGGGATTATTCTGATTTGTGCAGGCAGGTTTTTAGGCCCCCCATCTCCAAACCTAAAATGGGGCAACCTTCACCTCTGCCACCTTAGCAGCAGCAGGGGTGTTGGTTGGTTTGGGGCTTTTTGCATTATTTTTGTTTTCTATGGGCTTTTGCACGTCATAAATATGTGTGGCCTGTTCAATGACCCAGTCTAGTGATCTTTTCTCAAGGAAATCTCTCACTAGCTGGGTCATGATGTACTTGGGGAGAGCGTGGAAAAAAGTATTCACAAACTCCTTGCTGTCAGTGCGCACCCTTCTGGTGGTCTGCGCATAGGCACACTTTAATTCCTGCACACATTCTTGTGGGGCCTGATTCTCCCCACATTGCAAGTTGTAGGCTGCCTTGCGAGCCTCCTGAGGATTTATGTGCACAGAAAGATTGATTTTGGTCCTCCAGCCCCGCAAAGCAGCTGGAGTATTCTGGTGAGAAGGTCCATTTCACATATTGAATACAGTTTTGACTGTCCTTCAAATGGAAAGTTTGCATCATCTGCTCCAAGAGCTCTAAGTGCTTCCAAACAGAATATTTAGCATACTTATGATAGTGCGTGATGACGCTCCTTATCGCTTTGATTTGCTTTAGGGGGTCCTTGAGCAAGGCCCTTTTTGCCTTATTGGCCTTCTTGGTTCGGGTGACACTGGTCCACTCCTCCTCTGACTCAGATGCACTGCTCCAGAGGTGCCCGTCTGGTCTTCTAGGCTCTCCCGGATTCTGTGAGCCTGGGAATGGCTAGCAGAATGTGGGGACCTAGACTCCTGTGTCCTGGACTGCTCAGAGTAGTCTTCTGATTCCTCCTTGCTCCCAGCATTTGATGGGTACCCCCCCCCCACTGTCCTAGCTGGGCAGAGGCTTTCAGGATGCCCTTAGTGGGCCTACTCTCATGGAGTTCCCCACTAAATTTTACAGTACTTGGGAACCCATACCCAGATTCCCGACCATCCATTCCTGGGAGGTGCTGGTCTATGAGCCCCATATTTCTGATTGGATTGAAATCTGCCATCCCCGTGGCATTTGGCTCATGTGCGCTAGTGGACATGGGGGTGGCAGAGTCCAGGGATTGGAAGAGATGAAGGCCTCTGGTACTAGGGTTCCTGAGGTTATGCTCAGGTGTTTCCCTTTCCCAGAAAACCTCATCCCTCTCCGCCACTGCTACCTGTTGCCATGCAAGAATCTGAGCTTTCTGTTCCTCTATCAAGGCCTTGCTAGTTTCTATCAGTCTCTCTTTCATGGCTACCTGTCTGTGGAGCCTGTCATTGTTCTCACAGAGAGCCTCATTTTCTCCTGTGCTTCCTGTGTTGTTTTAGAGTAGTGGGCCCGTCTTTGCTGCAGAAGGGTTACCTCATGAGTCCTGTCCATACTGGCCTGGTCCTTCCTTGCTAGAGCCTCCTCCACCCTCCTGGTGTGCTCTAAAAATCTTTCATGCTCTTTTAGGAGGTCACCCAGTCCCTGAAGGACCAGGTGATTTTCATGTATTTTCTCTTTTAAATGACAGACTTCCTGGCCTAATTTGTCCCTTTCCTGAGCAAGAGCCTGCCTCTGTGCAGCCAGGTCGTCCCTCTGTCTCTGGAGCGCACCATCTTTCTGGCGCTCTTCATCAACTTCTGCCTGGGTATCCAGCTCTTTCAGGATTAATGTATTACTCTCTTCTTTCTCTCTATCTAGGTGGCTTTGCAGGGTGACTACTTGCTCTGCGCATGCCCTGTTGAAATGTATTTGTTGTTCCAGCTTTTTATGGCTCTGCAGTAGAGAGTCCAAACTTTCTTGGTACTCCTTCTGCAAGGCCAGCATTCTGGTATCCTGGTCTGCCTTTTCCTGCTGCAGGATGCCCATGTCCTCTTTTATTTTGATTAGGTAGTGCCTACTTTCATTTTCTGACTGCTGGCTCTTCTGTAGCCTCTGCTCAGCAGAGTCCAGATCAGTTTGGGCCTTTCCTAATGTCTGCAGTTGCTTGTTTGCCAGATCTTGGCCCTCGACATATTTGTCCTGTATTGCTCCAATATATAGGTATAGATATGCCGCTATTTTGGCAATCTTGTTTTGCTCTTCCTTTGCCTTAGGGGCCATAGTTCAATGGACCCTGGTCTTGCCATTTGCCTAACCCTGTTGCAGTGATCTGTTCTGTGATTGCCTGCAACCACACATTCTGTCCTGCTCTGTCCATTCACCGCTTAAAAATAATGTATGCAATATGTGTTCTTTAGCCATATTCATCTCTACCAAAGTCGCCATTCTGGAAATATTGATTTCCTTCCTGACTTACAGAAGTTTATTTTATTTTTGCAAAACAGACCAATTCCATAGAGCATTCCTTTTGAGGGGTGCTTTTCACAGTGTAACACAGCGTGGTAGCCCAGCAGGGATTATGTACCCGACTAGTTAGCGCACTGTATTAGACTGTCACTGGTGATTGGGGTTGTTGGAAAGCTGATGATGTTAGCTTCAATTTGACACTTAAATGACGTTTCTAGCATACACAGTATGGAAGTTATGAAGGTTTTAGTAGAGGTCGGTTTTTCTCACAAAGAGTCAAAAGTTTCAAATGAAAGATGCGCTTTTGAATTTAAAAAACAGGAATTTCTTTACACTAGGAAGGCTATGAAGATACAAGATACCCAACGGTACAGCCACCAGATCAGCGGCGCCTCGGTCTGACTTATGCCCACCGAGACACTTGTCTTTCTTCAGCAAATATATTAGCGCAAAGATGATATTATCACTACTATTATCAAAGGACTATATGGATGAGGGAAAGATTCAGGAAAAACAAAAGAGGTTTTCTATAATGCAGTTCTGGATATGATAGAATGGGTTGGATAAGATTACTTAAGGATAAGATACTGGCTATGGACAATTCTATGCTATAGATACTCACAACTATGGTTTGGAATAGGCCCGTCAAAGATCTGGTCAAAGGTTTTGAACTGGAATATTGCTAGCCCACTGGACAGGGTTCAGGCACTCTGTTCTGCACTCAGCATGGCACTCTGGACACTGCACGGCCTCTGGACTGGATCTGACAGGTTGGTTCTGGGTCACAGCTATCAGGTTACAGCTCTGCTCTACTGGTTTGGATCTCTGGGTTCTAGCAAGAGTTCTTGACAAGAAAGCAGAACAGCACACGCCGGCTGTTCTATTTGGTTGGTTTCCCCTTGGAAGTCTGGGGTAAATCAGGTTTCAAGATTTTAAAGGCCAGCTGAGACGGGTTCAGCTTTGGAATTTGGGCCTCTCTGCTTTCAAAGTTCTGGAGTCTTGGATCTGGGTTTCTCCTGCCGAGCGCCTTCGCCAGTAATCAGTTGATGGATGAATCTGTGTGTATGTGTGGGCCCTAACCTGTCCCTATTTATGTATTTCCCTAAGGGTTGGGTAGGCTGAATTACACTAGGCACACCCTCCAGGAATCCTATTGGTAAGGATCTGTCCTCTCTCCTGATTTGAGAAGGAACACATGGTTTCATGATGATGCAGTATTTTACAATCCAGGGAGTACCTCCCCTTTGTTTCTGTACAGTAAATCCATTTTCCATATAAATCATATTTACAACACAACCAACTTGCTAGCAATACATATTTACATCACAGATTTAGTAGAGCACGTATCCGTCCGAGTCCCATCTTAGAGAGAGCTTTGGTTCAAATTTGACAGTTTTTCGCGCTTTTGGTTGGGTACCCAGTGTCAGATTTGTCCACATTTTTCTACATATATGCATATGGCATCTGGGCATAATACTGTGAAGTTTCATATTTCTAGCATCATCACAATTGCTATAAAATTACAATTTCGGTAGTCCTGTCTCTGAACATAGCACATAGTTCAGGCTAGGTTCAAACTGTGAGCAGAATATTCATGTTAACAACCTATAATTTACAGATTTTTACAAATTTTGCACAGTTCTCTATGAGTCTTTTTCAGAAAGATATTTTCTTGGTTTAAGATACACAAATCTGTCTGGTCCCGCCCCCATGGTTTTGCTGGTCCAAGAGCAGTCCAGAGCTCTCTTCCTGCTGGCAGTTGTTTCTGTTGAGACCTGAATTTGCATTCCCTTTCAGTCCAGGAAGCCTATTGTTTCTCCCCAGAGAAGCAGAGCAAAATCCCCTCCTCCTTTCATTAGCATCTAACTGAGAATTCCTGGGCAGAGAACAAAAGGGAAGGCACCTTTGTTTGGGGCAAACTGTGGGATGTGCTTTTGAAGTCCTGTGGCTGGTATCAGTTCACTTTAAAACACTTTGTTTAAAATTGTCGTTTCTAAATAAACTTTACATTTTCAACAACTATACACACAGATCTCTTTTCCAGTCTTTTTAAAATATAGAGATTGAATAGTAGCAACCTATATTGCTTTGGATGGCAAGTCTCTTATTTTCCACAATTTGATCTTAATGTACCAGTTTAAACTAACAGTATAAGTAAATGACAGCTTTGATACAGGCAGGCAGTGGTACTGCACCCATATCTGACAGATTTTTCCAGGCAAGCCTTTTTGAATGTGGATAGTCTTGTGATGAAATCTGCTTCTCCTGACATTGTGCCTATGGGGATTCCTTAGATAAGGTGATGGTTAACCCCCAACAAGGATGTTGGATCTTTTCTGATGTTTGGGAAACCATTATTTTGCAATTTCAATATCCAAGGAAAAACGGATTTTAGAGCACTTCTGGGTTTTCCTGGCAATGCAGCTCTGCCTTTTCAGGTAGTTCCATTTCACGCTGTGGGCAGCCCAATGACAGGTGTTAGCAGTGTGGTCTCCTGTTCTACCACTGACAGAGGCAAAGTAGATTGGCAGTCTATCTTTCTGGTTTCCCTGCGCACTTCTCAGCGATTTTTAGCGCACATAGGGCTTTTTGGCGGCCATTCTGTTGTTTCTGGTGAAAGCAGCACACAGTGATGTTGCAGGGCAGAGCCTAGTGGGTCAGAACATCCCACAGATGGCCACTTAGAAGGGCTGAGGGTACCTAATGCCTTACCCCATCGCTGATGTTAATGCTTTTAGCTCTCACCAGCCAGTGGTTGGTGAGTGCAGTTGCGAAAGGAAAACAGATGTGTATGCGGAATGAGCATGGAACCATGCTGCGTTGGTAGAGTTACGGGGAATGGCAAGAGGAAGTGACGCGCAAGACCAACCGGAGAGCTGTGAGAGTGAAGTGGAGCATTGTGGGAGAACAAGGAAGACAGAAGGCCCATGCTAAGGACAAGGGGCAGGAGCTGCAGGGAGACTGGGGTTACATTGCAAGCTGAGCATAGAGTTCACAAAGAGATGGATGGGGTCAGAAAGGGGTGCAGCGGCATGGCATTTAGAATGCTGGGGTCAACTGGCTACAGTGAGAAATTCCAGGCACTATCAGAGATAAGGGACCTGAATTCCACCTTTCTGATTGACCTAAATGCACCCAATATTCTTAAAGGGGTGCCAGTGATCTATTTATTACTGAGACTCTTCATTTCAAAGAGTTTATCTAAGTGAATGTTGCAATTGTTCTTAAAGTGCAAATCAAATCACATCCTGCCTATCTATTCTTATAAATATATTCATGAATCTGTTGATGCAGAGGGAACATAAAACATCAGATCCTTGAGGTATGGGACACAAAAACTAGGTCTCCACTAGTGTAAACCTCACAATTACATTTTGTTTGGTTTGTGGGCCCCTGTAAAGTTTTTTGTGCAGAATAAAGCAGACAGAATCCTCAATTAGAGTCATCTCAGATCTCCAAGGGTTGCCTGGGATGTTCACGGCGGTTCAGGACGATTCATAGTTACATAGTAAAAAGGAAACCTTAAAAGGATTACCCTGAATTGAGGAACAGCCACAGTAAGAGTGAGAAACCTGGCCAGAGTCAGTGATGGGGCGATGCTGGATATGTGTGTTAAGAAGAGGACATTGTTGCTCATTTATCAATGTGACCCAGATCAGATGACATATGAAAGTCTGCAGTAAACTATCTCCATAAGTTAATGTGCCTACCATAGAAACCCTCAGGTAACCTGGAGGTCACGGGCCAGCTTTTCATTCTTTTGAAATTGACCAAGTAAGTAATGAATTAAATAATTTACATTTTTCATGGCAGACCTACTGCACCTCGGGAAATCTGGGACAAGATCAATTATCTGTCATGCATACCCCGGACCTTACTTTTCTTCTTTGGGCTTAGTAAAATGGGAACCATTAAGGTGTGAACTATTACAATATGGAATGGAGAGTTCTTGGTACACATGTACTTCTAGTCAGTCATACATTAAGTGTGCATGATGCAGACTTTTAGCATTCTGAGGTTGCTCAATGCATACCTTAACGTTTGGGTATTTTATAATAGGGAGCATGTATTACTCGTGGCAAATGAACTCAGAAATGTAGGTAGAGCTAGTGCAGAGTCAGTAATATGTGAAGGATACCTTAGTAATACTGCAGCGGTTGTTATTATGATGAGGGGAGTTCATGGTAGTGGTTTAACTCTTCAAAGGCCTGAGTAGCTGGGGCAGAGTCATGCCAAGCATCTACATATGCAAGTATGTATGAATGGGATTTAGCAAGCACACACCTTGCTGAGAAACAACATGGGCATTGCACTTAAAGAAAGGACCCCGGGCATTACAGGTAGGCCATGGGTTTAGCAAGGAGCCGGAGTGGGGAGGGAGCTCTGCATTGAGTGGAGTGATCAGCAGTTGGTGAGATGTTCTTTGAAGACTAGGGTCTACAGGTTCTTCCTAATGCGTAGGACGGAGAACAGTCTTATCTGCATTAGTTATGTGTTCCAGAGGCGTGATGATTCCTATTGTTCTAGCACAGCAATCATACCTCTGATGTTCTTAAAATGAGCACCATCTGTTGGAGAGAGGCGAGAGGGTAGCAGCGACACATTGAGCAACAGTGATCATGACATCTATTTTCTGAGGCCAGTGGTAGAAAGCAAAAGAGGAGAGAGGAGCAGAGGACCTGATTCCATTTTTCCCTCGAGCACGTTTACAACACAACAAATTAAAAAGATCTAAGAGATTTGAGTCTCCCTGAACAGGTTGCTACCACTGCTAATCATGGTTAAATCTGCTTGATCAGAGATCTGGTTAGGGTTCCAGTCCAGTCTTGTCCCTGATTGTGCTATATGACAATTGTAACTCCTTGCTTATAAGATTAATTCAGTATGGATGAGTGCCCAATTTTACCTGCAGTGTATGATCATTACTTTGATCAAATGTCTCCATGGGTGTGACCAAGCATGATAAAACGTCTGGTGATTGGTCCAATGTGCACCCTCATTGGATCTTCGGTAGATGACAGCACCCACACCTCTTATAGAATACAGATGGGTTGTACACAAGCTTTGACACTCTCCTCCCTGATGGCTACAAGATCCTTTCCACACCCAGATCCTCCCAGTCCCAGTGGGGGGGTGGTTGCCCCAATCTTTCCTGAGTGGATTCCTGCCTCTATCATTCCCACTCAGACCTACTCCTCTTTTGAATGCCTTATCTGTGGGCTGTCTCTCTCGCCTACCCATTTTCTTACTGTGGCTACCATCTACCGGCCTCCTGGTCAAATAACCTCATTTCTCTCTGAGTGGGCGGACCTCTCCTCCTCCCTCCTGGCCTCTACCTCTTAACTCCTCCTCCTCGGTGACCTCAATATACTTTTAGACTCTCCTTGTTCCTCATCTGTACTCTTCCATGACCTCTGCGACTCCCTCTCCCTGTCCATCCTCCCCTCTGGCCCGACTCACTCTGCAGGGCATGCACTCGATGTCTTGGTCTCCTCTGACCTCCCCCTCTGCATCCCTCTGACCACTCCTCTCTCCTGGAGCGATCACTCCCTCCTCTCCTCTCATCTCTCCCTCTCTTCGCCCCAAGCCAAGCCTACCCCAACACTGCCACCTACCTTCTCAGACATCCGGCCCATGAAGCATGTGTCAGTTGAGGCTTTTGCCACCACTTTCTCTCCCCCCCCCTCCACCTCTGACTGTCTCACATCCTGACACAGCCCTATCTCTGCTCTACTCTTCAATTTCTGATACTCTTGATGCCCTTGTCCCTGTCATGAGGATCTGTTTGAAGTCCAAAGCCAAGTGCAATTCCTGGTATGACTCCGACCTAGCTACACTTAAACGTAAGTGTAGGGCGGTTGAGAGGAAATGGAGGGCTTCTTGTTCATCCTCTGACAAACTGTCCTGTCACCTGCTACAAAGGCAATACCGATTCTCTGTCCTCACCAAGAAGAGAGTCCACATTCAGGCTCGTGTCTCTGCGGCATCTAACAACTCGGCTGAACTCTTTAAAATCTGCAAGGAGCTGGCCAACCCTGCTGCAGTCTCTACCCCTCCTGTTGCCTCCCAGGCTCTATGCAATTCCCTTGCCTCTCACTTAATCTAAAAAACCCAGGACATCCTGTCCTGCCTCTCCACCCTCGCCCCTCATCTCCTCTCTCCATCTGTGCTTGCTGACCCTCCTTTAGCCACCCCACCATCCTTCTTGTCCTTTCCTCTTTTCTCCCCTGACGAGGTCGCTAGACAAGTCCGATCTTTGAAAGCCTTGTCAAAACAGGTGCTTCCCTGCTCCTCTAAAACCATCAAGGACCACATTGACACCCTTGCTCCGGCCCTTGCTGATTTTTGAAACCACTCCTCTGCTTCAGGATCCTTCCCCTCCCCCTGAAGCACTCCCTTGTGCATCCTCTTCTCAAGAAACCCACAGCTGATCCTTCTTGTCCAGTTAACTATCGCTCAATTTCCATTACTCCCTTTCTCCTGGAAAAGTTGGCCATCTCTCAGCTTAACCTTCATTCCAATTTTGTTGGCTGTCTCCATGACCACCAGTCTGGCTTCAGAGCTGCCAGAAGCACGGAAACTGCTCTCCTGAACATCCGTGAATATCTGCTCTCCAACCTTGACTCTAACATTCCCTCTGTCCTCATCCTCCTCGATCTCTCTTCTGCCTTCGACACGGTCAACCATACCATCCTACTCAACCTTCTCCATGATAACCTGGGTATCACTGATCAGGCTCTATCCTGGCTGACCTCTTACCTCTCTGATCAACCCTTCTATGTCCAACTTGGGCCCTTCCTATCCTCTATCTTCCTCTCTACCTGTGGTGTTCCCCAGGGGTCTAACCTCTCGTCCTGGCTTTTCAACCATTTTTTTTTTACTGTGATCTTTAGTTTATACAAACTTTTATCACAAACTTTTCTCACAAAATGTCTATACAACCACATTTTGCTTTCAGCTGCCCAATCAATCCAACTCAAGTTATTTGGTAGCCTTTTGTAAACAAATCCTTCTATGTTTCTTTCAGAATTACATCTAGAAAATCATTGATTGCATGTTAGGGAGAATTCTCTGTTTAGGCTGAATTTCCTAACCTAGTGAGTCCCCCAGCAGCTTTGCTGGATTTTTGGAGTTTGTTTTTTCCATCCTGCCAAGAGTGAGGCTCTTTTTCTCCCACTCTTGGACATGTATGTGTGTGTAATTCCTTTGAATGTCAATGTGTTCTATGGGCTATGGGGTCTTTTACTCCATAGGGTCTCATGTGGTTTTCTATGTGTGTTACACCGCACCCTACGTGCCGTAACACTGGGGCGTCCTAGCGGACCTCCACCATAGACTCCATATCCGGGGACTGACTACTGTCTCCCCGGGCATTTTAAGTCACCATTGGCTTTACTAGACCTAAATTTACTAACAGAACGAGTACAAACCATGTTATTGTGGGCGTACTAGTAGGGGTAATTCGATTACTCCTGGATCTGTTACTCGAGGGGGCACTGTGTCGTCCCCCCTCGTCGAGTTTTGGCTGGTGGCAGTGGAAACTACTTGTTATGTCCGACCCCGAACATAACCCTATGGGATTCGTCCCATTGTTGGAGATTGATACTTTTCCTCGTTAATCTCTAAACGTACCACCGGTCTACTTATCTTAAATAAGTTTATCGGATGGTATTTTCTGCCAGAACTCGGTTTGTAAAATGGCGTCTGTGTTCGTCTCTGTGACACCTAAACCAAAGGTCGAGCCCTTTGTTCCACTTTTGGCGGGCCTCTGTACAGAGAACCTCCAAAGTGGTGCCATTCTGTCTGGGTTACCACAGGGGTGTTGGAGGGGGTTTAGGCACCCTGGACCGAGTTCCCTTGCCAACTCCGGTCGCACTCTGGAGTGATTGGCCCAAGTGGTAAGCCTCCCCGCTCACCACTTAGCGAGTGTTGATTGACAGCTAGGCTGAATGAATGGGGGTTTTCTGCATAAAAGCAGGGCTTTTGGGACTGGATCTTCAGAAGTCGCCACAGGACCTAAGAATCCGACGAGGGTAACGCTGAGCCGACCTGCACGACGACACCTCCGGTGGAGCCCTGCGGAACCGACTCACCACTTCCCGACGACAGAGGATATCTCCCTGCCGGAGAGTCTCTTCCCCTGACTGGTGGGAACAACCAGTCCCCTTTGCTTTTTATTCGCCTCAGGACGCAGTGATCGAATTGCCCGTGCAGAGCACCTCGGCAACAGGATAGCCACTACCCCTGTACCGCGACCAAAAGGTGGTGCCTTGTGACGGAGCACTCCGGGCTGGTCTCTTCCCTGGTGGTGCACCGGACTTCACTTTTCTTCGACAACGCGATCATCTCTACTCTTGGCAAAGACCCAACGTGCATCCACCACCAGGAACAACTGCCCCCGCCGGAGCTGTCTCTCCACAACAAGGTACCGTGTCTGCCTGGCTTCCCTTTCGATCGGTTCGAGTGAGGTGTCTTAATCCTCTCCGTTCCGTTGGGTCGCCTCCAAGCTTTTCTCATTTATTGTTCTGAACTGGTTCAATCTGCCGATAACAATTTGCTACAAAGACTTGAATGCATCTCCACTAGAGACTTTTTGGCACATCACGCCTTGCCTCTCTCCGAGTGGGCCTGGCCTCTGAACTTTACGATCTATTGTGATTCTTGCCTTCCTGCCTTGCATTTTATCCGTGAAGGATTGAACCCGTGTTGATTTCATAACCTGCCTATCTTTTTCTCTCCCGTCCTAACTAATATTAGAGTGCCATCTAGGTTGAGGTATACACCTCTGTCTGAAAATAAGTGATACCGGTAGAACCTGGACTTGTCGAAATATTGCTAGGGGGATTGATCGTTTGTTCTTCGTAGAGTAATTGTGTTTGATTTGTTTGCCGTGAAAGTGCCATAGTGTTTTTGATAGATGTTTCGTTATAAATAAATACCTTAATATCTTTACACTAAGCCTCGTTGCGTGTTTGCTTGTCTTGCTGTGAAGAATTGCCCTATTTTGTATACTCCACATACTGCTCAACTCTTCTTGAGAGAAGTCTGACTGCTCAGCCACAGCTACCAAGTGAATCTGTGTGGTACAGACTGCTACCAAGTGGGTTCACCGCCAAACATGTAGTCCTAAATCTTTTGCAGTGGTCGCAGAGGGAACTGCACAGGTTTCCGCCTAACATTGCACAAGTTATTTTCATGTTATGTCCTGAAGTCAAACGCAACCACCATTCTTTGCTGTTACTGTTTAGCGGAACACAGAATCCTAGATGAAAATTCCTCTGATTTGAGATTGCGTCACATTTTGTGATCAGATGATAGAGTGATTCAATGTCTTTTTTGCAATGTCTGCACAAATTGTTTTTTAGTTCATGTCCTTTTCTTAACCATCTCATCTCCTTGGTCTGTAGGGCGTTTAGCCGCAACCGCAAAAATTGGTCTCGATGATGACGAGGTGGGCATCTTAATAGATATTTTGGTTGTGTGTTTAGTCTGTTCGTTGTAAGTTCTAACGGAAGAGCATTTCTAATGACACTCTTTTTTCACTATTCTGGATCCAACACCATAATTGGAAGCTTTTTGTAACCAATTGCGGATGCCACTGCAGGGACGCTATGTCAATATCGGCTGCTAACAAAATTTGATCCACTTTGTGATGTTTGATGTTGGATCCGATGGATTTGATTTAAATATTTTGTATGATGGTTCGCCAGAATGTTCTCTTATTTTGCGTAACAATGCGCCTGCTTTCCAGACAGTTATATTATACAGAGAGGTGATCGCAAATTCATGGCGCAGAGTGGTCATTGAGACATAGCGAGGTAATCTTAATACTTTGCGCCAGAACAGCCCTTCAAGTATGTCCCATACCTTAAAATCAAGATTCCAAGCACATTCAGCCCCAAATGTGATGGCCGGTATAACTTTGTTCAAATAGAATGTTAATACTGGTTGGATGGATAATTTGCCGTATTCGTTGTGTATCTTCAACCCTTGTAGCGCATAAGTTATCATTCTATTTCTCAAGTCTTGGTACCATGGCCATTCTCGGATTGATGTATTATAAATGACTCCAAGGTAGCGTATTGATGTCGTTGTTTCAATTTCCTTATTTGCAACATGCCATTTAAAGTTTCTATTTTTCTGCCCCTTCATGTTCGACATATTTATGATTTTGGTTTTTACGGTATTGATTTCGAGCATTTTCCTTGTTAAGTATATATTTAGTTTTGTTAGCAGTCGCTGTAGGTCTATTGCGGTTTGGTCCGCCAGGACTATATCATCTGCATATATAATGCAGTTTAGTGCTTGGCCATTTATCTTTGGTGGGAAACATCGCACCTATTTTAATTCGTCTGGTAAATCGGAGATTAATAGTTTAAATGACAGTGCTGCCAACAGGCAGCCTTGTTTAACTCCTTTTGATGTAGGAATTATTTTTGTCAAATCACCCTTCTGATTTGTACAAATGCGCATCGATGTGTCTTCATGTAGGGCTCTAATCGGCTCCAATATGTTCGCTGGACATTGCCATTTTTCTAGTTTTTGCCAAAGGAGATGTCGATTTATTTTTTCAAAAGCTTGCCTCATATCCACAAACACCAGGAATAGTTTTACGTTCTTTTAGCTAGGCTAATTTTAATAAGTTCAGAAGCAATACGTTTACTTCAGTGCCTACACCTTTTGTAAATCCTGTTTGTCGACAGTCGGCAATCTCTACATGTGCGACCCATGCTGTCAGTTTTTTTTTAAGGAATGAGGCAAATAGTTTCCCAATTGTATCTAACAATGCAATAGGGCAGTAGTTTCCTGGGTCAGCCCTTGACCCCTTTTTGTGTATTTGTACTACCACTGCTGTTCTCCAGGATGAAGGAACTTCTTGTGTAATTGCTATTTTTTTAAATAACACTGCAATAAACTGTGCCCACCGTTCTGCTTCTTGTTTAAGCATCACGTTTAGATGTTATCTGGTTGTACTGCTCTTGAGTTTTTCTACTGCTTAATTGCGGTCAATATTTCGGCACTAGATTCCACTACGTTCCATCTTTCAGTTGATATCTTTTGGATTATTTCCTTCTCTTTCTCTGCATCATTGAATGATATGAAGAAGTAAGATTCCCAGGTTTGGGGAGCTACTTCATTGATCAGTAGTTGGTTGCTTTTAGTATTACTAGTGTTCAAAATAGCCCAAATTTCTCGAGAATTATGTTTTTGAAATAATTCTAGCATTAATTCAGCACCTTCTTGATCTCTTTGAGTGGCAAATGCTTTAACCCAGTTTCTATATTGTTGTTGGCGATGTCGTAGATGCTCTTCTCGCATAATATTTTTCAATTTCTGAATTTTTCTTATGTCTCGCAGAAAGGATTTTTTTTACCGTCGCCAACAGCCTGCTATATTTGTGTTGATGTTGCTGACCGACTATCCCCTTGGCGTTCGTTTTCACTAAAAATGTATTTAACAATGGCGCGTAATTGGGTTCATGTGGTGCTGTAGCTTTCCCAAAATTGTCGGTCAACTGACAGATCTGATTCTCATTCATTCGAAGGCGAGTTCCACTTGCATTTGTAGCAACAGCGTGGGCGAATTTGATCAATGGATCTTGCTCAGTCTCATGCCAGGTCAACTTTAGCGGAGAGTGATCGCTGTTGAGAGTTGGAATAACATTTAGTTTTGTGACCTTTCTTAATAGGCTATGAGATATCCAGATATAGTCTAGCGTTTTCTGAGTATGCCTTTGATGCCAGGTTGTATTGGCTGGGATATCACCTTTGACCTGTCCGTTCAGCATAATGCAGTTTCGGCTACTCATTGCCACGTGCCACAATTTGGCCTCTGCTGTCAATTTTTCAAACTTTATGGGCCTTTGTTTGTTCGTGGACTTGTCGATCTCAAACCATGTATTGTTTAAATCCCCACATATCATGATTTGCAGATCTTTTTCACTGGTTAAGTATGTATCTATCATTGATGTTATAGAATGAACAAATTGGGAAGGGTTGATCATTGCAGCGTTCCAATAAGTGTTTATCAGCAATGTCCTAGGTTTTTCAATGTTAGGAACCCTTCGATGTTCGATTAGCACTCCTTGTATAAATAAATTTGGATTTAGCAGTTCCTTCACGTGCCAATAAAGAGAGTGTTTTATCATCGTCAAGAGGCCTGAGAAGGGTCGACCGTTTCGATTTTTTCCAGCTGGATTTAATAAAATCGTGTAACCATCGCGGGTAGGTGGCTCTCAAAACCATGTTTCTTGTAAACAGAGGGAGAAAATTTTGTCCAAGGCTACTGGGAATTCATTCAACAGGTGCACAAACCCTCTTGTGTTCCAAGAAATTAAGTTCTGAGCCTGCTCCTGTGATTCACTCTCTAGCTAGTTCCGGGAGATGGTATAAAATCTCCTACTTGTTTCTTGTTGTGGCAATGGTGTGTGCGATTTAACTTGCCTTGTTTTAGAAAAATGGTGCCTTCATTGTTCTTTTCTTTGTTCCATTCGTATCGGTGGGGCAGGTTTGTCATTGGAGGCGTGATCAACATTAAATTCTCTCTCTGGTTCGAGAGAGAGATCGAAATCATATAGTAGTAGGTTATCTTTTGCATTAAAAAGCGTTCTCCTAACAGCCTGCAAGTTGATGTGTAGCAGCACTTGGTCTGAAGTTCTTTCAGTTGCGTAGTCTACAATCATTATGTCCTCCGAAGTTACAGTACGCAGCGTTGGGATGCATTTGAATAGTTTCATGATGTTACTTCGATTTAAATTTACATTGGGATCATCTGCGCGGATGTTTTGTAATCTTAACTTTATTTGTGCACACTCTTTGACGTGCTTTCTCCTCTGTGGCGGCTTTAAGCTGAGATTAGTTGCTTTCTGTTTTTGTAGTAAAGTAAATTTAGGATTTAATTTACAACATGCATTAGAATTCACTATTTGCCATTGTGGAATGTTCCTTAATCTTTTTGCCTCCGGCGGAGAGGTCAGTCATACATCATTGGCTTTTGTTTCTGGTTTCTCTTCTCCATTCAACTTTTTTCTTGTTTCTTTTTGGGGCGTTAAGGCTTTTGACTCAGGGACACCTGTTGCCTCGGCTATCTGGTCATCTGAATATGTTGATAAATCACATAAATCGGTTGACGTAGCAGACGGAGAACTTTCTTGGTCTTCAGACTCTAATCTCTGGCGTTTATTTATATTTGTACTTTTTGATAAAGGAGGTCCACCACAGGTTTATTCTGTTGTCTTTGCCACTTCCTGGGTTTCGGTTGGTTTGTCTTTTGTCATCGCGTGGACAAACAGCGCTGCCTTGCGTGGAGTAGGAAGGTTGCGAATGAAAGTCTTTGCTGTCTGTCGCAATCATTTCCTTAAGTTGGTTTTGCCCTCAGTCGGCAGCATCTTCTTCTTTGAAATTGGTATACAACTGATTATTCCTTTCGTATTCAAATTTCCTACTTTTGCTGGCCCTGAAAAGATTCCAAAGGAGGAGAAGGGATTTATTTTGTCATCTTTGGTTAATTCAGCAGAGTCGTTGGTTTTATCTGCAGCCAAAGTTGATAGGCTTTCAATAAGGCCGTCTTCGCATTTTTCTATTGGCGTTTTAAGGGGTCTTTCTTGTGGGTCAACATTTAATCGTTTTTGATCAGTTTGTTGAACAACTAGGTCTGTCTTCTCTAGTATGTTTGTTGTACTGTTTTGTGGACCCCCAGTGCTCAGGCTCGGTGTGATGTTATTTGTTGTTTTCATTGTGATGGCGACCGGGGGAGATAAAGCAGCCGGAGGACTATGTGGTAATTCGGTCTGCACCTCCAAGTCAACCGTTCATTTAGACATTGAGGAGTTGACCCTGCTAGCTCGACTTAAGCCAGGGCTTGAAGGCGGGAGTTCCTTTCTGATTTCATTTTGATGCATCCATTTAATGGATTCAAATAGCACTGCCATTAGGTCGTCATTTGAGGCTTGATCTTTGGTCAACTGCTCTTTCTGAATTGACTGCCATCGCATCGAATGTTGTGCTTCCTGGGCAATCTGTGACTGTAAGAGCTTTGTAAACTCATCGATGGCTGTTATTTTTGAAAATACATTCGTCATCATTAACGCTTGGTTATTTATGGTTTCTTGTAATGATTGATAAAGTTTAATGAACGGGCCCAGAGCAATAGCTGTGGCTGCCAGGACATTGTTATGAATTTGTATTATCGCTGCTGACAGGTTTGATGTAACTCCTGTCTCGCAATTAAGGTTTGTTTCATTTTCTTGTGCTTGACATCTATTTGGGATGTGATTTACTAACTCATTTTGTTCGTGCTGTGCAATCATAGCCGCTGACGATAAATTTAGGGTGGAAACCCAATGTTCAGTTGGTTTTGAGGCACAATTTTTCATTCCTGGTAATTTTATTATTGGAGTGCTGGTGGTGGCCTGTCGCCTGGCCTCCGAAATGGATGATTGTTTCGCCATTTCTAGCATTTATTTCTTCCCTTCTTTTTTATTTGGGACTCTACTTGGAAACTTTCAGTTAGTTTGGCTTCAACGGCCAGATAGTCAGTCATTAATTTATCAATCAGGCGGCTGTCTCGGGCCTCCTGAGCTGTCTGCGGCTGTCTTCTTGGACTGGTCGCCTCGTTAGTGTTTGGCTGTGAGAGAGCTTCTGGGTGGTGTGCTTTGGCACACACCTCCGAGGTGCGGTTTTACATGAAGATTCAAGCTTGTTTGCAAACGCAATGGGAGACATGAGTTTTATGGGTTCTTTGCTATGTGATTCCCAGATAACATTTGACTGACCCTCTACATGTTTTGACTCAATTATGGTATTAAGGCCAGACTCTTCCTCGCTTTTAAAGATGGTCACCGCTTGCGATGTTTTAGCTTTCATGCTCTCTTTGCTATTGTTATCTTCAAGGCAAGGGGCCTTGATAACAGGAGACACAATCTTTGCTATTGTTATCTTCAAGGCAAGGGGCCTTGATAACAGGAGACACATTGTCACTAATGAGAGTTTTTTCGGTCAACTTGCTAGTTTGACTTGTTGCGTTCAGAAGTTCAAGATCAGTTACTTCAAATGGAGACTGAAACAGTGCCGGATTTATGTCTACTGTATCAACATTGAGTGGTGACTGTATTCGTTGGCTCAAGTCTGTTGCTGGTATTCCGATCTGCGAGGGTAGAGAAAGTAATTTACATACTTGTTTTGAATTAACACGCCCCGGTCGTCTCACCAGTTCTTCTCGTAGCCCTGCTGCCTTAACATCTAATGTATAGAGCAAAGGTATCTGAGTAGATAATTTTGTGGCCAAACGGTTAGCAGTAATGTCTCCTTCTGATTGTGAAATATTGAGTGTGTCAGTGTTTAAACAGCTAACTTTGTCACTCTCAGTTTCAAAGCTTACCTTCGCTTTGCATCCTGATGGTTTCGCTAGCGTCCATGGGTTTTGAAGATGTCATTGTTGTAGAGTCTTTCCCCTTGTTTGTGGACCGGCATCCAACGTCACAAGCATGTCTGGACTGGAGGGCTTCTGTTGCTCCTAAATGAATAACTGTTTTTCTAGAAAGCGGATAGGGCCGCCCACTGCCCAGCGCACAGCAAACAGTCAACAGTCACACATTCGCGCCCTTTACTGATGCGGGCTTCACGCTACAAGGGCATCAGGGGGCGAGTTTTGAAGCCTGTCCTTCCAAGGGGGCGTGGCCACAGCCTTCGGCATCGGCTTCCAGCAAGCGAAGCGAAGGATCAGCTGTAAAATGCTGCAGCACCGGCGTGTGTTTCTTCAGAGCACGCCGGTGTTTTACAGCACTCGCTTTAACAGTGAAGCAATAAAACAGGAGCAGAAGAGCAGGAATCATTGGACGTGCACAGCACAGCACAGTCAACAGTCACACACTCGTGCCCTTTACTGGCGCAGGCTTGCTACTGCTTTCAAACAATATCTGGCAACTCTCGCCGACGACACACAACTCATTTTCAGGCTGCCCTCGGCCACCTCATCTCCCTCTCTCATCTCTGATTGCCTAACTGCCATTCAAGATTGGTGTGCCGCCAATGATCTTTGTCTGAATGCCAGCAAGGCGGAGAACCTCCTCAATGGCACACCTTCACAATCTTTTCCTCTCACTCTCTGGCCGGCCTCCCTTGGCCCTCCTCCTGCCACCACTTGCGAGGCTAAGAACCTCAGGGTAATCTTTGACTCCACACTTTCCTTCTCCTCCCACATCTCTGATGTCTCTAAAAAGTCAAACTTCCTACTGCACCTCCTCAGAGGTACTCTGCCTTTCCTCTCCTTCCCCCAGAATCTCATGGTCTCCCAAGCTCTGGTTCTCTCTAGGTTAGACTGGTGTAACAGCCTCTTTCTAAATCTACCTGCCTCTACTCTCCGCCCTCTGCAACTAATCCATAACAGGACTGTGAGACTTGTCCTTGGCCTCAAGCCCTGGGATCGTATCTCTCCAGCTCTGAAATCCCTCCATTGGCTCCCAGTGGATGCAAGGATTACATTCAAAACCCTCTGCATTGTCCACAAGGCTTTCTGGGGCCTGGGTCCAAAATACCTTCAGCTATCCCTCTGCAAATACCTCCCCTCTCTAGCTCTTCGCTCCTCTACCTCTCACTCCTTCAGGGTCAGTCGTTTTTCAAAGAAACGTGCTGGGGGTAGATCTCTGTCTTTGGCTGGGGCTTACATCTGGAACAGCCTCCCTGCCACTCTAAAACTTGAGGAGAACCAGCTCCGGTTCCGGAAGCACCTCAAGACCTTCCTCTTTTCTTCTGCCTTCACTCCCCCTCTCCCCTGCTGATCTGTTCTCTCTTGGCACTGTGCACCTGGCCACCCTCTGTCCTCTGGGCCCAGGTACCTGCTCACCCTGCCACCCTCCCGCACCGCTTCCGGGCCACCTCTTGCACTGTGGTCTGTATCTGTACCCATACAGCCCCCCCCCAGCTTTTCTTCCGGCACTTATCAGAACTACCCTGTTTGCTGCCTTAAACCTAGCACTTGCCAATTGCTTACTGCATTACCACTGTTTGTTGCCTTTATTATTTATTTATTATTATTTATCTGTTTCTCCTTTGCTTTGCACTTTCCACTTCACCCCCCTTCCATGCACTTTTCCCCTCCCCCGCCCCCTCTCCCATGCACTTGCGCGTTCTCAATGTCACTGGGCCTAGTAAGATCGTTGTTTTGTTCTCCCCTGTTCCCCTCCCTTGCCTTGGCGCGCTCTGAAACACTGAAACACTTGTGTACGAGTGCGATAGAAATAAAATATCAATATCAATATTATTATTAATAATAACACTGGTTACATAGGTGTTTGGTGTATCAGGTATTTGGATAATAAGGTGACATCCCATAGGGTATTGATGGCAGTGTGGCATGAATTATGATATGGTAATCTAGCCATTAACATCTAATATGGCTTTGTCAGCATCCACACATGTGCTCCTAGCATCAGCTATATGTTGGGTGCACATTTTCCACCCTATAGGACGTATGGTTCCTCCTCTTTTCTCTTTACGTGTGCCACATTTTTCAACACATATCAGCTAATATGCAGGGTGAATGTGTTCATATGCATATATTTTTACTGACGTGACATTCAAGTCTATTCATATCCATATGGGGAATACATTAAAATACAAAAATATATAATAAAAAAATACTATGGCGTGGCTTGTTCAAGCTTTGTGGATATTGGGTTTCCTCAGACGCACAACATTGGGAGGATAGCTCAGGGGCAAGGTGCTCACCTTGGAAGCAAGAGGACACAGAGCAACATAGGTTCGATCCCCAGGTCTGCGCTTAGAAACCTCTGGGTATTGAGTGCGTTATGTTATAAATAACCAATCATATCATATCCTGATGGATGTCACAATTAGGCTCGAGCGCACCAGCTCCCATGGTTATATGCCGAGGACTTAATCACAATTGGATGTGAGACTTACGCGTCATGTAGAACTATGACGCTCTCCATCCATATGAATTTTGAACATCTGCGTCGTCCGCTTTGGCGTGGAGTAACGAATACGTATCCAGCTCGCGGTTCGATTCAGATCAAACGGGATATCCCAGGACAGGCAGGTAGGCCCACACTTTCTGAGATAGAGTGACATATGTTTATATTGGCAGTCTCACAGAACGGCTTGCTATTTAAGATAAAGGCTCCCTGACAAGTGTACCTGTTGGTATTATATTGTTTACACATAGATGAATGGAATCTGCTGAACGTGTCAGGAAATCAGGCACGGAGAAGCAGGAAAACTACCATTTATCAAATTGGAGATATCATTTATAAGGTAACATATTTTTCTGCCCCTGTCTTCGTTGTAGACAGGGAGCAGTTTTGGGCTGCATTAGTATATCTAATACATGAAAGCTTTATATGGATGTATATCTTGGTGTTTTTCAATTGGAATAACGTTTGAGCAACATGCTTGATATTTGAACTATTAAATTATACAAATCCAATGGGATGATTGACGCGCCTACACTTTTTGTGCTCACATTAAGAGTTTCAGGTCAGTTGTTTGTAACGCACTATAAAGCATGTGGTGTATTTTTAACCCTTCTTGCCTTTCCAAGCCACGGACCCTCGTGACAACTTGGGTGATGTAGGCATGCTCTTTGGTGATTTTAGAGCTACTGGCATTCTGTGTCCACAAGTGGCACTTACAAGTGGTAAGGGTGCAAGTGCTTTCTCTGTTTTTCGGATCTCTGTATATCAGCCATCCTCGTCAGATGAGGTTGGACTTGTATGCGCATACCACTAACCAAAGGCTTCCTAATTTATATAAACCCCAGATGGGTTTAACTAAAAATTAAGTTGAATATGTTCCTCACACTTTTTTTAAGGTGAGATACACAAGAATAATGTCAATTAATATATATATGGAAGATGTATCTTCTAATATTATTCGAGCTTAAAAACTATTTTTTTAATACAATAAGTATACATTGTATTTTTATGTTGCAGAATATTGAGACTTTTGACACACAGACTATTGGCATTTAGTGTCAAGGAAAAAGGAGTGTTTAATATCATCTGCCCCTGAAGAATGTTCTACAATAAATAGAATACAGAAACATGTTGGGCTAGTTGAACAGAAACCATTGTTTAGCAGCTATGCTATATGTTTTGGAATTCAAGATTTAGTCTAGCAGAATTTTATATGGACTTATATGTGTATTATGTATAGTCTTGTCTTTTTCAAAGTTTTGTTTAAGTGGGATTGTTGTCATGTGTACTTAGATAGTTTTTGCACATGAGTCACTTGGTGAAGTTTTAGTGGTGATTGTTGGCCATTTTATCATTTTACATATAGGTGTTTTGTGTGTGTATAGTGTATTCTGGCGATTTGCATATGAGAGACATCACGCATATCAATTGTCTTCATAGTGATGATCCTCTCTAAAAATTCTAATCAGGTTTTACACATTTTTATGAATAAAGTTTACATATTTATATAAATATGGCTGGAAGTGTATATATATATATATATATTCAGTGAAAAAACTTTGTTAAAGGGACGTTATGGTTAAGTTGCGCTACTAAAAACCTATGAAATTCAGTGAAAAAACTTTGTTAAAGGGACGTTATGGTTAAGTTGCACTACGAAAAACCTATGAAATTCAGTAAAAAAACGTTGTTAAAGGGACGTTATGGTTCAAAGTAAAACCGAAAAACCCCTGAAATTCGGCAGTTATGGTAAGATAAGCAACCATAACTCGCGCCACCGTGCACTGCTAACACTAACACCCAGGACATCAAAGATGACATCACAAATGTCATTGATGACATCACTGATGACATCACATGTGCATTTACTTTTCATGAAAACTCTGTACAAGGGATTCTTATAATGCTGACCAAAAACTGTCAAGGATCATTGGGATAAATATCATGAGCTAATTAGTGCATTAAGCAATGTATTGATATAAATAGCATTCTGTTATGAAGTTCTATACAGTATACTAAGCTACTCGTGCAGAAACATAGGCAGTGTGTGCAGCATACATGATGAAGGTGCAATATTCATAATCTTGTCATGTTGAATAGTGAAATGATAACTGCTTTCTTATTGGAGTTTTGCGTACTGTGAAACATGTAATAAGTAGATAATAAAACCCACTTAATACATAATTATTACAGACAAAACACAAAGAGACAAGAACACATACAAATATGAGTATATACAGGGACAGTGAAGTAAACAAAAAAGCAGAAGTAGTAGCAGAAAGAGTTCATAACCTAACTGATTGTCTTTATGCAGAGAAACTATTGCTCTGTTTCAAAGCTGCTACTTACCATATGTATGTGTATCACATGATGTGACTGCACCCAAAGGAAAGGAGAGTAAGTACAATGTATACAAATATGAGCATATACAGGGACGGTAGAGTAATAAAAATAAAACTATGAGAAAGTGCTGATAACCCTAATGATTATCTTCATGCACAGAAAGGATTGCATAGGTTTTTCATAGGTTTTTCGTAGTGCAACTTAACCATAACGTCCCTTTAACAAAGTTTTTTCACTGAATTTCATAGGTTTTTAGTAGCGCAACTTAACCATAACGTCCCTTTAACAAAGTTTTTTCACTGAATTTCATAGGTTTTTCGTAGCGCAACTTAACCATAACGTCCCTTTAACAAAGTTTTTTCACTGAATTTCATAGGTTTTTAGTAGCACAACTTAACCATAATATCCCTGACTTCATATACATGTAACATAGAACATACTGAACCCCCACGTAGTGATTTTGATGTCTGCGGACTACCGCCATGTCCACGGACATATCGAGAATCTGAGCGTGGTGAATGTAAATTTAAATAATGTGCCCCATTTCCCCTTTGAAGTTGGCTCTGAAAAGAGCCGTTTTTTTTGTTTTTTTACAGATGCTTGACAGACACCTGTTATTTTGTATTTTTTTTCTTGTTTTTTTTCTTACTTTACTCCTAAAATCTTCACATAACCTTCTCCAAAGCAACCCTTACATTCCAAAATAGAAAGGCATTTCCCGTAAAAGATAAAGAGATGCCATCTTCTTTAAAATTAACAGTATTACTGGCATCAATATTCACATTATTACAGAAGAACATACCAGCTCTAAGCATGAAGGCACACATGCCTCGGTTGATGACACACCTAGCAATGTTTTGCTGAGGACAAAAAACTGGGCTATTGTCCCATATTGCCCTAGGTAGTAATTGTCATGATCTCTGCTTCCAAAAGGTCAGGGTTTTCCCAACTCCCTTGGAAGCAGATCCATAACCCAGGTTCCGAGTGCCAACCAGTCCCAATTGGGACCTTTTGGACCCAGTCCTGGCGCCAGTGGCACCAGGCTCATAAATATGCCCAGTCCCAGCGCTGGAAGCGCCGGGCTCATAATGCTTGGGTGGACTTACCTTCAGCAGACCATGCTGCTTACTTGCCTGCCAGTTGAGCCTCTGATCCTCTTCTGTTTGGAACTACTTTTCCTGTTGGGTGGGGCTGGAGCCACTCCCTAGATTCAGAACACTGGAACTCTTCTGGAAGGCAGGAACTCTTTTCTTACCAGGAACTCTTTTCTTACTTAGGCGTGGCTGTGGAAGGAGACACCTAAGCACTACAGGAGGCTATTTAAACCACACCCGGTGGATGAATCTTGCTTTGCGTTATTCTGCAACCTCTGCAGCAGAACGCTCATCGTGTCTTCTGCATCCGGTCCTGGGCCTAAGGAAAAAGGCTTACCATCCTGAATCCAGTCTTCAGCAACACCTATAAAGACAAGAAAGAACAGGTTAGCATTCCGGCATCTGAAAGGCAAAGGCTTACCATCCTGAATCCAGTCTTCAGCAACACCTATAAAGACAAGAAAGAACAGGTTAGCATTCCGGCATCTGAAAGGCAAAGGCTTACCTACTCTTCGTGCGCTCCGGAGGTCTTCACACTGCATTCCGGCATCTGAAAGACAAAAGTTTACCAACTCTTCGCACGCTCCGGAGGCCTTCGGCGCTGCATCCCGCATCTGAAAGACAAAACAAGGTGCGTTTAAAGACATTGGGGAACTTTAATACTCACGTGCCATTACTCCTTTCCACATCTAATCCAGTGGGTATTCCGGCACCCTGCAGCCGCTCCGAACTCGTACCTGCAAAATAAAAAGACAGTTAGAGCGCATAGTGAAGCAGGCAACAAGCGCTTACTTACGTGCTTCCAGGCGCTTCTATTCATCACACGGGCTCCATCTTCCACTCACTTCAGCCCATCATCCGCCATCGCCGGAACCCTGCAAAACAAGAGACATCATTACTAAAGACTTTAAAGACATTTGAATGACTCGAAACTTACTGTTCGTGCAGTAAACGACGGACAGCAGTCCTCTGAAGTCAAGAGGCCTGCGCTACCTATCCAGTGAAGAAACTGGTTACAGCACCCTGCCCCGAGGCAGATGGAGAGCTCGGCATTCACTTACCTAAGGTGAGAGCGTTAACCTTTGGGGGTCTACAGGAGAGGAGAAGAGGAAAGAGATAGGGACACCCCAATAACCCCAGTTCATTAACCCCATATTTTCTATCTGCAGACATCTTACTCTACACGTCAGGCATACAGTGCACAGAGGTCCAGCCCAAAGAGCCAACCAGGTGCTACACATCACCTTTGAAGATACGGTAGTCGCCCAGTCAAGACCGGCGCCTCTGCGAGAATCAGGTGAGCGTTACAGAACGCAAAGCCTACCGCAAAACTCTCGCCCAGGCGCTATGGAAACCTCGGATACTGACCCCCTAGCCCGGTTACTTGGGGAACTAAGGGCAGAAGTGCATGCAGCTCGTCAGGAAACTAATGCTCTAAGAAGGGAACTAATTATTTCCAAGGAGAGAACTGACAATCTTGCTAGACAAGTGCTACAGTCACAAGCCGGACAGACCCCGTTACCTGCATCAGGGGCAAATCTTCCTTCAACGTCCTCTATGAATCCAGTGCAGATCAACCTACCTGGGAATGTACCTCTGGCTCCGCCCGAACGATTTTCTGGTGACCCAAAGAGGTTTGCAGTATTTATCAATCAGTGCCGGTTGCACTTCTTATGCCAGCCAGCAGCCTTTCCAACTGATCAAGCAAAAGTAGCTTTGTACTTTCGTACCTTAGTGGCAATGCGGCAGACTGGTCGATCCCTCTAGTTAATCAAGATGATCCGGTTCTCCATGATTTTCAAGCCTTTCAGCTTAGTATGGAAAAACTGTTCGCAAGACATTCACAGGGGCAGGCCTTGGACAATGAGCTTCTTTCGTTGCGACAGGGTAATCAAGACCTTTTGGCTTATATTGCATCTTTCAATAGACTAATAGTGGAAACTCAATGGCCTGAGGACAAAAGGATTACGCTGTTTTATAGAGGTCTACGTGGAGAGCTCAAAGACGTTTTAGCCCAAGTAGTGAATCCCCCACAAGACTGTTCGGATTATATAGACTTGGTCGTTCAAATAGATCATAGGCTGCAGAACAGGAAGGCCGATCGTTCCAAGTTTGATGCTCGAGTATTTTCCAAACCGCCAACTCCTTCCAAAGGAGTAGACTCCGGGGAACCCATGCAAATAGGGGGTCTGAAAGGTCCTCTAACACAAAGGGAGCGGGAAAGGAGGAAACAGTTGCAATTATGCCTATATTGCGGAAACTCAGGGCACTTTCTTCGAGACTGTCCGGTGAAACCTGCCAAGAAGGCAGTAGGAGCTGCAGTTACCAAAGTTACAAACTCTGAGCAGGGAAACGACCTCGCCCGACAAGAATAGAGGTCCTCTTGCCGAGCGTGAAAACCAGTTCCGTGACCTCGCATTTCGTGATACCTATGGTCCTCATTAGCCCTGATAATCCGGATCGATTACATGCAATTGAAGCTTACGTCGACAGCGGTGCCATCGGCAATTATGTGGATCATGAAATGGTTTTGAGGATGAATCTAACTCTTTGTCCCAAGGCTGTAAAGGACGTCATTACTACGGTGGATGGTACGGAGATAGCCTCCGGGCCAGTAACGCATACCACTCAAGAGGTGACGCTAGTAAGTCAAGATGGACACCATGAGAAGATCGTGTTCGATGTGATCAAGGCCCCTCAGTTTCAGATTATTCTAGGAATACCTTGGTTAGAGAAACACAATCCTCTGATCGATTGGCGAGCAAGAACGGTCCAGTTTCCAGAATGTGTCTCTACTTGTCACCCTCCACCTGGTGTTGCACTGGCCGCAATTTCTTCAGAGACTCCCCAGTTACCTCCCAAATACCTAGAATACCAAGATGTTTTCCGGAAGGATCAGGCTAACTCTCTACCTCCTCATAGGTCTTATGACTGCCAGATAGACCTGATACCTGGATCTACTCCTCCTTGTAGTAGAATGTATGCCCTCACCGAGCCTGAGAACCTTCACCTTCGACAATACCTGGATCAATACCTGGCAAATGGGTATATTCGTCCTTCCAAGTCCCCTGCTTCTTCAGCTTTGTTCTTCATTCCAAAAAAGGAAGGAGACCTTAGAACTTGTATCGATTATCGCTCCCTGAACCAGATCACCGTTAAGAATAGATATCCGTTACCTTTGATCCCTGAACTCCTGGACCAAGTCAGAAAAGCATGCATATATACAAAGCTGGATCTTAGAGGAGCTTACCACTTGGTACGAGTAAAAGAGGGCGATGAATGGAAGACGGCCTTCCGCACCAAGTATGGGCTATTTGAATATCAGGTCATGCCCTTCGGACTTTGCAATGCCCCGGCCGCCTTTCAATATTTTATGAACGATGTCCTCAGAGAGCTCATAGATGTATGTGTTGTTGTTTACATTGACGACATCCTCGTTTATTCTTCATCGGAATCTGAACATCGGAAACACGTGAAAATGGTCCTCGAAAGATTGCGTCAACACAAACTTTTCGCTAAGTTGGAAAAATGTGTTTTCAACGTGACTGAAGTTGAATTCTTGGGATTCATATTATCACCTGGCGGAGTGCGTATGGATTCAAAGAAGGTCGATGCAGTTCTCAAATGGCCATCACCATCCTCCGTAAAAGGTGTGCAAAGCATGTTAGGCTTCGCTAACTTTTACCGCAGGTTTATCCCCGAATTCTCTCGAATAGTCCAGCCCATCACTGCCTTGTTAAAGAAAAACAAACGTTTTGAATGGTCTACCAAGGCGGAACAAGCTTTCCAGGATTTGAAGACTAAAGTTATCTCTGCACCAATCTTAAAACACCCTCGCCCCGAACTCCCCTACATCGTGGAAACTGATGCTTCAAGCCTTGCCATGGGGGCAGTTCTATCACAAAAGGACCCGGTAACCAATCAGTTGCATCCTGTGGCATTTTGGTCCCGCAAATTCTCGCCTCCTGAAATCAATTACACAATTACTGACAAGGAACTTCTGGCTATCAAGTCTGCCTTTAAGGCTTGGCGGCATTATCTGCTGGGGGCCCGACACACCGTTACTGTGATTACGGATCACCGAAACCTGCAATATTTGAAGACCGCAAAAGCCCAATCCTCTAGACAACTCCGTTGGGCATTATTCTTTGCCGAGTTTGACTTCATAATTACCTATCGACCTGGTACAAAGAACGGTAAAGCCGATGCCCTTTCTCGGATGGGAGTGGAAGAACACTTGGTCAACCCTAAACCTGTACCAATCATTCCCGAACAAAGAATTCTGGGTGTAATCGCCACAGAATCCATAGAGGAAGTTAAGGATAAAGCCAGGCAACTTGTAACTCCAGCAGACATACAGAATTGGCATCTGCAGGGAAAGGACTTTGCAGTAAAGGACAACTTATTGTATTTCCAAGAACGATTATACCTACCCAGCACAGATTTACAGAAAAAAGTAATCTCTTGTTATCACGACTCTTTAATGGAAGGTCATCCCGGTATAGCCAAGACCTCAGAAAAGGTCAAGCGCTACTTCTGGTGGCCGTCTTGGAAAAAAGATATCAGAGACTTTATAATGTCCTGTGGAGTATGCGCCCAAAACAAGAGTCAAAAGGAAAGACCAGCAGGCCTCTTACGCCCTATTGACATCCCACCTCGCCCTTGGCATACGCTTTCTATGGACTTCATCACCGATCTACCTCCATGCTCCGGATACAATACGATTCTAGTAATCGTGGACTTATTCTCCAAGATGGCGCATTTCATTCCACTCAAAGGCTTGCCAACAGCAGCAACTCTGGCCCGAGAATTTCTCGAAAACATCGTCCGACTGCACGGTTTTCCTTCGGTTCTAATTTCGGATCGAGGTAGTCAATTTATTTCTCATTTTTGGCGAAGTTGCTGTCGGTCGGCTCAAATTGATGTGAGACTATCGACCAGTCACCACCCTCAGACCAACGGACAAACCGAGAGGACCAATCAAACTCTGGAACAGTATTTACGCTGCATGCTGCAACAAACTGAAAAAACTTGGAAAGATATCCTTTGGATAGCCGAGTATGCCTACAATAACTCTGTCCATTCGGGAACTGGGAAAACCCCGTTTTTTCTTTTGTACGGCAGTCACCCTCGAACCTCGGAGTTGGATCCCCTCCAAGATCTTGAAACACCAGCAGTAGACTACCTGCATTCTACAATCACCCAAGCCTTTAAGGAAGCTGTTTCTCACCTTCAAAGGGCTAAAGAACAATACAAGAAAGGAGCAGATCAACATCGGAAGGAAGCCCCTCACTATCAAGTAGGGGATCAAGTCTGGTTATCCACCAAATATCTATCTCTAAAAGGGCCACGCACATTCAACCCAAGATACCTTGGTCCCTATTCCATCACTACCATAGTAAACCCAGTAGCGGTCAAGTTGGACTTGCCCCCGCACATGAAGATACATCCGGTCTTTCACGTCTCTCTATTAAAACCCGTGCAACCTCAAACCCGACTAACCAAATCTCCAAAACCTATCCTAGTGGATGGAGAACTCGAGTTTGAAGTCAAAAGCATTCTGGACTCCAAGATCTCCAAATCTAAACTATTCTACCTAATTGACTGGAAAGGCTACGGCCCCCAAGAGAGATCCTGGGAACCTGCTGAATATGTCCACGCTCCTCGCCTAATCAAAAGATTTCACCGAACATTTCCTGACAAGCCAAAACCCCCGGAGAAGCCCGGTTTGGGAGGGGCCTTGAGGGGGGGTACTGTCATGATCTCTGCTTCCAAAAGGTCAGGGTTTTCCCAACTGCCTTGGAAGCAGATCCATACCCCAGGTTCCGAGTGCCAACCAGTCCCAATTGGGACCTTTTGGACCCAGTCCTGGCGCCAGTGGCACCAGGCTCATAAATATGCCCAGTCCCAGCGCTGGAAGCGCCGGGCTCATAATGCTTGGGTGGACTTACCTTCAGCAGACCATGCTGCTTACTTGCCTGCCAGTTGAGCCTCTGATCCTCTTCTGTTTGGAACTACTTTTCCTGTTGGGTGGGGCTGGAGCCACTCCCTAGATTCAGAACACTGGAACTCTTCTGGAAGGCAGGAACTCTTTTCTTACCAGGAACTCTTTTCTTACTTAGGCGTGGCTGTGGAAGGAGACACCTAAGCACTACAGGAGGCTATTTAAACCACACCCGGTGGATGAATCTTGCTTTGCGTTATTCTGCAACCTCTGCAGCAGAACGCTCATCGTGTCTTCTGCATCCGGTCCTGGGCCTAAGGAAAAAGGCTTACCATCCTGAATCCAGTCTTCAGCAACACCTATAAAGACAAGAAAGAACAGGTTAGCATTCCGGCATCTGAAAGGCAAAGGCTTACCATCCTGAATCCAGTCTTCAGCAACACCTATAAAGGCAAGAAAGAACAGGTTAGCATTCCGGCATCTGAAAGGCAAAGGCTTACCTGCTCTTCGTGCGCTCCGGAGGTCTTCACACTGCATTCCGGCATCTGAAAGACAAAAGTTTACCAACTCTTCGCACGCTCCGGAGGCCTTCGGCGCTGCATCCCGCATCTGAAAGACAAAACAAGGTGCGTTTAAAGACATTGGGGAACTTTAATACTCACGTGCCATTACTCCTTTCCACATCTAATCCAGTGGGTATTCCGGCACCCTGCAGCCGCTCCGAACTCGTACCTGCAAAATAAAAAGACAGTTAGAGCGCATAGTGAAGCAGGCAACAAGCGCTTACTTACATGCTTCCAGGCGCTTCTATTCATCACACGGGCGCCATCTTCAACTCACTTCAGCCCGTCATCCGCCATCGCCGGAACCCTGCAAAACAAGAGACATCATTACTAAAGACTTTAAAGACATTTGAATGACTCGAAACTTACCGTTCGTGCAGTAAACGACGGACAGCAGTCCTCTGAAGTCAAGAGGCCTGCGCTACCTATCCAGTGAAGAAACTGGTTACAGCACCCTGCCCCGAGGCAGATGGAGAGCTCGGCATTCACTTACCTAAGGTGAGAGCGTTAACCTTTGGGGGTCTACAGGAGAGGAGAAGAGGAAAGAGATAGGGACACCCCAATAACCCCAGTTCATTAACCCCATATTTTCTATCTGCAGACATCTTACTCTACACGTCAGGCATACAGTGCACAGAGGTCCAGCCCAAAGAGCCAACCGGGTGCTACACATCACCTTTGAAGATACGGTAGTCGCCCAGTCAAGACCGGCGCCTCTGCGAGAATCAGGTGAGCGTTACAGTAATCCAGAAAAAATTACTTTCGCATTTGGAAGGATCTTCATTACGGCTTGAACCAAGCGTTCCAAATCAGCCAACAAAGTAGGGGCACTGACGTTGCCCAAATGGAAACCACCATAGTGCAAAACTACCACATGCAGACTGTTCATCGTGGCCATATCCTCACAAACTTGTACAATTCCCTGTACATTGCAATCAGGCACAGTGCTCCACACCACCTCCACTCCTTTCACATCAAAGTTCTTTTGAACATGCCTGCATCGAGCGTACCGTTGTAAACCATGCACAAACATATCTCCAAGCACCAACACCCTGACTTTCTCTACTTCTGCCATCTTCACCACACACAGTCTCTTTCAAAACAAATCGACATCTGATTGGCTAATCCATACAGTCTTCTTTCCATGTTGGATTTGCTGGAAAACCCTGGATGTAGCACGCCCTGTCCACGGACAGCTGCGGTGTCTGCGGACCCCGTAACTCTTCGACACCCCTTCTACCATTTCCACTTTACTCTCTGTGCCATTCCCTCATTGCATACAGCTAAGAAGTCACACAATATGAAGAACGTCCTCAGAACACCCCCATTTTGTTTATTTTCGAACATTTCAGGACAATTATCATTTCATTATTCAACATATTAACATTACAAATATTATACTTTCATCTTGTACGCTGCACACAATGCTATGTTTCTCCATTAGTAGCTCAGTATATTAGATAGAACCCCATAATACAATGCTATTTATATCAATGCATCATTCAAAGCACTAATTACGGTATGATATTTATTGCAATGATCCTTGACACTTTTTGCGCAACATTATAATAAAAATCCCTAGTACACAAATTTCATGAAAAGTAAATGCACATGTGATGTCATCAGTGATGTCATCAATGACATTTGCAATGTCATCTTTGATGTCCTGGGTGTTAGTCTTAGCAGTGCACGGTGGTGGCGCGAGTTATGGTTGCTTAGCTTACCATAACTGGCGAATTTCAGGGGGTTTTCGGCTTTACTTGGAACCATAACGTCCCTTAAACAAACTTTTTTTATTAGCACGCAAACAATATACAAAGATGTAGTGTAAACAGCAAGTTCTCACAGATGGCTTTACAGAGAATGTTGCAAAGTAAGCATTTATTCTTGTCCACAGTGAAGGTCAGCTGCTTCCATTTTTTTCTCGTGGCCCGGAGAGGCCCACGACTCCCAGTATAAGGTTCTATTTTTTTTTACCTTGACAGACAGAGATTGTGCTGAAAGACTTCTTTTGAAGAAGTGTAGCAAAAATGTAAGACACGATAAAGATGAAATTTCTGAAACGAAACCACTTTTGTATATTATATCACTTTGAGAAAGATCGTTGGCACACGCAGAGTCGTATTTTGGGACTGCACTACACTTGGACAATGGAAAATGCAATTATAATGTAAGTAACCCTTTAGATTATTTTATACCGGAATATAATAACAATAGCGTGGCATTAAAGCCTGGTCAAGTTGTACTTGTTCGTTCAATGTGGCATATTGTTTTCTACCGTGCACTATCACCGCCAAATTGATCCCCTGTCGTTTAGAGGGCTCTGAAAAAGACAGACGAAACAGGGTGGGTTAATAGAAATAATTTAAGCAGTCTGTAGCCGGTCAAGCGCTCTACTCGCTGTGCCACTTCACTGTAGCTGGTCAAGCGGCACAGCGAGTAGAGCGCTCGCTTTGACATCCGTGCATAGCTTGCTAACGTAGGTTCGAATCCCGGCACGGCCAAACTCAGCCTTTCATCCTTCCGTGGTCAATAAATGAGCACCACACACCGTGGGTAATAATAAGCAGCGCTGAGATACCTGACGGTGCAGCTCCATGTAAGCAACTTCATGACCCTCACCATTTTATGGGACAATCGCCAAGGACCAATATGCCCTTACACAGTGCTAGCGGCTAGAAGCAACATACCAACCATTATGGTGGTCTAATGCCTCGTTGTTGGAGCAACCTTCCGATTATCAGTGCGACCATTTACTGCTTTTATCATAAACCAACAGCCTATCTACCGCAAAGGAACAGCGCGTGGCTCAAAATAAACTTTTGCTGATCGACAGCAAAGACAATTGCAAATCGCTGAATATTCACTAAACAGTTCATGTGAAATAAGTGTACTTTACCAAATGTACAATCCTGCTGTTTACTTTTAAACCACAGTTTCATATTCCGAATTGTGGCGCACTGTGTTCTAAGCTGATCTAACACCCTCTGTACCGCAAAGGAACATCGCGTGGCTCAACATGAACTTTTGCGGATCGGCAACAAAGACCAATGCAAATCGCTGAATATTCTCTAAACATTTGATGTCAAATAAATTTACTTTACAAAATGTACAATCTTGCTGTTTGCTTTTAAATCATAGTTTCATATTCCGAATTGTGGCGCGCTGTGTTGTGACATAATGTGTGTTGTCTTCCGGGTTCTGTGTAAAGTCGCGTAGGACTGGAGACGACTGGGCGTGTTTGATGATGCACCCTGTAACGTCACGGAGAGAGGCGGGGAATGTGAATGCTTTCATAATGTCAGGCTTAGGGGCGGGAGATACGATTTAGTGTTGCAAAAGCAAGTCAGCCAGGTCAATAGCGCCAGTCATAGGATTATCACATAATGTCGGCGCACACCAGCCTGATTTATCGTTTCTTTAGTGGACAAAAAGTCGGGTGAGGCCCATAGGAAATTGTACTATCAGCGGACAAAAGGAGGGTTCGTAGAACACTTTCAACCTGACAACGAACAATACAAACAACGTTCTCAGAACACCCCCATTTTGTGTAATTGCAACCATTTCGGGAGACCGCGAGTGTTCTTAGAACACATTCAATTTGACAGATTACAATACGGACAGCGTCCTCAGGACACCCCCAGTTGTGTATTTATGAACATTTAAATACACCGCAAGTGTTTTTAGCTCAATTTTACCTTCCTTGCGAACAAAAAGGACACATAATCCGTCCTCTGAACACCCCACCATTTCGTTTATTTACAAAATGTCAGAACAGCCGTGTTCTCCGCGGACAAATCGAACACAACAAAAGCATATAGCACATAAAAAAACAAAACATTGAACCTATCTCATACTCCCCCACCCTCCCCAAACACTCTTACACACCAACACACTCCACTAAATACAATTTTTAATCCAAGTTTCACCGCGTTGTACGCGGTCGACGGCGAATACTAGATGGCGGGCGCCACAGAAAATCTGACGCGCTCCACGCCCCACGCCATCCAATCAGCGAACACGTCGTATGTCCGCGGATATGACGCAAGCCCATGGGCCAATCGGGGCGCTGTCCGCGGAGCGAACAGGGAAGTCCGTCCGCGAAGCGAACACAGATATCACTAATTTTTTTGCCTTACGTTTTGGTCATTTTTTTAAAAACTACTGGACGGATTTACACCAAATTTGCAAAAGCACGCTCCTGTCGCAAATTTGCTGTAAATCTGTCCAGCGGTTAGGGCTGTAGCCGTGTGCAAAGTTTTTCCCATTATGTCTATAGGAAAAAACTAAAGTTTTGGGACCCTCCCTATAACTTTGCCCCCCCTGGACCAAACCTCTCCAAACTTTGCAAACGAATTCAGACGGGGCCATATACTTTTTATGCAAAGCTTGGTGAGGATTCGTTCAGAGGGAGCGAAGTTATAAGCCACCCAAAAAGTGCTCTTCCTATGGAAACACCAACTTAACCATAACTACATGGACGCTAGTGCGTCCATTTAATATGTATATATATATATGTATATATAATTTTGTTATGGCATTGCATGCATAATGCTTTATAGGAAAAGGATCTTGATGCTATATAGATTGGTCTGGTAGTGCCTGTATTTAGTGAAGTATTATCTCATAGAAGAGCTTCAGCACAGCCAATGGATGGTTTGATTAAGTAATGTGGGAAGATATTAGCAGTTGTAACAGTAGGTCCATAACAAAGGCTACACATTCACATTGATGGAGTGCCACAATTCTGCTCCATTAGAACAGGTCTCCTTTACCAATCATCTACGAAGCCACCTCCACACTATATGGCACAGCACCAACAAGTCACAAACACTGTGGATAGCCATGAATCCACCACCGGCAGCTGACAGAGCGTCATTGCACTATGAAACAGCACACTGCAATATGCAGCATTACTATTTTGTCAGAATCTAGTACCTTTGTGTTCTCTTAGCGCTCTGGCGGATCTGTAAAGCAAGGATGGAGGCGGGCAGGTTAGTTGGACTGAGCGGGAAAAAGGAGCAAGAGAGCTGTTATGTGCTGTTGGCAGCTTCAGTTCGGTGACACCATTCACTGAGCGTAGGTGTGTTTTTTCAGTTGGTAGCCACCATGTGGTGTCTGTTTCCTTGTTGAGGTGCTGTGAAGTGTGTGTGGTTTGTTTTGCTGTACAGTTATGGTTGTGTTTAGTTAAGAGTTTGAGAAGTTGTATGCAGAGGGATGAGTTTTTAGCAGGGATAGGTAGTGGCAGAACCTTTCCTTCCCCCCGCTGTTCTGACTAAATGCAGCCCACATGCCTTCCATCGTACGTTCTGGTGTGCAGCAATTACCACCCGCACAGGTTCCTCCAGGGGTGATGTGTTCCATGTGCCCTTCAGTTTGTCCGTGAGAGATATAGCCCACTAGCACAAATGGCCTAAATGTGAGATATTGCTCACTAACACAAATGGGCTAAATGCGAGATATGGTTCCCTAACACAAATGGGCTAAATGTGAGATATTGCTCACTAACAAAGATGGGCTATATTCTTGATATGGCTCACTAGCAGAGATGGGCTAAATGCAAGATTTGGCTCACTAACACCAATGGGCTAAATGTGAGATATGGCTCACTAACACAGATGAGCTAAATGGGAGATATTGCTCACTAACACAAATGGGCTAAATGTGAGATAAGGCTCACAAACAGAGATGGGCTAAATGTGAGATATGGCTCACTAGCACAAATGTGCTAAATGTGAGATATTGCCCACTAACGCAGATGGGCTAAATGCAAGATATGGCTCACTAACACAGATGGGCTAAATGCAAGAAATGGCTCACTAACAAAACTGAGCTAAATGCGAGGTATGACTCACAATCACAGATGGGCTAAATGTGAGATATGGCTCATTAACACAGATGAGCTAAATGGGAGATATTGCTCACTAACACAAATGGGCTAAATGTGAGATAAGGCTCACAAACAGAGATGGGCTAAATGTGAGATATGGCTCACTAGCACAAATGTGCTAAATGTGAGATATTGCCCACTAACGCAGATGGGCTAAATGCAAGATATGGCTCACTAACACAGATGGGCTAAATGCAAGAAATGGCTCACTAACAAAACTGAGCTAAATGCGAGGTATGACTCACAATCACAGATGGGCTAAATGTGAGATATGGCTCACTAACACAGATGAGCTAAATGTGAGATATGGCTCAGTCACATAGATGGGTTAAATGCAAGCTATGGCTCACTAAACAGATTGGCTAAATGCGAGATATGCTCACTAACACAGATGGGCTAAATGCGTGATATGGCTCACTAACACAGATGGGCTAAATGCGAGATATGGCTCACAAACACAGATGGGCTAAATGTGACATATGGCTCACTAACACAGATGGGCTAAATGCAAGATAAGGCTCATTAACACAGATTGGCTAAATGCAAGATATGGCTCACTAATGCAGATTAGTTAAATAAGAGATATGGCGCACTAACCCAAATGGGCTAAATGTGAGATATGGCCCACTAACACAAATGGGCTAAAAGCAAGATAAGGCTCACTAACACGGATGGGCTAAATGCCAGCTAGGCCTCACCAACACAGATGGGCAAAATGCACGATATGGCTCACTAACAGAGATGGGCTAAATGAGAGATATGACTCACTAATACAAATGGGCTAAATGTGAGATATGGTTCACTAACACAAATCAGCTAAATGAAAGATCTGGCTCACTTCCATGGATGGGCTAAATGCGAGATATAGCTCACTGACACAGATGGGCTAAATGCAAGATATGGCTCACTAACACGGATGAGGAAAAATGCGAGATATGGCTTACAACCACAAATGGGCTAAATGCAAGATATGGCTCACTAGCACAAACCTTGGGGGACACAAACTGCGGTGTCCCCCAAGGTTCGTGTACAGCCCCAACCCTCTATAACCTCTTCACGAAACCCCTCTTCAACCTACTTGATTCCATGGGCGTTGCATATACCAACTATGCAGATGATACTCAAGTACTCATACCCTTATCTGGACTCTATCACCAAGACGCTAAGTGTGAGATATGGCTCAGTCACATAGATGGGTTAAATGCAAGCTATGGCTCACTAAACAGATTGGCTAAATGCCAGATATGCTCACTAACACAGATAGGCTAAATGCGTGATATGGCTCACTAACACAGATGGGCTAAATGCGAGATATGGCTCACAAACACAGATGGGCTAAATGTGACATATGGCTCACTAACACAGATGGGCTAAATGCAAGATAAGGCTCATTAACACAGATGGGCTAAATGCAAGATATGGCTCACTAATGCAGATTAGTTAAATAAGAGATATGGCGCACTAACCCAAATGGGCTAAATGTGAGATATGGCCCACTAACACAAATGGGCTAAAAGCAAGATAAGGCTCACTAACACGGATGGGCTAAATGCGAGCTAGGCCTCACTAACACAGATGGGCAAAATGCACGATATGGATCACTAACAGCGATGGTCTAAATGAGAGATATGACTCACTAACACAAATGGGCTAAATGTGAAATATGGCTCACTAACACAAATCGGCTAAATGCAAGATCTGGCTAACTACCATGGATGGGCTAAATGGGAGATATGGCTCACTGACACAGATGGGCTAAATGCAAGATATGGCCCACTAACACGGATGAGTAAAATGCGAGATATGGCTTACTAACACAAATGGGCTAAATGCAAGATATGGCTCACTAGCACAGATGGGCTAAAAACGCAAGATAAGGCTCACTAACACGAATGGGCTAAATGCGAGATATGGCTCACTAACACAAATGGGCGAAATGCACGGTATGGCTCACTAACACAGATGGGCTAAATGCGAGATAAGGCTCACTAACACATAAGGGCTAAATGTGAGATATGGCTCACTAACAGAGATGGGCTAAATGAGAGATATGACTCACTAATACAAATGGGCTAAATGTGAGATATGGTTCACTAACACAAATCGGCTAAATGAAAGATCTGGCTCACTTCCATGGATGGGCTAAATGCGAGAAATAGCTCACTGACACAGATGGGCTAAATGCAAGATATGGCTCACTAACACGGATGAGGAAAAATGCGAGATATGGCTTACAAACACAAATGGGCTAAATGCAAGATATGGCTCACTAGCACAAACCTTGGGGGACACAAACTGCGGTGTCCCCCAAGGTTCGTGTACAGCCCCAACCCTCTATAACCTCTTCACGAAACCCCTCTTCGACCTACTTGATTCCATGGGCGTTGCATATACCAACTATGCAGATGATACTCAAGTACTCATACCCCTATCTGGACTCTATCACCAAGACGCTAAGGCCCTCCACAACATCTATGCCACTATCCAAGCGTGGATGGCACTTAATGGCCTCTGCCTAAACGGGAAGAAGACTGAAATTCTCATCCTCGGCCAGAAAAACACTATAACAAAGCTTAACCCCCAGTACGCCAACTTCAACACAGACAACTCAACCATCCCAGTCTCATCTTCCGTCAAAACACTAGGGGTTCACATTGACGCAAATCTATCTATGAATAGACAAACCAGCGCCATAACCTCTGCATCATCGCTCAGCATCAAACTCATCAATGCCACCAAACCCTACTTATCCGCACCCAATCGCCTAGCCATAGCCAGAGCAACCATAGGCGCCAAACTCGACTATTGTAACGCTCTCCTAGCTGGCACCTCCACCAAGAACATTCATAGGCTGCAAACCACTCTAAACAATGCCCTAAGAGCCGCACTGAGCATCCCCAGAAGAGACCATATATCTCATGCCAGACGTGAAGCACGGTGGCTTCAGGTCAAAGACCGCATTACCCTAAAAATCCTTACCATCACACATAGATGCATTAACAACACCACTCCCACCTACTTAGCCAAAGCTATATCAAGAACCACCTCCACTCGCCCCACCAGTGCTCAGTACACCAACCAGCTACACATACCTCGCATCAAGAGAGTCACAGCTGGAGGGCTAGGCTTCTTCTACATTGCACCAAAATTATGGAACTCACTCCCTGCCACCCTCAGAGCTGAAACTTCCATCTCTGTCTTCCGCAACAACCTCAAGACCACTCTCCTCTACGAATAACGCACCTCCTACCCTACCCTGTCTTGTATATTGTCTTCTATATTGTAACATAAACACAAATGTAATATAACTATGTTATAAACCTGTATATATGTTGCTCACTATGTAACATATTTATTCTACAAGTTCTGTACTGTAACAAGTGCCACGAAGATCTCTGACTGCTGTGCGCTATATAAATGCGAATAAAACAAAACAAAACAACAGATGGGCTAAATGCAAGATATGGCTTGCTAACATCGATGTGCTAAATGCAACATATGGCTTACTAAAAGGAATGGTCTAAATGTAAGATTCGGCTCACTAACACAAACGGCTAAATGTGAGATGTGGCTCACTAACACAGATGGGCTAAATGCAAGATATGGCTCACTAACACAGATGGGCTAAATGCGAGATAAGGCTCACTAACACATATGGGCTAAATGCAAGATATGGCTCACTAACAAGGATGAGTAAAATGCGAGATATGGCTTACTAACACAAATGGGCTAAATGCAAGATATGGCTCACTAGCACAGATGGGCTAAATGCGAGATATGGATCGCTAACATAGATGTGCTAAATGCAACATATGGCTTACTAAGACAGATGGTCTAAATGCAAGATTCGGCTCACTAACACAAATGGTTAAATGTGAGATGTGGCTCACTAACACAGATGGGCTAAATGTGAGATAAGGCTCACTATCACAGATGGGCTAAATGGAAGATATGGCTCACTAACACAGATGGGCTAAATGAGAGATATGGCTCACTAACACAAATGGGCTAAATGTGAGATTTAGCTCACTAAAAACGGATGGTCTATATGCAAGATATGGCTCACTAACACAGATGGGCTAAATGTGAGATGTGGCTCACTAACACAGATGGGCTAAATGCTAGATATGGCTCACAAACACAGATGGGCTAAATGCTAGATATGGCTCACATACACAGATGGGCTAAATGGTAGATAAGGCTCACTAACACAGATGGGCTAAATGCGAGATAAGGTTCATTAACACAAATGAGCTAAATGTGAGATTTAGCTCACTAAACACGGATGGTCTAAATGCAAGATATAGCTCTCTAACACAGATGGGCTAAATGTGAGATGTGGCTCACTAACACAGATGGGCTAAATGCTAGATATGTCTCACTAAACAGATGGGTTCAATTCTAGACATGATGCACTGACAGATATGATCAATTTTTTAGTAGGTAATGAGAGTGGTGTGCCTTTACTGGAATACAGTAACGACTGTACTCCCTGCCCAGACCACACTTATCTTATAAGTCGCTGCTGGTTGACTGAATTATTAAAAAGTGTCTTTTGTATTGAATTGTTTTTTAATGTATTGTAATCAAGTGAATTTGTTATGTTTTGCATAATGTCAATATTGTAAAGGTTTTGTTTTATAAACCATATACAGATACAAATTTAAATAAGAAAGCTTATGAAAACTTTCTTAAAGTGGCAGTCCTTTAAGAAATGCTTGCAGTGCCAGTGATACAAATGTTTCTATACAAAGGATAGATTTAAGCAGCATTTCTTGCTGGAAAGCATGGCATCTTCCTTCCAATTCTTCCACCACCTTAGAATGATGTTGCTGGAAGCTGAAGGGGAAAATGTCTGTTATGTTCACTACACAAGCTCAAAATCAGGTCCTTAGTCTGGTGGTCACCTCTTGGAACAAGACATAACACAGAGTTATCCATTGCACAGAGAGGAATATCATGGTTTCCATGCATGTTGGCATACAGGGAATGTGGACTTTACAGTCCTCTCTATGCCAGTGGCAGCTACTTGAGGTTATGCTGCATGGACAACCTTGCCTTCTGTGATTACTAGAAACATATGGTGCAGTATGTATGGAACATAGACTGAACTACCATTTGACTGTATGATGTGCAGCTAGAGCTTATCATAGATTACAATGACCTATGTGTACAGCTGTGTATGTAATGTAAATGCTCGCCACATAATGACACTACACATTTAAAATCTAGCTGATGCTCTTCATATTTACATAGTGCTCCCCTACTGACAACTATTGGCTAAAGCCAGGAGGCACTCAGTGTGTCCACCGAACCATCATTATGCTTATACTTTTACACTTTACTGCCCCGGACGGCACTACTTTGATTGGTGTAACATCCTCACAATGGGTGACATTTGACATGCCTTTGGCCTGTCCTTTCTTGGGTGAGGTTTTCATGTGGGGCTCCTTTGTATTGCTGTGAGATACAGAAAGGGGCCTTTTTACACTTATCCCGTGGGCTCTCTGGTCATCAGACCACTGTGTGGCTATGGCTGGGGCACAAGAGGTGATGGCCCTTACTTTACTGGACTGCTCTTAGACGACCTAATAGTGTCATCTTTAAACATTCCTGTCATTTTCCCCAGCATCTAACAGGCAACTTTTGATTTACAGGGATGAGGTGTGAGTACCCACCAGCAGTTGTTAGTGATCCTACACCAACCTCTGGCATCCTGACTCCTGATTTGGATGTGGATTCCAAGATGCTGGCAACCATCTCCTCCCATCGTCTCAGGACTAGAGACTCTATGGTGCCCCCGCCAGCGGTCCTCATATCCATCCTGTATTTGAAAACAAGGGCTCTGACAAGCTCTTGAACATGGTCTTGATGCCACAGCAGACACCTTCTTGGCAACACTGTGGTAAAGATGTTTCTTCTTTCCAGTTGATTTTCTATGGACCATGCCCCTCAAAAGGTGGGGAGCCTGTCTACATTTCTCTCTCACCAAAATGACCAGTCCCTCTTCTAAAAACTTTGGTTTGTGAAATGTGGAGTCATCCACTGATCCTCCTGACATACTTTTCAGATTCATTCTTTTCGGATGGCTGTATCCTGAGATGGATTCAAATGGATCTGCAATCCCAAAATAGCCACTGAGGAGGACGTTGTCCCGAATGAAGTGGAAACCGAGTTTTGCCTGGTCCTGGAGGTTATTGTATTTTGTCCCGCTTCCTCTGATGATAACGGTATTTTTTAATACCATTACTGCTGATTCGACAGTAAACGCTGAGTACTGTCGGTGGAACACTATTCCACTAGTAGAGGTGGTAAGCATGTTGGGCAGACTTCTTCCAGGGGAATCCACCAAAACTTGAATAAAGCCCAAACCTCTGAAAAGTTTGGGAGGTTCATAAAACATTGAATACTCTGGCCGTTTGGTTGGTTCTGAATTTGATGGAATAATTGTTGGTGATGAAACAAAAATATCAACTGTTCTATTTTCTTTCTAAAGGGGTTACATTGATGGCCATCATCTTTAGCCTTTCTGAGAAAAACTAATATCCCCACCTTTAGAAGGTGTATGGGAGAGAGAGGATTGATGGTGTCTGACTTGTGCTGTTGGTTGTGGCTGCTGACTCAATGTTGATTTTAGATTGTATGAGTCCCAGCCTCCAAAATGGTCCTGCTTGCTGCCAATGTGCATCTTCATTAACATGTTGTGGTGTTATACTCAAGAGCACCACATCAACTTCTTGTTGATTATCACCTCAATCACGGTTATGCATTGCTAATCTTCTTTGTCAAAGTTGAACTTTTTTTCAAATGTGCTTTGTTTCAAGAAAATATTGGTTGATGGTTCACGTGTATGACTACATTATGAGGTATGGCATCCACTGTAGGGTTGAATGTTAGTGCCATTGTGGTGCTTGTTACTGTGTCCTAGTGTTCGGCCATGCAGGTATTTTTATGGATAAGATGGATATAGTTTCCCCATCGGTGTGGGATTGGTTGATGAATCTAACACATAACACTCAATTTTATATTCCTAATTTTATAAGCACATATTGAAGTACACCTAATATGCACATGAAATAACTATTTGGATTCTGAAGTGCTACTGAAGAGGGATGGGGAAATGTATCCCCTCCTTCCCCTCCTATAAAATACATGATATGGAAGAAGGCCAGGAGATACCACTATCGCCCATAATATTTTGGGCCAATTCCCAGTGCTCCAATGATTGAGAAGTATGTCAAGAGGTACCCCCTCAGCAAGCCCAATAGGCCAGGTGCGGCACAGAGTGGATGAGGAGACGGAGGCTGCAACTAAAGACACCTCAATTGACAGTATTGATTAAAGCGCCAAGGAGCCATGTTGCTGACGTTGATAGAGACTCCATGATTTAGCAGCGTTAGACATGAAGCAAACGTGCCATCCGCACCTCGGGACACAAACACGCACTCGAATACACAAAGAACACGAGTGTACAGTTCTATAGTTAGAGGACAGATACATATGCATACTGTCATTGCTTTTATTATTTTGCCATTAGCTAAACGCAGCATGGAGAGAAGGCTGCGATCACTTTCATTTTACGTTTTCTGTGCTCCCCAAGCACAGGGAAGCACAGAAAACGTAAAATGAAAGGCAGAGCAATTATAAATACTTTGCCGGCTGCCAGCTGAGTGTTTCATAATTGCTGCTACTTTCTTTTCTACTTTCCCATGTGCAGGAATGTAGAAAAGAAAGTCGCAGCAATTATGAATACTCTGCCGTATGCCGGCGAAGTATTCATAATTGCCTGGACTTGTCTAAAAGAAAAGGCACAGCAATTATAAATACAACCTTGTTGTATTTATGATTGCCGGTGGTTAGAATACCACGGAAATCATAAATGCAACAACGGTGTTGTATTCATGATTGCGGTGGCTTCAGCTTTGAGTCTCCCGGGCTCCCCGTTCCGTTCCGGTGGAGCCCGGGAGACTCAAAGCTGAAGCTACGATAACCATAAATACAATGTAGTTGTCTTTATAAATGCTGTTGTTATCTTTTTAAGTTGCCTGGGCTCCCCCAGGCCAGAGGAGCCAGGGAAACTTAAAAAGTAAACCACAGCATTTATAAATATAACAACGTTGCATTTATAAATGCTGGTACTTTTGCTTTGCGTCTCCCGGGCTCCCCCAAATCAGGGGAGCCGGAAGACTCAAAGCGAAAGCTGCTGCAGTCATAAATACAATGTAGTTGTATTTATAATTGCCCTGGTTTTCTTTTTAAGTTTCCCAGGCTTTTCTGGCCCGGGGAAGCCAGGGAAACTTAGAAAGAAATCGACAGCAATCATAAATACAGCGTGGTTGTTTTTATAATTGCTGTGGTTTTCTTTTTAAGTTTCCCAGGCTCCTCCTGCCCGGGGAGCCCGGGAAACTTAGAAATAAAACCACGGCAATCATAAATACAACCCGGTTGTATTTATGATTGCTGTGATTTGCTAAGAAAAAAAAATACTTACCCGCATGCAGCCTTCCTGCCGGCATTCTCTGCTCTCTGAAAATAATGAAGCAAAAGCCACCTACTTGTAGCTTTTGTTTATTACAGCTGGCTGGCTTTTGCTTCATTATTGGCGCACAGGCAGAGCTTAACACAAGTACAAGAAGCTCATCCATTTCACAAAATGGATGCCTCCTACTGCTTGAAAGTTTCGAATTTGAGTCTCATTTGCTCAAAACTTTACAAAGCAACTTTGTTTAAAAATATTTTTATATATATTTTTGATTATGAGCCATCTTTTACGCCAATAACATTTTTGAGTGAACTATCGCTTTAATAGTGATTAAAATAAATAGACAAAATATGTTTTAATACATTATTGTGGGTTTATTTTGTAATATTTAAATAACAAGGTTGTCTTGATTAAGTAAGCATTTAATTGCATAATTAGTTGAACTGGTACAGTTTTAATATGAGCATGCAATAGATGAAAATGTAAAAGTGCACGGTTTTTTACAAAAGTGAAAGCATTGTTCCATGTTTTACCTTTCGCTTCCTTGTGTTAAATTGAATGTTGCTTGTCATGTTGAAATGGGAGTGAAATACAATCCCAGAAAGAGCATCTTGGTGAAAGGCCTCTTGGTGAAAAATTGCATTTATGTTTATTGAAGTCAGAGAAAGACTTTCAAAATACTTTCAAAACTCAAACTATTCGCAGAGAAGTCAATATTAGTAGTTGTTGACTGAATTCCAAGCATTATTCTAGTTGGCCGAGAGGAAGACAAAAATGAGCTCCTTGTACCAAAATATCATACTAGACCTGCATCTATGGTTGCAAAACAGAACGTTATGAGTGCAGCAAGAGCTTATACCAAGGGTTGAGGAATCATAATGCCCTGAATGGCCATTAGAGCATTCCACTCAACGAGGATAGAATGTTTTGTTTAAAACAAAGAAAGACAAATGGGAAACATTGGAATGTTAGGACAGAACAATTAGAACAGCCATTAGCAATCTGGGTGGGGAAGATAGCCAATCAGGTGGCTAGGAACGCAGGCTGACACTACTAGTGAAAGCCTGTGTTCTATTCTGCCTGATGGTCGGATCCCCTGCCCGCCATCTACCCCCCACCCGACCCTGCTTTAAAAAATAAATCCTGCCTCCCAATACCACTTAGCTATTCGCTGACGTCGCGAATCCTGCCATTGCAGCTGCTGCTGCTCCCCTCCCCCTCTGGCCGCCATGGAAATGGAAGAGAGCTCCATACGGATCCCGCCTTCCTATTCCATAGTGGCCATTTGGCAGAGGATTTTCTGTCCATGAACATGGCCCGTGCACAGGAAGAAATTAATTTCCATTTAAAGCATGCTACATGGGTGCTAATGACGATATGCCCCACGATGGCAGGGCCCACCCTGTGGGTAACAGCCCAGCACCCTCGTTAAGGGACCCTCGCTTTGCTCAGGCCCTTAACATGGACAGCGGGCTGGTACCAATAGGATGAGCCCGCCACCTCAGGGTATATCACCTCATTTGGGCCCTCTGCCACTGAATTGTCTGCAATAGAACTGCTGAGTCCCAAATGTTCAAATTAAGCTTTATAGACTCCGAATGTGGGGGCCATACCAGTCGTTATGGGTACTGAACACTGAGTTAAAATTTGGAGTGGAACAAGTGCATTTAATTAGTTTTTATGGCCCATAATGCCTGATACAGTCCACGTTGTAAGTCTTTAAAGATATTGTAACCCACTGTGGGGATTAAAAATATGATAGGTATGCACATGCCTGTGGACAGTACACGAATCTACCGGTGAGATCGCAGGGAATTACTGCAGGTGCACTCCAAGTTGCCACCAATAGTCTTGGAATGCAGCGTGATAGACAATCTGAGGGCTATACAAATCTACCAACTCGTATAGCCTGCAGATTGCCCAATGACAGGACTGCATATTATCCAACTCCTATGTAATATTTCATTGAGATCTTATGATGTGCTCCATTTGTCTTTTTGATTATCCCACACTTACTAATTGTTCCATCTTGTTAATTTCCCGCTCTGAGTAAGGGTTTATTTCCTATTCTTAATTGCCCCATTTTGAGTACTTTTTCCATTCCTCTTGTTCATTGACACACTCGCATTCAGTGTTTGGTGTACCTTGCTAATTGCCCACCTCACGTTCGACTTGATATTTGCCAAAGTTCTATAAAAACGTTCTACTCCATTTGTTGTAGTAAATAGTCCAATCCACTTGTCAATGACTCCACTCCGACAAGGTCTTCTATGCATCTTGGTAACTGCCCCGCTTGGATTAGGTGTTGCATTCCACGTGTTCAACACCATATTCTCCTTTTAATCTCTCCTTGTCAATTGGCCCCAATCATTTGAAGGGCTATGTTACTCATAAGCTTTCCTTTATTAAAATGCCATTTGTTAATTGCCCCGTTGTAATAATATGTGGTAGTTTATGTATTCTTCCCCACTCCTATTGAGCCTATGAAGTGCTTTATCTTTCTTGTTAATGCCCCCCCTGCCTATCATGGGTTACATTCCACTTAAGCATTCTGTATGCTATGTGTCAAGCCCCATTTAAATGCTGCATTTCACTTATTATTTGCCCCACTCCTTTAAAATGCTCCAATAAATGCATTTAGCACATTCGTATTAAGAGCTTGTTCTGCTTGTTATTTGCCCCAGTTTGGTTAACTGTGCTGCTCTTCTTGTTTACTGTCACATTTCTATGAAATGTGTGATGCCTCTTGTTTACCACATAACTCCTATCAGCACAAGGTTATTATTGCTCTCCTCTCATCCAATCAAAATGCCTACAGAGCAGTCAATAACTATTGTCTTCAAAAGTAGACAGGGAAACAACAGAAGATGCCATGTCCTACCACTTGCTAATTGCTAATTTACCAACTCCCCTCTTGTATTCAACTCCTTTTATTTAAATCCTCGCACTTCTTATGTGTTGCATTATTCTATGTGTTGCCCTATTTCCACTAAGTATCTTATTTTTGTAAATTGCCCTACTCCTATCAAGTTCTCATTCTTCTTGTTAATTGCCCCAGTAATGTTAACTGCTCGATTTCAGTTGTTCATCAACCCAGTCATAGTTATTGATGTGTTCCTCTTGTGAATTGCCCCACTCATCTTAAGGGTTCCATTTCTCCTCTTGCCCACTGCCATTTAGTGGTCCATTTAACTTATGCAATGCCCCACTCCCAATTAGTATTCTAGTCCTCTTTGTAATTGGCCTGCTCTTATGAAGTGCACCTTTCTCTTTGTTAACTGCCTCCTCGTATTAAAAGCCCCATTCATCAGACGTGCCATACTGTGTTCCTCTTATTAAAAGCACCATTCATCATACGTGCCATTAATGGCCTCACTCTTGTCTCATGTTTTGTATTCAATTATTCTAATTAACTGCCCCACTTGGTTGAGTAGTCAATTCCTCTTCTGAACTACCCGACCCATGTAACATGTTGCCTTCCTCTTGTTAACAGCTCCATTCATATGGAGTGTTCGATTCTTCTTGTTAACGGCCCCATGTCCATGTAGTCCTCTAGTCTCCTTGTTAACTATCCCCTTCTTATTACGTATTCATAAGTGTGTCTAATAAATATTCAATTCCCTTTATTTATTGCCCCATCCACATTTTATCCATTGCCCGTGTTAACTGCCTCACTCTTAAGATTAACATTTTAACAGCCCCACTCATATTGCATGTGCTATCCCTCTGAGTAAATGATTCATATATGTTGAGTGCTGCTTGTTAACTGCACCACTTTTGTTACATTTTCCGGTCCTTTTGCCAGCTGCCCGTTTCCAACTGGGTGTTCCATTCCTCTAGCTAACTGCCCCATTATTGTTATGGGTTCCACTCCTCTTGAAACTGCCCTAGTCCTTTTCATTGATGCACTCCTCTTTTTTACTCTCCCATTGGAAATAAATGTTCCATTCAGGGGTGTTGCTAGGTCTGGAAAAGACACAGGGCTACACTAATGTCAGAACTGTCGGGATTGGGGGCTAGCTAGCCTTTTGGTTGTAGCTCCTGAGATTCTATCCGAGGCTACAACCAAAAGACCAGGGGCTATAGCCCACTTAGCCCTTCAGAGCAATGCCTCTGGTTCCATTCCTCTTGTTAATTGCACCGCTCTTAGGGAGTACTCCATACCTTTTGGTAACCGCCTTACTCTTAAGTGGTACATCTTAACTAACTGCACCACTTGTGTTACGTGCCCTGTTCCTCCAAATAAATACCTCATTTGTGTTGAGTCTTCCATTCCTCTTGATAACTGCCCCACTTGTGTCATGTGCTACTTTCCTCTTGTTAGCTGCACCAGTTAATTTGACTGTTCCAGCCCCTTGTTTTACTGCCCATTCATATGAAGAGTTCTATTCCTCTTGTTAACTGCCCCAGTCCTGTTAAGCATTCAATTCCTTTTGTGAATTGGCCCAGTCCTGCTAAGCATTCCATTGATATGATATAATATGTTTATGTGCTTCAAGGCGCGACCAGCAAGGGAGGGGAACATGGGGGACAAAACAACAATCTTACTAGGTCCAGTGACATTGAGATTGCGTAAGTGCAGGGCATAGGGGAGGGGAGGAGAGAGTGCAAAATATGCCTCTTGTAAACTGCTACACTCCTTAAAGTTAAGCGTTCCATGCCTCTTGTTTACTGCCCAACTCTTACAAACCATTCCATCGCTCTTGTTTATTGCCCCACTCCTGTTAAGTATTCCATTCCTCTTGCTAACTGCCCCACTCCTGTTAAGTATTCCATTCCTCTTGTTAACTGCCCACTCCCATTAAGTGTTCCATTCCCCTTGTAAACCACCCCACTCCTATTAAGCGATCAATTCCTCTTGTTAACTGCCCCAGTTCTGCTAAGCATGCAGTTCCTCTTGTTGACTGCCCCACTCCTTTTAAGCATTCCATTCCTCTTGTTAACTGCCCAACTCCTGACAAGTGATCCATTCCTCTTGTTAACTGCTCCACTCCTGCTAAGTGTTCCACTCCTCTTCTTAGCTTCCCCACTCCTCTTAAGTGTTCCACTCCTCTTCTTAAATGTCCCACTCCTATTAAACAATCCATTCCCATTGTAAACTGCCCCACTCCTATTAAGCGATCAATTCTTCTTGTGAACTGCACCACAGTTGAACGGTCGATTCATTGTGTTAACTGCCCAACTCCTGCTAAGCAGTCTATTCCTCTTGTTTACTGCCCCACTCCTGTTAAACATTCTATTCCTCTTCTTATCTTAACTTCCCCACTCCTGTTAAGCATCCAATTCCTCTTGTTTATTGCCTTACTCCTGTCAGGCATTGCATTCCTCTTGTTAACTGCCCAACTCCTATCAAGTGATCCATTCCTCTTGTAAACCACCTGACTCCTATTAAGCAATCAATTTCTCCTATTAACTGCTCCAGTTCTGCTAAGCATTGAATGTGTGTGACTGCCTCACTCCTTTTAAGCATTCCATTCCTCTTGTTAACTGCCCAACTCCTGTCAAGTGATCCATTCCTCTTGCTAACTGCCCCACTCCTGTCACGTGATCCATTCCTCTTGTTAACTGCCCCACTCCGGTTAAGTGTTTCACTCCCCTTGTTAACTGTCCCACTCCTATTAATCAATCAATTTCCATTGTAAACTACCCCACTCCTATTAAGCAATGAATTCCTTTTCTGATTCCTCTTATTAACTGCCCAACTCCTGCTAAGCGGTCCATTCCTCTTGTAAATTGCCCCACTCCTGTTAGGAGTCCCACACCTCTTGATAACTGCCCACTCCTGTTAGGCGCCCCAATTCTCTTTCACATTGCTGCATTCCAATTTGTAAATTCTGAAATATCTTTTGTTAATGGCAGGAAAATATGCCTCCCTTGCATTATCGTGGCATTGCTATAGTAGTGTATATTGTGTGTGCCTGCAAGGTGTTCTTTGTCAATGGGCGATTTGGAGAACCTAAAGGGCAAGTATAGAAATCTTCTACCCCTCTTGTTTGGCGCATCAGTCGGTGTCCAGGCCAGACTTTCCATGTCTTTTATTCACACTTGGATAAGGGAAATTGCACAAACACTGAAGCTTACCATCCTACTTATTATATTTAATTGACCTCATTGAGCGGAAAAAAAGAAGAAAAAATATTTATTTTACCATTTCTAGCGTTAAAAAGTAACCATATAATTAATAGGTGAAAAACAGAGTGAAAGATTGCTGGAGATTAAGATTAAGCCCTGCAGGAGCGAATGTTCCAACTAGAAATTGGTTTAATTAATAGCACATTTTACATAATGATTACAATGTAATTGCGCTGACTAGCAGAGTGTCATTAAATATATCCCTGCTCCTTTACAACACCCTGAGGCTAAAAATAATGAGTTACATTGGAAATCACTATGCAACAGGTTCATAAATAACATTTAAGCCTATACAGGGCGACTACTTATAAATAATAAATATTTGCCTTTTGTAATTGAAGAAAAAATGACAGCCTTCTTTTCTCCTCTAAGCTGCAGATTGTCCTGCTATAATGCTGGAAAGATTGTTCCCCTTTCTTCCTCGCCAAAGTCTTGAATAATTGATTTGAATGCTAATATTCCGCATAGTCTGACTTTGAGGAACAAATATTCATGCATAAAAAATAAATGCCACAGTACCTATTACCATGCACTTTTTACTGTGCACTCTGTGGTCCCCCAAAAAGCTATCAGTGCCGGTTAAGCATGCCATATAAAGTGGGTGGTCATCGCCCCCCCCCCCGCACCCACTTCAATACTTTGAGCATGCCTTCGTTTCAAATGATCGTTTCCTAACCCCCGGCATGCAGGCGATGGGAGGAGCCGCGGCGCGCAGGATCGTAAAATTAACTTGACATTTTGTGTAATTTAATAGTTTTCTCACATGAACAAAATTAATTTTCATAATTGGGATTTGATAGCTGAAGACTAAAAGGACAATGTATAGAGGGCAGTGCAGAAGACACAAAATGTAATATCTTGCCAGGTAGGGGCAGCACTGAGCGCTTTGTCCTCTAGAACTCTTGCATCATTCACATATTTGTTGCTGCATCGTCATAGGAGGTAGCACCACTTAACCTTTTAACTGCCATGGTTTTTTTTCCCACAGTGCCAAGGCCTTTTTGGTGATTTTGGTATTTCGCCATTCAATGCCTTCTAAAGTTTTCTGTTTCGTTAACCCCTTAAGTGCCAAGGACGAGGTATCTCCTTGTTCCTCCCACCATGTGGTCTGATGTATTTGTTTTCAAAATAGTCTTATTACAATCAAGAGTAGTTTTATTTGTCTTTCAGGTTTAAACTTTTTCCCACCATTTTATAGACAGTACCATTTAATGCCGGCAACGATGCAGTATATCTCATTGTGCAACATGTTTTAGAAAGCACAGCCTGACACCAATTCCAGTAAGCTCCATAGCAGGCAAAAATCTATGAAACGAATATTGTCATCTTGTTAAATTTAAAAAATGGCACCCTGGTAGTGTTATTATACAGTCTTGCTGTGTGGTGCGACAAAATGCAGAAATCTATTTAGCATCCTTTTATTCCACGTGGATGAAATGTGAAGGTTCAATAGTTTATTTTTATTTTTTATTTTATTTCACTGTTAATTTAAATGTGTTGCAAACAACTCACTTCAGTGTCCTGGTGACATAAGCGTAGTGAGGGGTTTGTCAAAAACGTTTGGTGATTAAGAAAAGAAGACAAAGGGGAAGAAGCAACATAAGAAAGGGATTACACAAAAACATCTGGGGCTAGAGTCTCAAAAAAGAGCGCAATTGCAGAAATTGGGGCTGATTCATGGAATTTTGCAAGGCAGCGCGCCGCGAAGGACACTGCGCGAGCCTGCGTGCATAAAGCAAAATGCACGCAATGCGTATTCATGGAATTGTTTGAGCAAACTAACCGTATTTGCAAGCCACGGCTGGTACACCCCTGACATGCCCACACGCAAAGCAGGAAACTGCCAGATCAGCTACATTTTTGGCACTCCCCGGGTGCAAATACACACATCCTAAAGAGTGTGTGGTGCCCCCCGTAAGCAGGTCTGTGTGGGTTCCCCATAACTGTATTCGGCACTCCGACAACATGCGTATCAAATAACTGGGGAAATGTGCGTGCAAACCCACGTAAAACGTTCCTTTACCCCGCTACACAGGTTACGTGCACCCGTACGTTACATCGGAAACCCTGATTGTGTACACGCACCCCAAAATCTAACATGCAATCCCACCTGCACGCTGAAAATCCTACGCGTAAGTGTACTTACACCAGCCATCGGGTGGCGAATCCTATGAAGGCCGAGTCGTTACACAATCGATTCCATGAATACGTCTCTTGCCGCGCATCCGTGGGCATGCAAGGGACTGTCTGCAGGCCATCCCTCAGAACGTCCACTTCTTTGCAAGTTAGTCCCCATTTCCAGTGTTCTGCCCCCTTCCCAACTCTCTGCGCGGAGTCTCGCACAAGGTCTTCCAAGACTCACACAGACGTGCCAGGCCAGCGCAAAATCCATGCAAGTCCAGGAAAAGTGCAGCGCCTTCGATTCCATGAATCGGCGAACAGAGTTGCACGTGCAGATTGGGTGCAGATTGGGCGCATGGGCGCAAGTAGCCTATTTTCTGTGTAATTTAATTCCATGAATTGGCCCCTTTATCATCAAAGGTTACCTGCACACTTCAGAAGGAGCTGAAGAGTGTTGCAAAGTGGCGCTGTACAGTCCTCTTATATACGTTAGTGTCTTAGATGGGCTCATTCAGATGTCCTTTGTGAATTGGGTTGCTCCATTTTTGGTGCAAGTGACGAGACGTGCTGGTGCCTAGAGCAAGCCAAAACACTGAATTCTTTAACAGACGCAAGTGCTTGCACATACATAGAATCTTTGATGTATGTGCCTTTATGGTGCAGGTCTTTTTAAGTGATGCGTTTTAAGAGAGTATCTTTGGCGGTGGAGTATGTGACATTTGTGATCAAGGTATTTTTGAGCATGTTTTTACAAGCTACTGTCTTTGGTGGTGAAGACATAAGAGACTAGGGTCTTATAGCAATATCCCAGGCCAGAGAGACAAAGGCATTTCATGACTGCCCTCAGTAGCCTTACCAGTCGCTAGACCTAAGTCCCTCCCACCCATGTCATTATCACCATTACCAGCTCGGCAACGCAGCCACAGTGTTAATGGGTTCATATCTGGTAAAGGTATTTGAGCGGAGAGTGCAAATCTTTTACACCAAAATAAAGAAAAACCTACAAAAAATGAGAAAAGGGAGATATACAAAGAGTCCCTTTTCACTTTCTGTAGTGGCCCAGAAATTGAAAATATGATACAATCAGGATCAAAGGCTAGAAGAACAGAGGCAGCAGGTAAATTAACTTACAGAGAGTACTGGAACCAGAGAGTGTTGCTATCAGCTAGCTTGGAATGCAGGCTTTCACCAATAGAAACAGCCTGTGTGCCTAGTTTTACAATGTAATGTTTATTTTGGGCAACACACATACATAATTAAACTAATAGATAATATTAAACATGTTTTGCAATTCAACTTGCAAATCATTTATGACATTATAAAACAATCCTCAGTCAATTTAATGTATGGATCGGTCATAGGTACATCAAGTCGACTTTAAGCAATAACCCCAGATAACATGCGTAGGTGTAACTTCGAACATGTTCAAAAAGACCTAGAACTCTAAAGGTGTCTAAAGTAATCTGAAGGGACTAGGTCTAGGCCAAACATTGCACTGGTGCCATGTCTTTCTTTTAATCAATTAAGGATCACTGTTAGTAGATATTTTAAAAAAAATACTTTCATATGTATATTTCCATACCTTCACTTGTAGGCGAGACCTCCTATAGAGTCTTACTTAATTCCAGGGCTAAGAAACCTTATCTGTGCCAGATGTAGGAAACAGTACAAAATATAATTTCTCAGGAGGATGGAAAAATGTTCCTCTGAGAAGAAACCGCAGGAGGCCTTCCATACATATAAATTACTCTCAATTATGTGCAGAAATCAAATTTGAGAAGAAATATCAATAATTATTGCACAATACCTAAGCATACGAGTTGATATCGGATTCTCCTTTCTGTATGTACTCTCTATATGAAAAATATCTGTACAACTTTGGTCTCCACACAATTCACCTCAAACAGTGCAGAGAATTTCACTTTTGCCATTTAATTGTGGAAATTCCCTGGCTACCAGCATGTGTGAGCTACCTACGGCGTGTTCCGGCAAAACGATTTCATTTTTCACAATGTGGTAGGAGTTTCTTGCCGAACGCAAGTCCGTGGCACACTATGGCACACTGTTGGGTGGTAGTGGGTCGCCCAGCCGGTTGGATAGTTGGGGCCTTGTAAACAAAACGGTCTTAAAGTTCTGCCCCCCATCTTGCATGTTACTCTTTTTTGAATATATAGAAAATCGAGGGTTTTGGTAACATGCCTTAGTACTTGATACGTTTTAGTACCACTTTACAATATTGTGAACGTATACTCTAATTATTAATGTATGCATGTAACAATAGGGTTGGGTTATAAGGCACACTAATGGGGAACTCTTTAGTAAATATAAAAAGACTGCAAAATCAATTACTAAATAAAAGTCATTTTGAGGCATTCTTGTTATATTTATGTTATCTATTTAATACATAATAATTTTTGCAGTCTTTGTATGCCTATTAGTTAACAAACGACTTTCACTACAAGGCCACACCCTTACTAGAGTAAATGCTACTTTTGGCGCAGGATAAAAAAGGCAAAGCCTGTTTTACCGACTGAGCTCGTAACCCCCACTCAAGCACCCACTATTCCTTATCTTCTTAAATGAAGCCTAACCAACTATATACCACATAGTCAGCTTAGTGTTAATATATGAGGTAATTTACCCTTGTAACAAGTATGGAGATTTCTGGCAGAGGATTGAGCCAGAAAATTAAATGTTGATATCCACCAAAGTTAGATGTGAATCAATATGGAAAATCTGGGCAAGGATAGGATATAGTAACAGGCAACAACAGAGAGAAAATTATTCTTTAAGAGAACAAAAAAGCAAATCTTTTTTGCCGATATTAAAGCAATCGATTATACTTCCTAGATAAGCATATGGATCACATTGCCGATGGTCCTGAGCTTAACCTTTATCTGAGGATAATCAGTCTGGCTAAGCAAATAACAGAAAACACAGTCATTTGCGAATTACTCATTAGATCCCATGGGGAAAGACTAAACAATAACCAAACATGCATCTGAATGCATATTCTGATTAATAATTGGAGATATTTGATCAAACAAATTCAATCAGAATATTGCTAAGGAATCGCACAAGTGGAGGACATGTGCACATGATCATAGCTAATAGTCCCACATTCAGAACATTTAACCATATGAAGTGGCCAAAAAGTATTCAGATTGTTTCCGGGTTAAAAGAAACATGCAAAGTAGTCAAAAGATACTGTTGGGTTGGTTGTTTAGTTTGCTATGTGTACACGTTTAATGGCTTATTTATTTTTATTTATTTTATCTAGTTCTTGTCTTTTGGTCAATGGGGTGGTCCTCACCTGCCAATCCATTTAGTTCTATCTTTGGCATATGAGATTTTCAAAGATGGAGAGATCATTTTGTTCAATTTTTCTTTAGCCACATTGCAATTGAATTCCGTAACATTATCTCTTTTTATGAGAGTTTATCACAAAGGATGAACATGTACAAAATGCCATACATCGATCCATAATACTTATGCCTTATTAGGTCGTGAAGTGGTAATCAGTGCATTGTCAAATAGTAAATCTGTTTTATATTGTTTCTTATTTATATGAAAAAGATCATCAGGTTTCTCACCAGCACTGAAAAGGGATTTGCATAGACGGCAAAGAGAAGGGGGTGAGAGGCACTATGGCCACCCTGACCTATACAATGGGATGCCCAGTGAACCACTAATAAAATGTTTAGCTGTGGGTGCTAAGCAAAGGGCTGCTATATATGTATTTAACAAGTCCCTTTAATGCCAACAAACTGCATCAGCCCCCATATGTGACTCTCAGCAGACATAGTAAAATGCTTTTTTAATAAAGCTGACCCTCCCAGGTAATTAGCAATATCAGTCTATACAAGCAGCATAGTGTTATTTTCATTTTAGTGCTAAATTCCTTCCGCCTTAGAGACACCCAGCTCTTTTACTGGATTTTAGGACTATTTAATTTTAACCCTGGATTGAGTGGGGCCTTTTTCTCACATTCTCATCTATTTTGACCTGATTTGGATTATTAGTTTCCACTGCATTTTAGAGTCTAACAAACTTCATAGGCATCTACCTTTCGTATGGTGACACAAAGCACCTTCAGTGCAGTGTCACAGAGAAATCCTTTACATATCTCATAAGGTTTAAATACCTTTTCTTGTGCAAACTACTGTTCCTAAGAATAGTAAAATGAAATGGACTTTACTTACATTTTCTCTTTCTGGGTCCAGCACACACCATCTTATGTGGAGTGCTGGAGGGTTACCTAGTAGCGCCTTATCCTACATTCTCATGTAACATTTTCTGTTTGTGAGGTCTTTCTTGGGTTTTACTCTCTACTCCAAGCCAGGTTTGAGCCCTTTGTTTGTTTTGCCTTTGGCAGGCTTCAGAGCTTAAACCCGCCTTTGGCTCCAGTGTGTCTAGATGGGCAGGAAGTGAGGGAGGTTCTCGAAACTTCACTGTCCTTTGTCTCTAAAAGTGCCTGAATACAACACATCCTGATTGACTGGCTGGCTGTCCTTTCAGGGTGGCCACCCTGCTGTTTGAGTGACGGCCTAGGTTTTGTGCATTAAACCTGCTTAAAAGTCAAGAGTTTTGGGACTAGAGGCGGAGTCATCCACTGGGAAGAACACCCGATGAAGAAACCGTGAACAAAGTTTGCTGCATCCTGCTGTACCTTTCAATTGCCCGCTGAAGCCCTGCTGCTGTGCTGAAACTCATTTTTCTGATTGACAAGAGAAGCTCTGGAAGGGACGACTTCCCTTGGGTTAGTGGGACCAACTAACCCCGAGACAAACTCCACTGGGCCATCTTCCTCGACTGGCTGTACTTCTTTGCTGCTGCAAGAACCGCGTGTCAGGGGTCGAGATATCCATAGGTGAGTGCAACGTCTGCAATCCAGCCAGAAGGTCCAGGAGTCTCCTAAGGACCCTCCAAAAGCAGGACGACTAGAGCTCGAATCCCCTCACCAGAGTGCACGGCTCAAGGAGTGAAGGAAGCCCAAACGGTATTCAAGATCTGCAGTGGTGCTGTTTACGGCACACTCAAAGTGTGAAATTCAGCTGATCCGAAAAGAGCCTGTCACTGCTGATGACCTCCAAATTGCTGCCGCGGGAGTCCTCCAGGCGTCCTCTTATCCCCACGACTGAGGCTCATAAACCCAGCACCTGCATTGCTGCAACCGGACAGAATCCAGCTGGACTACTTTTCTTCGAACCAGAGGTACTGTTCAGACTTGGGGTGCTTACCTCAGTGTCCTTAGCTTTGCTCTTCTTAGTTGAGAGTTGAAGTGGCTACTTTTGTTAGAATGTAACAGCTTGTGACCCAGCAAGTGATGTCTACAAAACTCTCTAACTTTGTACAAGACTTTTATTAATTACGAAGTGCCTCAGCTCCACAGACTGTGCTCCAATTGACTTTGTCTGTCCTGGCTACCTGCAGACCCTTCTAGTCCATTGACTTTAATATTTTCTGTCCCTCAGAAGTGATAACTTGTTCTTAGACTGTTATTGCTGGGAAAGGTTTTGTCTAGACTTCATTGGAAGATTTAAGTATACTCACATGCCCTGAGAATCTGTTTAACCTTTTTCCTTTCTTTCACCTTTCCTTTCTGCTACCTCAGAATCTGCAAAGTATACTAGTGAAATATAAATGCCATTACTGTCCTTGTGAATGAAGTCACCTCTGGATTTAGGAAATGTGTAAAAAAACATCTCTAAAGGGTATCCACTAAACTTATGCTAATTCTGGAAAAGTATTTTAAAGTATATTTTATTGTTACATATCTTGTCCTTTTTAAAGAATGCTTATTTAAAAATTGATGTTAAATAAATAAATAACTATTTATAACTGAAACCTTGAGTATGCGTGTTACTTGGCTACTTGCATTTGCAAATTTCATTGCACCAGCTCTACAGCTCACATTTACCCCTCTTGAGATAGGCCTGGCTACTCAGTCTCACTACCAACTTGTGTAGTACAGCCCTATACCAAATGGTGGATTACCTAATACCAAGTAGATAAGTGTTGTGTAATCTCACACAGTGTTACTACATCAATTCATGCCTAACACATAGTACATATCTTTACTGTTTGGAAACATTAACATGGGAGTTATTGGGGGTCATTACAAGTTTGGAGGGAGACATGCCGCTCTTAGCGGCATGGCTAGCCCCTTACGGGGTACCGGGTCCAGGTTCCTTAAATGAGGAATTACCGGGCCATTCCAACCTTGGAGGACCTGGTAATTCCTCATTGAAGGAACCCAGACCCGGTACCTCCCCATTCCCATTCGAGCCCCCCATAGAGCTCAATGGGAATCGGGAGGGTGCTTACAACGGGCCCGTTAATAACATGCCCGTTGTTAGCAGCCTGGTCTGCTCACGGGACCCGCTAAGGGCGCATAGTAAAACCAGGCGCCCTTACCGTGTCCCGCGAGCAAACCTCGTAATGTGGCGGTAGGGGTTTAACGGGGCCGGCAGCTCTACCGGCCCCGTTAAAGCTCTGCCGCTAACCTTGTAATGACCCCCATTCATTCTTGCCATGACAAGACACCAAGAATTAAGTAAAAGAGCACTGTCAGTGGCTTTGATATACTGAATCAGAATATTGTATAGAACTTGGTAGGCCCATTTGATCTACAAAATGTCGAGTCATTGAAACATCCACCAGGAATGGATATTGATGAGTGTCCCACCTTTATAGAGAAACTCTTCCAATGTCTCTGCACTGGCCTCAATCGATTAAGGGACAATTTTACTAAACATGTCATAATTTAAAGAAAGAAACAGATCTATTACCCAAAACCGAAAGGTGTACCTCAAACTGCATGCAATGGTGCTGTTACAATACTCAAGAGTGAAAATAATTCCAATGCGGATAAAGGTTAAAATCATCCCTGAGTATTCTTAGATAACCACATTTTTACTGGACAATTCAGCAACATCAGGAACAGAGCATATTAGTTAAGCCCTCCAGCGGAAAGGGCGCTGCATTTCTGTTGGGCTGTGTTGCTTTATTTGAATTGCTCCGTGAGTGTTACCTTCATTGAATAGCAGAACTTGCTAAATTCCTGTGCCTTTAAGGAGCCGTCTGACTTGCCTGCCTGCAGCTGGGAAGTGGAAAGGCTATTTAAGGACTGCCCAGCCACCCTTGCGGCGATAAGCCCTGCAGCAAAAAGGGCGCTGCATTTCTGTTGGGCTGTTGAGGCGAAAGAAGAAATAAACCTGCATGTGGTAAGCTCGCACTATAAATAGCGCAGAGCCGCTCGAACCGTATTTGTATAAGACCATGAAGAATTTACATTCTGCATGAAGGCAACTGCCTATTATTAACTGTTTCCTAGCATCGGTCGAGGGCTGCAAGGATTGCTCTCCCTCCTCCAGGTGCCTGGGGAATGTTTTGACTTAATCAAAAGGCTATGCAAGTGTGGAGCTAGCTGTTGATCTTTGCTTACTTATACAGCTCGACTCTGACTGCGGGGCTAGACCCTTTGAGCAGTCGAGCTCACCTATACAGTGACTCAAACTAAATATCTATGCACGTGAGGACCTAACTGTTGATTTTTATTTACTTTATCCAGCTCGACTGAGACTGCGGGGCTAGACCCTTTGAGCAGCCGAGCTTATTTGCACAGAAAAATTCTGCGGAAGACCTGCAAAGTTCTGCCTAGCCGCTTTTGTCGTGTTTTGCGGTTGGCGACTTTCAGAGGTTACTGTCCAGTACCATTTCATAGACCAGAGTTTAACTCCAAATTCTCCCTCTAACTCCTTTCTTACTTCTTTTCATCGATTGGCCTAAAATATGAAGAGAACACTACCATCTTTAAAAACAGGCATGCCACCTGTGCACATAACTCTTGGAAATAATGGCATCATGTGTGGAAGTAATGTATCGACCTGCCCAAATAAGAAAGTGCGTCTAAGTTCAACACCTCGCCTGGGGGCGACAAACTCAAAATCATGCTTGAAATCCCACAAAGCAGTTTGCATGGACATTCGCCCCTTCTGTAAGGAGCAGATTTTGGGGCATACCACCTCGAGTAAAATTTGGGTCACTTCCACTCTTACACCACCTTCTACATTAAAAGTACATTCTCATTTGCCTATTACAACTAATCATCAGCATGAAAAAATTGGCTCTAAAAGCTGTGCAACCTCAAAGGAACAATCTAGATCAGAGAAGGAAAATACAGCTATTGAATCATCTGTTGTTTTTGCCAATGAAAATGTCTCTGTCACAGATAGTATATTGCTGTGCAATGCATTGACAGGTGCTGTTGTTCAAGATTCTACTCCTCCAAGTCTGAATGCTACTAATAACTTGGCAGTTATTGACATAGATGTAAATAACTCATGTTTTCTTCACAGACCTTATCTGAAAATTTGTCAAAATCTCCTCACCTCCAAATAAATATAAGTGATACAAATTCAAATTCCATTGGAAAACTATCATTTATAGCTCCAATACCACGTAAACCAGTTATATATGACCTAACTCCTGATTCTGATGCTCTTGAAAGTAACGAGAATGCCTTGACTGAAATTGCTCTGAAATCTATGAATGCTGCTATCCATTCATTAGCCAGATTATTTGAGACTTTGAATATGAAATCAGATAAACACTCCCATCAGTTAGATCACATAGCCGCTTGGCAACAAGAATTGTCTAAACAAATGAATACTAAGGTTCCTTATTCATCCATTAAACGTTCAACTAGTACTCAAACTGATAGGCCTTCAAATCAAATATCTAATTCTAATAATTGCGAACATCGGCTTACTTTTATATTAGAACCAATCATTTATTTAGTTCAAAGAGATTCTAAAGAACCTAATCAATGTACGGGAGGCAATATCATGAGCAAACCTGAGATAAAAACAAATTATGCTCTTTTTGGTGGTTTTACTATGCATGCTCCCGAATTGGCTTCTAAAAATATACAAAACATAACTAACTCAGTGAAAAAGACAAAAAATCAAGTAAAAGGCAAAACAAAATCCTCTTTGCAAACAAAACTCTTTGTGAAAAATTTAACTCACCCAAGGACAGCTGCTGTTGCAGTGTCCAAAGCAATAGCAAACAAATATGTACAACAAACTCACACCAAAAAAAATCAGTCTTCATTGGCACAAATTCGACAAAGAGAATCTTATAGTCCTCTTAACAAGTTGCTTGAAGCCGCATCAAATGAGTCGCTAGAGAAAGCCTCCTCTCATGACAATTCTGATCAGCAAATTTGTAAGTCTGTGTCTGAAGACCAAAAACTCATTGAGCGTTGTAACGAAATTCAACATGCAATAGATGAGTATATGTCTACCATTCCTTCTCAAAAGCAACTGCAAACCCCAGTATTGCAAGAGCGAGTGAAAAAGGTAGACTTTAAACTTCCAACTCCTATCCCTCAAGAGAACAGCTCAAAATGTTCAGACGCCCATTTCAATGACGCCTGTGAAACTGAGCAATCAGATATTGGTCAAGTGGGCTCTGCCCACCAATGCCAAACAACCTCTGACAATGAACTAAAAAACTTAATACAATCTGTATTAACGAAAATACTACATGAAAAAGATTCGCAAAAGGAATCACCCAGAATGGTGAGACAAAGCAAGTTCCTTTTAGTCAGGATAAATGTACTAAATCTGTCATTTCTTCAGTAAAGTGTCCTGCGCTTCACTCTTTAACCTGGATTTGTCGTCCCCCTCCTGTTGTCCAGTATATTTTGACGACATAGGTTCTATTGATATAGAACAGGTTGAATTTACTGATGCTTCAAACAGGTCATCTGTTACCTTATGGCTTAACTCCCGTGTAGTTGTTAACACCATTTGGGTGGTTAAAGCCAAACTTTTTGACCTAGATTTTGTTCTTTTATCTGGTCCCTCCTCTTCTGATGCTAAGAATAATAACACGCAAATTAAACCATCTAACAAATCAGTACCAGTAATTCAATCATCCACCACTAACGTATATAATTGTAATCATAAAACTGGTCAATGTTAGCTATCTAAAGTTGACACACACAGACTATCAATAATTAGCTGGAATTCAAGAGGATTTACTCATCTAATTAACAATGCGAGCTCAAATCTCCATTGCCATGATATTATCATGTTGCAGGAGACTTGGTTAATGTCTATTCCATCTTGGGACAATTACGATGTTTTTCTGAACCCAGCTATTAAGGGTATTGCTGGGAGACGAGTTTCAGGTTTACTAATTGCCGTTAAGCAAGGTATATTTACCAATCTACAATCATGGTATGCGCCAAATCCTTATGTACAGATGCTTACATTTTACCGAAATTATATATTACATGTATTGATAAATGTGTATTGGAATCCCTCTGGAATTTCTGACACGATGTTTCTCGAAAGCATGAATGAGGCTCTGGATTTAATATAATTTGAAAAACAACCTATCAGGTTAGTAATAGCTGGTGATTTGAACTTGCACCGTCTATCACCTGAGAAACAAAAACATTCAATCAGATTAATGAAGTGGATAAACTTTGTAAAATCCAGAAATCTCTTCATGCTGAACGGTTCCTGCTCGTCAGATCTCCCACCAAATCCAACTTGGCATATAGGAAATAGTACTGCGATTATAGATTATATTTATGTGAATAGTGAATGGCTGTATTTAAAAGAAACTTTTCAGGTACAATATTCTAATGTAAGCGATAACAATCAACTGAATGCTGTTTGGGTTGATAACTGTGGAGAGACGAAACAGAATGTATATAAAGATGGTACTATTACCATTAACACCCCTCGTAATAGATTAATTTGGTCTGAAAAATCTCTTGAAGCATTCAAAGATTGTTATCGCTTGCAGATTAATAAACAAGAATCCGACTCTCAAATCTCTTCAATCCCTTACTCTGATCTTATGTAGCTGTTCCAACCAGACTCTATTAGGCACAAAATCAAAAAAACGCCACATTTACATATATATATAACCATGACATTAGAATCATGAAATCGCAAGTTCGATCAGAAAAAAGAGATGTTTTAAAATTGCCCAAAGCCAGCCAATTCCCTGATTTTAAACAAATTAAAACTAAATACAGGAATTGGTTGAGGAGTATGAAAGCCAAATTATATCAAAATGACGGGAGCAATATGTTAAAAATACTGGCCTCCAAAAATTCAGCTGAATCCTGGAGAATCATCAATCAGGCTACAGCACGACATCAAATAGCTGTCCTGTGATGTAAAAGAGGAAACTTGGATTACATACTACTCCTCTATATACTCCAAATCTACCCTTGAACATGTTTGTCCAAATATTGAGAGAGATGACGAGATACACCTGAAATTTGAGAGAGATGACATTCTTTATTTTATTCATAAGTCCAGCAGATCACAGGCTCCTGGTCCTGATGAATTATCAAACCAGGTTATGAAACAATCTCCTGAACTATGGGCAGACATACTAGACATCATGTTTAAAAATATTCTCCATACACAACAAATTAAAATCTCCTGGAAGCATTCAATCACTATTCCAGTATACAAAAAAGGAGATCGAGCTAACCTGGCAAGTTACAGGCCAATATCTGTGCTTGATGCCCCTAGCAAAATATTCTGTCGCTTAATACTAAGAGATCTGAATGAATGGTCTAAATTAAATCTCAAGAGAGATCCCTTTCAGTCAGGTTTTGTACAGGGCCTTGGAACATTACCAAATATGATTGCCATCAACTTATTGAAAACACAATATGCTACTTGTAAGCAACCACTTTATTTTGCATTTATTGATTTCCGCATGGCTTTCGATTCAATAGATCAAAGCTTATTATTTGATAAACTGAAATCATTTGGCTGTCCTGCGTCCCTACTTGCCTTGATAAAACAACTTCACTCAGAGACATCAATGCAAGTTCGTCTCTCAATGATCGGTTATTTAATTGCGAAATTTAACACCTATTCAGGACTCAAACAAGGTTGTATAATGGCCTTTATTTTGTTTAACCTTTTTATTCTGTACATGGGAGCTGCCTTTGTAGATATTATTTCAGATGGTCCTAAACTTGGAATACAGCGCCTAGCTTGGTTACTTTATGCTGATGATTTAGTTTTGATATCCCAGACACCATGTGGACTCCAAAATCTTTTATCAGCATTAACAGCCTATGTCACTAAAAACAACTTGGTAGTGAACATAGAAAAATCACAGATTATGGTTTGTAAGAACTCGAAGAAACCACAGAGGCTTTCCCTGAAAAGATGGACCCTGTGTGACAAACCCTTGGCAATAGTAAAAGAATACAAGTATTTAGGAATAATACTCCCGAATACTACAACAAATACTGTATTTCTTATTAATGTACAATCAAAATTAGTTTCCTTGACTTCCCAAGCAAAAATCTTGATCCATAAATTTGGGAAATTCTCATACAAACATCTACTCCTATTCTATGAGCAGAAGGTAATACCCATACTAACCTATGGTATTCAATCAATGTTATACTTTTCTGATAATGTATGGAATAAAATTGAGGCATGTTTTTGGCGAAAAGTGTTATGCCTTCCTGATTGCACGCCGATGCCGATTATAAGATATGAACTGGGTATAATCTCCCTAGCCACTCAAGTCAAGTTGCGAATGTGCACCTTTTTTAGGAAATGCCTTATGAATCTTGAAATTAATAATATGTTGAGTGTGGTAACCCGCCAATTAACTGTATCCAAGTCTCACTTTCCAAATAGATGGCGCAATTTGGTTTTAAATATGTTAACCGAAGCAGACATTACCATCAAGCTTCTGCTAGAAAATCAAATTCGTGCCAAGAGTAAATTCTATCACTGGGACGGGATAACAAACAGAGAAATCTGTTTAAATTACAAGGATTTTGGGACCCACACCTTTGGCCATAAAAAATTACGTTGCAGCTCTTCCTATTTGTTGAAATGTCCATCTCCAATAATAAGGAAGAAATACTTACGCTTCAGACTCAATCAGTGGCCCACTAGAGATATACTTGTGAGGAGAAAAATCCTACCACTGAATATGAATTTCTGTAGATTTTGTAAAAATCAAACAAAAAAGGAAACTTTACAACACGTTATAATATCTTGTCCGCAACTGAATGTACTTCGCGTAAAACATTTATCTAATAAATTAAATCTTTTTCATGCAGCTGAGGATAATGAAATCTGGATCTTGTTTTTTCAAAGTCTTAAATTCTCTGTATGGAAATCAATAGTACAATTTTTAGATGAAGTATTTCCTGAGGAAAATGTTGTAACTTCTTAAACAGAAATATGTGTTTTATACTTTGTATTCTAGTCTGTATGTAATACTTAGACTAGCTCTTGTGAATGAAAAACCATATAATTTTATGTTTTATATTTGTTTATGTGAATATATGGAAATCTAATAAGTGTATTTGAAAAGTTTATTCATCAGCTAAATCAAATAAAAAAAAATAAAAAAAAATAGTTAAAACAGAGCAAAGACTGGCACTTAAATTTGATGGCGTGGTTGATGATATTACTTAAACATTCCAATCGAGTGATTAAAGATGCAAAGGATTAATAGATCTAGAGGATGAACTATTCAAGGGAATTATTACAACAAAGAAAACTGAGAAATTCATAAAGGATGTACAAAAATATGCCAAGGAAAGTGTACACCATTATCTGAGAGCAATTAATTTCCAAGAGGAGAGTAATCAAGTTAGATCCACTTATCCAAGCCATGCAGTGAAGCTTTCACTGAATTAGTCATTAATTAGATTATTTAACACATCAAAGAGTAGTGGATCAGATAAAAGAGATGACAAAGCAAAACCAAGTTTATTAAGTAGAGAAGACCGACCCATGGTATCAGGCCCCCTTGGGGGTTTTGTCCCAGTTTAGTTTTGGTTTATATCTTGTATGCATAAAGTATAGACTTACTCCGATAGTGCTGTACAATGTAGGCTGAGAGGGATGCCAATTTTTCTGCCAGGGCAATTCATAGTGAATAAAGAGTGGTCTAAAGCTGTTTTCTAAATTTACAGGCCGATTCATGGAATTAATGTGCGCTGACAATCGCCGCGCAAGCGTGCGAAAGCGTGCAAATGGCAGCGCAAGCGCGGAAATCGCAGTGCAAGCGTGCGAAAGCCACGCACATCGATTCATGGAAGTCCATGCGCGTGTAAATCCTGGGATGTGCGCTAAAATCGTGCGTGGTGCACGCAGGCTCACACGTCATCAAACGCCGTGCGCTACGCGCACAGCGAAAGCGCACATAGCCCAGCGCACACAATAAAAGTGGGCGGAACGCGGGGCATAACACGCGGAATGGAGAACAACGCATGAAAATGTGGGCATTACGGGGGAAGTACAGGAGGTAAATGCGCGGAACGCCCACACGCGCGCCTACAACACGTATTCATGGAATCGAACAGGGGAAACGCGTGCGCCAAAAAAGACGCGCTAATCCGGAAACACATACGCCAGCAGGAAGCAGTCATACGCGGCCCCGTGCAGCATAAAAGTGCGCGCAAACAACAAACAAGCTCAGATGCTACGATTAATATACTGTTCCTCGCAGCAGTGATCGTGGGACACTGCAGGAGGAGGAGGATAGCCAGGCCCAGAATTTTTACACCCAGGACCAGCCTTTTTGGGATGCCTGATGACCAGGTGTATGGGAGGTACAGGTTTCCACCATGCATAATACTCGACCTGGTGAGTGAGTGGCAGGATGACCTCACATCACCCACCCTGTGCTCCCAAGCACTGAGCCCCTTGGAAAAGGTGCTCAATGTACTGCACTTCTTGGCCACAGGTTCATTTCAGCGGACAAGTGCCATAGTGGGGGGGGGTGTCACAGGCCGCGCAGTCACGCTGCCTACACCAGGTGTTGGCCATCATGACTGCACGCCCCTCAGTCGGCAGGCACATATACATGCCCAGAGCACCTGCAGAAAGGCAGGCTGCCGTCCAGGACTTTTACGGGGTGGCACACTTCCCCAAAGTGCTAGGTGCCATTGATTGCACCCATGTGGATCTACGTCCACCCAGGGCAACTGAGCACATCTATAGAAACCGCAAGCACTGGCATTCCATCAACGTGCACGTAGTATGTGATGCCAAGGGAATCATCACCTCAGTATATGCCAACTATCCAGAGTACACCCATGATAATTTCATTTTCAGAATGTCACCCCTAAACCGGGACCTAGAAGCTGGGCGGCATGGAGATACATGGCTGCTTGATGAGTATAAATGCCTCTGCACATGCATGTCTGTCAGATAGTGAGTAATGTCACAACCCCACTAATGATACCCATCATCACCTCCCCAGGGGACAGTGCCTACCCTCTGAGCATCCACATGATGACGCCAATTCGGAACCCCACCACACCACCTGAGGTAAGATACAACACAGCCCATATTGAAACCCGGGGCATAGTGGAGCGCACATTCAGAGTGCTCAAGTCACGCTTTTGCTCCCTTGACCACTCTGGTGGGTGGCTGCTATATGCGCCCCCAGTAGTGTGCAGGATCATAGTGGCAGCATGTGTCCTGCACAATGATGCAACCCACTGGGGTGCATATAGCAGCCCCCACATCCGCAACCACATGCACGGCCACTGCGCATGTGAGGGGAAAGGGGACGTGGTGAGGCAGCCCGTACCCAGCTGGGGGCAGTAATGTGGTGCTAATTGGCTACTGCGGTCAGAAGGGATACTGTCATACCCAAATCCAAGGGCAGTGAATGGTTTGGAGGAAGAACATGGGTGACCCATACCACTGAGGACTACACACCCTCACCTGGCACTCAATCAGAACACGTCACCCAAGCAACATACACATGGATTACACACACATGCATGGGCACTCACCGGACAATGCTTCGTAATCTGGGAGGTCTCCCACGCCTTGGATCTGTTCCTCTGTGAAGAAGGTTCCAGCAACAGACTCATGTTCAGTGAGTTGGTCGTCCTCTGGTGGAGACCCACCGCCAGTCACCAGATTAGAGGCATGATTTGAAGCCAGCTTGTTCTTTGCTCTGCGTTTCAGGTCATTCCACTGCTTGTTGCAATCATCAGCTGTGCGCCTCACAAATCCAAGGGCACTAATGTGGTCCGCGATGGTCTGCCAGTGGGCCCTATGTTGACCAGGCCTAGTCTTGCACCCTGCTGTCACCACCATTACGCGGCCATGTGCCAACACATAAGCCACAAGTGCATCAAGTTCGGCGTCATTAAAGCTAGGCTTCCTTGATGTGCCGGAGTGTGTAGCCGTGTCCGGGGTCTCAGGCTGTAGTGCTAGAGCACCCTTCTTCTTCTTCTTGGAAGGTGGTGCAGATCCTGAGTGGCTTACGCCACTCTGGACAGTAGGGGCAGAAGCGGAGGTGGACTTGGTACTTGAAGCCTGTAAAGGCAGAATGACCAAAGGTCTTGGTGCAGGCATTGGCTGCAGGGTGATGTTGGCAGGGCCAACGTCGGTGTGATGGACCTGGACCGACACCGTGCTGGCTGGGAGACTCAGAGCTGGGGTGGATTGAGCTGCAGCTGCCCCTGCAGCCTCCCCACCCTGGCTACTTGGGGCAGCAGATGACATTGCTGCCCCAGATCCACGTGGCCTGGTGACAGCAACTTTAACCGCCACACGTGGCTTAGACTTGGTGACCTGGAAGTCAGCCTGGGAGTCATCCTGTGCCTGTTCAGTTGACAAAATGGGCCGGTCCAACAAGGGCTGGGATGGTGTCAGCTACATTTCCCACAACCATTGGGGGGGCATATGTCGCCCCGATTGGTCCTCCACACACTGGGCTCTAGGGGCACCCTGCAAATCCTGGCCACGTCCCCTACTGCGCCCACCACGCCCACATCTTTGAGATCGGCCACCTTTGCCTCGCTTACTGCCTGGTCGCCTCCCAACCATGGCACTGATGTTTTTGTGCATATGGGAGTTGCCGTAAATAATTGTCCGGAGCAATTGGGGTGAAAGGGGTTGGGTACCAGATGGAATTCGTACCCTAGTGCTCTAGCAAGGCTGTATGTGACCCCTGGGGGAAGAAGATAGGTCACGCAACACACAGGCACCCCAAAAACAAAAGTACACGTGCACGCAACCCCTGGTAGACCACGTGCGTGGAAAAATGAACCCGCACTACGCTGTGGCACCCAGAAACACAAAAATAAGCGTACGCGTGTTACACGCAGCCTACAATGACCTCTGAAGGGTTATGCGACACACGGGGGCAACCACAGTTGGAAAATACATGCACGACTCACCATCTGCCTTGGAAAAGAACGTGAAAAAAACACGCGTGTGCGTGTTGGCAACACCCCCGCCAAAAGAAGAAAAGAACGCAGTCTGAGGAAACAGGGAGTACGAACTGGAAACGTTGTGAAGTAATCGCGTGTGAACTGACAAGAAGTACAAGAATCACCCGCTCGCTCTCCACAAAAAGCACATACAAGAAAATAGCGTGATACTCGTACCTTTTAAGCCAGCCCACACGTGCAACATCACTTACGCGCTTACGCGCTAAGGCCCTTTCCTCCAATAGTATGGTGACATGCAGTTTTCTCACGTACTGATTCACTATGCACCCGTGTTGCGGGGAACGCCGTGCACGTTACATCACTTACGCGCTTACGCGCTAAGGGCCTTTCTTTGGATTTCACGCTGATGTGCACTTTTTTCACGTGCCAAATCACTCTGTATCAAGCTGGCCACGCGATAAACACACAGAAGACTACGCTCCTGCCCAAAAGGCCATTTGCCTGCCCCCAAGAACCCCAAGCACGCTCCCACCTGCCATCTGCTGCTGCCTGCCTACTGCCCACGTGCCCTGCTATTTGGTGCCTGCACGTCAGCCATCTGCAGGGGTCCAGTTGCTGTGTCCACCACTGCTGGAACAGAAGACTCCTGACTGGGATACCATCGCTCCACAGCCCAGCCCCAGGACCCAGTTGCTCACCCACGCCTGCCTCGGGGTCGCCAAGTCAGGGCAAACACCATCTGAGACCACTGGTGACCCCCAGCCAGAGAGGCAGAGGGCCACCAGCTTCAGTGAGAATGAAGTTGGTGTCCTGTGGAGCATATCCTGGGGCATTATGATGCCCTCTTCAGAACATCACGCGCCAACAAGGAAGGATGGGAGAGGATCTGGGAGGACGTAGTGATTGCCATCAATGCGGAGGGGGTGGCTACCCGTGACATCAAGCACGTCCGGAAGTGCTGGGAGGACTTCAGGTCCAGGACCGTCTACAAGGCCCGGCGCCTCGTGAAGGCAGAGGATGCAGAGGGTGCCGGGTCAGCATGAGCAACATCCAGAGGAGGGTCCTGGAATGGGTAGGCCCAGCGCTCCACGCCCAGATCCTTCGGAGGCAGGCCCATCTGGAGTTGAGGGGTAAGTGGCCAAGCATTGCTGTCTGAGACAGGGCATGTTGCAGTATGCTGGTAGTCTGATACTTGCCTGTATGTGTAACATAGGCCATGTATGGATGTGTGTGTGCAGGGACATCATGGTCATGCATGTGAGACCAGTAATGTGTGAACCACATGGATGGTGCATGGGTCCCAATGCAACATGGGGAGCTGTATGCGGAATGCACACATGAATGCATGCAAGTCTCTGATCTTGGACATGGAGGGGGAGTGAGGGATGGGTGCTGCTCTCATGTACATGTATGATGCACATGTGTGTGTGTCTGAGAAGTGTGTGTGACTTTGAAACGCCATGGATGCATGACACATGACCGTGATGATGTGTAGATTCACTCATGCAGTGCGGTCACCGTTGTATCCACTGTGTCTGTGGTGTACGAGCTATGATGCATGACCCTCCGGTGATGTGTGTGCATGGGATCAGTATGAGCCATGATGCATGTGAGTTTTGAGGCAACATTTTGGTTAATATAGGCCCTTGTACATGGATGCTGATGTTGATTGCAGGCGCCATGCCTGTTTCTGCATGTGTGTTGCGTGCATTCACCCATGTATTGTGGAGGGATAGGATGGAAGTGACATTTGACAGTGCCACTCATGTGTTATTGCTTCCTGTCTAGGGGAATATTGTACTGTACCCTGGTGTTCTATGTCTCCCTCTATGCAGCGTCGAGTGAAGAAGAGGGTGGAGACGGCGCTGTGGAGCCAAGCAGCAGGGATGCCTCCACTGGGTGGCGACGCAAGGCCCAGCCACCCTCCCAGTAATTGCCATCATCCTGGAGCGAGGGGACTGGTGCAGCGTCTGCCACTACGGCTGTAGCGGAAGGGCCGGGTGAGCCCCCACAGGGGCTTGCAATGGCGGAAGACAGTGTGGAGACATCCAGGTTGGTGGTCTCCACAGAGAAGGAGAAGCCCGGTACTGAGCCGCACATGGGGCCTGGTGGGGCTAGTACCACTGGTGCAAATAGTACAGTCCAGGGCCAGGGTCAGGAGGCAGCACAGGTCACATTGGAGGGGCCTGTGTATGTCACTGTCCTTGACCCTGTGACTGCACCACCATGCACCAGCAGGGATGCCCCGTCCAAGGCCCGTCCGCAGGTAGGGGGGAGTCCCACGTCATCTGCCTCTCCACTACCTGCGGACGAGGGGTCCCATGACTATATGGGCTCCGTCCTGATTGGTGTCGTGTTGCGCACGTGTGACATTCGTGATGGGGGGAGCACACACGCCATCACGAAGAGCAGCGTCGTGACGTGGGACTGTTGGGAGGGACCCTGGTCGGTAGGTTCCTACATGTGTCGCGCACTCTGGCGGACCTCTCCTCCTCTGTGGAGACTATGCGCCAGTCGTTGTCCCTGCCGTCTTCTGGCCCAGATTCCACCTGGGCCCCCTCTGGACCTGGCCTGACCAACACAGCCAGCTTGGTGGAGATCCCATCCCTGCCATAGTCGGGAGTCGGTGGTCCAGCAGGGGTGGACACCACAACAACTGGCGACCAGCAGATGGAGGATGTGCAAGCATCATCGGACAGGGCACATGGACAGCAGCAGCAGCAGCAGGCTCTAGGTGGGAGCAATGATGGCTCGGGGTCATCGACATCAGAGGGGCAGGCATCGGCCAGAGGGCAGGAGGACCCTGGAATGGGTGTATCTTCCATGTGGCTGCGGTTGGGCCGGCACATAGATGCGGAGCAGCGGCGGGCAGAAGAGGCACGGCTCACAATGGTCAGGGCGGAGAACTCCATGCGGAGGGCACTGAGGCGGGCCGAGTGCCTCTAGGCTATTCGCAGGGAGTTGGTGTCCAACATGGCATCGTCCCTGCGAACCCTAGTGGCCATGGAAGAGGACCGCCTCCAGGACATTGACCAGTAGTTCGATGATACCCTGGCCCGGGACATCGAAACGTGAGCCGCCGGACTAGCCTGCCGCCATTGTAAATAGTTTTTAGTGTTAGGTTTCCTTTTCGTTTTTATTTCTTTTGGGGTGATTGGACTATGCCCCACACTTTTGTATATAGTTCTTTTCTTAGGTAGTTTTTTAGATAGGTTTCATTTCTTTCGTTGGGCTCATGGACCCTTTCAGAATTGATTGTACATAGTTGGACTTTGGATTTATGTGTGCATTTTCTTTGAATTTCACCATGGGCCAATGGATTTTCATTTTTACGTTTCCTTTGGATTTGTTTTGGTGGACAATGATTATGGAATATTTTTCTTCTGGATTTATTTGGATTGCATCTACATTTCATTTTTCATATTTTTGGACATGCATTTCATTTCATTTTTGTATTATTTTTTTACTTTCATTTCATCACATTGATTTTGTTAATAATACATTTTGATATTTTAATTCCATGTGTTGGATTCGCTCATTGGGTTCATGCATGTCAAATTGTGGTTTTGCACAATCTATGGCAAACAGTGTGTGTGTGTGACCGACATGTGTTGATGTACATGGTTGACTTTTGATTTGTGTCGTGACATAGGCATGTCAGTGTGTGGTGGATTGGTGAAATCATTGCATGTCAAGAGTAGGGTGGCGTGCTGTGGCATTGTGGTGCACATGAGGGCCATGATTGTGCAGCTTCCTTTCGTGTTGCAGGGGGACATGAGCCGGGGCCTGCTGGCAGGTGCCCCTCAATGCTGGGTGGATGGGGGTGCTGGGGGACATGAGTCGGGGCCTGCTGGCAGGTGCCCCTCAATGCTGGGTGGATGGGGGTGCTGGGGGACATGAGTCGTGGCCTGCTGGCAGGTGCCCCTCAATGCTGGGTAGATGGGGTGCTGGGGGACATGAGACGGGGCCTGCTGGCAGATGCCCCTCAATGCTGGGTGGATAGGGGTGCTGGGGGACGTGAGTCAGGGCCTGCTGGCAGGTGCCCCTTAATGCTGGGTGGATGGGGTGCTGGGGGACATGAGTCAGGGCCTGCTGGCAGGTGACCCTCAATGCTGTGTGGATGGGGTGCTGGGGGACATGAGTCGGGGCCTGCTGGCAGGTGCCCCTCAATGCTGGGTGAATGGGGGTGCTGGGGGACATACGTTAGTGCTCACTTGTGCATGGTGACATGTGGGCTGGCTGGGGGGCTTCAGCAGGGTGGATGACCTGCCTGTGGGGCATGGCCAGGGGTGCAGTGTGTACCCCTGTGTTGGGATCTGACTGCAGGCCCTGGGGAAGGGCGAGAGGGCACACCTGGGAGGACACACACTGCCAATTCGTTGGGGCACCCCCGAAATACACATACCCGCTCACACAGGGCCAATCGCGTGTGAAACGTCCCGTGCACCCCCGAAATACACGTACCCCACTCGCACAGGGCCAATCGCATGTGAAACTTCCCGCGCACCCCGAAAAACACGTACCCCGCTCGCACAGGGCCAATCGTGTGTGAAACTTCCCGTGCACCCCCAAAATACATGTACCCCGCTCGCACAGGGCCAATCGCGTGTGAAACTTCCCACGCACCCCCAAAATACACGTACCCCGCTCGCAGAGGGCCAATCGCGTGTGAAACTTCCTGTGCACCCCCAAAATACACGTACCCCTCTCACACAGGGCCAATCACGTGTGAAACTTCCTACGCACCCCAGAAATACACATACCCCGCTCGCACAGGGCCAATCACATGTAAAACTTCCCACGCACCCCCGAAATACACGTACCCCGCTCGCACAGGTCCAATCGCGTGTGAAACTTCCCACGCACCCCAGAAATACACATACCCTGCTTGCACAGGGTCAATCGTGTGTGAAACTTCCCGCACACCCCCGAAATACACTTACCCCACTTGCACAGGGCCAATCAGGTGTGAAACTTCCAGCGCACCCCCAAAATACACGTACCCCGCTCGCAGATGGCCAATCGCGTGTGAAACTTCCCGCGCACCTCGGAAATACACGTACCCTGCTCGCACAGGGTCAATCGCGTGTGAAACTTCCCATGCACCCCATAAATACACATACCCCGCTCGCACAGGGCCAATCGCGTGTGAAACTTCCCATGCACCCCATAAATACACGTACCCCACTTGCACAGGGCCAATCGCATGTGAAACTTCCCGCGCACCCCCGAAATAGACATACCCCGCTCGCACAGGGCCAATCGTCTGTGAAACTTCTCGCGTACTCCAGACATACACATACCCTGCTCGCACAGGGCCAATCACGTGTGAAACTTCCCGCGTACCCCAGAAATACACGTACCCCGCTCGCACAGGGCCAATCGCGTGTGAAACTTCCCACGCACCCCGGAAATACACGTACCCCGCTTGCAGAGGGCCAATCGCGTGTGAAACTTCCCGTGCACCCCCGAAATACACGTACCCCGCTCACACAGGGCCAATCGTGTGTGAAACTTCCCGCGCACCCCAGAAATACATGTACCCCGCTCGCACAAGGCCAATTGCGTGTGAAACTTCCCGCGCACCCCCGAAATACATGTACCCCACTCGCACATGGCCAATCACGTGTAAAACTTCCCACGTAGCACGGTACGTGTATTCGGAGGGGTGCGCAGGGATTTTTACGTGGTTGGGGGCTTTATGCTGGTCCACTGGCCTGTGCGCCATGTACGGGATTTGTGCACTGTTCATGGTGCACGGGGAGGGGTTGGGGGCATTACTGCTGCTGCTGCAGGGTCGCTGCGCCACTCTGCGCCACGGCTGGTCTTGGATGTTAAAATCCATGAATACGCTGTGCGCGGAAATGGATTTTGGCACACGCGGCTCACGCAGACTGCCGTACGCGCACACTGTGCGCCAGCCGCGTGCGCCACTTGTGCACTGAATTCTATGAATTACCCCCTTAAAGTCGTTTCCTCCTTTCTGACAAGATCCAATGTTCCTATTTATTTGTTGGACATACGTAACTTGACAATCAAATGTCCCTCCAAAGGTGCGCATCTTATTCAAAGGATGAGAACGGGAGCCTAAGAAAGAGTGCCAGAAAGTGAAGGCTGTGTTATAGTCACAAGGATCACATGGAATAACCTGCATTTTAGAAGCATTTAATTTTAGTCTATTTCATTTCATCCAACCACTGACTGCTGTTATCCGCAGTGAATATATAGAATTGTTGGTAGAGGTGGTATCATCAAGATGTAAAGGGATCTGTCTTGCATCGACATAGGGATATATCGACACGCCAAAAGAATGAAATAGCTTTGTCAGTGGCTGGGGATACAGATTAAACAGTAAAGTGGAGATATATATCCTTTCAGGGACCCCTCGTGTTATTTTCAAAACTGAAGATTCAAAAGTACTAATAGGGACTGATTCTCTTTTGTATGAAAGAAAAGTATGGATCCAGGTGCGTCACTCCTCCAATCCCAAAATGACAGGGTCACCAAGTATGATGACTTGGTTGACTGCATGAAAAGCACCAGATATGTGTAGTAGTACTAGTGCTATTACACTGCCACCTTCAAATCTCCTGATGTCATTGACCATATCACCTACAACGGACTCAGTGGTAAAACCAGGTTGGAACGCAGGCTGCTTGAAATCAAGACTACTTGTGTCTCCCATATGTTGCATTAGTTGGAGAGTTGCAACTGATTCCATAGATGGTAATCTAGAGAACGAGGGGCAGAAGAAGATGTTATCAGGTCATGCCTCCAACCCAAATGGAAAACAGTTGGGGTTCAGAGCGATAGATGAGGCCAAAAAATGAGGGAGATGTAACATCCAATTTGTACTTATTCTTCCACTCTCTCTAAAGAGATGAGACAAGGGCTTTGAGCAAAGAGTTCTCTTTTGTTCACACCCCTCAACAAATTTCAAGCTTTGACAGTTAGAAATAACAGGCTTTCTAAGGGGAATTAAATTACAAAAAATATGCTTACCTCCCATATCAAGTAGCAAAAGGTAACAAATGCTCAAGATCTCCATCGAACTTTGACCTCGATTTGATCTAGTCATGTCCACAACTGGTGTCTTTTTTATTTTTATTGGGATCTTAAGCAAAGGGAACAATAACGGGGGGTGAGAACCCATGCACACCCTCCACACGTCTTCGAGATCTCACACATAGCTTTCTATGAAATCGATTGATATATTCTGTTAATTATTAAAATTGCTACTCGATCGGAAATCACTTTTCAAAAGTGGCCAGGTGAGGTCATCGCCTCACGCTACTTTTCCTATCCCTGCTTGTATCCTGATTTCTAATTCCTCAACCATTTCCTTTTTACAAACATTATAGCACTAAATATTCAATAACTAGTATCTGTTTTGTATCTATTGACAATAGGAAACCCATTAGAAGGTTTATTCTCCCACCCACCTCTGTCCATGCACCACAGACTATATGTGACATTGTACATTTAGCAATCTTACAGGTCCAATAGATATCTCCTAAACCACTATTAGGCAGCCTCTGCAGCATTCAGTACAACCTATGAACTGGCCCAGGCAGCATTTATCTTACCCGCATGTCATTTAATATTGGTGTATACCTTGGACCATTCCTTCCTATGCATGACATCCCCTTAGCGCTCTCTGTTTTTTTTACTACAAAATTCCATTCCCCTCCTCTATCAAGCCCTGCATGCATTCCAGCACCCAACTAGTGTTCAGATTCTGTGTATTTCACGTTTTAATAATCTTCACTAGGGGCATCACTGGCAAAATGTTATCTTATGCAATTTTCTAAAGCACAGCCTTAATTGAGGGCAGATACATTTTCAAAGGCATTTCGTCTAATGTCTTTACTCTTCCTGCTATGATCAAGCATTCAAATATTAGATTGGGAATTCCATGGATATAATGCAACCAACAATAAGTCTGTCATGGCAATTTTCTCCCCGAGTTATACTATACATCCCAAATATAGATACGGATGGACCGTCATCTTTTTGGATAGCTTTACTAATTCCTTCCATGGTTCCAATACAGTGGGAAGGGTCTGTCTTTGCAGTTTAGCTTTTGTGTAGACCATTAAATTTGGCAGCATTGGGGCTGATACCTGTTAATCTAGCTCCAAATATAATGCACAGACGTAAAACCATGAAACGGTTCAGGTAATGATTTATTCTCTGCTGCTTCAGCCATCCTCTACCCCACAGGATCAGTAGCACATGCAGGTCTGAGGCTCCTAGGATGACTCGGTCTAGCTGGTCAACCTGCTGAGAGTCATGTTGAAACTTGTTCAAGCTAGCTAGTAAGTGAGAGGTTGCTTCACAAGGGCTCATGGTTCCTGGACATTTCCTGCAGTATGATGCTCTGCGTGTTGCTTTGACCCACTTCGTGCAGACTTCTGTCTTTCCTTGTTTTTGACCTGCATTTAGATGATCCTTATGTCACTGGAAACCCACTGTTTTTTTGCCCCTCTGCTTTCCTTCTAATATCCTAATAGGTCATGCTTTCCTTTCTTTAGTACATCCTTCATGATTTCTAATCCTATGTTTGCCTGTCTAGGTTTGTTCTGTACTGCTTTTAACTTTGTTGGTTTGGTTTTTAACTTATTTCCTGTTGAACTGCTTCTGTATGGTGTGGACAGTGGGAATGGTTCTATGAACCAAAACTGTTTGGGGGAGTTTGGTTGTCTCTCCTACTTCTCATACAACTGTTGTTAATCAAATACAAATAGAGGACATAAGAGGTCATGAAACATCAGATTAAATTGTGAAATCTATTACTATAATCTATCATACACTCTGTTTTGTGTTTGGAATCATGATTCCTGTTACACTTTCTTTTTAAATCCTGCCACAGGCAGCTAAGGTAAGGGAGGTTTGTTTGCTGGTTGTTATTCTGGTGTTTCCGTTGCTTTTGTTGTCATAGAAACTCATATTGACAAATGAGACTCTGATAATTGTGTGGTGTATTTAAAAAGAGAGACAATTTCTCATTCAATGCAGGTTTCAAACACAATTTAGACTCTACCAGATATACACAAACATCTAGGTAATCTACCAGGACATCCTATAGTGTCAGGGATAGGCTCCATATTATAACCATTGTCCAGATGGCTTGATCTTCTCCTAAGATTGTTTATATATAAGATTCTGTCACAAGAAAAGATTTAACACATATGATCCCTGTCCTAGACGGTCATATTTTTTACATTGAGCGTGGTATATTGGTCACCTTAGATGTTTACATCTTTATTACCAACATCCTATAAAAGTGCTGTAGGGATTGCCTTTGAAACATTGAAGGAGAGCCCACTCTAAAACAAAGCAGAAGTTTGGCCATCATGTATTACCCACTCAAACCTCCTCTATCCTCCATGACTTCCTTGACTACTCCCCTGCCTACCTTTCTATCCAATAATCTCCATATAAACCTCATTAGGGGTCTATGGAATGCCCACTCCAGGCCATTACCACAACCGGCCCTTCCCCTAAGACACTGAAGCGCTTTTGGCACTACATGCTGACTTTTCCACATAATCACACTCCCCTTGTTTATCAAAACTGTGGTAGAGTTGTAGTAATGAGCAATATGGACACCCTATCTGTCTCTCCTAACCCCCTGACTTTACCCTGTCTTCCTTTCAACATATATTTCCAATTCTTCATTTCACTCCTCCTATCATCCTCTGCATCTTTCGCCATGTGGAGCCCCGAAACTCAACATACTAGTAAAGCCTTTCCGAGTCAACTGTCCTTTGGTTATTATGAGGAATCAAAACCATCATATCATTACCGAGTCCCACCAACTCAAATCCACCCTCCCTGGCCACTCTGTGAACAACCTAGACAACCTTTGCCTCACACGTGTGGTCTTTCCTGACTTCATCTTACTATCCTTAACCCTCCACTACTCTGACTTCTTTATGGACTCCTCTGTTTTTAATCACTCACACATTCAATTCACTATCTCTCTTCCCCCTCCACCCACACTCACCCCTCCTTTGTCTATTACTGTCACTGTGTGGCCTTACCACTCACACTGTGCCTTCTTTGAAACTTACCTGGAGGCTTTTGGACTGGAAACCACAAAGGCTACCCCGGCATCTCCCAATGCGGCAACCCCGGTTCATGGAGGCCTTCATCTTCTACCCTTCCTGCATGCGCACGGGACTAGCAGCCCGTGCCTGGTGTGCATGCATAGTAAAAGCAGAGTTGGTGGTTGCGCATAGCAACACAATCATGGATGCATGTGATTCAATACATATGGGTTTAATTGGATGGCATTCTTGTTTCTTCACCAACCCGAGAATCACATATCTCCCATGTATCTGAAGTCCTCAGAAGGCTACAACGGAACTATCTGTATACAAAACCTGAAAAGTGCCAATTCCATGTGTCAGAAATGGAGTTCCTTGGATATATCGATACATATGGACCCCAATAAAGAGCAGGCTATACTGACTTGGAAAACACCACACAATTTGAAGTCTCTGCTACATTTTGTCAGTTTTGCTAATTATTATAGTAGTTTTATCCACGACTTTGCTCTGATTGCCCAATGGTGAACCATCCTTTTAAGCACCAAACATCCGGTCATTTGGATCAAAACAGCCGAGACAGCATTTCGTACCCTTCAAGTTGCTTTCACCAAGGCTCCAGTCCTCCAACATCCTGACAATTCTCAACCCTTTATAGTGGAGGGAGATGTTTCAAACTCTGCATTAGGGGCGGTTTGGCTTCAAATAGATCCACGTTCTAATACCAAAAGGCCAGTTGTCATTCACTCATGCAAATTAACATCCTGGGAACAGAACTATTCCATTATAGAAAAGGAATTGTTGGCCAATAAGGTAGCCATTGAAGAATGGCGTCAGCATCTGTAGGGATGGTGTCACAGGTTTGCGGTTCAGACAGGAATCTGCAATACCTCAAAACCCAGCAGTTTCAAAACAGCAGACAAGCTAGGTGGGTGTACTTATTTCTGCAATATGATTTCTTTGTGACCTACATTCCGCGATTGCAAAATAAGAAAGCGAAAGCCTTATCTCGTTCCCTGCAAGAGACTGAACCCTGTGAACATACTGGTTATATCCTGTCTCCTGTCACACACCTCTTGGCTACGGTGAAACCACTGTTTCGCCAAACAGTACAAGACACAGCATCTGACCCAGCCCTCCCTGAAGTACTGACCCATCCACAGATCAGTTTACAAAATGGCCTACTTTTTTACAATGATCCACTTTACATACACTCTGATTCACTTTGACATTTTGTACTGTCGCAAATGCATGACTCTAGATTGGCCGGTCACTGAGGATGTCATGCCACTACTGGCCATATACAGAAACAGTTCTGGTGACCACGTCTCAGTAGTCATGTTAAGAAATACATACTTTGTTGTTCAGTATGCACTCAGGCCAAGGTGCGACGTAAGCGCCCAATAGGCTTGCTACATCCACTGAAACCACCACCACGTCCTTGCCATACCATCACCATGGATTTCATTGTAGCCCTTCCTCCATCTAATGGCTCAACTTGTATAATGGTGGTGGTAGACTGTTTTTCCAAGATGGCACATTTTCTGTCTTTATCCAGTCTGCCTACTGACCCACAACTTGCAAGACTCTTCTTTGCCCATGTTTATCGGCTCCTTGAGAAGATCATATCGGAACGGTGTGCGCAATACACATCTCGGTTTCGGATTTGTTGATGTCTCCAGTGCCATCAGCTCTGGTTATCTTCCACAGTTGAAGACTCAGACGGAACGGACCAACCAGACACTGGAGCAGTACTTTTGCTATTTTACTAGTGCAAGCAGTGGGACTGGAACAACTACAATCATATGGCTTAGGTGACCTATAGCAACATTGTCCCCTAACCCACTAAGCTACTGGAGGTAGTCCTTTCTATTGTACAGGCTACCATCCCACCCTGCTCTCTTCCCCTCACCTCCTATCACACCAGATGTGGTGGTATCCAGTTCCGTCCTTGTCCTGCATCTTTGAGTTGCACCGCAAAGTGCTGGAACATCTAAATCCACACAGGACGTGATGAAAGCTGCTGCTGATAAACAGCGTTCTGGAGGCTTCTGTACTGGTAACTCCGGGGGCTCCTGTGGCGTCTCCTGATGCGGCGACCCCAGTTCATGGGGCCGTCATCTCTGTTCCTTTGAGCAGTAAAAGCAGTGTTGATGATTGCCCATAACAACATAATTATGGACGCAAGCCTCCAGACCTATAAAGGGCCCCTAGCCAGAGTCAGCATTGTGCCGTAACCTTTTCTGAAGGGATGCTAGTTGCTGCTGGTCTTTCCGTCTGCTGCAGACCTTTTTCTTGCCTTGTGCCTTTCTGCCCAGTAATTGCTGCTACCTTGTTCTCCTTCCTTATTACTGGTCTTGTCCACCTGTCTGGTTTCCAGCCTCTGCCATTTTCTTCTTTATCCTTTCTTGTTTCCCAATTATTTATTTCTTTCTCATTTCTCCTTGCACCCTATCTTTCATCTTTTTGGGTGTTCCACTGCCTGACACCGTTTTAAAACATGGTTGGTCCTTCATTGTGGTTTTGGGAAGGTGCTGCCTGTCCTTGGCTGCTGGTATATATTCACAGACTCGACTTGCGGGGCTTCTTCCTTCATCGCTTAATACAGGAATGGGTTGGACTGGGTTGGGCATCAGGCTGCAGACCTTGCCCTGGACTGACAAAGAGGCAAAACATCAGGTATGCAAGAGTCACAGGGAGCACACCTTGATAATCACAAAGAGGAAGTTAAGACCTGGACCTTGGCTCCAGGCCTGGACCAAATCAAATCCTCTGTACAAGCCATTGCTCCTCCGTTTACCCACTCCAATGAACTCTCTGGGTTCAATCACTCACTTTCCACCACTTTTGCCTTTCACTATCCTGCTTGCTCTTTCACCGCCTCCTGCCTCCACCTTCAAGAATGGTTCTCGCCAGACATTCAACTGCTGAGGACATCCAGGCTTCTCCACCTGCACTGCAGGCATTAAGATCGCTTTCCGCTCTTTTCACTGTCGGCAAATACTCTCCTTGCACTCACTACTGCCAAATCATCCTAAAACGCTGACCTCACAGCAGCCTTATGCTTTCTCCCTTGTAACGTTTCTTTGACACTCCAAGCCATGCTCTCCTCTTGCAAAAAATATTCTATACCCTCCCCTCTTTCAGCTAACAACTTTGCCTCAGATTTCTCCAAAATCACAAAAAGACAGAACACATTGTCCACTCACTTATCACTCTCACCTCATCCTTTCTTCTCTTCATCTCCTATTACCTCCAACCTCTCCTCACTATCCCACTTCTTTATTTATTTTATTGTATTGAGCATTTGTAAGGTGCTTTATAGAACAGAATTGTGTTTCAAAGCGCCACAAGTCTAAATGGGAAGTGAATAGGGGAAATAAAGACAATGGTAAAAACAGTAATATACAGTCATGGTCCTATTAGGCCTTGTGGCATTTGGCTGTGCAAGTGCATTGAGGAGAAGTTCTGGGGAAGGATATTGGAACGGGGAAGAGAGGAGTGGACAAATGCTGGAGGAGGGCCTGGGAGGGAAGTGCTAAGGAAGTGCTGAGAACCTCAGGCTAAGTGCTGGTACAGGTGACTTACAAAGGTGGGATGTGGAACCACCAAGAAGGGACACGCAGGGCAGTGCATTGGGTGAGAGGGGTGCTGGTATTGACTGGGAGGAAGGGCCTGGGATCCTGTGAGATTCATGAGGATGAGGTCACAGTCTCAGAGGCAGTGGTGTGATTAGCAGGGAAGGGAAAGAGGTAGAGAAGAGCAGAGTTTTGAGCAGTTTCTGGAACCTAAAGTCTGAGGGGCAATGAGGCTGTTCCAAAGAGAGGCACCAGCTGAGAAGAGAGACCTGCACCACACTTTCTGCTTGGAAAAGCCTTTGACAGTCAGAGAGTTGGAATTAGAGGAGTGTAGGGCTCTAGCAGGGAAGTATTTAGGGAGGGAAAGGTGGAGACAGAAGGCATTGTGGATGATGAAGAGGGTCTTGAATTTGATCCTTGCAGCCAATAGGTACAATTTATTTTATTTATTTGCATTTTTAAAGCGCTCACACAGCCCGCAGGCATCGAGGCGCTGTTATAGAATTTTTTTTTTTCCGTTTCTTAATTGTTTTTTTGTTTTAGTTGCGTATTTATAACGTGCTTAAATATCATGAGGTTTCTAAGCGTGGACCCGGAGATCGAACCTGTGTTGCTTTGTGTCGTCTTGCTTCCAAGGCGAACACGTTGCAGTTGCGCTATCCTCCCGGGACAGTTGAGAGATTCTAGGGCTGGAGAGATACCATCCCTGGACTTGAGGCCAAGGATAAGTCTTGCAACACTGTTGTGGATTAGCTGGAGAGGCAAAGTGAGGAAAGTGGCTGTTTCAGTAGTCCAGCCTGGAGAGGACCGGAGCTCTGGAGACGTTGAGCTTCTGGGGGAAGGTGAGAAAAGAAAGAATTCCTCTGAGAAGGTGGAGCTGGAAGTGAGATTTCCTGGTAAGGTCCATGATGGGAGGGGTGAAGGAGAGTGCAGAGTCAAAGATGACCCTAAGTTTTTTGGACAGAGGGTAGGAGGAAAAGAGGGCACAGGTGTCCCGATGAGGAGGATCTCCGTTTTACAGGCATTGAGACACTGATCATTCTCTGCACACCAAGCCTGAATGGTGGACAGACAGTCAGGGATGAGAAAGGAGGAAGAGGGGGAAGTTGAGGGAAGTTTGAAGGAAAGCTGTGTGTCATCAGCATAACACTGAAAATGAGGAGAGATGGAGGAGATCAGGTGAGCAAGAGGGGCACGAAAGATATTGAAGAGCCATGGTGATAGGATAGAGCCCTGGGGGATGCCACAAGTAGAGAGGTGGTGGTGGTGGAGGAGAAAGGGCCCAGTTGCAGCTGGGAAAGCAGGTTAGTGAGGAAGGAGGTCAGCCAATCCAGTGCCCGGTCAGTCATACTGAGGGTGTCACAGAATAGTTTTATGAGGATGGAATGGTTGACTGTGTCAAAGGCACAGGAGAGATCAAGGAAAATGAGAACAGCAGGAGAGTTGGAGTCAAGATTAGCAAGCATTGTTTTGCAGGTGTTCAGGAGACTAGTTTCCATGCCTCTGCATGCCTGGATTGATATTCATGACGACAGCCAACAGATCAGTGTGGAGGATCAGTTGGGAGAGCACCAACTTTTCCAAGAGTTTACCCAGGAAGGGGGTAGTAGAGATAGGGCAATAGTTAGCCGGGCAGGAGGGGTCAGCGGATGGCTTTTTTAGGAGAGGGTGAACAAGGGAGGGCTTGAGGGATATGGGAAAGAGCCAGTAGCAAAGGAGTGGTTGCAGAAGTCAGCAAGAGATGGGGCGAGAGAAGAAATGTTGTCATTGATGGTGCAGGAGGAGCAGGGGAGCACCTGTTCACAGAGTTGACCACTTTAGAGACTTCATCCGGTACTATGTGCAGGAGGGAGGCGAGTGGGAGAATGGCAGGAGTGGCAGGAGGGGGGCCAAGGGAGGCAGAGGAGCAGGGGTGGTCAAGGAGATGGAATGGGGGAGAGTGAGGACAAAATATCCTGAGTTTTGGATGTGAAGTGGGAGGCCAAGGTAGTGCAGAGAGCCTGGAAGGAGGGAGAGAGGTGGAGACTGCAAGTGGAATGGCGAGTTTCTAGCAGATTTTGAAATGTTCAGGCATGTTGTTAGTGACTCCAGAGATGCAGGCTTGGATGTGTGCCTGCTTCTTGGAGTGGCTAGAGAAGCGATATTGCATTTGGAGCAGGCGGCAGTCCAGTTTGTCAAATGATAAGTCCAAGGTCTGCAACTTACGTTTCCGAGATGCTAGATTGGAGTCATACCAGCTGTTGTTCTTGGTGGCAGGTTTTAGGCAGATCCTCATGGCACGGACAAGGATGTCAAGAGTATTAGAGATGGCATGGTGCAGGTTATCAAGCACAGTCAGAGGGAGAGTCAGGATCGAGCGTGGCAGGGGGGATGAAGGTGGAGGTAAAAGCAGCAACTAACACTTGCTTCGTCGGTTGGATGATGGTGAAGGAGGTTGGCAGTGCAAGGGTGGCTCAGAAAGGGGGCCATGGTCCCTAGGTGGAATGAAAGGAGAGAGTGGTCAGACCAGGAGAGGGTGGTGGTGACAGGATTACAGATAGGGATGTCACCAGAGAGGAGGGCATCAAGAGGGTGTCCGGAAAAGTGAGTCATGCCAGAAGGAAGACTAGTGAGAGAGAGGGAGTCACAGAGGACCCAGAACTGAGAAGTGGATGATTCAAGAGAGTCAAGGTGGATGTTGAAGTCACCAAGGAGGAGGAATTTGGAAGAAGAGGTTGAAAGGGATGAGGCAAGGTTGGCCCATTCAGAGAGGAAGAGGAGGGATAGGGCCAGGGGGTCTCTAAATAGTGGCAAGTGTGAGCGCGAGAGTAAACGAGACCCCAAGTTTAATGACAAGGCATTTAAAACATGAGTAGGATTGAGTAGGAATGATGGAAGCAGGCACCCACTCAGAGAAGATGAGAGCCACTCCACCCCCAGGCCTGCTCTATCTCCTGCAATTCCGTAATTGACTTCTTACCCATCTTCCACTCTGCTACCAGATTCTATGCTCCTATAAACCCTTTAACGCCACAAACAATTACAAATCGTCTACCCATCACCTCCTCTCCACTCACTTCAATCTCTATCATCTTCATGGACATTTTCCCTTCCTGTTGTACAATTGCCACAGTTGGTCCCATAATCAAGAAACCCATTGCTGACCTAGCAATCCATTCTTTTCCAGACCTGCCTCTTATCTGCCCATCACTCCAAAGTCTTGGAGTGAGTTCTATTTCATCATATCATTAGCTACTTGGAGGATCACTCCCTTTGTGATCCTATCCAATATGGTTTCCAGAGCAAACAATGCCGACCACTCCCACATTTCCTCCATTTTAATTCTACTTTGACATGGTTGACCCACCCTCTTTCCTTCTTACTCTGATCACTCTTTCACCATTTCCTAGAACTCAAACATCTCCTGCTCCACACTTTTTACAGTCGGTGTGCCCACAGGCCTTGTCACTTTCTACACCACCTCCCTGGACACACCCATTTCATCCTTTGGATTTTACAATCACCTCATTGCTGATGCCACCCGGATACTGTCGTTCAACCCTTCACCTCTGATAGCTCTCAGGCATCATCATCTGCCTCAGGGATGAGAGAGGAGGAAGAGGGGAAAGTAGAGGGAAGTTTGAAGGAAAGCTGTGTGTCATCAGCATAACACTGAAAATTAGGAGAGAAGGAGATCAGGTGAGCAAAAGGGGCATGAAAGATATTGAAGACCCATAGTGATAGGATAGAGCCCCGGGGGATGCCACAAGTATAGAGGGTGGTGGTGGAGGAGAAAGGGCTGAGTTGCAGCTGGGAAGGGCAGTCTGTTACTGAATGGAATTACACTTACCTGGTGCTAAATTCAAATAAAATGGAACTCATATTTTTTCCACCACAAATGCTAATCCTGCTGTCCTATATTCTACCTTCTCCTTCCTTAAACCACGGCGTGCAACCTTAGGATCCTATTTGGAAGCAACCCTAAACTGTAATCATTAATTACAGTCACTACAATGGTTCTGAGAGATACTCTCCTCAATATTAGGAAAATCTGCTTCACCAACTCCACCGTCCACCCAAAACACTAAGCTCTATGTTGTGCACAGGAGACTTGACTACTGTTCAAGCTGCTCCTTGCCCTCGCCTTTTATTCATTCTCTTTCCTCACCAAAATCATCAGCTTTGCTACATGTGTACTCTACAACTTACCTTAACCCCCCACCTCTACTCACTGTCCCCACAATGAATAGCTCTCCATGCAAAACTGCTTTTTCTTTCAATTCCTATTTCTTGTATACACATCTGTTTATGGTCTTGTCCCCTTTACACCCCCACTTTGCTGTCTGCATCTTTTGGTACTTTACCACTCAAACTCTACAGTCTTCCACCATTCTTAACCTTTATGTTACCACCCACCTGCCCACCTTCCGCTTCCACTCGTAAACTCTACTTGCTCCTCTTCACTGAAATGCCCTCCCCCATCATCAAAGCCAGCACAACCCTGGAATGGTTCAAGATCAGATTTTAACTACACTTACATGCCTACAAAAGGATTTTCCCACCCACCATCTCCTCTTTACTAACTGACCACTCTTCACTGGGTCCTTCAAATATGTTCACTATGTAAATATGTAAATTATCAATTGATGCAGCAGTATGCCAATATTGTCTATTATTTATGTATGTTCAATAGTCATATGGAATTTCTGTTTGAAATGACTTCCGAATGTTAAATCAAGACAACTAAATACAGAACAATGATTGTACCCAATGAAATTCTAAGAGCATCGACAGATATAGTGATGACTAGCAATTATATCACTGTTAAGATGGTGGTTTTGCCCATCTTAAGGGAAGGTGTATGAGAACACCTTTTGCTCCAAGCATTAATATATCTGCCTGGGTGACAATGAATAATGACATATTGAGTTATCTGGTACCAATTCAGTTAGAATAAACCCATTTGGGTCAGATCTAACTATGATGTACTCATGCTGTAAACAGACCCAAAAGGAACTCTGATGGAATTCAATGGGTGGCAACATTTGTGAAAAAGTGTATTATATATATTCTCAATTGGAGAAAGATTTAACCCCCTAATTGGATTTAATAACTATGCAAGAAAATCAGCAGATCTATGCTTCTAAATTCAAAATTCATGAAGAGCACAGACAAAAGGTTTTAATAAATATTTACTTTTTTTAAAGTATGTCTAGATTAAACTTTTTTTGCATGCGAGTAGCAGCATTTGTTTATCCTATTGCAATAAAACATTTAAAAAATATATTTGAGCATGTTTATTTCACATATGTACTAACAATTTATTTTTATTTATTTTATTTTTTGCATTTGTAGAGCACGCTACATCCCACAGGCAACGAGGCGCTATAAGGAAATTTAAGAAGGCTTGCTTGCGGGTTACAGTAAGCGGCCCTAAACAGTATATTTAGATACATTCGCTTAGGTGGATTTGGATGGTTACAGAGAATACACATAGGTCGTTACAGTTGGTTACTAATACTCTAGTATAGGTAACAAGTGGCAAGGCAGATCTTCAACTATACAGGGTGATACAATAGACATGCATACCTAGAAAGACGGGGGCTTTAGGTGAAGAGGATGGTTTTTAGGGCCTTGCGGAAGGTCCAGTGTGAGCCGATTTATCTGATCTGAGCTGGGAGACTATTCCATAAGCTTGCCGCCATAGTAGGGAAGCTGGTGCCTCCTGCGTGCACTCTGCGTGGGAGCGGGACAGTGATGCGGTTGGCATAGGCTGCCCTTGAAGGTCTGGTGACTGTTTGTCTAGATACAATGCTGAATTTCCAAAATTATAGTTATGGGGGTTACATCTGTTTAATTTTGATCTGCTGAAGGTGAGAATTACAGCAGTAACATTTTGCACATGATTAGGTTCAGGAGTTTCAAAGTAGTCCCAAATCCAAGATCTTATTTAGTAAATGGAATTGTTCCAGAGTTAGTTATATTTTGTTGATGGTCTTTTATATTTTGGTTTTGCTAGAAACAGCACTTGAAATGCTTTTTCTACTACTGTACTATGGACATTTTGTTGTGATATGTTTTCAGTTGTTGAACTTTCCGATGTATAAGCTAAGGAAGTAGCAGTAATAGAATTATGATGTTTGGTTTTGTGGGCTGCGCTAGATTATTTGTCTGATTAAAAGTACTTTACACCTTTGAAATGGTACTAGTAGTAGAGGTACTAATAGTAGTACTAATAGGGAATGTAGTTGTGTTGTTTCTGGGGAATTGTGGACTTTGAACCAATGTGATAGTAGTATGTTTATTATAAGGTGATTAGGTGAAGTATTTTTTATTTTCTGTGGTGTAACAGCACTTTCAATTATTAAAGCAGTGCTAGAACTAGTAATAGGCAATGTAGGTTGTATTTGTATTTCAATAGGAGATGTTTGTATTGTAGAAATATATTCAAATTTAGGCTGAGTGTTTTCATTTATTTTAATGCATTGACTTCAGGTGTTTTGCATGATGAATGTAATTCCTGTGGTGTGTCACAGGTAGAAAAGTATATTACTATTTTCAGTTGTTTGTTTTAAATGTTATTTCTGCTTAGTGTACACACGTGTACATTATTTTGTTATGGACAATTGGTAAATATAAAATGTTGTACTGTTATGGTATACACATTTACGTTATAATTGTAAGAACATTTGATGCTACTGCTTACATTCATATTCAAATGTTGTATATAGTGATATGAATAGTAGGCTTGTGCATACATTCATGTCTGTTTTATATAGCATTACAAACATGCTAATACTACTGTTTATTGTACAAACTTGTACATTAAATTGTAAGGACGCTTTTTAAATATAAAATGTTGTACTGTTTACTGTACACACCTGTATGTTATAATTTCATGTTACTGCTTATATTCGTATCAACATTTTCTATATAGTGCAATCAATAGTACGCTAGTGCCTACATGCACATTGACATTTTCTATATAGTGCTATTAACAATATGCTTGTGCCTACATTCATATTACGTTTGATCAACTATTACAAACATGCATTTTTTACTGTTTATTGTACACACTAATAAATTATAATTGTAAGGACACGTTTTCAATGTAAAATGTAATACTATTTACTGTGCATTTGTGTACATTATAATTGTAAGGACATTAGATGCTACTTCTTACATTTGTATTTGGATTTCCTATCTCTTACTATTTAGAGTGTGCTAGTGCCTACATTTGTATTGACATTTTCTATACAGTACTATTAGCAATATGCTTGTGGCTACATTTTATACATTTTTATCTACATTACAAACATAACTGAGTTTTGGTACACACTTGTTGCCGCCATGCATCATATGAAGTGCATTTACTTGCAGAAGTGTTCACTGTACACACATGCATGTTATAATTGTAAGGACATTAGCTGCTACTGCTTACACCTGTATTCACTTGTCCTATTTAGTACTATTTATAGTGTGCTAGTGCCTACATTTATATTGACATTTTGAATATAGTGCTATTAACAGTATTCTAGTGGCTACATTTGTATTCATTTTTTTCTAGCAGTACAAACATAAATGAATGTTGCTTGTTGAAACTATGCAGCATAAGAAGCATATTGACTTGTCGTACAATTAATAATACACTACTATTTAAATTTGATTTATAGTTTGTATTTATTGTTCTATTGCATTATAAAATCAGTGACTAAAATGGTAGGTTTTATTATTTATAATGTTCAAATTTAAACAATAAGCAATTTTATTTTTTTTAAAAATAATGTACTAACCTTGCTCCTTAGAAGCCTCTAAAGGAGTGGTTCTTATTGGCATTTTCAAATGTGCTGCAATGAAATTGAAATACATTATTTATTTGAAAGTATAAAATGTAAAAATTCTAAGTTTATCATTGTTATTAAAAATGTATAAAAGTTAGTGAAGGGTACATTGCTGTCACTGGGCCTCATTACAAGTCCGGCAGTAACCGTGCCGGTAAAACTGGCAGGTTGCCACTGGACTTGCACATTTTTCCAGCACCTAACTTCACAGAAACACTGGGGCATTACAGCCCCAGCAGTCTGTGAAGTCAGGCGCCGGAAGAGGTAAATCTCCATTCCCTTTTGAGTCCCATAGGACTCAATGGGAATGGGGAGCACGTAAGCACCGCCACTGTGTGCAACAGTGCCGGTGCTTCCGTGAAAGTCTGCGGTTGGGTGCCGTTCCACCTGCCAGGTCTGACCTTGGCAGGCAGGATGGCACCCGCCCGAAGACTGGTAGTGTGCCAGTCCGGTAACAAACATATTTGTATACATCCACAATGTAAGTGCATTTAGCATTACACATGTGGGTGTATTTATAGTGCTGTTGAATTATTTTCATTACAACGCATGCGTGTGTATTTGTAGTGTGCAGCTTTATTCCAGCCACATGAGTATAAATATAGGTGCAAAGTTATTACAGTGTACATGCACACAATGTTTGTGTGTGACATTATGCATATTGTACGTTAGGCATATATGCACGTATGTTGTATTGTATATAATGCACATTATTGTAGTTTACGTTTTGCTTGCTGGTCTGTATACTTGAATGCATGTATATATGTTTAAGAATGCACTTCTATATGTATCCTTTTGGTAGTTTATGGTTTGCAAGCTTCACTTATGTATAAATGTGCTTGCATTTATATATGCATTGTCCACGTGCATGTGGTTCTTTAAACGGGATCGTTTTCAAATGTAGGAAAAACCATTGTTAATTGTTGGCCTTTCCTGGGTGTGTTGGCTGGAGCATTATGTACGCCGAGTGCTAACTGTTTCATCATTTGGTGAAATGAGGTGGAATTTCATGGCTGTCGAGGTGGTGAATAGCAAGAAATTCTTGGTAAACTCTGCATTTATTGTGACATAGTTTTAGGAAACTGCTGGATTTTATTTCACTTGACACTGGTGGGAATGATCTTGGCTACCAAAGAGGAATAGACATTTCTTTGAACATTAAAACAGATCTGCTACCCATAGCACGATTATTTCCAGAAACTAGCATGTTTTCATGTTTGGCAGCATGTAAAATATGGATGCAGAAAGTACAAATCATCAAAAAATAAATTGAGCTTGTATCACTATAAATAGATGTATATAAACATTTTCAGTTGAACATGACCTACATTTTATTTTTCACCGCAACATTAAGAGTCAAGCTGACAGTATTTATAGGGTGGATGGAGTACATTTGATTAATTAGGCAAACAGTTTTTTCTAGGTAATATTGTTGAAGGTCTACATTATGTTTTAGGTGGCGTGTTTGTTCTGGATTATGTATTTCCTTGCTTCACTGTATATTGGAACATTTACAATGAAATGGGGGAAAGTGTCTATGCTGGGTCTGGTTATAGCTGCTGTGCATATGGGTGGTGTGTTGCTGAGTAATTTTAACTTATTTCATATTTTTTCACAGGAATATTTGGTTTTCGGTGAGCATGAATCATTTATAGATTTGTTTCAATCCTTGATTTCTCAAAATTGGCAATTTTCCAAAACAAAAGTGTAGGCACCTGCAAAAATTTGGAAAATCGAAGTGGACATTTTGATATATTTAGGCCAAAAATATTTATTTACCTATGGGAAAACCCCATGTTAAAAGCTATTCAAAACACAATCAAAGAAAACATTTTTTAAACTATGAAGCCGTTAATGTAGAAATCAGAAATTTTGCATGCACAATATTAGTCTGGAATGTTGTCAGGTATTTTCAGTCAAGCGTTCAATAGCTATTAAGAAAAGACATTTTCTGAAACATCATGAAGACTGTGTCTTAACCTTAGCTATGCTTTGCAGTAGCACACAGGCATAGTAATAACCCGTAAAGTGAGATTTACCATTTGGACAGTTCCTTAACATAAGGCAGAATTGGCACAAATGTACTGATTGGCAATACCATCTCCAGTGTACTTGAACGCGGGAGAAACACAGATAGTTTAAACTAATAATCAAGTGCCAAAACAAAGTCAGCACAAACAGTAAAATAATGGTTTGTGTTACCATGTGCAATCCAGTCATTAATAAAGTGAGCATCGGACAACAGATTAAGAACAATTGGCATTTTATAAAAGACTGTGAGCAGGTCAGCTATTAAATACTCACATAACACTAGCATAACATTCACTAACATCTAGTGAGAACATTTTGGGAACCTCATCCTACAGGTGGATTGTGCGGAAGGGATTTGAACTAGCAGTTCGGGCTGGACTGCCCCTTCCTGGGTGGGACCAAGCCTGATTTGTATATGGTCTTTCCCCTTCTGTAATGGCTTGGCAGGAAAAGAACGATGGTCTGGAGGGTTGCCCAGAACAATGCCAGTGGTTAAGATTCATTCTAAACCTTCCAGCCATCACCTCTTTGTTTTTGCTTTGTCACCCTGAGTGGGACGGGTATGCCAAGAAGTGGGTCCCGTGACTGCTGGGCCTAGATACCCAAGGTATTCCTCACTGATGAGGCCCAACAAGGCCGTACATGTTTGGGGATGCTTGTGGTCTCCTGCAGAAGGGATGTGACTAGCAGTTTGGGCTCGACTGCCCCTTTTGAGGTGGGACCAAGCCTTATTTGCATATGGTCTTTCCCCTTCTGTAATGGCTTGGCAGGTGTAGAATAATGGTCTGGAGGGTTGCCCACAGCAATGCCAGAGGTTAAGATTCATTCTAAACCTTCCAGCCATCACCTCTTTGTTTTTGCTTTGTCACCCCGAGAGGAGTGGGTATGCCCAGACGTAGGTCCCGTGTCTGCTGGGCCTAGAGACCCAAGGTACTCCTCACTGATGAGCCCCAACATGCCAAAACATGTTTGGGGATGCTTGTGGTCTCGTGCAGAAGGGATGTGACCTAGCAGTTCGGGCTGGACTGCCCCTTTTGGGTGGGACCAAGCCTGATTTGCATATGGTCTTTCCCCTTCTGTAATGGCTTGGCAGGCGAAGAACGAAGGTCTGGAGGGTTGCCCAGAGCAATGCCAGTGGTTAAGATTTATTCTAAACCTTCCAGCCATCACCTCTTAGTTTTTGTTTTGGATTGTGGTGTCTCACGCAGGCTAAAGCCATTATCGATGTGGAGATTGTGTCTCATGTAAATTCTCTGAATCACCCAAAGTGTTTTCGCACAAAAGTATCAAGTATCAATGATGATTGATTCAATAGCTTGTCAATGGGACCTGCAATAACTACAAGAAAAATCCTGACATGAATTGCAGAACATACATTGAAAATACAAATTGACAAAAGCTTGATGAAATGGATGCAAAACTTAGTTCAAAGCAGAAGAACACACAAATGATGCAGCGGGAATTTATTTACAAAACCCATAACCTCTGCCAAAACCGAAATGCCTAAGGGATGTGTAATGATACTTTCCACCACATAACACATATACACATGGGGCTGATTTACTAAGCTAAATAAGTTGCTTAAGTAAAACTAAATTAACTAAATAGTGGAATTTAGGCCATTTTTTGATGTAAATTGAGCTTAGTAAATCAGCCCAATAAATATATATGGCCCATATTTATCAAGGAAGATACCTATGTCCAACTTGTACCCAAAAGGAGATGCAATTTATCTGGAGGAAAATTACACAAATCCACGAAAAGGACTCATAACCAAAAAAAAGACAGACAGTAGTCAAGAAAAAGAACGTACGCCAAAGCGGAACTCCCGTCAAAAGTGGAGTCACACAAATACGAATAGGCATAAACAACCCCAAGAACACATGAAAATCAATATATTTACAAAACAATTATCAGAAAATACACAACATCCACAATTAGCACTAAGTCACCAAAGGGGAGACTTACACACCAAACCTAACAAACATCCCGTAACACACCACATAACACATTAACCACAAATACTGATACATCAAACATGCAGCCAATACAACAATCCTAAAAAAGGATCAACACCCCCATGCAAAACACATCTGTAGCACACAAGACACACCGGAACCCCTCCCCCCCACACACAGCTGCAGAAAATCCCACACAAACAAGAACAAACCAACCATTATTGTGCTCGTATTCAGATTTGTAGTGTATTAAGGTTTTTAAAATATATTTTTAGAAATTGTATTTTATTCAGATAGATTGCTTGAGATTACTTTTATTTCTGTCTTTTGTTTTAATTTCATTGCATTGAATTGTATTAGTCTTTGTTGGGGGAACAGAGACTGTGTTGAAATGGTGAAGCGTCTGTTTGCAGTTCACTCTGTTAGAACTACAATAGCCTTGAGTATTGTAGTTCGTTCTGATATTTAATTGCAAACTGGTGCATGAGCGCCGGCACATGGTGCCAAGCCCGGTCTGTGCCACATATAAGGAAGGTCAGTGCCCGGAGAACACTATTTGTTTTATTCTACTCGTATTCGAATTTGTAGCGTATTAAGTTTTTGCAAATATTATTTCTATAAATTGTATTTTAGTCAATTAGATTGATTGAGATTACTTTTATATCTGCCTTTTGTTTTAATTTCACCGCATTGAATTGTATTAATCTTTGTTGGGGGAACTTAGACTATGTTAAAGTGGTGCAGCCTTTGTTGGGGGTTCACCCCGTTACAACTACAATACCCTTGAATACTCTTGAATATTGTCGTTCGTTCTGATGTTTAATTGCAAACTGGCATGAGGTGCCGACGTTTGGCATCAAGTGCGGTCTGTGCCGGTCTGTGACACGTATTGGGGAGGTCTGCGGTCCAATTTTCTTTACTTGTGTTGTTAGGGTAGGTGCTTACTGAACTAGTATCATGCACCCGCTTGTAGCCATTAATATTGCCAGGAAAAAGCTTGTCCCGCCACATACCACAGACCTGGGATGTGTCCATTGGCCTTCATCATGTTTTGATTTTCCCCTATCCTTACTATTCCTTAGATTAGGACAGGACTATGGGAGTTGAATCCTATTAGCGGACTGTCTGGTTAGGAACAGTAAAGCAATAACCCATCTTTGTTTATCCCTCCTGTTTCTGTGTATTGTTTTCATTTACATTTTGTATATTTGTAACATGCTATTTTGATTAATTTTCAATGTTTTTCACTTTTGTATTAGTGATTTATATTAGTGATTTTTGTTTCTAATAAATTGGATCATTCATTTATTCAGCTAATGAATGTGTTATCAATTGATTTGACCAAGCCTAGAGATACATTTTGCTTCATTTACTGGACAGATACATTGCTTAAAGAATAATTAGGTTTGTGAATAGATCTGTTGGGAAAGATTTTTCCCTGTGTTGGCTATGTTGAGCTCTTTATTTCCCAACAGCCTTTGGGTAGCATACAAACCAGTAGGAGATGAGGGACTCTGAGGGTCACAACGTGGAGGGCACACATTTTAGCACGATTTATGGCCAGTGGAGTAACTTTGTGAAAATGTTGGGGGGGGGGGGGCATGACATCTGAAGAAAAGGTGCCCAAGCCAAATGAATGGGGACAAAATGGTGTTCCATGAAAGTTGGGGGGACAAACACCCCTGGGCCCCCTACAATTACGCCCATGTTTATGGCTAATGCTGCATCACCTGCAGGCTCCGAAAATACATTGCCGAAAATGCACAGAGGCTAATGAGTGTGTGGAGGGCTCTGTCCTGCCGCAGTCAGAACCTTGTCCCCCTAAGGTTAATGGCCCAGAGGGGGCTGTTAGCGTTGAACCTACAGTGGGTGTATTTTACCACATATTTCAAATTGTATTCAGGAGAATAAGAATACGAGCTTGCAACGTTGTAATAGGGTCAGTGAGAGATATGAGGATGAGACGGGTAAATCATCTGTCCTTATAGGTAAGGAATTTGGTCCCAAGTCAGATTTAAACATTATTTTACTTAATACCTGCTCCTTGATGAAAAATGCCACTTAGATTGTGTATGTTCTACAGTGAATTGGCCGAGACTTAACCTGTACTATTGCAATTTGGAGTGCCTCAACAAGCTTGCCTCTCACCGTCACTTTTGTATGTTTTCACAGTTCACCTTTTTAAGCTGTTGGAGGAGAAAGGCATTGGTTTTACAAACTACGCTGCTGACACCGAGTGAGTCATTCCACTATCTTGCTCTTATTAAGAGGATGTGAAAAAGGTTTACACGGTATATGAAGTAATTCAGGTATGGATGGTGGAGAATGGCCTTGCCCTGAATAAAGAAGAAAACGAGTTGATGGTTGTTGGAACTCCTAAAGAAATTCTACAGCTAGGAGCTAAATTTAGGACATTCGAGGTGGCGGGCTTAGAACTTGTGAAAAGAAAGAAGGTCAAAACACTGTGAGTTTATTTAGATGAGTCCATGACCATGAATGTGCAAGTAAATAGTTTAGTATCTGCCTCAGCATATTACCTTAAGTTGTTAATGCAAATATGTCTCAAAGTCTAACTGTGAGACAATAGCGAGAGCAATCATTGGTTCCAAAATAGATGACTGTTATAGCTTGTAAGTAGGCATTAATAAATCAGAATGTGCCAGACTTCAGGTCATACAAAATAGTGCTGTCAGATGTTATAGCTGGCCTCAAAAGATGTGGCCATGTCACTAAGGCGAGACAGGACTTACAGTGGCTTCCTCTCGAGGCTAGGATTGACGTTCGCCTGTTGGTGATTACTCACAAATGCCGGTTGGTTATGAATCCTGCCTATCTCTCTGAAGCGATTATGAATAAATCTAACCACAGACTCCTCAGATCCAATAAAACTCAACATATGTTCGCTGACACCGGTTAATGAGGGTGTTTTTTTATACTGCTCCAGAAGCCTGTAATTCAATTCCACCGGACTTGAGCGTGGTGGGGTCCACTGAATTATTTAGGAAGAAACTGAAAACCCTGCTTTTTTAGATAGGCGTTTTGAGATCCTCTGAGGCCAGATATGTATCTTTCTGCCAGGATTCCCTGCTTCTGTTGCTTTGTTTGTATTGCGCCCATAAGCCTCTGAGTCGCTCAGTGCACAGTAGAAGTTATTAGAGTAAAGTAAAGCAAAGCAATACAGCGACGATGCACATCAGCATACACATCATAACGCCTCATGTATTGAAATAAAGGCACACAGCACCACCCCACACCCCAGGAAATGTATCCCTGTGATTTGGGTCATAGCACCCTATTATCAGCAATGTCACAATGTTGCAGTTGCAGTCACTGCTGCACCCCAGGTGAGGAGGAGGAGATGGAGGGAGTAGGTCTCCTGCACCATTGTCCACCTCATTGGCATGTCCGACATGGAGGTCGACAGAAGGTACTGCTTCCCTCTGCATGTCATCATGGACATGTTGCAGGAGTGGGAAGGTGCATTGCACCCCACCACTGCACAGTAACATGCCTTTGGTACACATGTGAAGCTCCTGACCACCCTCCTCTTCTTAGCCAGTGACTCATTCCGAGGAGAAGAGCCATCACTGCAGCTGTTTCACAGGCCTCGTAGGCAAGGGCCCTGCACCAGGTCCTGGCATGCATCATATTGTGCAGCCGACACCATGTCCAGATGGCCTTGACACAGGACAGAGACAGGTGTCTCACGCATTTTACGTGGCACACCGATTCCCAAGGGTCATCAGTGCCATTGACTACACCCATGTCACTCTATGCTCCCAGGACCGAGCGCACGTGTACTGGAACTGGCACTCCTTAAACGCCCAACTGGTCTACGATGCTGTGGGCCTGTACATGGACGTGTATGCCAATTTACCAGGCTCCGTCCATGACAGCCACATATTCTGGTGTGCGCAGTTGGAAACCAGAGACATGTGGCTGATAGGAAAGTACTGCAACTCCCACCACCTTACATCATATGCACGCATCAACGCATCCACACACAGGCGCACATGCACTTGACCATCGTAGCACGTGTACGCCATCACTCGGTCCACACAAAGTCAACCTGCATGCATCCCACAGCACACACAAAGGAACACCTAATGCACAGTGACGCCATTCCTGCCTATCTCCTTGCAGGTGATGCCGGTCATCCATTGCAGCCCAACCTTATGACACCCTACAGGCAGCCCTGCACAACGCATCAGGAAACGTACAATACAGCACAAAGGGCTACCGGGGCATCATTGAGCAGTTCATGGGCTATCTGAAGCTTCTTTTCAGATGCCTAGACTACTCAAGGGTGCCCTCCTGTACGGGCCACACGTTGTGTGTGACATTAATGCAGACCTAGTACCTGACCTCATGCCTGAGTCACAAGCCAAGCCACCATCCCCAGAGAAGGCCAGTGCGACAGCAGCACGAGTGATGGAGCAGCTACTCAACAGCTTCTTCTCCCGAGCACGCATGCTGTTCGAAAGGAAAAGTGACCGCACACACAATAGTGTCCATGATGAGAGGATGGCACAGCCTGCACACACTCACCTGCCTGAGACAACCAAGGAAATAGACAAAACACATCAAAAGATATGCCCACAAACATACAACCATTCCTCTGTGCCAGTAATGCACATCCCCAGAATAACATCACTGAAGGCCATGGAGTGAACGTGGACTAGCAGCAACTCAATTGCACACAGCAGCACACAAACCACCATGTATCCCTCATTACCACCAGATTCTGCAACAGTGTTCTCATGAATAACCACACCACCACACATCCACCCCACATGACACACATTTACAGTCGACTGCATACAGCACCCACAACAATGACCAATTCTGCACAATACATTGTGACATGACTACAGTACACTCCCACAGAGTACATGCACTCCCCAGTGCTGTAACCAATAAGTCACACCAGAGGACCAACATGAACACATTTGCCAACTTGTCATGCCTTGTGTAAAGTGTAGTGTACGCCATCCCCCGGTGGAACATCTGCCACCCAAAGGTGTATAATGGATGCATGGAATACTGCCTGTCTGGACCTTGGGGTGCAGACACAACTGAACACGGCCTGATGAGGTAACACCAAGAACCCAACGAGATCCAGTAGTCCCACCAAGTTCAGAGTGGGGAGGCAGACATATCATCCCCGAAAGGGGAATGGGAGAGGGGGCACAAGGGTGAGGTGAGTGTGGATTCCAGAAGAGGATCACCAAGGAGCAGCAAAGGAATGCACAGATTATTTGAAGCCTGGTTGCTGCAGGCCACAACAAGTTGAACGTCAGTGAGGATGAACTCATGCAAACACTACCCATGACGATGCTACAAAGCTGCCCTCAAGGACACTGACAGTGAGGGCTGTCAGTGAACCAGAAATGCTGATGCACACCACATACCTGTACTGCCTAGCATCAGAGATCAAGGGGAGAGGCACCACCTAGAACAATGTTGACACACATAAAGGGTTCAGCCACCCCACGGCTACAACTCCACCTCACTCACATGCAATGTACCGCTATGTAGCAGTGCACCTCCCACTTCCCTCAAATGTCAGTATATGGCCATGACATCAGTAGTAGGTACATCAGTTCATCTACCTGAACAGTCGTAGGACACCACCCCAGATGAGCTGTTGGAATGTTCCATTACAAATCAAGCAGTAGATTGCAACAGGACTCCAGCATGCTCCACATGGTATGACACCTCTCCCACATGCCTAAATGCACCCACCACCCCAGCATAACCACTCAGCATGCACATGAGTAAAGCAGCAGGTAGCCACATGTGCGCAGGAGCAGCAGCATGTACAGCAAACAACATGTACAAAAAACAGACAACACCATGGCGCCAAGGGCGCTGTAAACTTTATTGCAAATCTCGCTCATCACATCACAAAGGTAGCACGAGTGTGTCGGTCACCATGCATAGCACAGCATGCAAGCAAATCAGCCTAATAATCTCACTGTACATGATCAACAGGGAGCTGACAAATGGCAGGTGAATGCAGTCACTTCTCAGAAAAATCCTTCTAAGGGGACAATTATTGCACAGCGGTGACAGACAGCAACAATGTGTCTGGGGGCGAGGAGAGGGAATGCACAGTCAGAACCCTACATGGGATGTCAGACCCAAACCCTTCCCACTGTCTGCAGCAAGACACATGCATTAAGCCATGGTAGTAAAGAAGTGTGCTTACATCAGATGTACAGGTCCGGAAGGATAGACTTGTGACAACATCCCTTCCCTGGGCACGGGTCTGACGCTGGCCCTGTAACATGTACCAGCCTAGGTTCATGCAAGGGCTCACAATGCACACAGTTTGTCATCATGGGACACACAGGTACATGCATACTCGGCACGTAACTATCTGCACTCTGAATGTATCCTGAAGCAGAACAGCCTGTTGTACACGGTACACCCCTTCCACTGTCTGGGCAAAAAACGGGCTGCTCATGACCATTTGCACATGTTCCTAGGCATCCGGTGAAGAATTCATGATCCCCACACAAATACTAATGAGCAGTTGAATGCACGACTTCCCCTACTCTAATCAGTAGCGATAGAACACAATGAACAGCATGCCCTTCACTTTTTCAGAAGAGCCTTTCAACCCATGAGCCACTAGGTTGCTAGAAACAAGGGCCGATTCACCTTACTGCTATAGTAGACACGTATAAGGTAAGTGTGTTCCCCTAGGATGTAGGCAGGCCATGGCAGATGCACACAGGAATGCATGGCACCTAAGTGTAGAGAAGGAGCCAAGTACCCCCAACTCAACCACTTCGCCCATATTGCCTACATGTTGTGAACCAGAGGGTTAGACACGTGCAGTACCAGTAAGAATACCGATATCAAGGAGAATCCTGGAAGCAAGGTTCCCATTGAGAAAATCATACTTGCATATGAGAAAGTATGCTGGCCATTTGAATGAAATCCCGGAAGAAACAGAGTAGGTGAATGGCCAAGATGAATGTTGACATCATACAGCGCTGAGCTGATGTACATAGAAGAGATGCAGAGACAAGAGAATACAGATATTCTATAAGGCATCAAGAAAGTATCAAGGATAAGTGGCATCTTGGGACCAAGGTGAAGAAGAAGTATTCTTGAGGCTAGCTTTATAGTGAATAGATTGTGGCATGCGCCAATATATACATATATGCATAAGGGAGTAAAGATTGGATGTTTCCGCTATGAACTATAGCAGAGCTGGGCTGGAAAAGGAAGGCCTCTTTTCCAGTGTGTCGCAGTGAGAAAACAAATTAATTACCATGTGAATCTCAGAAAGGCGAGGATGAGCCATGAAGCCAAGCCAAGAAGCCAAGATCTTATCAAGCTGGAGTGAGCAGACATTGGATACAAATCGTGTGAAAGAACAAAACTCCTGTTCAGAAAGCTTGAATCAAACAAGGAAAACATCAGAGGTCTATTAGAACATAGTACTTTTAATACACGAGAGGCTCGATTATGTGGCTCTCAGTCACGTGGAAGGATAAAGTTGGATGGATAAGATGGTCACACCTATGCATGAGGGCCGAGCGTGCCTTTACTCCCTGAATTCCCCAGAGCCAAGAACACTCCCAAGGACAAGTTCAAAGTCTTAATTGGCAGCAGACCACTGAGATGATGATAGATACATATGCTAAATGATGGTCAAAACGAGCTCACCAGCACCTGGGAGCCCAGCCTGCGTGCTGCTCTTGTAAGTCAAAAAGTACTGACGAAGGTTAGAGTGCCAACCAATTGTAGGGGACCACATAATCAAGGGTCCTATAGTTGTGTAGCCAATAAGACGTTGTGTATTTAGTGACGTTCATAGTGACCTGTTTAAGGGTAGGGCTTAGTTGCTCTGCCTGATGTTAAGACACCAATCACTTTCTTCACTCTCTTAGACTAGTATAGAACATATACTTAGATATTCCCTTTAGACCCAATCACTTTCTCCAATAGGTTTTGTATTTTGCCACATAGGATGACGTTAGTTATACGTGGGTTAACGTCACCTATGATTAATTTTTGCTATAAAAGAATGCTTTTTTCTAAGATGCATTGTGAGAATTTGCACTGAGACTTTTGTTGATGTCCGTTGTACTCCCTGTTTTAGATAATTGATATTAAAACAGTCATCCTTTTTGGCAACTACCTGAGTCGTTTCGATTATTGATGTATGAATAAAGTCTGCATCCCCATCCATCTCAAGGGTATTGCTACTCATCTTAAAGGGCTGGACGTCACCCAGTTCATAACTACATCATGCCCACACACCACTATGCCACCCTCCTGAAATGCCATGTGCATGACAAATCTGCTTGGAAATCTGCTTTCTATGCACGTACTGTCTTGCCCATGCATGGAAGCCACAGAAGAAGATTTATACCCTATGTATATATTAATCTATGGACACGATAAGCCCATGCCCGTGCATATAATCCCAATGGCTGCATGGCCAGATGGGCGCATCGTCGATGGGGTGGGCAGACTGCCTCCGGCACAGGGCTGCTCACCTGATACACATGATTTCCCATGTGCATCATGCCACAGTTACACAGACGAGCCGAGTGTAGGAGCATGCATCAGGGAATGATCATACATGCCTCCCATGTGATTGACTCACAACGCTCAGGCCACATACACTGCACGAACGGGAAACGAAGTAAACGAGTCGTGGGTGACACACAGAAAATATTGTATTGATATGTGCAGCATGGTGCAATAAGAATCGGGGGAAGGTGCACACATACATGGACAGTGGAGGAATGATTGAAACGGAAGTGCATATGAATCGAACTTTGACAGTGAAGGCATACTACACACAGGGAGTCTGTGGTAGACATGCTCAACTGAAACGTGATGGTAAACGAACAATGCACAAGGCACACTGTACACAGTGAGTGATATCAAATGGACACAATAGGGCAAATGAAATACAATTACAGATCTCCCTCTGACCACTCATGTTCGCTGTCCCCCATGATCAGCACTTCCACTTCCTCCTCCTTCACCTCACCATGTAGGGGCCACTGCCTTTGAGTGGTGGAGGAGAATGAGGAGTTCAGTGTGTGTCCACACTGGCCACCCCTGAACACAGAAGAAGTCAGGGCGGCCGAGTGTGTAGGGGACCTGTGAGGCAAAGGGGCCATCTGTGTCTGCGAGAGATGATGTTGGATGACACCGACAGCATACTTAATCACCCTAAATTCCCCCATGTCGGCACGCAATTTGGCCCTCAGCTCTGGGACCTCCTCCCTCAATGCCTTCTGTTCCTGGGACTGTTGTTGCTCCCCTGCTTCTCCAACCTCTCTTGTCAAAACCTCCTACAAGCCCACCGCGATGCCCTGCAGGGCCTCCAGCACTGTCAGTTGGAGTTCACATTGCCATATCCAGATGTGTGGACTTGAGCCAGGGTGACATGTGGCTGGTCCCCTGAAGATGCAGTGGCAGATATTGATGGGGCAGGGACAGTGTCCTCTATGGGTGCTCAATGTGCAATCGGTACTGTTGGTCCAGGTTGCGCAATGGGCAGTGTGGGCTCCTCACCTCAAGACGGGATGTGTGCCAGTCGTGGTCTGAAGTACCAAGCAGTGTGGCAATTTGTGTGTGTGTTGTCCGTTTGGGGCAGTAGCACTATGTCGTGTCCTTCGTTATGTAAGGTGATGTGGAGTAACTACAATGGAGATGGGTTTTGGCCTTTGTGTCGGTTTGCATGGATTGTTCTGGTGCAATGTGTGTCTGGGACACACATATGGGTGTGTGCACAGGTGCTGTTCCTTTCATGTGCGAAGGGGGTGTTTTTGCCTAGTGTGCACCTTGTTTGATGATTGTGGGGGCCACGTGTTCTTGACGTTGTCACATGTGTGGTGTGGTCGGTGCGTGCGTTTTGGGATGTGTTTGGATGTGTCTATCTCACTGTGTGGAGGGTATGTCCTGTGGGTGTTGGCATTGTCAGTGTGGTTATGATTTAAATGTGATGTTAATTTTTCCTTTTTTTCATAGCACCTCAGTTCCAATTGCAAAACTCTATTTTTGTTGCGATGTTCGTCTTCTTCCTCTTCCTATGGTTTGTTTTGCTTTTTTCCATATGGCATATGAAAATCCCCTTGGATTGTTTTCCTTTTTTGTCCATTCCAACTATGCTAATCCCCCAAACCCTTGGGTTGTTTATCGTATATGCACAGTCAGGCATTGAACACCTCTGCTTTCATTAACTTTATTTTGTGTAGACATGGACCATGGCCACCCTTGCTTTTTATTTTTTGATTTGCAATTGGATATATTTTTTTCTCCATAAGTTCAGAACTCTTCAATAACATGAAGGTTTGCTTTTTTCATAAACTCATTCCTCTTAATCCCCAGACCCCAAGCTAGCTATTTCATTTTTTAACCAAAAAGACGATTTGGGGGTTTGTAACCCTGCTTTCAATTGAAGACATGATTGTTTAACTTGTCTATTTGCATAACTCGATCAATATTTTCCCCATTGTCTCCATGAGCCCATGTCCATTTGCACCAGGGGCAACTACTACATTATGGACATTGAGGTGCAGCGCCCTGTTATGCAACAACCGCCACTTTCTGTAATGTACAGCAGTCCATTTCAGAAGTGTTGTGCATGACAGAATGAATTGGTTCTGCCTGCTGGTACAGATTCCTTGCAGACCCTCCTCTTACCCTATTCCATGTGAAGTCCAGCAAGACTTCTATCCATTCAACCAAGAGATGGCAGCAAGAAGGCATGGCACATGGAAAAGCCACGAGGACGTCCAATTTGGACACTCCTCTCATGTCTTTCTATAAACCATGCTGAAGGCGGGAGTCAGTGTGGAAAGTGTCAATCAACGTTCCACCCTGCTTAATGCTGCAGCAGCAATGCCAAGAAGAGGATCAGGTCTGAGAGACAAAGCACGGGACTAATCTTCATTCTCAGGTACATTTGTAAAAATAAAAAATGCTTGAGTGTTCAAGTGTTGTGTGAATGTGTGCCTATGTGATGTGAGCATGTGGTTGTGTGATTATGTGTGAGCGCATGTGAATGTGTGTGTGAAATCAGTGTATGTGTATGTGTGAGCGTAACTATGTGTATAGGTCTGAGTATGTGTGTATGACTGCAGTGGTGTTATGAACATGAACAGAGGAGTCGGTGCAGTGTCGTGGGCCATCACGCGGGGTCATTTATTAATACTCGGCCGACACGTTTTTTGACCCAATAAGCTCTTGTTGTATAAACCTGTGGGCCAGTGGGCCACTGCATCAAGATGGGCAAACACAGCGATCTTTTCCCACTGCACTGAATTGTAAGTAGGTGTGTGTACTTTTAAAATGTTAACTAAAAGTGGATGGAATAGATGGAAGGGATTGAGTGGATGGAAGGGATGGAGTGGATGGAAGGGATGGAGTGGATGGAAGAGAAGGTGTGGGTGGAAGGGATGGAGTGGGTGGAAGGAATGGAGTTGGTGGAATAGACAGAGGGGATGGAAGGGACAGAGGGGATTGAAGGGACGGAGTGGACAGAATGAATGGGTCAGATGGACTGGGCGGAATCGATGGGGCGGATGGAGTGGATGGATTAAATGAATGCAAGAAATGGAAGAAACGGTTGGAATGGATGGAGTGGGTGTATGGAATTGATGGATGGAATTGAAGGGTGGTGTGGAGAGATGGAATAGACAAGAGTGGATGGAATGATGGAGTAGATGGAATGGATGGAAAGGGTAGAATGGATGACATGGATGATGTGGGTGGAATAGATGGAATGGAAGAAAATGACTGAGTTGATAAAATGGATGGAAACAGAAGGAATTAATCGAGTACCCAGTAGGAACTGTGAACGTTAGCCTACGCCGGACCTGACGGGATTGGGAACGCTAGCCTGTGTCGCTTTAGATGTTGGCTTGTCCCAGGCCTGGGTGGAGCTGTGAATGATGGCCAGAATCGCATCTGGATAGAAATACGAATGTGAATGTTAACAAGCCCCACACATGTATCACTGTGCACCCTGCCTTCCTGTTCCCCATGCTGTTGCAATGTATCCGTATCCCCCTGTCTCTTTGTCTGTTTGTCACTATGTTCCCTGCTATCCTGTTCACGTGCCTGGTCTCGGGCGCTTTAAAGATAACCATCATATCACATCGCTACGCTTACTCTCTACTATACACCATCATTCAACTAGAACACAGCTATACCCCTGATTAATTTGGCCTAGCTGTTCACATATGAATACAACCTCATGAACACCTCATCACCCTATAAAACGCAGCTAGCTGAGCACATTCCGGCTAATTGCTCACATACGCGTCCTTCAGGCCTAACACAGCCAAAGCCCAGTCTGGGTGTCCACCCACCAGACTGAACACATCCAACTGATGTCTCCAGCATCACAGCTGAATTTAGGATGCAGCCACCACCCGGCAATTACATCAGCTGCACACATCTGGTGCACCCTACAACACTATCTCTCTCTACTATCCAGAACTAAGGTTCCTGAGGGCATTCAACCTACCAGCGCTTTGAGGTCATACCAATGATATATAGAGCGCTATATAAATGGCAATAACATAACATAACATAACATAACATGCCAATATTACTGCCATTATGGGGAAAGTCAGCATGTTTTCTTGCAGTGAAATGGCATCATTAATGGTGTCACCAGCAAAGTCAACATGAGAGTTCTTTCATGCAGATACTGGCCTATATTGGCTAATAGCGCATGTGCCTTTTACTTGTAGTGGCATGGTATTATTACTGGTCCTGTTCCTTGCAGTGGCATGGTTTTATTACTGGCACTATGTGAAAAGTCAAAGGGGATGTTTTTTATGTGGGGATACGGGACTATATTGGTACCTCCAGTATAGAAAATGATCTCTTTCAGTGGCATTGCATAATTACAGGTCATGGGCAAAGGCAATGTGAGTGTTCTTATATGGCCAGCATGAATGTGTCTTCTAACAGTGGTAATACCGCCATTGTGGGTATACCCAAAGAGTTTGTTCTTATATGACAATGCTAGCGTATTTGTGCATATATGTGTTTTTTTTCTTGGTTCCATCTCATTCCATCGCCCATTTTTATTTCGCAACATTTTTTGCCACTGATTTTTTGCCTCAAAAACTCTTTGAAAAATGTTTTGTTGTTTTTTTGTGGCAGGGGTTACCCCCACAAACCCTCCTTCCCACCTATTTACAATTTAGTCCCCAAACCCATACACCTTTTATACCTCTACCCACACCCCCATATTTTCTGATGTTTTTCATTGTAAAAAATCAGTGGCAAATATGCCACAAAAAATAACTCGATGAAACTACGTTGTACCATTTTCTCACAGTAATATTATTGGCATTACTGGGAAAGTCAAAATGAGTGTCCTTATGTGTGATACTGGCCTATATTGACACAGTCAGAATGAGCATGTTTTCTTGTAGTGACATGGGATTGTTATTGGCATTATGGAGAAAGCAGCATGAGTGTTCTTATAAAGCCAGCATGAACATGTTTTTCTCCAGTGGCATGACAATATTAATGACATTATGAGAAAAAGCACAAATTAGTTTTCTTACATACGGATATGGATACTGCCCTATACTGTAATAGCTAGCACTGATATATTTTTCTACCGTGGCATGGCATTATTAGTGACATTATGGACTACATTGCCTTACATGGGGATATCTGCTTTTACTGTCACAGCTACTACTTAGTTGAGGATAATGGCCTGAATTAATACAGCCAATATGGACATGTTTTCTTACTGTGGCATGGCATCATTACTGGCATTCTGGGATAAGGCAGCAGAAGTGTTCTTATATGATTATGTTGGCCTGTATTGGAACAGGCAGCATGACATATTTTTGTACAGTTGCCTTACTGGCATTATGTGCAAGGCCATTATGAGAGTGCTCTTCTTACATAGGAATACTCACATATATTGAGACAGCCAATAATGACTGGCATTAAGGGCAGGGCAAAGTCAACATGAGTGTGTTATTATGTGGGATATGTGGGAATAATGGCATACATTGGCACAGGCAGCATGAACTTGTTTTCCTAGAGTAGCATGGCATTGTTAATGGCATCATAGGTAAAGCCAACATGTGTACTTATATGTTGGAACACTGGACTATATTTGCACAACCAGCATGGACATATTTTCTTTTGGTGGCATGACATTGTTACTTGGATTATGTGCAAACACATATTGAATGTATTACTCTTTCATGGGAATACTGGCATAAATCGGCACAGCAAGCAATGATTGGTATTACGGGAAAGCCAACATGAGTGTGTTCTTGCTTGGGAATCCTGACATACATTGTCAAAGAGAGCATGAAGGTGTCTTCTAAAAATGTCAATACTGCAATTATGGGCATATTCAAATTGAGTGTTCTTATGTGGGGTACTAGTCTATATTTTCACAGCCGGCATGGACATGTTTTCTTTCAGCGGCATGACATTATTGTTGGTATTATTGGCAAAGCCAATGTGAGTGTTCATACTTGGAGCTACTGTCCTATATTGGCACAGCCAGCATAGACATATTTTATTGCAGTGGATTGGCATTACTGCTGGCATTCTGGGCAAAGCCCAACCAATTCTCCTTATGTTGAGATCTATGCTTAGATTGGCTCAGCTAGCATGAACATGTTTTCGTTCAGTGGTTTGGCATCATGAATGGCATTGTGGAAAAAGCTACCATTAATATTCTCACAAAGGGGCACTGTCCTATATTAGCAGAGAAAACATGGACATAAGTATTTTACAGTGGCATGACATTATTTAATAGCATTTTAGACTAAGGCAAAATTAGTGTTCTTACACAGGGATACTAGCTTATGTTGGCACGGACTGCATGACATATTTTCTTACATTTTCACTACTGTAATTAATTGTAAAGCCATCATGACAGTGCTCTTTTTATGTGGTAATACTGGCACACATTGACCTAATAAGCAATGACTGATTTTATTGGCAAAGCCAGCATGATTGGCAACCTAAACTTGTCTTTTTACAGTGATACTTCTGCCATTATGGTCAAAGCAAAAGGGAGTTCATATGTAGAGATACTCGCAAATCGGTCCATAGTCAGCATGGATGATTGGTTGGGGCTCACTAGCTATGCTCAGTTTGTCGCAAACAATGGGAAATGTTTACATCCTTACAATGAAAATAAACACCAGCTGATACTAAACTGCACCATCATCATCAGCGTCATCTTTCTCTAAACGGCACTACACCAGATGGAAATGATATGTCGCAGATAGCCAATTGCATTGCTCAAGCAGACCATGTCAGGTGTGAACTTTAAGCCACCCTCATCTTGTGGCAACATAGGAAATGGTTCTTGAGCACCTGTTTAATGCTATTTCAGGTGAGATACATTGTGGAGCAATTATACTTTGATAACAAGCCTGACGTAGCAGAGTTGTGAGTTTTTGTTGCAAGGGATATCCACAGTGCAGTGCAAGTAAGGGTGATAGGAGTTATGAGTGGTGTTAATGGTACTGAAGCAGGGTTTTGAGAGGGAAAATCATGTTCTGTTATTGACGAGGAATGAAGATGCTTTGAGAAGATTATCATCTAACATTGAAGTGCTTAATAAATTAGATTAACCAATTTGTATTTCTGAGGGCAGAGCTTGGCATAAATGGGTTGTGGAACCAGGCCTGATTTGCTTATGGTCTTTTTCCTTTCTCTGATGGCTTGGTAGGGAGAAACCGGTGGTCTGGAGAGTTGCTCAGAACAATGCCAGAGGTTAAGATTAATTCTACCCCTTCCAGCGGTCACCTCTTTTGTTTTGCCTAGGATTTTAGTGAAACAGGGTTGTGTAATTTCATTACAAGTGTCATTCTGCCCTAAATGAGCCACTTGCACAGAGGTGAAACACAGTGAGCATTTCCAATATGGAGGTATTGTTGTTCCAATCTCCTTGTAGATTTCTATGGCTTTGTCCAGCCGATAAGTGACAATTGCTCACTGGTCAATCAGAGCATTAGGGGAGAATAATTGGGTATGAACACCACCTTGGCACTCTCCAGCTGCTCCTCCTCATTTGCTTACGCTGCAGCTGTACAATCTGGTGGGGTTTGCTGGGCAGGCTACCTGCTGGATTGGCTACCTACTAGGTGGGCTACTGGACAAGCTGATGAGGGGGTTGTGAGGAAGGTGATGTGTTGTGTCCTGGGGACTGCTGAAGAGGTTGGTAGGCTGTCTGCTGTTGATTTACCATGGTGGCTACTGTTAGCAGTGGAATATACTGTGGTTATTTATTTAATTTATTTATAGAAATCACAGGGAAAGCAATGCATTTTCACATTGATAACAGAGCATAGGACATGGGTCCTTAAAACTGGGGTGAGAGAATGTGACTTGAGCATGAGATGTTGCAGTCGAAAGTGGAAAAGGAACCAGTGAAGAGGACAGGACAGCATGACATAAAAACAGGATGATGGAGGAAGTGCTCAATTAAAGATGGAGAGGTGACTAAAAGGCGCTATACATTGACTGTGAGGGTTATGGAAAGAGGAAAGTAGGGTGATACAGTAGCATTGATGGCTAGAAAACAAGTTTGTGCTCTAGCACTTTGAAGCGTCCTCTCTGCGCTAGATGGAATTACCAGTAAACATCTTAATCCAAAAAACGGGACAGGCCCAAGGAGGATGGTAAAATACTGCTTTAATCTCAATGAAACGAAAGCAGGGAGTTGTACAGCTATCAAAATAGATGCATGCATAATCACACCTCCTCTTGTTTATATACTTTTTCATATGTCATTTATGATGTCATCCTACGTGGCATTTTGCAAACCTACTACCAGGAGGGATTGGATTAGGAGAACATGTCTATTTATAGAAAAATATAAGTGTTCATATCTCATTGGCTGCCCCTCATCTGTAGGACATGCCCTGAGTACTTCTACAAAGGTATTATACTGATTATAGTAGATTTCCGTTGGTTAAAAGCATGTGAGTAGAAACAAAACCTAGGTGCTCGAGATGCGTCAATTCATTTCTTGTTTTACCAATAAGACCATTGTCATTGACCTTATCCTCAGCCAAGGCCTTCTGTTCGTAATGGACCTCATAGTCTGCTCATTGTTGTGGGACATTGAGGGGGTATGAGCAGACCACTATCTCTGTCTGGGCTTTAATGAATAGCCCTTGTTTTTGACTTCTGAGTGACGATTTTGTCCATTTAAACCTCTTATTTAGGACTATTTGATTTCATTGAACAGGGTGACATTACCCTCTCTGGCCTTTAGAGACTTGCTCACTCCACCTCACATAGGCTTTTGCCCTTGTGCTCCTTGTCAATACTTGACACTTTCAAATGTCCTGGTCTCTCCTAAGCAGAAGTATGTCTTGTGCACGTGGTCCATTCCTTCGCCTCCCTTTGTGCCTTGCACCCATCTCTCAAAATAGTCTTCTTGATCCCAGGCTAAGGCACTTCCTTATTCTGCATTCAAAAACAGATTCTTCATCAATTCTTCAATTTGCAATCCTAGGCTTGTCTTTTGAGGTAACAGAGTTGATTCTTAACACAGGTCGTCATACATTTTCTTCCAAATTCCGTCCTAAATGTTGTATGTATAACTCTTTTTAGCAAGCTTCTATGTATTTCATCTACCTTGCGTTACAGCATATTTACAGTTATTGGTCAGCATGTTATTTCATCTTCTTATATTCATGATTATTTTGTCTTTAGGTACATGTTTCTCTTCGTGCTTCACTTACATCAGTTTTAAGTATGTTAACGTTGTTTCAACATAGGTTCATATCTCCTTTATGATATCATTCTGTCATCTTCAGAATTTACTTAGAGTTCATCCATATTACTTATAACCACATTCTGTCATCTTGGTAGTGGGCACCCATCCTGATGGCATCCTTGTTTTGGTTCAACGTGAGGGTATAATCTGAATGGCTGCCTGAGGGAATATCGTCTTTCAGACATTTGATGCAGTATAGGATCGTTGCATGGATTCATGCATGGGTTCCCAATTGTAGCTCTTCGCCTGCTACTCCAATAGGATGGTGGTGAAGGTGCAGAGGACAGAGCAGAGGCGTCCACCTGCCCCTCTGCATTCCCCTCTGGTCAAACATTCAAACATACTCTTCATTTCCTCTTCTTCTGCAATTCCTGAAATTCCTGCTTCATTTTCTTCTATCATCTCATCATATTTTTTTGGTTGGGCACCCATATTTTCATCACCCCCCGCAGGTGACCTGCATGTTTTATGTGTTCATCCACACTCCAAGTCATATATCGACAATCCCGAGCAGGTGAACAGAATATCCATTGTCCCACATACCTGTTCCAATCTTGAGGATAGTAAAACCTTGTTCCTGGAGTTGCAAGAGAACTCTTCTTAATGTTTTCTCAAGTACTTTCTTCCGTCTGCATCTTTTCTCCAGTGCCACTGTTAATGTCAATCATTATCTTCATTTCAATAGATTTCCTGGCTGTCTTCTGGCATTGCCCCAAGATGATCTTTATAAGACAGAAGGCTAGCATCAATAACACTAGTATGGCTCCAAGTAATTTGAAAGCATTCTCCAAACAAGATGGAATCAATGAAAACAGAGATGATGCCAATTGTCTCCTGTCTTCTCATCAGCTTCCTATTCCATCTTTGTATGCAGGGCTGTTAACATCGTTATTGCTTCTGTCAGGGTTCCATTTTCTCCATCATGAGATGGTATAAACATACAGAAAGATGGCCCAACCTTGGCACAAACGCCTCCTTCTATTGCTGTTAATAGATCCAGAACATACCTTTTTATGGAGGGTCATCAGTCTGATGGCTCTCAATTCTTCTTTGATTTCATTGAATCCTTTTATTGTTGCATTGATCGTCTGCAGCAATTCCCACCGAGTGATTTGTAACCACTTGGCATTCACTGCTGCTTGAAGTCCTGGTGTGAATATGGATGTCATTCTCATGGCAGTCTTACTAAATAATTAAAATTCATCAAGAATATCTTCATAAGACTATATTAATTTTGATGAGAAATTGTTCTGTATTTTTAGTTGATGAAGATGAAGTGATCTGTTCTTTCTTAGGTGCACATTCATGTTTGGACTCTCCTCAATATTGAGGTGACTTTGGGGAATCACTAACGCTGGGACGTGTGCCATTACATTGGAGCACACTCCTCCCCAGTATTTAGGCAATTGCATGTAAGTTCTGAATCCACAAGCCCAATATCGATCCATTATCACTGCTGTTCCTCCATTCATTCTTGGCACTTCGATTATTTCTCCACAACCTTAATTCTTTCCAATGTATACCTTGCCATCATTCTTGAAGCAGGTAGTTGCATTTTTCACTTATAATATATGCACTGGTGCTGCTTCGCTCTCAACCCAGATTAGTAGTTTTGCATGCTTGGCCCATGATTCCAGGCATTCATCATTGACCATTTGCACCTTGTGGATTGTTTCTTTCTTCAATAAGTGTGCAGGGTATGATATTAGGCTATCTTTGAATCCAGTACTCGTTGCTACATGTCCACACACCAACAGCTGTGCTCTTTCACTGCATCCTGGCTCTCCTGATTTTTCAGTCATGTCTGAGCAATTCATTCTCTTCATTTCAACAGTTTTTATTGGGTCTCCATACTGGGACGTACACATTAGTTTTTTGCTTGTCCACCCCAACCCAGTCTCCATTCTCTTTCTTTTCACATATGTGTCTTCATGTGGAAAGGTCTGTCTTGATCGCCATATTAAAGTTGCCCATTTTCCTTCGAACTGTCCTCTGTTGGTAAATACTGCCAGGTGGCTGAGAAATTTTGCATCATTTTCTTGCAATAAATGTTGTTCCCGCATTCATGGCATATGATTTTAAGGAGCAAACATAACAACCTTCTTCCGATGTGTTTTCTCCCACCTCCCTCATGTGCTGGTACCATAGGTTGTTAGCTAGATGACCCGATCTGTCTAAATACGTATTTATACTCTCACTGTCTTCTTCAGTGCATGTATTTTAATATCAGAGATCAGTGGGGTTTTTGGACTCCTAATGGGGATAATAGTAGATGTCTTATTTTCTAGTTCATCACTGCCTATAATATGTGTGAATGCTAATGTAATAAGGATAGCAGTTAAGATCAAAATACCACAACAAACTCCAAACATTATTTTTCATACAGTGCATTTCTTTTGTGGGGCTACATTTCTTACCTCTTGAAACATTACTATTTCCGTAATCCTTTGCAATACACCAAAGTTATCAATTTATTAATGACTCCTGAATATTTTATAAAAACTGCAAAATAATCTCCAATATAATTCTTAAAGTGTTATAATGTTATTTTTTGGGTTTTTGAAAAATGTCACGATATCTGTGTGTCTTCTGATCAGAGCTGGATAAGATTGTAGGATATAAGAAAAACTGCAAACAAGAAAGTGTGTACAATAGGTAGCATGGAAAATAAATTATTCTTCTTTTCCTCTTGCTTTTACTGATTCTGTCCCATTGTCTTTCTTGTCCTAGTCTAAGGAAGGTGTTCTAGGATCACTGCAAGTCCATCCGTCCTTAGGAAACCCTAATCTAAAAGTGTTACTTCTTCTTCCCTTGCCTTGTCTTGACTTCTGGTGATGGATCTTGACTGCACCTGCTGAAATTCTTAGAGCAAAGAACCCTCTTTGTTTGGAAATCTTACTATTTGCTCTTGGAATACTAGGGGTTTTGTGCACCTTGGGCAGGGGAAATGGAATTTGAGAAATTTTATTTGTTATGCCTCCGGGAAACCTGGTTGATGGCTGAACCAACCCTGAGGGGGGGGTACGAGATTTTTTTAAACCCAGCAACAAAGGGGCCGAATGGGAGACCAGTGGTGGGCCTTCTTATAGCCAACAAAAGAGCAAATGGATGGACAAAGAGTTTCTCACAAAATCCTTCACCTCTTGTTCAACATGTGTTACTGGAAAAAAAAATCTGACAAGTGCCATCTACTCATTTGTAATCTTTATTGGAACCCTGTATCACCGAAGGCAGCACGCTTACCAGATACAGTCATGAGTTATATTGACGAGATTAGAGTCAGCTACAAGAATGTAGATATTTTGGTGTGTGGGGACTTGAACATGGAATGTTTTAACTCGATGAAGGAGCTGATTGTCAATACTCCAAAAAATGTCAACCCAAAAATTCAGAGGACTTTGCTTAAGAGTAGCATTGGAAACAAGAAATATTAACTTAATGAATCTCAACATAATGAGGGACATTCCCCCAAAAGCATCATGGAAGAGAGGGCAACAGTCTAAAATAATCAACTACGTGTTTGCCTCTGAGACACTCTTTGATCAGATGGGCTGCCTGGAGGTGGTTGCTTCTGCTAATAGTCACCATAACTTGTTGGAAGTATGGGGAATGGAGGCGAGGGGAGGGCCTCGGGAAAGGGTACAAAAGCCTAACATCCCAAGTTTGGAGGTTATACCTGGCCTTAATCGGCTAAGAATTACGCCAAAGGCCATTACGGGCATTACCATGTCGTTGTAGCTCTTCGCCTGGTACTCCAATAGGATGGCGAAGAGCTACAACGACCTGGTAATGCCCGTAATGGCCTTTGGCGTAATTCTTAGCCGATTAAGGCCAGGTATAACCTCCAAACTTGGGATGTTAGGCTTTTGTACCCTTTCCCGAGATGCAACGGTCAAGAGTCGCAGCTACTTCAGTACACTTTGCCACTCAAAGCATTTCAGAACAAGAAAGTCACTGGCCTGAGACAGGTCTATATGAGACAAAACACATATAATCAGGAAATTGTAGACAAAAAAAAGGCCTTAAAAAAATTAATCCGCTTAATAGAAAAAAAGGTACACCGGAGGCAAGAAAAGTTATCAGATGGAAAAAACAATCGTACAAGAATTGGATTAAATTCTATCGATACCAGATGCTTCAGTTGGACGGGGAGAGAATGATGGGTCTGTTCGCTACCAAAAATACGGTGGGGATCTGGAAGCTAATGAACAAGACCATGGCTCTGCAGAATGCTATTCTTGAGAACTTGGTTCCAGCTTCTATTTGGGAAACTCACTTTGCAACCTTATTTTTAAGTTAAAAAATTGAAGACCATAATATTGTAACACCCTCCAATATAAACTGGAACTTTGAATTTGATATAGAAGAGATTTTAATATTGATAAAAAAAGCTACTGGCCCAGACGGTCTTACAAATGTCATTCTAAAATAGAATCCAGAGCAAAGGGCAGAGTTTATGGTATCGCTATTTGAGGAAATGAAAAAACTTTAAAACATTTCCAAAATCCTTGACTAAGTCAATTGTGGTGCCAGTTAAAAAAAGGGGGGGTTGGGCGGATCCGACAAACTATAGACCTATTTTGGATGTAGTGGGACAACTGTTTGCAACAATCCTCTTGAAACACCTGGATAAATTGTCATTGAAAAATAATCACCAGGATCAATGGCAGTCAGGATTTAAAAAGGGGATGGGTAAAGCATTGAATTTGTTCCTTATTAATTTGTTGAAATGCAGGGTAAAAACAGCTGGCCACGTCAAGATCTATATTGCTTCAATAGACCTGGCTCACGCCTTTGATTCAATTGATAGAGACCTGTTATGGAAGAAGTTGAGATCCTGGTGCTGTCCAATTGATCTGAGAGAGGCCATGGAGCAGTTACACTCAGGTACAACAATAAGAGTCTGGCTTTTTAGGGTTGGACCCTTGACTAATGAAATCAGTACCTCCAAGGGAATTAAACAAGGTTGTCGACTGGTGCCAGCAATTTACAAACTATACACGTCCGATGTAGGAGAGGCATTTGACGACATAAGATGCTTTCCTCTGAAGATTGCAGGAACAACAGTGGGAAGACTCCTCTATGTGGATCACCTCTTGCTTCTCCATCAAACCGAGCTAGGACTACAGCGGCAATTGAATGCCCTTTCAACATACGTGGGAAGAAATTAACTATCTATAAACCCTACAAAGTCAAAAATCATGGTTATTGGTGATGCAATAGGTACTAAAGGTGCAAAGAGAAGCTGGTATATTCAAGGGGAGAAAATCCCAGAGGTACTGTCTATGCAGTACCTAGGATTAACATTAAACACCAACATGACTGATTCCCATGGAGAAGCCAATGTGAAATTAAAATCAACAAATTTGGCAACCCAGGCCAGAATAATCAACCGGAAGTACGGTAAATTCCCCCTGCTTCCAGTGATTAATTTCTATAGATTAAAGGTGACTCCTAGCCTTACCTACGGCTCAGAAGCTCAGTTGCAACTTTCAGGTGCTGTTTGGTCACAAGTGGAAGGACTCTTTTGGCGAGGGGTTTTGAACATGGCCAAATCACTTCCAATAGAGGTGATAAGACGGGAGATGGGCACAACTTCACTCTACTCCATCATGGTGTGGAAATCACTCTCTTTTCTAAGAAAATGTTTAATCCCTCTGGGAAAAGGAGGTTATGAGGTTTGGAATAAAGCTATGTCCTCTGACTGTGAAAAGACTCTTAAGGAATGGAGGAATACCTGTGTTGAAATCCTAAAAATCCTAGCTCTAAACAAAGATTCCTTAATGACAAATCCAGTTCTTGTAAAGAGAACATTGTTTGACTTGGACTGGATTTCCACAGGGGAAAGAATTTGCACTATGAATAGCGGGGAAGGGATAATCCGAGACAATAGGAAATGAGGTGAACTACCCAGATACTTAACTAAATCACCCTCACTAAGTACGAGGCAAGACTTTATGAGACTACGCTTTAACCTCTACCCTACTAGGGAGGTCATGGAGAGACGCAAACTAGTAGTGGAGCGTGTCTACACTTGTAGGCTTTGCCTGGGATCTCGGGAAACTCTTGCACACTTGGTGACATAATGTGGAGCATTGATAGTGCTGATGATGAAACATTTGAGCCCACTTTCCCAGCACTTAATGACACTTTTATCCAGGGAACTTTGGGACTATTTGACTCAGGGGAGGAGAACTACTGAAATTTTAGCACTATTAACTTTTGTTAAAGACATTTTCTTGAAGATAACCGAAAAAGAGACTAGCTAAAGAAAATTGACAAACGCTGAAGATATAATGTTCTTGCTTTTTTCTATTTTATTTTTTTGTTGAATTTTTGATTGAATTATATTTAATAATGAAATTATTATGGTTTCAGGCATATAAGGTTTAAATGTAAACTAATATAATGCCTAAATTAAATAAAAATAATTCTTATTTTATTTATTTATTTTATTGTTTGCTTGTTAGGTGCTTATATAATAAGAATATACTGTTACTTCACTGATTCAATACGGGTAGCTGCAGGAGAGGTCAAGGTTTCCCCTTTATAAGGTTTGATGTCATGTAGGTGTATCCACACTCTCCTACCTTGTAATTTCAGGGCATTAGGACTTACTTCCTCCACTTCGTGGGGGCCCTCAAAGCAGGGGTACTCCAGGTGCATACGAATTTGCGCATCAGCACCTGGTCCTCCAGATAAAAGCTGAGAGGTTTGAGTTTCTTCCGAATCAATGGCCTGATTATTATTTTTATTTTCCCTTGAACTCTCCTGTCGATTCTGGAGCTGTTGAGACATAAAAGTAACACTTTCAGTTATCATTTTCAAATAATCATGCATTTCATTGCCTAGAGCCCTCACTACATTATGGGTTTCTATAGTTGCCCTTGTTGGGTGAATGAGAGGAGTTCTCATACGGTGTCTTGTCACTAACTCATGTGGAGTCAAATGGTGATCTGAGCCAAGCTGATTCCGCAGCACATACAGAGCAAGGGGTGGGCAATGGAGCCTTCACTTTTTAAAGTGACTTTCAGTTTCCCTATTCTTTCTGTCAAAAGACCATTGAATTTTTCACAAACACCGTTTGCTCGCAGATGATAGGCTGATGCAAACATGTGCGTTTTGCCTAATAGTAAAACTATATTTTTTAATAGTTTATTTACGAAGTGCGGCCCATTATCGTATCTCAAAACATTGCTTACACCCCATCTTGGAAATACTTTGCACAAAAGAAACTAGGCTCTTAAGTATATGCGCCTAGACACCTCTGGGTTTGGTGCACAATATAAATAAATACATTCATAAACACATGCAGCATCAGGGTGCGTGCATGGACCTGCCTCAATGCATCTGGAAAAGGAGCATACTACAACTAACATATATCTATACCCATTACAAGACTGCAACATATCTACATAATCTATATTTGGATGCTGAAATGGTCTGTTTGGTCTGGGGATTACTCCTCTAACTGTTCATAAAGTGTGTCCTGCAGGGAATTTCTTGCACACAATACAGTTTATAATGAACTGGGCCACATGTTCAAATAGGTTTGGTACAAACCATTCTTCTGCAATAGTAGCAGCTACACTCTCTCAAGTCACATGCACTGGGTATTGAAGCTGTTCCAATGCTACCCTCAATAATGATAGAGGCATAACTGGCTTCCCAGTGCTATTCTGTCTCTACAATACCTCAGATGGAAATAGAGAACATCCCTGTTTTCTCCATAACTCTTTTCCTTCATGCAATGCTCCTCCTTGTATTTCAATTAACTGTACATATTAACTGTACAATGGATCTCATATTAAATACTTCCCTGACCACCATGCATCACCCTGTTGTCTGCCTTATATTTTTAATTTCGCTTTCAAATGTGGTTGGGTAATAGGCCGCTTTCTGGGCTTCTAAATCTGCGGCTTTGGTTCCTCAAGAAATTAAATCAGTTTTCTTTGAATGGGCTCCACATTTTACAATTGCTATGGTCTATGGGAAACATAATGCTTCAATACGTTTTTTTAATAACCATGCATCGTGCAATGGAGTGCTGTCTGTGCGGAGGAAGCCCCTCCTTTTCCAATGTGACAGGCCTGCGTATTGTATTGTATTGTATTTATTTGTATAGCGTAAACCAAGCCCTTAGGCATCTGGGCACATTTCCTACAGTTGCATCGAGTATATATTTACAGTTACATACAATAAGTGTTTGTAATTGACATGAAGAACATATGTACATAGTGAAAATGCATTTACAGCAGGTGTCTAACATAGCTAATGCAATATACAGTTTAATTTGCCATGTTTAGGACAGAATATGTAGAGGAAGACAAGAATAGCTTTGAGCCGGTTGTTGATGTCACGTAAGTGGAGTCAGAGTACACCGTCACTTCCTCATCCCCAAAGCTCCATAGCAAATTAATAAGCACTACTAATTCTGCAACTTGTGCTGTGTAATTTGGGGACAACCTTCTGCTCATCATTGCCTCAAATGTACCCTCTCGGTTCAGTTTTACTACTGCCGATCCAGCATGGCTCACCACCATCTTTGGTCAATTTTCAATGACCCATCAATGTAGGCCACTTCCCCCTTCATAGAACATTCTCTCTATAACTCTGGGAATATTATCATAACATTCAGTATACATTATACAGTTATGCACCCTCGTCATCTTCTCCCACTGGTTCAGCTATAAGCATTGCTGGAGTCACTGTGCTACACCTAATAATTTTAGTTGCAGGATTTAAGATAATCATCTCATACAGTGACGCTCTTTGTGTGGTCAATGTACTTTTGGGCTTCCGTTGAATGGCAAATAATATGTGCTCTACAAATACTGTTACTGAACACCCCATGGGTATACTTGAGGCCCTTTCAATTGCAAATTTAGCTGCATCTAAAGCACAATGATAATGTCCCTTCTTGACTGGATCTAAGATCCCACTATAATAAGCCAATGGTTTATGACCATGTCCCAGTGTTTTCTGTGTAGGTACTCCTGTCATGACTTCTCCATGTGAATGAGAGAATAAGTACAATTCTTCACTATAGTTTGGAATTCCTGACACAGGAGGAGTGCTGATTGAATTTTTCTATTAATGAAATCCCTCCGTCTTTTATTCAGTTCATATTGTTTTATTTGTAGCCATCTGTTCCTCTTTGAGTTCTTTAAAAAGTGGATGAATATGTGTACTGTAATCAAAAACGTAGGCCCTGCAACAGTTGCACAGGCCTAAAAAATGTTCCATTTGTCTCACTGTTTTTGGCTGTTCAGTTCTCATAATAGCCTCTGCCCTTTCAGGTGGCACTTTTCTTCCATCGTACGAGATCAACTGTCCTATAAACAGTACTTCTTCTTGACAATATTTTAATTTCTCCTTATCTAATTTGTACCCTTTCTCTGCCAATATAGTCATAAGTTTGACAGACTCTTCTTTGCACCTTTCGTCAGTCTCAATGCACACTAAATTGTCATCAACGTACTGAATTATGGTACTTTCAAGTTTGACACTACCCAAGTCCATCCGAAGGACTCTATTAAAAATTGATTGGGACTCACTTGGGGCAAATGGGTGTGTTTCAGGTGAATTGTTCTAAACAAAAAGAAAATACTTTGCTTTTGATGGCATATTGCACAATATTGTCACAGGATTTGGAACTAAGGGAAACTCTGCTTTGACTATATTGTTCAGAGGGCAAAGGTCCTGGATAAATCTCCATGACCCCCTGTTGATTTTTTGACAGAGTACACACTGTGTTACATGGGGAATCAGATGGCACCAAAATGCCTTGCTTCATTAAAGCTGATATGGTTTTGAATATACCTTCATCCGTTTCTCTGGACATCAGATACTGTTTTGCTTATGTGCGAGATCAACTGTCCTATAAACAGTACTTCTTCTTGACAATATTTTAATTTCTCCTTATCTAATTTGTACCCTTTCTCTGCCAATATAGTCATAAGTTTGACAGACTCTTCTTTGCACCTTTCTTCAGTCTCAATGCACACTAAATTGTCATCAACGTATTGAATTATGGTACTTTCAAGTTTGACACTACCCAAGTCCATCCGAAGGACTCTATTAAAAATTGATTGGGACTCACTTGGGGCAAATGGGTGTGTTTCAGGTGAATTGTTCTAAACAAAAAGAAAATACTTTGCTTTTGATGGCATATTGCACAATATTGTCACAGGATTTGGAACTAAGGGAAACTCTGCTTTGACTATATTGTTCAGAGGGCAAAGGTCCTGGATAAATCTCCATGACCCCCTGTTGATTTTTTGACAGAGTACATACACACTGTGTTACATGGGGAATCAGATGGCACCAAAATGCCTTGCTTCATTAAAGCTTATATGGTTTTGAATATACCTTCATCCGTTTCTCTGGACATCAGATACTGTTTTGCTTATGGCAGAATTGATCCCGGTTTAATTTTAACTGCTGACACTTCTTTCAATAAGCCTACATCATATGGATATGTTGTTCATAAATACTTGGTACCTTTTCCAAATCTTCCTGAAAAAATGGCAACTTCTTTTTTACCAATGCCATTCTCTGTGGCAATTCTATATTCGTTACTTTGATCCAATAAGTGAGAGTCATGAAAAATACTCATCAATTGAACAGTCATCCCTAAGTAGCTCCTCGTCTGTCAAGTCTGTAAACCTATATCCTTCATTAAGGGCTATCACTGTTCTCCATCCCCTTTCCGTCATTGTCTGTCCCATGAAGTGTCACCCTTTCATCTCTAACTATTGCTGCTTCTAGTTCTAAAGGGATAATGTGCCCTTCCTCATTGTCCATGAGGATCTCTGGCCTGCACAAAAATGTATCAGGTATTCTTAATAGTTTACTGATCAATTTAGGCAACCATGATAATAAGACAGTCACTCATACAAAAACACTTCCTCGTCTAGAGGTACTCCTCATAAAGCTTTCTTTCCTGTTAACCCTAATATGAGCTTTCTCACATTTACAAAATGTATCCCTGGAGTTGGACACACTATTCCCTCATCAGAAAAAGATATCGTCATGTTAAGCTTTGGCATTACGCCCAAGTATGTTTACAGGCATTTGTCTAGAGTATAATAATGGCATTGACATGTCATGTTCAAATATTGAAATAGGTAATTCTTCTGTGAAAGGAACTAAGCTCATCACCGCAGAGAATCCCTGCACATTCATGGCACTATCTTACACTTGGTATGTTCCCTCGCGGACACAGGATCAAGTTGCTCCAGTGTCCACAAGAAATGAAAACGTCTTGCCTGCTATCGTCGACTTGACCCTTGGTTCCTCTCGAGGTCTGGTGTCACAGATAGTACTGAACACATCAGATTGCTCTGTGTGCTGTCCTATTGTGGATGTAAATCCATCCCTGTACCTGTGAAAGTATTCCCCCCTACCACAGTCACACTCCCTGATTTAGGTGCTGCTATATGTGTGGCTCCCGTATCCATGTGCTATTGTGATGCCTGATGCCTGTTGAATTGGAATATATTCTATTTGATGCATCTGTGCCTGCTGTTGCAGTGATCGGATCTACATTGGGACTTGTTGTATTTGATGCATAAGCCTGAGGATGCATGTGATCTTGGGCGTAATATCCTTGTGAATCTGTATTATACTGTGGAGAATATCCCATCCCCACTCTTGGAGAATGGCAATTCTGTTGTTTCATGCCACTCCATCTTTGGCATATTCTAGCAAAATTCCCTAATGCACTCCAACTTAATAGGCATTAGTCCCATTTACGAGAGCCTTACCCAGATTCTATAGCTCACTATCTTTCACAGAGGAGAAATATCCAAAACATATCAGTCTTTGTCCTGCCCTGTGGCAGTCCAGCACCGAAATGCTAGGCAATCCTCCTCTGAATAAGAGTACCAAAAGCAACAGGACTAATGTCCAGCAGAGGGACTCCCAGGACCCCCTTATTTTTTGCATATTTAAGTAATTTAGGGTCACACCCTAGGTTACTAGGGGAATCCAGACATGGACCCCTTGCTCACTATTCTTAGAGAGGCACAGCTCCACCCTACTCGGGTTGCTGTTGGTACAAAGACTGATATGTTTTGGATATTTCTCCTCTGTGAAAGATAGTGAGCTAAAGACTCTGGGTAAGGCTTTGAAAACCAGACTAATGTCCAGCATAGGGACTTCCAGGACCCCCTTGTTTATTGCTAATTTAGTGCAACTCCAGCATTGCAGTGACTGTCCGCCTTTCAAGACTGCCCTTCCTTAAGGTTTTTGAAATCCACCTCACCCCCCCCTCGAGGCCCATTCCCTCAGCCTCTCAGCATAAAATTATATCCGTTCTGATCCATGACATATTGCGAATTATTTTGCTGCAGTAACTGCACTATTTGTGCCGTTGCTCCCTCATTACTTGTCAGTACCGCAACATCTATGGCATACTTTGATAGTATTTTCTGCACCAACTTTGCGTCTTCCTATTTCCTACTCTCGGCTTTCTTTTTATCTTTCTCCCTTAATATTCTACAGTAATGCACAGTTGCCAATTGTATCTCTGGCCATGGTTTTGCTTCCATTCCCACTTGTTTCTTTAGCTGCCGTTGCACTGGTTCTGGCAGCCCTTGACATAAAATGTCATAATCATACCCGCGCACACTCCTTGTCTTCTATGCAGCGTTGTCCTTGCCTGTTTGTTTCCATCCTGCCAATGCCCTCCATCTACTTGCATAAGGCAGTGACATATTTCTTGTACCGCGCAATCGTACTTGTGGTCATTCCATATATGCTGTTGGTTCTGGTGTTTTTATATGGGTTCCTCTAAATCTGACCATTTTACCCTTATCTATGCTCTTGAAAATCCATATGCACCTTTTCTTTGTGCGTTCTCATCTTCCTTCCTTTCTTCATCTGACATTATTATGCCCCAACTCATATGACTGTTATCTTCTTCTATGTCATCAAGATCTAACTTGGTTAAAGACAACATTCTATGATTTCTATGATCGTTTGTCATGGTGTCCCCTGATCTACCTTCAGTTCACTTTAATTGTGGATATTCTCTTGAGTTCCATACCTTTCTCTATTCCTCATTTGCCTAAATAGGTTCCCAAGCCTCTGCTCTATGTCTTCTGTATCCCGCCCACCTGCCCATGCTGCTTGCAGCATTACTTGCGGCACCCTTTGGGGCTGTTATGACCTTCTTTCTTCTTCCAATCATTCTTGTGCTTCGACGGGCACTATGCTCCTATGACATAAACATTTGATCTCGTCATCTTTTAATCCCCTACTTCGATTCATTTCTTCCTCTCTTCTCCTCATTTCCCTTCCTTTACTTTTACTTGGCAACCTACGTACTTTCAATCTTTAGGCTTCTGCCACTTTTTGTTTCTTTTCTTCTAATTTTGTCATCTCACTATTTTCCATTCCTCCCTTTGTTTACACTATTTGTCCCTTTCTTCTTCATTTAATCTCTTTTCTTATATCTCTTTCTCTCTCATTTCTCACTCTTCTCTTTCCTCTCTTTCTCGAACTCTATTAATACCTTTGGTGTCTGGTGTAAGCTGAAGGTGTTGCATCTTCTCATTTATGCTGATTAAGCATCCACTCGCTCTTAGCAGGATCTTCTTTCTCACTCTGGTACATTTTCCAGATTTCTAAATCTGCCAACCTTTTCTGTACGTCATTTCACCAAAATGCCAGGGGTAGCGGAAGTAACATCACTTGACCCTTGACCCCTGATGACATCACAGGAAGTGATGACATTTGACCCCACCCCAAAGTGATATCGCGGGAAGCGATGGAACACAACCTTTCACCCATTGACAAAACAGGAAGTGGCATCACATAGCATTGTACACTAAGACAAATATGGTTACTATATCACTATAATGTGATGTACATTTCATACAAGAATGAATCGCCATATGTATCGTTAATATCAGTGTGTATACGCCCATGTTACCAAATTACTGTGAATGCAAGCAGACGTCCATGACCAAATGATAATGATGTGTTATTATGCAGCACTTACGCTTAAGTGCTTTATATAGAAAAAATATACACTGAATATCACCCAATCTGTGTTGGTACTCATTTATCAACCTCAGAAGGATGAAAGGGTGAGTTGAGGCATTTAAGAACAGACTAAATCAGTGACTCACCCCCTGAAGTGTACCTGAAATAAACCTTTAATGAGTCTAGCAATTATTGTATAGAATTCCAGAAAGACACATTATTTGGTATTCCTATTCTTTCTCATTTAGGGTTAGTGCTGAAAGTGTTAGACTTGTGGCACTCCTGTTTTTATTTTTCTTATTTTTTAAGTGACCTGAACAAGAAAGCCAGCCACTCCAGAAGTAAAGAGCCACATGGTGCTGGCCACAGTCCAGGAGCTTGCATTACCAAAAAAGTTATTTTTTTTAGAGGTCGCAAGTGAGACCATAGAGGTCGCAGTTGCGACCTCTGGCGACCCCTAAATGATGTCCCTGGGGTCATGACATAAGTGTTTTATTAATCGTGCTCTTGACCCACTCAGAATGATATTTCCTAATTTTGATGGTATACCTTGGTAATATTCTGCATAGGTGTAAAAGAGGTGTGTCCTCCATAGTGACAAGTCAATTGAGTCTGCCAATACTTACCCAGTCTATTATTTTTATTTCTAGGTTTATTAAGTATATCATTTCAATCTTCTTGAGCAAACACCATCGATCATCGGTCAGGTGAAGTTTTGTCCTTATGTTCCCCCGAGAGCACTGCACTCCCAGTCTTCTTTGACTATCTCAGTTCCTAGGTGTAGGCTCTCTCGGGTTGGAGGCTGTGCTTTCTTGGTGGCTGCGGCACAGGCTTGAAATTCTCTTCCTCTTCACATGTGTGCTATTGAGGCCTATTTTTCTTTCCGGCGGGCCTTGAAAACATTTATTTTTTAGTTTCTTGTGGGTACTCAGCCAGGGCGTGCATTGCTTAGGGTATAGCGCCATGATGACTTTGGGCGACCGATATTGCTTTACAAGTGTCAATAACATAACATAATTGTAAATAAAAATATTTGTAAAAACTCTTTGTACGACTGTCCTTCTGGCTCCTTTGTTTATACTTTCTATTATTTATTTTATTATCATTCTTAGCTTTTTAGTATCTTAAGGTTTTCTTCTTTATTCTTTATTTTTGCTGTCGTTTCATATCTATCAGTTTAAACATGCAGAAAGCTTTATAGAAACAGATTATATCCCCTACACATGTGCACTTTCAATTTGTTAACCTGTGTACATCTTCCTTTACCATTCTTAGTAAATGTATCTCGTCTCTTTTATTCACTCCGTGTCAAAGTTTAATACACACCCTTCTTATTGGCTCTGTGCCTCAGGAATCCTTAACATATATGGAGTTACGGCGTCTATTCTTTCTGTCCCTCGTGGGCCTGTGAAATCAAGGTATCCTCCTCTCTTCTCTAAAATCCTCCAATATCCAGATACTTATATAGATATATAGATATTTATTACACGTGTAGTTATGGTTAAGTTGCTGTTTCCATAGGAAGAGCACTTTTTGGGCAGCTTATAACTGCGCTCCCCCTGGACGAATCCACACCAAACTGTGCAATAAAAGTGTATGGGTCACTGTGAATTTCTTTGCAAATTTTGGTGATGTTTGGTCCAGGTGGGGATAATTATAGGGGAGGTACCAAAACGTCTTTTTTTCCCATAGACTGAATGGGGGAGAAACTTTGCGCACGTCTACAGCCCAAACTGCTGGATGGATTTTCACCAAATTCGCGGCAGGAGCTTGGTCCCGAAAGCGTGCTTTTGTAAATTTGGTGCCAATACATCCAGTAGTTTTCTTTAAAACAACCAAAAAGTATGTCTGAAAAAATTAGTGATATCTATGTCCGCTTTGCGGACACACTTCCCTGTTCGCTCCGCGGACAAGATACCGATTGGCTAAGGGGCTCGCGTCATGACCGCGGACACGCAACGTGTCCTCCGATTGGCTGGAGTGAGGCGTGATGTGCGTCAGATTGTTTGGATGCACCCGACATCTTGGATCCGCCGATAGCGCGGCACCGACCAGGGGCGAAATGCTGTTTCGGGGAGTGTTTTGGTGTGTCAGAGTGCTTGGTGAGGTTCAGAGAGTAAGAGATGGGTGAAATACTGCATTTGTTTAGGCGGCAGGTGCTAATGATGTATTTGCCATGCCCACCCTGTCCGGGATGTTTGTAATTAATGAAAATGAGGGGTCTCATAAGGATAGTTCTTCCGTCCGTGCTGTGCGCAGGCAAGATGAAACTGTTCTAAGGACACGCGTGGTGTTAGCGAATATTAAAATTGAGTACATGCTGTAGTTAAAATTTTTGTTTCTATGGGTGTGGTACTGACTTATAAGCCGCCATGGGTGTGATACGCTACAGTGGTTGTGGCCAGAGGCCATGCACCCAAGACAGAAGTTATAAGCACTGAAGTTATAAGTCAACACGGGTGTGATGTGGTGCGGTAGTTGTGTGCACGACCTAGAGTCTTAGGTGCATGGCCACAGGCCATGCACCCAAGATCAAAGTTATACGCAGTGAAGTTATAAGCCACCATGGTTTTGATATGCTGCGGTGGTTGTGGGTAGGACCTACAGTCTTGGTTGCATGGCCACAGACTCTAGGCCCTGCCCACTGCCACTGCACCATATTACAGCCATAGATCAGACGTATAGCTTCGAATATGTATGAAATGTGTGAAATTATACTTACTGTTTAATTTGTTGAGATTCAATATATTTCTTACATGATTTTAGTACTTGGAGGAAATATTCTTTTCAATTTCTGTGATAAAAGAAAAGAGCATGTTAGTGTTTGTATTTTATAAAGACTTATTACATTGTATAATAGACATTTAAGCTTTTTTCTTTACGCTCATATTTAGTTTACAAACCAGTGTACTGGGCATTTTGCTCAGTTTCTGTGTTTGTTTTTCAAACCATTGGGTCTGGGGGAAAAAAATCCTTGTCGGATTAAAAAAAAACCTTTCTTTGCTATGCTGCAAACTATTTCTTTGTTTCCTTTGAGAGTTCACTTGTTGTTTCTGATTAATGTTCTGTATGTTGGCTTGTTGTGGATTTTTTAAACAGTTAGATACCTGTTGGCATATTCTAACTGTGTATTTTTTGTTACAAATCAGTGGTATTCATTTATCTGTGTGGTTGTTATACAATCTTGGGCAGTTAGATACCTGATGGCGTATTTTAACTGTTTATAGTCTTTTAATTGAATTTTTGTTAATGTTGACGTACACAGTGACCTGCATTGGTTGTGGCTCCTGCGTGGTAGATTATACCTATTGTTGTGAAGGTTTTCTTACCAAGTGACACTTGACCGTGTGTGAATCTAGTCAGCTTGCAGTTGTTTTTGGTACCATTTGCATTGTCACGTAGAAGCATTAGTATTATGTATTTACTATGTATTTGTATCAGTTAGGTGGAGCGATTATCTGAATTGCAGATAGTACATATTCTGCCATGGTTTGTATTTTGTAGAAGTTGCTGAAATGGAATGGATTCACAATTGGGTATGGGTACATACACAAATCGCTAATTAGGGATTTGTTCCTGTGTCACATTGTTACAGAGAGTGCATGTATGTTTCCACATGTATGAAATCTGGAAGATTTCATTCATAGGTATGTTTTTGGTTTCGAGTACTTGTAGTAAGTACATTAGAAATTCTTGTGGATCTTCTTGTGAGTTTATAGTGAATCTTACCATTGCAGCACAGTATTCCAATTCTTGTCTTATTCCGTGAACACTATACATGTTGTCAGGATTGTTTGTTGCGTTTCTATGAAGGACTAACATTTGCAAACACAATTGGTCTGTACTGTGTAAGTAAATGTTGTTAACAATTGGTGGCAATTGAAATAGAATATTCATTGCTACATTTGCGTAGCAACTTACACCAGTTTCATTTGAAAATTTGAATGGACCAAATAGTTCTGTGTCCGAATGATGTTTTCGGAGTTTCTGTTCCTTTTTTGAAGACGTACCTGATTTACTTTCACTAATAAGGACTTCTTTGCTTGTGGTAATTGATGAAGTATTAGCTTCTTTTGATTTCTTTGAAGGATTTGCAGTCAGATCCTGTTGCATTACTGTTTGAATTAGTTTTCTTTTACCACGTTTTCCTTTTTCTGGAACAGGATATGATTTCAGATGGGGGTGTACAGTAAACACAGTCTATTGTATTCTAAAATTCAAGGAATATCAGCGTTCACTTTACTTGCATCAAAGTTGATTGGAAATAGACCGTCAAGTGTACGTAAGCGTGATAGTGCTATGTAGCTCATGCCTTCTTTAAAGACTGTGTTTCAAATATCTATCAATGCTTTGTCTAGGGTGAGACCTTGGGATTTATGAATGGTGACTGCATATGCAAGAGCTAGAGAAAATTGTTCTCTACGTACATACATGTCTTTGAAGAGAAGGAATCAAGCTGTTGAGCGCCCTATCCTTTTTACTTCTGAAAGTTTGTCAAAAAGAATATTGACAAACTGAATGTTGTTGTCACGTGGGTATCTTTGAAAGCCAACAACTGTACCCAGTGCCCCATTAATTAGTCCTTGCTCCACGTCAAGGTTACGTTTAAGCATTACTCTACAATTTAAGGATAATTTTAATATTTTTTCCAACCCAGCTGTGTTCGAGATTGAATTTTCTAAGGTATTTAGTCTTGTTGCGGCTTGCTGACACATGGGTAGTGTCATACCATGTACGTCCATATTGTTTGTGGAGCAAATTTCAATTATTGGTTGTATTTCTTTTTTTAACATTTTTTCATTGAATTTGGAACAGCTTGCAAGAGTTGGCATTAAGGCCATACAATTGACATTTTTGTGCGCTAATTGTTCCATAACATCAGTAACACATGCGTTATCGCCATAAAGTGCATGGATGTGCCGGTTTTTCAATATTTCTTGTTTTTCTTGAGATAGTACACCAATTCTAATACTTTTTAAAATGTTGGCGTAAGTGAGGTCTGCAGCATGACGCATGTTTTCTGTTAATTCTCTGTATTGGAAATGTTGCCAAAGGTTGACATTTCCTATGCTGCCATCAGTTTTATGACAGGGTTTGTGTCCTAAGGTTTAAAAAATAGGTTCACCTTTCATTGGTGTCAATTGTAGAAGATCTCCGAAAACGATAATGTGTTTCCCTGCAAAGAGTTCTTTGTAGTTTGTTTTAAGTACTTCTTGCAATCTGAGGTGAATCAAAGCCAACATTAGGTTGGAGACCATACTCACTTCATCTATTAGTAGCATTTTCATTTGTTTTAATACTCTGCGTAGATCCATTGCAGCTTCTGTAGAAAGTTTGTAATTGTCTAATTTGTTTTGGTGTTCTACTGGAAGGAGTAGTAATCGGTGTAAAGTGACACTGCCTATGTTGTAGGCAGCTTAACCTGTGGGGGCAGTTACAACAGCTGACAGTTTGTTGTTTGTCAACTGTTGAAGGAACTTGCTGATGATTTTGATTAAGAATATTTTGACTGAACCAGCTTCACCACTGACGTACTGCAGTATAGGTTTGTAATTTTGGCAGGTACATTCTTTATTTTCGTGTTGTACACCATATGCAATTTCTTTTGTTACGTCTTAAAAAATGGGGCACTGGTTTTTGTTAAGTTTTGATTGTAGTGCAGTTAAGTCTTCTGTATCTTGTTCATAGTGACACATGGTGTTTTCCACTTCTGTCATAGCTAATACTGTCTCATTTGCTATTAGTGGCTGTCCTAGTGGTTCTTGACTTCCTGTTACAGAAGGTTGACTACTGTCAGAAGTGTCCTTATCTAGTTGGGCCTGGAGTTCTTCTTCGTGTTGCTGTTCATTGTGCAACATTGTTTTATACTGCGTAAAGTTCACATCGGTGATAGCGCTTTCATTTGCTTTGAAAGCGTCTTCATTGCAGTCATAGTTATCTAGTATCTCTTCCTCTTTTCTCCATGTTTTAAAAAGTTGTAGCAGGGACATGTAATATAGTTCTTTCTGTTGAGGAGTTTTTAATGACAATTTGAAATGATTAATTAAGCTTCGTTTGGTAAGTTTCACTAAGCTGCCTTCACTATCTGTCATTCTATATCTACCTTTGCTTTCATCGGGTTTTATATTATTTTTGTTTGCAAAGTTTTGGGCTATGTGGTATAGACACATGGTTTCCAAAGTGGTACTCCTGTTCGGGTAGTATGTGTCTAGTAAATTGTTTTTTAAAATGGCTTTGCTTTTGGGATCATTTTTGGTATTGTTTCTATGTCCTCATATAATTTGAGAACTCTTTTTCTAGATTTAGCAGGACCAAGAATTAGCCATACTATATTTTCAGATTTTTCATACAAAGCAGTACCGGTTAAACGATCTGCAGCTTCATAGGTGCCACATTCTTTATGAGAGCGCATTTTTATGCCTAGGCTGTACAATTTCTGAGATAGTGTTTTGTCTGATGATAGGTCATTCCAGAGGTCTTGCAGCGCTGTTTTTTCTGCTTTTGTTAAGTAGGCTGTAACATATCGTGCAACTGCAGTGGAATTGTCTGCAATGTACTGCACATCTATGTTTGCATTCCATAAGAGGGCAATGATTGCATTGTAATCATTGATATGTTTTGATTCTTCTGTTCTTTTTATGTAATACCTGTTCTTAGGTGATTTACCTTTAACACTATGTCGAACTGAAGACATGAAGTTGTTCACTTCACCTGTTTCTGTAACTGGTCTAGGACAACCAAAGCGGCATTTGGTGTAGTATTTCCCTTTGCTTTTGTATTTGCAACTATCTGTCTTTTGTGAAGGGATTTCAGAAGTGACATATTTTTGGATGAACTGTAAAACAGTGGCATCACTGTCCTGACCAAATTTAGGTGCACCTTTAATCCATAAAAGCATGTGGATATGTGGTGCTCCTCTAGCTTGGTATTCTTTTCCCCAAAAGAAGTGTTGCACTTCTCTGATGGGAGGAAACGTTTTATAAGTGTAGCATAGCAATGAAACGATGGTGGAAATATCTTGAAACATTAACAGGATCTAGAGAGCAAAGTTCTCCAGGTGTTAGTATATCTATGTTGGTTTTGTTGTTGTTTGATATGCGTAGGAAATCATATAAATCTTCCCATGCATATTCTACACAACTTAATGTAACAAACCAAGTGGGTGGTCCAAGGTTTCTGATCATGCAACGTACACCGCTGTGCCGTCGGAACCAGTATTCTTTCGTACCACGCATGTTTGCAAACAGATTTGTTATGCTTGATTGTAAAACCTCATCTTTTTCTTGCACTTTTTGTATTAATTGTGTAGCTGACATATTTTGAAATTGGGTTCCAGATTTCAATATGTGTGCAACTCCGTAACATACGGTTGCTAGTTCACTTTCAAAGAGTAGGTGGAATATGTATTCCACATTTTGTCTAAATCTGGGATCTTCAGAATACATTTGTAATGAGCGATATTCTGATGCTGTTATCTGAGTGGGTCTATCATTGTATCTTCCTCCTTTGCCAGTAGGAAATAGCAGTGGAAAAGCATGTGCTTCTATACTTTTTCCCATATGCTCATTGGTGACCCTTTGGTTTGTCACATTTGGTAAGTTTCTAGTGTATCATCTATGCTCTCATTAGAGTGCAATGGATGAATTGTATAATGGTCCAAAAGAGTGGATACTGCAGCAGGATCCAGAAGTTCAAATTGACCAGTTTCTGATGACTCTTGAATTATTTCAGTTGTTTCCCTTAAGCTTTCTTCAGTATTTATTTCTTTGTAGTATTGATTTTGCCAAATTTCTTTGTCTTTTGTTGGTACACCATTTACTAAGACAATTAAAGAATGCTCTATTGGACATTGCACTCCTAGAGTGTGCATATTTTATGTCAGATCTAATGGCAAATAAACTACTTAGCCACAAATGCCTTTCAACAATTCAGAGGGAGGTAATGTTGCTGTTTTTGGTTGAAGGCATATTATTGCTTGAAATGGGTGTACTGTTTGAATTATGATGCTCTCCTACAAATTGAGTTGTTGCATGGGGTTTTGGTAGTGGGAATAATTCCAAATTATTTGTCATAGCATGTGAAGGAGTTTGGTTGTTGTCAAGTTCTGTTGTGCAGTAACTGCAACATATTAGGGGTTCACTTATTTGGTATTTGTTTTCTGCTAAACGGTAGAGAGCTAATTCAAACCATTTGGAATCTTCATTGTCTTCTATTTTGTATGTTACGTCTATAGTTTTTGTGTTACTTTTGTAAAAAGTTCTGCGGCAACACACACACACACACATGGCTTGGGACTTCAGCGGATGTACTTTTAAATTTTAATATTTCTTTTTTGTATGTGTGTAATAGAAGGTTGCCATGTGCAGAATTACTGCTAGTCTCTTCTAAAACTATTGAATTTTGTAAGTGGCTTTCACTTCCAAAATATTTTCTCTGGATACGGTCGATTTCTTCTTGTAGGTATTTGGGTGTACCATGCAGAAGAGTGTTATTTAAATTGGCTAGTTCTAAAGCTGGACTTTTAGCATAGTACAGTTTATGCACTAGATTTCTTACATTTGGATGATGTGTTGATATCATTTTGATATCATGGAAGGTGCTTTTACAAATAGGCAAATGAATGTCATTGTAGTCCTGTGTATGTGCGCACTGCACAGGTATCCATATTTTGCAGCACTTTCATTTTCATTTTGTCTTTACCTTTCACATACTGATTGAGGAACTGGCGTAAAGATTTGAAAGATTTGTTAGGAATGTTACACATTGACGTGCACAGCCATTTGTATACTGGACGGCCTGGTTCAATCGAATGGAGAGGTAATTCTGAGTTTTCTGGGGATACTTTTGGAAGCAGTGTTTCTTGTTCCATGATGGTATTAATGATTTTTTCATATCCTCGTCCACTGGTATGGATGGAAATTGTGTTTGTTTCATTTTGTTTGTATGCTGCTTCATTAAAATATGGTTCTGTGGTCATTGTGTGACTCCATTCACCTCCACAAATATTTAAGAAGTTATTTTTGTTGACATTCCGTTTATTGAGAAGTTTCTTTTGTAGTTTAGTACTTAGTTTTGTTAGTGGTTTCATCCTGTTTAACACTAAAATAAAGAACTTCCTTTTGAGAAGGATTGCACTGTCTACGAGAGCTTTTAGGATTAATTTTCTATGGTAGGTTTTAAGGGTTGAGGTTTATTTCAGTCCTCTTCTTATTAGATTCTGAAGGACTCTGTGGCAGAACATTTTTTCTAAAATACTTTTTTTACTATGGTTTCTTGCTAGTATATCAGGATTTATAGGAGCAGTGTTAGTAGTAGTGGTAGCTGAATTCTTGTAAAGCATTTTCTGTTTCGTGCCACATTTTGATAGAGGAGGCAAAGTTTCTGTAGTTGAAGCTTCCTTTGTTTCACTAAATGACTGCATTAGCTGTTTAGTTTCAACATTCTGTAAAAACTCTGGTAGAGATGGATGCTTACTTTGGACACTGTTATTTTTATTTGCTCTATTTCTGCGTTCCTTTCTACGGACTTGCTTTTTGGTAGGCATTCTTTGGGGTCTGTTGAAAAAAAGAAGGTATGGGTTGGTCTGTTTTACAATGTATGTGTGCTGTGTGCATGCGTGTATGAGTTTGATGGGGAAGATGTTTTTGGTGGTGTGTGAATGTGCATTGGGCAGTTACAATGAGTTGGGAAGGGGATTTGTGGGCAGAATGGTTCAGAAATCAATGTTTTTTTGGTGTGCAAATTACATAAATAACCCACACAGTTTCTTTGAAGAACAGTAAGAATATAAAGATAGTACTGTACTTACTTTTTTTGTGTAATGACCAGGTTTTTTCGGATATGTTGTTTGTAGTGTAGATGCTGTTGATTTTCAGGACAGTGGTCTTCACTGTAATTGTAAAAGGAAGAAGTTAGTAATTTTGTGTGTTTAAAGCAGTAATGTTAATGTACACGTTCATTTTTCAGCTCTCGTGGGAGTATTCTCGTTTGATAGCTCAACACAGTGTATGCGTGCATTTCATTTGACTATGTGCAGCCTTTATATGTTATTTGCAGTATGTTAGTTGAATCTGCTTCGCAAATGAGTACAATTTTAAGTTCATGAAATTCCCTTGTTTTTTTCAGCTGGTTTGTACATAGCAGAGAGGTTTAGAAGGGATAGGTCATTATAGTAGACGGGAAAAATTTGAATACTTTCATATTATAAGTAGGAATGCAAAAAATCGGGAGCACCTGAGAGGGAGATGTCACCACAGCAATCGGGAACGTTTATTTTTCTCATACGATCGCATTGGAAGTAGCATTAATTTAGGCGGAAGACAGTAAAAAAATGGTGACATTTTTTAATGGAAAATCGAGTTTTGCGCGTAAATCGGGAGGGTTGGTACGTATGTATAGGTTATGCAGGAGATAGTAAGAAGTAGTGCGATTTTTCAATGAAAAATCGTAAGCCTCAAGCTTAAAGCGGGAACGTTGGTATGTATGTATTGGCTATGCAGATTTGGTGGCATTAATTTGTTTAAATGGAATCATAAGAGTTGCACATGTACTCTGAATAAAATATGCATACCTGTACTTTGTAATCATGCATGTGGGTATGCATGGAGCTGTAAGTAGAAATCCTCAACACTCGACAGTTTTTGTAGTAGGTGCTTTGCAATGATATGAGACTTGTATTCAGAGTGATCAACAGTACATTTGAAGTGCGGAACTCTGATGACAGAGTTAGATGTAGAAGTCTTGGATGTGATTGGTGGATGGTTGTGTGACTGCTTAGCTGTGTCCCATGAGGGAATGGATTTGCGAGTGATGTGGAAAGGGTAGAAGGGCTGGCTAAGAGTTACGTGCTGCATGGACACTGTGCTTGTCCATGGGTAGGGCGTGCCACATACAGGGTTTTACAGCGAATCCAGCAGCATCGAAAGGGGACTGTAGGCATCAGCCAATCAGATGTTGAAATTGTTGATTTGAGCATAAAGAGAGTGTGTGTAGTGAATATGGCAGAGGTGGAGACTGTCAGGGTGTTGGTGCTCGGAGATATTTTTGTCCATGGTTTACAGCACTATTCAGAATGTAGGCATGTGGCAACCAATTTCGATGTAAGAGGAGTGGAGGTGGTGTGGAGTTCTGCGACTGATTGCAATGTAGAGGCAATTCTGCAAGTTTGCAGAGACATGCGTATGATGACCAGTACCCAGGTGGTACTTTTGCACTATGGTGCTTGCCATTTGGGCTACGTGAGTTCACCTACTTTGTTGGGAGATTTGGAACAGTTGTTTCAAGCAGTCATTAACATCTTTCCAACTTGCAAAAGTAATTTTTTCTGGCTTACTCCCTAGAGCAAAATGGGACAACAGTTCTGTTTTTGTCCTGATCAAAGTATCGGTAGGTGTGCCATTAATCGCGGCATGCGTGCTTTCATGTTTAGAGCTGGTATGTTTTTCTGCAGCCACAAGAACATTGTTTCCAGTAATGCGGCTTATTTTGAAGCAGATGATGTTTCTTTATCTTTTTTGGGAAATGCCATGTTCTTTTAGAATGTAAAGCTTGCTTTGGAGAAGGTTATGTGATGATTGTAGGAGTAAACTAAGAAGACAAAACCCCCTAAAAAATACAAAATAACACGTGTCTGTATGGCATCTGCAAAAAAAACAAAAAAAAGGCTCTTTTCAGAGCCCACCTTAAAGGGGAAAAGGGGAATACTATTTAAATGTACAGTCGCCACGCTCAGATCCTCTACATGTCCGCGGACATGGCGGTAGTCTGCAGGCAGCGCGTATTACATACAGGGATTCTGGGGTGAAGAGGCATGCACATGAGAATGAGTGGAGCTAGGGATTGGTCACTAAAGTTCAGTGGGTGTGTTGTGAACGGTTAGATTTAGTGAGAACATTGTTTTCCTGAGAGGAGAACAGACATTTATGGCTGTGTGTGCTCGAAAACAGATTATCTGGATTTTGGGAGACTCATGGATACATTGGTTGAAGGTGCATGCAGAACGTTGCGGTATATCTGCAGATCTTGGGTTCCCTGTTGTGGAAGTGCACTGGCATGCAATGTGTGGAATGAAGTGGCTGGACTTGGTACCTCTCTGTGCTACTTTACAGACAGAGCATCATTCTGATATAATTATCATTCATTGTGGAGGAAACAGTTCAGGGCATGTCTTTGGAATTTCTTTGTCATTTGCAATGAAGCAAGGACTTGAGAAGGTCATGGACATGTTTCCAAATTGCCAAGTAATTTTTTCTCGTATTGCAGAAAGAAAAATGTGGCTGCATTCTGCTTTATTTGGTCCACAAATTGAGAAAGCGAGGCGCAATGTCAATAAGGCTGTTTGTGCCTTTCTAAGAGATGTTGGCATGTCCTCTTTCCACATTGAAAATATTATGTTTCGTAGCACATTCATTTTTTGCAGAGATGGAGTCCATTTTACATATGCTGGCAATCAGATTTTTCTTCAAAATGTACAAAATTCATTGCAAGCTTTTTTGGATTTCTAGTCACCTATTTTGCATTACATTTTGATGAAGCCAAGTTTTTCAAACACACAAAACAGCACCAAAAGGCTCTTTTCAGAGCCACCACTTACTCCCAGAGAAAAGTGCATTGGTTTTGCTACGGTTGCACCCTAAAATGTTTGTGTCCTAGGACTGTCCATGGACTTTTTGTAAAATGAGCGGGGGCGTACACCGTTTACTTGATAGTTCCATTTTTAAACTGAGAAAGGCGGCTCTGAAAAGAGCCTTTTTTTATTTTTGTTGTTTTATATTTATTTGGATTTTTTACACACAACACGATAGGAGAGGAGGGGAAAGGAGGGTAAGGAAGGGACACCAAGCACAGGGATAAGAAAGGGCAGGTGGAGAGAGAAAGATGCAGGGTGGACCTTATTTAGATAGGTAGCAGTTCTTCTGGTGCTCCATGACCATAGTCTCGAAAGCACTTTGAAGACTCTCCCCCCTGCAGAGTACTGCATCGCAGTACATACACAATATTGTGACCCTCGAAAGGTAAGGGTCAACAGCATCGCAAATGGCCTATGAGGCAGCTGTAGGGATGCGCTCTCCCACAGGAGTGTCTCATGTGGTGAGAGGATCAGACACGGAGGATGCTGTGGAGGAACTCAACCTACTACGTTCTTTACATGGTACCACCTTGCGAATGTCCGCACCGTGAAACGAAGTTAGGTGGCACTTCGTGGTTGTCGTACCAAAGCTGTACGCAACAGGTCTCCCACGACTTAGCACCAACTTTCACTGCTTTTGGTACATTACCAAAAACGGTAAACAACCGCCACACCCATGACTCCCGGCGAGTACTGGTAGTAGGAAGTTCCTCCACCTCATTCTCCTCATCCGCTTCTTCCTCGCTCTCTACATCCTCACGTGTATTTCCCTCTGCAGGCCCTTGGGGAGGTGGTGGCGGTGGAGGGTTTGGGGTGGTGCTGAGGCTAATGTAGCAACAGCAGCCATGGATGCCATTAGGGTTGGTGAGATAATCTCCGCTACAGCACTAAAGGCAGCAAAACTCAATCAGCAATCGCCAGAAGTACAATGAAGATGAGCTCGGGGGTGTGGCCTTTTATAGGGGTGGAGGGGTGCACCTTGTGACCATATTGATCACTCAAAAGCATTGAAAAAGTTCCAAACAATATGTTGAAAGCTAGGGCCATTATATGGGACATGTGAAATGGTGATTTTGTTTTGTAAAATAATTTGGCATGTCTTGTTCTTTAGAAATGTTGCGGAAGAGGACAAAGTGCGCAAATTAGGACACACGCTCAGCATGGGTGCGGTCACATGATGACGTTGTGAACACATCTGCAAAGGAAATGGGTGCCCGCAGGACACCAAATGCACAGGAACGGTCATGCGCATGCGCACGGGTGTTCTAAAGACAGTGTTCGGGTCCTGAAAATAATTAAAAGTGCAACACAAGTGAGACGGACAGTTAAGGACAGGCGCGATGTTACCAAGACTTACGGATTTGGTGCGCATGTGCGTAGATGTTCTGCTGACTGTACGGCCATGTATAGTGTCCTTAGGACACCTCCATTTTGTTTGGCTACGGACATGCCGGGCACTGTGCCTGTTCTACAGACAGTTCCATCTTGGCTGCAGACGGTAAGGACAGGTATAGTGTCCTTAGGACACTCCCATTTTCTTCATTTACAGACATCCCGGACACCTGGTGTGTTCTAAGAACAGTTTTATCTTGGTTGTGAACAGTATGGAGAGGTATAATGTCCTTAGGACACCCCGATTTTGTTGATTTACGTACATCTTGGACAGCTGGTGTGTTCAAAGAACAGTTCCATCTTGGTTGCGAATGGTACGGGTAGGTGTATTGTCCTTAGAACATCCATATTTTATTAATTACGGACAGGCCGAACAGGCACGCTGTCCACGGACATTTTAAGTCCCAAACAATTCCTTTAAAACTGACATAACTTTTTTTTATTAAACACATGTACAGCAATTAAGAGAGAGAGTGGGAAGCAGACACTGAAACAAATATAGGGGAATTAGGGGTTTCCACAGGCTGGTTGTGAGGGGATGAAGGGATGGAAGTTTTGTCAAAACGTTTATGTTGTTCTTGAAGGTTTGGGGATAGTTCACTGGGAAATGGAGAAAGGGGACAGGTACAGGTAGGACAGTGATATCTGATTTTTCCTTTCACATGGTCCTCCACAAATTGCCTTAACCCATTAAAATTCTCTTTCAACATGTCCACTTTGTCTTCTATGCGTTTCAAGGTGTCTTCCACTGTGTCTTTTGGTGGACTTTCTTCAATTTTTACCTGGTCTGTTAAAAATAAATATATATATTTTAAGTACCCATAAAGTACTGACTATTAATTTGCTTTTGCAGAGAAGTGTGTACCATTATTATCGCTATCTTCCGACATTTCGCCATGCAGAAAATTCTCCTCCAGCCACTCCAAAGTACTGCACATTTATGTGTGAAAACAACAGAAATACTTTATTTGTTCTGCACCTCATATAAAAAGTATACAAACATATAAGAAAAATCAAGTTCACTTACTACTTTCTTGTAATTTGTCTTCGTTTTGTTGTGTTCGTCTACTGTCGCTCCTAGCTATACAGTTTCTGTGAGGTAATTACGTTGGAGGCATATCTTTTTGGTAATTAAATGGATGGGTTATGTGTGAGACATGTAGGTTGGAATGGTTATTTATTACTACTTATAATGGGTCTCATTATGAGGTTGGAGGTAGCCATGGCGCTATTAGTGCCATGGCTGCCTCCAAACTCGTTCCGACTCTGCCCTGGTGAATGGAGCAATTACCGGTCCATTCCAAGGAATAAGTGATGTCATCAATGGCATTTGTGATGTCTTCTTTGATGTCCTGGGTGTTAGTCTTAGCATTGCACGGTGGTGGCGCGAGTTATGGTTGCTTAGCTTACCATAACTTGCGAATTTCAAGGGTTTTTCGGTTTTACTTGGAACCATAACGTCCCTTTAACAAAGTTTTTTCACTGAATTTCATAGGTTTTTAGTAGCGCAACTTAACCATAACGTCCCTTTAACAAAGTTTTTTTCAATGAATTTCATAGGTTTTTAGTAGCGCAACTTAACCATAACGTCCCTTTAACAAAGTTTTTTCACTGAATTTCATTGGTTTTTTAGTAGCACAACTTAACAATAATGACTTTGACTTTATATACATGTCATATGGAACTGACTAGATCTCTTCTTATGAACTTGATGTCCGCAAACTTATTTAATGTTCGCGGACATGTTCGGAGAACTGTACCACTACCTAAAAACTGTGGGGGGGGGGTATGTTTGATTGTTATATCATAATATAGGAACATTTAACAAATTCAAAAAGCAGCACACAAACACATTATATATAGTAATACATAAGAAATGTAACCCATATATGTAACACACTTACCATTCATTTAAATACAATATGTTCTGAAATGGAAAATACCACAAGAAGATAAATTGGTTTCCAACATAATTACCTCACAGACACAACAGAACTGAGAACAAGACCAGACCCACTGAATGCATAGGACTTATTTTACCAGAAATAGTAAGTAAGTATATTTATAAACTTTCTGCATTAGATTAAAAAATATATTATCTTTTTTTTTTCTCACAGAAATGTCTAGTACTCTGGAATGGCTAGAGGACAATTTCCCACATGAAGAAATGTCACAAGATAGTGAAACTAATGGTAAACACTTTATAATATAAACCATTTATTTATTATTTTTTTATATACATTTAAAATATATATTATTTTTTTTGTACAGAGCATACCAAAATAGAAAAAAACTTCAGAAAACCCTGTTATGGATAACAGTCTTCACAATATAGAAGGAAAAATTGATGTATTGTTGGCTAATTTTAATAATTTAAAAACTTTTGTAGAAAATCATTTCAAAACAAAAACCTCGTACCATTGCCCCGCATGTACTTGTCCCTCCTCACCATATCCCAGTCAATTATCCCCAAACCCTCTCCATAATCCAAAACGTTTTGATGAGATTTCCATCCCTTCTTCACCTAATACCAATCATGTTGAAACCCCAAATTCTCCTGTTTTTGTTTCTGTTTCTGCCTCACCTTCTCTGTCATAAATTATTAATATTTGTTAAATAAAGTTGAATTTTTATATTGTATTGTGAATAGTTTCCGTTTTTTTTTTTTTAAAACAATAAAATTGTCCGCGGACAGTGCGAGTGTTCTGAAATGTTTGTACATAAACGAAAATGGAGGTGTCCTGAAGAACACCACACCTGTTCGTACTGTTCGCTAGCAAGTTGAAACTGTTCTAAGAGCACACTTAGTGTCCTGAAATGTTCGTAAAGAAACAAAAATTAAAGTGTTCTAAAGAACACTATATCTGTCCGTAATGTTCGCTATCAACTTAAAACTGTCCTAAGAACACAATTGGTGTCCTGAAATGTTCGTAAATAAACGAAAATGATGTGTCCTGAACAACAGTACAACTGTTCGTAGTGTTCGCTAGCAACATGAAAATGTACTAAGAACACACGAGGTGTCCTGAATTGTTCGTAAACAAACAAAAATTAAAGTGTCCTAAAGAACACTATACCTGTCCGGTACTGTTCGCTAGCAAGTTCAAACTGTTCTAAGAATGCTATTGGTGTCCTCAAATGTTCGTACGTAAACGAAAATGGAGGTGTCCTGAAGAATACTATACCTGTTCGTAGTGTTCGCTACCCAATTGAAACTGTTCTAAGAACACAATTGGTGTCCTGAAATGTTCGTACATAAACTAAATTACACGTGTCCTGAAGAACACTATATCTGTCCTTACTGTTCGCTACCAAGTTTAAACTGTTCTAAGAACACACGCGGTGTCCTGAAATGTTCGTTTCACGTGTGACACACTTTTAATTACTTCAGAACCCGAACAGTGTCCGTAGGACATCAATGCGCATGCGCTAACCAATCTTTGTGCACTTGGTGTCCTGCGGACAGTTCGTGAATGGATTATATGACCGCGCCCACGCTCATCGTGTGTCCTGAAATGCGGACACTGTTCGTGTCCCCGAACAATTTAAAAGTACATTTTCAGTTAATCCATAATATTTTTCAATAAAATCTCACCATGGCACAAGTCCCACATAGCAATCTTGAGTTTCTATATACCTTTTGAAACTTTCCGATCCTTTTTTTGTGTTTGATCTGTCCGCGGACAGTGCGCATGTCCGCGAACCGTGCACAAGCACCCCTATAAAAGACCACGCCCAAGAGCTTATTCCCATTGTGTTTCTGGCTATTCTTCAGAACACAGTGATTTTTGCTGCCACCTGCAGACTAAACCATCATCGAGATGGCATCCTTGGCTGCTGAACTGCCACTTGGTGCTGCACCTGCTTCAGCACCACCCCCTCCACCACCACCTCCCCAAGGGCCTGAAGAGGGGAAAAGGAGTGAGAATGCGGAGGAGGAAGAAGAGGATGATGAGAACGAGGTAGAGGAAAACCCTACTACCCGCACTAGGCGTGAGTCTTGGGTGTGGCGGTTATTTACCATTCATGGTAATGTTCCTAAGGCTCGTGCGAACCATGTTACCTGCAATGAGTGCAAAATGATACTCAGTCGCGGGAAGCACGGTAAGTACAGCTTTGGGACCACTACTATGAAGCGACACCTGAGGTCATTTCACTCTGGGGCTATTCGCAGGGTTGTACCTTGCGGAGAACGTAGCAGGTTGATTTCCTCTACTTCATCCTCTGTTTCTGATCCTGTCACCACAAGGACCACCTCTGTGGGACAGCGTCTTCCTCAAGCTGCCTCACAGGCCATACAGAATGCTGATGACCTTACCTTTCGAGGGTCACAGTTGTATGTATGTACTGTGACACAGTACTCTGCAGGGGGGAGCGACTTCGGAGTGCTTTTGAGACTATCGTCTCAGAGCACTAGAAGACCTGCTCACTACCCAAATAAAACCCACTCTACATCTTCCTCTCTCAGCTCGCCCTTTCTTATCCCTGTGGTTGGTGTCCCCCCCTTTACCCTCCTTTACCCTCCTCTCCTAGTGTGTCGTGTCTGAAAAACCAAAAAAAATACAAAATTACAAAAATCCAAAAAAAAGGCTCTTTTCAGAGCCGCCTTTCCCAGTTAAAAAATAGAAGTGAAAATAATGAAGCAGGGCTCTTTGTATTTTTTAGAAGTCCGCGGACAGTTCGCGAACATTAAAAAAATTGGGTTGCTACTCCATCACAAACATTGTAATTTTCTCTGGAAAGAAGTGGTGGCTCTGAAAAGAGCCTTTGGGTGGTGTTTGTAAGTCAAAAATTGTAAATGCTTAACATCTACTTCAAAATCGTTGTTGTAATTCCAAAAAAGGATGCAATGCATTTTAAACATTTCTCAGAAAAAGCTGATTGCCAGCATAAGTAAGATGGACTCCATCTCTGCGAAAAATGTATGTACTACAAAACATAATATGTTCATTGTGAAAAGAAGACATGCCAAAATCTCTTAGAAAGGCACAAACAGCCTTATTAACATTGCACCTTGCTTTTTCCATTTGTGGACCAAATGAAGAAGAACAAAGTCACATTTGTCTCTGCGCAATCCGTGAAAATATCACTTGAGAATTAGGAAACATGTTGGTAACCTTCCTAAGTCCTTCTTTCATAGCAAATTGCAAAAAAATTCCAGTCACATGTCCTAAACTGTTCCCTCCACAATGAATTACAATTATGTCTGGATGTTGCTCTGTCTCCAAAGTAGCACAGAGAGGTAGCAAGTACAACCACTTCATTCCACGTACTCCATGCCAGTGTACTTCCACATGTGGGAATCCAAGATCTACAGCTACTCCACAGCTTTCTGCATGCACCTTCAACCAATGTATCCACGAATCTCCTAAAATCCAAACAATCTGTTTTCTGAAACACACAGCCATAGCTATCTTTTGTTCTCTCAGCAAAAAGAGTATCTGAGAAAATCTCTCCTGGCACAACACACCCACCAAACTTTCCTGACCAATCCCTTTCAGTGCTTATTCTCATTTGCATGACTTTTGAACCCAAAAATCCCCAGATGTAACTCCCGATGTCCGCAAACTACCACCATGGCCGCGGACATATCGTAACATGAACAGCCCTTCTACCATTTTCACTACACTCTCTCTGCCATTCCCTCATTGGATGTACCTCAAAAATCACATGACCATGCACCAATCACATTCAAGACCTCTACATCTAACTGCATCATCATAGATCAGCACTGCAAATGTACTCTGAATCTCTCTGAGTACAAGTGTCATATCATTGGCAAGCAACATCTACCAGAAATACTGTACAAGTCTTCAAGATTTCTACTTGCACCTCCATGCATATCCATATGCATGAACACAAACTTCAGGTATGCATATTTTCTGTATAGTAGATGAACACATTTTCAAACAGACTTTTACCTTCTAAAATCTGTAAAATGAATTTACTGTACTTTTTTCAATTTCCTAAAATCAACTATCACTTATAAACCTTTATACTATTTACTTTCTTTATACACACACACTCAAATCATGTTAAACTAACATTTTTTAAATGAAATATATAGACTACATATATTCAAACAAAATTGCATGCAAACACAATCTATGTTTAAACCTTTATAAAAATACTTATACAATTTCATATTTTTTGTTTTTATTTATTTATTTACTTACTTAATTACTTTAAATTAGACATGACATTGAGGCGCTATTACCTAGAACAGTTTCCTTACAGAAATAGTGGTATTCACTAATATATTATAAATTTCACAAGACATAGTAAAGATATTTTTTTTTGCTACAGTTAGTCATTCAATACAATTTGTTCATTAAGAACATATCATATGTACTGAACTGATGCAATGTATCTTATGTAAATAAATTAGTTTAATGGTTTTACAGAAGGCACTGAGGATTTCAATTAAAAAAATCAATATCTAAATTAAAAACAGTGCTATATACAAACAAAGTTACTAATTTGAAGCTTTTACAATTGCAGTGAAGACCAGTTTCCTGAAAAGAAGCAGCCGAATTCGAAGAAGAAAGAAAAACTAAGAAGTTACCTGTTAATTTAAAAAAAAGTAAGTAAAATATCACCATAATATTTGTATTATTAATCAAATATACTATAACATTAATACGAGCTATTTCGGTTTCTAAAAATAGAGATTTTGTACCATTTTGTCCAAAAATGTCCATGTCTTAAACAGCGATTTACAGCCAGAATGGCCCACAAATTTCTATTTTTGGACACACAAATTAGCCAACTGAACCACTACAATTTTCATATTATAAAACAAACTGTTTTAATTGTATACATTAGATTTACTTTTTGTACTTTTCCACACCACTAGCTTACTTTTTGTCATCTGAACCCCAGTTTAGTAACACATAAATTCAAAAATACCTATCCCTACTAGTTTTAGTTCCCAATGCACAATCACACACCATTACATACATCTTCATCATCTTACTCAAACACTCATGCACACAGCACACATACATTCCAGAACACCCCAACCCATATCTTCTTTATTTTTTTCAACAGACCCTAAAGAATGCCTACCAAAAGTCAAGTCCGTAGAAAGCAACGCAAAAGTAGAGCAAATGAAAATAAAGGTGTCCAACATAAGCATCCATCTCTAGCAGAATTTGTAAAAAAAAGTTGAAACAAAACAGCTAATACAATCATTTAGTGAAACACAAGAAGTTTCAAGTACAACAACTTTGCTTCCTCTATCAAAATGTAAAACAAACCAAAAAACAATTAACAGAAAATCAGCTATCAGTACAGATAAAACTACTTCTTCAAATTTTAATATAGTGCAAAGTAAGCATACCAAGAAAAGTATTTTCGCCAAAATATACTGTCACAAAGTCCTTCAAAATCTTATAAAAACAGGAGAGAAATCAGGTTCAAAGCTTAAAACCTATCGTAGGAAATTAATCTTAGAAGCATTGATGGACAGTGCAATTCTTCTCAAAATAAATGTATTTATTTTACTGTTAAACAAAATGAAACCACTAACAAAACTAATAACTAAATTACAAAAAAGACTTCTCAATAAGCGAAATGTCAACAGAAAGAACTTCTTAAGTATCTGCGGAGGTGAGTGGAATCACACTATGAGCACAGAACCATATTTTAATGAAGAAGCGTACAAACAAAAGCAAACAAATACAATTGCCATAAATAGCAGTGGTCGAGGTTATGAAAAAGTGAATAATACCATAATGGAACAAGAAGTACTCCTTACAAAAATATGCCCTGAAAACTTAGAATTACCCTCCATTCAACTGAATCAGAACGTCTAGTGTACAAATGGCCATGTACGTTAATGTGTAACATTCCCAAACAATGTTTCAAATCTTTACGCCAATTCCTCAATAAATATGTAAAAAGCAAAGACAAAATCAAAATTAAACCCCTTCACGTTCTATCACAAATAATTTGGAATTATACCCAGTACCAAAACCTCTACAACAACTTAATTTATATGAGAGCATCATAATTCAAACATTACACCCATTTCAAGCAATAATACGCCTTCAACCAAAAACAGCAAAATTACCTCCCTCTGAATTGGTAAAAGGCATTCGTGGAAAAGTAGTTTATTTACCATTAAATCTAAAAGAAAATGTGCATACTCTAGGAGTGCAACGTCCAATGCAGCAATCTTTAATTATATTAGTAAATGAAGTACCTACAAAAGACAAAAAAATATGGCAACAGCTGGTAGATTTATATAAAGTTAGACAAGCCTTCCAATATCTTAAAGAGAATAATGAATATTACAAAGAAATTAATATTGAAGAAAACTTGAAAGATACAACTGAAATAATTCAAGAAACACAAGAAGCTGGTCAATTTGAGCTACTAGATCCTGCTACAATATCAAATACTTTAGACCATTATACAATTCATCCATTGCACTGTAATGACACCGTAAAGAGGTACTGGAAACTTACCAAATGCGTCAAACAAAATGATCGCCAATCAGTATATGGGAAAAAAGTATAGAAGCACATGCTTTTCCTCTACTCTTTCCTACTGACAAAGGAGGAAGGTATGATGATAGACCTATTCAAATATCAGCTTCAGAATACCGCTCATTACGGATGTATTCTGAAGATCCCATATTTAGACAAAATGTGGAATACATATTCTACCTACTCTTTGAAAGTGAACTAGCAACTTTATGTTACGGAGTTGCACACATATTAAAATCAGGATCACACTTTCAAAATATGACAGCTACACAATTATTAGAGAAAGTGCAACAAAAGGATGAGGTTTTACAATCAAATATTACAAATATATTAGCAAATATGCGTGGTACTAAAGAGTACTGGTTTCGACGTCATGGAGATGTACCTTGTATGATCAGAAACCTTGGCCCACCCACTTGGTTTATTACATTAAGTTGTGCAGAATATGCATGGGAAGATTTACATGATTTCCTACGCATATCAAATAAAAACAAAACAAACATAGATATTCTAACACCTGGAGAACTTTGTTCTTTGGATCCTGTTAATGTTTCAAGATATTTTCACCATCGCTTCATTGCTATGCTACATTTTATTTGTAATAAAACTTTTCCTCCCCTTGGAGAAGTGCAACACTTCTTTTGGAGAAAAGAATACCAAGCCAGAGGAGCACCACATATCCACATGCTTTTATGGATTAAAGATGCTCCTAAATTTGGTCAAGACAGTGATGCCACTGTTTTACAGTTTATTGAAAAATATGTCACTTGTGAAATTCCATCAGAAGCCACAAATAGTGATCTTCATGCACAAATTTTACAATTTCAAAGACACAAATGTGGAAAATATTGTCATTGCAAATACAAAAACAAAGGCAAATACTACACCAAATGCCGATTTGGTTTCCCTAGACCAGTTACAAATACAGGTCAAGTAAACAACCTCATGTCTTCAGTTAGACATAGTGTTAAAGGTAAGTCACCTAAAATACATATTACATAAAAAGAAAAGAAGAAGAAAAATATATCAATGATTATAATGCAATCATTGCCCACTTATGGAATGCAAACATAGATGTGCAGTACATTGCAGACAATTCTACTGCAGTTGCACGATATGTCACAGCATACTTAACTAAAGCAGAAAAGACAGAGCTCCAAGACCTCTGGAATGACCTGTCATCAGATAAAACAGTATCTCAGAAATTATACAGCTTGGGCATAAAAATGCTCACCCATAGAGAATGTGGATCTTATGAAGCAGCTGATCGTTTAACTGGTACTTCATTGTATGGTAAATCTGAAAATATAGTATGGCTAAGTCTTGGTCCAGCTAAATCTAGAAAAAGAGTTCTAAAATCATATGAAGATATAGAAACAATAGCCAAACATGATCCCAACAGCCAAGACATTTTAAAAAACAATTTATTGGACACATACTACCCAAACAGAAGTAACACTTTGGAAAACATGTGTCTATACCAAATAGCCCAAAACTACACATACAAAAATAATATGAAATCTGATGAAAAAAAAGGTAAATATAGAGTGACAGACTGTGAAGGCAGCTTAGTTAAACTCACTAAAGCAAATTTAATTAATCATATCAAATTGTCATTGAAGACTCCTCAACATAAAGAAGTATATTACATGTCCCTGCTACAACTCTTTAAACCATGGAGAAAAGAAGAACAATTACTAGATAACTATGACTCATATGAGGATGCTTTCAAAGCAAATGAAAGCACTATAACTGATGTAAACTTTACACAGTACAAAACAATGTTGCACAATGAACAGCAACATGAAGAAGAACTCCAAGCCCAACTAGATAAGGATACTCCTGACAGTAGTCAACCTTCTGTAACAGGAAGCCAAGAACCACTGGGAGAACCACTAATAACAAATGAGGCAGAATTAGCTATGATAGAAGTAGAAAACACCATGTGTCAGTATGAAGATAAGGAAGACTTACCTATACTACAATCAAAACTAAACAATGAGCAAAGTAGCATTTTTCAAGAAGTAACAAAACAAATTGCACATGGTGTAAAACATAAAAAAATAAAGAATGTTCCTGCCATAATTATAAACCTATACTACTGTACGTCAGTGGTGAAGCTGGTTCTGGCAAAACATTTCTAATCAAAATCATTAGTAAGTTCCTTCAACAATTGACAAACAACAAACTGTCAGCTGTTGTCACTGCCCCCACAGGCTTAGCTGCCTACAACATGGTGGTGTTACATTACACTGATTACTACTATTACCAGTAGAACACCAGAACAAATTAGACTATTACAAACTTTCTGCAGAAGCTGCAATGGAATTACGCAGAGTATTGAAACAAATGAAAATGCTATTAATAGATGAAGTGAGCATGGTCTCCAACCTGATGTTAGCTTTGATTCACCTCAGATTACAAGAAGTACTCAAAACAGACTATGAAGAGCTCTTTGCAGGAAAACACATTATTGTTTTTGGAGATCTGCTTCAATTAACACCAGTAAAAGGTGAACCTATTTTATAACATTAGGGCACAAACTCTGCCGTAAAACTGTTGGCAGCATGGGAAATGTCAACCTTTGGCAACATTTCCAATACAGAGAACTAACAGAAAACATGCGCCAATCTGCAGATTTAACTTATGCCAACATTTTAAAAAGTTTGAGAGTTGGTATACTTTCTAAAGAAGCAGAAGCAACATTGAAAACCCGGCACATTAATGCACTTTATGGCGATAATGCATGTGCTACAGATGTTATGGAACAATTAGCCCACAAAAATGTCAATTGTATGGTCTTAATGCCAACTCTTGCAAGCTCTCTCAAATTCAATGAAATAATGTTAAGTAAAGAAATGCAACCAATAATGGAAATTAGCGCCACAGACAAACTAGATGTACATGGTATGACACTACCCATGTGTGACCGAGCCACAACAAGACTAAATAATTTAGAAAAATCAATCTCAAACACAGCAGGCTTAGAAAAGATGTTAAAATTATCCTTAAATTGCAGAGTAATGCTTAAACGTAACCTTGACGTGGACCAAGGACTAGTTAATGGAGCACTGGGTACAGTTGTTGGCTTTCAAACATACCCACGTGACAACAAAATTCAGTTTGTCAATATACTCTTTGACAAACTTTCAGAAGTAAAACGGATAGGACGCTCAACAGCTAGATTCCTTCTCTTCAAAGATATGTATGTACGCAGAGAACAATTTTCTCTATCGCTTGCATACGCAGTCACGATTCATAAATCACAAGGTCTTACCCTAGACAAAGCAATGATAGACATTGGTAACACAGTCTTTAAAGAAGGCATGAGCTACGTAGCACTATCACGCTTACGTCCACTTGACGGTCTATTTCTAATCAACTTTGATGCAAGTAAAGTAAAGGCTGATATTCCTTGCATTTTAGAATATAATAGACTTCACTCACTATACACTCCCCATCTAAACACATATTCTGTTCCACAAAAACTAAAACGTTGTAAAAGAAAACTAAATCAAACAGAAATGCAACAGGACGTCACTGCAAATCCTCCAAAGAGAGTAAAAGAAACTAATACTTCATCAAGTACCACAAACAAAAAAGAATCAATTAGAGAAAGTAAACCAGGTACTTCTTTAAAGAAGGAAGACAAACTCCAAAAAAAGCAGTTAGATACAGAACTACCTGGACCATTTAAATTCTCAAATATAGTTGGTGTAAGTTGCTATGCAAATGTAGCAATGAATATTCTATTTCAGTTACCACCAATTGTTGACAACATTTACTTACACAGTACAGACCCATTGTGTTTGCAAATGTTAGTACTTCACAGAAATGCAGCAAACAATCCTGACAATACATATAGTGTTTTTGGAATAAGACGACAATTGGACTACTGTGCTGGAATGGTGAAATTCACTATAAACTCACAGGAAGATCCACAAGAATTTCTAATGTACTTACTACAAGTACTGGAAAACAAAAACATACCTATAAATGAAATCTTTCAGATTTCATACATGTGGAAACATACATGCACTCTCTGCAACAATGTGACACAAGAGGAAATCCCAAATGAACGCTTCATATATATATATCAATACCAAATTGTGAATCCATTCCATTTCAGCAACTTGTACAAAATGCAAACCATGGTAGATTATGCTCTACCTGTTAGTAATACAAACACATAGTAAATACGTAATACTAATGCTTCTACGTTACAATGCAGATGGTACCAAAAACAACTGCAAGCTGACTGGATTCACACATGGTCAAATATCACTTGGTAAGAAAACCTTCACAACAATAGGTATAATCTACCACGCAGGAGCCACAACCAATTCAGGGCACTACACTGCATATATAAAAAAGAAATGTGGATGGTTTGAATGTAATGATAATACCATTACTCTAAAGCAGAGATTTCCAGCAAATCTTACAAACGGTTATTTGATGTTCTTAAAACCAAAATTTGATAAATAAACTGTATTTAAACCTTTAAGTAAATTTGTGTTAAAAAAATATAAACTGTTAGAATACTCCAAAAGCTATCTAACTGCTCAAAGATTCTACAACAACTAATCAGATAAATGAATACCACTAAATCAGACCAAAAAATACACAGTTAGAATACGCCAATTGGTATCTAACTGTCCCAAAATTATAAATTTGTGTTAAAATAATATTAACTGTTAGAATACTCCAAAAGCTATCTAACAGCTCAAAGATTCTACAACAACTAATCAGATAAATGAATACCACTAAATTAGGCCAAAAAATACACAGTTAGAATACGCCAATTGGTATCTAACTGTCCCAAAATTTAACAATATCCAAATAGATAAATCAAAACCACTAAAATATATAAAAAAAATAGACAGTTAGAATACGCCAATTGGTATCTAACTGCTCCAAAATTTTATAATATCAAAACAAATGAAGAATCTGTTACTGCTCCAAAAAAAATACAACAAAGCAAAGTATAAAGCATTAGCCAGAAACAAAAAGTGAACATTGAAAACAAACAAACAAATAAACTGTAGCATAACAGAAAAAGGTTTTTTTTTTAATCCAACATGGATTTTTTTTTTCTCCCACAGACCCAATGATTTTAGCAACAAATACAGAAACTGAGCAAATTGCACAGTACTCTGATTTGTACTCTACTAAATATGAGGGTCGAAAAAAAATAAAAGTATATTGCTTATACAATGTAATAAGTCATTACAAAATACTAATACTAACATGCTATTTTCTTTTATCACAGAATGAAAATATGGACTCCCATTACTAGACCAAACAGTAAGTATACAATAATAAGGACAACCATAGCAGCATATCACATCCATAGTATCTAATACCTTTCTTCCTTATACATTTGTTTTTCACCCAAAGTTATAAGCAAATATGAATGTGATATGCTGCGGTGGTTGTTGCCAGGGCATAGAGTCTTGGGTGCATGGCCAGATGGCCATGCACCCAAGACTCTATGCCCTGGCAACAACCACCGCAGCATATCACATCCATAGAGTCAAACATTTCAACTATGATGTATGGGAAACTTTTAATGTCCGCGAACAATGTGAGTGTTCTTAGAACACTTTGAACTTGCCAGCGAACAATACGGACACCGTTTTCAGGACACCCCCTACGAACATTTCAGAACAACGCGATAGTTCTTAGAACACTTTCAACTTACCAATGAACAATACGGACAGCGTCCTAAGGACACCCCCTACGAACATTCCATGACACCAGGAGTGTTCTCAAAAACGTCTTCAGAACACCCCCATTTTGTTTATTTGCGAACATTTCAGGACACCGCGGGTGTTCCTAGAACACATTCAACTTGACAGGGAACAATACGGACAGCGTCCTCAGGACACCCCCTACGAACACTCCCCGGACACCGCAAGTGTTCTTAGAAGCTTCTTCAGAACACCACCATCTTGTTTATTTGCGAACATTTCAGGACACCGCGAGTGTTGTTAGGACACATTCAACTTGACAGAGAACAATACGGACAGCGTCCTCAGGACACCCCCTACGAACACTCCCCGGACACCGCGAGTGTTCTTAGAAGCGTCTTCAGAACACCACCATCTTGTTTATTTGTGAACATTTCAGGACACTGCGAGTGTTCTTAGGACACATTCAACTTGACAGAGAACAATACGGACAGCGTCCTCAGGACACCCCCTACGAACACTCCCCGGACACCGCGAGTGTTCTTAGAAGCGTCTTCAGAACACCCCCATTTTGTTTATTTGCGAACATTTCAGGACACCGCGAGTGTTCTTAGGACACATTCAACTTGACAGAGAACAATACGGACAGCGTCCTCAGGACACCCCCTACGAACACTCCCCGGACACCGCGAGTGTTCTTAGAAGCATATTCAGAACACCCCCATTTTGTTTATTTGCGAACATTTCAGGACACCGCGGGTGTTCTTAGAACACATTCCACTTGACAGAGAACAATACGGACAGCATCCTCAGGACACCCCCTACAAACATTCCAGGACACCGGGAGTGTTCTTAGAAGCGTCTTCAGAACACCACCATCTTGTTTATTTGCGAACATTTCAGGACACCGCAAGTGTTCTTAGGACACATTCAACTTGACAGAGAACAATACGGACAGCGTCCTCAGGACACCCCCTACGAACACTCCCCGGACACCGCGAGTGTTCTTAGAAGCGTCTTCAGAACACCCCCATTTTGTTTATTTGCAAACATTTCAGGACACCGCGTGTGTTCTCAGAACACATTCAACTTGACAAGAGAACAATACGGACAGCGTCCTCAGGACACCCCCTACGAACATTCCAGGACACCGGGAGTGTTCTTAGAAGCGTCTTCAGAACACCACCATCTTGTTTATTTGCAAACATTTCAGGACACCGCGAGTGTTCTTAGGACACATTCAACTTGACAGAGAACAATACGGACAGCGTCCTCAGGACAACCCCTACGAACGCTCCCCGGACACCGCAAGTGTTCTTAGAAGCATCTTCAGAACACCCCCATTTTGTTTATTTGCGAACATTTCAGGACACCGCAGGTGTTCTTAGAACACATTCAACTTGACAGAGAACAATACGGACAGTGTCCTCAGGACACCCCCTACGAACATTTCAGGACACCGGGAGTGTTCTCAAAAACGTCTTCAGAACACCCCCATTTTGTTTATTTGCGAACATTTCAGGACACCGCGGGTGTTCTTAGAACACATTCAACTTGACAGAGAACAATACGGACAGCGTCCTCAGGACACCCCCTACGAACACTCCCCGGACACTGCTAGTGTTCTTAGAACAGTTTCACTTAGCTTGCGAACAAAACGGACACATATTGAGTCCTTAGAACACCCCCCAGTCAGTTTATTTAGAACATTTCAGAACACCTGTGATGTCCGCAAACAAATCGAACACAAAAAGAACGTCTAACACATAAAAAACACAACTTTCATCCTATCTCATACACTCCCACCCTCCCCAAACACTCCTACACACCAACACACTCTACAAAATACACATTTTGAACAAAGTTTCACCGCGCTGTCCGCGGACGTCCGCGAATCCAAGATGGCGGGCGCTACCAAAAAATCTGACGCGCTTCATGCTCCACGCCGTCCAATCAGCGAACACGTTGCATATCCGCGAACATCACGCAAGACGATTGGCCAATCAGGACACTGTCCGCGGAGCGAACAGGGAAGTGTGTCCGCGAACCGAACACAGATATCACTAATTTTTTTTTACCTACTTTTTGGTCATTTTAAAAAAAAACTACTGGACGGATTTTCACCAAATTTACAAAAGCATGCTTTCGGGACCGAGCCGCTGCTCCTGGTCCAAATTTGGTGGAAATCCGTCCAGCGGTTTGGGCTGTAGGTGCGAGCAAAAAAATGTTCCCATTCAGTCTATGGGAAAAAAAAAAGTTTTGGGACCCCCCTATAACTTTGCCCCCCCGGACGAATCCTCACCAAACTTTGCAAAAAAAATTCAGAGCGACCAAAATGCAAAGTTTGGTGAGGATCCGTCCAGGGAGAGGGAAGTTATAAGCCACCCAAAAAGTGCTCTCCCTATGGAAACAGCAACTTAACCATAACTACATGGCCATGTAATATATATATATTACTATATATATATATAACACACCACAATACAATCCCACTTTCTCTCTTACCATATTCAATTATCCCAGACCAAGGTACTCCCTTATTCTGCACATGAAAACAGCTTCTTCATCAGTTCTTCAATTTGTAATCTTAGGCTCATCTTTTGAAGTAACAGGGTTGATTCTTAACACAGGCCGTCATCCAGTTTCTTCCAATGGCTGTCCTAAATGCTGTATGTATACCTCTTTTTAGCAAGTTTCTATATATTTCTTCTACCTTGCATTACAGCGTATTTACAGTTATTAGTCAGCGTGTTATTTCATCTTCGTATATTCACGATTACATGGGGGGGTCATTACGAGTGAGTCATTAAGGGGTTAACGGCGCCGGTAAAGGTGCCGGCGCCGTCAATCCCTTAATGCCTCATTACGTGTCTGCTCGCAGGAACACGCTAAGGGCGTCTAGTTTTACCAGGCGCCCTTAGCGAGTCCCGTGAGCAGACCAGGGTGCTAACAACGGGCCCGTTATTAACAGGCCCGTTGTTAGCACCCTCCTCATTCCCATTGGGCTTATGGGGGCTCGAATGGGAATGGGGATGTACCGGGTCCGGGTTCCTTGAATGAGGGACTACCGGGTCCTCCAAGGTTGGAATGGCCTGGTAATTCCTCATTCGAGGAACCCGAACCCAGTAAGGGGGTAGCCATGTCGCTAATAGCAGCATGGCTACCTCCAAACTTGTAATGACCCCCATTGTCTTTAATGACTTGTTTCTCTTCGTGCTTCAGTTACATTGTCAGTTTTGAGTATTTTCATACTGTTTCTGTAATCTTCAGACTTTGCAAAGAGTTCATCCATATTACTCATAACCACATTCTAACATCTTGGTAGTGAGCACCCCTCGTGGTAGCATCTTTCTTCTGCTTCTATGTGAAGGTATAGTCTGAATAGCTGTCAGAGTGCATATTGTCTTTCATACACTTGACAGAGAAGGGAAGCGAGGAGAGGGAGAGAGCAGAAAAGAGAGGGAGCGCAGGAGCCTCGAGTGTTGAAAAGGAGGTTAGCCGAGGATGACTGTACTGATCGGGGGAGAGTAGGAAGTGAGATGAGTATATAGATAGGATGTGGTAAGTCCATGGATTGTTTTGAAGATGATTGAATATAATACAATACAATGTTAAGAAGTTTTTACTTAGCCCTTTGTTTCATAAATAGCCAGCCAATCTGGGGGTGGGCAGAGGAGGTAGAGGTATGGTGAGAAAGGTTAAAAAGTGTACAGACAGTGAAATTGAGGACTTTGTCCAGAAGAAAAAAGGCATAGTTTGAAAGGCCATAGAGAAGATCAGCACAGTATTCAGATATAGAAAGGACTAAGGTGGAGATCAGCTGTTCCACAGTATTGAAAGGAAGCAGAGGACTGTTTTTTTCTGATATTGAGACAGTTGAGCTCGGGTGCAGTGGCTGATTTGGATATGAAGAGAGTGAAGGAGAAGCAGGGGAGAGGAAGAGATAGCCTGTTTGACCGGGAAGTAGAGAAATTCAGTCTTAGTGCAGTTGAGCATGAGCGGGTGAGACATCTGCCAATATTTAATGGCAGAGGGACTGTATGAAATCTTGGGCAGCACCTCATCGGATAAGGAAGGAAAGGAAGATCTGTGTGTCATCACTGAAGAATTGCTAGGATAAAACCGTAAGAGGAGATGAAGGTACTAAGAGGTGAAGTTTAGATAATGAAGAGAAGTAGACCAATGGTGGAACCTTGTGGTACACCAACAGTAAGGGTGGTGAGTGGGTGGGGGTGAAGCTGCTCCAGGACACCTGAAAGTGTTTGGGGGCAAGGTATGAAGCAATTCAAGTGAGAGCCTTATCTCTGATGCCAGGTAGAGATAATGTAGCGAGATGGTTGGAATGGTTGATAGTATCGAAAGAAGTAGAAAGGCCGAAAATAATAAGAATAGATGAATGATTTGCATGATGAGCAGAAGAGATGAAGTTGCTGACATTTAGGGGAGCTGTTTTGGTAGAATGCAGCATTTGGAAACCAGATTGAAGAAGGTCCCTGAGGTTGTGAGTATCAAGGAATTCAATGAATTGGTTGAATACTACTCCCGCTAGGATTTTGGAACAGTGTGGCAGAATCGAGACAGGATGAAAGTTGGAAGGATAGTTAGGATATAGACCAGATTTGATAACGAGAAGTGTGACAGTGGCTTACTTATAGGATGATGGGAAAGTGGCGTTATCAAGAGATGTGTTGAACAGAGAAGTAAAATGATGAGTAATAGAGGGACCTATGAGCTTCACAGTGTGTGGGGACAGTGGGTCAGTGGGGTGCACAGGAAGAGTTAACCATGAAGAGTAAGGCAAGAATCTCATCAGGGTTTTTGGAGGGTTCAAAGGAAGACACAGTAGTAGGAGAGGAGGGTAGAATTGCTGGAGAAAAAGGAGCAGGAGGAGGGGATAGAAGGTAAGTAGTAAGGGCATTGTGAAAGGTAGACATTTAAGAAGGAAAGTGGAGAGCAATGTGATTTGTGGGAAGAGTAAGGGAAATGTAGGAAAATGTAGGAAGTACAAGAATTGAGTTGAGAGATTTTTGGAGGTGTCTAGGTTGGGAGAATTGAGATGAAAATAGGACAAGATAAAAGTTACATTCAGCAGAAGAGTTGTTTTGAATAGCAGTGAGATAGAGTAGGAGATCAGAGGAGTGTCTTGACTTTTGCCATGTGTGAACATTTTTCCCTCATTGTTGTTTTCAAGGTGCAGATGAAAGGTTAAAACCAGGGCAAAGGAGGGGAGTATTTTCGAGTGAATCTTGTATGAGCAGATTGGGACGAGAAGGGAGCAGAGACAGCAGATTTAAAGTTAGTGAAGGATTCATCAGTTGATCGAAAAGTGAGTGTAGCATAGGAGAAGAGAGTTGTATAGGTCAGAGAGGTAAGCAGGGAGTTTGAAGGAGGGAAACTTCTTTTGGGACAGTTGTAGTAGATGCAGAGACTAAGAAAGAAGCAGGAGTGGAGATTGTAGCAAAAACAATAGAGTGATCGGAGGGAGAAAGAGCAGTGCAATTACTAGAGGCAGAGCGTTGAGAGAAGATGAGAATAAGGTCAAGGGAGTTTCCATTTGAATGGCTGGACAGAGAGTGGACAGAAGAGAGTTAATGGTTAAGGAGAAGAGAGTTCAAGTCAAAGAATAGAGTGGCAGAGATAGGGGAGATGCTAAAGACACCATAAGCCATGTGGTGGAGAGCAGGAGGGAGACAGAGTCAATTAGGTGTGATAGGAGGTTAAAGAATTGACCTACCAGACCAGGTAGCCGAGGCAGATAATATGCCCACCATAGGGGGCAATGAGAGTGGAGAGTGGATTTGCATGAGGGAGAATTTGATTTGTGGGAGAGATGGAACATTGGTAAGATTAAAACAGACCTACATCACCACCCCTGACAGTTTATCGGGGAGAGTGGGCAGTAGGCAGGATTGTGTAGGCAGGATAATGTAGGGCAGCAATGGTTGCAGTCAGTGGGAGAGATCCAAGTTTCAGTAAAGGTAATGAGGTCAATACAGATGCAGAATGAGAAAGGAAGAAGTCGAAGGCAAAGGAGATTTTATTGCAGATGGACTGCACATTCCAAAGAGCAATAAAAAAGAGAGTGAGGTGTAGAAGCATAGCAACATTAAGTCTGGGAAATAGAGAGGCGTCGGGCGTAGATGTGAGAAGAGGAAGAGTAATGGAAACTAGGGTTGGAGTAGGTATTGTGTATAGATGGAGTAGTGGAGCGAGAAGAGAGGTGGCGGCGAGGGGAAGAGATGGTGGGGATGGGAAGAATGTTGAAATGGTACTCAGCAGAGGATAGTGAAGAGAAAAGTAGAAGAGAAAGGAAGAGATTGAGGGGCCGATTCATGGAACAAATGTGCGCCGAAAATCTTGGCGCAAGCGTGAAAATGCAAGCGCACGCGCATGGTTGTGATATATGGAAGGCCCTGCGTGTGTTTACTGTGCGCCAAATCCAAGCGTGGCACACACGGACGCACACGTCACAGCAACATCCCAAATGCCATGCGCCGACGCGCACAGCTAAAGCGCACAACGTGTAGCGCACACACCGAAAGGGGGCAGAACACGGGGCAGAACACGCGGAATGGGGAACAACATGTGAAAATGAGGACGTAACTGGGGAAGTACTGCTGGAAAATACATGGAATGCCTACACGCAAGCGAACTACACATATTCATTGAATGGAATAGGGGGAACACGCGCGCGCCAAAACACACGCACAGGCCTAAACACATCCACCATACGAAGGCAGACGGAAGCGTCCCGGCGCATCATAAAAGTGTGCACAGACAACAAACACGTTTATACAGCTATGATGAATGTCCCATTCTATGGCCCCTTAGGAGAAATGACGTGTGACACAATGCTCAGGCACCCCAAAATACAAGAAAAACATATACGCAACCCCTGTATCCCACATGCGTGTTAAAAAACCTCACGCAGTAAGCTGTGGCACCCAGGAACACATAAAAGCGTATGCAAACAACACGCGGGCTACAATGACCCCAATAAATGGGGTATGCAACAAACATGGGCACCCGCAGTGGGGAAAATAGCACGCATTACCAATAGCGTGCGCGACTCACTGTCTGCGAGTAAACGAAATACGTGTAGACAGTGCAACCGCTGTGAAGTAATCGCGTGTGAACCCCAAAGTAGGAAAAACACACGCATCGGTCTCCACTGAAAGCACGTACATCATGCAGCAGACCCGAGTGGACCATTAACACGTACAGAAGGAAACGCCCGCTTGTGTCACGTCACTTACACGCTTACACGCTAAGGGCCTTTCCTCGAATTACACGCTGACGTGATGTTTTTTCACGTGCCAAACCACTCTGTATCAAGCTGGCCATGCGACAACACACGGAAGACCATGCTCCTGCCCAGAAGGCTGAATTACTGCCCCACAGAGCCCTGAGCAGTCTCCCACAAGCCATCTGCTGCTGCCTGCCTGCCTGCTGCTACCGTGCCCTGCCATTTAGTGCCTGCACATCTGCCATCTGCAGAGTTCCAGTTGCTGTGACCACCCCTGCTGGAACAGAAGACTCCCGACTGGTGTTTCATTGCTCCACAGCCCAGCCCCAGGACCCAGTTGCCCACCTACACCTGCCTCGGGGGTTGCCATATCCGAACCAACACCATCCGGCACCAGGGGCAACCCCCCAGCACAGAGGCAGGGGGCTACCAGCTTCAGTGAAAAGGAAGTTAGTATCCTGGTGGAGCAAGTCCTGGGGCATTATGATGCCCTCTTCACACCATTGTGCGCCGACAAGGAAGGACGAAAGAGGATCTGGAAGGACACAGTGGGTGCCATCAACACTGAGGGGGTGGCACCCCGCGACATCAAACATGTCCAGAAGCGCTGGGTGGACTACAAGTCCAGGACCCTCAAGAAGGCCCTGCACCTCTTGGAGGCAGCGGATGCAGTCGGGTGCCGGGTCCAGTTTACCACCCAGCAGATGAGGGTCCTGGAGTGCATTTGCCCAGTGCTTCACCACCAGATCCTCAGGATGCAGGCCCGTCTGGAGTCGAGTGGTAAGTGGCCATGCATTCACGTTTTAAAAAGGGCATGTGTGCGCAATGGATCCATGACACATATCAGTGACGATGTGTTGATTCACTGATACAGCCTAGTCATGTTTGTATCCACTGTGTCTGTGGGTATATGGGGGCAGATGCATGACCCTCCGGTGATGCGTGTGCATGTGATCAGCATGTTCCATGATGCATGTGAGTTACAGCCCACCATTGGATGTTTGTACACTGCCGTGGACATGGATGTAAATGTCTGTTGCATGTTCCATGCCGGTTCCTGCATGTGTGTTACCTGCATGTGTTGTTGGGAGACATGATGGAAGTGACGTTTGGCAGTGCCACTCATGTGCTATTGCTTCCTGTCTAGGGGACTATTGTACAGTACCCTGATGTTTGTGTTCAATGTCTCACTTTACACAGCATCGAGTGAAGAAGAGGGCGGAGATGGCGCTGTGGAGGAGAGCGGCAGGGATGCCTCCACCAGCCGGCGACGCAAAGCCCAGTCACCCTCCCAGGTAATTCCCCGGGAGCGAGGGGACTGGTGCCACGTCTGCCACTACGGCTGCAGCGGAAAGGGCGGATGAGCCCCCACAGGGGCTTGCAATGGCGGAAGACGGTGCGGAGCCATCCAGGTCAGTGGTGTGTATAGAGCAGGAGGAGGCCACTACAGAGCCGCACATGGGGCCTGGTGGGGGTGGTACCACTGGTGCAAGTGGTGCAGTCCAGGGGCAGGGCCAGGAGGCAGCACAGGTTGCCACAGAGGTGCCTGTGCATGTTTCTGTCCCTGACACTGTGACTGCATCACCATGCACCAGCAGGGATGCCCCGTCCCAGGCCCATCCGCAGGTAGGGGGGAGGTCCACGTCATCTGGCACTCCTCGACCTCCTGATTGGTGTCGCGTTGCGCACATGTGTCATTCGTGATGAGGTGCATGCTTCCTTGGGGGAGCACTCACGTCATCACGAAGAGCTGTGTGCCAATGTGGCCAATGTGGCCCAGTTGGGAGGGTCCATGGTCGGGGGTTTCCTCCATGTGTCGGGCAGTCTTGCGGCCCTCTGCTCCTCTGTGCACACTATGCACACTATGCACCAGTCATTCTCTGTGCCGTCTTCCGGCCCAGATGCCACCAGGGCCCCCTGTGAATCTGCCCCAACCAACGGAGCCAGCCAGGTGGAGATGCCATCCCTGCTGCAGTCGGGTGTCGGAGGTCCAACAGGGGTGGCCACCCCACGAACTGGACCCCAGTGGATGGAGGATGTGCCGGCATCATCGGGCAGGGCATGTGCACGATGGCCCCGGGGGATTCCATCAGCCCGGATGCTGTCCAGGTGGCAGAGGCAGTTGCGTTGGAGGCAGCAGCAGGCTCAGCGTGGGAGGCATCATGGCTCGGGGCCATCAACACCCCGGGGGAAGGCATCGTCCGAGGGGCAGGAGGACCCCGGACTGGGAGTGTCTTCCGTGTGGTAGCGGTTGGCCCGGCAAATAGATGCGGAGAGGCGGCGGGCAGAGAGGGCATGGCTCAGGATGGTCAGGGCGGAGAAATCCATGCACCGGGCTTTGAGGCGGGCGGAGGGCCTCGAGGAAATTCGCAGGGAGTTGAGGGATTCCATGGCTGCATCCCTGCGAGACCTCGAGGCCAGGGAACAGGCCCACCTCCGGAACATCGACGTGGAGTTAGATGATGCCCTGGCCATGAACAACAAACAGTGAGCCGTGGGACTAGCCTACCGTCTTTGTAAATAGATATGTAGTTGTAGGTTTCCTTTATTTATTTTTTCCTTTGGGGCGCATGGACTATGCCCCCCCTTTTTGTAAATAGTTATTTATTGGGTAGATTTTTTCTTAGGTTTCCTTTGGATTGTTGGGCACATGGACCCTTGATTTTTACATTGTATATAGTTATGGACCTGGTTTTACATATTTATTTTTACCATGGAGTAATGGTTTTGTTTTTATTTTGACTTTGGATTTGGTGTCATGGACGGACACTTTGGAGGCATTTTTCTTTGCATTTTATTGATTTCACCATTAATATTTTTTCCTCATTTCGGACATCCTTTTATTTATCATTTATTTCTTGTGTAATTTCGTTTCATTCATTAATTTTTGTATATAATACATTTTTTATATTTAACTTCATTTGTGTGGTCTTCTCTCATTGGTTTTGTGCATGTCACAATGTGGGTTTTCTCATGCATGTGTCGCCATTGTGTGGGTCTGACGGTCTTGTACTCATGTGCATACCGGATATTTGGGATCTATCATGACATGGGGATTTCAATGTGGAGTGGATGGAATTCTTGGTTGGGTGTTGGTGTTAGGCCTGCTGGCAGGTGCCCGTCACTGGGGGTGGGGTAGGGACATAAATCGGGGCCTGCTGGCAGGTGCCGTCACTGGGGGTGGGGTGGGGACATAAGTCAGGGCCTGCTGGCAGGTGCCCGTCACTGGGGGTGGGGTTTGGACATAAGTCGGGGATCCCAAGTGCATGGTGCCATGTGGCCTGCCTGTGGGGCATGCCCAGGGGTGATGGGCTGCCTGCGGGCTATGGACTGGGGTGATGGGCTGCCTGCGGGGCATGCCCAGGGGTGTGGGGTGGTCCCCTGTGGTGTTGGCTGCCTGAGGGATATGGGGAGGGGGGGCACACCCGGGAGGGAACACACTGCCAAATCGCATGTAAAACCTCACACGCACCCCCGGAATACACGTACCCCGCTTGCACTAGGCCTATCGCGTGTACAACTCCACGCGCACCCCCGGAATACACGTACCCCGCTCGCGTCAGCGAAATCGCATGTGAAACTTCACATGCACCCCCGGAATATGCGCAGGCAGCCCATCACCCCAGTCCATAGCCCGCAGGCAGCCCATCAGCCCTGGGCATGCCCTGCAGGCAGCCCATCACCCCAGTCCATAGCCCGCAGGCAGCCCATCACCCCTGGGCATGCCCTGCAGGCAGCCTACTCCACAGGGGGTCTTTTGCCACGTGTTTTCGCTGGTGCGAGCGGGGTACATGCATTCCAAGGGGTGCGTGTGCAGTTTTACATGCGATAGGCCTGGCGCAAGTGGGGTATGTGTATTCAGGGGGTGCGTATGGAGTTTTACACGCAATAGGCCTGGTGCGAGCGGGGTACGTGTATTCCGGGGGTGTGTGTGGAGTTTTATCCATGATAGGCCTGGCACGAGCGGGGTACGTGTATTCCGGGGGTGCACGGGGAGTTGTACACACGATTCTGATGGCGCAAGCGGGGTACGTGTATTCTGGGGGTGCGCAGGGAGTTTTATACGCAATTCCGCTATGCGAGCAGGGTACGTGTATTCTGGGGTGCGTGGGGAGTTTTACATGCGATTTCGCAGGCGCGAGTGGGGTACGTGTATTCAGAGGGGTGTGCAGGGAGTGTTACACGCGATTGGGCTGGCGCGAGCGGGGTACGTGTATTCCGAGGGGTGTGCGCTGCGTTTTACACGCGATTTCGCTGGCGCGAGCAGGGTACGTGTATTCCGAAGGGTGCGCAGGGAGTTTTACACGCGCTTTTGTGGTTGGGAGGCTGTATGCTGGTCCACTGGCATTTGCGCCATGTACTGGATTCGTGCTATGTTTTTGGCGCACAGGGCGGGGGTGGGGGCGTAACTGGCGCTGCTGCAGGGTCGCTGTGCCACTCTGCACCACGGCTGCTTATGGATGTATAAATCCATGAATATGCTGTGCGCCAAAATGGGTTTTGGCGCACGTGGCTGGCACAGACTCCCGCACGCGCACTCTGTGCGCCAGCCGCGTCTGCCACTTGTGCACCAAATTCTATGAATTACCCTCTGAATGAGAAGTGCATCGTGAGGATGAGGGTGAGAAGAGCTAGCAACTGGTACTTACAGACAAGTAGCAAAGGCTCATAGTCGAAGAGGCAAAGAGATTTGGGGAAAACGACTGGGAGATTTCCCTTTACTTGGACGCCCTTTGCATGCTTTGCCCAGGGCTAGGTCATGCCAATTCCCATGAGTAAAGTAGGTGGGTTGACCGGGAACGACCAATGGTGGGAGGAGGGAGGTGGGAGCAATCCTCAGTAGGTCGGGAGCAGGGTGGTCTGGGCGATGTAGTCCTAGTACAGTCTCCATGTCACAACATCAATCGGCGGGCTGAAGTTTGCTGAGGTGAGAGCAGGCAACAGCATGAAGGTTGAGTGGAGGGAGAGGTCTAGATGGGGGCCACGCTTAAAGTAGGCTGTCCGCTCCCTCTACGGTGCTGTGCCATAATGAAAGTGGCATTTTTGCACTCTTCTATTCGCCTCGCCCTTGACCTGTTCATGGTTTTAGGTGTTGACTATTTTATGAGCTGTTTGACTTATTTTCATTTTTGTTGTCCTCCGTTGTGCTCTACCACACCAGATTTGAACCAGGTTTGAGTGAGTGCTAGTTCCGAGTGGTGTTTCTCGTGTCAGGCATGCTTTCTTCATGCATTTGCATTCCTACATCCAGGTTTTATGTATGGAATGTCAATGCCTAAAATCCAACTGTAAACAGCAAGTTGGGCCAACATAGGACCTGCATAGGAACTTGTGGGGTTTCACTGACTGTCGCCGATCTGATTCTACGTGCAGATATTCCACCTGGACAGAAACGCAGGGCTCAAGTCGAGGGTACACGCGGGGGGTACGGAGTCCACCCACTTTTTCCATTGGGTAGACTCAGTCCTCCCCCCAGCTAAAATGAGAAACATTGAATTTCATCTGTGAATTAAGGCTGACCACCCACAGTCGTCAGGTTTGTAGGCAGGACACTTCACCACTGCACTATATAACCTGACGAAAAATAACAAACAACTAAAGGTAAAATGTCCCATTTCGGTACTGCAAGTCCCAGGGAAAGCAGTGTGTATGTGTGTGTGTGTGTGTGTGTGGTTATTTATACTGCGCTTAATACCCAGAGGTTTCTAAGCGCAGACGCGGTGATCGAACCTGTGTTGCTCCGCGTCGTCTTGCTTCCAAGGCGAGCACGTTGCCCCTGAGCTTGCCTCCCTGATATGCTCATTTCTGGCGACGTCACATCCCATTGCATTTGTTGATGATTTCCCCCATTTGCATTTTTAGGACTTAACCCCTGCAGTAACGCATGAATTATCTGCATGTATCGGTATCTGTATGTGGATAATTGAGGCATTCTTAATGCGTATGGATGCCTCGGGATTCCAAAGAGCTTTTTTTCCCATTGCATGTACCTTGATGGAAGTTTGATTACAATCTTCAAGTGTTCCTTCATTGAACACATGTGAGGTACAGACTTGCGCTAGGCAAAGCTACAGATAGGAAGTACCAGGCAGGGTCGACCTATAGAAATATGAGGCTGCTGTCAACAATCTAAATAACACATTATGAACCAAGATATATCTATGCCACCTTCCAGTATATGGTAGGTGACTATGGGTGGTAGGTACTAGGACACCTGTTGCTGCTGACACACTGAAAAAAAGGTGCATGCATTTGTGTGGTCGCAGCCACAAAAACATACATGCTGCATGCAAAAACAAACACATGTTTACTCAGCCCCAGTTCGATCCAGCTGAGAAGTTAGCTGCAATCTCAGCTCTCTCGTCCATGGTTGCTAGCAGGTAAGGCACAGGCTTCCAGTGCCCCCCTGGACACCGCTCACCTCTGATCCTTCACACTGGGGCTGTTGAGTGTGGATAGATCATAGCCCAGAATACAAACCAACATCTGTTGAGAAAGGGAAAGAATCAGGGGTTGGTGGTCAGTGGTTGCTGGCCACCGACCACAGAAGACAAATGCACGTGGTATGTGGTCAACGAGTGATGCTTAACCAGGTATTCCAACTTCCAGTCGGATACCATACAACTACGATTTAGGGCTGAGATCCAAGCATTCCTCCTCTGGTTTCTCACTGCCCTGCAGAATCCCAAAGATATGTCAACTCATTGTTGCCAACTTTTGTATCCTTTTAAGCGATGGAGCAATACTGTGCCATTTATATTTTAGGGCAAGAATCAAGCAAATCCCACCTAAAAAAGAGGAGGATGAAAACCAGCTTTCAACGCCATTGAAACTCTAATCAATGTTCTATAGTTTTATTCTTTTTATATTTTGTTGTTTAAAGCAAGGACCTAGCTCGTGAGCAGCAGAGCGCTGTACAGAGTGTGGGTGGCCAGCATGTAGGTTGCCATCTTATAACAGTAGCTCAGTACTGTCAAAAGATAGAGTAAAAAGAGCACAATTAAAGCCAGCTTTCAACACCATTGAAACCCTATTCAATGGTAAATAAAAGAAAATAACACAACAGGGAGTAGCAGAACAATAGTATGTTTCTTACATTGTTTTCGGATCACAGAACCTGATACATGAATTACGCATTAATAATCAAACAGTTGGACAAGACCGTAACATCGACCACTGGGTCCTGTGATGGTGAATGTAAATAAAAAAAACGTGATTACCAAGAAAGTCAGAATTAAGAAAAAATGCAATAAAATTAACACAAGTACAACCATCCAAATGGGCTTCTTTTGGTAGCTTTTGCATCAATGCAACAAATAAACAACAGATGTGATGCTCGTGTAACCCTATAATGAGCAAACAGGTTTTGAAGTCATTGCATTTTACATCAAAGGAATTAACTGGCAAAACAATGAGCAAATCCTTTTTTAAATGTTTTTAAATGTTTTGTGCTGATTGTTTGATAAATAATGAAGCAAACAGATGATCCTGGAAGCTGGCCCCTGGGCTAGATGAGAGTAACACAGGGACAGAATAGATCAATCCTTTCTGCATTATGTTTGCAGCAGGAATACTTAGCAATGGAGATAAGTTATTACATACCACCCATGTGCCACATATGAAGAACAGCAGTATACTGTTATAAGAGTGATATGATTGTCCATATTATACAGGGTGAGGCCACTATTGCTCTTCGCCTAATTTCACAGCAGGTGTCACAGTATACCGGGCTATCCCCACAATGTAAATATCACTTTGGTTTAAAAGGTGACTATTTAATACAAGAGGTACTCTCCCCTTATCCTTTGAAGTTTGGTTAACTGCACCTACCTTTGTAGGTGCCCTCAGTCACCACATAATGACAGGAGGAAGGGAGGGACTGGTGGAAATAGAGACTCAATACAGTTATCTGCACCAGTGTCAGAGCAACACAGCAATAATATGATATGATATGATATGATACAATATAAGTCATTTATAACGCACCTGTAAAACAAGTGTTCTTTTAGCAGGGCCCGCACATGCCTGAATTAAACTTTCTAACCCACTCTTAAAGACTTTTTTAGAGGAGATTTGAAATTGTAAAACATCCCTCTGGTGGTCTACAATCCAAATGGGGTATGTATTTACTGTGGTAGAACAACACACATGTTACACAAGAAGCCATATTTCCACCTTGATTCATAAGTAACCAGGAGGTTATTGGGATAAATGCTGATGTGGGATAAAGGTTTATCTATATCTAGAACCAACACAACCGAGGCAAACAACCTATACAGTTCCGTAATGGGACCCAAACAGTGGGATCTACATGAAAAACACAAAAACCGGGAGGGGCCAATGCGAATAAGCACTTAATGAGTAATAATAAACCAAACTCGCATAGTCATATTTTAAAACCAACTGTGATGCTAAACATGAAAATTCACATAGCACATTCGAGCATAGGCTCGTACTTTATGCGCCAAAGGCGCTGTTGTTGGCACTATGTATTGATTAATTAAAGAAAGCCACGCCCAACCCGTGATGACGAGACGGCTAAAGAAAGAACAACAACAAATAAGAAAACAGGATGTACTATGCAAGTTTTCATGTTTAGCATCACAGTGGTTTTAAAAATGTATTAGGAGAGTTTTCTATTAATTAAAAGCTGTGTGATATATTTTTGGCTATCAATTGTCTGAGTTTGGTCTGTTATTATTCATTAAGTGCCTATTTGCATTGCACCCTCCGTGTTTGTGTATTATCTATATCTAAACAGGGTGTTCCGCTCTGGTAAAGATCTAAGCAAAAGGGTCAGGAGGTGTCAAAGTAACATGTACCAGGCTCTCATTCTAAAAGGGATACTGGACTCGTCAAGTTCACTAGGCGCATCACAGTTTCTTTTTTTTTTTTTTTTATTGTGATCTTTAGTTTATACAAACTTTTATCACAGAATCTCTGTGTGATCACGTCCATCAATAACTAAAAGGGTTTCCTAAAACAATTTGGTTCTTGATTTCCAAGAACTTACATTTGAGTCTTCTTTCATTCTTTCAGAATTACATTTAAAAAGTCAATTATCGCACATGTTATTTTGATATTGTGACCTGAAGTCACACGCGACCACCATTTCTCACTATTTCCATTTATTGGAATACAAAAACCCAGATAAAAGGTCCTTTGACTTGAAATTTCATTGCAGTTTATGATCAGATGGTAAAGTGATTCCGTATCTTTTTTACAATGTCTGCATAAGTCGTTTTTTAGATCTGGATTTTTTCTCAGCCATCTCATTTCGTTTGTTTGTAGCGCATTTAACCGCAGTTGCAAAAATTGGTCTCGATGGTGGCGGGATGGACATTTAACTAGATAATTCGGCTGTATATTTAGTCTGTTCAGTACAAATCCTGACGGGAGAGCACATTTAAGAAGTGCTCTTTTTTCACTATTCAGGATCCACCCCCACCGTTGGAGATGTTTTTTGACAAGTTGGGGATGGTATTGCAGAGAGTCAATTTCAATGTCGCCGATCACCATCATTTGATCGACTTTATGGGCCCAATCCTTTAGGATGTGTGAGTATGAAGCAGGTGTATTTGATTTAAATATTTTGTATGCCGGTTCTCCAGGGTGACCTCTTATTTTTCGTAACAGTGCACATGCTTTCCAGATTGTGACGATATATAAAGAGTTGATCCCCAGTTCATGTCGTAGGGTCTTCATCGAGACATATCGAGGTAATCATAGGGCTTTACGCCAAAACAGCCCTTCTACTAAGTCCCATACTTTAAAGTCGAGATTCCATGCACATTCGGCCCCAAATGTTATTGCAGGTATTACTTTGTTTAGATAGAATGTTAATAATGGTCGAACAGAAAATTTTCCATATTCGTTATGTAATTTCTGCTTTAGGGCGTATGTTAGCATTGTGTTACGCAGGTCTTGGTACCATGGCCATTCTCGAATGGAAGTTCTGTAGATGATTCTGAGATAACGTATTGACGTTGTTGTTTCGATTTCCTCGTTTGCCACATGCCATTTAAAGTGGTCAGTTTTGTGACCCATCGTTTTCAACATCTTTATAATTTTGGTTTTAGCTGTGTTAATCTCGAGCATATTCTTTGTGAGATATATATTTAAATTGTTTAGCAGCCGCTGTAAACCTATTGCTGTCTGGTCAGTTTCAGTTTCAGTGATATAGCAGCCAGCTGGTGTTAAGGACATGCACCTGCCCATTTCAGGGCTCAATTCACAGTCACCAGGATATAGAGCACAGCTGGCTTCTTGATTTTCTAAGACAGGTTCAGGGATATAGCATATAGAAACCTCTGGACTCATTTAATTGTTACATGGATATGGCGCCCATCCACTTCGTTTTCACAATTCACCTTCACGGGGATATAGGACATAAATCACTAATTGTAATACATCCAGGAGAATAGTTCCTGGCCCATTTCTTCCTATCCAAATAGAGCCCAGTTCCCTTGCAAAGGATATGTTCCTCATCTTCATAATACGAGACATAGGACCTCATTCCAAGTATGCTGGTCTGGACACAACGTTGCTGGTAAGCTTACTGGCACTGTTGTTTGCGGATAGGCATACTACAGGTCTGCCTGCCAGAGCCACTGTACCCGACAGGTGTGACCCTGCCAGGCACGGCGGCCACGGTAGGCAGACGGTCACGGAAGCACCGGCATCATTAGCAACATTGCCAGTGCTTCCATGGACTCCGCTCCCATAGAGTTCTATGGGACTCTTTGGGAATGGGGACTTACAATTTACCGGCACCTGACTTTCCAGGCTGCTGGGGTTGTAATCTTCTGGTGGCACCGGGAAGTGAGGTGCCGGTAAATATTTACGGGCCTGGCAGCAACCTGCCGGTAGCACCAGCATGGTTGCTCCTGGACCCCTAATGAGCCCCATAGTGTGCTTTTTACTTCTAAGGGATATCTGTAAGGGTATGGTCAGGGGTGACTCAACCATACTGGGCGAGGTGCTACCAACTCAGCAGTATTCTCGCCCATCCCGGTGGAGCTGCACCAGCCCAGTGGAAAAACACGGTGCTCCCTCAGCTGCTTCCTGCAGCTAAGGGAGTGATCCTGGGCTGGCTTAAGCTGTCTAAGGGAAATATGGTTTCCCTTTGACAGTTTAGTTCCCCAGCACCCATGCTCAATGGCCCATGCACAGACGGGGGAGTTTTGCTTCATAAGCCTTGCCTGGCCCATTGGGGATGCAGTCTGGGAAACTGCACATTTGAATGTGTGATGGGACACTGCTGCGCCACCTGCACATTCACCAGGGCCATTCTCAATGGAATGACCCGGCACCTGCATGCATGTGCAGAAAACGGAAGTGTTCTTTGCTTCTTGGTTCCAGTTCATGCTGTGCATGAGCCAAAGGGAATTAGTGGAGGTGGCAGAGAAGAGACTGGTCTGGGGCTGCATGCAGGTAAGAATGATTTATTGAATTATAATTAAGTAATGTGTGTGAAAATGAGTGAGTGTATGATGTATGGGTGCAGGTTTGATGTAGCAAGTGAATGCTGTTTGAATGTGTGTGCGCAGCTGGAGAGTTGATTTTGTGGGGCAGAGGTTGGCACAGTAACAGCAACATTGTTTACTGTGAATCCATCTAAGATGCCTAGTAAAACATTTTGTAGATTAAAAAAGGAAGAAATTAGCTATTTCGTAGCTAGACTGGCTGCACCAAAATGTGGCATGACATTTTCTACTATGCATCTATGATAAATCAAGCATGGTATGTTTTATTATGTGACTAGACTGGCATTTTGGTGCAGCAGTCTAGTTATTTATAGATGGGGCATGGTATTGTTTTCTGGGCATCTATGATAAAGTAAGCATGGTAAGTCTTACTACGTTTCTAGACTGTCCTGCATTGTGCAGCAAAGATGGACATGTTTTCATATTGTGCCAGGACAGTTTTAAAAGAAAATCCAACAGGAGTATCTTCTTACTTGGGTCTACTGCCATATTTAGTTTTTATAGCATCATTACTGGCATTATGCATAAAGGAAACATAATTAAGTTTCGTATAGTAATACTGGCATATATTGGTGCAGCAAGCATGAAAATGTATGGGCAAATCAAACATGAACATGTTTTTATAATGGCATGCACTGTTGGCAAAGGCATCATGAAAGTGCGTTGGTAAATAATCCTGTGCACTGTTGGTTACTTGCACCTATTGCATTTTTGGATTGGAGTTACCCTACAAAACCAATTGCAAACTGTTTCTTTACCCAATTTTTCACAGAATGTGGGCGACCCATGCCCTTGTTCATGCTCTCTCAGTTCGCTCGGTTGCTCTGGAATATTTGTGGGAAATGTTTACGCCTCTCCAATTTAAGAAATCAACAGCTGCACTGGGTATGGGGCCCTCTCATTTGTAAGTAGTCCCACTCTCTTTAGGAATCCCAGCCCTTCCGAATCTTAGACTAACAACATCCTGAGCAACAGCAGCTTGGCCAGCTTGGACAGTATTCCCAAGATTCTACTTACCTCACCCTCTTCCAGTCTGTTTCTGCAGACTGACGTCAGCCATTTCTGCTCAGGTCCTGGTGCCTGATCTCTCTTTCCACGTCCTTGTGGCCTGATGGTTCCTGGAGGACTGTTGCCTCTTCCTTCACATGCTTTAGCCTGTTCCTTGGCCGTTCTTTGACATGCTTTTACTGACTTAATATCACAGTGGTTCTCGTCTGACTCAGTTTACAGGAAGCTTTTGGAATGCTCTAAAAACTTCAGTGTTTCACTTTCCAACACTGTAATGAGTCTGCGTCTTTCCGAAGCTACACTAGACAAAGTGGGCATTTTGAATGTTGGCAGAAGTCCTACTTCTCTGCTTAGCTCTCTTGCTGCTTAGTATTCATGCTAGGATATTGGGCATACATGCACCACTGTGTGTGTGCTCGGGTAGAAACAAATGGTAAGCCTTTCTGCGAACCCCATGGGAACCCTGGCTGGTGAACGAGAGCCTATGGCAGTATGTCATACTTCCTCTGCATCTTTGCTCCAGCATCCGAATTGCCGTCTCATAGTTCCCCACAAGGATTCCTGCTGGCACCAGAGGCACAGAAGTGCCTGATTGTATGACACAGTCTTGATATCCCAGTTCTTCTCCTTAAGACTGGGCAACTTTGCAAAGAGAACTCCTATGCCCGTAGCGCCATACAAGGCTTGGGGCCACGGGTCATGGGTGATTCGCTGGAAACTACAGTGACAAAAATCTGCAAGGGCTTTGCCCTAGTTCAGGTCAGATTGGTTATCCCCAAAACAATGTACAGGACAGAAATATGATTTGGAGGATGGAGTCATGGCATGATATCATAATCTTATTCCTTTGAGTCTGAGATATTTCCCATATCATAATAGGTACAAGACTTGAAGGGGAACTATACCCATCCCACACTGCTTCCATGTAGCTAGCTCATGGCTCTGAAGAATATGCTATGGTAGGAAGGCTTCTTTGGGCTTGCTCTGTCCTCTCCTTGCTTTGGGATAGAGCCATGCCTCAACTACCCAATGCCAAAATATAATACTGTGCTACCCATTCTAAATAAAGTGTGACTTATGTTTGACCTAAGAATTATTGACATGGAGTCTTGTAGATGAATCATTCAAAAATATAAAATCAGATAGCTATGTGTTCAAATTTGGTTACCCTAATTATGTTTTCTAAAGTTACAATGTAACTCGTTGAAGGATAGCTTCAGGCTATAATTGATTTAACTAAATCTTTACGCATATTATTAGAAGGGCACTGTTCAACTTTCTGGTCAAAATGTATTCTCCCAGAATATTTTAGGATTGAATGCAAAGAAGTGAATTCAAGAATAACTTTCAGAGAGTTGGAGATTTTAAAAATATTGTAAGAGAGAATTCTCTTTTTGGCTCTGATCAATTTAGGGAAGAGATGTTGTCTGTAATGATGATTCTTTCACACATGTTTTGCCACACAGTCGCAGAGGCAGAATAGGGCTAGTTAGCAGGGGAGGGGGAGAATGAAGGAGGAGGAAAAAGGGAAGGTCTTGAGGAGCTTCCGTAACTTAAGGTGGTCTAGCACAAGCCTAAGAGGGCAGGGAGACCATTCTGAGATATACTACCCACTCTTAGCTTAGCGAAGAGTCTGGGTTGCAGAGAATTGGTGGTAGCAGAGCAAAGGGCTCTAGAAGAGTGATATTTGGAGAGGGAAAGTTGCATGTAGCGAGGTCCCAAGCCACAGAAGGCCTTGTGGATGATGCAGACGGTCTTGAATTTGATCCTAGCATCCACCTGGAGCCATTGAAGTGAACTTAGTGCTGGAGAGATGCAGTCCCTGGGCTTGAGTCCAAGGATAAATCTTACCGACCTGTTTTGGATTAGTTGAAGAGGGCAAAGAGAAGATGCAGACTATTAAGGAAGAGGCTTTTGCAGTAGTAAAGCCTCAAGATAACCAGAGCTCTAGAGACATTGAGCTTCCGGGGAAAGGTTAGGAAAGGTAGAATGACCCAGGGGAGGTACAGCTTGTAAGAGGATTCAATTCAGCACTACAGCCAAGTCAACGCCTAGTCTAGAATACTGAATGAAAACCCTTATTGATATATCTTTATGTCCAGTTCATGCGTTCTGGATGACTACCCCTATATAACACCCCTCTCTTGGAATCCTCCTGACCCCACTGAGCCAAGAAGTAGTTCTGTTTTGCAAGTTAAAAGGTTTAATTGATAATTTAAACAATATATATATATATATATATATATATATATATATATATATCACACTTTATAATAAATTAATAATTGAATATCACACTTAATCTGATATGATAAAGATTAACAACAGAGAATCTGGCACTAGCACACTTCTTGATAATCACTAAGGAGTTGACATGAAATGGATAAGATAGCAACAATACTTTTATGGTTTCCAATGGATGCAATGTGGAATGAAATGCAGTACAGAAAATAACTTGATAGGATTTCAGCAAAAGACAATGTAATCACTTTCTTGGACAATTCACCCCCCCCCTTTTATGCAATGCAAGGAAATGGAAGGAAGGCACACAATTCTCAGAAATGCAATTCAAACGTAATTCAGTTCACCCAGCAACTTAGACTACAGAAGTTGAAAACACAGGCCCAAATGCTTTTAAATGTGCTGGCAATGTAGAAAAAAATATGCTAAAATGCTTTTAATTCCCTCTAGGAGGTTCAGGGTGAGTGGTATTTAGTTAATATTAGTCCACGCTCACACTAGCAAGGATCTAGGGTGTAACTAGCAGGTTAAACGAATTTCTGGCAAATGGAAGGCAAGCAGCAGCAGATTTTTACACATGAAGAAATTTGCAAATCGCGGTAAAATTCGCGAATGCGTCTGGGGCGATTACAGAGGAACTACAAGGACTATCACTATCGTATTGGGGTCCTAAGACAGCCTAAGATCTCAGCTTCCAGATGAAAGTTACTGCAAGTCTCTAGCACAAACGGTTACGGAGATATGAGCGATTAAATAAAGGTCGTTTTTCAGATTGAAATTTTAAAGTTCACAAAGACAAGTGCAGCTTGCAACTAGCAAATCACAGGTGACAGCTTTACAAATGACAGGTGACAGTTAGGAGGCAGTTCTACTTAGATTAAAATAGCTTGGATTATATTATTTTAACTAAGAGATTGGTTCTGCACAGTTTTCTAGGTACTCACACTATATTCTTGAGTGAAATGGGCCTCGCCACGGATCTGGTCAGGTTTTAGACTGGACTCTGCACTTCACAGTGATCTGGGTCAGCTCTCTCTGGTTCTGCTAACAGTGATCTGGGTCAGCTCTGCTCTCTCTCTGGTTCTGGAAATTTGATAGATTTGAAGTCTCTATGTCTGCTCTCTGAAGGTTGATGGAGGTAAAGTATGGATTTTCCCGGCAGAGCTTCCAGCTGCAAATGGCTTTGAAGGTCCCTATCTGTCCTGTCTCTCTGCTTTTATGTGTTTTGAAAATGGGTGTGTGTGAGCAGCATCACTAGCCAGCCCCTCTCCACTTATCATTGGCCAAGCTTTCATTTCTCCCCTGATTGGGGGAGCTAAGTTGTGTCAGAGTGATGTCATTTTACAGCCTGCAGAAAGTACACTCCTCCTGTCAACTTGCACACAAATCTAGATTTGAACCAAATACATATTTCATAGCTACACAGTGGTTTGAAATTACATGCACCCATCACATATCACAGGAGGTATTCCCTGTTCAAACTCTGCTCTTCCTGGGGGCTTGCATTCAGAAATAGCGATATTTTGCACTTTTTAACTGGTTTGCAATCCCGGACATTACCCCAAATTTACACACATGTGCGCAAGGAGTATGGACATTAGTTGATGAAGTGTCAGATTTTTCACATGCACACATTTTGAGTAATATCCTCTTTTCCGCTAAAACCCCCCTGAACATGCCACCGGTTCTAAAAACCTCTTAAAATGTGGGCAGAAAAATCACAAGAATTATGGTGTCATTTATAAAATTTTCACAAGTCCGCTCTATGAGTTATTCATCTTTTTCTAAAACCATATTCTGGCTATAGAAGTGTGTCTTTTCATGTCACATGGTACAGAAACCAGTCTTTCCAGTTTCTGCCAAGCTCAGAGACCCTGCCCCTCCCAGCTTCTGCCAAGAGGAAGCTCCATTTACGACTCCCGCCATAAACCATCTGCCTGGGTCAGGACAAGGCTTTGTTCAGAGCTCCTGTATTCTGTGGGGGCTCCCCTTAATTCAATTATCAGAGAGATGGCATATCCTTAGTGTGGCCAGCAAAAGGCAGATAGGCCTGGGAACACAGCTGTGACTCAAGTTTCACTCCTGATGGGGGGTAGTTGTCAGGCAGAATTCAGTTCCTTAAGCCAGGTTTCAGATAAAATGTCACTTCTGTTCCCCAGTTTAAGTCAAGACATTTTTTTACATATGCAGCTAGGATGCTGATTCTAAGTTTAAAACTATGACATTTAAACAATTGCAACATATGTGACACCCAAAGTAGGTCACTCATTTCTTTTAAACATTTAGATTTTTTAGTGTCTTTCAGTCCAAATTTACTTAAACTGCTGAAATCCACAGCTCAGCCAGTCTTGTTATAAACCTTCAAGTCACTTCAGAATATAACTTTACATTGGATCCACCTCTTAAAATGTCTTTCTTTGGCATGTTTTGGGTTCATTTATTCAGTTTTCTACAAAATCTGGTGGTTTTAAAACGCCGGCTTTTGGATAGTGGTGAGTACTGGTACTGTACCCCTTTTTGGGATTTAAGAAAATGAATTCCCAACAGTTATGGGTTTGCTTTTGGCAATCAGCATTGCCATTCCCAATGATTTCAGACTACTATGTGGGTAGTCCAATGGTGGTTTTAGGCAGTGTCCTTCTGTGCCCATAACATCGGCAAAAATGAGTGGCAGCCTATTCTTCATGCATTTCCCTGTGCATTTTCTGGGAAGCTCTGGCCATCATGATGTTTTCCATGTCAATACTGCACAGTTTTGAGGTAGGGCTCGGATGCATGGGTAAATACATCCCACAAGCCCCCCTCTTGCGATGGCCATTCTATTTCACGAATGGGACTCGCAAGACCTGGGATGTTTCCTCATCTTCTTCCAATAGATGGCACAGTTCAGCATCTTTTCCTCCATCCGGTACTGATCGATCGGTTCTCCTCGCCGGTCCTGATGGGAATATTGGGCGGTACACCGGGCCCGTTGCGTCTCTGCTCCCGGTCTCCGGATCGTCCTCCTTGGCCCGTCTCCAGGTTTTCTTTCTCCTAGGACGACAAAGGAAGAGCGGCAATACCTATTCATAGACGTTTTTTTCCACCACTGTTGAGATAGTGGGGCAGCATATGCATTTCATCATAACGAAACATTACATTCTTATTTTGAAAAAAAAACAGTATAACTAAGATACAGTTTCATGCAAATCACAATATTTTAGAGACTAGATGTGGTATGTTTTATGGTTGGAACTGAATTAATCTGAGACAGTACCCGCTAGGATTCCAGAGGATTCCTCCAGTTGTTGCAGAGTGTGCCTGGGATGGCAACATTTCAACTGGTTTATGTGGACCCACTTGTCTTCCCCCTCTGCCAAAGGACCTTTGGGGATGTGGATTTTGTAGGCCACAGGGGAGATTTTGTCTATAATCTCATAGGGTCCCTTCCATGTAGGCAAAAGTTTTCGCTGTTTTGCCTGGCTTCTTTGGAAGTTATATAGATAGACCCGGTCCCCCACCTGATATTCCTTCCTGGAAGTTTTCAGGTCATAGTGGGTCTTCAAACTCTCAGCTGATCTTTCTAGATTCCGCTGAGCATAAGCAAAAGCATGTTGAAGGTGTTTCCTTAAATTCTCCACATACTCATGAGTTGTGGAGGCATTTATCAGTGTCTGCTCTTGGGTCCTGTAGAGCAAATGCTGCGGAAGCACCATCTTGCGTCCAGTCATCAACTCAAATGGTGACATTTTGGTTGCAGATGAAGGGGTAGATCTGATGGCCATTAGGACCAGAGGTAATCGGATATCCCAACTTGGCCCAGAATCTGCCACAAACTTCTTTAATATGCTCACAATTGTCAGGTTATATCTCTCTACTGCCCCAGAAGAAGCTGGTCTATAAGCAATATGCAACTTCCTTTTGACCCCCAGTATCTCCCACATCTTTGTCATTACTTCACTGGTGAAGTGGCTACCTCTGTCTGACTCAATCCTTTGAGGTAGACCAAAACGGGAAAAGATGTGGTTAATCATCAAGGCAGCTGCCGTTTCTGCCTTTCAAATTGGGGCTGGGAGACATTCCACCCACTTGGTGAACAAGCATGTGACGGTCAACATGTACTTATTCCCCCTAGCAGAGCGAATCACAGGGCCGACAAAGTCGATTTGTAAATCTGACCATGGCAGTGTCATCCCCCTCTTTTGGAGAGGCGCACGGTGCGTGAGGGATGATGGCTGAAATTGTGCACACACAAGACACCCCTTCAAGTATTGGTCGAGGTCCTGCCCCATGTGTGGCCAGTATGCAACCTCTCTTAAGATTTCCAATGTTGTGTGAAACCCCCTATGACCGGCGGTGGCCGCATCATGGGCGTGACTTAACATCAGGCTTCGGAATGAGGTAGGAACCACCCACTGATCGTGGCCAGCTTTGGATTTCCTTACCAACAAACCGTCTTGGATTCGGAACATTTTTGGACATTTCATCAACACTCTTAGGTCCTCTTTCCCAATGTAATCGGTATCCGTCAGGGGAAAGTTCTCAGGGTCCTCAAGGTGCTGGTAAAATTTGCCAATAATTGGATCCCCCTTCTGAGCGGCAATCAAATCAGCATCAGGGGTCTCCTTACTCCATTGTGCAATTGAAAGGTCGTTGTGAGCATTTGTCTGGGACCTAGTGATAGCAGTGACCTGGATTTCCCCCAACAGGGACTCAATCTCAATTAGATCCCCTTGGATGGCCCCGGTTTTGGCCAGCTGATCAGCTAAGTCATTTCCAGTTTTGTCTGGTCCCTCTACTTTGGAATGACCCTTGATCTTCTTACAATAGATGGTCATCTCATTCGAGGTGACCAGGTCATCAATGTTTTGAATCAACTTACCATGTTTCAAGGGTTTGTTGTTAGCACATAACATGCCTCTGGTTTTCCAATTAACCAGGTGCTCCACGAACCCGTTCCGTACATAATCCGAATCTGTGATTATGACCAGTTCGTGGAGTTGATGCTGGACAGCAGTGAGGATGGCCTGATGCACAGCCATCAATTCTGCCACCTGACTACTTCGGGGACCAATTTTGTACCCAGCGGAGGGTTCTGGGGACTCATTCACCCATGCATTTCCTACGCCGGCCACCAGTTCTTTCTCCCCGTTGTTGTCAACATGGTAAGAGCATCCATCCACATAGACAGTGGGCATTCCCTCACACTTGTCCTCTTCAAAGACTTTGTGTGGGGAATTAAGGTATGCCTCCGTGTTGTCCTTGATTTTTAGACTTTCGTCCTCGAGACAGTTTTCTCTGGCACAATCATGCAAGTCAGCCAGACCTTGCGCGAGGGGACTCTTCTTGTTTTGGCCATATCTGACCTCCACAGGAAAGCCTTGCATTGATAGAATCCAGGAAGTAATCCGGGAATTACTCACATTTCCGGCCCGGATTCTGTCACTTTGGAGATATTGCAGAGGCTGGTGTGGAGTCTCCACTATGATGTGTTCCCCCTGGATAAACGGGCGGTAATTCTTCAATGCCCACACCGTTGCCAGGAGTGCCTTCTCACAATCGTTGAATTTTTCCTCCACAGAGGATAAAGTTTTGCTCGCATAGGAGATTACTTTATTGACCTTGTCATGCTTTTGGTATAATACTGCCGTCAAGCACGTATTAGAGAACCCCGTCTCCAGGAAGAACTCCTTGTTTCTGACAGGGTAAGCTAGGCAAGGCGCTTGTGAGAGGCTTCTCTTGAGTTGTTTTACCGCCTCGGCTTGTTCTGGACCCCATTCCCACTTGACCCCCCCCTTGAGGAGATGAATCAGGGGTCTGGTGATCTCTGCGTAGCCCTCAATGAACTTTCTGCTGTAATTAGTCAGTCCAAGGAGGCTCCTTAGTTCCCGCAGAGTTGTGGGGTCTTTCAATTTCTGAAGTGCTTCCACTTTCTTTTCCTGGGGACAGAGACCCTGAGGAGTAATCTCATGCCCCAAGAAATTAACACGGGTTCTGCACCACTGTGCTTTTTGAAAGGAAAGTTTTGCTCCGGCGTCCCTCAACTGTGTCAGAACATAACGGATCTCCGCTATGTGTTCCTCCACAGATGAACTTTTGATGAGGACATCATCTACATAAGCCAGGTTACCCCTCGCACCCAGGTCGGGCATGGCCTTATGTAGGAAAATATTGAACTCATTACCGGAGTTAAGGTATCCGAAGGGAGTCCGGGTCCATGTATACTGCTGGCCCCCAAAGGTAAAAGCCAGCTTGTATTGGTCCTCCCTACTGACCGGCACGGTCCAGTATCCATTGGTCAGGTCTATTGCAGTGAATACCTGTGACCCCTGAATCTGGGCCAGCCCTTGGTCAATGTAGGGCAGAGGCCATCGGGAAGTATGGACCCGTTTGTTGAGTTCCCTAAGGTCAGCGCAGAGTCTCCACTGGCCGTTTGGCTTTAATATTCCCAGCACCGGATTATTGAAGGTGCTGTGGACTGGACGGATTATTCCCCGGGACTCAAGGTTCTTAATTATTTCAGTAAGGGACTCCATGGATGCGAGAGGCAAGCGATATTGCTTCACAAACACTGGAGTCATGCCAGGGTCCGTGGGGATTGTTGTTGTGTGGATGTCAGTGCGACCACAGTCATATGAGTCTACCGCAAAGAGATCTTGGAAATCCAAGAAAACTTGTTTCAACTTTTGCTTTTGTTCCAGAGTCACACAGGCGTCAGCTAGGTTGACTCTCTCTTCCACCATCTGCCTGAAGCCTGGAAAGACTTCTGGTTTGGCTAGCTCCGCGGCCTCCTCCAGCTGGGTGGAGAAGTCCCTGGTCAGAGTGCTGATTTGGACCGGAGGCTTCAGGTGGGAAAGGCAGCCCTCATGGACCTGGAAAATCACCTCATCCCTCCTGAAGTCACAAGTCACATCTTCCTTACCATAGGGGCAGGAAGTGTACACCAGGAAGTTCCCCCCATGCCTGGTAAAAATCCTGTCTGGTGTGGTATTGTCATCACTGTCACTGTCAAAGCAGTCCTTGGGGATTGGCCCTAACAGTTCATTTCCAAGATCAATGGAGAAATGTCGGTCATCAACCGCCATTCCAATAATGGTGCCTGCGGCTAGAGTAATACTCTTTAAGTCGCTGTTATCCACCTCTATTGGAATGGTGTCATGTTCTATGTTGACTAATGGAGTTGGGTTTACCCCTAACCCTTGCTGTTGGAGAGAAGCGTTTAGATGTATGTAAGCATCAGGGTTTTTCAAATGTTGTCCTCTTTTAACTTTCACTTCCAGGGAGAATTGTCGGGTCCTTTCTGGGATGGTGACTTCCTCTTTGATCTGAATTTCAACTGCATACGGTAGCAATTGAGCTGACCTAAATGCTTTTTCTGGATCATCAAAGCGCATGTCGGGGGGAAATTCTGCCGGGGTCGGCCGGGTCGTCCGCAGACCTCCGGGCAGGGAGGCCCCAACTCCTCCCGTATATCCCAGACGAGATTGAGTATGAGACACACACAAGGAGCAAGGTGACTCTGCTGTTTATTTAGACAAAACGGCAGGGATGGGTCAAGGAGCGTACGCGTTCGTCCTGACACACACACAATCGTGGGGCTCGCAGGCCCTTTTTACTGCATTATGACGCGCTACTTGCGTCACTTCAGAAAGTTAACAAAAAACCTATCGCCACTCTTAATTGGTTGCTCGAGTGGTAGGGTTAGTATAGTACACATATAGAGAATGATATTAGTGGACAAGGTGTAGTCAGGTGGTATATCTGGGTTGTCCCTACAATTAGATACATAAGAATTGTTACATGAAGACTCCTGAGGATTGGCTAGTATTACTGACGTCTGAGATAAGAGCCCCATGTTCTGATTGGTGCATCCGTGAGCTTCCCAGCCTGGGACCACCGTTGTTCCCAGCTCTCGGTGTACCTGTGTTTGCAACAATGTTTCAATATGGGTACGTGCAGACAATATGAGGATTTATTCATAGGTGGAAGGCTGACCGCTCCCACTGTAGCAGATGTCCATTGAGCCTTTCAAGTGTATCGGCCTGTGTCTCGTAGTGAGGGACCCAGACGCCTTTTCTCTCCTGGGTTTTTGGCATCTCGTCAGGTTCGGCTTGGTCACGTGGGGAGGGACCATGAAAGAGGCAGAATTCTGCACAATTAATATTGTTTTTTCTACTGCGCGTCTGGTTTAATTTGTCGGCGTGCCTTTATCGTTGAGGCGCGGAGTGCGAGGTTGCAACATCGTGCCTTTGATGATTTGTTCTTGGATGTGGGTTTGCAACATTGCGACCTTGGCTGGTTGCTCCACCGTGTTCTTTCTGCAGGATCAGCAACCTGACTCTTGCTTTGTTAATGTCCACGGGAGCTCTTGTTTGAGGCCTACTCGGGCCTGGTGCTTAAGTAGTCTGTTTGGTGCATAGGTGCTTTTAGGTTATAATAGCATATATTTCCATGACCAGTATCGTGTTTCCATTATACCTCTCATGGTGGTAACGGGTTTCAAGAGAAGCGTGAGCAAGCGTTATAGATGAGTTCATGATGCGTCTTGCGTTTCTGCGTTCTGAAAGCCTATGTAAAAATAATAAAGATGCACGTCCGTGAATATGCCTGTCGCCTACGTCAGAGCACTGAGTATGTTCTTTGTGTAGATTGGTGTGGAAATGTTAAGTGTGTATATTTGTACAGATGTGCTTCCCGTTGTCTAGGTCGTCATGGCATCTCTAACGACGTGTGGTTTTTAGTCTAGCTGATCCGAGCCGCAGGTGTCGGCATGGCCAGTGCGGGCTGCTGGGCAGGCAGGTGGACACATCCGTATGTTCCTGTACCAGGGTACCTGGTCGTCTGGTAAATGGACAAACTCTTCTCGCGGCGGGTGTCTGGGCCGTGACCCTCTAGGCCAAGCGCGAGAGGTGAAGGACGGGAGCCTGGTCTTCCATTCTCCCACTTCAGTCCCCCCTCTGGTCGACTTGTCGACCACAAACATATCCTTCTCGTTATCTCCTCTTACCCTCCATATCTTAGTTATCCCTCCGAGATGTCCATAATGGTTTACATGATCTTCAAATGACCAATACATGTATTCACATGTTCCTCCAGGAGTACAGTATACCCATCTTCCTATGTAGCTCCTGGGGTTCCTTGGGTTCTCGATCTTCACTGATGGTGGGTCTAGATGATTGGTGATGATTTGGGTGCGCAACTTCTCCCTTTCTTGTATTATCACACCTGTATGCTGGCCGTCATCGGCTGGCATTAAGGGGTGCATTCCCACCATTTCCAGCAACTCGTCAGTCGTGCGTGCCTTCCGGGCCTTCCAAAATCTAATTATGATCAGGGTAGCTCCAGCCAAAATAGTACACCCCACTATTATTTTCAGTCCATCTGACAGCCAAGATGGCATCCATGACCATAATAGTGAAAACCAGCTCTTATCCTTGTCTACACCGTTACTTTCGTCCATCATTTTGGAGTGCATCTGGGCCAATTGTGAAACTGCTTCTGTCAGTGTACCATTGTCAGCATCGTTGGCAGGTATGAACGTGCAGCAAGATTGTCCTATCTTTGCACAAACTCCTCCTTCCATTGCTGTGAGAAGGTCCAATACATATCTGTTCTGGAGTGCTACCATCCTTACAGCTCGCAGCTCCTCTTTAATTGCGTTGAACCCATTTACTGTTGAATTGATGGTCATCATTAGTTCCCAACTGGTTATTTGGAGCCATTTTGCGTTTGCGTATGCCTGCAGTCCCGGATGTATTATTGAGGAGAAGAACATTGCTGCTCTGCTGAATAGTCTGTGTTCTGGCGGTATTGATGTTAGTTCCGTTTCCGACCTTCCCCACAGGTAATTTCCTGTCAGTGGCTCTCCTTGTCTCTTTCTCCTATTTAGGACAGTATCATTGCTGTTGGTCCTGTTCTCTTGCTCCTTCTGAAGTGGTGCAGATCTCTTTCTTCTCCTATCCCCTTCATCCATTTTAGGAAATTTCGCCACATCGACATGCTTCTTAGGTACCACTAGTGATGGTACGTTGACGTGTACCATTGTGCACACACCATTCCACAGGGGAGGCAGTGTATGATATGCCTTTTCTCCGCAGGCCCAATAATGGTCCATTATTACTGCTGTTCCCGCTCCCCCCTCAGGTAACTCCATCACGCTTGCACAATTGGTGTTATATCCTACGTCCACCTCTCCTTTATGCTGGTAGCATACTTTGGGCGCAGTCAATGGTAGTATAGTTATTGGGTCTTCATCTTCTTCTACCCACGTGAGCATTGGTACATACTTGATCCACGTCGTCCAACATCGATGATTGTGTGTCTCGATAGTTGAGATAGTTTCTTTTGTTACCATGTTGCTGCCAATCACTCCTATCTCCCAGCTGTTGCCCAGATACACCTTTCCTGTTATCGTCAGTAGCGGCCTCTCCCAGCATCCTTGTTTACCCAGAACTTCAGTGGCGTACCAATCACATGGTAGATACTGCAGTGTTACCTTCTTTGTTTCTCCTTTTGCAGGGCCACTTGTTATGTACCTGAATGCTTCAGCATGTAAACTGGTCTTGTGATAACTCAAATAGGTCTTGAGGAAGTTGTTTTCATATGGGTATGAGTCTCGTGTTTTCCATGTCATGTGCACTACTGTTCCTTGAAATCTTCCTTTCGTTTGGAACAGGGCCAAATAGATTATGCACTGTGCTGTTTTTTCATCTATTTCTGTGGCAACAAATGTTCGTGAAGCGCTCATGGCGTATGGTATTAATGAGCAAACGTAACAGCTGTCCTCGGTTGTCTGCTTACCAATGCGGGTCATGTGCTGGTACCATATGTTGTTTGCGACGTGTGCTGAATCTTGTACATAATTATCAATACCTTTATTGTCTGAGTATGTGCTGCGTTTAACTCTATTTTGCTTGGGTGCAAAATTACTATTACCACCTGACGTAACACCTGTTGCAGCAGGGAACGGGGGTATATTAGGTTTGGGTGCAGCAATAAAATCGATAGCATAGCTGTACTGCCAGACAGAGGCAGCCAAGAACCCGGTGATCATCAAAATCCCTATTATTTTTATTACATATGCTAATCTCACCGGCATTTTGCTCTTACCTTGCTGCAGTCCTGGCAGCGTATTCTTGCGACGTTAAAGTTGCCCGCCTAAAAATTCTCAAAAGTGCTCGTTATTAAATGTTAGTTTTGTTTCCTTTAAGCTCTCCCTATCAAGTAGTCATTCAGTGCCCAGGCGAAGAGCTGCTCCCACGCTACTCTAAGTGATCGGTCTCTTAGGACCGGCAAGTATGGGCGGAGGTGGGGCATGTAATATTCTATGGCCAGGAGGAAGGCTGTGTAGTAGACACGTACCCTTCTCTTTTTTAGGTATGTTGGCCTTTTTATTTCGTATACAAATTGGTGTGACAATTCTTCTGGGTAGTTATCGTCTGGCAGCACCATCTACGCCTGTACACTGAACTTGTTAATTAGCTTTTTCTTAACAATACAATATTACGCAGTTCCTGTATGTGCGAGAGAAAAAAGAGAACATTCACGTGTTTACATGTGTATTGGTGCAAGCAATGTCCTTCAGTTTTAGTTACAACTGTACTTAGCAGTCAATGGGGGGGGGTTTGCGCTCAGATGGCGGAAGTATTTTTACTCTTTGAGCGTGTGACCATGGGGTGGGCAGTATGGGGGTCACCCCCTTCTTCGTCAGTTATTGTCTCCGAGGGAACAATTGGGTCGTTGTCTGTGGTGGAACTTTCTTCCGCTGTCGGGGATGTTGTTGCTGTTCTTCCAATGGACCTGTCGTTGGCGCTGGGGCGGGTCTGCAGTTTGTAGATCTTTACGTCATGTAGGTGGTTCCAGGCACGCTTATCCTTTAGTTTTACTGCTCTTGTTGATACGTCCTCTACCAGATGGGGGCCAGTGAACCTCTTCTCGTTCCACTTTCTATTGAAATTGCGAAGCAGCACGTGGTCACCTTTGGCAAGTTTGCACAAGTTCTCCTTTCCCAATTCTGTACTTGCGCCTTTTTCTTGATTGCTGGTAGACCCGCCCCGTGTGCGCTCGAGCTGTTGAGACACAAACACGACACTAGTAATCAAAGAAGACACATATTGATACATTTCATCACCTAACACACTCGCTGAACTTTCGTGGTCGGTGAATGCCCTTGACGTTGGGGTTAGGGGAAGGCGCATTTGACGTCCAGTAACCACTTCGTGAGGGGTGAGGTGGTGGTCGGACCCTGGCCTATTTCTAAGTTCAAATAAAGCTAACGGAAGGCAATACAACCAACTTTTCTTTGTTGTTTGTTGTATTTTTGCAATTGCCTCCTTCAATAAGCCATTCAGGCGTTCACATACGCCATTAGCCTGTGGGTGGTATGCACATGCAAATTTGTGTTTAATGTTCAGCAGGGATGTGATATGTTGGAACATTTCGTTTGCGAAATGTGGGCCGTTGTCTGATCTTAATACCTCGCACACTCCCCACCTGGGGAAGACCTCCCTTACTATGAATTTGGCTGCTCTAAACGCATCAGGGTGTGAACAGGGCCCTGCTTCAATCCACCTAGAAAATGGGCATACTACTACAATCATATACCTATTACCTTGACATATGTTGATCATATCAACATAGTCAATGTGAAGGTGCCGAAAAGGTCCTTCTGGCCGGGGTATGGTACCTCTTATCACTTTTAGAGTATGACCGGCCGTAAACTGTTGACATGTGAGGCAATTGCTGATAAAATTTGACACATGAGAGTTTAACTCAGGACAAAACCAATCTTCTCTAATTCGTGCTGCGATTATTTCCTTGCCTGTATGGGCAGGGTGATGTAATTGGCTCAGGGCGGTATTTAACAGTGCCAACGGTATTACAACTTTCCCCGTGCCACCCTGGCGCCATAGTGCGTCGGTTGGGGACATTGTACATCCTCTTTTTACCCATACTTCTTTTTCGGCCATTGGTGCAGCCGCTTGTAGTTCCATAATCTGTGTGGCTGGGAGATGGGTGTACCCTTCTTTTATTAACATCTCCCTAGCTATTCCCCTCCCTCTCCCTCTCTGTGAGTCTGTGGGGTTCCATATCTCACCAAAGTATGCAGCATATTTCGCATGTGCGTCTGCTGCTGCATTCCCTTTTGAGACGTAGTCTTCACCATTGGTGTGTGCGGTGCATTTGACTAGGGCTAGTTCTTGGGGGTCGGTTATTACTTCAATTAGTTCAGCCAACAAGAGGGCATGTTGTACTGGAGTGCCATCAGCTCTCCTAAACCCTCTTCTTCTCCATTTTGATAACCCTGAGTGGACAGTGGATGTAACATATGCACTGTCGGAATATATGGTTACTCTTTTATTAAAACTTTCCTTTAATGCCAATATTAGTGCAACCAGTTCCGCGGCTTGAGCAGAGTAGTGCTGTGGTAATTGTACACACTTCATAGCCACACACACCGGCGCCTCCATCATTTTTACTACTGCTGCCCCAGTCCTTCGTATCCCATCTCCTTGATCAATAGTTGATGACCCATCAATAAACAAAAGCTCACCTCCCTCTAGTGCGTTTTCTTCAACTTTTCTAGTACATGAGTACATTTTAGTTATTTGGGTGCAGTCGTGGGCGTAATCTCCCTCTTCAATTACTTCTGCTAGGAACCTTGCAGGGTTAACCGTGCTACATCTAACAATTGCTAGTTCAGCTTTAGACAAAATAATCTCATAACCTGATGCCCTCTGTGTCGTTAGTGTGGACTTAGGTTTATTCAATATCGCAAATAGTGCATGTTCCACAAACAGTGTAGTTGGACACCCCATAGTTATTGCTGATGCTTTTTCTACTGCAAAAGCAGCTGCAGCAAGACCTTGTTCACAAGGGAAGTGGCCTAACATCACAGGGTCTAAGTGTCCGCTGTAAAATGCTACTGGTTTATATCCCATGCTCGTTTTTTGTGCCAATACTGCTTTCATCACTGCTGAGTCGCAATGTGAAAATATAAAAAAGCGTCGCTCATAGTCTGGGGATGCCAGTACTGGAGCAGTTGATATCGCGTCTTTCAATTCGTCAAATGCCTCCCTCATTTCCATAGTCCATCCCAACTTTTTCTCCCCTTTATTTGCTTCCTTCAAACCCTCAAGCAGGGGTCCTATGTATGAGCTGTAATCAAATACCCATGCTCTACAGTAGTTGCACAGCCCCAGAAATTGCTGCAGTTCTCTCACAGTCTGTGGCACGGGAGTGCTTGAGATGGCCTGTGCTCTTTGTGGTGCAATCCTTCTTCCATGTTGGGATATCAGTTGGCCAATGTAAAGTACCTGTTCCTGACAGTATTGTATCTTTTCCATGTCTACCTTGTACCCCTTTTCAGCCAATATTGTCAACATCTTTAAGGAGTCCTCTCTACATTTACTTTCGTTTGTACTGCAAATTATTATGTCATCCACATACTGTAACACTGTGCTTTCCACCTCAACGTTACCCAAATCCATCTGTATTACTCTATTGAAAATTGAGGGTGATTCACAATACCCCTGTGGTAATCTGGTATGTTTCCACTTTGTATTTCGGTAAGTGAAGCTTGTCAGATCTTGTGAGTCTGGGTGTAATGGTATTGAGAAAAACGCATTTTTAAGGTCAATCACTGTAAATCGTGATGCTTCTGCTGGAATGCCACACAATATTGTGGCCGGGTGTGCTGTTACTGGATACTCTGCTTCTACTATGTTGTTTAAGGGTCTGAGGTCCTGTATGAAGCGCCAAGACCCCCCTTTAGCCTTGCGCACCGGGTACACAGCTGTGTTACATGGTGATTCTGAGGGGACCAATATGCCATTGTTTATAAGGGCCGTTATGGTTTCATATATGCCTTCATCTGCCTCTTTTGACAATGGGTACTGTTTCACTCTTGGTAGTATGGCACCTTTTTTCAATTTTATCCTTACACCCCCTATGCTTTTTATGCATCCCACGTCATAAGGGCTAATAGTCCATAATGATTTGGGCACCTTTGACATATCCTCCTTAAAAAATGGGACTGGGGTGCCTGCGGGTGCCTCAAGTGCCATTGCAATTTTCTGTGCTACTTGTTTGTGAGCCACTCTTAGCCATATTTCTACACTCATCATGAACACCATTTCATCTTCTTCCTTTTCTTCTGAGAACAGCTCTTCATCTGACACCTGGGTCAGCCTACATCCTTCTGCTAGTGCTATCACCGCCCTCCATGCTCTCCCTTCTTTATCTTGGGCGTGCACAGCAACATAATCAGCTGTTGCAATAATGCTCTCAATATCTATTACAAACACCTTCCCTTCCAGATCATTAACTGGTGTTTCTGGTCGGAACAGATAGGCTGCTGGCCTCCTCCATATTTTCCCTTCTATCCCTGGCATCCATGCAAATGCCATGTCTGTGCCATACTGGAATAGCTCGCCATCTACTGGCTCCGCCCTAATCGCTGTCTGTCCACAGTATGCTTGCAAAATCTGTCGTGCTGCGAGCATGTTAATCCCTGGAGTAGAGCAAATTATGCCATCCTCTGTAAAGGAGATCGTCATATTCAACCTGTTCATTATGTCTCTCCCCAGTATATTTACTGGTGAGGCACTATAATACAAAAGTGGGACTGACAGATCATAATCTCCAATAGATAATGGAACGTTATCAGTAAATGGAACCAACCCCTTAGCCCCAGAAAATCCTTGGGTGTTCATGGCTTCACCTGACATTTTAAATTTACCTTCCCTTATGCAAGACCGGGTTGCCCCGGTGTCAACAAGAAATGATAATTTTTTGTCACCTATCGTTACCTCTATGCGTGGTTCCTCCGCACTATTAGGTGTTACTGACAGGATGGGACACACCAAGGCCGTCTGTGGGCTGGCCTATTGGGGGTACAATGATTGGCCATTCCCTGTGTAAGGGTTGTGTCCCAACACCGTCACCCTACCCAATTGCGTTTGTTGAGTTTGGGGTGGTGGTTGTATTAACGCTACTTGTTGTTGTGGCGGTGGCAGTTGTTGTGTTATTTGTTGTTGTGGCACTGAATAGGTTTGTGGCTGTTGTGTTGTTTGTTGTTGTGGGTCACTCCCTTTTTGTGACATCTGCTGTTGTTGTATGCCCTGCTGTTCTTGTGAGGTCCTAGGTTGTGCTTGTTCATTCCATGCCGGTGTTCCTGGCCTGACCCTACATGTACGTGACATGTGTCCTAATAGTCCGCAGCTCCAACACACGGGTGGTTCCCTGCTTTGCCATGGGAAGCTCCCTGTGTTGTCCTGGTATACGGGTTGCCCTGTGGGGTAGTAATTTCTAAGTCCCCCAGCCTGTTGTTGGGTATTATATCCGTATCCTCTCCCCCTCATAAACCCTCATCTCCCTCTGTTATAACTATAATACCCAGTTCCTTGCATGGGGTACCCTCCTCCCATGTTTGGTGCGTGTAATTGCAGAGGCGGCACTTGCTGTATTACACCTTGTGGAGGCGCTATTTGGGCGGGATCTTGTGCAGCCACTACTTGCTTTGGGCTTTGGGCCATTGGTGTGGGCGTAGTTATTAGTGCCCCTTCCATTGTGTATTTAGTAAGTTTTTTCTGTACTAGTTTGGCCTCTTCTGTTTTCCTATCCTCTTCCTTTTGTTTCATTTTTCCTTGCCATGTCCTGCAGTGATGTACTATAGTCAGTTGTATTTCTGGCCATGGTTTTGCTTCCATCCCCACTACTTTCTTTAGTTGTTTCTGAACCCCTTCTGGGAGCCCTTGTACTAGTATATGATAAAATATGGCTGGTGTTTTGTCCCATTGCTCTCTAGTTTCCATGCGCCACTTCTCTTGAATATCCTGGATATAATCAACAGGGTCCTCATTTTCACCCATCTTACGGGAAGTAATGGCTCCTATGTCTGATGTGTCTGGGTACTGCACTCTCAGTGCCTGCCATAGCGCATGTCTACAGTTTGCAAATGGTGCCCCATCATGCGATGTGTTCGTTATTGTTACCCCATGGAATCCCGCTCTTTTCCAAATGTCATCCGCTCTATCCCCTAATATTGATATTAACAGGCCCTTCACATCTCCTACTGCTAGTTTCTGTCCTGCGGTGTGTTTCTCCATTTCATATATCCACTTACCCGCACCTCCACTTAGTGATGGGAGCCTACATTTTATATTTTCTTTATCCGTATGTTTCCAAGGTACATACTGTGGTCTAACCCCTCCTCTCTCCAACAGTGGCATTAAATTCTGTCTTGTGTCACCCTTTACGCTCCATAATATTGAGTCTTCACACCCCTCCTCTTCCCCCGTTCCCTTTACTACTTCAAATTCTTCCTTACTACCTCTGCTCCTACCTCCCTCTTCTTCCTTTCCCCTTTTTTCGTCATTTCCTGTGTTCAATATGGGTATGTCTATTTGTCTGTCTTGCCTGCGACTAGGGAGGTCCCTAAGCCGACATGCATAAGGTGTAATTTCGTTCATGAAGGGCGCGAGCTTTATTCTGTGCAGTGAGCGTGCGGTGGTTGAACATGTATGGTGTGACGTGGGAGGGCGTGGTGGAGATGTTGGTGGCGTGGTTTCATGGGTTTGTGTTTCCCCTATTCTTTTCACTCCCTCCTTACTTCTCTCCAGCTCCTCCCATCTTCTACTCATCCAGGGCGAATCTATGTTTGTTCTAGTGAGGTATAGCTTATCTAAGCTTTCCCTTTCACTCTTTCTTCCATCCTTCTCCACTCCTTCTTCCTCTTCACTGCAAAAGTCATTCATAAATGGCACCCCCACTCTGCCTTTTTTCCTTTTATTGTTACTGTTTTTAAGTCTATTAAGTCTCTTTCTCCCCTTTCGTTGTTACCAACTGTTCCCCCTAGTACTGATGTTGTTGCTACCTCTCTACTTTTATATACATCTCCCCATCTTTCACTCTCCCTACTCCCCCCTTCTCTTCCCCCTTCACTTCTCTCCTCCATTTCCCTACTATTTTCCTCCCTTTTTCTTTTCAATTCCTCCATTACTTCGTTGCTCATCTGTTCCAATATTCTTTCATCCTCTTTCTTCTTTTCCCATTTCACCCTTTCTCTTTCTACTATACTCTCTATTACCTTCCCCTCTTCATATTTCTTAGCTGTCTCTGATAGTACCCTCCTCCTCCATATTTCCATTTCCTTTTCCTTTTCTTCTTCTTCCTTCTTCTTCTCCCTCAGCACTACTCTTGATACCCTATCTGCTGCTGCTTTTACCCTTTCAGCTTCTCTCTTTTGCTCCTCATTTCGTTCCCTTAATTTTTCCAATTCGTTCTTACCTTCTTTCCTTTTCCTCACTCTCTCTCTTTCCTCCCTCTCAAGTTGTTTGATCAATTCATTCTGCTCATCCCTTAGTTTTGCTAATCTTTCCTCCAAAATCTCTTCCTTCTGCCATAGTAGCTCCTCTCCCCTCATTTCACTCTCTCTGGCACTATCCTCGTTTGTTCTCCTTACCGCCTCCCTTTCTTCTCCAGTTAGTGAGCCTCGTAATTTCAATAATATCTGTGCAGCTACCCACTCATCGTTTCCTATCTCTACAGTCTGCTCTTCTCCAATCCTTTCTTCCCCCATTGGTATCTTCCTATGAGCCACATATGGTGGAGGGCTGTATGTCGGGTTCGAGTATCCTTCAGCCGCCCTGAACTGTCCTTCTATTTCTCCTAATTCTCTTAAAGGGTACAACCCTCCTCCCTCTGTTTTCACTCCCGGTGTTATGGGTGTCTCATTGTTCCGTTCCTTTTTTATGTCGTTTGATTTATCAATCTTTTCTCCTCCCTGTCCTCCGTTCCCCGTATTCTTTGTGCTTTCGCACCCCTTTTCCTCATCCGTTCCTTCTTTCTTAATCTCCTTTTCTTCCGGTGTTTTCCCCATAGTGAACATTCCATTTGGTCCTGGTCGGGACCCCTGGAACATCCTCCATAAGTTAAACACCTCCACATGGTTTGCCAACTTCTTCCCCTTGTATGTATTGTGCAGATGGTTTAGTAGTGAATGTTGGGCATATGGATCGAAACTACCATTAGGCGGCCATGGTGTTAACATTTTGTTGTCCGTCCCCTGGGTCCACTCTATGCTGTACTTAATTAATTTCTCCCTATATGGTGGCAGTGTGGTGCATATGTGTTGTAATGGGGTAGTGAGGGTGTTCCCCCACCCTCCCGACCCTCTCCCGTATGACATAGTGTCCCTCCCCTTGTTACCCTTCTCTTTACCAGCAGTTTACAATATACAACCTCGTATTGCTTACCTTGCCCCGCAAGTGTGGGGACTTACGACAATCCCTTGACAGATTATGCAATAATAATAAGTATGATGTTATATTATATTCCTTCCCCTACGGCCCCCTGCGGCCGAAGCGCACGCAGCCCCCTGCGGCTGCGTACCCCTTACGACGATCTTATACAGTCGTCCTGTTTCTCCGTTCTTCTCCCCCTTTTACACTTGCCGTGGCCGGCGTTCTCTGTGCGCAGCCACGCCCCTTTCCCCTTCTCCTCTTTCAATCCACTCGTTTATCGTTTATCTCCGTATCCGCTCCTTTATCATTTTTCTCTTCCCCACCACTCTCAACCCAAAGTTTCTTGTGCTCGCGATATCTTATTAAATCCCTACTGGTGACGTCACCGATTTCTTCGAGCTACTGGTATATTCTTGTTATGTTCTTTAAGTTCAAAATACACTTGCAATCTACCCCGTTAACCCTACAGCTGTCTTCCTGTCTCTCCTGGAACAAGGTAATCTCATCAATAATATAACCGGACTGCGCACGCTGCGTCGCCTCGCGTGTGATACGCCCCTCAACAGGAGGGCTTAACCAGCCAATTATCTTCCGTTTTGGGCAACTATGTAACTAGCTACCGGCCCCAGGGAAACGTCATCTACCTATCGAGTTTCTTGCTCGAACAATAGGAAACCTCATCTACTCATTGATCAATAAATGTCAAGTCGTAGGAAACCACACACACCCACCCTCACACGTAGTCGCAATTTAGGCCATCAGTGTCTTACGAGCGGCTGCACGTGATGTTTTCGTGCCCCGCCCCCCTCTTTCGCGTAACGTTAGCCGACTGTTCTCGCACTCGTTTCGCTACCATTCATTCCATTGGCAACACTCAGTTAAACCTTCGCCGCACATCTGTACAATACCTCCCTCCTCCCTTATTTACTTCCTCACCCTCCCTCACAATTTCGCATTGCTTGTTGTGCGTGTCATGCTCACCAAGTTCTCTCGATGCAGGGCCGCTCGACTGCGTGCACCCCTCCAAGCGGCTCGCCACCTCCCCTCGTCTGGACCACGTCTGGACACTCGCCGACCGCGGGCGGGATACTTCTCAACCGGCTCCCGAGGGCCAATATCCGGATTGCGCTGTCCGGTCTTCTCGCAGCTCCGCGATGGTCCTGTAGTCCTCAGAAGGGGGCAACGGCAGAGGGGGCCGCGCCGCCGGGCCTCCTCGCAACGGGAGTGCCTGGAAAAACTAAAAATAAAAGTTGATCTTAAACAGATCTCAGCAGTGCCTCCAACTTGTCGGGGGGAAATTCTGCCGGGGTCGGCCGGGCCGTCCGCAGACCTCCGGGCAGGGAGGCCCCAACTCCTCCCGTATATCCCAGACGAGATTGAGTATGAGACACACACAAGGAGCAAGGTGACTCTGCTGTTTATTTAGACAAAACGGCAGGGATGGGTCAAGGAGCGTACGCGTTCGTCCTGACACACACACAATCGTGGGGCTCGCAGGCCCTTTTTACTGCATTATGACGCGCTACTTGCGTCACTTCAGAAAGTTAACAAAAAACCTATCGCCACTCTTAATTGGTTGCTCGAGTGGTAGGGTTAGTATAGTACACATATAGAGAATGATATTAGTGGACAAGGTGTAGTCAGGTGGTATATCTGGGTTGTCCCTACAATTAGATACATAAGAATTGTTACATGAAGACTCCTGAGGATTGGCTAGTATTACTGACGTCTGAGATAAGAGCCCCATGTTCTGATTGGTGCATCCGTGAGCTTCCCAGCCTGGGACCACCGTTGTTCCCAGCTCTCGGTGTACCTGTGTTTGCAACAATGTTTCAATATGGGTACGTGCAGACAATATGAGGATTTATTCATAGGTGGAAGGCTGACCGCTCCCACTGTAGCAGATGTCCATTGAGCCTTTCAAGTGTATCGGCCTGTGTCTCGTAGTGAGGGACCCAGACGCCTTTTCTCTCCTGGGTTTTGGCATCTCGTCAGGTTCGGCTTGGTCACGTGGGGAGGGACCGTGAAAGAGGCAGAATTCTGCACAATTAATATTGTTTTTTCTACTGCGCGTCTGGTTTAATTTGTCGGCGTGCCTTTATCGTTGAGGCGCGGAGTGCGAGGTTGCAACATCGTGCCTTTGATGATTTGTTCTTGGATGTGGGTTTGCAACATTGCGACCTTGGCTGGTTGCTCCACCGTGTTCTTTCTGCAGGATCAGCAACCTGACTCTTGCTTTGTTAATGTCCACGGGAGCTCTTGTTTGAGGCCTACTTGGGCCTGGTGCTTAAGTAGTCTGTTTGGTGCATAGGTGCTTTTAGGTTATAATAGCATATATTTCCATGACCAGTATCGTGTTTCCATTATACCTCTCATGGTGGTAACGGGTTTCAAGAGAAGCGTGAGCAAGCGTTATAGATGAGTTCATGATGCGTCTTGCGTTTCTGCGTTCTGAAAGCCTATGTAAAAATAATAAAGATGCACGTCCGTGAATATGCCTGTCGCCTACGTCAGAGCACTGAGTATGTTCTTTGTGTAGATTGGTGTGGAAATGTTAAGTGTGTATATTTGTACAGATGTGCTTCCCGTTGTCTAGGTCGTCATGGCATCTCTAACGACGTGTGGTTTTTAGTCTAGCTGATCCGAGCCGCAGGTGTCGGCATGGCCAGTGCGGGCTGCTGGGCAGGCAGGTGGACACATCCGTATGTTCCTGTACCAGGGTACATGGTCGTCTGGTAAATGGACAAACTCTTCTCGCGGCGGGTGTCTGGGCCGTGACCCTCTAGGCCAAGCGCGAGAGGTGAAGGACGGGAGCCTGGTCTTTCATTCTCCCACTTCAGGATTATCCGCTAATCGGGACCAAGCTTTGACGTTTATTAGGTCCAAACTAATGGCAAAGCGATTGAGAATGTCACTGCCTAAGTAAAAGGCGACAGTGACGTCTCGCACGACCCAACAGTTATGGACTATGCTCTTGTTGCCAATGGAGATTTTGAGCATACACCTGCTTGGCAGGAGATGTTTGGAATTGGGTGCTTCCAGGTCCATTTCCCATTTGTCTATCAGTTTGAATGTGGGAATGGCTGGATCTTTTGGGAGTTGGCGGAACATGGCTTTGCTGATGAAGCTCTTACCGTTGTTCACACACACTCGAGCGAGAACAGAGTCCTTCCCATCATTTAATTGGACAGGGATGAACAACTGCTCTCCAATTTGCTGAATATCAGCCAGGCTCTGAGCTGATTTCACATCTTTCTGGACTATAGGAGTGGGAGTTTCTGATTGTGGATTAGTATAGAATCTCAGAGTGTTTCCTTCCAGCGTGGAGTACCACTTTAGACTGGAAGGAAGGTTGATTTTCAGAAATAGAGAGGACCCTCCATCACCAGTCTGTTGTCCTACTGCTATTACTGTCACGTCTGGAATCTGGTTGTTCTGGAAGTGAAATTCTACTTGGTCAGATTTTTGTTCAACCATGTGGCAGGTGCCGTTTAAACTAACATGGTTGACACTCTGTTTTAATTTTATTGGTCGGCTAGTCTGGGTCCAGAGGACCTTGTTTACACAATCTATTAGGGGTGACAACCTTCTCAGGAGGTCATTCCCTAGTAAACAAGGGGTGCCCTCTGGAGTGACGACTATGACCGGGTGTTTCACCTTGTGTCGCCCGATCTTAATGTCCAAGTCTGCTGTCCCCTCGACGGGAATTTCCTTCCCGTCAAAGTTCTGGAGTTGTCCAGGAAGAGAGGTGAGAGGAATTTGGTAATTCTCTCCCCTTCCTGCATTCAGTTCGTCAAAGGCCCTTCTGGACAGAAGGGTAGCTTGAGATCCAGTGTCCACCAGTGCCAAAATTGTACCCTGCCCCTGTACTTGTACCGGGGCATAGTATCTTCCCTCCTTCTCCTCAAGGGGGCACAGATAATGTACATTTTTGGACAACTGGTGGGCTAATTTTCTGGTTTTGGACATCGCTAGCGAAGAGATTTGGGCGGAATTCTGCGGAGAGCCTTGACAATCTGAAAGAAAAAGTTGGCAACTGGAGATCAGAGCCATTGTGGGTTCTCCTGGCTCCGGTTCTGGGCCGCCCCCCCCTTTTTGGAGGCAGTCACCAGGATGGGTTTGAACCAGGGGATTTTCTTGTTGTTGGTTCTGGGATGAGATGGTGGGCGGCGGTAGCTCAGTCTCCACATCTCCCCAGTCTGGATTTGCATCCCTAGGGACCCATTTTTCTTTGGGAGGAGTTCCCCCCTCTCTGAAGGAGAAGATCCTTTTCCCAGGATCCTCTGAGGATCCCTCGCCCTAAAATTGGAAGATCTGTGCCTCCTCCTTAAACTGTGTCTGTTTGGGTCTTTTGTTTCTCCTACCCCCCCTCTGCTCCTTAGGAGGCAGACTTTCAGGGGCAAGAGATTTTGTTTCCGGTTCCTGGGTTTCCCGGGGCTGTTTACAAGTGAGGAAGGAAGCTTCCTCCAAGGCTTTACACCCCCCTTCCCTTTGTGCCTCCTCCCTGGGAACCGGTGAGTTATCGGGGTGCTGCCCCCGTCATTGTTCTGGGGCACCAGGTCCAGAGTTTGGGGCATTCTGTGCCGGCATGCTCATCTGAGGGTTCTGCTGTGCCCTCAGTATTTGACCCAGATCCCGCGCCATGTTTTGAACCTGGCGCTCTAACTGGGAAACCCGCTCAGGCTGATACGGGGCCCTGTTTTCTCCCCTGGGCTGATCCCGGGAAGGGTAGCTATCCCTTCTTTGGTAGTACCCCTGGTTGGGAAGATTTGGGTACCCCTTCACCCTTGGCCTCCCCTCTCCCGGATTAGGTTGTCTGGGCTCAGGGAATTGGGGAAAGAAGGATGGATGATTTTGGGGTTGGAAATTGGGTGGATACCTGGGGAAAAAGTTCTGCCCAGGATTTGGAGAATTTCTGCCCTCCTGTGGGAAGTTGGGAGGGAAGTTCCCTGGGTTAGGTGCTTGGCTGGATCCCCCCCCTTGGGCTGGAGGAGTCCACACATAACCCAGGATGGGTCGATTTCCCTTGTAACGGGGACTTACATAATCAGGAGAGCGAGGGACCCCATTTGTGGGGCTGCCTCCCTGGCTCCCTGTCTGTGACTGGCCCGAGGACCTTCTGGGCCTAGCATTATTAGGTGCAGGTAGGTTTTTAGGCCCCCCATCTCCAAATCCAAAACGGGGGTGACCTTTACCTCTGCCACCTTGGCAGCAGCAGGGGTGCTGTTGGCTTTGGGGTTTTTCTGGGCTATCTACCGGTTTCTGCACCTCATAGATCCGGGTAGCCTGTTCAATGACCCAGTCTAAAGATCTTTTCTCGTGAAAATCCCTCACGAGCTGGGTCATTATGTATTTGGGCAAGGCATGAAAAAATGTATTAATGAATTCTCTACTGTCTGTGCGCACCCTTCTGGTGGTCTGCGCAAAAGCACGCTTTAACTCCTGCACAAATTCTTGTGGGGCCTGATCCTCCCCACATTGTAAATTGTAGGCTGCCTTGCGAGCCTCTTGAGGATTTCTATGAATGGAAAAATGTTTCAAGATGGCCGCCTTATAGGTGGACCATCTTAAATGATTTTGGTCCTCCAGCCCCGCAAAGAAACTGGAGTATTCCGGGGAGAAGGTCCACTTTACATATTGAATACAGCTTTGGCTGTCCTTCAAATGGAAAGTCTCCATCATTTGCTCAAACAACTCTAAGTGCTCCCAAACAGAATACTTAGCGTTCTTATGGTAAGGCGTGATGATGCTCCTGATCGCCTTAATCTGCTTTAAGGGGTCCTTAAGCAAGGCCCTTTTTGCCTTATTGGCCTTTTTGGTTCGGGTAACCCTTGTCCATTCATCCTCTGACTCAGAGGCACTGCTCCCAGAGGTTCCTGTCTGCTCTTCCAGGTTTTCCCGGATTCTGTGAGCCTGGGAATGGCTGGCAGAATGTGGGGACCTGGTCTCCTGTGTCCTGCGCAGTTCAGAGGAGTCTTCAGATTCCTCCTTGCTGCCAGGATTTGATGGGTACCCCCCTCACTGACCTAACTGGGCAGAGGTTTTCAGGATGCCCTTAATGGGCCTACTCTCCTGGGGTTCCCCACTAAATTGCACTGTGCTTGGGTGCCCATACCCAGATGCCCGCCCCTCCATTCCTGGGTGGTACTGGCCTATGAGCCCCATGCTTCTGGCTGGATAGTAATCTGCCATCCCTGTGGCCCTGTGCTCATGTGCGCCAGGGGACATGGGGGTGGCAGAGTCCAGGGACTGAGAGGTATGAGGGCCTCTAGTACTAGGGCTCCTGAGGTTATGCTCCGGAGTTTCCATTTCCCAGCGAACCTCATCTCTATCCGCCCCTGCTCCCTGTTGCAATGCAAGAGCCTGCATTTGTGCCTTCAGTTCCTCAGTTAAGGCCTTACTAGACTCTATCAGTCTCTCCTGCATCGCTACCTGTTGTTGGAGCCTATCATTGTGTTGACAGAGGGCCTCATTTTCCCTCTGTGCTTCCTGGTTGGTCCTGGAGAACTGGGCCAGTCTTTGCTGCAGGAGGGTTACCTCCTGGGCTGTGTCCCTATTGGCCTGCTCCTTTCTTGCTAGAGCATCCTCCACCCTCCTGGTGTGCTCTAACAAGTTCTGGTTTTCTTTTTGGAGGTCGCCCAGTCCCTGGTGGGCCAGGTGATTTTCTTCCATTTTTCTTTTTAAATGGCAGACTTCCTGGCCTAAGGCGTCTCTTTCCTGACTAAGAGCCTGCATTTGTGCTGCCAGGTCGTCCCTCTGCCTTTGAAAGGCACCAGCTTTCTGGCGTTCTTCATCAAACTCTGCCTGGGTATCCAGGTCTTTCGAAATCAGCTTGTTGCTCTCTACCTTCACTCTATCTAGTTGACTTTGCAGGGTGGCTACCTGCTCCGTGCATGCCCTGTTAAAGTCTAATTGTTGCTCCAACTTTTTCTGGCTCTGCAGTAAGGAGTCCAAACTGTCTCGGTGCTCCTTCTGCAGGGCCAGAAATCTAGTATCCCGGTCAGCCTTTTCCTGTTGCAGTATATCCATGTCCTTCTTTATTTTAATGTTGTGCTGTCTACTCTCATTTTCTGACTCCTGGCTCCTCTGCAGCCTCTGCTCAGAAGAGTCCAGATCAGATTGGGCCTTCTGTAATGCCAGCAGTTGCCTACTCGCCAAATCTTGGCCTTCAGCACATCTGTCCTGCATGGCTCCCATATGTAAATATAAATATGCCGCTACCCTGGCAATCTTGTTGTGCTCATCCTTGGCCTTAGAGGACATATATAGTTCACTCAGGGCCACATGTAAGGGACCCTGATCTCTATATATATCTGACCCTGTTTCAGTGACCTGTTGTGTGATTGCCTGCAACCACGCCTCCTGGCCCTGTTCGGTCCATTCACCTCTCACAAATAGCTTATGTAAGAGGTGCTCTCTGGCTATTTTCATGTCTACTAAGGTCGTCATTCTAGAGATTGGTCTCTGTCCTGACTTACAGAAGTTTGTATTTTATTTTTTGCAAAACAGACCTTTTCCTAAGAGCGTTCCTATGAGGAGTGCTTTACAGCGTAACACAGCGTGGTGATCCGACCGGATATGTGTATCTGGTCAGCTGGCACGCTGTATTAATCTGCACAAATGGTAGATCTAACCCAAACGTCCGGCACAAGCCCCCAATTTGTAAGAGGATTCAATTCAGCACTACAGCCAAGTCAATGCCTAGTCTAGAATACTGAATGAAAACCCTTATTGATATATCTTTATGTCCAGTTCATGCGTTCTGGATGACTACCCCTATATAACACCCCTCTCTTGGAATCCTCCTGACCCCACTGAGCCAAGAAGTAGTTCTGTTTTGCAAGTTAAAAGGTTTAATTGATAATTTAAACAATATATATATATATATATATATCACGCTTTATAATAAATTAATAATTGAATATCACACTTAATCTGATATGATAAAGATTAACAACAGAGAATCTGGCACTAGCACACTTCTTGATAATCACTAAGGAGTTGACATGAAATGGATAAGATAGCAACAATACTTTTATGGTTTCCAATGGATGCAATGTGGAATGAAATGCAGTACAGAAAATAACTTGATAGGATTTCAGCAAAAGACAATGTAATCACTTTCTTGGACAATTCACCCCCCCCCCCCTTTTATGCAATGCAAGGAAATGGAAGGAAGGCACACAATTCTCAGAAATGCAATTCAAACGTAATTCAGTTCACCCAGCAACTTAGACTACAGAAGTTGAAAACACAGGCCCAAATGCTTTTAAATGTGCTGGCAATGTAGAAATAAATATGCTAAAATGCTTTTAATTCCCTCTAGGAGGTTCAGGGTGAGTGGTATTTAGTTAATATTAGTCCAGGCTCACACTAGCAAGGATCTAGGGTATAACTAGCAGGTTAAACGAATTTCTGGCAAATGGAAGGCAAGCAGCAGCAGATTTTTACACGTGAAGAAATTTGCAAATCGCTGTAAAATTCGCGAATGCGTCTGGGGCGATTACAGAGGAACTACAAGGACTATCACTATCGTTTTGGGGTCCTAAGACAGCCTAGGATCTCAGCTTCCAGATGAAAGTTACTGCAAGCACAAACGGTTACGGAGATATGAGCGATTAAATAAAGGTCGTTTTTCAGATTGAAATTTTAAAGTTCACAAAGACAAGTGCAGCTTGCAACTAGCAAATCGCAGGTGACAGCTTTACAAATGACAGGTGACAGTTAGGAGGCAGTTCTACTTAGATTAAAATAGCTTGGATTATATTATTTTAACTAAGAGATTGGTTCTGCACAGTTTTCTAGGTACTCACACTATATTCTTGAGTGAAATGGGCATCGCCACGGATTTGGTCAGGTTTTAGACTGGACTCTGCACTTCACAGTGATCTGGGTCAGCTCTCTCTGGTTCTGCTAACAGTGATCTGGGTCAGCTCTGCTCTCTCTCTGGTTCTGGAAATTTGATAGATTTGAAGTCTCTATGTCTGCTCTCTGAAGGTTGATGGAGGTAAAGTATGGATTTTCCCGGCAGAGCTTCCAGCTGCAAATGGATTTGAAGGTCCCTATCTGTCCTGTCTCTCTGCTTTTATGTGTTTTGAAAATGGGTGTGTGTGAGCAGCATCACTAGCCAGCCCCTCTCCACTTATCATTGGCCAAGCTTTCATTTCTCCCCTGATTGGGGGAGCTAAGTTGTGTCAGAGTGATGTCATTTTACAGCATGCAGAAAGTACACTCCTCCTGTCAACTTGCACACAAATCTAGATTTGAACCAAATACATATTTCATAGCTACACAGTGGTTTGAAATTACATGCACCCATCACATATCACAGGAGGTATACCCTGTTCAAACTCTGCTCTTCCTGGGGGCTTGCATTCAGAAATAGCGATATTTTGCACTTTTTAACTGGTTTGCAATCCCAGACATTACCCCAAATGTACACACATGTGCGCAAGGAGTATGGACATTAGTTGATGAAGTGTCAGATTTTTCACATGCACACATTTTGAGTAATATCCTCTTTTCCGCTAAAACCCCCCTGAACATGCCACCGGTTCTAAAAACCTCTTAAAATGTGGGCAGAAAAATCACAAGAATTATGGTGTCATTTATAAAATTTTCACAAGTCCGCTCTATGAGTTATTCATCTTTTTCTAAAACCATATTCTGGCTATAGAGGTGTGTCCTTTCATGTCACATGGTACAGAAACCAGTCTTTCCAGTTTCTGCCAAGCTCAGAGACCCTGCCCCTCCCAGCTTCTGCCAAGAGGAAGCTCCATTTACGACTCCCGCCATAAACCATCTGCCTGGGTCAGGACAAGGCTTTGTTCAGAGCTCCTGTATTCTGTGGGGGCTCCCCTTAATTCAATTATCAGAGAGATGGCATATCCTTAGTGTGGCCAGCAAAAGGCAGATAGGCCTGGGAACACAGCTGTGACTCAAGTTTCACTCCTGATGGGGGTAGTTGCCAGGCAGAATTCAGTTCCTTAAGCCAGGTTTCAGATAAAATGTCACTTCTGTTCCCCAGTTTAAGTCAAGACATTTTTTTTACATATGCAGCTAGGATGCTGATTCTAAGTTTAAAACTATGACATTTAAACAATTGCAACCTATGTGACACCCAAAGTAGGTCACTCATTTCTTTTAAACATTTAGATTTTTTAGTGTCTTTCAGTCCAAATTTACTTAAACTGCTGAAATCCACAGCTCAGCCAGTCTTGTTATAAACCTTCAAGTCACTTCAGAATATAACTTTACATTGGATCCACCTCTTAAAATGTCTTTCTTTGGCATGTTTTGGGTTCATTTATTCAGTTTTCTACAAAATCTGGTGGTTTTAAAACGCCGGCTTTTGGATAGTGGTGAGTACTGGTACTGCACCCCTTTTTGGGATTTAAGAAAATGAATTCCCAACAGTTATGGGTTTGCTTTTGGCAATCAGCATTGCCATTCCCAATGGTTTCAGACTACTATGTGGGTAGTCCAATGGTGGTTTTAGGCAGTGTCCTTCTGTGCCCATAACATCGGCAAAAATGAGTGGCAGCCTATTCTTCATGCATTTCCCTGTGCATTTTCTGGGAATCTCTGGCCATCATGATGTTTTCCATGTCAATACTGCACAGTTTTGAGGTAGGGCTCGGATGCATGGGTAAATACATCCCACAAGCTGATAGTGGGCCTTCTTAGCAAGGTCCGTGGTATGAGAGCAGAAGGATAGAGTCAAGGATCGCATCTAGATATTTAGCCTCATAACAAGGTGAGGGGGCCCATAAAAGAGAGCCAGAGGGAGGGAGGGAAGGTGCGGGCAAGGGTCCCAATGAGAAGGATATTGGTCTTACTGGTATCAAGGCAGATAGCATTGGCAGCACACCAAGAATGAATAGTGGCCAGACAGACCGGGATGAGGGAGGAGAAGGAGGAAAAGGAGGGAAGGTTGAATGAGATTTGAGTGTCACCAGCATAGCATTGGAAGTGGGTAGAGAAAGAGGAGAACAAATGGGCCAAAAGGGCAAGATAGATGTTAAAGAGCCACATTGAGAGAAGCAAGCCCTGGGGGACAACGGAGAGTGAAATAGGGGAAAGAAAACGGCCCAGTTGAACTTGGGAAGGTCAGTTGGAGAGGAAAGAGGACAGCCAGTCAAGTGCCAGGCCAGTGATACCAGCGGTGTCACAGAGTCGATTTATCCAAATGGCATGGTTGACTGCATCAAAGGAAGAGGAAAGATCCAAGAGGATAAGAACAGAAGGAGAGTTGGAGTTTAAGTTAGAGAGCAGATCATCACAGGTGTCCAGAAGAGCAGATTCCATGCCTCTGGCTGCTTTGAAGACAGATTGGCGATCATGGAGTGAGCCAACTGATTCATTGTGTTGGGTCAGCTGGGAGATAGCAAACTTCTCCACGAGGTAGGTAGTAGAGATTGGGTGATAGATAGCAGGGTAGAAGGGGTCAGCTGGGGGCTTTTATTAGGAGGACCGCATATGGGAGGGATTAAGGGGTGAAGGGAAGCAGCATGTTGCGAAAGAGTGGTTGCAGAAAATAGCCAAACAAGGCACAAGGGAGGAAATGTTGTCCTTGACAGTTCAGGAAGAGCAAGGAAGCATATGTTTGGAGGAAACTTTCATTGGGAGGACTTGTCTAGAGACCTCATCCAGTGCTATATGAGAGAAAAAAGAGCAAAGTAGAGAAGGGGAAAGGGCAGAGGGTGAAAGCAAGCAGCGGGGACAGAAGAGACGGAGAAGAAGAAAGTGAGGACAGAATGTCCTGAGTTTTGGAGGGGAAATGGGAAGCCAGTGAGGTACAGAGAGATAGGGATGGTAACGGAGATGAGACTGCAGGAGGATTGGTGAGTTCCTTGCAAATTTTAAACAGTTCACCAGAGTTATTAGAGGCTGCAGAGACATGGGCTTGAATGGCAGCCCTCGTCTTGGAACGGATAGTCTGTATTGCCTTTCAAGAAGGAGACATGCCAGTTTGTCAGACGATGAGTTGGAAGCCCACATTTCTGCTCAGCCACTCTGCACTTGCATTTCAGAGAGGCCATATCAGTATCGTACCAGGTTTTACAATAGGAGCATGTTTCAAGCAGATCCATACGACAGGGGTAAAAAATATCAAGAGTTTTAGTGATGGAACAGTGAAGATTAGCAAGAGCAGAGCTAGTGTGGGAATCGGGGGCAGGAGTGAGGGGGAATGAAAGTGGAAGCAAAGGCATCAGCTGACACTCGCTTCATCAGTCGAATGTAGGAGAAGGAGACTGACAGTGGAGGCGGAGACTTACTAGGAGGACGAGAGAGATCAAGATGAGAAGACAGAGGGAGTGGTCAGACCAGGAAAGGGGAGTAGTGAGAAGGGTGGAGATAGGAATGTCAGAAGAAATGAAAGCGTGCAAAGTATGCCCGGCGGACTGAGTCGGGCCAGAAGGATGAATAGTGAGGGAAAGGGTGCCGCACAGATTGTGGAAGAGTCCAGATGCCACTTTCGGATAGTCAAAGTGGTTATTGAAGTCACCAAGGAGAAAAAGTGTTACGCTCACCTGGTATCTACGGGGATGGCACCCAACCCTGGTTGGATGATTTGCACTCTCGAACCCTCTCCCGGTCCCTTGGTAAGGCCTCTGGTTAAATATGGGTCTGCAATATAGGAGAGCTGGATTGAATACCAGATTGTCTTTATGTTTTCCCACCTCCCTTGGCCTCAACTCCTTCCTCCCTCTTGTGCCATCTCCTCACCTTAATATTGTAAAAGATGGATTCTTCATCCTGCTCCTCGTGGCAGGGGTGCGTAGATGTGGGGGGCGAGCCGTGACCAAGTTACTTCACTGGTGCAAGCCCCCTGTGGGAATCCAGGCCTGCTGCGACTCCGTAGGTTTGCTGCTTTACAGTCTTTATATGCAGTTCTTATGTTCCTCTTAGTTCAAATAATAATGTCTTGCTTCTTTCCTTTTAGGTATGCAAAGGTATTTTGGTGTTGTCATGCAGTTTGAAGATGAGCATGTGCCGGTAGGCGAAAGCACGGTGTGGGCGATGCTGTTCGGTGAGTAATGCGCGATGCGCAGTGCTGTTTCGCCTTTTATATTGCTAACCTGTGTCTTTTCTCTCCTTGCAGGTTGCGATGTTCCTCGTCGAGCGCTGTGATATTCCAGCGATGATACTGAGCTGGAGTTGACTACCCAGGTACGAATTGTGTGTCTTTCTTCGTTCGGGAGGAAACGTGAGTAAACACTTACTAATGCTTTCTTTCTTTCTCCTCTTTCCAGGTTATGGTATTCCAGGATGCATGCGGTGCCGGATGATGGAGTTTGTACCTTCAGATGAGTGGAACTGAAGTTGGTGATGGATTGAAGACAGGATACTATTCCAGGTATGTTTTGTAGTGTTCTTTCTCTCTCTGCAGGTCCTTGGTTTCAGGTAAGCTGGCATCAAAGAACTGGACACAGTGAGCATTACGCTGCCCACAGCAGAATAACGCGAAGCATGTTCTGCTGTTTGGGTGCTGTTTAAATAGTCTCAGGTAAAGTAGTCCAGGTAAAGTAGTCCCAGGCCTGGCACACCCAAAAGACTAGACCGCATAGCTCAGATCCTTGTAACTGAGCTATGTGTGTGCCTCCATGTTGGCTGAACCCCCCAAGTTAAATAGTCCCAAGTAAATAGTCCCATTCTAATGTTGGTGCTCATGATGGTTATGAGCCTGGTGGACTGACTCCAAGAGAGTCTTGGGTGAGCTTTTAAGGCCTTTGACCTGGCCCTAACTGGAAGGCTGACTTGCCAGTGAGGGCCAGGGGTAAGGGTCATGACAGCACTCCCCCCCCCAAGGCCCCTCTCACGGTGGCACTTCTGCCTGGTCCTGGTTTGGCTGGGTAATTCTGATGGAACCTTTTAATTAAGCAAGGTGCATGGATCTATTCACTAGGTTCCCATGATCTGTCTTTGGGGCTGTATCCCTTCCAATCAACTAAGTAGTATAGTTTGGATATGGTGTATTTGGAGTCTAAGATATCCTTTACTTCAAACTCTGGTTCTCCGTCAACTAATACTGGTTTTGGTGGTGTTGTAACCCGAGTACCAGGTTGTACCGGTTTCAGGAGTGATACGTGAAACACGGGATGAATCTGCATAGTGGGTGGTAGGGCTAATTTAATTTTATGGATTCAATAGAATAAGGTCCCTTTTATGGACACATATTTTGATGCTAACCAAACCTTGTCTCCAATTTGATAGTCGGGGGCTTTACTACGATGTTGGTCAGCAAATTTCTTTTGTCTGTTCTTGGCTTGGAGTAAATGTTCTGCTGCTTCTTTGAAGGCTTGGAAAATAGTCGTATGTAGGGTTTTAACCGCTGGCATTTCCAAAGGGGTTGGGAGATCCAATTCTGAAGTACGTGGATGTCTACCATATACAGTGTAGAAAGGGGTTTGGCCAGTGCTGGTGTGTGATGAATTATTCTAGGCATATTCAACTATCCATAACAAGTCCTTCCAATTTCTTTCCACTTGATGTAACATGCAACGTAAGTATTGCTCGAGGGTTTGGTTTGTTATTTCTGTTTGGCCATCTGTTTGAGGATGGTGACTTGTGGATAGTCGAATGTCAATTTGGGCCATTGAACAGCATTTCCTCCAGAAGTTGGATATGAATTGACTACCTCGAGAGACCGATGGAAAGCCATGTAGCCGTACAATTTCCTCCAGGAATACTTTTGCTAAACTGGATGCATTTGGAAGACCCTTAAAAGGAATAATGTGTGCCATTTTAGAGAACAAGTCAACAATTACTAAGATTGTGTTGAATCCTTGACTGGGAGGTAGATCTGTAATGAAATCAAAGGACAGTGTGTGCCATGGTGCAGGAGGAATTTCCAATGGTTGGAGAAGACCAGCTGGTTTCTGCTTTTGGGACTTGTTTTGTGCACACACACCACAAGATTGGATAAATTGGATGATATCTTTACGCCATGTGGGCCACAGATAGTTTTGTTTTACTTTAGCTAGAGTTTTGGCAATTCCAGGATGACCTTCAATCAGGGAGTCGTGATAACCCGAAATAACCTGCTCTTGTAAATCTTTACTTGGCAGGTATTGACGGTTCCTAAAATACGGTAACTGGTCTTTAATGGTGTAATGTTCTCTTTGAGTACACCACTCTCATGAGAGAGTGGGATCCATTAAGAGTTTGATCTTGTTTTGGAGTTCACCCTGTGTCAATATTGTCATAAGACCCAGGAGTTTGTCTTCTAGAATGATGGCTACTGGATATGGAGTTATTTATACCTTTTCATCAACACCAATGCGGGACAAGGCGTCTGCCTTTCAGCTTCGGGCTCCTGGCCGGTAGGTTATCACATAGTCCTATTCAGCAAAGAAAAGAGCCCACCACAGTTGACGGGATGATTGAGCCTTTGCTGTTTTTAGGTATTGCAGGTTTCGATGATCAGTTATGACCGTGACAGTATGTCTAGCACCAAGGAGATAGTGTCGCCATGCCTTGAAAGCTGTTTTTATAGCCCAGAGTTCTTTGTCTGTGATAGCATAGTTGAGTTTGGGAGGTGAGAATTTTCATGACCAGAAGGCCACAGGGTGTAACTGGCCAGTACCTGGGTCCCTTTGTGAGAGAACAGCTCCCATAGCCATGCTAGAGGCATCTGTTTCAACTATATAAGGGAGGTCTGGGCGAGGATGCCGTAGAACTGCAGCAGAAGTGTTTTTTTTCTTAAGTTCTTGAAAGGCCTTCTCTGCTTCTTCGGTCAATGGAACTTTTTATTGTCTTTTCACAATAGTGATGTAATTGGATGCACTATTTGGGAAAAATCTGGGATGAACCAGCAGTAAAAGTTTGCAAAGCCCAACATACTCTGGATTCCTTTAAATGAAGTTGGTGAGGGCCAGTTAAGAATGGCATCTACCTTGTGCCTATCCATTCTGATACTTTTTGGTGTGAGGATAAAACTGAGGAGCTCCACTTCGGTGACATGAAAAGAACATTTTTCAAGTTTAGCATTCAGTTTATGTCGGCGGAGTTTAATAAGCACGGAGCGGACATGCCTGACATGGTCTTCTTTTGTAGCAGAATACACTAAGATGTCATCAATGTAAACCAGGGTGCAAATGTCGATTAACTCCCGCAAAACATCATTCATAAAAGTACTGGAATGCAGCAGGAGCGTTGCAAAGTCCAAAAGGCATCACCTGGTATTCATGCAAGCCGTATTTGGTACGAAAGGCAGTTTTCCAAACGTCTCCTTTCTTCACTCGAACAAGATGTTATGCCCCCCTAAGGTCCGGTTTGGTATAGATTTGGGCGTCTTTGACTTGATCCAATAATTCGGGAATAAGGGGCAGTGGATAACGTTTTTTTACTGTGACCTGGTTTAATGCGCGATAGTCGATGCAAGTCCTCAAATCTCCTTCCTTCTTTGGTACGAAGAATAAGGGACTGGCTGCCGGTGATTTCGATGGGCGGATAAATCCATTTGCCAGGTACTGATCAAGATAAGATTTTAAATGGAGGTTTTCTGGTTCAGTAAGTGCATAGATTCGGCCACAAGGAATTTGCGCACCAGGTATGAGGTCGATCTGACAATCGTAGGGCCTGTGCGGTGGTAGAATATTGGCTTGTTCTTTCTGGAACACATCTTGAAAATCTTGGTATTCATTTGGTAGAGTACTAGTCACACCTAGTACAATCGCCGCCGTACTAGGAGTAGCAGATGTACATAAGTCTGTTTTCCCCTTTTCTTGGTAATAACAGGTGCGAGCACAATCATCGGAAAAGGCCCTTCCTGGCATGCCAATCTATTAGAGGTTTGTGAGTTACCAACCATGGCATCCCTAAGATTAGTCAAAACTGTGGAGCTTTGATGAGATCGAATGCAGTAGATTCTCAGTGTCTATCCTGGCACAGTAGGGTTAGTGCCGCTGTACATTGGGTTACTGGTCCGGAAGCTATTTCTGTCCCATCAACAATAGTAACTTTTTCAGTAGTCGTCTTAGAGCATAAGAGAAGCTCCATCTCTGCTGCCAGATCTTGGTCTACATAATTCCCAACTGCTCCGCTGTCTATGAATGCTTCGACAGCATGCATTCGAGACGGTTGTTGGTGATTAATCAAAATTACTAGCAAGGCGAAGTGTGAGGTCTGTGGCTCATCCTTCTCGCTCGACAAGTGGACCTCTATGCTTGCCGGGCTTGGTAGTTTTCCTACTCCTTGTTATTATCTTCATTCTCTGTGGCTCCAACAGTTCTCCTTGGTGGTTTCACTGGACATTCTTTGAGAAAGTGGCCTGATTTTCCGCAATATAAGCATAATTGCTGTTGCCTTCTCTTGTCTCTTTCAGTTTTAGTTAAAGGGGGCCGTACACCTCCAATTTGCATGGGTTCTACCGTGTTTTCCAATGTACGTGGAACATTATCCTTTGACCAGACATACACAGCTCGAGTGTCTAACCTTATCCGGTCCGCTTTTCGGTCTTGTAATCTGTGATCTAATTGCACCACAAGGTTGATGAATTCTGCACAGTCTTTCGGTGGGTTAACCACTTGAGCAAGGACATCCTTTAGTTCCCCTCGTAGACCCGATGAAATAGTGTGGTCCTTTTTTCCTCAGGCCACCACCCATCTTCAACGACTAGTATGTTAAATGTTGCTATATATGTAAGCAAGTCTTGACTTCCTTGACGGAGTGACAGAAGTTAATTGTCTAATGCTTGGCCTTGGATATGACGAGCAAAGAGTTTTTCCATTTCCATCTGGAAACCCCCAAAGTCATGTAACAACAGGTTATCCTGACTTACCAATGGTACCGACAAATCCGCAGCACTGCCACTCAGATATAACAAGACAAAAGCAAATCGCGCTTGGTCGTTAGGAAAAGCCCCAGGTCTGCAAAGGAAATGAAGACGATACTGATTCATGAATGTTGCATACTTCTTCGGGTCTCCTGTAAATCGTTCAGTTGGAGCTAAAGGAACTGCCCCAGGAAGGGTTATTAGTACTGGATTGGTGGAAGAAGTTGGTACAGGTGCTGGCGGAATGTTACCAGGCAATGGGGTCTGTCCTGCATGTGATTGGAGCAATTGTCTACTTATTTCTTTGGTATGATCCTTAGTAACAATCAAATCCCTCCTAAGAGTGTTGGTTTCTTGCCTGGTTGAATGTACTTCAGCGCGTAATTGTCCCAAAAACTGAGCTATCTTGCCAATCTCTGAAGTCTCCATGACGCCAGGTGGATAATATTATTGAGGCTTCATGTTTTGTTACGCTCACCTGGTATCAACGGGGACGCCACCCAGCGCTGGTTGGATGATTTGCACTCTCAAACCCTCTCCCGGTCCCTTGGTAAGGCCTCTGGTTAAAGATGGGTCTGCAATATAGGAGAGCTGGGTTCAATACCAGATTGTCTTTATGTTTTCCCACCTCTCTTGGCCTCAACTCCTTCCTCCCCCTTGGGCCTTCTCCTCACCTTAATGTTGTAAAAGGTGGATTCTCCATCCTGCTCCTCATGGCAGGGGCGCGTAGATGTGGGGGGTGAGCAGCGACCAAGTTACTTCACTTCTGCAAGCCCCCTGTGGGACCCAGGCCTGCTGAGACTCCGTAGGTTTGCTGCTTTACAGTCTTTATATGCAGTTCTTATGTTCCTCTTAGTTCGAATAATAATGTCTTGCTTCTTTCCTTTTAGGTATGGAAAGGTATTTTGGTGTTGTCATGCAGTTTGAAGATGAGCATGGGCCGGTAGGCGAAAGCGCGGTGTGCGCGATGCTGACCGGTGAGTAATGCGCGATGCGCAGCGCTGTTTTGTCTTTTATATTGCTAACCTGTGTCTTTTCTCTCCTTGCAGGTCGCGATGTTCCTCGCCAAGCGCCGTGATGTTCCAGCGATGATACTGACCAGGAGATGACTACCCAGGTAAGTAATTGTGTGGTTTTCTTTGTTCAGGAGGAATTGTGAGTAAACGCTTACTAATGCTTTGTTTCTTTCTCCTCTTTCCAGGTTATGGGATTCCAGGATGCATGAGGTGCCGGATGATGGAGTTCGTACCTTCAGGCGAGTGGAACTGAAGTCGGCGATGGATTGAAGACAGGATACTATTCCAGGTAAGTTTTGTAGTGTTCTTTCTCTCTCTGCAGGTCCTAGGTTTCAGGTAAACTGGCATCAAAGAACAGGACACGGTGAGCGTTACGCTGCTGTCATGATCTCTGCTTCCAAAAGGTCAGGGTTTTCCCAACTCCCTTGGAAGCAGATCCATAACCCAGGTTCCGAGTGCCAACCAGTCCCAATTGGGACCTTTTGGACCCAGTCCTGGCACCAGTGGCACCAGGCTCATAAATATGCCCAGTCCCAGCGCTGGAAGCGCCGGGCTCATACTGCTTGGGTGGACTTACCTGCAGCAGACCATGCTGCTTACTTGCCTGCCAGTTGAGCCTCTGATCCTCTTCTGTTTGGAACTACTTTTCCTGTTGGGTGGGGCTGGAGCCACTCCCTAGATTCAGAACACTGGAACTCTTCTGGAAGGCAGGAACTCTTTTCTTACCAGGAACTCTTTTCTTACTTAGGCGTGGCTGTGGAAGGAGACACCTAAGCACTACAGGAGGCTATTTAAACCACACCCGGTGGATGAATCTTGCTTTGCGTTATTCTGCATCCTCTGCAGCAGAACGCTCATCGTGTCTTCTGCATCTGATCCTGGGCCTAAGGGAAAAGGCTTACCATCCTGAATCCAGTCTTCAGCAACACCTATAAAGACAAGAAAGAACAGGTTAGCATTCGGCATCTGAAAGGCAAAGGCTTACCATCCTGAATCCAGTCTTCAGCAACACCTATTAAGACAAGAAAGAACAGGTTAGCATTCCGGCATCTGAAAGGCAAAGGCTTACCTACCCTTCGTGCGCTCCGGAGGTCTTCACACTGCATTCCGGCATCTGAAAGACAAAACAAGGTGCGTTTAAAGACATTGGGGAACTTTAATACTCACGTGCCATTACTCCTTTCCACATCTAACCCAGTGGGTATCCCGGCACCCTGCAGCCGCTCCGAACTTGTACCTGCAAAATAAAAAGACAGTTAGAGCGCATCGTGAAGCTGGCAACAAGCGCTTACTCACGTGCTTCCAGACGCTTCTATTCATCACACGGGCTCCATCTTCAACTCACTTCAGCCCATCATCCGCCATCGCCGGAACCCTGCAAAACAAGAGACATCATTATTAAAGACTTTAAAGACATTTGAGTTACTCGAAACTTACCGTTCGTGCAGTAAACGACGGACAGCAGTCCTCTGAAGTCAAGAGGCCTGCGCTACCTATCCAGTGAAGAAACTGGTTACAGCACCCTGCCCCGAGGCAGATGGAGAGCTCGGCATTCACTTACCTAAGGTGAGAGCGTTAACCTGTGGGGGTCTACAGGAGAGGAGAAGAGGAAAGAGATAGGGACACCCCAATAACCCCAGTTCATTAACCCCGTATTTTCTATCTGCAGACATCTTACTCTGCACGTCAGGCATACAGGGCAAAGAGGTCCAGCCCAAAGAGCCAACCGGGTGCTGCACATCACCTTTGAAGATACGGTAGTCGCCCAGTCAAGACCGGCGCCTCTGCGAGAATCAGGTGAGCGTTACAGAACGCAAAGCCTACCGCAAAACTCTCGCCCAGGCGCTATGGAAACCTCGGATACTGACCACCTAGCCCGGTCACTTGGGGAACTAAGGGCAGAAGTGCATGCAGCTCGTCAGGAAACGAACGCTCTAAGAAGGGAACTAATTATTTCCAGGGAGAGAACAGATGATCTTGCTAGACAATTGCTACAGTCACAAGCCGGACAGACCCCGCTACCCGCATCAGGGGCAAATCTTCCTTCAACATCCTCTATGAATCCAGTGCAGATCAACCTACCTGGGAATGTACCTCTGGCTCCGCCCGAACGATTTTCTGGTGACCCAAAGAGGTTTGCGGTATTTATCAATCAGTGCCGGTTGCACTTCTTATGCCGGCCAGCAGCCTTTCCAACTGATCAAGCTAAAGTAGCTTTTGTACTTTCGTACCTTAGTGGCAATGCGGCAGACTGGTCGATCCCTCTAGTTAATCAAGATGATCCGGTTCTCCATGATTTTCAAGCCTTTCAGCTTAGTATGGAAAAACTGTTCGCAAGACATGCACAGGGGCAGGCCTTGGACAATAAGCTTCTTTCGTTGCGACAGGGTAATCAAGACCTTTTGGCTTATATTGCATCTTTCAATAGACTAATAGTGGAAACTCAATGGCCTGAGGACAAAAGGATTACGCTGTTTTATAGAGGTCTACGTGGAGAGCTCAAAGACGTTTTAGCCCAAGTAGTGAATCCCCCACAAGACTGTTCGGATTATATAGACTTGGTCGTTCAAATAGATCACAGACTGCAGAACAGGAAGGCTGATCGTTCCAAGTTTGATGCTCGAGTATTTTCCAAACCGCCAACTCCTTCCAAAGGAGTAGACTCCAGGGAACCCATGCAAATAGGGGGTCTGAAAGGTCCTCTAACACAAAGGGAGCGGGAAAGGAGAAAACAGTTGCAATTATGCCTATATTGCGGAAACTCAGGGCACTTTCTTCGAGGCTGTCCGGTGAAACCTGCCAAGAAGGCAGTAGGAGCTGCGGTTACCACAGTTACAAACTCTGAGCAGGGAAACGACCTCGCCCGACAAGAATAGAGGTCCTCTTGCCGAGCGTGAAAACCAGTTCCGTGACCTCGCATTTCGTGATACCTATGGTCCTCATTAGCCCTGATAATCCGGATCGATTACATGCAATTGAAGCTTACGTCGACAGCGGTGCCATCGGCAATTATGTGGATCATGAAATGGTTTTGAGGATGAATCTAACTCTTTGTCCCAAGGCTGTAAAGGACGTCATTACTACGGTGGATGGTACGGCCTCCGGGCCAGTAACGCATACCACTCAAGAGGTGACGCTAGTAAGTCAAGATGGACACCATGAGAAGATCGTGTTCGATGTGATCAAGGCCCCTCAGTTCCAGATTATTCTAGGAATACCTTGGTTAGAGAAACACAATCCTCTGATCGATTGGCGAGCAAGAACGGTCCAGTTTCCAGAATGTGTCTCTACTTGTCACCCTCCACCTGGTGTTGCACTGGCAGCAATTTCTTCAGAGACTCCCCAGTTACCTCCCGAATACCTAGAATACCAAGATGTTTTCCGGAAGGAGCAGGCTAACTCTCTACCTCCTCATAGGTCTTATGACTGCCAGATAGACCTGATACCTGGATCTACTCCTCCTTGTAGTAGAATTTATGCCCTCACCGAGCCTGAGAACCTTCACCTTCGACAATACCTGGATCAATACCTGGCAAATGGGTTTATTCGTCCTTCCAAGTCCCCTGCCTCTTCAGCTTTGTTCTTCGTTCCAAAAAAGGAAGGAGACCTTAGAACTTGTATCGATTATCGCTCCCTGAACCAGATCACCGTTAAGAATAGATATCCGTTACCTTTGATCCCTGAACTCCTGGACCAAGTCAGAAAAGCATGCATATATACAAAGCTGGATCTTAGAGGAGCTTACCACTTGGTACGAGTAAAAGAGGGCGATGAATGGAAGACGGCCTTCCGCACCAAGTATGGGCTATTTGAATATCAGGTCATGCCCTTCGGACTTTGCAATGCCCCGGCCGCCTTTCAATATTTTATGAACGATGTCCTCAGAGAGCTCATAGATGTGTGTGTTGTTGTTTACATCGACGACATTCTCGTTTATTCTTCATCGGAATCTGAACATCGGAAACACGTGAAAATGGTCCTCGAAAGATTGCGTCAACACAAACTTTTCGCTAAGTTGGAAAAATGTGTTTTCAACGTGACTGAAGTTGAATTCTTGGGATTCATATTATCACCTGGCGGAGTGCGTATGGATTCAAAGAAGGTCGATGCAGTTCTCAAATGGCCATCACCATCCTCCGTAAAAGGTGTGCAAAGCATGTTAGGCTTCGCTAACTTTTACCGCAGGTTTATCCCCGAGTTCTCTCGAATAGTCCAGCCCATCACTGCCTTGTTAAAGAAAAACAAACGTTTTGAATGGTCTACCGAGGCGGAACAAGCTTTCCAGGATTTGAAGACTAAATTTATCTCTGCACCAATCTTAAAACACCCTCGCCCTGAACTCCCCTACATCGTGGAAACTGATGCTTCAAGCCTTGCCATGGGGGCAGTTCTATCACAAAAGGACCCGGTAACCAATCAGTTGCATCCCGTGGCATTTTGGTCCCGCAAATTCTCGCCTCCTGAAGTCAATTACACGATTACTGACAAGGAACTTCTGGCTATCAAGTCTGCCTTTAAGGCTTGGCGGCATTATCTGCTGGGGGCCCGACACACCGTTACTGTGATTACGGATCACCGAAACCTGCAATATTTGAAAACTGCAAAAGCCCAATCCTCTAGACAACTCCGTTGGGCATTATTCTTTGCCGAGTTTGACTTCATAATTACCTATCGACCTGGTACAAAGAACGGTAAAGCCGATGCCCTTTCTCGGATGGGAGTGGAAGAACACTTGATCAACCCTAAACCTGTACCAATCATTCCCGAACAAAGAATTCTGGGTGTAATCACCACAGAATCCATAGAGGAAGTTAAGGATAAAGCCAGGCAATTTGTAACTCCAGCAGACATACAGAATTGGCATCTGCAGGGAAAGGACTTTGCAGTAAAGGACAACTTATTGTATTTCCTAGAACGATTATACCTACCCAGCACAGATTTACAGAAAAAAGTAATCTCTTGTTATCACGACTCTTTAATGGAAGGTCATCCCGGTATAGCCAAGACCTCAGAAAAGATCAAGCGCTACTTCTGGTGGCCGTCTTGGAAAAAAGATATCAGAGACTTTATAATGTCCTGTGGAGTATGCGCCCAAAACAAGAGTCAAAAGGAAAGACCAGCAGGCCTCTTACGCCCTATTGACATCCCACCTCGCCCTTGGCATACGCTTTCTATGGACTTCATCACCGATCTACCTCCATGCTACGGATACAATACGATTCTAGTAATCGTGGACTTATTCTCCAAGATGGCGCATTTCATTCCGCTCAAAGGCTTGCCAACAGCAGCAACTCTGGCCCGAGAATTTCTCGAAAACATCGTCCGACTGCACGGTTTTCCTTCGGTTCTAATTTCGGATCGAGGTAGCCAATTTATTTCTCATTTTTGGCGAAGTTGCTGTCGGTCGGCTCAAATTGATGTAAGACTATCGACCAGTCACCACCCTCAGACCGACGGACAAACCGAGAGGACCAATCAAACTCTGGAACAGTATTTACGCTGCATGCTGCAACAAACTGAAAAAACTTGGAAAGATATCCTTTGGATAGCCGAGTATGCCTACAATAACTCTGTCCATTCGGGAACTGGGAAAACCCCGTTTTTTCTTTTGTACGGCAGTCACCCTCGAACCTCGGAGTTGGATCCCCTCCAAGATCTTGAAACACCAGCAGTAGACTACCTGCATTCTACAATCACCCAAGCCTTTAAGGAAGCTGTTTCTCACCTTCAAAGGGCTAAAGAACAATACAAGAAAGGAGCAGATCAACATCGGAAGGAAGCCCCTCACTATCAAGTAGGGGATCAAGTCTGGTTATCCACCAAATATCTATCTCTAAAAGGGCCACGCACACTCAACCCAAGATACCTTGGTCCCTATTCCATCACTACCATAGTAAACCCAGTAGCGGTCAAGTTGGACTTGCCCCCGCACATGAAGATACATCCGGTCTTCCACGTCTCTCTATTAAAACCCGTGCAACCTCAAACCCGACTAACCAAATCTCCAAAACCTATCCTAGTTGATGGAGAACTCGAGTTTGAAGTCAAAAGCATTCTGGACTCCAAGATCTCCAAATCTAAACTATTCTACCTAATTGACTGGAAAGGCTACGGCCCCCAAGAGAGATCCTGGGAACCTGCTGAATATGTCCACGCTCCTCGCCTAATCAAAAGATTTCACCGAACATTTCCTGACAAGCCAAAACCCCCGGAGAAGCCCGGTTTGGGAGGGGCCTTGAGGGGGGGTACTGTCATGATCTCTGCTTCCAAAAGGTCAGGGTTTTCCCAACTCCCTTGGAAGCAGATCCATAACCCAGGTTCCGAGTGCCAACCAGTCCCAATTGGGACCTTTTGGACCCAGTCCTGGCGCCAGTGGCACCAGGCTCATAAATATGCCCAGTCCCAGCGCTGGAAGCGCCGGGCTCATAATGCTTGGGTGGACTTACCTGCAGCAGACCATGCTGCTTACTTGCCTGCCAGTTGAGCCTCTGATCCTCTTCTGTTTGGAACTACTTTTCCTGTTGGGTGGGGCTGGAGCCACTCCCTAGATTCAGAACACTGGAACTCTTCTGGAAGGCAGGAACTCTTTTCTTACCAGGAACTCTTTTCTTACTTAGGCGTGGCTGTGGAAGGAGACACCTAAGCACTACAGGAGGCTATTTAAACCACACCCGGTGGATGAATCTTGCTTTGCGTTATTCTGCATCCTCTGCAGCAGAACGCTCATCGTGTCTTCTGCATCTGATCCTGGGCCTAAGGGAAAAGGCTTACCATCCTGAATCCAGTCTTCAGCAACACCTATAAAGACAAGAAAGAACAGGTTAGCATTCCGGCATCTGAAAGGCAAAGGCTTACCATCCTGAATCCAGTCTTCAGCAACACCTATTAAGACAAGAAAGAACAGGTTAGCATTCCGGCATCTGAAAGGCAAAGGCTTACCTACCCTTCGTGCGCTCCGGAGGTCTTCACACTGCATTCCGGCATCTGAAAGACAAAACAAGGTGCGTTTAAAGACATTGGGGAACTTTAATACTCACGTGCCATTACTCCTTTCCACATCTAACCCAGTGGGTATCCCGGCACCCTGCAGCCGCTCCGAACTTGTACCTGCAAAATAAAAAGACAGTTAGAGCGCATCGTGAAGCTGGCAACAAGCGCTTACTCACGTGCTTCCAGGCGCTTCTATTCATCACACGGGCTCCATCTTCAACTCACTTCAGCCCATCATCCGCCATCGCCGGAACCCTGCAAAACAAGAGACATCATTATTAAAGACTTTAAAGACATTTGAGTTACTCGAAACTTACCGTTCGTGCAGTAAACGACGGACAGCAGTCCTCTGAAGTCAAGAGGCCTGCGCTACCTATCCAGTGAAGAAACTGGTTACAGCACCCTGCCCCGAGGCAGATGGAGAGCTCGGCATTCACTTACCTAAGGTGAGAGCGTTAACCTGTGGGGGTCTACAGGAGAGGAGAAGAGGAAAGAGATAGGGACACCCCAATAACCCCAGTTCATTAACCCCGTATTTTCTATCTGCAGACATCTTACTCTGCACGTCAGGCATACAGGGCAAAGAGGTCCAGCCCAAAGAGCCAACCGGGTGCTGCACATCACCTTTGAAGATACGGTAGTCGCCCAGTCAAGACCGGCGCCTCTGCGAGAATCAGGTGAGCGTTACAGCTGCCCACAGCAGAATAACGCGAAGCATGTTCTGCTGTTTGGGTGCGTTTTAAAAAGTCTCAGGTAAAGTAGTCCAGGTAAAATAGTCCCAGGCCTGCCACATCCAAAGTAGTCCAGGTAAAGTAGTCCCAGACCTGCCACACCCAAAAGACTAGACCGCATAGCTCAGTTCCTTGTCATTACAATAAGTTTAGAGGTAGAAGCAAGAAAATCAGAGGTGAGATTGGCCCACTCTGAGTCAAAGAAGGGGACCGGATCAGTGGGTCTGTAGATGGTGGCAATGGTCAGAGAGAGAGTAGCGGAGACATCAAGCCTGCAGACGAGGCATTCAAAGGAAGAACAGGATAGAGTATAAATGATGGTAGCAGGACTCCATTCAGGGAAGATCAAGGCCACTCCACCTCCATGCCGGTTAGGCCTGGCCTGAGAAAGGATCTTGTAACCCTCAGGAAGGAGAATATCAAAAGCAGTGACAGAGCTGGTAGTGAACAACGTCTCAGTGAGGGCGAGAACAACAAGATCAAAGTCTTCGAGGAGGAGAGAGATATCAGAAGCATGTTTGACAGCAGAGCGAGAGTTAAGGGTGGCTAAGTGGAATTGATTACCACTTTTAAATGTCTTCCGAGGTGGGGTACTGGGACATGGTACACCAGACAGAGATGGAGAGGGGATGAGGCAGAGGCTACAGGAGGGGTGGCAGGAGAAAGCAGGGAGTTGTTAAGGGATGTAAGACGCTTGTCAAGAAGGAAAAGTGTAGGCTGGGAGCCTTGGTCCATAACAGTGTGATTGTAGTAAACATTAATGATGCCTGTGGAGGAGAAGAAGCCAGCCAAGAGAACTTCTCATCAAGTGCCACCATAAATCGGAGATGAGGTGAAGGGAGAGAGGACAGAGACCAAATTTAGAGTCCATAGGTCCGGAGAGGGAACAGCAAAGAGGATATCAGTGACTGTCTGCCTGGAGGAAGCACTGACATAGGTGTTAGCAATGGAGAGGCCGGGATTGGAGACCAGGAGGCCTTCCAGGCTTCAAGAGGGAGGTAGGATAGGTGATAGAATAGCAATTACAGTAAATAGAGAGCACCATGGAAAGAAGAATGCGCAGAATAGGGAAAGAGAGGGAAAGGAGAAAGGGCACTACACAATGCACGGTGAACTCACCAGGCGGTCTAGCAGCGAACAATTGAAGCAGAGACAGGTGCAGACAATGTTCGGGCTCTAAAGGGCCACCTCAGGAGGTCAGGCACATGTTACACTGGATAGAGCTGAAGACCGTGATGCTCAAGAGGCTGGATGAAGCAGCATCGAACGTCGTGGCATTGCATTGCATGGCGTATTCTTATTTCGAAGTGACCAAGAGACCAGATGGATGTTGTCAGCCATTGGAGGAAAGACTCTCAATAAGGGTGAGTAAACATCCCCAAAAGTGTCCAGGCAAATGCCCAAACCTTTTGGGGAAGGATTCTAAAGTTGAAGGGGTCTCATCAGCCATTCACAATGCCATCGAACCACCTCGAATCTCTGTGAAATTCTCAAACCTCAACACATTTTGGGAGGTGAAAAATTATAAATAAACAAACCAATATAAAAACATTATATAGTAGGTACAAACATGTAAAAAGACTTGAAATATACATTTTTAATTGTATTTACATTTAAACTATTTAAAACAATATTAAGAACGTGCACCACTTCTCTTCTTTTTTTCTCTTAGTGCCTTCACAAAATGACCACCTGTGCAATGGCTGCATTTGTGCAAGGCCATCAGTGAATGCTAATGACACCGGTTTGCCCACACAATTCTCCCCCACAACAACTCACTATAACCAATGGAAGGAATATCCCAAGCACTCACAATGGCAGATCTCCATGTCTACCAAAGCCACAAGATCATATTAAAAATGTTGTTTATTAAAAAGCAGATTAAAACATAATATTACACACAGAACAGTGTTCTTATATCATAGGTTCTCGTCGCCTGAATTATACAAAATAACATTTTACATCTTAACCAGGCTACATTCAAACATGACTGTTCGTGTACTGTGTTCCCCTTTTTGCAGGCCATAGAGCATCCCTGTCTGAATTCCCACATCATTTTGCAGAGTGCATTAGATATAAAAATATTGCAACATGTTGGTATGGCAGACATAACGTGCGGGTTGTGGGGGGGGGTAAAATTAGTTTATTTGTGGGGAAGATCAAACCTAAAGCTCTTAGAAATGTAGTGCGTTCCAGGTGAGAGTTCTAATCTCTGGTGCAACAAGGTTCTCCCAGTGATGCATTCCACATGCACAACTACTTCCGGCCATGATGCCTGTCTCTCCCTCATGTTAGGTCATTGCTGCCCCCACCCCACCGGAAATGCAGAGAGGCCTTCCTGGCTGAGGAGCAATCACTTTCACTGAGGCTGCTGGTCCACAGTTTGCCCCCAACTTGAAATGAAATTCAGCCAACACAGTGGGGCAGAAGGGCAACACGAACAGCAGCTCGCCACATCCAAGGCACCGCCAAATACTCCATTTTGCTTCAGATATGTGAGAGTGGTTTTGTTTTAGTTTTTTTAGACCGATCGGTAGACTTGCCCCAGACTGAACACTATTTAGGGAGAATGCGTGGTAGAATTGCATGAGAAGGACTGTGGGAAAGTGTCATTGTGCAAGTTGAGTGCACCATAAAGTAGCCACCATATCCTAGAGAAGACTGTGTAGAAATAAATACTCTTTGTATAAATCTCCACATAAGACTGTGAAATACTGTTTATGTCTGATCGCTGGCTGGCATGAGGAGACAGGCCTTGTTGGCCGGCTGAGCGACTCTGAATACTGAAATTGCTGTAAAACCTAAAAGTGAGGAGGACCCAAAAGCTTTGTGGGCCCTGAAAGAAGCGCTGTGAATCCCAAGAGTGCTTCAAAAACCTAAGGCGATGTGGAGCGCTTGAGGCAGGTCGCCTATCGTTTCGTGAAATCTACCCTTACTTAAGGGACCCCACCATCTGACACCTCTTTATGCCTTTTAAACTGTGCCATGATTATTGTTTGTGTGTGGTAATGTCTCTTCAACTGTTCCAGTGACGAGGCATTGCTTGACGCCTATCATGTATTTTTCACTGACCACCCATTCATAGAGACCCACTGGACGCTTTGAAAAAATAGAACCGCCTCTTGGCATCCAACCCCTCCCACCAATGCTTGACTTTCCACTAACCAGCACCCACCTCAATGGAATCCACATGCCGGGCACCTTTCCTTCTATGAAATGCTAGATGGCCACACCAGGCTTCCCTCAGTCATTTGACACATGTACTATTGTAGCATTGGCCTGTTAACTGGCACTGCGTATTGATTGTGGAAGTGCTAACGGTTGACACTTATTCATTCAGCCTAATAGCTGGCATGCTACTAACCACCCTCCCTGCCAACCTGTGTAGAGGCACATCACCAATCCTTCAAGAAACTTGGCCGCACTGATGAATTGACTGCAGCGCCCACCTATTGGTGCTTTTTATATGATACTGTGCCCACAGCAATTCCTCAAAAACGTATGGCGCAAAGTATTTTGTCAATATTGCCAACAAATAGAAACTGTATGTGGCACAGTCCTACAAAAGACAACGCCTTTGTATCATGGACGTCATTTGGGGGACACCATGGGTCGTATCTGCTACCCCTGGCTCCTCCTCTGCTACCCCTGGGCATGTTCTTGCTACCCCAGGGCCCCTGGACAAAGAGGCAGTGCCAAGTGCAGAGATGTCTGTGTTGCACCTGAAAAAGGTTAGTTGTAAATGCAGCTAAATTTGCTACAAATTTTTTCACCTGGAATCTAGATCTCGTTAGCTGGAGCAATAACAGGGATGCATGAAAATCCATGAAGCCGCCATCACTAACAGGTTGGCTGTCCATTAGGGAAGATTGACTGAATGCTTAGGTTTTGAGGCGTGGCTGTCAGTGCAGCTCATGCCCAGTACTGTAGAAGGGTATGGGGGCTAGGTCTAGCTCACCGTGAATGGGTAAAAACATCATCCAGTACTCAGTGACAGCACAGCATGAACGCAAATCTCAACAGTGTTTCTCGTTGTCCGCTTTGCACATCCAGTGAGCCACTGGGCCTGTGATGAGAGGGTGTGTGCCCCAGTGGCTTCTGCCACCAATCCTGCCGGGGCACTGTGTGACTTGACCCAGATCTGCCAGATCCTGCATCACAGGCACATTGTAGAAAGACGCTAGGTAAGATAATTAATGTACATGAAGTAGCCCTCTGACTTTGAAGTAAACCATCTGTTGCTTCCTCAAGTAAAATATATATTTGGAAGGATAGGTCAGGGGCAACACACTTGCTTTGGGAACAGGAGGCTGCAGTGCAACATGGGCTCAGATCCTGTTCCAGTGTTTAGATGCTGGAGGAGGTTGGCATGAAGCAAGATATAAAGGACCAAGGAAAATATTACATTGGAACTTGTGTAGGGGTGATGTCGTGGAGCTGCTGCGTAAATTTTAAAATAAAAAAAACCTACAATTACTGTGACCTGCAACACATCCTTCCCTATCTGCCATTAAACAAAAAAAACTGTGGGTTACTTACCAAATAAGCAAAACAGAAAGCTGGTGGCTGGAAGGTTTCAAATTATTTATAACCACGGGCACAGCTCTGGGCAACCCTCCAGCGCATTGTTTTTCAGGTTGGTCGTGTATTGGTCAGTTGCTGTTTTCAGTCTGTGGCCAGACACTTGGCAGGCACTTAATGTCTGTGCTTGGGGTTTAGGCCACTTTGAAATGCTGTCTGTTTACAGTTTAGCCCGAGGGATGTACAATAGTGCAGGTTGTTGTGTTGGACGTCTGCTTACATTCACAGTATTTTGGTAATATGGGCCTATACACACGGATATTCACGCTACATATGGTGATCCATTCTTGTATGAAATGTATTTCATATTACAGTGATAGCATAACCATATTTGTCTTAGTGTACTCAGGAACAATGCTATGTGATGTGATTGTGATTGGTTATTTATAACGCGCTTAATACCCAGAGGTTTCTAAGCGCGGACCCGGCGATCGAACCTGTGTTGCTCCACGTCATCTTGCTTCCAAGGCGAGCGCGTTGCCCCAGAGCTATCCTCCCGAGACTAATACCACTTCCAGTTTTGTCAAGGGGTGAAAGGTCAGTGCCATCACTTCCTGTGATGTCACATTGTGTGGGGTCAACTGACACCCCTTCCTGTGATATCACCAGAGGTCAAGAGTCATGTGATGTCACTTCTGCTACCCCTGGCATTTTAGTCCCTGCGTCGCACCTGATCAAACCCAAAACTGCACACAATAAAAGTTTCTTCAATACAAAACATAAGTTGTTAAGAACTGGGAACTTGCTTCAGAGATGTGTATAGAAGCTGCTGGGACACCCCTCGAATTTCAGCAGAACAAATGCATAAGAAAATCTCTCAATTTTTGGGAAAATACACATTTACGTCCTACACTTCAAGATAAATTCAGGAATCCTAATTATTGAAGGCATCCAGGGGAGCATGCAGAAATATGGAACATTGAAAACCAGCGTTTAACCCAAAACAGTTTCATCAAAGTAAATGTCTATGTAGCGTCGCATAAAAATATTCCTTAAATATCTGTTGCCCATTGAAAGTTAATTACTTTCCTTTGCTTAACAAAAACTTACCAATGAAAATAAAGAACAAACCTTGCATGTTCTGCATTAAGTTCCATACTTTTCATAACGGTCTATTTCGTGGGATCTTCACAATTTGTCGAATGGTGTTAATTACCTAAAACGCACATCTTTCAGAAGTCGAAGAATTGAATCCTTAAAAGGACACCGGGTTCTTTTAGGAAAACAGTCTTTATTGACTTGTATGTGTAGCGCACGCATCACATTTCTAAACCATTATCACCATCTACTGGTTAAAAATGATATTAAATTCATCGATTTATTTCCCAAGGGTGTGTGGGGGGTGTGGGGGTATTATGTTTTGTTCTCCTTTGTTGCGTGACTTTCTATTTTTATAGCACTCATTTGCAATGGCACGGTCTCGTAGCACTGTGGGCCTTTCCAAAGCATTAGAGTCCAGTCCCTGTTGTATTGGGTGGAAAGGTGGCTGGAATGCTTCCTAACCGGCTGTGTTCGATGTGGTGCGTACAGGCCAGTCGGGTCAAGATGCTGCCCTCTTGTTGCTGCATTTCAATGTAACAGCGAACAGTTTGGGGGGGTTTCTATAGTATCGGGGTGATTACAAGGCGGGCATTAATGGTAATGTCAGTGATAAGCAGCCATTGCTGTCCGCCACATTACAGGTCGGATACTGTCTCCGGACATCTCCTGGTGGAGAATACTGGGAAGTCCACCAAGGGTACCCCAGAAATAATTCCATAGCTTCAGTATTCCTGAAATACCACCAGCGTTAAATACTGGCATTTTACAAGTCGGAAGTCCACTTAAAAAGCATCTAAAAATCTGTCTAACATCCTCCACGCAAAATAATGTGATGATGACACCCAAAACATGTAACACACTCACAAAACCACACAGTACAACTGGAGTACAAGCCCCAACCCCTTCTTACCCAATACAAAAAGTGATGCTTGCACGATCTATCATAGGAAGTGCCATATATAAATCCCTTTCCTGAGCAGCTGCATCAGGGCAGCAGAAGCAAAGGGAATGGACTGAGCAGCATGCTACATCAACAGCCACAGGTGGAGGCCATCCACTACTCATGACTTTAAAAGGCTCAGAATATGTGGGAGCATGCCACATGGCAACACGATGGGCTTCAGAATACAGAAGCAATATGTGTTGGAGATCAATATGCAGTTTCCAAGGAGCCGGCTAGCAGCAAAAACAATGCATGAGGATAGCTGCCCACTTGAGAAGGTGCAGGAGGAAGGCACATGTGCCAAGGTCAGTACTCTCCCTTTCTCTTTCACTGACCAGCAACCGATCACAATGGATTTCCATGACTAGGCCAGCCTCACGGTCCCATTGCAGCATGTAGGGGCACTGGCTGGTTTTCTGTACTAGCCCCTGATGACATGGTCCTGCACAGCTGCAACCTCTGGATGGTCATTGCGACACACCTGGGCAGAAGGACATAGATAAGGCAAGTACCTACCTTAGTAAATTGGATTCCATCACATCGTGTTCCCTGGACTCCTAAAACCCACCCATTACACCAGGTGACAAATTGGCATCTCTGTCTCCGCTCAGTCCCCCGCCCCACCTGAAGCCCTACCCGTAGCCCTACGACTTAGAGTCCAGGGAACAAGGGGAACTGCAGTACTGATTTTAGAACCACCCTTCTTCAACTTTCTGAGAGTTGTAGAATTGAATCACATCAAAGGGATTCAATTAATTAATTAATGTCTGCATGTCGGTGGTGTAGATGGCAGAGAGGCATCTGCAGACAATGACCACCACTCCTGTGGATTACACAGTTTTTTTTTTGTTCGATGGCAGATAGGGAAGGATGTGTTGCATGTCACAGTAATTGGAGGTTTTTTATTTTTTTATTTTAAAATGTACGCAGCAGCTCCACGACATCACCCCTACACAAGTTCCAATGTATTATTTTCCTGGTCCTTTATATATTGCTTCATGCCAACCTCCTCCAGCATCTAAGCACTGGAACTGGAACTGAGCCCATGTTGCACTGCATCCACCTGTTCCCAAAGAAAGTGTGTTGCCCCTTCCAAATATATGATTTACTTGAGGAAGCAACAGATGGTTTACTTCAAAGTCAGAGGGCAACTTCATGTACATTAATTATCTTACCTAGCGTCTTTCTACAATGTGCCTGTGATGCAGGATCTAGCAGATCTGGGTCAAGTCACACAGTGCCCCGGCAGGATTGGTGGCAGAAGCCACTGGGGCACACACCCTCTCATCACAGGCCCAGTGGCTCACTGGATGTTCAAAGCGGACAACGAGAAACACTGTTGAGATTTGCGTTCATGCTGTGCTGTCACTGAGTACTGGATGATGCTTTTACCCATTCACGGTGAGCTAGACCTAGCCCCCATACCCTTCCTGTTGCTACAGTACTGGGCATGAGCTGCACTGACAGCCACGCCTCAAAACCTAACCATTCAATCTTCAATAATGGACTGCAAACCTGGTAGTGATGGCGGCTTCATGGATTTTCATGCATCCCTGTTATTGCTCCAGCTAACGAGATCTAGATTCCAGGTGAAAAAATCTATAGCAAATTTAGCTGCATTTACAACTGACCTTTTTTCAGAACACAGACATCTCTGCTCTTGGCACTGCCTCTTTGTCCAGGGGCCCTGGGGTAGCAAGAACATGCCTAGGGGTAGCAGAGGATGAGCCAGGGGTAGCAGATACGACCCCTGGCGTCCCCCAAATGACGTCCCTGATACAAAGGCATTGTCTTTTGTGGGACTGGGCCACATACAGTTTCTATTTGTTGGCAATATTGACAAAATACTTCGTGCCATAAGTTTCTGAGGAATTGCTGTGGCCACAGTATCTCATCAGTGCGGCCAAGTTTCTCGAAGGATTAGTGATGTGCCTCTACACAGGTTGGCAGGGAGGGTGCTTAGTAGCATGCCAGCTATTAGGCTGAATGAATAAGTGTCAACCGTTAGCACTTCCACAATCAATACGCAGTGCCAGTTAACAGGCCAATGCTACAATAGTACATGTGTCAAATGACTGAGGGTAGCCTGGTGTGGCCATCTAGCATTTCATAGACGGAAAGGTGTCCGGCATGTGGATTCCATTGAGGTGGGTGCTGGTTAGTGGAAAGTCAAGCACTGGTGGGAGGGGTTGGATGCCAAGAGGCACTTCTATTTTTTCAAAGCGTCCAGTGGGTCTCTATGAAAAGGTGGTCAGTGAAAAATACATGCTAGGCGTCAAGCAATGCCTCGTCACTGGAACAGTTGAAGAGACATTACCACACACAAACAATAATCACGGCACAGTTTAAAAGGGATAAAGAGGTGTCAGATGGCGGGGTCCCTTAAGTAAGGGTAGATTTCACGAAACGATAGGTGACCAGCCTCACGCGGTCCACATCGCCTTAGGTGTTTGCAGCACTCTTGGGATTCACAGCGCTTCTTTCAGGGCCCACAAAGCTTTTGGGTCCTCCTCACTTTTAGGTTTTACAGCAATTTCAGTATTCAGAGTCGCTCAGCCGGCCAACAAGGCCTGTCTCCTCATGCCAGCCAGCGATCAGACATAAACAGTATTTCACAGTCTTATGTGGAGATTTTTACAAAGAGTATTTATTTCTACACAGTCTTCTCTAGGATATGGTGACTACTTTATGGTGCACTCACCTTGCACAATGACACTTTCCCACAGTCCTTCTCATGCAATTCTACCACGCATTCTCCCTAAATAGTGTTCAGTCTGGGGCAAGTCTACCGATCCGTCTAAAAAAACAAAAACAAAACCACTCTCACATATCTGAAGCAAAATGGGGTATTTGGCGGTGCCTTGGAGGTGGCGAGCTGCTGCTTGTGTTGCCCTTCTGCCCCACTGTGTTGGCTGAATTTCATTTCAAGTTGGGGGCAAACCGTAGACCAGCAGCCTCAGTGAAAGTGATTGCTCCTCAGCCAGGAAGGCCTCTCTGCATTTCCGGTGGGGTGGGGCAGCAATGACCTAACATGAGGGAGAGACAGGCATCATGGCCGGAAGTAGTTGTGCATGTGGAATGCATCACTGGGAAAACCTTGTTGCACCAGAGATTAGAACTCTCACCTGGAACGCACTACATTTCTAAGAGCTTTAGGTTTGATCTTCCCCACAAATAAACTCATATTACCCCCCGCCCCCCAACCCGCACATTATGTCTGCCCTACCAACATGTTGCATTATTTTTATATCTAATGCACTCTGCAAAATGATGTGGGAATTCAGACAGGGATGCTCTATGGCCTGCAAAAAGGGGAACACAGTACACGAACAGTGACGTTTGAATGTAGCTTGGTTAAGATGTAAAATGTTATTTTGTATCACATCTGCCTTTATTTATTCCAAGCCAGACTCATATCCCATCTCAAGTGACTTAAAGGTTACCCTAATATGCTAATCTATTGACCACTGTGTTTTACGGAGTATAAATTCAATAAATATGTATTTATTTGTTTAATAACTCTTTGTATAATGCCTATTTGTGTATGTTTTGCACTGTTATATGCCTGCTTATATTTATATATGTTTAAAATATTGGATTTACTATTTCTAAAGTTTACAAAAATTATTGAAATATTTGTGAATTAAAATAGCTCAATTCAGAACGTTAACTCAACGGCAGTAGTGTTTATTCTCCGAAATCTATCCCCAAATATTGCCAATTTCTTAGCCCACACTTACCTTTATTCCACCAGGTACACCATATTTTGTTTTGTTATTCTGGATATATAAAGCATGCATGTTGGTGAAGAGTTATTCTAACGCATGTGTATCCTTGCCTGGTGGAACGGCAATGCACATGGAACAGCTGCAGTGTAGCCCACTGAAAGACAACGTGCACAATGTTGTGATGAGGTCATCAATGGAGGAGGTTGCTAACAGATTGAAATTGGGTCCAGAGTATCTCTCACATAATAGAGAGTTTGGTTTTGAAAGAGACCTTGACAATATATGTCCACCTTATGCTAGAGCCCTCTAGGTCACTTTTAAGTCGGGTATGTTGTGTATTGCGTCCTTTACCAAACTCTGGGGCCCTGAGGGGTCGGGAACATGCCCTCTATGTGGTCTGGGCGATGAAACAATTGCTCATTTTGTGTTCATTTGTGATATGATATGATATTATATGATATGATATGGCATTCATAACGCGCCGATACACAAGTGTTTCAAGCCGCGAGGAGGCAAGGGAGGGGGGACAGAAGGAAGACAGACAACGATCCTACTAGGCCAAGTGTCAATCAGATCGCGCAAGTGCAGGGGAGTGCGCTACGAACACTGGGGATATGTCATCTAAGTCCTTTTCTTTGCCCCTATTAGATCATAACAGCATCACAGCTTTATGAAGATGGCTATGCTGGGAACAGCTGGAATTTCTAGGCTATATGCGACCCTGGGACTGCAAGCTTGCTCATGGAATAACTGTCTGCTGGACCAGGTTATTTTTTGCGTTGTCACATGTGTTGTATGTTATCATTGGGTATATGAATTCTGTAATTTTGTAAACCTTGCAATTGTTTTATGTACTTTATGATGGTATAGGCCGGATGTGGCAAAGTTAGTTTCCCTCTCAGAGTCCCTGTCCGGTTCAAAGAATATGTTAAGTTGACTTGTACCGTGCACAGCTACTACCCAGGGGCAGTCTCCAGGTGCTCACGTGGCTCTGCAAGAAAAAGGAAGAGGTTGGTTAGTGAGGGTAGGAGGATAGGATAGGTCCAGAATTAGGAGAAACTGGCGCCTGTGTATGTTGGGTTGCATATGGGTTGATTCTGTGCACTGGCTTGTTGTATCCGTAAGGGTGAGGCCCAATGCCTAGATTGTTTCTTGTATGTGAATGTCTTTTAAGTTGGGTGTGGTTTTGTGTGTTTTATGTGTAAATTGGCTGGTATTTATGGTTGTGGTTGAGCGCACTGGCTTGTGTATCTGTAACGGTGAGGCCCAATGCCTGGTTTGTTTGCTGTATGTGAATTGCTGTGTTGGTGTGTGTGTGTTTTTGTTGGTGTGTGTGTGCTTTATGTGTAAATTGGCTGGTATTTATGGTTGTGGTTGAGCGCACTGGCTTGTGTATCTGTATCGGTGAGGCCCAATGCCTGGTTTGTTTGCTGTATGTGAATTGCTGTGTTGGTGTGTGTGTGTGTTTTTGTTGGTATGTGTGTGTTTTATGTGTAAAATGGCTGGTATTTATGGTTGTGGTTGAGTGCACTGGCTTGTGTATCCGTAATGGTGAGGCCCAATGCCTGGGTTTTTTCTTGTATGTGAATGCCTGTTATGTTGGCGTGTGTGTGTTTTATGTGTAAATTGGCTGGTATTTAAGGTTATGGTTGCATACACTGGTTTGTTGTGTCCGTAGGGGAGGGTCCAGTGCCAGTGAAACCTACAGTCCAAACCCTACGCTTTTGCTGTGATTTAAATACCAATGTGCCTGTTATGCAGCTATGTCCTCAACCCCTCCATCCAAAGGTCAGAATTCCCTAGAGACCACAGAACCCCTGTGAGAAAGGAAAAAAAGGAGAAACCAGTGTTAAGCAGGCAAGAGCCCTGCTTGAAGTAGCCGGGCAATGCTGCGTAGACTTCGGGTCTGAATCCGGGTCAGAGAAGGAAGTCAAACAAGAAGATGCAAGGCCATGCCAATGCCTTTCCATGAACATGCAAAGACATTTGTACACCAGTCAAGTTTCACGACACTTTGAAAAACAGGCATTCACAATGCCAAAAGTTTTGGCTTTTGTTCAGGCATGGGAAAGGCACTTACCAGGCACTGACGTACTGGTATTAACTGTGCATTAATGGTAGCAGGTGCAAAACCGTGTCAGTGCCTGGGCATCTAATTGCTGTGCCTGGCAAATGCCTAATTCGTATACCCAAGCCAAAACTGTTGGCTTTGCCAATGCTGGGTCTTAACAGTATTTACGTGAAGGACACCCATAAATCGAGTGGCTGAAGGCAGACCTGGTAAAACGTTTTTTGTCAAACCATATAACAAACCTACTGATAGAAACTCTATGTTACATCACAAGAGTTTCTATCCAAAACACGTCAGGGACAATCTGCCACTAGGCCAATTTCTAAGGCTAAAACAAAACAGCCCGAACAAAAACGACTTTTTGGAAGGTGCTAAAATAAATGCAAGATAATCTGACAGGACGAGGTTATCCAAGAGAAGTGACAGAGCCTTGAAGAGAGCCAAGAAAAATCACCACGATTGGAATACAAGGAGCATAACACTTCTAAAGATCAAGACTAACTGGTTTTCATTAAAACCTACAGCAAGATGTCCAACAACATCAAAAAAATAATTTAAAAAAACTGGACAATTCTGGACAAAAGCGAGACTCTGGTAACCCGGAACGATATAGCCTTGAGGCAACGTACCCAAAAGACAATCACAGAGATTTGGAAAATGCCTCCAATAACTGGACACTTCCCCTGTGGTCAGTGCACCTACTGTAAATTTACCAGTAGAAGCATGGAGGTAGACCTTGGCTTACCCCTATCATGGAGACAGAACAAACATACTAACTGAACTCTGCCATGGTGATTTATGCCATCTGGTGCCCGTGCCATAAGGTCTACATTGGCAAAACAGACAGAAGAGTAAAATTAAGGATCGGGGAGCACAGAAGCTGTCTAAAAAACAGAGCCAGCATTGCTCCCCTGGTGGATCACTGGGTGGAAAACCAACATTCACCTGACGATCTAAAATGAACAGTGTTGTATAAACTGATACCCAGTATGGTAACAAACAGCGACAAATATACCTTACTGCACAAGGAACAACAAATTATCTTTTTGACTAAAAGTGCCATTACGGGCCTCAATGAAAAGATCGATTGAATCCATATATAACGCAACACATATCCACATCTGAAGTAGAAATATGGACCACATGAGTGCCAGCTGGTCATGATTTAGCCTTTTACTCACCAGCCTTTTCGGATCGCTTAGTATCCGTGTTACAGGCACCTGAGATTGCGGATGAAGTGGTGGGCCCAGAGTGACATGCTTTGCCCAGTCCGAGCTGCTGCACTGGAAACCCCCCCCCCACCACTCCCTGGTTATTTTTGGGAGGGGAGAGGGCATCGCTTTGCGTCCTCATGCTACACTGTGCCCTGGGGCCCTCCTCTTTGTCTCTGTTATGCGGGGTGATTGCAGGCACGCCTTTCAGCTTTTTGCGGCAGCCTATTTCCCGCTACAATCATGGGACAATTCCTTAAACGTGTTTCCCGGTCCTCGAGAGGGATTGGTCCCGCACCCTCGGCAAGTGCGTTGAAGACACGGTGGACCGCTTCAACCAATGAAAACACACGCCACCTCACGCACACCATAGTATTTCAGAGGAGCTGAAGGTCATGTGACTCCAAACTTCCGGACCCATAGGCGTTGGGATCCAGACTGTGCAGCACTACGCACCCATTCCGGGTAAGTGATAAACTTAGTCAACGGATTGCCCAGGAATATCAACAGGCTAGAGATAGCTGAGTTGGGGAGAGAGTGCTGTGGATTAGGACATCGTGTCCCCCCCTTCCCCCCTTTCTGACTGGCTTCTCATCCCATTTTGTTTCCTCTTCTCGTAGTTCACCCCGGTATGCCGTTACTTTGAGTGGTGCATTTCAGCCTTAACCAACAGCCGCTGCACAATGGACCTTTTATGTTGATCTGCAACGGACGCCATCTTTTCACACGTGGCAGTCTGAATATTTGCAATGATGACAGAAGCACGTGAAGGGGGCAGTAGTAATAACCTAAAAGGTATGAATTGTAAATCTTTGACAGAGCACGACCCAGTCCATGGGCTGGAGTAGTGACACTGAGGTGAATGTAAGAACCAACAGCAGCATGGTGACCGCTATGTTTTACATTTTGCTCTAGAGTAGCTCCCACAGGGAAGCTGCAGTCTCACTTAACCCAGTGAAAACCATTAGTCTTCTGCACAGAATTATTGGACTAAAGGATGGCATTTTGTCAGCTCCCACAAAATACTGTTTGAAACTCTAAAAACAGTGAACAGAGTGGCACAGGGTAAGAAGCATTGCTAATTGCCCACATCTAAATAGATACAGGCTTCTTTTCAGCTTGGGGACCACCAGAATGTCACTAGCTTCATACTAACCCTTCGGGGCCTACATAGGTGTTCCAGTTGACTAGGCACCTTCTTGATTTCCTTGGCCCGTTTGGGTCTTGCTTCTGCTTTTCTTTTTCTTGTGATGTTACCCATTACTGCATGCCCATAGGGCCACTCAGGTGCCTTCTTTTGGATTGGTGTGTGACATTGTCGAGCCATATAAACATTGTGTTGATTTGTGGACATATATGTATTAGACAAATGGAATTTACCCCATTGTCTCTCTCTGTTGTTTTTAGGTGATACGCAGTGTTACCAGGAGCCACGTTCTGGACACACCATCTACCTTATGCTGAGAATTAAAGGTTTATGAAGTGTTCCCCCTCTCAGCACTTTTTTGAGTGCCTATTGCAAATTTAGTTTGCTTGTCATATTGACAGGAATATACCCTGTCTTGCTTAGCAGGTTTTGCACATTGTTCATTACAGTGTACTTTATGTTGTTTCCCCTTGACAGTACCTGACGAATTTCCTTGCACATTTTGCACTTTATGTTCGGAAAAGAAACATGTTGGAAATATTTGTTTGAATGTGGATGAATGAGTGATGGAGTGTTTGAATGGAGTGTTGGATTTAGTTTATTTGCACAGCACATGACACTTTCATGACACCACTGACATTCTAGGGCAATCGATTTATAACCTTTGACCTATCTATTTATTGTCTGTAACAAAATTGCACTATCTCTGTTGATTCAAGTTTGTTTTTTTTTAAACATCTGTGTATAATCATTCCAAGATTATTTTTTTATTATCGTGAACATTTATGGTGCTATATTTTTCATATATGAATAACATTTTTCATTTGTAGTCACACCTGTTTGTGTTTCATAATTGAATGCACTGTAAGCACTAACCGGTTGTGAACGGTTCTGGTTTTCCACTGGTTATCACCTGGCAATAACAGTATGGGTAGCTCGTGTAACCTTTGTGTTTGTATTTAAAGGTGAATAACCTTAATGAGGGTTGGTTAGCAGTGGGCAGTGCCACAACCTCAACCTCCTGTTGTGTTTAATAACACATTTTTATGAGACATCTTTAGCTGTTTCTATCTCCAATTAAGTTAGTAACTCTCAGAACACTGCTCTGAAAAATTACTGGTAGGTTTGAGTGCAAGGTTTGATGGTAAGGCTAGAATAAAGCGAGCTGAAAGAGTTCCCATGATGAGGGGAAGGAACTAGGTGGGAATGGCCATGGTGATTAGCATGGCCATGGGCAGTCAATGGGAAGGCAAATAACCAAACATCATCTTCAAGCTTTGCGCCCCTCCTCATATGCCATTTCTCGCTTTCTGTACTCTAATGCAATAGTTTTGGCTTATAGGTGGCTCCACCTCCTAATATCCCAAGCTAATAATGATGAAGGAAAGCATGGAGGCCTGTGCAGAGATATGCCATCAGGAACATAACGAGAGACCAAAACTGAAGAAACTGGTGGCGGGCGTAGAGAAATAGGACTTCCACCAGGATTGAAGATAGCCATGAGCCCTTATTATCATGTCGGGAAAGAAAGGTCAGAACGGGGGAGGTGAAAACATAATGCACAGCCATGCAAGGGCACATTACACAGAAAACCAGTAGCTAACCATCAGAGGTAAGGAGGAGAAACCCTATCAGAAGGCACGTCCTATAGAAAAAGAGGCCAAACACAGAATGAAGAAGGAGTGGGGGAGACTGGAGTGACAGGTGCCGTGGTTTAGGAGGGAGAGCCAGCAGCGGCCAGCAGCGGCCAGCAGCGGCCAGCAGTGGCCTGCAAACAAAGCAAGGTGAGAAGCAGCCTGACCCATGCAGGACAGGAAGAAGGAGCAAAGTATACAAGAGTTCGCGGCTAGGCTGGGCCGCTTTCTACGAGGGCTTAGGACAGTACTGCAGCTCAGAATGTGCTTGGTGTGAAGGCCCCTGAAAGCTGTATAACAAGGAACATTGCAGGTGTGAAGGGCACCATATCCCTCCACAGTTAGAAGAGCAGCATATACCCTTATAAAAGAGAAGGAACGTAAAACAGAGAACCTTATGGGCGTGAAGGGCACCATATCCCTCTGGAGTGAGAAGGACAGTATATGCCCTTATGATAGAGTAAGAAAGTATAACAGAGAACCTAGCAGGTGGGAAGGGCACCATGTCCCTCCATAGTGAGATGGGCAGCATATACCCCTGTGATAGAGAAAGAAAGTATAATAAAGAAACTTATAGGTATGAAGGGCACAATACCCCTCCTGAGTGAGAAGGGCAGCATGGACCCTTAAAAGAGAGAAAGAAAGTATAACAGAGAACCTTATAGGTGTGAAGGGCACCATATCCCTCCGGAGTGAGAAGGGCAGCATAGACCCTTATGAGAGAGAAAGAAAGTATAACAGAGAACCTTATAGGTGTTAAGGGCGCAATATCGATCCAGAGTGAGAAGGGCAGCATATACCTTAGAGTGAAGAGTGATAGTTCATATTATGAATGGTAACATGTGCCTTATAATGAGAAAAGAGATAACAGGAAACAGAAAGATAGAAAAAGGAGAGAGTGAGAGAGGTTCAGGTAGTAAGCTAGCTAAGAATAACCCTCATGTTGAAATTGACCTTTTTTAACCGTAGATCAGGAAGAATTGAGCCAGACACTATCTTTCTGGTGTGGATTACAAATAGCAGTTGGACGGTCTACGCCTGTGAAGAGGATCTATGGCTAATAAGTGCCTGCATGCAATATCTCTGAAAATATGATCTGTCATACGAAGAGGCTGAGCGATATACGCTGTACATAGCTTTATAGACCCTGGGACAGACCACCATCCCAGAATAGGAAAATAAACCACCATAATTTTGTTTTTCTTTTAAAAAGAAATGTTTTATAGTGTTATTGGTTTTTTTAAAAAGTAAAACTTTCACATTTTACATTCACTTTTCAACATATTAAAATACATGTCACTTCATTAAACTAATCAATTAGAATGACAAAGAGGATGTCAGTGAGAGTCTGTCTGGAGGAAGCACTGATGTGGGTATCAGCGATTGGAAGGCCTGGGCTGGAGACCAGGATGTCCCTCTTGAACTGTTTCCTTCCAGTCTTAGTGATAGGATAGGAGATAGAGTTGCAGTTAGAGAAGATGGGAGATATCAAGAGCAATATAGAGGGTGTGAGGAGTAGAGAGGGGGAAGTGAGAGAGAGTGGAGAGAGGGAGAGGAGCAGAGCCGAGTGCTGTGCAACGCAGGATGCATAGAAGGGGCAGTCAAACAAATGGGAACACCACAGGAGAGGCACCAGCACGCACACATCACAAGGGGAAAACAAGTACACGGCGAGGACTAAGAACAAGGGGGTCGGGGGGGCAAGTGGCACAGAAGAACCAGCCATAACCAGCAGTGGGTGGAGCCTAGAGAGTCAGAGAGAGCCTGGTGGAATAACAGAACACAGTAATCAACAGTGACCAACTGTGGAGGGTTCCATGCATTAATATCCCTGCAAAAATATTGCGATACAAAAATATCGGCCTATTTTTGTGACGATATTGAGCCATGGACCTTGCGGGGGACACCCCCGCAACCACCGCATTATTTTTAAATGTGCGGGGGACACCCCTGCAACCCTCACTCCCACAAATTATCCCCCCCAAAAATATTGCCTATGGCGAGACAAACAACCACATGTACGGCGATATTTTTGGTGGGGATAATATGTAGTAGGGATACCCAGTGGAGTGGAAACATAGAGAGTGGGAGACAGCCTAGTGGAACAACAGAACACAGTAGTCAACCTTAACCAACAGTGGAGTGGAAACCTAGAGAATGGGAGCGAGCATAGTGGAACAACATAACACAGTAATCAACAGTGACCAACAGTGGAGTGAGAACCTAGACAGTGGGAGAGAGCCTAGTGGATACAACAGTAACACAGCAACCAGCAGTACCAGTAGTAGAGTAGGAACCTAGAGAGGGGGGAAAAGACCTAGATAGCACAAGTTGATAGTGTGGAGGCACAGGAGACTCAGGACACAGAAGAGACTCACAAAAACACAAAGTTCGGCTAACCGCAAGAGGGGGAAACCCTAAGGTTGCGCAGAGAGAGAGCACGATAAGCCAGGTGGTTAGTTAGAGGTATGCGCAAACTCACGCAGTTTGGTAGAGAGGAGTAGACGATGGTATAATCGATTCATACCAGAATGTTTGTCCTATGCTGACATTGTTGATTTAGGACAGTCATAAGAAAGGAATCCCTATTGGTTATTAATAAACCCAAAAACCCCTAGGCATTTTTCCCATCCTCTTCCCTAGTGTTTAATAAAGACTTCTTGAATTATCAATATAAGTTTAACATGGTCTGTTCCAACACACCACAATGGTCACAAAAGACCTTTGTATGCATTACGCATGAAAGAGGCAGGAATGTGGGCCTCCACATGGTCCATATGGCAATGTCCTTTGGGGACCCGCACACAGAGTTTCGTACCATACGATGGGGTTTTGAACGTCCTCATCTCTTCACTTAAAGACTTAAAGAACAAAACATGTTTACCATGGCCGGGGGGAAGAACATATGTTTGTCTATGTTTTTGTGTGGACGTAAACATTTGAGGGTGTTACATAGTTGACTTTGAACTTCTAATCACACAGCAGGTGGTATTCCTGGAATAGCTCATGCTGGAAATACTCCTGGGAACCATAATTATGCCCTTTAAATACTGCCTGTTTTTACCCTTACCATCTAACGTACACACTCTAGTGAACGTTATGGTGGTAAGGTTTCTGTGTAACGATTCGAAAGTCTGCAAAACCTCCATATACGTAGTACAATTACTAATCACTAGCCTGAAAAATAAAGAACTCTTTGTACATTTCTACCCTCTGCTGGCACCTAGTGAGGATAACAATAGATCTTGCACTAATCTTGAAATGCCTGAATGTCATCACACTGGAACGCACTTGCGAGGATGTACCCTCCCGCACCCACAAAAAAAAAAAACTATCCACCAACATTTTATATTTGAGAAAATCACTAACAACCCTTTTCATAAGGTTTTCATAAGATTTCAACTTGTGGCTGAAAATAGTGGTGGCTGCAAATTGCTCATGTGGCCACCTGCAAACAGCACACATGTTCTGACTAACAAACAATCACACATGTGGCATATGCAATATGCATCTGCCATACCTTTCTCCTGGAAATGCCATTGATTCACACATAAAAGAGTCAAAAACACCTGGGAAGCAGAAAAAGTTATGAAAAAAAGGATGATGTCCTCAAAGTGACCCTTGTTCCTGCAGAATTGCCAGTACTCCAAATCTGGCTAAGACCAAAGTGTTGTAATAACACGTGTATGTATTGTTTTGCCAATAGTTGCATTTCATTGCTCTTGTTTCCATTGCCCACCCATTTGCATTTCTCCAGACACGGGCGACGCATTATTTTGTCTTGCTAGAGCCAAAGAAGGCCACGTGCCAGAACTTCTGCTCGCCCACTCCACGGTAAGCCTACACAATGTACATGCTCCTCCCAATCCCCACCTGCACTCAACTAGGCAGATATACACTTAACTCACACATTCCTCCACACCTGACAACTTAGAGGCCACACAGCAAACGCCATCTACAGAAGCCCGCCAAGGGAGGGCGCAGTAGAAGGGATGAGGGTCCAGTAGCAGGTAAGTGCTTCTAGTGGGGGGGGTTGTTTGGGTGTGTGGTAGGGCACGGAGGCAGGGACCAGGAAGTGGGCAACTGTAGCATGGAGGATTGAGGTGGAGCAGGGGAGGGCAGGGAATACAGAGGGCAAGGTGTAGTGTTTTGGGGTGTAACCCCCGATAAATGGTACGTTTGAGGCTGCTCTAGGCTGTCAAAAAAAGGCAGCCTTGTTTAGAGCTACCTCAAATGGGCAAATTATAGGCATAGAACCATGTATGCCACAGTCATTTGTGAACTGACATTACCGACCTTGCCTCACCAACCGCCTTTATACTGGCACTCCCCCACTTCCACACACATTCTTGATATCCACATATACTCATTTGCACAGGATGAACCAAACAACAGATTGACTGCATGGAATATGTAGCAGGAAGCATAGACTACATTAGAAAGCTAGGAGAAGGTCTTTGGTCACTCAAATGGAACTTCTCCCGCGCAAACTCCCACATATGCTTACACAGGCTACCACCTCCCACCTGTTCTGCTGACCAGCCCAGATGAGCAAAGTCTTCCTCTACCTTGTAGTGACATTCCCGCCACACCTCATTATCTTAAGATCTTCGACATCCTCACTGCACTCCTGTTGCCCCTTCTCCTCACCCTTCGTTATGCCTACTCTATCCTGCCTGTGCACCTTCTCACTGATCTCACCAGCAGAAGCCCAGTCTACAAACAGCCAACCCATCATCCACTCGGGTGGACGCCTTTGCTCAGAGCCGACTCATGGGGCAATCAAGCCGTGCAGTGGCACATGGATGCTGCAGATAAAAGGGCGCCACCAGCTCACACAATGTAAAGTGCCATGTAAATTACATGACACTTTGCATTGTGTGAGCTGGCGGCACCATTTATCTGCAGTGCCCCTGGTATAAAGTGTCAGTCTGTGACTTTCTTTTAGTGACTGAGTCACTATTAGAAAGTCACGGACTGACACTTTACATGACAGTGAATCACAGAGGCACAGCGCCAGCGCCTTTTCAAGATTCCCGTGGGTCCAACTTTATCCCTACTTCCGATCACCTCAAGCTCCCCCTAATCGCCACACGCCTGGAATTCTACATGGCCTTCAACACTGTGGATGACCCATCTCTCCTTTAACGCGTGGTTATCTTGAGTATCCATAAAACCAAACTCATCTAGATTTCCTCATACCACACAGACCGAACCTCTCAAATAGAACTCGCTGATGCTACCCACACCCGCTTTACCCAAGGATCTGTCCTTCTCACACTAGACTTCACCATCTACATTTCCTGCTTCCATGACCTCATCTCTTCATTCAGGATTGTCTACCACCTCCCCTTGCAGATGCCAAGTTGATTTTTCTTTTCTGCCTCCACAGCAGACCACTCCTGAAATATCGCTGACTCTGCCATTTTTCACTGAATGGCACTTCGTGGTCTGATTCTAAATTAATGCCCCACACCTACCTCCACTCACCAATATCCTTTCCCCCTGACTACCACACCCCTCCTTCAAGGCTCGGAATCTTGTGGTAATCTTTAACAACAATTTGAAGCTACAACAATGCATCACTTCTTCGGCTACCACTGTTCGGGTTGATCTGCTGAAAATCAGGAAGACCTTCCCTCTTCTAACCTACCATTCAAAAATGTACTCCTATTTGCACTGTGGTATTTGGTTGACTTGGATATCTTGAGCCTCTTCCTGGGACTTCTCCTGTACTCTAATATATCTTTTGACAAATCCTCAACTTTGCAACTTAACACCCTCTAGAACCCACCCATTCTTCTCCCATTTTGCTCCAAGGCCTCAGTTCTGGCTGCTTTTCTATGCTCTTTCAGTCCCTTTACATATTTCCGATTCTTTTTTCAAATGAATCCAAAAATGGGTTAGCCCCCCACCCACCATGTGGTTGTTTCTATCACTCCTGTGCTATCACTGTAATTACACTGAAAATATCCCTTGCTTATCACGTCTCTGTTTGTATTGACCCAGTTTATGTTCTGCTCAAGGCATCCACTCTCAGGATAGTCATGACTACTGTTTCTACCCTTTGTAGGTGTTTTTTGTTGAGACACTTAGACCTCAATAAATACGAATGAAATACATATTTAATAACAAGTGTCAACCCCTGGAAAAATAAATCACTAAGGGACATCAATCAGCCAGGAACACAAGCAACCAAAAATACATGACCTCCTCAAATACCTGAACATCTAACAGCACATCACTGAACCCACGCCCCACAGAGGCAATACACTACTTGTTCTTCACAGTGTTGTCAACTTACCTACCACCTCTACTGCTAGCTTGGACAGACCATACCTCCATATTAATCCGGCTCCTTCACACACTGTAGTCAACCTACCAACCTGGTGAACATACCACCTCTTTAAGAGCTTTCACATTCACAAACTGGAAGAGCACTCCATGTGGTTGGCATCCACATCAAACACTCAGCTGATGTCAGCACGCTAATCAACCCACTGAAACTTACTTTCACTTGCGGTGCATTCCGACATGCACTACTGAAACAAAGAGTTAACAAACCAATGTCCATCACACCCTGGTACACACAAGAGTTCACCAACAGCAACTGCACTATCCATTACCAAAGAAAGAAAACAACATTAGCTACAATAAATAGACCTCTAGCAGAAACAAACACCAAGAAAAGAGGCTCTCCCAAATCCTCCAATACTTCAACCCACATACATGTTTTTTGTGGGGACAGTGATGATTCTCTTGTTCTTGTCTCAGTACATGTTATGTCTAAATTCTGTTTCTTTTTGCACCCACCAATTCAAAAACATCCAGTTGTCTTCAGTACCATTCCACAGAAAGGAAATTTGCAAAGGGCTTGCTTTCTTTGAGATTGGTTTGGTGTGCACTTTCTTCCGACTTAACCCTGTGTGATGCATATTGTTTAGAGTTATTAGTTGGAGATTTAGGAATGTGATTGTGGAGGAGGTGCCAAAAGCTTCTACCAGAAGTTCCGCCACTATTCTGCCTATATGTTGGAACCCGGCAATTGCGCATAATAATACCTATACCTCAAAAGATCTTTGAAACAAGGTATCCATTGAGAAAGCCCTATAAGATGTACCCGCAGAGAGATGACGGTCTACAGAGAGAGAGCCCCAAAGAAGTGTGAAGCAGTGAAAAAAAGAGGTTGGTGACGTCACAAGAAATGAGAGTGACGCACTGAGAAGGATGATCAGAGAAGCGAATGGATAGACCTTATGGAATCTGATGAAATAAGGTATGGAGTAACCTTTCATGTGCGAAATGAAGATTGCACCTGTGAAGAACACTGAATAAAATATAAGTCATTTTATAACTGTACAGATGCTGCAACGCAAGTAGAGTAAGTAATCATGAAGGCTGGCTATACGTAGTAAATAGACTGCAGGCGGTGCCGCCGATATATTATATATATATATATATATATATATATATATATATATATATATATATATATATATATATATATATATATATATATATGTATAGAGTCTGGATATTAGATTTTGTAACTTTAGTAAGCCAGTACCCATGAGAGAGAAGGGCTGAAAGTGTGGCGCAGTAGAGAAAAACAGCTGAAAATCAAGGAAGGATCGAGAAGGCTGTCTGGCCCATAGTCAAGCGATGGGGCAGCCAAGAACTAGTTATCTATTGAAGCAGATACAAAGAACGCGAGAAGCAAGGTGAGCTCCCCTTACCTGGCCAGAAGTGAATGGCGAAAGTACAGAAGACGTAGGATTGTATCTGTTAAAGGAACTGAAGGCAGTGACAGGGTATAGTAACCCGATATATGAACTGCCTGCTTATAGCAGTGACAATAGTCCAGAAGAGACCAAAAGAAAGGAGGAGATCTTTAAGATCATGCACAACAAAGAGGAGAAAAGTGAGCAATCAGAAATGACAACAGACATAGAACAAAAGATTAAGAGGTGGAAAGGAGAGAAGGATAAAGCTGACAAGGTAATGCTTGTACGGACAAATGGATCGGAGGACAGATATTGCTCAAGCTCAATGGGAAACGTATCGAGGAAGTCAGGCAAAGGGAAGATCAAGACGAACAGGACAGGAAATACAGGGAACGAGAAAAGAGGTTGAAAGAGGATGAAAACAAGAGAAAGAGCAGACAGAGGCAAGAACAGATGTATAAGGAAGAGCAGCAAAAGAAGGAATAAAGGGCACAGGAGCAAAGAAAGTATGACAACAGGCAAAGAGCGATCAAAGAATGATATCTTGATATTTTCATCGTTTCTGTAGCATAGGTTCCAAGAAAGGAAAAGAGGAAGAAGCACAGAAAATAAGGGATAAAAGGATCCAGAGATGAAGGGAAGAGGAAGAGCAAAGAGCGAACAAAAGAAGAGAGGAGAAAAGACAAGAAGAGGAAAGTGTTAGATGGGAAGCGAGAAAGCGGAGAGAATTAGATGTAGAATTGGAATGAAAAGGAGACAGAGGGAACATGATATTGATCGCATTCAGAAGGAGTCAATGGAACCGAGTCCAGTAATATCTATATAGAGGAGTTTCTTCTGTTAAAAGAGGCAGTGCCAGGGCCATTAGGAGTAGCCCTAGAACAGAATTTTGACATAGCGAGAATTGGAGATAGGATCGATAAGGCCTATCAAGACTTGAGAGAAGGTAGCAAATTGGGAAGCCAAGGGAAGGGAGATCGATCCCTGGTCTTCAAAATCAAGAGGCAAAGAAAGAGACCCTTTTAGTCTCGAGCATAGAGCTTTGTCCTTAGACAGGCTGACTTTAGATAAGGGTGAAGGGGATGAGAGCCATACTAGCTGGGGGCTAGATATGTCAGACAAGAGAGAGAACCCCCCCTGATGGGGAGGAGGGAAGAAGTGCATGCAGCCCAAGAGGACGCCAGATCCTGTAGCATATCCAGAACATCCTAGAGGACATTCGTTTAGCGGGAAGAGAGAGTCTCCACCATATGTGAGTAGGCTGAGGTCATTGCCAGGTAGAAGGCGATCAGGAACCATTGTTCCCACTGTGGCTAGGCAGACAATGGAAGCTGATTGTGGATTGGGATTTACGCAGTTCCCCTTATTGGAGAAAGGAGGGGCCAGACTGCAGTATATTGCATGGCCACAATGGATAAGGATAATTTAAGATCCAAACTTCCTAGTTTAACAACGGGTGAGGAAAATGGATTTATGAATTAGAGAAAATGACAGGAGGAAATACTCTGGCAATAGGAGACATTAAGGGTCTCCTAGCAGCCATTCTTGAGGAAAGAGCTGATGACATTTGGACGAGAACAGGCTATTCAAGTGGTGCGGCACAGAACACAGCGCACCATGGAGCGCCATTTTAATACATGTAGAGCATATGTCTGGAAAGCTCTCAGGGTGCAGTATCCTGACACGTCAGGCATGGGTGCAATTATGACACATGAGATTAAAGAAGATGAGGATCCACTTACTTACATTCAGGAAATTCCAGAATGCTGGACTCCTGAAACGTGAGAGCCGTGGGGTAAAACAGTGGCAGTATTTTACCACATTTTATGTCAGGGGTTGCCCGATCAAGTACAGAGGCAACTCAAGAAACTAGTGGGAATGGAAGCAAAGCTGTGGGCAGATATACAGTTGACAATAGTGCAGATGAAGTCATTTTTGAGATGAGTATTACAAATTGGATTAGGGTAGAGAAAAGAGAGTTCCCGCAGGGAATGGCAATAGTGCGGCAGCGTCCAGCATTTTTTGAGGAAGACTTGGAAAAGGTGCCAAGCGCTTTATGGACTACAGGCCTCTATGACGCAGGCCTACTGAAAGGAATAGAGGAGGTTAAGATAAAGTTCAAGCCAGGAGCAATTTTACCACAAGCAAGGCAGTACCCCATGTCTCAAGAGGCGGATGAAGGGATTTTTAAGACTATTTCAGCACTGATGGAACAAGGTATTCTGGTACTGTCAGAATCATCGTGCAATATCGCAGTGTACCCTATCAAGAAACCAAAGAGAGGGGGTTGTGGAGATTCAAAGAAGACATGAGACCGATAAACCAGATTGTAGAGGCAGAGTTTCCTTTAGTTCCTAATCCAGCAATGATAGTATGCAGTATCCCAGTAGAAGTGCAATATTTTACGGTGATTGACTTGAAAAATGTGTTTTTCTCAAGCCCGTTGCAGAAGGACTCACAAAATTTGACTTACTTTCGTTCCGCCAGACTCTTCTGAAACACACTTGTTTGCCTCTAGTATACCATCTATCTTTAATAGGGCCCTCGAGATGGACCCAGGCAATATTCATTTTAAGAGCATTATGATACAGTGCGTAGATGACATTCTGATTTGTCGCACTACAGAAGATGAGTGCAGGCAAGACTCGGTGCAGTTAATGATTATCTTAGTAGACAGGGGATACAAGGTAGACAAAGAAAAATTACAGTATTTTGAAGAAGAGGTGTTGTACATAGGCCAGTTGATCTCACATGAGGGAAAGAGGGTCACACCTGAGTGAGCCGAGGCAATCATGAAAACAGCAAAACTACACACGGTAAAGCAAAGGCACCAGGTTTTGGGACTATGCAATTATGTTAGAGCCTGGGTATTTGATTCTAGCTCGTACACAAGACCTCTTTTTCAAGCTCTAAAGGAAGCACAGGTAAACAATGAGAAAATAGAATGGTCTGAGGAAATCGAGGGAGGGTTTGAACAATTGAAGAAAGCAATTTGTACAGCTCCCGGTTTAAGAATTCCCAATCATGCTGAGGAGTTCTTTTTATTTCCACATTTCTACACATGAATGAGACAGTTATTATAGCAGTATTTACACAGAGGATTACACTAGGTCATAAACCTCTGGCATATTAGCGTGGGATTCTAGATCCAGTTATGAAGGAGAACTGGTGGACTCCAGCACTTTAAGACGAGGTTTACCCTTGAGATGGATGGGGATGCAGAAGTTACTCAAACATCAATAATCGAAACGACTAGGTAGTTGGCAAAAAGGTAGCTGTTTTAATATCAATTATCTAAAACAGGGAGTACAATGGACATCAACGGGTGTCTCAGTGTAAGATCTCTCATCGAGAACTCTCAAAGCATCTTAAAAAAAGCATTCTTTTTATAGCAAAAAATCATCATTGATTATGTCAACCTACATATTTACTAACGTCATCCTACGTGGCAAACTACAAAAACCTTGTGTCACTAAATACACGATGGTCCATTGGCTACACAAACTAATCACACGGCCCCCTACAATTGGTTGGCACTCTAACCTCCATCAGTACTTTTCCACCTACATTAGCAGCAGGCAGGCTGGTCTTCCATGTGCTGGTGAGCTAGTCATAACCATAGCTTCCCACCAATTAGCATATTCATCTATAATCACCTCAGTGGTCTGCTGTCAATTAAGGCTTTGAATTTGTCCTCGGGAGTGTTATTTTGTTCAGAAGAATTCAGGGAAGTGAGGCACACGCTGCCCTCATGGGTAGGTGTGACCGTCATGTTCGTCCAACTTCATCCTTCCACTGAAGACCGCAAAATCAAGCTCTAGTGCATTTAAAAATACTATTTTCTAAAAGGCCTCTGATGTCTTCCTTGTTTTTGTCCATGTCTTCTGAACAGGAGTTTCGTTCTTTCACACGATTTGTATCCAATGTCTGCTCACCCCAGCCTGATAAGAGCTTGGCTTCTTGGGGCTCATCCAGCCTTGCCTTTCTAAGATCTGCTTCTGTAATTCAATTGCTTTTTCTACTGCGACACACTGGAAAAGAGGCCTTCCTTCTCTGGTCCAGCTCTCCTATAATACGTAGTGGAAACATACATTCTTTACTCACTTGAATATATGTATATATATGTTGGTGTATGCCGCAATCCATTCACTATAAAGCTAGCCTCAAGAATAATTAATCTGCTTGCGTTTCTTTGCATCTGTACATGCGTAAAATAACTTGATATCTTCATCGTTTCTGTAGCATAAGTTTCTTCATCTTGAGCCCAAGAAGTCACTTATCTTTGATACTTTCTTGAAGTCTTATATATTATTTCCACTCTCTTTGTTTCTGCATCTCTTCCATATATGTCAGCTTGCCTCATGTAAAGAGAAAAGGTTTTATATTTACGAGGGGCCTGTGGTCAGTAAGGTAAATAAACTTAGAGAAAGGGGGTTGGACCACGGGCTTCCTCCTGCTCCTGTTACTCAAACAGACTAATAATAGCCAGATCCCATTTCACACAACCTTAGAAGACTACTGAATATTGTCACTCTAAACTATACAACTTCATATAAGAAACAATTTCTTATTGCACACATGACATGTTTTGTGTTTCACATAGGGTACATTTATTCAAAAAAACATTTTATACATATACATAAACACTTTGGTTGCCTATACATCCTACTTCATGCATAAAAGACCTATTTTTAGTGCCATTTCATTGCAATACACATTGCTGTTCCAAAACGGGTTAGTACAATTATGGCCTGTGTTGTTTTGCCAGACAAGTTTTTCATACCCTACTATCTCATCATAGAGGACTATTAACTGTATAGACCTCCTTACTGGGGGCGGTGTCTTACCACGATCTACACAAGACACAGACAAAATCGCATATCTCTTTTCTTAGGTGAATTGGACTCGGATAATTCACAATAGTCACACTTCTCAATTGTGTTGGATGTATTGTCTGAAAGAGTTGTACTGTCTCTGTGTTTCTTAATAGTCTTGTCTTAAGGTACCTTGCACCATCCCCCTAGGGTGCTTTGTTCATCATCACCCTTGTGTCACACTATAGATGATCCAATGGATAAATAAAAAAGTGATGTCGACGCACTGTGTTTCGGCCTTTGGGCATGAGAGAGTCCACATCGATGCAGTGGTCTTCCCTTGAAATTACAATCAGGCATTCGTCAGGACAAAGAAGTATTTTAAGGTTGATCTTAATCTTCTAACCCCAAAGCTAATGATCTGATTAGGTGGACCGAACAGGGACAGGTGTCCAAGTCTGAAAGCATCTTAATTTGTGCATTTCTGGAGCTCCTTCATGTAGAGGGAGAGGTTGCCTCATTAGATGTTACCCATATCATGGTGTATCTCATCTATTGTTCAATTCTGCTATTTGCATCCTTACATAGTGGAGTATTGGTAGTGGAGTATGTTACTCCCTCAGCAGTGAAAGTCCAAGGAAGATGTGTTTGGATCCATTTGAACGACGTGAAGCTATACAGTGGTGAGACCGTCGCACCCCTAACGATCGATTTGGAAGCAAGACAAGGAGAAGAAGATCAGCACGTGCAGACCCGATCAATGACGAGGAAGGAGGACGCTAAGGTTGCTGATTAAATGAATGAAAGTGTGCATTGTGTCTGTGGTTCGCCCCGGACACTCTTTATAGATATTAAAGCAAGAGTGCAAACTCAGCTTTTTAAGCCGCAGGAATCTTTGAAAAATGAACTTTAGAAAAGTGTTGACAGTTGTGGATATGTTTGAGCGGCAACATCTGATAAGAGATTGGAAGCGTGAACAATACGCTGATTCTTTTCATACACCGCAATTGTTTGGTTGAATCTATGGTTTTGAGAAACGATGATTCCCATAGGATCCTTCTCACTGTTTTCATTTTATTCTTAGAGCTTATCCTGCTCTTGTTGGGCGTAGTATCAACATAACTACTTTTCTGCATGATCCTAAAAATGGCCCTGCGATAATGATGCTACTTGTGGGGATAGTTGAAGAGATCCTGCAGCTACCTGATTTACCAGAATTGCTGTTCAGAGAATTGTAAATCGTGGGGGTTAATGTATTGCTGTATAATATATGCATGCTCAGCATTTATCCTGGTTTTCTTGGTTCTTTTGATTCATACTGTTTACTTCATTAGCCCCAGCAAAGTAGAAGTCCCCTTGATTCTTCCCACTCCAGTGACTCACGTAGAATTGTCTATTACTGAAAGGCCAAGACCTGTAGTGGTTTTCCCGACTCCAGTAACTCATGTAGGATTGCCTATTGCTAAGACGAATGTTCCTGTGGTTCCCCCTGTAGGGAGGAACATTATTGATATGCTTCTTGAGTATTATGCAATAACTTACTTTGCAAAAGGGAGTCACAAGAGAAGCACAAGGGAAGATGATAATGAATTAAATATTGATCTAGACAGTACAGCACACTTGGGTAATAACATGTGGTATCAGCACATGAAAAGGTAGGAGAGGGAACATCCAAAGAGAGTTTCTATGTTTGTGCTGTCATACCTTATGCTATGGGGACCTCCAAGATATTCATATCCATAGAAGTAGCAGTCCAGAAAGCTCATTGCCTGAGACTCCTTGAACTCTGCCAGGCGAGAGGTCAGTTCCAAGGTCGAACAGTATCCTCGGCATGGGTGAATGAGAAGATATCTCGAAGAGAAGATGACTGTGTGCAACATTTAAAGACAAGAGAGAAATCAGAGACAAAGAATCAAGTGATTAGATATGAATAGCCTTGAATAAATGGAGCAAGAATCAGAAGAAATGAAAACAGAATGCTCACTTGTCAAGGTAAGAACCACGAAGAAATATGAGGATGCAAGTAGAGAGGTCAGCTGCAAATCAAGGGAACAGTGCTGACCCCAGAAGGATGGGTGGAAGGCCTGATTCTGTGCAAGGCGCCAGCACTAACCAGAAGACCTGAAGCAATTGTGTGGCATGCAGAGAATGAATGCGAGCATCATTGGCCGAACATTGTGAAATTGCTGACATGGGTCGATGATAAAGGAGAACCTTTACAGATAGTACCTCTAGCGAATGCATCTGTGTGTTTCAGAAAAAATAGCACGAGAAAGGTAGAATTAATTTTTGAAGTACCAGGCATGAAGGATGGAACAGTAGTGTTAATGGACCACTACTGGGCCTGTGGATCCAGAGCTTATATGAAGTTGCCCAAAGATTGGGGAGGGCTATGTTCCATAGTACTTATTCATGCTCCAGCATTGGTGATTCCAAAGAGGGACCTGAACATTGGAGTGTTTCCAAAAGCAGATGGTCATATGAGGAAGGGGAGATCATTTGGATTTCTCAATTGGACAAAAAGGGACAATTACTTTTCAGCTAAAAACAATAGAAGCCTTCAATTCTATTCCATAAGAGCACAGGTTGTTCAGTCAGACTGCTTCAGTATTCACGACTATCTTTATGCCAAGGATCCGGATGATGGTGAATGTGAAGTGGTTGCAAATCACTCGTTGCGAGCTCCTGTAGACGATCAACACTACCATAAAGGGATTCAACGCTATCAATCACGCCAATTGATGGAGGTGTCTGTGCCAAAATCGGGGAATCATGTTGCACATTCGTACCTTCTCACGATGAAGAGAATGGGACCCTGACATAGGATGTAACATTGCTAACGAACTTGCACCTCAAGATGGAAGATGAGACAGAAGATATTGCAGATGACAGCTGTTTTGCATCGATATTCTCATGGGTTCCACAATGGATGGCGAATATTTTCAAGTTTCTTGGAGCATTATTGGTGATGATCCTATTCGGATTCTGTGTGATCAGGATAATAATTGCACAGTGTAAGAAGACAGCAGAGGAAGTAGTAGGAATGAAGGTCATAATCGATGCTGAGTCTGGGTTTGGACCCAAGGAGCTAACAGATGAAAAGATCAGAAAATATATAGAAGCAAGCATTCTAGCACCTGAGGGAACGAAGTTCCTGTATCCGAGAAACTACTAGAAGTATGTGGGACGATGGATTTACTGCAGCCTGAATAGACGATGTAGTCCCATGACCTGGAGTGTTGATGACCATGTAAATTCAGCCGGATCTCTGAAAGTAGTAATGAAGATATGGACTCCTAGGAAGCACTTTTTCAAAAGAGGATGTCTAGATGTGAAGACTGATGGGAGAGTGGTGGTAATACGCCTGTAGCACCGAGATGTCAGGTGGTGGTAACAGTGTTACAGGGTTGCCAACAGGGTTGCCGGTAACACACCATGTACCATCGGATTTTACCAGCAACCATGTAATGATGGCCTATAAACCTACTCCCTTTGTTGGTTAACAAGAAGGGAAAGTAGTACTTTCCTATGGATTTTGGGTAATAAGTATTTGGCGACCATACCATAATGCATCCAAACCACTAGTAAATCTTCCACCATCACCCTTACTTGAAAAAAGCCAACAATGTCATCCCAGATGTTTCTAACTTTCAACATATTGTCAAACTACTGTTAAAAATCTTTAATCTGTAATCAAAGGGTCCAAGTTAACTTTTTTCAACAACAGTGTAACCCAAGCAGCCTTGAAAGAAGATGGAAAAACACCCTCATCAAATGATAGGTTCTTTAGCTTCATAAGCCAGGGAACCAATAGATGATGAGCATCTTTAAAGATGTTAGTGGTACAATCATCTCCTGGGCATGAGGTGGCTTTAAGGTCCTGTTTGACCTTACACACTTGTTCCTCCGAGTGATGGCTAAAGGAAAAGGATGGAATATCGTTGATATTTCAAAGAAGGTAGCAGGCGCTCCTCTCCAGAAAGAACCTGGCATGATAACCTGTTCTGAGATGAGAGTTTGCAGCACACACTTTTTGCTCACTTTACCTTTCACAGATGGGAAATATCCATTTGCATATCAGTCCTTGTCCCGCCCACATGGCCAGTACAGCACCAAAATGCTATGGCAATTCCGCTCTGAACAAGAGTACCAAAAGCAACCCCATACACGTGTTTCAGCCTTGTTGGGCCTCATTAGTGAGGTGAACTTTGTCTCTCTGAGCACAGTGAGCAGGGAGTCCACGTCTGGTTGCCCCCAGGTAACTCAGGGTGACCAACCACAAGTTCCTTGCAAACATTTCACAGAAGGTAGCAGGCGCTCCTCTCCAGAAAGAACCTGGCATGATAACCTGTTCTGAGATGAGAGTTTGCAGCACACACTTTTTGCTCACTGTACCTTTCACAGATGCGAAACATCCATTTGCATATCAGTCTTTGTCCCGCTCACATGGGCAGTCCAGCACTGAAATACTACGGCAATTCCGCTCTGAACAAGAGTACCAAAAACAACCCCATACACGTTGACATTATTAACTGAGATATTGGATGTATTTTCCACTGAAGCAGGATCACAAGAGTTTTGAGTGTTCCTGATGTTTTCTTTATGGGGTGCTATTTTGGACATGAAGCCATTATAAACCTCTTGACACCAGGCAGAGTTTTTAACAAGATCACTGTTGGTGGGAGGAGAATACTGGAATCCACCCATGATTTTAAGGAGTTGTCCTACATTCAACTGGGCATTATTTATTCTTTTATTGTAGTGGGTAGCTTTGGCTGATATGATCATAGCTTTACATTTCTGCACTGATTGCTTGTATGCCATAATAGTGAGTTCACTGTGGTTTTTTCAACAGGTTCTTTCAAGTGCCCTTTTGGCCTGCATAGCAGCAATAATGTCTTCGGAAAACCAAGTTTTCTGGTTGCTTTCAGGTTTGATAAGTTTCATTGTCAATGGAGCAAAGTGATCAATGGCTTCCTTAATGGAGATGGTTAGATGTTCTACCAGAGAAGAGGAATCAGAGAAACTGGCAAGAGGCCCTAAATGTGAGGATAATAACACAGAAAAGTTAGCAGCAGTGATATTCTTAAGATTGTGGGTAAGTTTGCGAATTCGAGGAAAAGAACTCAATTTAGGTGTAGGATCAGGTAACGGTATCATTGCTTGAACGAAAGCATGATCGGACCAAGCACACTGGATCACATTCAGTTGGGAAGTTTCAAGATTCTGGGAGATGAGCCAATCCAAATTGTGACCACTTTTTGAGTAGGAGTATTGATCCTCTGGTTAAGTCCTGTGGATGTGAGAGAGTCAAGCAATGCAATGCCCAGCTTGTCAAGGGGGTTGTTTGCCCAAAAATTGAAATCCTTTGTATCCTAGGATGTGTAGTCCTGGATTGAACCATTTGTAGATTCTGGGTTGCAAGTCCCAGACGGAGAAGGTCCAAATCAGAATTGGGTTACCATCTCCCGTCTAGAAGAACGCACATTGGCATGTATGCCATGACTACCTCATTTTGTACCATCCACAGACCTATGGGTAATTAACACCAATATATTTTTCAATTTACTTTGGGAATTAGTGATTAAATACTTGGATGTATGTTTTCAATTTAAATATATTTTTATGTGTAATTATTTCCTTAACAGATCCATTTGAATACTGTAATAGGTACAGTAGATGGATGGTGAGAAATAGTGGTACAAGAGCTAGATTTGTTCTTTTATTCTTCTTTAGCTCAAATGATTTTTCCTCATACTTTCTGCTCATGTATACTTTCTAAATTATTTATAGTCACAATCGCCGAACAAGTCTCACACTGCCTTGTTCAAGCTTCATTTCAGAATATGAATTGTTTTTATATATTCTACTTTTGAATTTTGGTTAAATTGTTTTATTTGCAGAATACTTGTTTCATAAACTGAAATTGAATGCATGTACATAATTCTGGAACTTTACTAATGTAAAGTTATTCAGTTGTACATCTGGCATTGCACTAAGGGTATCATTATGAGATTGATTTTCATGCAGTATTAATCAAAGACCAAACATTTACTGTTCACCCAATTCAGGGTTTAGTTGAATACCACTAGTGGTATTCCATGGGAATACTGCCGGTGGGTTACAAGGAAAGGTTTCTGCTGAAATTCTGCCTAATTTTACCTTCACCTCGTAGCTTGAGGTGAAAATTCCAACTATTCTCCAAAGTTTTTATTAACTTCTTTTATTGTGCAGAAGTGAAGAACAGCCGCTCCTGTTCAATATTGTAAAAAATATGTTTTTACAATAGGCCATGTAAGAGGCTGAATCTGTGGGCACCTATGATGCTCCCTCTCACCATGTTACTCATTTAATGCACAAAAAGGTCAGTACATAAAAACAAAACCTAACATAAAACAAGATGTTCCAAATGTGTGTGTGCGTGTTAGTAGCGGACAGAGTATATGTATTTAAATGTTATGTTGTGTTATATTATTTCATACTTGTAAGGCGCACTTTGAGCCAAGGGTATCCTGGCACTCGTTGTTGAATTCCCAGCAGAAAGAAAGAGAAGAAGATTCAATGCGGAACCAACCAGTACCCGTTATTTGGGATAACGGTAGGTTTTAAGGGCTGTCTGAAACTTAAAATGGTTTTTGTTTAATCTCAAAGATAGACGAAGGGTATCCCAAAGAGTAGGGGTCACCACTGAAAAAGCTCTGCCACCTACAGTCACCTTCCAATACTGATGTACACAAAGAAGGTGACGATTTGAGGAACAATTAAGTGCCCTGTCGATGAAGGGCTCCATGTGTTGAACAGAGAGCTTTGAATTTGGTCCGGCTCTCAACTGGAAGCCAATGGATTGTATGCTGTACAGGGGAGACATGAACAAACGTAGGTAACCCTGCTACCAGCTGGGCAGCTGAGTTTTGCAAAACTTGTAGCCTGTTAATATGATACTTAAGCTGTGCCAGCAATGTCACATTGCAATAGTCCATAATCCCCAGGGCTGAGGAAGCAACCACTGGTCTGCAGAGAGCATCCAGAGTGTAAGGTATGGCCTTCCTACGTTTTTTACGTTTAAAAAAGCCTGCACTGCCTCTAGCATTAATTTAAAGATCAGGAGAGATCCAGGCAGCAATTTTAACTCCCAGATTTGTTATCAAATCAACCGGGGTTGGGAGAGTGCCTAGAGAGGGCGGACAAAACTTCAGAGACCAAAGTGACCGAACTGTCGGTGGTCCAACCACAAGAATTTCAGTCTTGTCGCCATTCAGTTTCAGCTAGTTAAAGTTTAGCCATTGCCCAATATCCGCTGAACAACCCTTCAACCGAGAGATAGATCCATTCAGGTTTTGATCTACTCATAGAATCAACTGAGTGTCATTTGCATAAGAGTAAAAACGGCACCCGTGAGAATGAATGAGAATGGCCAATGGGCAATCGTAAACATTGAAAAGTAAAGGATAAATTTGCAGAGCCTTGAGGGAACCCACAGGTTAGAATAGAAGGAGCAGACCTAAAAGGTGGAAGTGAGAGCGTCTGAGATCATTCCGGCAGGAAGGATTTGAAGCACTGGAGCGCCGTGCTGGAAACTCAAGCCTTGCGTCGTCAGAGGAGAAGTGGTTGATGGTTTCGAAAGCTGCGTATAAATCCAGCAGGATCAGAAATCCAACCCAACCCCCCTTGTCCATTATCACAGCGAGGTCGTCTATAACTGACATTAGCACAGATTCTGTGCCAATAGATGGGCAGAAACCTGATTGAAAAGGTCAAAAATGGAAGCCTCCTCTAGAAACGTCTGTAGCTGTGGTGTGACTATAGTTTCTAGAGCTTTCATGAGAAACATAGAAAAGGGAAATAGGGCGAAGGTTTGCTGGAATGGCATGATTTAATGTAGGCTTCTTCAATAGGGCGTGGCTAAAGCATGTTTGTGAACTCGGGGGAAGAATCCATGAGTGAGAGAATAGTTTAAAGCCAATGTAAGAATTGGGGCAAGATCCATGCAAATGTTTTTTAGGATTTTCAGTGGGATAGGATCAAGAGGCGTACTAGATCGCAGCTAAGCTACTACGGCTAGGACCTGGTCCTGAGTGGCTGTACAAAAGTTCCAATAAACAAATAGGCACCCAGCGAACATATAATGGAAATACTCTATCCCTTTTTTCCTGAGGTTTGAAAATAGCAGCCTTATTTTAAAGTGTTGGGATGCTTACATATATGGGTAAGTGGCTTTCCCTGTTTTTTCTGCATCCACATATTTCACAGTCCTGCATGCACCTTGGCTGTGGGTGGTGCCAGAACATGCAGGGGTGCCTGAATATTCTGACTGGTGGGGAAGCTCTGCAATTGCACAGATTGTGCAGGGGTTTCTGGCGTGAGAGAAAAGCTCATATAATCCACGCGTGTGGCAAGAGCCACACTGGTGACTGCCACTGAACCAGTGTCCACTTCCATTGTTGATCATTTCATGTATGGTCTGACAGGCCCTGTAATCTTAGATTAGCCACATGCATAAGGTACATTTCAGACAGTTTTCTGCTATATGCAAAGACGAATCTGAATGGGAGAAAAGAGTTTGAACAACCATTGTTGTATTTGCCAGAATCTTTCCTGTGATCAAACAGCAAAATGACCCCCTAAGAGTTTGGTTTGAAATATGTGAGTGTGTGGGTGTGTATTAGTGTGCGTATGGTGTCTATGTTGTGTGTGTGTGTGTATTTCTATTGTAATCTTTGCTCTCATCCATGAAAGTCCAACGAATTTAGCATATTAGTGATGCAACCAGATCAAAATACTCATTCTAAATTTAGTGAAGTTACATAATCATTTTGAAATAGGAGAAAATGCTGAAAAAAGTGTTTTTTGAGTTTGGCTTTCCATAGACCCACAAGAAATGCATTTTCAGGATCATATTACAAAATTGTTCACTATGATGTTAAGATAGTTGACGTATATATGGCCCTAACAATCAGCTGGTGAAGGCCACAGACATTTTGAAAATCAGATTAGCCAAACTCAAGATATTTACTTTTTAATGAAAAACATTAAGCAATACATTTGTAAATGCACAGTACGAGCATTCTAGAAATCATACACGCTCTGTGCTACTATACCTCTCGTACAGACATAACCCATGAGCACAACAAGACCAACAACAAAATGCTTGGAATCATATTCTTTGCATGAATAATTACATTCTGCACACAATTCATAGAGAACAAGCACTGCATGGAAGCTCACACCATGACCAAGAACAATGGTCAATCCCCCCTCACTAACGTGAGAGGGAGTTTAGATTCCATTAAAGACAAGGAGGTGAGTATTATGCATTATAATCTTTACTTCTGACACCACAGCAGCAAAGAAAATGTTTTTTTTTTAAAAAACAGGTTTCGTTAAACCAAACTGAAGACAGCATTTCAGTGATAAAGGAAGGAATCCCCAATCCAAGATGAAGGGTAGGTCATGCCCTGTTAGGAACCAATAGGCAGAGACCCTCCCCCTTATAAGTCCCTTTCTACAATATCAAAACCTCTTCTGTAGCTGCACCACATCAGACGCCATCCCAGAAGAATAGACATTGTAGTTCGGTCAACCCAATCCATGACCAGCTCCTGGACCTTCTTATGCTGCACCATCCTGGGGCACTCAAGAACCCTCCTTGGCCGGACCATTTCAGCCTAAAGCTGCATGCAAAACAAACTGAAAAAGGTTTGCTTTGTCGAATAATACTCGCCTCCTTGTCTCTTATAGAATCTGAACTCCCTCTCACGTTAGTGAGGGGGGTTAACCATTCTATGTCAAGATAGGATGCTTCATATTATGCAAAGTTTTAAAAAAAACGTTCTATATTTAATTTCAACTGGTAAGTACACAAAGCAATCCCATTGACATAGACTTATGGGAGCCCAACCCCCCTCCCTCCTACTCAAGCTCACATTGTTACAACCAGGTTCACGCCTCCTCCGCCGTAATCGGCCCGTATCTCGCACAATAAGAAACATTAAAAAAAACATTTCAAGTAATCTAGCAGACCACCACTGCACATGTCATTATGTATATCCATGGCACTATGAAGAATACGGGTGTGCCCTCCTATATGTGCCCTGTGGTAGATGCAGGGGTCTGAGAAGCCAAGGAGTTGTCCATCAGGTATTGTCTGAATGGGGGCCAGTAATCAAATGGGCGGCTGGTGGGAGGGGAGGGTGGAGGCATATCTAGTCTCTCTATGCTCAGACTGATTCATAGTTTCCCGCCACTTCAGGAGCGTGGAGGGGTTGGATCTCCCCCATGTTCTGGCCACCAAGTATCTGGCCACCACTGAAGCCATGCCCAACAGTCTTTTTTTCAGTGTGGCTGCTTTCTTTGATCAGGGCTAAGTGCCAGAGCTTTGGGGAGTACTCTCTCGGCGATGGTAGCATACTTATCATTGCATCTTCTATTTCTTTCCAAAAGGGTCTAATGCGGGGGCGGCAACAAGCAACATGGTAGAAATTAACTGCCTGCATCCCACAACTCTTACAGTTCGAGGGACTATCAGGGAAGAATCTACTTAGGGCTGCGGGGGAGTAGTAGGTCTGATGGAGGAATTTATAGTGGATCAACCTATATCGGGAGTTTAGGCATATGTAACGAGATTGCATGCAGATGGATTTCCACTGGGCCTCGCTCAACGGTTCCCCAAGGTCTGTTTCCCATGCTTCTTTGTATCTTTGGCTCTGAATGCTCTTTCCGTTTCTGATCAGTTTATAAATTGTGGATACTAGCTTCCGAGGGGACAGAGGCTGCGTGATGTATCACAGGGCAGGATGCAGAGTGGCGGCGTGCGGGAACTCAGGCTACTTATTTTTCAGAATACCCCTCACCCTGTAGTAGTACAGCAGGGTCAATGTGTTAGGTTCACCATTTATCCTAAGTCACTCCCAGGTCACAAAAAGAGTGGCTTGAGCCATATCACCAAGGGATCGTACTCCCAGAGCCCAAAGTGGTCTTTGAAGGATTTTTCATGTGTCAGCGGGATCCCGACAATGTTGTAAATTGGAACTGTGGGTAGATAGTATGGGAAGGAGCCTAGTAGTACCCCATCCCAAGCTCTACAGGGTATAGCCAGTGGTTGAATCTCACCCCTAGGCCCCATCAAATCCTCCAGAGCACTTATTGCTCTAGCTAAGTGGGAGTGAGGTGATTCTGGACTCGGGGCAGCCCACCCCGCAATGTATTGTGTCTGGGCAGCTAGATGGTAGAGATACATGTCTGGGTACTCGAGGCTGCCCTGTTCATAGGGCCTTGTGAGAGTGATGTATGCTATTCTTGGCTGTTTCCCGGCCCAAACCAGCCTTGTCATCATCTCCCAAACCCGGGACCAGTATTGTGCAAGAGGCCACAAGGGCACATTGCTAAATATGTACAGGAGTTTAGGGAGGATTACCATCTTCGCTAGCCCAATGCGGGCTGCCTGGGATGTAGGAAGCAATATCCACGACTCCACCTTCTGTTCCAGAGTTTCCAATACATGTACATAGTTGTCCCTATACAGGCTTTCTTGTGTGATGGATATTACAATGCCCAAATATCATATCTTTTGGGACACCAGCGGAACCCGTCGCCCACATCTGTCTGCTGTACGCTGAGGGTTAAGGGGAGTACCTCTGACTTGGTCCAATTGATTCTGAGCACAGACAGTTCCCCAAATCTGACCACCTTGTGTGTTAGGGGAGTGAGATTCTGCAGCGGGTGTTTAACATATAGCAGTATATCATCTGCGTATAAGGACACGATGGCAAGGTGAGCACCCAAGCAAACGCCTCTGTGTGCATATAGGTCCCGGATGTAGCAAGCGAGAGGCTCCATGGCTAGGGCAAATAAGATCGGAGATAAAGGGCAGGCCTAGCGTGTGCCGCGAGAGGGGTAAACATGTAAACATGTTTGGATGTCGTGCCATTAGTGTATGTAGCAGCTCTAGGGGTGGTAAACAGTATTTTGACCCAGTGTATATATGCTAGCCCAAACCCAGATCACCTGAGCACCTTGAAGAGAAAAGGCCACTCAACAGAATGAAAGGCCTTGTCTGCATCGAGAGCGGCCACTGCTATCGGCAGAGCTGGGTTTACGTTATGCATGAGAGTGAAAAGGCGTCGCAGATTATGTTGGGTAGAGCAGCCAGGGATGAACCCGGCCTGGTCCAGCAGGGCCAAGGCTGGTAGGTGAGGAAGGATATGTGCAGTAAGAATTTTGCCTAGTATCTTATTGTCAGTGTTGATGAGGGACATCGGCCTATAAGAGGATAACTGCTGAGGACCTTTCCCTGGCTTGAAGAGCACAGACACAAGGGCCGATCTAGTAGTCTCCGGGAGAGAACCACTGGAGAATACATTCTCATACATTGTCAGGAGGTGGGGTATTACCATTAACTCGTACGCCTTCGGCTGTTATCCCGTCCGGCCGTGTGCTATCCTGTTAGGGAGCGATTTTATGTCTTCCCTGATTTCCTCTCCGGTGAAGGGGTCATTTAGAGAGCCTCCCTGGTTCCGGTCCAACCAGCCCAGGGCAACTTCATCCAGGTGCTGTGTTAACTCATCATGTCTGGGGCTAGGGCGCGACATATATAGTCTGCTGTAGTATGCTCGGAATTTGTCGTTGATCCCCTGCAAGTCCCTAACAAAGGTCCAGTCGGGACGCTCAATCTCAGCTATGCCCATGGGTTGCTGCTCCTTCTTGATAGCCCATGCTAGGGTTCTGCTTGGGCGGTCCTCTTCCCCATATCGTATTGGCACAATTGGGTCCCCCATGTATCGTTCCTCGCACATGGCCATTTGATAGAGTTCTGCCCTCAGAGATTGCAGATCGCACCGGATTGCGTCGCTATCCTCTGATCTCTGCCTGTTTTCTCTGTCCCTGATCTTATCTTCTAATATTCGCATGGAACTACGGACAGTTTTAAGCACCCCTCCCTCTCTAGACATACAATACCCTCTTAGATATGCCTTGAACGCCTCCCATATTGTGCCCTGGTCAGGGACTGAGCCGACATTGGCAGTAAAATAGGTCTGTATGTCTGATCGGAAAGCCACGTCTTCTAGGGCAGACGCCCTGAATCTCCAGCGGAGGTGGGATGGTGACTCTCCACAGGTGTGTAGCAGAGGAGGACGGGGGAGTGGCCGGATAGTGTGCGAGAGAGTATAGTCGTCTCAGTTGCAGCTCGGAGTATAGAGGAGGAGGCCATTATATTGTCAATCCTAGACAAGCTGCCGTGTACTCCTGAGAAAAAGGTATATTCCCTGACACCTGAGTGTTGGGAGCGCCATGCATCGCACAGGTCATGATATCGGGATATGGAAGACCATGCCTTTGCTGCAGCCAGTATGCTTGTTGAGCATAAGGGCCATGTTGAAAGCGCTGGCCCATATAATCCTGTACCCAGGGAACATATGTATATGCTTGGCACATTGATGAAAGAACTCCAGAGAGTCTGCATTGGGGACATATACATTTATCAGAAGGAGTTTGGTGCCAAGTAATGCCCCCGCCAGCATTACGTATCTGCCCCCGCTGTCTGTAATCTGTTTGTGCAGTCTGTATTGTAGGGAACTATGTATATAAATGGCCACGCCCCTGGAGTGCGATGTATAAAATGATTCGTATCTGTGGATACCCCATCCCGTGAGTTTAGGTAAAGGAGCCCCTTTTGCAAGATGCGTCTCGTGCAAGCATAATATGCTTATCCCATGAGTTCTACAGTAATTTCTAATTAGGCGTGCTCTATTGGCATTGGTGAAACCCCTTATGTTACAAGACATTAACGCTATTGCTTTCCCCCTCTGACCACCTAACGTATGTGCAGCCATGGCATTTGCGATACTTAGGTGGCAGTGAATGTGTTCAGGTCTGTGCGAGCATAGGCCGAAGGCCGTGGCATAGTTGTGCGAATTGCCCCCATGTGGACTGCATGTGTTGTACTGGGCCCTTGAAACACCTGTGTACCTATTAACAACAAACAAAGCAACCCCAAACTTGGTAGCCTCCCACACCTGTCCCACCCATGCCAGAAACTATAACCTACCGGCTCCCTTAACCCAACTCCAAACCCAACTGGCTCCATGAACTCAATGAAACAATCTACAGTGCCTGCAGAACCTGGAGCGCTAAAGGCGGCCAACCTGCTCCTGACGGTCGAGGCCACAGGATACTATCACGCTGAGGCCCATTCTAAGGACTGGGTGTACCGTCACATATTTGTTTGATCATAACCGCTGGGGTCATCATGCTGCAGAGACTCTAATGGTGGTGCGGGAAACGCCTTGGGGAGCCTCCTGGATCTGGGAATTCGAGGCAAGGCTCTCCGCCGCCTCTGGTGAGGTGAAAAAAAACAGTGGATCTGTTGTGTTGCACGCAGAGTTTAGCCTGGTAGAGCATGGCATACTTAAATCCTTTCCTTCTAAGGGTGTTTTTGATGGATTTTTGTTGCTCCTGAACCGCTGGGCTGAAATTAGGAAACAGGCGGATACTGGAGGAGCCCCACTGCAGTTCACCCTTTTCCCTGGCAGAGCGGAGAATAATGTCCCAGTCCCGGTCCCGGTAACTGAAGATCTTGCCTATGATCGGGCGCTCTGGGGCACCGGGAGGTGGCCCCGGCCCCAGTGCCTGATGAGCTCTTTCCACCATAAACATAGATGTTAGTGGAGGGTGATCCAGGATATCCATCAGGAGGGACTCCGTGAACTTCTCCATGTTCTCGATGGCTGTAGACCCCAGAGCACCAAGGATGCGTATATTGTTCCGCCTGGACCGCCCCTCTAAGTCATCGTTTTTGGCCATCACTTTCTTCACGGCTTGTTGAAGTTCCGGCACCTCCCGCTGCAGGGTGGCGACCTTGTCTTCACACTCCCAAATTTGATGCTCTGCCTCAGCCATGGGACCACATAATTTATTAATTTGTATAGCTGAAGTGTCGACTTTGCATGTCAATGCGTCTATTTTAACACTGGGGTTATCCGTGTTGCTTTTTAAGGCCAACAGCGTCGATCTGATCGGTCGCTTGTCATGAAAGGGGGTGATGGAGACTGGTCGGATCGGGCAAATTGGTTCATCTTGGCTTTCTTTTTTTGGTTCCCCATGCTGAGATTATTGGGTGGGTGGTGAGTCGTAGTGTTCACGTCAGCAGGGTTCAGGGAGACGCTGCACCTCACTGGGGTGCGGTGCACAGATGTAGAAGTTATTAGCACTGCTCTCCCGAATCAGGCTGGTATGTGAGTCAGCTGAGCAGACTCTCAGGTTGGGTAAGCGGAGGCCTCTTCTCAATCCAAAATCCCGCGCTGCGCTGTATTCTAGTAACTACCAGCCAGATCACACACTGCAAGTACGGTCTGGTGTCATTGGCTGCAGCGGTAGCGTGGGTCCTAGTATGAAATGTCAATGGGGACTACTTTCGCAGTTCAGGTTTGCTAGGCTGAGAGTGGAAAGGCAGAGGTCCCTGCACCGGTGATCAGCCCAAGTGTAGTGCGTTCATTAAAAGACGTGGCTGCCAGGGGAAGGGATGTAAAGTATAGGGAGTCACTATGAGGGAGCATAGGGAGGCACTATGAGGGTGCAGCTTTATGAGTTGCCAGGGATAGATTCCGACCCACCAGTCCGGACCCAGAGGAGCCGACACGACTCTCTAGCAGCAATGGAGGTAGGCGCCCAGGCCCTGGGTCCACAGTAACGCTTTCCAACGGGGGCCTGCGGAGATCAGGCAGGTATAGGATCAATGCATGCACTTGATCTGTTCCTCCGGTTCCAGGACAACGTTGCTGCGGAGGTGCAGAGACATTGGATGGAAGCGATTGTTAAAGGGAGCCACGGACATTGGCTGGAGAGGAGGGGGCACGCAGCGGGGGCCCTGGGGCTCAGTCTGGGTTTATAGACAGGACGTTGATATAACCACCCCCCCTGTTCTCCTTACCACAACGGACTGAAATGAAAGTGCTGGCATCCCACGAAGAGACCCAACCCTCACCACCTAGCAAGGGTCACCGGTCTCCCATCCACGTTGTCACGTACAGGGTGGCTCTGTTGTCTCTGGGTCAGGTGTCAGTTGTAGCTTCTAGGGCCCCACGGACCCGCTGGTTTGGTGGCCTGGACGTGCACAGCCAAGCAAAGCAGGGCACAGCACCGAAGACCAGGATATGGCAATTTCAGTTCAAGCGTCAAGAGGGGGCAGCGCTGCCTTCAGGATCATCAGGGGTTAATGCCAGTCTGGTCCACCGGGGCCCGCAACTCTGACCGCTTCTCCACAGGCCGGGCCAGTGCAGGGCGCAATGGGATCTCTGCTCCCATCAGCGGCTCACAGGGTGGGATTCCAGAGACACGGACGTCCCCTACTCAGATCCAGTCCAAGCTCCGCTAGCTGTGGTGCTTACAGCGGAGTGGGTCACGGGTCTCCTCTGGCGCAAAGCCTGCAAATGTGCATGCCAGAGAGGGAGTCCCTGCAGCTGCCTGCCATCTGGTTAGGAGCCGCCAGCAGAGCGCCACCAAACACCGGGTGAGCGCCCACTCACATTCAGAGGAGGATTTTTAAAAGGATGTCGGAACCTCGAACTGAGCTTCTCAGGCAGTGACCACCTTAGCTAGCCGCGCAACAGCGCCCCCCCATATTATGCAAGGTTAAAGCCATTGTATCACATTAAGTGCCACATGATCAATACGCATATGATAAAATGTCTTGAATGTGGACTCTCTAGACCAATCAGCTGCTTTCAATATTTGTTCCTCACCTCCACCCAGGAAGGCTGCTTTTGAAGCCATAGAACGCCTTACTGAGTGCGCCCCAAAGGAAGAAATGTCACTAGCTACCTCCTTCATGGCCCATCTGACCCAACTTGCTAAAGTGGCCGGGGACACAGGCTTTAGGGTTTTCTGTAAGAAATAAGCAGCTGAGAGGTACCCAGCGACCTAAGCCCCTCTGTCTTTAATTCAAAACATTTTAAACATTGCACCACATAAAGTTTGAGATCTTCTGGAAAAGCAGGGTATGAAATGGAAGAAATCATGCATTTAGTTCTCCTGGAAACAAAGAAGGCTACCCCCTGCAGGGAAAATACTTTATCATCAACATCCAAAGCTCTAACATCTGAAACCCTTTTGATGTTGATGAGACAAAGTAACATGGCTAACTTAGAGAACAGTTGCTGCAAAGATAACTCGTCATTATGGGACAAAGAGAAAAACAAGTCCAAGACCATACTGACATCCCAAAGGATCGAATGCCTACTCTTAGGCGGGACCATAATGCAGGTAGACCTAAGGGCCTTATGCACCAAGAGGTGCCTGCACAATGGTTCTTCATTAACAAACTCCTGGGCAGCCAAATTGGCTGACCTGTGCCTGTTGATAGCTCTATTAGCCTTACCCTCTTTGAACAATTCAACAAAATAATTCACCATCTCTAGAGGAGGGGCAGAAATGGGATTGAGATGTCGAGCCACACACCAGCCCACCCAGTGGCTCCATGCTTAGGAGTAACCTGACTTAGTGGAAGCCGCCCAGGAATCTTTGATGATACAGATAGAGTCCTGCGAAAGTCCCTGGAATCACCAGGCAGAGCTGAAATCTTCCAAGCCATAAGGAACAGATGCCCTCGAAGGACGAGCTTGTGAGGGAGACCCGTCAGGTCCGTTAGGAGCCGAGGATGGAGAGGGAGAACACGAGGAAAATCCACCGCCAGCTCTAAAAGGGCTGGAAACCACACCTGAGAGGACCAAAGGGAGTAATTATTACTAGTGTAGCAGATTGTCTGCGCACCTGCACCAGGACTCTGGCAAACTTGATGAATGGGGGAAAGGCATAGGACAGGGTACCCGACCAATCCTGGAGAAAAGCATTGGTCGCTAGTGCCAAGGGGGCGGGCCTCCAGCTCAAAAAGAGAGGCACCTGACAGTTGTGTCTTGAGGCAAAGAACTCTATTTGAATCGGACCCCAGAGAGACAGGATCCTAGCAAAAAGGGCTTTGTCCAGCATCCTGTTGCTCCTATCCTGAAGATCCCTGGAATTCCAATCTGCCACGGTATTGTTAGCCCCCGGAAGGTGCTCTGCTTTCAAGAGAATGTTCCTGTCCAGGCAAAAGTGCCAAAACCCTCTTGCTAGCTCTGCTACGGCCTTGCAGCGGGTCCCCACCAGATGGTTTATGTAACGCACTGCCGAGATATTTTCCATTCCAAGAAGGACACAGCAATTTCCCTGATCCTTGAGGAGGCTCTTGACTGCAAAGGAGCCCACTAGCAGTTCCAGACAGTTTATATGTAGAGATTTCCCTTAAATTGACCATTTCCCTCCAGTGGAAACCTGACCTATCTTGGCCCCCCAACCTGCCCTGTTGGCATCGGACTCTAGACCAACTTCTGAAGACAGACCAAAGATCGCCTTGCCATTCCAGGCGGTCATATGATTGAGCCACCAAAGGAGCTCCAACTTAACATCGGGAGACAAGAGGGCCATCTGTGAACATGATAGATTCTGGCAGAGATGTCTGCCCTTGAGGCGTTGTAAAGCCCTCTAATGCAAGGTTGCCAGAAAGATGGCCTGAATGGAGGTAGAGAGAATCCCCACAACCCTGGCTAACTGCCTGAGGGAGACCTTCCCCTTTTTTAGGAGAAAGCGGATTTCCTTCTGAATTTTGGACAGCCTGCTTTGAATCCATATTGAATCCCAGAAACTGGATGCAATGAGTAGGCCAGAAAATGAACTTCTTCACAATTATGACAAAGCCTAGGGCTTGTAACAGAGAGATCGTAAGATGCAGGTGATCTTGGAGGATCTGGAAATTCTGTGCCAAAAGGAGCATGTCGTCCAGATAAAAGATTATTTGAATCCCCTTTGACATGATGAGAGCCATCACTGGCATCATTAGCTTGCTGAAGCACCATGGGGCTGATGAGAAGACGAATGGGAGAGAGGCAAACTGCCAAATTCGATCACCCATTGGAACTGGAGAAACTCCAGATGGAGGGGGCAGACCTGGACAACTAGATGTGCATCTTTGAGGTCCATTTTGACCATCCAATCTGCAGGGGGAAGGGTGTCCCTGAGGAGGTGAATGTCCTCCATCCTGAACTACGAATGAGTTGAGGGCTTGTAGATTGATGAGAGGGCGATAACTTTCTTCGGGCTGTGGGACCATAAAAATCGTGCTGAGGAAATGGCAGACTTTGAAGGTGGCTGAGACTAATGCACCCTTGAAAATGAGATCCCAGACTTCCACCAACCTCTGTTTGGCCTTGTCGAACAAGAGGGGAAGGGGAGGAGTAAGCTGACAGGAAGAGGAGTAAAACTCTATTTCAAACCCCTGTACTGTTTGCAATAACCAAGGATCTGAAGTGAGACCCTCACACTTAGGAAAAACCCTTGCCAATCTGCCCCCCAAATCTTTGCGGGAAGAAACATTTAAAATACATGGTAATACCTGGAGCTGTCCTTGCCCTAACCACATCTCTGCCAGCACGTCCTCTCCATTGAAACTCCCTCTGGAGATGGAAAACAGCCTTGTCTCCACGAGCAGAGGAGAAATTATGTGCACCCCTAGATGTGTATTGGTTGGGATGGTAGAACCCCAGGAAAAACGGCTAGAAGAGCAGGCTCTACCTCGTCCAGCCTTGTCAAAAACCTTAGGGGCAAAAACCTTCTTAATGTTGGCCTGGGCCTTATCCATGGCAGTGAAAGTATGCACGTATGCAGATAGGTCCTTTATAAACCTATCACCGAACACATTGCCCTGGGCTTTAGGGCCTGCTTCCCCTTCTGCCATATCTTGTCATTTGGAATCAAGGCGCATAAGTGGGGACTTGACCCCTTCCTTGGAAATGGTGGCGTTTGGTGTTGCCGAGCAGGCAGACCACCCTTTGCACCCAGACTCGAAGAGCTTGAACATCCACAGGGGTTTAGACAGCGCAGCCTCTTCTGTCAATTTGAAAATTTGAATTAAGGGACCCAACATGTCCAGCAACTTTTCCTGGCAACTGCCCAGGTCCTTCCCCACCCCCTTCTTGGGAACCTTTCCTTTCTGGGACAAGAAAGGCACCATAGGTTGGTCAATATCAGGGTTAAGGACCACCTTATCAGGAATAACCGGCCTAGGACATTCAGAACATAGATTGTTCCTTTCTTCATTGGGTAAGGGTCTCCTAACCCAATGATCTAAGAAAGTGGAGACAGCGCTAGACGTGTTCCACTCAGCAGACCTCGGGTGTTGGATGAGAGAGGGATCAAAAAACGTCACCCCGCTGTCATCTAACAAAGGACACTAGCTCCGTTGGACAAATCCACAGGAGACCCCCTCTTTTTACGTCTCTTAGGCAGGGAATCAGAATCCACCAAGCTATCCTGTGAGGACACAGGAGTTGAAGGGGCGTTAACAGGAGGTCCTGACCTTGGGCCCCCTAACTTACGCTCCAAAGCCCTTCTAGGGGACTGATCTTGGCCTGGAGAACTGGAGAAAGGACTGAGTGGTCCTCCCAAATGTTTACACTTAGCTTAACACTTTCTGGGAACAGGCACTGCTAGGGAAGGGCCAAGATCAGGCTTAGGGTGAAAATCAGAAATGTGTATTTATTAAGCTATCAAAAGCTGCTGCCAGGGTACAATTAAGGTTATGAAGGCCAGAGTCCATATAATCTTGAATTTCCCTTGTTACTTAAGGCGGGTCAGAGAGGGGACCCTCCCCAGAACCCTTAAAACCACAACCCTCCCTAGACCTTTCACTTTTCTTTGAAAGCCTAACCTGGGTGTTGGCATCAGCTGAAGGAGGACCCCCTAAATTTTTGATTGCAACCATAGCTAAAATAAATTGATGTGACAAACTTTAAATGACTCAAGAGAAGACAAAGTGTTATGAATACAACTTAATTCAACTTATCTGCTCCTTAGAACTGCTTAACACACTGTGGTACACTGAGGAAGCCAGTCACAGCAACATAAGAAAAGAAACGCTTAGCAGGCGTTGTACAAAAGTGCTTCTCTATAAGGGTTATGACAGGCAACGTTGTGCGCACAGCGCCCCTTCAAATCACAGTCCAAGCGTAGCCTTGAAGCCGAGCAGGCCGGGGGAAAAGGAAGAACACCATTGTTATGAATATCAGGCGGGGCCTGAACGCCGAGCATGCCAGACATAGATGAAGCACGTCTGACAATGAGAGGGGAAGGTGCTGACTCCCCCACACACGCAGACACGCTTGCCGAGAGGGCCACGTGTGAAAGGCAAACAGAACACTTGGGCTCTGAGTTAATGGAACGCTGGGGCCCGGCGTTCGTGTGAATGCAACCGCTGCAGGCTGAAGGGTGAATAAATTAGCGCAGCGGTCGCACACAATTAAAACAAACCCTTCAGTGGGAATGAAGGACAAACGGGTCTGCAGCCGTGTAACAACACACGCATACCCGTACTGCAACAAAGAATGTAACAGAAGAAACAAATGTTTCTACATTTCAAAGACACCAATAGTAATAAAGTACACAAGTGAATACAAATGTACTTAGCTTGTGGCGTCAGCAGCAACGAAAGAGGATTTGATAGAGGAAGGGACTCAGGTCTCTGCCTATTGGTTCCTAACAGGAGATGACCCACCCTTCATCTTGGATTGGGGATTCCTCCCTATCTTGTCACTGAAATACTATTTTCAGTTTGATTTAGCAAAACTTGTTTTTGTTTTTAAAAGTTGTCTTTGCTGCTGTGGCATCAGTAGTAAAGATTATAATGCATAATATGAAGCCTCCTGTCTTGACATAGACTACACTCAGAATGGTATGCCTGGAATAACACACACGTGATCAAATCCAGCAGAGTAGCCACAGAAAACCAGTACTGAATAAAAGTCCATAGCATGAACAATAACATTGCACTCAAAAGAATGCACTCATAATTGCAGGTTTGTAATACAAATAAGCACAATAACCAACACAACAGAACTGCACACCCTCCCACACTATAATCACAACATGACCAACGATCACAGCATGCTCAGAATAATACTTTTGGAATAAAATGTGCATAATAATGGTACAGGGCGAGTTTATCACACACACAGCAAACGATGTTAATAGAAAAGAGAGGGTGAGGTGGGAATTGGAGGGCAAAGTAACAAAGGCAGCGGTGGAGTACAAAGATAAGAGCACACAGAAAATGTGTCGGGAACTTAAAAAGGTTAGGGCGGCCCAAGAGACTCATCTGGCAGATGAAGCTGCACAACTCCTCCTACAAACTAAACAATTTTACTACAAAAATGGGGACAAGGCCAACCGATTCCTTGCGGCCAACTTGAGATAGCAGAAAACCCCGGAACCGCATCGCCCAACTTAAACACCAGGGAGGGCACTTAGTGAGAGGGGAGAAAGGGATAGTAGAAGTCATGTATTCATATTACACCGACAACCTAAAGGGGGAAGACTTGGAGAGAGAAGCACAGGTAGCGTTCCTGGGCCAGGTGACCCTGCCGCAGATCACAGAATCAGACAGACAATTGTTGGAATAGCCCATATCTGAGAAAGAAGTGTGGGAGGTCATAAGTGCGTTGAAGGGACATAAATCTCCAGGCTCGGACGGGCTAAGTAATGAGTATTATAAAACATTTAGGCCATCCTGGTAGGCCCCTTAACAAAATTATTTAATCACATACGGGACACGGGGCGGGCCTCTGGGGATATGGTCCCAGCTACCATGATATTACTGTTAAAACCAGACAGGGACCCTTCAGAATGCGCTAGCTATCGCCCTATTTCGTTACTGAATGGGGATCATTCGTAGAGCCATAGACACTATCAAATTAGGACGAAGGACAGGGCAGCGGTTCTCAGTGCTTGCTTTGGAAGCCTCTAGAGCCTTTGATAGCCTAAATTGGGGATTCCTACAGCTGACCCTTGAAAAATGTGGGTGCGGACCAATCTTTACTAGTACGTATTGGCTAACTATGGGAACCCATCCACACGGCTAATTATTAATGGACAGCTCACAGAAAGTATCCCTATCCAAAGGGGCACAAGGCAGGGGTGTCCGTTATCATCATTGATTTTCGCTGTGGCCATGGAGCCTCTGGCGCAAAGGGCCCGCGATGAACCGGGAATCCGAGGGGTGGAAGTAGGCACCTGTGGGTCCCAGAAGGTAGCCCTTTATGCAGATGATGTCCTCTTGTTCTTGAAGGACACAATAAACTCACTTCCAAAAGCTACAAAGCTGCTGGACAGGTTTGCAAGATTTCTGGGTTTCACATCAACTACCCCAAATCCAAGGCACTTAACATCACTGAGGTCCCAGAACACGTGTCAGAATGGGAAAGCCGATATACTCTGAAATGGGAACAGAAATCTATAAAATATCTGGGAGTACACTTAACACCCACCTACGAGAGGTTATATGGGACTAATATCCCGGACCTGCTGAAAACACTGTTTGGAGATCTCAAACGGTGGGACATGCAGGAGCTATCATGGCTTGCAGGCATAACAGCAGTTAAAATGACCCTTCTCCCCAGGTTCCTGTATGTGACTGGAGCCCTCCCAATACGCATCCCAGGCCCAGCAATTACAAACTTACAGAAAGAAGTTATGTCCTTCATCTGGAGAAAGAAAAAACCTAGGGTCCCCAGGAAAGTCCTATTTCGACCACAAGCTCTGGGGGTACCAGAACTCTGCAGGTATTTATGGGGAGCCGAGGTAGCACCCATGCTGCAATGGGCACCCAGAGAAAACCAAATTCGTTGGCCGACCCTCGAAAGGGAGGCAACTAAGACACCCCTGGAAAGTGTGGGATTCCTCACAGCGCGGCATAGAGGCAAAGGAGGCACACTACTGGAAACAACCAAGGCCACCCTATGGTACTGGGATAAAGCACTACGGGAAAAAGGGGAAAATAGGGGGATGCCCTCTAGCGCCAATGGCCCATAATCCAGACTTAACACCAGGGATGCAGCCTGACTTCTGGGCACACTGGGGAGGAGGGGAGGCAGGCCCTGACACTGGGGGCACTCTACGCAGAAGGTCAACCCTAACATTTGAAGGTTGTATGGCTAAATTTCACATTCCCGACAGGGAACGCTTCCATTACATCCAAATTGGCAACTCGGGACCCAATAGGACTGAAACTCACTGTAAAAGAGGGAAGGTTGGAAAAAGGGGTGTCAAGACTGTACCGGCTGATGGGGGAGGCGGACCCGGAAGAAACTCTACCGTACATGCAGAAATGGGAACTAGATGTGGGGAAACCAATCTCGGGGGATACATGGAGTCGCATATGGCATCGAGCCGCCAAAAGCTCCAAATGTGCCTCAAGTAAAGAGGCGGTGTACAAACTTTGTCTGAGGTGGTATATGACGCCACAACGCATGCACTCCACTAACCCAGACTATCCCCTGTCATGTTGGAGGAATTGCGGCAACCGGGGGACCTAATCCACATGTGTTGGACCTGCCCAATGGCGGAGACTTACTGGAAGGAGATCTTGAGCCATATTAAGGAGATAGTGGGGACACAACTGCCTTTTGACCCGGTGGTAGTTTTACTGGGCAGAGCTATGCGAACACCAGAAACAAGGCTACCCTTATCATCCACATGCTGAGCGCAGCCAGAATCACCTTGGCGCAGGCGTGGAAGAACAAACAGGGGCCGGTAGTGGCCAGGTGGTGGGTGAGTCTATGGGGAGTGATGGCCATGGAAAAGGTGACGGCAATGGCATATGGCTCCTACTCGAAATACCAGAATACCTGGATGCTGCTTCAGGAGTTCATGGACGACAAGGAACAAATGTACTTCAAACCTAAGCTACTCCGCAGGGTCTCCATTATTTAGAAAGGCATGCCGTGAGTCGAGAGGACAGTCCGGCTCGCAAGACTCCCATGTGTGTTGAACAGAGGAGTCGTGCTTCACCCAAATACTGAAAAGTTATATTGGCGGGTGGGGGGGGAGTTGCAACATTTAAACATTTAAAACTCAGGAGCAAATGGAACACAAAGATGGGGACGGACGGGGGGAAATGAGGATAAAGCTGTCGTTTGCTGCTCCCATATATGTAATTTATGCTCTTGAGAAATAAATAAAGTTGGTAAAAAAAAAAAAGCACAATAAAAACGCTCAGAATAACACACACATAACACAATTCACCACAATAGCCATACACAACAGGCACTGTATACAAACCCACACCCTTGGCACGCAACGACCAACAATACGATTCCAGTACTATGTTAGAGACGGCCGCGTGTAATGTTATTTAGCACAATATCCAGCCACACAATAAAGAGGAAATAAATGAAAAAAGGGTGTTAAGGCTCCTGCCTCTAAAAAGGTAAAGTCTACACATGTTGGGAATGCCAACATTAAGGTGTCAACAATCATCACAAAGTAAGTATTTCACTAAACACATTTTTTTTGAGGGTGCAGGCCACACCGAAATCTTTGAGCAAGCTTCCGCCCGCCCTTCCGGAATCGATTGTGCACCAATTAGCGCTGGACACCAGAGGATGCAGACAGGATCTTGGGAAATGATGAGGCAGGCTGGGTGCAGATTGCGCAAGGTCCCCTCCTCCTGTTAGTCCACTCTCACTGAGCGGTGATATGCTATTAATCCCCATGTCTCTATTGCCAGCCGCATGTGGCAGCAATATTGGATCACCCCCTGCGCATGCTAACCGTGACTAACCCGGTTGATGAATGTCATGCCTCCTGCCGCCACGCGCGCCTACCTTTACATCTCATACACTCCGCGCCCGCACCCCTGTGCACTGGCGAATGACAACATTTAACATTTCTTCCACCGCCTGCCTTCGAACGTATTAAGGGGCCTCGCTGTCAATAGATTACATTCCTGTACAATGATAATAGCCCCAAAAGCTAAGAGGCCTTGTCAGGAATCGCAGTTGTCACAGTTTGATGCAAATGATTTTACTTGGTGTTCATCCGCCGCGCAATCATCTCATGATCTGGATATACATCACAGCATGACATGTAAATTTCCTGCTACTCTGCTTTCATTTCCAGAGGCAGCAATCAAATGAAAACCATCCAACCTCGCCAAAATGTATAAATAATTTTCATTCAAACGTATTAACAGTCAAAATATGAGAATTTATCACGGGGTAGTGTGCCTTTTAAGAAGCGATAAAGACTTTACTTTTTAAGCATATTCCTACTTAGAAAACTAATACGAACAGTAACTTGTGGTTTTAATACAGTATTTAAAGGCGTTTGTTGTTAATCCATTCTGTGAAGTAGGGCGAGCTACTGCCATTGTGTGAGATCTAGTGGAAAAATCGGCGGCCATCTTGTCAATCACCGTTTCAAGAGTGTTGATTTAATAACTGGGCAGAAAATACAAACATAAACAATACCAGCCCTTCATTGGACAAAAGTAATTCTCAATGGCAAAGTTAAGAGCTTGTCTGATTGAACACTATGATGCCTAAAAAAAAGCTAATACATTGTCACCATAGGTTTTCATCAGTAAAAACCCCTTGACAAGAAAAATATTGAAATGGCGAAAATGGTGTGGGTTTATTCTTAGAGAGAGAGAAAGAGAGAGAGGGGGAGAGAGAGAGAGAGAGAGAGAGAGGTGTCTTTGTGCATGCATGTAGCTGTTAGCGAGCAAATTAATGAACAGCTGTCTTGATTAATGAGCATGTGATTTAGTGGCTGTACGAGTAAATGTTCAATGAGTCATCAATTTATAATAAAACTGCATGGTCTGAATTGGGTACCGACGGACAAAAAAGACACTATGCTGATTGAGTTTGCAAAGCAGCACGTCATACAAATAAGATCATGAGGCAAGAGTTGAGTAATGATGCAATGTGTGTCGCGCAACATGACTGTGAAGACCGGCTCACCTTTTTGGCACTTATATTGCTAAAATGTATGATGCAATGGAGCACAATATCAAGTCGTCTTTCTGGCACCCACCTCCATGTGTACCTGCCAAAGTGATGGCTTGTGAATGGTTTCACTGGAGGGGCATACCTATTTCGCAGTAATGAGGGGTGGACGGCTGAGTGTGGCGAGGGAGAATAAACAAAACAAGGAGAATACGTTTTAACTATTGGGTTAAAATGATGCATTCTACAGCACACTTTTTGTTAATATGTGTGTAAAAAGCCATACAATTTAAAATCGGTTCGGTTAGTTTACAAACAAAAAAATCGAACAAATTTCCAACAAATTACCAACAATGCCCAGGAGCATTTTCCAACACATGTTCATGATGTTTGTCCCCACAATATATGCCTGCATTGCCACTACAAAGCATACTTCATGATGCCTGGATGTTAGCACCCTCACTTTTTCACATCTTATTGTTCCGGTTTACACAATTTACCGTGGCACAGAGGAAACTCTTACGTGTGCCCGCATATCACAATTCCAAATCGACTCGCAAAGCTGCAAGACTTGAGGGGCATTTCGTCTAGTATCTGGAACAAAGAGGATAAAGGCTTGTGAGACCCCTGCATCAGCATTCGCACAAAGGCCCCTTTATCAGAGGTCTGTGTTCTAAAGATGCAATGGCCGCAGCATTTGCAGATTTCTTCTGTTAGACTTGTTTTCTTTTATTTTGTGAAACCTCTGTCTTGGTTTGGTCTGCCTAAAGATTCATCACTATTTGATGGCTGCAGAAGTTGAATTGAATCCTTGGGTCACAAAATTTCTTACGACAGGAACACTATGGTGTCCGAGGGCAGATCCTATTATTATTATTATTATTATTGTTATTTTTGTATATTGCCCTTCACGTCCGAAGGCCTCAGTGCGCACAAAGACAGAGCATAGACATCATAAGAAACAGTCAGAAACCAGATCACTATCAGGGCCGAAGAACTAAAAGCATTTAATCTTTAGAATAAAAAAGAAAGGTTTTGCTAGCCTTCTTAAAATGAAGAAGATCTGGAATATCTCGCAGGTCCAAAGACCAGGAGTGGAGACATCAAAATGCTCCCACCAAAGTTCTGTAGTTTAAAACGAGGCTGGAATAATTGATTATTACCATTCAATCCAAGGGATCTAATAGTCGGAGGCTTCTGAATTCTCCTCATCAAATACACAGTGGCTTAATTAGACAGGCATCTGTAGGTCAAGGATAGTATTTGATAAGAGATACAGAGTTTAACCGGAAGCCAATGCAGGGATCTGCGAGCCTGAGTAAGCTGATCCGCTCTTGCAAGTCCGCAAACCGCTCTAAAGGTGCTGTTTTGAGCAACCTATAGTGTCTTCACATCATTTATTGAGGTGCCAACCAGAAGACTATTGCAGTAGTCAATTTTAGAATTCACAAGTGCAGCAGCGAGCACAGCAACAGTGGCATCAGACAGATACGGCTTAATCTGTCTAATGAGCGTTGTGACATAGGCGCATGGGAACTTAGTGTGTGATTCATTTTTTTAATGTTAAGGTTGGCGTAAAGAAAGATGCGAAGTGTGTTCGCCCAAGGACTTGCTTTAATGACACAATCTACAATATTAAATTGACCATATTTATCGTCAAGTTTAGACGAGCGCTGGCTACAGCCAACTAGCATAAGGTCCGTTTTGTTTGTTGCCATTTAAGGCAAGAGAATTAACATTCATCAATCTTTGGATAGTATCATAAACCTGAGCAATAGACTCAGAGTCCCTGTCATAGTCACACGTCAACTCCAATACCACCTGAGTATCGTCTGCATAATTACTGTATTTAATGCTGCAATCATCCAGGAGGTCAAAGAGAGGGCGGGTGCATAGATTGAAAATGGTAGGTGAAAGGCAGGCTCACTAAGGATCACCGCAGAAGAGCACTTCCGATCGAGACTTAAATCCTCCAGAAGCTACTCTGACAATTCTAGATCCCAAAAAGGAGGCCAGCCACAATAGTGCAGATTTGGAACATTTAGCGATTGTATCTAGTCTCTCAAGAAGCAAGGCATGATCGACAAATTCAAAATCTGCCGAGAGATTGAGCTGCATAAACAAGGCTACCCGCCCTAAGTCTCAAATGATGGTCAGATTGGCTTTAAGGTCAAGCATGGCGGTCTCTGTGCTAATATAATTCTGAAACCGCACGTATGCCATTCTAGCTAAGATTTTTAACAAAAAAGGAACATTGGTGATGGGGCGATAGTTACTCACAATATTGGGGTCTAACGTTTCCTTTTTAAGGATTGGAGAAATCCATACATTTTTGAGAATAGCCCGCCTCACCGGAGATGAAAATGTGGAGTTAACAATTTTGCTAATGAAAAGAGCCAGGCAACCGATGGCATCCCTAATAATGCTGGCCGGGCATACATCACCAGGGTAAAAAGAGGGTTTAAGATCGCTGTAAAGCTTTATTAGATCGCCTTATGAAATGTTGCTGAACAAAAACTCCAAGTATGAAGGGACACAGCTGGTGAAATAGTTTCTGAATTATTAATATCCTTGTCAGCTAGGCCTAAGTTTGAGTGATGATCTTCAATCTCAGCTCAATGAGAATAGAGTTTAGAAGCAATACCTTTTTGAGTTTTCGGAGCACCATAGGTCACTTTTGTGACAGAATGGTAGGTGCTAGTTCTGCCGTCAAATTCTTTAAGGATAGAGAAAAGTTATTTCTGAAAGATTTAGCAGAGAGAATTCTTCAAAGTGATCCCGTTTGCTAGAAATAATGGTGTTCTCATACTTAACAGCCATATTGCGGTATGAAGTAAGACTCAGTTGACAAGGCGATTTCCGCGAGGGTCTTTCAGCCTGCCTCTTTATTTTCCTGAACTCAAGAAGATTGTCAGAGAACCAGGTCTTACCCAGGATTTCAGTTGTGATCCTCTTGATTACTACAGGAGCTAGAATGTCAATTGCATAGCTGGTGACATCTAGAAATTGCTCCATAAGAGAGCAGGTCTCGGTAGAGTAGATGAGATTACTCAGCAGGGGATGGACTGTGTTCGCAAAAGCTTCAGATGAAATTCTGCGAGTAGTCCTAACTTTGGTAGCAATTCTAGGATTAATGTTACTTTTGGCTAGCTTAGAGGGAAGCAACAGCAAAAAAGTGATAAAAAAATGACCGGACCATGGGCAGACAGAGACGACAGGCGAGGTGATGTCGATGTTATAGGTAAAAACCCAATCTAATAAATGTCCTTCCATGTGAGTAGGATTCTTAATCCATTGAGAGAGCCCACTAGCTTGAAGGGACGAAAGGAGAGAACCAGTCTCATGATAATTATCATGGTAAGCCCAGTGGTTAAAATCACCTAACATTAGCAGATGTGAGGAGGACTTCACAAAATCTCCAATAATCATCAGAAGCTGTTCCTCAAATAGTGATGTGGTCGTGGGTGGACGATAGAGGGTGAGAATTCCAATGGTGGTGTTACAGTTAGCATTTATCGGTGAGAGAGGGTCCGAGAGAATGCATCGAGTGTATCTTAAAGAATAATGGCAGTACCTGTCCGTCCCTCCCATACCCCTGTGGGCAGTCAGTCCTAAATATCCTGAAGCCAGATGGTAAGGCCAAAGAGGCAGCATGATTACTGGTGTCCATGAGTCAAGTTTCTGTTAAACAGACAAGATCGATTTCCTGGCTCTCAATTAAGTTGGCTATTTCTATACCATGTTTTACAAGGGAACAGGTATTTAGTAAAGTGGTTTTCAATTGACAATGGGTAAAGAGACTGCACTATTGATGCTACAAGGCAGTTTATAGTCTAAAATAGTCCAGATACTCAAAGCAATTTTAAAAGGTGTGCAATCACAAATCTAGCAGCAAGTCACATTTTAAAAAGCAGTAGCAACATGCTTGTAAATACGGGAATGACTACTGCTCGATTATCCAGACTGCCACGCTACCAGCCCCAGGGCGGTCTCCCAGTATCCCTTCCTCGTGTATGCCTCCTAGATTTAGCGGGTCCAAAGGATTCAATTGCTTTTATGAGCCAAAGTAAGAATCACTGTTGTAATCAACCCCGATTGTATGCAACAGACCAAGCTAAAGTAACGTTCCTTTTGTTCAATGTGGATGAAACAGCATTGGCATTGGCCAAACACTGATAGTGGCAGTGTCTTCGAGCAGATCATGCTGGGCTCTATGATGAGTTTCATACTATGTTTAATCACCAATATGCCGTTTAGTCGGTAAGAAATTAACTTGCAGAGATACGTGAAGATAACTGGGACCTCCTTTCTGATATTTCACACTTGTTCATGTTCAGGCAACCAACGTGGCCCAAAGATGCCCAAGAACTGAACGATACCCTAAGGTAAAAGCGTCTCACAATGAAACCCTAGCCAAGAAGGCAAATTAACTCACATTCTAGGGAACGCATTCATCTGCCTGCTCTTAAGTGCCCCTCCTAAAAGTGCCTGTGAAACACCAGAACGAACGATGCCCCAAAACTGTCCATGACTGGTCCTTCTAGTCCAAGATCAACTCCCAAAAGAGTATCAAGAACAGGTTTTCAATCCTAAGGAAGCCGAAAAGCTTCTACCCCATCAATTGCTGTATCAATTTATGCCCAGGGTCCCAGATTCCTTAAGGCAGAACCTATGCCCTATCTGGAAACGAAAATGTCACAGGGAGCACCAATTTTTTGTACCAAAAAGGATAATCCCAAACTTCCACTCTGTGCACCCTATAGAAAACGTAATGCAATTAGCATAAAGAATAGCTATCCTCTACCGCTCATTCAAGTCTTGATAGACCAAGCACAGAATAGTAAAATATATACAAAATTGAATTTAAACGTGCATTTAATTTGATACGGATGGAATCAGGTGACATGTCGAAGACTACTTTCCTTGCTAACTATGGACATTATAAACATTTTGCTATGCCCCTTGGGCTTTGCAATGCACCAGCAGCATTCAATTATTTCCTTAATGGTATTGTTTGAGACATTTTGGATGTCTATGTGGTGATCTCCCAGGATGACATCTTGATATTCTCTCCATTGTATGAAGACCATGTATGGCATGTCTGAGATGTTCTAAAATTACTCAGTGACAATTATCTGTATGCTAAACCCTCCAAATGTTCCTTCAATCAGAAGCGAATAACATATCTTGGATACAGTCTAACACACCAGGGATGGAGATGCATCTGCAAAAGATCTCTGCTATCATAGATTACCCATTGCCACGCTCTGGTAATAAATTGCAGAGGTTCCTGTGTTTTGCCAACTTTAATAGAGGCTTTACTACCAATTATTCTAAGGCTCCACTCCACTTAACTCACCTTCTCAAAAAAGGTATGCTTTACGAGTGGACCACAGCATAAGCATCCACATCCAATCATTTCAAGGCCATAGTCATCATGCCCCATTCTACATCTCCTGGACCCCATGTTACTGCATACAATAGAAGCCAATGCATCCAATCATGCCATGCAGGCCGTATTACTGCAAACAGACTCTTCTATAAAGGAACCACTTACATTGACTTACCTTTTTCACTATTTAGTGCAGCAGAAAGAAACAACAGCATTTTCTAGAAGAAATTATTGCCAATTAAGGAATCCTTGGTTACTTGGAGACACCTTCTAGACGTTATCCCATCACATTTATCACTATTTATTTGGACATTGGGTGCTAGAAAAGCAGAAAGGTGGTTAATCAGAGACAAGATTGCTGGATCCTTTTTCTTCTTGTTTTGACGTTATTGTCATTTTTAAACCAAGTATAAGGAACACCAAAGCAGGTGTCCTCTCTTCAGCATACAAACAGGACATGGAAGAAACGCAAGGAATTCATTTTTTACTACCCAAAAAATCATCTCCCTTATTGTGTCTCAACTGTCTCCAAATGATGAGTTACTAAAACTAGGATAATACTTCTGGTCAAAGGAAGCTATTCTTATAATCCCATCCTTTACATTGAGAGAAACAGGACCTACTCTTTACCATGACAAACTAAAGCGTTCTGCACTGAAAAGTGAACATACCCTTTTAAACTGTAGTTATGATGATCCCGGTGTAGGACATTTTTGGACTTCGGAAGATTCTTTCTAAGCAGCAAAGATATGCCTGGTGACGTACCATGAAGGAGGATGTTAAAGATTACATGCAAGGATGTGGTATTTTTGCTTGCTGCAGCCAAGACCCTGAAATAAACCAATGGGTCGGTTATGTCCCTATCCAGTCCAGACCGACTCTGGCAAATCTGTTCTATGGATTTTTATAAAAGATCTTCCTCTAGAATATGGAAATTCCATAATTTAGAGCATCATGATTCTTTCACAAAAATGACTCATGTTGTTCCTCAAAAGTCTGTACCGTCAGATCATACACTTGCCCTTTATTTCCTACATCAGTTAAGCAGACTTTATGGGTTTAACTGAATCCATTTCGACAGAGTTTCTCAGTATGTATCTACTTTTTGGAAATAAATAGGTAGAGTATTTGGCATTCAATTGAACTTTACATCTGATTACCACCCCAAAGTTGATGGTCAAAGTGAACGAATTAATCAAACCAAATATCAGATTTTACATTTCAGAGCAGGATCAGGATTAGGCTGACTTGTTATCCCTGTCAGAAGTTGAATACTGGGGGACTGTAATAGACAAATCAGAGGGAATTCTGCTAGCCTCTCTTTCTTGGGTATCCTACAATGAAACAACAAAATTACCAGAAATCCACCATGGCTAATCATGCAGTAATCATAATGCCTTGATAACAAAATGGACCCTGCGGAAAGGTATTCTGAAATGGTCACAAGGTAACATATTATATTCAAGAAAATCTGAATTTCTAAAGGGGTGCCTTTAAATATTTGTGAATGAACGTTCAGAAGTTCAGGGAAAAAGTATTAGGGTGACAACTCTTAAGGGGTCTTCTTCCAGGAAGGGAAGTAGAATTTTCCCCTGATGTTTCGGCAGATGGCTAAATGGTGCACTTTTGCCAATTAGTCAGGCAAAAAGGTGGGCAAGACGTTTCCAAGGCGCTCCAAAGCTTAGGAGGCAAACAAACCGAGAAGTACATTTCAGTTGACTATAATTAGACAGAAATTTTACTCAGCAAAACTCACAATCTGAAACAACCCCCTTAAATAACTCCCCTGTAGCAAGGCAGGGCCGGGGGAATAACTATGAGTCCAAAATGGTTCTTAATGTAGGGAGGAGAGTCCATAGGCTAGAACACCGCCCATAGAGAAAATAGTTAACCCGATACCAACTGTAGAAAAAGTCACAACACAGTCTGCGGGGACCTACCCTGAATGGCATGAGGGTGAAACTAAGGGAAGAGAAATCAAGTGCCGAGATGATGCTGCTGCAGGGAGGACACTAACCAATGCAGAGGGTTTCATTCAAAAAGATAGTGAGGAACTGGTGGCAAGAACTTCCAGTCGAAAATACCACCAAGTTGCCAATCTGTTTAGAGAACAAAGTGCAAAACACTGAATCGTAGATAACTTGCCGTGATCCAAGTAGTCAGCCGAAGAAAGAAGCCAGTCCACCAAAACATAGAGGTCAATCCATTCAAAAGCAATTCCATCAAGCAAAGCTCCTAATCTTGAACAGAATGACAGAGTTGGGAAACTAACCCCAAGCTACTCGCAGGCTAGGAATTCTACTGAGAAGCATGCATCAGCTGATCACGAACCATTTCACCTTTGTATTTCTATGTTGCTCATATTCCGGGAACCCTGTGGACTACCCATTGGCACATCCGACGGTAACGGAAAAACATCAGCAATTGCAAAGTCTCATGGGAATGGTAATGTCGATAGATTGTCCAAGGAAATGCCAGCATGCATACAGCGGTAGCGACAGCGCTCGTCTGTGAATTAAGTATGCATTATATTTAGTTATCTTTGCTATCAGGTGCTCTTCAACAGGTAGAAAGATGCCTTTATATCCTACTCAAGAATTCACCTTTACTGTTACTGTGCAGTCACCATTTACTGTCAAATGAGCAAGTATACAGTTTTGCTGGTCTATGGATATTGTTTCCTGGACTGCTTGAAAATAGTCCCTTCCAGTAAATGGCACACACAGAAGTCCTACAAAAACAGAAAGAAGCAGGGATCTCTATACCCTGGACCAGAGTATTATTGTACCACAGAAATCCAGAAAAGATGTCCAGAGAGCAAAACTGTGTTGCTTACAAATTGTATCAGTTTTTATTTTATCATGATATAGAAATTTGAAAAAAAGTCAATTAATAATACGATACTTTAAAGAGCATATTATTACATATCACAACAGCAAAGGTAAATATTACACATAGCTAAAATTAGTCCATCATCAAAACCATTCATTAAAATCACAAATAAATAAATAAAATAATTCATTGCTAGCAATAACTGGCCTAATGCCTTTAACTTTAAGTGTGATTGCACATGGTCGCAAATAGAGGAAGGTCTGCATAGACAGGTTCTTCTTTGAACTACTGCTTGCAATCTCAATTCCCCAGACTTTTGGTGCCTCTAAAAGACCTTCTAATTTATGCAGTTACATACAGCCTGTGATGACCAGGAAAAATACTTAACCGGTGGATAAAGTGGCCTGGGGCCTCATGTTTATTACCACCAAACAAATGACTAACCCTCTCTTAAGATTTCAATACAAAGGGCGAGATAAAATCTGGTCCATTGCTTGACTGGAAACCTTGTCCTGATCGTGAGCTGACATTCTTACTAGGTAACTAATTCTTCCTTCCATCAAGAATGTCCCTGCTACTTAGAATTCACTTTTACAGCTAACTGTGGAGCAAAGCATCCCATTGTGTGGATTGTGTTTGTGTTGCATTCACAGTTTTATGATTGAAACACTAAAAGTAACATATCTCATCCAAAATTAACTCCATTCAAATTCATATGGATTAGCAACACTGCCCCATTTCACTGCCATCCCCCAGCCATCAATATGGTGTGTGCAACATGAACGCCTCATACTAATATGGACTCTCCTTGACCATCCGACATCCTCCCTTTAGTTAATACTTAAACTTACAAATCATAATCATCTCCTTGGGGAACATCTCTACAACCATCTCTTACCCCCAGTCTCAATATTGACATACTCCTCTGCTAAATCAACCCAACTCATCCCCCCACCATTTACACAATCTACCCGCCGCTCCACACAAGCATGCCAATTTGGTGGAGGAAACAAAACAGCTTCAGTTTGAGTACCCGTATGGGATGAAGTAGTGGTGGCCCTAGCCTTGGTCAGGGTTACGTTCATCATGGCAGCAACTGTTGGTACATGGGCAGAGCAACAAGGTAGGATTAGTTGGCAGGAACAACAAAGAATAAGAAGATAATAAGAATAAAAAGATAAAAATAGGCATCAGAATCTTCACACCAAGGCTCAACCAAGGAGGTACACATGAAAATAAAGAGTCAATCCATGAGTCATTGGTGATCCCAGCCTCAGTTTCCATGATCACTTTCAGTTCATGCAGGGCAGCAATAGTTCTGTTGGGTGTGCAATTTTCAGTGTCAATGGAAGGCGCAAAAGGGCAGCAGGTACTCTTGATTTTCTGTCATACTCCACTCTCTATTGCTGTCAAGAGGTCGAGTATGTACTGGTTTTGCAAAGTTATGTGCCTCAGTGCCCATAACTCTTCCTTAATGGCACTAAACACTGACTCAGAAGTGTTCACAAAGAGCAGGAGTGCATACCTGGTCACCTGGAGCCATTTGGCATTTGCTGCTGCTTGGAGGGCAGGTGCAAGAATGGAGGTGAGAAAAGTCTCAGTGTGGTTAAACAGCCAATATTGATCAGTAATGTCTGATAAGGTCTGTGATGGTGTTGCTGAGAGGTAATTGGAGATTTTCCTTCATAGTAATTGTCCGGGACTTTTGCCATCAAACATAGTCTCTTATTTCTCTATATATGGTGGTAAAGGAGATGCAAGGGGCACTGAGGATGAAGGGAGCACTGATGCAATTTCAGTCATTGGATGGGCCAAAATCAGGTGCTCTTCAGGAATCACAAGGACGGGAACATGAAGGGTAGATAGACTACACACACCTCGCCAGGCTGGAGGGAACTGCCTGTATGCACTCTGTCCACAGATCCAAAAGTTGTTGAGAGGTTCAGCCGTACCTCCAGCCAAATCTGCAATGTGTAGAGTGTTATGGCAGTTCCCATTTGTGCCAATGGGCACCATATCATTGCACTAAAACAGAGAGAAAAATGGGTAAGTGTCTGTATCTTAAAGCATTTTTCTGTCTCTTTGAGCCACGTCAGAACATGCAAATGTTTTATCTATACTATCTCACACTCTTTGTTTATTTGTGCCACCCCTTCTTTGGAGAATCCCCTCATTCCTCCAACTCTGTAACTCTTACTGCTTGCTCGCATCAATTTTTAGAAAAAATAGCTCCTTCCAGGAACAATTGAACTCTTTGAGTACACCTAATATTTTTGTGCTCTGCCGGCTCGTCCATTGAACAATTATCGTCAATTGGTATGATTGATGCTGTAATTGACTGCCCTTAAAACTGCACTTGAACCCTGCAAACGGCTAAGTGCACTAGACAAAGTGCATCTGTTACCTCTATCTTACTCGCAATAAACACCCTAGGAATGCCAGGAGCATAAGGGATGAGAGAGCAGATGTAGCAATATCCTACAGATCTCTCTCTCCCCACCTTCCTCATATGGCCATACAATATGTTGTCAGCTAAAAAACCATGTGCATTCATTATGGGATTTAACCTATCAATATCATTATCGAAAAAATCATTATCAACATTTCTTTTTCCTTTTAACAGTTTCTCCTCAAACATCATAGGATTAAGACAATTTTGAGTTATCTCCATTTTGTTTGTCATCTTCAGACATGACCAAAGGGCTAAAAAAAAACACAAAAATATGTATTGTTACACAATTTACAATCTTAAACATTCCTTTTTATATACAAAAAATATTTAAACTCCAGATCTCCATTTTCACCCCCCTTAGCACTGAAACGAATGGTGAATCCTTAGGGTGTACTTAACTTCTATGCCTGCTCCTGTTCAGGTGGAGGGCTTCCGGTATCCTTTTGAGTGTCTTTCAGGTGGATCCAATTCTTATTGCCCTCACCTTCATGACAGTCGTGTTCGTGTAGACCACCATATGTAGCCCATGGAAATGCTGCTCATTCCAATGACGCACAAAGGTACAAATGTCCCTGGGGAGAAGCTGAATTTTGTGCTGATTGCCGGTAGTCTTGCCGTGTCCTCCTGTTGACTGTTGGTGAGAAGACACAACCTGTGATGATATACTCTTAACACTTTTAATTAACGCTGTAAGATATTCCTTAAACTCCTCTCCAAATACCGCTGTGGTCTTGTGTGCATCTGATGTCCTATGTTTAGGTCAGAGAGGTGTATGTAGCTTAAGCCCAGTCATGATTTTGTGAGGGCTCAAATGGTAGTCCTTCCCTGGCTGATTTCATATGTAAAATAAAGCTAGTGGGAGACAAATGAACCCTGGTTTATTTAACTCTGCACACAATTTGGCTAACCTGACCCCATTGAGCTTCTCCATGAATCTTTTGGCCTGAAGGTGGTACACCGAGCACAACCAATACTTTATTCCAAGCAGCAAAGTGATTTCTGCGAACAAGGCATGAAAGAAGTGGGCTCCATTGTTGGATTTTAGAATTACACAAATTCTCCACCTTGGAAATACCTCTCTCACCAGAAAACGTGATGCCAATTTAGAATCAGTGCGTATGAAAGGAGCAACCTCAAGCCACCGGGAGAATGGACAAGCCACCACAATAAGATATCTGAAATTACGGCACCTTGTTATCATGTCCATGCAATCGATATTGAGCTCCTTGAATGGAGCAGAGGTCCTAGGCAAGACCTCCCTCACCAACCTCATGATATTTCTGGGAATGAACTCCTTGCACACTTCACAATTCCCTACCAATCTACTAACGTGTTCTTGTAAGTTAGGGATACAACAATCCTCCTGGAGCTATGCTGCAATGTGTCCTCAACAGGTATGTGATGGGTAATGTAGTTGTTTTAGGGCCAAAAGAATCAGCTCTGCAGTTAGCATGGCCAGCGTGCTTCACTAGACCTATCTCTACTGGCAAGGTTAAGGCTTCAATCAGCTGAGAAAGCAGTGCAGCATGATGGACAGGGGTCCCATCAGACCTCCTAAATCCTCTTCTCTGTCATCATAATGAATAGTGGAGATGACATATGTGGAGTCAGAATAAACAGTGGCTGCCTTCCCCTTACACATTTTTAGCGCCTCTATAAGTGCCACCTGTTCTGCCGCATGTGCAGAGTAATGAGAAAGCAACCATCGCTTCAGTTTGACCCTGTACTCCCCATCCACAAAACCCACGACAGCTGCACCCGTATGCTTCTCACCTGTCTCTTAGTTGATGGTCGAAGACCCATCAACAAAAATCACCACACCCCCCTCCAGGGCATCCTCTTTCACATTTACCCTCACTTCCGCTTCTCCCTTATATGTGGCACATGCGTGAACAATATCCTTAGGCTGCACCGGCTCTGCTACACATGTCACTGGATATACTAGGTGACAACGCACAGGATGAATTGATGAATTTGATAAGATTACCTCATACCATGACACTCTCTAAGTTGTTAATGTAGATTTAGATTGTTCTAGAATCACAAAGAATGCATGCTCTGTACAATGTCACCAAGCAACCCATGGTCAATGTGACTGGATGAGGCATATTTTGAACAGCGGGGGCTCTCTCTGGCATTACCTTCCTTCCTGCAGGCAATATTACATGTCCCAAGTAAATTACCTCTGTCTGACAGTATTGCAATTTCTCCTTGTCCACTTTGTACCCCTTCTCCGCGAGCATGGTGAGGAGCGTTATTGAGTCTCCTCAATACTGCTTCTCTGATGTACTGCAGACTAATCGTCCACAAACTGAATTACGGTACTGGACACATGTAAATTCCTCAAATTCATCTGAACCACCCTGTTAAAAATACTCAGAGATTCAAAGTACTCCTGGGGCTACCTGTGTGGTTGAATCTCTGACCACGATGCATAAACGCTGTGAGGTACTGAGAATCGGGGTGTAAGAGAACAAAGAAAAATGCATTTGTCAAATCAATTACTGTTAAGTCGCTCGACCCAGTTAGGATGTTGCGGAGGATAGTGGAAGGATTTTTGAAATTCCGCCTCAGCAATATTGTTGGGGGGTTAAAATCCTGGACCATTCTCCAACTGGACCCCTTTGCCTTCTTCACAGGATAGGTAGCCATATTGCATGGGGGCACAGAGGGTTGTATTATGCCTTGCTTTAACAACGCCATAGTGGTCTCATAAATCCCTTTGTCCACTTCCTTGGACATGGGGTACTGCTTAACCCGTAATAATATTGCACCAGGTTTCAATTTTATCCTCATTGCTCCAACACTCTGAGGATTGCTGGTCCGCAAATGGCACAGAACCTTTCCAAAATCCTCCTTCCAAAATGAAGAAGTATTCTTGACGATGACCATGGGCTTTGATACTTCCCTTTGCTCTATCGCTATCTGGCAAGGCACCCCAATTTTGAAGGCCATCTCTCCTGTGTCTTCAGTGTCTTTGAATAATTTCTCGTCAGACACATCCCTTAGCGATGTCGGATCGATGCACCATGCTACACTTTCCTCATCTGTGCCTAAGAGAACCACCCTGTTCTTCATAATCACTACAGCCTCTAAGAGAATTGTAACAATGGTGTCTGGTGTTACGTTCAGCCGGACATCAGGCGAAAATAACAACTTAAATGGTACTCACCAGCCTTGATTTCTAATCCCCGTGACCCAACTCAATAAAACCATAACCACAATAGAGAAACAATGCTGTATGCACGGGAACCCCGCTAATCGTCTCTATAGCTCTGAAAACAAGCTGCTTCCCTTACCGGATACAACCCTGGGGTCAAGCATACAATAACTTTCTCCATGAAGACGAATGACATCCGCAACTTGCCTAGGATGTCCCTTCCCAAAGGATTTGCTACGGTATCTGTACAATGCAACAAAGGGGCTGATATATTTTGATTACCCTCGTTGATACGCAGATCTTCAGTATAAGGAACCGACAGGACAGCCCCAGAGAATCCCTGTGTGTCCATCATTTTGACTGACAAGGGGAATTTACAGTCCTTAATACAAGACTTGGTAGCTCCTGTATCAACCATAAATAAAACCTTTGGTCACCTACCTGCACACCTATCTGAGGTTCCTCTTCTGGATCGGTTGTAATGGACAGGATTGGACACATCAAAGATCCATGTGTGTAGTCCTACTCCTGGTACATACCTGGGAGAGAAAAAGAATTTCCTCAAAAAACACTCACTATCGTGTAGTGCGCAACTGTTCCTTGGGGTAAAGGATTGTTGTCCTATGTCTGCACTGCTGATTGTTCTGGCATGGCCAGTGGGATCCCGAATCTCTGTCCAGCCCCAGTCGCTGGATTCTGTTCAACCCATGCCTGGTGCAATTGCACAGAGCCTGGCAAGGTCGAGCCTGCATCTGCTGAGATACAATGTTAAAGTACTGTGGCCGTTCACGACAACACAATGACATGTGCCCCAATCCCATAACACGTGCCCAACCATCCACACAACCAACAGTGAATCCCATAAAATCCTCGATAATTATTTCCTGTCGGCCCATTAAACCGGGGACCCAGTCCTCCTACCAAGCCGAATAACACACTTCCCTGTAGAAATCCTCCTCTGCCTCTCAGAAACCCTCTCATTGGCCTTGGACCAGGAACATACCTGCCCACCCAACCCTGTGTCATACCTGGTTCACTGTGCCCCTGTTGTCCCAGCTGCCCCTGCTGTACCTCCATAGAATTTGTAATTACTGCCCCTTCTAAACAAATCTTTGGCAATTTCTTTTGAATGCGCTTAGCCTCTACTTTCTGTGCCTGCTCTATATTCTCCTTCTCTTTTTCCCCGTCTTCTCTTGCAAAAATCCACAATGTTAAACCTGAATTTCTGACCAACTCTTGGTCTCCATCCCTCATACTTTAACTAAATCATGCTCAACTTCTTTCGGAAGACCCTTCTTCAGCATGTGGTAAATAATCACCACATTCTTGTCCCATGCATCTATTGTTTCTACCCTCCACATCTCCAGAATTAACGGGATGTGTGTGGCAGGATCATAATCCAATTTCACAGTCTTAGCTAAAATTGAATTGATATCAGGCGTAGCGGGATACATAATCCAGAAGGCCCCTCCATACCTGTGCCCTAAGTTTATTAAAAGCTGCTCCATCATGGGTATTTGTATCCAACTGATCTCTTCAAAAGCTTGTCTGACCACTCACCCATTAGGGCCGTGAATATGCTCTTCATGTCCCCTATGGCCAACATGACACTGACAGTATGCTTCTCCAATGCATAAATCCACTTCCCCGCCCCTGCAGTGAACGAAGGGAGTGTCTTCATCAAGTTATTCTGGTCCATGTGTGATCACGGGACATAACACACTTCCCAGACACTTTTGGAGCAATACAAAACTGAGTTATACCTGTTTTTACTGGGGCTTCCCCATCTCTCCCCTACCACTAACTACAGCCATGCGAATACCCTAGAGGGTCCTATGGCTCCATGGTGTGATTTCTACCACTGCTACTGGGGCAGGAGGTAGGGTGCCTACACCCTGCTCTCCTTGCTCAACATCCCATTCCTCTCCTTCATTGTCTACTCCGGCTACTACATCCCCTAACCCTTCTACAGACATGGAAGCATAAACAACACTACCATAGTGTGCCAGCTCCTGTCCTCCCTGCTCATCCTCTGTACCCATGGCAGCATCCCTGTTCTCCATGTCCACCTCAAGCGTTCTGAAAACCAAGTTGTCCAGTTTAACAAGAATCTGCCCATGTCTCCACCTTCCTCCTTGTACATTCCTTCTCTGTTTTCTCACTTCTTCCCACTCTTAATCTCTCTGCCACCGTAACAGCATTACCTCTTCCTCTGCTAGCCATAGTGCTTCCTTCATCTTTTCCCATTCTTGCACACCTACCACTCTTCGCAGCCTATCTTCTATTCCCACAGGAAGAGGCCTAACCTCTTTTTTCTTCTATCAGCCTCACTCTTTCTTGCCCCTTCCAGCCTCAATCTATCTGCTAACTTAGCAGTTGGGGAGTTATCCCGTTCCCGCTCTCCATTTTCGACCTCTCTGCAGCACTTCCCATTGATGGTGTTACCCTTCCACTTTCCTCAAATTCACAGTTCTTACAAATCGTAACTGATGGAGGTGTTATATGTGTCTATCTTGCAACCATCGGAGTAGCTGCTGGGGAAAATGGTGGTACGTACTCAAGGTCTGTGTACCCCTCTCTGGACGATAAAGAGTAGCACCCATATGGGTGTGGCACAGAAGACATTCCCACGCCCTCTCTTTGTTGGCTCTCCCCCCACAATTTCAACATTATGGCCCTTCCTGCTTTTGTGATACATCCTCCATAATTAAAAGACATTTAACGGCTTTTCTAACTTCGGGCCCTTGTGCTTTGTAGTTATAAAGGTATGCAGGCTCTCCAATATCCCTGTATCATAAGACCCCTTAACAGGCCAAGGACATATAATGTTCACATTACTCTCCTGCAACCATTCCCTATGATATTTAAAAGTGGTCACCTTATAGTCAGGAAACACATGGCAAAAATGATTCAAAGGAGTCTCCATACTCCAACCCAAGTTATCAAAAAATAGCTTCACAAAAATCTGATACCGAGCTGAACCTGTGGCACAAAGAAATGTTGACCCAAGAGCTCCCTTTTTACCCTTACCCAATTCTTAGTCGCACTTCACACTCATTCACTGTACTCGCCTATACCACAATTACCTCACTTCAATATTTACTGCAATTCTGCTTCTCATTTCTCATTCCTACTCAGAAGACAGCATATTATGAAAAACACTTGACGGCCAATATTTTAGAGATATCCCCACCACATGAACATAGGAGGGGGACAATGCTTTCAACTACAGCACTGCTGTTCTCGCTCTCTTTATTACTAGTACGATTTGCTCTGCTACAAAAGCGTCTTTTCATGACTACAGGAAGTTTCCCTTCACTACGTTTACTAACCAAGAAAATCAAGGTGTGGGGCTCTGCCTGCACGGCAAATACAAAAACATTTCAAGACCTACTTCAGAAAGGTATCTACAGTTGGACTTACCCTAAGATACCATCCCACCTTCAGGTGAGGGCTCCAGCCAACCAGCCAAGCAAACTAAAGGGTATCAGGACAAGGGTCACAATGGGCGTGTGAGGTAAAGTACCTCCTTACACCTCTAAAAGAAAAAACGAGGTGAAAAATAAATACAAATGACAACACAGAATAGCTCAACCACTCTATCCAAAAACACCCCCTTTTCAAACCCCACACTCTCATCTAATTTCACACCCACACTCCAAGTCTACCCTTACCCCAAAAAAAGAGAAAACAACAAAACACCTTAAATCTAAGAAACACTCCTTTTTCACCCCTATTTCCATCTTGCTTTACACCCCAATCGTTTACTCATGTGAACCTAAGGTGCTCCGATGTGGTGCTTCATCAAATTGGTCCACAAAGCTAAGCTGCGTGTTAGGCAAGATGATATGCACTATCCTTTGGAATAATACAGCAACATTGACCCCCCCTGGCAATAGGAATACAATCTTTGGTATAAGTCTGTACTACACAGGTTGGTAGTGTGGCTGGCCTGCCAGGCTTATCTCAAGAGGGGTCAATGTGAGTAGTAGAGTTGTAACACAGAGTTCACAGTGACAGGTATTCAAATAAACACTTATACTCAAGGTTTCTTGATTAAAAAATATTAATTTATTTAACAGTCAGTTATATAAGCCTTCTTCAAAAAGGAGCAAAACATGTAACAATTATAATACACTTCAAAACACACTCTTAGTTTCTCTAAATCAGATGATACCCATTGGGGATGGCACACAGACACTTCCTACACCCTCAGGTGACTTAAATAGCTAGGACACTGTGGACATTGATTTATCACTGGTGCATTTAGAGCAATACTGAGTTGGGTGCAAAGTTTAGATATGGGACTAAAACAAAGGTTAACAAATAATTCACAAACAGGTAAGTACTTTTTGAACCTTCCAATGTCAAGTAAATGTAACCCTTTCCTGGGGGAAAGGTAAAGGCACAGAATCAAAGGTAAGAAGAGTCTCTCAGGGAGCCAGGACAGCCAATGTTAGTTGAACAAAGTCTAGGGGAGCTGAAGACCTTCTTTGCAGATAAGTAAAAGTATTGCACAATGTTTTTAGAAAGGTTTGTAGAAATAAGATTCACTTGAAGGGTCACAATCTGGGAGGCTTGTGAGGGGCAAAGCTGTAAGCAACTCTGCAAGGGAAACCAAGACAGATCTCAACTGAGAGCAAGTCAGGCCACACAACAAGTGGTCATTTCTAAGACTTTACAGTACCTTTGGTTAGAAGAAATGGTCCCAGCTGGCCTCTGTTCCTGTACAGCTATGTTCCTGGGCCTTGGTCATGGGGACAAGAGGGATGGCGTCTGGGGACTCCTGCACTGCAATGGGAAGGTCAGCTGCAGCAATGGGCAAACTTCAATACAGCGGCACTTCAGTATATCAGCTCCTCGTGTCTGACAGAAAATAGCAACACTGTGGTTTTTGGATACAACTTCAGACTTTACTTGCATCTGGGGTCCAGCACTCTGTTGAGGTGGCTCAGGCTTGGTCAGTCCTGTTTCAGGGAAGTCACTCATGAATCCCGCCAAAGGCTAAACGTACAAAGGGACCAAACCTGGTTTGGTGTGCAGAGTAAATCTGAAGAAGGACCTTTCTGACAAGAAATGGTGAAAAAAGAAGACCAGGGCAATTTTGACAAAATGGGCACCCATGGATGCATTACTGCAGCTGCGAACGCAGCCCGTGGTAAAAACACACAATGGTAGTAAAAAGTAAACCACTGCCACCAGCCATTAACTGTAGAAAGTGTAACATAAAAATGTTACATGAGAAACTAGACAAAGGGGATACTAAGTAACCCATCCAACACCCTATGGTAAGATAGTGTGTGCTGGGTCTAGAAAGTTCCAAAATGTAAGTAAAGTCAATTTAACTTCACTGCTCTTGGAAACAGTAGTTTCAGGTATTTAAACCTTTAGGAAATCTAGGAAACTTCCCTGTGCCACTGCACTGAAGGTGTGGTGTGTCACAATGCAAAGATGATGTCTATGGAGTTTGTCAGACTCCAAAGTCAAAAGAAACACAGAGTCCAAATCACAGAAAACTATATGGGAGAGTGGAAAAAGGTTTCACTCTCTTGAGGTTAGAAATTAAAAGTCCTAAAGTCCAGCAAAAGAGCTGAGGGTCTCTAAGGTAAATAGGAATAAGCACATTTCTGAGAATTCTCCCTAGCATTGCGGCACCACCTCTCTGGGGAGCAGATGACCCTCAACCAATATAGCATCCGTAGACCTCTTTTTCTACGTGCATGGAAGACTGGTCCTCGTTGTGAAGTGCCGTAGATGAGAGGTGTGGACAGAAGACCCCCAACCTTTCGGCACACATGGGATCCATCTGGCTCACCAAATGTGGGGATGTGCCTTTAGTCACCTTCACCCAAAACTAATTAAAAGTGTATTTAATTAATGACTGAAAGAAACAGCCCTGTACTGAAAGTGCCAAAGCAAAGCGAACCCTGATCAGTAAAACACACTTTATGTCAACGAATCAAGGATGATATTAGAAAATGCAATGTGTGAGTTAATTTAAACCCAAGACAAATGGTGGGTCTGTGGGCAACATTCAGAAAGGACCGCCCCACTGAAAGGCTGGCTTGCATCCCCACTTTTTACAACTGCAAAAAACGTTGTTTGCCGGAAGAGTGTTGAAAACCAATTTTCCCTAGACCTGCTGTCTAAGAGGGCAGTTCTGTGCAAGCCAAATGTCATAGCTAATGCATGATGGGAATGTGGGGAGAGGGATCTCTGTGTTGGCAGGTGCTTCCCAAGTATTTACAATCTGCAGCCTACACTTCAAAAAACATACAGACTAATACAAAATAAAAAACTCAGGTCACAGGCTGGCCCAGAGTGACAAATGGCCTGGAGACCAGAGAGCTACACTTTCCATAACATGAATATTTTCAATTAATTTAAAAGAACTATTAGCATGTAGGCATTTTTCTCAACAACCATAAGCCATACTGCCTTCATTTTAGTGTCATTTTTTAAATGATTTCCAAGCAATGTTGTTGAAATAAAATTCATCCACCTGTTACTTAGGGAATTGTAATGGCCAGCTAAATGGTGTTCATAGCTGTGCTGAATATGTCCCGAATTTGATCATTGGCGTGCTAGTGGAGGGTAAAATTAGGAATGTGGGAAGTAAATTGCATGTTCCTAACTATCATGCTTTTCGTAAAAATGGCAGAAAAATTGACAAACAGCCGTGCAACATGGTGCAGACCTGGCTATTGTTTTATTAAATTCACCATGATTAGCTAAAGAGGAATATATATATATATATATTACACAGCCACAGTAGTAGCTGTGAAGTTATGGTTAAGTTTCTAAACCCATAGGAAGAGCACTTTTTGGGCGGTTTATAACTTTGCTCTCCCTGGACGAATCCTCACCCAACTTTGCAACATATACCACGCTTTTGTTTGTTTGTTCATTTATTTGTAATGCGCCAAAGACAAGGGTATCAGGGCACAGGGTACAGAAAAAGGTTACAAGAATACTTTCAGTTTAAGGTAAGTTACAGAGTGATATAAACAGGGTATGCACTACTCCCTTATACAAAACAATTTAGGGATTGGTTATCAGGCTAGACATACAGGCAATTCATTATTAAATGTTTGTGCTAATATATATATACATTTGTACATTACATGGCTTGCGGTAGCAGCCATGTAGTTATGGTTAGGTTGCTAAACCCATAGGAAGAGCACTTTTTGTGTGGCTTATAACTTCCCTCCCCCTGGACGAATCTTCACCAAACTTTGCAAAAAGTATATGGCCCACTCTGAATTTTTTTGCAACGTTTGGTGAGGTTTGTTCCAGGGGGGGCAAAGTTATAGGGGGAGTCATAAATGTATTTCTTCCCATAGACTGAATGGGGAAAAAACGTTGCTCACGCCTACAGCCCAAACCGCTGGACAGATTTTCACCAAATTTGCAGCAGGAGCAGTGGCTTGGTCCCGAAAGTGTGCTTTTGTAAATTTGGTGAAAATCCATCCAGTAGTTTTTTGTAAAACGACCAAAAAGTAGGTCACAAAAATGTGTGACATCTGACACACTTCCCTGTTCACTCCGCGGACAGGACACCGATTGGTTAATTGGCTTGCGGGATGTCCATGGACATGCGACGTGTTTGCTGATTGGATGGTGAAGAGCGTGAAGTGCGTCAGATTTTTTGAAATGCCCACCATCTTGGATTCGCGGACTTCGCCGCTGTCTGCGGACATCGTGGGAAAAACATTAAAAAAGACAACATTGCACTTGTCAAACTTATCAAATAATGATGAGGCAATGAGGATGGGATGGGATATGGCTGCAAGAAGCAAAAAAAGGCGTTTTTTGCCGTGAAAGTCTGCAAACAGTTTGGATGTTTGCGAACAGTCCTGTAAAGTTTGCAAACACCTCAGCATTACAGTGTTGGTGAAATGCAGTTCTTGGATGGCTTATAACTTTGGCGCCACTTAATGGAACTGCATGAAATTTTGCATGTATATTTCTGAGCTGATTCTGAGAGAGTATGCAAAGTTTGGTGGGATTTTGTCATGAGGGGGCAAAATTAGAGGGGGGTCCCAAAATAATGTAAAAGCTTATAAATGAGGTGCCATTTGACGAATCTACATTTCATTTGGCAAACTGAAAATAGATCAATATATACATGTTTTTGCGAAGTTTGGTGGGATTCTGTCAAGAGGGAGCAAAATTAGAGGGTGTGTCCCTAAATATTGTGAAGGCTTATAAATGTGGTCCCATTTGAAAAATCTACACAAAGGTTTGCAAAAAGATTATAGATCTAGATATGGATGTTTTCTTAAAAGCCTGAATGGATTTTGTCAAGTGTATGACGATTGTATGTGCATACATTTGACACTTTTGAAAAATAAAACATGGGTGGATTTCCAGCAAACTTGCCTAAGGAGCATTGGCAAGAACCTACAAGCATGGTTTTGCAAATGTGCCATTGTTTTATTATTTGACAAGTGTCATAATGTAGCTAAGAAAATAGCGGTATACCTTTAGTGACTGAGGGGTAGCCTGTGGCCATGGGCAGTGGCCAGATTGTCCGGGTCATGGAATAAGGTCATGATCCGGCCAATCTGGCTACTGGCCATGACCACAAGGGACAAAACATAGGATTAAAGTGGCCATGTCGACCTGGGACTGGCTTTGTGGTAAAATTATTCAAAATTAGGATAGATCTGAAAGGGAAGAAAAATGTGCTTGTGGTAATATGGTCATAGGGTTCTCTTTTTGCCTTCTGCAGGCTGCCATGGAAAGCGAAGAGGGGCCCTCTATGGAACCCTCACCTTCCCTTTGCATGGTGGCCATCTTGGAAAAGGATTTTTCTTCCTACACCCGGATGCCAAAGGCATCCCGGTGTAGGAAGAAACATCCTCTTTTTTAGCACCGGAAGAAACATCCTCTTTTTTAGCACCGGGTTCCCGCTTTGCTAACGGCTTTCATCTCCCATTTCAGGGTCTGGAATGGGGGGACAATGGTCCAGAGACCTTGTTATCCACCCTCACTTTGCTTGGACTGATAACTTGGGCTGCTGGGCCGGTATCCACTGTTCCAGTCCCTGGAACGGACGATGAGCGCCACAATATTCCCATTAGCATAACACAAAATGCAAATGGAAATGTTGGAAAATCTTATTGAGTCTATGTACTTTACTGAGAAATATAAAGTAGATGGAGTCCATACATGTTTTTTTAGTTCTATTTTTTAACTGTGAAAGGTGGTTCCTAAAGGAATGTCTTTTGTTGTTTTTGGATGTATTTTTTTTTGGCAGGAGATCTGAGAACGAAAGGTGGGGAGGGAAATGAGGGAAGAGGAACCAAACACTAATATGGAGGGGTAGGTGAACAAGGGAAAATGTTGTGCGTGTGTTATTTCTAAGGTAGGGGGCAGTGTTTCTCATGCTCCTTTATTACAGCCGTGGTGGTGGCCCTTGGGGAGGAGGGATGGCATTAGCTGATGCCATTTTAAGATAAATAGCAGTTTTGCTAAAAGTATGTACTGTGTACTAGATTGTTGATGGATAATGAGTAGGAATAGGTGTTGGAGCTGTTCAAGGGAAATGTTGAAGTTGAAAGTTCCTAGATCATTAGAAAATGCACTTCTGAACTGTCCGCGAAGCAGAGATCTTATTGTGAAGTGCGGACGGGTTCTCGGTCACGTCATCATGCCGCGCGCCAGCATATGGTCATGTGGCACTGTCCGGAAAGGTCTGCTATGAAGTCAGATGTTCGTAGACGGCTACGGATGCAAAACTAGTTGAATTAGTTGCAAAAAGTGTATAGAAGTGTTAAAAATGATTCCCGAAGGTGGGAAATGGCAGAGTGTTAAGGTGACACTTTGTAAATGGGACACAAATATTGCTATATTCGGTAAGCATGATATTAGTAAGTTGTAGGAAAATAGCATGCACTGTTAAAAAACTATGAAATTCACTGAAAAAACCTTGTTAAAGGGGCGTTATGGGTCAGTCGGACTAATAAAAACCTATGAAATTCAATGAAAAAACTTTGTTAAAGGGACACTATGGTTAAGTTGCACTAATAAACACCTATGAAATTCAATGAAAAAGCTTTATTAAGGGGATGTTATGGTTAAGTTGCACTATTAAAAACCTTTGAAATTCAATGAAAAACTTTGTTAAAGGGACGTTATGGTTATGTTGGACTAATAAAAATCTATGAAATTCAAAGAAAAAACTTTGTTAAAGGGACGTTATGGTTTCAAGTAAAATAAAAATAAAACAGAAATTCACCAGTTATGGTAAGCTAAACAACCATAACTCGCGCCACCACCGTGCACTGCTAAGACTCACACCCAGGACATCAAAGATGACATCACAAATGTCATTGATGACATCACTGATGACATCACATGTGAAATAAATTTTGATGAAAAGTCCCTACAAGGAGTTGTGTTTATATTGTTGGTAACAAGATGTCAGGGGTGATCGGGAGACTTATCATGAACTACTTAATATATTAAAGAATGTACTCATCTAATATCATTGTATTGGAGTGTTGTCATTAATACAGCTGGTCAAGTGGCACAGCGAGTAGAGCTCTCACTCTGACATCCGTGCAGAGATTGCTAACACAGGTTCGAATCCCGGCAGGGCCAAACTCAGCCTTTCATCCTTCCGAGGTCGATAAATGAGCACCACACACCGTGGGTAATGATAAGCAGCACTCAGATACTTATGGGGTTCGTAGCGCTATATAAATGCAAAATTATTATTAGAAACCTATTCATATATAAAAATAGGCAATGACTGCACCATAGAAGTACACTATTTATAATCTTGTAATTTTGGATAGTACAATAATGAATCAGAGTTTTGAGTAATGTTAAACATGTAATAACTAGCTAACAATTCAAGACTTACAGCACTTGTGCTGGTACAAACAATACATAAGAAGAACCGCAATGCATACAAATCAGAGGCACATACAGGGAAACTAAAGTAAGGAAGAAAGAAACTGCATCATCAGAAAATGTTAATGACATTAAAGTTTATCTTCATGTATACAAATGAATTGTGTGTTTGAGGCCTGCTCATTTCCCATGTATGTTCACCATGAGCTGAGACCAAACCCTAAGGAAAGTACTTAAAGAACATATGATACGGTTAACGTCTAGATATATAGCACCTTTTTAAATTTTATTATTCTGACTGCCAGTGAACAAAACCACCTGGCCTATATATGTCAATAAACAAAAATAAGTGGCCCAGATATGTGCTATTGTGGGATGTTTTAACCCACTCTGCTCTGCCCTGCAGCATCACTGTGTGCTGGTGGCACCAGAATCAGCAAAATGGCAGAAAAAACCCCATGCGCGTCAAAACCTATGAAAATTGCGCTTTGAAACACAGAAAGATGGCTGCCAAATATACTTTGCCTGTTGTCAGTGGTGGAAGGAGACCTCATTGCTGAAACCTGTCACTGGGCTGCCCACCAAGTAAAAATGAACACTGCAAAAAAGGCAGTGTTTTATTGCAAGAAACCCAGAAATTGCTCTTAAATCCCTTTTTTTCTTGGTTGCTGAAACCACAAAATACCGGACCAAAACAACACAAAACATCCAATATCTTTGCTGGGTGTTACCCGCCACTTCATTTAAGGAATCATTATGAAAACACAATGTCCCGAAAAGCAGAATCTATCATCAAAATATCCATAACTGGCGAATTTCTGGGGTTTTTTGATTTTACTTGAAACCATAATGTCAATTTAACAAAGTTTTTTCTTTGAATTTCCTAGGTTTTTATTAGTCCAACATAACCATAACGTCCCTTTAACAAAGTTTTTTCAGTGAATTTCAAAGGTATTTATTAGTGCAACTTAACCATAACATCCCCTTAACAAAGTTTTTTCATTGAATATATATATATATATATATATATATATATATATATACATATATGTATATGTGTATATGGCAGTTACTAGTAAATTACAGTGTTTTGGCATATAACTCGATTTGGGGAAATAGGAATTGGCAATCTGTTGAGAGAGGCTGGATTTGGGGGTAGAGAGAAGGGTAACTGGCCAATCCCGGTTGTGAGAATTCTTGCATGGCATCGCCCAGTATTGAAATCTTGATGGTGTCATCACTGGTATTTAAAGTAGATGTGCTATGAGGGAAGGGGAGAGCTGCTGAAAACTACCATCTGACAGCCACAAGGAAGCACCAGAAGAGATTGCTGAGATTGTACCTGGGTGGATCTGTCTATTGCTGGGGAGGCCTAAAAAGCTGGTTGGGCCCTATGCTGAAGAGCTGGGGACCATACTAATTTATATATTAATTTAATTATTTCCCCTTGGCAAAACACAATGGGGTGATTTTAGTTAAAATTCAAAATTAACAAAGCTCATTCCCAGTGTGCATTGAAAACTATAGACTGTAATTTGATTGGATAATCCTATGGGTCCAGGTTCCCCAACACAGGCCTTTAACTAGAGGGAGTGGAGGGGGGGTCGGAAATCCCATATTCTCAAATCATCCCAATTTGTTCTACCCAGCTTCCAGAACACACACCTGTAAGTGGAGGGTGGGGGCCCTAAACATCCAAAATTCTTAGCTTATCCCAATTCTTTACTGTCCAACGTCCCCTAACACAGGCCTTTAACTGGAGAGGGGCTGACAATCCAACATTGTTAATAATCATCCCAATTTTTATTGTCCAACTTCCCAAACACAGACCTTTAAATGAGGAGGCGTCTGAAGACAAACTTCAGAAACTGTCCCCACTCCCTAGTTCTGGCCTTTGAATAGAAGAGTGCTGCATGTAATTAATGCTTGGGTTTGAGGTTTGGGGGAGTGGTGCTTGCAAAAGTGAGACCGCATGTATCCAACCTTGCAAATCAAACTGCTAGCCTTTTTAAGTGTGCAGGAAAATCTAGATTTCACTTCACTACATTTGTACATTACTTCTGTTCATTGACCAGTTTGATTATTTCTTGAAGTGAAATATGTATAAAGTAAAGGATTGTGATTTAGTTTTTTTCTAACCAACTTGCGTGATTTATTTGTGTCGCAAGAAGTTTGTGAGCCACAAAGAAGGTGGCGTGTGTCGCTTTAGTGTGATCTCTATTACCTATCTTCCAAATAAATAGAAATATATTTCTTATACCCCAGCTTGGTTCTTGAATCGCTGTGGGCGCAGGGGGGGGCGAGATTTGTGTGACTCTATATGAGTTTTGAGTAAGGTCAGCACTAAAAAAAACTTAAGTGAGTATAGCAGGTCTCCTTGATTGGGGATGGGAAGGAACTCTGAGGTGAAGGGTGGTCTCAATAGAATGTGACATATTATGTTTTGCATTAAAGGGCTGCTTTACCATTGTTTTGCATACAGAATATGTTTTTTTAAAAATACATTGTTATGCATTTCCTAGATTTAGTGTATGCTGTAATCCATACGCAGTGGGGCCGAGTGTGTATGTTGTGTGTTGTCATGATGATATCTGCTGCATATTATTTCTTCAATTATGCTGCTTTAGTGTATGTTGTAATGTTTAGTTAGTGGGTTGAGTGGGTGTGTTGTGTGTGGTCATAATAATTTTGGCCGCATGTTGTTTGCCTGAATTGTGTATTTCCCTGCTTTAGTATATGTTGTAATGTGTACGAAGTTGGTGTGTGTAAAGTGACTTCAATTCAGCACTCCAACTAAGTCAATGGCTAGTCTGGGATGCCCAAGGGAAGCCCTTATTCATATATTTTTATGACAAGTTCATAGATCTTGTTTTGCAAATTAAAAGATTTATTTGAAAAATTAAACAATATATATATATCACACTTTTATAAATAAATTAATATTTGATAGCACACTTATGAATATGACAGTGATCAACAATGGGTAATGTTACAATTGCACACTCTTTTCAATCAGTGAGGAGTTAGTATAGAAAGGATAAGGTAGCAGAGAATACTTTTATGGTTTCAAGGAATTGCAATGATGGAAAGAATGCAGCACAGAAATAAACTGATATGGTTTCAACAAGAGATAATATGATCACTTTTTCTTTTGACAATTCACTCCCCCCCTATGCAATATAAGGAGATGGAAGGGGAGCACACAGGTTTTCAGGAATACAATCAAAAGCAGTTTAGTTCCCCCCTAGCAAGCTTAGAGCAACCGGTATGCTTTTAAAAAAATGCAGAAATACTTTTAATGTGATTTGCAATGAAGTGAAAATATGCCAAAAATGATTTTAATTCCCTATAGGAGATCCAGGGTGGGTGACAGCTATTTTGAGTTAGTTCAGGTCAACACTAGCAATGATTCATGAGGGATTATCAGGTTGAAAACGAATTTCAGCAATGGAAGCAAAAGACAGCTATTATTGCGGTTTTGGGCTTGTTGGAAAGCTTAGATTCTTAGCCTTAAAGTGAAAGTTAAATCTCGCTCCTAGGACGTGCGGTTCAAAAGATACGGACAATTTAGTGGAGGTAGATTCTCAGAAATAAAGTAAGATTCAAATGACAAATGACACTTTCACAGATTTGAAATCACAGAATGGACACATGATTTCTATGCAGTTCTAAATAGGTGGAAATGGTTTGAATTAGATTATTTTAAACTAAGAGATTGGTTTTGCACCGCTCTGGCTGGATACTCACTCCTAATTTTGGAAGGAATGGGCCTCGTCACAGATCTGGTCAACAGGTTTAGCTGCGGTTCTCTCTGCTCTGCTGGTCTGGATCTCTGGTTCTGGCAAAAGTTCTTGGCACTGCACAGCAGTCTGGTCTGCGGTTCTGGATACAGCACTGCTCTCTGGGTCTGGTTCTGGCAAAAGTTCTTGGCTAGAATCAAACAGCACAGCCTAGCTGTTTTATTCTGATGTGCCCCTTGGGAGTCTGGGGTAAATCAGTTTACAAAATTGTAAGGCCAGCTGAGAATACTTTTAGCTTGCAGTAGGCCTTCTGCTTCAAAGTTCTGGAGTCTGGAGTCTGGTTTTCTAAGTTCTGGTCTCTGGATAGTGCCTGAATTTCGATGTCGTCCGTCAAAGTGCTTCGCAAGAAAGTGGAAAGTGAATCTCTACCTGGGTCTAAGTGGCTCTTTTTATGTCTTTTGAAAAGGGGTGGGAAGGCTGACTTTCTATGCCCAACCCTCTAATGATCTCGATAGGCTAGAGGATTCTCTGTCCTTTAACTGGATAACTGAGTTGTGAGTCAGAGTGATGCTACCCTTTTACAATCTATTGAAGAAACGCCCTTTGCTTTTACTTAGAACCCAATTTTTCATAATCAAACATGTTTCCCAAATATACAAGTGGTTCATAATACATGTACACATCACTGATGAATTAAGACCGGTCTCTGTTCAAGCCTCATGTTCCTGCGAGATTGGGTTCAGAAACAACAACATTTTGCGCTTTTAGTGGGTTTTGCCATGTTGGTTTTTCATCAAATCTTCCACGCTGGTACACACCCCCTCTATGCATATTACAGTAAGTTTTCATTTTTCTAGCGTAAACCCTGTGTCTGCAATATTGTTAAATCCCAGGGTTTAGCCTCAGAACATCCCACAACGTTGAGCTTAGTCTCAAAATGTGGGTACATTTCTCATATTAAGAATCCCCAAATTGTAAATGTCTGTAAACTTAATGCAATATTTTATAAGCTATTTAATAAAACATACATTTGCTCTCAATTCAGTACATTCATTTGCTTGTCCCCGCCCCCGGGAACTTGGCTTGACTCAGAGATCAAATGTCTTTCCTTCCCCCAGAGCAACTGTTGACAATTACACCTCAAATCAGCATATCATATTCAGTAGAAAGAGTCTATTGTGTTGACTGAGGTCAGCAGACCAGGGTGCCACTCTGCATCTGATTACCACGACCATGTGATCTCCTGTGCTGTTGCTAGGAAGAGCAGGTGTCTAGGCTTCCATGGACCAGCAAGGCTTTGAAGTTTCCAGCTAACTCAGGTTCCTTTTCAGCTCCTGAAATACTGGTCTCCTGTCAGAGTTTAGATCGCTAGCGCCGGTTAGTGTCAAGCGGAGGTACTGCACCCATTTTTGGGAGCTGTCTTGAATTAATACATTTCAAAAAGGGGATTTTACTTGATAGCATATGATCCTTGCTAACATTGTATTAATGTGGATTCTGCAGTAGAGTAATGTAGAACACCCAACCAGAAGTTGGATTTTTTGTCTGGTGGTTTTGTGCCCATGATTTTAGCAATTTTTGACATGAATTAAAACAGATTTTGAACAGCACCATATTCCTTTGCACTGATTTCGTTCATGGCGCTTCTGGCCCATCACGCTCGCACTGGTGGGTGGCAGGTCAGGTGACCATTTTGGTGTGCACAAAAACTGCGCGGCTTTCCTGGATTCTGGCGCAAATGTGGGCTTTTCAGCCATCTTGGATTTTCTAAGCCCACAGCACCAAATGTTGCAGCATAATAACTTGAACGTGGGTCGATACACCTGACAGGTGAGTAAGTATGTTAAAATAAATAAATACAAATTATGTTGTGTATACCCATGATATTATTAGCTTCATATTGCTGTGTTTGCGCTTTAGTGTATGTTGTCATGTGTACGCAGTGGGACCAAGTCGGTATAATGTGTCTGGTTATGATAATGTTTACTGCATATTATTGCATACATAGTTTGGGCGAGTGCATATGTTGTGTGTGGTCATGATAATGTTGACTGTATATTGTTGCTTGTGCTTTGGTGTAGGCTGGTTGCATATTGTAATGTTTACGAATTAGTAGTGAGTGTGTATGCTGTGGGTGAGCATGAAAATGTTGGCTGTGTATGGTTGGTGTGTAGTTTGTACTACTTCATCATTGTGAATGAGTCATATATAGATATTGTTGCTTGAAGTATATATTTCCTTGTTTTAGTATATGTTGTGCATGTAGTGGGGATGAGTGGGTATGTTGTTTGTGGTTATGGCTGATGCACGTATGGTTGGTGTGGTTGCTGTTTGTATGACTGGAGTGTATTACGAACTTTGTTGACATTTGTTTTGTACAAAAATGTTGTTGTCATTGCACATTCATCATATATAGTTACATAGTAAATGTTTAATATGCCAAAATGTTAACAAAAATGTCAGTCCACCATTTCCAGATGAAATCTAGGCGCATCCAAAAGAAATTGGAAATTGAAGCAGCCATTTTTGAGATATTTCGGCTTAAAAAGGTATTTTATTTCCTATGGCAAAACCCCATGTTAAAAGCTGGTCAAAACGTGATCAAAGTAAACATGCTTTAAACTATGAAGCCATTAATTATACAAGTCTGAAATTGTGCATGCCTGTAATATTTGTTAAAGGGACGTTAAGGTTAAAAGTAAAACCAAAAAAACAAAATGATTGATGACATTACTGATGACATCACATGTACATTTAATTTTCATAGGAAGTCTCCACAAGGGGTTGTGAATGTAATGTTGGCAAACAATTGTCAGGGGTCATCTGGGGATGTGTGATGAACTACATACTTGATTATGCAATGTATTGCTCCAAAGAACATTGTATTGTAGTGTTGTTTCTAGAACAGGAACCTACTCATACAGAAACATAGGCCTGGGCTACAGCATTACACCATAGAGATGTAATATTTCTAATTTTCCAATGTTGGATAGTAAAACGGTGAATGCTTCTATATCACACTTTTGTATACTGTGAAAGATATACTAAGTAGGTAATAATGCATCACTTACTACATACTTGTACTACTACACACAAAACATTAAGAGACCGCAATGTATACAAATATGGGGCTTATACAGGGAGAGTAAAGTAAGTAAACAAGAGGCAGTATCCTGAGCTACTGTGTGTAACCAACATGATTATTTTTACACATAGAAGCAATTGAATTCTAAGGAAAGTACTGTAAAAACATGTGAGAATAGCAACATCTAAAATGTAATACCTTTTGAATTTTACGTTTTTGACTGTCAGTGAATAAACTCACCTGGCCTAGATATGTCAGTGAACAAAAAAAGAAGGGGCTAGACATGTGGTGCCATCAGTGATGTCATCAATGATATTTGTGATGTCATCTTTGATGTCATGGGTGTTATTCTTAGAAGTGCAAGGTGAAGGCGTGAGTTATGGTTGCTTAGCTTACCATAACTAGCGAATTTCCGTTTTTTTTACATGTAACCACAACGTCCCTTTAACCAAGTTTTTTCACTGAATTTGATAGGTTGTTAATAGCGCACCTTAAACATAACATCCCTTTAACAAAGTTTTTTTCATTGAATTTCATAGGTTTTTATTACTGCAACTTAACCATAATGTCCCCCTAACAATGTGTTTTCATTGAATTTCATAGGTTTTTATTACTGCAACTTAAGCATAATGTCCCATTAACAAAGTTTTTTCATTGAATTTCATAGGTTTCTATTAGTGCAACTTAACCATGACGTCCCTTTCACAAAGTTTTCTCATTGAATTTCAGAGGTTTTTATGTGTCCAACTTAATCATAACGTCCCTTCAATAACGTTTTTCAGTGAATTTCCTAGGTTTTTATTAGTGCAACTTAACCATAACGTCCCCTTAACAACATTTTTTTGTTGAATTGCATAGGTTTTTATTAGTGCAACTTAACCATAACGTCTCTTTAACAAAGTTTTTTCATTGAATTTTATAGGTTTTTATTAGTCCAACTTAACCATAACGTCTCTTTGACAAAGTTTGTTCAGTGAATTTCATGGGTTTTTACCAGTGCATGCTATTTTCCTACAACTTACTAATATCATACTTACCCAATATAGCAATATTTGTGTCAAATTTACAAAGTGTCACCTTTAAACTTTGCCATTTCCCACCTTCTAGAGTTATTATTAACACTTCTACACACTTCTTGCAACAATTTGAACTAGTTTTGCATCCATAGACATCTACGAACATCTGACTTCATTGTGGACCTTCCAGACTGTGCCACATGACCATACGCTGGCGTGGTCCGAGAACCAATCCACACTTCACAATAAGATCCGTGTTTCGCGGACAGTTCGGAACTGCATTTTCTACTGATCTAGGAACTTTCAACTTCAAAAGTTCCCTTGCAGAGCTCCAAAACTATTCCTACTAATCCATTAACAATCTAGTACACAGTACATAATTTTAGCAAAACTGCTATTTATCTTAAAATGGAGTCAGCTAATGCCATCCCACCTTCCTAAGAGGCACCACCACTGCTGTAATCAAGGAGCATGAGAAACACAACATTTTCCCCTGTCCACCTGCCCCTCCATATTAGTGTTTGGTGCCTCTTCCCTCATTTCCCTCCCCACCTTTCGTTCGAACCTCTCCTGCCAAAAATAAATGCATCCAAAAGCATTAAAGGACATTTTCTTTAGGAACCACTTTTCACAGTTAAAAAATAGAACTAAATAAATAACTTATAGGCTCCATCTACTTTATATTTCTCAGTAAAGTACATAGACTCAATAAGATTTTCCAACATTTCCATTTCATTTTGTGTTATGCTAATGGCAATATTGTGGCGTTTATCCCCCAGTGGATACTGGCTGCCAGCCCAAGATATCAACCCAAGTGAAGCGAGGGTGGATAACGAGGTCTCTGGCGCATTATTCCCCCATTCCAGCCCCTTTATTGGGGGATGAAGGCCATTAGCACCCTAGGTTCCCAGAGTTCCCTGCGGCTTCCCGGTGTAGGAAGGAAAATACTTTTCCAAGATGGTTTCCGTACAGGGCCCCTCTTCACTTTCCATGGCAGCCTGCAGAAGGCGAAAAGAGAACCCTATGACCATATTACCATGGGCACATTTTTCTTCACGTTCAAACCTATCCCAATTTCTAATAACTTTACCACAAAGCCAGTCCCAGGTGGACATGGCCACTTTAACCCCATGTGTTATCCCTGGTGGTCATGGCCAGTAGCCTGATTGTCTGGATAGTGACCTTATTCCATGACCCGGACAATCTGGCCACTGCCCATGGCCACAGGCTACATACACCTCAGTCACCAAAGGTATATCACAATTTTTTGTAACTACATTATGACACTTGTCAAAAACCAAAATCCATTCAGACTTTATGAAAACATTTAGATCTAGATCTATAATCTTTTTGCAAACATTTTTGTAGATTTGTCAAATGGCACCACATTTATAAGCCTTTACAATATTTTGGGACCCCCCTCCAATTTTGCCCCCTCTTGACAAAATCCCACCAAACTTCAAAAAATATGTATATTTAGATCTATTATCAGTTTGCCAAATGTAGTGTAGATTCGTCAAATGGCACCTCATTTATAAACCTTTACATATATTGGGACCCCTTCTAATTTTTCCCCCCTTGACAAAATTCCACCAAATTTCCAAACTCATTCAGAATCAGGTCAGAAATAACATTGCAAAATCATGCAGTTTCATTAAGTTGTGCAAAGGTTATAAGCCATCCAAGAACTTCTTTTCACCAACCCTTTAATGCTGAGGTGTCCACGAACTTCTCAGGACTGTTCGCGAACATCTGGACTGTTCGCTGACTTTACAGTGACAAACACCTGTTTTTTTGCTTCTTGCAGCCATATCCCATCCCATCCTCATCACGCCCCACATCCCCAGAAATTATTTGATAAGTTTGACAAGTGCAATGTTGTGTTTTTTAATATGTTTTTACTGCGATGTCTGCGGACAACGGTCGCTGTCCGCGAATCCAAGATGGAGGGTGTTTCCAAAAATCTGACGCAATTCACACTTTTCACCATCCAATCAGCGGGCACTTCTGATGTCTGCAGACACCACGTTACCCTCTAAGCCAATCGGTGTCCTGTCCGTGGAGCGAACAGGGAAGTATATCCGTGGACATAGATATCACTAATTTTTTGAGACCTACTTTATGGTCATTTAAAAAAAAAAAAACTTTACAATTTCCACCAAATTTACAAAAGCACACTTTTGGGACCAATCCGCCACTCCTGCCACAAATTTGGTGAAAATTCGTCCAGCGGTTTAGGCTGTAGGCGTGAGCAAAGGTTTTTCGCCATTCAGTCTATGGGAAAAAAATAAATTTTGGGACCCCCATATAACATTGCTCCCCCTTGACCAAACCTCACCAAACTTTGCAAATAAATTCAGAGTGGGCCATATACTTTTTGCAAAGTTTGGTGAGGATTCGTCCAGGGGGAGCGAAGTTATAAGCCGCACAAAAATTGCTTTTCCTATGGGTTTAGCAACTTAACCATAACTACATGGCCACTACCGCAGGCCATGTAATGTACAAATGTATATATATATATTACACACAAACATGTAACAATGAAATGCCTGTATGTCTAGCCTGATCACCAATCCCTAAATTGTTCTGTATAAGGGAGCAGTGCATACCCTGTTTATATTACTCTGTAACTTACCCTAAAATGAAAGTATTCTTGTACGTTTTTCTGTACCCTGCGCCCTGATACCCTCGGGTCTGGCGCACATTACAAATAAATGAACAAACAAACAAAGAAAAGCATGGTATATGTGGATATAAAATCCATGATTAATAATACATTTGATCAGTAATTAGCATTTACGCTGCTAATGATATGATATAAGTCTTTTATAACCTGCCTGTACACAAGTGTTTCTACGAGACAAGGCGGGGGAAACAGAAGAAGGGAAAACAATGATCTTACCAGGCCTTGTGTCATTCAGATCGTGCAAGTGCTGGGAAAAGCGGAGGGGAGAAGTGCCATGGGTAGTGGGGGGTGAGGAGAAGTGCAGGTAACTCATTAATTGTTGCCAGAGGGTGGCTCTTAAGTGCAAAGGGAAGGTACTGTAGGGTTACATATACAGGCACCTTAAGTGCTGAGGGAGCCCGGGGGCAGTTCAAGGGCAACTGGACATGGAGTTGCCTGGGCCCGAGATCATGGGTGGCCAGGTGACCAGTGTGCGGAGCTATCAGGGACATTAGCAGGGGATAGGAAGAGAGAATGTGGAAGCGAAAAGGAAGGTCTTGAGTTGCTTCCGGAACCAGAGGTAGTTCTGCTCAAGTTTGAGCGAGGCAGGGAGGCTGTTCCAGAGGGAGGTCCCAGCCGAGGAAAGAGATCTACCCCCTATTCTCTGATTGGAAAAGCATCTGACCCTCAGCTAATTGGAGGTGGAACAGCGGAGAGCTCGAGAAGGATGAGTGTGTATGTTGTGTGTGGTCATAATGATAATGCACAAAGGTACCTTATTAAGTAGGTGAGACATGTACAGTGCATTTGATTGCAAGTATACTGCTAATGCACATATGCACTTTATTGATATTGTCCAGACCAGATCAAAAAGGGTTGACATTGCTCAGTTATCGGCAACTACGCTAATGCACAAGAGCACCCTATTAAGCAGTGGACACAAGTACAACACATTCGATTGCAAGGATGCTGATAATGCACAAATCCACTTTATTGATGCTGTCTAGAATTGTGTAACTATGTTGCCAATGCACAAATGCACTTCATCGAGTGAGTGAAGTACGCATATATGAGATCAAAGTGGAAAAACGTGTGAATCAGCCTGCAAGTGTGTACATTTTGAATAATCAATGAAACTGGATTGCATGTATGTGTTACATTTGCCGAGAATCCACTTACTGGGAGTAAAATTTGAATGTACAAGTTTATTTTAGTGTATAAAAAAATGACAAACACACGACTAGAAACAGTACAACAAAAATCAGAAACCTGCTTATGTATAGTGGATTCAATGAATGGCATAAGGCAGTGAGCAATACATAATGGGACAACGTTCGATCAAAATGACACAACAAGGTACCCCCACATATATATTGAGTTTTGTTTTACTCATAGAGAAATCAATATATGAGCAGAAAATGCGCCAACTGTCTCATTTCAAGCATGATTGTATCTGTGATGTAGGAGCAACAGAAAAAGAACTCAAATCAGGCATCCAAACACAATAAAACGAGTGTTCACAAGTCACTCTACCAACTCTGATGAAGCCCTAGTGGCGAAACGCGTTAGTTGACTCACCTTAGTCTCACTGTGTGTCACTTGACTGGAGCCAATATATTTTCAATAAATGGTTTTCTCTGAGTCGAGTGTACAGATGTAAACTTTCAATTTTTGCTGTGGAACAATTTGTACCATCAAGATGTGAGATGAGAGCCTGTGAGTCTGAGGCGATAGATGAGGAGTTGCTTCCTTGATTTTGGATAAATATATACATGCATACCACAATGCTACTGTCAATCAGCCCACTCTCTACATCTCCCTCTCACATGTCACAGGTTGTTTTTATTGATTTGTATGACGGAGAGGAGGGGGTGGAATGTAACTCATGTTTCTGCTGCTTCCTTCCTCGCTGCCATACAAATACTCCAGCATTTGTGCCGGCATAGATTTTGAAATGCTGGGGATTCCCATGGAGTCCGCCTGTTTCTTGCACCAGCAAAACCAGGCGAACTCCATAAGAATCGCTACCACGCGCACATGGCAGGCAGCATTTACTCAGTTTGCACAGTTGAGTACAACAGGGCGGCGTACTAGGAACATTTGGTAGCGCAGACCCGTTTACAAAAAAGTGAAAAATGTACAGGTCCCTGCACCAAATTAAGACGCAACTCAAAAATGAGCTCCTTAGTGGTGTTATGCCCCAAGTACTCCCTCCTGAGAAATAAACGGCTACGTCCCCTCTCAGCTGAAAACCGGATCAGAGATGTTAGATTTGTTGGTCGTCGTTCTGCTGAAAGTCCTCCAGCTGAATGTCCGAGTGGTCAGTTTGCGCTGCGGACATGGTGGAGGCGGCTCAAGGGCACAAACATCTGGCACGACAGGGCATTGAAAACCCTGAGATTGGTATGAATGTATGGATTCCACTGGCAGTTTTAAAAACTGCTCACAGACTTCTAATGGCGGCTTGTCACACACTGGCTGACACTTTACATGAAGCAGGTTTGTGTATTCTAAATACGCCGTTATAGAAATACTGCATAGGAGGTCATTTTCTCAACCTTCACCCATCATAAAAGCAAAGTGTCAAACAAAGGCCTAAATTGCTTGCTGTTAAGATCCGGGGGATTTCCATGCTATGTGTAGGTGGATTGGGGATGCGGAACCAGAGCTACATTTCTGTTTTTCCGTAGTGCATTTCCACTCCTCCTTCAAATAGCAGCATAGTTGCCCATCAGCAGTGTTTTCATGCTGGCGAGAAGCAATGGATTACTATGGAATCCGCCTGGTAAAAGTAGGCAGATCCCACAGGAATCCACTGTAAATGCCTCGTGCGAAGTATATATACATTGCATGCAGCATTTACACTTGTTCCAAAACTGATTGGAAAAGTGAAGGTAAAGGCGATTTCACCTGTGTTTGACTCCATTTTGGAAATGGGGGAGCGATTAGGCGATGGGGACATTTTGTAACCAAGTTCAAAAGGACACAGTCCCCGACGGTGCAATATAGAAGTCATGTAAAGGGCTCTCCAAAAGTCTCCTGGAACTTGGAACAAATGCATTTTTATGTATTGTGTTTCAAGATTTAATTGTTTATTTTATTTGTTATTGCACTTGTATTTGTTAAGGAATCATGACAAATCAAAAATTGTTAAATGGAAATCAGAATTGTATTGTATTGGGTGTAATATGAACTATTCTCAGCATATTTCAACAAGTGAAACACTTGTGAATAGGCGCGTTACAAATGCCATGATGTTACACTGGGTTGTCTCTTTAAGAGACATGGACTGTGTCACGTGGTCCGAACACGTGACGCGTGACGCTGGGGGGAGGGAGTGCCTACGGGCAGTTAGAAGTTGTATGTCGAATAAAGAAGACGTGTTCCAGAACCCTCGGTGTGCCTGTCCTTATTAAGCGGGCCCCTCCGGGCCTAACAACTGGCGACGAGGTATCTCCCACGGCCGCCGAGTCCTCCTCCTCCTCGCCTACGGCGCTGATCCAGCTCCGCAGCGCACGTCGGGCACTGGTGGCCCGCGAGCGCTCGCCTCCTCCTCCACACCAGCTGCCGCACACCGATCCCGGCCCGCCAGCAACACGCTCCTCCGCGGCTCCCGCAACACGCAGGAAGGACACGTGTATAATCCCGAGGATTCCTCCTCCTACGAGAGAAAAAATAAATAAATAAACAAACCAGCGCTAACGAAATCTCCACGTGTGCACCAGCGGCAAGCCTGATCCCAGGCCCAGCTCCACGTGTGCTCCAGCGGCAAGCCTGATCCCAGGCCCAACTCAGCAGCAGGCCTAGACCCAGACACCCACCAGCACGCCTGACCTGGGCCCGGCCACTGACAGCAAGACACCGACTTCGGGGGGTACGACCATCCGGCTGCCACACCATCCAGGCTCTGGAGACCGCCAGCGGGACCCCGGTGAAAGGTGGGTGACACCCTGCGCTGCCTGCCAGCCCACACCACCCGCCACCAAGGCAACGGTCCCCCAGAGACAGACGCACGCAGGTGAACTGCATCGCTCACCGTCACAATGAGCGCACCCCAAGATCAGCAGGCCCCGGCCCCCTCCTGCCCCAGCGGGGAACACAGCAACCACGGCATGGCGCATGCCCCCCCCCTTCTCCATGATGCCGCAGGCAGACAAAGGCCCAAGGTGGGTCGAGTGGTTGGAAGATTTCAACACCTTCATTGACGCCACGGGTGAAGAGAAATCCCCAAGACTACGCAGCATGTTTCTGAACCTCGCGGGGAACGACATTAAAATACTATTGAAAACCATTCCATCGGCAGAACAAGCGGACTTCCCAGCCCTTATCGCAGCCCTGAACAGACGGCTGGTGATTGAACACAACAGGGACTACGAAAGATACATTTTCAATCAGTGCACACAGAGGGCAGATGAAACGGTCGACGAGTTCATCACCCGCTTACGAATAAAAGGCACGAACTGCCAGTTACACGCTTTCTCCCTAGATGAAGTCATTAGGTTGAGAGTGATTGAAGGGTGTGTATCCCAAACACTAAAGAAGCAACTGTTAAAAAAACCCGTCACGATTGATGAGGTCAGCCAGATGGCAAGAATTCTGGAGAGAGTCGAAAAACAAGTGACGCAGATAACTGGCACCGCCTCCTCCAAGCATGATAAGAACGAGATGATCGCAGCAATGCAGGCCAATAAGGCCAGGACAACAGAGAGAGGACCCAACCTCAACTACTCAACGATTCCGAGAACACAACGCCAGTGTTACCGCTGTGGAATGCCATATCCCCATGCAGAGACATGCCCTGCATTGTCCCAAAAATGCGGCACCTGCGGAAGAGAGGGACATTTCCAATCGGTCTGCAGAGAGGGCAAACCATTCCCGACACAAAGACCACCAGTCGCCCCGCAGTTTAATATACCCTACAGGAATCCACAAGGCCAAAGCTACCCATCGCGCCCCTTTCAACAAAACCCGAGAAGGTACGTCAGAGTAGTTGAAGACGTCTACCCTTCGGAAGAACCCCAAGGCGATGGAGAATATGAACAAATATCACGCATTAGAGATGAATACGACGGGCCCCCAGAGTCCATCTCTCACTACGAGGCAGACCAACAGCACCTCGAAGAGGAAGGTTATCAATATAATCACTATCGGCAAGATGAGTACGTCAACCTCATCATGGACGAAGGACAAGCACGTGAAGCACCCAAGATACCAATGGAAATAGGAGGCCACCAATTCTGTTTCCTGGTTGACTCAGGAGCTACGGTCAACATAATGGGCGAAAAGGAGTTCCACCAAATTCCCAAGAAACCGGCCTTAGTGCCGTCTGAGTCCAAAATATATCAATGGGGCGCCGACACTCCACTACAATCAATTGGCTTCTTCGCCCGTCACCTCATCCACGGCAACCGTGCCATAACGACAAGCATACACATCATTCGCAGTCCAACGAAAGGAAGGTGCCTCCTCAGCTACAGGACGGCCTCCTCCCTGGGACTCATAGACATACACGTCCGAGATGGTGACAAGATCTATTCATCAGAACCAACCCAAGTAGCGAAAGAGAGCGTGTCAAACGTCCAAGCGGAACCCAGGGAGATGGACTTGATATCAAAAGACGCCATCGTGGAAGAATACCCCCTCATCTGCAAGGGCCTAGGAAAATTGAAAGGACCCTCAGTTAAACTACATATTGACCCCACAGTTCGCCCGGTCCCCCAGCACCCGAGGAGAGTTGGGTTCCACCTCCAAGCTGCAGTGTCAGCTGAACTCGGACAACTCCTAGAAAATGACATAATTGAACCAGCGGTGGGTCCGACCCCGTGGGTCTCCCCACTAGTCATCGTGCCAAAAGAGGGGGGACAGCTCAGACTCTGCGTCGACATGCGCGTCGCCAACACCGCGATCCAGCGTGAGCGACACCCTGGCCCCCGAATCGAGGACATGATCGTCCAAATAAACAAGTCCACCCTCTTCTCAAAACTGGACCTTAATCAGGGTTACCACCAGTTGGTACTTCATCCAGAATATAGAGGCATAACCACATTCGCCACGCATGATGGCCTATTCCGTTATAAGCGCCTCAACTTTGGCATTTCGTCGGCCGCAGAGATTTTTCATGAAACCATCAGACAAATCATTTGCCCAATCAGAGGGGCACTCAACTACAGCGACGACATCCTAGTATTCGGGAAGTCGAAGGAGGAACACGATGTAGCTCTCCGCGCCACCTGCAAAGCCATTCAAGACGCTGGGCTCACCCTCAATGTCGACAAGTGTCGGTTCAGCAAGACCAAGCTGAAGTTCTTTGGCCACATATTCTCCGTGGATGGAATGACACCAGATCCCGACAAAGTGGCGACAATCTTCAGCCTACAAGAACCAAGGCAAATAGCGGACGTGCGATCGTTTCTGGGGATGGCAGGATACTGCGCGAGATACATACCACATTATGCCACAATCACGGAACCGCTCAGGAAACTCCTTCAAAAAGACATGCTTTTCGCCTGGACGGCAGAATGCCAAGATGCGTTCGACTCCATCAAGCAATACCTAGCGGAAGCCAGAAAACTTGCCTACTTTGACCCCAACTGGCACACTGAAATCGTGGTCGACGCAAGTCCAGTCGGGCTGGGCGCCATCCTCGCCCAAACAAATGGAACAGACACCCACCGAGACATGTGGTGGCCTATGCCAGCAGAGCTCTCTCGAAACCTGAGTCCGCGTACTCGCAGGCGTAAAAAGAAAGCCTAGCAGCAGTCTGGGCATGCGAGCACTTCCACAACTTTGTCATAGGAAAAAAATGTACCCTAATAACGGACCATCAAGCCCTGCTCTCACTGTTCGGCAACCCACGAACCAAGATGCCGCCACGAATTGAACGGTGGGGCATCCGCCTGCAAGAATATGACTATCAGATAATACATCGTCCAGGGGGGAACACAACCCAGTGGACTACCTGTCGAGACACCCCAGAGGAGAAGCCACGCAGCGAAAGGGAGACGTATAATACATCAGTTACGTCACCACGAACGCACTCCCTCCGGCAATATCACTGGAGACGGTCGCAGAGGCGTCAGCTGCAGATCCGTCCATAGCACTGGCTATCAACCTCACAGAACACAACAGACGGAAGTCATACAGGAAGTTTCTGACGGAACATCCAGACGAAAATCGAGATGAACTGGAAAGGTTGGCAAAAGTTCATACGGAGCTAGCCGTCAAGGACAAGTCCATACTCCTCCGAGGGTGCAGAATAATAATCCCAGCAGCCCTGCGGTCGGACATTATAAAGACGGCCCATGAAGGCCATCGCGGGGCAGACAACACCAAACGGCAACTGCGGTGCCACGTATGGTTCCCATTCCTTGATGCGCTAGTAGACCGTTGGGTACGAAACTGCATGGCATGTCAATGCACAGCCCGGGCCGAAGCCCTCGCACCGCTACAGTCCCTTCAGATCCCTGATCACCCGTGGGAAAGAGTGGCAATAGATTTTTACGGGCCCCTCGAGTCCGGGGAGTACCTACTCTTGTTCATTGACGAGCACTCTCGCTTCCCAATCGTGAAGAAGTCGCCGTCAACAGCCTTCGCCCACATAGCAGCTGTATTTGACGAGGTTGTGAGTGAGTGGGGCATACCAGAAGTCATCAAGTCGGATAACGGCCCGCCGTTTTGTGGTCACGACTTCGCAACCTTCGCCAAGCACCTGGGATTCAGACACCAGAAAATAACACCAAGATGGCCACAAGCCAACGGGATGGCCGAGAGATTCATGTCATCTATCAAGAAGACCCTACAAAGAGCCAGACTAGAAAATGTTGACCCTCACCAGGCCCTGTGCAGGATGCTTCAGGACTATCGAAACACGCCACATGAGGCCACAAACAGGACACCGGCTGAGATGATGGTAAAATACCAAGTTCGCACTCGTATCATAAGACACCCCAACAACAAACCGGAAGCAGATCCGGAAGTCCTAGCGAGAGATGCGGAACAGAAGGAACGGGCCCGCATCCAAACAGATGAGAAAAGAGGTGCTCGCACGAAAGAGATCCAGGTTGGAGACGAAGTACTGGTCCAACAGACGATGGTCAAAAAGACTGACCCAAGGTTCTCCCCCCAGCCACTTCTCGTGACGGCCACAAAAGGAACCATGGTGACAGCTGAAAATGAAGAGCGGGAAATAACCCGGAATTGCTCGCAGTTCAAGCTCACCACCGTTCAGGGCCAGCAGGAACGAGATCCCCCGGATCCGGAACCGATGCCTATGGACCCGAGAGACTCACTGTGGTCGCCACCAAGATTTTTACCTCGCCCAGGAATGAAGAGAGCGCAAGAGCCAGAAGATGATCCGGGAGAAGCCGCCAACGGTCGACCCCATCGGGTCGTGAAGAAATCGTCGCGCCTAGTTGAAGAATGTTAATGTTGATGTCGCAAGGACATTTGTCCGGGGGTGATGTTACACTGGGTTGTCTCTTTAAGAGACATGGACTGTGTCACGTGGTCCGAACACGTGACGCGTGACGCTGGGGGGAGGGAGTGCCTACGGGCAGTTAGAAGTTGTATGTCGAATAAAGAAGACGTGTTCCAGAACCCTCGGTGTGCCTGTCCTTATTAAGCGGGCCCCTCCGGGCCTAACACATATCATATCATAAATGCCTCAGGGTGGCCCCATCGCCCCAACACCCTACTGCAGGGTACACGGTGAGGCAGCACCTGAACTCCAAACGAGGAGCCAAGATGCAGGGTCAGTGACAGAATCTATGTGCCCCCAATGCCATTTTACCACCTGCCCTCTCTGACAGCGGGGACAGATTTGATGTTATTCTGCAAATGGTGCCCCATAGTGCCCGTCCACCGATGTCATGTTAGACAGTTGCCTAGAATGGCCTTATTGTAGCACGACCCGCCAAGAGGGCAGTCACGAACAACAGCTGCTGCCATGGCAACAAAGGATGCAGGCGCTTGTAACTACAACATGGTGTCTCACCCTGGACCGGGTGATTTTCTGGGTTCAGCATGGGCTTGCTCTGCGAAGACGTGTTGCATTAAAGAAAATGTTATTATAGTGGGGGAGAGCTAACAAAATTGGGTATGGAAAGGGCAGGAGAGAGTGTGACAAAAGACCCCAGCCCCTGATTTTGTAGCCATTCATTCATGTGACCTCCCTCTGTGGTCTTGGGCTGCAACCATTTTTATTTCATCAAAGGTGGCTAGTTCACAGAGAGAACCCTTGCATAGACATTTATGAAGTAACTGGACTAAACTTGGAATGACATTTCCCCTCTCACACTAAAATCTGCAGACACTTGCTCACATTTATGGGCATAAAAGCACTCCCACTGATGCACAATCATGCACACACACAATACACACACATTAGAATATATCTCAAGAAACAGCAGTGCAATTTCCTGATGTACAGCAAGCTGAGCCATTTGAAATAAAACTTTGCAGTACTAATGTTTTTGTAACTGCTTTCATATTGTAATGATATTTTTCCAAGCACTGGTTTTATTCGATCTTAAATACCTTTTTGGGAAAGTCCAGTGAGCTGACTCTAATAAAATCACGCTATTGAAAAAAGGTTTAAGTGGAATGTTCAGAATGAATTACAAAACTGCATGCAAGAATACCAGCTAGTGCTGCCATTAAATCTAGAAAATGAGTATTCTTGCAATATATTCCCAGGCAGGAGTATACCTTTTCGCTTCTTTCTTGGACACAGAATATGTTATAATAAAACAGCCCCCCCCCCCTCCTCCCTGAAAGAAGATGAATTGGTAAAAAGCTGACTAAATTACGGGAGAAAATGTTGAAAGTAAATTAAGAAAGCGTGGCTTTTTTGCATATGTAATGTATGACTTTTTTAATAATCCTGGGACATAATAAAAAAGCAATTCCTTTCTATTGTTTCTCTCAACCTAGAGCACTTTGTCCATTAATGTCTGGGGCCATTACAATACCTGCCTGAACAGAATATTTCATGAAAATACATAACTAAATAATAACCTTCCGTGGAGAGAAGCGCATTCTACTAAATCTTACCAAGTCTGGGCTCTGTAGGAGGGCGACTGATAGGCTGTGGTCCTTATTTCACCAGCAAAATCCAGAGAGTTGTTTCAGATCTACGTGGTCAATGCACAACCCATTATGTCGAATCTGAAAACAGATCACATAGATCGCACTATCCCGCATTCTCCCTACACGCTACTCCTTTATTAATACTTACTTTTTGTTCTTCTCACTTACCTTGTCTCCAGTGACTGACCTTGTTAATGTCATTGTATCACTCGCAAAGCAACGGGGTGATACAATGCCATCTTTTTATGTCCAATCCCTAACGCCTCCAACCACTCCTCAAACTCCTTTGACGTGAACTGGGGTCCATGGTCAATAATAAATGACGAAGGAGGAGGGTGTGTTGCCCAAAGTCAGTGATGTGGAAGGGATTTTAGAGATGCTGGCTCCCAAGTCCAAGATGGAGGTTTCCTCTTTCTTGGGGCTTGTGGAGTACTATGTCAAATTTATCAAAGGGCTGGCAAGTAGAACCAATGAATTGAAGAAACTCACAAGGAAGGGGACAATGATTTTGTGGTCTAGTGAGTGTGACAAGGAGTTTAAGGATATTAAGGAGAGTATAGTACATGCACCTGTACTGAAGAGGTTCAGAGAAGGGCTCAAAACCATACTGCACACCGATGCCAGTGACCTCGGGTTAGGCGGAGTGTTGCTACAAGAGGATTGTAATGGTAATGAAACCACAGTGGCTTTCACCTCAAGGGCCTTGAGGGATGTGGAAAAAAGGTATTCAGTGATCTGGGCCATTGAAAGTTTAAAGTGTATTAGCACAGGAGGAGTTTTGTAGTGAAGACAGATCACAAGCCTTTAGTCAATATCTTCAACAAAGGTGGGCTTGATGGCATGTCTCGACGTATTATGAAATGAGTGACAAGCGTTCAGAGTCTCAATTTTGTTGTTGAACATGTGGAAGGAATAATACCATTGCTGACGCATTGTCACACAATCCTGTCAGGAGAGACAGCAGGATGGTGCATGATGAACTGGGTGAGGAAGTGAAAGAAATGTTTACCATGGATCTGTTACCAGAGGAGGAGTGGTTATAAGGTCGGGAGGATGATGATGTGCATCTAGCTGTAAAACTTAATGTTGTGGAACTTTGGAGAGGTGGAGACAATTTGTTGAGTTGTGATACCTCAGTTATGAGAAGGTTAAAACGCATCAACGATGAGCTCTCTGTTCAGAGGGGGGTGGTATACAGGGGAGATCATATTTTATTTCCAAAAGACATGAGATCTTGTGTAATTGAATTAGGGCACAAGAGCCACATGGGGTTTTTAGGACACAATACGTTATAAGAACCAATTTTTGGTGGCCGCTGATGCATGTGGAGAGACTGAAGATTGAAGAGTGTGTGAATTGCAGTGGTAGTGATAAAGATTTGAGGACTCATGTTCCACCGATGATGGTGGCTATACTTTGAGATGTGATAGCAATTGATTTACTGGGGCAACTAAGTTTGCCAAGGGCAAGAAACAGTTATGTTGTTGTGGCTGTTGACATGTTTTCCAAATGCCGGAGGTCGGAGTGTTACTTGACGTCACCACCTCTACTATTGTGAAGTTTTTGGAAGGGGTATTTTTGAGGGAAGGGTTTCCATCCTCATTGGTTAGTGAAAATGGACCCCAGTGCATGTCAAGGGAGTTTGAGGAGTGGTTGAAGTCGTAAGGGATTGGGCATAAAAAGATGGCATTATACCACCCCCAAAGCAATGGCTGCATTGAGCGTTTCAATAGAACTATCATGGATGTGGTTAGAATTGCTGTTGCCAGTAACGAGAACTGGAGAGATGTTTTATTGCAGAGAGTTTTCCAGTATGAGATTACACCAAATCCCACAACTATGGTCTCCCCGTTTGAGCTGTTCAGGGGGTGCAAACCCAACCCTTTATTAACTCCTGGTTGGCTAAAAAGGTCGAGTTTGCTTGAATTTGACTCTGAGAAGATCAGAGAACATATTGCCAGATAAGGGGCGTTATCCAAAGAGAGATATGATGAAAGGAAGTGGTGTGTTCGCAAGGAGTTTGAGTGTGGTGCCACGGTGAAAGTTTTGCTTCCTAGGAAAGGAAGGAAATGTGCTTTGAGGTTCCCATCAGAAGGAGTGGCAGAGAACAACTATAGAAACTCAGTTAGAGTGCCTTGAGGGGACATTTGGAATAAAGAGAGATTAGCATTGCTTAAGTGATCAGTTTAAAATGTGATGTTCAGGGTGTACCTTTTTTGTTCTTGTTGGCATTGCTGTAAGGGAAGGAGATGTGTTATGATGTACTTTCCTTACTGCTGTGCCTCACAACTTCTTTCTCCTTCTTTCCCTTCCCTGTCTTGTCTCTTTATTCTATCAGGAGCTTGGAATCTAACATTTGATTTGTTATCCATCAGTTTCTAGTTTGTAGAATGTGTAGTTTGGCAGTTAGAAGAGATGCGTTGATGGGATGGCTGCAGTCATATGATACACCACTTACCTTTGAATACATGCCTGCATCAAGATGACTTCTCAGTGTGGTGTCAGTCATTTTATATGGCCTATACAAACAAAAGGCAAGTTCTAATTACAAACAAATAACACAATCATCTATGTAGCAAGCAACAATATAAAAAAACAATCTAGCAAGCAGCATGGAAACAAAAGAAGCACTTAAAAGCAGCATTTGTCAAATCTCTCCCTCACTTACATAGTTCCCTTGGCTTCTACAAAATGATACCACTGCAACTTAGTGTTCACCATTACACACTCATTCTACACAACAGACCCGCTGATTAACACCAGGGATCCACTAAAATGTATCTTCAAAAGGTCTGGCAGAGTGCACAAGATCTTTCAACCTGACCTAAAAACAATGCATGAAATGTAAGAGTTTAAAGCCTGACATTACATTAGTAAGGGATGGAGGAAAAACAAACGAACCGCCAGTAAGTGAAGAAGAATCAAGAAACCTCCATGTAAGCTGAGGAGAAAGGGAGCATTGTAAACACCTGCACAGTTAAGACAGGTGTAGTGAGGATGTGTGAGGAAAGGGCAGCAACAGTTTAAAGAAAATGCATTATGTCGAAACATGTAGCATAAATGTTACTCTTAAACCTCATGTAACCTCTGTTCACAAAGGGCACTCATTGAGTAGCTTCACCTATTAACTAATAGTACATTTTAGATGCCGCTTTCTAGTCTCAATCTTGTCAGACCTCCAAATTCTTTTTTTGTCATCCTAGGGTATCACTGATGACAGTCATACACCCTCAAAAAGGATGCTTCTAAAATGTTAACTACCTTACGTCTGAAGCAAGATAAGATAAGAGACACATACCTGGAGGCTTAGCACCGATTTAATGAACACATAAAAAGACAGAAAATTACATTCTGTGCTTCCATTTGAGGAAATCTGGCATTGGCATTAATATTTAATTGTAAGAGTTATAAGCATTGTAAGGACACACATAAAATAATCATAAGGCATCTTTCTAATAGAAATATAATAACTATTTAAGCCAATGCAAAATGCGTGTCAAATTCTCCCTGGACGTTTGTTAATGTTTGCGAGATAGACAGTATTATAATCATGAAGTATACCTTTGCACAGTTAAGTATAGGCTTATTTTATTACACAATAACACCAGCCACGATGGCGAAGCGAGTCGCCAATATCCAAGGTCTAGCTTGAGCGTGATGACATTCTCGTGGAACACAGCATCATGCGCTATCAACTAGCTACTACATTATATGCTCCTCCTTATATACAACAACAGGACATTAAAATAACACAGGTGACTAACTATATCACAACTTGTTTAACTTTAGTTGTCATACTTAGTACATACCTTTTTAATACATTACATAATCATTGAACTTCACAGATCTTCTGCATTCACTTCCATGACTACCACACCCACCTCCAAGCTCTCTTTATGGCTCAATCACTTGCTCATGTGAAACATTCCCGCTCCCATCATGTTCGCCTTCCATTGGAATGAGCTACTCAACATGATCATATTACAACTCTTGCTCACTTCCTTCATGGCCACGTGCTTCCTCCCACTCATTTGTCCCACCTCGCACATTCCTATTCTCCCACAACTCTTCTTCCATATACCCATTCGTATAGTTCCATGACTCCTTGTTTCTCATTATGTCTCCACAATTTTTATCCCATTCCTTTCAATGCACTGTCACAATATGTGTCTTCCATTCCACTTTTACTTCAATAGAATCATAATACCTTCAACATCCCTTCGGTATCTTGAACGGTTTCGTAACTCGCACAATATCCTAACACAAACCAGTTTCCTTACATTCCTCCTGCCTGCATGATTATCTCCACTCACACACCTGCCTTGGCATTTTGCAATATTGTCTCTAATCTTTTCCTTTCCTCTCTCAATATTTACCCCCTTTGGCATCCAATGTGGGTATACCTTTGTTCTAATTTTTCTCCCTCTCATTCTCTCAAATGGTGCCAGTCCAGTTGCCAGATGGGTTGCGTCTCTATATGCCATCACCATGTCCTGTACGATCCTGCTCAAATCCATTCCAATTTCCATGTGTCAATTGTATTGATTCCTAATTATAATATTTACTCGTTTTACTAATAGGTTGACCATCAGAATGTATAATGCAGTTCTATGATTTACAATTCCATGCTCACATAGGTACTTTTGCATTTCGTGCAACACCAACTGAACTCCATTGTATGACAAGATAATCTTAGGCTATCCTTCCCTTGCAAATACATCTTCCATGTACTCAAGCACACTCCGTGTTGTTATATTGTCAACAAAACCCACTTCAAACTATTTTTATGCATAATTCACCAATACGATTGCAAACCGACTCTCCTGACCAGCATTCCCTACTCTCCTGACGAGCATTCCCATAGGGCCAATGTAGTCTATCATAGTTTTCTCCCACACCCGATCCAGTACTGCCACTTTAATTGCATCCTGAGTTGGAGTTTTAGTGAATTATCACTCATTGCACACGGTACACACGCCCCCACTTCTTTCTCCACCATCATGTCCATTCCTGGCCACAGAATCTTGCCCTCAATCTTCTTTTAATAAACCTGTTTCCCATATAACCATTGTGTGCTAGTTAATTAATTATTTCCAGAACTTTCTCGGTGGTATAAGACTTTCCCCTCTCGCTACACCAAAATCTGATCTCCTTAATTCTTCTCTTACCTTATAATACGGCAACGTTTTTACCTTATCACTTTTCCACCCATTTTTTATGTACAGCATTACTTCCACCATTTCCTGATTTGCCTCCTCCCGACTCAACCACACCGATGTTCGGGAATGTTAGATACAGCCGTTTCTTTCTGTGCAATCCACTCCTCCCCCACGTCATCCTCCTTCATATACTCACCATCCAGCGATCTGGATAAACAGGATTACACTTCCTCGGAATATATTCCACCTTAAAATTGTACTCTTGCATCGCTGGCAACCATCTCGCTTTACGTGAAATTGCTAACCATGACCCTCTCGTAGTGAGTAAGTGCAAGCGTGGTTAATGATCACTTCTGGTGGAATAGCACTCGCCAAAAATAAAATCATATAATATTTTGAGGCCCAATAGCATGCTAATGCCTCCTTCTCAATAATGGAATATTTGTTCTCACTTTCTGTCAACACTCTGCCTGAGTGCATCCACGATCAGTACTTCCACATCTTCTCAATTCTTATTCAACCCTGCTCCTAACACTTGCATGCAAGCATCAACGGTTACTATTGTTTTAGCTGCAGGGTCAAATCTAAACAACATGCAAGTATTTGCCACTTCATCCTTCAACTTCCTGAAAGCCTTATCCTCCACTTCACTCCATACAAATTCCTTCTTCAATTTCAACAATTAGTGTAAAACTTAAGTATTTGCCGCAAAATTCACCATACATATTGCATAGTATTCAATAAATCCTAGGAATTATCTCAATTCATGTCAAGGTCTGAGGTCCACGTAGATTATTACACCTCCGTCCCCAAGCACCAGTCAGAGAAGCACTAAAAACTTGCTGACTTGTTATTGAGGCCACAGGTCGCAGGAACAGAGAACACCGGGTCCCAGGTGGCTGAAATGAAAAGCATTGGGTTAGATATGCAATGTACAGTGACTATGACAATGTATAGTATAGACGACAAAAGGCACCTACCCGTGGGATGACCGAGGATGACTCTACACCTAACTGTTCCCCCTGAGAGCGTTGATTATGGAAGATAGAGGCGATGGAAGTTACCTCTATACTAACAGGGTCCACCTGAAGGATGCACGATAAGCAGGGTCTTTGGTTCTTGATACTTGATTCCAAAAATGCCAAAATTCAAAACATGAAGAAAACACAATCCGTGAAGTGAAGTCCAAAAGGTAGCAGCAGTTCGGTAGGAAGTCCAAAGTTACCAAATCTGGCAAGGGCAAGTCCAACAACAATCCAAAAAATCCAAAAAACAAGGTCCAGAAATCCAGAGTACAAGGTAGCACAAAGTTTCCAGGTAGCACAGAATGCACGAGTCACCACACGCCGTCAGGACCGCTGAGAAGCGTTTGAACAACAAAAATGAGTTTCTTTTATTCCATGACTTCCTAGTCACGTGATTACTCATTTTGGTCACATGATCGCTGGGCTCGCGTCACGTGACCGATGCGCAAACGTGAGCGGCCGAGTAGTGCAGGACTCCAGAGGGATAACAATCGCCATGGCCGCCCCCAACAACATGGACGGGACCAGCAGCGCCAGGAATGCTGCAACACTGTGGGACCGACAGAGGGCAAGCGCGGCCCGCGGCCAGGCGTGGAAACCGGGGGCAAGTGCAACCCCTGCCGGCGTCGGACCGGACCCCGAGCACGCCACCAGAGAGGTACGTGGATCTGTGATCGGATGCATGACAATTCATCTTTATTCCCGGGTGCCTTTATCCTCAGAATTCCATCCGCCATTTCTGGATAGATTTTAATTCCATCTCTCGTTAACACATGCCCAAAATATGATACTTGCTCCACCTTAAATTGACAGTTCTCTCTTTTTACAGTAAGACCTGCTTCCTCTAATATGCATAACACCTCATACCCTCTACTGTCATGTTGCTCCTCACTCATCGCTCCCACCAGAATATCGTCCTGGGAATACTAATCCGAATGGCATTCGTTTATACTGATATGCACCCATTGGGGTGATAAATTCCATTAGAGTTTGTGATCCTGGATGTAACTCCACCTGGTGGTAGGCTGATGACAAATCTAGTTTGCTGTACCACCCTGCTTTAGGCATAGTCATCAAAATCTCATTGACTTTTGATAATGAATACCTAACCACCCATATACTCAAATTCAGGCTTCGGAGGTCCACACATAATATTATGCGGACATCAGGCTGCTGAGTAACCACTATTGGAGATGACCCTTTACTGCTTTCAATTGGCTCAATTTGTCTTGCCTGCAATAACCCTTCCAACTCCAACTTCACTTTTTCATGCACCCTCAATGGAACTGATCTCACCTTGTGCACACACGGTACAGCTCCTGACCTCAATATTATTTGGTGACAATATCTTTCAACTGCCCTGTCTTTTTCGTGAACACCATCTTAAACTTTTGCACAACCTCCTTACCAGATACATCTTATTTGTTCTCAAATATTATCCTCACGTGATGCTTCCTCCCAGAATGTATTTCCATTCTTAGGCTCCGTTGATGTCGCCATCCCAATAAGCAATCACCATTCTTTGCCACATGTATTTTTCCTCTCACAACTTTTCCACCATAAGCAACAGTATATCTTACGAAACCAATCACATCAATTCTTCCACCAGCATAAGCCTTATGTCTTATGTCGCTTTTGTACAAGGTGTGTTTCCGCCCTACCCAAATCTCCATGTACTCATTCGCTGATATCATTGTGTAAGATGATCCCGAATCTGCTGACATCATCACAAACTCTCGCGATACTTTGTTCCCCCATTCTCATCCTCGTCCAACATGCCCACAATATGCACAACTGTGTTACACCACTCATATTTTTCCTCACTTATGTATTGTTCACGCTTTTCGCTGCCCCAATTCTGTTTGTCCTGCACAGTCTCGCAAAATGGCCCATTTCTCACACTTCCAACACGTTACCGTCATTGTAGAGCATCCTTTTGCATTAATTGCGTGTTTCTCAAACCCACACCTTGTGCATTGCCCTTTTTTCATGTCTTGTAGTGGCTGAACTTTACCGCTCTCTCCATCCTTTTTAACATGTATACCTTCTCTTCTTCACGCCCCACCTCCCACTTGTTTCACTGCACCTGGCTTATAATCTATATGTTTTCCCGTCCTGCCTTAGCATTAACCTCCTTAAGACATTTACTAGTAAGTTCCATTCCCTTGGCTATGAACAAGACTTCTTGCAATTATGAATTCCTAGCTTGCTACAAACGTTCCTGTATTTTTTTATTGTATTTAGCTGAGAAACTCAACTTTTTCAAAAACATTTAAGTGTCAAAATTCCTACAAAATAGAATAAGCATTGATACATGAACAAAGGAATACAAAACAAACAAATGCCTTAAAGACAATTCAAACATGTAAAAAAACATAAAAAGCATAAATACCGGAGGTCTTCAACACTATTAAACTGATATCATCCCTTAAATTCAAGCATATATTAGTTTGCTATTACATTATCACACCATAAAAGCGGTTTTTTTTCCTTTGGAGCACTACAAGGCCTCTGTGTCACTCGCAGCTCCTAGATTTAAGGCATTCATAACATTGAAAGTGGCTATTCGAACGCTCATGACTTTAGTCGCCAGAATCGGTGGCCATCAATTACCAGGAGACATTGAACCAAAGAAGATCATATGCTTATTAAAGACGTTCCTGTATTCTAGGATTAGATGTATGCATCATTAAACGGTCTCTTATATATTCCTATTCCACACCTGTAAACTCACATGACACTAGAAACCCTCTCAAATCAGCTAAGAACACGTCAACAGCTTCGTCCATCATTCGTTTCCTAGTAGAAAGTGTACCTTTCCAACACTACATTAGTCTTCTTTCCAAATTGTGCATCCATTTCTTTCATCAGGTAATTCTTTTTACAATTGTTACCACCTCCACTCGTAGACAGCCCATGAAAGTTGAAAACCTTTGCTCATCAGAAAATATTTCCCCCCATGAAGCAACAAAAAATGAAATCTAAATAATTCTTTCTAATCCTTCCCAAGGTACTGGAAGTTCACCTGGTGTCGCCCCAAATTCTGCATTTCTGTTTTATTGTTGACCATCACTACTCTGTGATTTCTTCACTGTATTGACACGCACACTGAAACCAACCTGTACAGTACTATTATTTTTTTTCCACAACCCTCTAGCAAAACCCACTCTCCTTACGGATTTGTGTCTATGCAGTCACATAAGGCTTGAAGCCTCGCTTGTCGCAGCACAGCTAATCCTTTACGTCTACCATCATACGCAAATCTCTGCTCTGCACCAAGCCAAGCCAAGTTCACAAGTCCTTTCCAACATTCAGCATTCCTGCTCCAACCCTCCTCACTGTCCACCTCTCCGCCATGGTATCTGTTTTTCTTATCCCACCTAATGCTTTGTTTCATTATTTCAGTGCACACGAATTCCGACTTCTAAGGTCACTTTTCACTTTTCCGATCTCCCTTAAAGCCGTATGGCACTCCTCACACATCGGGATCAAAGCTTATTTATACAACAGAACTCCAGAAGAATACCTGGGAGACATTCCTTCTCCTGTAATTCCTTTGGGCTTCACTGCCACGACACCCTAAAAGGTACTGGCGGTAGGCTTTCACCAGTCTATGGCCTCCTCCACAAATCTGAGGGACCTCATGTCATTTGGATTACTCTAACGGACTGCCCGACTGGGATTACTGTGACAGACTGTCCGACTGTCCCAAAGACCACTGGACAATGTTGACACCTCACTGTCGCACGGCTCATTGTCCTTAAATTCCTATTTCCGTACGCTGGGGTTACACCTTCACGTTGCTGCATATGTTATAATCATGAAGTGAACCTTCCCACAGTTAAGTATTGACTTATTGTATAACATAGTAACCCCAGCCACGATAGCGAGCAGAATCACCAATATCCAACTTCCAACTGACATTTTTTGTGTGATGACATTCAAATGGAACGCAGAGCATTGCGGGCTATCAACTAGCAACTACAGTCAGGCAGAACATTGAAGCAAAACATAATATTTAAACATTAATACAAGAATATTTGAGCGATGTATAGATAAACCCTTTGCAGCCAATGCCTCATAAATACGAGCTTGTGCAGAGCACTGCTTAGTTAAATAGTGCATTGTACAAAGCCGAGGATAGCCCCCCTCAAATACGTCCAGGAATAGTATCAACAAATTGATAAACATATTGGAGCTCAGATCGAATGGGGGAGCTTTGTTAGAAGCACATGACACGTGGCTAATATCAGAACTTTGACTGGATAGCCATATTGGCGGTGGTGGTCCCAGGATCATTGCAATTTGTCAGGAGGGAGCTAAGCATTAACGGAGTGATTAGGGATTTGGCTTTTAAAGTTTCAGTGTAATGCTTGAATCCCTCCACTTCACTGTGCAGTGTTCTCATTTGCCGAAATTACAAGGATAAATAAATATGATTGGTAACAACGGTTACTCCTATGTAAGTGAGCAGTGTGGAACCCTATGAAAGCATGTGCCTGGGTATATGTGTGTTCATCCACTGTGAGCATAACCACTTGATGCAAAGCTTCCATAATGCAGCTACATACATCAAGGTCCAGATTGTCCACGCCAAAACAATGTGTTGCACTATTCTATCTTCAGGTCATGAAAGCACAGCACACTCTCCGAGGTCAATTACTCAATAGACAGTTGCAAAACTGCGTTGGTTTTACAGAAGCTTTTGTCGGTGGTGCAATAGGACACCCATTGAAGATCTTCTGTATGGCAGATTTAATACTGTTAGAAACCTAATGATGCAGATAGCAGTGCCTTGCATCCCACCACTGTGTGTACTGTGCATGCACTGTCTACATTTCTGCACAAAAGAAAGTATTTGAAATATATGCAGCATATGCACGTCAATACATTCATGTGTGCTATACATTTTGTAACTATCTGAGCTCTCAGCATGCTGTCAGGAATCTGAGGGCATCCTCACTTCTTTCTCCAATATATCCTGCTCCAGTTGGCCAGGGAAAGGCTGTTGCTATTGGATCCTGACCCTGGGTGTGCGAGGATCACCACGGTGGAGGAGACTTGGAAAGTGGGATGAGGCACCCTTGGGTGAGACACGGTATCCCCCATTTCCCTTTTCTAACAAGTCCAATATCTCCCAGGCCTTTGTATGTTATTACGAGTCTGTTCCCTAACTTTCCAGTAAAACCCAGTTAGGTACTTTGATGAGGATGAGACAATCCAGAGCCATACATCCTCTCTTTATCGACTCTTACACACAGAGACACCACTCTGGTGCTGGGTTGAGGAAGAGGGATGACGAGTACCACGATCATTATGTAATGAATGAACATTGCCTGCACCTGAAGCTAAGGGGACGGTATAAATAGCCCGCTCAGGTGAGACAATAGAATCATCAGTGGAATGCTTGCTGGAGAGGCTGGACATGAAGCCAAAGAGACACGTGCCCAAAGTGCCTATGAGCTGCAGAGTCTTTGCAGCGAAAGCTGAGTGTGGCCAGAGCATTTTAGAGGTCTCTAGTAGCAGAGCTGGTCTGCATACCTCCCGGAGTCAAAGAGACTCCCTCTCCATACAGCCGAGGTGGCAGAGACCCTGGAGAAGAGGCACATTGTGCCGGGAGCAGCCAGAGCCACAACGAACATGCCGCCATGGAGAAGAGCTCCTGGAGACAGAGTGTTAGGGAGAATTCTCCAGAATGGCTAATTTCCCTTACCTACTGAGTCCCCCAGCAGCTTTGCTGGATTTCTAGGATTTATTTTTTTACACCTGGTAAGAGTGTTAGCCTTTTTTCCCACTCTTACATGTGTTTTGCTGTGCGTGTTTAACATTTTTATGTGCTCATGGACTGTGAAGCCTCACCTACTCCAAAGGCATCATCTTTTTTACTGTGTGTCACACAGCACCTTTAGTGCAGTGACACAGGGTTGTCTTTTTAGACTTCCCAACTCAGACTCCATTTTCTGGGACTGTCTACTGTCTCCCAGAACATGTAAAGTTGCCATTGACTTTATTAGTCTTTTAAATTCACAGACCCCGTACAAACTATCTTACATAGAGTTATGGAAAGGGTTAATAGTTATCCCTTTTTGTCTGTTTCCCGTGGAACATTATTTTGTTCCCCTTTCTTTAAGATTTGGCTGGTGGCAGTGGTATCTAACCTATTTTTCCTACTGCGGTCTATCTAAATAGCCTTGGTACTGTTTTAGGCTAAGTTAGTAGCCTCGAACTTAAACCCGCTAAACCCCATTTACTTTTATTTGGTTCTGGCTGTGTTTATTCGCCAGGTCTTCCTCGTGTTTTACTCTGCGCGCCAAACCAGGTTTGGTTCCTTTGTTTGCCGTCCTTTGGTGGGCTTCTGCACAGAAGCCCTCCTTAGGCGCCTGAATGTCTGAGGGGGACAGGATGTGAGGGAGGGATTTGAGACTCCATGCAGAGGGTCTCCATTGAAACCCATATTGCACTCTGTATGATTGGCTGTGGTGATTGTCCCGCCGGGACAGCCACCCTGCTGTGTGATTGACAGCCAGGCTGTGTGAATGGGGGAAAACTGCAAAAAATGCAGTCTTCCTACTTCGTGTCAGTCCGACAGTCGCTTCAGGAACCGTGAGCCTGCAGGACCTGCCAGGAACGTCCGCCTCAGCAACAGCCTTCTTCTTCAATTAAGGTACTGTTCAAACCCGGTTGTTCGTTCCGTCCGACCGCGGTGAAAGTGTGTAAAACCTTTCGCCAATCCGAGGGCTTGTCCTTGTCCTTCGATATTCTTTAAAGTAACTTTTCGTCCGACCAACTTCGTTTCGAACTCTTGGCAAAGACTTAACCGTGAACTGCCCTGAACTGTGTGATCCTCTGCAAAGACTTTGGTCCATTGACTTTGGCCCAGGCCTCTTGATTTGATTTCCTCACTGTAGTAACTTTTTCTAGATTGCCCTGCTTACTTACTTGTTGGTGCTGCTCAACTTTTGTCTAACCTTGTCTTGCCCTCCCTTTTAAATTGCTGGAGTGTCATTTTGCTGACACTTCATGTTTGAGCTTAACCTGTACAGAATCTATTCGGTTAGGGTGTAGTATATTAAGAGTGTGATTTTTCTACTGCTTTACTTTAGTGAATTGTTTTACAACTGATGTGTAAATACATGTATATTCTTTTACTCAGAAACCTTGAGTGAGTGTTTGTTTGAACCATAGTAATTGCTGTCCTTTGTGTAACTATTGATGCTGCTCACTTTACTCTTGAGATAAGTCTGGCTGCTCAGCCATCGCTACCACTTTACTGTGTAGTAGAGGCTGGTACCAAAGGTGATTTTGGACTGTCACTTGTAGTCTTAATTGTGTGTGGTGTTCCCAAAGGGTACTGCATATGATTCTGCCTAACACAGAGCACCCCGTGTGTCAGGGGAGCCTAAGTGTCACCAGCACGCTGAGGTATAGACTGCATGGATGCTGCAGGTCAGGTCACGTGCAAGCGTGTGAGAGACCATTTGGGTGATAAGAATGCCGGTTGAGTTTGAATGCAGATAAATTACTGAATACCTTTGACAATCACAAACATCGAGAGCAGTTTGCTATGAGGAGAACATTATCCAACCGTTAATAGGTATAATTTGTAACACAAATGAACGGTCACTGTGAAAACAACAGTTTGAGAAAAGAGATAATCATCCATAAGGTATCTAGGTACCCCTTACCCATTCACACTGGACTGCTCTCCCTATTGGAAGAACACCCTATCCCTACCTCTATTTTACCTGCTATCCCTAGGTTACGTGTCCTGTAACACCTGTCTAACAGTGGATAGGGAAGAAACTACCCCTATCTATACCTCTTTCATACCTCGTTTCATACCGATGTTGGGAAATGCACCAATTCAGCTATTACACAATGCAGTGATACTAATTTTTAAAAGACAAAATACCGGAATAGACGCATTTTGTCTCTTGAGTACTAGATGTCTATTGCCCATTCCGGTATGTTGTCTTTTGCTAGGCTAAACAATTTTCCTCTAAACAAGAGTACCAACAGCAACCCCAGACAGGTGTTTCGGTCTGGTTGAACCTCATCAGTAGGGTGTAGCTGTGCCTCTCTAAGAATAGTGAGCAAGGGGTCCATGTCTGGTTTCCTCAAGTAATTTAGGGTGAGACCCAAAGTTACTTGAAATATGCAAATAACACGGGGGGGGGTCCTGGGAGACTCTCTGCCAGACATGAGTCCTGGTTACAAGAGCCTTACCCAGAGTCTTTAGCTCACTATCTTTCACAGAGGATAAATATCCCAAATATATCAGTCTTTGTCCTGCCATGGGGCAGTCCAGCACCGAAATGCTAGGCAATTTTCTCTGAACAAGAGTACCAAAAGCAACCCCAGACGTGTGTTTCAGTCTGGTTGAACCTCATCAGCAGGGTGTAGCTGTGCCTCTCTAAGAACACTGAGCAAGGGGTCCATGTCTGGATTCCCCTAGTAAGTTAGGGTGAGACCCAAAGTTACTTGAAATATGCAAATAACACGGGGGGGTCCTGTGAGACTCTCTGCCAGACATGAGTCCTAGTTACAAGAGCCTTACCCAGAGTCTTTAGCTCACTATCTTTCACAGAGGAGAAATATCCCAAATATATCAGTCTTTGTCCTGCCATGGGGCAGTCCAGCACCAAAATGCTAGGCAATTTTCCTCTGAACAAGAGTACCAACAGCAACCTCAGACTCGTGTTTCGGTCTGGTTGAACCTCATCAGTCGGGTGTAGCTGTGTCTCTCTAAGAATAGTGAGCAAGGGGTCGATGGGGTAATAATGGACTTTTAAAATTCCCTGGGTGCCGTACCCTGGGTCAATGATTTGTTAACAAATGCAGTAATGAAGGGAGCAATATTTTTTACTAGACTTCTAGCCGAGCATGCAGGCATCGTAAACAAAGAATCATTGGTAGGTTTAAGATTTAGAATCAGAGATTGAACATAATCCTTTGTCGTTGGTTGAAAATCAAACCTAACACATTCTGTGTAACTCCCTACTACCGCTGCATCTGATTGAATATTCAAGCCTATCTCAGTTGTCTGACTGTGACATGTCTGGACCTCCTCGGTCTTTGCCCTTATAATTTTTTGCATGGTTTCCATTTTTTCTTTAAAAAATACATTAAACGTATTGGCCTGTGCTAACGAAGGCTCAGATGATGATATAATACAACCTAGTTTACAAAACGTAGCAACCACTACAAATAGTTCTCTTGACTGATTGCCGGGGTAGCTAATTTCAGTATGGAGAACGCCCCCTTTGGCCCTAAAGATAGCTTGTTTACAGTTTTTAATGCAAATTTGGCATTCTCTGTATTCTCTGGTGATCTGATCTCTCTGCAAATTTTATCTGTTTGGCAAGACCTCTTCAGGAGGGGGATGAGGTTAGGCATAAACCAAGATTTGGAGATTCTATTACTTTTGGGTTTTAACGGGCATATTTGGAACATATAACATCCAAAATTGTGGTTCCCCGGGTAAAAAATTCCTCACTCAGTAATGTGCAATCAATACTGGCTAATGTTCGAGTACCTCATCTCCTGGAATATTATCCAGAACCTTAATTTTACGGGTGAGCACAAACGGTCCGCCCTTCCCCTTCTCTTTTCTTTTTACTGGGGTGACAAAATAAAAGAATTGGACAAAATGATCAGACCAAAGAATGGGAACTGTATCGCAAATTACTGTACAAATATCCCTAGCTAGTAATATGTCCAAACAATGGCCTTTGACATGTGAGGGGTCCATAGTCAGAGGCATGAACCCATGATTCCCCATCACTTGACCCAATTCCCTCGAATCTGCATGTTGGGTTTTATCCAAGCAGATATTCCAATCTCCTATACATACAATTTCCTTATATTGCTTCCTGATAGTGTCAAAAAATGATCCTGTTTTTCCAAAAATCTAGCTGCGGGGCCTGGGTGTCTATAGCTCAGGATAACCTTCACTGTAACATTAGGGGAGAGCTGAACAGAAACTGGACCCACCTGGGACCCATCAGCCTCTTTCAAGCTCCTCAAGGCAGGAGACTTCTAAAGAGGATCTATAGGTCCCCCTTTTCCCAATCCAACTGATTAACTGAATGTGGTCATCCTCAGGGACCAGAAGTTGAAATATCATCTGGCACCCATCTGAGAACCATGTTTCAGTTACTAGGAGCATATTGAGATTGTACAACCCAATAAGCTCTGCCACTTCTTTTGTATGAGCCATAGCGGAGCGGGCATTGATTAATGCTGCTACAATTCCCTACCTATCCACTGCCGCCCCCCCACACCTTTATATCTTCAGATTGGGTCTAGCTATCCCTAGCTCCAGGATTTTGTTCAGTGCCCAAACTGTAATGTGTCCATGCTCATTATTAAGCTTGTTCAGAAAAGCACTGTCATATCCAATATCCCCTTACTTAAATCATATTAAACAGGTAGTCTATTCTCACAAATACACCTACCCAAAACTGTGATAGGAAAATGTCTTTTTCCCCAAAAAAGAAAACCGGCAGTATGACCTGCCGACTGCCGCAAACAGGCCTAAACAGGCTTCACGTCAGCGCTTTGTAATGCCGCCAGTCAGATGAGGCCTGCGCCGGAAGAGGGTGGCCTGGGGAATGAAGTCCCAATAACTCACGAATCACAGTAAAGCTTTTACCCTCTTGGCCCCCTGCTCTATAATCACTGTGTTTTTACCACGGTGCTCACACCCTGTCTGCAAACATCCTAATGCACAGAAAATCATGACGCGTTTCGGTATTATGGAATTATTTCCTATCCCCTGTGAAGCAATTTAAAATTATAAAATCAGGCTAAAATAAATAACATAAGTAATTTCAAGCAGCACACAATAACGAAACGTAGCAGCTTTTCTTATCAATAAAATAACAAAGTACGCATAGTATACAACATTGCCCATAGAGAGCCGGTATCTGCAGCCCGCAGGGAACTTCACTGGCTCCCAATGGCAGCCAGTAGATGCCTGAGGTCTTCCGGTGCACAGAGTCTAGTTGGCCACTGGTTTAAAAGAATTTAGGGGAATGGGCAGTCTTTTCCTGTCCTGATGAGCTCCCAATACAGTTGCGGAAAGAAAATAACCACCTCAGCTTTAGGAAACTCTTTGAAAACTAGATTATTTGCATAGGTTAGCCCTCTCACTGCCTTCTTCTCGTGTTGTCTCTGTGTTGTTTGTTTGTTTGTACTTTCAATGTAGCGCCTGGATGCCTAAGGTTTTTGACGCTCTAGGAATACGTAGACAGACAATGCCTGAGAAAATCGGTTCTTTCACAATGGGGAAAAAACACAGAAGGCCCCATGGACACACCGTCTGTGAGAGGTGTGAGTTGGAATGAGACCGTCCCCAGCTAAGCATCGGCGTGCGAAGAAAGCAAACATAGAGGTCTCTGTTTTTCATTTCATGGGAAGCTTTTGCTCTCAGCCAAAGTTGAAATCCTCTCAAAACGCCTAGCACTACTGTTACGGAAATGAGGGGATCCCTCCATGAACCATCTTCAGCTGAGTACAGTGTATCCATTTGAGAAAGGGTGTGAGAGAGGGGGGTGAACAGAGAGTGAGCAAGAGGGCAAGAGATTGGAAATGGCAGAACAGGAAAGATAAATGGGAGTTGTCTGCACAGGCCACTTCAGGTTTCCGACCCCCGGCTAGGATGTCCCTCATAAAACCTGGACTGGAAGATGATGGAGAGGGCCAAAAGGCCTCCAACCCCTTTCCAGGAACTCCCCACCTCACACCCGACCCTCAGTTGCACCTTGGCTTCCCACCACAGTTCAACATCCACACAGTAAGATCGTCAGTGCCATAAGGTTTTAAAAATAGCAGCGCTGTGCTCTGCTAATCCCACATAACATAAAATAATGTTAACACTTTTTGATGTTAACATATTAGATGAGCACTCTATTTATTGAGCATTTGTAAAGTGTTCACACTGCCTGTGGGCATGAGGTTACCGGAATGCTATTTCTTTTTTAGTTTGCCTAATTGTTTTTTTTTTTGTCTTAGCTGCGTATTTATAATGCCCTTAAATACCCAGAGCTCTCTAAGCACAGAGCCGGTGATCGAACCTGTGTTGCTTCGTGTTGTCGTTCTTCCAAAGCGCGCTTGTTGCCACTGAGCTCTCTCTCATTAACTGTCTTTGGTAACACTCTGCCTGATGCCTCTGCTCATAAAACACATCAAAAGGAAATTTCAATTACACCGGTGATTCATATATTTGTTGGACTTCAAGAAATTCATTGAGGGCAAATTCATCTTCAACATGTAACTCACTGAGCAAAGGATACAGGTGATGTATGTCATAAGCATGTGATAACTCACTCCTCTCTCATGTGGTCCATACTTAATATCATGGGCAAGTGAAATGCATGAATCATCGGTGCTTCTTGGCAAAGGGGAATGCCTAGACTTTTTCAATCCTCCTTCAGAAGTGGGCAGCCAGTCACTTGTTCCTTCACATCACTATGGAGAACATCAGAAAATGCATAAGAGACACAGAAACCATAGGGGCGTACTGCGTTGATGCCACCTTCTCAATACATACTCTACATCAAAGCGAAGAGTGAATGGCAAGGTGTCTGTTATTAAGTAGCTATGGCGGTCTTACTGCGCTTTGCTTTTCTTAAATTCAGACTTAAATTCAGTTATATTATCGTCCCTCAGAGAAATTCTCTCATATTTCCACGCTGTGAACGTTCATGTAAACAACAAACAGAAATCTCCATAGACAGTTGATTAAAACGCATTTTGGACTTACTGTGACCTTTTAATTTCCCTTGATAAAATATCGGTATCAATAGAAAATGGGAGAAGATCTCGTTTTGATATAGCTGCCTGGGTTATATTTCTTGAACCTTTTCATGTATTCTTGAAACATATCAGAAACTCAAAAGTGACACATCCTTTTTGTGTCTGATATTTTGATGGTATTCCAGTGATAGGACCTTATCAGGGAGGAAGGATATCTCAGGGGCAAAGCATTTGTTTTGGAAGCAAGTCAACACAGCCAACACAGGTTCGAATCCGATCCTGTGCTTAGAAACCACTCGTTGGTATTAAGAACGTTATAAAAGAACAATTATAATTATCTGAAACCATTTGTGCAGGCAAAGGTGATAAACAAGCCAGCACGTTTCCCCTCAATATCTTAGTTTCCTCATGGTGGTCTCTATAATTGTATCAATTTCCAAAGGGTAACATATTACAAGAATTTAGTTTGAAAACTTCAAGTTTGAAACACCAAACTTTGGAAATTTAATCTCGAAAACCAAACGTTTGAAAATACACCTTCTTTTAATACTTTAATTTCTATGGCTTTAAGTTACAAATGTGCGGTTAAAATATGTTTTTTGGCTTGATTCACAGCAGTCTCACGCAGTCTTTCTCTTGATTATTTTTGCTATGTGCTGCTTCTGTTTAAACCTTTTTCACACTTTTGAATTTCAAACTTGTTTCAAAATGTAATATTTCAAACTTTTTTCAAACTTAGAACCATTTACCACGCCAGGCAGCCAATGTTTAACCACAGCCAAATAATGACACAAAAAAGGAATACGGTTAGTATTACATTTAGGGTTAGGGTTAGAATGAGGATTAGTGTGAGGACTAGTGTGAGCTGTAAACTGGGAAAAGGGAAAGTGAAGTGGGTGAAAGGGGAAATGTCGAGAAACCCCCTCTTTAAAAAAAAGCACAAAGAAAAAGAGGTCAACTTTGCAAAAGTTCAAAGTGGGAAAGTCACATTTTTGTCTACAATAAAATAATCTAGAAATTCCACATTTTTGAGGTCGACTTTAAGCATTCTTACATTATGACAACTCGCAATTCGAGGTGGACCTATCTACATGGAACAGTCTGCCACTACCACTGGCTGTTTGGTAGGTGTGTCTCGCCACATGCCTCTTAACCTATTTTTGAGTCATAGAAGTACTCTCCCAAATGAGGTAATTTCTACATTACATATCAAAACCATGTCACTCCTGTCAAGTCAGTCGTTGATAGTAAGTGGGATAGATGTTGAATATCAGTAGGTTGGGTTGCTCATAAATGACTGGAAACTTGGTGCAAGCAAAATATGAAACTGTTGCATCTCCAAGCAGTGCTCAGGAGTCGAATTCCAATGGCAGACTGAGCTTTAAGGTAGTTAAATGCATACGTTTGCTGCCTTGAAGAAGCAGGACACCTATCTGGTCTTTGTAGATCACAAAACCTTTTCTGATGCAGTCCCCAGATGGGCGACTTCTCCAGCTATAGATGTTTACAGAGCAGATGCAATATATGCTGAAGCGTATGCGGCAGAGATCTGTATTCTAACAGAAATGCTATACAGAAGAGGCTTCCCCATCCCCCAATAAGCGCCCAGTGTAAGCCAACTAGATGAGAACAAGATCATTTAGGCATTGCCTTGTTCACTAAGTTCACTAAGTTTAAGCAATGGAACGCTTTACAATCACAGGGGGAAGAACACAGTGAGGGAAGCAGAGAAAAAGGGAGCAGTGAGCTAGCAGCGGAGGCAAGGGTGGGCAATTGGCAGCCTGGGGGGAGACAGTGGGGAGCAGATCACTGAGTCTCATGTACGGTGGGGAATGCAGGTTGTGTGCACCTAGGTGTTAGGGAGGAGCCTTTCCTTGAAGAGTAAGACCCAGAGCGTGTGCCCATAGAGAGGCTCTAAGTGATGATCTTGTCTCCCCTGGTGCTTTTGAGCCGCCATGGCTGAAATGTGTGCCATGCTTCAGAGATTGAAGATGATCTATCTATGGGGCAACTCACTTGAGAAAGATGTATCCGCAGAAAGTTTTCCAAAGAAGAATTATGATGAGTGATATCTTTCTTTACTCCTTTTGACTACTGGACACGTGAACTTCTCTTTTTATTACCTGGTTCAGAAATCGAACATTGTAGTTGAACCATACCTGGACAATACAAAACCATTGTTTGTGAAAACATTGTGCATACAATCTCAGCTAGGATTGTTGACTCTGGCCTCATTTTCCTCTCACTGGAGTAAAACTGGTAGAAATAATTTTGTGCTTACCAGATGAAACACATTTTACACCTCCATTTATTTTGCCATTTGTAATATAAAGCTAGGGGAGAATTGATAAGGGCACATACAGTATAAGAGAGGATTTGAATCTGTCCAATTCAAAAGGCCACAACTAGTAACTTTTGGTGTATGAAGGTCTCGGTTGATCAGAGTGAACCACCTGAAATTAGTAACATGTAAACCCAATCAATATGGATTGATGGTACAAATCTTTTCGTATATGACAAACATGATTTGCATGTCTAGTACAATTATTAATTAACATGTTTCCCTTTTATAAACATATATACTGGACTGTGGACATGGGGCATTGTTGTGGTTTTGAAGGCTCTGCTCTGTGTTGCTGTTGTAGACGAGCAATTGGTCGCATTATCCCTAACTCCCGCTCCCTCACCGCTGTCATATTGAAACAGAAGGAGAAGAGCCCTGTATGGGACCCCATATGTTGTTCCTATACTGCATCGAGTGTACGAGAGACGATATGCACTCAGCCGTACGGAATGTACCCTTGCACTGAAAGTGTGGATGGATGGTGTGTGGAAGGACGTCAGCACACACCATTGGACATCATGGAGCACTGAGTGAAACCTGATGAGGGCAGAGTGATTCATGAAGCAAATATGCAAAGCCACACTGAAACAATATGAAAATACTTAAAAGAATACACCTGCTGGACCAAGCTCAAGTCAGCTTCAGACCAGCAAGAGGAACGGAAACAGCACTACTATCCATCTGGGACGACCTCAAAACTAACGCAGACTCAAACAGTACCTCAGCCCTTATTCTGCTCGACCTCTCCGCAGCCTTTGACACAGTTAGCCACGACACCCTGACCAAAAGACTAGAAGACATAGGCATAACAGACACAGCACTACGCTGGACCAAATCATTCCTAGCAGACAGAACAGAAACCGTATGGATCAAACCTTTCAAATCCACTCCACGAGTTAACAACTGTGGAGTGCCACAAGGATCCTCACTATCTCCACTATATTTCAACATCTATCAGACTCCGGTCATAAGAATCTTAAAAAAATACAACATTACATGTTACAACTACGCAGATGACACTCAAATCATCTACAAAATCAAAGACACCAATGCTGACCACTCAATCCCAATCGACTGTCTAAAAGAAGTCTTCAACTGGATGGATGCCAACAACCTGTAAATCAACCCAGGAAAGACAGAAATAATGATTGTATCCAAAGACCAAGAGAACGAAACCACCATCCCGTGGCCTACAGAAATGGGAAACGCACCAACACAATCGAAGGTAGTAAAAAATCTGGGAGTCCTAATGGACAACACCCTAACCCTAGAACCACAAATAAATGCAACAGTGAAGAAATGCTTTTTCTTCTTCCACACGGCAAGAAGAATTCTACCTTTCCTCTCCTTCACGCACCATCGCCCTAATCAAGTCAAAAATCGACTATGCAAACAGCCTCTACCTCGGAATACCAGAATACCTCCTGAAGAAACTGCAACGGACCCAAAATGCAGCAGCAAGACTAGTCCTAAAACTATCCAGAAGAGACCACATCACTCCAGCCCTAAAAACCCTACACTGGCTCCCAGTAAAACATTGCATCACCTTCAAAACAATGTGCATTACGCACAGGGCAATCAGCGGACAAGGAGCAGAATTCCTACAAAAGAAAATAACAGTCTACAAACCAACGAGAACCCCCCGATCAAGCAACGAAATCCACCTGGAACTCAAACCATACCTTAAGAAAAAACTTGGAGACACCTACTTCTACCACTTAGCCGCAAAAACCTGGAACAACATCCCAAAAGAAATAAGAAACACCGAAAATCACCTAAAATTCAGGAAATCACTAAAAACCTGGCTCTTCAACACCATAGACTAAAAACTGAAAAACAGGAAAAAGGATGACTAAACTGGAAAGGACACGGACAACCCCGAACCGACAGGGAAGCTCCCTCGGCACCTGACGGGTGACACTGGATAGACTGGAACACAGGCGACACGCACGGAGTCTGAGTCAACTACCCCAGCCAACCCCACTAACACTATCGCCCGCCCCTTAGTTACCGCCAGGTACCACAGTGTTGTGGAATTGTCGAGATATTGGCAATCACCACACTACCTGAAATGTTGACATTGGCAGGTGCACTTGCCACAGGAGTATGAAGGGAGGACAGGGGGGGCTATGAGAGAGCATGATAGAGGTGGGGGCCAGAGGAGTAAGAAACCTTGTATGCCAGATGGACCCAGATCAGGACAGAGGCGCATCAGGGCAGACTACGCAAGCCGAACGCCTCAATTCAGGACAGAGATGCAAACTAACCAACCCCACTAACAATTTCCCCTTCTGCATACACTTCGCAAACTCCAAACCAAACACAACCAAAACCTACAGCACAACAAACCGCACAAACTTCACTACATTGCAACAACAAAACAAAAACACACATAGACTCGCACAACAGTACACGACGACTACCAGCCGCAAACACCCCAGGCCCAGCCAACGGACCCACCGGGCTGAGGTCGCCAACAGCACATCACTGCTCTCTTGCACTTTTCCTGATTCCTCCCACTAACTCAGCCTCCCCTCCTCTTTCAGAGCCGCCAGAGCGCCAGGGACCACTCCGGTGGTGATAGTGCGCGGTACAAATGTCCTTTAACATTAACATTAACATTAACAATGGGCCTCATTACGACCCTGGAGGTAACCATTCCGGCCTTGGAGAGCCCGGTATTTCCCCATTCAAGGAACCCAGACCCGGTCCACCCCCATTCCCATTTGAGCCCCCATAGGGCTCAATGGGAATGGGGAGCATGTTAATGACGGCCCGTTGTTAGCATGCTGGACCGCTCACGGGAACGCTAAGGACGTCTGGTAAAACCAGGCGTCTTTAGTGTGTCCCGCGAGCGGACCTCGTAATGAGGCGATAGGGGATTAACAGGGCCGGCAGCTCTACCGGCCCAGTTAACCCCCTACCGCCTTCCTCATAATGAGGCCCAATATCACTGGAGTAACAAGAGAAACATGTACGAAATCATAAAGTATTCATGAAGGCAAAAGAAGACAAAGTAACTTGCTACCCAATAATTCTAAATATGCAGTAACGCAAGGTGGACCAGACAGATAGAAGCTTTCTATAGAGGAATATATAACGTGGATGGGACAGCCATAATTGGAAAATGGACGCCGGCTCTTGTCAAGATTCAATTCAGCTACCTCAGAAACAGAGGAGGGCTGAAGAGTCAGGAGATGCTGGAAGAACAGCTTTGTATGCAAAACAAAGAGGGGTCTACGTAGGCTTGCGATCAAGGATGCTTTGCAAAGCAGAAAGGGAGGCAGAGCCAAGATTTGGACAATTAAAAGTGCACAAAGTCTATACAAGATAGAGTGAGCAAGTGTCTAGAGGCCAAGAAGAGAAATATCACTCAGTATAATGAAATCAAATAGCAGTAAATAAGAGGTCAAAATGGTCCTATTCACATGTGACCCATAAGTCAAAAATAAGGGCTATTCATTAAGCCTCGGACAAAAATAGCGATATGCTTACACTCCCTTGAATGTCCCAGAACAGAGAGCAGGCTACAAGGTCAAGTACAGATGGGAAACATTTGCTCATGGCCAGACTGATAAGAGATGATGGACTAATTGGGAAAGTGGGGAGTATTCTGACGTGATTCAAGCACCTGGCTTCATTTCGCTTACATGCTGTTAACCAAGCCAAAAGTCCAAGGTTGGGTTAGAAGGCCAATCAATCAGTGGGTCTATGGGGACGCTGCTACATAATGTTGCCAACACCAAGACGTTGCCATTTTGTTCACTATAATCAGTATGATACGTATAAAGAGGTAGTTTGAGGCGTGCCTCACAAATAAGAGACAGCCAATTGTGTACTAACCCCTATGTATTCTATAAGTAGATATGTTCCCTAAACCAATCCCTCCCGCTAATAGGTTTTACAGTTTACCAAGTAGGACAACATCATAAATTCGTGTGTGAGTGTTAAAGCATCAGTGAAATGTCTGCCAGTTGACCCTGCTTTATTAAATTGAGAATAAAGTGGTACTTTGCCATATTCTTTGAGTCTGTCTGGTTATTTGGTATGAGATCTTTATTTGTAATTCCATCTAGCACAAGAGATGCTTCAAGGAGCTAGAGAACACTGTGATTTTTCAAATCTAGTATATGTCTAATTGCCATACTGCAGCGTAGGTTTTCATGGCATGTCATTTATGATTCTTTTTGATGTTATTCTTTTCAAATCAAATTATTTATGTCATGTCCTTTTTTGGCGACCGCTGAAGTAAAGTTTTGTTGATGAACTATTGGAGGGCCGCTTGATTACATGAAGCAGCATGGCGTCAGTTTGATATTTGATGCATGCGCATGAAAAGCGAAGAACAAAGGCTTTGTTTCCTTACACTATGAAGTCCGAACTGAGTATTACAGTGAGACGTTTTATAGATGACAAACTACCAGCAAGGTACGTTCAGTGGTGTATCAAATCCAGTTAGAGACTGTTGCTAGGGCTATTGTTGGGTCTAAGATTGACTACTGTAGTGGTCTTCTTGTGGGTGCAGCTAAGACTGATATCTCTCGACTACAGGCACTACAAAATACTATCATGGGCCTAAAAAAGAGAGACCGTTTTGGAGTCCAGGCGGGGACTACACTGGCTTCCCGTTGCTGCTAGAATTCAGTTTTGGTTGCTGACCATTACCCATAAATGTCTTAATGGTATAGGCCTGCAATATCTAACAGAAGCATTGACAAAAAAATCCAATGCTAGAATGCTGAGGTCAAATAACTCAAACCAGCTACAAATTTCTAGATATAATCTCACCCAAGTCATTAAAAGGGCATTTATTATGGCAGCTCCTAAATCATGGAATGATTTTCCTCTTGGCCTGTCGATATTTAGGAAAAGGATTAAGACATTGCTTTAAAAAAATAAAATCCACATTGCGAACCCTTGGCTATTCCATGTAAGATTTATGTTTGTTTGACGCGCCCTTATGCCCCCGGGTTTTATGGTGCGCTATACAAATGAATACAGTAAAGTAACGTAAAGTTAGGCAAGGGGGGCCACTACCAATCTAGGTCCTGGAGTTGGTATCACTGAGTCTGTCCGTTAGTGCCAGGGGAGGGCTCACAGCCTGGTAACGAGGGTGGAATCTGGCAGTGACTGCCTGAGTTCTCCTAGCCACCTGATCTCCTCCACCAGGTGTTGCCTTTTTTGCTTTGGGTTCTCCCTCGCCCGCTACATGACTGTTTCTCGCAGCTCTTCTCCCCTCTTCACCAACCCCCACTTGTCTGCTCTTCTCCTCCAGTCCCATGTCATCTCGCCCATCACCCGAAATGGAAAAAGAACAGGGACAATGTACATGACTGCGAGCATCTATGTTTTTTTTTCTCCCACAGGAGATTGGGCAAGCACCATTCACGCTCTAAAGGGAATCCGTATTTTAGCTTTGCAGCATTGGATCTCATAAAAATCACATATTTTCATCAACACTGTTACAGCTTTAGGTTACAAAAGAGCATTGTGGCAAGTAGATTAGCTGAAACATCTGGCATTCCAGCCAATTAATGCAGCCATATTGTTTTGCCCAATCTGATTGGATTAAAGGTTCTAGCCACCTGATTTGCATGGACACCAGGGGCTTTGGTCATTCATTTTGCTTTAATGCAGGTCCACTCACGAGAACATCTGTCCTGACCTTGATTTAGCATGTTGAAGCAGGAAACAGTGAAATTCCAGAACATTCCACTATTGTGAATCCTGAAACGGAACAGTGACATTACGCCCATGTGATAGAATGCCATCTGGCGAGGGTGTGAAAGCCATAGGCCCTCATTACAACACCGGCGCTAAACCATGGCGCTATTAGCACCATGGTTGGTGCCGGTGTTGTAACGGCATCCCATTCCAAGTTTGGTGGGGCGGTAATTCCCCATTGAACCATGGCCCTTCCCCATTTTCGCCCCATAGGGCTCTATGGGAATGGGGAAGGCGCTTAGTACGGTATCGCAAATTGCGGTACCGTACTTAGCACCAAGGTCCCTTTGCGGTTCCTTACTTTAATGGCTGGTAGGACCAGCCGTTAAGGTCGGGTCCCGCAAAGGGTCCTCGTAATCAGGTGCTAATGGGTTAACGGCGTCGCAGCCTTTTACGGAGCCGTTAACCCATTAGCGCCAGGGTCGTAATGAGGCCCATAGTATTATAGTTACATTTTACCACGTTACGGCTTGCAGATAAAGGTATGCTATCCAATTATTGTGTATTTCTTCTTAAGACACTGAGTAAAGCTACACCCTCCTCCTCTCTTGACCAGCTTCTTCTTATGAACTGCCCATTCTCTTCTACAGTGGAATGATTAAATCATTCCACTTCAAGCCTAATAACGGCAAGTTCACAACATACCCTTACCATTCACACACAATACCTCAAGTTTTTACAGTTTGCAGCCCTGCCCAAATTCCATACACTGGCTCTGGTAACCCTATCCACTCTAACAAGCTGTCTCATATTTGGAGTCACCCTTTTGTACTGAGTACGGCAACATTGTCTAACGCATATCACCCACTGCACCCCAACATACCCCACATGCTTCCTCCTGTCACACTGGTCCTTCATCTTATTCTTCTTCACCACATCCTCCTCATCTTTTGTATCAACCATTTTCCTGTCCTTCTTTAATATCTCCTCCAACCATCCAGGACATCTGGCACCCCTGTGACGCCGACCCCTTAGGAACTCAAATGGTGATATATTGGTGGATGCATGTTTCTTCACTCTGTATGCATATTGCATTCTTCAATTCTCCTCTTCTAACTTCAATTTAGACACTCTACTCAATTGCACTGTTTCTTTGAGCACTCAATTAAAACATTCGACCAGCTATTTCCCTGTGTATGATACAATGGTATGGTGATGTGCTTAATGCCACTCTCCCTTCAAAATGTAGTCATTTTCTCAAAGGCAAATTGTGTTCCATTATCTGTGATCATCTCACTGTGCACACACTCTCTGCTAAATACATTCTCCCGGAACTTTATCAGCACTTCTGTTGTGATCTTTCTAACAAATTGTACCTCCGGCCAATGGGTGTCAAATCTACCAATACATTACATATTTTTTCCCTGACTTGACATTGTGTAACGGTCCTATGATATCCATTGCCACTTTATTCCATGGTTTCTTTTGTATTGCTGCTACCACTAATGCTGGAGTCCTAGTAATCAATATCATATCTCTAATCTCACACTGCACACACTCACTGCAGAAACACTATTGCACCTAGAAACACTTGTGTACAGGCATGTTATAAATGCCACATCATATCATATCATATCACTAACATATCGTCAATCTCACTATCCATTCCTGACCACCAATAATTCTCTCTGACCAATCCTTTAATGCCGGTCATATCGGAATGGCCAATCTGGCATTTGCTATTATTTGTACTCTTACATCGTTGTGAGGCATTACTCTCTCTCCTCTTTTCAGTATCCCTCGCTCTAATGATAATTCTTCTCCCACTATACCCTAAGGTTTTCTGCTTCCCGGCTGATGCACAGTGGGCAACCTTCCAGGATACATTTACATACGTCTTGTATTTCTGCATCATCATTATGTGCCATCACTCATCTATCTTTGGATATGGGGCTCTCAGCCAACAAACACACTTCAGTCATGGGCATTTCTCCATTTTCCAATATATCAGACTCATCTCTTTGTTTCTCTATCACAGGTATTCTCGATAGTCTACCACCTTGTTGTGTTGCCCCTCTCTAAACTCCATTTTATAGTTAAATTCGACTAGTTTTGACGCTATGCTAAACAGTCTTGGTGATGCTTCCTCCACTCCTCCAGCACTCAATATGCGAGGCAAGAGCTTATGATCAGTTCTCGTAGTGATTGGTGCTCGCCATATAAACTTCCTACAGTGTTATGTACCCACGCACAAGTTAAGGCCTCTCTCTCTATAACTGAATATGCTTGTTCAGCTCTCGTTAGAATCCTTGATGCAAAATGTATTGCCACTTCCCCCAACTTCTCAAACTCTTGTGTGAGTACAGCTCCCAACCATTTTGTACTGCCATAACTGTAATTATAGTTTTCTTTTTGTGTCAAATGGTTTGTGTGTGGGCGCCCTTAATATGCATTCCTTAGCCTTCTCAAAGGTGATTTTTTGATTTTTGTTTCACTCAAATGTTGCTCCTTTCCATAGTTGTTCTCTGAGGGGGTTCAACAATTTCAATGAAATACTTCATGAATTGGTGTAAAACTCGCACATTCCCAAAATTGACCTTAATTTGGTCCTATCTTTGGGCTCTAGTGCTGCTTAAATACTTTTTACCAGTGATTCCTTTGGGCTGATGCCTTCCTTTGACAATCCATGTCCCAAACAGTCCACTTCCTTTTGATATAGTTTTACTTCTGCATCTTAACGATCAGACCACACTCCCTGAGTTACCTCAACACTTCCTTGAGCTTCCCAGTATGTTCTTCTTCATCTTTGCTGTACATTTGTATGTCATCTTGGAAGTAAATAACCTTCAGAGTTTCCTAAAACAGTTTTCCTATCAGTTTTTTGAAAGACTGCAGTGGTTGAGACCAGCCTGAAAGGCATCCTATTAAAATGAAACAATCCACATGGTATGATGAATGTAGTTAGTTGCTTACTCTCGTCCATCAATTAATTTTTATGATAGGTACTCCTGAAGTCTATAGTCGGAAAAATAGTGGCCTCATGTACACTATGGATCATTTTGGTTATATTAGATAATGGATGAGTTTCAAGCACGAGTTGGGCGGTGCGATACAAAATTCAGTGGTAATACAAATACCACCACATTACCGCACCACCCAACTATGAGTTGGGCAAAAGTTTGAAGGATTCATCGCCAGCTGTTAGCTGGAGGTAAATCCACCAACTTTTCACCCATTTTCAGTGGTATTACCGCCACAAAATTACTGCTGTGGTAATTTTGCAGAAAATGCCCCATTGAGTTCTATGGACTCACGACAATTGGGATTTACACCACCACTGCCACTTGTATTCTGGCTGTAATACCACCGAACCAAGTGGTGGTAACAGTAATTCTGTAATTCTATTGGGCGGTACTCGGGTGATTTATATGCCAAACCCGTAATGACTCCTATGTTGTTTTCGAGATTTCTCGGGTTCACACATAGCCTTATGGTCTCATCTGCTTTCATCAAAGAATGATGGGTGCCACCCATTGCACACCCTCTGCCTCCTCCACAATTCCTTGTCTAACCATGTCCTGCAACAACACTTGCATCAGTCCCAATAGTATCATGGACCCTTTTCTGACCCTTCCTTTAAGGGATTGTACTCCCTTCTTTAGTCTGATGTGATGTTGATATCCGTTCTGCATCACCGCCTTCTCTGAGAATACTTCAGGAAATTATTAGACCAAATCCTGTTCCTGCCAGTTCTGCTCTAACCAATATTTGGTCTAGGGCACCCAGTTTTAATTCCATATCAAACTCTGCTTGGTGTCTCTAGTTTAGTATGGGAGGCCCTTTATCTACATTGACTTTGCCGACTATCTCTCTGTCTTTACATTTTAGTTTCTCCACAAACCAACCAAGCATAACTATTTGATGACCTGAGTATGCACATAGCATCCTATAAACTGGGTTTAGTGATCCCACTTGTCATTGTAGCTCTCCCTCATACATTTTGTGCAGAATTATTGTATGTAAAGAATCTGAATCTTCCATTAGCTCTATTGCTACTCTGCCAATCTCAATCGTGCAAGTAGGTCTCACAATATTTGTGAATACAGTGGAGTCCTCATCTGGATTTCACACCATTAACACATCATTCCTGTGCCCAGATTCAGTCTTGTCCTTAGCCCTCCCTTATAGTTCATTTTGTATGAATCCATAATTTATGAGTGCTCCATCCTTCCTTTTTCTCGTAGCAGAATTTCCCCGCATGTTCATGGAATGTGTCCCATCTTTCCACACACATTCCAGATTTTTCCAATAGCCAGGCAACCTTTTGACATTGCAATGTGTTCATTGGCCCCACATCTAAAACATCTGTTACTTAATTTGCGTTATTTCTTGTCCTGCACGTCTTAGTATCAACAGCACATATTTGCACATGATCTGTCAATTTCTCCTTAGCAGCCCTCAGATGACCTCTCGTTGCTCTTGTCTATGTGAATGACTTCGTCTAGGGATGCTTCAGGTTCTTCCCATATTCTTTCCTTACTTTGGTCATTCATAGTGTGCACCATTAATTGGTCCATCTATACCACCAGAAATTCATCAATAGATTTCCCTCGGAGCTGATCCCTAGTGTAGAACATATATCTATCCAATGTAACACTGTCATTCTTTTTGTACTGCTTCTCCATTCTCACAACTACCTCCTAATAGACATTTAAACCCTCCCCTTCACAAGCTTCTAATATTGGAGAAAGGGTTCTGCAGACTTCTTGGCCCTCTGAGCCTAAATTATGCATGAAAATTGCCTTTCACCTACTTGCAGAAAACCCATTTCTATCAATTGCCTCCAGATGTATGTCAAATTCAGCCTTCCATCTATGCTATGCTTTTGGGGGACGTGCAGGGTTTTGTAGAAATTTGGGAGTTAGACCTAGATGTTGCATGGCCATAATAATAATAATAATTAGGCACTTATATAGTGCAATAAACCCTCAGGTATCTGAGCGCTGCTTATTATTACCCACAGTGTGTGGTGCTCATTTATCGACCTCGGAAGGATGAAAGGCTGAGTTTGGCCTTGCCAGTTAGCAGGCTCTGCACGGATGTCAAAGCGAGTGCTCTGCTCGCTGTGCCACTTGACCGGCTGTAGGGTTTAAAGATTTGCAATGGTTTGTATTAGACGGTGCCAATTGCTCTTGGCCTCTCTTTGCATATTCCTTAGTGTCTTGTATGTGCTGTGCATGATGTGGTTTTAACTGTCCCTTCGGTTGTAATGTTCTTTTTCTGGATGGACGCACCTAAGACGTTGGGGTACGGAAGATTGTAGGCTGTGTTGATATGGACGCTTGAAAGCAGCGCCGTGCGGTAGAGGGTTACTTTTTCTAATATGGCCTATGCATAGTCTCCTACCCTCTGCGCTTTAAATATGAATACAATTATTGCGGTGCACCTCCTGATGTCTCTGTTCAACTTGAAGCCGATGCAGTCTCTGATGGTACGATGCTACGAGCATGCACATGGTGTTCAAAGGACAGGTTTCACGTCAGATGCAGATAACCAAGCCAGCCTGCTCCAGGATGTGGCTCTAGTTGTCAGCGGGGCTTGCCACCACTTATTGTAGATGCGGCTTACCCTGAACCTCTTGCAGACAAAGGTATGTTATCCAATTCTTGTTTATTTCTTCTTAAAATACTGGAAACAGCTACACCCTCATCCTCTCTAAAACAATTCCTTCTTATAACTTGACCACTCTCTTCTAGATCGGAATAATCAGATCATTTCACTTCAAGCCTAATAAAGACAAGATCACAACAAATAGCTTTTTTATTTTTATTAATATAAAGTTGAGCAGGTAATTTTGTTTCTGAAATGGGAGTCTGTGAATCAGATCCCCCTTTAATAAAGCTCCATGCCAAAAACATTGTTCATCCCTGTAACTTTGTTGTACCAGTGTGCTTACAACTGCAGCACCTGCGCTTCAGTGGCACAGACCAGGTTCATAGGGCACATGTGCATCCCTGACAGCCTCTGCGACCAAGGTTTGACTTCTGCATCTCTGATGTAAAATGTAATGATTGTTGCCTTATCAGTTTGGTGGCAGAGTAATTTCTAAGAATAAGCCATATTTGGTTATGGAATAGTGACTGATAAGAGCACACAAATATTAAAGTCACAACAAATTGATACCCTACACATATCTGCTCTGTGAACCCAGACCAGCTATGTGACTGAGATGTGTATTCAGCAAGTGAGACAACAGGCGAGATGTTGCCTTCGTTTGATTCCCTGGGAGAAAGGGTAACACCTCCTGCAGCAACAGGAGCAGTCACAAGGTGAACTCCTGTGTACCCTGCCTTATTTCGGATTTATTTATTTTATTGTTTAAATCACAGACCTAGCTCAACAGCAGAAGAGCGCTGTACAGAGTGTGGGTAGCCTGCATTTGGGTTGGCATATTTTAACAGTAGCGCAGTACTGCGAGGTCTGTGCGTGGGTATGTGCATCCATTGCAATAAGTCCTTGGCCAGGTGGTGTTGAAAGAGACATTTTTTGAGAGTGAAATTTGAGAATTGTGGGGGCATTTGGAGCCGACACCGGGATCGAGTTCCAAAGGGGGATGCATGACAAGAGAAGGATTGTATGCATGTCCTCTCTTTGCAGATGAGTTGTGACTCAAACAGGTTGGTCAATTTGCTGTATGAGAAGCTTGTGCCGCCAGAATGTAGAGGTTAGCCACCAGGTACGCTGGTGTGCTACTCGTGAGTGCTTTCTAGATGATACATGCAGTTTTGAACAGTATCCAGGCTTTGAGTGGAAGCCAATGTAGGTAGTTTAGGATGGGGGTAATTCAGTCAAAGTTTCGTGCTCCTGTAATAAGACATGCTGCAGCGTGTTGGGCTGCTTCTAGGAGAGAAAAGTGAGCAGATGGAAGCCCTGTCAGGAGAGCATTTCTTCCATCAATATAAGAGACCACGAGGGCCTGCACTACAGTCCGGAAGTCCTGCAAGCAGGAAAGAATGGTCTGATTTTTGGAAGGGTAGAGATTCGAAGCCATGCTATTTGGGCCTTCTTGGCTATGTGGTAATGGAAGGACAGATTGTTGTCAATGGTGAAGCCTCAGGATATTGCTGAGGCTGAGATTTGTGGTTCAAATCCTTCTAGGCACATATCACCAGAGTGATTATTTATTTTAAGCCCATTTTTGCCCTTTTATAGAGTTGGAGTCTTAAGTTTCATTCCTGCGATGACAATACTCAACTTGATATAAAAATCATCACCTTCTTAGAAGATTTGTCCTTTCTAACAAATGTTATTGTTCGAATTTAAAATCCCTTGTTTATCCCTCTTAAAACAAAATTATTCTCTTTGCTTCTAAACATCACAACAATGATCCAACCCAACATCCTTCTTGCCTTGACTTTCAGAATACTAACTTTGTTTTCTCTGAATCAGTGAAAGGTTTGGGGGCCAACAGGGAGGCTGCCACGAGCCTTAATAGTCCCAGCTCAGAAATTGCCAATATTCCCTGTTTTAGGTAGCTGTAACTACGATGACTTTGGCTCGTTGTATCTCATTGTGACCTGGCCATTGCTATTAGTCCCTCATCAATTCTATTCACTCTACTTAGGACTTTCGGTATATCAATTAGATTGACTACGATTGATTCAAAATGCAGCAATCTGTGTTATCTATAATCTTCCTAGGTTTAACTTTGTTTCATCTGCATGTCAAACATTTCATTGGCTCCCGTTCATCAGAAAGTTTGTTGATCTTTTCTTTAAATGTCTGCACAGGTGAACTCTCATTTGTCAAACAAGATCTTCCTTTACCCTCCCTCAGCACACCACGCTCCTCAAACCTGTTCCTGATCATGTGTCGTAAAACTAAGTTCACTGCAAGATAGCACGTGTTTTACTGTCAGAGGACCTCATTTGTGAAACAATCTCCCATTTTACATTCCAGCCTTGCTTAATTGGTTGAGTTTCCTTAAAGCATTGGAAACTTTATATTTGCAGCTGCTTTAGAGCATCTCTCTGCACTCAGATGCAGTTAATTCTGCCAAGCTTCATGATGTGCAGGTTATAATAAAACAAAAGAGGTGATGGCTGGAAGGTTTAGAATAAATCTTAACCCTCTGGCTTGGCAACCCTCCAGACTATCATTCTTCTCCTGCCAAGCCATTACAAAATGGAAAGCATCATATGCAAATCAGGCTTGTTCCCACCCCAAAAGGGACAGTCCAGCCCAAACTGCTTGGTCACATCCCTTCTGCACAAGACCACATGCATCCCCAAACATGTTTGGTCCTGGCGGGCCTCATCAGTGAGGTGCAGCTTGGGTCTCTGGGCCCTGCAGGCACGGAACCCATGTCTGGGCATACCCGTCTCACTCGGGGTGACTACAGCAAAACAAAAGTGGTGAGGGCTGGAAGGTTTAGAATGAATCTTAACCTCTGGCATTGCTCTGGGCAACCCTCCAAAACATCGTTTTTTCGCCTGCCAAGCCTTAACAAAAGGGAAAGACCACATGCAAATCAGGCTTGGTCCTACCCCAAAAGGGGCAGTCCAGTCCAATCTACTTGTCATATCCATTCTGCACAAGACTAGATGCCTCCCAAAACATGTTCCGGACTTGTTGGGCCTCATCAGTGAGGAGTAGCTTGGGTCTCTAGGCCCGGCAGGCACGGAACCCACATCTGGGCATACCCGTCTCACTCGGGGTGACTACAGCAAAACAAAAGTGGTGATGGCTGGAAGGATTAGAATGAATCTTAACCTCTGGCATTGCTCTGGACAACCCTCCGGACCATCGTTTTTCGCCTGCCAAGCCTTTACAAAAGGGAAAGACCATATGCAAATCAGGCTTGGTTCCTCCCCAAAAAAAGTGGTCCAGCCCAAACTGCTTGGTCACATCCCTTCTGCACAAGACTACAAGCATCCTCAAACGTGTTTTAGCCTTGTGCGTGTTCATGTTATAATGCCACTCATACCAAAACAAATCCAAAAGGGGACAGTGAATTTAAAAAAGCAAATTGCCTCACTTGCATAGGGGCATGCCTCGTGCAAATCAGGGAATTCCCCCTAGACCCTGTGTGTGTTCCTGTTATGGAAAATGTTGCGGCCAGGCTGCTGCCTGAGGGAGGTGGTCTATGCTTGTCTCCCGCCACTGACTTAAGACACTCGAGGGGAGAAAGTAGCATCCCACAGAACCCTGAAATGTACACCCCTCGTTCCCTGTTACATTTCAGCTGGGATCCTCTGTTTCAGAGACAGATAGCAGGGAATTAATCTGCATTTGGATGGGGCAGTGGGAAGAGGTGCGGGGGGGTAGCACCCATTGATCACAGACTCACCTCACCTTTATGAAGATCCTCACTATGCTTTCCCAGTGAGAGGTATTTGAAAACTGCGGCAATATGTAAACTAAAATAAAATGGCCTGCGCTGGACATTCCCGTGAAATGGAAAGTCACCTAATCGCAGCCATCATAATACTCTGCTAACGATGTAGCTTAATCCTTGCAATGGCCCGACTAGTCATCATGAAAAAAAATAAGGTTAGTGTAGTTGACACTATTTCACGCTGGTTTCAGTGTGAGATTTTGTTGTCTTTTCCCTGTACAGCAGTCCGTTCATAAAGCTTAACTGCAAACTAAATCTTCAAACTAGAAGCATAGACTCATGTATAATACTGTTTTCTTTTGTTTTTTATTGTTTTGTTGAATGTCATCACATACAAAGCACCCTGTCCCAATACCTTCAAATGCTGTATGTCTGACTCTACTCACTGCAGCCGTGAGAAATCGCACCCTGTCACCGTTGTGACTGTTCCCATAGAGGGCTTTAGGCTGCACTCACAAGTCATTCCTTTCAGAGAGTCTGGGATTTCAACATTTGCAAAAATGATAAATCGCGGGTAAACAATGCAAAGGGCAGCATTTTATACCATAGCGGTTTACTTTATGGAGGCGAATGCTTACAAATAGTTTTGCAAAGGCGCTGCTTTTGTCCTGGCGATGTCACGTTGCGTTGAGTCACATTGTGGTGCACGCAGAAGTGGGTGGAGGCAGTTTTAGACTCGGCACCACTAACGTCGGTTTCACACACTGGCTGTGCTTTGTTACCTTGGAAAGGGTGGGCGTGAGACATGGCAGGAGTTTACCCAATGAGTCGGCCAGTGTGACGCCATTCTTAGGCCGTCATGTGAGCATGGAAAAGTATAGCTACTTTTCCTACAAACAGGAGAATAGAGAGGGGACCACTGTCACCGGATCTGTAACATTTGGCAGGGTTTCAAATGACTTCATGACATTTACACAAGTGTTTCAAGGCATGACAGACAACGGAGGAGAAACAAATGGAGGATAAGGACAAGCATCTTGTTAGGCCTGTTGACATTGATATTGCACAAGTGCAGAGGAGAGGGGAGGGGAAAAGTGCCAGGGGAAGGGGAGGAAGGGCAAGTGCAGGACACAGGATTATAAACAAGTAGTGCGGCCAGCAGGTGGCAGTGCAAGTGTTAACTACAGACAACAAGTGTCTGATAAGTGCAGGTAAGGGACTTGTAGGGTTGCAGATACAGATCCAAGTGCAAGGGTTGCCAGGAGGCAGTGCAGGTGTGCAACTGGGCGGGCAGGGACCTGGGCCCGTGTTCACAGGGTAGCCAGGTGACCAGTGCCGTATCAGACAGGAGATCAGCAGGGAAGAGGAAGAGAGAAGGCAGGAGCAAAGAGGAAAGTCTTGAGCTGCGTCCGGAACCAAAGATGGTTCTTCTCAAGTTTCAGAGAGGCAGGGAGGGTGTTCCAGAGGGAGGCGCCAGCCGAAGAGAGAGATCTGCCCCCAACTCAATGCTTGGAAAAGCGACTGACCCTCAAGGAGCTGGAGGTGAAGGTGAAGGAGCGACGAGATTGAGTAGGAAGATATTTCCAAAGAGAGAGTTGGAGGTGTTGTGGTCCCAGGCCCCAGAAGGCCTTGTGGTCAGTGCAGAGGGTCTTGAACTTGATCCTTGCAGCCACTGGGAGCCAATGGAGAGATCTCAGGGCTGGAGACATACGATCCCTGGGCTTAATACCAAGGAAAAGTCTCACAGTCCTGTTCGGGATGAGTTGCAGAGGACAGAGAGTAGAGGCAGGCAGATATAAAAAGAGGCTTTTGCAGTAGTCAAGCATAGAGAGTACCAGAGCACTGGAGACAGAGAGCTTCTGGGGGAAGGAGAGGAAAGGAAGAATACCTCTGAGGAGGTGCAGTTGGTAGTTTGACTTCTTAGAGACGTCAGAGATGTGAGGAGAGAAGGAAAGTGTGGAGTCGAACATTAATCCAAGGTTCTTAGCCTCCCAGGTGGAAGCAGGAATAGGGCCAAGGGAGGCCGGCCAGAAAGTGACATGAAAGAAAGTTGCAGGTGTGCCCATGAGGAAGATCTCCTTTTTACTGATTTTCAGGAAGAGATCATTGATGGCACACCACTCCTGGATTGCAGACAGACAATGCGGGATGAGAGAAGGAGAAGAGGCGGCAGAGGGGAGCCTAAAAACGAGTTGAGGGTCATCCGCATAGCACTGGAAAATGGAGCAGAGAGCAGCAATGCGGTGGGAGAGAGATGCCATGTATTGGTTGAACAACCAGGAAGAAAGGCTAGACCCCTAGGGAACACCACAGGTGGAGACAGAGATAGAGGAGAGGAAGGACCCAAGTTGGACCTGGGAGGGTCAGTCTGAGAGGAAAGAAGTCCGCCAGGCCAGAGTCTGATCAGTGATACCCAGGTTATCATGGAGCCGGTTGAGCAGGATGGCATGATTGACGGTGTCAAAGGCAGAAGAGATATCAAGTAGGATCAGGACAGAGGGGAGATTTGCATCAAGGTTAGAGAGCAGGTCTTCACAGATGTTGAGGAGAGCAGTTTCCATGACTCTGGCTGCTCTGAAGCCAGACTTATGGTCATGGAGACATCCAACAGATTCAGTGTGAAGATTAATCTGGGAGATGGCCAGCTTTTCCAGGAGTTTGCCTAGGAAAGGAGTGAAGGAGAGCGTGCGATAATTAGCCGGAATGGAGGGGTCGGCTGAGGGTTTCTTGAGAAGAGGGTGCACAAGAGAATGCTTCAGAAGGGAAGGTTCCAGTAGCAAAAAGAGTGGTTGCAGAAGTCAGCCAAGGCTGAAGCGAGGGTGTCAATGTGGTCCTTGATGGTTTTTGAAGAACAGGGAAGAACCTGTTTTGACAAGGTGTTTATAGATCGGACTTGTCTAGAAACCTTGTCAGGGGTGAAGAGAGGAAAGGCAGAGAAGGGATGGTGGGGTGGCTGCAGGGGGGCTGGAGGAAGAGGAGAGAGTGGAGGAAGAAGCAGGAGAGGGTGAAAGGATAAACAGGATGCCCTGGGTTTTAGATATGAATTGAGAGGCCAGGGCCATACAGAGGGCCTGGCAGGGGACAGGAGAGGTAGAGACTGCGGCAGGATTCGCCAGTTCCTTGCAGATTTAAAAGAGTTTGGCCGAGTTGTTAGATGCCGCCGAGACACAGGCTTGGATGTGAGCTCTCTTCTTAGTAAGGCCAGAGAGTCTGTATTGCCTTTGGAGGAGGCGGCAGGCCTGTTTGTCAGAGGATGCACAAGAAGCCAACCATTTCCTCTGAACCACCCTACATGTACTAGATGCCAGCGGTGGAGTGACCTAAATGGAACTCTGGAGGTCTCCCTATGGGCCTCTTTTGTGTGGATGTCCTGGTTTTCTGCTCATCCCTCCCATGCATCCTGCCCCCTTCTGTCCATCTCTGTTTCAGAGATGTGGGGCACAAGGAAACAAATGTTTAAAGTGCTTAAAGTATGGTATCCCCCACTTGTTACAAACATTTGATATGTTTAACATTTTTTAATCCCTGTATAGGGACACATGTGCTTTTCAAGTCCATATTTCTACCCATGTTTCAATTTTTCTTGTATTAGAACCCTTCAAACCCTACTTTAAGGGGTTGGGCTTGCTAGAATAAAGGTGTGCCCAGGATCACCCAATTAGTCAGAATAAGGCTCAATGATGGAGGTCTCAGGTGCACATCGAAACCCCACCTTCATCCACAATGTATGCTAAGCTTTAGCATCCTGTTTACTTCCAATACTATATCAGATCTTCTCAGCAGGCTACCACTTCCTACTCCATTCCTACCACCTTTAAGCCTATGGCACTATCCTACCCACACTTGTCCCGTTGCTATCCCTGCCGAAACCCTTGCCACCCCACATGCTGCCCAGCCTCCTGCTAAACTGCCAAGTGTACACCTGCACTTATCAAACTCATATATGGCCTTGTATGCACTGTCGCAACTGGGTCTCATCCCTCCAGCTTCACATCTTCCACCAACCGCCCTGCGGTCCGCAAGGCCCATGACAGCTGGCCCTTTGTCCTCTAGAACAACATGGATGGACACCTGCACTTATACCCCTCCAGCCACACCATTCTCCCCACACTACTCAAGCTGCTCCTTACCAGAGATGAAAAATACTTGCCCCCGCAGCATAACAATGCCCAATCTCATATTGCCGTAAAGGCATCTAATGCCTCCACCATCACCATGACACACCATGTGCCCCGCTGGCTCCCTAGTAGATCTCCAAGCCTGGCCCTATCAACATCAGTTCCTCCCCCCACCACCTATGCTAGGGCTGTCAGAAGCTTTCAGCCCAACAGCCTTTGCAGAGCTCACTAACACTACCTGTGCTAAGAATCCAAAAATGTGCAAAAATTACCTTTTGTCCTGCAGGGACAACTAGTAAAAGACCCACCATCCAACCGAGCTCTGCCTACCTGCAGACAGACATCTGCAACATCTACACAAGCCTACAAGGCCACCTCTGTGCCTGCCACACAAAGCAACCCAATCAGCCTACTACACACAAAGACCCGCCCCCACACCTTGTTAGAGCGGACTGCCCACCTGGCTACACAGTCCACGCCCCCCTCTCTTGGTGTTTTGCTACCTTGCTCGGGGACACACAACTCCAATCTCCAATACCGCACCAGCCCTGGCCATGCACCACCCCAGGATGCACCTACCACTAACTCCACAAAACCACCCTGTACCCCCCTGCCCAGAAAGCATCCACTGTTGCCAAGCAACCACTGACCTCTCCCCTCCGGTGCACCCTCCTGAACACCAGATCCCTGATGGCCAACGCCCACGAGATCCTTGACCTCATCACAGCTAATAATCTTGATCTCCTTTCCCTAACAGAAACCTGGCTAAACCCTGCAACCGGACCACTCCTATCTACAGCCATCCCAACCGGTTGCGCCATGATATGCTTTGGCAGATCACCCAAAAAAGGCAGGGGAGTTGCTCTCATCTACAAGGACTCACTCCCACTGCACACCATCAAATCCTCCCCCCACCTAACTGTGAACTGCTCTCAGCTAAACTGAAATGCTCTTACAATGCCACAACCACTATACACCTCATTTACCAGTCATCAGGCCCCACTCACACCTTTGAGGACAACCTTATCCAACTCATCTTGTCAAACCTCAAACCAACTACACAACTCCTACTCGTAGGCGACCTTAATTTGGGTTTCAGTGACCCTACTGACTCTGAGGACACCACCCTATCCAACTCATTGGAAGCCTTAGGCTGCACCCAGCTCATCACCCAACCCAAGCACTCTCACTGTTGCGTCCTGGACTGGCTTGTTGACCACAATAGTGACATTTCTATCCTTTCCAACCAACCATGCCCTTGGTCTGACCACCATAATATCTCCTTCTCCATACCCACACCCACAATTCCTACTTAGCCTGTGGTCAGCTCTGCCTCCATCCCATGCCCTCAGTTCACGTAACTTAACCAGCGATCAGATGATACCTCTCCTAAACCTACCTATCCCTCCTATGTTAGACACTACCTCCCTAGTGGACTATTACAAGACCTTGCTACTTACAACTTTCGATCCCGTAGGCCCCTTAAAGGCTAAGAAAACCAAAAGCACAGCACAACTCAACTCTTGGTTTACCCCTAGCCATCACTCCATTAGAGTATCCAAAAGAGCAGCAGAAGCCACCTGGCATAACACGCTCACCATTGCCAATAAAGTTCTCCTCTCTAACACCTCCCTCCAACATCTACCCCAGGAGGATATCTCAGGGGCAATGTGCTTCACTTGGAAGTAAGACAATGCAAAGCAACACAGGTACAATATCCGGTGTCCCGCTTAGAAAGCTCTGGGTATTAAGCACATTATAAATAACCAATTACAATTACAATTCAAGCAATCCATTCTAGCCAAAAAAGCAGCTATCTACAATGAGAGAATCTCCAGAGCAGCCGCCAGCTCCTGTAAATCTTCTGCATCCTTAAGGAATTAGTCTCCCATCTCCGCTCCCCTCTCCGTCACCAAAGAAATTGCCTGGTGTAACAGCATTCAAGACACCCTGACAGGCAAAATCTCGCAACTACAAGCAAAAATCAAAAACAAACGGGAAGCCCTACCAAACCCAGCACTCTCACCTCCCCTCTCCCATGCCCCACATCTATCCCCCCTTTCCATTTCCAACCTATGAGCACCACTACCCTCGTAAATATCCTCAATTGACTTAAGCCATCCCGCTGCAAGAGAGATGCCTGCCCAATAACTGGCCAAGGAATGCACAGAACCCCTCATCCTCCTCATCCCCACTATCACCAACACATCCTTCACCTCCTGCACAGTACCTGCCTCACTCAAAGAGTCTTGGATTGTCCTGCTGTTAAAAAAACCTACACTCGTCCTGGCAACGCTCAACAACTATCGCCCAATCACCACAGTCCACTTCCTCCTACAAATCATGGACAGAGTCTCATACCTGCAGATCCAAGAATCCCTAGAACTCCACCACATTTTGGGAACCCGACAATCAGGCTTTCTCGCAAAACATGGGGCTGAAACAGCCCTCCTAGACCCAAAGAATAAACTTGACGCTGCCAACGACCAGTGCTCCCTCTCACTCCTCTTACTGCTTGATTTCTCGGTGGCCTTTGCACCCGTGGACCGTGGGATCTTATGCCAAGCACTCTTCACTTCAGCCCACTTCTCACTGGATGCTTCCAAATGGATCTCCTCCTTTCTGGCTGACGGAACCTTCTGAGTCTTTGCCACGGAGGCAACCACCATCCCACACCTACCTCTTGCATCTTGCCTACATTCTATAAAGTGTACTCCAAACCTCTATTTGAACATCTGGATGTCCTCAGCATCTCCTACACAAATTGTGCCAACAACACCCAAATCCTCATCCGTCTCACTGGCGAGCACCCTACTGACTCCCTCCGTACGATCGCCATCTACGAAACGATCCAGTCCTGGATGTCCTGGTCAACTGAGCTTGTCATCATTAGTCATCCAGCATGCCTGGTCAAACTCCACAAGTCTAACAAAACCTTCACCATCGACAGCCATAAGATACCAGTAGCATCCTCTATCAAGGATGTAGGTGTGTATTTGGACTCCTCACTCTCTATGACCCGCCAGGTCAACCATATTGGTCTGCCTCAGGTTACGCTACCAAACACATTAATGGCAGCAAGCCTTTCCTCACCACCCAAAACTGTCTTGAAATTGTCCGTGCCCATGTGCACAAACTCAAGGCAATTCAAAACAATGCCCACCGGGCTGCACTGGACATTGCCAGGCACACTTACATCTCAGAAGCCAGAATGGCTGGCCATTGCCTTCCAGTCAAGGACAGAATTAAGTTCAAGACACTCTCCATCACCTAGTGGTGCATTGCCAACAATGCCCCCCAATCTCTGGTTGAAAAAATCAAAAAACATTATTCAAGCAGACCGGTAAGATCAAACACTGTCTTGTCACACCAAGATATAACAGGAAAAGATAAGGAGGGGCAAGCTTCCTAGTCCCTGTGTTGGCCCTCTGGAACAAGCTTCCCCACTTCTGCAAGACAAACCTTTCTACGTCTTCAGGAAACATCTTAAAACCTACCTCTTCAACTGACATTCTCTCTCCCTACTGGTAACTGTCCCCTTTTTCCTTTCTTCCTCTGTAACCAGAGCCTAGATGTCCATGGGCTTGGTGCGCTTCTTATAAAAGTACAAAATAAAATAAATATTTGAAAAACAAATCCAAGTCGGGTGCAGCATACAAGCATCTCGTTCTCATAGCTCGCAACATTTTCAATGAATGCAAGCGAGGTTTATGGCAGCAATGATGTCACATTATACTATCAGTTTACCAAACCTACGGGGAAGTTGGGTTGGTTAATAATTCAAACTACATATAGGATATATATGGTTTAGTTACTTTTTTGAAAACTGGAAAGTGGTGTCCTAAGCCAGGACCTCCCTTCCTCCACACACCTTAATGCTCTAAAAACAGCAATAGTCACAATCTCAAAACAAATTATGTAGACAAAAGCTTCATATATTCTGAAAAAATTGTTTCAGGAGAGATTCATATGACGTGGTAAAGCTTTTTTATTTTGTCAAGTAGACTGCTCAACGCGGTTCAGGTACAATGTTCCCTTTTTTAGGAGTAAAACTGAAAATACAATAGTATTAACAGACTTAGACTCACAATTTATACATCAAATCTTGTAGAATCATGGCGAACAAATTCAAGAACTCCACCATGGTCATCTGTCACTGTGAACAAAAAACGTACATGATTTACTAATTGCAGTCCCTATTTCAGAAAGAAGCAGAGAACTGTAAGTCAGTACCCAACCGCCAACCACAAAAGTGTGTCTATGTACTACATGTAAGCACTAAAACCATTTTGCCAAGAACACCGTATCAGCAGTAAACACTTACAAGAACAAAGTTACCAGAACACATACAACATGTAGCCGGTCAAGTGGCACAGCAGAGCGCTCGCTTTGACATCCGTGCAGAGCCTGCTAACACAGGTTCGAATCCCGGCAGGGCCAAACTCAGCCTTTCATCCTTCCGAGGTCGATTAATTAGCACCACACGCTGTGGGTAATAATAAGCAGCACTCAGATACCTGATGGTTCATAGCACTATATAAGTGCCAAATTATTATTATTATATAACACCCAAGCTGGAGAGAATCAAAGACAAAAATTATACCATAGTGCCCAATATTCAAAAAGCTCACCAGCAAATCCAATATACCTAGCCCACTTTCCTGACATCAGGCCATTATATTGAAAAGGAAGGAGGAGAGCAAATGCTCACAATTTGCTATAAAGATAAAGGTAGAATGCTGCTACGGCAAATGTAAAAAACAGATTATGGTATTTTTCACTCAATTGATTTACTAGAATAAGATTCACAAATGATACCCCAAAAACATTTTACAGATCATACAGAGTATAATACCACGATCAACATAGCTATATAGAAATCTGCATCAGATGCTCACGTATACAAATTGCAATGTGTTTTCACATGGCAAAGTGAGAAACTCCACAAGCATCTGTAAACTACATTAAAGAAAAGTGGAACTACTGTAGGTACCTTTATATATGTACAAATACCGCCTCTAACCAGCGGGTGGTCAATATCTACACTTACTTGATCATATCTCCACTCTAACCAAATGTTCACAGAAGTGCAAACGCAACTTCTTACTAACCCAACCAATACTAATAGCCCGTAATCATACATGTGACCTGTTTGTAAATCCACATGAACAATTTGTTCATGAAAATGAAGGAAGGACTCATAAATCTTATCCAGCACGCTTGCGGCAGCAATATTAAGAGAACCTAAAATCCCTAAATCTAGTATCTATACACAACAGGGTTTAATGCAAACCTGAATAACACAACCCCTATAAGCAAAGTGATGGAAGTACATAAAAAAGTGAACAAAATTAGGAAGAGTATACAGTGATTCAATCTAGGACAACAATTGAAAAAAGACAAAAGAATGTGTTCTAAAAAAGAGACGTAAACAACCAATAGTAAGCATTTTAATACAGAGGTTTCAATATATTTAATCAACGTCTGGAAATAATACATATTGGCACCTGGAAATACCTGTGTATCAGTGTCATACAAATGGGCAATGAATTAATAAAAATAAAATAATCAACTTTCATCACGTGTATAAATATACACGTGTCACCCATATTTCATGGCGACCACATATAAATCATGTACAACATAGTTCATGAATATAAAAAAACACAAAGATTCTAAGAACAGAAGAAGATATGCAACATACCCTTGCGAGTTATAACAATAAGTACACACTGTGTATGCCACACACCTTAGGCGTGCCCCCTGGTTACAGTGCTTCTCTCACCACTAAAGGCAACTGACTTTTCATTCGAGCATATAGATATTGATGCATGAAAATTAGATAAAGCATTAGATAGTCTCCCTTTAATATACCACAGCCCATTACAGCACAATTCAGATCACAATAAAACAATTGAAGTGAACCATTGCATTGCACACAAAGAAATGTAAACCGGTTATTCCATCAAAATAAAGAGGTATTCTGAATGTATTATACAGAATATAACACAGATGAAAATTGTCCAGATTCTTTACAAAATACTACCCCTCTATTATTTAAAATATTCTTTAGATGCTGTTCAGTTAACATGTAACACATAGTATGGACTTCTGACACATTTTTTAAAAACAGGTTCCTATAAAACAATGCATGCTGAAATACTTATTCTTGCCCTTGTGCTGTACCGTGTCCCATGAGTGTATCCGAACAATCTCACATTGAAGGAGATGTGTGTTAAAGTCCCCAACTTTGCCAAGAGTCCTAACCACCTCATATATCGTAAATCTGATTTGTGAGACATTATGTTGTTTTTCATAGAAATGATGTGCAACTGGTGATCTGTTATTGTGTGTCTGAATGTTAGATTAGTGTTCTTACAACCTCTCACATGCTGATCTTGAAATTTGACCCACACATAATGGGCACTTGATACAGTAAATGACCCTTATCTTGTGCAGGTTCCAAAATCCCAAAGTGTGATTTTTCTGCCTGTGTACGGATGGGAAATAGTATTGCCTTTGATAACATTGTTACAATTACTATAGGGGAGGTACCTCCCTTGCGTGACTTAAGAACCACCAGTCTGTAATTTTTTACTTTCTCTGCTCGTACCAATATGTCTTTAAAGTTCCTCCGCTGCTTGTACGCCAACATGGGTGTTTTTTTTTGTGGGTCATGATTAAGCATCTTCCAAATTTTCTGAATAATACGTATAATGTGCATGCTCTGTATAGAGTATTTTTAATTGAAAAGTAAAGGGCTTTGTGTGTTTTTGGGTAGGACTTAGTAAACATTCCCTGTTAACCAAATCAGATCTACGTGTCGCCTCTTGTAGAACATTTTCAGGGTAACCTCTATCAACAAATTTGTTCTGAAGGTCAGTGCATTCAGAACTAAACTCCCTGTGGTCAGAGATGATTCTCTTCAACCTCAGGAGTTGACTATAGAGTACATTTCTAGTCATTGCTCTGTGGTGAAAGCTCAAGAAATGCAATAGATTATTCACATCAGTAGGTTTATGATACACAGATGTCACCAATTTGCCCGGCAATACCAAGTTGGACATCCAAAAAATGAGGAGCCATTATCAATTGTGAATTGAATGCGTGAATGCGTTGCATTTAAGTAGTCAAAAAACTCATTTAGTTCCAAAGTAGTGCTAGTTCAGATTCTGAAATTATCCTCTATTTACCTTTTCCACATTGCAATGTTCACAGACCAATATGGATGATCCGATATGTGTATCTTCTCGAAAGAGTACATAAAGATACTTGCGTAAACTGGGGTCATCACGGAACCCATGGACGTCCACGATTGCCTGGGCATAGTACATACCGTTGTATCCAAGTAGTTATTGAATAGAATAATGTGAAATAGTGTAATCACAGATTGTTTATTTGACTTTACTGCCTCCGATTACAAAATAATTCACTCCACCACTTCAATACCTTCATAGTGGGGAATAGGTGTGTACAAGCTGCATACATCCATCGAAAAGAGAATCCAGTCACTTTTTAGCTCTCTCATGTTATGAATACAATTAAGGAAATGTGAGGTATCATGTAGATAGGTAGGTATTGACTGAACCAGAGGTTGCATAATCGTATCAACATAAATGTACAAAGGGTCGAAAATACTCTTGGTGCATGCCAAAATCAGTCTCAATGGTGGTAATGTCTGGTGTTTAGGCATATTGGGGGGTCTGTTAAAAACTGGAGTAATCAGTCTTTTCAATAAGCCATGAATTACCGACTGCTACTTCAAAAGTGGATTGAATCGTCTATTTAATCGCATGGATGGGATCACTGTCAAGCTTCATGTAATTAGATTCATCCTCCAATAGTGATAGACAACTTCCATGATAATAAATAACTTTTCTGAAAATCAGTCTTATGGAATTGATCCAAAACTTGTTTCTCAAAAATGTTCAGGGCAAGAGTTTGTAAAGACAGGTCAAATGTACTTTTAGGACGCAGTCCAAGGCGTCAAAAGATACACTCTTCAAACAAAATGATATTGGCAATTGGCACAAAGGACAGACCCTTATTGAGGACAAAGATATGGCCTGCTGACAGAGGTTTACTCGAAATGTTAACTACCATATTCTTCTCTGATATTGTCACGCTCACCTGGTCTCCACGGGGGCGTGCTTGTGTGCGAAGGATGATGTCTGCACTGGTGTTGTTCTGCTTAATGAGGGCCTGCTTGCGTCTTCCCTTCTGTCTTGCCTCAAGAGATGTTCATCTGCAAGTTGAAACAAGATATTAGCCAACTGGGTGGAGCTGGTTTTGGTTTTCACCTCCTTCCGTGTTATCCTTCTCTTTCCCTGGCTCACCTTGTTTATTATATGGGTGAGCTCTCCGTCCTGCACACTCTCTGGCAGGGGCGCGGTTACTCTGTAGTTCCAGGATCGAGTTACTTCACTGATCCGATGGAGGTTGCTGAAGTGGATGGACCGGAGTAAGCAGGTAAGTCTCTATTCCAATGACTCCTTGAAATACCTGCCTTAAGTCCTTGCATGCAAGATATCTAATGTTCGTTTTTTGTCTTTCAGATGCAGCACAAAGCGGTTTTCGGATGATGGATGACTCTCCTGTCAATGATGTGCAGGATTCTTGCCGGTAAGTAGAGCGCTGTGCGAGATGCGCTAATAGTTCGCTTTATTTTAGCCTTCTTGTTGTGTGCGACTAACCTGCTTTGTCTTTTCTGTTCGGCAGGTGCGGCGCTTTTCCAGGAAGAAGATGGAAGGCCCGACTGACGGTGCCGAGATGCGGCGCGATGCAGAATGATGGAGAATAGCTCGCTGGAGTTCCTGGAGGAGACCGAGTCAGGTGCGTCGCTACCCGCGAGGGTACCTTCTGTTCTGATCTTCTACAGATGCGGCGGCCCTTGGATAAGCGTGAAGGCGAGGTTCGGATGTTCTGCAGGTAAGGCCTTCAATGCGTGAATAACTCTTGTTCTTCTATTTTCACAGGTGCCGATGGATAGAAGACTCTGGACGAGCGTGGCAGAAAGGGAGCACGAACTGACACGGTGAGCGTTACGCTGCAGGAGTGCAGATTAACGCGAAGCGTGTTCAGTTTGCTAGGTGCGGTTTAAATAGTCTTGCAAGTAGTTCCAGGAAAATAGTCCCCTTCATCGTATCCTGTCTCTCAGAAAAAGTAGTCCCAAGCCACACCCTGTACTGAATGGCTCAGCATCTCAGAGCCAAATAAATGGACCATGTATTTAACACTTACCATGAGCCTGGCGCCGGCGGTGCCAGGACTGAGCCCAGGAGAGCCTAGCTGGGGCCTGGGAAGTCCCAAAGGAAGCCAGGGTCTGGGCTGGGCTCACGGGTTTCAGGGTTTTGGGGGCATGCACCATGACAGATATCACTTGTTTCACTGTCACACTGATTGTTTTCCCTTGTCTGGTTTTTTTCTTTGCTCTTAAAAAAGGGACCTCAGATCGGGCTGGTGAAGTAACTACTCTACAAATGCTAGGTATTGATGCCTCTATTGGAGGCATTGGATCAGGTACACAAATAGCCAATGTTTGGGTCTCTGTAGGAATACTATCTCCCAAACTGCTCTCACTGCTTCTTTCAGTTCCTGATTGACTTTGGTTATGTTTAGTGAATCTACTGTTCAATCTTTTGGCATAATATTGCTGCCAAGAGTATACAATGTCGTTCATATTGTCAAATGTATCCCTCTTGTATTTCCTCAACTTTCTCTGTTCAATGTCTCTTTGATATGAGAACTTCTGATTTATATCCCCCAAATAGTTTTGAATTCCAATTCTGATTTGAAATAATTAAGTTGTATCTTCATATAAGTAGTCTCTTTTTCTATCTCCAATACCGCACCAGCCCTGGCCATGCACCACCCCAGGATGCACCTACCACTAACTCCACAAAACCACCCTGTACCCCCCTGCCCAGAAAGCATCCACTGTTGCCAAGCAACCACTGACCTCTCCCCTCCGGTGCACCCTCCTGAACACCAGATCCCTGATGGCCAACGCCCACGAGATCCTTGACCTCATCACAGCTAATAATCTTGATCTCCTTTCCCTAACAGAAACCTGGCTAAACCCTGCAACCGGACCACTCCTATCTACAGCCATCCCAACCGGCTGCGCCATGATATGCTTTGGCAGATCACCCAAAAAAGGCAGGGGAGTTGCTCTCATCTACAAGGACTCACTCCCACTGCACACCATCAAATCCTCCCCCCACCTTACTGTGAACTGCTCTCAGCTAAACTGAAATGCTCTTACAATGCCACAACCACTATACACCTCATTTACCAGTCATCAGGCCCCGCTCACACCTTTGAGGACAACCTTATCCAACTCATCTTGTCAAACCTCAAACCAACTACACAACTCCTACTCGTAGGCGACCTTAATTTGGGTTTCAGTGACCCTACTGACTCTGAGGACACCACCCTATCCAACTCATTGGAAGCCTTAGGCTGCACCCAGCTCATCACCCAACCCAAGCACTCTCACTGTTGCGTCCTGGACTGGCTTGTTGACCACAATAGTGACATTTCTATCCTTTCCAACCAACCATGCCCTTGGTCTGACCACCATAATATCTCCTTCTCCATACCCACACCCACAATTCCTACTTAGCCTGTGGTCAGCTCTGCCTCCATCCCATGCCCTCAGTTCACGTAACTTAACCAGCGATCAGATGATACCTCTCCTAAACCTACCTATCCCTCCTATGTTAGACACTACCTCCCTAGTGGACTATTACAAGACCTTGCTACTTACAACTTTCGATCCCGTAGGCCCCTTAAAGGCTAAGAAAACCAAAAGCACAGCACAACTCAACTCTTGGTTTACCCCTAGCCATCACTCCATTAGAGTATCCAAAAGAGCAGCAGAAGCCACCTGGCATAACACACTCACCATTGCCAATAAATTTCTCCTCTCTAACACCTCCCTCCAACATCTACCCCAGGAGGATATCTCAGGGGCAATGTGCTTCACTTGGAAGTAAGACAATGCAAAGCAACACAGGTACAATATCCGGTGTCCCGCTTAGAAAGCTCTGGGTATTAAGCACATTATAAATAACCAATTACAATTACAATTCAAGCAATCCATTCTAGCCAAAAAAGCGGCTATCTACAATGAGAGAATCTCCAGAGCAGCCGCCAGCTCCTGTAAATCTTCTGCATCCTTAAGGAATTAGTCTCCCATCTCCGCTCCCCTCTCCGTCACCAAAGAAATTGCCTGGTGTAACAGCATTCAAGACACCCTCACAGGCAAAATCTCGCAACTACAAGCAAAAATCAAAAACAAACGGGAAGCCCTACCAAACCCAGCACTCTCACCTCCCCTCTCCCATGGCCCCACATCTATCCCCCCTTTCAATTTCCAACCTATGAGCACCACTACCCTCGTAAATATCCTCAATTGACTTAAGCCATCCCGCTGCAAGAGAGATGCCTGCCCAATCTCACTGGTCAAGGAATGCACAGAACCCCTCCTCCTCCTCATCCCCACTATCACCAACACATCCTTCACCTCCTGCACAGTACCTGCCTCACTCAAAGAGTCTTGGATTGTCCTGCTGTTAAAAAAACCTACACTCGTCCTGGCAACGCTCACCAACTATCGCCCAATCACCACAGTCCACTTCCTCCTACAAATCATGGACAGAGTCTCATACCTGCAGATCCAAGAATCCCTAGAACTCCACCACATTTTGGGAACCCGACAATCAGGCTTTCTCCCAAAACATGGGGCTGAAACAGCCCTCCTAGACCCAAAGAATCAACTTGACGCTGCCAACGACCAGTGCTCCCTCTCACTCCTCTTACTGCTTGATTTCTCGGTGGCCTTTGCACCCGTGGACCATGGGATCTTATGCCAAGCACTCTTCACTTCAGCCCACTTCTCACTGGATGCTTCCAAATGGATCTCCTCCTTTCTGGCTGACGGAACCTTCTGAGTCTTTGCCACGGAGGCAACCACCATCCCACACCTACCTCTTGCATCTTGCCTACATTCTATAAAGTGTACTCCAAACCTCTATTTGAACATCTGGATGTCCTCAGCATCTCCTACACAAATTGTGCCAACAACACCCAAATCCTCATCCGTCTCACTGGCGAGCACCCTACTGACTCCCTCCGTACGATCGCCATCTACGAAACGATCCAGTCCTGGATGTCCTGGTCAACTGAGCTTGTCATCATTAGTCATCCAGCATGCCTGGTCAAACTCCACAAGTCTAACAAAACCTTCACCATCGACAGCCATAAGATACCAGTAGCATCCTCTATCAAGGATGTAGGTGTGTATTTGGACTCCTCACTCTCTATGACCCGCCAGGTCAACCATATTGGTCTGCCTCAGGTTACGCTACCAAACTCATTAATGGCAGCAAGCCTTTCCTCACCACCCAAAACTGTCTTGAAATTGTCCGTGCCCATGTGCACAAACTCAAGGCAATTCAAAACAATGCCCACCGGGCTGCACTGGACATTGCCAGGCACACTTACATCTCAGAAGCCAGAATGGCTGGCCATTGCCTTCCAGTCAAGGACAGAATTAAGTTCAAGACACTCTCCATCACCTAGTGGTGCATTGCCAACAATGCCCCCCAATCTCTGGTTGAAAAAATCAAAAAACATTATTCAAGCAGACCGGTAAGATCAAACACTGTCTTGTCACACCAAGATATAACAGGAAAAGATAAGGAGGGGCAAGCTTCCTAGTCCCTGTGTTGGCCCTCTGGAACAAGCTTCCCCACTTCTGCAAGACAAACCTTTCTACGTCTTCAGGAAACATCTTAAAACCTACCTCTTCAACTGACATTCTCTCTCCCTACTGGTAACTGTCCCCTTTTTCCTTTCTTCCTCTGTAACCAGAGCCTAGATGTCCATGGGCTTGGTGCGCTTCTTATAAAAGTACAAAATAAAATAAATATTTGAAAAACAAATCCAAGTCGGGTGCAGCATACAAGCATCTCGTTCTCATAGCTCGCAACATTTTCAATGAATGCAAGCGAGGTTTATGGCAGCAATGATGTCACATTATACTATCAGTTTACCAAACCTACGGGGAAGTTGGGTTGGTTAATAATTCAAACTACATATAGGATATATATGGTTTAGTTACTTTTTTGAAAACTGGAAAGTGGTGTCCTAAGCCAGGACCTCCCTTCCTCCACACACCTTAATGCTCTAAAAACAGCAATAGTCACAATCTCAAAACAAATTATGTAGACAAAAGCTTCATATATTCTGAAAAAACTGTTTCAGGAGAGATTCATATGAAGTGGTAAAGCTTTTTTATTTTGTCAAGTAGACTGCTCAACGCGTTTCAGGTACAATGTTCCCTTTTTTAGGAGTAAAACTGAAAATACAATAGTATTAACAGACTTAGACTCACAATTTATACATCAAATCTTGTAGAATCATGGCGAACAAATTCAAGAACTCCACCATGGTCATCTGTCACTGTGAACAAAAAACGTACATGATTTACTAATTGCAGTCCCTATTTCAGAAAGAAGCAGAGAACTGTAAGTCAGTACCCAACCGCCAACCACAAAAGTGTGTCTATGTACTACATGTAAGCACTAAAACCATTTTGCCAAGAACACCGTATCAGCAGTAAACACTTACAAGAACAAAGTTACCAGAACACATGCAATAATATGTAGCCGGTCAAGTGGCACAGCGAGTAGAGCGCTCGCTTTGACATCCGTGCAGAGCCTGCTAACACAGGTTCGAATCCCGGCAGGGCCAAACTCAGCCTTTCATACTTCCGAGGTCGATTAATTAGCACCACACACTGTGGGTAATAATAAGCAGCACTCAGATCCCTGATGGTTCATAGCTCTATATAAGTGCCAAATTTTTATTATTATATAACACCCAAGCTGGAGAGAATCAAAGACAAAAATTATACCATAGTGCCCAATATTCAAAAAGCTCACCAGCAAATCCAATATACCTAGCCCACTTTCCTGACATCAGGCCATTATATTGAAAAGGAAGGAGGAGAGCAAATGCTCACAATTTGCTATAAAGATAAAGGTAGAATGCTGCTACGGCAAATGTAAAAAACAGATTATGGTATTTTTCACTCAATTGATTTACTAGAATAAGATTCACAAATGATACCCCAAAAACATTTTACAGATCATACAGAGTATAATACCACGATCAACATAGCTATATAAAAATCTGCATCAGATGCTCACGTATACAAATTGCAATGTGTTTTCACATGGCAAAGTGAGAAACTCCACAAGCATCTGTAAACTACATTAAAGAAAAGTGGAACTACTGTAGGTACCTGTATATATGTACAAATACCACCTCTAACCAGCGGGTGGTCAATATCTACACTTACTTGATCATATCTTCACTCTAACCAAATGTTCACAGAAGTGCAAACGCAACTTCTTACTAACCCAACCAATACTAATAGCCCGTAATCATACATGTGACCTGTTTGTAAATCCACATGAACAATTTGTTCATGAAAATGAAGGAAGGACTCATAAATCTTATCCAGCACGCTTGCGGCAGCAATATTAAGAGAACCTAAAATCCCTAAATCTAGTATCTATACACAACAGGGTTTAATGCAAACCTGAATAACACAACCCCTATAAGCAAAGTGATGGAAGTACATAAAAAAGTGAACAAAATTAGGAAGAGTATACAGTGATTCAATCTAGGACAACAATTGAAAAAAGACAAAAGAATGTGTTCTAAAAAAGAGACGTAAACAACCAATAGTAAGCATTTCAATACAGAGGTTTCAATATATTTAATCAACGTCTGGAAATAATACATATTGGCACCTGGAAATACCTGTGTATCAGTGTCATACAAATGGGCAATGAATTAATAAAAATAAAATAATCAACTTTCATCACGTGTATAAATATACACGTGTCACCCATATTTCATGGCGACCACATATAAATCATGTACAACATAGTTCATGAATATAAAAAAACACAAAGATTCTAAGAACAGAAGAAGTTATGCAACATACCCTTGCGAGTTATAACAATAAGTACACACTGTGTATGCCACACACCTTAGGCGTGCCCCCTGGTTACAGTGCTTCTCTCACCACTAAAGGCAACTGACTTTTCATTCGAGCATATAGATATTGATGCATGAAAATTAGATAAAGCATTAGATAGTCTCCCTTTAATATACCACAGCCCATTACAGCACAATTCAGATCACAATAAAACAATTGAAGTGAACCATTGCATTGCACACAAAGAAATGTAAACCGGTTATTCCATCAAAATAAAGAGGTATTCTGAATGTATTATACAGAATATAACACAGATGAAAATTGTCCAGATTCTTTACAAAATACTACCCCTCTATTATTTAAAATATTCTTTAGATGCTGTTCAGTTAACATGTAACACATAGTATGGACTTCTGACACATTTTATAAAAACAGGTTCCTATAAAACAATGCGTGCTGAAATACTTATTCTTGCCCTTGTGCTGTACCGTGTCCCATGAGTGTATCCGAACAATCTCACATTGAAGGAGATGTGTGTTAAAGTCCCCAACTTTGCCAAGAGTCCTAACCACCTCATATATCGTAAATCTGATTTGTGAGACATTATGTTGTTTTTCATAGAAATGATGTGCAACTGGTGATCTGTTATTGTGTGTCTGAATGTTAGATTAGTGTTCTTACAACCTCTCACATGCTGATCTTGAAATTTGACCCACACATAATGGGCACTTGATACAGTAAATGACCCTTATCTTGTGCAGGTTCCAAAATCCCAAAGTGTGATTTTTCTGCCTGTGTGCGGATGGGAAATAGTATTGCCTTTGATAACATTGTTACAATTACTATAGGGGAGGTACCTCCCTTGCGTGACTTAAGAACCACCAGTCTGTAATTTTTTACTTTCTCTGCTCGTACCAATATGTCTTTAAAGTTCCTCCGCTGCTTGTACGCCAACATGGGTGTTTTTTTTTGTGGGTCATGATTAAGCATCTTCCAAATTTTCTGAATAATACGTATAATGTGCATGCTCTGTATAGAGTATTTTTAATTGAAAAGTAAAGGGCTTTGTGTGTTTTTGGGTAGGACTTAGTAAACATTCCCTGTTAACCAAATCAGATCTACGTGTCGCCTCTTGTAGAACATTTTCAGGGTAACCTCTATCAACAAATTTGTTCTGATGGTCAGTGCATTCAGAACTAAACTCCCTGGGGTCAGAGATGATTCTCTTCAACCTCAGGAGTTGACTATAGAGTACATTTCTAGTCATTGCTCTGTGGTGAAAGCTCAAGAAATGCAATAGATTATTCACATCAGTAGGTTTATGATACACAGATGTCACCAATTTGCCCGGCAATACCAAGTTGGACATCCAAAAAATGAGGAGCCATTATCAATTGTGAATTGAATGCGTGAATGCGTTGCATTTAAGTAGTCAAAAAACTCATTTAGTTCCAAAGTAGTGCTAGTTCAGATTCTGAAATTATCCTCTATTTACCTTTTCCACATTGCAATGTTCACAGACCAATATGGATGATCCGATATGTGTATCTTCTCGAAAGAGTACATAAAGATACTTGCGAAAACTGGGGTCATCACGGAACCCATGGACGTCCACGATTGCCTGGGCATAGTACATACCGTTGTATCCAAGTAGTTATTGAATAGAATAATGTGAAATAGTGTAATCACAGATTGTTTATTTGACTTTACTGCCTCCGATTACAAAATAATTCACTCCACCACTTCAATACCTTCATAGTGGGGAATAGGTGTGTACAAGCTGCATACATCCATCGAAAAGAGAATCCAGTCACTTTTTAGCTCTCTCATGTTATGAATACAATTAAGGAAATGTGAGGTATCATGTAGATAGGTAGGTATTGACTGAACCAGAGGTTGCATAATCGTATCAACATAAATGTACAAAGGGTCGAAAATACTCTTGGTGCATGCCAAAATCAGTCTCAATGGTGGTAATGTCTGGTGTTTAGGCATATTGGGGGGTCTGTTAAAAACTGGAGTAATCAGTCTTTTCAATAAGCCATGAATTACCGACTGCTACTTCAAAAGTGGATTGAATCGTCTATTTAATCGCATGGATGGGATCACTGTCAAGCTTCATGTAATTAGATTCATCCTCCAATAGTGATAGACAACTTCCATGATAATAAATAACTTTTCTGAAAATCAGTCTTATGGAATTGATCCAAAACTTGTTTCTCAAAAATGTTCAGGGCAAGAGTTTGTAAAGGCAGGTCAAATGTACTTTTAGGACGCAGTCCAAGGCGTCAAAAGATACACTCTTCAAACAAAATGATATTGGCAATTGGCACAAAGGACAGACACTTATTGAGGACAAAGATATGGCCTGCTGACAGAGGTTTACTCGAAATGTTAACTACCATATTCTTCTCTGATATTGTCACGCTCACCTGGTCTCCACGGGGGCGTGCTTGTGTGCGAAGGATGATGTCTGCACTGGTGTTGTTCTGCTTAATGAGGGCCTGCTTGCGTCTTCCCTTCTGTCTTGCCTCAAGAGATGTTCATCTGCAAGTTGAAACAAGATATTAGCCAACTGGGTGGAGCTGGTTTTGGTTTTCACCTCCTTCCGTGTTATCCTTCTCTTTCCCTGGCTCACCTTGTTTATTATATGGGTGAGCTCTCCGTCCTGCACACTCTCTGGCAGGGGCGCGGTTACTCTGTAGTTCCAGGATCGAGTTACTTCACTGATCCGATGGAGGTTGCTGAAGTGGATGGACCGGAGTAAGCAGGTAAGTCTCTATTCCAATGACTCCTTGAAATACCTGCCTTAAGTCCTTGCATGCAAGATATCTAATGTTCGTTTTTTGTCTTTCAGATGCAGCACAAAGCGGTTTTCGGATGATGGATGACTCTCCTGTCAATGATGTGCAGGATTCTTGCCGGTAAGTAGAGCGCTGTGCGAGATGCGCTAATAGTTTGCTTTATTTTAGCCTTCTTGTTGTGTGCGACTAACCTGCTTTGTCTTTTCTGTTCGGCAGGTGCGGCGCTTTTCCAGGAAGAAGATGGAAGGCCCGACTGACGGTGCCGAGATGCGGCGCGATGCAGAATGATGGAGAATAGCTCGCTGGAGTTCCTGGAGGAGACCGAGTCAGGTGCGTCGCTACCCGCGAGGGTACCTTCTGTTCTGATCTTCTACAGATGCGGCGGCCCTTGGATAAGCGTGAAGGCGAGGTTCGGATGTTCTGCAGGTAAGGCCTTCAATGCGTGAATAACTCTTGTTCTTCTATTTTCACAGGTGCCGATGGATAGAAGACTCTGGACGAGCGTGGCAGAAAGGGAGCACGAACTGACACGGTGAGCGTTACGCTGCAGGAGTGCAGATTAACGCGAAGCGTGTTCAGTTTGCTAGGTGCGGTTTAAATAGTCTTGCAAGTAGTTCCAGGAAAATAGTCCCCTTCATCGTATCCTGTCTCTCAGAAAAAGTAGTCCCAAGCCACACCCTGTACTGAATGGCTCAGCATCTCAGAGCCAAATAAATGGACCATGTATTTAACACTTACCATGAGCCTGGCGCCAGCGGTGCCAGGACTGAGCCCAGGAGAGCCTAGCTGGGGCCTGGGAAGTCCCAAAGGAAGCCAGGGTCTGGGCTGGGCTCACGGGTTTCAGGGTTTTGGGGGCATGCCCCATGACAGATATCACTTGTTTCACTGTCACACTGATTGTTTTCCCTTGTCTGGTTTTTTTCTTTGCTCTTAAAAAAGGGACCTCAGATCGGGCTGGTGAAGTAACTACTCTACAAATGCTAGGTATTGATGCCTCTATTGGAGGCATTGGATCAGGTACACAAATAGCCAATGTTTGGGTCTCTGTAGGAATACTATCTCCCAAACTGCTCTCACTGCTTCTTTCAGTTCCTGATTGACTTTGGTTATGTTTAGTGAATCTACTGTTCAATCTTTTGGCATAATATTGCTGCCAAGAGTATACAATGTCGTTCATATTGTCAAATGTATCCCTCTTGTATTTCCTCAACTTTCTCTGTTCAATGTCTCTTTGATATGAGAACTTCTGATTTATATCCCCCAAATAGTTTTGAATTCCAATTCTGATTTGAAATGATTAAGTTGTATCTTCATATAAGTAGTCTCTTTTTCTATGGTTGCCCACGTTTTAGAAAGTTCCTCAATAGTCAAAATTATCAGATCCAGTGAACATGTATTAAGGATCAGATCCCATGTTTTGATGAAGTCTAACCTATCTCTACACAAAATGTGTCTCAAATACACTGGCAGCCCTTGTGGAATACTTTATTAGCCATTACCTATTTGATGGCTACACCTGGACCCATCCTACTATTGATACCATTTCTAATACATCATTACAGGGACAGCTAATTGTCTGGCATCGTCCATCATAGGTGGTGTGGCATAGGGACTTCTTATTGGTTGGCATCTATCTTACCAACCTTGGACACTTTGACAAGGCATTAAGATATGAGCGAGACACACGTGGGGTTTGAGACCGCTGCAGTCTGCCTTAAATCCAATTAAAGAACACTCCTGGGCATACTGAAGTGAGAAGGCCTTCCCTTTTCTTTGTAGTTGGACGTGTGTGCTGTCTGGCGTCTGCACATGTACTAAGGGAGTTCTGGAGGTGTCTTATCTGTGTTTGACTCATAATGAATTGCCAGTGTTTCTTGTATCTGGATCACACGTTAGTGTACCGTGTTTGAGAGTGAATTTTCTTCTGTAAGGTTTTAGCTAATTCTAATTTGCATGTTGTGTTCTTTGTGGCCACTAGGGACTCTAGTCAGTTACTTTTCTATTGTCTCTTTACTTACTGATCGTGTTCACCAGGGCATCAGTGGTTGTTTGTGCTCTTATTAAAATTGAGAGCCTCCAGTCTTTTTATACCATGTTGCACTATTTATACCACACACTATTTGTTATTGTTTTATTTCATTGAGCATTTGAAAGGCGCTTATACAGCAGAATTATGTTTCAGAGCTCCACAAGGCTAAATGGAGAGGGTACAGGGGAGAGAAACAACATTTGCAAAACAGTAAATATATAATCGTAGTCCTACTAGGCCTTGTGGTATTCAGACGTGCAAGTACAGTGAAAAGACGTGCAGGAGGTTTAAATGGGTGGGGGCGGAAGGCAAGGCATGGGCAGGTGCTGGTGGGGGTGCCGGCAGGGCAGTGCAAAGAGGAGCCAAGAAGGAGCCCTCAGGCTAAGTGCTAGTGCAGGCGACTCCCAAGGGTGAGATGTAGAGCTGCCAAGCCGGGTCCTGCAGGGGCAGTGGGGGGAGGTGCCGGTATCCACTCGGTAGAAGGGCCTGGTTTCCTGTGAGATTCATGAGGACCAGGACACCGGTCTCAGTGGCAGTTGGGTGATTATCAGGGCAGGGAGAGAGAGAGGAACGAGGTAGAGAAAAGCAGAGTTTTTGGCAGTTTCCGGAACTTAAGGATGTGGGCTCAAGTCTGAGATGGGAAGGGAAGCTGTTCCAAAGGGAGGCACCAGCCGTGGAGAGAGACCTGCCCCCCACTCTCTAGTTGGAGAAGCGTTTGACAGTCAGAGAGTTAGAGTTAGAGGAGTGGAGGGCTCTAGCAGGGGAGTATTTAGGTAGGGAAAGTTGAGATATCGTGGCCCGAGGCCCCAGAAAGCCTTCTGGATGATGCAGAGGGCTAGCTAATCCTTTATATCAGATTGAATATACATTCAAAACAAATTGTCAGAACCGTGATTGAATGTGACCAAAAATTAAATGTATTGTGGGTGAGAACAGACACTTATATGTTGTCATAAGTGCCCATCACATTATGCCCATATGTTAACACGTTTTTCGGCCTTACTGTGGCCTTTCTCAAAACAGGGCTAATTGTAATATTCCCACACAATTCGCGCAATACATGAGAAAATAGCTCAAATTAAAGACACACAGTGTGCATTGCAAACATACAACGTGAAGAACAAAAACGAAAAATAAACAAATGAACATATAGTTCATATATATAGATCAGAGGATTGGATAAAGGGAGGATTGGTAGCTAGACGAGAGAATCAAAGGAAAAATGAGGCCCAATGACTGGGAAATAAAGTCCCAGACTTATAAATGTAATGCATCAACTCCAGTCGGCTGGCTATTCATAGTTATTAAGTCAAAGGATGGGGCTGAGGATAGGATGTGGCAAGGTGATTGGTCAACTGAAGACAAACTGTGGTGTACAATGAGCAGATGGCTAAGGCTCTTATTCTGCAGACTGTGCCCCACGGGAAGCTCTGCCCAAATCACAAGAATTGTGGCATCTAAAAAGCTTGCAGAGGAAATTAACATTTCATCTTGTTCACACGTGTTCCTGCACGTGATGCACTGGCCCGCCCCCTTGCACACGTGAATGTCGGAATCATGCGCCCAACTCTAATATGATAACTCTAATATGATTGGCTCCCCTCACCAACATGAGTGCTGAGAGTGCCTTTTACATTTGCGGGTCCTTAAAGGTGCTCTCATTATACATGTCAAATAAAGAGTGCAGAACAGCGCATCATATTTTATTTTATTTGCATTTTTAAAGCACTCACCCAGCCCGGGGTCATCACTTATAACCCGCTTAAATACCCAGAGGTTTCTTAGCGCGGACCCGGGGATTGAACCTGGGTTGCTTCATTTTGCTTCCAAGGCGAGCATGTGTCCACTGAGCTATCTTCCTGGGTAAAAAATATCCTCTTAAAAATATATGTTCCCTTAAAAAATTTCTTTAAAAAAACCTTTCAGGCATTGCACAAAACCCTCCTGTTCCAAACAGGTGCAAGGGAGACCTTGAGTTTTCTACCTACTTGAAAGTGCATCCTGTTTGGGAAATGGGGAAATACTGAAACACCACCCTCATTCAAAATGTTACTTTGCACATGAAAAGGAAAAGGTGTCTGTGGGTGCGCACCTTTGATGTGTGCATTCAGATGCTGTTTGTGAATTTAGCAACACCTTGTTTGCGGGCACGTGAGAGGGATAGGCTATTGCATTACATCACCCTTGCTAAAAGCCAAGGATTGTTTCTTGAATCAGGCCAGAGTGGTACTGCAGCCACCGTCCTGGCACTATCTCTTATAACTTAAAACGCACAGCGCAAAAGCACTTTCGGCTGAGCTGCAGATTGGCCTGGGCTGCCAATCGGTAATGTGGTGGTTGAAGGGTGCCCATGAAGAGCCTTCTGCATGGCTCCTGCCTTGCCACCTTACTCTCCAGCAGGGATTCCATTGGCTGACTTTGAGACAAGGCATATGAATAACTGTCCCGCAGGATTCACTGGGCTATCCTTGCTTCCTTCCAAACTCGCTATGCATTATGTAGCGGCCTAGAGGAATAGGGCACAACAGCATACGAGAATACAGTTATTCTCCAACTGATCTCACCTGCAGTGTGTTCCTCTCCTTGCAGCAGCCCTTTCTTTCCCCCATTAGACCATGAATAACTCTTGCTGAAATTGATTCTATTGGGTTACATTAGTCATGTCCTGTAAAGACCATGGTTCTTCACTTCTAGGCACTGTGTTCATGGTGCTGCTACTTTTCTTTAGATTGACTATCAATGCTATTGATCCATAGGGTCTGGTATAGAGATGGATCTACAATGTTTCCCCGTAGGCTGATTTCACCGAAGCCCGGCTCCCCAAGCCTGGTTTTGTCGCTGTGAGTAAACGTCATAGATCCGTGTACAGTCCCACAGATTCCCTCACAACGGCCGATCGGACAGCTCCGGAGGCGTTGCTAGGGGGGGCTGAGCGGGCTATAGCCGGGGTCTTTTAGTTGTAGTCCTGGAAAGAAGCTCAGGGGCTATAACCAAATGGCTAGATAGCCCTGAATCCTGACAGTCCCGACATTAGCATAACCCCGGATCTTTTCCAGATTTAGCAACACCCCTGAATACAGATAACGGATGTAAACATACCCAACAACTCAGAAAATTCATTTAGATGCAAATAACCCACCTGAATATTTTTGGACATGATCATATATACAAATAATGGAAACTATATCACACACATGCAACAACCAACTAAATACCTGCAGACTTGCACACAGATATGGATTAGGCATACACAATCACACGCACAACAACCACACATGCACCGTTACACATGGATACATATAATGCATGTGTAAACACACACACACATGATTACCAACTGGATAACTCTGAGCATGACTGCAGATTCGGTACCAAACAGGCCAGAACTCACTGTGACAATGTCCACTGTTTTAACTTCGTGGTTTGTGGGATAAGGACCATGGGGGCCGGGTACCTCCTCATGCTGTATGATACTGGGCTGATGGTCAAGGGCCAGGGGCTCATCATATGTTTGATACCAAATAACATGGCCCATTAAGAGCCCAGGTTTAGCATGACAAGAGCAACAGGAATATGAGGGAGGGTCCTGGGGCCTCATTGGTAGAAACCAACATTGCCTTTTCCCCAGAAGGTCACTATGAAAAGCAAGGGAGAAAGAGGCTCAACGCTGCAGCATGGAGCTGTGATGTGCAGCTTAATGTTACACAGAGGTGAGAGGACACCCTGCCGCAGAAGCTGGGTGCTCGTGATCCGGAGCCCATGGGTGAGAGTGCTCTAGAATTCAAAATGTCAGACCAGCCCGATCAAGGCTTAGTCCATGCTTCACAGAGCAGCTTTGCAAGTCTACATGAAACACTGCTATTACCTCTGCCGCACCCTCCTCACCTCTGGGAGAAATGGTAGCTGTTGCTAAGCAGAACTGCGCAGGTAGTAATTAAACTTTGGAACTGTATGTAAAGTTGCCTGACTAAGGGTCGTTGGAATAGACGCCCACAAGAAAGTCAATGAAAGCTAGAAGAGTCAAGTGCAAAGCAAGCAGATTTTAAATGAATCCAGTGTTTTTTGTTATTAACCAAGAAGAATCTGTAGAATTCTGGCTCAAGTTTTGAGTTGCCCAAGCTTGTGCATATATTGTTGAACTATAGGCTGAGACGTGTGTCTTTTGCGGAGTCGGCTCTGCTTCATAGCAACACAAACACACAGACACACACACACATACACAAGGAAAAACATTACAGTTCAACACTGGATGTCCACATTGCAAGGAGCTACTCTTCCAAGAACATCTCTGCAGAACCTGATCTCAAAATACTGGCATAGCTCCACTATGCTTGCATCTACCTCGATCTCCCCTATAGACTCTTGTACCGCCCCTTCCATGTAAATATCTCACTTCGGACTCAGCTATATTTGTGCTATAGAAAACTTTGACCTACACACATACCACACATATACAAAGGGCCACATTACGAGTGAACCGGTCTGGAAATAAACGTGCCGGCATCAACACCGGCACCTTTATTTCTGGACCGGTTACTCCGACTCTGTCGTTAGGGCACTGAACAACCGGCAGGCCTGAGCTGATACCGCAATTTGGTCTAATGGAATGTCCACCGGATTATGAGTGACAGTGGCCGGTGTAACTCCCCATTTCATGGAGTCCCATTGGACTCCATGGGGGATATTTCATGTATTACAGGCGCCGGTAGTACCAGCGCCTGTAATACCAGCAATTTCTGCCAGTAAGGTGGCGGAACGACCTCCAACTCTTAGCTGGAGGTCATTCCTGCCACCTCACGGGCAAACTCAAAGTTGCCCGGTGCCAGTTTATGTTAACACCGGCACGGTATTACCGCACCGGCCAACTTGTAATGAGCCCCATTGTCAAAGAAATATTATTACACAGTGATTGGAAAGAAGAATTGAAAATAAAGTGAACAATGTCAGTCCATTAACGCCTTCCAGTGAATTCCTAATGAAGGTCTCCAGGGTAACTGATGCAAAGAAATGTAACACTTTCAATTAGTGTCACCCCCATTTTAAATGGGGTGGAGTGGGAAATGGAGACGCAAACGTTTTCCCTCTCTGCCCCATTTATTCGGTTGACAAAAGGCGAAGGATGGGCAATGGAGCGGATATATGATCTGTGCCGTGCTCACCTCCATCTTGTGTGAGCACTTTGATTTACGCCTGCATGAGGCCTGCATTTGCACCTGTTCTAAGCATATTTGCAGGCAGTGTTTACTTTTTCACGAGAGGGAATTGAACATGAAAGAGTAAAAGCGAGTGCACCCTGCCTTTACACTTTCCTCTTCCCCTCTGCCTGGTGAATATTTAAAACTGCATACAGTGGTCCCCAAAATATGTACGTGCTTACATTGCTGGCCCACAGCATGCAATTTATATTTGATCTGAAATTACCCTGAGTATATAAACATAGAATACGTTGGTGCTTGCGCTTACAGAGCTTGGTGAAAATTTCCCAAGCACCGTCACCGTTTCACATGCATTTCAACATGTGCACATTTCAGGAAATGATTGTGGATGCAGGTCATAATGCACCGTGTTGCTAGGCAACTGTGTACAAATAAGAGCCCCCCAGTTTCCAGTAAAATCTTGCTTGCAAGGGCAAGCAATAACATTAGACAAACAGTAGCAAGCTCATGAAAATGCAAGCAAACAAAGCCCATTTGCAGACAAAACAATAAACACACGCCAGTACATGCACCCTTAGAACTGCAAGCGATTCATGATCACGCCATGTCTCCGTGACACATTAGCGAAAGCTCAATCATGATCACGTGTGATCATATCTGTCTTTGATCTGTTTGCTGTAGGTTATTTGCACATACCGCCATTTTGTTTGACTGCCCAGTGTTGCTTTGATCATTTACTGTACACTTTTATTGCTGCCTATATTAAGCATAGCCTTAATTTGCACTGGGGTAACTTTGAATAGCTACAACCTTCGTGGTATTTTTGCTTGTTTCCAATGTTTTTCCCTACATACTCTCAGCAGGTCTGCAAGTACAAATGTTGAACTATGTTGAACTAGACATTACTGGTGTTAATTTCAATATAATGTTGAAACCACTTTTATACTGGCTTAAAATATGGAATAACAATGAACGGCAAGTTTTTAGAGAGGGGCCTCATGTCATACACAAGTCGTAAGGAGGCTTGTCGCTACATTGCTTAACATTTGTTAGAACAATACTCAATAAAGTCGTTCTCCAAGTCCTTTGGGAAGACCCCTGTAAGCATGCGACTACATCAAAAATAATCCTTATTTCTTTGTTTAATGACTGCGTCATAAAAGAACAGCTAGATGAATGTTGTTCTAAATGTTTATCTTCCAACTATTTATTGCTCAAACATTCTAAAGGGGTTCAGAAGTATGTCAATTTTCCGTGTGAGAAGATCAAACATTTGTTGTAAAATTCCAACTTGCCATTTTACCATTTGCTAAGTTTCAAGCCAATGGGGCTTAGGACCACGACAAAATGGACTGTGTCTAAAACATGCGGGAAGATGAAAGTCATTTTTTATCCTCCTGTCCGTTTTATGATAATTTACGACGCAGGTGGCTTAAACCAGTACTGAATACCTTAGGAATTAGGCTTACAAATGATGCTTGAACTTGATTGAACCCCCCCCTGAGCTGGGGGAGTCTATATGTACCCCAAGATGGGCCTGTTCCCCTTATACCTCGGGCTAATGTAGTCAGCAGAGTCAGGTGACACATTTGTGGGGTACCCTGCCTGGCTACAACCTGCTTGGGACTGGTCAGAGGGTCATCTCTGACTCTGGTTTGGTTTGCTACCAGGAGTTGTATTTTTAGGCACCCCCGTTTCTTTGTCTAAAATGGGGGTATTCTTCACCTCCGCCAACTTGGCAGCTGCGGGGTGTTGGTCAGTTTGGGATTTTTGGGGGGATTCTTATTTTCCACAGGCTTTTGGACTTCATAGATCCGGGTAGCCTGCTCTATTGCCCAGTCCAGGGTCCTTTCTTTTTGGAAGTCCCTAACCAGCTGCATCATTATGTATTAAGGGAGGGCATGGAAATAGGTGTAAATGAACTCCCTACTTTTGGTGCGCACCCGTCGAGCGGGTTGGGCAAATCCCCTTTTCAACTCTTGGACAAACTCTCTCGGTGCCTGATCCTCTCCGCGCTGCAGGTTGTAGGCCGCCTTGCGAGCCTCATGGGGGTTCCGGTGCACGTAGTACTTCAAGATGTCCGACTTGTAGGCAGACCACCTTATATGATTTTACTCCTCCAGCCCAGCAAAGAAGCTTGAGTATTCTGTGGAGAATGTTCATTTGGCAAACTCCATAGAATTCTTATCATTTTTGATGCCAAATGATGTCATCATCTGGTCATACAGCTCCCGATGCTCCGAGACTGAGTATTTGGCATTCTTATGGTAAACGGTCATGAAGTTTCTAATGGCTTTTATTTATCTAATAGGGTCTTTTACCAGAGTTCTCTTTTGTTTGGCAGCCTTCTTTTTCTGCCGTACCTGATTCCATTCGCCCTCAGACCCAGAGCTGCTGCTGTTTGAGGTTCCATCCCTATTGTCTAGGTGCTCCCTGATTCTTTGAGACTGGGAGTATCTCCCAGAATAACAAGGCCTATTCTCTTCTCCCCTGTTGTATTGAGGGCTCTCTGGGTCACTTCCCTTGGACTCCCTCTTTCCCACAGGGGAGTACTCATCTGACTCCTCCCTTCCTCCGGGGTTGGTAGAGAACACCCCCTAAACCCCTGAATGGGTGGATTTTTTCAGGATGCTCTTTTCGAGCCTAAACTCAGACCCTTTTTATCTGCAAAGTGGACCAAGTGGTCCCTTTGTAGCTGACGTCTCTGCCATTCAAACTCCCTGATCTTCTCTTCATGGGAGTCCTCCTGGTCAGATATATTTGCCAAAATATTTTTAAACCTAAGCAAGGAGGCCCATCCATCACTCTCCGCTCAGTCATGCAAGGCCTGCTTGGGTCGAGCTGCCTCATATTTCCTGGTTCTTGTTGACTCATATGTAAGAAGCTAGCCGCGCCTTGCACATGCAAGGTGGTGAACTGGCTTCAGGTCCCTGGTACAGGGGGCCTCCCACCATAATCTGGGCTCGCTCTTCCATTCCCTGACTGTTCAGGGTTCCTCAAGGCCTGATTAAATCTAGCCTGTCTTTTTCTGCTCTATCTAATTTATCTTTCTCAGCCCCTATTTCTTGGTAGTATGCAGAGGCCTGAGCGTTGTACTCAGCTACCAGGGCTTGACTGGCTTCTATAATCTTAACTTGGGCCACTACTTGGCCCTGGAGCCCCTTGCTCTCTGCATTCAGGGCCCCACTTTCTTTCTGTAACTCTTGCAGGATCTGGGAAAACTCAGACCTCTTCTTTTGCAGGAGGTTAATCTCCTCACTCTGTGCAGTTTTTGGCTATGTTGTCTGCTCTAGATCAAATTCTCTTCGCCTCATATGTCCCATCAATTTATCATTCTCTGCTTTTAGGTCAGTCAGTTCCTGAAGACCTGCCTCTCCTTTCTCCAGGTCTGCCTTCATCTGGCCCACTTCCTGGCACATGGCATCTTTTTCCTGACACAGCCTGCTATTCTGGTCGCTGAGGGGATCTCTTTGTTGTTTCATAGTGCCCACCTTCTGGCGCTCTTGGTCAAAATCTGCTTGGGAATGGACCTCCTTTATAACCCACTGAATATTCTCCTCTTTCAATTGCTTAATCTGCTTTTGATATGCACACATATCCTCTAAGAAGGCTCTATTGTATGCCACTTGTTGGTTCAATTTTAGTTGACTCTCTTGCAGAGAGTCAACCCTTTCTTGGGACTCCTCTTTCAGTGCAGATAGTTGAGCCTCCTGCTCTGAATTAGTTTATTGCTGAACTGCCAACTCCTCCTTGAGATGCTGAATGATGTTTCCTAATTCTAACTCAGAATTTTGTCTCTCTCGCACTTTCTCCTTTACCTGCCTTAACTTCCCTGTTACTTGCTCCAATAACTCAGATTGATTCTGCCCCAAGGTTACAGCCTCCTGATACCTTTCTTCCATAACTATCATGTGAAAGTACTTGTATGCGGTGAGTTGGACCATTTTAGATTGCTCATCTTTGGTGGTCTGCATCATGTAGAAATTGTTCAGGGCTTGATGTAACAGGCCACTGTCCTGCCACACATGCAGATTTGTAGAAGTTACCTGTTGCATCATCCTAGACTGCCAGGCCTCTTGTCCCTGCTCTGCCAATTTCCCTTTAATGAACAATGTGGACAGAAGGTGCTTCTTAGCCATGTTAATTCCCATGGTGCTCATTATGGAAAGTGTTCTGTACCCGCTGGGTTATTTATTCAAGGGCAAAATCTTTGCCCTGCTCCTTCCTAGTTTATGCTTACGCTATTTTATTTGGCCACAAAGCCCTGATTTCTAGGGTACAAGTTTGGCTGGTGCCTTCACAGTGTAACACAACCTACCATCCACTAAATGTAACAATACTTCAATGGGCTTACCCTGTCACAGGTGGGAACACTCTGTCAATCCCGGACTAGCCCCCAAGTTGTCACAAGATAATTGCAGCACAAGAATGTCAGGGACCTTCTACCCCTGCAATGATGGTGACACACAATAAAACGCTTTTTATGATTCCACAGAATTGAGGAGGCCTCCACCGCATCTGACCTCAATCTCCACCAGCGCTCCTTTTATCAATAGACCAGGAACCAGTTTGGTGTGTTGTCAATGAATAATGTATTAATGTATTATTTCAACATTAAATCAGGACAAAAAAATGACAACAGCCACTGAAGTTGTGGCAACACAATGTACAGGCTTCTAGAACATAACCAGGTTAAGAGACACTTCAATGCCATACCAAATTTGTGTTGTGAAAAGCAATGCCAAATACTTTCCCTCAACTGATTGCAGGAAGGTTAAGCACTCCCCTCTGTGACAATGGAAAACTGAGTTTTAAATGATTCAATACTACTACCATGGGACAGCACACAAGGGACCTTCGGCCTGCTTACACTAGAGGACAAATAGGGCTTCCAAATTGACTAACTCGCACACATAGGAAATCCATTTTTACACAGGCAGCACATGAGAAAGAAAAATCAAAAAATAAAAGGGGATATAATTCGAATCCGTGATCAGGGTATGATAGAAAATGAAAGATAGAGGTGAAAAGAAAGATATGGAAAAAAGAAAATACAAATCCCACTAAATTTAGCTGGAGCTGGAAATCACAGGCAAGCTCAAAACCATGAAAAACAAAAGATAGGCAACACCAAATCCGAGCTTAGAACATGATAGAGGAAAGGGAATACTCTGGGAAAATCACTGTTTAAAGGATGAAAAGAAATATTTGTAAAAACGAAATTGGGAATCCCACTAAATTTGGCTGGGGCTGGAAATGACAAACACGCTTTGCACAATTTGAAAGGCACATAGGAACCACGGTTTTTAGTGAAAATGACAGAAACATACTCACAGGTATGTTCTGGGCAAAGAGATTCTCACAGTGGGATCAACAGTTAGGGTTTAATATGACAGATGCAAAGGGGATTTGGTTTTAAACACACAATTTAACACATGGACAAATTTGGGTTTAGCTCATACTGGGAATAATTCTTTTGGGGCAACATTTTAATGACTATAACACTTAAATAACAACACTGGGCACAAGACTGTTGATTTCGAAGTGCAACAACCTTGCTCTGTGAATTTCAATGGGGGGATTAATTGATTTACTAAGCAAAATACAAGGGAAATAACTAACTTAACTATGCAAACAGACAAAGGACTTTTCAGAGGAAGAGAACTGTAATCAACAGATATACAAGGGATGATTTTGTTCCATAGGAAAAATTACTTAAAAACACAGAGGAAGACAGTATTTGTCAAGGGGAGAGTTACCAAATTGCACAAACAAATAAAATACTTTTCACTAGAAAAATTACCAAATTTTACAAACAGCATAGAGGATTTTTCCTGAATGGGACACTCAAGGGTAGTGGTTAAATAGATAGGACTTGTTTAATCTGAGGCTGTGGAGATCTGTACTTACAGAAGAAAAGGATTCTATAGTCATCAATGGTGCCAGGGCTCCACTGCCAGTACCATCAAAGGGAACAATGAAGGCCTCACTCTGTCCTCCCAACCAGTTACTCCAGGCCCCTGTTTCAAGGACTAGGCCCAATTTCTGCAAGTATAGATCCAGAGTTTTCAGTCAGCTGCACACCTCGAAGTTCATAGAAATAATCTCCAGTTGAGGAGGAGTAACCTATTTATAAGCCAAATGACATCACAGCTGTGGCATCCTCCTCTCACAACTGATTGGCTTAAAGAGTTCCCTTCCTCTCCATAAACCGATAGGCCCAGAGAATGGAGGAGTGGTTTGAGCATCCATAGGAGGTTATCCCATCAATCATCCGACAAAACAGAGGGTTGGATCTGGCTTTGGTAACTAGAAATCTCACATTTTAATAAGTGCCCTTTCTCATCATGTTATGTCACTGATGGCCATATTTATAGATACTGTATTTCTCAGGCAGTCAGCTAAACTTTGTTTGATGACCGTTGGACCTACTGGTGTGAAGCTACAGTTTCCCTTGTTTCGGCCCAAACTATATTACTGAAAAATCGGGCATTCGATGGGCAGAACGCCTATCAACTGTTACACAGTTTCTCAAATGTATATTTATGCAGAGATCATAATACATTTTTTCCCTTATAACATTTGTTATGTTGGGGTCACCAAAATCATTTTCGGTTGATCAGATGCAGCTTATGGACAGCTTTCCAGAAATCCGCACATGCAAATTATGAGATAAATATTGGGGATATCACATGAAGAAAAGCATATCTCCCAAATTTATGCCATGGGGCACCAACCCCCTTCATAAATCTGCCCACCCCTCTTGCCATGTGGGGCTGTGATGTCACAAGGGTTGCTGTTCCTGCTTCAAAGGGCTAATGCAAGCAATGGCAGATTTTATGATGGCTTAAGTGCTTTTGGTCGTAAAACTGGGAAAGCAGAGAATTCCTCAAGCCATCCCCTTGAAAACGGGGTTTGGACACAGCCATGATCACACCCCAGGAGCCCACAGCAGAAATTAAAGAGAAACTCTGGCATTTCCCCCACTGCAAGCATTTTCTTAAATCAACTATTAGAATGGCACAATTACAATATGAAAAAACCCTCACACAGTGGTTGCCTGCAATCCTTGATTATAGAAAGGCATCATAATGTATTTTACATGACTTTGACTGAACATGTGGACACTTCAAGTGTTGGTGTTTAAAAACACAATTGCAATTTTGCTGCAGAAAGTTTCAGCTGTGACCCTTAATTCTGTGGCAATTTCACATTACTCCACACAAATTTTGTGAACTATGCCTTTTGATGATGGGCTCATGATGCACAAATGCACAGTTCCTTGATTATACTTTTGCCTACATTTTCAGGAGATATCTTTAACTGAACAGGAAAAATGGCTTTGGAAGGCAATGATTTTGGTCAAAGTACAAACTCCATTCTGCAGTGCAAGTTTGCACAGAAATGTACACGCTGGACGCTGCAGTTTTTTCCTAGATGGTCCCAGCCTTTCCGGATCTTTCTCAAAAGTCTCATGAGGTCTACCCCTCAAGGATGTGTGGTAAGGATAATTTTCAGGCCTCACTAGGTTTAGATGTCTAAATCTGCTCCTTCGTGTTTGGGTACGGGCCTCATTTTGCACATGCTCATGTGCAGGCCTTTTGCTGAGGGGCATATCTCCCCATCTGACTCTGGCCTGAAGTTATGGCATTTTTGGGCTATTTCACCCCACAGTAGTGGAACATATGTGAACAGACAAATGATTGCAGTAAAGTCACTTAAAAGAAGGATATCTCTTTGAAAAAGGTGCAAAAGGGTTGCTTATCAGTCACTATGGTCCCAAAATGAACGAAGGGGTCTGTGCCTCTCATTAGTACCGTATTCTGTTCTTGGGTGATCCAACTGCCTTGTTCTGGGATTCTCTGTGCTGGTCTTGTGGATCGAACAGTGCTTGGGTGAAGCAAATCACATTGACCCAGGCGGCGAGTCGGTTTCAAGGAAAGTTCTTTGCGGTTCAATGTGGTATCACAATGGTGCAGTTCGAAGAGACCTCCAGGGTTGATTCATTGGTCGGGCTAGCTCAAGGCGATGAGTATTCCTGGGTCAAGTCGATACGCGGCACAATGCTTCCAGCAGTTTGAGCGGTTTTCTGATTATACTTTATACCCTTCTTAATGAGCCATTCAAGCTCCTGTTGTTTTTACAGGTCATTTGTCCCACAGGAAGTGTTTCTTTTGCATGTGCACTCTTGCATCTAAAGATGGAATAAATCGAATATTCAATTGCATGCAATTGTATACTTCTTATTCTTATTCTTATTCTTAATTTATTTGTAATGTGCATCCACTACCCAGAGACGTGAGGGCACAGACAAGACAGACAGGAACAAAAACCATATTAGAACTCCCTGAACTGATCAGTGGAATAAGAAGGTCTTAAATTCTTTCTTGAAGGGAGGAAGAGAGTAGTGTGCTCGCAGTGATGGGGGCAATGAGTTCCATGTCATCGGTGCAGCACTGAAAAAAGCCCCCATCTGGGCTTTCTTGGTTTTACATCTTGGCAGGAAGAGGTAATTCTGATTGCCCAATAACGACTCTTACTGCGCCATTTTGTACTACTTCGAGGCGGTTAATAGCTGCTTTACTGCTTTACTGACTCCTGCCAGAAGACTACCACAACAATCAATTTTCGCTCCCTTTATGGCTTGTGCAATTGTTTCAGTGTTAGCTCAGGAAATGTATGGCCGAAGATATGTCAGTAATTTGACATAGTAGGTAGCAGCTGCTTCGGTGTTTCCCACATGTGATTTCATGTTTAGCAGCTGATCAAGAGTTACACAGAGAATTTTTACTTTCGGTTGAGAGGCAATGGTCACCTCCCCCAACTGAAATAGCTCGTAGGTTGGCTCCAGTTTGGCCAGAGTCGCTGATGAGCCCACAATCATAATCTCTGTTTTCCCTCTGTTAAGTGCCATATTGTTGTGCGACATCCAGGTCTCTATGATGGTGAAAATTCTCTTGAGTTCGAATTCGTCTTGACTGTGAGAACCTGTGAGAGGGATAACACAATGGATATCGTCGGCATAGTTGGAGAATATGACTCCTTCCTGTTTCAGATGGGCAGAAAACGGAGTCATTAATATATTGTAGATGAATGGAGAGGTGCTAGCTCCCTGAGGGACCCCATACTGGATTGGGATGGGGGAGGCCATGGCTTCATTAGCGCAAACTCTACTTATCCTGTTTGATAGGAAGGAGTCAACCCAGCGCACTGCCGAGGGAGAAAAATGTGCAACTTCCGCAAGTCGATCTGCAAGTATGGCATGATCCACAAGATCAAATGCTGCAGATTGATCCAATGAGATGAGAAGAGATGTGAGACCCTTGTCTATACGGCCAAGTAACCTGGCCTTTAGCTCCAGCAATGATGTTTCTGTGCTGAAGACCTGTCTAAATCCAGATTGAAGGGGATTCAGAATAGGATGTTGATGAAGGTGCTGAGCTATCTGCAAGTAGGCAACCCGATCTAGGATTTTGAGGAGGAAGGGGGTGTTAGTTATTGGTCGGTAGTTTAAAGGGTTATCTTGGGCAAGACCTGTTTTTTTCAGAATAGGGGTTATCCATGATTGCTTCAAGTCATCTGGGACGATGCCTAGATCAAGGGATGCGTTAATACATTTACGTATCCCCTCCAAGAGAGAAGATGGGCAAGTCTTAATAATGAGAGAAGAACAGGTATAACTCTTGCATTCCTAGGTTCCTCCGTTGAAATAGGGCAGAGGTTGAAGGCAGGTATGGCAGGGTCTCTAATGAAAGATATAGTATCACCTGTACCAAGATTCTCTGCCAGGAGAGTTTTTTGTGCTGTTATACCCTCTCGAATGTCCGTAAGTTTTTGTGACATGGCCTTTTGAATTTGTAAACACCAGTTGGCGTCTTTAATGATAGTAGCGGCCAGAGTCTGGAGGGTAATCTCTTGCTCTTTCAGGATTCTAAATAACTCTTTCGAATCTGAGGTTGCTTGAGAGATCCTAAAGTTATGGAAGTTCTTTTCGCAACTATTTTGGCAGATTTGTAATTTTTGGAGGCTCTTTTGTAAGCCTCCATGGCTGTGGAATTTGGGTTTGCTTTCCAGACTGACCTGAACATAGATTACCATATTACACCCAGGGATGAGGCAGGAAATATGGGCCACTCTTATCTATGACCATGTTGTCAATTCCAATGGCACAGCCAAAGTGAGAGTGCATGTAAAAGAGACACTTCCTGTGGGATGAATGACCTGTATAATGTATGTATTTATTGTGACCTGGTTTAATCAAACCTTTCATGAAGTCATGATCATGAATTAAATCCATTAATATAATTTTGCTAAAATACCAATAAGCAGGCATTTATAGGCAACGAATCACACATTACAAATCACATGGTAAAAGCCCAATAAATTCATAAGTCTTCATTATATAGACACTTAAAATCCATATTTACAAATATACGTGCAAAGCCTAGTTCGATAAAAAAAATATATGGTATCAGAAACACCAATTAATAGTTTCACCCTAAAGCTCATGAATGCAAAATATATACTTTACCACAACAATGTTTAACAAGATTTGCTGAACCAGCAGGATTCTATCCCAAAATACTTCTGTTATTAGACAAAACAAATAGCAAACAAATTGGCTAAAATAAATATGTATGCTTACCTGCCAAACTAGAACAATACATAATAAGTTGTTCAGCAGTTTTATCATCCATTCCACACCTACAAAGATGGCCGGTTCTTGATTTTTTGGGGAATCTGGCATCTGGGCCTCAGTCTTTCTAACATTGCTAACAAGTGGAACGTTTGCCTAATATGAATGGCTCTGCATTTAGGTCAAGGACATTTCATTTGTTATTTCAGCAAACATCCTACTTTTCTTTGAAACCTTACCTATTCTTTCTGTGTTACATGTTTCGTTGTTGCATAGCCTGTATAAAGAACAGACGCACAACATGGCTCATTAAGAAAGGTATCATCAGAGAACCCAAGTATGGGAGGATATTGAGTAACTTCTGCCACACATTTCGGACACCCGCGTACCTACGTTATAACACAAAGTTCGAATGAATGTTAGCTTTCACTGAGTTCATATTGTTGTAGCAAGATGTTTACTGAGCTTACAATATTCAAAATAATATCAACATTGTGCCAAATGTGACATTTTTGCTACGCTAACATGAATGTTTGTGCATAATATAGCAATCTAACCGTTTTTATACACTCTCCATGTTCTTGGAAATAAAAGCTATCTAACCTAGATAGAAGAACGAATCCTCTAAAAAAAATATGTCAGCTATTATCACAGCTGTCAAAGAAAGATATAACATTATTCAAAGCACACACAACACAATGGCCCTCATTACGACCCTGGCGGAAATCGAAAAACGATGGCGGAAATGCAATACCGCCATCGAATAGCGCTCGGTGCGACTATGACCCGTCACCGCAAAGTACGAAGCCATTAGCGACACCGTAGTGAACGCCAACGCTAACTGCACCAAGCACGCGCGCGCGCGCCATGCCAAACCGCAAACACCACCATGGTGCAACGGTACGCCAATTCCGACCCTAGCGGACATGTACCTAACGCCATCAGGCACGGCGTAATGTACCATTCCGCCATGGCGAGAAGTACGGCATCGCGAATCAACCGTAAACGGCCCCACTGAGTGCCTGTACACCGCTCCCTGCCCACAAAGTACAACTCCCCGTAGGTGCAATGAAGCCACAATGCAACCATTGAAATGTACAAGTCACCCATGCATGCCAACGAACAAAAGAAACACAAGAGGGGCCAATGGGAGCTGCAGGGCACAGATGGCACGAATACAGAAGTCATCCCAATGGACATGACCACAGTCCCCCACCAAGAAACGCACGCAAACACAGGCACCTGTGACCAGCAATATTCCGAAAACCACATCATTCCACCAGTCCACCTGGCTGACCGGCATCTGTTACACAAAACCCAATCCCCCGCCCCTGAGCATGACAACATTCAAACTGGCATATTGGCAGCCCCCATCCCTGACCTCACTGGGCTTCGTAGGCAAACGCGCACAGCACAGTACCACGCAACTAAACCCCGAAGCTGGAACCCAATGCAGATCTCCTCACAATACATCGCCCCCCAAATAGGCATATGCCACATCACTTGCAAAGAAAAACGCTACACGGGCCAAATCAGATTAGAAATTTTATGCACATCAAAATCACCAAGCCCATACAGCCATCAGGCCATGAACTCCAAAACACCAATCACCATTGTGGGCTGCTTCCGCAAGAAATGACCAGCCACTACCTGTGTGTCGCCCTGTTCCCCCATGGTACACAGAGCCACATTCACGTACGAAAAGGCAACATGGAAGCGCACAGAACCGCAGGGCCGTCCCAATGGGGAGGCACTAGTCCAGCTGAAAGGCCGAAATGTTGCTCCGAGCCACCAGTACTGCGTAAGGGCATGTGGCCCATTGGCGACCGTCCCATAAGATCGTAATGCTGCTCCACTGATTAACACGAAGCAGCAGGTGTCGGGAGTAAAATCCATCTGCAGGAGTGGCATACAGATGGCAGTGGCAAAAGGGGAGGAGATACCTGTCAACCAAAAGAAAAGAAAAAGAACAGAATGGCCATCAGAACTACATACCAACAACTCACTTCAATGATCACACGAAATCCACAGCCATATGCATGCTAGCCCACTCCAAAGGAACATCACCACCCCAAAACCACTTGCGACTCATAACCATCTATATCGAGGTGCAAACACCATCACAAACGAGTGTCTGAGGGCGCCTCGAGACAGGGAGGGCTCAACAAGGCCAGATGGACGATGGTCCCACTATGGCAGCCCTGCATCACATAGCGTAGGGGAGGCGGATAGATCCCAAGAAGCCCTGTACATGGCAAACTCTGTATCAAATCACCTGCCCATGCATCCATCCATCATTCCCTCATCCCGGGATCAAAATGCCTGAATAATTACTCACATAACATTAGAAACATCCATTGAGTCTGTGCGTTATGCAGCCTGCTAAATCCACAGTGCCCCAGCCCGTAATTCCAGTGTTGTGAAGTAACATGTATTTGGGAACGGACGGCCTCATCGCCCACGTAGCTATTGCGCATCCCAAACTATTCATATCAATCATTGCTCCCTCGCCATGGGCCCTGTCTCAAGGACATAGAACAATAGAACGTTACATTTGCAGTCAGACCTGTGGGCATCTCCTCGCCGCTAGCTGGAAACCGAAAGCGCCGCCCTTCGAATTCCTCATTTGCAACATCACGTCGAAAAGGCATCTGTGGCCGTTTGAAATCACTAATTATTCCATCGAGTGCGGCTGTGTGTGAAAATGGCAACTGCCTTCACCCACGATTGGGACGCCCCGCCCGTCGTTGCAACTCGGTACAGTGATGCATGAGGGCCCACCGTTACTCGAGTACTACGTCCCACTGACCCCTCACAAGTCTGTTCGCGACTGCACAGATAGTATGTGAAACAATGGGACCACAGCAGAATGAACATATCAACCAATCTTACACGGCCATCGGGTACAAATACATGATTGCAATAGCAAGATACAATTCCCCGAAATGCAGCGTTGTGCGCGGGACGTGCTCGGCCAAAGGGGAGAGCAGTTTGCACAGGTGGAATCAATCACCACAGGTGGAGGCCATACAGCCTGAAAACACATAAATTGCACAGCCAGTCTCCTCCCACAACCACACCGAAATGCTACCGGCAGGACTCGCGATGTTGGCCCTGGGGGACCTGATAGCACTGCAAGTGCTCCGACTCCAAGAAGTAGACGAACACCAACTACAACCAGCCGCACGGAGGAGACGCAGGAGGAGGAGGAGGCTAAGGCAGGGCCAGCAAGGCCCACCAGCACAGCCACTACCACCACGCAGACAGCCCGCAATTCCACGCCTCCGAGCACATCCGTTCAACCTCACTGATGAGCAGATCCACACCCTCTACCGTCTGGACCGGGACACCATAGCCGCCATTGTGGACATGACACAGGCTGACCTTGTCAGCATGATAGATAGCCCAACCGCCATCCCACCCCTACTGAAGGTGGTGTCTGTACTCCACTTCCTGGCCACAGGCACCTACCAGCACACAGTCGGACAGTTGCATGGCATTTCTCAGCCACTGTTCTCACGGACACTATTGCAAGTGCTCGATGCCCTCCTGAAGCACGCAGACGACTACATCTCTCTACCACGCTCGGAGCAGGAAATAACAAACACAAAAGTGGGATTCCATGCACTTGCCGGCATACCGGGTTGCATTGGTGCCATCGACTGCACCCATGTTGAATTGGTCGTCCCACATGCCATGGAGGCCCAGTACCGCAACCGAAAACAATTTCATTCCCTGAATGTACAGATGGTGTGTGACTCCAACAGGATCATTACACATTGTTGTGCCCGATTCCCTGGATCAACCCATGATTCTATGGTCTTGAGGAACTCTACAATACCACGCTACATGGAGCGACACGCAGGGAACAGATCCTGGCTACTCGGTGAGTCTCATTACATGCATGATGATGTGGGGTATGTGAATTGGCAATGACCTGCCAGGAAGGGGGGGGGGGTGTGCGTACGTATCAATGGCATTCCACATCATACGTTTCTCGTCCACATACAGGTGATGCTGGATATCCACTGAAGAGATGGCTCCTCACACCAGTCCGGAACCCACGGGACCAGCATGAGGAGGACTACAACCATGCCCACTCACGTACCCGTGTAGTCATTGAACAGGCATTCGGCCTACTGAAGACCCGTTTCCGCTGCCTCAGCAGGTCTGGCGGAGCACTCCTGTACCGCCATGAGAAGGTTGCAAAGATGGTGATGGCATGTGTCATGCTCCACAACATGTGCGTACGTAGAAATGTGCCCATGCCCCCTGACGCTGAACTGCAAGCACCTGATGATGGTCATGATGAGGGTGGGGATGTGGCAGCACCTCATGGAGTCTGCGAGGCACCGGAGGCCCGTGACATTCGTCAGCATCTCATTGATGTATGCTTCTAGCACTCACGCCTGGTGGCTGATACATGGACACGGGACTCGTGGCACTGCGTGTGTCTGGGACATGCACAATATGGACTGTACGCCTATGATGGCCTAGTACACAAAGATCAATGTCCACACTTCTCATTGGTTGATCGTGCACTTTTTATGGCATATGTGATATCATGTTGAACACCCTATCGACCCGCCACCCAAGTGAGCCCAACACACCCCCTCCACCCTCCTACCTCCCCCCCGAACACCAGTGTCCAAAGATGCTCATTGTCAGTGGGCTGTCGCTATTGCATGCCCCCTCTGCGGGTATCAGGGGCACCCCTGCCTGTGGAGCGCAGGTTCCTTCCAGATCTACGTTGGGGGCTGCCCTGGACGGAACTTGCAACGGATGATGTGTCTGCCTGCTCACGTCCATGCATGTCCCTAAGGGTTTGCGAGAGCTCAGTGAGCACACGGCGCACTGCGGCAAGTTCGGCACATACGTCTTTGGACGTCGCATGCAGTTCCCCCCTCAGGCTCTCGGTGCTTCTCTCAATTTGTGCCCTTAGCGTCTCTGTACCTCTCTCCATTTCTGCCCTAAGTGTCTCAGTTGATGTTTCTATGTCTGCCTTAGTGCCCCCACATTCATCGGCATGGTCCTTGAGGAGTGTGGCCAGTTGCTGCTGTTGTTCGATCAACTGGTCGAGGGACTGTTGCCTCTGCTGGGCCATGGACATTTGCGGGGGTGTCACAGAGGGGCTGTTGTCCTCATGTTGCCTTGCCACAGGGCTTGTGGGGGATGGCCAGTCGTCGTCTTGTGGGTGCCCCTGCGTGGTATCCTCATGTTGTACGGGATGGGACAGACAGGGGGATTGGGACAGGTCATGGATGGATCTGACTTCGGCATCCCCGTTTTCTGTGTCCGAGCAGGCTGCCATCAATGGGGTGTCACCTATGGTGCTGCTGCCACCAGAGGCAGTGCCTTCTGTGGCATCCATTGGGGGGACCTGTGGTGGTGGTGTTGTGGGCATGCTGGCTGCTGGGGTGCCTGTTGATGTTCCCTCCTCTGTGCTGCCACCTGATTTGTGCTGCTGCCGTGTCTTGATGCGTGCAGCTGAGGTGGAGGGTCTCTGGCCGTTGGTCTTGGCCCTCTTTGCAGGTGTGCTGGTAGGGGTGTCCTGTAGCTCGTCGTTTGGATCGGACCCTGTGGTGGAGTAAAGGAGGGCGAGGGTTATTGATGGGTCAGTGGGAATTGGAATGGCATTGTATCACATGCATTGGGGTGGTACCTGAGGGTGATTTGGGTCGGGGTCTTGGAGGTGCTTTGATTTGTGTGTGGAGTGAGGGTGCAGTTGTTTGGCAGCCTGCAGTTAGGGTGTGCCTGCTGCACGTGTAGTGCGTGTATTAGGGGTTTTTAATTATTTATGTATTTATTGTGGGTTTTGACGTGCGCTTTCAGGCCGATGTGTGTGGACGTTCTCCTGGACATGTGTTTCTGTTGCACTATGTGGACGCATGGTACTTCACATGGATGGACTGTGTGGATTTGGCATTGTTTTATCTGGCCCACCTACCTGAATCTTCGGATGTCTGCACTCCTTTCTCCATCCCTCCGACTCCCTCTATGCTCTCCATTCCGATGGTGGAGGCACAGATTTCTTCCCAGGGGGTCAACTTGATGGGTGATTCAGGACCTCCCCCGGTGGCTGTGGCAATGTTGCGGTTGGCAGAGAGTATGCTGCGGACGCGTATCCGCAGGTCGTCCCATCGCTTGCGGCATTGCTGTGGGGTGCGGGGTGCGGTCCCCACCGCACTTACCCGCTGTGCCACCAGAGCCCATATGGCCTTCTTGTTTGCAAGTGCCGTCCTGGTCATTTGCGTGGAGAAGACGACGGCAGCATTCTCCTGGAGGGTCTCTGTTAGCACGGTGAGTTCCTCACGGGAGAAGTGGACCTGCCGCTTGCGGTCGCACGCTTTCTTCGCTACTTTTCCCATTTTTCTTGGTTTCGCTAGGGTGGTTGACGGGTTGGGGTGTGTTTCAGGGTAGTGATTTTAGTGGTTGTGTGGTTTTAGTGTTTTTATAGGTGTACGCCGGGATGTTTCCCGTTCCGGGCCCATGTTTTAACTTCCGTTTCCGTATATTTCCGGGCACCGTACTTTCCGGTAGGCGCACACTGCGGTGACCGCTAAGAGGGGTGGCGGTATTGCACCTAGGGCGCCGTACGGCGGCGGTGTGGGCCGTTTTGGGGTCATTTCCGCCATCGCGGACTTTGCACTTCCGCCGTGGCGTGGTGCTCGTGCCCGATGGGTCGGAATGGGCCGCACTTTGCTCCTTCGTGCAATGGCGGAAACGCTATTTACGCTGTGGCGCTCCGGTCAGTCGCTTTCCGCCAGGGTCGTAATGAGGGCCAATGACTGATAATCTAAATGAGCTAATAACACCTTCATTACAGGAGATCTGCTGGCATGGAAGTACACGTGGCTTCATGTTACCAACCCGGAGGAAGGGAGTGGCTTTCCTCGAAGAATATTCCCTCAAAAGGGGAGTAAATTGAATACAAATTCATTGGGTTCTTTTTGGTGGTAAGGACGATCAACTCCAGTAGTCTACATATAACTAGTTAGAATCAGTGGTATCGTCAGTTTGAGTTTCGCTCCCACTTGTTCTGAAGAAAGTTTGTAAGGACATTGGGCCTCATTAGGACCTTGGCAGTGACGGTATGAATGGTGCCGGTAAGGCACCGGCACCGCTCATACTGTCCTGCTGCATTACGATTTCTGCTCGCGGGCACCTGACAGCCCGCCAGGTCTTACATGGCGGGCTGTGTGACACCCGCGAGCATAACTCGTAATGCCGCTGGCACCGTTATCAAGAGTGCCGGTGCATCCATGCTCCCCACCACCATTCTGCCCTATGAGCCAGAATGGGGATCGGGAGCTTGGCAATACCGCCACGCGCGAATGGGCAATTCCCGACCCATTGATCTCGTAATGGGTCGGTTATTGCCCAATCGCGGGAGGCGGTGCCGGTAGCGAGCATGGCGGTAGCCGTGCCTGCCATACAGGCACGGCTACCGCCATGCTCGTGATGAGGCCCATTGAGTCTGAATATTGGACAGAAAGATCTTTTTTTTAAATTATTTAGCATGATGCAACTACAAGTAGCTTTTTATACACCGATGCAAAAGTGTCATACATAAACACAAAACAGTAACAAGTTCAAATACATATATATACTCATCAATTATAAAGTATCATTTTAAGACCATAATAATTTCATTTCATATTCTAACTACACAATAAATCAAATAAATATTGTTACCTTCCATAATTTCCGCCCATACATGTTATTTCTTTTCATTGGCAAACAATAGGAGATAACACTCTCTATAGTGCTTCATACGTTTTGAGATCGTCTGATTACAATATAATTTTAAATGCACCGTTGATGTCTCTATTATTCCAGTATTAGATCATCAACATTTTCTTAGGGCTGATGGTATATTTTGCCAAGCCCCGATCACTTGCATAGTCGGGGGTACATTACACTTCATACATAGAAAGGACCTTCTAATTCATGCATTAGGGAACGCATTACTATACATACAAAGGGAAAAGGATGTGTGTTTTGTGCTTTGCCTAGTGGACTGGAATAGTGTGTCCGTGAAGAATGACCTTAGGAAATAGGGTCTAATGTTAATGCCCTACTATTAATTCATACATTTCCCACATACTGCAGCAGATAAACCCGGGCTGAGCAGTCAGAATGCCAATTGGCAGCTCAGACTCAACTTCAGCAACACCGAAACACCTTACGGTCAAATGTACAGACCCAGAAAGAGTTTTAAACCCCAGATATTAGTGCATTGGGGATCAGCTTGGAAATAACATTCAACTAATAGGGTCTGGATTATCTAAACGTTTCCCTTGTGACAAAAAAAGAAGAAATTAATGTATCACCTGATGAAACAGATTTTACTGAAATCAGTATTATCTAAAAAGAATTTAACTAGGGAAAACATGAAACAGGAGTACTAAGTTTGCTGTATTACATAAAAAGGAATGTAACTTATATATGCATAGCCAATGTAGCAAATATCTAAATCAAATATGGCATAAAAACATGCTGATCCATTTTTGTTCAGTCAAAACGTTTTTAGATAATATAGATTGGGACAAAACATGTTTGCTCCATTCCATATTATCTACGCAGATACGTTTCAGCACCTGTACAAATATTGTATAATCTGGCCCACGGGCTTCCTGGGTAACCCATCCTGAGAATCAGTGAATTACGTGGAGAATGCTTGTAGCAATGTTGGACAGAAACAGGAGAACAACAAGGACTTTCAACAGTCCATTGTCTATAGCTTAAAGAATACAATTGGACAAAATAAAGGACTTAAAACGGTCATAGATTGGAGACATTGGACATACACTAGCCTACTTTGCATGCTTGTTCTAAAATGTTCCAAGTATAGAGCTGCCTTATGGTCCAGAGAAAGGATTTGGGATCTTCTCTACTCCTTTTATGAATGCCGCTCTTGACTTTGGCTCTAGATGTTACACATTCAAAGCATTGAAAACTCACATCTTCTGCACCCAGTGGAGGACAAAGCGAATTATGATAGTGCCACTTTTTTGATGAGTCAGCTTTCTGCAAACACAGGCATTCCTTGTATGGTTGCTGGTAGATTAATGGAATCTTCAAAGTGGAGTTCTCTGGAAGATCACCTTTTGTTAGTTCACGTCAGGTGGGGTCTACATTTTCTCTCCTGTGCATGCACAGCTGAAAGTCAGTATACACGGATTCTGGTTGTCTCTGTGTCCTTAAACAACCGATACTGGACTTAGCTGGACAGTATTTGTTAACTCTGTTTACTTGAAATTAAAGTTTAGAAAATATATTTTTAGGATAAAGGTATTCTGTCTCCTCCTATTTCCAATTAGCAGCAATACGACTTGGCATCTTAAATAACATACACAACTAGCATTTCAATTGCACATTTCAATTGTCTTGGGAGGATAGCTCAGGGACAACGTGCTCGCCTCGGAAGCAAGACAGCACAAAACATCACAGGTTCGAGCTCTGAGTCCGCGCTATAAATAACCTATGATATCACCTTGAATTGGGCCAAATTTCATGGTCTGGGTCAGATGTAAAGGTTTTTAGGAAATACATTGATGGTTTTTCTACACGCCTTGGTCATTTCTATGCATTTGCTTTTAACAGTTACATGCAGGCTTTATGATTATTTAGTTGTATGTTTTAAAGGGCTCTATTTATTTGTATGTGTATGTTTATAAACACATAGTGCAGTATTTGATATGAGTGTATGCCTCTGCAGAACCCTTATGAAAAGGCTGTTAGTGGAGTCACAATCTCAGCATTGGTGTGGTGACTTGTGCTCTGTATGTGTTTGTAATGTGATGTGTGCCTCTGTGGGAGATGGCATGAAGGAAATCGCTCTATTTAGGTAGAAAATGGGGGATTACTGTGGGGTTTAATGATAACCCAAGCATGACAAAAGGAAAGGCCAGGTTATACCTTACCATGAAATACCTTGGTCTAATGGCAAGGCACACTAAAAAAGAAAGGCCTTAAACCTTAACACAGTGAAAGGGCCTGGTGAGTGAAAATATGTGTCTTGCTGAAGATGACACAAGAAACAGTGTATTAAGGAAAGTATGTGTCTTTCTGCAGATGAAACACAGAGTATGCTGAAAAGTAAAATCAGATCGCAAATTGAAAAGACAAATTGCGGGATGAGAGATAAACGCAGCATTTCCATTGAAACTGCCATACATCAAAATGCTCTGCACTGTGAGAAATTCAATAAGTGGGCCTTGCTTGCAAAATTCAAAACTGTGTTAGAATCTTTCTTTTTAGGTGACTAAGGCCCACTTTTCAGCACAATAATGGACATCATGCAAATAAAAATGCATTTGTGATTGACCAAACTAAACAGCAGCCCCTCAATTTCAGTTTGCCACATTCACAAAAATGCTGCACTGGGAAAAGAATGACACGATTCAAAAGGCTATGTTATTTTCAGATGCAACATGTTAATCTCCTCTGAGCACAAACAAAAAATGAATTTATTTTGGGTTGCTAAGGAGATTTCTCAAGTGACTGCTCCATTGCAGGTCTGCTTGGCTCCCTATCTGGAAGGAAAATCTCTATGAAGCTGATGCACACCAAGTATTTTTTACAATGGGCCAAATCAACACAGACCCAGCCCAGGGTGAGGGAAAATGCTTGCAAATACAACATATTAGATCAGAACTGTGGTCAACTTTAGAATATAATGACAAAATGGGAGATGCCAGCATGGCCTCCTGATGTCAGAGACCATCTGGTGACAGAGATATAATCTCTTCAGCCCATCAGGTCATGAACCATCGGACGAGTCCCTTCTAGACTTCCTGGTCCCTGACCCATAGGGGCTTGCACTCAGCAGTACTCCCAACATGGCAGCCGAACGCGGAACGCTGTTTACCAGTTTCTGCGTCGTACGCACTACGTTCTATAAAGCTGACACGCCCCTGCGGCCCTGCGCGTCTCAACGCTACCGCTTGCAGTGGCTAGACGTGTGCTGCCGTAGTTCGTTATTGCTAATTCCTTTGCTTCCTGGTTCCTGGTCCCCTAAATTCCTCCTCCTTCTTTCCTTCCCTTCTTGTCCTCTGTTGCATCCCGGATCTCCGTGCACTCGTCCCCCCCAAGTGCACTCTTTGCCATTTCCTGGACTTTTCCCGGACATCTGAACGCTCCCAGGAGACAGGACGCTGAACGCACGCTTCAACGCAAGGACATACGCACAGGGTTATACAAGACCCGAACTGTGCAAAAGAAGACTCCATAGAAGAACTCCAACAAACAACACAGACAGGTGAGAAGGGGGAAACCTGTGACACATCAACTCTCAAAGAACAAAAGGCTAATGGCTTTTACCCCAGCCTTCAATCAACATTCAGCCAGAGATTGGAGAGGCTCTGAACCACATGTTTTCAATTAAATGAAACCTATATGGAGAAATGGAGTTTGAACATTTCCGTTTAAATTTACTATCATAATTGTTCCTTTTCTTAGCAACAATAAGTCCCACTGAGTCCATTTATATTTCATTTGAAAGCTGATGCCAAGCCCATTGCAATAAATATTCAACTTTTGGAAACTCTATAGCAATCTAAAATGTATTCTTAAATACATTCTTGGCTTCACAGAATATGTTCTGAAGCCAAGATTCAGGAAGATGTTAGCCTAGTGAATCATGTACATATACATTTTAGTAATGTAGATTGTTATAATTGTTGTGTAAATTGGAAAAACCAGCATTTGCTCGTGCAATCTCGTGCGAATATGGGAACATGGGGGTCATCTCATTAAGTCCTCCATGAGTAGGGGAATTAATATCTACATATCATGGCATTTATTGGTAAATTACAACATGTTGCCATGTAGGGACTTTTTGGGTAAAAAGGTGACAACTAAAAAATGTGAATCACTTCAAGAGGGGTTGTTTCTGGGGAGGAGGAAGAGAGCATAATCCTCCAATGAGAAAGTTAGCAACAATAATGTGGCACCTACCATTGTAATAATTGGAGGTGTGCCTTATACATTGAAAAGCACTTGCCCTAGACAGACAAGGGAAGACAGAGAAGGAGAAAAGCAGAGCTGCTAAACATTTTGAAGGAGAACTGCCCTTAACCCACCTGGGGGTATCCTAAAACAGCTACCTAAAACCATCTTGGGTGGCGAGGCCTTAAACTTTGCCTGGCAGAGAGGCACTGGGGGGAGCCAAAACCTGACTAGGCTTAAGGAGATCCAGATGAGGGATACAAACTGGTGACAATCTATCCCCAACTGAAGTGACCAGACCCTGTGCTGTCCAAAGAGGAGCCTGGCTTTTTTCCCCGAGTTCCCCAAAACAGAGGTCCTATGTAAGTAGAAATGATCCAGTTTAAACCAAGTGTGGGGGGATCTGCCTTAATATCTTCCCTTCATAGTGGGTAGGAGGTACATTTTGTAGATCTTAGCATATTCTACTGTATATTAATTTAATTAACTCTCAAATAGATTGACGCAGGGGGAGCTTGGAAGAGTTTGAATCTTCCACCCTCTTTCCTAGTGGGAATAATGTTATAGTCACATACAGTAATTGGAATGTCCTGGTCACAAAAACAAAATGTGTAATTGTCACCATTCCCAAAGCTTGCCTTTAAAACAAAAAGGTGTGTGTTCCATTCCCAAACATTGCCTTTAAAACAAAAAGGTCCTTGTCCCTAATATGAAATTCCCAACTGATACCCCTTTCCAAAACCTGCTTTTTCAAACAAAAGGGATACTTATCTCAAAACAAAAATCCCAATTGTCACCACTCCTTAAACATTGTATTTAGACATAGGGGTGCCCTTGGCCCCAAACGAAATTCATAAACTGTCCCCACTCCATAGACTTGGCCTTTAAACAGAGGGGTGCTGCATATCACTGATCCCTGGGTCTTTGGTGGTGAGGGTAGAAGAGCTTTGCAAAGAAAAACAAGTGTAATTTCCATGGAACTATATACACTCTCTCCTGAGAGTGATTAAGTGACCCTTTTAGCAGAATGATTTTTGCATGCGTTTGGGGGTGAGGAAAGAGACATTCTTTCAGTACAACATATCTTTACGGTCTCTGTGATTCAAACCTGCAAGCATTAGCAAGTGTACAGAGAAACACCATGTATCAAGCATTGTACATGTAATGTGTGCCCCATTTTCAAAATGAAAACAGTGCTTTGTTGTTGATCTAAATTGTATCAAGTACTATTTACCTGTTTATTGTTAAAGTTTGGTTGTGTGCCCCAAAGAAGGTGTAATGTATCGTCATTAAAGATTCATTGAACATAAACTATAAACAAATATATATTCTGTATATACTGCTGGCTGTTTCTTGGCTCATTGTTGGAACAGGGTGAGGGATCTACTTGGTTCTATATGAGTCATAGATAGGTTGTGTTGAATCCCAACCCATGTTGTGCTGTGGTCTTGTTTAGTTGGGGGGAAGGAACTCCCTATGTTCAGCATGGTATCCCCATATATCATTACAAAGTAGGGGCTCGTGCCGGGATTTCACTTACTGCCTTTTCACTCATGACAAGTGCATTGTGTACTTCTGGTGTAATCGCATTGAGGTTGATAGAAAGTTGTTTTTGCTGTGTTACAGTTCCACAAGGACTTGACGCCTGAGTTGCCGGGAGGTGTAAGATTGTGTAGAGTACCAATGCAAGAAGCAGATTATTTAGAATTGATTTTTGATTTGGCATTGTGTGCGGAAACCAGGCAGGAACAGAGCAGTTTTGCCACTGCTCAAAGAAAGTGTTATAAAGTTGCAAAAAGCCATATTAAAAATGACTACTGCAGAAGTGAGTGATGCAAGGAAACATATCCTGGCTAAGCCGTTCATTCGAGGAAAATGGAGTGATGGCGAAGCCGGGAACTGGCAAACCAGAATGGACCAGGAGGTTACTTCAGTGAGCACTGACATCTGGCTGGAAGGTGGGACAGTGCATAACGCATTAGAGGTATTTACATGACCAAGAATACTTGTGAAGAACTGATCCAAATGGCTCAGCTCACAGCGTATTTATATTTCCACTTGCAGTTAGTGAAAGAGCGGGGACAAAATAGGGAGGACTGTGTGCTGAATCAGACTGAGATTTTGATAGAGGCTCAGAAATCTGCAGACATCAAACAGTTAGAACAAAACCTCACTGAACAATTTCTGCACTGAAAAACAAATACGAAGAGAGTGCAGAAACTGTGAGTCACCTCCAATGCAAATTGAATGATCAGACTGGTCATAATTAAGGGCTGTTAGATGACATTTTGGCCCAAAAAGAACAAATTAGAGAATTAGAAAGGTAAAACAGTTAATTCAGCCTCAAAGAGATGGACTCACGACAGATGTTTGACAAAATGTTTCAGAACATAAGTATTCTGAAGCAACAGAAATTACAACTGATTAAGGACCAAGAGGCATTCACATTGGAAATGGATGACGAATAGGGTCAGTCAGATTCTCCGGAAATGACCAGAATGAGGGAAGAGAATATGGAGCTTGTGGGCGTGTGAAGCAAGCAGAAGCTTACCTGTCACAGGCAGTGAATTGTACGTGCACACAGAACATGCCGCTCTGTTGGGTGGGTCTGCAAAAATAAATGGAACCCAAAAGTATTTCCTCAAAGCAAACTGATGACACAAATACTGCATTTCTTCTTTCAAGTATGGTACAAATGGTCCATGGTAGGAAGTACTTAAGATGCCTGAACACAGCCTCAGGTTTAAGTGAGAGAGGTGCCAGAATAATGCATCACTCCATTTTTGCGCTTCTCACTAGCTACCACAACATGGGTGTGTGCTTATGTGATACCAATTGTTACCTATTCCCTTGAGAAACAACTCCTGACAAATGGCACAGAGCTTGCCACATAGTAACAATAGCGACCTGTATGATGCACATATATTCAAAGCCCATTTAAAATGGAACAATCCATAGTCATTTAAAGTGGTGCTTTGCCATATTAGAACTACATATTGAAAGCTAAGGAAAGCTAACACCACAAATACTCAAGTGAACTGGCCCAAACACTGAGTTTTGAATACATTGAAATCTACAGAAGGAAATGTTGAAATGTCAGTCCTTACAAATGATGGAACTGCATATTAAAAATGGCATGTGATACAGAAACATTTATTTCAAAATTATAGAAGTCAAGTGAATTATTCTGCAAATGCATAGGATGTTGCCATGTATTTCGAAGGCCATGTCTCCCATCAAGATGAAGCCAAAATGAGCCATCGCTGTGTTTGAAGTTTTCCTGTAATGTGACAATGGGCCTCATTACAAGTGTGGTGGTCTGGAAATAATGGTGCAGTTAGAACCGCGTCGGCACCCTTTTCCGGACTGGCAAGCTACAACCCACAATGCCGGAAACTACATTCCCGCAATCATGATCCATGGTGCTACCGTCGCCAGTAGCACCATAAACACCAACAGCAGCAGCCCCAGAATGCACCACCGGAAACACTGGCACAACGGAGGTAGGGAATCATTACACCTTCCTTCAACACAGAAACACTGACATAAAAGTGCCGGTGCCACCATGAAGACCACACCGGATTCACTTGTATCGCAGAGTAGGAGTTAAGCAGTCTCAGGTGTGCAGCAAAAGGCCACAGGTGGCCATAATTAGCCCAGCTGCACACCATGAGCACTGTGAATGCTCAAAATGACCATATTCGCACACATTCCAACACAACCATGCTGGCAGCTGCAGTAGCAGTCAAAGAGCTGGGTGGCCTGCATGCAGGGATCCAATATGAGCTGGAATTGGAAGAGGCAGACAGGCAGAGGAGGCGGTGGAGGCGCAGGAGGAGAAGGAGGATGATGATGGCCATGCAGGTCAACAATGGGCAGCAGGAAGCACCCCGCAGGCAGCTACTCATACCCTGCATACGGACCACCCCCTGAAACCTCGCAGACACACAGAACCACACCATGTATAGGCTGGACAGGGCAACCATAACCATCATCCTAATCCAGGACGACATCCAGAGTCGAATTGGTATACAGCCTGCCACCCCCCCCTTGCTCAAGATATTATCGGTGCTGCATTTCCTGGCCACCAGCACCTTTCAACACACTGTGGGAGAGCTGCACGGGATATCCCAGCCGTGTTTCTCAACAGTGCTAGTCCAGGACCTGGAGGCCCTCCTGCATCTCGTGTCTGACCACATTGCCCTCCCCAGAACACCAGTGCAGGTCAATGCCACAAAAGTCAGCTTCCATGCTCTGGCAGGCATGCCGGACATGATAGGTGCACTGGATTGCATGCATGTTGAGCTGGTGGTCAAATATGCCAATGAAGAGGTCTACCGCAACAGGAAAATGTACCACTCATTGAACTTCCAGGTTGTGTGTGATGCAGACCTCCTGATAAGCCACTGCAGTGCACATTTCCCTGGATCTAGGCACGACTCCATGGTGCTGCGTAACTACACGCTCCAGCAGAGAGCAGACCTGGCTGTTGAGTGAAGGTACCTACTCATAGCATGTGCACTGTGAAGGGGGGCTGTCCACTGTCACAAGTGCATGTGGGTTATTCATCAATATGTACACAGATTGCATGCATGGGCTGGAGGGCATGTTTGGTATGTGGGGCATTGGCAGATGGAAGAACACACCATCACAATTTGTGCACAGGTGGCCAGGCACATCACATGCACTACAGGTACCAGAATGCATTGCCCAATGCCACCTACCCCAGCATGGACACACTGTGCACATCCCCCACCGCCTGCGTCACAGCCATGTCAGCTAAATTTGACCTACCTCCCCACCAGCAGTGCATTCCACAGCATGAAGGCAGGTGACTTGCCTGTCACAAGTGCACATACCCATATGCATGTAACATGAATCTGAATGATGAAGGAACACAAAATAGAGAATGCGAGAGATGGCCCATGAAAAAGAGGCAAAAGCAAATATTTATGGCACACATCAATGTAGAAGCATGTGGCGGCATAAGGGTAATGGCCAAGGTGTGCATCATATAGTGCCGGAAATGTGAGCACAACCCACCCCTCCTACAATACAATACACCAATAACTAGGGTCATCTGTGCCATTTGCTACGTCTTGCATCAATCCCATGTGACACAGACCCAGATCCAAACATGGCTGTATTGTCACTACCACCACAATGACTCTGCCCCACTTGTGTCTCTCCCATGCAGGTGATTCTGAATACCCCTTGCTGCCATGGCTCATGACCCCTGTCAGGCACCCACAAAACCAGCATGAGCATGCGTACAACTGTGCCCACATCCGGACAAAGTGCACCATTGAACAAACATTTGGACTCCTGAAGGCAAGGTTCCGCTGCCTTAGTAGATCTGGGGGTGCCCTGATGCACAGCCCTGTGAAAGTGGGCAAGATCGTCCTGGCCTGTGCCATGTTACATAAGATGTGCGTCAGGCGCAACATTCTCCTACCCCAAGACATGGACATGCCTCCAGTGTAGGGGGACGACGGCATTGACAGTGAGGCTGAGATACCATTGCCCCATCGCAGGGATGATATGGATGGATGTGAGGCCCGCTATCAACTCATCACAAACTACTTTTAGACACAGAGCACATGCACATGGTCTAGGCCATACACTACACTTAACTCTGTAAAGTAAATAAATCACACTTTCACGAAATGAATGAATGTCCAGTCATGATTTGAAATGCAACACCCAGTATATTGTAAAGGAATGAGAAGTAAGGAACGTGTGGACCAACACCCCCTCCCCAACTATCCCTCCCCACATCCCCTACCTAACTATCTCTCCCCGTGTCCCCTCCCCAACTATTCCTCCCCAAACCCCCTCCCCAACTTGTGACACAATTAATGAGTCAGTCTGAGACACGCCGATGCCACAGGTATGTCCAGGGCCTATGTACATTGCCACTTGCCATCTGGGCGCCCTTAGGCCGTGTAGCAGACAGGTGCATCGACCAGCGCCTCGGGCTGCTCTGTAGTGAACTAGCATTGAGTGAGCTGGTGGACGGAGCGAGTGATGAATCAATGGGCCATCGATCCAGGGCTGCCTGCATGGCCATTGCAAGAGACTCGGCCATGGGCAACATAATGCTGTTTCCCTCACTGACCCTGCTGGCCAGGTGTACAATGGCTGATGTTGCACGTCCGAGGGCACGTGCACTGCAACGCCCAGTGCACTACATACTTTCCTGCATGAGATGGGTCTCAGTGCAGAGCAGGGCCGCCTCCCCCCGCATCAGGCGGGACTCCTGCAGGTGCTGCTGCACCAGGGCCAACAACACTTCCTGCCTTTCCTCAATGCAACGCAGACAGCCGTCCATGTCCCTGACACTGGGGAAGGGTGGGCCTGTGAGGCTGTGCAGATGGATGGGGCTGAATTCTGGCTGCTCACATGCAGTGTGATCCGAGGTGTACCCCGTATTTTCATCAGAATCATCGTCGCTGGTGTCAGGCGCATATGACAGTGGTTGTTGGGGTTGGAGAAATCGCTGTCCTCCTGCCATTGCCCATATAGGCAATTGCGCCATGGCAGGGGCTGCAGGAGCTGCTGGGGTGTTGGGGGCAGCAGTTGTGACCACTGCAGGTGCTGCCAGTATGGTGGGGGCAGCAGTCGTGACCACTGCAGGTGCTGCCGGGCTGGTGGGGGCAGCAGCGACAGCTACAGTGGGTGCTGCCGTGTCTTAGGTGGTGGTGCGGTCAGGTGACCACCTTCCACGTCTAGTGCGCCTGTCAGATGATATGCCTGAGGGTGGAAGAAAGGCATGATGTTAGGGACCAGTGTGGCTTCCAATTGCCCTGAGACATGCAATTTGTTCATCGTGTGGCATTGCGGTGAGGGGACATGCCGTGGTACAGGGCATGGTGCACTCATGCATGTGTTGTGTGGCCTCAGCTGCAAGGTTGCATGCGGCTATGTCTGGGAGTGGAGTGTTGGGATGTGAAGGGGGAGATTTAAGAAGGGGTTTGGAAGGTGCAAGTTGGCGGGTGACCCAGTTGCAGGTCCAACATGTGAATGGGGGCTTGGGGTAGGTTTGGCAGGGATATGGAAGGTTCATGCCCTCGCCATTCAATGGGAGGCTGGCCATGTGTTGTTGCAGGGGAGGGCTGGCATGGTTGTGGTGGCAGTTGTGGCACAGCAGGCACACATGCATTACATGGTGACAGGGTGCCTTGTGTCTGTGACTGGGGGACATACATGTTGACTTGGCTATACAGGGTGCCTGTGGAGTATTCATCATGGATTTCACACACAGATCATTGTCAGGGGGCCTGGGCGTATGCCCACAACAGTGCCATGGGTGTTTATCCTGGTTTGTGAGTGTGCCTGCATGGTGTGGGTGCATGGTGTGGGTGTGACACAGTGGGTAGGTGACACAGTGAGGTGGACTGTCATGCATGTACCTGCCATGGGGGACCGCTCATGGGATTTGGTTGCCACCATTTGGACATGTTGGGGAGGGGAGGCAAGCCTACTGCTGGATGTGATTTGGGGTATGGTGACTGTGCAATTGCCATTTCAGTCCTATCGTGCTATGGTGTAGAGGGTAGGGTGGCCAGGGGGGGTTGTTACTGTTGGGGTGATATGTCCATTGTGTTGGCCCATGTGTACCAGCAAATATGGGGGTTGCATTGCCATGGGACTCTGTACAGGGCTGCTAAGGAGGGTCTGTGTGTGAAAATTGCAGACCGGGAAAGTGCTTACAGGCAATCATGGACATTGTTTCATTTGTGCTTCCATGCGTGGCTGGACTGGGGTTTCACAGTGACTGACATCACAGGCCACAGGGGCTGTGCTGTCCTCGGACCAATGTGGTTGCAGGCACTGGGAATGTGGTGCGTGTTGGGCATGCACTCCTCAGTGGCAAGGGGGGTGCCTGGCAGTCAGGTGTGTTATTGATATGGGGGCTACATGTACTCAATGCCCTCAACAGGTGTCCAGGCTCCAGCCTCCGCAGCACCCACTCCTTCAATTCTATCCATGTGCAGCACACTGCTGCACTTTTCCTCCCAGGGTAGGTGCCAGATTGGGGAGGAGGTTCCACTACATTTTGCCATGCACTGTCTGCGGTGTGCAGACAGGAGGCTCCTGACCCTCAGGCTTAGGCTGTCCCAACACTTATGGCAGTCCTTCACTGTGCATGGGGTGGTCCCCACAACAGACACATTTTGTGCCACCCAGCATGCTCCACTATAGTGTTGGTGAGAGTGTGCAGTTCTGCCTCTGGGAAGCATGGCTTGCACTGACGGGTCTCCGGGATGCGAGATGCCATGCCTTGGAATTTATTTCTGTAATCAGGATTGGTGGATGGCTTCTGGGCCCCTCGGATTGCAGCGGATTGGGAATTTGATGATGGCCACGGCCAGTTCCCTATTCTAGCAATCACGTCATTTCTGGTCATGGTGTTTCCGATCTCGGTATAGTCATGCCGGAAACCGGGGCACTGGCACCCTGAATGGCGGTGTGGCTGGTGTATGGCCTTTTCCGCAGTGTTACCGTGATGCCGGTGTGACCGGTTCCGGCAATGGTTTTGTAGTGGCTTGAAAAACCCTTTAGTGAGCTGACAAAACAGTTGATCGGAGTTACAAGCCAGCGCAAACTTGCCCCCATGCTTGGGAGCTCATTTAAAGAGGATATTCTTAAATGAATACTCTAAAATTCGAGCAAGCTGAAATCTGCAATGATAGTGACTAAGATCTGAACTGACCACATGTTCAAAGCTCAAATCTTTTATTATGGAGCCAAATAGGGAAATCCCTGCAATAATGTGTTGCCTTCTGAACTTTGGCTCAAATAAAGCACAACTAGATGGTACTAATAGAAACTCCAAACAGAAAATCTTGTCTTCCATGCTGATCAATCATTGACTAATTGATTCAGATAAATGTCTCTAAAGAGATATTGCATAACTGATCATGGAACACATAAGGTTCTATAATGGAGGAAAACATGCAAACAGTTTTGCTCTAGTTTCGCAATGGTACAATGCAGACTCAAGATGCAAAGTGTGTTGTGTTTGTGAGATCATTCTCTATTGAACAGCATAAACCTGAAATTTCTGTTTAATAATAATTGAGAAAAGTAGTAATATTCATAACTTTATAAAAAATCATCAAACAAATTAATCCCACACATCTAGACGTTCGTCTTGGCATGGGGATTACAGAGATCGATATGTAACAATGTGGTATGTTGCTGTGATTACATATATAGGAAAATCAGATTTTGCATTAAAAAAGATCAGAGCAAGCTGCTCCCACCTTTTCAAACTCATAAATATGAACATTCAAAGGGAATTGGGGGTGTATATTCTCTGGTAGTGTCTGACTGTTGGCCAAGCCAATGGAAGGACATGAGTAATGTAGGAAAGCCCCTAGATGCTCACACCAGAAAAAATACAACCCACTAAGGAAAAAGGCCCAATACACCTCTTGCAAAGATAAAAAGGTTTATTACCACACACACATGGAAAGTGCCAACAAAGAACTCTACTGCAGCAGAACTTTCTGGCAAAATCTGTATGAGCAGCACATTAAAAAGATACACAGCTTCATCAGTGACATCATCACATACAGTAGAAACCCACACGGCTGGTTGGTGAGACCCTATATATAGGTCACATGCTCCATAGGAGATGCCAAGTCATTGGTCCCAGCCCTGTCCATCTATCTTCTTCCATGTGGGGGATGCTGCATTCATCATTGGTCACAAGCCAGATAATTAGCAATTATTTGCAAACTAAACAACACATCTCTATTTATGTAGCAGCGCACCTGGTACACGCAGACAGGGGTCCGGGGGAAAGCTGAGGTCATACTAACTCACACACTTCACTCGCTCCCAGACAGGCCATTACCTCTCCATGTCTTCCACCCTCGTTCTGGGCTATAATTTCATCCCTCCCTTCACATAACAGCACAAATCAGGTGACCTCGTTGTGAAGGCAGGAAAGCCCTGCTTTCTGATATTTTTGATCAATCAGGGGTCTAACAGGCATATTGTCAGTGGTCTGGTGCTAGCTGGTACCTTGGAACTCAGAGGTCCTAATGCTAGGGCATTTGGATGTTATAACCTAGTATTGGGATTGGTGGAGGTCGGAGGCCCATGCCCTCCTTCTCATGGGATTGTTTCGTACAAAGAAACTCAGCCTTCCTCCTATGGCCTTGCAGGGCACATTTTTCTCAGAGCACAAAGGTTGGCAACAGTTTTAGGACAATTAAGGGTTTATGTATCTCTGTGGGTCTGGCCTTTGTTATCAGTGCCCGAGATGCAACCTATTCCCTTGCTCATGTTCGCGACCTACACCTGGAATGCTGGCTGCTGTGCTGTGTTTAGGCCTTACGTTCCAATATGGCTGCTAATATCTAAGATGGTGTCAGTACTTGCATGTGCACTACATATATAAAGCATGCAATAATGTGGTTGGGACCGCACCACCGACCCTGGTCTCTTATATTACGTCTCGCTGCCTTTGCCTTATTCTAAACCGCTAGGGGGTGTGGGAAGATCATCTCTCCTTTCCAACATTAATTATAATGTGAAGCTTCATTGATCACAAAGTGTTGGAATATTTAAGCTTACAAAAAGGAAACAGAGATGGTTATGATTATTTAGGATGGATTAATCAGGGAGACCAACTGAAGAGCTGTAATTCTATATGGGTTGCTAAAGATATGATTCATGTTTCAGGCAGAGAAGGGGTACCTGAGGCAGTTATAACTTCAATGAAGCATATCATAAAGGGCCTATCTGACTAGAAGATTTCCAATCTGCGAGGGTCAATGATGATCCAAAAATGTAAAGGATTTTTCCAAAGTGAGTATGAGAATCCCCTAAATTAAATGATATATGTTTGCTAGAACCATTTTTCCTCTAAGGCCCACAAGTAGGTGGTCCGGAAAGGGTGCTACTAAAATACATTAACTTTGTAATGGGAAATGAACAGTGCCTTTTCACTGGATTTAAAATCAAGTGAGATGTCATTTTATTTCAATCAAACAAACCTGTTCCACCTGTGAAGACCATTCCCAGTGGGCATCCTGGCTCCAGAAAAGTGCCGTCCAATTCTTCAGAGGTTGAGCAGGAGGCAAAATCAGAGCACCTGGATCCAAACAGTGAGGAGTGTTTGCTTAATACCAAACCTGCAAAATTAAGAGAACTGCCCACAGGGTAATTGCATAGCCTAGCATTTCAGCTGTTTAGGCAGGCATGGATTGCAGTTTGGCATAATCATACCTAGAAGGAAATAGTTCAGTTTCAGGAGTGGATATTCAATACGTTAGCATAAGGATTGACCCCTTTGTGAGAGCTTTGTGTGTCTACATTTCTGCACTTTACAGAAATGACAGTACTCTGAACTTTCTGTGATTTCCTCTGAAAAATGTTTGATGGTACCAGCTTTGATTCCTGGGCTCCTGCGCTATGGAACTCTTTGCCACTCGCTTTGAGGATAATTCCATCCCAGGCTCGGTTTAAGAAAGACTTGAAAACTGTTCTTTTTAATAAAGGCAAAGAGTAAGGAGGTTTGGGATCCAGCAGCTCCAGAGTATGTGTTTTCTGTCTGTTATTCTTGTCAGAGCGCTGAGGCCTCGGGTGTGTGGCGCTATATAATTAATGACTAGAATAGAATAGAATAGAATTGAGATCGTATAAGAAAAACAAAACTGTACCTCTGACATTGTGAGTTTGTGAAGTGACGTGTATAGCATGCATGGAGGGTGATGGAGAATTCATCTACAAACAATTGTGAAGTACTTTTACAATTCTACATGACTGGGAGGGACGATGAAGTCCCATATTGCACAACTCACAATGCTGCAGTATGGATATATACTTGACTACATACAACTTGGGCCTGCGGGTTAACAGTGATTTTGTTTTACAAATATATGTTTCCAGGACATCACACACAGTCAAATCAAATTTAATATATGCCCTGTGATGCAGCAGTGTTTCCTTGTACTTTGATGGCTGTGTGATTTTCCAGACTACTGCCATGATTCTTATTACATTGAGGGGCAGAGTGTGAGGGATTTGGCTATCTTTGTACTTTGAGGGCCATGAGGGTGAAGGTGAAGTCCTGGCTGTATCGTGCATCTTTGTAGTTTGAGGGACAGAGTGTGAGGTGTTTGGCAATCTTTGTATGTTTAGGGGCATGTGGGTAGAGATCTGCTACTTTGAGAGGCAGTGGCTAAGGTACTGGGCTGTCGCGGTGTGAAATTGTACTCTGTGAGGCCGGAGGCTAGAGGACGGGCCCAGGCTATGGCAGCATTTCGTTGTCACACAGTGTTCTTGTGATTGGACAGAAGTGATGATTCGTGGCAGCAAGTAAGCATGCTGCACTGTTGATTTGTAGTTTGAGGGGTGGGGTGTGAGGCCTGGGCAGTGTTGGTGTTCATGTATATGGGCAGGTGTCACCCGGTGGAGTGCAGGAGGAGGTGATGCCCCCGGGCTGCATCAAAGTATCTTTGCACTGTGAGTGGCAGGGGGTATATTTCGAGGCTGCTGTGTAGTTTTTGTGATTTGACTGGAGTGGTGCCTCTGTGTGGCCTTTGAGTGATGTGTGGCATCACATATATAAAGGACTCTAAGAATGGTAGTGGTGCACCTGTAAATCCAACTACACAATATTCCAGGCCAATCAAATAGAAAAATCCCCTGCTCGTAGCCTCATTTGCATGCATTCCCCCTTCTAAGTGGGTAAGCAACGTGCGCTGCCACGGAGGTCTTTTGCCATCTTTAGCCAGACCAAAAAAACAAAGGAAACCCTTTGCATAAGTGAATGGTAGGGCATCACGGTGGGCCTCGGCGTTTGCAACACAAATGATATCCCACGGATTGCGGCAGGGACGCTATTATTCTTCTAATGAAAAGCAAAAGAATACAATTTTCAAATATCTTCTTGAAATCCTTTTCATCCATGGTGAACCGGAGCATCAGGAAGAAGCCAGCACTCGCCCGTCCTAAAACGCATGCGGCATAATAAAAGAATAGGGTCACAGTAAAGGGACGTTTATTGGCAAGAACAAATAACTTTTAACATTTGGCTCGGGCACTGAACCCTGCCCCGACATTGTGTCGGATACATCAGCGGCCAACTAGCCGTGACAGCGCTCCACTTGTGTGTGCCTCAAAGTACAGTGATTCATGTGAGCAGCGTGGCAGGTGTCCATTTTATAGAGTCATTCAGTCGGAAAAGGTAACTGTTCTGGGGCTTTGAATCCATTGTAATTGCCTTCGAGGGGCAGTCTTCTCTGGGGCCCTGCGCCTTTTCTGGACTCCGCAACCCAAGCAGGAAGTTAAGGGTCTAACACTGGGGTTCTGCATTAGCTCGGTCTCCGACTGCTGGGTTGAACACAATAGCAAACAACCCGGGCACGGCCATATTGGGAGAAATATAACAGATGTATTTCTATTGGAAATATATAACCCAAACACTAAAGCAGCCGGCTTTAGTGCATTGAAATACTCCTCCATTATTAAAGGCAATTCTCGCATAGCAAGAACGCAGGCCCTCAATGAACAGCATTCTCTAATGATGCATTGCTCTGTGCTAAAATCAAATGTCTCCACACACAGCTGCTTACTTCAACTGTATTTGTTAAAGCCATACCTCTCCGGTGCTTTTTACCTTCATAAGCCATTCTTTTACTGCTCGAAGGCTGCTGGTCGGTAATATTCG